>NC_137776.1:97438218-100030718 GCF_963455305.1 Plecotus auritus
AAAACTATAAAAGACCCTGAATCTCACAGCAATCATAAGAAAAAAAGAGTAAAGATGGAGTCATCTCATTTCCTGACTTCAAACTCTATTGCAAAGTTGTAGTAATCAAAACACTATAGTATTGACATAAAAATCCACACATAGATCAATATAACAGAACTAGAGGCCTGGTACATGAAATTTGTGCATGTTCCTCAGCCCAGCCTGCACCCTCTCCAATCTGGGACCCCTCGAGGGATGTCCGACTGCCTGTTTAGACCCGATCCCACCAGGCAGTTGGACATCCCTCTCACAATCCAGGACTGCTGGCTCCCAACTGTTCGCCTGCCTGCCTCCTTGATTGCCCCTAACTGCTTCTGCCTGCCAGCCTGATCACTCCCTAACCACTCCCCTGCCAGCCTGATTGACACTTAACTACTCCCCTGCCAGCCCTATTGCCCCTAAATGCCCGCCACTGTCGGCTTGGTCACCCCGAACTGCCCTCCCCTGCTGGCCCGGCACCCCACCTGCCCACCTTTGCCAGCCTGGTTGCCCCTAACTGCCCTCCCCTGCCAGCCTGGTCCCCCCCAACTGCCCCCTGCTGAAGGCCTGGTCCCCCCCAACTTCCCTCTCCTGCTGGACTGGTTGCCCCCAACTGCCCCTCCTCTGCTGGCCCAGTCACCCCTAACTGCCTTGCCCTGCAGGCCTGGTCCCTCCCAACTGCTCTCCCCTGCTGGCCTGATTGCCCACAACTACCCTCCCCTGCCAGCCATCTTGTGGTGGCCATCTTGTGTCCACATGGGGGCGGCCATCTTGTGTGTTGGAGTGATGGTCAATTTGCATATTACCTCTTTATTATATGGGATAGAGAGCCCCAAAATAAACCCATGCATATATGGGATCAAACTTGGGACAAAGGAGTCAAGACCATCCAGTGGGGAAAGGGTAGTTTATTTAATAAATATTATTGAGAAACTAGGACAGCCAGTTGTTAAAAATGAAACAGGACTTCTATTTTATTTTATTATTTTTTGTTAAATATGTTTTTATTGATTTCAGAGAGAGGAAAGAAGAGGGAGAGAGAAAGATAAAAACATTAATGAGAGAGAATCATTGATCGGCTGCCTCTTGCACGCCCCCCACTGGATATCTAGCCACAACCCAGGCATGTGCCCTGATCGGGAATCAAATCATGACCTCCTTGTTCATGCTTCAAAGCTCAACCACTGAGCAGGACTTCTATTTTACACTAGCTGGGCAGGAAACACACATATCAATTTGAAATGGATTAAAGACTTGAATGTAAGGTGTAAATCATAAAACTCTTAGGAGAAAACAAAACATAAGGGTAGGTTCCTTGCAATTATTTTTGGCAGTGATTTTTTTAATATTTGACAAAAAATAAAAAATTACAATAGAGTTACTATCTCTAATTAAAAACCTGCATAGCAAGGGAAAATGTCAACAAAATGAAAAAGGCAACCTAGTAAATTGAAGAAAATATTTTTAAATTATATATCTGATAAGATGATAATATTAAAAATAAAAATATATAGAGAACTCATACAACTCAATAGGTAAAATAATATAATTAAAAATAGGTAGCAGAACTGAGTAGACATTTTTCCAAATAAAATGTAAGAATGATCAATGTATACATGAAAAGGTGCTCAACATTACTAATAATTAGGAAAATTCAAATCCAAACCAGGATGATATATCATCTCAAACCCGATAGAATAGCTGTCATCAAAGAGGCAGGATGCACATGCAGAGGAAAGGGAAGTCTTTGTGCTATTGGTGAGAATGTAAATTGGTGCAGCCACTGTGGAAAACAGAATGGAGGATCCTCACAAAATTAAAAATGTAATTGTAAAAGTGATCTAGCAATCCCACTTCTGGATGCATAGCCAAAGAATATAAAAACAGGATATCAAAGGTATGTGCATTCCTGTGGTCATTGTATCATTAATGCCATAGCCAAAATATTGAAAATCTACCTTCTTTTAACAATCTAAGCATCATTCAACAGACGAACGTATAAAAAAAAATGTGTATATATAAGGGAATATTATTCAGCTATGAGAAAGAAATTTCTCATTTGTGACAACAGGGATAGACCTTGAGGGCTGCGGGGGCCCTGTCAGAGTACACCAGATGTTCAAGACCACTCTGAGTGTGGGAATCCTAATCAGGGTATTCAAGGCCAATTTACTATGCACAGGTGCAAGAGCAAGGACACAGCAAGCTATACACTGCACAGGTGTGCCGTTCTATAACCCAAATATTGATGTCACTATTTGGCATGAAGCCTCTTTGGTTTGAGCTCATACATATGTTGTCACTGACCAGCCAATTGTTGGCTGCTTTGTTTGTAATAAAGCATGCCCCATTTTTCTGCTTGTACCCGTGAGTTTTTTCAGTTTCCTGCACCCAGAAGGGTTATGTCCCTGGCTGAGGAGCTTTCCCCTGACAAGGACATTATGCAAAGTAAAATAAGACAGGTAGAACAAGAAAGTATCATTTATATGTAAATGCAAAAAAAAAAAAGTCAAACTCAGAATAACAGTGGTCACCAGGTCTGGGGGGAGGGTGGGAAAAATAAAGAGAGATTGGTAAAAGGGTACAAATTTTCAGGTACAAGATGAATAAATTCTGCAGATCTAATGTAAATCATGGTGACTATAGTTGAGAAAACTGTACTCTATAATTGAAATTTGCTAAGAGAGTAAAACTTAATTGTTCTCATAAAACAGTTAAATATGTGAGATGATGATTGTGTTAATTAACCAGGGCAGGGGGTATTTTTTTCACAATGTGTATGTATATCAAATACCATGAAATACAGTTATATATCCTACAGTTTTATTTGTCAACTTTCCTCAATAAAGCTGAAATAAGGAATCAATCAATTAATTAAATAAAATGGTTGCTATACACAGATAAGTTTTGTGGTGATTTATTATCCAGGATGAGGAGTGTAATAGAATTTGGTACTATAAATGGAGTGGTATTATAACTGAGGCCTTAAACATGTAGTATTGGCTCCACTGGGTGTTGAGCAGAAGCTGAAGGGCCTGGAGCAGGCATCTGGTGAAAACATAATGGGACTCAAACAGGCTTCTGGGGAAGTTGTGAGGGAACCTGACACTGAAAGGTGTGTAGTCTCTCCATCCTGTGCTCCAGGATGGAGAGGACCCAGGAGTCGGTTGGCAGTATTCACTCAACTCCCAGACAACCAGCATTGTCTTCTGGAACATGTGTGTGAGCCAGTGTGGAATGCACAAGAATGCTGCCTGATGCAACTTAAATATAGGAAAGCTTTCAAAGTCTAACTTTCCTTTTGGTAACCAGCCATTTTTCTATATAGATTTATTAACTGTTTTCATGCCAGAGAGCCAAAATCTGAAAAAAACATTTCTAGTATTTATATATTTTATTTTTCTTATTGTATTGTCTAAAATGGCTAAAATAATGTTAAGTAGATGCATGTACATCAGATATTCTTGTGTTAGCCCCACATTAATGGTAACATAAAGGAGCTTTGTTAACAATAATAGTTATCATTGATCCTTACTATATGCCATGTATGTAATAGTGGTATATCATAGAGTTTCAGAAGCAAAAATTCAGAGGCCAGATTCTGTATTTTACCCCATCTCTACTCTTATTGATTGGCCATTTTACCAGTCTTCAGTTTTCTCATCTATGAAATGGGGATAACAATGGTCTACTTAGCTCACTGAGTTGTTACTGTGATTGAATGAATGAGTAAAGTTAGAATAATGTAGTGCATTACCTGACCTATAGTAAACATTATGGAAGTGTCTGTTATTGTTAACTTTTATCAAGTAAATGCTATGCTCAGACTCTATGCTGCACGCTTTAATACATTGCCTCATACAATGTTTACAACCTCTCTACAAAGT
Organism: Plecotus auritus; assembly: GCF_963455305.1. Taxonomy (NCBI): domain Eukaryota; kingdom Metazoa; phylum Chordata; class Mammalia; order Chiroptera; family Vespertilionidae; genus Plecotus; species Plecotus auritus. Next base: position 97,442,127 of record NC_137776.1, read on the forward strand.
GTGCACTATTTCCCCAACATTTCAGAGGGGAAATCAGCAGATCCAAAGGATTAAGTAACTTGCCTACTTGCTCAACTATAAATGGCAGAGAAAGATTTTGAACTCAGTGCTATCTGGCTTTCTAGTTCATGGTTTGACCCAAAGATATCAGTGGCATGCTTCCTGCTCCATGCCAAGTACTTTGCAAAAGCAAAGAGATATAGCCCATACCTGGGTCTTAAAACTCCAGGAGTTAGTCAGGGCTGCCAGCAGAGTGCTCTGTTTGCTGGATCACTGAATGGAGGAGAGAAGGGCAGCTGCAAGGCATTTGGCTCAATCCAAAGTGTTGAATTTTGAAGATTAAGAAAAGTGGCTGCCCTGGGTTTCCCTGAAGAGCAGTGAGCTGTCAGGTGCTGAGATTGCATCAGACAAAAGGCCTCCATTATCTCCCTGCAGGGATCTGATATTTTATGTTACTTAGTTTTTATTCTGAAGTCTTAATGAGAGTTTCCATGAAGATAGCCCAAGAAATGTCTAGTCTGGAAGGTTGGTTCCACTGAACAAACTGCAGTGATTAAGAAATGAACATGTTTTGAGACCTCTAAAATAAGTTTTCCATTTTAATGGCACTTTATTTCAAACAGTCTTTCTCTTCAAACTTAACCTGCTTTATGACATTCAATTTCACATTTTCAAATGTGTCATTGATGGTTCCATAAGTAAGAAGTCATCATCCAAGTTTGCCTTCCCCCCATAGCCCTTACTGACACTGATTTTATTTGGCATGCCTGACCCTTTAAAACAGTCTGAACTCTCTCCTTTAAGATAATCATTAGGTTCTAATGTGTTTTTTTTTTTTCATTTCTTCTTCCTCGTTTTTATTAACTACAACTATCTCTCTAATGCACACCAACAAAAGCACACACTCAGATTATGATGATTTTCTAATGAAACCTATTCCTTTCACTTTAATCACTCCTACTCACTTTTCAAAAAGAAGTGTTCAAAAATAATCTTTAGGCCTGGCCAGCATGGCTCAGTGATTGAGTGTCAGCCTATAAACCAGGACATCACAGTTCAATTCCCAGTCAAGGTACATGCCTGGGTTGTGGGCTCGATCCCCAGTGTGGGGGATGCAGGAGGCAGCCAATCAATGATTCTCTCTCATCATTGATGTTTCTCTCTCTCTCTCTCCTTTTCCATTCCTCTCTGAAATAAATAAAAGTATATTAAAAATAATGATCTTTAGTAAAGAAAAGTAAACTAGTGACATCTTCAATAGGTTATGTGGATACCATTACCTTATCACATAATGTGACCAAAAGGGCCATCACAGTAGTCCTAATATGAGAAAAAACATCAGACACACCCAGGTTGGGAAAATTTCTATATGACACTTGACCAGTACTCCTTAAAACTGTCAAGGTCACAAAAAGCAAGTAAATTATGAGAAACTGTCACAGAGCAGAGAAAATTTAGGAGGTATAACAATTAAATACATTGTGGTACCTTGGATTTGATCATGGATAGAAAAAGGAGATTAATGGAAAACCTAGTGAAAGCCAAATAAAGTTTGGATTTTAGTTATTAGTATTGTACCAATGTTGATTTCTTAGTTTTGACAAATGTGCCATGTAACAAAAGAAGAAAGTGGGAAAAGCCAGGTAAAAGATGTATATGAACTCTTTATACTATCTTTATAAACATTTTTGTAAATATAAAATTATCCCAAAATTAACAATTTATTTAAAAATGTTCTTTGCACAAAACTTTTCAACAGAACTCCACTGTTTATTAAACCCATGTGTATGATCCTATTGTTTCTGACCACCTACTGCCCTCTTTAGTCATCTTTTCTGGCAGCCAAAATAGTGTCCCCACCCAGAGATGACCATGCCCTAACCTCTGGGACTTGTGAATATGTTACTTACATGTCAAAAGGGACTTTTGTGTGATCAGTGTTAGGGACATTGAGATAGAAAGATCATCTTCAGTTATTTGGATGGGCCCAATTGACCATATGAACCCTTAAAAGTAGAACACATTTTGCTATCCAAAAGCAGGACAGATTTTGGCAGGGGGGAAGTCAGAGCAATTCCTAGCACAGGCAGGATTTAATGCACTGGCTCTAGCACGCAGGCTCTCAAATTCAAGGACCAGAAGAGGCCTCTAAAAGCTAGGGGCAGCCTCCAGCTGACAGTCAGTGAGGAAAAAAGCTGAGTCATATGGCTGCTGGAAACAGATTCTGCCAATAACTTGAGTGAACCTGCAAAGTAATTTTTTCCAAAGCCTCTCAATAAGAACCAATGGCAACCAATACCTTGATTTTAGTTTTGTGAAACCCTGGGCAGAGAAACAAGCCAAGCCTATCTGGACTTCATACCTACAAATTGTGAGTTCATAAATGAGAGTTGTTTTAAGTTATTAAATCTGTGGTAATTTGTTATAACACTCCCCCCCAAAAAAAGCTAATTCACTCTTCTATTCATGTACAAATATTTTTTGCTTTCTTCAAATGTGTCAAACATGTTGAGCACATTCACAAAAATTAATGGTATTTTTATTTTGCCATTTTAAATTCTGTTTCTCTTGCCTAAATTGCCTTTTTACTGGTACAAATTATAAAAGTTATAAAGTCAACACTTTCCGTTTGCTCTTAGGCACACTTAGCCATCTTGTTTTTATTATCTCTGCTATGCATATGGTACATGGACTAGGTTGACTTGTGTTGTTTTGCCATAAAATAGATAATTTAGGGCTATAGTCTTGCCTGTCCACTACATCTATATATATAAAAGCCTAAGCGACCATCGCAACCGAACAGACAACCGAAAAGGCTGCGTAGGGTGACTAGGCCAGCAGGGGGGTCAGTGAGGGGCAGTCAAATGACTGAGCAGCAGGCTGCGTGGGGTGACCAGGCCAGCAGGGGGGTCAGTGAAGGGTGATCAAACGACCAAGCGGCAGGCTGTGTGGGGCAACCAGGCAGGCAGGAGGGTTAGTGAGGGGTGACCAAATGACCGAACAGCAGGCTGCTTGGGCCAACCAAGCCCGCATTTGGGGGGCAGTTGGGGGTGACCAGGCTGGCAGGGGGGGCCAGTTGGGGTGATCAGGTTGGCATGAGGGACATTTAGGGGCAACCAGGCTGGCAGGGGGGCAGTTGGGGGCAACTAGGCCAGCAGGGGAGGCAGTTAGGGGTGATCAGACAGGCAGGCAGGTGAGCAGTTAGGAGCCAGTGGTCCCGGATTGTGAGAGGGATGTCCCCAGGATTGGGCCTAAACTGGCAGTCAGACATCCCCCGAGGGGTCCCGGATTGGAGAGGGTGCAGGCCCCCCATGCACAAATTTTGGGAACTGGTGCAAGAATTCTTACACATTGAAAGGAAATTAATTAGAAGAAATATTTTAATATCACTATTCACCCTTTCTTTATAATAGAAGTGTCAACCAAATTCACAATTGACAATGACAGATCAAAACACACGCATGCAATTGGTGCCAGCAAGAGCTTTATATGTATTGCACATGCGTGAGTCAGCTTAGCCTTTTATAGATATAGAATAAACTTGCTTAATTAGACCTGCTTTCTGATTTAGCTAAACTTTTTCCAGCCCAGTGAAGCACCCCAACTTCTCTTTCAGGTAATTGTCAGCAACACAGCAGTAAATATCAACACAAAGCAGATTATTATTGTAGATCACACAGGGAGAACCAAGGATGAAATATTTAACTGCAGCTGTGTTTGACTATATTCTGTGCAGTGAGAAAACCTGAAGTCATTTTCAAGATCCATCATTTCTTACTTCTTTTCAGTCTGGTCAAGTTTCTAAGCTTTCTAAATCTCCATTTTCCAGGTAATGAACAGAAAACAGTACTCCATTGAGTATCCTATCTACCTACTTCAGGACTTCTGTGAGGAGCAAAAGTGATGAGGCACGGGAAAACACTTCACAGACATTTGGTTAAAGTGTAAAATGTTTCTACCTGGCTATAAAGCAAGTCATGTTCCTTGGCTGAAGAAACTCCAAAGAGGCTAGTCCAGCCTTGGGCAAACTGCGGCCCGCGGGCTGGATCCGGCTGTTCTATCCGGTTCTCTTGCTCTCCCCTCTGCTCCTTTACTTTGAATTTATATTAGTTCACACAAACACTCCATCTATGCTTTTGTTCCGGCCCTCTGGTCCAGTTTAAGAACCCATTGTGGCCCTCGAGTCAAAAAGTTTGCCCACCCCTGGGCTAGTCACTAGGGAGAGGAAGCTGAGCGTTGCTACATGATGTCATTACCCAGTGCCCACAGGCACCATTTCCAGGCTCAGCTGGGCTGTGGGTGGCATTTTGCTCCATGAGGTCTTGGCAGCATCGGCTGCAATTTGGTGAGCTGTCACTCCAGGGTGGTGGCAGGGCCTTTGTCCCACTTGGGGAAAACCGAGTATTGCTTTGTGGGCCTAGGTCCACGGTGCTGTTTCTCTGTAAAAGGCCAATGCGTGTCACAGCAGCTCCTGAATTGTGTGTCTGCCCCCTGGTGGTCAATGCACATTATAGCAACTGGTCAATGGTCAGAGGGACACTTAGCATATTAGCCTTTTATATATATATATAGATTTTTTTCAGTCTCTTACTGTGATATTTGAAACTCTTCATGTTTTGTGTGCCCACCCACTGACATGTACTCCAAGTTTCAATCCATGCTTTATAAATATTCTATATGTAAAAGACCTCTTGTTAAATAGCATAGTTAAGTAGCATGATGATGATGATAGTGGTAGTGAAATGGGAAAAAGAGGGGGGAAAGAGGAGAACAGGACATAATAGTGACAGACTATAAGATAAAAGAATAAAGGAAAATATTTTGGAGAATGGTAGACATTCCTCTGAAATAATGGTTTTCAACTTGGTCAGTTTGCCCCTTATGGGATATTTTGAAATATTTGGAAACATTTTTATTTTCATGGGGGAGTAGGAAGAATTATAACTGACAAATAGTTGGTAGAGGCCATGGAAGCTAAATATCCTACAATGCACATGACAACATCCATATCAAAAAAGTATCCAGCCCAAAATGTCAATAGTGTCAAAATTCAGAAACCATTAGAAAAATCATACTGCCAAGCTATCATAAGGCATAAGGCTTAAAGTTACTGCTGTACTTTGGACTACAAGCAAGAACTACATCCACAGCTCAGGCCTTGGGAATGCTGTAGTCACATATGAATGATAGCACCTATTCTACACTGTGTAGATGTCTCTGCAGTGTTTAGATAGCTTTATCCATCAGGGTCTGAAATTAAAATATTGTCTTGAGTAATAAATTAGTATATCTTTTGTTAAACCTGCTAACCCTAAAGATGAGTTTATGTCCACAGATAATACAGAAAAAGTGAGTTTTCAGCACAGATATTACCTAAGTAACAGCCAATATTGACATTTATTTTATTATCCTACTAGAGACCCAGTGCACGAAATTGTGCACGGGTGTGGTCCCTAGGCCTGGCCAGTGATCAGGGCCTATTGGGGCCATCTCGCCCATTCCTGATCAGGGCTGGGCTGGCCAGGGCCTGCCAGCTGCCAGATAGGGCCTGCCAGACAAGGGGAAGGATGGGGAAGGGACCGCAGGAGGTTTGCAGGCTGGGGAAGGGACAAGGGGAGGTTGGCTGTGGGAGCACACTGACCACCAGGTGGCAGCTCCTGTGTTGAGCATCTTCCCCTGGTGGTCAGTGCGTGCCATAGCGACTGGTCAACCGGTCGTTCTGATTGTTCAGTCGTAACGGTCACTTAGGCTTTTATATATATAGATGTGCTGTCACCCTCCTTAAAGTCCAGCCCCTATTTGCACAAATACTGACATTCACACCTGATAATATTTATATTGTCAAGATCTGAAAATTGCTGAAAAGTTACTTTGAGGGAGAAACTAAGATGGCGGCATAAGGTAAACACCTGTACATGCTGTCTCTCACAACCACACCAAAAATACAACTAAAAGACAAAATGTCTATCACCCAGAACCATGGGAAAGCTAGCTGAGTAGAAGTTCAACAACTAGAAGGAAAGAGAAAAGAGCATTGAGACCAGGTAGGATGTGCACAGGCGCGGAAAAGCAGAGCTACAGAGGTGCACGAATTGGGCTGGTGACTGGGTGCACTGTTTTTTTTTCAATCCGAAGGGAGACACAAGCTCTTGACTGCTCTGAACTCCAGTTTCCGGAGAGACTCTGGGGACCCAGACTCCTATGGGGAGAAGCGGGACTGTCTACCATCATGTTGGAAAGTGAGGGTGGCTCTCTTGCAGAGGTGCACGCAGGAATCATTGTTTACTGCACTGGGGCATTGGACGCAGGGACACAGAAATGCGGAGATGCAGAGAGGGCTGACTGGCAGCCATCGCTGTTTGCCATGCCCTAGTGATTCCCTGAGACCCCACCCCACTCAATTTACAAACCCACCCAAACTGTGTGCAGTGGCTTTTGCATATGAATGGCCTGCTCTATTGCAGCTTAACCTAACAAACTGCAGCTGAGTCAGCTCCAAAACTTCCAAACCCCAAGCAAAGAGGAGAAATCTGCAGATCTTGCTGTAGCTCCTGCTGGGTGGCCTCAAACAGTAGCTGACCTCCACCTCCTTGGAGATCCAGCAGCCAGTGCACCTAGTGGTCAGTGTGAGATAACACCAGATTTCAACTCCTCACATCCATAAGTGACACACTCAAGAGGCAGACTCAGTGAACACCAAAGCCCCACTGAAGCAAGTCCTGCCCCATAAGGATATCTCCAGCACAGCAGTTCTTCCATTATAGACACAGCAGGTCCTCACAGCCAATTGGCCTGGAGATCAATTCCCCCCAGTGTACCAACAGCAATCAAAGCTTAACTACAATAAGACTGTGCATTCAGCCCACAAAGGGTGTCCACCTCAGGTGACTGGGGAGGCTGAACCACTGGGCCCTATAGGTCACCTACCACACAAAGCCACTCCATCAACACAGGGAAGCAGCCAAAATGTGGAGACAAAGAAACATGTCATGAATGAAAGAAATGGAGGAAAAAAAACTACTGGATATAGAGTTCAAAACCACAGTTATAAAGTTACTCAAGAATCTTCTAGAAACCTCCGAGGAACTTAGTGAGACTTTTAAGGATCTTAATGAGAATGCCAAAAAAATGGAAAAGGACCAGTCAGAAATTAAGCATACACTGTCTGAAATAAAGAATAATATACAGAAATTCAACAGTAGACCAAAGGACCCCAAGAATCAAACCAAAGATTTGAAATATGAGGAAGCAAATAACACCCAACCAGAAAAACATAAATAAAAAAGAATCCAAAAATAGGAAGATAGTGTAAGGGACAACTTCAAGCATACCAACATCCGAATTATGGGGGTGCCAGAAGAAGAGAGAGAGCAAAATATTGAAAACCTATTAGAAGAAATAATGACAGAAAACTTTCCCTACCTGGTGAAAGAAATAGACTTACAAGTCCAGGAAGCACAGAGAACCCCAAACAAGAGGAATCCAAAGAGGACCACACCAAGACACATCATAATTAAAATGCCAAGGGCAAAAGACAAAGAGAGAATCTTGAAAGTAGCAAGAGAAAAACAGTTAGTTACCTACAAGGGAGTACCCTTACGACTGTCAGCTGATTTCTCAACAGAAACTATGCAGGCCAGAAGGGAGTGGCAAGAAATATTCAAAGTGATGAACAGTAAGAACCTACAACTAAGATTACTCTACCCAGCAAAGCTATCATTTAGAATTGAAGGTCAGATAAAGAGCTTCACAGATAAGAAAAAGCTAAAGGAGTTCATCACCACCAAACTAGTATTATATGAAATGCTGAAAGGTATTCTTTAAGAAGAGGAGAAAGAAGAAAAAGGTAAAGATAAAAATTATGAACAACAAAGTGACAACAAATACATATCTATCAACAAGTGAATATAAAAATCAAGTGAATAAAAAATCTGATGAACAGAATAAACTGGTGAATATAATAGAATCAGGGGCATAGAAAGGGAGAGGACTGACAATTCTTGGGGGGAAGGGGTGTGAGGGGTGCGGGAAGAGATTGTACAAAAATCTTACACCTATGGATGAGGAGAGTGGCGGGGGGTAAGGTTATGGGGTGGTGGGGGGATCGGGTGGAGGGGAACTATGGGGGGAAAAAGAGGAACATCTGTAATAATCTGAACAATAAAGATTTATTTTAAAAAAAAAAGTTACTTTGCATATCATTGGGTATGTAAGCCTGAGAGAAAACATTCAAACCCAGTAAATGGTCTGTTTGTCAGACACAAATTCACCAAAGGAAAGGTAAAGTTTGCCTAGCACTGTGTTTCCCTAAAAATTTTTTAAATTAAAAAAAAATTCTCTAAACCATCCTAGACTTCAATTTGCCACTTTTCAAGCTGCCTGAAAGCTAAGATATCTACATAAGACAAATCTAGTTAGGGACAAAGATGAGGCTTTCAAGGTCAGAAGCTGGTGAGTTACTTCCACATCTGAAGTTCAATTTAATCTGAAAGGAAAGCAAGTCCATCAATGTCCATTTGACCTGCTCACAAGCCTGAGGGACATTCACTTTTCTCCCGCTTGAATCCCTGTATTAGGTGTTATTTAGCTCTCTCTGTTCTGAAACACTTACTTTAAGGTGCACCTATAGAATTGAATTGTGCTTTCTTTTTGTTGGCCTGTGTATGTTTACATTTTCCAAATGCTCCTAAGATTTTTAACTGCAGGCACAATTTCTTTAAAATGCAAGTGTGAATGTTTTCTTCACAAAGACATTCAGTTACACCATGGAAGCAGGCCAGTATTCTCAAGTGGACTATGAGCAGTTTATCTGCTTCTGATTTGATGGCTCTCTCCCACTGTGGGCTGCTGGCCCCTTTGCTATGGTGGAGTCCGTCATCAATGCCCAGCCTTTAAGGGACAGTCTTACAGAAACACATTCTAGGGAAATGTAATTTTAGTGATGCCTCACACAAAGACCAACTCTAATAGCCAAGCTTGAATGTAACCATTTCAATTAAAAATATAAGGCTACAGACGAACCTAGCTTGGAGACTTCCATTTGATGAAGACAATTGGGAAAATCCTCAGATAACAAAATGTTTGTCTTTTCCTTACTCCAGTGGAAGAAAGAAACTTCCATTTGTCAAACATACTTCCTAGGTACCACATACTGATGAACAATTTTAATTACATTTTACAGATAAAGAAACTGAAATTCAGAGCATTTCAGTAACTTCACTAAGGTCACGCAGAGAGTAGAGAGTTAGGATCTAAACTTGGGTGCTCCATGCTCCAAAGCTCTTGGTTATTTCCCTCAACATACTGAACGATGCCACCAGCAGTGCCAGTCCCAGCACATGCCAGCAGCAGCACTTAAACCGGCATCAAGAAGGGGATAGACAGGAGCCTGATTTCTAAGTCCAAACAATCCAAGTTCATGAAGCACTTTGCTTTTGTTTTCTTATTTGTTGCTTTAGTGATTATGTTCCTCAGTGGGAACAGAGATGCAGCATGGGGTAGGGACTCTGCACTAAGCTTACTCTGCACCATGCCTTGGCTCTTGCCCGACCTGTGGCCAGAGTAACCTCAAGTGGGTGACCTAACCTCCTCAACTTCAATTTCTTCCTTCACCAACTGATGACAATGACTCTGACCATGCATGGTGCTTGGAAGTGCTAAAATAAACCACATCCTGAGTACTCACTGAACATGCAGGAGTATAAAAGGTGCTCTTGCATGTTTCCTCAGTTTTGCATTCAGAACCATGCCCATGCCCTCTCTATATAAGGAGTCAGACTAAAAGCTTAGCCAGATCCTTATGAGTTCAGAAACCTAGAAGAATCGGTTACTAAAGCTGACACAGCCTTCTTAAGAAACCCCAGAAAACCCACCCAATTTTTAATAATCTCAATTTTACTTTATGCCTCATTTATCCTTTCAAGAATTGGTAGGAATTTAAAATACAAATGCAACATTAAGACAAGTGCACCATGGCTTGAGATTATGAAGAATGTTAGCAAAAGAGACAGACTAAGTCAAGACGAACTTACACTACCTTTCCCTCTATGAAAAGCCAGGCCAGGGGACCCAACACAGTGGAGTAGGTAGAAGTTACACGCACCTCCTTCCAGGACCAAACTGCAATTCCGATTAAAATATAGAACAATCAACTTAAATAACCAACTGACGACTAGCTGAAAAGAAGTCCTATAATCAAGGATTTGCAGAAGAAACCACATCAAGGCTGGTAGGAAAGGGAGAGATGCAAAAGGGCTGATCCCACACTCAAGTGTGGCTTCTGAGAATCCGAGGGATAACTCAGCTATAAAGGTTCCCCCTGAGTGTGGATTGCTCAGCCCAGAGCACCAGAGCCAGAAAAAGATGTCCATGTAACATCTGGCTGTGAAAATCAGCAGGGATTCTGACTGCCAGGCAGAGAGAGGAGTCTGCTGGAAAGGGAGATACCATCTTAAAGGGCCAGCACACAAAATCTCATTTGCCGCCACTCACCCTGGGAGGGCAGATCAGACAAGAGTCACATGCGGAGAGAATGGGTTTTGTGGCTCTGAGGAGAGAGCTGAAAGGACATGGTCCCCACACTGAGTCTCTCTCCCACACTGCAGACACCATCTTTCTTGGGTTGTGCACTCCCCAGCATATGGCATCACCCTGGGGGAAAGCGGTAGCCCCATCCTCTGGGTTCCTTGATGCCCTTCTCTGCAAAGCCCTCACCCTGTGGAAGCAGCAGCTGCCTGAGCTGGGCATAGAGGTCCAGGAAAACCCAGGGGTGTCGGTGAGTGAGGCCTGTGGCTTTGGCACAGGAGCCATTCCTCCCATTTTCCTGCAAGCCTGACCAGCCCCTCCCTCATGGGAGATACATTAGCCTGGTGGTCCTGAATCTTGGAGGACCTGCCCTGTGATCTTGGGCTATACAGGAGCTCTGGGAAGAATCCAGGACAGACTGAGTCACGTGGCTCTGGGACAGAGGCCAGTTTTCTCTTGTAAGCCTCTCTTCACATAACACATTTTGGTGTGTTTGGGCCTGATAAACTCTGCCGGCCTCCCCCTGACAATTCCCTGAGGTTCCATCCCACCACAATATCTGCAGGAACCCAGGGGGTGGCAGCTAGCCTTGGTGTTCCCTGGGGCTTCGATTAAGGGGCCCTATACCCAGCACTGGCACCATGTTTAAACCTGTATTAGTCTGATGGACACCACTTGCTTTTCCCTGGTGACCACTGAGAACATACCTCATGCAACTTGTGTACCACCAGTGGCTCTCTCAAAAACTGAGCCTAACAGGCAGCCTGCAGGAGGGACAGGTGGAAGAGGATCTTGAGGTGCTTTGGGTGTATTGCCAACCTGCCCCTGGTCTGGGTGCTGGTCAAAGCCAGCCTTGGTGCACAGCTCAATCCTTCTCACACACACCCAGGTTCAACAGAGGCAGCCACAAACTGTGCATTGTTTGTAACATCAAAAAGGTTTCCCAGGGCCAGTCATAGGCAAATTCTGACATCGACCTGCAGAATCCTCCCAAAAGGCCCCAGAACCAACCGACACAGTGGCCAGATTCAGACAACATCAGGAAAGGATCCAGTTAGCTGCACAGTGGCACAGCCAAAGGGAGAGCTCAACAGGCTCCAGACCCTGCTGAGGCAAATTCTGCTTCATGTGGTCAGCACCTGCACAGCAGCTCTTACACTGTGGTCAAGGTCGACCCTCAGAGTGAGCAAACCTGTGAGTTGACCCCATGCACAAATGGGCCAACAGCAATAAAATCTCAATTACAACATAAGGGACATTCTGATGACCAGCTCAGGAGATGAAGGTGACTGTATCCCTAGGATCCAAAGGGCACTTACTGCATAAGGCCACCTAACAAACTGAGAGATCCACCTAATACACAGAAACAAGCACAGAGACGCAACCAAATTGGGGAGAAAGAAAAACATGCCCCAAATGAAAGTAATAGAGAAATTTCCAGAAAAAAAAGTAAATGAAATAGAAGCAAGCAATTTACCAGATATAGAATTCAAAAAAATGGTTATAATTATGCTCACGGAACTTAGTGAGAACTTCAACATCATAAAAAAATAACATAGAAACCATAAAAAAGAATCGGTCAGAAGTAACAAACACAATATCTGAAATGAAGAATGTACCACAAGATATTAAGCCCTTATCGGATATATTGGCGATTATGTTATCCCATTCAAGGGGTTGTGTTTTAATTTTGTTGTCTTTTAGTTTTGTTATGAAAAACTGTATTTTGATGTAGTCCCATTTGTTTATTTTTTGTTTCCATCACCAGAAGGAAATATATTAGAGAAAAATATTGCTATGAGAAATGTCCAAGATTTTACTGTCTATATTTCCTTATAGAATTTTTATGGCTTTGAGTCTAACATCTGTCTTATGACCTAGCAATCCCACTCTGGGATTATATACAAATAAATCTAAAACACTAGTTTGTAAGAATAAAGGCACCCCTATATTCATTGCAGCATTATTTACAATAGCCAGGATTTGGAAGCAGCCCAAGTGCCCATCAGTAAATGAGTGGATAAAAAAAATTTGTGGTACATTTACACAATAGACTACTACACAGCCAGAATAACAGGAAATCTTATCTTTTGTGACAGCATGGATGAACCTGCAGAGTATTAAACTAAGTGAAATAAGCCAGTCAGGGAAAGACAAGTATCATATGATTTCATTTACATATAGAATCTAATGAACAAAATAAACTAACAAATTGTAGACAGACTCAGGGATACAGAGAACAGACGACAGCTGATAGGGGTGGGGGACAACTGAGGGTTGGGTGAGAAGGACTATATCCCAAGAGACCAGAAACACTAATCAGAAAGGATATATGCACCCCTATATCCATAGCAGCACAATTCACCATAGCTAAGATTTGGAAACAGCCTAAGTGCCCATCAGCAGATGAGTGGATTAAAAAACTGTGGTACATCTACACAATGGAACACTATGCCACTATAAAAAAGAAAAGAACTCTTACCATTTGCAACAACATGGATGGACCTGGAGAGCTTTATGCTAAGTGAAATAAGTCAGTGGGAGAAAGATAAATATCACATGAGCTCACTCATTTGTGGGATATAGTGAACAAAATAAACTGATGAACAAAAATAGAGCCAGAGGAAAAAAATATTTTATAATATAATAGAAGTAATCCTGTTATTTGCAGATTTTTAATATTTACTACAACTTTTGTGATATTATACTATGTTAGTACAGTTTGGTAAGCTATAATAATAAAATTAATAGTATGCTAATTAGACCGGACAGCCGAACAACCTTCCAGACATCCTTCTGGACGTCCTTCTGAACTACCTTCCAGACGAAGCCGGGGCTGCGAGGGCTGAGCCCCTTGCAGAATTTCGTGCATCAGGCCTCCAGTATTATTATATATAAAATCGTTTTTATTGAAATATTAATGTTTATTGCATGTAAATTATTATATTTAAAATAATTTTATTGAAATGTTAATATTTATTGCATGTAAATGGCTATTTATTTTGTATCTACAAAAAACAAATATTATTCCGCTTGATGTTTTTCTGAAAAACTGTATCCTCATATTTTAAAACTCGTTTTCATTTTTGCTCTCCCAATTGGGTATTTTCTGCTTATTTTCCAATGTATTTCATTCCTCTGCTTCATCTAATTGATGTTGATTATCTATAGTACATTCTTCCTTTTAATTATTGTATTCTTCATTTCTTCTGGTTCTTTTTTGTTTTCTATTTTCTATTTTTATATTTTCTCTATCTTTGTTGAAGTTCTTACTGAGTTCATCTATTATTTTTTGTTGTTGTTTGCTTTTTTGTTGTTGTTAATCCTCACCTGATATTTTTTCCATTGATTTTTCTTTTCTTTTTTTAAAATATATTTTATTGATATTTTACAGAGAGGAAGGGAGAGGGATAGAGAGCTAGAAACATGGATGAGAGAGAAACATCGATCAGCTGCCTCCTGCACACCCCCTACTGAGGATGTGCCCGCAACCAAGGTACGTGCCCTTGACCGGAATCGAACCTGGGACCCTTCAGTCCGCATGCCGACGCTCTATTCACTGAGCCAAACCGGTTTCAGCGATTTTTCTTTTTTAAAAAATATATTTCTTTATTGATTTCAGAGAGGAAAGGAGAAGGAGAGAGAGAGATAGAAACATCAATGATGAGAGAGAATCATTGATTGGCTGCCTCCTGCACACCCCCTACTGGGGATCGAGCCCACAACCCAGGCATGTGCCCTTGGCCGGAATCGAACCTGGGACCCTTCAGTCCGCAAGCTTATGCTCTATCCACTGAGCCAAGCCGACTAGGGCTCCATTGATTTTTCTTAGAGAAAATCAAAGTGGGGAGGAGAGACAAACTGGTTGCCTTCCACATGTGTGCCAGCCATGGTTGGAGATCAAGCATATAACTGAGATGTGTGCCCTTGACTGAAATCAAAGCCATGACTCTTCAGTTCACAAGCCAGCACTATAACCATTGAGCCAAGATGGGTAGGGTGAGTTAATTGAGCAATTTTATAACCTGTATTTTGGTTCTGTATCTGGTGGAATGCTTGTCTATATTTTTAGTTATTTTTCTGGAATTTTTGTCTTGTTCTTTCATTTGGAATATTTTCTTTGCCTTCTCATTTTGGTTGACTCTCTGTGTTTGTTTCTGCAAATGATTTAGATCTGCTACATACCTCTGTCCTGACAGAGAGGCTTTATGCTAATGGTGTCCTGTGGGACCTAATTTCATAGTCTCTCTGGCCATCTGAGTCAAGTGCTCCAGAGATGTCACCTGTGTGGTTTTTGTGTGTTCTGCTTATTTGCTCTTGCCACATGAGTAGGTGGAGTTGACCCTCAGGCTGACTACTTGTGAGGGCTGACTGTGACTACAGCAGATGAGTTGCTGTGTGATGTCTGACCGCCAAGTGCGGGAGTGGCTTTAGTAGGGCTCTGATGCCAGTTGAGTCCACCCTTCAGATGTGTCATCTGTGGAATTCATTGTGTGGTGCTCTGGTATGGCCTGAAGCCAGCCACCAGGTGTGATGGGTCTGGAGGATCTTTGGAAGGATTCTGGTGCAATTTATGTTCAGCTACTACTTATGCCAGGATTGAGGCTGCTTGGTAAGATCTACAGCAGCCGTGGGCAAACTACGGCCCGTTCGGCTGTTCTATCTGGCTCGCGGAGCCGAAAGAGCGAAGGGTTCTCTTGCTCTCCCCTCCGCTCCTTCACCAGCAGCAGTGTTAACATGGCAACGTCGGGAAACACGGCCGCAGCTCCTTCTTCTGAGTGGGCGGATTTATACCTGCCCATTCAGTAGAAGGAACAACCTCTCAATCTTCCAGAGGCTCCTTGTAATGCCCGCGGACACGTCCCCCGACATCACCCTGGGAATGCGTAGACACGTTATCGTGGTGATGTAGGGAGACACGCCCCTGGAGAGCACAGTATCAGAGCATTAGCTAAAAAGGAGACCAACAACACTGTTCCCACTGAAGTTGATGTTTTAAAGACCAAAATCCTTTCAACCCAGTCTACATTGCCATCTACATCTACGTCCCGTGCACAATTTGGAAGTTGCACTAAAGAAAATGTTTAATTTACTGTTTACACATTTTGTTCTTTTCTATTTGTTTTAGTTTTAAATTATTTTATTATATTTAAGTTTAATTTGAAAGGCTTTTGTACCTTTCCTTTGTTAGGCAATTTTATTTTGCCTTTGCCATCTTCAATATAAGGTATGTTATTGTGCTATGATTCCTCCATTTTTTGAAGTTTCAAATTATAATAATTAGTGTTTACATTCTTCTTGTTAAAATGTTTGAAATGAATAAAACTATTGAAATTAAAAAAAAAAGACTGTACCCTTTTATGTAATGATGTTTACTTTGAATTTACATTAGTTCACACAAACACTCCATCCATGCTTTTGTTCCGGCCCTCCAGTCCAGTTTAAGAACCCATTGTGGCCCTCGAGTGAAAAAGTTTGCCCACCCCTGATCTACAGAGTGATCTGCAATTATCTGCTGCCTATGTTGGTCTTAGAGGGCCTTAGAAGAAGCTACACTTTAAACGGAGGTAGGCTGCCACTAATACTTGACCTGTAATACTTTCTTGGGAACCACGATGCAAGCTGAAGCCAGGCACCACTTGTGTTAAGCTGGTGACCACTTCAAGCCAAGTTCCAAGCCAAGATTAGCTGACACTTATGCCAGTCTTGGGGCTACCTGATGGGAGTTATAATGCAAGTTTCCGCTTGTGATGAGCATGGGGCAACTTAGCAAGTGCTACAATTCACACCCACATTGTCCACTGCTTGATTGGAGTTTGGGGGCCTTCGAGAGATTTGGGGAACACCTGTAGCATGAGCTGAGCAGTCTGCTTGTGTGGAGCAGCCACTGGAAGAAGCTCGGGCCAGGTGAGAAACTTGGGTGTATGGGGTCTCAAGGAATCACCAGGATAGGGGCAAGGGTGTTAGGTTCATGGAAAGCATCAATTTGGTGCCCACCTGTGCTGGACTGGCTGGTTGGGAGGAGAGCTCTACAAGGCAACAATGGTGCCTGCCAGCGCTCTGTCCTCAGAGAGATTGCCTCACCCACTGCACCTCTAGCCCTAGTCTTACCATTAGTCAATTTAGTTTTTCCCTACATGTCCCTGGCACTTTTTGAGCTGCCCCTATGCTGGAATCCAGAGTGAGCGAGTTTGTGTGCTGTCCCTGTTGAGAGCAACATGTCTCACAACCCTCTGTCTCTCTGGGACACAGCCCCACTGGCTTCTTCTACAGACAGATAGATATTTCTGGGACTTCTCTTCTGGGTTTTCCCTGCTGGGAAGCTGGATGTGGGTCTGGTTCCCCTCATTCCTCAGTGAGGAATCCGCAGCTGAGATATTGCTCCCTATTCTTTGCCTCCACACTGTGGGTTCTGCATCTTTGTTCTTTTTTAAAATCTCAATGTGGCCTCTTCTTTAGTTAAGAGTTCTGTTCAGCTAGTATTCAGGTAGTTTTCAATGATGGTCATTCTATAATTTATAATTTTGATGTGATTGCAGGAGACGAAAGTAGGATTTACCTACTCCATCTTCTTGACTGGAAGTCAGATTTAGTGTTCTCTGAGAAGACAGTCAATGGGCTTAAATTAATAGTTAATAATTGATAATCACCCTTGGTAATCACCTCAAAGTGATGAACAAAGCCTTCTCTGAGAGAAAACAAAAGAGCCTTCAGAATGATTTGAGAAATTCACTGTGGTCCCTCAAACAAGAGGATATGTTCAGGAGAGGAAGATTAGACAACTTCTAATACAGCACTCATCTTACAACCATGTAGCACTATTAGTGGATGGTAAAGTCTTTGATATTACCTACTCATAATTCTTCGTGGATAATTAAAATATGCAAATCACAAATGATGATAAAATGGCAAGCATTGAGCTAGATATGTGTGATATATATGTATATATTAATACACCTATATATCACAAATATATATGGAGAGAGAATATATACATTTTTGTTGTTTTTTAAGCAATGTGACATTATACTGCTTTATTTAATAAACTTAAAGAAGTTTTCAGCCCATATATTTATATAGTGCAGTCTGTGTGTATATATATTTTACAATAGCACTGAAATTTAAATTTACAGTATTGTGGTTTGTATTCATTCACATTATATGTTATATAGAATTCTATAGGAGCTCACAAACTTTATTAACAAAGGTTTGCAAATATGAATGGATATATGTGATATATGAAAACAATTTCAGACCAAGTCCTTCAAACAGCAATATTTTAATAGTCAATATTTTTAAATTTCAGTTATTTCTTTCTCTGAAAAGAAAGTTTAGCGATTCAATTATTCATATAATATTTTTAACAACCAGGAAAACTCTATGGCAAATTGTTATAATTATATTGGACTTCAACCTAAGCTTCAGAGGTAAAAAAAAAAAAAAAAAATTCTTGCTTAGACTGAACTTCCCTCAGGAGAAGAAAAACGGAATCTACAATAATTTTCAATTCAGTTGAAGGGATTAATAATAAAAATGTCAACAACAATCATAATGTAATCAATTAGCCAACTTGGGACTAGGAAATATAAAACATGCTTTTAAGTGTCCTTGGCCTGTAGGATGCAGGAAAGAGAAGTATGATTAATGATAGTGAAACAAACGTGTTTACTGTGCATTATAACTAAATTAAGTCTTGTCTTGTATCATCTCACTCAAGGCTCACAGAAGCCCTATGAAATATTTTGATGTCTAGCTGCATATTTTCCTGGGAGCTGTCTCTGAATTGCCAACAAATTAGATGGAACCAGAAACAATACCCTCACTAGAAGGAGAGGCTGCATTTTCCTACAAGTGCTCCCAAAACTCTCAGTACTGAGAAGATGGCAATTCTCACCACACTCCTAAACAGCCGGTATCTAAGCTGATATTACATTGTAAGTACATACAACATCAGGTGAAGGGGGATGTGCTCATCCCATTAAAGGGGGAACAGCAGGCCAAAGGGTCCCTTCCCTGGGACACAGCCACAGTGGGTCTAGCTAGCCCCACCTTTTACATCTATCGCTGCAGAGAGACAGGAGATCTGGGTAACTATGTGCCTCTTCTTGTTGAATCTTCCCTTATGAGTTTCCCTAGAATGACCTGTTCCATGTATCCATGCTATTTGTCATGAAGAATTGGCTAAATTAAGTAACATTAAAAATCAATCAGATGTGTGAGAGCTAAGTTACACATTTTAGTGCATCTAATTTAAAAGTGGTTCTGGTTCCTGAAATTCACATATAGAAAATGATGCTCTGACTAACTTGTGGGCTATAATCAACCATGTGTTCAATTCACAACCACGTGTTCATTTCACAACCCAGTGTGCATCACAGTGTGGTCTTCATCAAAGGGTGAACTCAAGACCACTTGTATCATGATGCTCATGAGGCTTAGTACTAGGTCAGTTTTAAGAGACCTACTCCAGGTTTATGGCATCATTAAATCTGATGGCAGTCATCCCCACATCTTCAATTCTAGTAGGCACCCCAGGTGATCCCCAAGCACTCAAAAACTAAGATGCATTGCTCTTAGAAATTGCCCTGAACTTGCCATAAGAATTCATGTGCACATGGGGTTTCGAGGGTTGTTCAAGACAAAGGCCAGATCACCCATCTTCTCTCTAAAGTGGGCTTATGGTGAAGAAGAAAATGTCCTTTGTGAAAGCTAACCTCCTGGCATCAGTAGTGGGGGAAAAAAGAGGAGGAATGTTTTATGATGACACCGGGCTTTTTAGACCCTAGGATGATCCACCTGCAGCCCTTAAAATAAGTGATTTCTGATAAATGAGTTCAAGGAAAATTCTTAACTTTGGTTAAGAGAAGTCCAGGTAAGTGTGTATACCCTCCTAGAGAGTCAACAAACATTACTGTGGGCTATTCTGAGCCACACTGAGGCAGCTAGGGAGAAATATCAGTAAGTGTTTTAATGAAAAGTCAGTTTTCTTCTTCATTCCCCGGGAAAGAAACCAAATTGTTAACCAGCTCCTATAATCCAGAGGAAACCAGTGAAGAACTGACAAAAATGTGGACCAGCCATGCACTGAGGCAAACAGGGTAGAGGTGCCACAGTCACAATATGGGTAGAAGCTCTACTAGCCTTTTGATCCTGTTGATCTCGTTCTACTCACCTGCCCCCTCCTCTCCAGTCTCAGCAGGGAACTCTAGCTTCACTTGGAAAGGAGGAGTAGGCAGAAGTTTGTGATACATCAATATTTCACCTTAGTCATCATTGTTAAGCAGGTCAAAAATCAAGCCTTCCCATGCACTCTTATATACCACTCTGCCTGAAGCAATAGGAAATGTGTTATTCAAATGCAACAGCAATTGCCATGAATTCCAAACAACCAAGCAAAAGTCAAAGGCAAATTTTGAAGGAAGATATAATTTCATGTTACTTTTTGTGGACCTACATGTATTTTTTAAAGTTAGTGGAGCATATCTGACATAGTGGAAAATCAAACAAAAGATGATTAATCACTGGACAAGAGTCAAATAAAAAATATATTTCATTCATTCAGTACGGTGTCTGGTACATCAAAAATGTTCGGTAGTTTTTCTAATGAATCCATTAATAAATTCCAAGACTTCCACAGTTATTGTTGCAGATCCTCAATATAGTTACCCACAACTTCTACATCATAAAAAATATATAAAATCAGTGAAAGCCCATTGAATTATTCCTCTTCAGCATTGTGCTGCCCAAAAGCTCCCACATATACTAATCCAACTTTGATGATTAGTCAGTTTACTTTCATATTAGTTGTTTTTTATTTTATTGTACTTTTATTTATTTCTCAATATTACAGATTTCCCCCATTTCTTCCCCCTTTTCCCACCTCCACCAAGCCCCTGCCCCCACTCCCTCTGGGCATCACCATCCTTTTGTCTGTCCCCATGGGTTATGGATATATATATTCCTTGGCTAATCTCTTCACCTTCTTTCATTTGTTCTCATCACCTCTGTCCCCTCAGACCATTGTCATTTTGTTTCATGTGCCTCTGGTTCTATTTTGTTCTTCATTTTATTTTGTTCATTAGATTCTGCATGTAAGTGAGATCATTTGGTATTTCTCTATGTCTGGTTTATTTCTCTTAGCATAATAATCTCCAGTTCCATCCATGCTTCCAAAAAAAGTAAGCGTGAATTGTTTGTTTTAATACATTGCTTGAAAAGAAAATTATATTTCCTCCCTGATAAGTCACTTGTGAGAATGAAAATGAGAGTGACTGTGTCTCTGACCATGTTTGAGATGATGAAATGTCAGTAGGTAGATTAGGGAGACTTCTCCTAGGACAGCCATGCAATGTTTAGGTCAAGAGCAATGTGCACTCTAAATAGAGAGCTTGTAGAAGCTTAAATGAGGTGTCAGCATAAGTAAGGAATTTTGTGTTCCACTATAATTATGTTATCAAAATTATAGATGGTTTAGTGAGAAATGGCCATAAAAATAAATTGATACAATTATGTATTTATAAATGAAGATATAGTTGATTTTTTTTTGTTTACTGACAGTAGGAAAACATTGGATTTCAATTTTGCAACCCTTAGTGTTCAAATGCAAATGATCTTTCTTTTAATTCCATCTTTGCCACAGTTTATCAGGAAATCTCATGTGTTTACTTGACCAGGTCATTTTACGCCTTTGCTTTTATTTCAGTTTCCAGTTTATTAACTCCTCCAGAGCGAAATTACATGACTATATTGTTTGTGGTTTCTTTTTTCTCATTTCATCTCTTTCTAGAGATGGCAGTTAATATTCACATGCCAGAACCAACTGATGTTTGTTAATGTGTACATGCACACATAGCTCTTTTGTAAACAATGCTAACATTGTCATCTCTGGTAATAAAGAAACAAATAAGTAAGAAGCCTCAAAATTGTAAAGGTAATTTAACACTATCTGTGGGAGGAAAATTCCATTTTAATCTTGTATATAACCCATCTCCAGGACTTCTGGTCTTTCCCATCTTTTCCTATTAACATTCAGAACGCATTTCCTTATGTTTTTTTAAAGCAATAAAGTAGTGAAGTTCTCCCAATTCTCCCCACAAAATGGTGAACTGTTACTTGGTTAATATTTGAAACTTCTACATTAAAAAACACATGTTTTTATATGTATGTAAATTGCCTAAATGCATGTATAAGTTTATACATAAATTTATGTGTGTGCATATACATATAAATGTATATAAACAGAGAGAGAGAAAGAGAAAATATCTTAGACTCTGCTTTCCACGCAGCAGTCAGAATGATCTTTTAAATAAGAAAACCCAATCCTAACACTGCCCTAAAGTGGGTTTCTGCACATCCTATTATGGCCCTCAGCCTTCCCGTCCTCCCTCCTTCCTGACCAGCAGCACCTGGACATCCTAGGTTCCTTTATGGTTCTCAAACATAAGAAAACTTTATCTGTTTTGGGTCACTGACTTAATGTCCTCCCCTCAGATCACTGCTTGGCTAGCTTATTCTGAAACTTGAGGTTTCAACTCAGTGTCTACCTCCTCAGAACCTCTCTCTAAAACCATGGATTCTCTTTCCACCTCATGTAAAGTGGTCTCACTTTCTATCACAACACTTTTAAGATTTCTTTCACAGCAATGTAATTACCTTACTTATTGCTTTTATTGCTTATTCTCTGACTTCCCTCAACAAAATGTAGAAATATTGTTAGTGCTGCCTGTAATATATCAATCACCATCTATCTTGGCACATAGTAGATACCCAGAAAATATTTAATGAGTGAATAAATAAATAAGTTCATAACTCACATTATCATGAGATAACTTGTGTGTGGTTTTTTTCATGAAAAATTAATATTGTAAACAGTCCTATGTTATCACATAAAAATGTCCTCGATTTTCAGTTGCTGAACTATAGCCAGAATATGTATATTTATCATTAAATTAAGTATATTATCTTTAAAAATTTCTTACTATCAGGCACTGCTCTGAAATGTACAGCTTTGTACATGTATTTTGTATACTTGCACAACTTTTTCTGTATGAGATAGCTTTCTAAGAGTGAAACTGTATTATCAAAGAATTTTAAATATTTCTGAGTATGTTCAAATTACTCTCAACAATCGTGTCAAGAACTGTGATGAGTCTCAGATTTTACCCTACTGACAAGTCAGCCTGCCACCATTTTAGTAAGGAGATTCCCTGGTCAGACACAAAAGACTTTGCTGCTCATGTCACAGCAGACAACAGATGACCTGAGTTTTATGGTTATGCTTGCACCCCTCCAACCAGCCCATGGGAACAATGCAAACTAGCCTGAGTGAATTCTATACATGCAACAGAACCGAAGCTTAGGATACTCCAAATATTTTTAAAGGCCCAGAGCAAATATGCACAACCTTTGATCCAGAAGGAAGTATTATTTTTATTGTCCTAAGCAGCAAAAACTCTGCCCTCTTCTTTAGGGGCAGATATTATATTTTCCAAGGTAGTTTTTTCTACAAACATCCTTGAAAAAATTGTCTGAAACAGAAACTATCATTGCCTCTGTACATAAAAATTAATGAAATATAAGAGGCCCATGGAGAATTATCTCTCACAATGCTTCATCAATTATACTTCTACTAACAAAATATCTAACATTGGAAACAAAGGTGATTTAAAAAAAAAAAAAAAAAAAAAAAAAACAGAAATGAAAGGAGTTAACCAGCGCTGTCTATACAGGCAAATCAAAAGGAAATTTGGGATGTTGAATTCTGATGGATTGGTCAAGGTATGCAATCAATCTAGATACTTCCCTAGCAAATGGAGTATGAAAAATAGTATGTCAGAGATTTATTCAATAGAAGTATCATATTTTGTATCTTTCCATAGTCAATTGGTCAAAATTTAGTCACTTCCCCTAACTGCAAGGTGGGCTGGAAAATGTAGTCTGGTCAATTTTCCAGGTGTAGCAGGAAACAGAATTTGCTGAATACATAGTTGTCTGTGCCTTAGCAGTCTCATTCCCATATGATTTTTCTACATACTCCTGTCACATTAGGTTTTGCGTATCAGAGCAAATCTCTCTTCTCATTTCTCCCAAAGGACATTTTGCTCTTCAAGGGTCTGTTCATAAAGGGTGATGATATATGTACCACCAACAGAGGTACAATACACAGGAAAAAATAGATTTCCCAGGTAGTAAGGGGTGCACAGTGAACTCACTCAAAACTGTAAATATTTCTACTTAACTAATCCTAAGAGTTTCCTGAACTTGGAAATATTGATTGAAAATTAATTTTAGAGAGATTAAAAATGGTGGCAGAGTAGGTGGATGCTGCACGAACATGATCCCAGGAACAAGGAAAGGATTCCTGAATAATCAACGGAAAACTCACAGGAGAGAGCCCTGACACCTGAAGACCAAAGCTGTAGACTACATAGAGACTGGTAGGAGGGGCAGAGGTGTGAAAGGGCTGGCGCGGGGCATCCACAGACAGCAATTGAAGTCCCAGAGAGATAGCTCAGCTGAGGGGGTGCCACTGAGAACTCTGGGACCTAATCCTGAAACTGGGCTCCCCAGCAGAGAGCACTAAACTGAGGAGCGTACCCACATAACATCTACTGTAGCTGTGAAAAGCAGTGGAGTGTTGTCTGCCAAGGAGTGGCAGCTGAAAGTTCCGGCACCCTCCTGAAGGGCCAACACACAAAAATTCCCTTTGGAGCCACCCACCTTGTGTGCTGGCAGAGGAAGGGTGAAGTAGACTGGAACTATGAGAGCAGTACCCAAGACTGGGAACTCTGGGGATGAGCTCAGAAGACAGACACCCCAAATTTCCTGGGGCTGAGTCATTCCCTCACGCAGCAGAGGACATCTCACCCACATAGACATTTGCCTTGCCTGAGGGGAAGACAGTCGACACACCCTATTGGAAAACACCTTGCCCTAAGGTCACTTAAGAGATTAAAACTAACAACTGCCCCACCCTGTGGAAAAAACTCTCACTACACCCGAGGACGATTGCCTGGGGGCAATTCAAGTTGGAATCCTATTAGTCTCTGGACAGAAGTGCTCCCTAGAGGCTTTGAGTCTTTGCCTCATCCATTTGGTCAGAAACAGCCTTTAACACTGTCCTGCACTAGAGATTGAGAAGTGTAGAGGATCAACCTAATACATAGTTACAAACCCAAACAGACAACCAAAATGAGGAACCAAAGAAACAACCCCCAAATGAAAGAACTAGAGAATTCTTCAGAAGAAGGGATAAATGAAGCAGAGATAAGAAATTTATCTGAAACAGAGTTCAGAGTAATGATGGTAAGAATGCTCAACAGTATGAAAAAAGATATAGTAACTATAAAAAAGAACAGTCTGAGATAAAGAATGACATAACACAAATAAAGAATACATTTGAAGGAATACACAGCAGATTAGGGGAAGCTGAGGATAGAATCAGTGAATTAGAAGACAGAGTTGAAAATATCACTCAATTAGAAAACCAAAAACAATTAAAAAACAGGAGGACAGCTTAAGGGAGCTGTGGGACAATGTGAAATGTAACAATATTAGAATACCAGAAGAGGCAGAAAGGGAGAAAGGAATAGAGAAAATGTTTGAAGAAATAATGGTAGAAAACTTCCCTAACCTGATAAATGAAAAAGTCACACAAGTTCAGGAGGCACTGAGAACCCCAAACAAGAAGAACCCAAACAGACCCATGCCCAGACACATCATAATTAAAATGCCAAAAATTAAAGACAAAGAGAGAATCTCAAAGGCAGCAAGGGAAAACTGTTACCTACAAAGGAGTTCTCATAAAGCTGACACCTGGTTTCTCATCAGAAACTCTACAGGCCTGAAAGGGAATGGCATAAAGTACTCAAGGTAATGGAAAGCAAGGATCTGAGACCAAGATTACTATATTCAGCAAGGCTATCATTCAAAATAGACGGTCAAATAAAGAGCTTCCCAGACCCGCCCCCCAAAAAAGCTAAAGGAGTTCACCATCACCAAGCCAGCATTATAAGAAGTGCTAAAGTGATTGCTGTAAGGGATTGCTGAGAAGAAGAAACAAAGAGAGAAACCTAGCCATACATAATTAAGATGGTTATAAATAAGTACCTCTCAATAATAACCCTAAATGTAAATGGATTAAATGCTCTAATCAAAAGGTATAGGGTAGCTGAATGGCTACAAAAACATGACCCAACTATATGCTGTCTACAAGAGACCCACCTCAAAACAAAAAAACACACACAGAATGAAGGTAAAGGGATGGAAGAAAATTTTCCATGCAAATGGAAAAGAAAAAAAGCTGGAGTAGTAATACTCAGATCTGACAAAATAGACTTTACTAGTAAAATGAAGTCCATCACAAGAGATAATAAAGGTCACTACATAATACTAAAAGGATTGGTCCAACAAGCAGATATAACCCTGGTAAAAATATATGCAACCAATATAGGTGCACCTAAATATATTAAAAAATCTCTGGAGGACTTTAAGAGAGAGATTGACAACAATACAGTCATAATGGCTGATTTTAATACCCCTCTGACTTCCCTGGACAGATCTTCCAGACACAAACTTAACAAGGAAACAGAGACTCTAAAGGACACACTGGATAAGATGGATTTAATAGGCATTTATAGAACATATCACCACAATGCAGCAGAATATACATTCTTCTGAAGTGCACATGGATCATTCATAAAGATAGACCACATGTTAGGACACAAAACAAGTCTCTACGAGTTTAAGAAGACTGAAATCATATCAAGTATCTTCTCAGATCAGAGTAGAATGAAATGAGAAATCAACTATAGTAAAAACACTAAAAGATATTCAAACACATGGAGGCTAAATAACATGTTATTAAACAATGAATGGGTGAGATCAAGAAAGAAATTTAAAAAAAAAAAAAAAAAACCTTCCTGGAAACAAATGAAAATGAACACACAATAACCCAAAATCTCTGGGACACAGCAAAAGCAGTCCTGAGAGAGAAGTTCATAGCACTACAGCATACCTCAAAAAAAAAAAAAAAAAAGAAAAATCAACAATAAACTATTTAACCCTACAACTTAAAGAACCAGAAAGTGAACAACAAGAAAATCCCAGAGTAAGTAGAAGGAAGGAAATAATAAAGATTAGAGCTGAAAAAAATAACATAGAGACAAATTATATATATATATATATACCCAAAAAATGAATGAAACCAAGAGCTGGTTCTTTGAAAGGATAAACCATTAGCCAGAAACAAAGAGAGAGGACCCAAATAAAATCAGAAACTAAAGTGGAGAAGTAACTACAAACACTACAGAAATACAAAAGATTAGAAGAAAATACTATGAAAAACTATATGCCAACAAGCTGGACAATGTGGATGAAATAGACAAAGTCATAGAAAAATACAATCTCCCAAAACTGAATCAGGAAGAATAAAAAAACCATGAATAGGCTAATAACAACCAATAAAAGAGAAACAGTAATCAAAAACTCCCACCAAACAAAAGCACAGGTCTGGACGGCTTCACAGAGGAGTTTTTCCAAACATTCAAAGAACTAACACTTATATCCCTCAAACTACTTCAGAAAATTCAAGAGGAAGGAACACTTCCAAACTCTTATTATGAGGCCAGCATTATCCTAATTCCAAAACTGGATAAGGCACTACAAAGAAAGAGAATTACAGGCCAATATCACTGATGAACATAGATGCTAAAATTCTCAACAAAATATTAGCAAATCAGATCCAACAATATATTAAAAAGATCAAACACCATGATCAAGTGGGATTTATTCCAGGGATGCAAGGCTGGTACAATATTCACAAATCAATAAACGTAATATATCACATAAACAAATTGAAAGACAAAAATCACATGATCATATCAATAGATGCAGAAAAGGCATTCAACAAAATCCAACACCCATTTTTGATAAAAACTCTCGGCAAAGTAGGAATACAGGAAGCATATCTCAACATGATAAAGGCCATATATAACAAACCCACAGCCAACATCATACTAAATGGGCAAAAACTAAAACCATTTCCCCTAAGAGCAGGAACAAGACAGGGATGCCCACTTTCACCACTCCTGTTTGACATAGTCCTGGAAGTGCTAGCTATAATGATCAGACAAGAAGAAGAAATAAAAGGCATCCAAATTGGAAAAGAAGAATTATAATTGTTATTATTCACAGGTGACATGATATTGTACATAGAAAACCTCAGACTCGATCATAAACCTACTAGACTTAATAAATGAATTCAGCAATGTAGCAGGATACAAAATTAACACCCAGAAATCTATGGCTTTTTTATATACTAATTATGAACTCACAGAAATAGAAACTAAAAAAATATCCCATTTACCATTGCAACAAAAAAATTAAGATACCTAGGAATAAATTTAACTAAGGAGGTAAAAGACTTATACCCAAAAATTACAGGACATTTAAAAAAAAAAGATAGAGGAAGATATAAACAAATGGAAGAATATACCGTGTTCATGGATTGGTAGAATCAACATTATTAAAATGTCCATACTACCCAAAGCACTCTGTAGATTCATTGTAATCCCCATTAAGATACCAATGGAATATTTCACAGACCTAGAATAAACTCTCCAAAAATTCATCTGGAATAAAAACAAGACCCCTAATAGCTGCAACAATCCTGAGAGAGAAGAACAAAGTTGGTGGGATCACAATACCAGATATCAAGTGATATTACAAAGTCATTGTTCTCAAAACTGCCTGGTACTGACACAAGAACAGACATATAGACCAATGGAAACAAACAGGGAACCCAGAAATTGACCCAAGCCATTATGCTCAATTAATATTTGACAAAGGAGGCAAGAGCATACAATGGAGTCAAGACAGTCTCTTCAATAAATGGTTTTGGGAAAATAGGATAGATACATGCAAAAAATGAAACTAGACAAACAACTTACACTATACACAAAAACAAACTCCAAATGGATAAAGGCCTTAAACTAAGACAGGAAACCATAAAAATCTTTGAAGGATCCATAGGCAGCAAAATAGCAGACATATGTCGTAGCAATATCTTTACCAATATAGCTCCTAGGGCAATGGAAACTAAATAGAAAATAAACAAATGGGACTACTTAAAAATAAAAAAGTTTCTGCACAGCAAAAGAAATGATCAACAAAACAACAAGAAAGTCCACTGCATGGGAGAACATATTTGCCAATGTTATCTCTGATAAGGGTTTAATCTCCTAAATTTACAGGGAACTCATACAACTTAACAAAAGGAAGATAAACAATCCAATCAAAAAATGGGCAAAGGAACTAAATAGACACTTTTCAAAGGAGGACATAAAAAAGGCCAAGAGACATATGAAAACATGCTCAAAGTCACTAATCATCAGAGAGATGCAAATCAAGATGACAATGAGGTATCATCTCACACCTGTGAGAATGGCTATCATCAACAAATCAACAAAAGACAAGCACTGGTGAGGATGCGGAGAAAAAGGAACCCTCGTGCACTGCTGGTGGGAATGCAGACTGGTGCAGCCACTGTGGAGAACAGTATGGAGTTTCCTCAAAAAGTTAAAAATGGAACTCCCATTTGACCCAATAATCTCACTTCTAGGAATATATCCCAAGAAATCAGAAGCACCAATCAGAAAGGATGTATGCACCCCTATGTTCATAGCAGCACAATTTACAATAGCTAAGATTTGAAAATAGCCTATGTGCCCATCATCAGATGAGTGGATTAAAAAACTGTGGTACATCTACACAATGGAATACGATGCTGCAGTAAAAAAAGGAGGAACTCTTAACTTTTGCAACAGCATGGATGGACCTGGAGAGCATCATCCTAAGTGAAATAAGCCAGTCAGAGAAAAATAAATATCACATGATCTCACTCATATATGGTATATAATGCACAACATAAAGTGATGAAACAAAAATAGAGCGAGAGGGGGAAAATATTCTAGAATATAATAGAAGTAAACCTGTTATTCGCAGATTTTTAATATTTCCTACAACTTTTGTGATATTATTCTATGTTATTACAGTTTTGGGTAATATTATTATAGTTAAAATCATTTTATTCTTGAAATATTAATGTTTATTGCATGTTATAAAAAAGAAAATTAATTTTAACCAAGAGAAATGAAATACATTGCAAGGCAGAATTGTCAACCAGACATTTCTCTTTAAGCCCTTCCTGCTAAATATTTTAAAGAAAATATAAATGGGGTCCCAGGGCTTGTTTTCTTTTAATCCTCAAATGAGGATATTTTTCCTTGGTTTTTAGGGAGAGTGGAAGAGAGAGAGAAAGACAGAGAGAAATATGGATGTGAGAGAAACACATCAATTGGTTGCCTCCTGCACGAGCCCTGGTCAGGGGAGGAGGCTGCAACCAAGGTATGTGCCCTTGGCCAGAATCAAACCTGGGACCCTTTGATCTGTAGGCTGACACTCTATCCACTGAGCCAAACTATCTAGGGCCCCAGAGTTCATTTTTGACCTTCCTTTTATTAATAGGTGCCCATCTACATATAACTTTTTAATAGGCTGGTCACCTCTGTGACTTTGTAAATGAAGAGTTTTTTCCCTTCCTGCTTATTTAGCTATTAGGAATATTTTTTCCATCTTCAGGTTTTAAACTCTCTGCTGTTTTCTTTGAGAGATCACAGGAATTTCTTAATTATCTTTAATATTTTTATTATTTTGACAGTGCTTCTGTAAACATGCTGTCTTAGCCAGATCAAGCTGCTTTAACAAAACACCATAGAATGTGTGGTTTAAACAACAGACATTTATTTCTCATAGTTCTGGAGGCTAGAAGTCCAAGATCAAGTTGCCAGGACTTGTTGGGTTCTGGTGGACCCTCTTCCAGACTTGCAGATGGCTGCCTTCTTGCTGAATCTTGCTGAGAGAGAACTCTGGTGTCTCTTCCTCTTCTTATAAAGACATTAATTCCAACATGGGGGCTCCACATTCATGATCTCATCTAAACCTTATCCCAAAGTTCTTACTCCTAATATCGTCACACTGGTGGTTAGGATGTCAACATATGAATTTGGAGGAACACATATTCAGTTTATAGTACATATTTTTGCTTATGTGTAACAAGCTGTCTCAAATGCTTTCCTGTGTGCTATCTCATATGGTCACTTACCTCATTTTTATGAGTCATGGACCTTGGGGTGGAGTGATAACAGGCTGCTCTAAGATACTGACCCAGTGGACAACAGTTGTCTGTGTTAACAAGTCTGGTACTCTGGAAGACTTAGATTATCTTGCCTGGCACCTGTGATGAGCCCAAGATTGTCAAAGGAATATTACATAGAGTCTATATATAACTAGAGGCCCTGTGCACAAAATTCATGCACTGGGGGGTGGGAGGTAGGGGAGAGTCCCTCAGCCTGGCCTGTGCCCTCTCGCAGTCCAGGACCCCTCGCTCCTTACCACTGGCCTGCTCGCTGCTCCTTACCTCTTGGCTCACTGCTCCTTAGCGCTGCCACAAATGAGGGAGAGGCTCCTGCCACCGCTGCTACGCTAGTCAGCTGTGAGCCCGGCTCCTGGCTGAGTGGTGCTCCCACTGTGGGAGTGCACTGACCACCAGGGGACAGCTCCTGTGTTGAGTGTCTGCCCCTTGGTGGTCAGTGAGCATCATAGCGACCAGTCGTTCGGCTGGTCCTTTTGCAGTCCAGTTGATTTGCATATTAGGCTTTTATTATATATGATGAGCAAAACCTCAGGTAAAGAATCCAGGATGCCTGATCTAAATCCAATTCCACCGGACCTCCAGGTACCAGCTGTGTGTCTCTTGATAACTTGATAGTTTCTTTTGCTGCCTTTTTCCCTCTTCCATTGAAAAATTAATAGGTTGAATAAACTTAAGGTCCCTTCAAACTAAGACCCAGTGATACAATAAATATGATCCATGTTTTTATTGTTAATGAATATTTATATAGAAACAAAATCATTCAACAAGGCACTAAAATGAGGAGAAATAAATCTTAAATCATACCAATAAACCAAGACAATCCTTTATCAATTTGTAATTGCTTCAGATATCCTTTGAAATGGAATCACTTTCCACTGGGGTTCTGTCCCACCAGCCATCAACCCCATCCACCAGTCAGTATGATGCTGTAAAAATGAAAGGAGTAGAGACCCACCCCAGGCTATACACAGAACTCTTCCCACCATGGGTGCTAGTTAGGTAGAACTGAGATTCAGACACCCACTCAGTTACCACAAACCCAAACTTCTTATTTCTAAAACACATTTTCCTCATTCATATTTTGGATTTATAGAATCAAATAGCAGAGTCAGCATCAATGAAATAATAATGGTATTAATTATAGAATTATAGCTGTGATAAATGCTAACAAACCTTTTAACATTGAGCCCTGGCTTCAATTGATAAGGTCACAAACGTTTTGGAAGTGATTTTGGAGCTGTGATGGGAAAGTGAAGCAGACAGCATGCCCAGCTAGAAGTACACCCTCTTATGGGGCCAGGAAAGCGTGAAAGCTCCAAGGGACCAAGAGAAAGTACAGCAAGTAAAAGGAGGCAAGGTGAAAGATGAGGTTGGAGGACCAGGTATGGTTAAAATCAGGTATGATGACCATAAAATTATCAGACAAACCATAACACATTTGAGTATAAATGGAAATTATTTTAATAATTATGCCAGGACAACATGCATAAATCAGGACTGTTCTTAGCAAACAAGAGAATTAGAGAAAGGAAAGCCTACTAGGAAATTATTGCAGAAACTAGATAAGATACAAAATGTTAAAAAAGATGGAATTTTACAATTGAATGTCATACAGTTTTGGTGTGTGTGTGTGTGGAAGGGGGGAGGAATAGGGGTAGATGAAAGTAAGCTTTTTCTTTTCCTTTGGCAGGAAACTGGACTTGTCTCTAGCAGGGAACAGATGAATCATCTCTGTGGTCCAGCCTAATTAATACATGAGATTTTTTTTATTAAAGTAAAGTAAACATTAAGCATTAACATTGCTGTGCCAATGAAGACTTCAAATCAATATTTCTGTATATGTTGATTTAGCTCTATAAAATAATTGTCCAAGAAATGTAATTAATAGCTTCCATGTATGTTTTAGATGCACATAATACCAAATTTTCAAGAAATCACAGCTTCCTTTAATATTGGAATCAGTAGTAATTTACCCCCATAATTGATACTAATTTCAGAAGCAAGATAGCTTCAAGGTTAATACATCCTATTGGCCTTGCTCATTTGCTTCTACCTAAATCTAGCTACAAGTTGAGAGTTGTGAGGGAAAAGAAAAAAGAATAAGAAGAAATGAGAGAGGAAAAAAAGAAGGAAGGATTCATTTATCTACATCAATTTATTTACCCTCCTGTTTCTGTAAAAAGTGTAAGCTAGGAACCAAAGCAAAGCCAACTCATGGTGAGCCATTTGTGCTTGGCTTCCAGAAGAAAATCAAAAGGCTCCCATGGACTTAGCTGCATAGAAGCTGGATTGGTATCTTCCCTAAAGTGAGCACCCAAATTGTGAAAAGTAAGTTTTAAATAAGCTTGAGAAAAATAAATAAGACTAGACACTTTCCATAACTAGAAGTAACAACTAGGAATACACTTATTTTTGAACAACTTTTATGAAGAAATATTGAACTTTTATTAATAGTGTCACCTCTCTATGCCTCTTGCTCTTGCTCTCTCCCTCTCCCTCTCTCCCCAACTCCGCCCACCCATGCACCCTTCCCTCTCTCTTTCTTTTTCACAATCATCCACAGGCAGGGTTAGTCTGAAACCTGAAGTGAGAAAAGAAATATCTGCTTTGACCCCTTCCATCTACCCTTTCTGGCCAACCCTCTCAGGGCTCTTTGATTACTCCTGGCAGGTTCTTATCATTTCTGAATCCCTTGGGGCATACTTGGAGTCCATAGGATCCCTTCCCTGCACCATCAGAGTGGTCATTTCTTTAATAACGTAATATCATTCACCAAGAGAGAGACTGATTTAGAAAATATGAACTACTAAGGTATGAATAATTATGTCATTCACTACCCTGCTCCATTCACTTTTCATCAGAGTAATATGCAGACTAATATGCATTTGTTTAAAACATATGTGGAATAGATGGAACATGGCAGTGGGCAGGTCTGGAGTGAGGGTGAATGTGTGAGTGCATGTGGGAGGGAGAATGGGTGTGGGTGTGAGAGTGGGAGGGCATCTGTTTGTGGGAGCAGGAGCTTAGGGGAGTGACTGGGGTGCTCCTGGCAGAGGAACTGCCATTGTGGTGTGCTGCTTGGTGCACTTCTCTCCACTTCAAGGAGCACGTCTTGGCTATTGGCAGATGCTCACAGTCCCACTGCTGAGCCCTGAAGTCTCTGGACACACAGACCAGTCATACTGACTCAGTAAGCCTTACTGTGCTCCTTGGAGGGCCTGCTGGTTGACCTGGCTGGCAGTGTGCAGGGTCTGCCCTGCCATGTTGGTGAATAGGCACCAGGCCTGGTCCCTGCACCAGCGGAGCAGCACACAGCCTGACCCTCCTCCCTAAACATTGGAGCAGTCCACCTGTACCACCACCCTGACACAGGGCCAGCCTGGGGACAGAAACCTGCTGCCTCCAAAGAGCACACCTGACCCAGTGCCCCTGAAGGACTGGCCCCACTGCCTTGACATGGTGTGCCCAGCCCTGCCACTGTGACCCAATGCTCTAGGACAGTGGTCGGCAAACTCATTAGTCAACAGAGCAGCAAACCGCAGCTCACGAGCCACATGTGGCTCACAAGCCGCAGTTTGCCGTCCGCTGCTCTACGATGCAAGGGCCTGTCATTGTGACCCACTGTGTTTTACCCGGCGCCCCTGGACAATGGTTCCACTACCTGAAACTGCCCAGTAGATGTTAACTGATGCCCCAGATGCAGAGACCAGACATGCCTAACCTGGTACCACCAGAAGATTGGATGAACCACTACAATCCAGTGGAAGCAGTCACCTCTGAAGACACAGACTTGCCACAGACCCACCCACCTCACCCAGCTCTCCAGATACTGAACTGCTAAAATGGGAAGACAAAGAAACACCCCCCAAATGAAAGAAAAGGAGGAATTTCCAGAAAAGGGACTAAATTAAATGGAGGGAAGTAATCTGTCAGATAAAAATTCAAAGTAATGGTTATAAGTATGCTCAAACATCTGAATGAAAATCACAAGAAACTTAATGATAATTATAAGGAACTGAATGAGAAATATACCATAAATAAGAATCAAGAGGAAATGAAGAATGACATAGCTGCAATAAAGAACACCCTGGAAAAATTCAACAGTAGACTAGAAGAAGCTGAGGACAGAATCAGCAAGAAGACAAGGTAGAAAAAAAAAAAAAACAATCAGAGCAACAATTGGAAAAACATTTAAAAGAAGAAAGAGAGTTTAAGCAAGCTTTGAGACAACATGAAAAGAAACAACATCCACATAATAGAGGATCCAGAAGGAGAAAAAGCTGAGCAAGGAACAGAAAACCTGTTGGAAGAAATAATGACAGAAAACTTATCTGACTTGGTGAAGAAAAAGTAACACAAATCCAGAAAACACAGGGAGTCCTAAACAAGATAAACCCCAAAAGACCCACAACAAGACACATCATAATTAAAATGACAAACATTAAAGACAAAGAGAGAATCTTAAAGGCTACAAGAGAGATACAGAAAGTTACCTGCAAGGGAACTCCCATTAGACTATTGGCTGATTTCACAATAGAAACACTTAAGGCCAGAAGGGAGTGGCATGATATACAAAGTAATGAAAACCAAGGGACTGAACCCAAGACTACTCTATCTAGCAAGGCTATCATTCAAAATAGTGCTAGAAAGCCTAGCCAGAGCAATAAGGCAAGATCTATAATAATAAAAGTGTAATATGCTAATTAGACTGGACAGCTGAATGACCTTCTGGACATCATTCCAGATGTCCTTTTGGACAACCTTCTGGACGAAGCCGCAGTGGTGGGGGCTGAGGCAGAGGTGGCCACCACGGTGGGTGAGGCCTGAGGCAGAGGTGGTTAGGGGTGATCAGGCAATCAGGCAGAATGGTTAGGGGTGATCAGGCAGGCAGGCAGAGGAGTTAAGGGTGATCAGACAGGCAGGCAAGTGGTTAGGGGTGATCAGGCAGGCAGGTGAGTGGTTAGGGGTGATGAGGCAGGCAGGCAAGTGATTAAGGGCTATCAGGCAGGCAGACAGAGGGGTTAGGGGCAATCAGGCAAGCAGGCAGGAGAGCAGTTAGGAGCCAGTGGTCCCGGATTGCAAGAGGGATGTCCTACTGCCTGTTTAGGTCTGACCCCGTAGGGATTCCTGTGAGATCAAGCCTAAACCAGCAGTCAGACATCCCCTGAGGGGTCCCATATTGAGAGAGGGTGCAGGCTGGGCTGAGGGACCTCTCCCCCATCCTGTGCACAAGTTTTCTGCACCAGGCCTCTAGTAAAGAAATAAAAAGCATCCAAATATGGAAGGAAGAAGTCAAACTGTCACTTTTGGGGAATGACAAGATTCTCTATATAGAAAACCCTAAAGACTCCATCAAAAAAACTATTAGAAACAATAAACAAATACAGTCAAGTTGCAGCATATGAAATCAATGTGAAAAATTTCATTGCCTTCCTGTATAGTAACATAAAACTTCAGAAAAAGAAATTTTAAAAATTATTTTTGCAATTGAAACCAAATCCCTGGGAATAAACTTAAAAAAAAAGAATGTGAAAGACCTATATACTAAAAATTACAAAGCATTATTAAAATGAGATACCACTTCATACCTGTTAGAGTGGCCATTATCAACAATAAAAAGATATAACAAAATGGAAATATATCTTGTGTTCATGGATTGAAAGAATCAACATAGTAAACATGACCATATTATACAAATCAACATACATATTTAATGCAATCTCCATCAAAATCCCAATGTCATTTTTTAAATAAATGGAACAAGAAATCATCAGATTTTTATGAAACCACAAAAGACCCCTAATAGTCAAAGCAATCCTGAAGGGAACAAAAAATGCTGGAGGTATCATGCTACCTGACTTCAAATTACACTACAGAGCTATGATAATCAAAACAGCATGCTATTGGCAGAAAAATAGACACACATATCAATGGAACAGAATAGACAGCCCTATTATAAAACAACATATATATTTCAACAGATAATTTTCAACAAAAGAGCCAGAAACACACAATAGAGTAAAGACAGTCTCTTCAATAAATGGTGCTTGAAAAACTGGAAAGCCACATGCAAATGAATGAAACTGGATTACAGTTGGACCCCATGTACAAAAATTAATTCAAATGGATCAAAGACCTAAATATATGACCCAAAACAATAAATTACATAGAAGAAAATATAGGTGCCAAACTTATGGACCTTGGTTGTAGAGAATATTTTATGAACTTGATCTCAAAGGCAAGGGAGGTAAAGGCAAACATAAATGAATGGGACTATATCAAACTAAAAAGCTTCTGCACAGCAAAAGAGACTGACAATAAAACAAAGAGGCAGCCAAACAGATGGGAGATGATATTTTCAAGCAGAAGCTTCAACAAAGGTTTCATTTCCAAAATATATAAAGAACTCATAAAGCTCAACACCAAAGAAGCAACTCAATCAAAAAGTAACCAGAGGACCTGAAAATACACCTCTCCCAAGAAGACATATGAAAAGCCAATAGATATATGAAAAAATGTTCAACCTCACTGGCAATTAAGGAAATTCAAATCAAAACTACAATGAGATATCACCTCATACCTGTTAGAATGTTCATTATCAACAAGACAAGCAATAACAAATGTTGGATAAGTTGTGGAAAAAAGGGAACCCTCATTCACTGCTGGTGGGAATGTAGACTGGGACAACCACTATGGAAAGCAGTCTTGTGATTTCTCAAAAAATTCAAAATAGAGCTACCATATGACCTAGCAATCTCTCTCCTGGGTATAGTCTTAAAAAACTTGAAATCATATATTCACAAAGATATATGCACCCCTATCTTCATTGCAGCATTATTCACAGTGGCCAAGGCAGGGAAACAACCAGCATCCTGCGATAAAGGACTGGATAAAGAAGATGTGGTACAATACACAATGGAGTACTACTCAGTCATAAGAAAGGATGAAACAGCGCCATTTGCAACAACATGAATGAACCTTGAGAATATCATGCTAAGTGACATAAATCAGAAAGGAAAAGCTCAGAACTATATGATTTAACTCATATGTGGGATATAAAACTGAAGCTCATGAACACAAACAGCAGTGTGGTGGTTGCCAGAGGGCAAGGGGTGGAAGAGGGTGTGCTAATGTATGGTGACAGGAGGAGATTTGATTTGGGTGTTGGGTACATGGTGAAATATACAGATTTTGTAACATAGAAACCCATACCTGAAACCTATATGATCATGTTGACAAATGTCATGCCACTAAATTTAATTTTAAAAAATTAAAAATAAATAATTATTATTTTGTACATACCTTCCTTATCATCTCTTTGGGGAGGTAGTTTCAAGCAGGGAGGTTATTTCAGTAATTCCTTGGTACAGGTTATATCCTATCTAATAAAGAAGGAATGTGCTAATTGACCATCATGCCCTCACAAAGATGGCGGCACCCACAGCCAATAAGGAGGGAATATGCTAATTGACTGCCATGCCCTCAAAGATGGTGGCGCCCACAGCCACAAGATGGCTGCACCCAGTCCCCCCAGCCCTGCCAAGGTGGCAGGCACGCGCGAGCCCACCCTCAGGTGGGTCCGGCCGCACCACGTGCCTGCCTCCAGAGTCCCCCAGTTCCCTCAGCCCCCTAGCCACCCAGGGCTGGCACAAGGCACAGGCAAGCCTTGGATATCGGCTGCCCAGCTGTTGCCCGAGGTGCAGGCAAACCTCACATGTCAGCTGCCTAGCCACCTAGGGCCAGCCCAAGGCTTGCCTGTGCCTCGGATGGCTGCTGCCCAGTCACCCAGGGCTGCCCGAGGCTCAGGTAACCAGAGCCGGCTGAGGCTTGTGCTGCTGGCAGTGGCAGCAGCAGAGGTGTGATGAGGGTGTCGCCTTCTCCTGGTCACTGGGTCGCCTCCCTCCCCTGAGGGCTCCCAGACTGTGAGAAAGGGCAGGCTGGGCTGAGGGACCCCCCTCCAGTGCCTGAATTTTCATGCACCAGGCCTCTAGTTTCTGAAATAATCATCATATCTATCTGCACGCATGAGCAGAAGTTTCTCACCGACATGTTATGAGAACTGGCCAGGTTCAAGCAAAGTGGAGTTACAAAGACTGATTATTTTATTTTATTACATAAAGTACAAGGGAAAGCAGGTGAAAACAAGGAGAGCCTCCAAGAGGAGATGATGCTTAAGATGGATTGTGAAGGCTAGCAAACATGCCCCAGGTCGATTTTGCCAGGGCTTTCCAGAATGGGATGTGCATGCCCAGATGCTGCAAGTATGCTGGTCACCAGCAAGATCCAGTGGAGCTCAGACTGGGAGTTCTCATCATTTCTAATGGTCAGACAGGGAGGGAGCCTTCTGTGGCATTGTTTGGGTAAGTACTATTAAAAGTGTTGTAGGAAAACACATATTTATGCTGTATTTAAGTTTTCATTAATAATAAATTCAGGTGAAGTAGCTTTGCTGTTAATATTGGTCAAGGTCCAATTGAAAGCACAGATGTCAGGAAATTTTCATAAATGGATTCAGTTACATTTAATAGTGCTGTTGATGAGAGAAGACTTAATGAAAACCAACAGATGGTCTATTTAATATGGCTCTCAGCTTTGAAACATGTGCCAAATGTGATACACACAATGACTTGACAGGGCTGTTACTGGAAGCCTTTAATTACAACTATTTGCACTCCTGGGCCTGCTGAATTTCATAAAATAGCTCTGCAACTCTAATACTGACCAAACCAGAATTTAAATAATACCCATTTTGTGCTATTGTTGTGACTTTGTATTTCTAAATGACCTCTACAGAGAGTTTTCTGACAGGTTTTTGGGTTTTTTGTTTTGTTTTGTTTTTGTCAAGAAAATGAAGCCAAAAAACAGGATTAGTTCAGATGGCCTTTCTTCCACACATTAACACATTTAGTCTGGAATGTTGAACAGCATCTCCAAGGTCAAGAAGTACAAAGTATTTTATTATTAGGGTTTCCTCAATTACAGGGATAGCTCAACTGAGGCAAACTGCCAAAGCAATAAATAATTAAAAACAGCAGTGACAATTTTAACAATTGTCCTGCTCTGAACCTTGGTAGGCTCTTGGAGACTGTTGCGACTACATAGTATAACAACTAGAACACTGGAGTTGAGGACATAGAAGCCTAGAAGAGTTCCATAGTAGGCTCAATGTCACACAGCTTGTAAGCGTTAACCAAGCAGCTTAAGCAGAGTATGAGTGGACACACTGTTCAATTAAAGCAGGATAGCATGTTACAAGAAGGAAGAGAATGCGGAGAGGGAAGGGAAAGGAAGAAGAAGTTATTGAAGTTCAACGAGATGTACACACAATGAGAAAATTCCTGTTAAAATTGCTTTAGAAAGGCTCAGCTACCTGATTCCTTCATGGGCCCTATCCATTGGGCTGCCTCTATCTTACGAGTGACTAGAGTCTGCGGAAGGAGGTGGTGTTCCATGGCATCTCTATGTGGAGAGATGGCAAACAAGCAAACAAAAAGCCTAGAACACAGTAGGTATGGAAACAGTAGGTTTATAGTTAGTTGTTCATATAGAAAATAAAAGAATAATTAATAAACAATAATACAAGAATAAACTGTATTTTGCATACTCACAACTTTAAACCTAGTCTTGCCACAGCCTGTGCATATGGATGATTTATAAAAATGGCTCATCTCTCAGGTGAAGAAGCGCCAGGCTGGGGCCCAGAAGGCCTGATGGCCACCCACTGGGGGTTGGGGAGTCCCTCAGAGTAGGAACACCAGGCAGTAACAACAATATACTGAACGGACTATACTATTGGACTTAGAGCACAAGGGATCAAAACAAGCCTCTCTATGAACCCCAGAAGAAAATTGCAGGTTGCAAATCTGAGAGTCTCTAAGAACGCCAGAAAATAGTGCTCCTTCCCCTGGATAGGTTCCTGCCCTGATAGGCTCCTACCCTGATAGGTACCTGCTCTGAGTGGTGGAGCAAATCAATCATTGGAAGGACAGAGAATAGTCTATTTTCTGTTAATTCTGCACAGTAACAGAAAAATCGTATTATTTTCTGCACTGAAAAACAATAGTATATGTTAGAAAGAAAGTATAAGGACAGTATTCTTTATACATACTGGTAGTAAACCAAGAAATCCTAAACAAAAATAGGATGAAAATAATTAAACACTTGGAACTTTAAAAGCATCCTTCTAAAAATCCCAATGCTTAGTAAAAAGTTTAAGGTAAAAATTACAGATTTGTTCATTTATTTATTCATGCTGAAAAAAAGTACACCAGAACCTGGGCAAAGCAAGAATAAAATTTTATGAAGAAGAGATTGCTTTATATTTCAACCTACAAATAAATACTAGTAGTATTCAGAGGAAAATTTGTAGCCTTAAAATTAATTTATTAATACTAAGTTACTATTAATAAAGAGGAGAAGGAGGAAAAACTGGAAAAAGAATAAACTCAACTAATATAATTTACTAAAAGTAATTAATAGATATAAACTTGAAATTAATGAAACAACTAACAGAATGATTTTAAAGTGTTTATAAAATCAAGCCCATTTAAGAGAGAAAAAAATATACCAATTCTGATCAAAACCAATAAAATTAAAATACAGAATTCCAAGAAAGAGTAATTGCATAGATTGATGAAATAGTCATGGAAGAATATATGCTCACTTTATAAACAGAAAATTGTTATTTTATGAAAATATAAATTTGTAAGATTAATTTTGTTTACAAAACATTGAAAATTTATAAAGATTTACCATAAAATAGAGGTTTTATAGCTGAGTTCTACATATCTAAATATCATCATCACCCTGACCATCAACATTTTTAATTATTTTTATTATCCAAGGTTATAGACTAGGATATCAAAATTTGACAAAGATAGCACAGAAAACTATACCAACTTTTTCTTATAAAGATATATTTAGAAATCCCTAATAAATTATAATCACATTAAATATAGCATCATATTTTAAAAAGTCATATTTAAAAATAAGATAGTTTATTCCATGACTATTGATTCATTATGAAACAAATTTATCAACATAATATATAAACATTAAAGAGAAAATAAAAAACAGAATACCTGATTATGTCATGTCCTGAAAGAATATTTAATAAAATTTAAAAGCCATTCATAATGAAAACTTCTAGTAAAATAAGAATAGAAAGCAATTCTTGAAATACAATAAAGTCTAATTGGCAATATCAACCAACTAACAACAATATTGGTGAACTATGAAAGTCATCATGATTAGAAAGAGGAACAGTAGCTATTTCAACAGTCACTAATTTGTATAAGTGTAATAAAAGGGTAATATGCAAATTAACCATCACTCTGTCACAAAGATGGTGATGCCCATAGCCACAAGATGGTGGCACCCAGTCCTCTCAGTCTCAGCCCCACCAGAGTCCCCCAGTCCTGGGGCACGGGGGGGGGGGGGGGGGGCGGCCACTGAGAGCGGGCAGCATAAGTGGCCTGGTGGAATGCTTGCTTCATTGCTGTAGCAATGAGGCAAGCGTTCCACCCTAGCTGCGGAGGGCCTCTGGGCAGCGGCATGGAGCAGTTGGGGAGGGGAAGGAATGCTTGCATCATCGCCCTGAAGATAAGGCAATCATTCTGCACCCAACCGCAGATGGGCCTCTGGGCAGTGGAGAACCTCTGGGCAGTGGGTGCGGAGTGGCCAGGCCCTGCAGAGAGCTACTGGCACACAAATTCATATATATATATGATGTTTTGCTTAGAAAACACAAAAGACTACTAAAAATATATTTGAAATAATAAAACAATTTAGTAAGGTGGCTCAATATAAGTTTAATAGATAGATTTAAATGATAAAATTTCCATATTAGAAATAAGTATGTAAAAAATGAAAAATTTAATAACAAAACCTGTAAAAACCACAAAATATAGATAAATTTAACTTAGATTTACTGGGCCTATATGAAAAGAGATATAAAATGTTATAAAAGGACATAAAACACAAGTTAGTAGAAAGACATAGAATGTTAACAGGTTGGAAAACTTTATTAAAAGTCTTGATATTAATTATAAAAATGGCAATTCTACCCAAACCAATATATCTTCTTACTAAAGTGACAATAAGGATCCCAATTTTTTAATCTTGAATTTTTTTGAAGTGGAAAAATATTGTATGAAACTTTTCTAGAAAAATTTAAAGTAGAAAGTAGTGTGAAAGTTTTCTAGAAAAATCAGAAAGCTGTTAGTATCATAACAGTGGTATTGACACAGGAATAGGTGGATCAGTGAACAAAAAAAATAATCCTAACATATAAAAACCCTGGGTCATAACAACCAGTAATGACGGAGGTTCAACCAACTGGAAGTCAGTCCTACAGTCAGCACTGGTTTGCCATGGCAACCCAGCACTGACTGCTTCCGCTGCAGGCATGGTGCCCTAGCACTGACTGCTGAGGGGACTGCAAATCAGGGCCAGAGAGAGGCCTGAAGAGAGAAGCAGGGACTGATCTGTTGCCTCTGTGGCAGCTTTTGATCAGCACTTGCCTCTCTCTTTCTCTCCCAGTCTGGCCAGCAGCCATGCCTCCATTTCTCTCCAGTCCTCCACTGGAGCTGCTGATCAGCCCCACCTTTCTGATCAGGCCCCGTTGATAGGCCCAGAGATGCTGGCTGGCATAGGAACTGACCAATCAGAACCAAATGTGGGTGCTGTAAAGAACAAATGGCTGCCTAGGAGGTGGAGCTTCCGACATTGATTGGCATAGGAACTGACCAATCAGAACCAAATGTGGGTGCTATGAAGAACCAATGGCTGCCTAGGAGGTGGAGCTTTTGATGCTGACTGGCATGGAAACTGACCAATCAGAACCAAATTGGCCAGCAGAGGAGGGCAGTTGGGGGCGAAATCAGGCCGGCAGGGGAGGGCAGTTAGGGGCGATCAGGCAGGCAGGCAGAGGCAGTTAGGGGCAACCAGGATAGCAGGGGAGGGAAGTTAGGGGTGATCAGGCTAGCAGTCAGAGACAGTTATGAGCCAGCGGTCCCAGATTCTGAAAGGGATGTCCAACTGCCAGTTTAGGCCCCATGTGGGATCGGGTCTAAACCGGCAGTCAGACATCCTCCAAGGGCCCCCAATTGGAGAAGTTGCAGGCTGGGCTGAGGGAACACCCCCTCCATGCACAAATTTCATGCACCCAGCCTCTAGTACTGTTATAAAATAAAATATATAATTAGAAATTAATATGTGCTAAGTGTGCTATGATAATTAAAAAGAAAATTGTGATTTTTTTAAAAATGTGACATTTAAATAATTGCCTATCCATTAGCTAAAATAAATATAATTTTTAAATAGCCAGATAGTAAATATTTTCAGCAGTGTAGTCCATGTGTCTCTTTCATGGTAACCTGTC
Source organism: Plecotus auritus (assembly GCF_963455305.1). Lineage (NCBI taxonomy): Eukaryota > Metazoa > Chordata > Mammalia > Chiroptera > Vespertilionidae > Plecotus > Plecotus auritus. The sequence continues at coordinate 97,486,244 of NC_137776.1, forward strand.
AGCATGAGAAGAGAGGAGCCACAGACAATATATAAAGAAGGGGGCCTGATGTGTTCCCATAAAACTCTATTTAGAAAAATGGGCAGTGAGCAGCTTGGCCATAGTTTGCCAACTTCTGAACTAGAAGAAACTATAAGCAAATTTCTTATCTCACAAAAACAAATTAAAAGTAGCTTAAAGCCTAACGTCAAAAATCAAAACAAACATATGAATCCTAACAATATTGAAAGGAGGAAAGCTTTATCATTTCAGAGTGAAGAGGTTTGGAATAATTTACATATTTGGTGCACATTTATATTTAAAAAGAGTATAAAAACACATAAAATATTTTAAAAGAAAACATTTGCAACACCATATAGCAAGAAAAATATAAATATATCTAATATATTAAAAGTTCTTGAGATTGATAATTAAAATGATCCAATTGATATATCTGTAAAAATTACATATAAGTAGGCAATTTTCAAATGAAAAAAAAAAAAAAAACAACACTCAAAATACCCATTAACTTTAGAAAGTGTGCTCTTCCTACGTGAGCTCAGGTGGCTCTGCTCAAAACCTGGCAATGTGCCCATTCACTGAGTGGAGACCTCACAGTGCCTACCAGCCCCGCAACTCCTGGAATTTCCCCTTCTAATCTCGCCTTACTTAACCCACTGTCGCCACAGCGCCTCTTTGCTGCTCCTTACGAACACAGGCACAGTCGCCATCGGTCTTTTGCAGATGTATCTTCGACCTTGAAAGCTTCTCTTCAAGTTTCCTTTACATGGGCTCCAATGCCTTCTCAAGAGGCCTACCTCTGACTACTTTATGCACACCTCCCACGACACACACATGGTCCTATCCCCCTTACCTCACTCTAGTTCTTTTTTTATAATATTATCTTTTAACTTACTACATAATTTGTCTATTTTCGGAATCATCTATCTCCTCTTCAGTAGTATAAGCTGTATAACAGCAGCGATGTCTGTCCGTTTGATCACTGATGTATTCAAATCACTTAGAACAGAGTCTGCCACATATAATGGTGTACTAACTAACATATGCTTAATGAGTGGCTGGGGAGTGGGTACCGTTTGTTGATTGCTAGGATTAAAGTCTCCCAGCTTGGCAGATTCAAGCAACCAAATTAACAACATAACAACACGGAGTTGGAAAAACTGTCACCAGGCACTATAACCTTGCTCCAGCACACCATTAGGCACAGAGTAAATATTTGATGAATGAACAAATGTTAAACCTCACTAGTAATTATAGAAATGCAAGTTAAAACAAGATGCAGTTTTCACAAATCTAGTAGGCACAATGTGAGAGACTAGAAACCTCAGAACCATAATTCAATAATCTTATTTTCAGGAATTAATTCTATAGAAATAAAAATATCAGTACTTAAAGGAGTTATGTATCCACACTTATTTATTGTTTGCAGTGGCAAAAATGGAAATAATCTAAATACCCCATGAATAAAATATAGTTAATAAACTATAATGCATCCACATCATTAAATGTCTTACAGCCATTTTCACCTAAAAAGCCATGCATCATATGTTTTAAGTGAAAAATGTAAGCTTCAGAGCAATGAGTATAATATGTAACTTTGCTGAAAAATATTGAGAAAATTGTTTTAAATGTTTTTTTATCTGCATCATCACAAAAACTTTTTAAAACACTTAATTCAGAATTAAATTTGAAACAAATCTATGTGATTCTTCATATTACTTTTCTTCTATGCTCTAAAAAAATAGAAAGCCTTATTAATGGTCCCCTACAATACTTATAAGTTTTGTATCTATTGAAAATTTTATCTGTAAAGTCTCTTTTTTAGCAAAAAGACCTTGTTAAATTCCCTTCAAATATATTATCTTTTAAACATACTGTCTCTTACAGTGTTATTCTGAGCTCCCTTCCCACTAGATTAACTGCACAGCTCAAATCTTCTAGGATTCAGTTTACAATATCAAAAATCTGCCAACAAAATAGATGTTGGCTTGAGACAAATGTAGTGCTAATTACCCATTATAGCCCAGAAATATAATTCAAAACAATGTTTCAAAGTGGAACTGGAAAGAGGATATCCTATATAATAAAAGAGTAATATACAAATTAACCATCACTCTGCTACACCCACAAGCCATGCCCACCAGCCACACCCACCAGCCAATCAGAGCGAATATGCAAATAAACCCAACCAAGATGGCTATGGCCACAGAGAGCAGGAGGGAGGCTTGGGTTTCCCTAGCAATGGAGGAAGCCAAGCTTTCCGCCTGCCCTTGCGGGCCTAGGCCTCCACTCAAGGCTACAAAGTTTCAATGAGAGAAGATACATAAACCCAAACAGAAATGGCGGCAGCCATAGAGCTGGAAAGAGCAGGAGGCTAGGGTTGCCCCGGGTGATGGAGGAAGCCAAGCCTTCCGCACACCCTGGCCAGCCCAGGCCTCCGCTTAAGGCTACAAAGTTTCAATTATAGAAGATACATAAATTCCAACAGAAAAGGCTGCCGCCATGGAGCAAGCAGAAGGCTTGGCTCTGCTCCAGGCTACAAAGTTTCAATTGTAGAAGATAAATAAACCCCAGATACCAGGGCCTCCGCTTGGGTCGCCGGGGGGTGTGGCCGGCCTGCAAACCACCACAGGCCCCTCCCCCAGGCCACCCCACACCCCAAGGGAACCCCCACCCTGATCTGGGACACCCTTCAGGGCAAACCAGCTGGCCCCCACCCATGCACCAGGCCTCTATCCTATCTAATAAAAGAATAATATGCAGATTGACCATCTCTCCAACACACAAGATGGCTGCCCCCATGTGGTCAAAGATCCTGCCCCCATGTGGACACAAGATGGCCACCACAAGATGGCCAGCAAGGGAGGGCAGTTGGGAGGGACCAGGCCTGCAAGGGAGGGCAGTTGGGGGCAATCAAGCCTGCAGGGGAGGGCAGTTAGGGGTGACCAAGCTGGCAGAGGAGGGAAGTTGGGGGAGACCAGGCCTGCAGGGAAAGGCAGTTGGGAGGGACCCAGGCCTGCAGGGAAGAGCAGTTAAGGGTGACCAGGCCTGCAGGGGAAGGCAATTGGGGGGGACCAGGCCTGCAGGGGAGGGCAGTTAGGCGTGACCAGGCCTGCAGGGGAGGGCAGTTAGGGGAAAACAGGCTGGCAGGGGAGCAGTTAGGCATCAATCAGGCTGGTAGGGGAGGGGTTAGGGGGTGATCAGGCTGGCAGGCAGAAGCAGTTAGGGGCAATCAGGAAGGCAGGCAGGTGAGCAGTTGGGAGCCAGCAGTCCTGGATTGTGAGAGGGATGTCATCCCTCGAGCGGTCCCAGATTGGAGAGGGTGCAGGCTGGGCTGAGGGACACCCCCCTCCCCCATGCACAAATTTCGTGCACCAGGCCTCTAGTACATAATAATTAATAATAATACAGTTTCCATTTTTGAGACCTCAAATCTATGGGTAATCAAATTAAGGCCAAAACTTAATGAGTCTGGTGAGTTCGAGACTCAGAAGATCAATATGGCTGTAACTTGATAGGTGAGGATTGAGTAATGTAAGAAAAAGGGAAAAACTCAAATATATAAGTCCACATTAGGGAGATTGGGGTCTATTCCAAAGACAATGGAAAGCCATACACAGGATTTGTAAATTCTATTCAGTAAAATTTAAGAAGTAAAATGCCATGACTGATATCTTTAAAAGATCATTTTGATGGCTGTGTGGAGAGTCACTTTCAGGGACCAAAATAGTGGCAGGGAGCCCTATTAGGAACCAGTTGCAGTCGTCCCCAGGCGGGGCTGTTGGTTTGGATAAGGTGAAAGGGAACATGATAGTAGATAGCTGTCAGATATACCTTTGAGCACTTAGAGTACTTAGTGATGGATTTAATGAAGTGCTAAGGAAAAGAGAAATCAAGGATGACTCCGACATTTTTCCCTGCCATTGCCAATGCCAATGGGTATTCTGATATTTCCAGGGCTAGCAGAGAAATAGAAATGGTTGCAGAGACGGAAAAGGTTGTCTTCCTTCAACAAGCAATGAATGGAGAAAGTCCACAGTGAAATGAAGACATGCAGAAGAATTTAGGGGCACAAAAGACAAGAGAATAGAGTTTCAGTGAAGTGGTTGATGACATTAAATACTGCTGAGAGAACGTGGAAGACAAGCACAAAAAATGGCCATTGGATTAGGCCAGAAAGAAAATAGGAGTGCACTTGACCCAGCCATTAAAGCAGATGAATAAGGACTCCATGTGAAATAGAGGAGAAAATGTGGGTAAGGAAGAGAACAATGGATGTGGCAACTCCTTTGTGAAGTGTTGTTGAAAAGAAAAACAGAAATGAGTCAGTAGATAAAGGGGAGCATTGAATCACTGAAGGGTTCTTTTCAAAGTTAGGTCATCCTGGTATTTATTTTTGTATTAATGGTGATGTATAGAGAAGATGTGGAAGATGGAGGAGAGAGAGAAAATCCATGTGAGCAAAGCACTTGAGTGTAGAAGAACTGAGACAGGCTACCTGTGGAGGGATTGGCCTTCTTGGCCCAGTTCACAACAGAGGAAAGCACAGAGGTGTGAATGAGATGCAAAGAGACTGAGATTGAGCAGAGGAGAGATTTGGATTCCCAAATGGAATTTTTCTTTCCCCATTGAAGTGTTAGTCAAGGTCTCAAATTGAGAGTAGAGGTGGAACAGCAAAGGAAAGGGATAAGGAAAATTTTTAGAAAGAAGAAAATCAAATTCTTGTAACAGGACAATGTGTTTGACTGTGATAAAAGCATTTGGACAGTTGTGATCTTTCATGGAAGTCTGATAGCCAACAGGTACATTTATCCCCCTAGGGACTGGATGAAGGGGTATTATTATCTCCACTTTACAGGTGAGGGATACAAGGCTCACAGATGCTGAACAACTCTTAAATCCATTCAGTTCCTATGTGATGAAACCAGTATTAAATGCAAGTATGTTAACTTCAAAGCTCTTTTGATAAAAACAACAATAATAATAACTGCTACCTCTCTTCCACCAAAGTACTTAGAAAAGTATGGGGATGGTAAAGGAAAGGGTTTTGAGGAAAATTCCAAGGTCATAACAAACATGCTTCAGCAGGAACGAGGGGGAAAGTTAGATAAGCAACCCACTGGTACTTTTGGAAAGCAATTATTCCATCACATATTGATAACTCTGAAATCTTTGTTGAGAGTTTACTTTCTTATCTTAATTGTTTAATAGAAACCAGGTGAAAAGATCACCTACAAAGAGACCTGACAGGAAGACATGTGCTGTAATAAGCTTGGAGATATTTATTCAAAATGAATTCCTATCCATCAACCAATTAATAAAACAAGCAATGATCATGGTCTTGGGTAACAAAAACACTCAAGTCTAGCAGCAAAACAATGTCAAACAAAACAAATATCCTGTGAAAAATGTATTTAAAAGCTCATCGCCTTATAAATCAACCTGAGCAAATAAAATATGGCAATTAATATGCAAACAATCTAGATGAGGTACATACAAAAAGAATGCAAGAAAATAACAGTTTGTTTGTTTTTTTACTTCAACAGTGCAAAGGAAAACAGAAAGAATTCTGTTGGTCAATTAATGCCAAACAAATATAATTGTTTTCTGGATAAGACTGCAGAATAAGTAGGTGAAGCAAGGGCAAAGAATGTGTATATTTGTATGTAATTGTGTGTTTGTGTATACATATTACTTACAACTATATATACTTATATATGCATATGTATTTGATATGTGTGATTTATAGTTAAGAAAGCTCACAAAATATTTTATTAAAGTCAATTTCATAGGCCACAGATCAATGTAAACATGTCTAAAAGACTACTAATATGGGACACTGTAATTCACATCATACTAATGCATGACGTGAGGTTTCCACTAATAACCTAGAAACTTAGAGATAAATATTCTTTTTTTAACTTGTAATATGAAATAGTGCTTTTCTTAGGAGTAGAAACTTAATACTCAGGGATTCAAGTAAGTTTTTAAAAATGCAGCCAAACAATAACTAGTAAAGACAAACCAAGGAAAATAATCCTATATAATAAAAACCCAGTGACTGAAATGGCAGAATGATCAGAACGACCAGAGATCACAACAACCATAGCCCCTCACCCCAGCAGGCCACCCCGCAGCGAGCGGTTATAGGTGATAGGCAGGCAGAGATGGTTAGGGGCGATAAGGCAGGCAGGGTGCTTAGAGGCAATCAGGCAGGCAGAAGCAGTTAGGGGTGATCAAACAGGCAGAGGTGGTTAGGGGAGATCAGGCAGGCAGAGGCAGTTAGGGGAGATCAGGCAGGCAGAGGTGGTTAGGGGAGATCAGGCAGGCAGAGGCAGTTAGGGGCATCAGGCAGGCAGAGGTAGTTAGGGGTGATCAGGCAGGCAGGTGAGTAGTTAGGGGCCAGCAGTCCCGGATTGCAAGAGGGATGTCTGATGGCTGGTTTAGGCCCAACCAACAGCAGGATCGGGCCTAAACCAGCAGTCGAACATCCCTTGAGGGGCCCCAGATTTTGAGAGGGTCAAGGCCAGGCTAGGGACACCCCCACCCCATGTACAAATTTCATGCACTGGGCCTATATATATATATATATATATATATATATATATATATATATATATACACACACACACACACACACATATATATAACCCTAATATGCAACTAGACCAAACAGCGGAACAACTGAACACCAAACAACCAGTCATGATGACATGCGCTGACCACCAGGGAGCATGCGCGGAATATGGAGGGCATTGGCTGTGGCGGGATGGTGAAGCATGTGAGCAGGGGCATCAAGGCGGGGCACCAGTCACCGTCATCGAGACAAGCCTCTGGTGGTTACTGAAAATTCTTTGCTCTAGAGCGCCACGGTCCCACCTGGCACTCACACCTGCTGCTGGTGCCAGCCCCAATCGCTCTGTGGCCATCAGCTGGTGTGAGCAGGTCCAATTGAGGTGGTGGCAGGATCAGGGCTACTGGCAGACAGGGGACTGGGGACCATGGCAGGAGGGGCCAGGCAGGGCACGAAGGATGGGCCGAGACCTGCCCCTATGCCCACCGCAGCCTTGCAGCCCACAGTTCTTTCAAGGTGCACAAATTCTTACACTGGGCCCTTAGTAGATGTATAAATGCATTAACTTCTGAATGTCCTGAGTCAACCATCTTGATGATTCCCGGCTACTTGTTATAAAAATAATCTTAGACATAATGTGTCTACACCATTTAAATATATAGAAATAATAATCCTATATAATAAAAAGCCTTGTATGCAAATTGTCCCCTCGACGAGGAGTTCGACCGGGAGTTTTACTGGGAGTTTGATCACTCACTATGATGCGTGTTGACCACCAGGGGGCAGCACAGAACATAGCCGGTGTCAGCAACACGGCGCTGGCAGCAGGCAGCAGTGGAGGCGCTGCCAGGCCCAATGGGCCCTGACGAGAGTGGGACCGTGGCAGGATGGTGGAGCAGGTGAGTGGGTGGCACCAGGCCAAAGTGGGTGTGAGTGGGGCCCAATCGCCTACCAATTGCCCCACAGACTGAGACCAATGGCAACAGCAGGGGGCAGGGCCGCCGCCTGGCTCCCAGGTGCTGAGGGAGCTGGGCGGGGTCGATGACTCAGGCAGAGGGGGGCACATGGGGGCCTGGAGGCCCAGGTGCTGCCCAGGGTCCAGAGGTCAGCTGGGACCTGCCTTTCCACGCCAGACACTCGCGCTTCGATCGCCGGTCAGGCCTAGGGACTGCACCCATGCATGAATTTCATGCACCAGGCCTCTAGTAATAATAATAAACAGCTATCACTTATCGCATTCCTACTCAGTGACAGATGCTATCAGGCTTTTTATAATACCTTAACTGATGTAACGAAAGCAAATGTATTGTCCCTACTTAAGATATAAGAAACATGTCTTTAATCAGTGTAGTAGACCTCCCATGCTTTCTTCCCATTCTTGCTCAAAGTGTGCATCCTAAAATGCATCTGTGTTATCCCACTATTTAAAACCCATCGTTAACTCATTATCACCTATGTGATAGAAGCTCACATTCTTCAACATACACCAGAAGAGTCTTCCCAGTCTTGCCCCCATCTCAATGCTCCCTTAATCTGTCCTGATGTCTAGTTTCTACATATCAAACAATTCTCACCTCTAGGACTTTGCAGAAGTCATGGACTCTGCCTGCCATGTGTCCCACCCAGCCCTACTGAACTAACAGCTCTCTCTTGTCTTCAAGTCTCAGCTTAAACATTGCTAGAACTGACAGTCACCTCGAATGTCCTTCCCCTGGGCTCTGCCCCTCCTCATCCCAGCTTCTGTCCTATGTGGGCTGCAAGCTCTTTCTGTTCTGTGAGTCGTATAACGTCTCTCCCTGTCTGCCGAGCACAAGTGCTTGTTTCATGAAAAAATATTTGTTGAGTGAATGTATCAACCAATACATCAATCAGTAAACAAGAATTTTCTTAAAAATGATTGAACCAGTTCAAACTAGTATTAGATCTAATTTTTAAAATCAGAAATTTAAAGAGAAAAGAAAAGGCAGACAAAATGCCATATAGCATTAAAAAAATCAAACTAAGTAAGCCAGAGCTATACATGGTTTAAGTTCCTGGTTTATATATAAAAGAAACATGATTTTATGTGGTATATAGCTTAGTAGTTATTGCCCAAGTTTTGGAAATACCTGGGCTCAAAACCCAACTCTGAACTTACGTAATTTTTTAAGACAATGAAATACCTACTTTACATATTTTAAAGAATTTTGGACCTGCTACTGTGGGTAAATTTGAGGTATGCAGTATGTGGGGGGTGAGAAAAGGAAAAGGTTTGAGGAAGCAGAAACAGAAAAGCAAATTCCAGAGAAAATGCTGCTATAGAATGAGCACACCATGATTCTAGGCAGCTGACACTCTTGGGTGTTTGTAAAATCATTAAATTCTAATTAATATTGGATTAAGCCTGCCACAGTGGGACATACCCTAAAGTGTTTCTTCTCAGATCAGAAATGCCTAGCCTCCTGCTGTCTTACAGATGTTTGTCAGCTACAGCTTGTTCGTGTTTGAGATGTGAAATTGCATAGCTTCCAAGTCACAGACAACAAGTGCTAAAAACTCATAACCTGAGTGCTGTCTCAGAAATCAACAAAGTGGCTAGATCCCTCATGTCTGGTGTTTGGGATGGGCTCATGACTCTCCACCCTCTTTGGGAAAAGAAATGCCTTAATGAAGAGCTATACTGACAGCTGGATACAGGCCACCTGCTTTCCTCCTTATGAATATTTCAGGAAGCATCTTGAAGCCAAATAATTGTTTTGCAAGTTGAAGTTTACCAAACATTTTTTCCATAAATTATATTACTTGGTCCTTATAAAAATTCAGAAAGTTATATACTTTAGTAATCGTAGATGAAGACTTTGAAGTTCAGGAAACTTGGTGCAGAGCCCTAGGTATAAGCCTAGGTATAATCCAAAAATCTGGATTATTTTTGTTTCAACACAAGCCTCCTGAAGAGCCAGGGAGGGGACACAGGACTCTTCCATTGCCCTCATCCCCATTTGCCAAAAGTAACCAGGAGTATAATTACATTTCTTTAATTTTCTCCATTATTCATTCCCTGCCCACACAGAAATCTCCTTTCATTGTTGCTGCCATGGCTTCCCAGTGGATCTCAGCCCTTCCCTCTTGTAGGGACAAACCACTCTTTGAAGCCCATCTTCCTCATTCTATCCCACTTCCAGCCACCCTGTAAGTTGTTCTCTCCAGGCCCCTTCCAGGCCTTTTCACTAGGCTTTGTGGGGTCCTGAGTCTTCTGGGAATGAGCTGCTCATTATTCTCAGGCTTTGCCATACAGTGCGATAAGTGACTCCTTATTACACCTTAGTTGTTTTCCAATCTTCCTCCAGCTTTAGGCCATATAGCGCTTGGGACTCCAGACTGCTTTCTGTGCTCTGCTGAACACACCATGCTTGGAAAAAATGTCTCGCACAAATTAAGCATTCAATAATATTTGTTGGACGAACAAGTAAGTGAGTAAGTCTACAATAATTGAATATCCTCATTTTACATACTTACTTCCAGTATTACAGAAAAATATCACCAATTATGTATGAGACGTTCATGAAATTGAACTATCTGGTATTTTGGGGGTTTATTTTAATTTCCTGTCACCTGCCTCACTGACATTTCAAGCCTTTTCCATGTCACAGTCCCATCCACATTTCTACTATATTCAATCTCAGAAAATGACTGGATTATATATTTTACCAGTGTTGAGGGCACCCATTTGAGCCTTCTCCTGTCCATTTTAATCTCCCTTGGAGTCCTCACACTTTCTCACTCTCTCAGAAAGTACAAACTGTGTTGGTAAAGTTGTTCTCCTTCCATCCCTCATCTTCATCACTGTGCCCTTCACGCAGACGCTATAGTCAGCATCCCTCCTCTTGACCTTGCATGGTGCCTTTAATTTCCCCGTCTAGTCTTCCATGCCCCACATGTTTTAGCCAAAGAGGCACCTCTGATTCAACCTGCTCTAATCATTCTGCTCCCAAGCATCTCAGTCTTCTCTGACAAGTTCCCCTTGTGCCCCTTTTTCATTTAGGTCCTCATCTTTTCCTTCCCAACAGCCACACATGTGCTTCTTCAGTCCTACTTTTTCCTTAGTTTCACTTTTCTTAGCTCTGTTTCCTCAGTTTCCTCTCTTTGGGAGGTCTAACCTCCATTGAGAAAGGTGTCCTCTTTCCTAGCCCCTAATTTCCAACCCTTTCCACCTAATTAGGATGTTGCTTGGTCAGGGTTTCTCCTCTGTACTTCTCTTTAATTCGAAACTTGCCCAGCTACCTCCAAGAGTATATTATAATACTTTACACCTCGAAAATGCCCTTTATTCCTCAAGGAATTTTCATCTCATCTTGTTCCCATTAAGAACTCCATGAAAACATCTTCCCAAAATGTCTTTAAAAAGAAGATGTGGAAGTCAGAGATGCTCTTGTTGCATGATTGTCTTTTTAAAAACTATGATCACAGAGGTTTTCAGTCAAGATGGTGGAAGAGATAAACACTGCACTTGCCACTTCCACAGCCACAGAAAAATTACAACTAAATTATGAAACAATTACCCTGGATGACATCAGAAGATGAGCTGAACAGATGTCCTATAACTAAGGATGTAAAGTAGAAACCATACTGAGTCTGGTAGGAGGAGCAGAGATGCGAAATGGCATGACCCCACACCCATCTGTGGCAGTTGAGAATCTGGAGGAATGTTTCAACTGCAGAGGTCAACCCTTAGCAATCAGAGGTCCTAGCTCCACACTGGGCTCCTCAACCTGAAGAACCAGTGCCAGGAAGAGAAGAGCTCACAACATATGGCTATGAAAATTAGTGGGGTTTCCATCCATCTGGGTGGCACAGAGGACTGCTGGAATACCTGAGTGTCTTCTTAAAGGGCCCACACACAGACTCACTCACTCACAGGCACTCACCCTGAGCTCCAGGGAAGGGATGGTAGCTGGAAGGGTACCAGAGACATAAAGGAAGAGGATGAATTGGGTGGCTTTGGGGCAAGAGCTGCAGGGATGACAACCATTGTCCCTGTATTAAGCCTTCCCCGTAGGCACCAGGGGGCCACCAAAACTGAATCTGAATTAATTTGGTTAATACCACTCACCCTACCAAGATGACTCCCTGAGACCCTGCCCAACCAATATGAGCACCTCCTAAATCTCTTTCAATGGCAGGAAACCAGCCTTGGCCCATCCTACAGCATTCTTGAAAACTCTCAAAGGTACACAGGCCTAGGAAGTCAGCAGCTGGCCTCTGTGTGCCCTGTGCCTCTTGCTGAATTGACACAGGTTTGGCTCTGGCTCCAAATCTGAATCTTCATCAACCTGATGAACACCACTCACCCCACCCTGGTGACTCCCTGATACTCTACCAGACCCAACTCACATACCACCCAAGTCACTTTCACTATCTGTGCCTTACGAGAAGTCATCCAGCAGCAGCTGGCCTCTGGGTGTCCTATGGCTTTTGCTGAGTAGCCCCGGCCCAGTTCTGATTGCAGCCAGCCTCAGTTCACAGCATGGCCTCTCCCACATGCCTCCAGGCCAAGCACAGGCAGCTACCAACCATGGATTCCTTTGTGGTTTTTACCAGATGGCCCTGGGCCAATAACAGGCAGCAGCTGAAATTGGTCTGCACTGGAGCTCTTCCCCCAAGTCCCCAGAACCAATACACATGGTGGCAACAAAAGAGCCTACCTAATTAGCTGAAAAGTGATATACCCAAAGAATGGTCACAGTAGCACCATAGCCCTGCTGGGGCAAATCCCACTCCATGTGGACAGCCTTCACAAAGCAACTCATACACTATGGTAATGAAAACTTTCAGTAAGTCTGATTGAGGGTCAACCACACCCACAGACGTGCCAAAAGCAATCAAGTCTCAACTGCAAGAGAAGAGACTCAGAAATTACACAAGGGTCACTACTAGAGTACCTGGCTTAGGTGATCAGGGAAATTTAGCTGCCAGGCCCAGCAAGATACCTACTATAGAAAATCACTATTCTAAGACTGGGAGATACAGCAGAATTACCTTATGCATAGAAACAGAGAGAGGCAACCTACCAGAAACCCACTTCAGATCAAAAGAGAAGTACAAAATGAAAAGGATGAAAAAAGATATTTCATTTAAATGGGGGAAAAAAGCTGGGATACCAATACTTATAGCAGACAAAAAAGTCTATAAAACAAAAGTAATTACAAGAGATACAAAAGGACATTTTATACTGATAAAGGGATTGATTCAATGGGAGGATATCACCTTTGTAATCATATATGCACCCAATGTAGAAGCACCTAATATATGTGAAGCAAATATTGATGGATAAAGGGAGAGATTGACAGTAATACAGTATCATAGGCGACTTTGACACCCCATTGACATCAATGGATACATCTTCCAGACAGTAAATCAACAAGAAAACAGCTGCCTTAATTGACATTATACCAGATGGTTTTCATCAATATTTTGGCCCAAAGCAAAGATTATACTTTCTCTTAAAGTGTAAATAGAATTTTTTTCAGGATAGGCCACAAAACAAGACTCAATAAATTTAAGAAGATTGAATGGCTTAACAATAATACCAAGGAAGAAGTCAAGAGATACCTTGAGACAAATGAAAATGAAAACACAATAATCTAAAATCTATAGGACAAGCAAAAGTAGCCCTAAAAAAAAATTATAGCAATACAGGCTTACTCTAAGAAAAAGGAAAAATATAAAATAAACAATCTAACCTTATACCAAAAGGAAGTAGAAAAAGGACAAATAAACAAACAAACAAAAACAAAGTGATTAAGAGGAAGGAAATAATAAAGATCAGAGCAGAAATAAATGAGTTGGAGCCTAAAAAAATACAAAAGATCAACAAAACCAGAGACTGGTCTTTGATAAGATTAATGAAATTGATAAGCTTTTAACCAGACTCATCAAGAAAAAAATAGAGTGCAAAATAAATAAAACAAAAAATGAAGAAGAGAAGAGACAACTGAAACCATAGTAACATAAAGGATTAAAGAAAATACTATAGACAATTATAAGCCAATGAATTGGATAATCTGGAAAAAAATGAATAAATTTCTAGAAACATACAATATTCCAGGACTGAATTAAGTAGAAACAGAAAATATGAAGACTGTTTACTAATTAATGAAATTGAGTCAGTTAATTAAAAAATTTGTGCCCTAGCTGGTCTGGCTCAGTAAATAGAGCATCGGACTGCAGGCTGAAGGGTCCCAGGTTCAATTCCAGTAAAGAGCACATGCTATTCCAAAAATAAAAGAGACCTGAAGGTTTCCTAATTCATTTTATGAAGCCAGAATTACCCTGAATCCAAAACCAAAAACATTACAAAAAAAGAAAGTTATAGGCATGATTAAGTGGAATTAATTCCTAGGATGCAAGTCTGGTTCAATATCTGAAAATCAATTATGGTGTTACAACACATAAACAACATGAAGGATAATATCATTGGATCATATCAATAGATGCATAAAAGCATTTTACAACATTCAGCATACAGTTATGATAAAAACTCTTAGCAAAGTGAAAGTCAAAGGAACATATCTTAACACAATAAAAGTAATATGTGACAAACACACAGATAACATCATACTTAAGAGGAAAAACTAAAAGTCTTTTCCTTAGGATGAGAATTAAGACAAGGATATCTATTTTAACCACTTTTATTCTACATAGTATTCAAAGACATAGCCATAGCAGTCAGACAAAAGAAAAGAAAAGAGGAGAAAAGAAAAGAAAAGAAAAGAAAAGAAAAGAAAAGAAAAGAAAAGAAAAGAAAAGAAAAGAAAAGAAAAGAAAAGAAGAGAAAAGAAAAGAAAAGGTATCCAAATTGGAAAACAAGAAGTAAAACTGCCATTATTTGCATATGATACAATACTACAGAGAAAGAACCCTAAAGATTCCACCAAAAACCTATTAGAACTGATAAATAAATTCAATAAAGGAGCAGGATACAAAATTAATATTCAGAAATCAGTTATATTTTATACATAATTAATGAGCTTTCAGAAAAAGAAATTTACAATTGCATCAAAAAATAAAATATCTAGAAATAAATTTAACCAAGGAGGTAAAAGACCTGTATTCAGAAAATTATAAGAGATTTAAGAAAGAAATTGAACAAGATAGAAATCAATGGAATCGTGTACCCTGCTCATGGATAGAAGGAATTCACATTGTTGAAATGTCCATTCTACCCAAAGAACTCTATAGATTAAGCACAATCTCTATCAAAATATCAACAATAGTTTTCACAGAACTAGAACAAATAATCCAAAAGTTTATATGGAATCACAGATAGCCACAGCAACCTTGAAAAAGAAGAAGCATGAAGTATCATGCCACCTGATATCAAACTATACTACAAGGCTTTAGTATCAAAACTGCCTTGTACTGGCATAAAAACAGACATGTAGACCAATGGAACAGAATAGAGAACCCAGAAATAAACCCATACTTGTATAAACAATTAATAGATGGCAAAGGAGACAATAACATACAATGGGGTAAAGGTCTATTCAATAAAATGTGTTAAGAAAATTAGACAGATACATGCAAAAATGAAACCACACCTCCTTCTTAAGTCATATCTATACTAATAAAAGGGTAATATGCTAATTAGACTGGATAGACTGGACGTCTTCTGGATGTCCTTCCAGACAAAGCCATGGTGGTGGGGGCCAAGGCAGAGGCGGTTAGGGGCGATCAGACTGGCAGAAGAGAGCAGTTAGGGGCAATCAGGCCAGCAGGGGAGAGCAGTTAGGGGCATCAGGCCATCAGGGGAGAGAATTTAGGGGCAATCAGGCCAGCAGGGGAGCAGTTAGGGGCATCAGGCCAGCAGGCAGAGGTGGTTAGGGGCGATCAGGCAGGCAGAGGCAGTTAGGGGCGATCAGGCAGGCAGGCAGGTGAGCAGTTAGGAGCCAGCAGTCCCAAATAGTGAGAGGGATGCCTGACTGCCAGTTTAGGCCCTGAAGGATCAGGCCTAAACCGGCAGTTGGACATCCCCTGAGGGGTCCCAGATTGGAGAGGATGCAGGCTGGGCTGAGGGACCACCCCCCGCCCAATGCACAAATTTTATGCACCAGGCCTCTAGTATAAGAATAAACTCAAAGTGGTTTAGAGACTTAAACGTAAGTCTTGAAACTATAAAACTCCTAGAAGAAAGCATAGCCAGTAAACTCTAACATTTATCTTAGCAATTGTTTTCTGATATATCTCTTTGGGAAAGGGAAACAGAAGAAAAAATAAATAAGTAGGACTACTTGAAATAGAAAGGTTTTGTATGTGGCAAAGTAGACCATCAATAAAATGAAAAACAACATACCAAATCAGAGGACATATTCACCAGTGATATATCCAATAAGGGGTTCATATCTAAAATATATGAAGAATTTGTAAAACTTAACACCAAAAATACAAACAATCCAATTAAAAGATAAGCAGAGGACCTGAGAAGATATTTCTCCAAACAGGGCATGCAGATGGCCAATAGACATATGAAAAGATGCTCAATGTTACTAATCATCAGAGAAATGCAAATTAAAATGACAATAAGATATCGTCTCACAACTGTCAGAATGGCTGTCATCAATAAATCAACAAACAGTAAGTGTTGGGTGAGGATATAGAAAAATGAGAATCCTTGTGCACCATTGGTGAGATTGAAAATTGGTGTAGTCACCTTGAAAAACAGTATGGAAGGTCCTCAAAAAATTTTAAAAATAGAATTCTGCTTTTACCTAGCAATTTCACTTCTGGGTATGTATCTGAAGAAATCCAAAACACTAACTCAAAAAGTGATATGCACCCCTATATTCATTGCAACATTATTTACAATAGCCAATATATGAAATCAACATAAATGCCCATTAGTAGACAACTGAATAAAAAAGAGGTGATACATATGTACAATTAAATATTATTCACCCATTAAAAAGAATAAAATCTTATTATTTGTAAAATAATAAAATCTTATTATTATTCCAATGGTCTTAAGCTCTACAGCAGCGGTTCTCAACCTGTGGGTCACTACCCACAGGTTGAGAACCACTAGCAGGGTCGCTTAAGATCATCAGAAAACACAGATATTTACATTACGATTCATAACAGTAGCAAAATTACAGTTATGAAGTAGCAACGAAAATAATTTTATGGTTGGGGGGTTACCACAACATGAGGAACTGTATTAAAGGGTCACAGCATTAGAAAGGTTGAGAACCACTGATCTAGAGGGTATTAATTGAAATAAATCAGGGAAAGACAAACACCACATGATTTTACCTATATGTGGAATCTAAAAAAAAAAAAGAAAACAAACAAAATAGATACAGAAGATAAATTGATCATTTCCAGATGGAAAAAAAGTTGCAGGGAAGGTGATCTGAGAGAAAAAGGTGAAAGGATTAACAAGTACAAATTTTCAGTTACAAAATAGTCATGGGTATTTAAAGTACAACATAGGAAATATAATCAATAATATTGTAATAACTATATGGTGTCAAATGAGTACTAGACTGATTATGAGTCACTTCAAAGGTATTATAAATGTCTAACCACTGTGCGGTGTTAGGGTCACCGAAGGAAGAATGCCTAAGGCCAAAAATGGTGAAGAATTATGAATTTATTTATTTACTAGAGGCCCAGTGCACAAAATTTGTGCACAGGTAGGGTCCTTAGGCCTGGCCAGCGATCAGTGCTGATCTGTGGGGCAACCAGCAGGGTGATCAGGGGGCCCCCCCTGGCACCTGCTTTGGCCAGCCTGGGGCCTGCGGGTTGGGGGAAGCTCCTGTGTTGAGCATCTGCCCCTGGTGGTCAGTGTGCATCATAGCAACCAGTCGTTCCACCAGTCATTCAGCCATTTGGTCGATTTGCATATTAGGCTTTTATTATATAGGATTTTTAAGTAAACTTTTTTTTAAGTTTTTTTTTTTTATTTCAAGAAAAATGATTTTAAATATAATAATGTCACATGCAGTAAATCTTAATATTTCAAGAATTATGAATTTATTAGGTCATCTAGATACCAGATGGGCTGAGACCCAAAATGGCACCAGCCCCCAAAGATGGGAAGTCAAAGCTTTTAAAGGTGGGCTTTTTCTGGGCGGGGAATTCTCTGTGCAGGTCTGGATTCTGGGAAATTTGGAAGGGGAGAAATAATGGTCTTAGCAAGTGGAATGTGGTCTAAACAAGTGGCATGTCCATTGTGAAGTGGCCTAAAGGTCGATTCCCAGGGGAGAGGGTATTGATTCAATTATTTGATCAGACTTAACATGAGGTACATCTGAAATAATATAATATTTAACATTAACTGTATTTGAAAGAAAAATTGAAAAAATAAAATATGTTGATAATTATCAACAGGACAAGTAATAACATGTGCTTGAGAGGTTGTGGAGAAAAACAAACCTGCATTCACCACTGGTGGCCATGTAAACTGGTACAGCTAGTAGGAAAACTAAGAATAGAGCCACCCTATGACTCAGCCACCCCTCTTCTGGGTATCTACCTAAAATTTTTGAAAACATTTATTAGTAAAAATATAAGCATCCCAGCATTATTCACGGTGACACGGAAACAACCGAAGTGCCCTTCTGTTATGGGTTAAACGCATTCTTTTTCGGTGTCAAGGTAAAGAATTTCAAATGGCACATGCATGGGTAAGTTTAAAGGTGATGGCAAGGTTTTATTTGGGGTTCAGGGAATTAACACACTCTTGGGGACGTAGGGGGCTGGCAGGATCTAGAAGCTACTGCCAGGAGGCATCTGTTAATCCTCCATGTGTCTTCTGGTCCATGCCAAAGACGAGGTGCCAGTCAAACCATCCAAACCTATTTCCTGTTTCTTTCCAGGCTTGAGATAACCCTCCTCCCAACCAACCCTTTTCCTGGGTCTACTGGGGTTCCACTCCCTCTCTCCAATCTGATTACCTTTCCAGCTTCCCAGGCTGGGTCCTGCCCCTCTGTGGTGTCACCCTGGCTCTCACTGTGCATGTCCAGGACCTCTATTATGGTTGCTGGTTTCTACTGTGCACCTGCCCCACAGAGGAATTTCCCCTCCTCCTCCCTCTGGCAACTGGACACTGATCCGAAGCACCTCAGGGAGCACTTCCTGATGCTCTGAGGAGCAAGTCTCCTCAGCAGCAGTCCCCTGGGTGTGTGAATGAGTCTGTTTAGGCTATAGCTTCCTGATCCCTGCTTCAGCTTCCTAGTTTATTAAACTTATTATTTGATTCCCTTTTGCTTCCTTCCTTTTATTAATAACTAGAGGCTTGGTGCATGAAATTCGTGCATGGGGGGCAGGGGGAGGTGGTGTCCCTCAGCCCAGTCTGCACCCTCTCCAATCTGGGACCCCTCGAGGGATGTCCGACTGCCCATTTAGGCCCGATCCCAGTAGGATCGGGCCTAAACGGGCAGTCGGACATCCCTCTCACAATCCAGGGCTGCTGACTCTGAGCCTAAACGGGCAGTTGGACATCCCTTTCACAATCCAGGACTGCTGACTCCCAACTGCTTGCCTGCCTGCCTTCCTGATTGCCCCTAACCACTTCTGCCTGCCAGCCTGATCACCCCCAACCACTCCCCTGACAGCCTGATTGATGCCTAACTGCTCCCCTGCCAGCCTGTTTGCCCCCAACTTCCCTCCTCTGCCAGCCTGGTCACCCCTAACTGCACTCCCTTGTAGGCCTGGTCCCTCCCAACTGCCCTCACCTGCTGGCCACCTTGTGGTGGCCATCTTGTGTCCACATGGGGGCAGCCATCTTGTTGTTGGAGTGATGGTCAATTTGCATATTATTCTTTTATTAGATAAGACTAGCTACTCACATTAACACTTTAATAGATGATTGGATAAAGAAAGTGTGGTTCATACCTACCCTGGATATTACTCAGCTATAGGAAAAGATGAAATCTGCCATTTGTGTCAACAGGAGGAATCCTATCTAATAAAAGAGTGATATGCAGATTGACCATCACTCCAACACATAAGATGGCTGCCCCCATGTGGTCAAAGAACCTGCCCCCATGTGGACACAAGATGGCCACCACAAGATGGCCTGCAAGGGAGGGCAGTTGGGGGCAATGAAGCCTGCTGGGGAGGGCAGTTAGGGGTGACCAGCCCTGCAGGGGAAGACAGTTGGGGGGGACCCAGGCCTGCAGGGGAGAGCAGTTGGGGGGGACCAGGCCTGCAGGGGAGGGCAGTTAGGGGCAAACAGGCTGGCAGGGGAGCAGTTAGGCATCAATCAGGCTGGCAGGAGAGTGGTTAGGGGGTGATCAGGCTGGCAGGCAGAAGCGGTTAGGGGCAATCAGGAAAGCAGTCAGGCGAGCAGTTGGGAGCCAGCAGTCCTGGATTGTGAGAGGGATGTCCGAATGCCTGTTTAGGCCCGATCCCACCGGGATTGGGCTTAAACGGGCATTCGGACATTCCTCGAGGGGTCCCAGATTGGAGAGGGTGCAGGCTGGGCTGAGGGACACCCTCCTCCCCCATGCACGAATTTCATGCACCAGGCCTCTTGTCTTGAGAATATTATGCTAAGAGAAATAAGTCAAAGTCAAAACTGTATGATCTAACTCACATGTGGGGCATAACACTGAAAGCAACAAATGAACAAGAAATAAATAAACAAAAACTAATAGACTCAGACAACAGTATGATGGTTACCAGGGGAAGGAGGGTGGGAGTTAGTAAAGGATAAAGGGGGTCAAATATGGTGATGGGAGAGTTGACGTAGCTTAGTGGGTACTTAATGCAACTGTTAACATAAGAAAACATTCAAATCTATAAATAATTTTTGTGAGTTTATTTGAGCCAAACTGTTGAAAATTGCTAGGAAGCAGAATCAATGCTATGGAGAAAGGTGGCTTTTAACTTAGTTTTATAAATTTCCATGAAAGGAGGAGACATAAGTGGGTTACATGAAATCCATTGGTGATAGATAAGGGAGGCAGGAGAAAGCAAAGCAGGGAATCCAAAGCGGTACAAGGTCTTTCAGTTGGAGATGCCATAGAAGCTAATTATAAGCATCTCTTCTTTCCTTTACTAATGCTGGAGACTTTTCATTATTATTATTTCCAAACTACACTCCAAGGACTGTGTGTAATTGTCTGGCTAGCATATGAAAAACTGTGGTGGAACAGAAAAATAAAGACAAATATAAACCCCAAAAAAGAAATTGGAAGTGTAGTAATGAGAATCTACCAAAAAAAAAGTCATTTAAAGGTGATGGTGATTCTCACCCAATTGACCACCATCCCCATAGCAATTACTGCCTACAGGACACTATGTCAGCATTGCTGGAGAAATACAAACCTTCAAGTCTTCTGCCACAGGAAGATTATAGTTAGGCAGCACAGTAAGATACAACAGAGACTAGAATAAGAAGGTGAGATATAGATAATGATAGAAAATATGTCACAAAAGCACACTGAAAAATAACTACTGCCAAGAAAACAAAAGTTCCAAAGACTTTTTCTCTGATAACTAGAAGATAAAATCTGAGTTTAGAAATACACATAGCCTTTCCAGGCTAGTGTTGTTCAATGGTTGAGTGTCATCCCATGTACCAGGACGTTGCCAGTTCAATTCCTGGTCAGGGCACATGCCTGAGTTGTGGGCTAGATCTCCAGTGGGGGCATGTGGGAGGCAGCCGATCAATGTTTCTCTCTCATCAATGTTTCTAAATCTCTCTCCCTCTACCTGTCTCTCTCTGAAATCAATAAAAACATATTTTAAAAAACAACAACACATAGCCTAGCCCTGGCTGGTGTTGCTCGGTGGTTAGAGTATCACGCCGCCCCCCTCCTGCCCCCCCCCAAACACACACACACACACAGAGAGAGAGAGAGAGAGAGAGAGAGAGAGAGAGAGAGAGAGAAGGGTTTAATTCTGGGTCAAGGGCACATACCTGGGTCACAGATTCCATTCCAAGCTCCAGTTTGGGCATATGGGAGGAGTGATGGTCAATTTGCATATTACTCTCTCCCTCTCTCTCTCTCTCTCTCTCTCTCTCTCTCTCTCTCTCTCTCTCTCCCCCCCCCTTTCCATTGTAAAAATCAAAGGATAAATATCCTCAGGTGAGGATTAACAAAAATAGAAAAAAAAATTTAAAAATGCACAGCCTATGGTTGGGTTGAGGGATGCTGCAGGAAAGTTGTTTTCCAGGTGGGTGAAAATGAGTAACCTAACCAAAGGCCAATTTAGCATTATTGCGAATAACTCCCTGGGCCCCAGTGATAATGTGGATTCATTTTTCCTATGTATCTACCACATATTTATTATTCACTTGTCTTTAGGTAGCTTATTTACCTGGTTATATGAGCCTTCTACTAACCTGGTTATATGAGCTTTAATAAATTACCTTCATTTATCTCATCAGTTTGTGATGGTTCCAATATGCCAACATTGGGGCTCTTTAAGATGGCCTCAGAGCAGTCACTTACCCCGCATCAGCCATTTGGAACAAAAGAATATCTAAGATAACAAGAAGACATTTGTCAAAGTTGTGGCTATTCTTGTTTGCAATACATGACCAATATTTTGTTCTTAACTTTACTCTCAATCTAGGAGTTTGAAGGATTCCCCTTATATCTGGCCAACAATTCTGTGATTTCTGTTGAGTATGCATTACTGACTCCACAGCAGATGCTCAAGGCTGAGTTTCTAGCTTTGGACAGAGCAATTTAATTGACTATATATTACTGTTATCAGTCCTACATAGTTCAAATCACTCCGGTAATTCTTGCCAGATCCAACATAGATCAGTCCTTTGTGTCTGTTGTTAACCATCACAATACTCTATATCCAGCTAAAGAAACAGACAGTGAAACATCACCTCTAAAGGCAGCTCAATGGCAGAAGGGGCATCGAAACTGCCCACATTTTCTCAAGCCCCAATGCCTCCCTGGGCTGGACTCCAAAGGGCATACTGATTTGCATGGCTGAAATAAGGCGATCCATTTACTGAGGCAACAAAGCTGATGGTTAGATTGTAACAATTACTCTTTGGAAATAATTATTTAACTTTAGTTCAAATTTATCAGTCACCAGGGAGTAGTTGCCTCCTGATTGCCATCCAAAAATTTGTTTTGAAGGAGTTTCTAATTGTCATGGAATAGAATATATTGTTTTTCTTAATTATATCATGGTTTTATTATTGGATAAGGTTAACAAGATCTAATAATTAATTAAATTCTAACAAATACAATCCACACAACTTCATTCTTCAGCAACTCTTTGGAGGGGAAAAAAAGGCATTTCTTTTTCTTTGCTGTAACCTCTTATAAGCTATGAGAAGCACCTGGCAATTAAACCCCAAGATTGTTAGCTCCTCTGGTTCAAACAGCCCCTTTGTTCAAACTGAGGGACAAGATAAACTACTCTCAAGGCTACATTCTTGTATACCCCTCCTCCCTGTTGTTTAAATAACTCCAGGGAAATTAGGCCTGAAAGTTTCTATGTAGTAGAAGGACTCTACTCCCTCCCTTTCAAACCCAAGCTGCCCCCACTTCAAACACTTTGTAACTTTTGCTCTAAGAATGTTTTACAGGCTTTGGAAAAATACTAATAAGACACCTCCCAGACTATCTCCCAAAGAACTAACAAAGACAACCCTTCTGCCCAGACTATTTCCCAAAGAACTAACAAAGACAACTCTTCTGATGTCTGCTCACTTTCAGCCCCTAAATCTCCCTCCCTTTCTTGTCATACAGCAACAGCAGCCATTACGACAGCAGGCCACTTTTTATTTCTTTGCATTGGTTAGCAATGCACCGGCCCTTTCCCTTTTGGGAAAGTAAAATAAACTTTCTCTCTGCACCTATCTCTTATTTCATTTTATTTTTTTATTTTCAGTAACATTTTCAAATGTTTTATTTATTTTTTTAATTTTTTTAAGTTACTGAATATTTTGTTTTTTTAATTTTTTTACCTATCTCTTATTTTAGTTGTGAATTCTTTCACAGCTCATGTCACCTGCCAAAAACTCTAACAGTGACCACTTGTTTATCAAGAGAAAGTGATCCAACTGTCATAATAGCCTAGTTATTGTAATATTAGACATATGGAATCAAGGTAAATTGCTCTAATAGTAATTTACTGTGACTCTGGAGGTTTGGTTGCATAATAAATGGCACAGGTGTCTTCTAAGTTTGAGTATTGGCAGTGACAAGATGCTATTTTTTTAAAAACTGCAAGAATGTTTCAAAATAAATTATAATGATTGACATATTCTTCGGTTTGCAAAGTTTCTTATTTCTCAACTTTTCTTTCCACTTCTTTAAGCTTATGTTCCCTCCTATTTTCAGCCTCATTCAAATCACTTAAAAATGTTTTCCTATCTCCAAAAAGTATTTAAAATCTTCCCAAGTGGTACAAAATTATCTATACAGTATATTCATATCTATGGGAAAATAGAAGAAACTGGTTAGGAAAAAAACTAAAAATAAATAAATAAAAATGTTTAAGATGGGTAAAGTTTATTCTTTCTATTTTTTCAAATGTCTATAACTAGAAAATATCACTTTTGTGATAATAACAATAATAATCCTATATAATAAAAGGCTACTATGCAAATCGACCAAATGGTGGAACGACTGGTCACTATGATGCACACTGACCACCAGGGGGCAGACACTCAATGCAGGAGCTGACCCCTGGTGGTCAGTGTGCTCCCACAAGGGGAGCATCGCTCAGCCAGAAGCCAGGCTCATGATTGGTGAGTGCAGGAGAGGTGGTGGGAGCCTCTCCCGTCTCCTCGGCAGTGCTAAGGATGTCTGACTGACGGCTTAGGCTCACTCCCTGGGGAGTGGGCCTAAGCCATCAGTGGGACATCCTCCAAGGGCTCCCAGACTGCGAGAGGGTGCAGGCAGGGCTGAGGGACCCGCCTGAGTGCATGAATCTTATGGACCAGGCCTCTAGTAATATGATAATGATGATAATAATCCCAATAACATAGTGGAAAGAACATGAGCTCAGGAGTCAAATAATCTGATTTAAATTTTTGCCATGAGACCATGGACAAGTCTCATTTTTTCTCTGTAAAACACTGTTGTTAGCTTTACAACAAATTACTTACAGAGTAACTTCCTCACAAAACTGCTGTGAGAATTAAGTAAAATAACTGTACAAAGTACATCATATCATATGTTACTTTTCTACACAGTGAGATCTTTATCACAAATGAGAGAAGTCTCACTGAAAACTAAGATGAGATACCTTCTTGAACCCAAAGTGCCAAGTCTTTGTCTCTGCAGAAGCATGCATTCAGAAAGTTGGATTCAATGTAGCAATGTCTTCCACATTGACTGTGTCATCCCCAGGTAACCAGTAATGACTGTCACAAAGCTTGTGGCTGTGGGACACAAGGAGGCAGGCAGGTGTGCAGGGCTTTGAGTCATGACAAGGGTTTCAGCTTTTTCTCCTATAACCAGAGTAGCATTAGATTTTTTAATATAAATATAAAATGACTATTAAGTGATATCTTTATAATAAATAGCTGCCATAAAAATAATTAACTGAAGAGTCCAAAATTCTCTGCCTGTCTGACTGGTGTGACTTGGTTGGGAAAGCACCTCCCCAACTCTGCAGAGGGAGGATGGGAGCTTGCTTTCATGCTATCCATGTGTAATGATGGTTCCTCCCAAGTAACCTGGGACAATTAGGCCCAGATTGTTCTTATTCTCTGGAGAGAAGCCAGTGTCAATGACTGCAGATATTTAACTGTTTAAGGAAATATGCAAGCCCCATTATGAACCTCTAGGATATGTGACCTCTGGTGAATGGAGTACTTTGTATAAAAACTTGAAAAAAAATCTCTGGAACAGAAATTATTAAGAAACATGTTCTGAATCTCTACTAAATGCCAAGATCTGAAGATATAATACAAAGTAAATGCTGCCCCAATAGTCAATCCCTAACAAATCCTATCTACTTTATAACCCCAGTACACCCTTGTTTTTTATCTCACCGCCATATTGTTATCCAGAGCTTTTAATTTCTCTCATTTAGATGGATGGAAACAACCTTCTGATTTTTTGTTTTTGTTTTGGCAAATGTTTCCTATGTCTAATTGACTATCCCCTCTCAAAAGTCCATGTTCTCCTGGAAAATACCCAGGCTGCTTCTGACTTTGCCTCTGATTTTTCTCCGCAGTCTCATCCCTCATCATCCCGGGTCCTGCAATTCCAATAAAACTGAACAATTCCAGTGAAAATCAAGGATTCAGGGGCCACATCATTCTCAGCTGGTCACGCTCTATCTGCTCAAACTTTTGGTCACGTTGGTGTGCAGTTGGCCAACTTTTTGCATAGATAATTCTTTGTCATTGTCCCAAAACTCACTGAATTCATCATGCCTTTTAATTTTCTGTATTTCCGATGCTTTGACATCTGGGCCTTTGCTGACCTGGAAAAGACAGATCCTCTGAGGTTAGCCAATTCCTAGACACAATAAAAAGTCGCCTGCTAGCACACCTTACATATGAAAACCAACCCATTCAGACCCCACACCTGAACCACTTCCTTTATTAGGCTCTCCAAAGGCTGTCACCCTCCAGGCCACTATCTCACTGCCCTAATCATCCTTGGACCAGGATACAGGCAACGAGGGACAGCCTCCCCTGCTCCAGAACCTGCTGGAATGATTCATGCTAACTAAGCCTAAGCCTAAGCCTGCTTACTCTGTTTCTGGGTCCTTCCATGAGACCACAATAAGGATCTTTGTCCTCACTCCTTCTGCCTCCTGACAGACTCTAGTGTCTCTCTGTGGAGTCCTGTGTGGTATGATATGCCTCCCCCTACTGAGTAACAAACCATCTTTTCAATGATAATCCTTTCCTTATCTGTCAGCCTCATCCATACCTGAATAATGACAAACATACATTCAAAAATTCTCACCTACATAATCATCTTTTTTTTTCTAATCCTCACCCAAGGATATTTTTCCATTGATTTTTAGAGAGAGTGGAAGAGAGAGGGAAAAACAAAGAGAAACACCAATGTGAGAGAGACACATCAATTGGGTGCCTCCAGCATGCCCCGGGGCCAGGAGCCTGCAACCAGGGCCAGGAGCCTGCAACCAAGATACATGCCCTTGACCGGAATTGAACCCGGGACCCTTCAGTTCACAGGTCGACGTTCTATCCACTGAGCCAAACCAGCTAGGGCTACTGACATAATCATCTTGTTGGAAACCTGCCCAAACCCCTTTTCTCTCTTAATCTAAATATGATGCAATGGATCTCACCTATGCTTCCATTGGCCTCATCACACATTGCATTGAAATTGACTGATTACATTATAGATGGCCCCATCAAGCTGCCTGACTAGAACTACGTCTTGTACATAGACTTATGCCAAAGCTTAAAAGAATACCTACACCTATGGTATGGCAAACTCTCCACTTAGGTTTATTAAATGGACCTAAACCAGGTTGTTCCAATGCAGCATGGTAAATACAAAGACAGCAAGAAACACAGGGAGGGCATTGTGAGAACACAAAGGATCCACATGGGACTCTCACTTGACATGGGACATTTTAAGAGGGTAAATTTTGGTTTGCTTTTTGGCTTTAAAAGCCCAGGATATTTCTACTTTCAACAAAATGTGTGCATTGTTCCACAGTAAATTTAAGAGCACTAACAGAATGAAAAATGATAGCCTCAAAATATGTTAAACTGGCATATTTTCAAAAGCAGAAAAAGTTATTACCTCAATTAAATTAACTGCCCTGGATTCCATCTTCTTAATGAATTTTCACCTTCCTTGTCTTTATTCCCTCTGCTACTACCTTGGCCATGGCTTTCGTTGGCAGCATGCCTTCTGGGGAAGGAAGGACCTAGAAGTGATTAAGTGTCCTGAGTTAAAGTCCCAGCATGGCCATCGCTTTCACACCGAGGACAAACTGTTAACCAAACATTTGTCTCTCCAGTATGTGCTCACATCATCTACCGTTCAGCACTAGAGTGAAGAGTAGTTACTCCATCCAATGTCTGCACATATTAAGAGCTCAGTGAGGTTAACAATCACTACCCTTGCAATAGCTTCCTCACTACTCTCCTCATTTCCAGTTGCAAACATGCCATCAAATCTTTACTCTCCATGGGCACTGCTCTAACATATCATTCTGGCCATTTTTTTATTAAATTTATTGGGGTGACATTGGTTAATAAGATTACATAGGTGTCAACTAAAACTTGATGCATCATCTGTATATTGGATTGTATGTTTACCACTCAAAGTCAAATCTCCTTCCTTCACCATATATTTGACCCCTGTTACATTTTACTACATCTTCCCACCTCCCACTTCCCCTCCGGTAACCACCATACTGTTGTTTATGTCTATGTTTTTCTGTTTGTTTGTCCTATTTGTTCATCTGTTGTTTCCTTGGCCATGTTTCAATCCTACCTTTACATATTTTTCAAAAGTTTATGAGATGAAGTCTAAAATCTTTACTATGACACCAGAGACTCCCATTATCAGCCCTTCTCTGGCCTGGCTGAGCCTCTACTAGTAGCTACTGAATGCTCCATCTCTGCCTACAGAAAGCTACATCCCTAACCCCCGCAGTTTGCACCCTTATGCCAGACAAGTCAGTCCTCCTTGAATGTCCCTGGTTCTTTTCAAGCTGCTTCCTCAGCACTAGGGCTCAGAGGGAGTTTTTCCAAGTAGGTCTGTATGCATTCCCTTTAAGAGGAACTATCTAGGACTCCAGCAGTCTCCATCTCACTCATGATCCCTGCTGATTTTCACAGCCGGAAGTATGGGGACTTCTTTTCCTGACTCTGAAACCCCCTTGCTCCTCAGGGGGGACCTCCGCAGCAGAGGTATTTCTCCATATTTTTAGATGTGGGACCAGCCCATTCTACATATCTGCCCCTTCTACTAGTCTCCACGTGGCTTCTTTATTTTATTTTATTTTATTTTATTTTATTTTATTTTATTTTATTTTATTTTAATTTCT
This sequence comes from Plecotus auritus, assembly GCF_963455305.1. Taxonomy (NCBI): domain Eukaryota; kingdom Metazoa; phylum Chordata; class Mammalia; order Chiroptera; family Vespertilionidae; genus Plecotus; species Plecotus auritus. The sequence continues at coordinate 97,514,775 of NC_137776.1, forward strand.
AGAGGCCCAATGCAGGAGTAGGCCTTCCTTCCCCCCAGCTGCCAGCACCTGGGACCCAGGCTGCTTCCCTCCTCTGGCCACCCATGGGCACTGGGGACCCAGGCCAGCTTCCCTTGGGCTGCCCACAGGCACCTGGGACCCGGGCTGGCTTCCCTCTGGCCCTGGCTTGGTCAGGAAGGATGTCTGGAATGACATCCGGAAGATGTCCATCCTAATTAGCATATTACCCTTTTATTATTATAGATTTGACTTTACTGATTTTAGAGAGAGAGCAAGTGTGGGAGAGAGAGAGAAAGAGAGAAACATTGATTTCAAGGCCCACTTTTTTATGCATTAATTCTTACATGTGCCCCAATTGGGGATCAAACCCACAACCTTGGTGCATCAAAATGATGCTCTAACCAAGTGAGCTACCTGTCTAAGGCCATAAGTTCTTCTTTAAATCTCTAGTTGTAAGACTTTGATTCAGCCTAATGTCTCTAATATGTAACAAAATTTCTGACTCAGTCAACACTTGTGGAATAAACAGAGATGGAATGAAGACATGACAGAATAAACACCTGATAGAGTGCTATTAGAGTGTGAGTGATCCTTGTAGAGAATTTTTTTCCAAACCTCAGCCTGTGTGTTCATTGGGCACTAATATTAAGAGTCAGAGAAGAGTAATGAAGAAAAGAAGAAATGATATATGATGCTAAATATTTTCTAGGAAATGAGTTTAGGTATTCTATAAATAGAGAAATGACTAAAACAGGTGTCTTGGTAAAAACTGAAATATTTTTACATTTTAATCACTGCATAAAAACTACAAAGCTGGCAATAGGCAATGTGTAAGATTAAGTAATTAAAAGAGTTAAATAATGAAGACTCATTTTTCTGATAAGAGAATAAAAAGCCCCAAACCATGAATCACTTATATTGTTCTCTGTGATACATTCTCGAGGTAATCCAGATTGTCATTTCCACACCCCTTCCATTCAAATCTTCCTTCTCAAAGCTGTAAATGATTTCCCCACCACTTTCCTATCATACCCTTTAAGAACAATTTCAAATTATAGTCTCTCTGAGCAATTCCCTCTTACCTACTATGGCTCATATTAATTTGCAAATCAGCAGAGAAAAAGATGGTGTCCCTAAGAACAATTATCTAAGGGTAAAAGAGATAAGGTGATAGAGTTCAATTATTCCCAAGCAGATTCACTTTCATATGATATACAAAATAGATGAGATCAGGTTAACAGAGAAGAGGATAGCTGAAAGTACAGGTAATAGAAAATTGCTGAAGTAGAAAAGAAGGATCTCTTACTCTTTGAGACAGTGTGGATGGACCTGTAGAGAATTATGCTAAGTGAACTAAGCCAGTCAGAGAAAGACAAGCATTGCATGATCTCACTCATATGTAGAGTCTAATGAACAAAATAGATCCAGAGACATAGAAGCATGGAACATACTGTCGAAGTTCAAAGGGAAGGCGAAGGTGGGTGGGTGAGAAGAGATCAACAAAAGAACTTGTATGCATATACTAGTATGCATAAGCCATGGACACAGATAATAGTGTGGTAAAGGCCTAGGGCAGAGGGTGGGCTAGAAAATATCAATGGGAGAAAAATGTGACATATGTAATGCTTTCAACAATAAAGATTTTAAAAAGAAGAAAATTGCTGAAAATGTATAAGTGGTGGGTATTAGTCAGAAAAGCCTAGGTTACAGTGCCATAACAAACAACTCCCAAAGTGCAGTTACTTAATGCACAAGTCGATTCTGCCTTATTCTACAGTGTACCCAGTGGGTTGGTGGTGGCATGCTTATGCACAGTCACTAATGACCCAGGCTAAGGGATGCCCCACTATCTTTAGAGCATCATCTGTAGTATGCAACCTCCTCAGTTGCTATAGCAGGGAGAGAGAAATACTGGCAAATTGCACATGGACTTACTACAGCCTCAGCCTGGACAGGAGACATATCACCTCCCAATAGCTCCTTGACCTCAGAAATAGCCACACAGTCCCCTCTAAGAAAGGTGACTGAGAAATGTAGGAGAATAAATAAAATAGTTACTGAATGTTACCATCTCTCCCACTTAGTGTAAAAATCTTTCTATAGAGTCTTCTAGGTGGTACTGTGAGAGTTGATTTCAAAAACATGGTAGACTCAACTATAAGAGTCTACTAGAAAAGGGAGAACCAAAGAAACAAAAATCACTAATATATATATATATATATATATATATATATATATATATATATATCCTATATAATAAAAGAGTAATATGCAAATAAACCATCACTCTGCTACACCCACAAGCCACGCCCACCAGCCAATCAGGAGTGAATATGCAAATAAACCCAACCAAGATAGCTACGGCCACAGAGAGCAGGAGGGAGGCTTGGGTTTCCCTAGCAATGGAGGAAGCCAAGCTTTCCGCCTGCCCTTGCGGGCCTAGGCCTCCACTCAAGGCTACAAAGTTTCAATGATAGAAGATACATAAATCCAAACAGAAATGGCGGCAGCCATGGAGCTGGAAAGAGCAGGAGGCTAGGGTTGCCCCGGGTGATGGAGGAAGCCAAGCCTTCCGCACACCCTGGCCAGCCCAGGCCTCCACTTAAGGCTACAAAGTTTCAATTATAGAAGATACATAAATCCCCAAAAAAATGGCTGCCGCCACGGAGCAAGCAGAAGGCTTGGCTCCGCTCCAGGCTACGAAGTTTCAATTATAGAAGATAAATAAACCCCAGATACCAGGGCCTCCGCTTGGGTCTCCAGGGGGTGTGGCTGGCCTGCAAACCACCACAGGCCCCTCACTCAGGCTGCCCCACGCCCCAAGGGAACCCCCACCCTGATCTGGGACACCCTTCAGGGCAAACCAGCTGGCCCCCACCCATGTACCAGGCTTCTATCCTATCTAATGAAAGAGTAATATGCAGACTGACCATCACTCCAACACACAAGATGGCTGCCCCCATGTGGTCAAAGATCCTGCCCCCATGTGGACACAATATGGCCACCACAAGATGGCCAGCAAGGGAGGGCAGTTGGGAGGGACCAGGCCTGCAATGGAGGGCAGTTGTGGGTGATCAGGCCAGCAGGAGAGGTCAGTTGGGAGGGACAAGGCCTGCAAGGGAGGGCATTTAGGGGGCGATCAAGCCTGCAGGGGAGGGCAGTTAGAGGTGACCAAGCCGGTAGAGGAGGGAAGTTGGGGGTGGCCAGGCCTGCAGGGAAAGGCAGTTGGGAGGGACCCAGGCCTGCAGGTGAGAGCAGTTGGGGGGGACCAGGCCTGCAGGGGAGGGCAGTTAGGGGTGACCAGGCCTGCAGGGGAGGGCAGTTAGGGGCAAAGAGGCTGGCAGGGGAGCAGTTAGGTATCAATCAGGCTGGCAGGGGAGTGGTTAGGGGGTGATCAGGCTGGCAGGCAGAAGCGGTTAGGGGCAATCAGGAAGGCAGGCAGGCGAGCAGTTGGGAGCCAGCAGTCTTGGATTGTGAGAGGGATGTCCGACTGCCCGTTTAAGCCCGATCCCTCCTCTTTTATCTAGCATAATTTCTCTTTCCTAAAGACAAAGATATTGGAATATAACTTCTTTTTTACAATCAAGAAAGATCAGTGCCATCTGAGAATGATAATAAATCCTTGGATAGAAAAAATTTAAGGGTCCAGGGAATAAAATATGAACAAATATTTCTAAATCCTTCCAGATATAGTCATCCAGGTTCTCAGTCAAGATGTAGAATGGAGTGCCTCCTATCTTCCACATAAGCTGCCAAAGGCTCTGTCTCTGGGTGCAAAGGTTAAGTAAACCTTGTTTCCACCCAAAGCAGAGACAGCAGATAAACACATGAAGTCATGTGTCCAAGAAACCATCACAGAATCTTCTGGAGTTTAGGGTTGAAAAAAAAGAGAAAAATCAGATCTGTAGGTAGACATGACAGTAAGGGTTTGAAGGGACTTCATAGGGCAAGTGACATTGAGAGAAACTTAAAAGACAGTTTGAGTATAATTCCAAATATTAGAAAAATGCTCCATTATTTTTTTCAATATTTTTGACCACACATTGAAGGGAAAATTTATCTTCCCATTTACATTCTTGACAGAAGTGACAGGAATCCATAGGGATACCACCTTTTTCTAGTTCCATATCATTTGGTTTCAACTTTTCCAATTGCTGTGCTGAATGTGAGTGTGAAAAACCAACCATGAGGCACAGGAAGCTGAGCGCTGAAAAGCCTATTCATTTGTCTGCTTCTTTCCAATTTGATGACTTAGTCAGCTTTTAAAATAATGCTTTCCTTATTTGTTATTCCCCTTCCTTAGCACCACTGCCAGCGGTACTTTCCACTTCACATGAATTTTGGTCTATTCCAATTTTCCACTTCTCTGCTTCTAATCCCATAGTTACAAATGGAATCAAAGCTACACTAATATCTCTTGCAGGCACTGAAGAGATCAATATTTCAAAGTGCTATATATTTTATAGATCAGCTACTGAATGCATAGTAATAAGCAATATTTGAACTGTTATAATGTCTGAAAGTTACATAAGCCAGTGACCAAAACAGGCAAGCATCACCTTCTGGCTAAATTTCCAAAGGTATCTTGATGACTGCCCAGTGACCAATGTTCATGTCTTTTCCTGTATCTAAGCACCGGAGACATGGCAGAGATTAAAGTAGAAAAGGATCACCAAAATTGCTAATAGTACGTTGGGTAATTTAATGCTGCGCACACTCATTGACAAGCAGACATCCCCAGTGTCCAGCATGAGGCTTCGCCCAATGGCGGTACTCAGTTCCTGTGAGTCTTTGTCCTTACCCATTCCTTTACTCATTCAATCAACAAATACTCATTGCGCACTCATATTTTATGGCTTAAACTATCCTGCAATGATAAAAGGACAAATAAATCACGTCTCAAGAGGTTCCTGGTCCAAAAGAATAGAAACATGTGTCCATAGGCAATTGGGCATAACAAGGGCAGTGATGCGAACACACAGTGGCTTGGAAGTGGAGGGAGGCCCCAATCTCAAGGAGCCGAAGAGGCTTCCAGCTGGAAGCGATGACTGAACTGGTAGTCAGAGGATGAACAGGAGTCAGCTAGGTCAGAAACTTCAAAATGCACATATTAGAAAGAATGGTATATGTAGGAAACTGCAAGTGGTTCAATATGACAAGAGCAATTCATGACAATGAGCATGTGATAGATAAAAACAGAAAGTGAACAATGATCTGTGCTTCAAAAATATTGGCATTCTTTGGGTCAATCGAGACAAAAACTAGCACTTGTGGGTGATCCATTGTATGCATATATGTATTTGGTGTTTTTACATATTTAAAATTTTTCTTTCTTATAATAGTCTTCAACTAAGTTCCTCCCTGTTTTGCAGGTGAGAAAACTAGGACACAGAGGTTTAAATATTTTTCCTTGGATCTTCATTAAGTAAATTACAAAATTAATCTGCAAGCCATGGACTCCAAAGTTGACAAAGTAGACCAAAATTCTAGTTGAATGATATTTGAAACCAGACCAAGGGGCATACATTCTGAGTATAGAAATTTGAAGAAGGGAAAAAATCTGTGTTCTTAGTGTGAATATAGAACTCATGTGGTAGGTAACATGTGAATCTGAAATGCAGGCTACAAATTCACCAGGGAAAGAAGAAAAGTATTTTTACAGGCAGAAAATAAATTGTTGCTTAAGAAATTGTCATTCATTTATAGTTTGAGTTAATTCTTTTATTATGCATTACCCTTGTAAAAGGACAATGGAGGGTTCAACAAATATTTATTGTCTATGAAATATTAAATCCTATGCCTCTATAAGCCTTCTCTCAACCCCCACCACAAACTAATATTTTTTCATCCATTAAATGGGAATGAATCCATATTAAATGTAAAAAAGGTAAGTGAGGTGTATACCTAGAACAGTACTTGGCATAAAGTAGGCTGTGGGCTGACATCACCTTCATTTTATAGGTAAAGAAACTGCCTTGTGGGAGATCAAATACTGTGCCTTCAAGCGTCCAGCTAGAGGAGAAAAGGAGGGATTTTAACCCATGTATATCATACCTTCACAGTCTTTTAATTAAGCCAGACAAATTTATTTGTCTAAGGTTAAACTGAGACAGAACTGTTACTAGACAATGTAGGCATTCAAGGAGGCAAGAATACTCTGCCCAAAACTAAATTTCTAAGGTCTGATTGCCCCACAACCCCTTCCCATTTATATCTTCATTTCAGGAACCTGGAGCTTCATGAAATTACCATCAATTCCAACTGCTTAAAATTAGATAGATAGCGAGAAAGAGAAATAGATATTAGACATTTATACTTTACTGTGATTTTACTACCATGCTTGAACTCTTCCTTACATGTTCTTTATATTGTAAACCTTTTCTATGATCTAAAATTAACAAGTATACATTCTCAGGTGATTTCAATGACCAGTGAGCAGGTGATGTGTCAGAAGACCCCTTAGTCATTACAAGCAGACTCTATCCTTTGATTTAGCAAAACCAAACCATATTCAAGTATCAAAAGAATGTAAAGTCACCAGGCTTTACAGAATCTCCAAAGTAATAAAATGAACCAGTTTCAAGGGAATGAGAATGACCCCCATTAAATAGTTTTAAAAATTAGGTCTGTTAATACATCTTCAGTCCATAGGAGCAGCAGTCAAATGAAAATATGTGTGAAGAGTGGCTCTGGCTTCTGTGGTGTGTGTACCCTGAGACAGATATTATCTTTTTAATAACTTTGCTGTATTTCTTTACCAGATTATTGAAAAGTGCTTAATGAACAGTTTCCCTCAGAAGCAGTTGCCATGAGAGATACTTTTCAAAGCCTGATAATATCATGTTTATTCTTTTACATTTCTTCCTGGAGTGTTAAAAATGGTGGTGCTTTCCTTTATTCCTCTTTAAAACTATGTTTTGCTTATAAAAATAACACATTTTCATGGTAGAAAACCTGCAAATAAAAAAGTATAAAGAACAATAGAGATCTGCCCTGGCCAGGTGGTTCAGTTGGAGCAGCATCCCATAGACCAAAAGGTTTGATTCCTGGTCAGGGCATACACCTAGGTTGGGGGTTCAATCACCGGTCGGAGTGCATATAGGAAGCAACCAGTCAATTTTCTCACATTTATGTTTCTCTTTCTTCCTCCCTCTCTCTCTTTAATAAATCAATATTCTCAGATGAAGATAAAAAAAAAACACCCATCAATGTGATTCCACTATTCAAATACATAAGGTAACTAAGTATTTGTACTTTATTACATTCTAAACTTGAATTCCAGCATTATTTTCATGAGTAAGATTAAATGAGTATATGTTAATTACTTTGGTATGCTACTTTAATTTTGTAACCCATTTTGTTTTTCAAGTTATCATTATCCCATGTTAATCATAGTCTTCTTGTAACCCAGACAACAGCTTCCTGGACATTTTGACATCCTCCAGTCTGTACTGATATTATTTTTAACATCTAACACTTGCTTTCATTCATAACTCTTGAGTCATTAGCAGTTATTCTCCCACTTTTAGCCTAGTTTTTGCCATGCTGGTATCACCTAGCTTTCTTCAGCATAACTCATGATTACACTTGTTGACACTAACGTCAGACCACCAATGGTCACCTTGCCCACCTTTCTAGCTGTGTGATTTGGAGTAAGTCACTTAAGTCCCCTAGGCCTCCATATTTTTTCATCTTTGAAATGAGAATTAATCCAGGTTAAAAAATAAAACACATGAAGTGCATAACAGTGCTTGGCAAGAGTAGACCACGGCTGCACATTGCCCTCACGTGTCAGTGTGTGTTGAAGAGAAGTAGTGAAGGACCTTTCAGTGATAGTGATAGTTACAACAGTCTCCAGACACTGCTAACACACTCCTTGGGTATAATGGACCTTATTAAGTGTTTCCAGACAGGAGAGAGTTGTTACAGCAGCAAAGAAAAAAATAAAATGTCAGACATCACTTTTCCTAGAATTAAAAAAATAAGTCTCCCGAGGACATTTCTTACTGACTGTTTTCTCAGGTAACAGCATAGCTTTGCTTCTAAGAACCTCAGAAATGTCTTCTAAATGTTTCCTTCATAAGTAGCCTCTATCCAATTTTTACTGACCATTTGAGTATCTTTTTTGTGGATTATTTCTTTATGGTTCTTAAATAATTCATTTGTTGGGGTTTTAATACACTTCTTATTGATTTGCAGATGTGATTTTTATGTCATATCTTTTTTTGTTAATCAAACATTTTAAGTGTTCCATTTTGATCCCTCTATTGGTATTTTGGCTATTATCTCTGCATAATTTTTACTGGTTTCACTAGAAACTGCAATGTTCATCTTAAACATAAAATAGTCTACATGGATTTGTTATTTGACTACTTCGTGTAAAAATGCAAAAACCTTCTAATATAGTTCAATTCATCCCCACTACCCATTGTATTATAAATATCATACATATTATATGTATAAACAATATAAACTCCATAGTGTAGTGTTATATTTCTTGTTTAAATGATGTATGTGATTTCTTTAAATAAGAAAAGAAAAATGCATAATTTTTAAAATTTTACATTTACTTGGATATTTATTCTTTCTGGTGATTTTTTTTTTTTTTTACTCAGATAGATTTAAGCTATCACCCTGTACTTGGTTCCTTCACTTTAAATAATAGAACTTCCTTTGGCATTTCTTTCAGAATAAATCTGGTGACAAATTTTCTCAGTTTTTATTTCTCTGAAAATGTCTTTATATTATCTTTGTCTTTGAAGGATGGTAGTGACTGTATTTTAGCACTTTGAAGTGTTCTATTTACTTCATTTTATTGAGGTAAAATTGGTATATGACATCATATTAATTACAGGTGTACAACATATTAATTTGATATTTCCATACACTGGAAAGTGAGCACCACTACAAGTCTACTTACCATCCATCATTACATCATTGACCTCTTCAACCGTTTAGCACATTCCACAGCCCTCTTTCTCTCTGTTCTCTGTATGTATTTTTGTTTCTGATTTGTTTGCCCATTTTTTTTATTTTTTTTTAGATTCCACATGTATGTAAAATCATATATTTGTTTTTCTCTGTATGACTTATTTCACTTGTCATAAAACACACTATATCCATCCATGTTGTCTCAAATGGCAAGATTTCATACTTTATTATGTCTGAGTAGTGTTTCTATCTGTCTATGTGTGTGTTTTCTACACTTTCTTTGTTCATTTATCTATTGATAGAGCCTAGATTGTTTCCAGATCCTGGCTATTGTAAATAACATTGCTATGAACATAAGAGTGCATATATTCTTTCAAATTAGTGTTTGGGGTTTCTTTGGATATATTTCCATAGGTAGGATTTCTAGGTCATTAGGCAGTGCCATTTTTAATTTATTTTAGATAATTCCATACTGCTTTCTGCAGTGGCTGCACCAATCTGCCTTCCCACCAACAGTGCATGAGGGTTCCCTTTTCTCCACATCCTCACCACCACTGGTTATTCATTGATTTTTTTTTCTATTGTTTAAAGTATTACAAGTAGTAGTACATATGTCTCCTTTTTTTCCCCATTGACCTTCCCCCAGCCTCCCCTACTCCCCAGCACATGCCCTCATCCCACCCTCCCCAGTGTCTTGCGTCCATTGGATATGCTTATATGCATGCATATAAGTCCTTTGGTTGATCTCTTACCTTCCCCCCAACTCTCCCCAGCCTTTCTGCTGTAATTTGTCAGTCTGTTTGATGCTTCTCTGCCTCTGTATCAATCTTTCTGTTCATCAGGTTATAATGTTCTTTATTACCCATAAATTAGTGGCCTGGTGCACAAAATTCATGCATGGGGGGGGGGGGGCCCTCAGCCCAGTCTGCACCCTCTCCAACCAGAGACCCTTTGGGGGACATCCCTCTCACAATCTGGGACCACTGGCTCCTAACTGCTCACCTGCCTGCCTGCCTGATTTCCCCTAACTGCCTCTGCCTGCCTGCCTGATCTCCCCTAACTGCCTTCCCTTGCTGGCCTGATCTCACCCCCAACTGCCCTCCCCTGCCAGCCTGATCTCGCCCCAACTGCCCTCCCTTGCTGGCCTGATCGCCCCTAACTGCTTCTGCCTGCCTGATCACCCCTAACTGCCCTCCTCTGCTGACCTGATCTCGCCCCCAACAGTCCTCCTCTGCTGGCCAATTTGGTTCTGATTGGTCAGTTTCTATGCCAGTCAAAAGCTCTGCCTCCTAGGCAGCCATTCACTTCTCACAGTTCACCCAGATTTGGTTCTGATTGGTCAGTTTCTATGCCAGTCAGCATCAAAAGCTCCACCTCCTAGGAAGCCATTGGCTTCTCACAGTTCACCCAGATTTTGTTCTGATTGGTTGGTTTCTATGCCAGTCAGCATCTCTGGGCCTATATCTGGGCCTGATCAGAGAGGCAGAGGTGATCAGCAGCCCCCAAAGAGGCCAGGAGAGAAACAAAGGTGCGACTGCTGGCGAAGCCCAGAGAGAAAGAGAGAGGCAACAGCTGATCAACAGCTGCCACTGAGGCTGTGGATCAGACCCTGCCTCTCTCTCCGGGCCTCTCTCCAGGCCTGATCCACAGCCCCCTTGGCAGTCAGTGCTGGGTCGCTGCGCCCTCGCTGGTAGTTGTCAATGCTGGGTCACCACAGCAACCCAGCACTGACTGCAGGACTGACTTCCGGTGTTTGGTCAAGCCTTTGGTTGGTCGTTACAAACCCTGGGCTTTTATATATTAAGATCGTTTGTGCCATTACTTTAATTTCTCCAGTATAGTCCTGATCTATCACCCTGGGCCGAACTTGAAACCCTTTCAATGTTAAACTGCTCCTCCCTAAAATTAGTCCCATCATGCCTGTGGGAAGGGGACCCACATACACTCCCATGGCAATGACCTGAGGCCCCATCTCCTGGGTTAGTACATATTGGGAGGTGGGACTGAGGTCCAATCCTGCACTTTCCAGGGTGGCACGATAAAAGTTTTGAACAGTTGGCTTTGGAACTGAGCCGGCTGGAAAAGTTGCAGTGGGGTCAAGGATAAGGCCCCTAACTGTTTGGTGGGGCCGAGGCTGGCCCCGCTTGAATTTTCCCTGCCTAGGGGGCATTGGATTGTCATCAACATTAGCCTTGGAGTGGCATTCATTTACCCAAAGCTTTCCTCTCCTGCATCTTGGACATAGTCCAGGCTGCTTGTCTCCACTCCCCATAGCCTTTTGACTTCCATTTCTAGCTTACAGTCTTTAGCAAAATGTCCAGTTTACCACAGATAAAACATCTTCCTTTCTTTTTTCTACTGACCAGCGAGTAACATCTCCTTTAATGTGGCAGCTAATACCACTCCTTGAATGTAAGCTGGTCCAATGTCAGTACAAACATGGATAAAATACTTCCATAATAAGTAATCTCCAGGTGAGAGATAAGCCTTTGAGACAGTATTAATCCTCTGGTAATGTTCCACTATCTGTCTTAGTTCCCCTGACACATTCATTCATTCCCTTTTGGGAGTGGGCTCTAGGCAGTCCTTAATCAGGGACTACAGATTGAAAGTAGAAAGAGGAATTTTCCCTGGACCTTCAGCTATATAACAATCTCTAGGTTGCTTTCCTACCTTCTCCCATCTCTCTACATTTACCTTTCCCTCCTCAGGAAACCATGGGTAAGTTTTATTTACAAAATCCAACAAATTGAGCAGCTGTGGATGCCTCACAGAAGAGCCCCATGCTTGGAGCATAGCCTTAAGCATAGATACATATAAGTGCTTTTCCAGCGATCCTGAATTTCCCATGTTTTACACCTATTACTAAACTGTGCTATTACTAAACTGTGCTCCTTACCTTACTTTTTGCTTTCTGCATGTGCTTCCCTGGAGCGTCCTTTCACCTTGCAATTGTAGTTCCCCCATACTCAAGGCCCTATGTTGGGTGCCACTTGTGCCACGTCCAGCATGGGCAGGTTTGGTGAACCTGAGGAGGGGCAGTGAAGGATTAAAGAAGACAGACAAGAGAATAGAGCTGGGGCTCGATGGGACACTGCTTCTCTGATGGAGAGATAGCACCACAGCCTGCAAGCCAAAGCTTTATTTTATAGTCAGAATACACAAAGCAAAACAAGGGTAGTGGTCAACATGTTTACAATGTACTTGTGAGTTTCACCATGTTTTGGCAGCACTTGCTGCACCTCCCACAGCCCATTAGCTACTTAGGAAGGACCAAGGGAGGACTATAAGGTCAAGCTTAATTATGCTAAGAGGGCTCTGCCCTCCAAGCTGGGACTTGTTTGTGGCCCTGCCACAGGTCAGTCTGAGGCTTACCCCTGTAGCCACTTCCTACAATATAGAACAATGGAACAGAAAAGAGAACTCAGAAATTTACCCAAGCCATTATGCTCAATTAACATTTGACAGATGAGGCAAGAGCATACAATGTAGTCCAGACAGTCTCTTCAATAAATGGAGCTGAGAAATTTGGTTAGATACATGCATAAAAATGAAACTATATTACCAATTTACACCATACACAAAAACAAACTCAAAATGGATAAAGGACTTTAATGTAAAATGGGAAACCATAAAAATACTACAAGACTCCATAGGCAGCAGACATATGTTGTAGTCATATATTTACCCACACAGCTCCTAAGGCAATGGAGACTAAGGAGGAAATAAACAAATGGGACTACATCAAAACAAAAAGCTTCTGCACAGCAAAAAGAAACCATCAACAAAACAACAAGAAAGCCCACTGCATGGGAGAACATATTTGCCAATGCTACTTCAGATAAGGGTTTAATCACCAAAATTTATAAGAAACTCATACAACTTAACAAAAAGAAGATAAACAATCCAATCAAAAAATTGGCAAAGCACCTAAATAGACACTTTTTGAAAGAGGACATACAGGAGGCCAAGAGACATATGAAAACATGCTCAAAGTCACTAATCATCCAAAAGATTAAAATCAAAACAACAATGAGATATCATCTCACACCTGTCAGAATGGCTATCATCAACAAATCAGCAAATGACAAGTGCTGGTGAGGATGTGGAGAAAAAGGAACCCTCATGCACTGCTGGTGGGAATGCAGACTGGTGCAGCTACTGTGGAGAACAGTATGGAGTTTCCTCAAAAAGTTGAAAATGGAACTCCCATTTGACCCAATAATCCCACTTCTAGGTCTATATACCAAGAAACCAGAAACACAAATCAGAAAGGATATATGCACCCCTATGTTCATAGCAGCACAATTTACAATAGCTAAGATTTGGAAACAACCTAAGTGCCCATCAGCAGATGAGTGGATTAAAAAACTGTGGTACATCTACACAATGGAATACTACACCACTATAAAAAAGAAGGAACTTTTACTGGTACCATTTGCAACAGCATGGATGGAACTGGAAAGCATTATTCTAAGTTAAATAAGCCATTTGGATAAAGATAAATATCACATGATCTCACTCATATGTGGGATATAAGGATCAACATAAACAGATGAACAAAAATAGATCCAGAGACAAATGGCAGGGGTGTTAGAGGGGACAGTTAGAGAGCAACCAAAGAACTTGTATTCATGCAATTAGCATAGCCAATGGACACAGACACTGGGGCAGTGGGGGCTTGCCCTGGGTGGGAATGGCTGGGGGTCAAGGGGGTCAATTGGGGAAAAAGGAGACATATGTAAAACTTTAGACCAAAAAAAAGTTGTTTTTGTCATGTTGCTTTTAAATAGTCTCTTTATCTTTAACCTTTGGCATTTTATTTATAACTAGTAGCCCTGCGCACAAATCCATGAGCCAGTAGGTTGCTGCCACCCTCCTGTAGCTCCCCCAGCCCTCCCTCCCTTAGAGCTTGCTGCCCTGCCCCATCTTGTAGCTCTCCGCTGCCCTCTTGTAGTTCGTTGCCCCACCCTCCTGCAGATCCGTGATCAGGTTGTTATGTGGTTGGTCGTTACACCTCAGGGCATAACGGATAATTATAATATTCCTCTCTTGTTATATAGGACAAGAGCCCAGTGCACAGATTTATGCACTGGTGATGTCCCTCAGCCTGGCCTGTGCCCTCTCACAATCCCAGACCCCTTGGGGGATGTCAGAGAGCCGGTTTTGGCCTGATCCCCACAGTCCAGGCTGAGGGACCCCACTGGTGCAAGAATCCATGCACTGGGCCTCTAGTATGCATATAAGATCTTTGGTTAATCTGTTCCCATCCTCCTCCCTCCCTCCTTCCCTCTGAGATTCATCAGTCTGTTCCATGTTTCCATGCCTGTGGTTTCTGCTCCTGCACTGAGCATCTGCCCCCTGGTGGTCAGTGCGCATCATAGCTACCAGCAGGTCAGCCAGTCTGCCATTCGCTTAGGCTTTTATAAAAAAGGACTAGAGACCCAATGCATGAAATTTGTGCAAGGGTAGGCCTTTGCAGCCCCGGCCGATTCACAGCCCTGGCAGCCTTGGCCCCTGCCTCATGGATGCAGTGGCTACCTTGGCCCTCGCAGCCCCAGCTTCATCTGGAAGGTCATCCGAACAGTCATTCTGCTGTTTGGCCATTCAGTTGATTTGCATATTACGCTTTTATTATTATAAATGTGTCTTTATATAGATCTGTTTGGGTCCATCTTGTTTGTAACTCTCTGAGATTTCTGGATCTGAATATTTTTTTCCTTCTCAAATTGGAAGTGTTTATTCCTCTTGCATTTTTGGGATAGTTTGAGGATAGGTGTTAGTTCTTGGAATGTTTGGTAAAACTTTCCCATGAGCCATCCAGACCAGGACTTTTGTTTGCTGGAAGTGTTTTAGTTACTGCCTTAATCTCATTTATTGTTATTGGTCTATTCAAGTTTTCTGATTCTTCCAGGTTAAGTTTTGAAAGAGTGTATGTTTCTAGGAATTTGTCAATTTCACTTAGGTTTGTTGGCTTGCAGTTGTCCATAGTATTTTCTTACAGTCCTTTGTGTTATTTTGGTGTCAGTTGTTACTTCACCTCTTTTATTTCTGATTTTATTTATTTGGGTCCTCTCTCTTTGTTTACTGATGAGTCTGGCTAAACAGTCACAATCTTTTTTTTTCTTTATCTTTTCAAAGAACCAGTTCATGGGTTTTGTATTGTTTTTAGTCTCTATGTCATTTAATTCTGCTTTGATCTTTATTATTTTCTTCCTTCTACTTACTCTGGGATCTTCTTCTTGTTCTCTTTCTAGTTCTTTTGGTTGTAGGGTTATATAGTTTATTAGAGATTTTTCTTGTGGGTTTGTTTGTTTGTTTTTTTAGGTAAGCCTGTAGTGCTATGGATTTCCCTCTTAGGACTGCTTTTGCTATGCTGTATAGGTTTTGGTTTGTTGTATGTTCATTTTCATCTGTTTCCAGGGAGTGTTTCTTCCTTGATTTCATTGGCAACCCATTCTTTGCTTAATAACATGCTATTTAGCCTCCATGTGTTTGAATGTTTTTTGTATTTTTATTATAGTTGATTTCTAGTTTCATGCCTTTGTTATCTGAGAAGATGCTTGATATAATTTCAATCTTCTTGAACTTATAGAGACTTATTTTGTGTACTAACATGTGGTCTATCTTTGAGAATGTCCCATGTGCACTTGAGAAGAATGTATATTCTGCAGGTTTTGGATGAAACGTTTTGTAAATGTCAAATCCATCTGATCTAGTGTGTCATTTAGAGTTGCAGTTTCCTTATTGATTTTTGTCTGGAATATCTATCCAGTGATTTCAGTGTGGTTTTAAAGTCCCCTACTATGACTGTATGGTTGTCAATCTCTCCCTTAACGTCCTCCAGCAGTATTTTTTAAATATACTTTGATGCTTTTATATTGGGTGCATATATGTTTACCAGGTTTCCATTCCCTTGTTAGTCAATCCCTTTAGTATTATGTAATCCCTTCTTTGTCTCTTGTTATAGCCTTTGTATTGGGAAGTCTATTTTGTCAGATATAAGTATTGCTACCCCTGCTTGCTTTTGTTTCCTTTTGCATGAATTTTTTTTCATCTTTTCACTTTCATCCTATGTGAGTCTTTTGTTCTGAGGTGGGTCTCCTGTAGACAGCATATATATGGGTCATGTTTTCTTATCCATCCAGCTACCCTATGCCATTTGATTGGAGCATTTAATGCATTTATAGTTAAGGTTATTATTGATAAGTACTTATTTATTGGCATTTTTATTCTTTATGCCTTTGTTACTCTCTCTATTTCTTATTTTTCCTACCACAGTCCCTTTAACATTTCTTGCAATGCTGGTTTCATGGTAATAATCTCCTTTAGCCATTATTTGTCTGGGAAGCTCTTTATTTCAATTTCAATTTTTTAATGATAGCCTTGCTGGATATAGTAGTCCTGGTTATAGTCTCTTGATTTTCATTGCTTAGTATACTTCATGCCAGTCCCTTCAGGCCTGTAGTGTTTCTGTTGAGAAATCAGCTAATAGCCTTATGAGAGCTCCTTTTAAGGCAATGAATTGCTTTTCTCTTGCTGCCTTTAAGATTATCTTTTTGTCTTTAATTTTTGGCATTTTAATTATAATGTGTTTTGTCATTGTCCTCTTTGGGTTCTTCTATCATGGGACTCTGTGCTTTCTGAACTTATGTGACTTTTTGCTTCACCAAGTTAGGGAAATTTTCTGCCATTATTACTTCAAACAGGTTTTCTATCCCTTGCTCATCTTTTTCTCCTTCTGGAACTCCTATAATGTGGATGTTGTTACATTTTATGTTGTTCCACAACTCTCTTAAAGTTCCCTTCTGTTTTCCAATTGCTTTTTTCCTTTTTTTTGGTTCTCTGATTGAGTGATTTTTTCTATCCTATCTTCTAATTAATTGATTTGATCCTCTGCTTCCTCTAACCTGCTTTTTATTTCTTGTGGTGTATTCTTTATTTATGATATGTAATTCTTCATTTCTGACTGGTTGTTTTTTACTGTTTCTGTGCTTTTTTCATGCTGTTGAGCATCTTTATAATCATTACTTTGAACTCTATATCTGACAAATTGCTTATCTCCATTTCATTTATATCTTCTTCTGGAGAATTCTCTTGTTGTTTTCTTTTCTTTTTTTTTTCTTTTTTGTCTCCCCATTTTGGCTGCTTCTTCATGCTTGTATCAATTTTTTAGGTGGATCTACTATGACTGCCAGTCCTGCTGGCCTTTTATAGTGGGCATCCTGTGTGATCCTGTGGTGCAGTCTCCTCAATCTTCTAAGCTGGGTGCTCTAGAAATGTCTCTTACATGGATTATGTGGGTTCTCCTATTGTAATTGGCTCTAGATTGCTATTGTCCTTTTCATGGCAGGCTTGGTCATCAGGATGGCCGACTATGAGGCACAACCCAAATCATGTCATGGCAGCTGTTATATAGGTGTTGACAGAAGAATATATGACAAAATTGGACCAAACTCAAAACAACACACAAACACACAATAAAACTAATTTAACAAGAACCAAAGAAACCCCACCAACCTCAAAAAAAGAGTAAGAACAGAGCAGAGGAATAAAGGGAAAGAAAAAGGAATACTATAATATGAGACCAAAATAATTAGAGCAGAAAGAGGGAAATGGAAGAGGAGAATGTGAAAGAAAAAAAAAAGGTAAAGTAAAATAGGAGTAGTTGAAAAGAGAAATGTATATATGAAATAATTATAATTAAAATGTAATAATGATTAAAATAATTTATGATCTAGAAAGAGAAAAACAGAAAATTAATTTAAAATAAAAAAGCAAATAGAAAAAAAAATAGATGCAATAAGGGAAAGAGAGAAACAAAGGATATGAGAGGAAAAAGAGAAGCAGAAACAAAGTGAAATCTTTAAAAAATGAGATTATATACAAAATAATATTTTAAAGAATAAAAGGAAAAAGAAAAATGTGGAGTTCATCTCTGCAGATTTTGGTGCTTCCTACATTCACCCTTTGAGGCTATTGTTTGTGGCACTTGCTGGAGTTTGCTCAGATGTTGTGCAAGACAGGTTCCTAGTGCAGGTCACAGGCATTCCGGCAGGTGGATTGGTGTAGTCAATGTCAGTCACTATCTGTACCTGGCTTTCAGCTTTCAGTCACGAGTCTGACACTTGGCAGGGCAGAGTCCCAAACATCCAGCAGGCGGGACCCCTGAAGCACAGAGGCTGGGTCTGCCTCAGGTCTCTTTCCTTAAATGCCCCAGCTCTGATGTGCTCTCCCTTTCCCTATGGATCTTAGCTCGGCATGAGTATCTGGGATGCTGGTGGTTTGAGCAGACTCATGCTAGGGGCAGTGCTTGTAAGCTGTAGGAGTGGGGCAGGCCCTTCCTCTTTTCTCCAGGGATGCACTGGCTGTACTCACTGGGGAACTTGGATCTGCTTCCCTATAATGCTGCTGAAGGGCCCAGCCTACGCCCCTCTGTCCCATGAACAGAAACCCACCTAGGAGATACTGTTGCAATGCCTCAGCTCTGCCTGGCTCCCTGGCACTCCCTTGCCACCACTCACAGTAGGAGGGGATATCAAACAAAACAAAAACAAAATCCAAAAAATTAAATATAAAAATCTGCCCCTCTTGGCACTTCAATTTTCTGTGTAGCTGGCCGTCCTGGGCAGGGCTTCTGCCAAGGCTGCAACTTCTAGATGTCTGTGTCCCCACCATCAGAGCGAGCTGCAGGGCTCAGAGTTCTAGTCCCGCACTGCTTTTCTTTGACTGGGATCAGATCACAGCAGAATGGGCAGATCCAGCAGGTCTGCAGGTTGGGGGCAGGGCACTGTCGATGCTTGAGGTGGAAGCGAAGTCGGAAGTCCCATCTCTCTTCTTCCCCTAGGTACACAGTCAAGCCCGTTCTGCTGTCTTCCCAGTGTTCCACCCGGGGTTGTGGGCCCTCTCAGGTCACTGCCTGGTGAACATCAGCTCCCTCTGCAGCCCAGCTCTGCAAGGTGCCTTTCTGCAGGGGCAGTATCAGCTGCCCTGGGCTCAGTGGGATTGACAGAAAGAGTCTCTGATAAAGAGTTATACAGCCCCAGCCTCTGAGAGGGGGCTGAGAAGTGCCTCCCCATCCCAGACAATAGCCCCCGAAGGTCTCACACTTGGGATGTCCTGCTCTGAGCTCTTCTCCTGTCCCCACTGCACTGTGCCCAGCGGTGGCATCTAGGCCTTCTAGCTGATCTCCTGTTGGGGATGGTGTTCCCAGCCTGCAGGAGGGGGAGACAAGCACTACTTTCCTTCCTGAGATGGGCTGAACTTGCACAGGGCTCAGACAAGCCTCCCCACAATGCAGTCACAAAACCCAGCCCTCACTAGTCTGTCTACCCAATAAAGGCCTTCCCAAGGGATACAGCCCAGAAATCCTGGCTCTGCGCAGCCCTGAGTAGCAGGAGGGTTACAAAATCAGCCAAGCACAAAATTCAGATATCTCCATATGGCAGGTCTCAGCAAAGCAGGGCCGAGTGCTCTCAGCTTCCCATAGTGCAGGCCAAAAACTCCCTACCTGTCCTGCTCTGCTGTGCTGTGTGCCTTGTGTACTGCTAACCCCACAGGATGGAGCCTCCACAGGTGAGGGAGGGGTTTGAACCCACGCTAAAGGTGGAATAATCCTTTCCCTCAGCCAAACCATTTAGTCATTCACTGGGGCTCTGCACAATGCCTTCCAGGAATGTGGAGTGTCCCATCAAGGCACTGCTAGGTGCAGGCACCTTGCCCCCTTTTTGTGCCCATGCACCACAGCAAGGCCTTTCCAGTAGTCAGAACTTCTCTGGCTGAGCTGCTAACAATGGACGTGCTCCTTCACTGGGAAGGTGTGGCCCAAGCTCCTAGGCAGACAGAGTCCACTGTTCCCTCTGACCCATGCAGGGCAGCACTCCCTCTGTTACAGGACCCAGAGCAGGAGGAATAGGGACACTGAGGCAGGCAAGTTAAAACCAGGTCAAGCAGTGTGGGCAATTTGCAGGCAGCTTGTAACTAACAAGCCATTATCCTCCCCAGCCAAGGACACTGAGCAAATGGTTAAAAACCTCCCTAGTGAGAGAATGCAGAAAGGGAGGGGAAAGGGAAAAGGAAAAAAGGGCAGGCTTACTCCCTAAGCAGAGAAGCCAGCAGTCCCAGGCTGGGCGAGATAAAGTTGCCAGGTGCTTCTCATGAATTCTGGGAAGGCCACCACAAAGTAAAAAGGGACCTTGGGAATCAATCTGCACCAAAATAGTCAGCAGAGGGATTCTGAGACCTATAGACGGGAGGGCATATAACACCCCGGCCCCCCATCCAACCCGCTCTTCTGATGAGCTGAGAGCCTGTCTGTGCTTCATAAGCAGATGCATAGGTTTGCTGGCTTGCTTTGCTTTTTCAATAAAGGTGCATGCTTTAATAAGTTGGCTTTTCACAACGCAGTCAAGGTCTCATATAAATTCATTTATATGAGAAGACAAGGATCAAGTTTGGGGACAGCCCTCTCCCACTGGCTCAGGGGCTGTCCTGTCCAGGAACACCTCTCTCAGTGGAGTGCCACTCCCCCTCTCTTACCCGACTCCACATTGTTCCCTCAGTGCCTCTGAGATCTGCTGTTTCCTATCAGCTGTACTTCTCTCAGTGTTTCAAGTTGTTTGCACAGTAGTTCAGCTGTAGTTCCAGTCCCGGGATCCTCCCTCCCTCCTTATATGCTGCTATCTTCAATATTTTTTAACTTCTTAATTTAAAAAATTAATTTCTTTAATTTTCTTTTAATTTTAAGAAGTTTTTAATTTTTTCCTTTTTGCTGCTCTTCTTGGCTAATTTCCACTGCCATGTTTTTAAGATCACTGATTTTTTTTCTATTGCCTTATCTAGTCCACTATTAAATTCTTCTAATGTATTTTTCACTTTATGCATTGTATTCTCAACTCCATAATTTTTGTTTGGACTTCTCCATTTCTTTATTGAAGTTCTTGCTCTATTCATCAAATTTCTTCCTAGGTCAGTGAGCATTTTTATGACCATTCTTTTAAACTCTTCATCAGGTAGATTACTTATCTCCATTTGATTACATTTCCCCTCCTGGGTTTATATTTACTTATTTTTGTCGGGAAATAATTCTGTGTCTCTTCATTTTGCTGGACTCTCTGTGTTTGTTTTCTGTATTAGACAGAAGAGCTACCACCCATCTTTGAGAGGTGATCACAGGAAGACCAGGCCGTGATACTCGGTTGTCTGGCTGTGCCCGGTGTCGTGGCCAAGAAGTGGCTGTTTCAGACTCATGGGGCCTTTTAGCTGCTTGTGATTTAATTTAAAGATGGTTTTATTTACGTGTCTGAGAAGAGAGACTAAAAGTTTGCATCATGAGCTCTGAGATTGCCTCCAACTCTAGAATAAATTTCTATAATTGTGTGTTTCCAGGTTGAAATGGACTTGGCAGCCCCCTCCCTGCACCAGGCACCCCCTAGTAAGTGTCTGTGCACATCTGTGACACCTCATACTGTTTTGTAATAATTGGTAGAGTTGTCACTGTGAGTTCCTGGAGGATGAAAACACTGTCATCTTTATTCAGAAGACCCAGCAGTAGAAACCTAGAAAATGATAAATGGGTACATGTGGGAGTTTTTGTTCCTAAATGAATGGTTTGCTTAGTATGAAAGTTATCACTAAGAGTGTTTTTAATGACACATGAATATGATAAATTAGCTTGTTATTGAGTTTATACAATTTCAGCATTGACTTATTGGCGGCCTGCTAAGACATAGGCATTGAGAAGGGCCAGTGGGTACAAAAACGAAGCACTGTATTACAGCGGAAGGAGGGGCTCTGTCGCTTGTTTGCAGATTAGGGAAAACAAAGCACAGGAAACAAGGCTTCCATTAATTGCAATCTAATCATGTGCTTTTTAATATTTACATAATAGTTAGCAAAAATTTGATCTAAAAGATACTCTCATTACTACTTAAAACCAACAATTATGGGTAAGATACATCACTAGGACATACACTCAGGCTAAGACTTTCTAAAAATTACTATTTTCAATACCAACTCTCAATTCACAAGCCAATACTATGTCGGGAATTGCTGTATGTCACATTTTTCCATATTCAATTATGCCAGAGAATTTACAAAGCAAAAGTTGTCACATCTCAATTTTACCATAAGAGGAGCCAGATGGAGCAAAGCACATACAGTAACTGCTTAGGAAGGAATTTAATGTCAAATCTCATTTCTGGGATTTGGTAAAAGAAAAATAGATCTAAACAATGAATAAAGGGTCCCAAGATAATATCAGATCACGGAATTGCATGAAGCAGTGGCTGCCTGCTGCAGTTGATAAGCCCCTCTTCTTTAGGAAGGAGAAGCAGCACCAATTTTGTGAACTCAAGAAAATAGACAATGCATTCGACATTGGAGCCCCAGCCAAAATAAAGAAAGGAAACACGTTAGAATTGGCAACTCTAGAGAAGGGAAAACTGGGCTATACTTGTATTTTCTAGAATCAAAGACACAGAAGAACAAACTAACACAGGAACATGCACATGCTAGGCCCATCGTTTTCATCTGGATGATTTAATATCCTCTTAGCTCGGTTCCTTGTCAGCAATCTCTGTTTCTGTTCGTATATACGCCAAAGGTCCACCACAGTGAAGGATCATGTGTTTTTATGCTTAAATTCTTTCAACAATTCCCTCAAAGCTCAAAGTCAAGCTAGTATTTACTTCTCTTTACACATTCCTCCTTTGTAAGCTCTTCAAAAATAACATTACCCAGCCAACATGGCTCAGTAATTGAGCATCAACCTGTAAACCTGGAGGTCACAGTTCGAGTTCCAGTCAGGGTGCATGCCTGAGTTGTGGACTCAATCCCCAGTGTGGGCCATGCAGGAGGCAGCAGATCCATCATTCTCTCTCATCATTGATGTTTCTTCTCTCTCTTCCTTTCCTTTCCTCTCTGAAATCAATAAAAATATCTTTTAAAAATAACAACATTAAAAACAAGAGTAACAACTATACCCTGTGCATACTGTTGGGACATTTAAGAGTCTATATTGCCAATTTCATTATATGCCCAGCCCTTGAAACACAGAGGTGCTTTTGTTTTCTGTCAACTACATAAACAAAGTCAAACCAACATGTCTGGCAATAATGGGACTCATTAGGGGCCACCTAGTGCCAAAGCAATTTAAGTGAGAATCTTAGCAAAGGCATGCAATTCAAGGCACTTCTTCACATTTAATAAACTGTGCAGGAGGGGAATGCAATGAAAGTTGGCACCACGTGGGATGGAACCCTAATGATCACTAGATGCAATAAAACCAGAAAACTCTCTTTAATATTTTCAAGGACAAAGTAATGGGTGATTTGTTGCATTCAGCCTAATGTGAATTTTCTGATTCAAAATAACCAAATCATTTTTCAGAGCTGGTGCTGTTGCTCAGTGGAATTTCATTATGCCAGGAAATAAAATTAATGTGCAGTCAAAATGTAAAATTCACTTGTGAACATAGAGAATTGGTCAAATGTAAAAGAATATTTCTTTAAAAGATAAAATGATAATAATCCAAAACATTTATTAAATGCAAAAGTATAATTAATCTGATATTTTTTCTTTAAAAATGTATTCTACATAAATTTTGTTAAATATCCACTATTATATTTTATTATATTTCCTTTACATTTGGTTTCTGTATTCCAAATGGAGAATGGCTACATTCATTGTTTCACTAACTCCATAAGGCTTTTGTTATTTTGAAGTAAGATCCCTCTATTCCCACTTTGCTGAGAATTTTTATCAAAAAAGCGTGTTAGGTTTTGTTGAATGCTTTTTCTGCATCAATTGATATGATCATGTGATTTTTTTCTTGCAATCTATTAATGTGCTTTATTATACTGATTAATTTGCAGATATTGTACCAGCTTTTATTGTACCCTGGAAGAAATCACACTTAGTCATGATGAATGATTTTTTTAATATATTGCTGGATCTGATTCGCTAAAATTTTGTTTAGGATTTTAGCATCTATGTTCATCAGGGATATTGGCCTGTAGTCCTCTTCTTTTGTGGTGTCTTTATCTGGTTTTGGGATTAGGGCAATGCTGGCCTTATAGAAAGAGCTTGGAAGTGTTCCTTCCTCTTGAATTTTTTGGAAAAGCTTGAGAAGTATAGGTGTTAGTTCTTCTTTTAATGTTTTGTAAAACTCCCCTGTGAAGCCATCAGGACCTTTTGTTTGCTGACAGTTTTTTTGTTTTGTTTTGTTTTGTTTGTTTGTTTGGATTTTGTTTTTTGTTTTTTTACTGCTTCAATTTCATCAGTAGTTTTGGGCCTATTCAGGTTTTCTGATTCCTGCAAATTGAATTTTGGAAGATTATATTTTTCTAGGAATATGTCAATTTCATCAAGGTTGTCCAGTTTGTTGGAATAGAGTCATTCATAGTATTTTTTTTTTAATGATCCTTTGTTTTTTGTGGGGTCAGTTTTTACTTCATCTCTTTTGTTTCAATTTTGTTGTTTGAGTCCTCTCTGTTTCTTGAGTCTGGCTAGAGTTTCATCAATGTTGTTTGTCCTTTCAAAGAACCAGCTCTTGATTTTATTGGTATTTGTATTGGTATTTTTATCTCTATGTCATTTATTTCAGCTCTGATGTTTATTATTTCCTTCCTTTTATTTACTCTTGGCTTTTCTTATTTTTCTCTTTTTAGCCAAGAGATTAAGTTGTGCAGTTAGAAAATTTATTAATTTTTTTTTTTTTTTTTTTTAGTTTTTGAGGTAGGCCTGTAGTGCTATGACCTTCCCTCTTCAGAGTGCTTTTACTGTGTCCCATAGATTTTGATTGTTGTGTTTTCATTGTCATTTATTTCCAGGATGTTCTTTTAATTTCTTCTTTGATCTCTTTAGTAACCTTTTCATTGTTTAATAGCATGCTATGTAGCATCCATGTGTTTGTTTGTTTTTGAGTGTTCTTTATTGTAGTTGGTTTTTAATTCCATGCCTTTGTGATCTGAGAAGATGCTTGATATGATTTTAACCTTCTTGAATTTGTAGAGACTTAGCTTGTGTCCTAACATGTGATCTACCTTTGAAAATGTTCCATGTACACTTGAAAAGAATGTATATTCCGTAGCTTTGGGGTCATATGTTCTGAACATGTCAATTAGTACTATTGGATCTAGTGAGTCATTTAGGATTGCTGTTTTCTTGTTGATTTTTTTTTTTTTTTTTTTTTTGGTCTGGAAAATTTAGCCAGTGATATTAATGGGGTATTAAAGTCCCCTACTATGATTGTATTGCTGTCACTCTCTCCCTTGATATCTTCCAGAAGTTTTATTTATGGATTTGGGTGCTCCTGTATTGGGTGCATAAATGTTTACCAGAGTTATATCCTCTTGTTGTATAGACCCCTTAAGTATTATAAAGTGGCCTTCCTTATCTCTTGTTAAGGCTTTCAGTTTGAGGTCTATTTTGTCAGATATAAGTATTGCTATCCCAGCTATTTTTTATTTCCATTTACCTGAAGAATTGTTTCCCATCCCTTCACTTTCAGTCTGTGTGAGTCCTATGTTCTGAGGTGAGTCTCTTCTAGATAGCATATACATGGGTCATGTTTTCTTATCCATTCAGCTACCCTATGTCTTTTGATTGGCACATTTAATCCACTTACATTTAAGGTTATTATAAATAGGTACTTGGTGCCTCCTCACAGGTTGTCTGATTGTGTGACTCACCCCTGGACTCATCCTGAAAGTTGTTATGGATGTACTAGCATTCCTGGTTCCTGAGGCAAGGGTCACATGCAAGGTCCCACTGGCATGTGATTCACTACAAGGTCCCAGAGCCCACAGTTTATGTTCAGCTACCACTTATGCCAAGATTGAGGCTGCTTGGTAAGATCTACAGCAGCCGTGGGCAAACTACGCCCTCGGGCTGGATCCGGCCCGTTTGGCTGTTCTAACCGGCCCGCGGAGCCAAAAGAGCGGAGGGTTCTCTTGCTCTCCCCTCCACTCCTTCACCAGCAGCAGTGTTAACATGGCAACGTCGGGAAACACGGCCGCAGCTCCTTCTTCTGAGTGGGCAGATTTATATCCGCCCATTCAGTAGAAGGAACAACCTCTCAATCTTCCAGAGGCTCCTTGTAATGCCCGCGGACGTGTCCCCTGACATCACCCTGGGAATGCGTAGACACGTTATCGTGGTGATGTAGGGAGACACGCCCCTGGAGAGCACAGTATCAGAGCATTAGCTAAAAAGGAGACCAACAACACTGTTCCCACTGAAGTTGATGTTTTAAAGACCAAAAACCTTTCAACCCAGTCTACATTGCCATCTACATCTACATCCCGGGCATAATTTGGAAGTTGCACTAAAGAAAATGTTTAATTTACTGTTTACACATTTTGTTCTTTTCTATTTGTTTTAGTTTTAAATTATTTTATTATATTTAAGTTTAATTTGAAAGGCTTTTGTACCTTTCCTTTGTTAGGCAATTTTATTTTGCCTTTGCCATCTTCAATATAAGGTATGTTATTGTGCTATGATTCCTCCATTTTTTGAAGTTTCAAATTATAATAATTAGTGTTTACATTCTTCTTGTTAAAATGTTTGAAATGAATAAAACTATTGAAATAAAAAAAAAGACCGTACCCTTTTATGTAATGATGTTTACTTTGAATTTATATTAGTTCGCACAAACACTCCATCCATGCTTTTGTTCCGGCCCTCTGGTCCAGTTTAAGAACCCATTGTGGCCCTCGAGTCAAAAAGTTTGCCCACTCCTGTTCTAGACTCTTGATTGACATTGAAATTCACTCTATTGCATCTGTTTTTAATGTAAGATGTTTATAAACAATGGAACAAAGTGATTGAATAAAGTAACATAAAATATCATTGAACTTTTTTAATTGTTGAGAGCTAAAACAATATATCTTAGTCATTTTGAAGCATCCATCTTATATAAAAACTGCTGTTTGAAATTTCAACCCTGCTATTTGGCTTCTGTAAATGTTTGCTTGCTTAAATAATAAGGAAAATGAGACTACTCCCACTTCAGAGAGGCCATTAAACCTTCCCCACACAAAATTATCAGTGCTGGCACCAGGCCAGGCCTTTGGTTGAGGTCTCAAGGCCCCAGCACATAGGGGCTCTTTAAGAACTTGCAAAAGGGGCCAGAAACACCCCATATTTGGGAGACAAAGAAGGTAAAAACATATAAATAGGGAAAATTCCTCCATGTTGGGGCCCAGAATTTGAGAGACATTTTCCTCTGGACCCATGTGTAATAAATATAACCCCATCTCTCTAAGTATTGCTTGGTTCTTCTCCGGTTTTCTGTAACAATTTATCTGCAATACTTTGCTCAATTATTGTCACATAGCAGATAAACATGTTCTTCTTATCTTACATTCAGTAGATAACTTTATTCATTTATTCAACAAGTATATATTGAACACCTACTATATTCCACAAACCCTGCTTAGTACTGAGGTTACAGATAGCAATTAGATGGGGGCTTTCAGAGTACACCAATTGTTACAACAAACAAACCCCAAGTCTCAGAAGCTTAAAATAACCAAAGCTCACTCCCATTCAGGCACAGTCTTAGGGCTCTCTGTCTCATTGCAGGGGCTTCGCTGTTTCCCATGCACAGTCCCCGAAGTGGCCCTCATTATCAAACTCCAGGCAGAAGATGGGGATGAGAGAAATTGTGAAGGCTCCTGTGAGAGGGACTTAGAGCCAGCCCTGAACAGACAGCCACTTCCACTCACACTCCAGGGGCCAAATTTCAATCCTAAAGTTCCATCTAACTTTAATGAGTATATGTTTTCTGAAAGAGCTGTGAAATGTTTTCTCGAATGACCAGGAGAAAAAGGAAACAGCATCACATATTATATCCCTCAGTGTCCACCCTTCTGACTGCTATGGAGCACACTGCCCTTCCACAGGAGACAAGGTAAGCCTCATGAGGCATTCAAGGTCCAGTAAGAGCCCAGCACAGGCACATGTCCACTTGATAAGCAAGGGTGAGCCAAGGTCAGGAAAATGACAATGAAAATTCTCAGTCTGAACATGAAAGAATGGAGGATGCACAGAAGCCACTGGCCCAGTTATGAAATCCAGTACTTCAGGGATGAGGGCAGTTCATTGACTCTGAGTTTCAGAAGTGTCTCTGTCTACTTCCTACTTGGGGAGGTATGTCTTCCTTAAGAACATCCTGGCTTCCCCAGTATTCTTGCTGCAGTAAATTTTGTGTCCTGAAGATCAAACAGGCAAAGGGTTTTTTAACTGACAGAGGGATATTGTTTTCTTTTACTTTTATATATATACTAGGGGCCTGGTGCATGAAATTCATGCACTGGGGGGGGGGGGTGTCCCTCAGCCCAGCCTGCCCCCTCTCACATACTGGGAGCCCTCAGGGGATGCCCGGGGAGCAGACCTAAGCCACAGTCTGGCCTCCCTTTGTGGGAGGCGACTGGGCTGATCAGGGGAAGGCACCAGCCCATCACCCCACTGCTGCAGCCATTGCCAGCCACTGCAGCCACCAAGGTATTTTCATCAACACGAACTCCAGTCCCTTCACCAGGAAAAAATGACAACTTTCTGTAGGCATTTTCAAGATGTGTCTTTCATAGGATATGACATTTCTTTCTTTCTTTATTTTTTTTTTATCTTCACCTGAGGATATGTTTCCATTGATTTTTAGAGAATGTGGAAGAGAAAGGGAAAGACAGAGAGAAACATCAAAGTGAGAGGAACACTTTGATTGGTTGCCTCCTGCATGAGCCCTGACCTGGGCCCCAGCCAGGGAGGAGCCTGCAACCTAGGTACATGCCCTTGAACAGAATCTAACCTGGACCCTGCCGTTGGCAGGCCTAGGCATTATCCACTGAGCCAAACTGGCTAGGGCAGGATATGACATTTCTTAGCCCTCCAGCAGCAAACCTTTTTTTTTTTTTTTTCTCCAGGAGTGTGGTGAAAAAACCCTAGATCACCTTTTCGGATTCTTATACCCAAGTTACTAAGAATATTACCAGGGAGCTTAGCCAATGAGAGGTCAGAAAAGGTGTTTCCTCTGTAGTTCACACCGATCACCTCCGATTGCCGGCTCCACCCCTGCTCAGGCCCAAAGACTCTGGCCCAGGCTTGGGGCCTGGGCAGGGGCCCCCAGCTCCCTCCAATCACCAGCTCAGCCCTCTGGTCGAGGCTTGGGGCCTGGGCAGGGGCCCCTCAGCTCCCTCCAATCACTGGCTCTGCCCCTTCCAAGGTCTAAAGCCTCAGGGCCTGGGCAGGGGCCCCCTCAGCTCCAATCGCAGGCTCAGCCCTGCCCAGGAGCCCCCTGGCTCAGGTCCTTCCCAGGTTGCTCAGGACCCATGGTGGGCCTACCTCGGAGTGACCTGGGTGCTGAGAAAGTTCCCGGGACCCAGGCCACTGAGCACCTACGTATGCAAATTAACCTCCGTCTTTGTTGGGTTAATTTGCATACTCACTCTGATTGGCTGTGGGCGTAACGGAGGCATGGTCAATTTACATGTTTGTCTATTATTAGGTATGATATATATATATATTTTTTTTTTAATTTTCCAGGATTGTAGCTATATTAGTAATAAATGTTCAAAATTGCACTTAGGTTTCTATCTATTTTGTTCCAGTTGACCCATTAACTCCAAAATTTCTCCTAAGATAGCCTCAATCCTGTGATGGACTGGGGGACGTAAACATTAAATGTCTATTTCTCACAGCTCTGAGGGCTGGGAAATCTGAGCTCAAGTTATCAGCTCAGGTGGTTCCTGGTGAGCGCCTCTTCCTGGTCTGCAGACAGATACTTTAACTATGGCCTCACATGATAGATGTCATTTCTTTCCTGCCCCTTTTTAAAGGACACCAACCCCACCATAACGGTTCCACCCTCACAACCACTTACCTCCTTGTGGAGGGCGTGGCTGAGCTGCTCAGTGACATCCTGCCTCCCTCCAGTTTGTTTGTGGAGAGGCCTGCAGTGAATTACCCTGCTTAGTGCCATTTTATAGATGAAGCGATTGAGGCTTAGAAAGATTAAGTAACTTGCTCAAAATTATGTAGCTAGTTAATGACATAGGACTTGGAAACATTTGCCTTTTAATTGGATTTGAAGAGCAATGTAAACAAAGAAGCCAAAAATGTCTATATGATTTCCCTTCTTCATCTTTGAACTTGAACTAAGAAGAGAGAAGAGCCAGTCATGCATGTAAGCAAATCATCATCCTGCTCATAACAAGCTTAAAACCTGGCTATCACTTCCTTAGTGTCCCCGAGAATAAGTATCCATGTTCCCTGGGTTGATGTGACTAGAAAAGTGCCGTATATCCAACTTATTTTAAACTCTCCCAACTCCAAAGATTTCCAGAAAGGAGATGATAAAGATTAACATTTTAAAATGCCATGTTTGTAAATATCACATAAATTACACATGACCTTCACCAGAGGAGCTTTTGGTATAATTCCTTATGCACCCAGCTATGTCCCACTAACCTTGCAAGGATGTCTGCAAACATCATCTAATTCCAACTTTACATCCCTCTCTGTGAAGAAACTGTTTTAAAAGCAGAGGTTCAATAAAGTATCCAAGATCACAGAGAGATTAAGAGGAGGAATCAAAATCTCAACCTAGCTCTGTCTGCCTGTACAATTTAAGACACTCTTACTTTCTGCTCCTCAAATGAGACTAATGCATAATACTTAACAATAAGACTCAAAATTGCCCCTAAGTACTTCCTCTCCATTTGCTTTCTGAGTTTCTTTTTTTTTTTTTTTCTAACTTGAAAACATCTTTCACAAAAGCAGCCTATGATGTTTTTTTTCTGATCGGTGCTAAATAAAGAGCTTGGTGATGTAGGACCAAGATTGCAAATCTGTCTGAATTCAATTACTAAGCTGATGTTTAGGTATTTATTGCTGTCTTAAGAACTCTGCACAATGGTTTTGAAAAACTGCCCTGATGCCTGGTTCCTATCTGAGCCTTTACCAAATGCACATTTTTAAATACAATGTGGGTAACATGAGGTTATAGACACATTGCATTTACATTCATATTCTATAATCCTGAAAATAAAATACTAGGTTACTTTTAGGAAAAATTTCTTCCTGCTTTTATTTCTCATTCTAAAACCATAGTTATCTATGAGAGGATAGATAGATACAGGGCTTTGAGAAAATGGAAAAATGGTTAGTCAAACATCAAAATAAGGATTAATACTATACTCTGTTTTATACAAGTGCAAGGTATCATTTGAGTTCAGCAATTAAAATGGCATATTTGTTTTCAATGAAGCTGACTCTACATGCACATCTAATTACTACATTTTCTGAGAAGATTTTGAATAACACCCTAATGCTTACAATCTCTCTTTTCATTTAGAAACATAATATAGCCCCAAACATTCATGCTTTAGGCTAGGGAATGTTTATAGGGAACCAAAACTATTATCATAATAATTCACATGAATTATGTACCTACAACAATAAACTTACTTGTAGCTCCAGCAGCTGCTCCAGATAGATCTCAAAGACAGTTTCTGAAAGGATCCTCTGCATGTCCATTATCCCTTCCTCCCATCCATGACACTAACTACTTCTGATTGCGGAATCTTCATAAAGGAATTAAGAGAAATAAATGTACACCCCTCCTCACTATTTTACCAAGCACTCTGTTCTTTTCAAAGATCCCACTCAAATGCCCAGGAACCTATCACAGGCACAGAGCATGCCCTGGTCTGAATTTAGAAATGGAAAAAAATGACTCTTAAATTACTGTAGAGTCCATGACTCTGAACTCCAAGTCAAGGCTGGCTCTCTGCCATCCATCTCCTCCCAGTTGGAAAGAGAGCTCTAAGGCAGGGCCACTTAAAGAAAGTCACTCAATGAGTTAAGTCATTATTTCAAACTCCTCACAAGAGCCCCATTGCCAGTGTATTCTTGAAGGAATAGGGAAAGGTGGGGCATCACGTAGAGGTGATGACTATAAATGAACACTGGTGAAGAGAGAAAAGTGACATATTGATAAAGATTGAGGAGGCTGGAAAAAAGAAAGGCACCATAACACACTGCAAACCTGGAACATGCCTAGGCAATCCATAAGACAGGGTTCCAGCATCAGCACTATTGGCATTTGGATTGGATACCACTTTGTTCTAGGATCTTTGCTGTAATGTAGGATGCTAAACAGTGTAGGATGTTTATTAACATCCCTATTAGCTGCCATTAGTACCGCCCCACTTCCCAATTTTAATAATAAAAAATGTGTGCAGATATTGCCAAATATTGCCCATGGGTGTATTGATCTCCAGTTGAGAGCCATAGTCCTAAGGTATATGAATTGATTCCAGCCTGTCCATGGTGACCAGGCTTGTTTTACCAGGGGAGAAATAGCTGAGAGAGTGAATACTCACATTGAGCTTATTATGGACCAGACATCTTTGACAGTAGTTTATATATAAAATCAGCTATCCCTTAGATAAACTCCATAGGTTTGCATATATATAATATTTGTTATTATCTGCAGTTTATAGATGAGGAAGCTGAAGCACAGGTCAGGTGAGGAACCTGCCAGAGGTCACATTTCTAGAAAGTAGCAGAGCCAGTGCTCCCCCTGAGCATTGTGTGCTGCTCCACAGGGCAGCCAACTCCCTGGGCTTTCCCAGGTCGGCCCCCTGCCCAGGAGACTTAGAATCGCACTCCAAGCAAGGCTGTTCTCCTTCCACCACATAAAGATGTCTCCTAAAACAGCAGGCAGGACGGTAGACTATAGGATAATGCCTACTCATGAGCATAACTCTGAAACATCTGTATTTCAGCAAGAAAGAACACATTCCACTTTGTAAACCAAATCCAGCACAGTCTCCCACTCACTTGGAGAATCCACCAGACTTAGGAGCATTCCAGTGTCCCCAGGAACGAGAGGTAGTGTTTTCCCCAGAAAACACTTTCTACTCATCCTTTCCACGTTCAGAACCTCATTCCTCTTTGCTCATCCATCTCAAAGAACATATTCCACCATAGATTATTTATCTACTAGAGACCCAGTGCATGAAATTCACCTCAGCCTGGCCTGCACCCTGTTGCAGTCCAGGAGACCTCCGGGGATGTCCAACTGATGGCTTAGGCCCACTCCCCACAGGCCTAACCCAGCAGTCAGATATCCTTAATGCTGCTGCAGAGGCGGGAGAGGCTCCTGCCACCACCGCTGTGCTCGCCAGCCATGAGTCCGGCCCCTATGGGAGCACACTGACCACCAGGGGGCATCCCCTGCATTGAGCGTCTGCCCCCTGGTGATCAGTGCGTGTCATAGTGATTGGTCGTTCCACTGTCAGACCAAAACCAGCTCTCTGACATCCCCCAAGCAGTCTCGGATTGTGAGAGGGCGCAGGCCAGGCCAAGGGACCGCACTGGTGCATGATTGGGGCTGGGAAGGTACACAGGAGGTTGGCCAGTCAGGGAGGGACTGAAGGAGGGCTCCAGGGTGTGTCTGGCCCATCTCACTCAGTCCTGATCAGCCAGACCCCAGCAGCAAGCTAACTTACCAGTCAGAGATTCTGCCCCTGGTGGTCAGTGCATGTCATAGCAAGCAGTTGAGCGGCCTTAGCATATCATTAACATATTACGCTTTGATTGGTTGAATGGAAGACTGGACACTTAGCATATTAGGCTTTCATTATATAGGATAAGAGTAATAAAATTTTGCACTATGCCTATGATGGTTTTGTGCCAACTTGCCTGGGCTAAGGGGCTCAGATAGTTGGTAAAACATGAATTCTGAGTGTGTTTCTGGGGGTATTTTGGGAAAAGATTAGCAATCTTTATTGAACCAGTAGATTGAGTAAAGATTGTCCTCCCCAAAGTAATTGAGCATCATCACATCCTTTGAGGGTTTGAACAGAACAAAAAGGCAGAGGAAGGGCACATTTATCTCTTTGCTTGAACTGGGACATTGATCTTTTCCTGCCCTCAGACATCAACGCTCCTGGTTCTTAGGCCTTTGGACTCTGGTGGGGACTTAATCATCAGCCCACTGCTCCCAGCTGCCAGACTAGCACTGAATTATGCCATCAGCTGTCCTCCAGCTTGCAGATGGCAGTCAGATAGTGGGACTTCTTTGCCCCCATTATATATACAGAAACTCACTATAGTAGATCCTCGGGTTACGTTGGAGATCCATTCCTATGGCACGATGTAACGCAATTTTCATCGTAAGTCGGAACCCACCTACATAAGTACCTACGTCACTCACATGGAGCACATACACAGCAGTAATGACGTGAAACAATAAAAAAAAATTTAAAAGAAAGATAATTCCTGGCCTTTACTTGTGGTAAATAAATAATAAAAAACATAAAGCACATATGTACATACGTCGAAATGACGGAACTTTTTTTTTTTATAAATTAATGGGAGATGGCCCTAGCAGGTTTGGCTCAATAGATAGAGTGTCAGCCTGTGGACTGAAGGGTCCCAGGTTTGATTCCAGCCAAGGGTGCATGCCTGGGTTGCGGGCTCGGTCCCCAGTGGGGGGTGTGCAGGAGGCAGCCAATCAGTGGTTCTCTCTCATCATTGATGTTTCTATCTCTCTCTCCCTCTTCCTTCTTCTCTAAAATCAATAAAATATATTAAAATTTTTTTAAAAAAATTAATGGGAAATGGCAATGTAACAATGAAACGACGTACGTCGAGTCCGACATAACCTGAGGACTGCCTGTATAAAATATTATATGCTAATGTACTATTAATTTATCATATATCATACCTTTTTTGTTTCTCTGGAGAACGCTAACTAATACAGCATCCTAAGTACTTCTTTGTACAATATAGAAGCAGAAATGTTGGCTGGATTTAATTATCAATTAATGATTAATGAATAAGCAAGAAAGCCTACTTGTTAAATACACAGGCTTCACTATCCCCAGCTCTGCAAGTTAAGGTGCCAAGTCATCAGCCAGATGGCAAAACAAGCACCACTTCCTGCGAGCTCAGGCCCACAGTCCACAAAGCCCCTGTGGGAGGCTGAAGTAAGCACTTGGTGGTCTGAATGAGGATGTGAATGGATGGGGGGTGAGCATGAGAGGGGACGTGGATATGGAGCTTCCTCCTCTCACTGCCTTTGCTCAACAGGACAGAATGGGAAGGTTAATCCTCTGTGCCATTGATTAGCAAGTTCCAGAACAACTGCAGCATCTTCTTTATTTCCCTGAAATAAGACAGCCTATTGATTCTGCTTTGGAAAATGAACATCTGATTTAAGGAAACATACGTTGCTTTTTTTACTCATAAAGAAGCAATGCTAAAAAATAAAAATGCCTATGTATCCCTCTACAGTATTGATGCAATGAGTTGAGGCAGTAAAAGTGACTCTTCCATTATTACATTTTTGTAATAACCCTTCTCCCTGGAGCATAAATATTAATACAGTCACACTTTCCAAAAGGGTGAATTGCTAACCCTGCCAAGCCCCCAGAGGTAATACACTTCAACTCTTGTCTCCAGGATCACAAAGTGATGCTCAGTCCTCCCAGGCGGAAATGCTAATGAATACAACTCACACCTCATTGGCAGGCAAAGGTAGCAGGAAGGAAAGACACCTGAGAATGCATATATAGGCCTTGCTAGAAATTAAGGTAATCTCAGCCACTCCACTGGACTCCCTACATCATAATTTCCATTATCCTTAGTCCCTCCCTATTCTGAACAATCACTCACCTCTCTGGCAGAATGCCAGAGGGAAAAGCCCAGATGAGGACTGACGAAAAATATGGCAGGTATTTGCAATAAGGTGCTTAGCTCATGTCTGTCCAATTCTCTTCTTCAGGTGCAGTCAAGTCCTACTTTCTGCCTCATTTCCCCATTGGTGCCTTCCCACCTCCCTCTCCAGAAAACACAGGCCAAAGTGCTGCTTCTCCTCAGCCACTTATTTTCTTCCAGAAAATCATGAATGTAGAACAAAGATATCTTAATTACCTAGTTTGAACTGAGCAACTTATTCCTTTCTAAGGATTAGAACATTAAACTGATTTTTCCCAAAATCTGACTAAATGGATACCTCTATAACAATAAACAGTAATACCAACAAATAACACATTCAAAGATAAAACTTACGGGGTAAATGTTTCTAAATTTTGTTATGTTTTTCCTTTCTTTTACTATTCTTGATCAAAGATAACTTTAATCTCCTTACATTACCTAGTCTTGGTTTGGAATTATCTTTTATAATTTCTTATGTATCTTTTTATTTTTAACTTTATTTTTATTATTGACCCTGTTACAGATGTCCCCATTTTCCACCCTTTGCCCACCTTCACCCAGCCCCCACATCCGTTTCCATCTGGCCATCAGCACACTGCTGTCTATGTCCATGGGCTATGCATGTATGTTCTTTGGCTAATTCCTTCACCTTCTTTCATGCAGTCCTCCCTTCCCCCTGACTTCTCACAGCTATCCATCTGCTTCATGTATCCATGCCTCAGATTCTATTTAGTTCTTCAGTTTATATTTCTCATTAGATTCCACATATAAGTGAAATCATATGGTATTTATATATCTCTCTGACTAGCTTATTTCACTTAGCATAATAATCTCCAGGTCCATCATGCTACCGCTAAAAGTATGTTTTTTTATGGGTGCATATGTTTTATTGTGAAAGTGTACCACAGCTTTTTTATTCACTCCTCTATTGATGGGCACTTGGGCTGTATCCAGATCTTGGCTATTGTAAATAACACTGCAATGAACATGGGGATGCATATATTTTTGCAAAATAATGTTTCGGGATTCTTAAGATATATTCACAGAAGTGGACATTTGGGTCAAAAGTCAGTTTCAGTTTTAATCTTTTGAGAAAACTCCATACAGTTTTTCACAGTGGTTGCACCAGTCTGCATTCTCACCAACAATGCACCAGGATTAACTTTTCTTCACATCCTCACCAGCACTTGTTTGTTGGTTTATTGATGGTAGCCATTCTGACAGGTGTGAGGTGATACCTCATTGTGGTTTTAGTTTGCATCTCTCTGATGATTAGTGATGTTGAGCATCTTTTCATATATCTATTGGCCATCTGTATGTCCTCTTTAGAGAAGTATCTAGATTCAGGTCCTTTGCTCATTTCTTAAATGAATTGTTCATCTTCTTGGTGTTGAGTTGTGTAAGTTCTTTATATATTTTGGAAATTAACCCCTTATCAGATGTATCATTGACAAATATGTTCTCCATACAATAGGTTCCATTTTCATTTTGTTGATTTTTTTTCTGCTGAGCAAAAGTTTTTAAGTTTAATGTAGTCCTATTTGTTGTTTCTCCTTTGATTCCCTTGTACTAGGAGATATATCAACAAAAAATATTGGTATGGGAGATATCTGAGATTTTAATGCCTGTGTTTTCTTCTAGGATTTTTATGGTTCCATGACTTACATTTGTCCTTTATCAATTTTGAAAGTTTATTCTTGTGTATGGTGTTAATTTGATGGGCTAGTTTCTTCCTTTCTTCCTTCCTCCCTTCCTTCCTTCCTCTTTCTTTCTTTCTTCCTTTCTTTCTTTCTTTCTTTCTTTCTTTCTTTCTTTCTTTCTTTCTTTCTTTCTTTCTTTTTTATGTACTTGTCTAATTTTCCCAACTGAATAGACTGTCGTTACCCCATTGTATGTTTTTGCCTCATTTGTAAAATAATAATTGACCATAAAAGAATGGACTTATTTCTAGGCTCTCAGTTCTGTTGCATTGATCTTTATACCTATTATTAAGTCGGTACCAGGCTATTGTGATTACACTGGCCTTGTAGTATAGTTTGATATCAGGTATTGTGACACCTCCAAATTTGTTCTTCTTTCTCGAGATTGCTGAGGCTATATGGGATCTCTTGAAGTTTTTGGAATATTTGGTCTGGGTCTGTGAAATATGTCATTGGTATTTTAATAGGAATCGCATTTAATCTATAGACTGTTTTGGGTAGCATGTATATTTTAGTTATGTTAATTATTCTAATCGATGGTCATGGTATTT
Organism: Plecotus auritus; assembly: GCF_963455305.1. Taxonomy (NCBI): domain Eukaryota; kingdom Metazoa; phylum Chordata; class Mammalia; order Chiroptera; family Vespertilionidae; genus Plecotus; species Plecotus auritus. Next base: position 97,552,684 of record NC_137776.1, read on the forward strand.
GCTTCCAGATTATTTGTATCTTCTTCAGTTTCTTTCCTCAATGTTCTATAGTTTTCCAAGTATAGGTCTTTGACCTTTTGGCTAAATTTATTCCTAGTTTACTTATCTTTTGTTGCAATAGTAAATGGAATTGTTTTCTTTGTTTCTCTTTCTGATAGTTTTTTATTGGTATATAAATATGCCACCAATTTCTGAATATTAATTTTGTGTCCTGCTACTTTTCTGAATTCATTTATTAGATTTAGTCATTTTTTTGGTGGAGTCTTTTATGGTTTACTATACACAATGTGATGTCATCTATGAGTAATAACAGTTTTACTTCCTCCTCTCCAATAGGACTGCCTTTTATTTGTTCTTCTTGTCTGATGGCTGTAGGCAGCTAGAACTCCCAGTACTCTGTTAAATAATAGTTGTAACAGCCATTTCCACCAGCACCCAGGTCAAGCAGAGGGAGCCAGAGCTGTGGATCACTGATAGCTCCAAATAGGCTGTCCAGGGCCAGTCAGAGCCAGTGTCTGACCTTGCCTGCACTGGAGTCCCTCTGTAGAGGCCCAGTGGCCAGCTCAGACAACAGAGCAGGATCCAATAAGCTTCACAAGTAGGATTTCCACAGGAAGATATTGGCAAGCACCAAACCCTCCTGAGGCCAAATTCCACTTCATGTGACCACCACCTGCCTGCTGTGCTGGGGGTTGAGCCTCACTGTTAGCCAGCCTGAGGGCTGATCCCATGCACAAATAGGCCAATAGAAATCAAGACTCAGTTCACATGAGGCTGACATAACACTCCCAAGAGGCATTTTTAGAGCACCCAGCTCAGTTGATCAGGTAGATTGCACCACTGGAACCCACAGGTCACCTATAATAGGAGGACACCCTTCTAAGACTTAGGATTGTAACAGATAAACCTAACACATTGAGACAAACACAAACCGACAGCTATAATGGAGAGACAAAGACAAAGCCCCAACTTAAATCCCAAGAGAATTCTTGCCCAGATGGCATGGTTCAGTGGTTGAGCATTGGCATTTGAACCAGCAGATGACGGTTCAATTCCCAGTCAGGGCAAATGCCTGGGTGGTAGGCTTGATCCCCAATAGAGGGTGTGTAGGAGACAGCCAATAGATGATTTTCTCTCATCATTGATGTTTCTATCTCTCTTTCCCTCTCCCTTCCTCTCTGAAATCAATAAAAATATAGATGATAGATGATAGATAGATAGATAGATAGATAGATAGATAGATAGATAGATAGAACAGGTTAGGGGACATTTGAGACAACATGAATCATAACCAAATCTGCATCTTAGGGGTACCAGAAGGAGAATAGAGAGAGCTAGAGATCAGGAGCATATTTGAAGAAATAATAACTGAAAACTTCCCTAACCTGGTGAAGAAAAAATACATACAACTCCAGGAAGTACATAAAGTAATAAACAAGATGAATCCAAAGAGAACCACATCAAGACACATCATAATTAAAATGTCAAAAGTTAAAGACAAAGAGAGAATCTTAAAGGGCACAAAAGAAAGGCAGTCAGTTACCTACAAGGGAGCTCCCATAAGACTGTATGCTGATTGCTCAATGGAAACATTTCAGGCTGGAAGGAATTGGCATGAAATATTTAAAGTGATGAAAAGCAAGGACCTACAACCATAACTACTCTACACAGCAAGGCTATCATTTAAAATTGAAAGAGAAATAAAGAGCTTCTGAGACAAGAAAAATGTAAAGGAGTTTGTTACCACCAAACCAGTATTGCAAGAAATTTTAAAGGGCTTGAACTAAAAAGAAGAAAAAGAAAGACAATAGAGGAATATAGTTTTTAAAAATTGGCAATAAACATGTACTTATCAAAAATCATTTTAAAGATAAATGGCTTAAATGCTTCAATCAAAATAATTGGATAGGAAAAGTAGACCCATGCATATGCTGTCTTCAAGAGACCCACCTCAGAAAGAAAGATACATACAGGCTAATAGTAAAATGATGGGAAAAGATATTTCATGTAAATGGAAACAAACAAACAAAAAAACTGGGGTAGCAATACTAATATCTGTCAAAATAGACTTCAAAATAAAGGCCATATAGTAAACAAAGAGGGTCACTACAAAATACTAAAGAAGGGATCAATCCAACAAGAGGACATAACCCTGGTAAACATATATGCACCCAAAATTGAAGCACCTAAGTATAAAAAGAAAATCTTGGCAGACATTAAAGGAGAGATTGACAGCAATATAGATACCAGGGGACTTTAACACTCCTCTGAAATCAATGGATAGATCTTTCAGACAAAATATCAACAAGGAAACAAATACCTTAAATAACCCACTGGAGAGAATAGATTTAATTGTTATTTACAGAATATTTCATCCCAAAGCAGCAGAATATACATTCTTCTCAAGTGTATATGGAACATTCTCAAAGATAGACCACATATTAGGACACAAAATAAATCCTAATAAATTCAAATAGTTGTTCATAGTATTTCCTTATAATCATTTATATTTCTGTGATATTTGTTGTTAACTTTTCTTTTTCATTTATTATTTTATTTACTTGGGCCCACTCTCTTTGTTTCTTGATGAGTTTGATTAAAGATTCATCAATCTTGTTTATCCTTTCAAAGAAACAAATTTTGGTTTCATTGAACTTTTATTTGTTTTAGTTCCTGCATCATTTATTTCTGCTCTGTTCTTTCCTTCCTTCTATATACTCTGGGATTCTTCTGCTCTTCTTTTTCCAATTCTTGTAGGCATAGGGTTAGATTGTTTACTAGAGATTTTTCTTGATTTTTGAGGCATGTGTGTAATGTTATGAAATTTCCTTTTAGGATTGCTTTCACTGTGTCCCATAGATTTTTGGTGATGGTGTTTTTATTTTTATTTGTTTCCAGATAATTTCTGACTTCTTCCTAGATTTCATTGGTAACCCATTCATTGTTTAATGACATGCTATTTAGCCTCCATGTGTTTAAATAATTTTAGCTTTTTTATCATAGTTGATTTCTAGTTTTATGTCATTGTGATCAGAGAAGATGGTTGATATGATTTCAATCTTCTTAACTTTATTAAGACATCTTTTGTATCCTAATGTGTGGTCTATATTTGAGAATGTTCAATGTGCACTTGAGAAGAATGTATATTCTGCTGCTTTGGGATGAAATGTATGCAAATTTCAATTAAATCCATCTGATTTAGTGTGTCATTTAAGGTCTCTGTTTCTTTGTTGATATTTTGTCTGGAAGATCTATCCATTGATGACAGTGGAGTGTTAAAGTCCCCTGGTATGACTGTGTTGATGTCACTCTCTCCATAAAGTCCACCAAGAGATTTTTTATATGTTTAGGTCCTCCCATTTTGGGTGTATAAATACTTTTGAGGGTTATATCCCCTTGTTGAATTGATCCCTTTAACTTTATACAATGTCATTCTTTGTATCTTATAGTTTATTTTAAAGTCTATTTTGTCTGATATAAGTATTGCTACCCCAGCTTTTCTTTACACTTGTATAAAATAACTTTTTTCATCCCTTAATTTTAAGTCTGTGTGTATCTTGATCTGAAGTGGATGTGTTGTGGGCAGCACATATATGGGTTTGGTTTTGTTACCCATTCAGCTACTCTATGTCTTTTGATAGGATCATTTAATCCATTTTCATTTAAGGTTATTAATAATAGATACTTATTGCCATTTTTTCTTTATACAATAGATACTTATTGCCATTTTTTTCTATATAGAGAGAAATATGTTTCTCTCCATATTTCTTCTTTTTAAATCAGTCTTTTTAACATTTCTTGTAATACTGATTTTGTGGTAATGAACTCCTTTAGCCTTTTTATGTCTGAGAAGCTCTTTATTTCACCTTCAGTTTCAAATGATAGCCTTGCTGGAGAGAGTAGTCTTGGTTGCAGGTCCTTGCTTTTCACCAATCTGAATATTTCATGCCAATCCCTTCTGGCCTGAAGTGGTTTTGTTTAGAAATAAGCTGACAGCCTTATGGGAGCTCACTTGTTGGTACCTAACTGTCTTTTTCTTGCTACCTTTAAAATTCTTTCTTTGCCATTTTGATTATGATGTGTCTTAGTGTGGTTCCATCAGGGTCATCATGATTGGTACCGTCTGTGCTTCCTGAACTTGTGTGACTTTTTCCTTCACCAGGTTAGGGAAGTTTCAGCCATCATTTATTCAAACAGGTTCTCTATCCCTTACTCACTCTTTTCTCCTGGTACCCTTATGATACAGATTTTGTTATGCTTGATGTTGTCCAAGAGGTTCTTTCAACTTTCCTCATTTCTTTTAATTCTCTTTTCTTTTTGATGCTTGTTTGGCTGCTTACTGTTATCTTGTCCTCCAATTTTCTGACTTATCCTCTGTTCCTTCTGACCTCCTGTTGATTCCTTCTAGTGATTTTTAATTTCAGATATTGTATTATTCATTTCTGACTTGTTATATTTTTATGTCCTCTTTAATGCTTATAATCTCTTTGGTTAAATTCTCACTGAGATCATTTGTTCTTTTCCTAATGTCCTTGAACATTCTTATAACTATTGTTTTAAACTCTGCATCAGATATTTTCATTGCTTCCATTTTACCCATTGCATTAATTCTTTTCTGGGAATTTCTCTTGTTCTTTCATTTGGGGAATTTTTCTTTGTCTCCCTGTTTCATCTCTGTATTTTAGGTAGATCTGCTATGACTCCCAAACTTGTTATAATAGCTTTATGATGAAGAAGTCTTGTTGGGCTCAGTGGCACAATCTTCCAGATCACCTGAGCTCCATGTCCCAGGAATGTTTCTTGTCAGTTATGTGCACCCCCTGTTGTAGTTGAGTCTTAAATGCTGTTGGCCCTTTTCTCAGTAGAGTTAATCCTTCAGGCTTGGTGATTATAATGGTAAACCTCAATCATCATGTATGAGGCACTATACAAGGGCTGTACCCTGAGGTAGAGTGTTTCCCAGTAGGGCCTGATGCCTGTGGGAATCCCCTTTTTGGTGTGCTGCTAGTTGGGTCAAGCTCTGGTGTGGTCTGAGGCCTACCACTGGTTGTGTTGGTTCTCTGTCCACTTGGTTGGTGTTCAGGTATAGGTTGATGTCAGATGTTGTATGTAATTGGCCTTGGGCTACCTGTCTGGAGCTACCATGCTGTTCACTGTTTGCTTCTGCATCTACTAGATCTGTGTGTGCATGGGAGAGGCCAATCTGTGTACAAGGGCCAGCTTCCTCCAGTTTAGACCTGGGGGAAAATTTTGAAGGGACTGAGGCTCCCCGAGGTCTTCCTCCACTGTCAGCTACTCCACATCCCCCTTAGTTTGCCTATTCTTCTTCCAGAGCCTTCCAAAGAAAGACTGAAAACTGAGCCAAGGCTAGCTGAGATCCTCAGCCCCTTCTACAGGTTTCAAGCTTTGTAGGGTGGGGCAAACAGAGTCAAGAGGACAGGACTGGTGTGTTCCTTAGTTAGGGATCACAGTTAAGGCACTCAATGAGGGGAAAGTGGCCCCTGCTTCTAAACCAAACCACACCATCTCTGCCAGAGTATCCAACTCTTATTCCCCCTGAAGGGCCTCACTGCAGGCTCAGCTTGGGTGGAGCCCGCTGTCCTCTCTACAGAAGTAAATTCAACTGCTCCAGGCTCAGGGGTATACATGGAAAGAGTCTTTAATTGGAGATGATGCTGCCCCAGACTGCAGGACATGGCTAAGGACTTTGCCCTGGTCCCAGACACTAGCCTCTCAGGGTCTCACACTTTGAATGTCCCAGCTCTGAGCCACTCTCCCTCTCCCCACCCCCAACCCCATAACTGAGCCTAGTGGTACAGGGTATCCATAACATGGCAGGGCTAATTCAAACAGTCTTCTGTTGGGGCTGGTGCCCACAATCCCATAGGAGGAAGGCAAAGGTGGGCACTTCCTTTTCCCAGGATAGCTTGGGCTGAACTCTCAGGGGAGATTGGATCTGCATCTCCACAGTATAGCCACACAGCCAAGCACTTGCCCATCTGTTTCCCAGACAAAAGCTTCCCTGGGACACACGGCTAAAAGTCCCAGCTCTTCACAGCCTATCACTGGTTCTGTTGGTTCTTTGTCCACTTGGTTGGTGTTTAGGTATAGGTTGATGTCAGATGTTGTATGTAATTGGCCTCAGGCTACCTGTCTGGAGCTACCATGCTGTTTCCCTTGCACTCTCTTACCCCTGTGCTGCTGAACTCAGCAAGATGGAGCCAGCCAATTCAACAGGTAGGAGAATAGGTGTCAGCTGTGCACTTATTGTCAGGAAAACTGGCCCTCTTTCCCAAACTAAACAGTTTAGTCACTGTCTGGGTTTCTGCCAAAGCTCCCCGCAAAAGGCCTTTAAAAGTCATTGTTGTGTGTAGCCAACAGACCCCTCTGCAGGACCTGAGTATGGCACCCATGGCCTTGCCAGCAATTGGAATCCAGCCTGCACTCCTCAGGCTACTGCTGTAACAATAGGAGTACTGGTTCCAGGGACAGTGAGGTTTGGGTCTCCTAGGTGGACTGAATCCCCACTGATTGTCCCAACCATATGCTGTGAAGTCTCCTCTTCCCATTCCTGTTGTTCTGGGTTGTGACCCCTGCATGGGGTTGAGACCCCACACTCCTAGAAGGAGGGAGTTTTGAAGCCCCTCCAGCTTCTCAGCCACCAAACCTGAGTACAGAGCTAGCCCTTCTGTCTCCACCCTTCCTGTCAGTCTCTGTGATTTCTGCTATAAATCTTTGGTTACAATATTTCAGTCCAGTTAGCCTTTAGTTGGTTATTCATGTTGATGCTCTGCAATGTACACCTGTACAACTGTACACCTATTTGGGCTTGAGAGCAGGTGGGTGTAGCTTCTATCTACTCTGCAGCCATCTTAGAATCTCTTATCTATCTTTTATTAATATCAAAAGTGTCCTTAAAAATCAAGATATTCCACTTTGCCATAAAAAAAAGATCCCTCCAAAGATGACTCCCATGGGTGTTTCAGGCATTACTGATATTTGAAGTCATTTACTAGAGTCATTTACTAAAGTCACTTGATAGAGGTGTTAGTGCCTTTATCCAATCTTCCAATTATATAAAGAAAGAAAAGACATAGCTTTGTGATGGAGAACCTAACAACCTAGGAAGAGCAGAAATGACTCCAATCAGGAAGACATTTTCTACCTAAAATGGGTAATCTGCAGCTCAACACACATTTTAGTGGCTGCTAATGAGTAGCTGGGTGAAAATCTACATAACACTCTTTAATGGCAAGTATTTGAGCACAAAAGCAACCAGCTTCTCTTAGCCTCAAGGTATCATTTAAGAATCTAACAAACCAGAACTTTTGGAAAGCAAATTTAAGAAAGGGTTTAATTTGTTTCTGTATGGTTTGGCTAATAGTTAATATATCCCCGTCATATTTTCTCAGAGATCTTTGCCTTTTAAAGGAAGATGCCCAACTTGGCAATCAAAAGCAATACATTTAGCATGTCATAATGTAAAAAAATATGCATCATTGTGATTGCTGTACTATTACCAAGTAGAATGCATTCTTTCACTCATAGCATATTTATTAAGTGCCTACTATGTGTCAGACCCTGTTCTAAGGGACTGGGAACATCAGTGAACAAAAAAGACTGAAATCCCCTTCTTCATGAGATTGGAAATTTGTGAATATTCTAATTCTGGAACATAGTGACATATTTTTATTTCCTAATACCTTGGCAGACACAATGGTAGCTGTTCCTTTAGTAGCCAATGTGTATTTAATACATATTGTATGCCCAACACTGAAATACCAAAAATATGTCTTGATCCTTGCTCATGAGAAATTACCATCCCCTAGCACGGCTGCTACATTGGAAGTCCATACAGCGCCAGAAAGGCAACAGGAATGGGCATGACTGATTAGTGGAGGCAGGGAAGGCTAGTTACAACAGATATTGCTAGAGCTGGATGTTGGAGGATGAATAGCTGATCCCCAGGTAAGTGGAGACTGGTGTAAGGCAATGGTAAAGATTAATATTCCAGAGTAAATATATTGACCAAAGCAGAGACAGAAAACAAAGCCTGGTGTGTTTGAAATGGCAGAAGATAGTAAATAGGGTCTTCTCCCAAACTAAAAACAGGGTCTGTAGAATTAATGTTCAAGGTTTTCTCAGTCTCTTCTTGAGGCAAACAAGTCCAACCCAAAGCCCATTCCACTTTCAAGAAATGAGCTAGCCTTCATGCTTCTGTGAATAGAATAGTTAAAATATTGAGTCAGGGAAAAAGCATTTTGGGGCTCACAGGACAGAAATGATGCAGGGCTTAGTCCAACTGACACTACCAAACCCAAAGGAAGTTGACAAGTCATCCAATTTTCTGAAAGAAACACTTTTTAGGGCTTCTGTGTGGGTCACTTTGATGGCCAGTCTTTAATACACCCTCAAACACATCCTTCTGTGATGGGCCTGTTTGTCTTCTCAGCCTGGCTCACTGTGGAGAACTAAATATGCCTTTAATATTTATCTGTGCTGTGAAAGCTGCTTCTATGTATATCCCTTTGAGGGAAATAGCCAAGATCAATGCAGAATGACATATACTAAATGAAGAAACAAACAAAAATATTTATTTCTCTGTCCACAGACCACAGTGCCTCCTGAGGGTGAGAACAAACTGGCAGCAGCAATAGAGTATTCCAAGCGGGCACTGACTGTCTCTATGAAGGCCAGTGAAGTGAGGATTTTTTTTTTCTTTTTATATGAGAGAAGTCTATGCACAAACGTAGTAAAAGGAAAAATATTTATAACTTCAATCCAGTTTCTTTATGACAGTTCTGGGAGTAGATATATCAAAATTTATTTTGTTTGGGGTTATAATAAGTAGTACCACTGAGTACCAGGTACTTTAAATACTTTATCCCACTAAATTCAGACTCTTCCAATTTAGGTGTCATCATTAACATTCCACACATTATGAAATGAGGAGGTGTGGTAGGCGAAACTTGCCCATGGGCCTCAGAAACAGTGGTTGGGTTTGCAATTAAGGAAGATTCATCTGGCTCCCAACATTAGGCTTTCTTTCAGGAGCATCCCTCTGCGTGAGATCTGTACGTGACTGGATGTATAAATATGTAACATACAGACATGCTCACTGCCGTCTAAGGTGATTTTCCCCAGAAGCAAATCCCAAGAAAAGGATCATGAGCAAATTACTTGTTAAGGAGAAACTAATGAGAGAGACAGACAGACAGAAAAGGAGAACCAAGAAAGGTGCAAATTCATACAAACATCAGTGTGCAGAAAGCTTCAGCCAATGCTGCAGGGGCGTCAGGAGGGTAATTTATGTTTGGAGCTGTCTTGCCCAGGTAAGGAAGCAGGGCCCCCAGGATCTTGCACCTGTATGTCACCGGGAAGGGCTACCCTGGAATGATATAAACTCTCAGGCACTCTGGCTGTCTGCGGAATCACTCTATTGGCCTGAAACAGTACCTGAAATAAGGCAAGAACTCCCCAAATTGGTGCAGAATTGCATAGAAACATTAAAATGATTCTCAGAATATTCACACAGAGCACCAAAGTTCTGCTCTGATATTTCAAAGAAAATTCTCACAACCAAAAATATGAGCACAGGTTCATTCTCCAAACAGCACCAGTACCAGCCCCCTTCCTGCTAACCTTCAGGCAGAGGTCTGGATCTGCAGGTAGCCTTCCTGCACTCTCTCCCTGGCCACTGCATCAATCTGACAAAGGCAGCATGGAGCTGAGATTTGGTGCCACCAGTTGCGGGAGGGTGGAATCAAGGGTCTTCCCTTCCTTGCAGGTGCCTGCTCATGGTGCCTGGAGTAGAGCCCTGGATGCCCTGTACTCTCCATGCCTCAGGCTATTTATCACCAGGCATGCCCTGTCTTCACAGGTCTGGAGTCTTTGTTTGGTTCTTGCAATTTCCATCTCTGAAAAGCATGACCTACCTGCTGAAGGCCATGATGAAGAACTCTATATTATAAGGTTATCAAGATTATAAAGAGACTGGTTCATACCTGCTTCTGCCGCAACTAGCCCTGGATTTGGGGTAAGTGACAGAACTCCTCAGTTTCCTTGCGGCTTCCTCGTCTGTTAAGGGGAGAACAAGAAGGCTGGCTCAGGGTTCTTGTGAGAATGAATGTGGTTAACTATAAAACAACTGCTCGATGAATAGCTGCCATTTCTGTTATTACAGTATTGTTGTTTTAATTTGCTCTCTTGGAACCATTACGCTCCGGCATATCAGTGGTAGGCCAAATTGAATTTAAATTCACAATTCTCTTTGGTAAACTAAGTGAAACCATTGGCCCATCAGAAGCCTAGCTCTAAAGGCCTATTAGATCACCAGAGTTCTCCTTGCTTACTTTTCTTGGACCACTGAGATTTCAATTTTCAATGAAACAGAACCTATGACAATGCCCACCTTGGCCTCAGCAACATATAGACCAAACTCTGTCACTCCCTCAGAGATTTATATGATACAGAGAAGTGTGCTATATATTAACACCTGGTGACCTGGCTAAGTTACTCAGAATGTGGACTTCTGGCTGCAGGTTCATGGAGGATAGAGCAGGACCAATTTAAATGAATCAATTAAAAGCAACAGCAGGACCCAGCCCATTCTTAAGAGGATTAACCCTGAACTCATGAAGGCATCCGTTGTATGGAATTCATAAAATCATTTCCTATGCATTTAGATTGTTACTACTTATATACCATCGTTAGAAGAACCAAGAAATTAGCCATTCCCATCATCGTCTGTGGTCTGTGGTTCACATAGGAGCCCTGGTTGAGAAGGCTAATGTTAACTAATGCTTCATTAATACACATGCAAACTGAAGTTACAGAGTATAGAGGACTTGCCCATTCTACAGCATATGGAAAAACTAAAGGTAGGAAAGTTATTTGCTAAATAACTTAGTTTGTTATATAAACTCATCTCTAGGAACCATCTTAAAATAAATCCTTTAAATCTTTCCCCTTCTATCCCATTGCCTCCCCCTAGTTCTTTTCTTTTCCCTGTCATTCCCCCATTCTCCTTCTCCTTCACTTCCTCCCTATCTCTCTAGACACATCAGACACACACACACACACACACACACACACACAGAGTAGCAATGCTAAGTAAGGTACAAGATATTCAAGAGATTGCTGGAGCTATTTGGGGCCAGAAAATTTTTGGAGTATTTATTTGTTCTAGATCTGTGAAATATCCATTGGTATTTTAATAGGGATTGCATTGAATCTATAGATTGCTTTCAGTAGTATGGATATTTTAATTATGTTAATTCTACCATCTATAAAAATGGTATATTCATCCACAAGTTTATATCTTCCTCTTTTTTCAGTGTCCTATAGTTTTCTGATTATAGGTCTTTTACTTTCTTGGTTAAGTTTTTTCCTAAGTATCTTAATTTTTTTGTTGCAACAGTAAATGAATTTATTATTATTTTTTTTTTTTAGTTTCTCCTCTGAGAGTTCATTATTGGTGTATAAAAAAGCCATCGATTTCTGGGTGCTGATTTTGTTTCTTGCTACTTTGCCAAATTCATTTATTACATCTAGTAGTTTTTTGGTGGAGTCTTTTGGGTTTCTATATACAATATCATGTCATCTGCAAATAAAGACAGTTTTACTTCCTCCTTTACAATCTGGATGCTTTATATTTTTTCTTCTTGTCTGATCACTGTGACTAAGACTTCCAGGACTGTGCTGAATAAGAGCAGTGAAAGCTGACATCCCTGTCTTATTCCTGTTCTTAGGGGAAATGCTTTTTCAGTTTTTGTCCACTGAGCGTGATGTTGGCTGTAGATTTGTCATATATGCTCTTTATTATTTTTAGGTATGATCTCTCTATTTTCACTTTGCTGAAAGTTTTTATCAAAGGTGGGTTTTGGGTTTTGTTGAATGCTTTTTCTGAATCTATTGATATAATCATGTTATTTTCATATTTCTATTTGTTTATGTGCTGTACCACATTTATTGATTTGGGAATATTATACCATCTTTGCACCCCTAAAATACACTGAGTGGTCAGATTATTATGATCTCTGAATGTATAATAATCTGGCCATTCAGTGTATATCCTATATCAGTGGTCGGCAAACTCATTAGTCAACAGAGCCAAATATCAACAGTACAATGATTGAAATTTCTTTTGAGAACCACATTTTTTAAACTTAAACTTCTTCTAATGCCAATTCTTCAAAATAGACTCGCCCAGGCCGTGGTATTTTGTGGAAGAGCCACACTCAAGGGACCAAAGAGCCGCATTGCCGACCACGGCCCTATATAATAAAAGGCTTATATGCAAATTGTCCCCTCGACCAGGAGTTCGACCAGCAGGCAGGCTGGCCAACTGCCCATGTTCCCTCCCCCTGGCCAGGCTGGCCGGTCCCCCCCCATGCACGAATTCATGCATTCACTGGGCCTCTAATATATATATATAAATCAACAATATATATACTGAGTGGCCAGATTATTATGCATTCAGAGATCATAATAATCTGGCCACTCAGTGTAAATTCCACTTGGTCATGGTGTATTATCTTTTTAATATGTTACTGGATCCAAAAAGACCCTGAATAGCCACAGCAATCTTAAGAAAGAAGAGCAAAATTGGAGGGCTCACAATACCAAATATCAAGTTTTACTACAAAGCCATTGGTACTGGCATAAAAACAAGCATATATATATATACATCAATGGAACAGAATAAAGAATTCAGAAATTGACCCAAGCCTTTATGCTCAATTCATATTTGAAAAAGGAGGCAAGGGCATACAATGGAGTCAAGACAGTCACTTCAAGATCTTAGTTATTATAAATAACACTGCTATGAACATAGGGGTGCATATATTCTTTCTGATTGGTGCTTCAGGTTTCTAAGGATATATTCCTAGAAGTGGGATCAGAGGGTCAAATGACAGTTGCTTTTTTGTTTTTTTGAGGAAACTCCACACTGTTTTCCATAGTGGTTGTACCAGTCTGCATTCCCACCAACAGTGTGCTAGGGTCACTTTTTCTCCACATCCTTGCTAGCACTTGTTTTTAGTTGATTTATTGATGATAGTCATCTGGCAGGTGTGATGTTGAGCATTTTTTCGTATGTCTCTCGTCCGTTTGTATGTCCTTTTTGGAGAAATGTCTATTCAGGTCTTCTGCCCATTTTTCAATTGGAGTGTTTGTCTTCAGTTTTTTGGGGTTATATGATCAGGATTATTTACAGTACCTAAGATCTGGAAACATCCCAAGTGCCCATCAGTATATGAATGAATTAAAAAACTGTGCTACATATAAACAATGGAATACTATGCAGCTATAAAAAGGATGGATTTCTTACCCTTTGAGACGGCATGGAGGGACCTGGAAAGTATTATGCTAAGCAAAATAAGCCAGTCAGAGAAAGACAAGTATCATATGATCTCACTTACATGTGGAATCTAATTTAAAAAATAAACTGACAAACAAAATAAATCCAGAGACACTGAAGCATGCAACAGACTGACACATTTCAGAGGGAAGAGGAGGAGGTAGGAAGAGATGAACCAAAGAGCTTATATGCATATATGCATAACCATGGACACAGACAATAATGTGGTGAAGGCCTGGGGAGGGGGGGAAATAGGAATGGAGGGGGGCTTACTTTCAACATAAAGGGAAATTTTTAAAAAAGACAGTTGCTTCAATAAATGGTGTTGGAAAAATTGGACGGGTACATGCAAAAAAATCAAACTAGACCAGCAACTTATACAATATATAAGAATAAATTCTAACTAAATAAAATACTTAAATGTAAGTCATGAAACCATAAAAATCCTAGAAGAATTACATAGGCCAGAAAATCTCAAGACATCTCTCATAGCAACATTTTTGCCATTACAGCTCCTAAGGCAAGAGAAACAAAGGAGACAATAAACAAATGGGACTACATCAAAACAAAAACCTTCTGTGCAGCTAAAGAAACCACCAACAAAATGAAAAGGGACCCACTGCATGGGAGTACATATTTGCCAATGATACATCTTATAAGGGATTAAGTTTAAAAATATATGAAGTACTCATACAACTCAAAAAAAAAAAAAAAAAGGATGACAAACAATCCAATTAAAAATGGGCAAAGGACCTAAATAGACACTTCTCCAAAGAGGACATACAAATGGCCAAGAGACATATGAAAAAGTCCTCAATGTCACTAATCATCAGAGAGATGCAAATTAAAATGACAGTGAGGTATCACCTCACACCTGCCAGAATGGCTATCACCAATAAATCAACAAACAAGTGCTGTTGAGGATGTGGACAAAAAGAAAACCTAGTACACTGCTGGAAGAAATGCAGACTGGTGCAGCCACTATTAAAAACAGTGTGGTTTCCTCAAAAAATTAAAAATGGAACTGCCATTTGACCCTCTGATCCCACTTTTAGGAATATATCCTAAGAATCCCAAAACACCAATCAGGAAGAATATATACACCCCTATGTTCATCACAGCACAATTTACAATAGCTAAGATCTGGAAACAGTCCAAGTGCCCATCAGTAGATGAGTGGGTAAAAAAAGCTATGGTACATTTACACCATGGAATACTATGCAGTTGTAAAAAAAAAAAGGAAGGACCTCTTGCCGCTTGATACAGCATGGATGGATCTAGAAACTATTATGTTAAGCCAGTGGTCTGCAAACCGGGGCTCACGAACCACATGTGGCTCTTTGGCTCCTTGAGTGTGGCTCTTCCACAAAATACCACGTGCGGGCGCGCACGTACAGTGAGATTGAAACTTCGTGGCCCATGCGCAGAAGTCGGTTTTCGGCTCTCAAAAGAAATTTCAATCGTTGTACTGTTGATATTTGGCTCTGTTGACTAATGAGTTTGCCGACCACTGTGTTAAGCAAATAAACCAATCAGAAAGACAAATATCACAAGATCTCATTTATATTTAGAATCTAATGAACAAAATAAACTGACAAATAAAATAAAACCAGTGACATGGAAACATGGAACAGACTAATGAATCTGTAGGAACAGATTAATCAAATAACTTATATGTATATATGCATAGCCCACAGACAATAGGGTGGCGAAGGACTGAGTGAGGCAGGTGGCAATGGGGGAGAAAAGGGGACATCTGTAATACTGTCAGCAATAAAGATTAAGAAAAAATATTCAACAGAGAACAGAGAAGCTTGGGAGTATCCACACTAGGGCTCCTCATTTGCTCACACTCTCCCAGAATTTATCCCACTGAACCACAATTGTCTGCTTTTATATTTATCTTCCCACTGAATCACGATAGCAGGGAAAGAAGTTTAATCTTTTTTAATCTCAATATCCTAGCAGTATCTGGCTCTTAAAAGGTATCCATACAGAGGAAGTGAATAAACAAATAAACCAACAAATGAAGCAGTTTCAGAAATTATAGCACGATGGGCTCAGGTGGTTTATCCAACATGGGAGATATCTACTGCCAAAGTGAGTCAACTTATCAGTTCTTTACAATACTTTGATATTAGAAAATATCATAATTTATATTTATTTACTCAATCAGAAATATACATTTTATTTTGGCATATCAAAAATAATTTAAGTAGAATTTTACACCATTCAAATTAGTATTCAAACAATGTAACACAAAAGTAAACAATTTTCTTATCTAGAGAAATGTTTATAGATAAGCTACATTGGGTTGTACTGGAAGAAACCTCAAGTTGCAATAATTTATATGCTAAGTAAATCCTGTAGAACAATGATTGAAAACTCAATTGCCTATAAGGCTTATCTGGGTAATTTAAATCAATAGACTAGGCTGAGGTAGACTTTGACAGGCTGAAGGCTGAATGCAGGCCCTGTCTACATGGGATAGCTGCAGCTAAGCTCCAGCCTATTATTGGGCCATTTTTTCAAAAGAAACCAGAACTATGGATGTACATGTCCAATCTCCCAACATTGTGTAAAGCAAACAAATATGCTTGTTGCCTGGATTTAGCCTGAAGTCTTAAGTGTCTAAATGACCATATGGTAAAAAACAAAATTTGAAAAGTATGCAGCATCTACACATTGATCAAAGTGAGTCAACTAGAAGATTTATGCTTCTATTTTTTTTTTGTAGTTCTTTGTTACGTCCCCAGGCAATTAGTCTACATTTCTGAAAACAATGTGTGTTCCAGATGCTGATTTTACTTACTAGAAGATTACATTAAAAAAAAAAAAAAAAAAAAAAAAAAGAGGGATCAGAGAGTGGAGAGACCCGGATCATAACATCACCTCCAGAAAGGAACACTAACGTCCAGCACAGGGCCAGCCTATGGTATTCGCACTTGCTTTTAACTTCCTTTTCCCTTCTTTTTTTAATATATTTTATTGATTTCAGAGAGGAAGGAAGATGGGGAGAGTGATAGAAAATCAATAATGAGAGAGATCATTATCAGTTGCCTCCTGCACACCTCCTATTGGGATTTGAGCCCACAATCCAGGCATGTGCCCTGACGAGGAATTGATCCAGGACCTCCTGGTTTATAGATCAATGCTCAATCACTGAGCCATGCCATCCTAAAGATTACAATTTAGAACAAGCAGGTTATCTGTAATAATAAAAGTGTAATATGCTAATTAGACTGGATAGCTGAAAGACCTTCTGGACATCCTTCTGGATAACCTTCTGGACAAAACAGTGGCTTCGAGGACTGAGGCAGCTGCCACAGCTGAGAGGGCCAAGCCCCTTGCACGAATTTCGTGCATCAGGCCTCTAGTAAATAAATAAGCAACATAGGAAAATTGACTATTTCTATTTTTGTGCTCAAATTATACATGTTTTTCTATCACAACTCCATACAGTTCTTTGTTTTCGGCTCATGAAATTTATAACTTTAACTTTTGAAATTCCAATTAAATGTTATTAGACCCAAAGGTCAATGATATGTAGAAAATTGTCTTTTTGCTGAGATAATTGTGAAATACAAATGTGATGAGATCAACATAACTAATGAGACAGCATTGTCCATAGTCCCACAGCCCAACTCAAAACATATTCATCTTCTTTTATTCTCTAATTATAATACATAATATATTTTATAAAAAGTTTAAAATATTGTTTTTGTTTAAAGCTACCACTAGCTCTTATTACATTTAGACAAGATTCCAACTTTTAAGGCTAGTAACAAACAAGAAAAGAAAGTGAGGCCCCCACCTTAAGTCAGACTCAGCAGCCTGTCAAAGTGGAAGGGTAGCACCTTGAAGCATGTCTTCACTGGGCATTCAGGAGCGTACTTTCTCTTGGCACTGCTTGTGTCTCACTATTCACCCCTCTCACTCCCTTCTCCATGTTCCTCTTCATCTTACCAACATCCACATTTTGGAGTGGTATAGAGTTCAATCCTCACACCTCTCTCTATATGCCCACCCCCCCCCCACGGGATCTAAGTTGCAAATAACTCCCACACTTGGGACTCTCAAATCCTCATCACCAGTCCAGACTTCTCCTCTGACTCCAATCCAACCTTCAGACTCATGTATCCAGCTGCCCATTCACCATATCCACTTATTTCCTATTCTAAAATGCATCAAGCCCAAACTTTCTCCTCATTCCTCCCAAACCCTACCCCAAAAATACTCATCCCAATAAACCTCCACTTTTGGCTACCAGACACTTAGGACAAAAGTCTAGGTGTGTTCTTGTTTTTGTTTTTGTTTTTTTGTTTTTTGTTTTATCTCATACCACATCACAATCTAATATCAAATATTGTTGGCTTTTCTTTTGACATATATCTAGAGTCTGCCCTTCTCACCATCTCCAATCAAGATCAACCTAACAACATCTTCCACCAAAACCATTTCCAGTTCATTACCTGCTCTCCCTGGTTCACCCTTGCCACCTTCCTGGCTATTCCCAACATACCAGGTAGAATGATTTAGTAAAATAAAAATGTGGGAGGGAAAAAACCTTACTTATTTTTTTCTCTACACTCTTAGGTTCTCCAGCTAGGGTCCTGAAAATTAGACAGCTCAAAGACAGATTAATAAAAATAAAAACAAACTTATTAATGTGTGCATTGCATAGATACTTGGGAATATTCACAGAGATGGTTAGAATTTGGACTTATATACCAGTAGCATTATTAAAAAAAAAGTACAATAACTTTGTAGAGAAGTGACAAGACAAAGGAAAGAGACTTTGAGCTGGCAAGGGCAATAAATTATGAAAGAGTAAATAACAGGGGAAACTAATGGAGGATAAGGACAATTTGGGGCAAGATTTGTGATGTAGATTCCTCTAGTGCCAACCATGGACTGAGAAGCATCTGGAGTTGTCTCTGGTGTGATTAAGGAAAGTCCTGCCCTTCCTGGTAGAAAGGGGGAGGACAAAGACTTTTTCTTCTCTCTGATTGTTCTTAATTGTCTTTAAATCAAAATAACCCACATGCTAGTTGGGAATATTTTAGGCTGGCATACTCTCAACTTCTTCAAAAGCCAGATCATTATTTTCCTGTTCAAAACCCACTACAAGCTGCCCACATCTTTCCTCATATTGGTTGGCCATAAGGTTTGTAAATCCATAGTTATTTTATTGTACTATGACATTATCTATACTAATAAAAAGGTAAAATGCTAATTAGACCAGGTCAACCGGACATCTTCTGGTCCTCCTTCCAGACAAAGCCACAGTGGCAGGGGCCGAGGCAGAGGCAGTTAGGGGCGATGAGACCAGCAGTAGAGGGCAGTTAGGGGCGATCAGGCCAGCAGGCAGAAGCGGTTAGGGGCCATCAGGCAGGCAGGCAGAGTGGTTAGGGGCAATCAGACAGGCAGGCAGGTGAGTGGTTAGGAGCCAGCAGTTCCAAGTTGCGAGAGGGATGTTCAACTAACGGTTTAGGCAGGATCAGGCCTATACCAGCAGTCGGACATCCCCCAAGGGGTCCCAGATTAGAGAGGGTGCAGGCCAGGCTGAGGGACACCCCGCCTCCCGTGCACGAATTTTGTGCACTGGGCCTGTAGTATTAAATGACGTTTATATGCATCTGTTTCCAGGCTTGTTAGAGACTTATAAAATCCAAAATTCTAACCAGGACCTATGAAACCATGCATCTATACATAAGACAGCTTCACTTCTCTTCTGCATCACTTACTTCCCCCTCCTCTTCTGCCATCAAGCCGACTTCTTGGCTTTGCTTTGAGCATGCCCGGCTCACTGCTGCCCTTACACTTGCAGATACCTGATATCTGTAGGGCTCACTCCTTCTCTGTTCAAATGTGCCCGTATCAAAGAAGCCTTCCCTAAGCACCCATCTCTATCCCCTTAACTGCCTTTATTCCTCACTGCCTTAATCACCATCTGAGGTAATTAAAAGTTTTATGAGAGTTCCTGACACTTAGTGCATGCTCAATATATATTTTTCAATTAATTGATAGCTTAATAAATGACTCTTCAAGTATTTTAATGGACCTAAATAAGATTCATTTTTCAGTTTTAATTTATTGAATGTTATGGGCAACAAAATGATATGAAATCAGTCTTAGAAGCTTCAGTATGGTTTCTCTTGTGAATCCTCTCACCTATCCTTCTACACTCAGAACTCCTTGAGGAGAACAACTAGGTCTTAACTGTCTGACTAGCACACAACAGATGCCAAATAAAATATCACAGAATGATTAAATAGACAATCAATTAATATTTGGATCAATTGAAATAAAGCAAAAGGAACATAATAAATTATTACACATCCCACTTGACACTTTGCAAAAGAAAAATTCTAAATTAAAAAAAATCTTCCTAAGATACACAATTGTGTTTGAACTTGGCATTCAAAATTGGCCTTTTTGTCTCCCGCCATGGAATGCATGTCCATCTACCCACTCTTCAGAGAAAAGACAACAAGGAAGTCATAAAAGAGAAAAGCAAATGGAGTGTTTATGTTCTGGGACCGGTGGGATAAACCCAGGTGCTCACATTCCTGCTGATGTGTGATAATAAGACATTACATGATAAGATGGAAGGATGCTTCTGGGCTGCACCCAAGTGTGCTCAGCTCCTTCCAGGCATAAGTGTTTCTCTCCATTTGAAAACTAAAATTCGTCAACTGTGCTTTCTCTGACATAGCCTCCCAAATTGTGTGACCAACACAGACTGAGGCAAGGGACAGCCAAGAGTGCTCAAATGTGTCTGATCACAGAGTTTCATTCACTAGTTTTCCTTCCATTTCCATTCAACTGAGACCTCAGGGTAAATCGAAATTACTGCCCATGATGTAAGCCTCTCAAGCAGCTATAATTCTGTGTTTCCTTGCAGATTCCATTGCCACAGTTCTCCTACCAACCAGGTTTGCTCATTTGCCACCCACTGCCCCTGCCTTCCTCCTGTCAGGTGATTAATTGTGGATCTTAAAAAGAATATCCAGCTTGGAATTCAGAGCAGTTGAGTGAAATGAGATTTGTTTGTTTGGCATTAATGGGGAAGAAAATGCAATCAGCATGCATTTTATTTCTTTTTTTATTGATTTTAGAGAGAAAGGGAGAGAGAGAAATAGAAACATCAATGATGAGAGAAAATAATTGATCAGCTGCCTCTTGCACACTCCCTACTGGGGATCGAGCCCACATCCAGGGCACATGCCCCAACTGTGACTGAGCCACACTGGCCAGGCTATTTCTTGTACATAGAATTTACTTCCCTATAAATTTATCTATTGATATTGTGAGGAATGTCCCCACTGTGAGGTGCACCCTCATTAAGCCACCCTTACTTCTCCTTCATGTTTTGCAATTTTCTACAGCAAAGGGGATGTGCTGGGAAAACACTCATATGGATTGTGCTATATAAGATACCAGGTAAGAGACGAGAGTGTGCTCAGCTGCCTGGGTTTGTAATCTCCTTCCTGTGTTCACATGAAAGTGTTTTCTTTCTTCCTTCCTTTCCTGCCCAGGGCCTTGGTGGCACTTAAATCCCTTGCCTGTGTTGGTTTTCACTTGTGTAAATATCTGTATTGTAATTAGGGATGTCATCCTTCACCTTCCCTAATTTTCTCAGTGCTATTTATGAAACTTCTGCACACATCTTATCATGATACTAGAGAGCCAGTGCACAAATTCATGCATGGGTGGGGTCTCTCAGCCTGGCCAGAGATCGGGGAGATCTCGCCCAGTCCCGAATGGGGCCAACCAGGGCCAGCTGGCCAGGGGGAGGGACCGTGGGAGGTTGGCTGGCCACAGAAGGTTGGCTGTGGGAGTGCACTGACCACAAGGGAGCAGCTCCTGCATTGAGCGTCTGCCCCCTGGTGGTCAGTGCACATTATAGCAACTGGTTAACCAGTCATTCAGTTGACTGGTCGTAACAGTTGCTTAGGCTTTTATATATATAGATTAGAATATTGGGTGTTGGGACAGACACATGTAGATTTAAGTGGCACCAAAATATCCACAGTGAAAAGATTCCTCTGGGAACTGTGACCAGGTCTTTAGCAGGATCCAAATACCTTAACTTTCCAGGAGTCTTCAAGAAAGAATAAATGGGTGACAGATGGGAGCCTTGAAAGAGTCATAGAAATACGGCTCAGGTGGTTCTAACATGGCTCTTTAATAGAAGAATGTGGTTTATTATAAGATTGGAAGAGGCTGAATGTGTCTGACTAACAATAGAGTGGGAAGTAATGGCGTTACAACTCCGAATATCTGTTCCTTCAGCTGGACGTGAAACAACACAGTCTTGGTCCCATGATGCAGGTAATGGTTCTGAAACCATTCCTGTCCCCATCTTCTCTGTGTTGCCTGGTGATTCCAGGTGTCCACACTCTCATGGCTTAGTGGAACGGGGAAATGATTTTAATAAAAGCACTGAGAAAGTTATCAAAATGTATAGCAGAATAAAAGAGTATTTTGATTTCTAATAGACACCTGAAGTTTTAAAATCATATCCAAAATGAGCCCTCATCTTGATTGTTATTCTTTTATCAACTATAGCCCACCATCTTTCTGTCTTTTGAAAAACAATTCTGTCTACTCTATCTTATACTTTCCTTCCTACCCCAAAAACATCACTGATTATGTTCATGCTTTGCTTTTGCTTGCATTTTTTTAACCAGTTGAATTCCATCCCATCCTATCTAATATCTTCTCTATCTTTAAGGTTCACATAAAGTACCATCTCCTTCAAACATTCTGGATTTAATTATTTTGTTTTACTTTATTTTATCCTACACTTTTATTGGTTTCATGAAATACTAAGACTATTTTAAACTGTTACCAGTACCAACTTATGAAATGTCAGAGATGACTCTGGCTTCTGTTCTGAAGCCCACATACCCAGTAATGCAGCCCAGTGCTTCTAAAATACCTGGGAAGTCTCTTAAAGATCTTTAAGAAAATGAAAAGGTAAATCACAAACTCAAAGAAAATATTTGCAAAATACACAACTGATAAAGAACTTGTATGAAAAATATGCAAAGAACTCCTAAAACTCAACAATAAGAACACAAACAACCCAATTACAAAGTGGGCAGAAATGTACTAAGAGGTCAGTACACATGCCTGAGTTGCAGGCTAGAACTCCCGTAGGAGGCATGTAGGAGGCAGTTGATTGATGTTTCTCTCTCACTGATATTTCTATCTCTCTCTCCCTTCTCCCTCTCCCATCTTCTTTCTAAGTGTAAAAAATAAATAAATATAAAGTAAGGAGAAGATCTGACCAGGCACCTCACCATGTGAAGATATGCCAATGATAAATGGGCTTATGAAAAGTTGCTCAATAGCAAATATCAGTAGGAAAATGCAAATTAAAACAGCAATGAGATATCACTACATCTCTATCAGAAAGACTAAAATCCAAAATAGGAACTCTCATTCTTTCTTGGGGTGAATAAAACATAATACTGACACTTTGGGAGAAAGACAGTTTAGCAGATTCTTACAAAACTAAATATAGACATCATACAACTCAGCAATGTACTCCTAGGTGTTTACTCAAATGACTTGAAAATCCAAATTCACACTAAAACCTACACATGAATGTTTATAGCACCTTTATTCATAATTGTCAAAGTTGGAAGCAACAAGATGTTCTTCGGTAGGTCAATTGTTAAATAAATTTTGGAATGTCCAGACAATGAAATATAAATATATTAGAGGCCTGAAGCATGAAAATCATGCAAGGGGCTTGGCCCGCACCACCACGGCTGCCTTGGCCCTTGCCCGCCATGGCGGCCACCTCTGTCTTGACCCTCACAGCCCCGGCTTCATCCAGAAGGTCGTATGGAAGGACGTCCAGAAGGACATCTGGTCTAATAAGCATATTATGTTTTAATATATAGGATATCAGTTCTAAAAAGTGATGAGCTAACAGCCATTAAAAACACATGGAGGAACCTTTGAAAGGGCGGGGAGACTCCATGTTCCCTTTGTTCCATGTCCTCCACCTTGTGGAGTCAGGTTCCCGCCCTAGAACCTCTCCAAGAGCCCAACCCACACTTTGAATTAGCCAATAGAAATGCAAGAGGAAAGTAAGCCACGCCTCGCCCCCATGTGCAACCTGACCCCGACCAATCTGCAGAGGGCACACTACCTCACCTCTCCCAGGCCCCCTATAAATCAGCGCATTTGGGACCTGGGGCTCTCTCTCTGCCTCCTGCCGCTGTGTCGGCGAGTGTGGTGGGCGGGGAGCTCGAGCTAGCTCGAATAAAGGCTCTTTGTTTTTGCATCAGACTCGGCTCCCTGGTGGTCTTTGGGGATCACAAAATCTGGGCATAACACCTTAAATGCTAAGTGAGAAAAAGGGCAGTGGAGTAAGTGGAAGCTCACAGACATGCTCTTGGGA
Organism: Plecotus auritus; assembly: GCF_963455305.1. Taxonomy (NCBI): domain Eukaryota; kingdom Metazoa; phylum Chordata; class Mammalia; order Chiroptera; family Vespertilionidae; genus Plecotus; species Plecotus auritus. Next base: position 97,576,467 of record NC_137776.1, read on the forward strand.
CCAAACTGGAATTACCACTAAAATACAAAAAAAATCCTGAATAATTAACTGAAGACTCACTGGAGAGAACACTGATAACCACGGACAGGAAGTGGAGACCCCATAGAGACTGGTAGGAGGGGCAGCAGTACACAAGAGCTGGCTGGACTCCCCCAGGCAGCAGCTGACATTCTGGAGGGTTATCTCGGCTGCAGGGAGTTCCCACTAAGAACTCTGGGGTCTAAACCCCAAGGTGGGCCCCCCAGCTCATAGCACCAGAACTGAGAAAGGTACCCACATAACATCTGGATGTGAAAAGCCACATCCAGAGAGAGACAGCTGGAAATGCAGGCACCCTCTTAAAGGGCCAACGCACAAAATTTCGAGTGCATCCACTCATCTTGGGCTCTGGCAGAGGGAGCACAGAGTGGACTGGAGCTATGTGAGCAGAAGCCAGGGTTGGGGGCTCTGGATTAGAGTTCAGGAGGCAGACACCCTGGTTTTCTGTGCTGAGTCATCCCCTCATGCTGCGGAGGTTATTTTTCTCAGGCAGACCTTTGCTATTCAGGTGGTTTTTGCCTGGGGAAAGACAGCTGGCCCACACTATAGTAGGTCCTCGGGTGACGTAGGAGATCTGTTCCTACTGTGCAACTTAACTCGATTTTCACCCTAAGTCAGAACCCACCTACATAAGCACCTACATCCCTCACATGGAGCACATACACAGCAGTAATGAATGAAACAGTAAAAAAAAATTTTAAAAGAAAGATAACAATTCCTGACCTTTACTTGTGGTAAATAAATAATAAAAAACATAAAGCACATGTACATACGTCAAAATGATGGAACTTCTTTTTTATAAATACTGTAAATGGGAGATGGCAAGGTAACCACAAAACGATGTAAGTCAAGTCCAAAATAACCTGAGGACTGCCTGTATTAGAAAAACCCTTGCCCCACCCTCTGTAGTTTCTGAGGCCCATTAAGAACTGAGAACAACAATTAGCCTCGAGGCAGAAGCAATTGCCCCACCCTGTTGGGAAACCTCTCGCCCCACCTGTGGATTGCTTGAGGCTACTCAAGAAGGAATCCAATCAATCTGCAGGCAGAGGCAGGTCTCTGGAGGCTTTGAGTCTTTATCTAATCTAATTAATCAGTAACAGCTATTGGGTCCCCACCATAGACACCACCCTAGTCTGTCCAGAGAGACAAAAGCCAGCGGGACCCCAAGTGCCTGCAGCTGACACCTGTAGGACCAGCTCTGTTGGGGGAAGGGAGCACAGGTAAGAACAGGGACAATCAAGGAGTGAAACTCAAGGCAGACCCAGCCTCTGGGCTAAGGAGTCCCCAACCACCAGACTACGAGGGTCTTTAACCTCTCAGAACTCAGTCAGGTCGCCCTGGGCCAGAACAGGACAGTGACTCACATTTACCTGCACTAAAAAAGCTCCCATGAGGCCCAGGATAGACACACCATGGATCCAGATTCAACATCAGAGCAAAAACCAGCGAGCACCACAAATAGTGGACCCAAAGCACCTGTATAACAACTGGCATGACAACATTGGAGTTGAACCTCACTGGCAGGAAGTCAGAGGGGAGATCCCTCCCATAAACAGGACACCCAGGGCTAGGGTGACACAGCCTTGCAGAGCAATGCACACTAGACCACTGTCACCCTGGAGGGCACCCAAGACAGATGGGTGCACCACCCTGAGAGCCACCCACTGGGCAGCCATGCCAGACTCCCGGGCTTGCACATTCTCTGTGTGGAAAGGTGGGGGAGGTGCTGGGCTTCAAGGCTGGGGTCAGGGTGGGAGCCAATGTGCCCCAGGAATTGGCTGGTGGTGTGGAAAGACCGCGGTTATCCACGGCCAGGAACTAGCAGAGAACTGGAAAGGATCCGCTGGGATTTTCCCACTGGTTCTTAGGTGCCTTTGTGGAATTACTCCCTGTTGTTTTCACTGCTTCTTTTACTTATCCATTCAACAAACACTCGTTCAAGTAAATTTTCACTATATTCCAAGTGGACAGATTCTTTTTAAACTATGACATCTTATGTAACACTAGTAACACAATGAATGTTCCTAGAACAGAGAAATTTGTTACAACAGAATAAAATTTGGACAAGAAACCATGTTTCAAAAGGCAGGGGGGCTGGAGCTAGCCGGTGCCGGGGCACCTATGTTCGCTGTGTGTTCATGGATAACTGGGAATTAAAAGGCTTAGTCACATGATCCTGGTGCCAGGCCCACCTTGTAATGCACCCACTCACTGTTCTGAAACTGGGTAAAACAAGGTCTGAATCAAGCATTTATTCTTCCTTTCAGAGTAAAAAAATAATTGAAGGAAAAATTCTTATTCTAGAAAAATGCTAATAAGTTTAGCAGGATAATAGTTAGAGAAATCACCATTTTCCTACACCTATTGAAATGATCGGCCTGCACAATGATCAGCAATGGCTTCAAAATGATGAGTGGAAAATTTGTGGGATTGACAGCACCTGGACCCAGGGATCAACTGGGACAACTATAGAAAGAAGACACCAGACATCATGCATGTTCTGACATGGTGCAATAGGAAGCAATACACTGAACCTACAAGTAGGAAACATTATTGCCAAAAGAAAACATGCTGATGCCGCTCCTTTGCTTGGCAGTGTATAGAGGTCATGGGTCATGGAGGACCATGCCAAACACAATCAAGAGAGAAATCAGCTCAGCCCAGAATGTGGGAACTTTTACAGAAGAAACAACCAAGTGTGTTTGACAAGTAATTGATATGAAAAAAGGGGGAGGAAGGGGAAATTCTTAATGAAACACAGCTTATGGTTGGACATATTTGAGATCTTAATTGTTAAATAAAAAGTAACTCCAAAAAGGTATTTTGCCACAATCAGGAGAAAATGAGCATGTACTGAGTATTAGATGATATTAAGCAATCCTATCTAATAAAAGAGTAATATGCAAATTGACCATACCTGCGCTACACCCACAAGCCACACCCACCAGCCAATCAGGAGCAAGTATGCAAATTAACCCAACCAAGATGGCTGCAGCCATGGAGTGAGCAGGAGGCTTGGGTTTCCCCGGCAATGGAGGAAGCCAAGCTTTCCACACACTCTGGCCAGCCCTGGACTCCACTCAAGGCTACCAAGTTTCAATTATAGAAGATAAATAAATCCCAATAAAAATGGTGGCAGCCACGGAGCTGGAGGGAGCAAGAGGCTTGAGTTGCCCCCGGCAATGGAGGAAGCCAAGATTTGAAGCCCTGGCCTGCCTTGGCCTCCGCTGAAGGCTACAAAGTTTCGATTATAGAAGACAAATAAATCCCAGGTACCAGAGCCTCTGCTTGGGTCGCTGGGGGGTGTGGCTGACCTGCAAACCACCACAGGCCCCTTGCCCAGGCCTCCCTATGCCCCAAGGGAACCCCCACCCTGATCCAGGACACCCTTCAGGGCAAACCAGCTGGCCCCCACCCATGCACCAGGACTTTATCCTATCTAATAAAAGAGTAATATGCAAATTGACCATCACTCCAACACGCAAGATGGATGTCCCAATGTGGCCAAAGATGGCTGCCCCCATGTGGACACAAGATGACCACCACAAGATGGCCAGCAGGGGAGGACAGTTGGGAAAGACCAGGCCTGCAAGGGAGAGCAGTTGTGGGCGATCAGGCCAGCAGGGGAGGGCAGTTGGGAGGGACCAGGCCTGCAAGGGAGGGCAGTTGGGGGCGACCGGGCCTGCTGGGAAGGGCAGTTGGGGTGGACCCAGGCCTGTAGGGGAGAGCAGTTGGGGGGGAACAGGCTTGCAGGGGAGGGCAGTTAGGGGAAAACAGGCTGGCAGGAGAGCAATTAGGCATCAATCAGGCTGGCAGGGGAGTGGTTAGGGGGTGATCAGGCTGGCAGACAGAAGTGGTTAGGGGCAATCAGGAAGGCAGGCAGGTGAGCAGTTGGGAGCCAGCAGTCCTGGATTGTGAAAAGGATGTTCGACTGTGCGTTTAGACCCGAACCTACCAGGATCAGGCCTAAGTGGGCAGTCGGACATCCCTGGAGGGCTCCCAGATTGGAGAGGGTGCAGGCTAGGCTGAGGGACACACACCCCTGTGCAAGAATTTTGTGCACCGGGCCTCTAGTTACTCATAAAATTTGTGGTTTGTTTGTTGTAATAATGATATTGTGTTTGCATACTTTTACACTCATATCAATTGCAGACACATACTGCCTTGTATACAGGTAGTGATATGATGCCTGGCATTTACTTAAAATACCCTTGTGCCCAAAACAAGGAAATGTGGGGGAACATATTGATGGATGAAAGAAGAATGGCAGATTTTGATCATTGATGTTGATGGGTGATAGGTGCTACATAAGTGCATGTTTGAAAATGTTCATAATAAGAGGTGTCGAAATAGTATAAATAGAAAAATTAGAATCATCAGATTAGTACAACAGTATTTAGCCAGTGTTTATTGTGCATAGAAAAACTGGGAGCTTTTAAATTCAAAACTGATATGAAGCTCAGGGGCATGATGTCATAGCATGGCTGGTAAGGTGAAAATTAGGAAGTTGTTTAACTTTGATGATAACTGGTTATTACAATGGAGGTTTCTGCAGGGAACTAGGGGACTAGTTAAAAGTGATTATTTCATACCAGTTTAGGAAGGTGACTTAAGTTTCTTTTATGATTATCAGAGGCATTTATAGAAATAACCTAAGTTTAGTTTCATTTCTGTTCATGAAATGTTAGATTTAATTTTGTTTATGTGGCTTAAATGGTTTTGTCTGCTCAGGGAATTTTCAAGTTTAGTTTTTTGTATTTTACTTTAATAAAGGTAAAAGAAAAACACCTTTGCAAATTAATTATTAGCTGTGTAATATTGAACAAGTTCTTAACTTTCCGAGTTCTTATTTTCTTATGACTATAATAGGGATGATAATGTTTTCCATCCCTCCATCACTTTGAAGATTTAATGACTATAATGGGCCTGCATAATAGTAAGTACTTAGCCGAAACCGGTTTGGCTCAATGCATAGAGCATCGGCCTGCGGACTGAAGGGTCCCGGGTTCAATTCCGGTCAAGGGCATATATCTTGGTTGCGGGCACATCCCCAGTGAGAGGTGTGCAGGAGGCAGCTGATCGATGTTTCTCTCTCATCGATGTTTCTAGCTCTCTATCCCTCTCCCTTCCTCTCTCTGTAAAAAATCAATAAAATATATTAAGAAAAATAGTAAGTACTTAATAATGCAAAAATCCTCTTGGATACAATAAAAACCCCAAAGGAAACCCTTAAATTCTCATTAATACTAGTGCTTTTCAGTGGGCAGGTTCCAGATCAGCAAGTCTTCCAACAGTTTCCCTTTTGAATCCAGGCTTGAACATGTTCCTGAGGGCACAGTTCTATCTCATCACTTCTACATTCCCAGTACAGAACACAGTGCTGGCCATGAGCGAGGATACCATGAGTGTTGATTGGCTAACTGACTGACTGACTGAACGAATAAACGAATGACTGAATGATGCCCAGTAATCTAGTACATTAAGGCATAATCAAAGTCAAGTCGGTAAAAAGATAAAATACAGAAAATTAGAGCTGTGGGAAAGAAAGAGTTTGTGAGAAGGATGCATATAATCTCTGGATAAAAAAGGTGCAGTGGCAAGATGCACGTGAGGAAAGGACAGGGAAAGGAAGGCCAAGAGTCTTCGGAAATGTACGAAGATGGTGGAGAAAGGGGGATATATATATATATATATATATATATATATATATATATATATATATATATTAAAAAAAAAAAAAATATATATATATATATATATATATATATATATATATATATAGAGAGAGAGAGAGAGAGAGAGAGAGAGAGAGAGAGAGGAGAGGAAACAAATGCAATCTTGCTCAAAGAGAATGAAACCACTTTTCAACATTCTTGAGACCAGCAGAGCATTCCTTCAGGTTGAAACTTCACAAGTTGCAGACAGAGATGTAGTTCAATATTGAAAAAAGTTTCCTTGAAAATTTACTCTACCTCAGTTTTACAAAAGTCAGTTTTAGAAATACCTGAAACCAGAAGTGCATCTTTAAGAGCAGACAATGATAAGCTCAACTAAGTGAGGCATTAACATGGAAGGGAAGAGCTTAATAAAAAGGAATGAAGGTAAGATCTGGGGAGAGACTATTTAGGATCAGCCAGAAATGTAAGGAAATGGGTGAGATCTGAGAAAACCCATTAAGTATGTCACTTTGGGGTTTTGAGGAACTAGAACCAACACAAAAGGAATTGTTAAAGCAACAGCTCAGCAAAAGAATTTCATTTTGCTACAAGCAAAAATGGATACTTCAAGTTGAGCTCCATTAAAGGAAAATGGCAGTGTAATAGGAAATGTTACAGACATTGTATCTCATTATAGAAGAGAAAATCTTTTTGAAAGCAATATCAAAATCAGAAATGAAATAAGAAATTAAAGGAATTGTAACATATTCTACTGTATGTTGTTATTTTTTTAAATTCTGTATTTTAAGGTTTCTGTTAATCAATAATCTATATATATATATTTATATAAAGAGGTAATATGCAAATTAGCTGGGACACCGTAACAGTCACAACCAGCTCAGGATGAGGCTGTGTGCGCAGATGGGTGGGAGGGGACAGTGTGCGTGGTGAGGCAAGCCACGGATGGCGCAGGCCCAGAGACAGGGGGGCCTGCCCAAGCTGCAGCGATGTGGCTGGAGCAGGCCTGGAGTGGACACACACAGGGGGTCCTGCCAGCCGGGGCATGCCAGCAGTCCCACCTCTGTGCATGAGCTGCAGAGGAAACACCTTTTCTGATCACTCATTGGCTAAGTTCCCCATACACCACTTGCAGTGTTCTTGGTAACTTGGGTAATAAGAATCCAAGAAAGTGATCTAGGGTTTTTCCACCACACTCCTGGAGGAAAAAATGAAGGTCCGCTGCTAGAGGGGTTAAGAAATGTCATATCCTGCCCTAGCTGGTTTGGCTCAGTGGATAGAGCTTTGGCCTATGGACCACAAGGTCTGGGTTCAATTCTGACCAAGGGAATATGCCTAGGTTGCAGGCTCCTCCCTGGCTGGGGCCCAGGTCAGGGCTCATGCAGGAGGCAACCAATCAAAGTGTCCCTCTCACATTGATGTTTCTCTCTGTCTTTCCCTCTCTCTTCCACGCTTTCTAAAAATCAATGGAAAAATATCCTCAGGTGAGGATTAAAAAAGAAAGAAAGAAAGAAAGAAAGAAAGAAAGAAAGAAAGAAAGAAAGAAAGAAAGAACTGTCATATCCTATGAAAGAGACATCTTGAAGATGCCTTAAAAAAGTTGTCATTTTTCTGTGAAGGGACTGTAGTTTGTGTTGATGAAAACACCTTGGTGGCTTCCCCTGATCAGCCCAGTTGCCTCCCACAGAGGGAGGCCAGACTGCAGCTTAGGCCCACAGTAGGACATCAGTAGGACATCCCCTTATGGCTCCTGGACTGTGAGAGGGGCAGACTGGGCTGAGGGACCCCCCGCCCAGTGCACAAATTTCGTTCACCAAGTCTCTAGTAGATTAATAATAGAGTCAAGTTTAAGGCAATCAGTTCATCTTAAATAACGTAAACAATGTGTAACTCAGTAAATGTCCCCATGACTCAAGAATGATGCTGCTGTATAGATAGGAATGAATGAGGTGATTTTTCTTTGCAAACCACGTCAAAAAGACTGTGGATAACTGTGATTGCAATTTTGAACTGTCTGCTGTTTTTAGAATTTGGAAGCCTTTTAAGAGATCTGATTAACTTAACATGTCAAACATAATGGTGAATGAGTTCAATTTTTTCAAAGAATAATTAGTCAATGGAATAAATTAACATGAGATATAGTCAAATGCAAAATCATGCTCATATCAACTGCTATTGTTGAACTTGCCTTTTTGTTCTGTGAAGGGTTTCTGTGACATGATTCCTTCATTGACCCAAATGCTTAGCTGCCTTTGTTTCTCACCTGGCCCACTGCAAAGGCCTCCTAATTTGTCTCTTGTTAGCCACACTCACCCACCTCCTGCCTGCTCTTTATCCTATCTAATAAAGAGGGAGTATGCTAATTGACCATCACACCCTCACAAAGATAGCAGCGCCCACAGCCAATAAGGAGGGAATATGCTAATTGACTGCCACGCCCTCAAAGATGGTGGTGCCCACAGCCACAAGATGGCAGTGCCCAGTCCCCTCAGCCCTGCCGGGGCAGCAGATGTGTGGCAGAGCTGGGCCCGCCCCCAGGCAGGTCCAGCCGCTCCGCGCACCTGCCTCCAGAGTCCCTGAGTCCCCTCAGCCCCCCAGCCGCCCAGGGCTGGCCCGAGGCACAGGCAAGCCTTGGATGTTAGCTTTCCAACTGCCCAGGGCTGCCTAAGGCTCAGGTAACCAGGGCCGGCTGAGACTTGCACTGCCGGCAGTAGCAGCAGCAGAGGTGTGATGGGGGTGTCACCTTCCCCTGATCGCCGGGTTGCCTCCCGCCCCTGAGGGCTCCCTGACTGTGAGAGGGTGCAGGCCAGGCTGAGAGCCCCCCCGTCAAGTGCATGAAAATTCATGCACTGGGCCTCTAGTGTATTAAAATATCCATATGATATTGTAAAACCTCCAAACTCCCTTTTGAAAACTTTTCAATAACATCCTATTGCACTTGGGATAGAAAATAGATTGGCATGTCTCACAAAACCAGGGTTGGTGAGTTCCCCTCAGGCTCCATCTCATACCACTTTCCAACATTGTCGGGCCTCCTCTTGGCACGCGCCATGTTATGCCAGTCTTCCATCTTCTTGCATGCTCTCCCTCCCTGACCTCCAACACAGTTAACTCCTTCTCACTCTTCAGACTTCAAGTCAAATCTCAGAGCCGCACTTACTTGGGAATGCCTTAACTTCCTTGGCCAGCCATGTCCCTCTGTAATGTAGTCTCACCACCAGTCCCACATCCTTATGATTATCCTTCAAGCCATTCTATCTCCTGCCAAAGCAACCACTCTGCCAAAATTAATCTTTCCAACATCACCACGGTTCTCCTGTTGTCCCATGCAATGACATCTTTGCCACTTGACATCTTATCAGCATTGACAACTGTCCTTCTTCTTCAACATTCCTTCCTGGTGGTGTGTTAAGGACATCACAACCACCCAGTCTTTTGTACATCAGCCACCAGCTCCCAGTATTACATTTTACTTATTTATTTTCTTGGCTAGATGCATTCTTCTTAGGACACAATGAGCCAAGTACTAGGCTCTCTATTCTTCTTTATCTGCCTCTCTCTGGGTGTGACCTCAGGCAGTCTGTGGCTTTAAGTAACTTACATTTATTCATCTAAGCCCAGACATCTTTCCTGGACTAAGTCTACTCAGCCATCTACTTTCATCTTCTTTTGAACAGTGATAGTCATCCCAAATTTATCTCAATCAAAACCAGATTCTCTATTAATGCCCCTTCTCCTGCATAATAACACACATAAAACCACCTAATTTCAACAAATGATCGTCCCATCCATCCAGTTGGTCAAACCAAAGCCTAATAGTCATCCTTGATTCATCTCTTCCATTTTGCTAAACTCCAAACACACAACTAACTTTGGTGTATTGTTGGTTCTCTCTTGAAGACATGTCCCAGATATGACCATTTTGATTCAACTCCATGTGGCACCACATGGGTTACAGCTGCCATCATGTTTCCCAGGATTACTGTAAGTTTCCTCATGGGTCTCCCTGATTTCTCTTGTCTCTCAGAATCCATCCTCCACAGCTTGTCAAAGTGGTTTTTCAATATGGTGTATCATCTTGACTCTCCTGGTTCAATTTTTCTGATAGCTTCCAATCACATTTAGAATAAAACCTCAAATCCTCACAGTACCCACAAAGTCCCAACAGCCTACCCTTGTGGCCTTAACTTTTATGTGTTTTTTTTTAAAAAATATATTTTTTACAGAGAGGAAGGGAGAGGGATAGAGAGTTAGAAACATCGATGAGAGAGAAACATCGATCAGCTGCCTCCTGCACACCCCCTACTGGGGATGTGCCCGCAACCCAGGTACATGCCCTTGACCGGAATCGAACCCGGGACCCTTCAGTCCGCAGGCCGACGCTCTATCCACTGAGCCAAACCGGTTTCGGCAACTTTTATGTTTTTACTAAGCTCTGGGAACAACAGCTGCAAGAAAAACCCTAGTTAAATGCCAGCAGGAAGATCACAGATTAAAATAGAGAGCATAGTAGAAACTAAAACTAAATCTTTATATTTTTCAATAGAAATTTAACAGATTATAACTACAACTGAAAAACCAAGATGTAACATTTAAGTCTGTTATTTTGAAATATAAATGAAAATATTGAAATAATTAACTGAAATATATAGAAAACTAGAGGCCCAGTGCATGAAATTCGTGCGTGGGGGTGGGGGTGTCCCTCAGCCCAGCCTGCACCCTCTCCAATCTTGGACTCCTCGAGGGATGTCCCACCAGGATCGGGCCTAAACAGGCAGTCGGACATCCCTCTCACAATCCAGGACTGCTGGCTCCCAACTGCTCGCCTGCCTGCCTTCCTGATTGCCCCTAACCACTTCTGCCTGGCAGCCTGATCACCCCCTAACCACTCCCCTGCCAGCCTGATTGATGCCTAACTGCTCCCCTGCCAGCCTCTTTGCCCCTAACTGCCCTCCCCTGCAGGCCTGGTCATCCCTAACTGCCTTCCCCTGCAGGCTTGGGTCCCTGCAGGCCTGGTCGCCCCCAACTTCCCTCCTCTGCCAGCTTGGTCACCCCTAACTGCCCTCCCCTGCAGGCTTGATCACCCCCAACTGCCCTCCCTTGCAGGCCTGGTCTCTCCCAACTGCTCTCCCCTGCTGGCCACCTTGTGGTGGCCATCTTGTGTCCACCTGGGGGCAGGATCTTTGACCACATGGGGGCAGCCATCTTGTGTGTTGGAGTGATGGTCAATCTGCATATTACTTTTTATTAGATAGGATAGAGGCCTGGTGCATGGGTGGGGGCCAGCTGGTTTGCCCTGAAAGGTGTCCTGGATCAGAGTGGGGATTCCCTTGGGGCATGGGGCGGCCTGGGCGAGGGGCCTGTGGAGGTTTGCAGGCTGGGCACGCCCCCTGGCAACCCAAGCAGAGGCCCTGGTATCTGGGGTTTATTTATCTTCTACAATTGAAACTTTGTAGCCTGGAGCGGAGTCAAGCCTTCTGCTTGCTCCATGGTGGCAGCCATTTTGGGGGGGATTTATGTATCTTCTATCATTGAGACTTTGTAGCCTTAAGCAGAGGCCTGGGCCGGCCAGGGTGTGTGGAAAGCTTGGCTTCCTCCATTGCCGGGGGCAACCCTAGCCTCCTGCTCTTTCCAGCTCCGTGGCTGCTGCCATTTCTGTTTGGATTTATGTATCTTCTATCATTGAAACTTTGTAGCCTTGAGTGGAGGCCTAGGCTGGCAAGGGCAGGTGGAAAGCTTGGCTTCCTCCATTGCTAGGGAAACCCAAGCCTCCCTCCTGCTCTCTGTGGCCTTAGCCATCTTGGTTAGGTTTATTTGCATATTCGCTCCTGATTGGCTGGTGGGCGTGGCTGGTGGGCGTGGCTGGTGGGTATGGCGGGGTGATGGTTAATTTGCATATCACTCTTTTATTAGATAGGATGATTGTCTGTGGGACCAAGAATTAGGGGTAGTAGGTGTGCTTTGCCCGTGATTTCCAGCTGGCAACAGTACTCTTCCGTGCAGGAGTAAATTCGCCCTGCCGATCCAGTTTCAGGTGTTTGTCTCATTCCTGCGACATTGTTGAGAGCATTTCTAACAATATGGGGGCTCCTATTTGGGATTTAGCCACTTGAGAGGGTCATTTGGACCCCCTCCCTAGAGGAGGCATGCCCTACTGTCTCATTATGGTGGCCTCTAGACACTCCGAGCTGGCAACAGATTCTGGATCTAAAGTTGATCCACAATGCAGGAGAGGGGCCCAGGAAACCGGGTGACCAGGCAATTCTATGCATAGACCAAGTTTTGAAAAACTTTGGAGGGACATTACAAGCCCTACTCGTACTCCAGGAATACCACCCCAGACACAATCACCACCTCCTTCAGTGGCCATGTCTCATCACTCCCCTTACAGAGAACAAGGATCTCTTGCCCCTGAGTGAAAATATAGACACTCTTCAGCAGGAAGCAGCCACAGAAAAGACCTTTGCCCTTTCCCCTGAAAGGATTCAGAGCCAAGACCCATATGGGGGAATACAGTAAGCAGTTAGACAGACAAGATCAGAGCAAGGATGATAGGCCAGGTACAGAAGGTTGCCAACATGGAAAGCTTGGATGTCTAGCAACAGGTCTGATAAAGAAGAAATGAATAAAAAGAGGCACATATGCATATGGGAAAATGAAGAATGGTGACTCTGCTAATGAATGAAGAGGCCCAGGAGCTATTGATTTTTTAAGACCAATTGTTATTTCCTCATAGGAGCCCTAAGTACAATTGACAGTAGGGAACAATTTGATTGATTTTTCATTTGATGATGGAGCCACCTATTTGATTTTAAATACAAGAATAACTAAAAGCAGTCAGGAAACCATCTTGGTAGTGGGATTACCAGACAGATGCAACAAAAGGTCTTTCTCTCATCCCTAGAGTGTCAATTAGGAGACTTTAAATTGCATGTACCTAAAGCATTAATCATTATAGTCAATGAAACTGCTTCTTCACTTGCCAACCTGCAAAAACCATTAGGTTATCCAGCTAAAGTTCTCTTAGAAAACCAAATTGCCTTAGTCTACAGGTTGGCAAAACAAGGAGATGTATAACATCAACACCACAGCTCAAATAGAGACAAGCACCCCTGAGGTCAGAGAACACACTACCTGGCTTCAGCAACCATTCGACCATCATATGCCACTCTTCGGAGGAACCTGAGATTGGTGTGCGAGTCTGCTCTAATGGATATCTCAAGGACTCAAGTCCATATTAGGAGGAATTTCAATGTAGGTTTAACCATTCTCCTTTTTTACATATATATATATACTAGAGGCCCAGTGCACAGATCCATGCACATTGAAAGGAAATTAACTAGAAGGTGGCCTGTGGGACAGGACTGGGGGAGACAGGACAGACACATCCTGGAGCAAACCTGAGGTGGTGCCGGGCCTCGAAGGATATCTGTGGAATGAGCAGGGTCCTTCTGGCAGGTGAGGTCCCTCGGCCTGGCCTGGGGGAAATCGGGCCGAAGCTGGCAGTCCAACATCCCCCAAGGGGTCCCGGAGTGCCAGAGGGCACTCTGCAAAGTTGCTGTCGCTAAGCAGCTCCTACACTGAGCATCTGACCCCTAGTGGTCAGTGCACATCAAAAAAAAAAAAATATATATATATATATATATATATATATATATATATATATTTGTTGTTGTTGTTGTTGATTTGGGAGAGGGAGGGAGAGGGAGAGAGACATAGAAACATCATTGAGAGAGAATCAATGGTTGAATGCCTCCTGCATGCCCCTCACTGGGGATCAAGACTGCAACTAGGGCATGTGCCCTTGACCAGAATCGAACCCAGGACCCTTCAGTTCACAGGCTGACACTCTACCCACTGAGCCAAACTGGCTCTGGCCCATTCTCTTTGTAAGGCTTGTTCTAAACCTTCTTGTGACTTGTTTTTTACATGCAGGAAAAATTGCATCTGCCTGACAGGCACAGCTAAGAAATATATCTGCTTTTAACTCACAAGGTTTTACTTTACACCAGGCTTGAGTTTTTCATTCCCCCAGAAGATTCAGAAGATATCAAAAGCTCCATAGATGTGAAGAAAGAATTGACAGTGGTGAATTGTAACGGGATAAAAATTTTATACTGCTCTATGAAATGGAATTAGAATAAAATGTACTAATCTATACTAATAATAGCCTAGGGCCGTCACAACCATAAACGACCAGACAGATGACTGGTCACCATCAGGGGACCCCACCTGGATCGGGGGCACTGCTGGCTTGCAAACCACTGGCGGCCCCTCGCCCAGGCCAGGGAGGCGCTGGGGGCCAGGCGTGTGCAGTGCAGTCTTTTAAAAATAAAGAAAGGGCAGCTTCTCAAAGTGCAATCACCAAGGCGCAGCTCTGCACAGGCACACTGGGCCCACCGCCAGGCGCGGGAAAGCGGAGTCCTGAGCGCATGTGGCCTTGGCGGCCGCTGGGGCCATACAGATGGATGGACCGCACTGGACGGCGCCGGTGGGGGGCTGCGCTAAGGGCCGCAGAGGTACAGAGCTGTTAGGGCAGTGGCCCGCGGGGTCAGTGAGGCTGGGGTACCAGGTAGGCCCCAGGTCCTCAGGTGCCACTGGGGGAGCGTGGCCATCCAGAGTGCGGGGAAAAAGCCCTTCTTTCCGGAAGAACGCGGATGGTTTAAACATGCATAGAGAAACTGCGCGGTACCGACATAGCTATGTCAGTTCCCCGAGCCGCCTGTCGGTGCCCGTCCGCAGGCTTCACTGTGGGGTGTAGGCCAGGACGTGGGCCAGGACGTGGCCGTGGCAGCTGGACTCACCCCCAGAATCACCTCAGCGTCTCGACTTCATTACGTCACCCGCTAGTGGCCATCACTGCTAGTCTATGGGCCGCGTGAGCTGGCACAGTGCATGCTCAGGGCAGCGCTATCTCCCTTCCCGTTGAAAGGACACCGTATGTGATGGGTGCTGTTGATTCCTTAAGGTTGAAATGGAGCAGCCTGAACTTGCTTACAACGCGATCTTTTCTCTGTATTTTACCGCACAGTCTTCTCAGGCTCAGGGAACCAGCAGCCACTGGAGCGCCAGCTTGGCCATCCCACACAGCCAGACGCCACCAGGAAGCACAGAAATGCAAAAGCCCCAATGGGACCCGTCGCGAAACAGACCCCAGTTCACATACTGGAGCGGAAACAAGAAAACTGTGGCACCTGTTGGACCTCAGCTGGGACTGTGCCCGCAGGTCTGTCTGCAGGGTTCCTGCACCCTGGCCATGGCCCAATGGCTGAGGAAGCTCTGCAAGCCTTGATTCGGGAGTTATGGATCTTAGCAAGTAGGCAGGTGCACAAAGGTGGAGTTGAAAATAGCAAGGTTAGACTGTGTATGAGTGTGTGCATTTATACACATATATGCCCATTTCCCCCAGTCTTTTTCTGAGCTGTTTGAGAGCATGCTCTACACATGACAGGAAGCCCGGATACTCCCCTGTGTATTTCCCAAAAGCAGACATTCCTACATAACAATTCTCCACCCCCACGTGAGGAAATCTCCATTCAAACGGTATTAAGGTTCAATCCACAGACCCCATTTGAATTCTAACAACTGTGTCAACAATGTTCCCCACTCCCCACCCCCAGGATCCCATCTACCTAGGACGGGTCCTCTGTCATTCCTGTCCCTGACAGTTTTTTCAGTTTTAATTAAAAATCATAGACTTTTGCCCTAAAAAAATTAAATAAATAGAAATAAAGACAGACCTGCTGGCACTAAGAGGCACCTCCCAGCACTGGCCGCCCAGCCCCCAACACCACCCCTAGCGGAGCCCCAGGCTGAGCAGCTGTGGTGGGTGTGAGCCCTGTGGCCCCAGGCCCCAGGCCCCGTGTGGGTGGAGAGGTTCGCACTGCAGCCGGTTAACTTTGCTGGGGAGCCGGAATTGGACTGAATGGACTGCAGCTGGTGGTGCTGGCCAGGTTAAGCTCCAGGAAGATGTTTTGTAAGAAGAGTGGGCAAGCCTGTTCTCCCAGTAGAATTTTCTGATCACTGAGAATGATGGAAGGGAGGCCCCCAGAAGTCTCACATGTTAGATGACCAAGTAGAAGAGCACTACAGCTGCATCTCTGCTCCTCATAAATCGATGCGGGCTCAGACCCAAGCGCCTCCTTCTACTGCAGGCGTCCTCAAACTACGGCCCGCGGGCCACATGCGGCCTGCCAAGGACATTTATTTGGCCCGCCGGGTGTCGCTGCCTGCCCTGCTTAGCAGCCGACTCATCCCGGGCCCACAGTGCGCATAGGAATTTGTTCATAGTTTTTTTTTTTAAACTATACTCTGGCCTTCCAATGGTCTGAGGGACAGTGAACTGGCCCCCTGTTTAAAAAGTTTGAGGACCTCTGCTCTACTGGCTGGCACGTATGCTGGAAGGAGGAGAGGACCCGCTGTATGTGGCAAGGAGGCTGGTGAGGTTTGCCAGTGAAGACATAGGTCTGGCAGACCCATCCGTATTACCACACGCAGTGGCCGCCTACCAGGGCTGTCACTTCATAGGCATGCCCGAATGTGAGGTTCTTCTGGCCCAGTGTGTAGTCTATTTTGCCAGAGCCCCAAAGTCTATTGAGGTGTACAGCACCTACAACAAAAGCCTGCCTGCGGAACCACCAGGGGCCTCTGCCCCCCGTCCCGCTCCACCTGAGGAACACGCCCACCCAGCTCATGAAGGACCTGGGCTATGCAAGGGCTGCAAATACAACCCCATGTACATGAGCCTGTGGACCAGGAACACTTGCCCGAAGAATTGAGAGGAGTGGATTTCTTCACGCAGAGGCTATGCTGACTCTTTGAGGCTCTGACAGCAGGAGAATGTTACTTTCTTTTCTTTCTTCTTCTTCTTTTTTAATAGGAATGGCCAGAAGAGAGTAAATGGATTGTGAAGTTGGTTTCCTGGTAAAAGTTAAAACAGCCCAACTTTTTGTGCCAGATATTTGAGTTTCTTAAGTGGAAGCACAGCTACTTCAGCTAAGTGTGTAATGTTGAATTGTGTTCATTTGCACTCTGCAATGGTTATCCGTATGGAAGTGTCTGGCAGCTTTGAATTAATGCAATGAATTAATGTTATAAGAAATTATTTATTTTGTCATAGTATTTAAATCATAATGTCATTTCAGAATTCAGTTCTGTAGGATTTTTTTCCCTTTAAAAATGTATATTCTGGGTAGATTTTAATTGGTAAAAAAAAGTAATTGTGATTTAATACTGCATAGTGTTCTGGAGTATTTTTTTATATGCACAGGTCTTATGAGCCAATAAAACTATTTCAAAGTAAAAAAAAACTTTTCTGGGGAAGCCAGAGGGACTCCGGCGTGTTCAGGGGCAGCCTGTTTATGCTGGGACCCGGGTGCGAGGCCATGCACACGCTGTGGGCATGTGCTGGGAGCCTGGCGCAGGCATCATATGGACATTTGTGCATGAAAAGGTGTGCACACACCTTTGTGTGCATAAATACATCTGTTTCTCAGAAGTGTACCTGGAAATGTGCTTTATCTGTAATAGGCAGTTTTCAAAATGTAATCCAGAGCAAGGGATCTGTAGCAAAAACATGCATACAAGAAAAGGTTTTTGATACTAAACACAAAGCTGTAATTGAAGTGTTTATGCCCAAATGTACTGTGAATCAAACATATGGTGATATTTATCATCTGGTGGGTCTGTTTGAAAGGTTTGGTCGATCAGTTCTCATTTCACAAAAATAAAATAATGTGACGCTCTGACCGGTTTTGGCTCAGTGGATGGAGCGTCGGCCTGCGGACTGAAGGGTCCCGGGTTCCGTTCCGGCCAAGGGCATGTACCTGGGTTGCAGGCACATCCACAGTGGGAGGTGTGCAGGAGGCAGCTGATAGACGTTTCTCTCTCATCGATGTTTCTAACTATCTATCCTCTTCCTTTCCTCTCTGTAAGAAACTAATAAAATATATTTAAAAAATAATAATAATAATGTGACTAAGTGATTACTAAATATATACTTCTAAGGCAAAGTAGTTTACCCACTTTGTGTACTTTTTGCACATGTGTAGCACATCAAGGCTGTTTATAAAGTATAACTTGGATGATGTGACAATATGGTTGAGGAAGGGGGTGTGGCTGGTTGTTTTTAAAAATTAGGCACCTCACAGTTTTTAAGACAAACGTGTTAACCTAAAATCTTCAGAAGGCAGAGTCAGGGGTCTTTTAAGACCTTAGTATAGGCCTAAGATATAAAAAAGCAGCTATCTTTTTAGGATGTAGCCTGAAAGAAACCTGTTATTTTCAGTTATTACTGTCTTCAAAGTGAAATAACACTTTTGCAACCTTTTTATGTGAGGGTTTTTTTTTTTTCATACTTTCATTACAATATTTGAAATAGGTGTTGTCATTATTTTAAAGCAATAGTTTTTTCCTCTCAATATCAGAGCCCTAAATTTTCACACAAACCCCAAAAATGTTTATTTGAAGTAACTTATGCATCTGGACTCCAGATGGCCTAATTCAACATTACACACTTAGCTGAAGTAGCTGTGCCTCCACTTAAGAAACTCTCCGGGTGCCAGCAGGGGAGGGCAGTTGGCGGGGGCGGGGGCGTGATCAGGCAGGGAGGGGAGCAGTTAGGCTGGCAGGCAAAGCAGTTAGTGACAATCAGGCAGACAGGCAGGCAAGCGGTTGGAAGCCAGCAATCCTGGATTGTGAGAGGGTGTCCAACTGCCAGTTTAGGCCCAATCCCTGTGGAATCTTGCCTAAACTGGCAGTCAGACATCCCCCAAGGGGTCCCAGATTGAAGAGAGTGCAGGCCAGGCTGAGGGACACCCCCCTGTGCACAAATTTTGTGCACTGGGCCACTAGTTATACTAATAAAAGGGTAATATGCTAATTAAACCCAGTGACCAGACATCTTCCAGATGTCCCACTTCCTTCCAGACAGTTAGGGGGTGACCAGGCCAGCAGGGGGGCAGTTGGGGGTGGCAAGGCTGGCAGGGGGGCAGTTGGGGGGTGGCCAAGCCAGCAGGGGGGCAGTTGGGTGGCCAGGCTGGCAGGGGTGCAGTTGGGGGGTGGCCAGGCTGGCTGGAAGGCAGTTGGGGGGCAACCAGGCCAGCAGGGGAGCAGTTGGGGGGCGACCAGGCAGGCCAGCAGGGGGACAGTTGGGGGGTGACCAGGCCGGCAGAGAAGGGCAGTTGGGGGTGATCAGGCTGGCAGGGGAGGGCAGTTAGAGGCGATCAGGCTGGCAGGGGAGGGCAGTTAGAGGTGATCAGGCTGGCAGGAGAGGGCATTTGGAGGAAATCAGGCCAGCAGGGGAGCAGTTAGGGGCAATCAGGTAGGCAGGCAGGCGAGTGGTTAGGAGCCAGCAGTCCTGGATTGTGAGAGGGATGTCCGACTGCTGGTTTAGACCAGATCCTGCTGTCGGAAATCCCTTGAGGGGTCCCAGATTGTAGAGGGTGCAGGCTGGGCTGAGGGACACCTCCCCAATGCACAAACTTCATGCACTGGGCCTCTAGTCCTTGGAATAAGATGCAACAGGGTGACGAAATAAACCACAGCCATTGAAGCCTACCCCTCATTTCATCACATGAAAGTTTTACTCAACTGGCCCATATTCACCTCAGATGTCTCAAAGCTAGAATAATTAAAATCAGGGGTCAGCACCTGCTCTGGCTTAGCTCTCAAAAAACTTGAATAAGCACTTAAATTTTCTGAAAGAACTTCTTAAAATGCACATTTCTAATTCAATACACTTGGGATTCTGCATTTCTCAGAAGCTTCCAAGTGGCTCTGGTACTTATGGTCCCTGGAGTCTGATTTAAATCTCCATGGGCTCATGTTTCCTACACAGGAAATACAAATAATCCAGGAGTAAGGAGGCACAAGACTGAACTCTGTTTAGATAGGCACTGTCATCAATAAGCCTCTTTTAAACTAAAAATAACCTAAGAGCATCACTTTTGGAAAGAGGGAAGGAGTTAGACATAAATCAGATCCTGCTATGTGACAGCCACTGTGCACAGTGCTGTCCATCTAATGTAACACTGAGTATCAGATATGAACTTATGAACTTTCCCAAAGTTGTCTGGGCAACAAATGGCCATAGTATGTTTTGATGATTTGAACTCAGTTCTCTCTGACCCCAATACTTTTAGGTTCTCCATTATTTCTGCTTCTCTGAATATTAGTTAATAATACTTTCAATTCAGTTTAATAGATATATAGATAGAGATCGGTTGTGTATGTGTGTGTGTGGTGGGGGATACAAAGAACACAGAGGAAGAACACATTGATGAATAAAACAAGTACAAGCCTGCCACGAGTTCAAGCAGAAGGAAAGACACATGAAGAGATCACCCTGGGGTCTGTGCCAAGCGCTGTGATGGAGGCACTGGCTGAGAGGTACTCTTAGCTCAGAAGGAAGAGTGGATACCTCAGCTACTTTTGAAGGGAAAGGAGGAGTTAATTTGCCTAAAGAAGGTCTATACTATACATTGCCAGGTGGAGGAGATAGCTGAAGAAAAGTCATAGAACTATGACATAGACAGTATGTCATTTAAAGATAATTTTTGGTTAATAATCAAGGCAGATTCCTCCTCTTACCAATTCCAAAGATAACTAATAGTTAATTTTTATAAGTTCTGAGCTTTAAGATATAGACATATCAGTAGATGGGTTCATTGGAAAAATCCCCTCATTCATTTTAGTATATACAATTAGGAAAAAAACAAAACATGTTTTACTTATAATAATTTCTTAGGCTACAGCTAATAAAGCAAGCAAAAAAGAAACTAATACACACTTAAATTCCATGGACTTAACCTAGGCATTGCCTCCTGTCCTGTGCCTGAGATGATTGGCAATGATGGCAGCCAATTATAGCTTTATTTTTCTTATCTTGGGCTCTGAGAGGTGGGCTTTCTCTACTCTCTGTCAGAGAACTATTATAAATCAGCAGGCACATAGAATTCTAATGACACCCTACAAGATAAAAAGTCTGGATAATATCAAGCTCATGACAATCACTTAAGTAAGCTGTTCCCAGGCACACATTACTTACTGAGTCATGTAAAATTAGTTCACCAAACAACAAACATATATTCACTGACCACTGTCCTCTGGTACATTCAAGTAAAGAACTAATGCCCTGTGCTGCAACTGGGCAGTGCTATGCTGAACACAAGACTACTGAGCAATCTTCCAGCTACCACCTCCCAGCTACCACCTTCCACCTACCACCTTCCAGCTACCACCTTCCAGCTGTCACCTTCCAGCTGTCACCTTCAAGCTACCACCTTCCAACTGTCACCTTCTAGCTACCACCTTCCAACTGTCGCCTTTCAGCTACCACCCTCGAGCTACCACTTTCCAGCTACCACCTTCCAGCTATCACCTTCCTGCTACCACCTTCCAACGACCACCTTCTAGGCCAAGACAATAGGGACACTGTTTCATGGCTCATTCTGACACAAGTTAAATGCTATGAGGCCTGAATTTCCCAAAGTCTTAAAGATTTCAATCAAGTCTAAATTACTCATGGGCATAATGCAAATAATAAGCCCACTAGCCATTACTAGTCTTGCTTTGCTCTTATTTACTTACTAGAGGCCTGGTGCACCAGCTATGAGCCCGCTGGCGAGCCCAGCTTCTGGCTGAGCGGTGCTCCCCTGTGGGAGCGCACTGACCACCAGGGGGCAGCTCCTGCACTGAGCATCTGCCCCCTGGAGGTCAGTGTACATCATAGTGACTGGTCGTTCCGCCATTTGGTCCATTTGCTTATTAGCATTTTATTATATAGGATTATATAGGATTGCTCCAAATATTCTGGGATATTTGCGTTTTCTTATGAAAATGAAAATAAAACTAGTTATCTTAATTAGTCTATAAGTAATAACCAATTTCAGTCAGAATAAATACTTAAAAGAAAAAAAGTTGAAAACAGTAAAGATTGTTTTATGACCTCATATAGGGAATATCTTAATAGGACATGACAAGGTCAAATTTAAATAAATCAATAAATTCAACCACATACTAATTTTAAAACTTCTCTTTATTCAAAGGAATATCAGAAGTGCAAAAATAATTTCTTAGAAAACTAGACAATAATATTTGGACCCTCAAAATATTTCACTCTAAGATATATAAGGAAACGTGATTTAGTAAGAAAGAGACATGGACAAGGAGGTTAGCAGCAGGCTGCTTCTAATTACCAGTAGCTAGAAATAGTCTAAATGCACCTCAAGGGGAACATGGATGAGTAAACTGAGGTGTATTCAGACCTTTTAATACTAAACAATAGCTTGAAGGAATGAATTAGGTATAATGTGACTGAATTTATAAACATAATTCTGATTTTTTTTAAAAAAACAAGGATGTAAATGATGTATAAATTATAAAACTGTTTGTATAATATTTAAAAAGAAAGTAATGTCATACATGTAGTAAATGTAGAGACATTCATAGGAATAATAAAACACCAAATGCAAAATTATGATACCCTCTGGTTAGAGAGAAGGGTTTTCCTGAGAAAGGGAACACCAGATACTTGAAATATTTTGCTACTACTTGATTCCTTAATCAAGATTTTATGTACATAAATATTTATTTTATTATCTTGTGTACCCATTAATATGCTGTAAAAATGTTAAGATAATTATATTTTGAAAGAGTGAAAAAAAAGGTGAGCTGATAGGTTCATCTGATAAATAATTCAAGATAAACTACCACAAAAAATAAGATAAAAAGTTAAAAGAAAAAGAGTTGAGATACACATATTCTAAAAAGTTCTAACAGTATTTCTGAGTAGAAACTAGGATGGCAGAAGTATACACAAATCAATAATAAGAGAAACCTCTTAGAATTTAAAAGGGATGCAAAACCTCAAATAGGGCCCAAATGATGCCAAATTAAGGCCCATAAGTACATATAAAGAATATCTGAGGAAAAGAATAATCAAAAGCTTCTACAGAGAGAAATAAATAACTTACTCAGGAAAAATAATTAAATGTGTATAATACTCCACTGATAGCATTAAGTGAATAAAGGCAATAAAATCATTTTCTCCGATTGTAAAGGAAAATATTTTGGTCAAGAATTCTCTACTTAGGAAATACGTTATTTAAGGATAAAGGCAGCCAGTCAAGATGGCAAAATAAGTAAATTTCTGTGCTTCCTTCCATGACCACGTCAAAAATACAACTAAATTACGGAACAACCATCATTGAGATCCTCCTGGAGACTAGCTGAACAGAAGTCTGTAACTAAGGATATCAAGAGGAAGCTACTTCAAGACTAGCAGAAGGGGCAGAAACACCAACCAGGCTGGCCCCACACTCATGGTGTGGTTGTTAAAAAATCAAGGGATATCTCAGCTGCAGAAATCTCCCCTGAGTAATAGGGGTCCCAGTCCCACTCCAGGCTCCCCAACCCAGGGCTCCACCATGAGGGAGGGAAGTCCCCATAATGCAGGCTGTAAAAATCTGCAAAATTGCATCCTAGTGAGATGAAGGGATAATGGAGACTTAGGAACTGCAGGCCTTTAAGGGCCCACATACAGATTCACCCAGAAACTCACTCATTCTGAGCTTCAGTTCTGGGGAAGCAGCTTGAAAGTGTCAGGAACATATGTGCAGAGCTGAACTGACGAGCTTCAGGAGAGGGCTAAATGGGCAGGGGCAGGTAGATCTCTCCAGGAACATATCACTGGCAAACACCAATGTTTCTTTGTTGAGCTCTCCTCCAACCAAGCCAGAAAGGGAAGATGGCCACCATATCTGACCTCTCCATTAACTTGGCTAACACTGTTAGTACAGAACTAGTAATTCTCTAAAACTCCACATAATCCAACTTAGATGTGTGGCCCAAACGACTGTGAGTGGCTTTCCCACACAAGCAGCCTTCCTCAATGACATGCTGTGAATTTTCTAAAAACTCTCAAAGGTCCACCAACCCTAAACAGGCAGCAGCTGGCCTCAGTGAGCCTGGTACCCATTGCTAAGTGGCCAAGCCCAGCACTAGTGGCAGCTATCCTCATTTTGCTTCACAGCCTTCCTCAGGCATCTCTAAGCCCAGCACAGCCAAACACAGATAAATTTGTAGCTTACACCAGGTGACTCAAGGCCAGCCCCAGGCAGCAACTGACTGTGGCCTGGCCTAGAGTTTCTCAAAGAGGCCCCAGAACCAATACTCTGTGTGGCCAGTTTAAGAAACATCAGTGCATCACTCAAGCAGCTCCACAAAGAACACACCCATAGGGCAGAATGAGCAGGCATACAAGCACTGTTTAAGTGAGCCATTTACCATAAGGTCATCCCCCAGAAAACAACCTGTCAAGTATTGTCATGACTATTCCTCACAATCAGCCAGCCTGGGAGTCAATTTCACCCACGACGTGCCTACAAGGCTCAACTACAACAGGAGGGAACACACAACCCATTCAAGAAATACCCCTGGATCACCCAGTTGAGGTAACCGGGGAGACTGTACCACTGAGCCTTGAAAGGGCGCCCACTACAAAAGGCCACTTTTCCAAGAATGGAACACAGAGTAGATTTACCTAATACATAGAAATAAGCACAGCCATAATGAGGAGAACAAGAATCATGTTCCAAATGAAAGAAGAGGACAAAACTCCGTAAAAAAGAATGAAACAAAATAAACACAAGCAATCTAATAGATGCAGAGTTAAAACACTGGCATAAGAATGCTCAATGCACCTAAGGGAAGAACAGATGAACTCAGTGAGAAATTACACAAAGAGATAGAAAACTTAGAAATGGAAATAGAAAACAGTAAAAAGCATTAGTCAGAAAGGAAAAATATTCCAGAAGAAATCAACAGGAGGCTAGATAAAGCAGAATACTGAATCACTGATCTGGAAAAATATGGTACAGAAAACCCCAATCAGAATAGTGAAATAAAAAAAGAATTTTAAAAACGAGGATAGTTTAAAGGACATCTGGGACAACATTAACCATACCAACATTTGCATCACAGTGGTACCAAAAGGAGAAGAAAGAGAAAGCAAGAGACTGAGAACCTATAAAAAGAAATATTGACTGAAAACGTCCCTAATCTGGTGAAGGAAATAGACATAAAAGTCCAGAAAGGACAGAAAGTCCCAAACAGGATGAATCCAGAGGCCCACATGAAGACACACCATAATTAAAATTCAAAACATTAAAGACCAAAAGAGAATCTTAAAAGTAGCAAGATAAAAACAGTTAGTTACATACAAGGGAGCTCCCATAAGACTGTCAGCTGAATTTGCAATAGAAACTTTGCAGTTTAAAAAGAATTGGCATGATATATTCAAAGCAATAATAAAAGGAACTACAACCAAGATTACTCTAAGCAGCCAGGCTATCATTTAGAATCACAAGAGATATAAAGAGTTTTGCATAGAAGAAAAAATCTAAACAAGTTCTTCACCACTAAACCAGTATTATAAGAAATATTAAAGGAGTTTTCTTAAGAAGAAAAGAAAAAATATTAATAAGAACATGTAGGAAACAAAATAAATTCTCCATGATGAAGGCAAACACATAATAAAAGCAGTGGATCAATTCAATCAACTATATTTAAAGCTAGTACAAAGATTAAATGAAAAAATAAGGAGATTATTTTATATTACAACAATGAATCACACATGTGCTGCCTACAAGAGACCCTCTTAAGATCAAAAGACCCACTTAAGATCAAAAGACAGACAGAGAGAGAGAAACTAAAGGGATTGAAAAAGGTATTTCATGCAAATAAAAACAAAAAAGATAGAGTGTCAATAATTATATGGAACAAAATACTTTAAGATGAAGGCTGTAAGAAAAGAAAGAGAACCAAGATGGCGGCATAGGTAAATGTCTGTATTCACCCTCCCACAACCACATCAAAATTACAACTAAAATACAGAACAACCGTCATTCAGAACTTTCTGAAAGCTGGCTGAATGGAAGTCCTACAACTAGAGAAGTAAGAAAGAAAGCACATTGAGACTGGTAGGAGGAGCAGAGGCACAAGCTGGTCTGAAACCCACGTGTACTGTTTTTTTTAATCAGGAGGGATATTGTCTCTGCAGAGGCTGCACATGAGGAGCAAGGGGTGCCAGCCCACAACAGACCCACAGACCAGGGTTCCAGAACTTGGAAGAGAAGTCACCATAACTATGGGCTGTAAAAACCAGCTGGAGATCCAGGTGATCCATTTAAAGGGCCAGCACATGAACTTACTTGGACTCCCAGCACAGAAGTGGCTCTGGGGGACTCAAACACTTATGGGGAGGAAGTGGATTGACTGGCATCAGGGCTGGAACTCGGAAACAGCTTTCTCCCAGATGGGGGAGCTGGCAGTGGTCATTGTTCCTGTGCTGGGACCTTCCCTGTTGCAGGGTTGACTGGCAGCCATATCTGAGTCTCCATCATCTTGGAGCACACTGTTTGCTCCACCCTGGGGATTCCTTGAAACCCTGCTCCATCCAATTTGCAGCCCCACACAATCTCTTTGCAGCAGCTTTTTCATATGAATGACCTGTCCTGGCTCAGGTTTCAGACTTCGTTAAAATCTCTCAAACAAGCTTCAGCTGGTGTCAGCATGCCCCAAACCTAACAAGAAAAGGCCCAAGACTCAGCACTAGCACCAGCCTGCCTTGTTTCATAGCTGGGCCTCATCTGGTCAGCTCCAAGGCCAATAAAAATAGTTAAGTAAATAACAGCCATCTTCAGATCTCTTTGTAGCTTCTTCTACATGGCCCCAAGAGATGGCTGACATTGCACCTCCCTAAAGGTGCCAGAGCCAGTGTACCCTGTGGACAGCTTCAAATCATAGCAGATTATACTCTACACATCCACAAACGACACACTCAAAAGGTAGACTCAGTGAGCACCAAAACCTCACTGAAGCAAGCCCTGCTCCATAGGGGTATCTACTGCACAGCAGCTCTCCCACTGTAGTCACAGCTGGTCCTCACAGCCAGTTGGCCTGGAGGTCAACTCCTCCCAGTGATGCCAAGAGTATTCAAGGCTCAACTAAAAGACTGTGCACACATCCCACATGGGTCCACCTAGAGTGCCCAGCTCACATGACTGAGGAGGCTGAGCCACTGGGCCCTACAGGACACCTACTACACAAGGTCACTCTGCCAATTTCAGGAGACATAGCAGCTCTACCTAATACATAGAAACAAACACAGGGAAGCAATCAAAATGCGGACAAAGAAACATGTCACAAATGAAAGAAATGGAAGCAAGAAAACTACTGGTTACAGAGTTTAAAACCATGGTGATAAGGTTACACAAGGATCTTTATGAGACTTTCAAGGATCTTAGTGAGAATGTCAAAGACATTCAAAAGGATCAGTCAGAAATTAAGCATACACTAGCTGAATTAAAGAATAATTTACAGGGATTCAACAGTAGAGTAGAGAATTCCAATAATCAAATCAACGATTTGGAATATGAGGAAGCAAAAAACACCCCCCCCCCAAAAAAAAGAATCCAAAAATATGAAGATAGTGTAAGGAGCCTCTGGGACAACTTCAAGCATACCAAGATTCATATTGTGGGGGTGCCAGAAGAAGAAGAGAGAGAGAAAGATATTGAAAACCTATTTGAAGAAATAATGACAGAATACTTCCCCCTACCTGGTGCAAAAAATAGACCTAAAAGTCCAGGAAGCACAGAGTCTCAAACAAGAGGAAAATAAAGAGGTCCTAGACATATCATAATTAAAATGCCAAGGGTTAAAGACAAAGATAGAATCTTAAAAGCAGTAAGAGAAAAGCAGTTAGTTACCTACAAGGGAGCATCCATATGACTGTCAGCTGATTTCTCAACAGAAACTTTGCAGGCCAGAAGGGAGTGGCAAGAAATATTCAAAGTAATGGATAGTAAGGACCTACAGCCAAGATTACTCTACTCAGCAAGGTTCTCATTTAGAATTGGGATCCAAATAAAGAACTTCAGAAATAAGAAAAAACTAAAGGAGTTCATCACTACCAAACCAGTATTACATCAAATTTTGAAGGGTATTCTTTAAAAAAAATATATATATATATATATATATTTCAGAGAGGAAGGGAGAGGGAGAGAGAGATAGAAACATCAATAATGAGAGAGAATCACTGATCGACTGCCTCTTGCACACCCCCTACTGGGGATCGAGCCTGCAATCTGGACACGTGCTCCCAACTGGAATTGAACCCTGGACCCTTCAGTTCACAGGCTGACACTCTATCCACTGAGCAAAACCAGATATGGCTGAAGGATATTCTTTAAGAAGAGGAAAAAAAGGAGGAGGAGGAGGAGAAGGAGGAGAAGAAGGAGGAGGAGAAGGAGGAGGAGGAGGAGGAGGAGGAGGAGGAGGAGGAGGAGGAGGAGGAGGAGGAGGAGAAATGAGTAATAAAATGACAACAAATACATATCTATCAACAATTGAATCTAAAAATCAAAATAAATGAACAAGAAACCTAATAAACAAAATAAATTGGCAAATAAAGTAGAATCAGAGGCATGGAACACACTGGAATCTCAGGGAAGTGGGTGGGGACGAGAAGAGATTAACCAAAGGTCTTATCTATGGACACAGACAGTAGGGTGTTAAAGGCCTGGGGTGGGGTGGGAACCAGGTGGAGGGGCAGGCAATGGGGTAAAACAGGGACATATGTAATATTCTCAACAATAAAGATTTTTTTAAAAAATAGTAAAAAATAATTTTAAAAAGAAAAGAAAATGAAGGGCATTTCATAATGATAAAACAATCAATCTAATAAGAGGACCTATCTCTCTTAAACATCCACACATCTAATGTAGGAACAATATAATATAAAGGAGAAATTGACAATTATAAGAGAAGAGATAGATAGTCATAGTAGAGGACTTCAACACCCATTGACATCAATGAACAAATATTCAAAACACAGAATCAAGAAAAAAATCTATGGTCTTAAATGACACATTGGACCAAATGAACTTAATTGATATTGTTAGGACATGTCACCCAACAGTAGTGATATATACATTTTTCTCAAGTGCACATGGAACATTTTCTGGGACAGACCACTTGTTGGGCCACAAAACAAGTCTCATTAATTTTAAAAAGATTGAGCCCTGGCTGGTTTGGCTCAGTGGATAGAGCATCGGCCTGCCGACTGAAGGTTCCCAGGTTTGATTCCGGTCAAGGGCATGTACCTTGGTTGCGGGCACATCCCCAGTAGGGGGTGTGCAGGAGGCAGCTGATCGATGTTTCTCTCTCATCAATGTTTCTAACTCTCTATCCCTCTCCCTTCCTCTCTGTAAAAAATCAATAAAATATATTTTTTTAAAAAGATTGAAATGCTATCAAGCATCTTCTCAGATCACAGTGATATTAAACTAGAAATCAATCACAAGAAAACAAACAAACAGAAAAGCACACAAACACAGGGAAGCCACGTAGCATGCTACTAAAGAATCAGTGGGTTAACAACAGGACAAAAGATACTTCGACACAAATGAAAGTAAAAACACAGTGATCAAAAGTTTATGGAACAAAAACACAGTAGTTCTGAGGGGAAAGTTTATAGCAATACAAGCCTCCCTCAAGAAACAAGAAAAATCTCAAATAAACAATTTAACCTTACACCTAAATTAACTAGATAAATAAATAAAAAAGTCCAAAGTGAATAGATAGAAATAAATAATGAAGATAAGAGTGGAAATAAATAAAATGGGGCTTAAAAATACAATAGGAAAGATTAATGAAACCAAGATCTGGTTCTTTGAAAAGATTAACAAGGATCAAAGATGGTGGCCCAGTAGGTGAAAGTTACACTCCCCTCCTCATAGGACCAACCCAGACTTACAACTAAACTATAGACAATCAACTTGAAAAAACAATTGTAGACTAGCTGAACAGAAGTTTTATAACTAAGAACATAGAGGATTTGCGTAGAGACGGGAAAAGGACGGGCCACACACCCATGTGTGGAGGTTGAAAATTCAGAGGAATATTTCAGCTACGAAGGTCCCCTGAGGACTAAGGGGTCTCAGCCCCACTCTGAGCTCCCAGCCCAGAGCATCAATGCTGGGAATAGAAGCCCACATAACATCTGACTGTGAAAATCAGCAATTAAACAAAGGTGGTAAAAAACACACAAATGTCACTGAAATGAAATTGAAGAAGATCCAAATAAATGGATCATAAACAGGAAGAATTAACACCATTAAAATATACAGACTATGTAATACTTTAAACAATAAAGAATTTAAATTGAAATATATATATATATATATAATATATACAGATTATGCAAAGCAATCTGTAATTCAATGCAATTTCTTTAAAGTTGCCAATTGCATTTTTCACAGAACTAGAACAAATCATCCAAAAATTAACATGGAACAGAAAATGGCCCTGAATAGCCTCAGCAATCTAAAGAAAGAAGAACAGGTAGATAAATGGAACAGAATAGAGCCCAGAAATAAACCCACACTTTTATAGCCAACTAGAATTGGACAAAGAAGGCAAGAACATACAACGAGGTAAAAAAAAGTCTATTCAATAGATGGTGCTGGGAAACTTGGACAGACACAGGGATGTGCAAGTGATAAGAGCATAGTTTATGCATCGTTCCATAGTATCTGGAAACCTGGAAGGAATAGAAACTTGTCTAGGAAATTTTAAATTATCAAAATTGACTCAATAAAATGTAGAAGACATAACAGTTCAATAACTGCAATTATAATTGATAAGTTAGGAATTGGAGCAGATGGTTTTTCTGAGGAGTTCTAATAAACCTTCAAGGCTTGATTCCTTAATTTCTCCCAGAACACAGGGAAAACATGAAAGTCCCACTCATTTTATCCTTCAAACAGAATTACACCCTATAAACTGTCCAAAAAACAAATGAACAGTAGAAAACTATTAGCAAGTTGAATAAAGCTGAGTGGAAGGATGAAACTACAAAAACAATCTTATGACCACGGAATTATCTCAGAAATGTGGTCATGCTTCAACATCAAAGAACTCGCTCCACCTGATGCACTAACTACATGAAATTACATGATACTTATGAGATACAATAAGAAATAAAAATCATGTTACTTCAATAGATTCTGAAAAAAAAAATTATAAAATCTGACCCATATTCCTGCATTAAAAAAAAAAAGTTATCTAGGTTTAAATGAAAACTTTTTTAAATTGAAATTTTTATCTCCCAAAATGTATAGCCAACTTTATACTGAATGAGGTAAAACTAAAATCAACTGCTAGTAGTCATTACTTATCATCAATGTACCATGGACCTGGTCAATGCTATAAGGAAGGAAATGGTATTTTTGTCAATCTTGAATTACAATATCTAACTAGAGAATTTCTTGGTCTATTATTAAAATTAATTGAACTCAACAAGGCAGTTACAATCAATAACAACTTAGAAAAAGCAACAAAGTCTCATACACCCTGATCTCAGGTTTATGTGAAAGTAAATATGAAACATACAAAAAAGTCATCTGTGACATGCAGTTTTCCTGTTAATAGGATACCTTTGCTATTGGATTCCCTATGTGTCCGTTTACATAAATATTGCATTTCCTTTGTTGGACACATGTTTGCTTCTCGACGTCACAGTGGCACCTGTGCTAAGGAATAAACCCAAGAACTGTAAGTGTGCTGAGCAAACTCAGAAAAAGCAGGAACTGAGGAAGAGCCGCACGGACTGGTCAGCGAGGTCATCCTCAAAAAAAAGGCAGAATATGGATCGACTATTTCATCAACACAGTGATCGAATATAACAACCAAATGCAGAGATGATTCAACAGTGGTTTCTGAAGTGGTAAATTAGTCCATTTTCACAGGAAAGAGAACAGACTAGGCAGGTAAAATCCCTCTTCATATAGGAGAAAATAGTCGTAGCTGGATTGACCAATTGCAGCAGAAGAATAGTAAGGAACACACAAGTTCTAATAATGTCAATAGACCAGATTAATCTATTGTCATGCTGGAATAATGGGTTATATAACAATGGCCAAGTGAGATTTAAAAGCTAATAATTTGGAAGAGAAGCAATAGGCAGCAGGAAAGAAAGGAAAGGGCCAAGAGCGGAGAGGAAATGTGCAAAGGTGCACCTAAAACATATTTGCTGATGTGAGAAGGACCTCTGTAAAGGCAGCTGTGGCAGTGATGAGGTTGGGTCAGGTTAGATCTGGTCAGGGAAAGGGCCAGCCAGTGCTCTGACTGAAAATCGGCTGTTGGTAGCGCACACCCTATGATTGCCATCAGCTGGAAGACACTCTATTTCTCTGAACCTGGAAAGAGCACTGAAACTGTAGGAGGGATTGATTTTGTCCCACAGGTTGTCAGGAGCCACATCCTATATAATAAAAGGCTAATATGCAAAGTGTCCCCTCAGGAGTTTGACTGACCGGGAGTTTGACCACTCACTATGATATGCGCTGACCACCAGCAGCCGGCAGCCAGGGGAAGGAAGGTCCCGATCTACCCTGATTGCGGGCCAGGCCTAGGGACCCTACCTGTGCATGAATTTCATGCACCAGACCTCTAGTTAAATAATAATACAGCTGTTGGTCAGCCCCCACATGTGTTCCCAACAGCTTTCTGGGGTGCACTCACATTTTTGAGCATACCCATCGCTCCGATGTTTCTGAAACTAAGCCAGGGCACTTGAGCTTGCCCTCCTGTAGAGGAGTGGAGGGCTCACACTTGCTTTGACTCCTTATTCTTCATGAGGCAGTTTCCAAACAAGGATAATGATTACAGTAAGTGCAACAAGCTCCACATCACGCAGCGCTCCCCTGGCACCTCTGGCCAAACATCAAACAGCTACTGTGTTATCTCAGACCCAGTTTCTACATCTCATCTGCCTAATTACCTTCTCACAACAGGGCTCTTTACTATTATTATTATTGTTGTTGTTGTTGTTGTTATTATTACTAGAGCCCAATGTATGAAATTCATGCAAGAGTAGGCCTTCCTTTCCCTGGCTGTCGGTACTGGTTTCTCTCTGGCACCCGGGACTCAGGCTTCCCTCACAGCCCCGGCTTCATCCAAAAGGTCGTCCGGAAGGACGTCCTGTCTAATTAGCATATTATGCTTTTATTATTATTGATTCCTGATTTTCAACAACTGAAACAATGCACAGATCATTGAGTTATGGACAAAAAGAGCTGTGTTTACCTCCCCCTCACCACCGAAGGGGACCAGAGACTCCAAAGATCACTCATCCCATTTAATATCCAGTGTCCACAGTCAGCCTCACATGTCCTGTTGCTTCAATCTTGTAGGCCATGAGTGAAGAATAGAGGCTTTTCTCTCTGCCTGAAACCCCCTTGCCTTCTTCGGGTTCCCTCTTATCTTTTTACCCAGACTTAGCTCAGGCAGGCACCACTTGGGAAATCCCTGAGCTCCTCAAGGCGCCCGGGGCACCTGGCACCACGTTATTCTCCAACTCCCACCCTGGACGGGCACCACTTTATCCCCACCTTCCACCCTGGACAGGTACCACTTTATTCCCACCTCCCACTCTGGACAGGCACCACTTTATCCCGACCTCCCACCCTGGACGGGCACCACTTTATCCCCACCTTCCACCCTGGACAGGTACCACTTTATTCCCACCTCCCACTCTGGACAGGCACCACTTTATCCCGACCTCCCACCCTGGACGGGCACCACTTTATCCCCACCTCCCACCCTGGACAGGTACCACTTTATCCCCACCTCCCACCCTGGACAGGCACCACTTTATCCCGACCTCCCACCCTGGATGGGCACCACTTTATCCCCACCTCCCACCCTGGACGGGCACCACTTTATCCCCACCTCCCACCCTGGATGGGCACCACTTTATCCCCACCTCCCACTCTGGACGGGCACCAGCTGCCTCCTCCACATGAGGATGTGGTGACTAAGAGACCTTGTAAGGCAGAGGCTGGGTAGATTCTATACTTAATCCACATCACCCCTGGACAAGAAGTACTCAGTGGTGATTTTTTTTTTTTAATTTATTGATGAGAGAGAAAAGAGGAGAGGAAAGGGGAGGGGAGGGTGGAGAGGGGTGGGGAGGGGAGGGGAAGGAAGGGAAGGGAAGGGAAGGGAAGGGAAGGGAAGGGAAGGGAAGGGAAGGGAAGGGAAGGGAAGGGAGGAGAGGAGAGGAGAGGAGAGGAGAGGAGAGGAGAGGAGAGGAGAGGAGAGGGGAGGGGAGGGGAGGGGAGGGGAGGGGAGGGGAGGGGAGGGGAGGGGAGGGGAGGGGAGGGGAGGGGAGGGGAGGGGAGGAGAGGAGAGGAGAGGAGAGGAGAGGAGAGGAGAGGAGAGGAGAGGAGAGGAGAGGAGAAGAGAGAGAAGAGAAGAGAAGAGAAGAGAAGAGAAGAGAAGAGAAGAGAAGAGAAGAGAAGAGAAGAGAAGAGAAGAGAAGAGAAGAGAAGAGAAGAGAAGAGAAGAGAAGAGAAGAGAAGAGAAGAGAAGAGAAGATGAGACTATGCACAAAAAACAATCCATGGATCTGGGTAGGGGGTATATGGGCATTCTTTGCACTATTCGTATTCTTGTCACTTTTCTAAAGTTTAACTTTTTTTGTTCTCACCCGAGGATATGTTTTTAATATTTTATATTTTATATAGAGAGAGAAACATCAATGTGAGAAAGAAACACTTATCGGTTGGTTGCCTCCTGTACTCGCCCCAACCAGATATCAAACCTGAAACCTGAGTATGTGCCCTGACGTAGAATCAAACCCACACCGTTGGTGTATGGGACGACACTCCAACCACTTGACCCTCCTGACCAGGGCTAACTTATTTTTAAATAAGTTAAAAGCAGAGAAATCTATGAGGAGATTTTTTTTTGGTCAGAGACCCTATTCACAAATAAATACTTTTAAAGAATGATAATAGCTACCACTTGTTGTGGAACTGCCAGGAATTTTACATGCATTTTCTTTTATATTCATAACAACCATGTAACACAGGCTTGTATTTTCTGCATTCTTTTTATTACTTTTGTATGATGTTTCCAATGTCTATAAGAACTACAGTTATTTATAGCTTTGCATTAAAACTTGATTCTAATTACAGATATGTAAATATGCCCCCAACCTATTAATAAATTCAAGTATTGCAACTCATTAGCTGAGTCTCTATAAGCCCCAATAACAATATAGTGAGGCAGTTTCTCCCCTCTGCTACCCCCAGCTTCTAAGGCCGTATCAAGCCTGTATTCTCTAATGCTTTTGTTTTAACTGTACACATTGGAAACTCAGAGATAACTATGTTTTCTGTTCCTGGCTTTCTCTCTAATCTCCAGAAATTTCTTAGAATCTGTCCCCTTCATGCAATCATTCTATTATATGCAAATATTTCCTTTCAAAAAATCAGAAGTTGCACTCCACCTCCTTCTAAGCCAATTGCAAAGGAATCTGGTCATTTAAAAAGCTCAGCAGGAAAGACACATGGATAAATGTGCCCTCAGGAGAGGGAAAGCAGGACCCAGGAAAAACCAAGTTAACATTGTACCATCTAGTTTCTTGCTTCTCCACAAGACGGAAACTTCATAATTTTTTAAAAAAACTCTAAGACAGGTCATTTTCTTCTTGCATAGTTTTTCTTCTAGCCAGGCTTTAATTGTTAATCAGTTAAAAAATTAATTTAGCTCTAAGAAGACCTCCTTGGTTTAGGATGGTAAGTCAATTCCCTCCACTTTAAAATAGCTTTTAAATAACTGACTATGTAATTTATTATTTATGTAGCTGATAATATTATTCATTATTCAATCACATAATTATCACTCAATGATCAGGGATGACTATAGGAATGAAATATCTGGTTTCAAAAACATTTCATTATATAAGCAATAAGGATAATGAGTTTAATTATCTGACCCCATGAGACAGAAACTTCAGATAAAATATGTTGTGAAACAATAAACATTAGCATGAGCTTTGCAACCATCTTCCTAGAGGAGAATCAGAAAATTTAGAGCCAAGGACAACAAGTACTAGTAGATCACCCCAGACCTTTGCTCTGCAGATGAGGATGTGAGGCCCAGAGAAGGACCGTGGTACCCCGAGTCCCTCGCAGCATGTGCCAGTTTTCCTGCTAGAGTTGACCGCCATCTCCTCTACTTCCTAATGCCAAGAAAGTGGACCATCCGTGGAGAACACCAGCTATACATCATGGAAATCATATTTTCCCTTGCTGCATTATTCTTTTTATTCTAGTATGTACTATGCTTTCAAAAAATGCTGCTGCAGACCCACTACATTCACTTTAACGCAAATGCAGCCATGGGTTTCAACCTGCAGAGTGTTCTGTGCAGTGGCAAATCCTGCTCAGGTCTACTGCTTCCAGCGGGACTTCCTAACCACAGAGAATCCCTCCTTTCCTTATTAGTTGTTACTTGGCGCATGTGTTGAACAAATGAATGAGAAATGACTGAATGGTGGGAAAACTGCTGAAGAGAGTCCAACCATCAGCACAATGTTCTTTCTAGTCCAGAACCCAGGACTGGCCCTTTCTGAGCTTGTCACTGTCACTTGCTGTTGACAAGGGGCCACGGTCCCTGTCCACGGGAGGCTGCAGACTACTCTGAGGACAGCGTAAGAGCATAAGCTATGTCCACCTGCCTGAGAACGTGATAGAAGATGAATGGCCCATCCCCAGGAGGCACCGAAGCCCTTGGAAGAGCGTGCTAGTCTACACCCACCCCCTTCACAGGTGCGGAAGCCCCTCCATCCCCCACCTGCTGCCTCACAGCTCAGTCCTC
Source organism: Plecotus auritus (assembly GCF_963455305.1). NCBI lineage: Eukaryota > Metazoa > Chordata > Mammalia > Chiroptera > Vespertilionidae > Plecotus > Plecotus auritus. Next base: position 97,612,916 of record NC_137776.1, read on the forward strand.
TTGGCAGGCTCTCCACTCTGCCTGGACCAGTTTGCTTCCCCAACACTGAGGTGATTGCTCCTGTTTTCTCCCAAGGCTGTGTTGTGATTTTCTGTGGCCTGTCACTTGACCAGACTTCTACATCTTTACATAGAAGATTGAAATGGTAATTTATCTCCTGTCTCTCCCCCCGCCCCCCGTTTCTGAAGACATCAGACATGACCCCACAGAGCTCCCTGACTGGATGCTGCACACTGTTCAGGGATTTCTCATGAAGGACAACTGAGCTTCTGCCCAGAAAGCCCCATGCTGAAGGCCATGATGCAACCCTCTTCCTTTGCCTCATCACCATAGAAAGCTAAGACTCATCTCCTCAAAGCCCAACACATCTCTTAAGCTGAACCACACTTCCATCTGTCCTTGAACTTCCAATCCTAAAATAGACCATGAGCTCAGAGGGCAGAGTCCTCTCCACAGTCGGTCATGCTGTCTGAACACCCTCATACCCCCTCTAACTGGAAGCTGTGTCACTGGTGGCACTGTTTCTCTTGCACCTCCCGGTTGATGGCCGTGTTTCTCTCACACGCGTGGGAAAGGCAGCCTCTTTCTTCTCATAACTGCCTCCACACCATGCTCTTCCCTTCCCTCTAAGATCCTGGCCCCTCGAACACCTTCTACCAGACAGTCAGCAGCCGTTCCTCCTATTGCAGTTGTCTGTTTTCCTTCTGACCACATCCCCTCGTTTCCTGAAGATTCTACCCCTGAACCACCATCTTTCTCTTCAGCATCAGTCCCATCACAATGCTTGGTGATTTCAAAATCCTAAATAACCTATCCAATACTATGGCTTCTCGGTTTCTTTACCTTCTCCCTGCCAATGAGTTTGTCATCTACCTACTCCTTATTAGCCACTCATCCCCAGTGATTTTCAAGCAAAGTGATAATTTATTAGTGAGTAATGAAATCATTTTTAGATTACATAAAATAGAACAGGCGACATCAGAGTACATTACCCTATAGGAAGGGTACAAATTGTTTCATAAAACTTTGTTTCAATTATATACATGTGTTTTGGATAGAATTAAAAAATATATCTTTCTAATATTGAGTCATGGTCCAAAAATGTTGAAAAACAGTGTTCTAATATTACCAATTATTGCAGCCTATCCTATATTTCTATATCAAGCATCTCACCATCTAACTGCCACCTCTATCTTCTTGCTCACTCTCTGCCATATTCCAGCTCTGACAACTCCTCAAACACACCAAGTCTTCCAACCCAGTAACTCTGCCCCTTCCCTCGCCCTGGGCCAGCTCACTACTCACTCCCCTCCTTGCCAGCCTGGTAGTCCACAGTCAGCCAGCAAGGCGCTCTCCAGATGTTGACATTCTCAAGGACAGAGACCAAATCCTGATCAACTTTGCATCCCTGGCACCAGCACTGTGCTGGCACAAAATAGGTGTTCAGAGCATCTTTGTTAAATTAACAGGGCTGTTAAGTTAATGAGTCAGAGTTCTGCTGAGCAGGCTGATAAAAGCCTCTATCATTTCTGTTTAATTTTGTTTATCTCTGGACCCACACGCCAGTTAATCTTCTCCACCATTACTCCTCTAATTTCTGCTTTACAGAGTTTTATTCCCACAGTTTAATTCAATAACGTCAAAATGGCAGAGAGAAATATCCTCAACATTCTACTATGCCATGATAAAAATTTCAGTGAGTAATATCATCCATAACTCTTTGATCATATACCTACTGAGAGAAAAAAAAATCCTCAATGACTGTCAAAAGATTAATAGATTTTTATATACAGTTCAAAGTTGTCAGGTATAGTTCATTAGAATAATATATCTATTAAATTTTGCAAGGATTAACATCTCATTATCCCATCCTTGCTATAAAAATGAAGGTTTTATTGTTGCAATAACTTAAATAATTTTTGCCATGTGATACATTCTCTCCAGCCCATCTCCTACCCACCACAGTTCAGGCTTTGACATTACTTTTTTATTAAGTTTAACATTATTTTTAAGGAGAGCATCAGAATGTCAATCCTGGCTATGAGAGATTGATAGAAGGTTGCATTTTAAAGATTCTTATTTTATTCATTTGTGGTTTTACCTATTTTTCCTTTTTTAAAATATTTATTTTTATTTATTTCAGAGAGGAAGGGAGAGGGACAGAGAGAGAAACATCAGTGATGAGAGAGAATCATTGATCGGCTGCCTCCTGCACACCCCCTAGTGGGAATTGAGCCCACAACCCAGCATGTGCCCTTGACCAAAATCAAACCCGGGACGCTTCAGTCCACAAGTCAACGGTCTATCCACTGAGCCAAACCATCTAGGGCTACATGTTTTTCCTTAATACATGTACTATCAGATTTAGCATTTAATCTTTTAAAACGCAAACCAAGATGCAGAACACAGCACTGAGAAAGAAAACCAAATTAGGAATCCAGAAGCCCCTGAGCTGAGGTCTGGGTCTCCTCCAGCACTGGCTCAGTGAGGAAGCCTGGTTACTTCTCTCTTGGAACACTTCTCTGCCACACTCCAAGCTTAATGCCCACGGTGCCCCTCCTGGGTCTCTGCCGATCACACCGGTAACGTGAACTCTGCTATTCACTCTCACCACCCCCTAGAGCAGCGGTTCTCAACCCGTGGGTCATGACCCCTTTGGGGGTCGAACGAACCTTTCACGGGGTCACCTAAGACAGTGGTCAGCAAGCAGCAGCTCGCGAGCCACATGTGGCTCGCGAGCCGCGGTTTGCCGTTCTGTTGACTAATGAGTTTATCAACCACTGGGATAGGGGCTTAATCACAAGGAACAACAGCCTGTAATTATTGGAATCGAGAGCCAGGTGTCCTCAAACTACTGCCCGAGGGCCACATGCGGCCCGCCGAGGACATTTATCCGGCCCACCGGGTGCCGCTGCCTGTCCTGCTTAGCAGCCGACTCGTCCTGGGCCCGCAGTGCCCATAGGAATTTGTTCATAGTTTTTCTTTTAAACTATAGTCCGGCCCTCCAACGGTCTGAGGGACAGTGAACTGGCCCCCTGTTTAAAAAGTTTGAGGACTCCTGGTAGACCATCGGTTGAGAACCACTGCCCTAGAGTCATCTCTTTCCTGGTATTTATCTCATTTTCCTGCAATCATTTGTTTGCATTTATTTTAGTTCCTAGCACATAATAGAACCTCAATAAGTATGTGTTGAATGAATAAAAATAAATGTGTCCCACATTGACTCTAGTACATACTCGGTAGTCAATATATGGTTTGCAATATAATTTCAGAATATAATTTCATTATGTGGATACATCACATTTCATTTTTCTATTTATCCGTTATGGGAATTTGTGTTATTTTCACCTTTTGGTTATTGTCTGAACCCCTGTCTTCACTTATTTTGTGAATATACTAGGAATGGAATTGCTGGATCATATGTTAAGAGATAAAAAGCCAAACACAAAAGGCCATATAGTGTATGATTCCATTTATCTGAAATATCCAGAATAGGCCAATCAATAGAAACAAAAATCAGATGAGTGGTTGCCAGGGGCCGGAGCAGGTACGATGAGGAGTGACCACTTAATAGGTAGAAAATTTAGAGTGATGACATGTTTCAGATCAAGATAATGGTAAGGCCGAAACTGGTTTGGCTCAGTGGATAGAGCGTCGGCCTGCGGACTGAAGGGTCCAGGGTTCGATTCCGGTCAAGGGCATGTACCTTGGTTGCGGGAACATCCCTAGTAGGGGGTGTGCAGGAGGCAGCTGATCAATGTTTCTCTCTCATTGATGTTTCTAGCTCTCTATCCCTCTCCCTTTCTCTCTGTAAAAAATCAATAAAATATATTTTTAAAAAAAAGATAATGGTAAGGATTGCACAACATATGAATCTATTAAATGCCATTACTCTAAATGGTAAATTGTATGTTATGTGTAGTTTACCACACTCTAAAAATCTAGATTATATCTTATATAACATATACTTTTAAATAAAAGTTTCTATATAATATAAAATGTATAACATTATATAAAATAAAACAATGTAAAGCTTTATCCTCATATAAATTTATAATTTGATACTAATATAAACATAACATGCATAATTTACTTAGCACAAAAATAGCATCCCCACAACAAAAAGCTATAACCCCACCCCTGCAGTATATGAAAAGTAGGTGTGACCATTTGGTGAAAGTTGGCTGAAATTACAAAAGGACACTAAAAGTACACAGACTAGTACTGAGGTGATTTTCAGAAAAAGTAAGAGGATGATTAGTTGTTAATTAGCTAATTTCTCATACCAGAGACTCAGTGGATACTGTATAATCCTGAAAATCCAGAAATAAAAGTTTAAGTCCATTTTTTAAACTATAAAGGTAATTATACAGGGCATTAGAGCAGGTCACAGTACTTGGAGTACATGCAAAGAAGCAGAGGCTAGAGGGTGAGAGGTTGGAAAACTCCCCTTAAAAGTAGAAAAGAAACAAGTCAAAAGTGACCATTCAAAGAAGCAAAGGCAGTAAAAGGAATTATATCTGCACTAATTATCTCATCTTTTATAGTAGGACGCCAATAAATGCTGTCAGCGTCTCATAAATCAAGGAATGCACAGTTAAACATATTATTAAAAGTGGTCAGAAAAACAATAACAACAACAATACAAAAAATAAAAACACTTTAACAACAAAACTGAAAACAAAGCACAACTTTCCAGGCTCTCAAAAAAACATCCACACAAAGCAAAGCAATGAAAGAACAAAATATGCACCAAACTGTAAAAAACAAGCAAAAAATACAAGTTAAACTAAAATGTAACTCATATTTAAAAAATGGTAATAAGATGATCTCATCTTTTATTTTTCTAAAGTTATTTGAGAGAAAGAGAGAGAGAGAGAAACATGGATTTGTTGTTCCACTCCTAATGCATTCATTCACTGGTTGATTCTTGTATGTGCCCTGACCAGGGATGGAACCCACAAGCTTGGCTTATGGGATGACACTTGACCAGCTGAGCTATCTGGCCAGGACCTAAAATATTTCTCAAATTGCTTAAAACATAAAATCCATCCACATGATTTAAACAAGAAACACAAAAAAGACTTGGAAATTTTGAAAGAAAAGTGATGGGTAACAACATATAAGCAAACATAAACAAAAAGAATTTAGGAATCCATTATTAATATTAGTCGTAGTTGAATTCAAAGTGGAAAGCAGTGAGTGAAACCAGGAAATGAACTTAATAATGAAAGAAGGCACAACCCCGGCAGGGCAGTCATAAATTTTCACACCAGAACACAAGCATTTGTGAAGCAAGACCTATGAGAAACACCTGGAAATATAGAACCAGTCCACGGCTTCATCGATATTCTCTAGGCCACCAAATGCAAAGTGGAAAAATATAGACTAATACAACTCTAAAGTGCTGGTTAATATGGTGTATCTACTGGATATGTCAAGCTTGCAATAGTTAAACTAGATACATGGTACAACATGGATAAACCTCAAAAACAATGCTATTTATTGTGTTATTATAAATTATTTACATTCATTATATATATATATATATATATATATATATATATATATATATATATTAATAGCATTAAATTCTGATACTTGGCATTATCAATATTAATACTTTTCAGATAGTATGCAATTTGACTTTTTTATTTTCCCTTTGAACCAAGGATAATTTTGCTATTTGTTTGCACTGTTACTTCTAAATTTTTATATTGCTGTCAGAAAGCTCAGACACTCCAAAAGGTAGCTTTATAAGAATAGCATTATTCCTATAAACAATGATTGCAAAATTAAATAAATGTTAATCTAAGATACTAAAAAATAGCCAATATCCACTGACTAAAATATATATATATATATATATATATCAGATCAATTGCTACAGAAAATTTTGAAAAAGTTGTCATAAAATTATAGCCTCACCAAAAGAAATAAAACTTTTAATGACAAATGAAAGTATATACAATCTCACTCCAAATTAAAAGAATAAAAATTAAGTTCAAAATGAAATTCAATTTCCAAATGTCGGAAGGCAAAATTAAGCCATTTGCCAATTCACAATATGGAAGGCATTCTAACACCCTGTGCAGAGTAGGAAAGTGGTTCCACATCTGTAGAGAGTAAATGACAACACGAACTTAAAACGTTCATATCTGACACCAGAACTCTGGTTCTCACAAATTATCCTACACATGCAACTTCCATGGTGCAAGAAAATGTCCACAAAGATTTAAAACAAAGCATTGTTTCTAACAAGAAGAAAAACATATGTTTAACAAGGTAAGGTCATCCAAACAATGGACTATTGCAAGCCAATGGGAAAAATCCCATCAGCATCGACAGGAAGTGTGTATGAGGGGTGTTGGCACTTTTCTGTTCCTTGATCTCGATGCTAGTGACATGGCTGTGCTCATTTTGTTAGAGTTTATCAAGCTGTATACTTATGTGCTTGTTTCTATATGTTTTCATGTCATATCATATCATATCGTATCATATCATATTCCATGGATTGAAAACCAGTTTCTGAAAGGACCAGAGGGCAAATATTTAAGGCTTGAAGGCCATAAAGTATCTGTCACAACTACTACCTGCCTTGTAGTGGGAAGGCAACCCTAGACAACATGCCAACAAATTAACGTGGCTGTGGTGATCTAATAAGAGATTTTTATAAAACAGGCAGTGAGTCTGGCACCATGATTTGCTACTTTCTGTTGTATAGTACATAGAATAAATATGTATATACTATATTATTCTATAATATTTTTTCAAAAGTATGAAGTGCATCTATATTTGCTAATAGGTTAAGATAATGTAGGTCAGAACAATTAATCTAGAACAAAGTATATATCCTCAAAAAGAGGATATATAAAACATATATGTGCATGTTTGTGGATGCTCATTCGAGGAACATTCTGGAAGTGTTCACAAGACCTCACTCCAAGGGCTTGAAGAGAGAGAAAACTTTCATTGTAAATATGCAGGAATTATTGTCATATGTAATTATTCTAAGCCTTAAAGGGAGGTTTGACCAATTTGATCATATATAGTAGATTTATCTACTTAGTATTATATTTCTTAAAAATAATCATTTTCCTCTGATAAAAATGGTGACAAAATGAAGATAATAGCATTTTCTATCTGTGTGTGCAAAAACTTGCCCATCATGTAACAGGAAACAAAACACTGAAACAAGTTACTAACAGATTTTTGTTTCATAAACTTATTATCTCCTTTATTTATAACAACAAATTAAAATGTCATTATCTCTAAAAAATACATTTTTTAAAATTAGCAATTTGTATTTCCATGGGAAGGTAGGAAAATAAAAAGAGAGAAGAATAAAGTATAAAAGAATATTAATAGCTATCTTTTAGTAAGTCACAAATATGCACTATATATTTTATGGGTATTGTTTTCAATTTCAAAGTTATCAGGATAAATGCCATAACATAAAAAACACACACCAAGATATCTCTTTACATATCTATATATATAAAAGCCTAAGCAACCAGCCAACTGGCTGACTGGCTGGACCTTCAGGTAGCTATGATGCACACTGACCACCAGGGGCAGACACTCAATGCAGGAGTGGAACCACAGGCATGGAAACATGGAACAGACTGATGAATCTCAGAGGGAAGCGGGGAGGGAGAGGGGTGGGAAGACATTAACCAAAGATCTTATATGCATACTAGAGGCCTGGTGCACGGAATTGTGCACCGTTGGGGTCCCTTGGCCTGGCCTGTGGGGATCAGGCCAAAACCAGCTCTCTGACATCCCCTGAGGGGCCCTGTATTGCGAGAGGGTACAGGCCAGGCTGAGGGACTCCACCGGTGCCCGAATCTGCCCACCGGGCCTCTAGATGACATATAATAAGCTTCAATTATAAATTTCTATAATCACTACAGAATGAAAAAAAATCCTTGCAAAGTAGGCAGACTCCTTCAGCATCAGCTGCACTTGAGGAAGGGGTCTGGGCAGAGGGCATGTGCAGAAAACAGACTGAATTATAAGGTGTATAAGTCTAACATGTGAAAAATGAGAGGGTTAAAATCTAAAACTATCTTGGGGGCCAGTATTTTCCTGGCTAATGGAAGGCTTGATGGAAGATACAGGGTGTAGAATGCACCTTCACTGGGATAAAGGAATAAAGACAAAGGGTGGCAGTCGCAGGTAGAAACAAGATGCTCCTAACAAGCAAGGCCTTAGGTGCACCTTTGCCATGATGTGAGATGTCTCTCTTCTTCAATAGATTTGCTCTCCTAGCATTCTCAAGTTTCTCAGGGATTCAGTGAAAATCCTAAAAAGCATACATTATTAAAGCATGGGAACAGAGCCAATTTAAAAAGTGTTAGTGACGTCACTATCTATTCTATAGGCTCTTCCATTTTTTAATCTACCTCATGGGGCCCTTTGTCATAAAATGCTTGTGGTACTTCATGATATTCTTAGGCTCTGTGGCAGGAAATAAAATACAGAGTTATTAATTACTGACTGAGGTTGAATTGAAGTTATCCACAAATGTCTCCTTCGGTGAGCACTAATCTTTTATCTTTAACTTTCATGAGAACACATCCTGTCTTACTGTCAAGGGTGCATAGACTCATAGGCATGTGCAGCTGAGGATCCTGGCAGAGCTGGAAAAGCCAAGAATTCCAGCAAGTCACTGATCATCTTTGGCCTGATTGTTTCCCATCGGTTCTCTGCACCAAGTTCCCATCTTGGACCTCAGCCTTTGTTCACTGAGGTCCCGTTGGTATGAAATCAATTTGAATATTTAGGTAACAAAAATGTCATGCTTCTACACAATAAGCTCCTGTATTCCTATCAGTGCCAAACCAATCTTTATATTTGTGACCTGATAAATCATCAAAATATCTTTTCTAATGTGAAAGACACTGGATTTGGGGGTAAGAACTCAATTACCTTTGATATTTAAAGGGTTAAATGTAATAGTTGTCCAAGTCTTTCATTGACCAGTTATCCCCTAAAATACCTTCAACGGTGGTCCTATATTATCAGGGTAGACTATTCTTACTTTCTATAATTGCCAGAGACTCTCTAGCACAAGCTGAGAACACTTGAAATAATAGGCATGCATTAAGCACTTCCTAGCTCTACATTCTCTGCACGGGTTGCATGTAACCCTAATTGTGGTCTTGGAAATAGTGCTGTTTCTCTTCATCTCTCCGAGGGAGAACTGCTGTGTCGGAGGGAGCTACATTCACATGGACAGGCAGCACCAGGGGGGACGTGAAGCCGGCCACTGGGCTGCAGCCTCCACCACCTCTGCCCTAACCAGGTGTAAGAGTGGTCAGAATGACCAGGTAGTTTCCAATGCACACGGGTGGGATCTGAGTAAGCTCTGCCTGATGAAGTCATTTGTTGTGAGAAAAGGCTCTACTATTTATTGGTGTTAGCTAAGTAATCCAATCAATTTCACATAAATGGTGTCACTAGGTATCTTATGCCATATTAACTTTCCCCTGCAATTTAGTTGATACACTGCATTTACCAGATAAATGCTTTCTTAGTTATAACTGGAATTTATGCATCATCTACTGCCCACCCCCCATGCTTTGCTACATTATCTCTAATCACAGGGACCATCATGCTCCTATAAAAGATGGGAAAACTGGAGCTCTGAGAGGTAAATGGCCAGCTCCCTCCCAGAGGCAGCAGGCTCTCAGCCACCTTGTCAGCTTCTAAGCCTGTCCTCACTTGACTGTCCCTGTGGACCCTTCTTCGAAAACAAAATATCTCCCTTTCCTGACCATTTGTCGTTCTCTATTACAGAAGTCTAACATCACAGGAGTATAACATGTTCCTTTAAGTTATAAAACAGAATTGTAGCCACTATCATCTTTAAAGAAGGAAAATTATGTGGGCATTGCTTCTCAGCCCCACATTTTAAAAAAGAGGTCAGTGTTGATTTCCAGACTGACTTAGCTACGCTCCTATCTTTGGTGTCTCTGAGTTCATCCAAGGTCAAGGTCGCTGGGACTGAGGGGGACTCAGGCCAACCTGGACTGGGTCACTGGAAATATCCCCTGCAGCAATCTTTGCACAAACTATACTTTGGTATTTTCCTAGGTTAGAATAACTATCAGTCTTCATACAACATCTTCATACAACAGCCTTCGATTCTAATGGAGTTGATCAGTGTGTTTCCCAAACTTACAGATTGTTTTGCTATTACATGGAAAAACGAATTCCTGTTTGTGATGCTTAAAACCCACTAAATATTCACAACTATTAGATCATTCCACTGATTTAAATGATGCTTTGCCACTCTGCCAGGTTGTACTTGGGCTCATTTTGATCAGAAACTGTAAGAGTTCACAGTCCAAAAGGGTACTTTTGGCTCCTTATTTTGAGTCTTGCTCATAGCCTCAGCCATGCTCTCTGTAAATTCTTGTTCATTACTCACAACAGAAGTTTTCATTTGGCACATGCAGTTTAATAGTAGGATAGTATGACAGGCTTCATTTTTACATGGAAATTACTCAGTTTGAACCATTGCTACATTGCATTGCTCTGCCTGACTATGCCTAAACAGGATCAAACATTAAACTTTCCCCATCAATCGTATCCATGCAGTGGAGAAGTACTGGCAGAAGATAAATAATGGTTTATAATGAAGTAAATCACTCATGTGTTTTGTTACACCCAAAGCTGTGAGACTGGTATATGTGCTGATATATAGGCATAGACAGTTGGTGTAAATCCCATGTAATTCCAGGGATGGACCCCACCATGTAACCTAAAGCAAGGTAATTCTCATAGGCATTCTCCCTTTCCTCATCACCACTTTTTCGGAGAATGAGGCACTAAGGTTCAAGAACCAGATCAACAATCATCTTAATTTTCTTAAAGAAGATTTAAGAGCCAGGCCATTTATTCAATCACCAGGAGAGTGCACTGTTTCAGACACAGTTAAACGTTACTGTGTAAAGGCAATTGAATCTGAATCTATGGGCTGGGATTTGGTGACACCTTAAACTTCTTCCTGTGAAGTACTGCTGTACTTTATGATGCAGCTATTCACTTGACAAGGAGAAAGCAGATCTCAAACTTGGAAAAGATAGACAAAGGGGAAGAGAGAAGGAGAAAGGCTAAAACAGGGAATAGCGGGAGGACATGAGGGAGAAGTAGGCAGATGTGGGAATGGTGGGGAGAGAAAGCCAGTGACAGTTACGTAAATGTAATTAGACATTGCTCATTTTAGGATCATTATTGAAAGTATTTTAACATTTTTATCTATTTCTTTTCAGTATATTAATGTTTCTTTTCTAGGGGCTAACTGAAAAATAAGTTTGATTAGAGATCCAGTTAAGCAAAACAAAGTAAAGCCTAATAAGGAAGTTAAATTCAGATTTTGTCAGTTTGCATACCTAGTCCCAACTTTACTTTTTGCCTGACATGTTAAATGAAAGTATTTGGTGTAATAGTGTCTGCTCATATACACATTCTATGACACATGACAAGGACAAAACCTTGTAAATTGTATATAAGCAACCAGTATTTGTTTGTGTTTTTTAATTTTATTTTATTATTATTATCAGTTTTGAAAAAAAAATTTCCAGAGGCCTCTGGTTACACTTCTGGTTATTTTCTTAAAGATTTAAGAACCAGACCACTTACCTGGTATACAACCACAAGAAGATTGTACTGTTATAAATACAGTTAAACAGTACTGTGCAAAGGTTTTATGGCCTATATACCATTAGCAGGCCTGTGGGAATTTTGTATAACATATAAAAAGGTTGAGGATGCTACATAATAAATGGCATAGCATTATTATTTTCTTCGGTGTTCACTGTAATGGGATAAACCATGATGAATCCTTTAACTCCTCATGCACAAATCCACAGCATTTGCCTTGTAATTTACCAGGAAATAATGCACATCTTTACAACCCTGCCACTTTTCAGAGAAGAGCCAGAGGAGAAGCATTTTAATTGGACAATAGTTTTCAGTCTACCTTGAGAGCACAGCCATCACTGGGTTTCACCCTTCATTGAGGGCTCCTGTCTTCTCTGCATTTCCATGGCATTTAAATTGTATTGGTTTGATACTCCTTCTAATTTCCCGTACCTAAAGAAGGCATTCTTCAATTCTATGTTCCTTCTAGATATTGAGCCATCTTTGACTCCAACCACCTGCCAATATCAAGCTCCTACTCTGGAAACTGCAGATTATAGGGATGTAGCCTTTACAAAGAAGACAGAGTTTCTGATTCAAGAACTTACTAAACACAGTAGAAGGAGAAGGGCTTGTGTTGACTGAGCACCCACTATGCATGGCCGTGCCAGGAACATGATGGAAACCAACTCATAGCCACTCCCTCTGCTCTGTCTCATTGCATGCCACCCTTACAAGAACTATGATATAATATAGATACCAACATCATCATCATCCTTTATTGGAGGAAGAATGGGATCAGAACCATTAAATAAGTTGTCATGACTTAAAAGCTAGTGAGTGCCAGAGCTCAGATTTGAACCCAGGAGTGTCTGACACACAAGCCCACACACTACACCATGTCTTCCAAATGGCTTAGAGCAAAGAATTCATAATATACACTATTAGGGTTTAGCCGGTGACATGAGCTGTGAAGGAATTCACAACTGAGAGAAGAGATGCAGGGAGGAAATTTATTTTACTTTCCAAGGGAAGGAAGGGACAGTCAATACAGGGCTGGGAAGAAAGGGTGGCTTGCACTTTTAAAGAGCAAACAGTTGCTGTTGCTAAGCAACAAGGAAGGGAGGGGAATTGTGTTGAAGTTGCCCAGGTAACAGGAGGTTGTCTTGAAAAGTTACAGTTTGTTTACTTTCCAGGAGACTGTAGGTCTGACAGATGTCCTAAGGAGGTGTTTTTATCAGCATCTTCTTCCAAGTTTGTAAAACATGCTTAGAGCAAAAGTTACGAAGAGTTCTAAAGGGGAAGGCTTGGGTTTGAAGGGGAGAAGGAAGGGCACTTTCTACTAGCTACTGACTCTTTGGTGGAATTATCCCTAAATAATTAAAACAGCAGGGAGGGGAGATCCAAGATGGCGGCATAGGTAAACACCTAAACTGCTGCCTCGCACAACAATTTCAAAACTACAACTAAAAGACAAAACGTCTATCACCCAGAACCACGGGAAAGCTGGCTGAGTGGAAGTTCTACAACTAGAAGGAAAGAGCAAACAGCATTGAGGGGTGCACAAGCACTGAAAAGCTGAGGTACAGAGACGTGCAAATCGGGCTGGCGACTGGTGACTGGGAGCGCTGCTGTTTTCAACCCGAAGGGAGATAAGCTCCCGATTACTCTGAACTCGTTTCTGGGGAGACGCGGGGGACCCAAACTCCTACGGGGAGAAGCTGGACTGTCTGCCGTGGGGTCGGAAAGTGAGGGAGGCTTGCTTGCAGGGCTGCACGCAGGAACAATTGTTTATTGTGCTGGGGCGCAGGACGCAGGGACACGGTCGGAGCCACAGAGCCGGCTTACTGGCAGCCATCGCTGTTTGCCACGCCCTAGCCTAGTCACACCCTGAGACCCCGCCCGGCACAATCTACAAACCCACCCAAGCTCCAAGCAGCGGCTTTAGCATATGAATGGCCTGCCCTATTGCAGCTTAACCTAGCAAACTTGCACCCTGGGTCAGACAGATCCAAAACCTCCAAATCCCAAGCAAAGAGGAGAAAACTGTAGTTCTTGCTATAGTGCCTGCTGGGTGGCTTCAGACAGTAGCTGACCTGCACCCCATTGGAGATCCAGAAGCCAGTGTACCTAGTGGTCAGTGTGAGACACCCGATTTCAACTCCTCACATCCATAAGTGATACATTCAAGAGGCAGACTCAGTGAGCACCAAAGCCCCACTGAAACAAGTCCTGCACCATAAGCGTGTATCCAGCGCAGCAGTTCTTCCATTATAGACACAGCGGGTCCTCACAGCCAATTGGCCTGGAGGTCAATTCCTCCCAGTGTACCAACAGCAATCAAGACTTAACTACACCAAGACTTTGCACTCAGCCCACAAAGGGGTGTACCAAAGGCGTCCACCTCAGGTGATTGGGGAGGCTGAGCTACTGGCAACTATAGGTCACCTACCACACAAAGCCACTCCATCAACACAAGGAAGCAACAAAATGCGGAGACAAAGAAACATGTCACGAATGAGAGAAATGGAGGAAAGCAAACTAATGGACGACATAGAGTTCAGAACCACATTTATAAGGTTACTCAAGAATCTTCTAAAAACTGCCGAGAAACTTGATGAGACCTCCGAGGAGCTTAGTGAGACCTTCAAGGACCTTAATGAGAATGCCAAAAAAATGGAAAAGGACCAGTCAGAAATTAAGCATACACTGTCTGAAATAAAGAATATACAGAAACTCAACTGTAGATCAACGTACCCCAAGAATCAAACCAAAGATCTGAAATATGAGGAAACAAAAAACACCCAACCAGAAAAACAAAAAGAAAAAATCCAAAAATATGAAGATAGTGTAAGGAGCCTCTGGGACAACTTTAAGGGTACCAACATCTGAATTTTTGGGGTGCCAGAAGAAGAGAGAGAGCAAAATATTGAAAACCTATTAGAAGAAATAATGACAGAAAACTTTCCCTACCTGGTGAAAGAAATAGACTTACAAGTTCAGGAAGCACACAGAACCCCATACAAGAGGAATCCAAAGAGGACCACACCAAGACACATCATAATTAAAATGCCAAGGGCAAAAGACAAAGAGAGAATCTTGAAAGCAGCAAGAGAAAAACGGTTAGTTACCTACAAGGGAGCACCCATACAACTGTCAGCTGATATCTCTGCAGAAACTATGCAGGCCAGAAGGGAGTGGCAAGAAATATTCAAAGTGATGAACAGCAAGAACCTACAACCAAGATTACTCTACCCAGCAAAGCTATCATTCAGAGTTGAAGGGCAGATAAAGAGCTTCACAGACAAGAAAAAGCTAAAGGAGTTCATCACCACCAAACCAGGATTACATGAAATGCTAAAGGGTGTTCTTTAAGAAGAGGAAGAAGAAGAAAAAGTTAAAGATAAAAATTATGAACAACAAAATGACATCAAATACACACCTACCAACAAGTGAATCTAAAAATCAAGTGAATAAAAAATCTGAAGAACAGAATGGACTGGTGAATATAATAGAATCAGGGACATAGAAAGGGAGTGGACTGACAATTCTCAGGGGGGAGGAGGTGTGAGGGGTGAGGGAAGAGACTGGACAAAAAGCTTACACCTATGGATGAAGACAGTGGCGGGGGGGTAAGGGCATGGGGTGGGGTGGGGAATCAGGTGGAGGGGAGCTAGGGGGAAAAAAAAGAGGAACACCTGTAATAAACTGAACAATAAAGATTTATTTTAAAAAAAATAAAAATAAAATAAAACAGCAGGGAGGAGGGAGTTGGGGGCAGAATGGGAGCCTTGGGTGGAGCAGCCCTTATCTATCCCACTGTTTAAATAGAGGGGATGTTTAAGTCAGAAGAGTCAACAATCTTGGGGTTTAATTACCAGGTGCTTATAAATTGTGGAAGGCCATAGCAAAAAAAGGAAGAGGCCTGTTTTCTATCCTTACCTAAACATATAACATAAATAATTGGAGAACCAAGGTAGAGTACAATAAATTGACAAAACGTTCATGAAGGGTAAGAAATTATTGTGATGAGTTGGCCTGGGAAGTCCAGGTGAGTATGCAATATAAAGATAATTTCATTGCATTTAAATTTAGTTGACCATATTTTAAATCAACATTATTCTGTCTTTTAAATACCCTTCCGGAAGTGCCCAACATTTTTAGAATATGAAACAAAACTTGCAAGAATGTAAGACTGAAATGAGTAAAATAAATGAAAATTCAATTGTAACACCCTATCTCATTTTACAAAACTGAAAATTTCAGGGTTAGGAACTTAAGATGGTTTTTGCCCTGAAATCTTTATTTTAATCTGAAATAATTAAAGCCCATAGAGTAAAACATTTTTTGCCCAAAGCCAAAATAGAAAAAAGAAGTCAAGTTTCTGATTCCTAATCAACTTTGATACTACATTAAAATGGAAAATTCCTAGTTTCTTAAAGTACTAATCTAATTATCAAATAGCCTTAGAATAAAAAAACAACAATGAATCCAGTGCCACTGAGGGTGAACTAGTTCTTGATTCAATCACTCATCTTCTGCAAGAAACAGAGCAGGCTGCCCTGGCAGTCACATCTTCCCTTTGAAATGTCTTACTTCCTTTTCCTCAGTCAAGTATGTTGGTACTTTGTTTGGTTCACAATTCCCACAGAGGATATAATGATATGGACAGATACAGCCAGTTCTTTTAACAATAGATGTTTATTAAGTATCCAACTATGTGTCAGACTCAACCCTGGGTTCTAAGAAATCAGCATCATCTAATGAGGAAAGAGAAGTCAAAACAGGTAATTAGATTATTTCAATTTTCACCCCACTAATTCAGTAAGTATATATTGAGACAAGCATTTGGCTAAACCATGAACAAAAACAGACATAGTTCTCTCAGTCCACTGATCAAATCATCATAAAATAAGTATAAAATTGCAACCAGGGCAAGTGATTCAACAAAGAGGCACCCAGTGTCACACAAGTAAGTCATGAAGGCAGTCTACCAAAGGCTGGAAAGTTGAAAAAGGTGTCCCCTCTTTAGAAAAAATGTTTGTGCCAAAACCGGTTTGGCTCAGTGGATAGAGCGTCAGCCTGCGGACTGAAAGGTCCCAGGTTCGATTCCGGTCAAGGGCATGTAACTTGGTTGCGGGCACATCCCCAGTAGGAGGTGTGCAAGAGGCAGCTGATCGATGTTTCTCTCTCATCGATGTTTCTGACTATCTATCCCTCTTCCTTCCTCTCTGTAAAAAAATCAATAAAATATATTTTTAAAAAAAATGTTTGTGTGCATGTGCACATGATACCATAAACTAAAAATTTTAAAGTTGATGAAAAAAGTTATCACAAAGAACAATGAGGATAAGAATGATTAGAGGAAAAATCATGGGGGAGGAAAGATTAGACAAAGTCCAGGTGACTTTGTGCACATCACTTGAAGCCATTTCTCAGAGTAACAGTGAGCCAACCAAATGAACTGTCTCCATGGAGATTTTTAATATGAAGTCATAACTTTCACTGATGTTTTACCATTACTTAATTTATTAAAACTTACTTTAACTCCTCACAAGCATTTGCTAAAGGAATAAATTATCTATCCTATAAGACCACAATACTAGGACTTCAATTTGAAAATAACTTTTGAATAATTTCCTTGGAATAAAATACTCTAAATTATTTCTTCCCTCACAAACATACAAGGTATTTTCCTTGAGTCAAATTATTCTAATATTAGATAGAAACTTCTTTGAATTTAGGAATCTTAGAATGATAGAACCTAGCCTTAGCACCAAGAGAAAAGTTAGGACAAGTATTAAGCTACTTCCACTAAACACAGTTCTGCCCCAGGGCCAGCTGTCCAGCTCAATAATATCCTGAATATAACAGAAGCTCTGAGTATGTTGCTGTGAGGGGCTGATGATGGATGGCATATCCATCAGTCAGTAAGACTGAGGGCAATCGCTAGTCTTTGGAATAACCTTAGAGTGGTGTTAGAATGAGCAGGTTTGAACCTAACAGTTATAATAAAGAAAAAACAAAAGAGAAAAGGGGGCAATATGAGTTGATAAAAAGTAGAGGTTGATAGAGAAAATAAGAGAAATAATGATTATAAGAAAACAGACGAAAAACAAAATATTAATTAGACAAAGGTCTTGGTTCAAATTCTTGGATGAAGCTTTTCACTATCTGAAGTCATACTTGTTCAAAAGGTCTTGGGTCAGCTGTCTGGTCCCAAACAGCAGCTCCTTCTAGAACAAGCATGTCAAACGCAAAGGCTACCATGGGCTAAATAAACAAGGTTTAAGTTTATGTGGGCCACAAAAAAAACAAAGCTTCAATTTTCATGGAAACATAGATTTATTTTGATAGAGACATGCTGATTACAAAGGGCTGAAATAAATGAGTAATCGTTAACATAAAATAATAGAACATTTTAATAAAAATTAATTTTTTTCTTGAGCATTAACTTACCAGACAATGAATAACTGCACAAATTAATAAGCCTAGCACAAATAAACCTATTTTTCTTGTTCTCCAAAAGCAAAATATTTCCTGTTGTGCATACCAAACAAGTCAGTACAAGACTAATGACATGGCAGTCAGCTGCTAAAATATTTGTTGCTAGTATTAGTGCAGAGAAATGGTGCTCCTGCACATAAGACATGTAAGGGAAATGAATGTAACACGATTATAGTAATCAGTCATTAATGAACCTTATAGTACATTAATAACTAGAGGCCCAGTGCATGAATTCATGCACATTGAAAGGAAATTAATTAGAAGAAATATTTTAATATCGCTATTCGCCCTTTCTCTATAATAGAAGTGTCAACCAAATTCACAATCGACAATGACAAATGGAAACACATGCATGCTATTGGTGCCAGTGAGAGCTTTATATATATAAACTAGAGGCCCGGTGCACAAAATTCGCGCATAGGAGGGGGTGCCCTCAGCCCAGCCTGCACTCTCTCCAATCCAGGACCCTTCAGGGGAGGTCCGGCAGTCGGACATCCCTCTCACAATCTGGGACCACTGGCTCCTAACTGCTCACCTGCCTGCCTGCCTGATCACCCCTAATTGCCCACCCTGCCAGCCTAATCACCCCTAACCACCTCTGCCTGCTGGCCTGATCACTCCCAACTGCCCCCCCCCCACCAGCCTGGTCACCCCTAACTGCCCCCCCCTGCTGGCCTGGTCACCCCTAACTGCCCACCCACCAGCCTGATTACCCCTAACTGCCCCCCCACTGACCTGGTCACCCCTAACTGCCCCCACCCACTGACCTGGTTGCCCCCAACTTCCCCCCCTGCCCGCCTGGTTGCTGCATGCAGCCTGCTGTTCAGTAATTTGGTCACCCCTCACTAACCCCCCTGCTGGCCTCGTCACCCCACGCAGCCTGCTGTTCAGTTGTTTGGTCATCCCTCACTAACCCCCCTGCCGGCCTGGTCACCCTACGCAGCCTGCTGTTCGGTCATCCATCTGGTCCTTTAGGTAATGACAGCCCTTGGCTTTTTATATATTAGGATAAACTTGCTTACTAGTAATTAGACCTGCTTTCTGATTTAGTTAAACTTTTTCCAGCCCTGTGAAGCACCCCAATTTTTCTTTCAGGTAATTGTCAGCAACACAGCAGTAAATATCAACACAAAGCAGATTATTATTGTAGATCACACAGGGAGAACAAAGGGTGAAATATTTAACTGTAGCAGTGTTTGACTATATTCTGTACAGCGAAAAAACCTGAAGTCATTTTCAAGGTCCACCATTTCTTACTTCTTTTCAGTCAGGTCAAGTTTCTAAACTTCCTAAATCTCCGTTTTCCAGCTAATGAAAAGAAAATAGGATTCTACCTAGTCTCATATCTACCTAACACAGGACTTCTGTGAGGATCAAATGAGATGAGGCACATGAAAACACTTCACAGACATTTGGTTAAAGTGTAAAATGTTTGCACCTGGCTATAAAGCAAGTCATGTTCCTGGGCTGAAGAAACTGCAAGGAGGCTAGTCGCTAGGGAGAGGAAGCCAGGCGTTGTTACGTGACATCATTACCCGGTGGCTACAGTCACCATTTCCAGACTGGGCTGGGCTGTGGGCCGCATTTTGTGCCATGGGGTCTTGGCAGCATTGGCTGCGATTTGGTGGGGTGTCGCTCTGGGGTGGTGGTGGGGCCAGTGTCCCACTTGGGGGAAGCTGAGTGTTGCTTTGTGAGCACCAGGTCCATAGTGCTGTTTTTTGTTAATTGGCCTGTCGCTAGGGAGAGGAAGCCAGGCGTTGCTACAAGATGTCATTACCCAGCGCCCACAGCCACTGTTTCTGGGCTGGGCTGGGCTGGGGGCCACATTTTGCATCATGGGTCTCAGCAGCGTTGGCTGCAATTTGGTGGGCTGTTGCTCCGGGTTGGTGGTGGGGCCTGTGTCCCACTTGGGGAAAGCCGAGTGTTGCTTTGTCGCTGCCAGGTCTGCGGTCCTGTTTCTTTGTAAATGGCCAGTGCACATCACAGCAGCTCCTGCATTGAGTGTCTGCCCCTGGTGGTCAGTGCGCATCATAGTGACCAGTCGCATGGTTGGAGGGACACTTAGCATATTAGCCTTTTATATATACATATAAATTATATATAACAGGATATTGTAAAAATTAAGTTACAATATTTTTATTAAAATGTTTCTTACATACTGTTATATTGGCTGGGCCACAAAAGTATTCGTTGTGGCTGCATGTGGCGATGGGCCACGAGTTTGGCATGCTTTTTCTAGAGCAGTGGTTCTCAACCTTTCTAATGCCGCGACCCTTTAATACAGTTCCTCATGTTGGGGTGACCCCCAACCATAAAATTATTTCGTTGCTACTTCATAGCTGTAATTTTGCTACTGTTATGAATTGTAATGTAAACATCTGTGTTTTCCGATGGTCTTAGGCTCTTCAGCAGTGGTTCTCAACCTGTGGGTCGTGACCCACAGGTTGAGAACCACTAGCAGGGTCTCCTAAGACCATCGGAAAACACAGATATTTACATTACGATTCATAACAAGTAGCAAAATTACAGCTATGAAGTAGCAACGAAAATAATTTTATGGTTGGGGGTCACCCCAACATGAGGAACTGTATTAAAGGGCCACGGCATTAGAAAGGTTGAGAACCACTGTTCTAGAGGATCTCTAAGAATCTGTAGTTCGAGGTCCCTTTAGGAGTAAGTAGCTTCCCTATTGTGTGGAATTCTGAATTGCTTCTTTAGTTGTGAAATGTGAACCCAAAGCCTGACTTCCTGGAAATGCACTCTCTATTCATTGTTAACAGAATGTGATACAATGATTCAAGGATAGTTTTCTCTCTGATGTGTCTTGCATGGTTGACAATCATGACAAGGCTGATCAGGAAGGTAATGTAGAAAGACAGGTTAAACTGTTGGTGATAGCCTGTGCCTAGTACTTGAGTTCTTAGCAACATTTTGCTTCGTCTGCATGTGGCATGTCAGATTCTAGGATCAGAAGTCAAGTTGTAAGTGCATGGACCTAGCAGTTGCCAGTGATCAGAGGGTAGCCTGATGTGTATGAGAGGGGATGTGGTCTGTGACTGTAGGGCTGTCTCAGAGTAGTTTTGGATGAAGGAAATGAAGGGCTTCTAAAAATTTTGCTACTTTTAGCTTAAGGATATTATTGGTCCTGAAATCATCTTAGAAGTTTACACATGGTAAGAGTAATATAGTTTTTGACAGATAATGTCTTACAGAGTTTTTCTATAATTCTTTTTTTAATGATCCTTTTATAAGTACTGGTATGTCCCTCAGCAACTTGGTGTTAAAGTTGATATGCCCAGGATGAAAACACAAATTCCATCAGCCATTTTACTACTGTAAGAGCTGTAGTTTTTGACAAGGAAATGCTTCAACCAATCCTGAAAAAAAGATATATAATAACTAAAACGTGTTTAAATCCCACAGAGGCTGGACATTGGATAAGGTCTATTGAGGTGTTTACAAGCCCTTGAGGCCTTGGTTTCTGGTCATGTCCCATCATTTCAGTTTTTCCAGAATTATGTTCTTGACAGGTGACATGTGACCTCAAAATAACCTGGGTTGTTGTTTTTTTCTTTAAATTTTTCCACAAATGTTGATGTAAGAAAGTAACCAATTGGTTTCTATCAAAATGAGTAGCTTCATGGAGAAATCTAGCTAATATCTATTTGAATAATCTGGTACCACCAAGTGGACATCTTGGTAGCACCAGAGAGTATGTGAGTGAAGGCTGCAAATAGGGGTTAATCATCAATCCTATCTAATAAAAGAGTAATATGCAAATTAGCCATCACTCCACAACAAAATGGTGGCACCCATAGACACAAGATGGCGGCGCCCAGTCCTCTCAGACCTGCCGGAGTCCCCCAGTCCCAGGGAGGGCTGCCAATGAGAGCTGGAAGCTTGCGGCCAGGGCTGTTGGCCTGGGAGGCGGCCACGTCCCCCCAGCGCGATCCGCTCCCAGTGTGGCCCAGGCCGTCAGCCTGCGAGGTGCCCACATGCCCCCAGCTTGATCCGCTCCCAGCGGCGGCCCTGGCCGTCAGCCTGCAAGGCGGCCACGCCGCACCCCCCCCCCCCCCCAGGATCAGCTCCCAGCCGCAGCCGAGGGTGTAGTTCTGGGAGGCAGCTGTACCCCCCAGAGCGATACCCTCCCAGCGGCAGCCTGGGGTGTCAGCCTCCAAAGGGCCTGTGTCCCCATGGAGTGATCCCCCCACACACACCTATAGCCTTGGAACTTCCCTTGCCCCCAGTGGAGTGATTAGACATGGGGGGAGGGGAGTATCTGGGCGATGCTGCCCAGCAAACCTCTCTCATTGGGTAGAAAATTCTGACTGGGTTAGGGAGGTAAATAGGCTTTGTTTAAAATCTTTAGAAACCTCTAAGGAAATGTCTGAGGTAGGGTTTCACATCGGAAGTAACTTACAACTAATTTCTGAAGGCAAACGGGGACATTGCAGTTACATTACTGGAGAGTACCAGGAGGTCCGGAGGTTGGCTCTGCAAGGGCGGTGGCGGGTGCTCCCCGCCCTGGTTCCTCAGCACCTCGGGCAGGGCTTGAGCCCACCCAGGAAGGCCTTTTCCCCTACAGTTTCACCAAGGCAGGGAGGTTTTGTAGACATGAATAAGAAGTGCCCATGCACAAGTCCTGAAGATGCCGGGGCCGGCAGAAATGACAAACCGGGAAAAGAGCAAAACCAGAAACACCACTGATCCCAACATAGATCATCTTTTTCTTCAGATGATGGTGTGTTTCCCTCTTCTTCGTCTTCTGGAAGCAAGACAGATTCAAGTACTGACGATTCTACCAACAGAAAAGTTAAGAGAAAGAGAGGACAGAAAAGGAATAAAAGGAGAAAAGAAAGAAAGGACAAAAGATGAAACATCAAGAAAAAGAAACAGAAGGAAGAAATGAAGAAACAACCACATGACATCACCTTTCCAAGGTCTCATGAAATTCCTGTTTAAGGAGTTTATTTTATGACACTTTTAGTTTGGGTTTACATTTTTACTGGTTTGTCAAGACCACAGCAGGTACGCTGTCCAATATGTTAAAGAAAAAACCCTATCTAATAAAGAGGGAATATGCAGGGAAGGGCAGTTGGGGGCAACCAGGCCGACAGGGGAGGGCAGTTGGGGATGATCAGGCCGGCAGGGGAACAGTTAGGCGTCAATCAGGCTGGCAGGGGAGTGGTTAGGGGGTGATCAGGGTGGCAGGCAGAAGCAGTTAGGGGCAATCAAGCAGGCAGGCGAGCAGTTGGGAGCCAGCAGTCCCGGATTGTGAAAGGGATGTCCTACTGCCTGTTTAGGGGATTGGACCTAAACAGGCAGTCGGACATCCCCCCGAGGGGTCCCAGATTGGAGAGGGTGCAGGTTGGGCTGAGGGACACCTCCCCCCACATAGTACGAATTTCATGCACCGGGCCTCTAGTATTTTATAATGACCTCTTTAAATACTTTGAGGGTTTAGTTAAGGTTATAACCTTGGTGAAGGCTGATTGTGTGACATAATAACCTGCAGCATTTCCTTTAGCTTCCATATTATCTCTCTTTTTGTAAGCCTCAACCTTTATCATAGCCACTTCCACAGGAAGTAGGATTGCATCTAAACGCTCCTCAGTATAGCCAGAGGTTCCAGCAGAGGTGAGAAGCCTCCTTTGTTTTCAAAGCACCCCAAAGTTCTGCACTACTCCAGAAGCACAACGTCTGTGATGTTTGCTCTCTGTTTCTTTGCCCTGGGTTGATTTTACCGTGGGTAGAGAACTATGTTTCACAGGATGGAATAAATTGGTGCAGCATATTCTGCTTGATAACCTCCACTTTCAGGTTTGGTAAATGATCCACCAACACATACTGTTAGGTGAGAGTTCTCAGTGGGAGTCTCTA
The DNA here is from genome assembly GCF_963455305.1 of Plecotus auritus. Lineage (NCBI taxonomy): Eukaryota > Metazoa > Chordata > Mammalia > Chiroptera > Vespertilionidae > Plecotus > Plecotus auritus. The sequence continues at coordinate 97,636,952 of NC_137776.1, forward strand.
CTAAAGCTGAGTGAAGAAGAGCTCAACTGAGAGAAGATAGCCGGGCTTCCCCCTTGTTCTCGGAGGGCAGGAGATGCAGTGAATCCTGAATTGGAGGCTGCAGCAGTGAGTGATAATGCTCATCACAGGGACATTTAGATCGTTTGGTCTAAAAGACCTGGGGGAGCAATAGGTGGAGGCTTCATTGAACCTCTGGGCATGACTGTCCAGGTATATTGTTCCCCTCCCGACTCAAGGCAAAAAACATTGACATTCCCCGGCTAGAGGCACAGTGAGGAAGAAAGAGCAAAATTCACTACAGAGAAGCAGGTGACTCCGAAGGAATGATGACACCCTTGGTTTGGGGTTATGTACTAAAGCAGAATGGAGGGTGCCGATTTAGTTGGTGGCCTTGATGTCTTAAACAATCAATATCCTTGTCCATTACACTTCCTTCCTGGCAGGACCAGGGTGTTATAGGGCTGGTACAGAGTACGAGAATGGCCTTAAATAGAAGGCATTTACTAAAGGTCTGAGTCTTTCCTTTGCTTCTGGTTTCAAGGAATATTGAGGAAATTTGTATAACAGTTTAGTGGATCTATATGAACTTTAATAGGTTCTACTCCAATTAGTTTTCCTATTTCAGTGGAATTTTTAATCCCATAAAATATCAGTATGGTGTCAAGAGCTTTACTTGGGATATAAATAAAACATAATGAAGAAGGCAAAAGTATATCCAGAGCAGAAACCACCCAATTATAAGTAGAGGAGTCATCTGGAATCTCAAGAAATAGTCCATTTGCAAAATAAGTATCTCCCTATTAAATGTGCAGCGATGATATTACAAAGCAGGAAGGAATGTTTGTCATTCAAGGGCTAAACATTACCAGTGAAAGCTGGGAGACTGGAAAAAGTTGTGGGTGATTTAAAATATCTACCAGCTATTGTAAGTTTACTCTGGGGAAATGTTTGAGTAAAGGTAGTAGGGGGGTTTAGTATAGAAAGAGTAGCAGCCATATTCACCAGGAACTGATCAGGTTGGCCATTTATATTTATAGTTAATTCACGTTGACTATTTAAGAGTAAAACAAGAGAGTGGGTACTTTTTCTTTCCTGGTTGGATCGGCTCAAATCTGAATTAAATGATTTTTTTTTTTTGGTCTTGTTTTCACTTTGCACGATTTACAATATCTGTAAGAGTCCTTGTCAGAGGTGGTCACATGGGTACCATGCCACCTAACTATTTGACCTACAGGGCATGCATCTATTTTAGGTCCTATTTCATTTTCACTTTAAATACTCTCCCAGGTGTTGTATTTCAAATAAAGGAGTTAACTCCCACTCTAATTTCTGTTTTTGAATTAGGTCTCAAATTTCAGATTTAATTCTATGACAAAATAAAATGAAGTGGCCACTGCTCCACTGGTGCCTTCCTTAGCTCCTGGTGCTGTTGGAAAATGTTTTCTTGTCAATCCTGAAAACCTCCTAGAGTTGTTTTTTTTCTCTGATTTTTATGTTACTGAACTGAATCAGAGTTTGTTTGCTGGCATGCACAAACAAAAAGCAGTGTGCAAGCAGTAGAGAACTATCCCTGTGATGTACAAGCAGAATATTAAGATCAATGCCAGTTCAGAGAACAGGGGAGCTTGTGCTGCAAAATACCTGGCTCACAGATGAGAGGCTCCACAGAGCCAAAATCATGTCATCAGGAGTAAGGGGTGTGAAGTAGTGGGTGAAACTGATTGGTCAGGAGTGAGGTAAGGGCTGTAGATCACGATTTTAGGTCTTGAGATCAGATTTCGAGTTCAGCAGTCTGGTGACATGGGGATGTGACCAGAGGATTGTCCGCTTTAGGGCTCAGGAGCTGAAACACAAGTAAGGGCATTGTGCTATCTTTAGCTGAACAAAGCCCATACCTTGTGACCATAGTCAGGGCCTGGCCATCGTTTCTGGCTGACTCCGGGATTCATGATTAGTAAGGGAAAGGCCAGACTCACCCAGCATTCTACAAAGAAACTGCACGGAGGGCTGGGGCTACATGTCAAACCAGTCATAATTTAAATCAGGGCCTCGGTTTCATTCATGAGGACAATGCAGTCCAGTCAATTTTAATTGTAAATGTTTCAGATATGGCTTTTAGAGACTTAACTTTTCTAGACTTTTTTTTTAACCTTCAAGTTTCTTATAGAAAGAGGAATTGGTAGGTCCCTTCCCAGTTCTGTCTAATCAACTTGTGACTGCCAGGATTGAAAACCTGGGATCTTTGCCAATGTTATCTCTGATAAGGGTTTAATCTCTAAGATTTACAGGGAACTCATACAACTTAACAAAAGGAAGATAAACAATCCAATCACAAAATGGGCAAAGGACTTTAATAGACACTTTTAGAAAGAGGTCATACAGAAGGCCAAGAGACATATGAAAACATGCTCAAAGTAACTGTTGTGGCAGAATGCACAGGAGAATGATCAGCCAGCACTCTGAGGGAGGGAAGTTTAACCTTTATTTCGCAGATCTGCCAGTCCAGGGGAATTCCGGATCCAAAGCCTGAACTGAACTCGTGGGGAGGCTCTGGCCTATATATCTCCTCCTGTGGTGGCCCCTGAGGGTCCCCACAGCTCCACCCAAGTCAGCTGTGGCAGAGCCCTGGGGTTAGACACTGCAGCTCCGCCCAAGTCAGTCCAAGTGGAAGTATGACTACAGTTTTAACCAGATAGTGAACTAGGTTGCAAGCCACCACCACCCCCCATTTTCCTTTTCATCACTAATCATCCGAGAGATATAAATCAAAACAACAATGAGGTACCATCTCACACCTGTCAGAATGGCTATCATCAACAAATCAACAAATGACAGGTGCTGGTGAAGATGTGGAGAAAAATGAACCCTTGTGCACTGCTGGTGGGAATGCAGACTGGTGCAGCCAGTGTGGAAAACACTATGGAGTTTCCTCAAAAAAATTAAAAACAGAACCCCCATTTGACCCAGTAATCCCACTTCTAGGAATATATCCCAAGAAATAAGAAACACCAATCAGAAAGGATATATGCATCCCTATGTTCATAGCAGCACAATCTACCATAGCTAAGATTTGGAAACAGCCTAAATGCCCATCAGCAGATGAGTAGATTAGAAAACTGTGGTACATCTACACAATGGAATACTATGCTGCTGTAAAAAAAGAAGGAACTCTTGCCATTTGCAACAGCATGGATGGACCTGGAGACCATTATGCTAAGCGAAATAAGCCAGTTGGAGAAAGATAAATATCACATGATATCACTCATTTGTGGAATATAATGAACAACATAAACTGATGAACAAAAATAGAGGTAGGGAGAAGAAATATGTTAGGATATAATAAAAGTAATCCTGTTATTTGCAGATTTTTAATATTTCTTACAACTTTTGTGATATTATACTATGTGGGTACAGTTTTGGTAATATTATTATATTTGAAATATTTTTCTTAAAATATTAATGTTTATTGCATGTAATATGTTTAAAATCATTTTTCTTGAAATATTAATGTTTATTGCATGTAACATTGTGCTGGGGGCTAATTCCAGCAGGTCATAAATGCAAGAAGTTCATCAAAAGGTTGGTGAACCTTGAGGCTTCAGCAGGGCTGAAGATACATGTTATTGCCTGCTGCCAGACAGCTGAGAGCATTTCCCCAACCTGAAAATCTACATGTTATTACCTGCTGTTAGCCAAACAGCTGAACAGCCAAAAGCAGTTCCCCGAACCTAATACTTTACTGCCTACCAAACTTTGCCTTTGATGTGTATATCTGCTTTGGAATAGGGCAAAATGTGTGAATAAAGAGTCCTGGGTCCAGAGATTCAGGGAGAGCTTAGTTACTAAAGCTAAGCCTTCCCTGGCTCCTCCATGTATTCCAAATTTATATTTCATGTCTAGTCTCTTTATTAATTTACTCACAGCCCTTCTCCAGATTCCTGAACCCTTCTAGATGCTGAGAAACACCCCGGCATTAATGGCAACTGAGACAAGGCCATCTGGAGAAGAAGTTTCGCCTGAGTGAAGAAAAGAAATTAATCACTGGTAAAGGTAAAATTCAGTGGGGAGAGTCACTGCAGGTAAAGCTTTCACCAAGCCTTGGAGGTCACGAACCAAGGTGGGCAAGAAAATCTTTTGTTTTAAGCCAGACTATAATGGGGAAGAATTTGGTTTAAAGGCAAAAATATCATTGTAAATTTTTAGCTTCCATGCTCAAGGATAAAGAAATTAAAATGTCAAAAGGTACTCTTAAATCAGGCTCAAGGAAAAGAGAGTGTTGTTGTCATATTAAACTATATGGGTTCTTGCTCAAACTGCATGCCTAATTCGTATTTGGGATCGAAATTCTGTAATAAGAAAAAAAGCCCCATTGCCTAATCTGCCTCTAATATTGAAAGGCTGGGTGGCTAGAGAAGGCGGAGCTGTTAACACTGTCACAGAGAGACTCTCTAATGCTTGGTTTAAAAATTACTGTAGGACACCTTGGGACAAGCACATTTTAGCAAAAATAACTTTAAAAGCTAGTCAATGCTATGGAGAGCGGAATAGGAAAAGATTCAGGATCTGTCATTTTATTTGGTTTAATGTGTTTATTGTTATCTATTAAGCATACCTTTAATTTAATAAGAAAAGAAACATGGCCAGGTCAGTTGCTAAATTTTCCCAAAACAAACAGGATGTGGGGGTTGGGAGACACGTGGTGATCCTGTAAAAATGGACGCCCACTCCTGAGTGTGCTAAGGAAAGTCTCATCTCTGCCATGTTTTCCCTGGTTCATCATTTAAAAGTTTTACAGAATTCAGGAATGCATCTGGGATTACTCATAAAGAGAGAAATCTAACCTAAGACAAATGTGCGCACTGTCCTATTTCGGATTTTAGATATTTAGGGCTAAATTTACTCTCTTTATAGATGTTACAGAATAAAACCCAAAGCTTTTTTTTCTCAAAAGGAAGATGGTGGAGATAACCCAAAAATTTCCATAATAAAGGGTAGTTTTTAAATAATAATGAACCACATTCCAAAGTTAACATTAAGATCACCAGAAAATCAGTAAATTATCTCTGTTACAGAATTTTCCAAAGTAAATGCCTTAGATAGTAATAATTGGTTTTAGAATCTCAAAATTGTTGAAATAGATAAATAATATATTAATTATGAAGGTCCAAGTAGCCCAGGGGGAAACTAGCTTTGCTTCTCTGATGTAGCGGGGAGCTGGCTTCCCAAAGCAGCCTGTGAAGAAAGAATGTGGCTAATTTACATTTAAATAGACCAGGCTAGGCCAAACCTGTTTTGCCAGCCAAAAATATGGTTTTCCAAAACCATTGGCAACTTAAAACTTTGGTGTTTACTGAATTAAATGATAAAAACTTATTAAATGTCTAGGTATTTTGCAATGACAAAATACTAAAATATTAATCTGAATTTGCCTCAAAAACTCTAGAGGACAGAATTAAATTTATTAATTAAATATGTCTTATATTTTTATGTAAAGTTATTACTAGTCTGAGAAATGCTAAATATTTAACTTATCAGCTAAAATTTAAGGCTTCTAAAAGTTTAAAGTTCAAGTTAAGTTAGGAGAACTTATATAGTTATGATAACAAAATGCATAAAGTATAAAAAGTTATTTTTGAGAAAATAATTCTTGTATTTTTTCTGGAGAAATTAGAAGTTTAAAATACATTAATGTACCAAGTGTAGTAAAATTTCAACCTAAGATATAATATTTTATATGGTCTAATTGAAAAAAAGAGGATTAATTCTGTAGTCTCAACCAAATTTTTAATATAAAATCCAGTTTAAATTTAATTGATATCTTTTAGAAGAAGTATAAAAAGTATATAATATAATCTTTTGAATATATATATATATATATATATATATATATATATATATATTTGATGATATTTCCAAGTTAAATTTTAAGACTTTAACCGAGGGATAACTTTGAAGCATTTTATGGGCCCTGGAGTGATTCAAAAAATTTATTCTCTCTTCTTTAAAAAAAAAATATTTTTGAATTAGGCCAATCTAATATACTTGAATTCATGTGAAAAGCTTTATCAAATAAAAATTAATAAATATATTTTATTTATATACATATATTTTAAATATTATAAAGTTTTAACCTCTTAGGGCAAGGCAAAGTTGCAGAACCAGATTTCTTCAGCAGCGAAATTTTAAAAAACAAAAGCAGCAGAATTTTAAAAAACTAAAGCAACAAAATTTTAAAGACAAAAGCCCTAGCAGCCTTCACTTCAAATAGGCTGGGGGTGGGGTGGCGTTTGTGCCTCATGGGTCAAATATATAAGTTTGCTTACTTTGCTTTTTCAATAAAGATACCTACTTTAATTATTTGATAAATTAGCTTTTTAAAGTATAGTCAAGGTCTCATATAATTTCAGCTAAATGAGAAGCCAATATTTTTATAAGCAATTGGATGCTAATAAAGTCCTCTGAAAGTTACTGAGACTTCCCATAATCCTTCTGTATATGCAAATGAGCAAAAAAATGCTGTTTAAAAGTAAATTTTAAGCTTAATAAAAAAGAGAAATTTTAAAATTTTGAAATCTCTTCCACTAATATTTACAGGGTAAACTGAAGGTTATTATATAAGCATTAAATGTGATCATAAAAGTAGTCACCATAAATACAAAGAGAGTCACTTAAATATAGGTATGCAGCAGTATCAGCCACCATCCAAGAAGTAACGATATAGGTTGCTTGGTAAAAAAGAAAGAAAAAGGATTTTAAAAGAAACTCTGAAAGTGATCTAGAAATTACTCTGGAAAGAAATAAAAAGAGGTTTCCTTCCAATGTCTAGAAAACTAATTAAAAGTCAATGTATTAGGCCTCAAAAAGAAAAATAAGTATTTTGTGTTTTTGCCTTCCTAAACAAAGCTTATGTAAAATTACTCAAAGACTAACAGCAGAAATTCAATTAGTATCACTTACTTTACAACTGGCCCCTAAGAGAATTTAGCAAAAAATAGGGGGTCAGAGGAAGGGGAGGGGAGGAAGGGATTGATAATGGTGAAGAAAGAGCAAAATGAACAGGAAAGAGAGTAAGTTGCAGATAGAGAAGCAACTGGGGACAAAAGGAAAAAGATTTACTAGAGACTTGAGTCTAGGTGTTGCCTAAGTTAATCAAATTGCTCATTAATTTTGGTCAAACACTCTAAACACTTTCCAACATCAGGAGCCAAAGAATCAGAATTTCATCTGGGGGCTCTTCTCACCAATAAAAATAAATAAATAAATAAATAAATAAATAAATAAATAAATAAATAAATAAATATGGCCATTGGGCCTGAGGAATTCTATTCCTTTTCTTTCTAAGGTATCTCTTAAATTAACAATTTTGTCCAGTCTAATTTTCCCCAGAGTGGCCACTGGAAGCCCAAATTGCCATTGTAAATGTATGCCACCTAGAGGTGGGCACAAGAGTTAGGGTTGTAGAGAGTGCACATAAGAAGCAGGAGGCTCCCTGGAAAGGAGAGGATTAGACCAGACAACCCACGTGAGCTGGTGATGTCAGAGGAACGCGATGCTCATGCACTTCAGGTCTCGGGTCCCCAGGTGCATGGCTGGCCTCTTCCAAATGAGATGGAAGGAAAACCTCATCCAGTATCTTTAGTCTCGGCAAAATTTGTCCAAATAGACTGGGTCCAGTGAGAACCGCAAACTTGCCAGTCTGTGAGGAGATTTTGAATAACAGGTTTATAGGACCTATGCCTATGATCTACCCTGAGGTTCTCCTTTTTATGACAAACGACACTTTTAGACAGTGCACTGCAAAGCAAAAGCACAAAAGAGAGCAGATAGGGATGAGGAGGAATGCCCTGATTCCACTAAAGATGCCAATCATGTGGGAACCAGTAGCAGAATCTTGATATGAACCCGAGAAAAAGGCTGCAGAGATCAATGCAGCGAGCAGAGCTCAGGCCTGTTGCTGACCACAATGTCAGCACTGACCAGCAAGCCAGGAGCAAAAGGCACACATAGCCTCCTGTGTCCCACCGGCTTTGCACTACCGGTCCATTTCTTGCAGGAAAAATGCCAGCAGTCTGGAAGCCTTCCTTCATTCCATCCCAGTCCACCCCCTGCAGTCCAAGCTGCAGCATTTCTGAGGAGATGGCTCATTGCGTATCTGTACCACAGACTTTAATCTCCTCCGCAACCAGTGGCCCAGCCATACTTCGCCCTGCTTGCAGAGCACTATCCAGGCGGGCTGGGAATCTTCTAAATTGCATGCTGACCGCTTTTCTCTTTGTTCCCTCAATGTATCTCTCTCCTCTCCCATGTTACTCTAAATGACAAGAAAAAACCAGGTCACACCTTCAACACTTAGCTGAGAACCCTCCCAGGCTAAGTATCCAAGTTCTAGTTTTGAAAAAACAGAGCACAACCCATCTAAGTCCTCTGCACCTTTTTTAAAAAATATATATATTTTATTGATTTTTTACAGAGAGGAAGGGAGAGGGATAGAGAGTTAGAAACATCGATGAGAGAGACTTGCAAGACAACACCTACCCTGGCAGGACTCTCTCTCTCCTCGTGGCCACCAAACCAATAACTAAGCTCTGTCAACTGGATGTCCCATTGGTTGGTTGGTTAATAAAAATTTTGCTAGTAGGAGGAGGAAAAATGGCGGCGGAATAGACAGACGTGTTCTGAGCCTTGTCCCGGAGTAGAAAGAAAGAACACCTGAGGATCGCACAAGGAGTGTTTGTTGGCAAGTTAAGGGACAGCTAAACTCCAGAAGAAGGTGGGGGACTGCTAGACGGGGTTCCCCTGACCTGACAGCCCCCAATGCGGCTGGGTCCCCTCCCGGAGCTGCGGGCTTGGACGCGGAATCTGCGCCATCTTGAACGGGAAAGTGGAGCTTATCGGAAGCCTGAGAATCCACAACTGCGGCACCCACGGAACAGCTGCGAGCCCCAGAACAACGGTCCCCAATTGGCGCAAACACGTGGATTCAGAGGAGATCTACACTCCACCACGGAAAGGAGAGAGAGAACTACATAACCAGACATCCAGAGAAGAGAGACCATGGGGAGACAAAGCAACAGCCCGCATATGAAAGAAAAGCAGGCATCACCAGAAAAGGAAGTAAACGAAATGGAGGCAAGCAACCTTCCAGAGAAAGAATTCAGAGAAATGGTCATAAGGTGGCTGAAAAGAATGGAAGACAAATTCGACAATATGAGCAAGAACCAAGAGGAAATGAAGAAGAACCAAGAAGAAATGAAAAATGACATTGCTGCTGTAAAGAACTCAATAGAAAGCATCAAGAGTAGACTAGAAGAAGCAGAGGACCACATCAGTGAGCTAGAAGACAAGATGGGAAAAAATACCCAAGTAGAGCAACTCCTAGAAAAAAAAATTAAAAGGCAGGAGGAGAGCCTAAGGGAACTTTGGGACAACACGAAACAAAACAACATCTGCATAATAGGGGTTCCAGAAGGAAAGGAAGCCGAGCAAGGAATAGAAAACCTGTTTGAAGAAATAATGACAGAAAACTTCCCTGATATAAGGAAGAAAAAACACCCACAAATCCAAGAAGCTCACAGAGTCCCAAGCAAAATGAACCCCAAAAGACTGACGCCAAGGCACATCATAATTAAATTGGCAAACACCACCAACAAAGCAAGAATCTTAAAAGCGGCCAGAGAGAGACAGAAAGTTACCTACAAAGGAACCCCCATCAGACAAGCAACTGATTTCTCAACAGAAACTCATCGGGCCAGAAGGGAATGGAATGAAATATACAAAGTCATGCAAAGGAAGGGTCTGAATCCAAGAATACTGTACCCAGCAAGGCTATCAATCAAAATTGAAGGTGAAATCAGGAGCTTCACAGACAAAATAGGACTAAGGGAATTTATTACCACCAAACCAGCAATGCAAGAAATGCTAAAGGGTCTGCTGTAAAAAAAAAGAAATAGGAAGCGAAGAAGGAACACAGGGGTAGAGAATAAAAATAGCGACAAATACATGCCTATCAATAATAACTTTAAATGTAAATGGATTAAATGCCCCAATCAAAAGACATAGGGTAACAGATTTGATAAGAAAACAAGACCCATATATCTGCTGTCTACAAGAAACCCACCTCAAAAAAAAAAAAAAAAAAAAAAAAAGACGCACACAGACTGAGGGTGAAGGGATGGAAAAAGGTTTTCCAGGCAAATGGAACTGAAAAAAAAGCTGGGGTAGCAATACTTATATCTGACAAATTAGATCTCAAAGTGAAGGACTTAACAAGAGATAAGAAAGGCCACTTCATAATACTAAAGGGAGCAATCCAACAAGAAGAAATAACTCTGGTAAACATATATGCACCCAATACAGGAGCACCCAAATACATAAAAAAACTCCTGAAGGACATCAAGGGAGAGATTGATAGCAATACAATCATAGTAGGAGACTTTAATACCCCACTATCACCATTGGACAAATCCTCTAAACAAAAAATCAGCAAAGAAACATCAATCCTAAATGACTCACTAGACCAGATGGAATTAATTGAAATCTTCAGAACATTTCACCCCAAAGCCACAGAATATACATTCTTCTCAAGTGCACATAGGTCATTTTCAAAGATAGACCATATGTTGGGTCATAGGCAAAGTCTCTTCAAATTCAAGAAGATAGAAATCATATCAAGCATCTTCTCAGACCACAGTGGCATCAAACTGGAAATCAACTACATAAAAACAACAAAAAGAAATCAAACACATGGAGACTAAACAGCATGCTATTAAACAATGATTGGGTTACCAGAGAGATCAAGGAAGAAATAAAAAACATCATGGCAACAAATAACAATGAAAACCCTATAATCCAAAATCTATGGGACACAGCAAAAGCAGTCTTGAGAGGGAAGTTCATAGCTCTACAAGCCTACTGCAAAAAACAAGAAACAATGGTAATAAATTACCTAACCCAACAACTCAAAGAGTTAGAAAAAGAGCAACAAGAAAAGCCCGGTGTAAGCAGAAGGAAGGAAATAATAAAGATCAGAGCGGAGATAAACGACATAGAGACCAAAGAAACAATACAAAAGATTAACAAAGCCAAGAGCTGGTTCTTCAAAAGGATAAAAAAGATTGATGAACCTCTAGCCAGGCTCACCAAGAAGCAAAGAGAGAGGACCCAAATAAACAAAATCAGATATGAAAGAGGTGAAATAACAACAGATCCCCCCGAAATACAAAGGATTGTTAAAAAACACTATGAACAACTCTATTCCAACAAACTGGACAACCTGGAGGAAATGGACATATTCCTAGAAAAATATAACCTTCCAAAACTCAATCAGGAAGAATCTAAACAGCTCAATATGCCAGTAACTATGGAAGAAATTGAAGCAGTCATCAAAAAGCTTCTGGCAAACAAAAGCCTGGGGCCAGATGGCTTCACAGGAGAGTTTTACCAAACATTCAAGGAAGAACTAAAACCTATCCTCCTCAGACTATTCCAGAAAATTCAAGAGGAAGGAAAACTTCCAAGCTCCTTCTATGAAGCCAGCATCACCCTAATACCAAAACCAGATAAAGACAACACAATGAAGGAGAATTACAGGCCAATATCCCTCATGAACGTAGATGCCAAAATCCCCAACAAAATTCTAGCAAATCGGATCCAGCAGTACATCAGAAAGATCATACACCATGACCAAGTAGGGTTTATCCCAGGAATGCAAGGATGGTACAATATCCACAAATCAATAAATGTGATACATCACATAAACAAATAGAGAGATAAAAATCACATAGTCATATCAATTGATGCAGAAAAAGCATTTGACAAAATCCAACACCCTTTCTTGATAAAAACTCTCAACAAGGTGGGAATAGAAGGATCAGACTTCAACATAATAAAAGCTATATATGATAAACCCACAGCTAACATCATACTCAATGGGCAAAAACTAAAACCATTTCCCCTAAGAACAGGAACAAGACAGGGATGCCCACTCTCACCACTCCTGTTCAACATAGTACTGGGAGTATTAGCCATTGCAATTAGACAGGAAGAAGAAATAAAAGGCATCCAAATTGGAAAAGAAGAAGTAAAGCTGTCCTTATTTGCAGATGACATGATATTGTACATAAAAAAACCCAAAAGACTCCATCAAAAAACTAACAGACTTAATAAATGAATTCGGCAATGTAGCAGGATACAAAATTAACGCCAAGAAATCTATGGCATTTCTATACACCAATAGTGAACTTACAGAAAGAGAGTCTAAAAAAGCATCCCATTTACCATAGCACCAAAAAAATTAAGATACTTAGGAATAAACCCAACCAAGGAGGTAAAAGACCTATACGCGGAAAACTACAGGACACTGAAAAAAGAGATAGAGGAAGATGTAAACAGATGGAAGAACATACCATGTTCATGGAATGGTAGAATCAACATCATTAAAATGTCCATACTACCCAAAGCAATCTATAGATTCAATGCACTCCCCATTAAAATACCAATGGCATATTTCACAGACCTAGAAAGAACTCTCCAAAAATTCATCTGGAATAAAAAAAGACCCCGAATAGCCACAGCAATCCTGAGAAAGAAGAATAAAGTAGGAGGGATCTCAATACCAGATTTCAAGCTGTATTACAAAGCCACTGTCCTCAAAACAGCCTGGTACTGGCACAAGAACAGACATATAGATCAATAGAATAGAATAGAGAATCCAGATATCGACTCAAACCACTATGCACAATTAATATTTGACAAAGGAGGCATGAACATACAATGGAGTCAAGACAGTCTCTTCAACAAATAGTGTTGGGAAAATTGGACAGATACATGCAAAAAATGAAACTAGATCACCAACTTACACCATACACAAAAATAAACTCAAAATGGATACAGGACTTAAATATAAGACGGGAAACCATAAAAATACTAGAGGAATCCACAGGCAGCAAAATATCAGACATATGCCAAAAGAACTTTTTCACTGATACTGCCCCTAGGGCAACGGAAGCCAAAGAGAAAATAAACAAATGGGACTACATCAAAATAAAAAGCTTTTGCACAGCAAAAGAAACCATCAACAAAACAACAAGAAATCCCACTGTATGGGAGAACGTATTTGCAAATGTTATCACTGATAAAGGTTTAATCTCCAACATCTACAGGCAGCTTATACAACTTAATAAAAGGAAGATAAATGATGCAATAAAAAAATGGGCAATGGACCTAAATAGAATCTTTTCAAAAGAAGACAGAAGGAAGGCCAAGAGACACATGAAACATGCTCAAAGTCACTAATTATCCAAGAGATGCAAATCAAAACGACAATGCGATACCATCTCACACCTGTCAGAATGGCTATCATCAACAAATCAACAAATGACAAGTGTTGGCACGGATGCGGAGAAAAAGGAACCCTCGTGCACTGCTGGTGGGAATGCAGACTGGTGCAGCCACTGTGGAGAACAGTATGGAGTTTCCTCAAAAAACTGAAAATGGAACTCCCATTTGACCCAGTAATCCCACTCCTAGGAATATATCCTAAGAAACTAGAAACACCAATCAGAAAGGATATATGCACCCCTATGTTCATAGCAGCACAATTTGCAATAGCTAAGATTTGGAAACAGCCTAGGTGCCCGTCAGCAGATGACTGGATCAGAAAACTATGGTACATCTACACAATGGAATACTATGCTGCCATAAAAAAGAAGGAATTATTACCATTTGTATGCACCTGGATGGAATTAGAGAACATTATGCTAAGTGAAATAAGCCAGTCAATGAAAGAAAAATACCACATGATCTCACTCATTTGGGGATAATGAAAAACAGTATAAACTGATGAACAAAAAGATAGATACAGAGGCAGTAAAGCATCAAACAGACTGTCAAATTATAGCGGGAATGTTAGGGAGAGGTGCGGGAAATAAGAGATCAACTGAAGGACTTGTATGCATGCATATAAGAGTAACCAACAGATGCAAAACATTGGGGGGTGAGGGCTTGTATGGGAGTGGGGTTGGGGGGGGGGCAATGGTAAGATATGTACAGATATAATACCTTAATAAAAAAATTTAAAAAAAAAAGAAACATCGATGAGAGAGAAACATTGATCAGCTGCCTCCTGCACACCCCCCACTGGGTATGTGCCCACAACCAAGGTACATGCCCTTGACTGGAATAGAACCTGGGAGTTCGCAGACTGACGCTCTATCCACTGAGCCAAACTGGTTAGGGCTGAACCTTTTTTTTCTTTAATCCTCACCTGGGGATATGTTTTTATTGTCTGAGAGAGAGAGGAAGGGAGAGAGAAACATGTGAGAGAGAAACATCCATTGGTTGCTCCTGTACACACACTGTCTGGGGATTGGACCCGCAGCCTTTGGTGTAGAAGATTACTTGCCAACCAACCAGGCCACCGGCCAGGGCGTCCCCTGCGCCTTTTACAAAGGGTCTCATTTCCTTCAGTTTCCTATAACATGCTCCTCACTGCCATCTGAGACATCAGCAGAAGCACTTTGAACAATCATATTTCAACAACCATCTTTTAAAGTCAATCTAGTCTCTTTTATCAAGCACCTCAAAACTCCATTACCAAGTTCCAAAACTACTTCCATGTTTTAAATTTTTATGACAGCTGTGACTCATTTTATGGTATCAAAATCTGCATTAATTTACAAGGGTGCCTACCAAACTACCACAGACCGGTAGCTTAAACCAAAGAACTTCACTGTCTCACAGTCTGGAGGCTGGAAGTCCAATGTCAAGATGACAGCAGGTTTCTCCTTCTGAGGCTGAGGGAGAAGCCACCCTCTCCCCAGCTCCCAGAGCTCTGCTGGCCATCTTCAATTTCCTTGGTTTGTCCAAGCGTCAGCCAATCTGCCCTCGTACTCACATGGCATCCTCTGGGTTCATCTCCACCTCCCTCGCTCCCCCAACCCCCCCACCCTGTCCCTTAGAAGGACACCAGTCATAACAAGCTAGGAACTCACACCACTGCAGGATGCCCTCATCTACCTAATTGCATTTGAAGGACCCTATTTCCAAGCAAGGTCACATTCTGAGGTACTGGGGGTTAGGACTTCCACATGTGAATTTTGGGGACAGGATTCAAATAATAACAAACTGTTATTTATGTATGTTTTGTACTTTTAAAATATATCATTCTTTCCTTAAAATTAATAATTTCTAAAGTCTTTAATGAATAGAATCTAAATGCGTGCAAGAAATTTCTACTAAATGACTATCATATATTTTCTAATTAAAGCTTAGTGTGAAATTAATATGCAAAGGGGAAAAAACAGAGACTTGATAATCTCTGAGACTTGAGCCAAAATTTAACTTTGTGATTTCAAGGAAGTGCTAGAAAGCAATCTAGCTAGAAAGCAATATAGCTAGAAAGCAAATTTCTAGCAATATAACTAGCTAGAAAGCAATATAGCTATATTGCTAGAAAGCAATACAACTAGTTATAGTGTCTATACTTATAACTGTAAATGGTTATATGTGAGTCCAGTGGCACTCAGAGTAGAAGTGGGAAGCTGTCTGGACAATTAAGACATGCAGTGTGTATCAGAGGGAATCGCAAGAGACAGTGGGTCACAGTGGTGGGGACAGATTCACTGACTCCTGAGGATAACTCAGGAAGGCCAAAGGCAAGCACAGGGCTCCTCTTTAAATCCTAGGTGCTTTCTACCAAATAACACTCCCTGTCTCTAAGCATTCAAAATGGAATTGAGACCTTCACAGGGGCTGTCTATCATGCAAATGAAGCCTCTACTGGAATGGACTTCCTTCCTTCACAAAGACCACCATTCCCAAAGCAACTCAAAGACAGGCTTCCCAAAAATGTTCATGAACATATATTTTGACCTTTATCGTCTTTCAAATAAAATGCATAGTTTTAATTAAATATTTGCATAGTACTTTATAGTTTATTTTAGATTTGCATCTATGGTTATATTTGCATTTAAAAGTACTTCACATCCCTTGTGACATTCAGCAAGATTTCTTTCTCTGCATTTGATGACTGAAAAATTGAGACAGAGAAATGAAATTCAACTTGCCAAACTTCATTATGGTTCGACTCATACTAGCAAGCAGTATAGCTAGCTATCGAGGTACCAGTCAATAAGAAATTAGCTGAAGACCAAGTCATTCAGAAAGTCAGCTGGTTGATTTCCAGACAGTGCACTCATTATGATTCCACACAGTTTCTTACACCATTTCCTAGGTTCTTAGCTGCCTCTTGGTTTGCTTCTAAGTGTGAAAAAGTAAAATTGCTGGTTGTAGAACAAAGTATATTCCACAAAGCACTCTCCACTTAAATTTTTAAAAAGCAACAGCTGCCTTTTCAGAGAACACTCTTGTTACTTCTGTAATTAATGCAAGTTGGCTAGCTGGCCTCTACACGAAACCCCTTTATTTCACTCTACCTGGAAAGCCACTTAAACCAAGAATTAGAGAATTTCCAAGGGATTCTTTATGAACTGGGAAGAATGAAAAGAATCAAGGGTATGCATTGCACAACCTGAGCGGCATACAGGCAACTGGCGAACTACACAGCAATTTCTAATGGAGACCTTTGCAAAAATAAGAATACAAATTAGAACAGAATAAGAGATGGCATTTATTAAGGGGTTACTCTGTGCTGGGAACCAATCCAAAAGCTTCTCACATGGTACTCATTTGCACCTCACAACAGTCCAGGGACAAGCGCATTCATTATTGCACATCTGCCCCTGAGAACAGTCGGGGAGGGACTTGCCCAAAGTCAGAGCAACGCTGCTAACAAAGTCAGCTCTCAGAAACAGCCGTTTCACTATGAGTGTTAGCGTTACCTTTAGAAAAACACTGGTGAAACATTGAAATATGTTTAGAGTAAGTGAGTTAAAAAAGACAAAAATGGTATTGACTTCTATTTAAAGAATGGATCTATAGATGAATGGATATAAAGGCACAATCAAACAAGAGTAAGATTATGATTTTTTTTTATTAACAAACTAGAGGCCCTGGCGCACCAGTGGGGTTCCTCGGCCTGGCCTTCAGGATAAGGCTAAAACCAGCTCTCCGACATCCCCTGAGGGGTCCCGGATTGTGAGAGGGCGCAGGCTAGACCTAGGGACCCCACTGGTACACAATCAGGGCCGGGGCGGGACCTCTGGAGGGCTCCAGGGCATGCCCATCCCATCTCGCTCAATCCCAATCAGCTGGACCCTAGCAGCAAGTTTACCTACCGGTCGGAGTGTCTGCCCCCTGGTGGTCAGTGCACATCATAGTGAGCGGTTGAGCGGACTTAGCATATCATTAGCATATTATGCTTTGATTTGTTGAACGGACGACCAGACAACTGGACACTTTGCATATTAGGCTTTTATTATATAGGATATTTATTGAGAGCCTATTATATGCTGCATACATTTTTAAAACAACACAGTATATACTGATAAATAACAAAAAGTCCTTACCCTCATGAAACTTGCATTAAAAATAAGACAGACAATAAACAAATTAAAAAGTAAATGTGACTTCAGAACTGCCCACCCGCTCAGCAGTTAATTCAAGCCACCATCATCTCTCACTTGGGATATTACATCATTCTCCTACCTGGGCTCCCTAGCTTTCAGGCTTGCTCCTTAGTCTATTCTCCAGGTAGCTGCTACAGTGATACTTCCAATAGTAATGAGATCATATATCTTCTGCTAAAAACCTTCCAATAATTATATAATTATTTATATTTTTTACATATAGATAATAATCTTGTGGTCAGAAGTATGATTTCAAGGCTTTTATATTTGTTGAGAAATATTTAATGGCCCAGAATATGATCTATCTTGGTGAACATTCCAAGTCTAATTGAAAACCATGTGTAGTCTGCTGTTTTGGGTAAAGTATTTAGTCAAAGTCAATCAAGTCAGCTGATAATGTTTTTCAGGTTTTCTATTTTCTCTATCTTTGATGTTCTGAAGTTTCACTGTAAGGTCTTGAAAAAATGAATCTTTTTTATTTAACCTACTTGGTATTCCTTAATCTTCACTCTATAGGTTTCTATTTCTCATATATCCTAGCAAATTCTCAGCCATTATATCCTCAAATACTCCTCTGTCCCATTTGTTTTATCTTTTATTTCTGAAATTCCAACTATAAATATGTTAGACCTTCTCTCTGTATACCTTTGCTCTAATCTATTTTTATCATTTTGTCTCCCGTGATGCTTTCTATATAATTTTTTCAGATCAACTAAAGAGAATTCATCAACTGCTAAACCTATCATAAAATTTAAAATTTTTGTTAATATATCTTCACTTTTTTACAAAATAAGTTAGCCATTTACATGCAATAAACATTAATATTTCAAGAAAAATGATTTTAAATATAATGTTACCAAAACTGTACTAACATAGTATATTACAAAAGTTGTAGGAAATATTAAAAATCTGCAAATAACAAGATTACTTCTATAATAGTCTAAAATATTTTTTTCCTCTGGTTTTATTTTTGTTCATCAGTTTTTGTTCATTATATTCCACAAATGAGTGAGACCATGTGCTATTTATCTTTCTCTGACTGACTTACTGTGCTCAGCATAATGCTTTCCAGGTCCATCCATGCTGTTGCAAATGGTAAGAGTTCTTTCTTTTTTTACAGCAGCTTAGTATTCCATTGTGTAGATGTACCATGGTGTTTTAATCCACTCATCTGCTGATGGCACTTGGCTGTTTCCAAATCTTAGCTATGGTGAATTGTGCTGCTATGAACATAAAAGTGCATATACCTTTCTGATTGGTGTTTCTGATTTATTGGGATATATTCCTAGACGTGGGATGACTGAGTCAAATGGGAGTTCCATTTTTAGTTTTTTGAGGAAACTCCATACTGTTTTCCACAGTGGCTGCACCAGATTGCATTCCCACCAGCAGTGCAAGAGGGTTCCTTTTTCTCTGCATTCTCTCCAGCACTTATCCTTTGTTGATTTGTTGATGATAGCCATTCTGACAGGTGTGAGATTGTACTGCATTGTCGTTTTGATTTGCATCTCTAGGATGATTAGTGACTTTGAATATGCTTTCATATGTCTCTTGGCCTTTCTTATGTCCTCTTTCAAAAAGTGTCTATTTAGGTGCTTTGCCCATTTTTTGATTGGATTGTTTATCTTCCTTTTGTTAAGTTGTATGAGTTCCCTGTAAATTTGGAGATTAAACACTTATCAAAGATAACATTGGTAAATATGTCTTCCCATGCAGTGGGCTTTCTTGTTGTTTTGTTGATGGTTTCTTTTGCTGTGCAGAAGCTTTTTATTTTGATGTAGTGCTATTTGTTTATTTTCTCCTTAGTTTCCATTGTCATAGGAGCTGAATAGGCAAAGATATTGCTATGACATATATCTGATATTTTGTTGCCTATGGATTCTTCTAAGATTTTTATGGTTTCCCATCTTATGTTTTAAGTCTTTTATTCATTTGAGTTTATTTTTATGTATGTTGTAAGTTGGTGGTCTAGTTTCATTTTTTTTGCATGTATGTGTCCAATTTTCCCAACACCATTTATTGAAGAGACTGTCTTGACTCCATTGTATGCTCTTGCCTCCTTTGTCAAATATTAATTGAGCATAATGGCTTGGGTTGACTTCTGGGTTCTCTGTTCTGTTCCATGGGTCTATATTTCTGTTCTTGTGCTAATACCAGACAGTTTTGAGAACAGTGGCTTTGTAATACAGCTTGATATCTGGTGTTGTGATCCCTCCAACTTTGTTCTTCTTTCTCAGGATTGCTGCGGCTATTCAGGGTCTTTTTTTATTTCATATGCATTTTTGGAGAGTTTGTTCTAGGTCTGTGAAATATGCCACTGGTATTTTAATGGGGAGTGCCACTGGTATTTTAATATAGATTGCTTTGGGTAGTATGGACATCTTAATGATGTTGATTCTACCAATCCATGAACATGGTATATTCTTCCATTTGTTTATGTTTTCCTCTATCTCTTTTTTCAATGTCCTATAGTTTTCCAAGTACAGGTCTTTTACCTCCTTAGTTAAGTTTATTCCTAGGTATCATAATTTTTTTTCTTGCAATGGTAAATGGGATTATTTTTTAGTTTTTCTTTCTGAGAATTTATTATTGGTGTGTAAAAAAGCCATAGATTTCTGGGTGTTAATTTTGTATCCTGCTACATTGCCAAATTCATTTATTAAGTATAGTAGTTTTTTGATGGAGTCTTTAAGGTTTTCTATGTACAATATCATGTCATCTGCAAATTATGACAGTTTTACTTCTTTTCTAAATTGGATGCCTTTTATTTCTTCTTCTTGTCTGATCACTATGGCTAGCACTTCCAGTACTATATTGAACAGGAGTGGTGAGAGTGGGCATCCCTGTCTTGTTCTTGCTCTTAGGGGAGATGGCTTTAGTTTTTGCCCATTGAGTATGATGTTGGCTGTAGGTTTGTCATATATGGCCTTTATCATGTTGAGATATGCTCCCTCTATTCATACTTTGTTGAGAATTTTTATCAAAAAAAGGATACTGGATTTTGTTCAAATGCTTTCTTTGTGTCTATTCATATGATCATGTGATTTTTGTCTTTCAGTGTGTTTATGTTATATACCATGTTTATTGATTTGTGGGTATTGTACCAGCCTTGCATCCCTGTAATAAATCTCACTTGATCATGGTGTATGATCTTTTTAATATATCACTGGATGTGATTTGCTAATATTTTGTTGAGGATTTTAGCATCTGTGTTCCTCACTGATATTGGCCTGTAATTCTCTTTCTTTGTAGTGTCTTTATCTGGTTTTGGAATTAGGATAATGCTGGCCTCATAAAAAGAGTTTAGAAGTGTTCCTGCTTCTTGGATTTTCTGAAATAGTTTGAGGAGTATAGGTGTTTGTTTTTCTTTGAATAAAATAAAATTAATAAAATTCCCCTGTGAAGCCATCCAGAGCTGGGCTTTTGTTTGGTGGGAGTTTTTTTATTACTACTTCTATTTCATCAGTTGTTATTGAGCTAATCAGGTTTTCTGATTCTCCCTGATTCAGTTTTGGGAGATTATATATTTTTAGGAATTTGTCCATTTCATCCAGGTTGTCCAGCTTGTTGGTATATAGTTGTTCATAGTATTTTCTTACAATCTTTTGTACTTCTGTGGTGCCAGTGGTTACTTCTCCACTTTCGTTTCTCATTTTATTTATTTGGGTCCTCTCTCTTTGTTTCTTGATGAGTCTGGCTAAAGGTTTATCTATTTTGTTTATCCTTTCAGAGAAGCAGCTCTTGGTTTCATTGATTTTTTGTATTGTTTTTTTGGTCTCTATGTTATTTATTTCTGCTCTAATCATTATCATTACTTTCTTTCTTGTTCTCTTTCTAGCTCTTTAAGTTGTAGGGTTAAATAGTTTATTGCTGATTTTTCTTGTGTTGTTGTTTTTTGAGGTAGGCCTGTAGTGCTTTGAATTTCCCTCTCAGTACTGCTTTTGTTGTGTCCCAGAGATTTTGGGTTGTTGTGTGTTCATTTTCATTTGTTTCCAGGAACTTTTTGAAATCTTTCTTCATCCCATTGGTAACCCATTCATTGCTTAATAACATGCTATTTAGCCTCCATGTGTTTGAATGTTTTGGGGTGTTTTTACTGTAGTTGATTTCTAATTTCATTCCACTGTGATCTGAGAACATGCTTGATATGATTTCAGTCTTCTTCATCTTGTAGAGACTTGTTTTGTATCCTAACATGTGGTCTATCTTTGTGAATGATCCACGTGCACTTGAGAAGAATGTATATTCTGCTGCGTTGGGGTGATATGTTCTATAAATGTCAATTAAATCCATCTGACCCAGTGTGTCCTTTAGAGTCTCTGTTTCATTGTTAAGTTTTTGTCTGGAAGATCTATCCAGTGAAGTCAGAGGGGTGTTAAAGTCCCCCACTATGACTGTATTGTTTTCAGTTAATCCATTAAAGTCCTCTAGAAGTTTTTTAAATATTTAGGTGCTTTTATATTTGGTGCATATATGTTTACCAAGGTTATATCCTCTTAATGGATTGATTCATTTAGTATTATATAGTGACCTTTGTTGTCTCTTGTGATGGCCTTCATTGTAAAGTCTTTTTTGTCTGATCTGAATATTGCTACTGCACCTTTTTTTTCTTTTCCATTTGCATGGAAAATTTTTCCCATCCCTTCACTCTCATCCTGTGTGTGTCTTTTGTTTTGAGGTGGGTCTCTTGTAGACAGCATATAGTTGGGTCATGTTTTTGTATCCATTCAGCTACCCTATGCCTTTTGATTAGAGCACTTAATCCATTTACATTTAGGGTTATTATTGATAGGTACCTATTTATTGCCATTTTAATTCTGTATGGCTAGGTTTTTCTCTTTGCTTCTCCTCCTCATTACAGCAGTCTACTTAGCAATTCTTATAATGTTGGCTTGGTGGTGATGTACTCCTTTACCCTTTTTTTTTGTCTAGGAAGCTCTTTATTTGACCATCTATTTTGAATGATAGCCTTGCTGGATATAGTAGTCTTGGCCTCAGATCTTTGCTTTCAATTACCTTGAGTACTTCATGCCAAGGAATGAAAAATCAGGTGTCAGCCTTATGGGAATTCCTTTGTAGGTAATAGCTTTCTTTTCTCTTGCTGCCTTTAAAATTCTCTCTTTGTCTTTAACTTCTGTCATTTTAATTATGATGTGTCTGGGCATGAGCCTGTTTGGGTTCTTCTTGTTTGGGGTTCTCTGTGTCTCCTGAACTTGTATGACTTTTTCCTTTACCAGGTTAGGGAAGTTTTCTACCATTATTTCTTCAAACACCTTCTCTATTCCTTTCTCCCTTTCTGCCTCTTCTGGCACACCTGCTATTCTAATATTGTTACGTTTCACCTTGTCCCACAGTTCCCTTAAGCTGTCCTCCTGTTTTTCAATTGTTTTTCTTTTTGGTTCTCTGATTGAATGATATTTTTAACCCTGTCTTCTAATTCACTGATTCAATCCTCAGCTTCCCCTAACCTGCTGTGTATTCTATCCAATGTGTTCTTTATTTGTGTTATGTCATTTTTTATCTCAGACTGTTCTTTTTTCATGGTTACTATATCTTTTTTCATGCTGTTGAGCATCTTTACCATCATTACTCTGAACTCTGTTTCAGATACATTTCTTATCTCTGCTTCCTTTATCTCTTCTTCTAGAGCATTCTCTAGTTCTTTCATTTGGGGGTTTTTTCTTTGTCTCCTCATTTTGGTTGTCTGTTTGGGTTTGTGACTATGTTTTAGGTCGATCCTCTAGACCTCTTAATCTCTAGTGCAGGACAGTGTTAAAGGCTATTTCTGACTAATTAGATCTGGTAAAGATTCAAAGCCTTCAGAGATGCCTCTGCCTACAGACTTATAGGATTCCAACTTGAATTGCCCCCCAGAAAATTGTCCTCAGGTGTGGCGAGAGTTTCTTTCAATAGGGTGGGGCAGTTGCTTCTGCCTAGAAGCTAATTGTTGTTTTTAATCTCTTAAGTGGCCTCAGAGCAAGTGTTTTCCAATAGGGCATGACAACTGCCTTCTCCCCAGGCAAGGCAAAGGTCTATGTGGGAAAGATGTCCTCCACTGGGTGAGGGAATGACTCAGCCCAGAAAACTTGGGGTGTCTGCCTTCTGAGCTCTATCTCCCAAGTTCCCAGTCCTGGCTTCTGCTCTCACAGCTCCATTCCACTTCACCCTCCCTCTGTCGGAGCACAAGGTGGGTGGCTCCACAGGGAATTTTGTGCATTGGCCTTTTAAGTGGGTGCCTAAATTTTCAGCTATCACTCCCTGCTGCCTTTCACAGCCAGATGTTATGTGGGTACCCTTCTCAATTTTGGTGCTCTCTTCTCAATTTTGGGGCCAAGCTTGGGGATCTCCCAGAGTTCTCAGTGGCACCCCGCCCCCCCAACAGCTGAGATATCTGTCCAGGGCTTCAGTTGCTGTCTGTGGGCACCCGGCCAGCCCTTTCGCATCTCCCCCTTCTCTATGGGGTCTGCACTTTTTGTCCTCAGGTATCAGGGTTCTCTCCTGTGAGTTTTCCATTGATTATTCAGGCAGTTTTTCTGTATTTTAGTTGTAATTCCAATTTGTTCCTTGGAGCATGTCCGTACAGCATCCACTTACTCTGCTGCCGTTTTTAATCTCTAGATTATGATTTTAAATTTTATGATTTTAAATTGTAGTGGGAGCATGCTTTGTTGGTTGGGAAATGATCAAGAAACCATTGCAGGTGTTTTAATCTGAAAAGAGTTGATTATGAAAGAAACTGAAGATGTTCATTGATGATGATGATGATGTTGATGAAGAAGATGATGGTGGTGGTGATGAAGATGATGGTGGTTATGATGATGAAGTAAAGGAAGATGATGATGATGATTGCTTCTACTATACAGGTTAAATGTTTCATTAAAAGGTTTTTTAGCAGAAATTCTGATGAGAAAATATGGTCAGTCTTCTGAAAAGCTGAATCTTTAGAAAGAATGCTGCCTTGAAAGCAGTGTGATCCCTATAATAAGAAATGTTTATAAATATATTTATAATTTAAGTGTTAATGCCAGGATTGCATTAAGTGGTGATTAAAAATAGCTGGGAAGTTGAACTAATACCAATTGTAACAATATTATTTACTTAAGACATATTATAAATCTTATTTACAACATGAATATAGTGAATACTCAATACTAGGAATGCAATTATTTTAATTAAAAAGATGTTTAAGTAATAGGAAAAAATATGATTTTGTGAAAACATATCTGAATGTGTAAATAAGTGATTTAACTCTCATTTTTTTCACTTACCCATATTTATATTACATCTATTAAAACAAATACTCTCAAATAATCATCACCCACATTCTTATTTATAAAATCAAACCCTTTCCTGCTGGCAATGCTGCCCATAGGTGTGTGTGGAATAGTGCCAGTGACAACTTCAAAGTACAGTTAGAAACACTCAGCTGAGGAAAGAGAGAAACTGAGTCATCGTAACTGGAGAGGAGCATGAGGAAAGCTGACTGGCCTCCAGCAGCTATTTCCTGCCAACAACAAACAAACAAAAGAAAAACCCCTAAGTGGCAGAATCTAAGTTTGGTGTGAATAAAAGTTTTAAAGGAAAGCCTTGAATAGGACAAATTTGTGCCCAGGTCTCCCAAGAAGTCTGTGTGGAAACTCTGAGGACTCAAGCTGACAATGCACAGAAATTGTGTGGAGAGGCTTGCGAAAATTGAAGATTTGAGTCATATTTACCTGAATATTCAGATGAAAAAGCACCCCACATGACATCTGAGCACCACAATCTTAAAGGTGTTGAGAATCTGGACCCCCTACAACACAGTGTAGCTGAAATGACCTCCTTAGAGCTGAGCCAGCGTGTGCGCTTATCCTGACCACCAGGTCTGCAAGCCACGTAGGGAGACAACCATTCCTGCACGGGCCATGTTGAGGCTGGGTCAGAGGTTAGAGGTGAGATAACCCTGGGGTCAGCACAAAAATGCATGGGAGTGATGTCTAGGTCAGGGCAGGTGGAGAGCAGTACCCCAGGACATTCACTGGACTGGTGTCCTGGCCAGGGTAAGGAAGGAGATGGAGAAAACTTAACTAGCCAACACCGGGAAACCTGGAAATTGGCATTATATGCAGCTCTTCGTGACAATCCTAAAAGAGGGAAGGAGAACCTTGACCAGCTCAAAACAACAGAGAAGGGCTTCCATCCTGCTTCACCTGCTGGGACAGCTGCCCCAAGCCTGGATCTGGCTAAGGGTTACTAACAAGCCCAGAATCTACTGGCCTCCAGAGGGCATTTGTGGGAGGGAAGTGCAGATTTAAGAGAAAGATTTTCAGCTGCAGTTAGAATGTGCCACTGAAATGTTCCAAGGGAGGTAGACCTCAGCTGTGGAGAATCAATGGTGATTAATAGAAAAATTGTGTGGCCCAGAATTATAAATTTTACAAGGTCAAAGTCATAAATCTCTGTCTCCTAAGCAGAACATGCAATGGCACTCATCAGGCTTGAAGGGATGTGGATGGTGCCATCATCCCTTTAGCAGGTTTCTGAACTTGAACCAAAAGGAAGGATAAAAGACCTTCAGGTGTGAAACACCTTTGGACCTTGCAGGAAGCTACATATCAGCTCTCCTGGTTGCAATTTGGAAGGTCGGATCCAACTGGACAAGGTGGTAAGGAAATGATTGACAGTGAGACCCAGCTAGAGAAATGAAGCCTACACAAAAGGCTGAACTTTCTGCCCCTAATTCTTGCAAATTTAGGAAAATAGAAGAATGATACCTTCAAGAAGCGAACATCGCAGAGATCTGGAAGTTTAGGCTCTGGTTCTCAGAGCCAAAGCTTATGCAGGAGGCTAAACCCTGCAGGAAGGGTCCTTGGGAGGCATCATTATTAAGCTTTCCATGCCTGCAAAGAAGGGATCTTCAGAATTACTCCGAGGCTTTACGGAGAATACTACACATGTTACCTTCCAGGCACAGGCATGATGTCCAGGTGCCACCCCTAGTACCCTTTCAAGCCCAAGAAAATGAAAAATAGTGCCTAACACTTTGTAAAGTGGAACTGCACCCCATTTGTTTTGCCTTCAAATCTTGATGGACATTTTGGGGCAAACTGCACCACGAGGAAGAATTATATGTGGGACCTCCAGAAATTGAGGTCAAAGAATGAAGAAGAGCCAGTGAGTATAGATGCCCTCACAATCCAAGCTCCAAAAATATGGAGTCAGAGGCATCTGGATGAGCCCTGGCTCTGAGGGTGGCAGTGGCTGCAAAAGACCCAGCCTGGGAATTCTGGCTGCCCCCACCCCGCCACCTTCAAGTCCTCATGCAGTTCTGTCTGTAACATGATAGCCAGGCCCTCCAGTCCACACAGTTACTTCCACCAGCTGGCCAAGCAGCCCCATGCAGAAGAGGCAAGGCATGTCCCATATCCAGTCTGTGCCATGGAAACAGCCCCAGGCCATGTCTGGGAGGAGAGCACACTCCCATCACCTAGGGTGGAAGCGATGCTATGCTGGCCGGGCATGAGCCGGGCATGGGTGGGGTGCTGCTTGTTGCCTTCTTCTCACTGTGCTGGAGAGATGAGCCATCACATGAGACTGAAATACTTTTCTAGCAGAGGTAGCAAGATGAAAAGAATATTCAATTGAATTTTAGAAAAAATTATAAAAGACAAAATAACCTGGCTTGCATGGTCCCTGAAATGAATTCAGAGGACATGGATAAAGGGACATAGTGGTGGGGGAATACTGGAAGAAATAGATTCCAACCCCTGCCCCCATGGCTGCTTGGTGGGTAAGGGCCCCTTCCGGGATCCAAGTTTAGGAAGTAGGTGATCTGTGAGCAGGCAAGCAGGGGAGCCCAGGAGGCTGGCCGTGTTCAGTGATGACCTCCACATGACGCCCCATATCCTCTGTGAGCCTTTCAGCACAAAGTGCTCAGTTCCAGTCCTGCTCTCTTCTATGGAATCACCTAAGCGCACACCCCTGAGGCAGGTTAGGGTCAGAGGTGCTATTGAGGTGACAGGAACATCAACACCAGTAGACGTGCAGACTCTGCTGAGAAAAAGCTGGGGGGAAACAGACCGTGCGAATGTTCAGACTTTCATGGGCACATAAACTTGGGGGGTGGGCAGGTTTATCCAAATTTTCAGGGACCAATGAGACTTCTGAGTATATGAGACTCAATATTTTTTAAAAAATGAATAGGTTCTACCAGTATTTAATGTGCTGCATAGGTCAGAATAAAAATTCATTCAATGTTCATAAAGTGAGGGCTGACTTTGGGGTTCATGCTTTATATACCTATTCCACCCATGGGATTGTGCCAGGGACCGTGACCCTGTTTCTAAGCATCTTATGTTCCCTTTAAAAAGGCACCAGCAGTCCACAGCAACACCTGATCGGGGTTGGCACAGCGTGTAGACATGCTCAGAGGACACGGGGCCACGTGGAGACGTGCTCAGAGGACACAGGCTGCGCTGGGCTAGCAGGCAAGGGCTGCACTCACTTGTAGTGCCCAGGGCTGGGCTCATCATGCAGGACACGTATGGGATTTTTATGTGTGTTTTGAGGAACAAGGAAGATGTGTTTATTTCATACCACAAATATGTGTCCAACATTTTTGTTAAATATATTTTAACATAATTACTTTAGCGTGTAATTAATTATATATATTTTTATTGGGGTATAATTTACTTGGAATAAAATATATGTATGGGTTCACTGAGTTTTGACAGTTATAGATATTCACATAACCATTACCCGCAACATGGTACAAAGTGCTTCCCAGACCTCAGGAAGTTGCCCCTGCTGAGCCCCAGCCTGAAAACACCCCAGCTCCTCCTGCTGTCCCCCGGCTGCTTGTCCTTGTTCCTGAGCTCCACAGCACTGTGTGGGGCGGTGCCTACTCCACCTGCTGTCCTGAGAGGGAGCCTGGGAGCCAGGGTCTTGGAAGGGGGCCCAGCTGGGAACGCAGGGGGAAGAGCAATGAAGTGCTGCAGAGTGTGGGCTCGGACTCCGACTAGCACCCCAGCGAGGTCACGCCACGCCCAGAGCCAGCACCTGAGGGAGGACAGGGCATAGTCACCTGCCCCAGGGGAGAGGAGGTGGCTGCTTTAGGTTGGGGCAGGGCGGGCCCTGCAGCCAGTGACTCACCAGCTTGGAGGACCAGGCAGGGAAGAAGCTGGGACCTAGTGCGCTGACCCGCCTCGGGCACCCAGAGGGGTGCAAAGGGAAGACAGGGAGAGCAGTCCTCCGAAGCCAGGCCAGTCCGGCTCTGGGAGCCCAGGAGGTCGCTGCGCAGCGAGACCCACAGAGAAGGGCGACCCCTCTGCGCTCGGCCATGCGGTGCAAGCACCTAGGGTCGCCTGGGTCGCATTCCTGGCTGGCTGGGTTTGGGGGTATTTCGGAAGTAAATAATACACTTAACCCCCAGGCAGCAGGCACGCTTTCCCTCGGTCAGAAGTTGCTAATGGCACTTATTTCTAGACCATTCTTTGTTTGTTTAAACGGACCTGTCGGGAGCTGTGATGCTGGGAAATGCCCCGCCGAACCATCCTGGCGGTGGACCCTGCTTCCAGCACCCTCACACCTGTGATTCACTTCCCTGATGCTTGTAATTTGTGAAGCGAAGCCATCAGGTGGAGCCACGGGGTCAGCCTCTGGCCCAGTGAACGCGTCTGGGGAGGAGGCCAGGCCTTACCCCTCCTGCAAACTCACGGAGCAGCGAGCAGTGGCAGAGCTGGACCCGGATTATCCTCCAGCGAATTCCTCACCCTCCAGGCGCAGCGCATCCCAGCTAGAGGGACAGCGCGGCCTGCGCGCAGCTGCCTGGTCCTGGCAGGCAGCTCACAGGGAGGTGGCTTTCCACCTGGAACCCCAATGCTATTCCCTGACAGAAAGCTGGGGTCCCCACATTTCTCCAGAGCGCAGTGAGGGCTGTGCCTGGCCCAGGGGCCTTTACATGCCCCTGACACTGCTCTGGCCTGTGGATTGTGTAAATTGGCCCCAGTTCCCACAAAACCATAAGCCAGTAGGAATGCTTATGCAATCAGTACAGAAAAATTAAATGCTGAGACATTCTCGCCCAGGGAAAACGCGAGGCACTGCTCCGGGTCATTTCTGGAAAATGAAAATTATTACAGTCTGAGCGAGATTTCTGCAAAGATGGCATTCGCAAAGGGCTTAGCCAAGGAGAGCCCAGGAAGGAGCATTACAGACTCAGAGCATTGAGGGAGCCAGCCCAGGAGGGGGAAGCAGCCAGGCCCCAGAGGGCAAAGGCAGGGGACCTTACCAGGTGCCGATACTGCAGGGCTGCCTGACTGTGCCCCCAGCAGCCCCAGACACTTGTTAGACAGGCATCCTCACTCCCACTGCTACCCACAGAACCAGAGCTCGGGGCTGGGAGGCCTCTGCATGGGACAGCCTTCCAGATGATTCTGACAGCCACTGCCCCGCATGCAGGTCAGTGGGTGGCAAACAGCAGCAGGTGGACCACCCTGGCCTGCTGCCTGTGTAGCTGTTGCTCATGAGCAAAGAAAGATTGATTTTTTTCAAATGGTTAAATTTAAAATGATGATATAAATACCTAAATCATAGCCTTAATTTTATCTCTTGGGCCACAAAGTTTAAAGCTTAAAATATTCAGCATCTGGCACTTCGTTGAAACTGTTTGCCAACGCCTACTCCAAGGAACACGATTGGAGAACAGGGCAAAGAGCCCCCCTGCCCTCTGTCCCTGTCCCAGGGCTTCCCGGGGCCAGGCACCTGGGAAGCCGCCAGCCAGGGCAGAGTCCACAGCTCTGAGCTCCTGGGTCATACGCAGGGCAGCAAGCTGGAGACGATGTGGGGGCGGGGTGGGGGAGCAAACAGAACAACCAGAACACAGTGCAGCCATGCTAAGATCTCACACCTCACCCAACCACCAGCCTCTCAGAGCATCTGTGTCTCTATGAGAGGCAGGAAGGTCACGGTGCAACAAAGCCCACGAGGGAGGCAGAGAGACATGGAGACCAGAGGCTGTAACACCTGAGAAGGCTGCTCCCTGTCCTGCCCTGCAGCCGAGCAGCCCTGGGCAAGTTCCTCACCTTTCTGTGCCTCAGTGGCTCTCCTGTGAGGCAGGGGAATGGGCAGCCCCTATTGCCCTGAGATGTGTCGCAGATGAAGGGAAACAAGCATGCAGATGAAGGGAAACAAGCATGCGAGGTGCTTGCCAGGGGGCCGGATCACCACAATACACGCGGGAGAGTCCTAGGCTCTCCAGACCAGCACCCCCACCCCCGGCTGTGGGCTCAGCTGCAAGGAGACAGATGGTAAGACAGAGGCCCCCTCAAGGAAACTGGGGTCTAGTCAAGAAGAAAGAAGCTGTTCAGATTCAGCCTGGGGGTGTGGGGGTGGAGAAGGACTTCTTGGGGAGAAGGAAAGACGTGCAAAGACGCCTTTGCAAAGTGTCTAAGGAAGCTGCATGCAGCTCTGGGTAACTGCAGCGCCGACCCCCTTATAAGAAGGGTGGGATGAGGCCAGGAGACCAGGAGGGACAGGGTGCAGGGCCTGACCTGCCATAAGAGGAGTTTTCCTTTAACAAACGGGGAGCCACTTGTGGAGGGAGTAACAAATCACTGAACAACACTTAATGTGGAGCATGGAGAAAAGAATGAGAGTCCTTGTTGGCAGATGCACCACGTATGCGTCCAGGTGAATGCTCAGCAGTGTCCCGACACCGTGGGGAACACGTGGGCGAACATCCCCAAGTACACAGGTGGGCATGCGCACCATGGTTAGGAGCTGGGCACTGGCTCCCCGAGAGAGGGGAAGAAGCGCAGGCATGTGTTCAGAGTGCAGCAGCGGGGCACAGAGGCCATGGCCAGGAAAGTAACGCTCTCCTGAGATGAATGTTGGACAGAAGTCTCCTCTCAGCAGCACAGATGCACAAGCGAACACTGCAAGGACTCGTGACCTTGGGCGGCCAGCAAGGTAAGCCCGGTGATGAGCGCTCTCCAGCGCAGGGCAGGAAAGCAGGTCTAGCACCGGCACTGACTCCAGACGTGGTGGGAAGGGCGGCATCACCACTAACTGCCGTGTCCTTTACCAAAAGAAGATTCTCCATCAGTTCCTGACATTTAGGCATGCAAAGGTGACAAGTCATAGAGGGAGAGGAAAGGAAGAAAAATGCAGTTATGGGAAGGCAGTTAGCAGTGAGGAAAGCTTCATGTGGAGTCCACTTTACCAGCAGCCAGGCTAACCCGCTGAACTGGGGACTCAGTTGACACACCGGATTTTAAGCTAAGCACCAGAGCAAGGTTACCTCATTTCTGCCCCCATTCCGTCCGCTGGGAAGTGGGAGTATGTCTATTGTCCAGTGGAAATATTAAAATTCTGCTCAAATAAATTCAAATGTTTTGTGATTAATTAATTAACAAAATCAATTCAAAGAATGATCTGATCCCCGCATGTCACCAGTGAGGAGCTGCGTTGGAAGCTTCCCCAGCCCACTGATGGGAGAACTGCAGAGGGAGGCGGAGGTGAGAGAACAAGCACCTGGGCGCTCGCTCCACCCATGTCCCGGAGGCACCCCGGTGTCAGCAGAGCGGCCCGGGCCTGAGTGGTTTCACTGACAGGCAGGTGCTTGCTCAGGCATCAGCGTGAATCGATGCAATCTGTGATAAGCAAGACAGCGCCGAACACAGGACCTCATTTCACACTGTGAGAGCCAGCCTGTGGCCATATTCACCCTTGGAAGGAATTAGGAAAGAAGGGAGGTGGATGCCAGGAAGAGCAGTCCAGCTGTGGCTCCGTGGTTGAGCGTTGACCTATGAACCAGGAGTTCACGATTTGATTCCTGGTCAGGGCACATGGCCTGGTTGTGGGCTCGGTTCCTAGTGTGGGGCGTGCAGACAGCAGCCCATCAATGATCCTCTCTCATCATTGATGTTTCTCCCTCTCTATCTCTCTTCCTCTCTGAAATCAATAAAAATATTAAAAATAATAAAAAATAAAAGGAAAAGCAAGGTTAAGTGCTTCCTTTCCCCACCTCCAACTCAACTCCAAACAATTGCCACACCCTGTGAATTTTACCTCTTAAGTAGCTACTTCTCCGGCTCTGCCTGCTGCCTCTCCTGCATACTCCTGGCAGACCTGCATGCTGTCTCCCCCGGGCCACCTGTCAGCTGGGACCTGCCCTGTGCACTCTCAGCACCCTCCATGGAGGATGGCTACCAGAATGCCATGCCGAAGGAAGACGTGGCCTGAGCTGCACAGGCCTCACTGCTCCCATTGCCTGCTGTGTGAGCCTCAATGAGGACCATGGCCTCTAGCTTCTTTGGCTACCAGCCTCCCTGCCCTCTGCCTTCCCGCTGGGCCCATGAGAACTGGAGGAGGGACTAAATAAATGACTATGTTCCCTGCCCCACGTGGCCCTGCAACAAAGGATGCCTGCTCTCGAGAGCGAGTTAAAGGTCACATTTCCCCATCCTCCTTCTCCGAGTTCCTCATCTGAATTTGGACAGGTGAGCCTATTCTCACGTTCCCAAGGCACATGCCTGGGGGCTCCCTCCACGCCTGGCACCTGCTGTCCACGTTCCCGCCCCCTGCGGGTCCCCCTGGCAGCATCGGCCTGTGAGCCAGGAAGCCTGGCTGCTGCAACAAACAACCGAGCCTTGCTGTCCCCCACGACGGTGGCTGTGCTTGCTGCCCAGGGCAGGCTGACCGGGGGCTCTATGAGGAGTAAGTCTCTTCCCTCCCAGTGGCCTCACATCCAGGCCCTGAGAGCCCTCCTGCGCCTTCTGCAGCCTCTGGCAGGCAAGGGGAGAGACAGCAGGGGGCGTATGGGCCAGGCCTGCCTGGAGGGAGTGTTGTACCTCATTTCTGCCCCCATTCCGTCCGCTGGGAAGTGGGAGTATGTCTATTGTCCAGTGGAAAAGAGTAACCCACCGAGAGTAGCGAGGCTGTGCTGTGGCCACCTCTTCTTGGGCACGGTCAGTGGCCGCAGGCGCTGCTGCCCTCTCCTCCCAGCTGCTCTCGGGATCTGTCTCAGCTGCAGCCACCAGACAGCAGGTGCATTAAAGCACCGAGTCTTTGCTTCCAGACCCCACTCCCATACCCCCAAACAAGTCACAGTGTAGGTTTGAGAATGCCTGTTTGTTTTAAAACACTGCAGCAAAGTGAAAGAAAACAGAACAGAGATACACGCAGATGAGGAGCAGGAGGGAAAGAAGGGCACTTCCCCAGCACCCCTCTCTGCAGGACTGAAAGGAGCAGGTCATAGGTGTCCTCAGGAGCGGATGAGCAGAGGGATGGATGAGCAAGATGGAGGAGGAGTGCATCTCTGGAGGAGCAGCGAAGGCACCCAGTTCACTGGTGGCCAGGGACTGCGCTGGCGCCTTCCTCTGTCACTTATTTCAATGCTCCAGCCTCATCCCATCAGGAAGGTGCTGTCAGCATCGCTCCTTCAGGTTCAGAGACAATCTTCCCAGACCCCTTCTCCAGAAAGTGGAGAATCAGGATTGAGCACCAGTCCCTCAGGCCCTGCGCTGCACAGGAAACAGAACCTGGGTCAGTCCTCTGAGGGCCAAGTTCTCAGACTCCTTCTGTGGGAGGCCCTGAGAAAGGAGGTGCCTGGTAAGAAGGACCCAAATCATAACCAGAGTCTGGCAGCCATTGTTTGCCAGGGCCTCTCACACAGGCTGCATTGCAGGGGAAGCCCAGCCTGGGCAGACCTCCTGCACTGTGCTCCTGCCCTCCGAGCAGACTTTATGAAAAGCTTCTAGGGTTTAAATTTGACTAACAGGACCAAGACTTTCCCCTTCCATCTGGGACTGCACAGCTGTATTCTAATTTGCATTTTTGCTAATCAATCAGAGCCGCTCCATTTCAACCAATTAGGATAGTGTTATTTGGACCAAGCAAACTGTGAGCATTTGGAGCCTCATTGGCATAACCATGAATCAATCAGGGAAGGGGGTGGAGAGAGGTTGTGGGGGGCACTCTTCTCTGTGTGAGCCACCTTCACCTTGGCCTCACGGAGGAGTGCCTTTCCCGACTAGAGCCGTAACCACAAAGCTGTCTGCTGGACTGAGCAGGACATCGGAGTTGTAACTCCTGGGCCTCCTCAAAATGACCCTTCACTCCAGTTGTTCAAAGTCTGTGGTACTTCACAATTGAGCTGTTTTCATTGAATAAAGTATTCTCCCATCACCATGCCCCAAAATGGGGACTCCTCTTTGCATTGGATTGGTAGCAGTGACCTTTAATTGACATTGGATTGTAGCACAGTGGGATCTGAAGCAACAGATGTCTCCTGAACCAACGCACTGGCACCAGCATTAGTCCCTTGGGATCAGTTGTCTCCCAAATGATGACAGGGTTTGGGTTAAGTCCTCTGAGGTCAACGTTCTCACTCTTTCTGTTGAGATCTCAAAGACTTGATTCAGTTTAGGTAGGGAATTCTCATTTGTTAATCTTGGTGCATGTGTTTGAACCAAGGGGGCTACTCCATAGCATTCATGTTTGGGGCCTAGGAAGGGTACCCTTCAGTCACATTGGTACTGGGAAAGGTATTTTCCAGGCTGAGATGGCCTTGTCTGTAAGGTTCGTAGGGACCCCCCCCAAATGGGCTCCTGCAAGGAGGGGTGCTCGTGAGGATGCTCATGCTGTGAGCACTTAGGGGTATGCTGACCACTAGGAAGAGTGCAAAATGGATAACCATGCTCTGAAATTGTCATGTTAATAAGCTATTTCCCAGGGGCAATGGAGGGGCTTTGAATGATCACATGTACAACAAAAATGATGGTCCAGAGGATTGTAACTGCCTAGGCATCTGGACAAATGTGATACAGGGTGATGTGAGTTTTGTGGGCTGGAGAAGGCTTCCCTGAAACCCCTGAGCCCCTCCTTGGGTGTGCTCAATCAGAACCAAGAAATAACACCTCCCACAAACACAAACACAAACATGGAAGCATTCTTTTTTTATTTTTTTCAGCTTAGCTTTTTTTTTTTCTCTAATCTTTATTGGTGAAAGTATTACATAGGTCCTCCTTTCCCTCCCATTAACCTCTTCCCTCTTCCAGCCCACTCCTGCCCTCTCCCACTCAGACCTTCACCACCCCACTGTCTGTGTCCACGGGTTATGCATATATGCATACAAGTTCATTGGTTGATCTCTTCCCACCCACACTCCCCTGCCTGCTCTCTGAGGTTCAACAGTCTGTTCATGCTTTTATGTCTCTGGGTCTGTTTTTGATCATCTATTTATTTGGTTGATTATATTCTACATATGAATGAGATCATGTGCTACTTACCTTTCTCTGTCTGGCTTATTTCACTTAGCATAATACTCTCCAGGTCCATCTATGCTGTTGCAATGGTAAGAGTTCTTTTCTTTTTTACAGCTGCATAGTATTCCATTGTGTAAATGTATCATAGCTTTTTTATCCACTCATCTGCTGATGGGCACTTAGGCTGTTTCCAAATCTTAGCTATTGTAAATTGTGCTGGTATGAACAAAGGGGTACATATATCCTTTCTGATTGGTGTTTCTGATTTCTTAGGATATATTCCTAGAAGTGGGATCACTGGGTCAAATGGGAGTTCCATTTTTAATTTTTTGAGGCAACTCCACACTGTTCTCCACAGTGGCTGCACCAGTCTGCATTCCCACCAGCAGTGCATGAGGGTTCCTTTTTCTCCGCATCCTCGCCAGCACTTGTCACTTGTTGATTTGTTGATGATAGCCATTCTGACAGGTATGAGATGATACTGCATTGTCATTTTGATTTGCATCTCTCAGATGATTAGTGACTTTGAACATTTTTTATATGTCTTTTTACTTTCTACACATTAAACTAAAAAGCTTCTGCACAGCAAAAGAAACCATCAACAAAATAACAAGAGAGCCCCCTATATGGGAGAACGTATTTGCCAGTGATGCATCTGATAAGGGGTTAATCTCCAACATCTATAGGGAACTCATACAACTCAACAAAAGGAAGACAACACAATTATAAAATGGACAAAGGACCTAAGTAGACACTTCTCCAAAGAGACATACAGATGGCCAAGAAGCATATGGAAGCCTTCTTTAGCTGGTGATTGGAGAGCACTAACCTAAAACAAACTGAATGGTACCCACATTTTAAGTGATTTATGTGGCCTCTTTTCCCCATTTTGTGCTCAGAGCCATGTTCTCTCTCTCTTGCTCTTGAAGAAAATGTGCACCCTTTAAAATTCAAGTGTTCTAAGACCACTCTCCTTGCTTTCTGAGCTTTCCAACTTAATTGTGAAGACTTGTTTTCCATTCTATTTTGGATGTCAAGTCCAACTTAAGGGGCGACCTTAAAGGAGATCTCAAACCTCTCACAGACAATGGAATGTATTTTTTTTATTTTGAAAACAGATTTATTTTGAAAGCAAAAACTTGGACCATATAAGCAAAACCTTAACTTAGTCCATATGCCATAAAACATAATTTGTATCTAGTTTTTATTTTTTATATTTTTTTTGGTGATGGATTTGAGAAAGAGAGAAAGAGAGAGAGAGAGAGAGAGAGAGAGGTGGGGTGGAGAGAGAGAGAGAGAGAGAGAGAGAGAGAGAGAGAGAGAGAGAGAGAATCAATGTGTTGTTCTCTTATTTCTTCATTCATTGGTTCATTCTTGCATGTGCCCTAACCAGGGGTGGTGGTGGATAAAAGTAGGTGGTCTAGGGGAGGAAAATGCAGTGATCTGAACACCAGCTGTACCCAGGGACCACATTTCTGCACAGAAATTCCTACCAACTTCACCAACCAACAGGCTGGACTTGTCTGCCTCATTCTTTGGTCTCTCCTCTTTTCAGTGTTTGGGGAGACACTTTGCATATATGCCTTTTTTATGAAACAACTAGAGGCCCAGTGCACAAAAATTCGTGCACTCGGGGGAGTCCCTCAGCCTGGCCTGCACCCTCTCACAGTCTGAGACCCCTTGGGGGATGTCCACCTGCCAGCTTAGGATGTCCACCTGCTGGCTTAGGCCCGCTCTCCAGGCAACCCTGCTAACGGTTCTCAACCTGTGGGTCATGACCCACAGGTTGAGAACCGCTGCTGTAGAGCCTAAGACCATCGGAAAACACAGATATTTACATTACAATTCATTAACAGTAGCAAAATTACAGTTATGAAGTAGCAACAAAAATAATTTTATGGTTGGGGGTCACCACAACATGAGGAACTGTATTAAAGGGTCGCGGCATTAGAAAGGTTGAGAACCACTGCTCAAACTAAAAGGACCGAACCTGCTTATCAGATGGCG
The DNA here is from genome assembly GCF_963455305.1 of Plecotus auritus. Taxonomy (NCBI): domain Eukaryota; kingdom Metazoa; phylum Chordata; class Mammalia; order Chiroptera; family Vespertilionidae; genus Plecotus; species Plecotus auritus. Next base: position 97,674,729 of record NC_137776.1, read on the forward strand.
CCGGGGGATTAAGTCCATTTTGTTTCTGCAAAAGCCAGACTTCTGTCCCTGGGACACTGCAACAGTCCTCCTGAATCAGAGGCACTGAGGTGGGAAAACGTGACTGCAAAGGAGGTGAGCAGGTGGGGCCCTGGTGACTCCCAAATGGCTGTGTGGCCCCCTGACAGCTCCGGTTGCTCAGTTTTGCATCCTTGATGCACAGCAGTGCGGTGAAATGTCAGCTGCACTTAGTGTGGGTTAGTATGTTCTCCGTGTGTATGTATTTTCTTTTTTTTTAATATATATTTTATTGATTTTTTACAGAGAGGAAGGGAGAGGAATAGAGAGTTAGAAACATCGATGAGAGAGAAACATCGATCCTTGAGTCCACAGGCCGATGCTCTATCCACTGAGCCAAACCGGTTAGGGCTGTGTATGTATTTTCTGCATAGGTTGAGGCCTTTTCCTGCCACAAGGCTTATGTTCTCAATTGCAAAGAAACTGTTAGGAAGTGTTTTTCGCTGGGGGTATACCTTCCAAGTGCACCTCAAGGCTATTTACACAGCCTCACATAGGCCATGAAATAGTAGTTCAGGACCTGCCATTGTTTTCCTTCCAACCTCTGTGAAACAGGCTCATCATATGGATGATATACTGTGAACCAGTGAGCATTTGCCTCTGCTGCGGGCTTTGCCGGCCCACCTTACAGCAGGGGGGTGGGCAGTGGATCTGCAGAAAATTCAAGGCGCAGGCACCATAGGAAAGTGTGTGAGGGTCCTGTGCTCAGGTGAGACCTGCATTCTCCCCAAGGCTGTCATAACAAGCCAACTCCATACCAAAATATATTAGATACAGGCTTTTGTGAGAATCTGGGGGTCCTGGCACAAACTATACCCCATTTGCCTCAATGCTCTCACCCAGCAAATCACCTAGGTAAGAAGGGACCTAAATGGGACTGGGGAGCCAAACAGCAGGCCGCTTTTGAGAAAGCAAAATACTGGTCAGACAGATTACAACTCTTGGAATCTCCCAGGTGGCTGCCATTTGGGGCTATTTCAATAACCCATAGGCATAGGCTGGACATTAAGGCAAAATCAGCAAGAGAAGTGAGTGCCCCTTTGATTTTTCTCCTAATTGTAGATGAGGCAGAAATCAGATAGACCCCAGCAGTTACAATAAGAACGTCCCTCCCAATAAGAGGTGGATAGCAAGTGCTCTGGCCACCGGCCGCTGCCATGCCCGGCTCCACGCTGCCCGCACGGTAGCCATTCCCAGCAGCGAGTGTGCGCCTGTCAGGCCTGGTGAGTATATAACCCCCCTAGTGCTTCTCTCCTGACCTGCGTCAACCCCTGCAGCCTGCAAGGGAGGAATAGGGGTTGTGTTGACTGGAGCCTGGGTCAGCTCGAGCTGGGGTCATTTGTCCCCCTAGATGGCTTTTGCCATCCAGCCATGTACTGATATTGTCTGGAAGGAAACAAAAAGGGTGGTCTGGCTGCTGGTCCTGCGTGAGCCTAGGCTGCTGACCCAGGGTGCTGACAGTGGGCCATTCTACAGGGATTGACTCTGTGTCTTGGACAGTGGGAGACAAAGGGGTGGATGAACATGAACAAACCTTTATGGGGACAAGAGATGTGGAAAGAGATCTGGGCTTACTTGCAAGAGTCTGAGGCAAGTACGTTGTTTTCCATGCCCCTGCTCATAAGGTGCCCACTGCTCCAGGTGATCAGGAAGCAGATGCCTCAGCCAAATCCATGCTTTAGAGCTGACTCACCTGTGGACACTGGCGATTGGCAGTGTAGGAAGAGTGCTCTCCACAGCGCCTTGGTGGTGGCGTGTGGCTCAGGAGGGCATGTGGGTGGGGCGTGGCTCAGGAGGACATGTGGGTGACATGTGGCTCAGGAGGGCATGTGGGTGGCATGTGGCTCAGGAGGGCATGTGGGTGGGGCGTGGCTCAGGAGGGCATGTGGGTGGCATGTGGCTCAGGAGGGCATGTGGGTGGGGCGTGGCTCAGGAGGGCATGTGGGTGGCATGTGGCTCAGGAGGGCATGTGGGTGGGGCGTGGCTCAGGAGGGCATGTGGGTGGCATGTGGCTCAGGAGGGCATGTGGCGCATGCTGGGGCTAAGCTGAGGGCAGGCGCTCTGGAATCAGCAAAGGCCGTGTTCATTCACTGAAGTCCCCGATGGGTGCGGGACTGACAAATCGACTACAATTTGAGCGCAGGTTCCAAGTATGCTCCAGGATGCATTAGACTTGTGTCTTTCCGACCACACACCTTTGCTACTTAGGTGGCATTTAATTATAGGAGGCCTGTGCCATCATCCACGCTGAACGTTGTGTGTTTCTACCAGATGAATATGCTAATATTTCTTCTTTGTCACCACAGATGAACAGTCAAGTGAAACCCTAAATGATTTGACCTCAAATTAGGCAACCTATCAGCACACTGGTTGTTTCCTGGGAGGTGGTGAAAAAAGTTACTACTACTACTACTACTTGGATTGCATCTTTGAATTTGTCTTTCTTTTTCTTTGCATGTGTCCATATAGTTGCTGTAAACTGCATCTAATGTAGTCAACCGGTGCCTATACGAGCAACCTCACTGCTAACAGCCCTCCTGCCGGCTCAGGGCGCCTGGCAGAAGAGGGTGGCCTGTGAGATGCTAAGAGCCAGCTGTGGGGGCCGGGTTGCCGAGGGACTGTCATGTGACAGGACCATGGCCTGATCCTGCTCAATTGCGGCTGGACCCTCCTGCAGGCTCTCGCAAGGTCCAGGAAGAACGATGATCGCTCCTCGAAAACCCTGCAAAGACTGGTCCCCCTTCCTGGGAAGGAATGCAGAGCCTTTCCTCTTGCTGGGGTGGTCCCCCGGCAGTCCTGCTCTGTTCTAGGTCCCCCCAGCACCTGCCACGTGATAAGGAGGGTGCCCATGTCAACTTGCCGCTGCCCAAGAGGTGCCTCAATGGAAGTTCCCTTAATAAACGCTAAATTTTATTTAACAGTTAGACACTGTGAAGTTCTGTGAAACCTTCATGGAGTAATCTAAAATTGATTAAAAACAAATGGTTTAACTAGAGAAGAAATGGGGTGAGTTTTGAGGTGAACTTTTTAGTAGTTTTGGTTACTTGAAAACTGAAAGTGTTCCAAGTCAACTTAAATGGTGCGTTAGATTAAACCTTACAGAAGAACTACAATTAGAAAAGAGCGCCCTGTGCTCTTCAGAGTGGGCAGAGGAGGTGGGAGAGCAGGGTTATGCATTTAGAGGCCTCTGTGTGCCATGTGCAAGGCCAGGAGAAGGTCTTGAAAAAGAAATCTTACGTATGGTCAAAGTAAGCAAGACTGAAACAGACTTATGTAAGAGCATGCTAACACAAAATTAGCATTGCATTTGGGTTTCTTTCTCTGTTAAAAGGACAAGAGTTTTCCTGTACTATTGGTACACTTTTAATAGAATATTATTAAGGAAAAGTAAAGATTTTATGTTTTATTACAATGACTTTTTGTGCTTGGCATTACCAGATCTTTGATTGCTTAGGTAAATCAAACCTTTTTAATACTAAAAGAACTAAATTTTGCTTCTAGCCATTTAAATGTATGCAATTGTTTGTGAAGTCTTTAATTGTCACCATGATTAAATGGACAGCTAAAATAAGAAAACCTCTCTTAACAAAGGGGAATATAAAACTAACTAGTGGCCTGGTGCACAAAATTCATGCACATTAAAAGGGGGACCCAGAATCAAGTCCCCGCCCACCCACATGCACCTCAAAATCACATGATATCCAGACCCAGCAGCACCCCCTCATTGGGCTAGATCCAGACCTGGCCAGGAGGCACGGCCTGAGGTCCCCCAGCCTGACTCCTGGGCAGGGGGCACGGCCTGAGGTCCCCTGTCAAGCCCCACAGGGGTGGGGGAGGGCATGGCCTCAGGTCCCTGCTGATTCCTCATTAAGGCTCCTTAAGGGAACTTGGCCTCAGCTGTGGGTGCAGCCATCTTTGTGACACAGTGATGGTCAATTAGCATATTCCCTCTTTATTAGATAGGATTAGGCCTCTTTGAGGTTTGGAAAGTGTGTTTTAATCCAAGTGCCCCTTCCTCAAGGATGTAGATGTACTAGTGATAATTTGCATGTATTTTCATTGAGTAACGACATTCTCAATGTCAAAGAGTTACAGACAGAGTAGTCACTACAATTCTCCTGGCAAGGATTTCTTTTCCTGCCTGGAATATGCCCACAGACCTCCCACTTTATATTAAAAATATATATATATACCAGGTATGCAAAAAGTCCCTAGTGTTTATTACCCCAAGTCCTCTGGTTTTATAAAACAAACTAAAGAGGAACTTCAGAGGGAAGGTGAGGGGGAGGGTGGGAAAAGATAACCAAAGAATTTATATGCATACTAGAGGTCCGGTACCTGAATTCGTGCATGGGTGGGGTCTGGCTGGCCCACCCTGATGGGGGCCCATCAGGGGCGGGACCGTCTGGGGGGAGGGGCAGAGGGAGGGCTCCAGGGCATGTCCAGCAACATCTTGCTCGATTGGCCAGACCCCAGTAGCAAGCTAACCTAACAGTCCAAGCGTCTGCCTGCTGATGGTCAGTGCACATCATAGCGAGCAGTTGAGCAGCCTTAGCATATCATAAGCATATCACGCTTTGATTGGTTGAATGGATGACCAGACCACCAGACACATCATATTAGGTTTTTATTATATAGGATATGTATAACCCATAGACTCAGACAATAGTGCAGTACAACCTGCAGGCAGTGGGGGGGAGGCTAGGTGGAGGGGGCTCAATGGGGAGAAAAAGGGGACATCTGTAATACTCTCAAGAATAAAGATACTAAATTATTTTAAAATGCAATTAATGAAACTTGTTGAATTTTTTAACTTGCTTTGCCCTGAAGCCCTTCCCTCAGTATTACTTAACCAGAGATCTATTCCCCTGTTCCCTTTGGTACCCACTCATTATCCCTTTTTAAAATTGTTACCAGAAGATTTATCAGGCTACATCAGGGCATGTGCCAAGTAAGGAGACCTTCTAAGTCATTTCAAAGACCCTATAACGGCTCTTGAAGTTCGTGCAGTGCCATAGAGCAGTGGTTAAACAGGGTGCCATCAAGAGGAAGACAGCGGGCACCAGGGCCTACCACCTGGAGACGCAGTCTGTGGAGAAAAACATCTTCACAAGGACTCCCTCCAGCTTCGCGGAAAGGACTGCCTCGGCTATTGTTCTGTAACTTTTGCATCATGAGGTTAAAACGTGCTGACTCGTGAACTGGTGTATTTTGCGTTTGAAAGGGTTCTCACACTTGCACCTTATTCTCCTGCCTGGACACCCAACCTATAGGAGACCTCAAATTATATCCAGAGCAGGCAGCTGCTTAGCCTCAGACGAAAAGCTGATGGTCTTTCCCCAGATCAGGAACCAGCCAGTCAATTCAGCTTCTGCTACATATAGCTTTATGTTTTCTTCATTGTTGTTATACACTGAGTGGCCAGATTCTTATGATCTCTAAACATATAATAATCTGGCCACTCAGTGTGTGTGTGTGTGTGTGTGTGTGTGTGTATTAGAGATTAGAGGCCTGGTGCATGAATTTGTGCATAGGTGGGATCCGGCCAGCCTGGCCAGGGGGGAGGGGACATTGGCAATTGGCCAGCCTGCCTGCTGGTCGAACTCCTGGTCAAGGGGACAATTTGCATATTAGCCTTTTATTATATAGGATATACACTGAGTGGCCAGATTATTATGCATTCAGAGATCATAATAATCTGGCCACTCAGTGTAATGTTTGTATTCCTGGAAATATTAATGATCTTAATTCTCTTGCAACAAGCCAGTCAACTTTCCTATATTTTAGATTGTGTTTTCTAGTTATTCCTTCTTATTGACTCTAGACTATACAATACTTCCTAATTTTTGATGTTTTAACCCTTGTGAGTGGCACCTTAGCACAGAACTGTGGTGATACAATGCTTTCCTTCACCCCCCAAAACCTGTCTGGCTGCTGGATTGCCAGAGGGTTCCGGCCTCTACCTCTGGCAACAGTGACGCTCTCGGTTCCTTCTATTGGCAATTTTTCAAATCCCCCAACTTTACTGTTGATTTTACAAAACTCCCTCTATAAAGCCTCTACACAGGAAACAGCCCTGTCCACCGCTTCCGCCTCTCTGCCATCGATATTGACCACAGTAATTTCACACACCACCTAGGGGGGAAATAATGGGTTTCTAAAAACAATTGCAGCTATTAAGGAAAACTGTAGTCTCACATTCCCCTGTTCAAGGAGCTGTTTGGACCAGTATGCACTGCCCCTTGTTTCCAACCAGTAAATGAAGCCCTATTTGAATGTTCTGGTAGAAGAAAGTGCTGCTAGTTTAATGAAAAGTACATCATTTTAAAAGCAAATAATTCATTTTAGCTCAAAGAAAAAAATTGAACCCATATTGGATCAGTTATTCAAGTCAAAAGGACCTGTATTTCAATTGAGGTCATTTAGATTAATATGGTAAAATAAAATTGATGGCCAAAAACAACTGTTGTATATTATCTTTATGAACATTTAACAATACATCTTGCCCTTTCCCAACACCTTAAGCTGTATTGTTTCCCCTCTCAGGGCAATTGCATTAGAGCTCCGTATTTTGAAGATTACCTCCTTTTATGAGTTCCTTATCTTCCCCCTCATGACAATGATTAAAAATTAAAATGCATTTTAAGTGATGTCAGAGGGAATAAGCTGAAGATTTTAAATACCTATTAGTATGTATGACATTTAATGTAATTTTAAAGGTCAATGTCTTTGTAAGTTGTGTTATTGGAGTTAAAGTGGACCATGTTATAGATCGTTTTCTTTGAAGCAGAAAAAAAAATTCTTTTTCAGATATTATCCACAAAATGATACTTATGTGCACTAACTTTCAGTAGATGCTATGGAAGATACAGGAAAGAAATGAGACCTAATCCTATTCACTAAGAAATTATAACTTGATAGGAACAATCCAATTGTTATCTAACAATTAGGAAACAATCTGACTTTATTACCAGCTGGGCTTAACGTTTCAATCATTGATCCAGAAATATTTCAGCCACAGATATAGCTTTCTGACAGGCAGGCTTATAAGAAAACAGCAATATTCTGGAACCTAGAAAATCCAATTCAATGTATCCCTTAGAGCACCTACCTAAACCTAAATGCTATAATAAAACTGATATCACATTTATGAGAATGGGTAAAGTAATAAAGAAGTTACATTGTTCCCTTTCCACCTTTAAAAGTATGCGGTCCTTACCCTTATAAATTTGAGCTGCTTACTTAATTGGTATAATTTTCTACATATCCTATATAATAAAAGCCTAATATGCTAAGTGTCTGGTCATCCATTTAACCAACCAAAGTGTAATATGCTAATGATATGCTAAGGCTGCTCAACCGCTCGCTATGATGTGCACTGACCACCAGGGGGCAGACAATCAACTGGTCAACCAATTACTGTGATGTGCACTAACCACCAGGGGTGGATGCTCTGACTAGTAGGTTTGTTTGCTGTTGGGGTCCAGCAGATTGGGACTGAGCAAGACGGGCCAGACACACCCTGGAGCCCTCCCGAGGTCCTTCCTGGGCTGGCCAACCTCCTGCGTCCCTCCCAGCCCTGATCATGCGTCAGTGGGTCCCTTGGCCTGGCTTGTACCTCTCACAATCTGGGACCCCTTGGGGGATGTCAGAGAGCCGGTTTCAGCCTGATCCCACAGGCCAGGCCAAGGGACCCCACTGGTGCACAAATTTGTGCACTGGGCCTCTAGTTAGTGTTATATTCATGAAGATTTTGTACTATTAGAAACCATCATAAATTTCACAAACAGATAGTCATATGTCAAAACATGATTGTGCCTCTTTGTAAACCTGAGTATGATTCTGGTACTTCTGTGGATATAAATGGTACTTTTTCTAAATTGCAATACTACTTTCTGTATATAGCAAATAAATCCAGTTGCATAATTTTAAATATCATCAATAGAAAGCATGTAAGACTATGGTTTTAGCTCCTGATTTTTATCAGCCCCATTCCTCTTAACCTTACATCTGTAACCGGATCCTAATCATTCTAAGATGATTGCAGGTAAAATTATAACATTAATATAATTTTGATAAGAGAATAACAACCACCTTCTTGTGCTTGTGGGTTCATGGACTGACCTTAGAACTGCTCAATTAGATATTATACTGCAAAATCCAACCAGATCAGTTAACAGATGGCCTTTTCAGCCACTAGAGCCATCACAGCTCAATAAAGACATCCAGAGTCCCTAGCTTGTCATCCTTGACAAGAGGATTACTTGTTTATTTGTTTGCAGCCCAAGGGGGAGTGTGTACCATAGCCAATTCCTCCTGCTGTAACTAGAGAAATACCTCTTCGAGGTAGAATTGAAACAACCAAACTCTTTAACCTTGTCAAATGCCTTAAGAGGCATTCCTTATCTGCTTCTAACATCACTGGCTGGTTAGAATTTAAATTTTCTGACATTTTTAGTTGTCTCTCAACTGGGCTCAGAGATGTTTAGAGGTCTGGACTGAAAGTTGTTCTATTCATTGTTTTTCTAATTGTTTCATATATTTCACTGTCAAGTTACTGATATTCTGTATGCTTAATGCAAAATGCTTAAAGCCCCTACAAAAACTCAAACAATGGTTATGTAAAGGATAGAAATGATTCATCAAGTTACTGTACCTCCTCTGTGTTTGTAATCCAGATGGTTAAAACCTTGGTTCCCAATGCCAAATGCCTTCTTATCAATTGCCCCTGATTTCTGCTGACATTGCAAATTGAATGCTTTTGTTACACTTTAACTTTTTTCAAACTGTTGGGAGACTGAAAAATTTCTTTAATTTGGCGGGTACCTGTTAACAGCAAATGGCTCTTGTTGCTCTATTGGATTCTGCCCTGCCCCAGGATCCCTACTGAGGAACTAAGTTGGAACTGGGGCAGGTGGCCAAGCCACTCCTGCACTGACCCGAGACAAACTGACTGATCAATCATCAATACTGGTGACTGGTTCTGATAGAAAGAGGGAAATGTTGACCCTGAGAAGGATATATCTGCCAAAAAAGACCCCTCCTAGTTAATTGGATCTAAAATCATAACCAGAGTCTAGCAGCCATTGTCTGCAGAGGCCTCTCACACACACAGCACTTCAGGAAACATCCACAGACTGGGCTCACGACTCCTGCACTCTGCTCCTATCCTCTGAGGCAACTCTTACAAGAGAGATACTGGAGAGAAGTGTGATCCATAGCACAGACTTCTCCTCCAACTGGGACTACAGAGCTTACTACTTGCTTCTTCACCAACCAATCAGAACAGCTTCATTCTGACCAGTCAGAATGGTGTTATCTGGACCAACCAAACTGTGAGAATTTCCTTTGCATAGAAATTGACCAATCATGAACCAGCCAGGGCTGCTCTCCCTCAGTGGAACTCAGATTCAATCTCCACTGAAGACTGTGTTTTCCCTGTAGGAGCTGCAACACTGGAGCCTGAGCTGCAACACTGGAGACAGAGCTGCAACACTGGAGCCAGAGCTGCAACACTGCAGACAGAGCTGCAACACTGGAGCCCGGGCTGCAACACTGGGGACTGAGCTGCAACACTGGAGACAGAGCTGCAACACTGGAACCCGAGCTGCAACACTGGAGACAGAGCTGCAACACTGGAGCCAGAGCTGTAACACTGGAGCCAGAGCTGTAACACTGGAACCCAAGCTGCAACACTGGAGCCCAAGCTGCAACACTGGAGCCTGAGCTGCAACACTGGAGACAGAGCTGCAACACTGGAGCCAGAGCTGCAACACTGCAGACAGAGCTGCAACACTGGAGCCCGGGCTGCAACACTGGGGACTGAGCTGCAACACTGGAGACAGAGCTGCAACACTGGAACCCGAGCTGCAACACTGGAGACAGAGCTGCAACACTGGAGCCAGAGCTGTAACACTGGAACCCAAGCTGCAACACTGGAGACAGAGCTGCAACACTGGAGACAGAGCTGCAACACGGAGACAGTGCTGCAACACTGGAGCCAGAGCTGCAACACTGGAACCCGAGCTGCAACACTGGAGCCCAAGCTGCAACACTGGAACCTGAGCTGCAACACTGGAGCCCAAGCTGCAACACTGGAGCCCGAGCTGCAGCACTGGAGCCTGAGCTGCAACACTGGAGACAGAACTGCAACACTGGAGCCTGGGCTGCAACACTGGAGCCCGAGCTGCAGCACTGGAGACAGAGCTGCAACACTGGAGCCCGAGCTGCAACACTGGAGCCAGAGCTGTAACACTGGAGACAGAGCTGTAACACTGGAGACAGAGCTGCAACACGGAGACAGTGCTGCAAACACTGAAGTGAGCTCACTGGAGTGGAGTAGAGCTATCTTATTGGATCTGAGCTGCCATGTCTGGGCCTCCTCACCTGGGCTACCTGGCCAGGGCTGCCCTACTCCAGCTGTTTGTGCTATTCCACAGCTAAGCTGTTCACATTGTGCTATTTTCACTGAATAAAGCCTGTCCCCCTAACTGTAGCCCAAATCGCAGGCTCCTCTTGGTGTGGGGATGATCACCTCAGTTGATAACAGGAAGAGACTTTCTCTAAAATGGGATGTGTCTGGGCGGCAGACAGGGGCAGTAAGAGTGCCTCCGAGTTGGCAGCGGAGTAGAACAGTTTCCCTGGGTCTGCGGTTCCAGATGAAGGCCCTCTTCCTGGCCTGTGCACCTGGCCTGATTCTCTCATTGGAGCCCAAGTGGACGGAGCAAGCCGGTTTAACGCAGCGCCATGTCTTCCTCCGGTGAAGGGCAGACTTTCTCAGCCCTCGACTCCTGCAGGCTGGGATCCGAGAGGCCTGTGCCACTCATCCTAGAAAACGTGTGATAAAGGTTGGCATTCAGAGCTGCGTGTTTCACTTTATAATTAGAAACATATTAATTCATATACTCACCATTTTCATTACTTTTGAACACTCAACTCATTTGCCCTGCTTTTGATAAGGTCTCTGATCTTGAGCTACAAGGGCCTATAGTTGTCATTCAAACTAAAATTAATAGCAGTTTTATTGGCTCATTATTTTTGACATCTGGTTGGAAGTGCAGAGCAGGAACTATTGGGCAATAATTGCAGTAGCTCTGATTAGAAACTAATGACGTTAGCAATAAGCCGTAACCACGGTTGCCATGAAGCCTGAGGAAAAGGGAAGGACCGGGCCGCTCCCCTGGAGAGAAGCTGGGCAGAGGACAGACCAGCTCCGCCCGCCCAGTCACACCACCCAGGAGAGTAATGTACGTCATCAGAAAGGAAATATGATTTCATAGCAGGAAAGAAAAATTATAGCAAATAAAATGATAGTAAGCAAAAATTGCATTGCTTGAATGGAAATTTGGCAAAAGAATAGTTTGTATTTTCCACGTTTCCAAATATTCACAAATATTTCTAATATTTTTTCTCTCAACATTACCCTGGCTTCCTCAACCAATGCTCATACACCTGCTCTTGCCTTGGTGATGACTGGCATTTCCTGAGCACTGACTGTGGGCCAGGTCCTCTTCTAAGCACTCTTAATACACTGGTGTGTGCAATCCTCAGAAATGCTAAAGGGTTAACACTGTCATTATTCCCATTTACAGGCCCAGGGCCTGAGGCACAGAGAGGGAAGGGCATGCCTCCCGTGTCACACAGTAGTACACCTCACAGCGGTAACGCCACAGCGCAGAGCCCAGCACCAATGCCCACACTCTTTAAACACTTGCTACACTGCCAGTTTTGCTTTCAGGTTTTAACAAGTACTTCTTGAACACCTACCACTTGCCAAGCACTATGGTGGAGGGAGAGAGGAATATAAAAAACAACAGCAACAACAGACAGCTGTTGCCCTAGGAGCTAACCCACTCACCTGAATTATTGCAGTAGCTTCCTAACTTCTGACACCTCCGCCTTCTGACTGCTCTTTTCTAAAGATCCTGTTAAATATCCCTCCTAGGCTCTGAACCCTCCTCTAAGGTCCACTCTCAGTCATAATACAGGGCAAACCCAGCAGAATGAGTCACGTTTCCCCAGAACCCCTGCTGCCTTCCTCACCGTCACCTGTCTTACAACTTCCCCGTTTGGGCAAGCAGCTCTGGAACCTCGCCACTCTGCAAGCAGACCTGCTTCTCTGCCTGCAGGGCCTGGCGCTGCCCTCCCTCCACACAGAACATTCTTTCTCCAGGCCTCCTCCCATTATCTGTCTCTGGTCCCTTTTCCCTGAAGATTTTGCTCAAATGTCACCTTACAGTGAAGCAGTCTCTGAACACCCTTTTTAAAGTGGTACACCCCTTCCCCAGTGACACTTTCATCCTCTCAACTGCCCACTACCTAGCAAACTATGTGTTAGGTGTTAGTTGTTAAGCTTTCCGTTAATTAAACTGTGGATCTTTCCCACTGAAATGTGTGTCACGAAAACAGAAGAGTGTGCCTATTCTGTCCATCACTATATTCCTAGTGCCTAGAATGGGGTCTGCCACATAGTAGGTGCACAACTCACATTTGTTGAATGAATAAATGTATCTTACCCTGAAGGATCCCTTCTGTATAGAAATCTTAAAATAAGCTGCATTCTCCCCACCTCTGGCCAGAAAACAACTGACATTGTAAGAGATACATAAGCCAAACCTCAGACCAAGTTTGTCTCAGGGTAGTTCCCACGGAGGATGCGACCGGAAGTCCTGGGCGTCAGCAGCTGTGTGAGGTCTTCTAAGAATCAGGAGTAGAAAAGTTGTCTGGGAGGAGACACAGGGCTGAGCATGGAAGCAAAAGCATGTATTCCATTTAAATCACAGCATTTCTGCTTACCAGCTCGGTGGCTGCCCCCCTGAGCCCAGGAGCAGCCTACTCGCCCCCCTGAGCCTGCTCCCTGGTCTGTAGGATGGCAACAATGTCCCCGTAAATGCTGTGAAGCAACATGGAGAATTTATGTAACAGGTGGCCCCCACCACACGTGGTGCTCAGCAATGTGACATCTGCCTTTGCTTGCCTTTGGAACATGGGGAGGAGCTGGGAGAGCGTGAGGGAATTGGTGGGGTCCTCACAGCGACCTGCGCATGCACAGAAACATCCCAAGGACAGCACCAGCTGGGCTGAAAGACAGCGAATTCACATGCGAACTCAGTGTGCTTTCTGAAAGCACAAATTTCAAGAGTTTAAGTCACCGTTTCCGTCTTCCACGAGGACCCAGCACCTGCAAATAAGCCAGGTGCCAGCGACAGGCATTAGCCTAATCTCAGGTGCTGCCTGTAGCATCGCTTCCCCCTTATGTGATACCAAGGTCTTGCCCAAGAGTTCATGGCTGACTGTCATGTTCCCAGCCACACCGAAGGGCCCTGGGTGGGGCAGGTGCTGTCCCTCTTTTGCGGGAATCTAACAGTTTCCATGGACATGGCTCTTGCACGGCATCATTTCCCTGACGCTCAGAGTGGCCCATGAGGTGAGCACGAGAAACATGGTCAGAGTTAAGCCCCACCTTCTGAATGAGGAGACAGACTTGGAGTGATTCCGTGTCTTGCCCCTGCTCCGGGGTCCAGGAGGTGGCTGATGAGCACCAGTCGCCCTGACATAGGTCAGGCACTGCTCCACTCCATCACCCCACACTTGTGTATGTCGGCAGTCAGGAGCTCTAGGTAGAGTCAAACGAAATCGATGTGCCTACCAATTTCCTGACAGTTACTACTGCCGTTCGTTGGTGAGCACTGAGGTGAGGAGCAGCCCTAGGACATTGCATACACTGTTTGCTTTTCTAAACCTCAGCAAAACACTGGGTGTTACTGCCCACCCCTAAGGTCCTCTTTAAAGACAAGGAAATTGAGACCAAGAAAGGTAAGGAACTTTATCAGGGTCATGCAGCTAGAAAGTGCTAGAAGTACAATGGACAGTCAGTGACCTCTTTCCACTGAGCAGGGACACCTCTTGGAGCCATGCAGAGGGTATGCCTGGGGACTGGGGGTCTCCTCATCTGCAGAGCTCAGGAGGAAGCTCACTGCAAGACACCGGATCTTTCCTGACCCAAGGAGAGGTTGTTCAACACTGTGAACTGCATTTGAATACCAGTTCCACAAGGAAAAGGTCTCGGTCAACTCACCCAAACTTCCTGGAAGTTGGTTTTCCAATCTGTTAAACAGGGCTGCTGGTACCCACCATATAAAGTTACTGGGAGGGTCATGAAATAACCAGTGAAACTCACTCAGCACTAGGGTGTGGAAGGCCCTGACCCCTTTATCCCCTCCCAGGTAAACCAAGGGATGACACCAGCAGCTGAGCAGGAAGACTGCGGGGTGAGAGGAGATTATATGAGCAGTCACTAGAGAAAGCCCGGGGAGGTGGGCTGGCATGGAGAGAGGCGATGAGAAGGGCAGGGGACAGGCAAGCAGAGTGGGAGTGGAGGCCGAAGGCTGGCTGTGACCATCCTTCCTGCTAGCAGGACTGGAGATGTTGACATTTCTAAACAACCTTATCCATGGCTTCTGTATGGGTTGTCCATGCTCGGCAGGAGGCACACACAAGACCCAGACTGTCCAGTCCTGGCTTCTGTCCCAGAAATTGGTTGCCCCATCCATCACAGTCGGAAGTGTGGCCTTGAACCCACCACCTCTCCCCAAATTTGTCAAGTTCCTCAATTACAAACGGACCTCCCTCCTAATGGCCCAACCTCTGACCCAGGCTTTCTTACTCCTTTTCCCCACCAAGCAGCACCTCTCCTCCTGTGAGAGGTAGCTTTTCACTGTGTCTGGGCTGGTCAATTGAGGCATGGGGGGCGGTGGGGGCGGGAAGGGGGAATGTGGCCACCTCCATCCTTCGCAAGGCAGCAGTGTCACTCTCCCCCCGGGGTTGGAAGGACAGGGAGCCCACAGGCACTTGAGCGGGACCACTGGCTTCCAAGGCTGCTTTGCTCTGTCACCTCCATCCCCTACCCCTCCTGGGCAGGTGCAGAAGGCACATCCCTCTCCTGAGCTTTGGCATCAGCCCAGATCCTAGGTCCGGGACTGGGGCTGATATACGTGGCTATGGTGGGCACTCTGGTCCTGTTCTCCTCCTCAGAGCTGAACAGCTAGCGTGGGAATTAAGTCCCAGCTCTGTCAGCAGTCCTGAGGTCCCTCAAGGCCAAGGTGGAACCTCCAACAGGCCATTAGGTGCTGACATAGAATGAACATCCATGGCCTCTGCTTCCACCTGTAGACAAACAGGGCTCTGCAGGTTCATTTATCCCCCAACGGCCATGGCACAGGGTGGGTTACACGTGTTTGCTTGGTGGATAAAAATGAGTGAAGAAACACATAAATGAATGAAACCAGGGCCATCTAAGAACTCCACTGAGATGAACATTCCTAAAAGAAAAGTTCAGATAGCAAAATCACTATTTTATCCTTCATCCTCACAGCTGTCAAAACTCCCAGGCACTTGCCTTCTCCATTAAGCAGGTCTCTGGCTTCGGGCCCTGGCAGGATGAAGGAGAGTGGTAAGTGGTGAATTTTTCTTTGTTTTCTTAGATTCAAAAACTTAATTCAAAAGTTCAGATGCACCAAGGGAGGACCAGAGCAGGGCTGGGCCCACACAAAGGCTGTGGGAAGGGCGCTGTCATTGCTGCATTCCCTGTGGCTCTGCCTAAAGCTTCCTGGAGTTGCCCCAGACTTTCTAACTCGGTGGCTTGAGGAGGGGCCCAGAACACGCATTTATAAGGAGCAAATACTGCCGCGGTTCTGATGCTGGTGGTCTGAGAATCACACTTTCAAAACACTGCGGTAGCTGTTTAGAAAACAATCCTAAGCCAAATGTAATTTGCTGTGATTTCGGAGCCCTGCTCTGGACTGAAGTGCTCTGAAGATCAAGTGTATTTGATTCTCCATTCAGGACTAATGGGAGCAATCACTTCTCCTCAGCGCAGAGAGCCCATTAGGAGAGCAGATGAGGCCAGTATTTAGAAGATCAAGATGTGTTTAGAATATCATTTATGAAGCCTCCTGCCTAGACAACTAAAAGCAGAGCAGAGAGAAAGGGGGAGGGTGAATCTCTCCGTGCTCACACCTGCCTGAGCCACAGGGCCACACTCATCTCACATTCGACAAACACAGGCATCTCTGTTCACCTAGTTCACCAGTTAGGGGGAAAGTGGGCCCAACTTAGAATAAAATCAAATCTAGAAACTATCTAGAGCTCTGTTACCTCTATATTTACTCTGAATGTTTTCATTTGTTTCTTTGTCTGGTTTATTTGTTTTTGCTCATTTGTTTGTTTTTAGTGATAATAGGGTGATCATTGTGTCCAGACATGGACTTGAGCCCCAAGCCCATCCCAGCTCAGAATCTGAGAGCCTTTCTCAAGCTGTCCTGCTGTGGAGGCCAGGTGTGTTACCTGCAAGCGTTTGGACTCCTTCAGAAGCCCAAGTCAAAATAAAGATGTGCATCAAAAAATCAGACTCTAGAGAAAAAAAATTGGCAGCGGAATAGACAGATATGTCCCAAGCCTTGTCCCAAAGCAAATAGAAAGAACAGCTGAGGGTCACAGGGGTAGTATCTGTTGGTGAGTTAAGGGACAGCTATACTCCAGGAGAAGGTGGGGGACTGCTGGACGGAGCTCCCCTGACTGGGCAGCCCCGACTGCTGCTGGGTTCCGTCCCAGAGCCACCTGCTCAGACACGGAGACTGTGCCATCTTGAAGGGGAAAGTGGATGTTATCGGAAGCCTGAAAATCTACAACTGCGGCACCCACCGAAAAGCTGTGAACCCCAGAGCACCAGTCCCCAATTGGCACAAACACGCAGATTCAGAGGAATTCTACACTCCACCATGGAAAAGAGAGAGAGAATTACATAACCAGACACCCAGAGAAGAGAGACCATGGGGAGACAAAGAAACAGCCCTCATATGAAAGAAAAGCAGGCATCACCAGAAAAGGAAGTAAACAACATGGAGGCAAGCAACCTGTCAGAGAAAGAATTCAGAGAAATGGTCATAAGGTGGCTGAAAAGAATGGAAGACAAATATGACAATATGAGTAAGAACCAGGAGGAAATGAAGAAGAACCAAGAAGAAAAGAAAAAAGGACATCACTGCTGTAAAGAACTCAATAGAAAGCATCAAGAGTAGACTTAGAAGAAGCAGAGGACCGCATCAGTAAGTTAGAAGACAAGGTAGGAAAAAATACCCAAGTAGAGCAGCTTCTAAAAAAAAAATTAAAAAGCAGGAGGAGAGCCTAAGGGAACTTTGGGACAACACGAAACAAAACAACATCCGCATAATAGGGGTTCCAGAAGGAGAGGAAACTGAGCAAGGAATAGAAAACCTGTTTGAAGAAATAATGACAGAAAACTTCCCTGATATAGGGAAGAAAAAACTCACACAAATCCAAGAAGCTCACAGAGTCCCAAGCAAAATGAACCCCAAAAGACCGACACCAAGGCACATTATAATTAAATTGGCAAACACCACCAACAAAGCAAGAATCTTAAAAGCGGCCAGAGAGAGACAGAAAGTTACCTACAAAGGAACCCCCATCAGACTAGCAACTGATTTATCAGCAGAAACTCATCAGGCCAGAAGGGAATGGAATGAAATATACAAAGTCATGCAAAGGAAGGGTCTGAATACAAAAATACTGTACCCAGCAAAGCTATCAATCAAAATTGAATGTGAAATCAGGAGCTTCATAGACAAAATAGGACTAAGGGAATTTATTACCACCAAACCAGCAATGCAAGAAATGCTAAAGGGTCTGCTGTAAAAAAAAGAAATAGGAAGCGAAGAATGAACACTAGGGGTAGAGAATAAAAATGGCAACAAATAAGTACCTATCGATAATAACTTTAAATTTAAATGGATTAAATGCCCCAATCAAAACACATAGGGTAACGGATTGGATAAGAAAACACGACCCATATATATGCTGTCTACAAGAAATGCACCTCAGAAAAAAAGATGCACACAGACTGAGGGTGAAGGAATGGAAAAAGGTTTTTCAGGTGAAAAGAAATAAAAAAAAGCTGGGGTAGCAATACTTATATCTGACAAATTAGATCTCAAAGTAAAGGACATAACAAGAGATAAGGAAGGCCATTTCATAATACTAAAGGGAGCAATCCAACAAGAAGAAATAACTCTGGTAAACATATATGCACCCAATACAGGAGCACCCAAATACATAAAAAAACTCCTGGATGATATCAAAGGAGAGAATGACAGCAATACAATCATAGTAGGAGACTTTAATACCCCACTATCACCATTGGACAAATCCTCTAAACAAAAAATCAGCAAAGAAACATCAATCCTAAATGACTCATTAGACTAGATGGAATTAATTGACATCTTCAGAACATTTCACCCCAAAGCCACAGAATATACATTCTTCTCAAGTGCACATGGGTCATTTTCAAAGATAGACCATATGACGGGTCATAGGCAAAGTCTCTTCAAATTCAAGAAGATAGAAATCATATCAAGCATCTTCTCAGATCACAGTGACATAAAACTGGAAATCAACTACAATAAAAACAATTCAAAAAAACCAAACACATGGAGACTAAACAGCATGCTATTAAACAATAACTGGGTTACCAGAGAGATCAAGGAACAAATAAAAAACATCATGGCAACAAATGACAATGAAAACACAACAATCCAAAATCTATGGGACACAGCGAAAGCAGTCTTGAGAGGGAATTTCATAGCTCTACAAGCCTACTGCAAAAAACAAGAAACAATGGTAATAAATTACCTAACTCTACAACCCAAAGAGTTAGAAAGAGAGCAACAAGAAAAGCCCAGTGTAAGCAGAAGGAAATAACAACGATCAGAGCAGAGATAAATGACATTGAGACAAAAAAAAAAAAATACAAAAGATCAACAAAACCAAGAGCTGGTTCTTTGAAAGGATAAACAAGATTGATGAACCTCTATCCATGCTCACCAAGAAGCAAAGAGAGAGGATCCAAATAAACAATCAGAAATGAAAGAGGTGAAATAACAACAGACCCCACCGAAATACAAAGGATTGTTAAAGAATACTATGAACAACTCTATTCCAACAAACTGGACAACCTGGAAGAAATGGACATATTCCTAGAAAAATACAACCTTCCAAAACTCAATCAGGAAGAATCTAAACATCTCAATAGGCCAATAACTATGGAAGAAATTGAAGCAGTCATCAAAAAGCTTCCAGCAAATAAAAGTCCAGAACCAGACGGCTTCACAGGGGAGTTTTACCAAACATTCAAGGAAGAACTAAAACCTATCCTCCTCAGACTGTCCAAAAAATTCAAGAAGGAACACTTCCAAGCTCCTTCTATTAAGCCAGCATCACCCTAATACCAAAACCAGATAAAGACAACACAATGAAAGAGAATTACAGGCCAATATTCCTCATGAACATCGATGCCAAAATCCTCAACAAAATTCTAGCAAATCAGATCCAGCACTACATCAGAAAGATCATACACCATGACCAAGTAGGATTTATCCCAGGAATGCAAGGATGGTACAATATCCGCAAATCAATAAATGTGACACATCACATAAACAAATAGAGAGATAAAAATTACATAGTCATATCAATTGATGCAGAAAAAGCATTTGACAAAATCCAACACCCTTTCTTGATAAAAACTCTCAACAAGGTGGGAATAGAAGGATCAGACTTCAACATAATAAAAGCTATATATGATAAACCCACAGCTAACATCATACTCAATGGGCAAAAACTAAAACCATTTCCCCTAAGAACAGGAGCAAGACAGGGATGCCCACTCTCACCACTCCAGTTCGACATAGTACTGGAAGTATTAGCCATTGCAATTAGACAAGAAGAAGAAATAAATGGCATCCAAATTGGAAAAGAAGAAGTAAAGCTGTCCTTATTTGCAGATGACATGATATTGTACATAAAAAACCCGAAAGACTCCATCAAAAAACTAACAGACTTAATAAATGAATTCGGCAATGTAGTAGGATACAAATTAATGCCAAGAAATTTATGGCATTTCTATACACCAATAGTGAACCTACAGAAAGAGAGACTAAAAAAGCAATCCCATTTACCATCGCACCAAAAAAATTAAGATACCTAGAAATAAACTTAACTAAGGAGGTAAAAGACCTATACACAGAAAACTACACGACACTGAAAAAAGAGATAGAGGAAGACGTAAACAGATGAAAGAACATACCATGTTCATGGATTGGGAGAATCAACATCATTAAAATATCTATACTACCCAAAGCAATCTATAGGTTCAATGCACTCCCCATTAAAATACCAATGGCATATTTCACAGACCTAGAAAGAACTCTCCAAAAATTCATCTGGAATAAAAAAAGACCCCAAATAGCTACAGCAATCCTGAGAAAGAAGAACAAAGTAGGTGGGATCTCAATACCAGATTTCAAGCTGTATTACAAAGCCACTGTTCTCAAAACTGCCTGGTACTGGCACAACAACAGACATATAGATCAATGGAATAGAATAGAGAAGCTAGAAAGCAACCCAAATCACTATGCTCAATTAATATTTGACAAAGGAGGCATGAACATACAATGGAGTCAAGACAGTCTCTTCAATAAATGGTATTGGGAAAATTGGACAGATACATGCAAAAATGAAACTAGACCACCAACTTACATCATACACAAAAATAAACTCAAAATGGATCAAGGACTTAAACATATGATGAGAAACCATAAAAATACTAGAGGAATACACAGGCAGAAAAATCTCAGACATATGCCGAAGCAATTTCTTCACTGATACTGCTCCTAGGGCAATGGAAACTAAAGAGAAAATAAACAAATGGGACTACATCAAAATAAAAAGCTTTGCACAGCAAAGGAGACCATCAATAAAACAACAAGAAAGCCCACTGCATGGGAGAACATATTTGCCAATGATATCAATGATAAGTGTTTAATCTCCAACATTTACAGGTAACTCATGCAACTTAACAAAAAGAAGATAAACAACCCAATCAAAAAATGGGCAACTGATCGAAATAGACACTTTTCGAAAGAAGACAGAAGGAAGGCCAAGAGACATATGAAAACATGCTCAAAGTCACTAATCATCACAGAGATGCAAATCAAAACAACAATGCAGTACCATCTCACACCTGTCAGAACAGCTATTATCAACAAGTCAACAAATGACAAGTGCTGGTGAGGATGCGGAAAAAAAGGAACACTCGTGCACTGCTGGTGGGAATGCAGACTGGTGCAGCCACTGTGGAGAACAGTATGGAGTTTCCTCAAAAAACTAAAAATGGAACTCCCATTTGACCCAGTGATCCCACTTCTAGGAATATATCCCAAGAAACTAGAAACACGAATCAGAAAGGATATATGCACCCCTATGTTCATAGCAGCACAATTCACCATAGCTAAGATTTGGAAACAGCCTAAGTGCCCATCAGCAGATGAGTGGATTAAAAAACTGTGGTACATCTACACAATGGAATACTACGCTGTGGTAAAAAAGAAGGAGTTCTTACCATTTGCAACAACATGGATGGAGATGGAAAGCATTATGCTAAATGAAATAAGCCAGGCAGAGGAAGATAAATATCACATGATCTCATTCATTTGTGGAATATAATGAACAACATAAACTGATGAACAAAAATAGATTCAGAGACAGAGAAACATCAATCAGAACATCAAACCTCAGGGAAGGTAGGGGAGGGTGGGGGTAAGGGGGAGAGATCAACCAAAGGCCTTATATGCATGCATATAAGCCTAATCAATGGACACAGACAACAGGGGGGTGAGGGCATGAATGGGAGGTGGGGGGTAATGGGGTAATAAGGACACATATGTAATACCTTAATCAATAAAGAAATTTTAAAAAATCAGACTCATCAACAAACAAAAAGGAGACAAATAAATAAAATCAGACATGAAATCAGAGAAGTAACTATTGACATCACAGAAATACAAAGGATTGTAAAAACATATTACAAACAACTATATGCCAACAAATGGGACAACCTAGGTGAAATAGACAAATTCCTAGAAACATACAATCTTCCAAAAATGAATCAGGAAGAATCAGAAAACCTGAATAGACTAATAAAAACTAATGAAATTGAAGCAGTAATACAAAAACTCCCAGCAAACAAAAGTCTGGACTGAATGGCTTCATAGCCAGATTTTACCAAACATTCAAAGAAGAGCTAGCATGTATAGTCCTCAAACTTTTCCAAATAATCCAAGAGGAAGGAACACTTCCAAGCTCTTTTTATGAGGCCAGCATTATTCTAATTCCAAAACCAGATAAAGACACTACAAAAAAAGAGAATTACAGGCCAATATCCCTGAAGAACACAGATGCTAAAATCCTCAACAAAATATAAGCAATGCATTAAAAAGATCAAATCCCTGTGACCAAGTGGGATTTATTCTGGGGATGCAAGGCTGGTGCAATATTCACAAATCAATAAACATGATACATCACATAAACAAAATGAAAGACAAAAATCACATAAGCATATCAATAGATGCAAAAAAAAGCATCCAACAAAATCTAACATTCAGTTTTGATAAAAACTCTCAGCAAAGTGGCAATAGAGGGAGTATATCTCAACATGATAAAGGCTATATATGACAAACCTACAGTGAACATCATACTCAACAGGCAAATACTAAAACCATTTTCCCAAAGAACAGGAACAAGACAGGGATGCCCATTTTCACCACTCTTATTCAACATAGTACTGGAAGTGCTAACCATAGTGATTAGACAAGAAGAAATAAAAGGCATCCAAATTGGAAAGGAGGAAGTAAAACTCTCATTATTCGCAGATGACATGATATTGTACATAGAAAACCTTAAAGACTCCACCAAAAAACTACTAGATTCAATAAAGGAATTTGGCAATATAGCAGGATATAAAATCAACACCCCAAAATCGATGGCTTTTGTAATACACCAATAATGAATTCTGAGAAAGAGAAACGAAATAAGCAATCCCTTTTACCATTGCAACAACAAAAAAATTAAGATACTTAGTAATAAACTCAACCAAAAGGTAAAAGACTTGTACTCGAAAAACTATAGGACATTGAAAAAAGAGATAGAAGAAGGTATAAAAAAGTGGAAGAATATACTGAGTTCATGGATTGGTAGAATCAACATCATTAAAATGTCCATACTACCCAAGGCAATCTACAGATTCAAGGCAATCCCTTTTAAAATACCAATGGCATATTTCACAGATCTAGAACTAATACTCCAAAAATTTATATGGAACCAAAAAAAGACTCTGAATTACTGCAGCAATCTTGAGAAAGAAGAACAAAGTTGGAGAAATCACAATACCAGATTTCAAATTATGCAACAAAGCCACCATAATCAAAACTGCCTAGTACTGGCACAAGAACAGGCATATAGATCAATGGAACAGAATAGAGAACCCAGAAATCAACCCAAGCCATTCCTCTCAATATTTGACAAAGGAGGCAAGAGCAAAAATGAAGTCAAGGCAGTCTCTTCGATAAATGGTGCTGGGAAAATTGGACAGGTACATGCAAAAAAATGAAACTAGACCACCAACTTACACCATACACAAAAATAAACTCAAAATGGATAAAAGACTGAAATGTAAGTTGGGAAACCATAAAAATCCTACAAGAAATCATAGGCAGCAAAATCTCAGAAATCTCTCTTAGCAATATGTTTAGGATACATCTCCTAGGGCAAAGAAGGAGAACATAAACAAATGAGATTACATCAAAGTAAAAAACTTATTTACAACAAAAGAAAACATCAACAAAACGAAAAGGGAGCCCACTATATGGGAGAACTTATTTGGCAATGATACATCTGATAAAGGGTTAATATCCAAAACATATAAGGAAGTCATATAACTTTAAAAAAGTAAGATAATCAAATTTAAAAATGGGTGAAGGACCTAAATAGATACTTCTCCATAGTAGACATACATATGGCCAAGAGACATATGAAAAAATGCTCAAAGTCACTGATCATCAGAGAGACACAAATTAAAATGACAATGAGGTATCACCTCACACCTGTCAGAATGGCTACCATCAAGTCAACAAATGACAAGTGCTGGTGAGGATCTGGAGAAAAGGGGACCCTCGTACACTGCTGGTGGGAATGCAGACTGGTGCAGCCACTTAGAAAACAGTATGCAGTTTCCTCAGAAAATTAAAATTGGAACTTTCATTTGACCCAGTGATCCCACTTCTAGGAATGTATCCTAAAAAACACAAAACACTCATCTGAAAGAATGTATGCACCCCTATGTTCATAGCAGCACAAGTTAGAACAGCTAAGATCTGGAAACAGCCCAAGTGCCCATAAGGAGATGAGTGGGTAAAAAAGCTGTGGTAGCCCTGGCCGGTTTGGCTCAGTGGATGGAGCATCGGCCTGCGGACTGAAGGGTCCCAGGTTCGATTCCGGTCAAGGGCATGTGCCTTGGTGGCTGGCGGGAATGTCCCCAGTGGAGGGTGTGCAGGAGGTAGCTGATCGATGTTTCTCTCTCAGCGATGTTTCTAACTCTCTATCCCTCTTCCTTCCTCTCTGTAAAAAAAATCAATAAAATATATTTTTAAAAAAAGCTGTGGTACAAATACCATATTATCTCACTTACATGTGGAGTCTAATGAACAAAATAAACAGACAAACAAGATAAAACCAGAGGCATGGAAACATGGAACAGACTGACACGTCTGTCAGAGGAGAGGTGGGTGGGACTGCCTGGATGAGAGAAGGTGAAGAGAATAGCCAAAGGTGTATGCACACAGCCCGCGGGCACACAACAACGTGGCCAGGGCCCGAAGGAGGAGGTGGGGAAGGGGGGAACTGGGGGACATCTGTAATAGTATGGACAATAAAAACAAAATATACTTTTAAAAAATCAAATTAACGGTATAAATTATTTGCAGCAATAATATATATACTATGTGCTCACCACAGTGCCTAACAGGATCTCTGACCCCGTCCGCCTGGTGGGTGCTGGTGTTTATCCTGAAGTCAGGAGGAATTAAAGGTGGAGAAACGTTTGCCAGGGACGAGAAGCTCAGTAAAGCACGCATTCTCATTTTTATCCTAAAGTGAGAAGAGGCTTTTGTTGTCAACTTTTTAAGTCATGGAAGAATTACTCCTTTTTAGATTTCAGGCCTCCTTATTTATTTTCAACAGAACACATTTTGTTTTATAAAATTTGTAATTCTTCAAGCACAAATATATTAGCTTAAATAAAATGATTAAGCCATATAGTCAGACCTGAGAAAATCACTGTATTTCCAATAATAATAATATTGAAAATCGTTGTGTTTTTACTTGAGGCTACAACCTATGTCTTTCTTCAGGTCTCTTGAAGGGCCATTTTCCTAGCTAAGTATGATGGCAATTACAATGACGCAATGATACCCATACGATGTTTGAAACTGCTACGGTGCCAGGCTCTATTTTAAGGATTTCGCTTACCTTGACCACCACACAGTCCTCACCACCGCCCTGCGAATTCTAGGTGCAGCAGCTGAGGCCTGGCAGCCACCAAATCCGCCCAGCTCATCAAGCTATGAGCAGCAGGATGAAGACCAGGAGGCAGGCCCAGCAGGGGATGCGTCTCCATCGTAGCCCCACTCCCCTTACCTCTAGAGACAAGGCCAAGCTTCTGCTAGAGGGGTCTGCAATATATTCAGCCCTGGACGTTCAAAGACTTTCACATCTTGGAGCAGTTCCTAGGCCAAGCTTTTTACCAAATCCACAATGGATTGAATCTTAACAGAGGCACTTAGAGGCAGTTTCCCTGTGAGGTGGAGGGAGCAGCAGGAGACTGCCTCCCAGAGGTTGATGTGGAGTCTAAAGGGTGAGCTACACATCTAGTTCTTTTTAAAATTATTTATTGATTTGAGAGAGAGAAAGAGAGAGAGAGAGATCATTTTGTTGTTCCCTTAATTCTCTGTCAGGGCACAGGGATCGAGCCCGCAACCTTGTTGTATCAGGACAATGCTCTAACCAACTGCTGTCAGCCAGGGTGAAGATCTAGTGCCTCATTCATCCTTATCTTCACCACTTCAAATCCCTTGGAAAGTGTACCTTTTTTTCTCAACTAGCAGACAAATACCAATTTAATGAAAAGATGGAAGGGAAGAAGGGTGGGAAGAAAGAGGGAGAAACTACAATAAAACAAAACCCCACAGTCCAGAGATGCCAAACTGAGATTGGAACCCAATCTTATATGAGAAGACATTATTTTTTAGTAATTTTACTTAAATTAAGGCTTTTAATTTAGTTTTGTGGTAGTTTCTGAAACATGATTTCTTTTCTTTGAACATTTAAGAGAAAAAGTTCACCCTTGGGAATGTACTCTTCACCCCGCGGGTGTGCTGGAGGAAACAATCTGGAGGAAAGGCTGGTGAAATGGAGCTGCTCCGTGAAGATGTGGAGACTGGCCCTAGGAATGCACACAGGAGGTTCAGTGGCTTCTCCAGAGAGAGTACACCCTCCTCACCCCCAGGTTTACCATTTTTGCAGGGGCCACAATGAGCCAGCCAGCGCCAGGCTGCCAGGAGGCACCGGGAGCTCCGATTAGCCCACAGCCCCATGCTGTTGTTGGCACTGCCTGATCTCAGAGAATCAAGTGCTCTCAGGAAGTGACCTGTGCCCCCAGATTTCTGAGTGAGTAAAGTCTTCCTCTTCTCAGAGTAATTGCTTTTTGGCCAAAGTGCACCCCACTTTGTTATGGTGGCAGCCTTATGACATGATTCACCCTGACTGCCAGCCACGGAGGACCAGGGCCGCTCACACGCTTCCTTTTTCCTCCTCTCCCTGGTAAAGCTCACTCTGGGAGAAAGCCGCCAAGGGAACGAGGGGAGACCCCCAACACAGGAGCAGGAGCCCCGCGGGGAGAAAGGTCACTCCCTCCCTCAGGGGTAGCCTCGTCCAGCATGACACTCAAACCTTCCAGATCCCCGAGCCCCCGGGGCCAGCCAAGGACAGAATCCAGCGAGACTTAGACAGCGACAGCATAAGACCTGGGACAGCACAAGGGGCAGGGACATGGATGTGCCCTCGTTAAAGGCAGTCTCAGTGTTTCAGATTTTTCAAAAGAAGCAAGAAATTGAGATTTTGATACAAAATATCCAAATTTGGAAACTATTTTAATTTAATACATCGTGTGAGCCAACAAAACCTATTTTCTGGTCAGATACGTGGTGGGACCTCCCTAAGCATCTGCTGCGCTGACAGGACACTGGGTCTTGCCAGGACACTGGGTCTTGCCAGGACTCGGGGTGCCTGAGGGCATGGCCTGGGGCCCAGTGCATCATGGGACCTGAGCGTTCCTGATATTGGAAACTCAATCCCAGGAAATCACCGTGAGGTCTGAAAGGTGTAGCCACTCGAAACAGAACAGTCCTCTTCCTTTGTGGATGGCGGGGTGACGGGGTGAGGCATGGCAGGGAAGGTCTCTGAGCCTCAGTTTCTCCAACTATAGAACAATCACAGGAGCCATCATATTGTAGGGATGAAGCTGAGCCCGGGGCAGAGTAGGAGCCTCAATAGATGCTCAATAGACCTTCATTCCAGCTCCAGCCGAATGTCTGTGACGCGGGCGCATCTCCTCACTTTGCTGACCTTGACCCGCACAGAGGCTGTCTCCACGGTCGGTCTGGGCGCCGGGAACAGGCCTCCTGCACCCGAGGGCTCCGGCGCACCTCGCGGTCTCTCCAGAGTCACCGAGACAGCTTTCCCAACAGTGACCTCAGCACTGCGCTCTGCTGGAGGAGTCCTCAGCGATGCGACTGCGTTTAAAGAGAGAACTTAAAAGACCTCCAGACCTTCCACAGCGCTGTCTGAAGGACCAGTCACTTCCGTTTGGGCTTAATCATCACATTAAAGGGACATGCGCGCCATCCATCTCCTTCCTGAATGCCGGCAGTGTTTTAGCCGAGCTGGGGCTGAACACTGACTTTCCTGGGGTTGCTAGGAAGCACTAGCTGCACAGATGAGCGAGGGAAACAGACAGGAAGTCATGAGGAGACAGGCGTGCCTTTCCGCAAATAGCTTAGCTCCAAAAGCATGCAGGCGGGGGTCAGAGCCCAGACCCTCCCAGACATGGGCTCCTGGTACCTAGCCGTCCCCCTTATTCATGGGGTAGTTCCCCAGGGAAGGCCAGAAACCACAGATAGATAGTACCAAGCCCTACATATACTATTTTTTTCAATGCATACATACATATGAGAAGTTTCATTTATAAAATAGGCACAGTAAAAAATTAACAACAATGATTATAAACTAGGACAATTATAACAGTAACTATAATAAAAGTTGTGTGGATGTGATCTCTTTCTCTCTTGTTCTCAAAATACCGTACATGGTACTGAGCACGGGTGCACGGGATAAAGGATGATTTCCCCAGGCTGCTCAGAATGGCTGTCCTTGTGAGCCTCTGAGGTGTTTGTTTCTGGAATTTTAGTTTAATACTTTCCGACTGCACTTGACAGCAGTTCACTGAAACCACGCATGCAGCACTGCCGAGGGCCGGCCACTCGGCCATCACCTGCCTCCAGGCGCCACGCTCCTGAAACGCACCAAGTGTGGTGGTTGAGAGGTCACCCCTGTCTGTGGTGGCTCGGCTGGGCTGTCCTAGCCACAGGCTCAGGCCGTCTGTTCCACCTGTGCCGACCCATGGGCCAGCAGGCCTCGGGGCACAGCCCTGTCATGGTGATGCCAGAAACAAAGACAGGCTCCTGAAAGCCTCAGCTCAGAAGTGGGGCCCTAGCCACTGCTCCCCACATCCTACATGCTGCAGCAGTCATCTGGCCATGCCCACAGCCGGGGAGAGAGGGGGACCCCTCCCAGGGCGGGGCAGTGAATAAAAATCTGCGACACCCTTGAGGCTCTGAGCCTGGGACAACAGGATCATTCTCCAGAAGGAATCGCTGACCATGCCTGCTCAGCCTCCTCTGTGGCCTTGGGTGGGTAAAGTACACAGCCCTGGGAGCGCTGGGAGCGCTGGGAGTGCGGGACCACAGGGCTCCGTTCTGCTGATGCGCGTACTGTGCCTCGCTCACTCCTGTCCTTTCCAAACGTGAAGTGTACACTGAGCGAAGCCATTGTGTCTGTGAATCCTCGGTCAGTGGGAACCCCCAGCCACTGCTGCGGGCTGGGCAGGGTGGGTGATATGACTCAGCCAGTTTCCCAAAAGGGAAATGCCCTGTCAGACATGGCAGTGTGGGCATCTCAGTGCCTCCGCCGCCTCTGCAGCAGCACCCCTCCGCTGAGTAAGAAATGAACAGTCCTGTGCCGCCCGGAGGTCTCCATCCCTTCTGGCCAGGCTTGCAGGTAGGCCGCGGGCGACAGGGGCTCCCGGGAAAGCAGACCTTTCTCTTTCCAGAAGGAGACCTTGGGAACCTGCCCCTGGGGTTCTCTGGGCCTGAATGTGAAACCTGGAAAACAGCATGGCAAGAGGGAGCCACGCTGAGGGCAAAGGTGGCACTGGGGGTGCAACGTGCCTTTCCTCAATATCATCACTGAGCTTCTAACTGCAAGGCCTGGGGCTGCCCTACCTCTGGGCTTCTTGTTACAGGCAATTAGTTTCTCATCATTCCAGCAAACCCGGTCCCTGTCTTCTCGTACTGACAGCCACAGTCCCTGAATCCATGGGGTCTGCACCTGCTGGGCTGAGGAGACAGAGTCCTCCCCATGCTGAGGGGCACTTGGCAAAGGCCCTGGCCATGCACCAAACCCTGCATATGCTCTATTTTCTCAATGCACACATGCCCATGAGACATTTCCCCTATAAAGTAGGCACAGTAAGAATGTAACAATAATTATAAACTAGGACAATTGTAACAGTAACTATAATACAAGTTAAGTGAGTGGGGTTGCCTGGTCTAGGAAATGGAGTCGGGGTTGAGCCAGGCCCTCCCAGGCGGGGCAGGGGCCCAGCAAAGGCAGCCTGGGTGCAGGCAGGAGCCCCCTGAGTACCAAGCCAGGCGACCCTGGTGCCTGCTTGGCACTGCCCTGGTGCTCCCACAGCACAGTTTTAAAAGCTGTTAGGGGAAATATGCCGCTTACGTGGGGGGAATGCTGCCATATGAATAGGGCCTGTGTGTGGAGGGACATGAGACAGGAAATTAAAAACGTGCAGATTGCAAACTCTAATTGCTGGGGACCTTGGAGGCCCTCGCATCACACCCAGGAGATAACTGCAGACAGGGACCCTGAGAACACAGTGCGGCCACGTGCTGGCGAGCATTGGGGGTGGACAGCAGTGTTTGCAAGGACAAGGAGTGGCTCCTGCAGTGGGGGTGCCTTCCCGGGCACCCCAGCCGCACTGTGCAACAACGCCGGTCACGGGGGACGGGGAGTCAGGTTTTCCGACACACCTGTTTGATCTCCATGCCTCCTGTGCTCTACACGCATGATGCCTCTGACCAAACACACAGGCGATGCTGACTGCTGACCTCAGCTTTCCTGGGCGCCCGGCCCTGCCGTGGTTACGAGGAAGCTGTTGCTCTGGGTTCGGGAAGGCTCTGCCTGTTCTCGGACAGAGGCCTGTTGAGCCTTGAAGATGGACGGCCGCCCTGCAAGGACCCCTGTCAGAGGGCTGGTTGGTGAGAAGGAGGTGAACTGGAGAGAGGAGCTTAACAAGCTTCCTTTCAATTGTGACTCGGAGGGACGGAACTCCTCTATAACCACAAGCTGCTGGAAGGCTTTCGCTCTTTCTTTTGAACATTGGTCTTTCATGCGCATCAATGGGCATGCAGACAAGGCCAAGGAACTCCCTCAGACACCCTTTCACCTGTCTCCATCGCCCTTCAGCCAGCGAGGTGCCCTTCTGGGGCAGCCGTCAAGTTAAACAACCTACGCGTCCATGAGTCACTTCCGTAACTTGCCCCACGCATTGCCATCTGCAAGTCTCTTTGTAAAGGCAACAGAATGCATCTTCTGTTGCAGGTGAAAAGCAGGCCTCACCCCTTACCAAGGTGCTGTTTTACTCTGGCCTTTGCAGGTTTGAAAGGCTGCCTCCCTCACTGGGTTCCAGCAGAGTAGGGAACATTTGCCTGGAGGTCACTTTGTCCCTTTGAAGGGGCAAAGGCAGGAGTCCGCGTGCAAAGCCTGCACATCTATCTCAGTGACGCTCTCTCCATGGCCTTAAACCTCAGGTCCCTGTAGTCTGCAGTGTGCAGGGGAGGAAGGGAGCTGGGACACATTGCACACCTACAATGAGCCGGCACATCTGGCTTCTGCTTTTGCAGGTAGTTTTCAAGAGAGAGTTAACTCCCCGAGGAAGTTAAATGACTTGCGAAAGCTAACTAACAGAATTGTCAGGCACCAACCACAGTAAGCACGTTCCATGGATTATTTCATTTAACACTTACATAAACCCTAATCACTAATTATTGCACCCATTTCTATTCCTGTTTCACAAACAAGGGCTTTGAAGCTTAGCAAGATCATGTAACTTGCCCAGGTGGGTGGGAGCTGGATGCAAGTGCAGAAGTGGGCTGACAGGCCACAGGCCTGACCGGGCCCCTCCACAGCCAGTGAAGGGAAGAGCCAGCGCCCAGCCAGGTGCGTCTGACCTGCAGTCACATTCTTTGCAATGTATCACACTGCATCTCCGAGTGCAGGCACAATTGTCTGGAAATTGAGCTGTAGCAAATTTTGCCAAGCCAGTTCCATATACTGGATCTTAAGAGCTCAAATGGACATGCACGGCCCATGCACACGGAGACGTCCACACATGTCCCTCACACCCTTCCCCACTCAGAACGAGCGGGGGCTCCAGTTTGAAGGGACGGAAAGAGGGGCTGACATCTGGCCAGTCGCCAGCCCTCAGCCTTCCTTCCCATCTAGAGTTCTTTAGCTGGGTCTGGGAACCAAATCACCTCCACAAAAGGGTTAAAAGCTACACCCCAAGGCCTAATGCCAGACCCCAGTCAGACTCCCCAACCTGAGCACAGGCATCTGTACTTCTTAAAAATATACCAGGGCTTTGGGTCACTTTTAAATGTGTATGTTTGCAGTATTTGAGTCTTGTACAATAAAAATAAAACCCACTCTTTCTGTAATAAACAAACGGCAGTGTTGTGGTGGGGGGGTCCCCGAGCTTCTCAGGGTCCTCTGATGTGTGGCCAGATTTTGCAATCTCTGGTGCAGCACCATCTATCCCAGGATTTCACTGCTTGGAATTCTTACCCATTGGTTCTATTAAGGCTTTGAATAAAAATAAAAAAATATTTACCCTGACTAAAGAGATCAAAGGAAGATAAATAACTACATTAAGAGTCATTCATGTGGGGTTTAGCGTGAGGGAGGGCACCAGGTTTGAAGGCTGGAGCCAGGGCGGACCCTCACTGCTCTCCCGCCAGCTCAGGGTTCTGGGACAAGCAGCTGGCCTGCGCTGAGCTCCGCCTACCTATGTCTGCAGTGGGGGCAGGACCACGCTGAGTAAACGCAATAGTGCGAGTAGCATATCTAATGCATACTTGATGCCAGCAAATGGTAACCATTGTCATCATTAATTTCACTGTTAGCACACTAATATTTCATTAGCTTTGATGACCTTTCACTTTTAAGAGATGAGTGGAAAGAAAGAAAGTAAATTTCAGGAGCCTTTGAATGACCGAAAAGTGGCCCCTACAGGGTACTTGGGTGCAGGAGGTTCTGCTGTTTGATCCACCTCCCTTTATTCTGGGAGTTCAGAGGCCAAGGTCCAGCCCCTGCAGCTGGAACAGGGCCACGCACACAGGCAGCACTTAGCACAACCCCTCCTTCCAGAGCCGCCTCAGGAGAAGGAAGCGCACCGCGGCCTGGCATCCTCCGAAGACAAGCAGCATCAAACCTGGAAGGTGCTTGCGCAGCTGCTCCTGTGACCCTGCCCTGCATGGTGGCCTGCCTGGAGTCAAGCTGCATCTCATGGAGAGTGTAATGGCTGTGGCGCAGGGAGGAGCAGAGGCATCAGCGCGGCTCCAGCTCCTCCCGAAGGGACGGGACTGCAGGGGAAGGGATAACAGGGGAAGGGACCACAGGGGAAGGGACCGCAGGAGCCTGGGGGCTCAAGTCCTCTCCTGTCTCTGACCTAACCAGCCTGGCGCTGGGGACAGGTGCAGGGGAGTCCCTGCGTGGCGAGCACCTGTGCGCAGCCAGCACGGGGAGCAGCAGGAGGAAATGTTAAGGATGGAATCACAAGGCAAATTGCAGAATAAAAAAGCACACTAAAAAAGTAAAAGTTCTGCAAAAATGACATGAAATAAGTAGTTACCTGCAGTCAGTTTGGTTTGCCACGGAGCAGCCCTAACAGCCCCATAGACCCTCCACCTGCAGCTCACCCTCCTGGGCCTATGGTCCTCCTGCACCTACTCGCTCTTCCAGGCTCTGCTGGCGCATGGAGGGTAGGAGCGTTAAGCACTCGCTCACTGTCCCCAGCAGCTAAGAAAGAACCTGGTCTCTCCTGCCCACTCTCTGTTTATGCAGACTGGCCTGGCCCATGCTCCAGAGGCGAGAAGGGGATCCATCTGAACCCAGAAACTCAGCATCAGTGCAGGTCACAGTACTGCACTGGCCTGGGCCTCCTCTCTCCTCAG
Source organism: Plecotus auritus (assembly GCF_963455305.1). Lineage (NCBI taxonomy): Eukaryota > Metazoa > Chordata > Mammalia > Chiroptera > Vespertilionidae > Plecotus > Plecotus auritus. Next base: position 97,708,331 of record NC_137776.1, read on the forward strand.
GCTGCCATCCTTCTCCTCACTCCTCAAAGGCCCGCTCCCACTTCTTCCCAGAGCTGTCAGCTGGCCCCTGGCTGCATTCCTCCTCAGGGCAGACATGGCCCGAAGAGCCATTCACTCAGCCTCCCTGCAGGCCTCACAAGAAGCAGTCTTCCCCCAGGGAGTAAGTAGCCCACAAGTTACCCAAGGACATGTGAGTGAGTGGGGAGTTGAACTGTGAACCCAGGCTCTCCTCCCTGCTGTCCACGCTGGGTAAGAGGCCGAGAGAGTGCCACGGCCCAACCCACAAAGCCCTAGTCCCCATGTACCCGTGCCTCGCACGGCCTTCCTTGCAGAAGGTCTGGAGATGAGCAACTTCTCCCTAAGGGAGGAGTGCGATAACACAGTGCCAATCCCCCTAGGCAGGGAGCCCAGGAACGGCCATCTTATGCCTGTACGTGGACTTGCAACGCTTTAGTTGAAAACTGCAGGATAACATCACTAGCCCCTCCTTGTCTTTTACCTGGGCAGCAATGGGCCCCATGGAGAGGTTTTTTTGAGTTGAAATGGACTTGGAATAACTGGTCCTAAATATTCCTGAGTAGTGTGCCCTGGAGGAGAAGGCAATGGTCACTGAGGCTGTGGGAAGGTTTCTCTGCTCTCCCTGCGACCCAAGCTAGTTGATCGGTGCAGAATCACCCAATAGAACAGTGAGCCCCCCAATGCCGTCCCCGCCCTGCCCAGCCTATGCTCCATTGTCTGACCCAGAGCTCCCCTGAGCAGCCCTGGGGAGAAAGGGTATGGGAAGGGCATGTGGAAGGCTTCCCCCTGCAGCATGGCCAGCGTGATCCCCCCCCCCCCCAGGGCTGGTCACTGGTTCACCACAGGAGAGTCCCCTGGGTCCAGACAAGTGGTCCCCTCAGTGCTGGGAGGCGTGATCCCTGTTCTCCTGGAGCACTGGCAGAACTGCCCAAGGGGTGCTAACAGCCACCTCACTCTCCTGTCTCTGGCTAAGCCAGCCTAACCCGAGAGAAACCAAATAAGAATACTGTTTATACCAGCTTATCCTTATAAACAACTTTTTAGGGAAATGTTAAAAACAACTCTGAACAAATCAGTAGCAGAGCCACTGTACTCGGTAATTCCAGAAAAATAACTTCCATAGCATTTCTAATCGCACGCGAGCTGTGAGAATAGAGGAGCAGCCGCCACATGGGCCAGGGCTGCCGTCTGCATCCCCTGTGGGCATGTCCCAGCTGTCCTGGGGCCAGTGCTGATGGCTCTGCTGGTCTGGCAGCACTTGCAGAACCCACGTTCTGCCTGGTTGTAAACATATCTCTGAAGTGCATTTGTGGAACTTTCTTCAAGAATGCTTCAAAAAGATGTCAAGAAACTTTGAACAGGGAATCATTTAGAGAATCAACTTTCTGCTCACAAGATATTGTCCCACGAGTAGGTTTGTATATTCAGGGGCCCCTTCTCCACTCAGGACAAAGCCAGAGAACTGTCACAGGAAAATCTTACAGCAGAACCTCTTGCACTGTTTCCAGCAATAGGTTATTTTAGGGGTGCCAAATCTTTGAGGTTGCACTGCAGTGAATTACACAGTCCAGAGTCATCGGGGAACAGAACTTGACACAGAGGGTGAGTGCTCTGCCCCAGACCCATGTCTGAGTAACCATGTCTCCGGACAGTGCACTTGACCACCTGGACCAGGAACGGCATGGCCAGCTGACTCATGCCTGTGTCCGCAGCGCTCAGCAATGTGTCTGGCACCCAGTAGGGACTAGGACAAGGTAAGTGAATGAATGAATGGATAGGCAGCCTATAAAATGATTCCCTATGTTCAACCTGAGAACAATTATGAAAGTACAGGTTCTGCCCAGCCAGTGGGGTCCAGTGGTTGAGCGCTAGCCTATGAACCGGAAGGTCACCGTTCCATTCCTGGTCAGGGCACATGCCCGGTTTGTGGGCTCAATGCCCAGTGTTGGGCGTGCAGGAGGCAGCTGACTGATGATTCTCTCTCATCATGGATGTTTCTATCTCTCTCTCCCTCTCCCTTCCTCTATGAAATCAATAAAATATCTTTTAAGCAAAGTACCGGTCCTGCCCACGTCAGGATGACCACAAGCATCAGGAAGTAGGGTAAGCCCACATTCATTACAGGGCCCTCTGGGCGGCTTTGTCATCGCTGTCCTCCGCGGTGGGACCATGCTTTGTCTTCCCACTGACTCACGAGGGGAGCCTTTGCTCACAGACCACGTTTTCGGGGGCAGGGAGTAGCGGCTCCCTGGCCTCACGCCTGGAGCAGGGCCCTGGGCTGAGCAGTGCACCAGAGACCCTCTCTCTGAGCGTCCTGGTGGCTGTGCGCTGCGGGCCCCTCCCACACTGGGGAGTGAGGCGGGGTGGGGTGGGGAGGGGGGAGGGGGGACCGCTCTGCACCTGAGCGACAACTGTAACACATCAAGTTAAGGGTCTTCCTCGGGAAGTGACAGATGCAGGAAGGGGAGATGGGGCAGGGAACTGGCTTGGGAGCTTGCAGAATGGGGCGGGAGCTATGGAGGCAGCTTCAGTGCAGAGAGACTAAATGCGGGGCAGAGCACGCGGCTCAGCAGCCAGCTCCTCACTTTGAAGGCCTCGGTCCTTCCATTGGGAAGAGCTTTGTGCTCCCGGGGCCAGCTAGCAGCTGTAAGGATGAGCGTCCGCTCAGAAGCATTTTGCAGCCCCAGGCACTGCGCAGGGTGGGCGCAGGCGTGGGCATCGCATCACGTGGGGCTCCCCGCGATTCCCACAACAGGAAGCAGGGAGCAGGACACCCTGTGACCTGTATCAAAGCCAAAGAGGACTGAGTGCGTGTTCATCTCCAACAGGAAAGGGCATTTCCCGTTACCTTCTTCACAGGAAGAAGCGCACTTGTGTTAAAGGCATAGGTAATTGCATGGCGGACAGACCCGGGTTGGCTAACACTTGGCGCGTAAGCGTCAGCCCGGCCCCTGTGTCCAGGAGACACTGTCACCAGCCAGCAAACAGGCTGCCTAGGCCGCCCAGCGGCACTCAGAGCGGAGGCCGCCATGCTCTCCCAGAGGCCTCCTGCAGGCCTCATGGGCCTGACCTGCTGCGCCGTCTCCTGGCAACAGGGCCCGTCTCCTGGCAACAGCACCCATCACCTGGCAACAGCGCCCTAATTTCCTCTGGGAACTACACCCTCACACCTCAGAGACTCAGCCTTGTCCTGGGAGGTGTGTGTGAGCCAGGCCTGATCTGCAGAACCTGAGGCCTCGGCCCCAGAGCTCAGACCAGGGATGCTCGTGGGCTCAAACCTGGTCCAAAAAGACTTAATCTCAGAACTTCAACCAGAACTACCAGGAAAAGGGAGTTTACTTCACTTCTGGACCCAAGCTCATAAAATAGAAAGCCTGAAGCCACGGGGAAAAGTCCTGCCTCAGGGTGATACCAAGTCAGACATCATCAAGACAGGTGGGAGAGGGCACTTGAGTCCCTGTGCGGTGTGACACCATGGTTCTGTCCTCTGATGTTTTTGAACCGAGATCTGCCTCTGTACCTCCCAGTTTTCTGAGGCAATGAGATCGATTTTAAAAGCTGGCGTTAGTTGAATTTCTGTCACTTGTAACCCACACAGCCCGGTTGATCCCAGCATGGCCTTCCCCAGGGGGCGCTGTCTGGAAGCAGCAGACCACAAGAGCAAGGTCGTGGAAGGTTGCAAGGCCCACCTGGCCAAGGGCATCAAGGCACACTACTGAGAGGCCAGTTCCACCTACTCCGCACACCAGGAACTTGGAGCCCAGCTCACACAGGCCGCCGCAGAGAACAGCGTCATTGCAGGGCGGTTACAGGAAAGGGACTCTGCAGAGGGAGACCTTTCCCACAGTGCTGAGAGCCACCAGTGGTGCAGGCCCCCGGCACAAGGTGGGAAAGCGAGCCCAGGCCCTGCCCACTGTGCTCAGCACAGATCTGCACTGCCTGCTCCATCACTGCTTGAACCCCACTTCACTGTCCTGGAGGCCTGGCTCTGCCCTTCCTCCACCTTCACTCTCCCCAATTCAACCTTCAGAGTCACCTTCCTGCCTACCCCTGTGGCTCCCAGGACCCACAGGGACTCTTCCTCCAACTCTGCACCTGCAAGGTTTGGCCAGCTGTTGAATCATCTTCTTCGGTGAAAAGCTCCCACTGGCCTTAATCTAGTTCCTTAAAAGGGTCTGGACACAAGCCCACAATGTTTTAATTCATTTTGCAGCCCTTGATTTCTGCATGTGAAGGCAGATGGGGATTTCCCTGGGCATCAGGGCTCCTTGGTTGGTTTCTGATGGCTGAATAAGAATCTTGTTTCCCTATTATTATAGATGCCATAAAAATGCCAACATTCTCTCTGTTGCTGTAATATTGGGGGTTAAAATATTAATCAGGAAAAATCTGTATGTGTTACTCATAATTCATACATTGTGGGCACAGATACTTAGAAAGCACACATATTTCAAATGTTAAATCCTTATTCTTTTCCAGAGAGTTCGCATTTCAGCCGCCATACCAAAGGGGACTTTGTCAAAACCTCCTAGCATAGCCGAAACCGGTTTGGCTCAGTGGATAGAGCGTCGGCCTGTGGACTGAAGGGTCCCGGGTTCGATTCCAGTCAAGGGCATGTACCTTGGTTGCGGGCACATCCCCAGTGGGGGGTGTGCAGGAGGCAGCTGATCGATGTTTCTCTCTCATCGATGTTTCTAGCTCTCTATCCCTCTCCCTTCCTCTCTGTAAAATATCAATAAAATATATTTAAAAAAAAAAAAAAAAAAAAAAAAAAAAAAAAACCTCCTAGCATATACCCCACTCACTCCTTGGCTCCAGCACTCTCCTGGCTTTCATGCCCAAGAGAAAGCATATTAGAGAAAAAAGACTTCAGTGTTTCTATTATAAAAACAAAACACAACTCTGACAAATCCCATAGAGAACTGTTCCCTTTATCAGCTTTCAAGAAATCCTGAGAAATTTGTTAACTTCTAGGAGCTGTTATGTAGTGTTCCCACCACTATAGAAGGGACCAACTAAATCATTTTTCTGTCCTTGGAAATTGCCTTTTAAGCAGAACATTTGTGAAACTATTTCGAGTGAGAGAAGACATTTGCCAATTCAGGGTATTTCTTTATCTCCTGCCTACACTCCCAGACAGCTCGTTCCCAGATGCCTCCTGACTCCTCTGCCCTCTGCCGGCAGTCACCACCTATCCTCAGCCTGCCAGTGGCTCCTTCGCGCTGGGCAATGTCTGTCGGTACTTGTCACCAGTTCCATCTTCCTAAGGCCTTGCAGACTGCACAGGGGCAGAAGGCCAGAACCCATATTTTCCAGACTCGGTGCCAGTGTGGCTCTTTTTTTCAGTCTTCCATTGGAAGCAGAAATAGCAGCGCGCTCATCGCCCCAGCAGCAGGTGACATGGGCCTGGGACCGGTGGCAAGCAGGAGGCTCTGCAGCAGTGGCTAGAGAGTCTCCTACAAGCCAGGTCTCGGGATGACTGTCAGCGGAGAGTGTCAACAGCTCTCTGTGTCCTCTTCCCTGGGATCTGTTGAGTTCTGGCTGAGGTTGTTGTCTGAAGGCAATGCAAGGCTGTGGGAAGGGAATTCAAGGGTGCCTACACTCCATGTGAGTGGAACGCTGCAGTGAGGACATGGCGGAGTGTGCACAGGGAAAGGCTGACCTCCCAGAGGGGAAAGGAGAGAAGTCTCAGCAGAATGGAGATTTGGAAAGTCAGCTTCATCAGAATTCAAACAACAACGCCCATTCTGATTCCCGGGTCCTCCTTTTTCTCAATCAGTGTGCTAAATTTTATATTTAAAAACTGGGTAGGCTGTAATGTCAACTTGAGTTATAATACTACAATCTACAGGATCAAACCATGCCGAGAGAAAGTGGTGGTCACCGGTGTAGATCTGCACTGATTCATGAGCAGCACCAAATGGTTTGGCTACCTGGGTGGAGGCTACAAGGCAATGTCAGAGAAATGGCCGCCAGGAGTCCTTATGAAGAAGTAGAGTAATGCACCTGTCAGGATGAGCAAAGAGTGGAGCTGTCTGTACTCCACACAACTCTTCACCTCGGGGCACTTACTGCAAAGGCGGGCTCAGTAACAGATCAGAGAAGTTAGTCTATTCTAGACAAGCCAGCCTCTGTCCCCAGCTGTCCCAGAGCATGCTCGACGGGCTCCTGGACAGTGTGGCAAGGACACAGACGGACGTTATGCTTCAGTTCAATGGTATGGATCCCTGCTGGCTGCTACTATCACAAATGCCCCACCTGCCAAGTGCAGACATGGGAAACGATGCTCATAACATGACATCATTTCCTAGAGAAGCAGCAGACACCTGGTGTCAGTGGACTTATATTCTGATGGAGGGTCAGCGCTTTGTCTCCACTAGAATAAGCTCACTCTGGATTTGGACTTGCCTCCTCTGTCGCTGATATTTCTGAAGGACAATCAATATCCCTGACCTACTGAGTGCCTTTGTTAGTGGCACAATATTCCTTCCATGTAACATTGCTTCTCACAAAAAAGTTCATTTCATCAGAATGAGTGAGACTTGTGCCCTTGGCCTTCACAGTTTTTGCCATATTCCCATTAAGCAGGAACCGCTGGCCTTCTAGAAAATCAAAGTGGCCTGTTAGCACTTAAGTTATGGCTCTGGCTTAGAGACACCACTGCACAGAGGTGGGAAGCAATCTCATAAAATGCAGCGCATACTATGACCAGCATCCTACAGGGCACTCCTTCTCCACAGCCAAAATGCAGGTGGGAGACCCAACAGTGAATGCAGGGCAGCCACCCTGTTCCTCCTATGACCAGCTTGGAAACCTGTCCTCACGTCTGCACAGCCTTGGTTGTCTCTGGTTTAGAGGTCTCCAAGCCCAGGGCAGAAATGCTTTCACTGGAAGGACACAACTACTGTCGTATTGGACTTTCACTGGAGATGGCCACCTGCCCATTTTCAGCTCCTCCTTCCACTCAACCAACAAGCAAAAAAGAGGGTTACTGAAGCTCCTTGAATGATATCTCCTGATTATCACGAAGAAATACAGCTGCTGTTAAGTAATGGGGGCAACCCCATTGATGTGGTCCAGTGGTTGAGTGTCTACCCATGCCCCACGCCCCTGCCCTGGGCTCTGCTCTGCTCAGAAGCCATGCACTAGGCTCTTTGTCCCTGCTCCGGGCCCGCCCACAAACAGTCGGGATCCTGTGTTTTCTAATCTCAAAGCCTTCATTTCCAGTGTGCCGTCAGTGCACACACCATGACTGTCCTGACACAAGCCAGAAGAGCCTGGTCAAAGTACAGCCCACAAGGTGGCAGGTAGGGCGCCCACCATGTCCAGCCTGGCTGACCCTCAGGAAGCCGCCTTGGACATCCACTCCTGGCTGAGCCGGCAGCCAGGCGACTCCGTGCCCGCCTCGTGCGGCACATGCTGCCACGTTCACTCCCAGGGTCACGAGCATATGGAAGGCAAGGCTGTGTCCCATTCAGAGCTCTGTTTTCAGTGCCAGCCACTCAAGCTTTCAAACCCACATCTATATAATAGGACAGTATTAGTCTGTCCCCCAGGGACTTGGTACATTAAAATGAGAAAATTAGTAAAAAGCACTTAGCATGGAGTAACAGAAAGCAGTGTTGAAGTAAAGCAAGCAAATTCATTAAAGAAGCAAAGCAAGCCTAATTATTAAGAACTAGAGGCCTGGTGCATGAAAATTCATGTACTGAAGGGGGGGGTCCCTCAGCCTGGCCTGCCCTTCTCACAGTCCAGGAGCCCTCAAGGGCCGGAGGCCACCCAGTGATCAGGGGAAGGTGATGCCCCCATCACACCTCTGCTGCTGCCACTGCTGGCAGTGCAAGCCTTGGCCGGCCCTGGTTACCTGAGCCTCGGGCAGCCCTGGGCAGCTGGGCAGCTGCCATCCAAGTCTTGCCTGCACCTCGGGCCAGCCCTGGGCACCTGGGCAGCTGCCATCCAAGGCTTGCCTGCACCTTGGGCTGGCCCTGGGTGGCTGAGGGAACTGGGGGACTCTGGAGGCAGGCACGCGGAGCAGCCGGACCTGCCTGGGAGTGGGCCCGGCTGTGCCGCACACCTGCCACCCGGCGGAGCTGAGGGGACTGGGCACTACTATCTTATGGCTGTGGGCGCTGCCATCTTTGTGAGGGTGTGACGGTCAGTTAGCATACTCCCTCTTTATTAGATAGGATACACTTCTGGGGGAGGAGAAAATGGTGCTGAATAGGCAGACCTTTCCTGCACTTCATCCCAGGGCCAGGCTGGAAATTCAACTAAATTGGCGAACATGCACCTGGAATTGCCTTCTGTGGTCCAGCTGGGAGGAGGAGACGTATATCAAGGAAGGACAGAAGACACCTGGAGACTGGTAAGAAGGGTGAGATTGCAAAGAGGGGGCTTCCCCGAGCACACACACCTGCCCACGGCACTTCCGGGCCTGGAGCTGCAAGGTCAGCAGCAGCAGTGCCACAGTGGCTGCGGCAGTGGCTGTATCATCCAAGCAGCAGGGAAAGGTAGCAGGACTGCTGGTGGCAGCAGTCTGGACCCTGCAGACCAGAGCCAGTGGGGGAGAGGGCCACAGTTTTGATTCCTTTTCCTTTAAAAAAAAAAAATCTCTAAACCCAGAGCACAGGATTTTTCATTTGTAACTACGCACCCAAGGCATTGGCACAGGGAGGGAGGCTTGGATTTGAGATGCCTAAGGACAGGTGGGTAAGGGAAGCAAGACAGGGAGATCTTAAAAAGCCAGGAGTCCTGCACGGGTCATTCAGACACTTCCAAACCAAAAGGGTCATTCTCCCTGGGAGGAGCTGCCTGCCCCAAGCACCCAGAGGGCAGGTAAAGGAAAAACCCCACCCAGGTGAGGCAGCCTGCCACTGCCGTATTAGGAGCTTTACTGAGGAAACAAAGGCAGAGGCCAAGCTTATGGGTCTGAATAGTCTCCAGGAGCCTCACTGACTGGCCTGGATGAGGGGCCATCTGACCCACTATTCTAGGAACCAGACTGATAAAAACTCCAGGGCCCCAGCTGACCCCACTGGTCTCCATGTAAGGACCTCTGTCCAGCCAAAGGCAGAGTAATACTTTGTACCACTCTTGGAGGAGTAGCTCTGGGACAGGAAAAAACACCCATCAAATACCCTGAAAGCAAAACAGCACCAACCCCACCTAAAGTCCTGTCAGAAACAGACCCTTGAGTGATTAAGATTGACAGTTGGCAGACAGGCAAGGGGGGCAGATGGGCCCCTCCTGCTTGCAGCCATGGCCCATGGAGAAAGACACAAGCGGTGGACCTTTGGATCACTTAGAGCAGGGGTGGGCAAACTTTTTGACTCGAGAGCCACAATGGGTTCTTAAACTGGACCGGAGGGCCGGAACAAAAGCATGGATGAAGTGTTTGTGTGAACTAATATAAATTCAAAGTAAAGGAGCAGAGTGGAGAGCAAGGGAACCCTCCGCTCTTTCGGCTCCGTGGGCCGGATAGAACAGCCGAATGGGCCGGATCGGGCCCACGGGCCATAGTTTGCCCACGGCTGACTTAGAGCTTCAACACGTGCTAAAAGCCAAAAGACAGTGCCTGGCAGTGGCCAGCACCTAAGTCCTAACAGGAAGCCCAGAATCCACAGACAGAACAGAAGAGTGAAACCCTGAACCAGCTCCCATGGGGCATTAAAATATGGCTGAAGCAAATGACACTTCACTTCATTTTTTTATGTTTTATTTTGTTTTTTATTTCTCTTATATTTTGCACCTTTTTCCCCCCTCTCTTCTCTTTTTATCTTCCCATTATTCTTTTCCTGTCTCCTTTTTAGGTTTTCTCTTTCCTTTCTTTTTTAAAATTGATCTTCCCTATCTATCACTTTACTGATTTGTTATTAGTCTAGTCTCTGCTGTTTTGTTCATATATATAATTTCCTTTTCCCTGCTACTACTCTATTTCCCCTTCTCTTTTTTTTTTTCACTACTCAACTTTTTAATTTGTTTTCTCTCTTATCTTTCTATTTTCTTCTTCTACTATTTTCTTAATTTGTTTCTGTAAATATTTCTCTCTTTTCCACATCCAGCGAGGCTAGAGAGCGGTCCAGTTCCTGAGTAGGGGTGGCTGGGGATTGAGAAAATAAAAGAAAGAGACAGACACAGAGATAGAAGGAAAAAGCTGAGGCTGGGTAGGACCACTGTCCTCTTCTGATGGAGAGACAGTGACCTAGAGCCGATACAGCGTGTTTATTTTATACCCCAAAAACCAGGAAGTTTTATCAAAAGTCAAGACAAAGGAGATTATTTGCATTCTTGGGTGGGCCCCAGTCATATTCATTCCTGGTGCTTGACTGGATTTACATAATAAAACCCACCCCCTGGCACTAGGGCTGAAGGTCAAGCCGACAACACTCTTGCCTTTTGGCAAAGCATATTTCCAGGGCATTGCTTTGCCAACACCACTGGATTCAGCTGACAATAATTAAAGAAATGCCCATGTGCCTTCCCAGGTGCTCTACATCTCACCCTTTTTTTTTTGTTGTTTTTAAGCTACTATAATAAAAGTAAAATTTAAACATCAAGAACAAAGCTCTGACATTAAAAACAATTGCAAACAATGCCAATGCAAAAAAACAAACTACATACATGTTATCATTTTAAAACTTGAACGTCAAGAGCAAAACTCTGGCTATTAAAATAATAACAAAACAATGCCAATGCAACACAGCAATAAGAGAAATAAAACTACAGACATGTTAACATTTTTAGTTACTAAATGAAAGTTTCTTTTGCTGCTGGTGTTTATTTACTTGGAGTCCTTGGACTTGGCTGCGCAAGACAGAAGACTGGCAGCTAACCAATGCTAGCATAGCCAGAGACATGGTTGAGGAAGTAGCTTTCACTTATTGCTTTTCCACAATCTGCTGGGCTTCACTCGTCAACTTCTTCAGATGACCCCATGTTGGCACCTCGGTTTCTTGCGTAGCTTTCAATTTTCTTCTTCTTCTGCTTTGATGTCATCGGGGCACCGCTCAGTCCTTTTGAGTGAAGGGACAAGGAGCTTCTCTGGGTCCATTGTGGGGATGCACGTAATGCTCTGGCACCCAAATTGGCTGCACTGCTCCTTCTGGAAAGATACAAAACACAACCCCTCCCCCCATTATTACTGAATCTGATAAAATTATTGTCTGGTTTGTGCTTCCTTCCACCTAGCTAACTCAGAGGAGGCTATTGTACAGGAGGCCTGATGCCTCTGCATCACAATTCAAAAAATTTAAAGTATAAAGAGCATGACTGAGTTTGTTTTGAGGTGACACATAACATCCGTCTCCCCCTTTTCGTTTTAGTTATTGCATTTTAAGAGTACAATTGGCTCTTTCCACTATTGAGTGACATCCATTTGCCAGATTTGATTAGGTTTAAGTCCTCGGGGATTTACCCCTAATGCTGGCACAGGGAGATGGATAACACACTGAGGGCATTGCTCAACAACCCAGTGAACCTGCTCTTAGGAAACACGGAGTTCCCTGCACAAGGCAGAGGCATTTTGATGATGTAGGGCATGCCAGGCCTGTGCCATGGACAATGGAGTGACCTCCTCTATTGAGGCAACAAGGCGATCTACTTCCTCATTACCTGCAGCCAAGGGACCTGGAAAGCCAGAATGGGATCTGATTATGGCCAATAAAACATGGAAATTGTCGTTCTCAAACAACCTTTTGAAGGCTGAAAAATAAATGAAAGAGTTCCTCCAAATTAGTGTGCCCTATAGTAGCTGTTTCAATAATTTTAGCCATACTTACCACATAAGCACTATCACTATAGGTTGATGGGCTCTGTAGCAAAATCTGTCAAGGCATAAATAAGAGCTTGTATTATGATTATGATTCAAAGATTATATATTTTCTATAATTATCTTAAAGGATATCTTAAATTTAATTTTAAATTTAAACCGGTTTTTGTATTAAAAAATTTTGGATCACAGAATCAATCCTCCTTTTTTAATCAGACCAATAAGTAACATATTTTGAATTCCTAATTATTTAAGAGAAAACACAGAAATTATTTTCTCAAAAATAAATTTATATACTCCAGGCATTTAGCTAACACAACTAGACAATTTCTCCCAATTTAATTTGAACCTTGAACTTTTTTAGAGCTGGCAAATCAATATTTAGCATTTCTTGATTAGTAATACCTTTATATTTTTAAGAATAAATTTCAAAAATACAATATATAATCAATTAATAGATTCAATTTTGTCCTCTAGATTTCATACAAGGCATACTCAGATTAATATTTCAGTATTATGTCATTTCAAAATATTTAGATATAAGTTTTTACCATTTGATTTAGTAAACTTCAAAGTCTAAGTTTCCAGTGGCTCTGGAAAACCACACCTGAGGCTGGCAAAACAGGCCTGGCCCAGCTGCTTGACTTTTAAAATGACCATAATTTTTTATGCTGGGAAAGTCAAGAAGCAAACTTGTAGCTATTCAAATGCAAAATTGCTATCTACTTCCTGCTGGTTACCTCCTTCAGAGGGAGAAATTTTAAAAGAGCCACATTTTTTTCCTTAGAGATTGCCTTGGGAAGCTAACCTTCTCAATCAACAAAGGGTGTAGCCAGTTTTCACCTGGGCTACTTAGATTTCTTTTCCTTTTTTTAATATATTTTATTGATTTTAGAGAGGAAAGGAGAGGGAGAGAGAGATAGAAACATCAATGATGAGAGAGAATCATTGATCAGCTGCCTCCTGCAGGCCCCCTACTGGGCATTGAGCCCACAACCCAGGGCATGTGCCCTTGGCTGGAATCGAACCTTTCAGTCTGCAGGCCAATGCTCTATCCATTGAGCCAAACCAGCTAGGGCTGGGTTACTTAGATTTCTATAACCAATATATTATTTATCTGTTTCAACCATGTTTAGATTCTAAAGTCAATTATAATTATTTTAAGGCATTTTCTTTGGCAAAATTTTGTAACAGAGACAATTTACTGATTTTTCTTGGAGGCCTTAAAGTTAACCCTAGAACACGGTTCATTAGCACCTTAAAAACCACTCTTTATCATGGAAATACCAATCTTGTTGCTAGAACCAGCCTGTATTTTTTCCTGGATCAAATCCACCATCTTTCTGAGGGGAAAAAAAACAGTCTTTGGGGTTTTATCCTGTACCATCAAAGAGTTAAGCTTAGCTCAAAAACTCTTATCTAAATGTCCAAATATCGGACAGTTGTGCACATTTGTTTTAAGCTAGCTTTTCTCTTTACACATGCACAGAAATCCAATGCATTTCTAAATTTTGTAAAACTTTTAAGTCACTAGCCAGAAAAAAAGCATGGAGAAGATGAGACCATTTAAAATTACTTTCTCGGGGAGTGGGTGTCCACATAGGATTGCCACATGTCTCCCTTCCCCCACCTCCTTCTTGCTTTGGGGGAAAATTCAGTAATGGTCTGGCATCTACTGTTTTTTTATTTTTATTTTATTTTTTAAATTTTTATTTATTTATTTATTTATTTAGGGAAAGAAAAAGATTTTTTAAGATAAAGAATTATTGGCAGTTGCTGAGAAATTCCTTTAATCCTTTCTACTTGGTTCAGCATGATGCAAGTAGTTTGAGCCTCCAATAAAATGAAATATGAAGTCGCTTTCACTTTTGGCTGAGCCCTGCATCCAGCTGTAAAGACTGGGTAGCTGTGAGCAAAACCTTTCTTATCATCTGAGTCATTCCGCTCACAAGGACTCTTGTCCTGCTCTGCCTCAAACTCCAGCTCCTGCTCATAATTATGAGGTAAATCTTTATCAGGCAGGCTTTTGACTGCAGTCACAAGAGTGACACGTAGAGGCAGAGGAGGCACAGAAGGGGGGAGTTTTAGAGATTCACACCCCTCCACTGTAGGTTGTAAAGCTGTGGCTACAACCTGCTTAGACATTCTTAAACTCTCCTGTGCTGGATCAAGGCAATCACAAATTAAAGACCATAATGTGAATATAGAAATGGGAATCTTCTCTGGACCTTCTGCTGTGTGTCAGTCATGCAACTGCTTTCTGATCTTTTCCCACATTTCATTAACAAAACTTAAGAAATCAAGAATCTGACTATGCTTAACAGAGCATCCTTGAGCTTTGAGCATAGTTTTAAGCATTTGAGAGTAGAGATCTCTTTCCTGAGACCCTGAATTACCCATGTTTTACACCCAGATAATACAACTTACAACAATCTGCTCCTTTCCTTACTTCTTTAATCTGTTGCTTAGCGCACTTCTTGGAGCTACCCCCTTGCCTGACTTTTGAAAGTACCCCTGTACTCAGTCCCTGCTCGGGCGTCCATCGAGGTTAGAGAGTGGTCCAGTTTCTGAGTAGGGGTGGCTGGGGATTGAGAAAATGAAAGAAAGAGGCAGACACAGAGATAGAAGGGAAAAGCTGAGGCCGGGTGGGACCACTGTCCTCTTCTGATGGAGAGACAGTGACCCAGAGCAGACACAGCGTGTTTATTTTATACTCCAAAAGCCAGGAAGTTTTACCAAAAGTCAAGACGAAGGAGATTATTTGCATTCTTGGGTGGGCCCCAGTCATATTCATTCCTGGTGCTTGACTGGATTTACATAATAAAACCCACCCCTGGCACTTGGGCTGAAGGTCAAGCCGACAACAAAGCATATTTGGCAGGGCGTGGCTTTGCTGACGCCACTGGATTCAGCTGACAATAATTAAAGAAATGCCCATGTGCCTTCCCAGGCTCTCTCTACAGTTTCACTTCCTAAATTTAGGACTATCTGCTCTTTCTTCTACTCCCATTTTCAATTTTTTTTCTTTCTTGTCTTCTAATTTCTTTCCTCCCTCCTTTATTCTAAACCATGGCCCTTACCATAGTCCTCTAATTCTTTAATGTTATTTTATTTATTTAAGATCTGCATCTACAAATTGTGTTCCCACCCCTTTTTTTTCTGCATGTTTTTTGTTTATGTTTTTGGGTTATATGTTTGTTTTGTTCTGTTTTTTCCTCATATTTTTTTATTTTCTTTTTTCTATCATTCTTGCTCTCTTTTCTATTCCCTAATTCTCTTTTCTCTGGTGGTCTAGAGGAACTTTTGTTGGGGTTATATGGGTCTAGTGTACATTTGTGCTCTGTTACTTCTGTGTCATACCTTGTCTTCCTGTATTTTGTGCTGTTTGGTCAGCACCTCCACAATGGCTGGCACAATGTGGTAGGGAGCAAGTCACATAATCAGACATCCTAAGAGAAGACTCCATTCACAAATGGGACAATAACATTCAAGACCCAACTACATCAGGAGAACCTAAATATCTCAAGTAGGGGGCCTTCCTAGAACACCCAGCCCAGGGGACCTGAGAGACTGCACCACTGGGTCCCACAAGACATCTATGACATAAGACCAACCTGGCTGGCATAGCAGTTTGATCTAATACATAGAAACAAATACAAAGGAACAGCAAAAATGGGGAGATTAGAAATAACCCCCAAATAAAAGAAAAAAAGGAATGACCAGAAAAAAAAACTAAATGAAATGGAGGCAAGTAATTTGTCACAGAAAGAATTCAGAGTAATCGTTATAAGGGTACTCAAACATCTGGATAGGAAATATACCCAACTCAATGAGAATTATAAGGAGCTGAATGAGAAATGCACCAGGAGTAAGAATCAAGAGGAAATGAAGAAAATAACATAGCTGCAATAAAGAACACAATGGAATGTATCAACAGTAGACTCAAAGAAGCTGAAGACTGAATCAGTGAGTTAGAAGACAGGGTAGCAAAAAACATCCAAGCAGAGCAGCAACTGGAAAAAAAATTTTAAAAGCAGTAGGAGAGTGGAGCATCTAAGGGAGCTTTGGGACAGCATGAAATGAAACAACATCTGCATAATAGGGGTGCCAGAAGGAGAGGAAGCTGAGCAAGGAATAGAAAACCTGATTGAAGAAATAATGACAGAAAACTTTCCTGACTTTGGGAAGAAAAAAATCACACAAGTCCAAGAAGCAAAGAGATTCCCAATCAAGATGAACCCAAAAATACCCATTCCAAGACACATTGTAATTAAATTGGCAGACGTAAAGACAAAGAAAGAATCTTAAAGGCTGCAAGAGAGAGACTTACCTACAAGGGATCTCTCATTAGACTATCAAATGATTTCTCACAGAAACACATCAGAATGGAATGAAGTATACAAAGTAATGCAAAGCAAGAGACTGAACCCAGGAATACTCTATCCAGCCAGGCTATCATTCAAAATTGAAGTTGAAATCAGGAGCTTTGCAGACAAAAAAAAAGGCAAAGGGAGTTTATTACCACCAAACCTAGCAATGCAAGAAATGCTAAAAGGACTGTTGTAAAGAGAAAACATAGAAAGGAAAGAAGGAACACAGGCATAAAGAATAAAAATGATGACAAACAAGTACCTATCAATAATAACCTAATGCTCCAATGGATTAAATGCTCCAATGAAAAGACATAGGATAGCTAAATGGGTAAAAAAAATGACCTATGTATATGCTGTCTACAAGAGACCCACCTCAGAAAAAATGGCTCACACAGAATGAAAGTAAAGGGATGGGAAAAATATTTTCAGGCAACTGGTAATGAAAAACAACTGGGGTAGCAATACTTATATCTGGAAAAATAGACCTCAAAGTGAAGACCATAACAAGAGATAAGGAAGGCCACTTCATATTACTAAATGGATAGATACAAGAGGCTGTAACTCTGGTAAACATATAGGCACCCAATTCAGGAGCATCTAAATATATTTTTAAAATTCTGGAGGATATCAAGGGAGAGATCGACAGCAATACAATCATAGTAGGGGACTTTAATACCCCATTGACATCACTGGATAAATCCTCTAGACCAGCCGTGGGCAAACTACGGCCCGAGGGCTGGATCCGGCCCGTTCGGCTGTTCTATCCGGCCTGCGGAGCCGAAAGAGCAGAGGGTTCTCTTGCTCTCCCCTCCACTCCTTCACCAGCAGCAGTGTTAACATGGCAAAGTCGGGAAACACGGCCGCAGCTCCTTCTTCTGAGTGGGCGGATTTATATCCTCCCATTCAGTAGAAGGAACAACCTCTCACTCTTCCAGAGGCTCCTTGTAATGCCCGCGGACCCGTCCCCCGACATCACCCTGGGAATGCGTAGACACGTTATCGTGGTGATGTAGGGAGACACGACCCTGGAGAGCACAGTATCAGAGCATTAGCTAAAAAGGAGACCAACAACACTGTTCCCACTGAAGTTGATGTTTTAAAGACCAAAAACCTTTCAACCCAGTCTACAATGCCATCTACATCTACGTCCCAGGCATAATTTGGAAGTTGCACTAAAGAAAATGTTTAATTTACTGTTTACACATTTTGTTCTTTTCTATTTGTTTTAGTTTTAAATTATTTTATTATATTTAAGTTTAATTTGAAAGGCTTTTGTACCTTTCCTTTGTTAGGCAATTTTATTTTGCCTTTGCCATCTTCAATATAAGGTATGTTATTGTGCTATGATTCCTCCATTTTTTGAAGTTTCAAATTATAATAATTAGTGTTTACATTCTTCTTGTTAAAATGTTTGAAATGAATAAAACTATTGAAATAAAAAAAAAGACCATACCCTTTTATGTAATGATGTTTACTTTGAATTTATATTAGTTCACACAAACACTCCATCCATGCTTTTGTTCCGGTCCTCCGGTCCAGTTTAAGAACCCATTGTGGCCCTCGAGTCAAAAAGTTTGCCCACCCCTGTTCTAGACAAAAAAATAAACAAAGAAACAGCAGTCCTAAATGACACTCTAGAACTGATGCTACTAATTGACATCTTCAGAACATCCCATCTCAAAGCTATGAAACACATTCTTCTCAAGTGCACACATAGCGAGCAGTCGAACTCCTGGTTAAACTCCCGGTCAAACAATATCTATATTAGGCTTTTATTATATAGGATAGTGAACTCTCAGAAAGAGAAACTTAAAAAAAATTCCATTTACCATTGCAACAAAAAAAATTAAGATACTTAGGAATAAACTTAACCAATGAAATAAAAGACCTGTACTCAGAAAACTATAAGACATTGGAAAAAGAGATAGAGGAAGATGTAAACAAGTGGAAAAATATACCATGTTCATGGATGGGTAGAATCAACATCATTAAAATCTCCATGTTGTCCAAAGCAATCTACAGATTCAATGCAATCCCTATTAAAATAACAATGGCATATTTCAAAGACCTAGAACAAACACTTGAAAATCTATATGGAACCAAAAATGACCCTGAATGACTGCAGCAATACTGAGAAAGAAGAACAAAGTTAGAGGAATCACAATACTAAATATTAAGTTATACTACAAAGCCACTGTGCTCAAAACAGCCTGGTATTGACACAAGAACAGACATATCAATAAATGGACAGAAAAGAGAACCCAGAAATTGACCCATGCCACTATGCTCAATTAATATTTGACAAAGGAGGCAAGAGCTTACATTGGAGCAAAGACAGTCTTTTCAATAATTAGTGTTGGGAAAATTGGACAGATACATGCAAAAAAAATGAAACCAGATCACCAACTTACACCATACAAAGAATAAACTCAAAATGGATAAAAGACTTAAATGTAAGACATGAAACCATAAAGCCCTAGAAAAAACCATAGGCACCAAAATCTCAGACATCTCTCATAGCAATATCTTTACAGATACATCTCCTAGGAAAATGGGAACTAAGAAGAAAATAAACAAATGGGATTACATCAAAATAAAAAGCTTATACACAGCAAGAGAAACCATCAACAAAACAACAAGAGAGCCCACTGCATGGGAGAACGTATTTGCCAATGTTATCTCCGATAAGGGGTTAATCTCCAAAATACATAGGGAATTCATACAACTTAACAAAAGGAAGATAAACAATCCAATCAAAAAATGGGCAAAGGACTTAAGTAGACACCTCCAAAGTGGACATACAGAAGTCCATACGACATAGGAAAAAATTATCAAAGTCACTGATCATCAGGGAGATGCAAACCAAAACAACAATGAGATATCACCTCATACCTGTCAGAGAGTTATCATCAACAAATCAACAAACAACGAGTGTTGGCAAGAATGTGGAGAAAAGGGAACCCTCATGCACTGCTAGTGGAAATGTAGACTGGTGCAGCCACTGTGGAAAACAGTGTGGAGTTTCCTCAAAAAATTAAATACGGAACTCTCATTTGACCCAGTGATTCCACCTCTAGGAATATATCCTCAGAAACCCAAAACACTCACCAGAAAGAATATATGCACCCCTACGTTCATAGAAGTGCAATTTATAATAGTTAAGATTTGGAAACAGCCTAAGTGCCCATCAGCAGATGAGTGGATAAAAAAGCTGTGGTACATCTACACCATGGAATACTACGCTGCTATAAAAAAAAAAGGACTCTTACCATTTGCAGCAGCATGGATGGACCTGGAGAGCATTATGCTGAGCAAAATAAGCCAGTCAGAGAAAGATAAGTATGCTGAGTGCTCTGTGTCCTACTCCTAATTGGGGCTCCCTGCCTGTCTACAGTGGAAAAGGAAGGGCATTTAAATGCCTTTTAGCAGAAAGGCACTTTTTTCTGACTGGTGTCTGAACTGCAAAGAAACAGCCAATTGCACAGAAACAAGATTTTACCTGAGGGGGGCCTGGGAGTGATCATCCACACCCATGTCTGTGCTCCAAGCACGAGCCAAGCCTCCCTGCCTGGGCAGCCAGGTGGTCACGACAGCCCTGAGCACCACAGTGATGTGCACTCAGATGGGCCCTGGCAGACCCTCCAGCAGACTCCTCCCTCAAGCACTTACCAGGCAGCCCGCTAGCCTGCCCCCTGCGAGAATGTGAAGCGCAGGCCTTTGTTTGACACATTGCACATGAAGAGGGAGAGAAAAATAAAAGGTCATATGTTACACTTAAGCATTGAGTTTGGTGGTAGCTTTTTACTGCATCACAGGCTGGCTAAGCACATTCTCCAGGTGCCATTCCATGCTTACCACTGAGCTGCGCGGAATCTGCAATACCAGCCATGACAGGAGCTGACCATGCTCATTATGCTTTGGCAGATGTAGCAATGCTCAGATGAAAACAATGAGGTTGGAGAGTAAGCCGTAGACTTTTCTTTCACAAATCAGAGCTAACATTTATCAAGCATTAACTCACTGCTAAATATATTGAGATCCTAATTCCTAGCTACACAACATTCCTGCAATAAAAAATAGGCATTAAAAATCCCCATTTTACATACTGGGAAACTGTGGTTCAGACAGACGTGTATTCTAAGTCACATGTGAAAACTGGGCTGTAAGTCTAGGCATCTCTGCTCAAAGTGGCAAAGGTCTCCACTGCGTGACACGAGCCTGCCCACTCAGGACTCTTTGAATCAGTGATAGGTGGGTAGGCAGATAGATAGATGACAGATAGAATGTTAGATTAGCCATGGCCCTTTCCATCAGCAGTGGATCCCAATTTAAAAAACAAAAAACACAGCTGGTAAATGTGCAGAAAAAGACACATTTTTCAGAAAACAAGAGATTAAAATAAAAGCCCATTGAAAGACACCACCATGAGGGAAGGCTTGGCATTTAAAACCCAGGCTTCCACCCACCTGGGTGGCTCAGTGGTTAAGTTTCATCCCGTGCACATGCCCAGGTTGCGGTCTCCATCCCCATTAGGGGGTGTGCAGGAGGCAGCCAACTGATGTTTCTCCCTCATTGATGCTTCTATCTCTGTCTCCCTCTCCCTGCTTCTCTCTCTGAAATCAATAAAAACATTAAAAAACTCATGCTCTATGTGACTTTGATAAGTGCCTGTACCTGGTTGTGCCTCTTTCCACAGCTGTAAGCTGGCGATAAGAGATACAGCAGTGCCTGTTCCCTGGGTTTCTGAGGGTGAGGTGAGTCGCTGCAGGTCCTGGCACAGACTAAGGTCAGCACTCAGTGAACTCTCCATCAGGTTCCCTCCATCCCACTCAAGCATGCTGCAGGAGCAGCTAGTGTCCTCTGCCCATGAGTCCTGGGGCAGCCCCTCCCCCACACCCTGCCCTGGGCTCCCCAGAGCCCCTCTCCCCCTCCACCCTGCCCTGGGCTCCCCAAAGCCCCTCTCCCTTGGGGGAAGGATGAAGGCTGAGGACACCCTCTCAAGTATGAAGGAGGGTCCTGACCTCCTCACAAACTTAAGCAGCTCTGAACATGAGATGACTCTGCTCCAAACCGCCAGGTGGCATTGAGATCCAGCTCAGCTCTTGGGCCATTCTGCCTCTTCAGGAGAGGTGGGAGACAGGAGTGCCTGGGAGCACCCCTGAAGCCCTGAGCCCCACAGGCCTGTGGCCCCCAAACCTGCTGCGTGGAGGCTGAGTGCAGGGCCCCCATGATCCCTAGTTAGCTTTACACCAGTGTTGCTCCAGGCTCCTGTCTCAAAACCACCTCTTTACCTTGATTTTATGAGATTCACAGCCAAGGAAAACGTCATTGTAAGGTGTAAAGGCGATACTTACTATTTACCATCTCAGCACAGCCCTGGAGCGTGTTGCAGATACTGAAGCTCCTGCACGTGCTAGCAAGCCCCACAGCCTTGCTGAGATGCGGGCAGGGCTCACGGTGTAACAGCCGTGTCCACACTTACAGAGAAGAAAATATGCACATACACATGCAGACCCGGAAAGCTACATGACTGACCCAAGGCCGACCAGTAGTGCTAGTTAGTACTAGTTAGCAGGACAGCAGCTAAGTGCAATGGCCCAGAGTCCAAGGCACACCTCCTGGTAACCACAGGGGCTTCAGCACCAGGCTCTCCTGCTGCGAATCCGGAGGCTCCAGGTCCCAGGAGTGCAGGAAACTGTTCTCCGCAGTATAGGGATTTCCATGTAGTAGGGACTCATTTGTGGAATGTATGAATGAATGAATGAGTGAATGAATGAGTGGATGCGCCTTCAGACGGGAAGTCACCTATCTGAGGTGAAGTGGTAAGGGTGTAACATACTCGGTCATCCCTTCACTTTGTATAGCCCACAAAAGAGAACTAATTCAGGTCCCTTTAAAAGGACAAAAAGACTGTTCCCTGGTGCTAATGTGGTACTTTCATAATTTAATACGCACATTGATCACGAGTCACTCCTCAGCCTTTCCGTTCCACAGCCCCTTCAGAAAAGAGGATTGGAAGAACGGTCTCCAATCCAATGTCCCAGACCGTTTTCTGTTCTCTGCTCAGTAATTCAGTTCCTGGTGGGAAAAGTCAAGCTGGCTGAGAGTGAGTCCCTGCGGGTGTGAGGATGCGCTGTGCGCCGTGTGTGGTGAAGCAGCATGCTGCTGGCACAAAATGTCTTCATACTCTAGTGTTTTATCTTTTAATAATCCATGCAGAGTTCACATTCCAGTGCCTAATGTATGTTTGTTTAATATGAAAATAATGATATAAAACACTTAGCAGTTAATTAGTTGACTTTCTCTGCCTCTCAAAAAAAGTTAAATCCAACGGAATCTCCAAGAAGCTTGTGTTTATGATAAATGTTGTGCTTATGCTCTGATGCCATCCATCACATCACACCACAAGGACAGGATGTGACTCTAGGTACCAAGCCTAGGGAGCCCAGCCCAGCCCCACAGCCCTCTCCGCACTGCCTGCCCCCACTCAGCCTTCCCGCTTGCCCTCCAGGCTTCGTAGACCTCGGGTAGACTGAATCCAGCTTCTTGCCTGTCCCTGAACACAAGCTGGTGTTAGGTTTGATGGTGCAATTGAGCTGATACCCCTCCTCCAGGAACTGGCTTTTCAGGTCATTTCACGATGGACATTCCCTTTGCTGAAGACCATATTTCACTTGTGGTGACCATATTCCATTCTCTCCCCTCTGGGTATGCATAAAGAAGTCTCCACCCAGAAAAATCCCGCCAAAAGTCCTTTAAAAGCCGCTGACTCCCGTCACTGGGTGCTGGAGCCATCCAGGCTCAGCTACCTGGTGTGCAGATGATCAAATAAATTCGCAATCCCTCACCACTCTGGCCTTATGTGTTCCTCCTTAACATTTGGTGCTGAAACCCGGGAGGGTTCCACGGGGATGGGGAACCATTGCCCTGGCTTTGGTCACCCTAAGTTTGCTACTCGGAGAGCAGTAGGCAGCTGCAGCTCATCCTGGGCTTACCTTCGAATCCTACTCAGGTGACTCGATTGCTGGCCTTGATCAGGCCTCCCTCCTTTATGGGGTCTTCCCCAACCAGCCAAGGAGGACTCCAGACCAGGAATCTCTCCTTCTCCATTGCTGACCATCCCACACTGGCCAATCTTCTCTAGGTGAGTGATGTTCCACAATTCCCCTCGTCTCCAGTCTTCTGCTCACTCTCTCTCACTGACTTCTCGAAAGTCTGTCATCTCAAAAATCTTAGCGCTAGGCCAGAAGACTCCTCAGCCATTTGGCTTTGGGTCCTTCTGGATTGGGAACACCCAGTCCAGAGGGTCACCTCTTGTTTCTCGTGGTGATTTGTTTAGCAGCAGGGACGCCTGCCCTAAACAGTCACCTTGCAATTTGTCATCTGTCACTCACCCTTCCTCTCTAGTGGGCCATGCCACACTCCCTCTGCCCACTTGCGGGGGAGATTATACCCAACAACCTCACTTTATTTTGTAACACTGTTTGGCCACAACATCTACACTAATAAAAAAGAAATATGCAAATTAACCACATCTCCACAATGCCCACCAGCCAATCAAGAGTGAATATGCAAATTAACCCAACAAAGATGGTGGATTAATTTGCATATGCAGGTGCGAAACAGCTGGGGGTGGGGCGGCCACTTGTGCTCACACCGGCACCAAGCAGCCTGTGTCCCGGGGACAAGCATCCTCGGGACCCAGACCACTCTGAGCCTATAAGCCCACACGTAGGCCCGGAGCAGCCAGCGTCCCAGAATGACCCCCGGCCACTCTGGGCCTACGTGCACAGGTGTGGAGCAGCCGGGGGTGGGGCAGGAACATCCTCGGGACCTAGGCACTCTGAGCCAGCGCACGCGCCCAAGCTGCCAGGGACAGGGCAGGAACATCCCCCACAGCGAGAGAGCAGACAGCAGACTGTGGGGGACTGCTTGCCCCTTGCTGCGGCAGTGAGGGGCAAGCAGTCCCCCACAGCGAGCAAGCAGACAGCAGGGCCCTGCTTGCCCCTGGCTGTGGCAGCGAGGGTCAAGCAGTCCCCCACAGGGCCCCCACAGAGAGCAGACACAGGGCCCTGCTTGCCCCTGTGGCGGCAAGCCAGAGAGCAGACAGCAGGGCCCTGCATGCCCCTGGCCCCAGCAGCTAAGGGCAAGCAGGCTCCCACAGAGAGCAGACATCACGGCCTGTGGTGGTGTCAAGCAGGCAGGTCCGCATAGAGCAGAGAACCACGGGGAGTAGGCCTAACCCATCAGTAGGACATCCCCTGAGGGCTCCCAGATTGAAGAGGGTGCAGGGCAGGGTGAGGGACCCACCTTCCCACCCCCCCACACCCCTGTGCACAAATTTCATGCACCAGGTCCCTAGTCTCAATGGCCTAAAAAGAGGACTTTGAATTTTAACACACTGAGCAATTTACATAATTGCTGTCACTGCAATGGAAAATGGTCAGAGATTCCCTACGTTCAGGCCTTTTTCACCCTTCAGTCCCAATCCTCTCTCTCAGTCCTGTTTTACCCATCTTACCCTTAACAATTCTGATTCTGAATCTACTCTTGACCCAGCAGACCACCAACCTCCACCCCCTTACATACCCCCTCCCTCACCTGCAGTATATTCCCCAAACCCAGACCCTCCTAACCAGCAACCACCTTCTCCCCAGTCCCTGAGAGCCCAAATCCTGAGAACGTGAGCTCCAAAACAGCCTTTCCCATCTGACGTTCATTCTCAGGCCACCCAAAGACTACCTTCCTCAACAGCCTCTTCTATTCCTGCGTCCATTCTACCTCTGAGGGAGGCAGCAGGAACTGAGGGCATAGTCTGAGTCCTTGTCCCATTCTCTATGTCCAGCCTCACACAGATTGAGAGGCATCTCGGGTCTTTTTCTACTGACCCAAACACCTTTACTAAGGAGCCTGACCCAGTCCTATGTCCTGACTTGGCATGACATCTATGTCCCCTTGTCCTCCTCTATAGAAATTTACCACCTTAGACCCCACTTCCGCAGAGGGAGCCCTTCTAAACACCCATTTTATATCCCAATCAGCCCCCGACATACGCCACAAACTTCAAAAAATAGATACAGGCCGAAACCGGTTTGGCTCAGTGGATAGAGTGTCGGCCTGCGGACTGAAGGGTCCCGGGTTCGATTCCGGTTAAGGGCATGTACCTGGGTTGCGGGCACATCCCCAGTGGGAGGTGTGCAGGAGGCAGCTGATCGATGTTTCTCTCTCATCGATGTTTCTAGCTCTCTATCCCTCTCCCTTCCTCTCTGTAAAAAATCAATAAAATATATTTAAAAAAAAAAATAGATACAGGTCCACAAACCCCTCAAAAAGACCTCGTTAACCTGACCTTTAAGGTCTTTAATAATAGAGATGAGGAGACCCAAATCCAAAAACAAAGGCAAGATCAGGCCAAGGCTGAGGCCCAGAAGGAGGCCTTCCAGCTCCTACCCACTGTTCTCACAAACCCCAAACGAAGTGCTGGTCCTCCAACCCAGGGTAAGTTAGGGGCTAAGCCTCTTCCGGGCCCTCCTTCAAATGCAGCGAGGAAGGACACTGGCCAAGTCCTGCTCAAACCCGAGACCCCCGCCTGGGCCCTGCCCAAGGTGTGGAAGAGAGGGCCACTGGAAATCAGACTGTAGTCTGGCCCCTCCAGGTCGGACCTCAGCCAGTCCAGCATGGCTGCCCCCTGGATCCGGTTTGGAGCTCCCAGACTCCTGGGACTGGCCACTGAAGAAGCTGCCAGGCCCTGACAGGGCGCCACAGACTTACATCACCAGGACAGAGCCTCGGGTAATGATTATGGTGGCAGGTAAGCTGATCTCATTTTTAATTGAAACTGGGGCCACTTATTCTGCCCTCTCCGAATTCGCTGGGACCCTTGTCCACTCCTCAGTCTCTATTATGGGAGTAGACACATTAGTCTCATAGCCATTAGCCACCTCACATCTATACTGCATCTTACTAAATTGCCCCATTCACTCTTTTCTCATTCTACCTCGGTGCCAGGCCAGGGCTACCATGCATCCCTTCGTAAAGCCCAGTTGTCCCAAACCACAGTCACCTACCTCAGTTTCACTCTCTCACCCCACAAGGCTGAGCCATTCCTTGGACTGTAAATGCCTTATCTAAAGAAAGTAAAAGTCTTTAATGCAGCAATTTAAGGTTTAAAAGTAAAAACAGAAAGGATTAAGGTTCAGTAAAATATAATAAATTAAGCCAGCGAGCAGCAGATTATAACCTCAGGAAATTTAAAGTACTAAATTTAGCTGGTCTGAATGCAGTGTCTTACTTCTAATCCAACCATCCTGGCCCCTGGCCTCAACTGCTCCTTTCCTTCCCTTTCTCTTTTCCCTTGGATAACAGCCCATTCCTGCCCACCTTCACTGCAATAAAATCTCAACCACTCAACTGTCACCCCTGGGCATCACAGCAGGGTTGGAACTGCCATTGGGAGCTTAACCACTGCTCTATCTACTCTGAAACCTTGTCTCAGGACCTACAAGAAAGCCCTAGATGCCCAGCAAGGGGTAAAACTGGGAAAACAAGAACCTCACTCCCAGGGTAACCTATCCTCCCCTTTCATATCACTAGTCAGGCAACTTAGACCCCTGATCTTTTCCTCCCTAAAGACAACATCTAGGCCTCAGTTTTATTTCAGCTCCAGGCCCAGAAAAGCAGCAAAACCAGACAAGTGATGCTGTGGCAGCCTCAGGACCAGCTTTTACCTCCCAAGTCACTCAACAGAATCGCTCTCGAGACTTCACCAACCAGTCTCTTGGGGAAATCTGCTGCACCCCTTGTCCAGCCCACTACTATCAAAGTCCATTCCCCTGTGATCTCCATATCCCACCTCAGCAAGAAGTAATTACAGAAGATATGACCTTTGTCCCTATTCCATAAAACAAAAAGGCTGGAATGTTAGGTTTGATGGAGGAATTGAGTTGATACCTTTTCCCTGGGAACTGGCTTTTCAGCTCATTTCACAATGGACATTCCCTTTGCTGAAGACCACATTTCACTTTCGGTGACCACATTCCATTCTCTCCCTTATGGGTATGCATAAAGAAGTCTCCACCCAGAAAAATCCCAACAAAAGTCCTTCAAAAGCCGCTGACTCCTATCACTGGGTGCTGGAGCCATCCGGACTCAGCCACCTGGTGTGCAGATGATTGAATAAATTCGTAATCCCTCATCACTCTGGCCTCGTGCGTTCCTCCTTCGGCGACCTAACAGCTGGCACCCTGAGTATCTCACAGCACTGGCCCCAGCACAAACCTGTCATCAGGGCCCTGGGTCTGCAGACCCTGCCCTCTGACACAGTGGCATTGTTGGGGCAGAAATAGAATAGTGGGGACTAGCTATAGTTATAAAGAACATTAATCATGTTCTGATTAGAGAAAGCACATTCTACCTGGCTGAGAATTGTACACCCCAGGAATGTGGTCCATTCTCCTTGTCTGAGAGCTGCCTACCATCATGGAAAGATTAAAAACCTAGTTGCTGAATCAGCCTGGTCCCAGAGGCACCTGCCCTTTGAGACCCCAGCCCGCATTGCCTGTAACCCGTAACCATTATCCCGTGCCTACTTCCCCATGCCTGTAACTCCTACTTCCAGTGCCTGTAATTCCTACTTCACCATACCTGTAATTCTTACTTACCTATGCCTGTAATTCCTGCTTTCCCTTGGAATCTTTGTCCTTCTGCCCTATAAGCAGCTGGCTTATGGAGAGAGGTAGGGCAGATTTTTGTGGATGACCTGATACTCTCCCACACTGCCGGCAGTATTGGAATAAAAGCTTATGTATGATTCAACCCTGTCTCTGCTTAATTGACTCAAGTAGTGATAGGCAGCCCAGACCCATTTGTTTTCTGGTGCCAATTGTGATACTGAGGAGGAAACTGGTCTTGCAAGGCGTGTCAGGCCATAAAAACTGTGAACAATGCACTGCCCTGGGCGGGGAGGGTTGTTATGCTGGTGCCAAGACAGATAATCAGATATGGCCTGGGGGCCTTCCTGTAAGCCCAGGAAAGGGGGCGGAACCATATCAGGATATAGTCCTGGAAGTGGGATCACTGGGTCAAATGGCAGTTCCAGAAATCATCGGCAGCAAACGTGCAGACATCTCTCATAGCAATATGTTTGCTGATACATCTCCCAGGGCAAAGGAATCAAAAGAAAAAATAAACAAATTGGACTACATAAAAATAAAGAGCTTCTGCACAGCAAAAGAAACCATCAACAAAACGAAAAGGGATCTCACAGTATGAGAGAACATGTTTGCTAATGATACATCTGATGAGGGGTTAACTTCCAAAACATATAAAGAACTCTTACAACAAAACAAAGACAAGCAATCCACTTACAAATGGGCACAGGACCTAAAGAGACACTTCTCCAAAGAGGACATGCAGATGACCAAGAGGCATATGAAAAATGCTCAAAGTCACTAATCATCACAGAGATGCAAATCAAAACAACAATGAGGTATCTATCACCTCACACCTGCCAGAATGGCTATTGTCAATCAATCAACAAAGCGAGGATGTGGAGAAAAGGGAACCCTCTTGCACTGCTGGTGGGAATGCAGACTGGTGCAGCCACTGTGGAGAACAGTATGGAGTTTCCTCAAAAAATTAGAAATGGAACTCCCCTACTGTTTTTATTCTTCCCTCGGTAATCCCAGTTAACGACCAGTAGCCAATTCTTCCTGCACTTTGGGAATTAAGTTCTTCAGCATCCAACCCCGGCTCCCTCCCAAACTAGCCAGCTGCCTGCACTAACACAGGTATGGAGGTAAACACCCACCCAGGGCTCCAAATGGTGGCCACAGGCCCGTAGGTGAGAGGCCGGGGAATGACTGGAAAGGTCCCCAGGGGGCCTCTCAGGAGAAGCCTCTGCAAGAAGCCCAGGAGAACAGTGCCCGTTCCATGCCACAGATGACTTGACAAGGACTGGAAAGTGGGAGGCACTTGAGAGAAAACCAAGATGGCGGCATAGGTAAACACCTAAACTGCTGCCTAGCACAACAATTTCAAAACTACAACTAAAAGACAGAACGGACACCATCCAGAACCACAGGAAAGCTGGCTGAGTGGAAATTCTACAACTAGAAGGAAAGAGAAAAGCTCACGGAGAATCAGAGGAGCGGCAAAGGAGGGCTGAGGTATGGAGACGCGGGGAGAGAGGAAGGGCGACTGAGTGCCTGGCTGATTTCTCTGGCGGAAAGGGGAAGGAAGCCCCCGACTGCACTGAACCCCAGTTCCAACTGCACTGAAACCCAGTTCCGGGCGAAACCCCGGGGACCCAGGCTCATACAGGGGGGAGTCTGGACTGTCAGGTAGAGAGAAAGGCACATGGAGACTCGGAGACCCAGGGGAGCCACGGCGGGTCTGGAAGCGCACACCCACATGAGTGCTTGCAGAGAAAGCTAAATGTGGAGGTTGCCGCAGGCATTCCCTAGCGGAAGGGAGTCAGAAGCTCCTGACTGCACTGAACCCGAGTTCTGACTGCACTAAACCCCAGTTCTGGGCGAGCCCCTGGGGACCACATTCTTACAGGGAGAATCTGGACTGTCAGGCAGAAACTCAGGGGAGTCGCTGAAGACAGAGGTCTGGAGGCGCTCGCGCAAGGGCAGGGCTGACGGGAAGCCAAGATTGTCTGCTCTGCCCTGAGACTCCGCCCCATCCAAGCTGAGCACAGAGGCTTTTGAATTTTGCAAGTCTAATCCTATAAGGCTGTCTCCAGCACTGAACTTCTCCCAGCGTAGACACAGCTGATCCTCACAGCCAACTGGCCTGGAGGTCTATTCCTCCCAGTGATACCAACAACAATCAAGACTTAACTACAACAAGGCTGTACACACAGTCCAAAAAGGGGTGCACCAAGAGTGTCCACCTCAGGTTAACTGGGGAGGCCGACCCACTGGGCCATATAGGAAACCTAGCACACAAAGCTACCCTACCAACTCAGGGAAGCAGCAAAATGTGGAGGCAAATAAACAGATCACAAACGAAAGAAATGGAGGAAAACAAATGACTGGATATAGAATTCAAAACCACGGTTATAAGGCTTTTCAAGAATATCCTAGAAAAGGCCGATAAATTTAACGAGACCCTCGAGGATATGAAAAAGGACCAACTAGAAATTAAACATATACTGACTGAAATAAAAAATATTATACAGAGACCCAACAGCAGACTAGAGGAATGCAAGAATCAAGTCAAAGATTTGAAAAACAAAGAAGCAAAAAACACTCAACCGGAAAAGCAAAAAGCAAAAAGAATCCAAAAAGTTCAAGATAGTGTAAGAAGCCTCTGGGATAACTTCAAGCGTACCAACATCAGAATTATGGGAGTGCCAGAAGAAGACAGAGAACAAGATACTGAAAACCTATTTGAAGAAATAATGACTGAAAACTTCCCCTACCTGGTGAAAGAAATAGACTTACAAGTCCAGGAAGCACACAGAACCCCAAACAAGAGGAATCCAAAGAGGACCACACCAAGACACATCATAATTAAAATGCCAAGGGCTAAAGACAAAGAGAGAATATTAAAAGCAGCAAGACAAAAACAGTTAATTACCTACAAGGGAGCACCCATACGACTGTCAGCTGATTTCTCAACAGAAACTATGCAGCCAGACGGGAGTAGCAAGAAATATTCAAAGTGATGAAAAGCAAGAACCTATAACCAAGATTAGTCTACCCAGCAAAGCTATCATTCAGAATTGAAGGGCAGATAAAGAGCTTCACAGATAAGAAAAAACTAAAGGAGTTCATCACCACCAAACCAGTATTATATGAAATGCTGAAAGGTATTCTTTAAGAAGAGGAAGAAGAAAAAAGTAAAGAGAAAAATTATGAACAACAAATACATATCTATCAACAAGTGAACCTAAAAATCAAGTGAATTAAAAACCTGAGGAACAGAATAAACTTGTGAATATAATAGAATCAGGGGCATAGAAAGGGAGTGGACTGATAATTCTCAGGGGGAAAGGGTATGAGGGGTGCAGGAAGAGACTGGACAAAAATCATACACCTATGGATGAGGACAGTGGGGGGAAGGTAAGGGCAGAGGGTGGGGTGGGAACCGGGTGGAGGGGAGCTATGGGGGGAAAAAGGAGAAACAATTGTAATAATCTGAACAATAAAGATTTATTAAATTTTTTTTAAAAAAAAGAAAGAAAGTGAGAGGCACTTGGCAAACATAAGGAATTAATGGGTCCCTAGTTTTGTTCCTCAGTTGCTGGTGATTGCCCCTCTCCGAGATGCTGTTTCTAATCAGGTCACCACCTGGGCACCAGCCATGGAGGACAAAGAGCACAGAGGTCACTGAAACAGAGATGCTGACCCACCGCGGCCCGGTCCTCGGTCACACATTCAAGACAGGCACATCCAAGGCGCTCTTAGCAAGACCACGTGGAATTCTCTGGTGCCATGGCTCTACTTAAAGTGCATCTCGGATAAAGCATGTGTGAGAGAGAAAGCCTAAGGCCATGCAGTCCTCTCCACCAAGGGCATCCGGGCGTGGCCTGTGTAACAAGGCAGGCGGCAGGAATCCCACTTCAGAACTGCAGGGGTTCCGGCGGCCTTTTCACAATACATCAGTATCAGCCTCACAGGCTCCCTTGCCCTGGGATTGTTTGTTTGTTTGTTTGTTTGTTGTTTGTTTTTCAAAAGTGGATTCCACGTGTGCAATTAGAGTTGAGCATTTCTCCTTCAAAAACAAAATTTGAAGACTTTAGTTGAAAGTCTCTATAGAAACTACCATATCTACTGGTAAAGTGATCCCCCTGGACTGAGAATGTTTATTATTTATACAGTTTTTTATCCTAAATACACACCTTCCAGGAGAGCGTCTCATAACAAAAACTCTATCACCCATCAAGTTGTTTGCTGTGATTTCCAGAAATCCCCAAATTCCATGTGACACCTTGAATACCAGCTCTGAAGTCACCATGCCACCTCCTACCGGAAACCTAGGCAAGCCCTCCATTTACTCATTTATAAAATGAAGGCAATAATATAAATCACCCAGTGTTATAATTAGAAATAACTTTAAGCAAATGTACAGAATTGCACAGTACCTGGCACGTACAATCAATATATGTATTTTAAATGTATATTTTTATTGATTTCAGACAGGAAGGGAGAGGGAGAGAGGGACAGAAACATCAATGATGAGAGAGAATCATTGATCAGCTGCCTCCTGCATGCCCCACGCTGCAGATATAGCCTGCAACCCGGAGATGTGCCCTGACTGGGAATTGAACCATGACCTCCTGGTTCGTAGGTTGACGCTCAACCACTGAGCCACGCCAGCTGGACTACAATCAATATATTTTATGAATAAATGCAGTTGGCTTCCCCTTTTGCTTTGGTAGTTATTCTTTTGTAAAATAGAAAGTATATGAGTTCTGAGCCCCAGCACAAAGCACTTATAAATGTTCATTGTTTTCTAACATGTATTTCCCTGTCAAAGGCAGGCTTGCTTTCTTTGGGGTCTCCTCTAAGTCCTCCAAACAAATACTAAAAGTTGCCTTAAAGCTTTCAATTCAAGAAGCCCACCCCCTGCTTATATCAAGTGCTATTGGAGCACAGCCATGTCAATCATGCACATACTGCACGAGATTTGCCGGCATGACAGAGGCCAGACTGGAGGGCCCGCACATCCCAAATATTTACTGCCTTCCCTTTAACAAGTACCTGGTGTGGCACCAAGTGTGATGCTAGGGTAGTAAATTTTCCAGTGAAATGGGGCATTTGTTGTCTAAAGCCCTTGTTTTCCTAAGAATTCTGATCAAGTCTTCCATTTACGTTCCCAAAACCATAAAGCTTCTGTTTGATGGGCCACCTGGGTAATTTTCAGGAGGCACTAGCTGCTCCAGGCTCCCCTCCCTTTCCTGGTGCTTCCGGCCCCTTTCCCAACCCTGCCTCTCAGCCCCACCTCCCTGACCCCTCCCACTCACCCACCTCACTCATGCATCCCGGCATCCTCCCAGACAGAGGGAGCCCCTCTTTCCAATGGCTCAGCACACAGAGGACTCTGAGGGCACGTAGCACAATGTTGCTTACACACTTCCCATACAGCAGCCATGTGTGTCCTCTCTCTATAATCTTTGAATAAGGGCTGCGTTCACCCATGACCTTCATCCCTCAGCAGTCCCTGGACATAGGAAATGGTGTTGAAGCCAATTTGAAAGGGGGGAAATCTTATACCTTACCACACCAAATTCTCTCATTTTACAAATGAAAAAAATTGAGGCCCGAGCTCAAAAGGCTGGGCAGTGGCAGAGCAGAGACTGGCCAAATCCCGACTCTCTCGCGGGTGTCCTTCCACAAAGTCCCGCCCTCCCTCACTTCCTGAGGCCACAGCGGAGCGCTCAGAGACTCCTGTGCCTGTAAAACAACAGCTGTTGGTGAACTGTAGTCACAATGTAAAGGCAGCAGCAATGGGAATGTTGTCCTTAAGTGACACACCCAACCCCACTCCCAGACACCCACCAGAGCCCTGGACTTGGATGGCAGTGAGGAGACAGCGGGCTGTGGCCACCCAAGGCCGGGTGCACATGGCAGACCAGTGGGCTGCAAAATTAAACCCTCTTGCTAGCAGCCGTTTGTTTGTTAAGCAAGAGAATAAACAAGCTAACACCACGGGCAGCTGAAAAAATGCACCCACACAGCCATGCTTGACTCCTCGGGCCGGAGCTTGTCATTGAACTTGTGTTGGGAGGAGCTGCCCTGTTGGGGGACAGCAGGACGTCCTTGGAGGTGGTGTCAGGTGATGACTGTCATCACTGATGGGTTGGCAACTCCAAGGTTTTGCCAGAAGAACAAGTGAGATGCCTGGATTCAGTCCTGGGGCCGGGCACAAGCTCGCAGGCGGCCCCTGTGCGCTCCACCCCAGAGGGCACCGGCCTCCTCTCTCCTGCCTCCTAGCCACTTCCATCAGGGCAGGGCCTGCCTTTGTCTCTCCCTCCTAGGAAGATGTCAGCGAGGGCCATGCTGACACTCGGGTTAAACATTATGTGGAGCAGCCTCTGTGCCAGCGCTGGGCTGGAACTAACTGGCGACTAAGCGGTGTCTGCCCTCAGCATTCATGGCCCTGCTCGCTCCAGGGCAGCACTGGGGTCAGCGGAGCCCGAGGGCGTCAGGAGGAGGCCACCGATTGTCCCACAGAGAGCAGCCGCGGGACAGAGGGAGCTCATGCGGAAAGCCCAGCCTGGCAGCCGGCAGCTCAGACAATTACTGAGGTTGCAGTATTGTCACTGATAAGTGGGCCCCGTCGCAGCAGCGCAGGAGTGGCAGGAGGATGGAAGGAGCTGGGGTCCATCAGTGCTTGGCGCAGCCCGCATAGCCGGTGCCCCCGCCAGTGGGAAATAACAGCTCTGCAGTGATGTGATGGGCGAAGTGACAGAGGGACAGCACGGGGATTCCAGACGCCCCTGAGCTCAGGCTGGGAGCCTGTGAACCCAGGACTGAGACATGTGACCCCTCCACCAAGCCCCCCCACTTTGTGTTTAAGCTTTAGGAGAGTCCAGGTTCGCCCTCCCCTCTTTTGAAAGAAAACAGACCTAACACTCAACACACCTTTCTCTCCCTCTTCATCCCCCGCCCACACCTGGCCTGGGCAGAACTCATCTGAGCTGGTCGCCATTGGGTAAAATACAGCAAATGGGGGGAGCACGGGCTTTAGAATCAGACTCTGACTCAGAGTCCTGGTGACAGTACTTCCCTGACCTCCCTGCTGACCTCTCTGTGCCTGGTTGCCCGCATCTGCAGAGGACAGACTGCGGGTTCCCATGGGAATGAGGAGGGGGCTCAGCCCTCTGGTGGGGGGAGGCATCCCTTGAAGAAGGCACCCACCCACCTCTACTGAGTGTGTCATAGAATTGTGCCCATAACACCCACCCACACACGCACACACCGGCACACAGGCCAGTGCTGCCACCAGAGCAGTGTGTGTGCAACAGCCCTGGCTCACAGCCACCTAAAGCTTATAGCCTTTCGGCTCCAGCAGGCCTGAGGCCACAGAATGAACCGGTAGAAAGCGAGGGTCTCAGTGAGAGCCTCAGAGCTCCCCAGTCTGGCAACTCACTGAGCCCACCGGGCACCCAGCTCTGGGTCTGAGGTGCCTGGGACACTATTGGGGGCCGGGCGGGGCAGGGGCAGGAACAGAAGAGCAGCAGAGGAAATGGACAAGGGGCGGCCTTGCCAGCTCCTTCGCTGAAGCAAAATACCATTTTCATGCAAAGCTTTTCTGAACTTCAGTAAAACAAATAGCACTTACACAAACAGCCTCCAAAAACCCGACATCGTAATGAGAGAGCAAGGAAGCACAGCCCAACCGTCACCGCTCTGTTCCGCAATCAAGTTGTTGTTGACTCCACGTTCATGGCCCATTAGTGGCCTGAGGTGCGTTCCCAGGGTGCTTTCGGACTAATGGGTGTTTTGCAAATGTTTTTCTAACAGATTAGTTGTGCTTTTTCCTGAGAACCTTAAGAGCCTTTGGTGTATGGTGTCTGGCCCTGCACTTGAAAAGCAGCAGCGAGTGTTATAATTGAGCTGATTCATTTCCATTATTAAGAGATGCTCATCTTTGTATCTTCCTAATACGTCTTGACACGGATGTGCATATGCTATCATCATTCGGAATACCTCAGCCTCCTGCACCGTCTTCACATTTGTCAGAAACTGTCGGCAGGGTTTGCTCACTTCTCCCATGGGCTGTGGGCCTCCCTGCATGGACCCGTGAGGCAAAGAAAAGGGAACTTCAGGGGTGCCCCTTCTCCAGATCCTCCCTCTGCTTCCTTAAAGCGCCCAACTGGGGCCAAGGAGGGACAGCCGACTACCCCCAGGTTGCCGGCCCTGCCAGGTGGGCTAAGGCCCCACACCAGACCCCACACCAGACCCCACACCTGAGGGGGCCAGGCCAGGGTCTTCCCTATAAATGTTCCCCTGCAGCTACCAGAAAAGTCCTCGCTGTGCTGTTGGATCTCAGATGATAGGGTGTGGCTGGAAAAGGCCATCATCCTCACCCATGACAGTAACCTGCTGTGGCTAAAGACCATTTAATGTTCACTTCTACCCTTTCCAGTCACAGAAGCCCATCTGCTTCCTGGTAGGCTCTTTCATATGAGGTGGGTTTGTTGCTTTGAATGAAGGAGAATGGCGGCTGCTGGGAATCGTCTGTCAGCAATTACTTCCTGAGCCCTGCCCCCAGCACTGTGCTGCCCTCGAACATGCAGCCCACACAGCAGGCACCACCCTCATCCAGCAACGTTCTCATGCACAGAAGCAAACATGCAGATTAACAAGTAAGTGCCCGGGGAAAGTAAAACAGCCTGAAGGGAGAGTGTGGGGCCAGGAGAAGCCTCACAGCTTCCTGGCTTTGAACTCCCTGGGAGGTGGTGGGTCCTGGGCTTGCAGAGGAAGTGTGGGGTGGGGCGAGGAGCAGGAGGAGAATGGGGACAGTAAGTAAATGCAGGTCAGGAGCAAGCATATTTAAGAATGACAAGTCGTGAGGAGGATTGTCAGTCACACTAACTTGGGTTTTGTCTTCCAGGCCACGGGCAGATACTGGTGTGTTCGAGCTGAGGATGGGTCAGCAGATCTCCCTCGGAGAGGCGGTGGGCAGAGCGGGTGGGGGGAGGGCAGCGGGCAGCCCGCAGGCCGCAGGGGCCTGGAGCGCTGTGTGTGCGCTGGGGCACCGGGTGGGCGGAGGCAGGTGCCAGGGGAGATTGCCCTCAGGAAGGCTGGATGGGAGGCAACATGAAGTGGGAGAGAGCAGGTAAGCAGGGAGTCTGACTTTCCTCTGGGGAACAGGCCAATGGGGGGAATTTTCCCTGGAAAAGTGCAGTATGAAAAGAGGTCTGTAGGGGGCAATAACAGGTTTGGAGTAAATAATGTTGGATTTAAAATTAACGGAATGTTCCAAGGGAGATGCTTGGTATACAATTGGCTAATCTTTGATTAGTGTGCTCCCAATAATTCCACCAGTTCCCACAGGGACAGGAGTGAGAGGACCATGACCCCTGCTTCCCTCTCAGACTCACAGCGCGGCCACCGCCCCCACAGCGCTCGCCCACCCCCTACTGCAGCCCTTCTCCCACACTCTGACCCCACTTAGCTCCTTCTCCTCTCAGCTGAGCCCATCCCCACCCACACACACATCTCCCACCACACTTTCTTGAGTATTCAAGTAAAATCTCCTAAATTCTCTAACGTTTTCTGAATGGTTTCTTCTCTTTTTTTGTTCAGACAGCTCTCAATGCCAGTAGAACTTATAATGGATTAATTTGATCAATCACTTAGTCACTGTCCCTCAAACACCTCATGCCTTTTTAGAATCACTGTCATCCTCAAAGTCCTCAGCCATGTTTGCCATCATTGTTCAGAAAAAACCTGGCCTCACTGAGTCCTTCTGTCTACATCTCTGCACCCACATCCGGTACCAACTGAACATGGCTGCTCAAGGAAGCATCCACATCTCACTTCAAGGTCCTGTCCGCTGCTACTCTCCAAGCTGCCATGCCCTGGCCATTCCCTCTCCACGGACGGGGAGCTGTGCCAACCCCACCTCCTCCTCACGCCTCCACCTGCTCTGCTGTGCTCCACTCACTAGAAGCAAGAAGCCAGCACCAAACCCCCACAGCTCCCACCTGTCCTCTCCCTCCGTGCCTGCCCTCTGCGCCCTCCTGGTCCTGCAGCCAGTCTCCCAAGGCGGCTGCAGGCACTGCCCCTCTCACTTACCCAGGGCCACTGTTCTGCCACTCATTCCTCTCTCTCCAACATCAGCAGTTGTTTACTGTCCATGGGGCCATTTCTATCAATAGACACACATGATGTTGTCATTCCTACCTTAAAAAAAAAGGAATTTTGTTCTGACCCCATATTTACCTCAAGCCACCTTCAACTACTCTACTCCCCTTTATAGCAAAAGCCCTTGACTTTTCAAATACTCACCTTAGCCCCCTCTAGCTACTCTCTCCTGACCACGCCCAGGAGGCTTGCCCCAGCACTCCAGGGAAAGTGCCTGCCAAGGCACACATCGCTGAACCCAACAAGCAGTTTCAGGTTTCATCTTACCCTGCCCGCCCCGCAGTATTTGATACAATGCCCCCTGCCCCCAGTTCTCCCTTGAAGAAGGTGGGTCTGTAAGGGGGGCAGCCCGCAGCCTGGGCCTGCTCTGGCTCTCAGACTCCCCTAGGACAGCAGAGACACTCAGAGGGCTTGCACCCACGCTATGTCAGCGCATAGCTTGCTCTCCTAAGGTTAAGTTGCAATCGCTATAAAAAAGATTAGCTCATTGAGTGTAGGCTGTGAGCATGGATAGCTGAATGTGGTTTTGTCAAATTACACCCATTAACAGTGAGAGTGAGTTCCCTGGACTCTGTGCCCTCAGTGCCTCAGAGTTGTCTTAGAAACTAGAAGCAGCATTCCTTGCTTCTGCACATTCTCATGCTACATCAGAGCCATACCACCTGTGAGAGGGTCACCTGGGGAGCTCGGTCACAGGTGGCGGGACCTGACTCAGAGCATGGGCTGCCACACCTCTCCAGTCTGCACCTAAGCAGTGCCAGCAGAGCAGGGGGGGCTGGTGAGGGGCCTGCAGCGGGCTCTCCAGGTGGGCAGGGTGTTTCTTGCGAGAAGCCGGGCCAGGGCTGGCCCCTGTCCCATCACCTCCACGTCCACGCACAGCCACTGTGAGGCCTGCACGGTAGCACATGAGGGACTGTCTGCAATTGGCCTTTGTGGGAAGTCAGCGGGAACTGTGTGGGAGCCGCTGGAAGAAAATTACTTATTCTTACTTAAGAGCAAAATATATTTTTTCAGCTTTTTGCAGGAAAAAAAGAAACTAGAACTATTTAAGTTAGTCAGTGGAAATAAAAGAAGGGGTGGGGGTAGGGGGTAAATGTTTTGCATCTGGTTTAATTGCAATCCTCTTCTAGTTATGAATTATGATTTCAGTTTTCATTGAAAAAATCTCATCAGCTGCTCAATGCCAGGCTTTAGTCACTCCGCTGAGGAGGATTTATTCACACCAGCAGCCCTGGAGCTTCTTTTGCCTTTGAGTTTCCCTTGGCACTGCTGCCCAGCACAGCAGAAAGCAGGGCGGGCGGCAGTGAGGGGCCGCGTCCAGCGTGTGGGTGCTGGTGAGGACAGGCTTGCTGACCCCTGTATGTTCCAGAGTGAACCATGCCTTTGAGTCCCAAGGCAGAGCTACTTAGACACTGCATTATTCCGTGCATTTTTAGAAAAAAACAAATGGGCATACGCTCTCCTCCCGCACACATACACCTTATCCCAGGTCTCCGCTGGCATCTGGCTGAGGACGGAGAGAAGCAAGTCTTGCCGCTCTGACCAGGACCTACAGTGAGGAGGGAACTCCGTGATGACTGACTAGGAGGATTCTAGTCTGAAAAAGAGAGGGTTTGAAAGGACAAGCTAACTGGAAAGAGCACCAGGTCAGGCAAACCTGGGCTCAGCATTGACTCCGCCCTCACAAGCTGAGACCCACCCAGCAAGCATTCTGCTCTGTGAGCCTCAGCATCCGCAGGTGGGTGCTGCTCCACGGAGTTACTGGGAAGCATGAGGACTGCATGCCTGAGGCCTTGTTACAAATGAGGCAGCAGAGGCCAGAGAGGGCCATCATTTGCCAGTGCACACACAGCAAGTCACTGGGCTAGCCTGGACCAGAGGCTGCCCGTGGGCTCAGCATTTACCGCTTCCCTGGGCAACTCCAATTTCACCACTTCCTCCCACAAAACAAAGAATGTAAATGACTTCATTAATAGTTTATTGTAATGATTCACATTGAAATAATAACAATTTGTATATGTTTGTTATATAAAATATCAGTAATTTAATTTCACCTGTTTTTTATTTCTTTTTTTTAATGTAACTACTAGAAAATTTTAAATTCCTTAAGTAGTTTGCATTATATTTCTGTTGGATGCTGCAGAACTAACCCATAATCAAATCTCTTCAGTTGTTTCAAAACATCTTTTTTGTAGGTAAGCAGTTCGAATGGGCATGTGTAGTTTAGAAAAATTCCCCAGAACGTTCATACACACCTCTGGCTAAGAACCATCGTTCTGGGCCTTTGACTCAAGAAAAACAACCCTGTGCTCACACTGGGTGGCATTGTAGATGAGGGCACCTTGCAGCCATTGGCGCCTGCTCTCCACCCGCACAGTGGGTCCCTTACCAGGACATTGTGATTTGGGGGAGGCCAGAGGCATGCACCTGTTTCTCATATAACCAACTCCCTCACTCTTCACTAAAGATATCAGAACTGCCTTGTTAAAGGTATTTCATTCAACAAGTATTTGTCCATACACGGCAGCTGCTATTCTGTGCCCTGGGCATTAGAATGAACGAGATGGATGTTCCTGCCTCCTGGAGTCTACATTCTAGTAAATGGTGGGGCCAGGGAAGATGTGCCCGGCCACAGGAAATGGGGAACCCTGACTCAAAGGGGCTTAAACAGTCGCAGGTGTGTTTCTCCACATCCCCAACAGCTCAGAAGACAGCCACCGCCTCAGGTCCCCCGGGTCTGGCTCTGCTTCTCTGAGGTTCTCCTGATCCTGCCCTGCTCCATCCAGACTCCTCCCCCTCAGGCTGCCTAGCAAGATGCCATTTGGCTCCAGCTGCCTCTACTTCCTTCCCCCCTGCTCTCACCTGCAGTCAGTCTCTGGGCCTGTTCCTGGGCCACACTCTCCAGGCCCAGTTCTAATGGCCCTCGCTGGCCTCGATCCACATCGGCAGAACTCTCTATTCCCTGCTCCGGAGCCGCCGAGAGCAGAGTGAAGGTTAGGGTCAGGGTGAGGAGTAGAGGGAGGGCTGGGGTTCCCAATGGACCCGCCTCTCTTCCTCCCTCCTGTCTCAGTTTGCTGACTTCTCGTCCCCCTCTACCCTTTACATGCTCCCCGAATTGCTCACGCTCTCCTCTAACTTCAGCTGGAAAACGCCAGAGCTGGCCCGCATGTAGCCTTGGTCCCCGCTTCAGGTCCACATTCCCAGCTACCCAGTGGGCGATTCTCATGTTGCAGCACCATCTCCTGTGTATGTGCTGCGCAGACACTGTCCTGGGTCCTGGGAGCTCACCTGGCCTGGTGAAACAAGGACTGGAGAAGGTGGTTTTGCTGCTTATAAGCAATGTGTGCCTTACGCCCTTCCCTGCCCACCTCACCCAGTCAGTGAATTTGCGGTTTGGTGCTGAGCGCACCCTATGATTGTGTCACAAGCTAGGAGTAGCTCCCCTGTCACCATTTCTTGACGGCTCCAAATAACTAAGGGCATTCCAGAATTCTGGGATAAAATTGAACTCCACCTCTTCCGCTAAGACCAGCCGCTCTCTTAACTTACCCATTTACAGTCACAATACCGCTTCCCTCCTGGGTTCCAAACCTCTCCTCCATCACACAGGTCACTCCAACATCACTGCCATCAGCATCGCTCCAGCCCTCCCCCTGGCGTCCTGTGTGATTATCGCAAAGGCTCCAAGCTCAGTCCTCTGACTTTCTGCTGTCTTCTCGCTCCCAGCCCCCTGAGCCCAGTGCCTCGCCCACTGAGAGGCTGGTGGGAGCATGCACTCCCACAGGGACAGGGTCCCTTTCCAGGCCGACCACAAGCCTGGTGAAGAAAAGCATTCCCGGCAGAATGGATTTCAATGGCACAATGAATCTAATGTGCACTGGGGCCGGCTGTGCGTCAAGCTCAGTACATACATTTTCTCACTGACCCCTGCTCTAAACCTTGCAGCTGGTGTTCTTATTCCAACTTGATATGGAGAACACGAGCCGAGAGGAGAGGAAGTCTCGCACAGTTGGCACCTGACTAGGTCTGGACTGCAGTGCGGCTGCCTGAGCCCACAGGGTGGTCTGGCTGCACTTCCTCCCCGCGCCCGCCCATGGGCGGCGGAGGAAGGAGGGGTGTGATGTCCTTCCCCCCACATCCCCGTGCCTGGAGCGGGCCTGGCACGAGTGGGTGCCCATGGCTGTTTGAGGGAGGAATGTAATGAGGACAGTGATGACCAAAGGGCAGTGAATAGTTGTAGCCAAGAGAGCATGACATGCAAGTGGGGCTCATACTGTAAAGGCTTTAAGTGTCGCCGTGAAAAATAAGTAGTTTCTATAGACAAAGGGAAGTCTGCAGCTGCTTACTTAGCGAGCCTTCTTTCAACAGCTGTCCTGGAATCTCTTACCAAGAGTCTTAGAAGGAAAGCTAAGGCGAAAGAGACCCCAGCAACCTCATCCCTTCTTAAAATCCTCTATGAAGGCTCATTGGCCAGACATGAAGCTCATGATTTCTGCCCCATCTTCTCCGACTTACACAGATCTGCACCTGCAGAGCCACAGATGCGCGACTGTCATGCTGCCATCAGGCCTTCTCAAACACGGCTTCACAGGTGACATGCCACCCTCATCCCTGCCTTCCAGGAGAAGGGGTCAGAGAAACCATCCCTCTTCCCCACCCTTTGCTCTGAGTTCAAAGCCGCTTGCAGATTTGACATTTTGTGGAGAAGCAGCTGGTATCTCAATCCAAACTTTAGGAGTGGGGAAGCGGGAAGCAAGCGTGATGATTACTGTGTCCGCAGAGCAGTAGCGCAGGCCTGCCCGCGGGGGCACATCGTTCTGTGGGAAGGGCTCTGTGGGCCCATCCGTCCGGAAGTCGCTGCTCCCTCTCTTGCCTCCTCTGAGGTTTCACCTCGGAATGTGCCTCCTGCCCTCTCCCTCCCCAAGC
The DNA here is from genome assembly GCF_963455305.1 of Plecotus auritus. Taxonomy (NCBI): domain Eukaryota; kingdom Metazoa; phylum Chordata; class Mammalia; order Chiroptera; family Vespertilionidae; genus Plecotus; species Plecotus auritus. The sequence continues at coordinate 97,751,242 of NC_137776.1, forward strand.
TGCTTTCTTTGGGGTCGCTTCCCCTTGGTCACTGGAACCCACTCAGGCACCCCCCTCGTCTAAATTGCCTCCCAACTCTGCACCCGCCAGTCCCCTTGATCTCGCCTGCCTGGCTCGGGCTCCGGCTCACCCTCCCCTGGGGCCTTTCCTAAGACTGCGCTTCTCTCTCTGCTCTCTGCTGCTTAGCAAGAACAATTGCTCTCAGGGCTTCTCCTTGAAAATGCTCACACTTTTAAGGCTAGCGATGGGCTCTCGGTTGAGCCTCAGACCTGATGTATAACTGCCAGCTGTCGTCCCACAGGCATGCCCCATGCTGCACAAGGATGAGCCCGTTTGCCAGGCAGTGGTGTGTCTTCCTTCGTGCCTCTGAACTGAGCCCCGGCTGTCTCACAGCTTCATGGATTCTCTTCCCAAGCCTGCCAGCTGCCCCTCATGCCCCTGTGTTAGCCATCCCTGCTGCCTCCCCGCAGCCAGTGTCCACCTAGATTCCACCCACATCATCCACAAAGCTGTGCGTGGCTCCCCCAATTCTGGCATCTTCGCTTGCTCCTCTGAACACTTCGTTTGTGAAGCATTTACTGACCGTGATGGTCCAGCCCCAGGCTTTTCCCATGGCTTGGGAATGAGAGCCGGGAGCTTAGGTGTCCACCCCAGGCTCACCGGCTCCTCTGATCTGGCACAGGGCCGCCCGGCTGGCACATCCCTCCTGCCCTGGCCCACCAATGGCCAGTCTCCTCGTGGCAGGGCCAGGTGTGAGCACTGGGCTGAGTAGGAGTAAGGGTCTGAACCACCTAAATGCCACTTCCTTTAAATGGCCTTAAACAACCCTTGGTTCCTCTCGCAGACTCAAGCACTTGCCTTCCATGGCACTTACAACTTAAACCAGTGCACGTGTCTGTGTGTTTATGTAACGTTGGCCTCCTCTGTACACATCTCTGCTTCCTCAGAGCAGGATTGGACGCTCCTTGTTCTAACTGCTGCATAAGCAAGGCCGACATAGCGCCAGTTCTCAGCTCACTTATGACTTGAGTTAATGAATGACTGGAGGCACGGAGAGGAAGCTAGGACTTCACCCCGACATCTCAGGTTTCCTGCGTGGCCTGCAGCCCGCTGGCCTGGTGGTCGCTGCAGGATCACACCTCTGCAGAGCAGACCCATGCTGGGGACCACAACACGGCCACTGTCTCCTGTGCCCCTCGGCAGCTCTCCCAGCCCGCAGCTTCCTGCGTGCCCGGCTCTCAATGGTGCTGCCTGGCCGTGTCTCTGCGTGGGGCTGAGTGGGAGGACGGAGGAGCAGAGCTGGAGCTGCTGCGCTCATCCTGCTTTGTTGGGTCACCCTCCCGACTCCGTGGGATCTGCGGCTGGGGCTTGGCAGGGTCGGGGTTTAGCAGTCTACCTGCAAGGAAGGCTGCACTGGAGCCCGCCACTGAGCAGGGACAGCCTTTGATCGGCCGCTCCGGAAGGGGACACTGAAAGAGACAAGCCTGCACAGGAGATGCAGGGTCTGCCAGGACAGGCCCTGCCACCAGGCCCACGACCTTCCAGCGCTGCCAGGCCTGCTCTCAGATGTAGATCCACTGCTGCCTCCCTCACACCTGGCGCCTCCGGTCCCCTGGCCTCAGCAGCTCCTGTGGGTGACCGTGAGCTGCACCCCAACACTGTCATCGCCTCTGAGGTGGGCTAGGGTGAGTCCTTAGGAACAGATATTAAAATTTGGAAATTCAGTTTTGTGTATGACGTAGATCCTGGGACTCTCTCTGGCTCTGTGTTCCTGAGTAGGAGGGAGAGCAGGGACCAGCGCAGGGGACAGCACCTGCAGCTGCCTGGGCAATCCTGGGAGGCGCGGTGTGTGCGAACACAGGGAGGCGCGGTGTGTGTGAACACAGGGAGGCGCGGTGTGTGCGAACACAGGGGAGGTGTGGTGTGTGTGAACACAGGGAGGCGCGGTGTGTGCGAACACAGGGAGGCGTGGTGTGTGCGAACACAGGGGAGGTGTGGTGTGTGCGAACACAGGGAGGTGTGGTGTGTGTGAACACAGGGAGGCGCGGTGTGTGCGAACACAGGGAGGCGCGGTGTGTGCGAACACAGGGAGGCGCGGTGTGTGTGAACACAGGGGAGGTGTGGTGTGTGCGAACACAGGGGAGGTGTGGTGTGTGCGAACACAGGTGAGGTGTGGTGTGTGCGAACACAGGGGAGGTGTGGTGTGTGCGAACACAGGGGAGGTGTGGTGTGTGCGAACACAGGGGAGGTGTGGTGTGTGCGAACACAGGGAGGCGCGGTGTGTGCGAACACAGGGAGGCGCGGTGTGTGTGAACACAGGGGAGGTGCGGTGTGTGTGAACACAGGGGAGGTGTGGTGTGTGCGAACACAGGGGAGGTGTGGTGTGTGCGAACACAGGGGAGGTGTGGTGTGTGCGAACACAGGGGAGGTGTGGTGTGTGCGAACACAGGGAGGCGCGGTGTGTGTGAACACAGGGGAGGTGTGGTGTGTGTGAACACAGGGGAGGTGCGGTGTGTGTGAACACAGGGGAGGTGTGGTGTGTGTGAACACAGGGAGGTGTGGTGTGTGCGAACACAGGGGAGGTGTGGTGTGTGTGAACACAGGGGAGGTGTGGTGTGTGCGAACACAGGGGAGGTGTGGTGTGTGTGAACACAGGGGAGGTGTGGTGTGTGTGAACACAGGGGAGGTGTGGTGTGTGTGAACACAGGGAGGCGCTGTGTGTGTGAACACAGGGGAGGTGTGGTGTGTGCGAATGTGGGGGAAGCGTGGTGGAAGTGTGGTGTGTGTGAACACGGGAGGCGTGGTGGAAGTTTGGTGTGTGTGAAACATGGGAGGCGTGGTGGAAGCGTGGTGTGTGTGAACACAGGAGGCGTGGTGTAAGAGTGGTGTGTTTGAACACGGGAGGCATGGTGGAAGTATGGTGTGTGAGAACATGGGAGGCATGGTGGAAGTGTGTTGTAAGCATGGTGTGTGTGAACACAGCTCCTGGCAAGGCTGCACCTGTGGCCCCCACCACTGACCGAGACAGTGAAGCTCCGAGTCCTGAGTCCTCAGCATAGACACAGAGCCCTGGCTCCAGCACCCCTCCACACTCCACATTCTAGAACAATCCACTCTGTAGCCCTCCATGTGCCCATCTCCTGCTAAGCTGCTTCGTGGGCTCTGACACCAGGAAGCCTTTTCCTTCCATCACTGGCTCACACTCAGGCCCCACATGGAGCCTTCGGAGCCCGGAATCGCTGGGTCTCGGCCTCCTGCACTCCTCGCCCCACAGGTTCCTCTCTGAAACTTCACTCATGCTTTCCCCTCTCCTGTGCCAGCTCTTCCTGCTCGGTCCAAGCAGTCAGTGTTGGAGGGCCCTGGGCTCACTCTCCACCCTCCTCTCTCCCTGCACTTGACTTGCCCGAGGTCATCTGTCGAGCTGTCCCCCCTCCCAGCCCCCCCAAATGCAGCTCTAACCATGAGCCTCTGGACCCACTCCAGTGGCAGCCCCAGGCACTGAGCCCTGGGCTGGTGGAGATGTGGGGGAAGTGGGAAAGATGCACCAGGTTTTGACAAATTAGTAGCAAAAAAATAGTAAAATATCTCACTAATTAATTTATGTTGATTGCACCTTGGATATATGGGATTAAATAAAATATATTTTTAAATTAATTTCACATGTTTCTCTTTTATGTTTTTAATGTGGCTTGTAGTGAAGTTTAAACCACCCCCGTGGCTCCCCTTCGTGGCTCATGTTGTATTCCCACTGGATGGCGCCACCTAGCGCACCACCTCGCCCTGCCCCTCCACCTGACAGCTCCAGAGAGAATCATGCTCAGCAGTGACTTCCCTCGCTCCGCCCCTCCAGTGCTTCCCCCGCCCGCCCCCCCGCCCCGCCCCTGAGTGTCCACGCCTCAGTAGCAGCTCCACAGTATCCCTGTCCCTTGATTAAAAGCCTAAGAACAATCCTTGAATCCTCTCTTTTTTCACTCCTTATGTCCAGTTCATTTGCAAATCCTGGTCATTCTACCTCCAGAATCTGTCGCCTGGCTGGGCGCTTCTCTCTGTTCCACCACCACTAACTGCAGGCAGGACCACTGCTCCACTGGGCCTGGGAGAAGCCCCGCCTGCCCCACCGCCCTCCCCGCTCCCCCACGTCCCCACGTCCCCACTACCAGCCTCATCCGGCAGCCACACTGGCCTTTCCCCAACACTAACAAGACCAACACTGACGAAAACCTTCATGTCTACCAATTGAGTTGTAATTCAAATCCTCCACACAGCCTACAAGGCCCTGCAAGACCCTTGGTGACTTGGCCCCAACCCTCTTGGAGCTTCATGTGCTCCCCTCCTCCCGGCTGGGTAGTTCTCACACATCAAGCTGGTTCTGCCCTGAGGCCTGTTCTATCTGCCTGAAATGCTCTTGCTTCTCTTCAACATGGGCGGTTCCTAATGATAGATAGCTGCCTGGACCTTCATTTAGAACAGTGCTGCCCTGGGCTCCCAGCACGCCCCGGTTCCACCTTTTTAGCCCTTGTCACTCTTGGGAGTTCTCTTGTTTATCTACCCTTACCCTTCACTGCAGGCCATACGCATTACTGCTCCTGCCCCAGGCTTTGCCATCATCTGGGAGGTCAGCGCCACATGGGTAGTCACACCACAGACTTTTCCTTGCCTTTTGGCCCTCCTCATTAGGGCCAAAGGTCTATCTGCCACTACGATCCCGGGCTCTAGAGCAGTTCCTGGCCAAATGAAGCACTTGTGAATGTTTGTTGAATGACTAAATGCACACAGAAATGTCACACACACCCCTCTGAAACCTTCCCCCCAAAACGTGTCCCCATCCTGGCAATTTCCATGGTACACCTTTTTACTTATCTCTCTCCCCATCTAGACAATGAACTAAGGAGGCTAGGCCTGGCTCGTATTTATTTTACCTCTTAGCGCCCATCCCAGGGACAGATGCACAAGGAGGGTGGGCAAACTAATGACGAGTGAAGGGCTGTTGGTGACCTCCTTCTCTACAGTGTGCCCCCATGCCTGCAGCAGCAGATAAAGCCACATGGGAGAGAGGACAGAGCAAGTGTACAGACCTCACACCTTTTACTTCCTGGGTCAGCCCTCTGAGGCCCCGCTGCATTCCTGCCCCTGGAGTCCAGTAAGTAGCTATTTCCTTATAATAAGTTCTCCTTCTTGTTCCAACTGGGTACAGTGGATACGGGCTCTTTGCTCTGCTCTTTGCAACCAAGAATCTTCAGGAAAGCAGGACCCAGCAGAAAGAGGATTTGGCTCCCCCTGCTCCCGTGCTAGTCAAGGTCTCAGGTCCACCAAACGCAACCCACCAGCTCAGAAAGTGAAAAGCAGCTCCTCCTTTCAAAAACACTGGGTCCGGCACTGAGACTAGAGGCTGCCTACCTCCTCCTTTGCCAATGCCATGGCCCAGGGTGGGGACCAATCTCTTGGTCCTTCAGGCATATTTATGTGAAAAATTAATGTAAATCTTGGCTTATGCAGCAAGTAGATTCCTAAAAACTGTATTTGAATCACACTTTTTAAAGGTTGAGTCCCCTTCCCCACTCACTATGGCTGTCTGCTCTTCCTTTTGGATTTATCTCCAATTGGCAGCAGCAAACTATAATCCTCGCTTGCATTCCTCTCCTTCTCCAGGGGTTCACCAATAAATCAACCACATTTTTATTCCGAGCCTATTGCCTGTAAGACCTTGTTCACTATTAGCAAAGAGAATAGGGGACGCACCGAGTGCCCAGGGAGCCCGCTCTCTGCGCATCCTCCACAAAACCATGTGAATAGCCAACTTCTTATTTATCTCTTCTCTCTTCAGAATTTCTTCTTTCAGTTTTTTCCAAAGAAGTGCCCATGGCTACTGAACAGCCTATCTAGGTTGCCATAGAAATTGAGAATCATAAAAGGATGTTTAGAAATGTAGGCGCTTCTATAAGTCCTCAATAACAGCAATTGCGATTGTCTGCAGCCATAACGGAGACTATTCATGGTGTGTTCCGAGAAGTAAGCACATATAGCTCACAGCCTGTAAGTCCTGCAGAGCGGGAGCAGAGTCAGGAAAGTTTAATAGCCTGCTTTAGAAACAAGTCATGCCAGGCCAGCAGTTTCCTTTGTGACAGAAGGGAGACTCCTACAACTGGAGGGACCTTGGTCAGCCACCAACTTCTCCATGGTCTTGACTTCTCCCAGGCCCTGTCTTGTTCTCTGGGACATCCGAGAGACTATGGCCTATCTCAGCAGCTCCTACCCAGCTTCAGAAGGAAATAGCTGAGTGTATCTGAATTATCTTTAGTTCTTCATAATCTACCTGTTCCCACAAAAATTCTGAGGCAATTTAAAAAAGTTTATGTAGCACCCAAACATAAATATGGACAAGTTAAGACATCAGAACAAATGGCTTACCTGGTAGCTTTTTTGTACAAGGAACAGAAATAAATTCAAGCTAGCTTTATAAGAAAAAGGGGGGAGTGCAACAAAAACACGGGAGACTCCATCGGTAGCATCCAAAAGCAAGAAAGTAGCAGGGTCTCAAGAAAAGCAGTGGAACAACAAGCTTCTGTCTGGGTCCTAGCAGTGTCACCTTCCTGTCCCCAGCTCTCCTTCCTCTGTGCCCCTGCTTCTCTCTTTTCTCAGCAGCCTGGCTCGCCTGCTGCCCTTCCACACAGTTACCTGTGGTCTCAAAGGCTACTTTCCTTAGGGCTCACACCACCTGGAGAGATGCTGACGCTGTCTTGGTTCAACCTGAAATTCCCAGGAAGAGCTGACCTCTAGCCCAACTTGTCACATGACTGCCACTTACCCAGTAGTTAGTTGAGGTGAGGGGTGGGCTTCTTGGTCAACTCAGGCTGTCATAACACAATGGCCTAGATGGGGGGCTTACACCACAGGAATTTGTTTTCTCACAGAGCAAAAGGCTAAAAGCCCAAGGCCATGGTCAGTGTCTGGTGAGAGCTCTTCTTTGGGTTGCGGATGGCCACCTCCTCCCTGTGTCCTCCATGGCCTTCCCTTGGTCCATGTGGTGGAGACAGAGAAGCTCTCTGATGTCTCTCCTTATAAGGCCACTAATCTTATCATGAGAGCCCACCCTCATGACCTCATCTGATCTCAATTACCTCCCTCAGCCTCATCCCCAAACACCATCATGTTGGGGTGAGGCAGGGCTTCAACATATAAATGGAGAATTGGGCACAATTGAGTCCATGCAATGGGGTCCACCACCAGGTGTTCAGAGGAGCAGCTAATGTGAACTGGGATGCAAATTGCAAGTCTAACCATTAAAGGGAGAGTTAGTGTGGAAACAGACAGCACTGCCCATCCACTTTCTAGAGGCAGACACAAAAGTGGCTCTGAGCTTCTGAGCTGCCCAAGTGCCGAAAGACGGAAGGTGCCGCTAATACAGAAACAAACTCCCTTCCCAGGAGAATCCCGCTCCCTCCAACCATGCAGCCGCACAGACATTTCTCCTCCAAGTCTGCATGTGGTGGACAAGTCCGTGTCCTCAGGGCCTCCCTACAAAACGTGCAATATCATCATTCCTGAAATCTCTTTAATGACCCTCAGAGAGGATGCAAGGCATCATTCTGAACCTCAAACCACCAGAGTTCCAGAACAAGGTTCTATTATTTTTTTTAAATATATTTCTTTATTGATTTCAGAGAGGAAGGGAGAAGGATAGAGAGATAGAAACATCAATGATGAGAGAGAATCATTGATCGGCTGCCTCCTGCATGCCCCCTATTGAGGATCAAGCCCACAACCGGGGCACGTGCCCTTGGCCGGAATCGAACCTGGGACCCTTCAGTCGGCAGGCCGACGCTCTATCCACTGAGCCAAACCGGCTAGGGCCAAGGTTCTATTACTATTCACCTCATACAGATGAGAACCCCGAGTCAGAGAAGCCAGTCGACTCTCCCAAGGCCTTGCAAGGAATAAGCAGCAGCAATGAGATAACCCCCCATGCTGACAAAGGAGCATGTTCCCAATCAGCTCTGCCAGACGAGACTCTTGGTTACAGCTTCAGAAAGAGATCTGGGTTTGCTCTTTCTCCCCAAACCCTTCCTTGTGGCACGAGCAGAGAGAGTAAGCCAGAGGAGGGACAGAGGGACAGAGGGCCCAGGACCTGAAAGAGAAAGAGGATGGGCGGGCACAGAAGATGCAGCAAGCGTGGGATAAGTTCGGTCTCACAATACTAGTAAAGGCCTGTTACAGATGTGCACCCACGACAACAGTCAGGTCAGAAGGACTCTAAGTTCCTAGTTAGGCCAGACTGCCAGGCTGCAAAAGTCATAGCTGGCACCAAAACCAGGCCACGTGGGTGAAGCATGACTGAGCGGTGGTAGCTTAGAGAGGCAGAGGCCAGATGCAGGGCTGGAAATAGAAACCTCAGGGCCCAGCAGACAGGTCTGCAGGGAGCCCCTGACGTGTGGGAAGATGCTGCTGGAACCTCCAACACATTGCCTTTCAGCTGCGTGCATTGCAAGGGAGGTCTCATGGCAAAACATCTCCGGCAGCCAAGAGCAGCGTGAGGCAGCACGGCAGCATGACGCAGGGCATGGAGCACTTCTTGGGAGCGGTCTTCTGCCTGTGGGAGGAATAACGCTGGGGGATGTGAGGCACACCCCAGGACCACAGACACTGGGCACAGGGCCAGGCGTGTAGAGGACCGGGGCACTCAGAACAGGAAGATGTCCACGTGCCTGAGCCCGGGTGTCAACTGTTGCTGATTCCAGGGAGGGTGAGTGGATTGAACAGTAGTTGCCACAAAGAGAGACCCAGGTCCTACCCCCAGTAGCTGTGAATTTGCACTAGAGGTTTGGAAATAGTTTTTGCAGGTAGAATAAGAATCTCTAGATGCGATCATCCTGGGGTTGGAGTTAAATCCAGTGGCTGGTGTCCTTATATAAAGAGAAAGAAAAGGAGATTCCCAGAGGGGTGTAGGCCACGTGAATGGAGGCAAAGATGGGAGGCAAGTAGCTACCAACCACAGAAAGCCAAGGACTGCCAGCAGTCCCAGAGCTGCGAGACGGGCATGGAGTCGATCCGCCAGAAGGAACCAACCTTGTCAGGACCTGAAGATAGGACTCTGCCCTCCACAAAGGTGAGAGAATACATTTGTTTTAAGCCACTCAGTCTGTGGTACTGCTGGTATGTTATGCAGTCCTAGGAAGCTAATGCAGAGGGTAATTTACTGGTATTCCATATTATGGGTCAGTTCTGTCCATTAGAGTGACTGCCCAAAGCACTCTGTAGAGAACCTGAGGCCATTCAGGCTCCACAGGGACATGCCATGATAGCCGGTGAGCCTGCAGTGATGCGGCCTGGGGGTGGCAGTGCGTGAGCCCGGGATCGCCCTCCCTAGCCCAACATTCGCATGGTACCCGGTACTGAAAATGAAAAGATCGGTAGCATGATTCTTGCCCTCAGCGACCTTACAGTCTAGCACCAGAACTCAGTCAGATCCAGGCTCACTTGATCTTCCTGTGGAACAAGGGGAAAATCAGTCACAACAGCTTTGATAGCACAGAGTTATCAGCAGGAAATGCTCACACAAAATGTCACTTATAGAAGCAGAGCAAGCCAGGCATTCTACCTGATGTCAAATTCAATGGTGGCCAAGGACACTTAAGACAATGTGTGGGTGTGTGGACATGGTAGAAGTATGGTTTATTTTTTTAGAAAAATCCTCAAAGGTGAAGGTTGCCATCAAATATTTGAATTTATTTTCATATAAGCTAGGCCTATGCCATCCCAGCACCTAGACTCTTTTTTCCCCATTATATTCTGAGAAATTTATTCTCAGAACTATCACCTTTCCCAGCCATGTCCCAGGAGGCAAAATGGATGAGAGACATCATGTTCTCCATGAACTCTCACACCTGTGGGCCTTTCCTCCTACTGGTACCTCTGCCTCAAATCTACTTTCCTCCACCACCCTTCACCATATGGTAAAATTACTCACTCTTCAACTTCAGCCCAAATAAGTATCTCTCCCTGGATGTCCCATTCTCCTTCCCCACATGAATGAATGACCACCCCCCCCCACACACACACACACACAGACACCCTGAGCCATCATGCAGCTCCTCCACTTCAAACACAGCGCAGGCATCGCACCGCTGGCTCCTGTCTTGTGCCTGTGCCATCCACTGTGCAGTTAGATCCTTGGGAAATGTGTCTTGTTCACTGTCAGCCAGTCTCTAGCAGTGTGTCTGGCAAATAGAAAATGCTTGATAACACTAAATATTCAGTGGTCATAAAATATTGAACATGTGTGAATAAATGCTTTAAGATTAGCTATGATTTACTGATGTCTCCTGAAGGGAAGTTGAGAGCCATTTTTGCAAGGTTTTCTGGGTTAAATACCACAGCACTACCCTCCTCCCTCTGCTGTCTGCTCCTAGTTGCCTGTCTACCAGCCACTTCCATTCAGTCATTGAAGGCTTGCGCATGTCATCTTTTTCTACCCTAGCTTTTCCATCATCCTGGGTGATGTCAGCACCCACAGGGGAGACCCCACAGACAGCCTCTGATTCAGTCTCTTGACCTACTCATTTCTAGGTGCCTTCTCTTTCCCTCTGCCTCACATTTCAGAACTTGCATGAGCTAGCAATATTCTGCTCCTGGAATCACTAGGGCAGTGGTCGGCAAACTCATTAGTCAATAGAGCCAAATATCAATAGTACAACGATTGAAATTTCTTTTGAGAGCCGAAAACCGACTTCTGCGCATGGGCCATGAAGTTTCAATCACATTGTACGTGCGCACCTGCAAGTGGTATTTTGTGGAAGAGCCACACTCAAGGGGCCAAAGAGCCGCATGTGGCTCGCGAGCCGCAGTTTGCCAACCACTGCACTAGGGTAAGCACTTTCAGCCACTGTCTCCTCCTCCCCCTCGCTTACTCAACTATTTACTCTCAATCTGACAGTCCCTCAACTCCAGGTCATTAGCCCTTTCCTTTCTTCATTTACTGATTCAACTTAGCCTCCATGGTCCATGCTTTTAATAACATTTTGCCTGTATCCTAAGATGCCTTGCCCATCTGCTGCTTTTGTTTACACCATCCAGATATGACCCAAGTCTGGGAAAGCCCAACTGGATGCCATCTCCATGCTTCTCTCCAACCAGGGCATCTCAGATGCACTACACCTTCTTGACCCTCACATTCAAGTGAGTCCACAACTCTGGCAAACAAATCTACCACATCATCTCTTGTCACTCCATAGTAATATATTCCAAACTTAATCTACTTTTCTTAAGTTTCTGCCCCTTATATCCATATTCTTCTCTCTCATCAAATGATCTTCACAGAGAAAGAAGATGATATCAGACAGAAAACTCCCACAACCAAACACGCAGACCTTCCTGAGAGGGAACCCATCTTGTCCTCCTCCACTCCGACAAAGCAGAGGAGCTGACACAACTATCTCTCCATCTGATCTTTGGATCCTATTGCCACCTTTTACCTTCAGAATCTTTAACCATCATTTATCCTTTACTTCCAATATTTTACAACTTTCGCCAGCTGAGCCTTCTTTGCTTTTAAACATTTGCTCACCATCAGCACCAGAGTTCAGTATCAGCCACTGCAATATCCCTCCTGTTCTTCATAGTCAAATTTAAGGAAGAGTTGTTTACACTCACTGTTGCAATTCTTCGTCTCCCACACACTCCACAACCCACTCTGATCTGCATCTAATGCCATCATTCCACTGAAGTCCATGCAGCCATGTCCAATGGACACTTTCTGGGCTTCATCTTTATTGACCTCTCAATAACATTTGACTCTGTTGACCTTTCTTTTCCCTGCACCACTTTTCTGTGGGCCTTCGTGACCTAGCACAGCATGGTTCAATGTCTCCTCCTCTAGCCATACTATCTTCATCTCTTGTTCAGGTTTACCCTCCTGCTCTAGCTCATAAATAGTGAAATTTCTCAAGACCTAGTCCCAAGCATTTCTTCTTCTCTCAGTTAACACTGTCTTCTATGCCCACAGCTTCAGCTACCAGCAATACAAAGATGATTCCATATTTATAAAACCATCCCAGACTTTCGTCTGAGTTCTGGGTCTTTATGAAAAAGTTCCTAATTAACACCTCCTCTTAGATGTTCCCAAACCATCTCACACTGTCAGAATCTAAAGCCTAACTTTTGTTCTTTCCCTCCTCCCCCACCCTGACCTCTTCCAAGAATTATATCTCAGTCAATAGCACCATTAACCACACTGCTGCTCAAGCCAGAAACATCGGTATTTTCCTGACACACCCTATCCATCACTTACCATATTAAATATATCACCAAGCCTATTGATTTTAATCTCCTAGTAGTTATTGAACTATCTACTTTTTCCCATCTCTCCCCTGGATGACTCCAGTGGCTCTCTAGTCTGGAACGGTTCTAACTCATTCCCACACCACAGTCAGAATGATTTTTCCCTAAATGCTAATCCCATGCTCATCCACCTTTTTCCACCCCTGGCTGTAATCCTATGGGAGGCATCTATGTATCTCCTCTGGCCTATAGTAGCTTACTTCTCCCAGCACTAAACACACCCATATGAACTGTAATTGTCTGTTGCATCACACATACACATGCACAACAAGAGCCATCCATGTCTTATTCATCTCTGTATAATAAGAAAACGTGTGTGGAAATCAACTAAACTAAAGTGAATTAGACTGAACTCTTTATTTTTCACAGCAGGAATCTCAGAGGGTCTGGTGCCTTCTTAAACTTCCCCTTGCCCCCACTTTCTATTTAGTCAATATATGAGGCAAAAGCTGACAATGTGTTGTCAAGCTGCTCAATAGTTTCTAAATAGTGGCTAAATCTGCAAATCCACTTAACAGTGACTTTGAGTGATGAAATGAGACAGAGCTCACGCCCAGTTGGGGTGGGCTGAAGAAGAGGATGGAGAATATGGGTGTGTGGCCACAGGGGTGAGGATGAGGAGTGGGGACCCTGCTGGACACAAGGGAAGCAGGCAGGAGAGCAGGGTTGTCACTGTGCTGCCAGAACCTGTTTTCACTTGATTCTCAGTTCGGCCTCCTCTCCTCTACTGACTGCATGAGCTCCTCCTCCAGGGATGCACACTCTTCCTTGGCAGCAGAAGGCAGCAGTAATGAGCCACAGCAGTGAGCTAACCACTGGCAGGTGGCATGGAAGTGGGCTCCTTCCCCTTAAAGGAAAGCTCTTCCTGGAGACCAAGCAAATGAACAGAAACCATGCTGAGACGTTGTTTGTAATGAGGCATAAATCTCACAGAGTGGCTTCCAATGAACAGACCAAGAGGACACAGAGAAGTCCTGGCAGGTGTCACCAATGTTTCTGCCACTGACGCATTTCCATGGAACTGGCCCTGAGTTTCTGTCTCATGATTAACGTCTAATCTCTAGACCACACATGATAGATTCCAAAGAAGCTTCAGACTTCTCCGTGGCTCCCATGGCATCCTGAACACACCTGTCTCTGCACTTCCACACTGTTTCTAAGAGCCCTACAAATGTCTGCCTCTCCATCCATTAATCCATGAGCTTCCCAGGTAGATTTGCTATGTCTTGTTCAACTCTGCAATTCCCAGTGCCCAGCAAAATGCCTGGTACTTGTAGGGACACACTTTAGTAAGATCCTGGACTTGAATGTTTCCACCCACATTATCTCAGGCAAGACCTCTAACCACTATGGACCCACTGTCCTCATTCATGAAAGTGTGCACCTGCATTCAGTGTGAAACAAGATTAATCTTAGTTTGGATACATAAAGTTCCCAGCATGAGGCCTGACACATACTAAGCGCTAGCAGCAATTGAACTGCACTGTTCCAGGGGCTAACTCGCTGCCCACTCCACCTGAAACACTGAAAGGAAATAAGATTGCTTTAGTTCAGAGATCGAGGAAGTACTTGACATGTATGAAGGGATGGAGTCCGTGCTCAGTGAGCATCTACCATGTGCCGAGCACTCGGCCTGGGGGCGTTTCTCACCACAGCTCTGTGGGTTGGACATTATCACTCCCCTTGCAGAGGAGTCAGTGAGGCTTAGCAAGGCCGTTGTGCTTTCCAAACATCAGTGAGCGAATGGACACAGTCAAGGACATCCAATGGCTGGTGAGGTCAGCCCATGAAGGCGCCAGATTTGGAAGAATGCTTTTTCTTGAGTTTGTGTTACAATGAATACATATGTGACTACACACTTATCAAAAACCTTAGTGGACATTTTGGGAGCTGCCACCACAGCAACAGCCAGCCAGGGGAATCTTAAAGTTTCCTTACATGAGCTCCATTAGACAATAAAATTCATCTCAACCACATCCTGGCTGAACAAGGTGGGGCTTGCTCTGTTGGGAATACCTCCTGTTGTACTTGGATAAGGCACCTCTGATGAAATAGAGATGGAGCTGGATGAAACCTGGGCACAGGCCAGATGGTGAAAAGCAGAGCCCATGTTCACCTCATGGTTCCTTTATATCATCAGCCGACTACCCTCAGGGACTGCCTCCTGGTCAGGTCTGTTCTTCCCATTGGACTTGCATTCTACTTCTTCTCATAGGCACTCCTGTTGTTATGAAACTATTCATTCGGCACAGCTCCATATTACAAAGACTCCACTCTGATAGTGGGTGCTCAAAATTTTGAGGTGCTCACTAAGGCCTATGAGACTTCCTGTGAAAAATCTCAAGAAACTACAGGAGTTGTTAGTCCTTAAAGGAACAGGTCAGTAAAGCCTTCTCTGTTCTGGCCCTCTTGTCACTCAAATGTGGCCTAAGGCTTCTAGAAAAGAGAAGCTGCTTTTCTTCATGCTCAGAACATGACGTCTAGGAACGGGCCTCCTGTGATGAGGACGGACAATGTGAGGACATACCCAAATGAGACCCTGACAAGAGAGGACCAAACTTTTCGTAACTCATCAGTGCTGCTTCCACTGGTTGATCATCAGTGCTTTCAAGGAAAAAGCATGCTCAAAAGGAGGGAAAATGTAAACAACAATATAAACGGAGCCACGTTAATAGAACCGGAGCTGCCATCCCAGAGGGACTGCCTTGCGCATCTTAGGCCTCAAATCTTTGGATGTTAAAACAGGGCAAAATGGCCCTTGTACTGGGCCTAAGCAACCTTTATCTCAAAAACTGTGTGCAAAGATAGTAAGAAAGCTGACATTATGACAACTGGACTGATGGCTACCCACTGAAATTTTAAAACATTGTTTACAATTAGCGTGACTGTGTTAGCTTATCGACGCCAATAGAAATGTTTTCTTTCTATTGATGTAATTGTTCCCTTCCTTGCTGTTGTCTACTGCCTGAATCAATGCTCCCAAAGATTATTACCAATATTACCAATTTCAAATAAAGCTTCTTGCCTCTCACCTTGAAAGGCCTTTTTCATTTTTAAGTTAACATCACAAACCTGCTGTTAGCAAAGCAGACCAGGGACCTTCTCGGGAGCCCAGACCCTCTGAGGGAGGGGTGGGCATGGTCTTTCCTCTCAGGCAGGGGAGGTGACACGTGGTAT
This sequence comes from Plecotus auritus, assembly GCF_963455305.1. Lineage (NCBI taxonomy): Eukaryota > Metazoa > Chordata > Mammalia > Chiroptera > Vespertilionidae > Plecotus > Plecotus auritus. Next base: position 97,766,752 of record NC_137776.1, read on the forward strand.
GTTTTGGGCCACAGTCCTGGGAGCATACTGGCATTTTCTTCTTTATCCTCCTCCAAAAGCAGGCCCATAGGACAAGCATTTGTATTTAGACAATAAAAATATTGTGCATTTTAATGTTGGCCATACTGTATATTTTGTCAACACAGGTAAAAAAGACAAAAGGGTGAAAGAAAGGACAAAAAGACGTGAGAGGTTTCACGTCAGAAAAACTGCTGATAAACGTCACACACACTCTTTGAATCTCCCAATTGGTTTGCACCTCACTGTCTTTGAAGGGGAAAGTGGTTTTGCCATGTGACAGGTTAACCCCAATTAGGAAGGAATTCTAGGCCAGTTCTTTCTCTTTTTTAAGGACAAAATAAGAAGAAAAAGTGCCACACCCAGCCCCACGTGCATGTGTGGCCACCTCCTCTTCCCCATCATTAACTTATTTTCTCGATAAAGTCATCCAGACCTGTGGCTCTCAGAACCATCCACATGGGAGAGGTTCCCCAGTGCAGCTCTCCACCCCACTCACCCCACCTATCATCCCCGCTGCATTTCCCTCATCCCAGTCAACAGTTTCTCTGGCTAAAACTCTTAGAGATACCCTTGACTCCTCTCTCTCTCTCTCTCTCTTAACCCACATCCAATTTATAAACAATCCTGTAGGTTCAGAATACACCCAGGATCTGACCATTGTCATCTCCTCCTGTCACCATTCTAGCTCACCTCCGTCTCTCACCTGGCTGCCCCGGCGATCTGACAGCTCTCCTCACTTCCAATCTTATCCCCTGTGATCCACTATCTACAAAGCAATACACTGATCCTTTGATAACCTAAATCAGATCATGTCACTCCTCTACTCCCCAGCTGATGGCTCCCCAGCTCACATAGCATAATTCCTGAACTCTCACAAGGCCTGCAGGCCCACTGGCAGCTCCTATGTGGCTCCAGACACAGTGATTCCTTGCTGGCTGCCTAGGAATGCCACCTCACCCCACTCAGGGCCTTTGCGCTGCAGTCCCTTCTGACTAGTCCTACTGCAGATTTTCACATGACCATCACCTTCACTTCATTCAGTTCTCAGCCCCAAGGCTGCCTCCTCAGAGGCTCTTCCTGGACCACCCATCCACAGTTGTACCTTCACCAGACCTTCATCCTTACTGTGCTTGATTTTTCTTTATAAAATTACAATTACATGACTTTATATTTCTTTTTTTTGTATATATTATTTCTAGCATATCTATTTTATTTTATTTTATTATTTTATTATTTTTTTTATTGTTTGAAGTATTACAAATAGTAGTACATATGTCTCCTTTTTTTTTCCCCATTGACCTCCCCCCGGCCTCCCCTTCCCCCCAGTACATGCCTTTACCTGCCCCCACCCCACCCCCAGTGTCTTGTATCCATTGGTTATGCTTATATGCATGCGTACAAGTCCTTCGGTTGATCTCTTACAGCGCCCCCCCCCCAACCTTCCCTGCCTTCCCGCTGTAGTTTGACAGTCTGTTCAATGCTTCTTTGCCTCTGTATCTATTTTTTCCCCATTTCTTTCCTTTAAAAAATCTTGCCTCTGCAGACTAGAAATAAACATATAATAACAAAAAATGTTTGAGTCCCAATTTCAATGTCCAACAGTTCTGAGTCCCCATTTCAATGTCAAACAGTTCCTTATGTGTACACGTCAGCAGTGATATCTGGATGGTGGGCACATGGTGGCAATGCAGGTCCGACCCTCTCTGGTTTGGTCCTAGGCAACCTGCTATGTCGCACAGCTTCTGACTGCTAGCGTGGCAAGGTGTCGTCAGCGTCCTCCATCTCTGGACTGTTTCTCCTCTTGTCTTCGTGGTTGGAGCAGACCTGTCAATTCCTCTCTGTTGCAGGAATCCACATGGTCTTGGAGTTGTTTTCTGAAAATATACAAACATATTCTTGACCAAAAGTTAATAAAGGAATCTTTTCTATATAATTGATTTGGGATCCTTTTTTATTTTTGCCCAAACAATTTTCCTTTGTCTTATTTAGACACCATGTGTGTTTTTCATGGGTGTCTTGCTGTTAGCATTACAAATGAAAATTAATTTTGTAAAGTAAAAATTTTCTAGATGTAATTTACTTATAGGATATTTTTCCTTACATGATATTACCCTACCATCCCCCTTTTTTTATTAATGGAGGCTTTTGTAAATTTTATAATGCAGTCTTGATAACTTTAAATTTTAATTTTTTGCACAAAAATATGACTGCTTTAGTTTCATTGCATGTTCAGGAATTTTACCATGAGATGAACTACCAATAGAAATTTTAGTTACCACATTAGGAACAGCTTTTTGTCCAGTACAATTAAATTTTCTTGAATATTCACTTATTTCAATTAGCCTATTTAAATTAATCTGAAAACTTGATTATTATTTTACTGTCAAATTTAATACTCTACCAACAATCTTAGTTTACCCTGTAAATATTAGTGGAAAGGATTATTTTCATTCTTGAGTAGTCCCTGAGCATTCCTGGTGCTAGGCTGGATTTATATATAGGGCAGCTGCTGTCGGCCAAGTCTCTGTCTGTTACCTGGGTCCCAATCTGAGCTGGGCCAAGTCACTGTCTGTCAACTGTGTCCCGATCTGAGCTGGGCGTGGGAAGCAAAGCAGCCATGGGGGCAGGAGACCTCCCTCAGACTGGGTGAGGGTTCAGGCCCCTGCAAGGTTGGGGGGGTGAGGGTCTGTGCCCCACCTCTGTTGATCCCCAAGTTCTCTCCTGATGGCCCCTCTGTGACTGTGCCTGTCTTAGGTTGTTCCTTCCCTGAGGAATCTTACCCATCTCTGGCTAACCAGTCATCCTCCGGGGCCAAGCAGGGTGATGTGAGCTTCAGTTCTGTCTCCTTGGTAGCCTATGCCCCCATGGCCTCCACGCCCAGCACCTGCCTTGGGATCCCCTGGCCTGCTGGCGGGGCCCCAGCACTGATCACATATCTCGGGGAACTCAGGTTTCTTCTCCAGGGAGGGTCCAGCTCACACGATTGGGCAAGAGACAGATCCATGGTACCAGCCACCACGAGGCTTCAAGCTCAGCATGAACAGAAAGCTCAGGCAACAGCTGAGGGCAATTGGATTGTGAGAAGAGGGTCCCTCTTGGCACAAAAGGCAAGAGGGGCCAATATAGAATGCTCAGGTGCTTTCCCAGCGCCTTAATTCCTTCTGAAAGGGATTATATCCTTTCATGTCCTTTTTTTTAAAAATTGCTGCCAAACATTCCAAGAATTAGTTTGTAAGTTTTTTTGGGATAATTGTACAATATGCTGTTGTAAAATATCTAAAATTATAATGACATTGTAGAATAATATCATGTAAGGATATTCTTTGCTCTAGGCCATGGCAATTCAATTTCAAACTGGCTGTCAATTTCTTTTTGTAACTTTATATAAACTTTGTCAGGCAAAAACACAAATTACTTACTTTACTTCAAGAGGCTAAATATATTGACTTTCAATTACAATCCTTACGACTTTTGAAGGAAACTTCTCTTTGTTTCCTTCCAAAATAATTTTCGGACTACAGAGAGTTTCATTTAAAAATCTTTGTAACATGAAACAATTTCTCTTAAGGTTATGGTGACCACTAGTATGGATTAGATTTAATGTTTTATTTTTATTTTATTTTATTTTTTTATAATTTTTTTAAATTTTTTTAAATTATTTTTTACATATGTGTCCTTATTCCCCCATAACCCCTCACCCCCCATTTATGCCCCACCCCCTTGTTGTCTGTGTCCATTGACTAGGCTCATATTCATGCACACAAGTCCCTTGGTTGATCTCTCCCCCTAACCCCCACCCTCCCCTACCTTCCCTGAGGTATGACGTGCTGTTCGACGTTTCTCAGTCTTTGGATCTGTTCTTCATCAGTTTATGTCGTTCATTATATTCCACAAATGAGTGAGATCATGTGATATTTATCTTTCTCTGCCTGGCTTATTTCACTTAACATAATACTCTCCATCTCCATCCATGTTGTTGCAAATGGTAGGAACTCCTTCTTTTTTACCGCAGCGTAGTATTCCATTGTGTAGATGTACCACAGTTTTTTAATCCACTCATCTGCTGATGGGCACTTAGGCTGTTTCCAAATCTTAGCTATGGTGAATTGTGCTGCTATGAACATAGGGGTGCATATATCCTTTCTGATTCGTGTTTCTAGTTTCTTGGGATATATTCCTAGAAGTGGGATCACTGGGTCAAATGGGAGTTCCATTTTTAGTTTTTTGAGGAAACTCCATATTGTTCTCCACAGTGGCTGCACCAGTCTGCATTCCCACCAGCAGTGCATGAGGGTTCCTTTTTCTCCACATCCTCGCCAGCACTTGTCATTTGTTCATTTGTTGATAATAGCCATTCTGACAGGTGTGAGATGGTACCGCATTGTTTTGATTTGCATCTCTGTGATGATTAGTGACTTTGAGCATGTTTTCATATGTCTCTTGGCCTTCCTTCTGTCTTCTTTCGAAAAGTGTCTATTTCAATCAGTTGCCCATTTTTTGATTGGGTTGTTTTATCTTCTTTTTGTTAAATTGCATGAGTTCCCTGTAAATGTTGGAGATTAAACCCTTATCATTGATATCATTGGCAAATATGTTCTCCCATGCAGAGGGCTTTCTTGTTGTTTTATTGATAGTTTCCTTTGCTGTGCAAAAGCTTTTTATTTTGATGTAGTCCCATTTGTTTATTTTCTCTTTAGTTTCCATTGCCCTAGGGGCAGTATCAGTGAAGAATTTCCTTCGGCATATGTCTGAGATTTTTCTGCCTGTGTATTCCTCTAGTATTTTTATGGTTTCCTGTCTTATGTTTAAGTCCTTTATCCATTTTGAGTTTATTTTTGTGTATGGTATAAGTTGGTGATCTAGCTTCATTTTTTTGCATGTATCTGTCCAATTTTCCCAACACCATTTGTTGAAGAGACTGTCTTGACTCCATTGTATGTTCGTGCCTCCTTTGTCAAATATTAATTGAGCATAGTGATTTGGGTCAATTTCTGGGTTCTCTATTCTATTCCATTGATCTATATGTCTGTTCTTGTGCCAGTACCAAGCTGTTTTAAGAACAGTGGCTTTGTAATACAGCTTGATATCTGGTATTGAGATCCCACCTACTTTGTTCTTCTTTTTCAGGATTTCTGCAGCTATTCGGGGTCTTTTTTTATTCCAGATAAATTTTTGGAAAGTTCGTTCTAGGTCTGTGAAATATGTCGTTGGTATTTTAATGGGAAGTGCATTGAATTTATAGATTGCTTTGGGTAGTATGGACATTTTGATGATGTTGATTCTCCCAATCCATGAACATGGTATGTTCTTCCATCTGTTTATGTCTTCCTCTATCTCTTTTTTCAGTGTCCTGTAGTTTTCCACATATAGGTCTTTTACCTACTTAGTTAAGTTTATTCCTAGGTATCTTAATTTTTTTGGTGCGATGGTAAATGGGATTGCTTTTTTAGTCTCTCTTTCTGTAGTTTCATTATTGGTGTATAGAAATGCCATAGATTTCTTGGCGTTAATTTTGTATCCCGCTACATTGCCGAATTCATTTAAGTCTAGTAATTTTTTGATGGAGTCTTTAGGGTTTTCTATATACAGTATAATGTTATCTGCGAATAAGGACAGTTTTACTTCTTATTTTCCAATTTGGATGCCTTTTATTTCTTCTTCTTGTCTGATCGCAATGGCTAGTACTTCCAGCACTATATTGAACAGGAGTGGTGAGAGTGGGCATCTCTGTCGTGTTCCTGTTCTTAGGGGAAATGGTTATAGTTTTTGCCCATTGAGTATGATGTTGGCTGTGGGTTTGTCATATATGGCTTTTATTATGTTCTGGTATGATCCTTCTATTCCCACTTTGCTGAGAGTTTTTATCAAGAAAGGGTGTTGGATTTTGTCAAATGCTTTTTCTGCATCAATTGATATGACTATGTGGTTTTTATCTCTCAATTTGTTTACGTGATGTATCACGTTTATTGATTTGTGAATATTGTACCACCCTTGCATCCCCAGGATAAATCCTACTTGGTCATGGTGTATGATGTTTCTGATGTACTGCTGAATCCGATTTGCTAGAATTTTTTTGAGGATTTTGGCATCTATATTCATGAGGGATATTGGCCTGTAATTCTCTTTCATTGTGTTATCTTTATCTGGTTTTGGTATTAGGGTGATGCTGGCTTCATAGAAGGAGCTTGGAAGTATTCCTTCCCCTTGAATTATCTGGAATAGTCTGAGGAGGACAGGTTTTAGTTCTTCCTTGAATGTTTGGTAAAACTCTCCTGTGAAGCCGTCTGGCCCTGGGCTTTTGTTTGCTGGGAGCTTTTTGATGACTGCTTCAATTTCTTCCATAGTTATCAGCCTATTGAGATTTTAGAATCTTTCTGAGTGATTTTTGGAAGGTTGTTTTTCTAGGAATGTGTCCATTTCCTCCAGGTTGTGTAGTTTGTTAGAATAGAGTTGTTCATACTATTTTTTAATAATTCTTTGTATTTTGGTTGGGTCTGTTGTTATTTCACCTCCTTTATTTCTGATTTTTGTTTATTTGGGTCCTCTCTCTTTGCTTCTTGGTGAGCCTGGCTAGAGGTTCATCAATCTTGTTTATCCTTTCAAAGAACCAGCTCTTGGTTTTGTTGATCTTTTGTATTTTTTTTTTTTTTTTTGGTCTCTATGTCATTCATTTCTGCTCTGATCTTTATTGTGTCCTTCCTTCTGCTCACTGTGGGCTTTTCTTGTTGCTCTCTTTCTAATTCTTTGAGTTGCTGAGTTAGATGATTTATTAGCATTTTTTCTTGTGTTTATTTATTTATTTATTTTTTTTTGAGGTAGGCCTATAGAGCTATAAACTTCCCTCTCAGGACTGCTTTCATTGTGTCCCATAGCATTTGCATTGTTGTGTTTTTATTGTCATTAGTCTCCAGGATGTTTTTAATTTCTTCTTTGATCTCGTTGCTCACCCAATCATTGTTTAATAGCATGCCATTCAGCTTCCAAGTGTTTGAATTTTTTGGAATGTTTTTATTATAGTTTATTTCTAATATTATGCCATTGTGGTCTGAGAAAATGCTTGATATCATTTCAATCTTTTTGAATTTGGGGAGACTTTGCTTGTGACCCAGTATGTTGTCTATTTTTGAAAATGTCCCATGTGCACTTGAGAAGAACGTATATTCCGTGGCTTTGGGGTGAAATGCTCTGAAGATGTCAATTAGGTCCATTTGATCTAGTGCATCATTTAGAATTGCTGTTTCTTTGCTGATATTTTGTCTAGAGGATTTATTCAGTGATGTCAGTGGTGTATTAAAGTCTTCTACTATGATTGTATTGTTGTTGATATCTCCCTTGATGTCTTCCAGGAGTTTTTTTTTTTTTTTTTTTTATGTATTTGGGTGCTCCTGCATTGGGTGCATATATGTTTACCAGAGTTATATCTTCTTGTTGAATTGCTCCCTTTAGTATTATGTAGTGGCCTTCCTTATCTCTTGTTATGGCCTTTATTTTGAGGTCTATTTTATCAGATATAAGTATCGCAACCCCAGCTTTTTTCTCATTTCCATTTGCCTGAAAAATGTTTTTCCATCCCTTCACTCTCAGTCTGTGTGAATCCTTTGCTCTGAGGTGGGTCTCTTGTAGACAGCAAATATATGGGTCATGTTTTCTTATCCATTCAGCTACCCTATGTCTTTTGATTGGTGCATTTAATCCATTTACATTTAATGTTATTATTGACAAGTACATGTTTGTTGTCATATTTTTCCTTAGTGTTTGTGTTTCTTTTTGCCTTTCTCTTTCTTCTTTTTACAGCAGTCCCTTTAGCATCTCTTGCATTGCTGGCTTGGTAGTGATAAACTCTCTTAGCCCTTTTTTGTCTGTGAAGCTCCTGATTCCACCTTCAATTTTGAATGATAGCCTTGCTGGGTATAGTATCCTTGGATTCAGACCCTTGCTTTGCATCACTTTGTATATTTCATTCCATTCCCTTCTGGACTGGTGTGTTTCTGTTGAGAAATCATTTGATATTCTAATAGGAAATCCCTTGTAGGTAATTTTCTGTCTCTCTCTGGCAGCCTTTAAGATTCTTACTTTGTCGTTAGTGTTCACCAATTTAATTATGATGTGTCTTGGTGTCGGTCCTTTGGGGTTCAACTTTTTTGGGACTCTATGTACTTCTTGGACTTGCATAGTTTTTTCTTGCCAATATCAGGGAAGTTTTCTGTCATTATTTCTTCAAACAGGTTTTCTATTCCTTGCTTCTCTTCCTCTCCTTCTGGTATCCCTATTATTCTAATATTGTTTCATTTTGTGTTGTCCCAAAGCTCCTTTAGGCTCTCCTCTTGCTTTTTAAGTCTTCTTTCCAGTTGCTGCTGTGTTTGTGTGTTTTTTCCTACCTTGTCTTATAATTCGCTGATGCGGTCCTCAGCCTCTTCTAGTCTACTGTTTAAGCCTTCCAATGTGTTCTTTGTTGCAGCTATGTCGTTCTTCATCTCCTCTTTGTTTCTTTTCATGTTGGTGACATTCTCATTCAGCTCCTTATAGTTCTCATTAAGTTGTGTGTATTTGTCATTGAGTTGTGTGTATTTGTCATCCATCCATTTAAACATCCTTATAATCATTACTCTGAATTCTTTCTCTGTTAAGCTGCTAGCCTCAATTTCATTTAACTCCCTTTCTGGTGATTCCTCTTTTTCTTTCCTTTGGGAGTTGCTTTTTTATCTCCCCATTTTTTCCTGTAATGTTTTAATTGTAGATCCAATTGCTTTGCTACCCAGGTTCTTTTGGTGATGGTGCTACTGGTGTAATCTCTCAGTTCTCCTGGACTTGGTAATCTAGTGTAACTCCCTACTTGAGCTATTTGGGTTCTCTTGATGTAGGCCTGCAAGCTTGAGAGGCACAACTACAGTGTCTAGAAGTCAGCAGCCATGGAGGGGAGTATCCCAATTTTTGCTGTCTTGCACCCTTAATTGAAATCACGCATGCCCAGTGGGGACTCACAGTGGCACCAAGGAACTGTCTGTCTGGGTGATGTGGCTCAGAGGGCCTGCACTCTGGAAAGGTGTGACTGTGATGCCCAGAGTTCTGTAGTTAATGGGGTGGAGAGACTCAGCTTTCGCTGCTGCACCTGTGGTGGATAGGCGCTTACTCCCAGTGGCGGCTCACAGGAGCACCCGCGGTAAGTTTGCCAGCGAGGCACACTGAAGCACTCTGAAGGGCCCTGGCAGTGTAGCCATGCAATTGAGGTGCCTAGCTTCTAAAGATTTCTCTTTAGGGCAGATCCTATGGCCTCAGGGAGTATTCAGATTCTTTTGTATTATTCAGGGTGGGATCTGGGTGTGGCTATATTGGTTGCCTGGAGACTGGAGGGAGGGGCTATCTCTCAGGAAAAAATGGCGACCGGGGCTTAGATATGACTCAGCACCAGACTCGCTTCTACCTCTCCTGGACTGTCTGCTGCCTACACTCCCCAGATTCCACAACCCCACCCCTTCTTCTGCAGCTCAGCCACAGGTTAAGTGTCTGTATCCTAAAGGTCCTATAAACTAGGTTCAGTGGAGAAAGGCACAGGCCCCAGTGCGAGGAGGGACCACGTCTCTGCAAGTTCCTCTCTTGCTGGCACTGCAGTCCGGCAGCTCTTCAGGGCTGCCTTTGAGCTGAGATCCCAAATCCAGACTCCAAGGTCTAAAATCCACTACCTCTCACAGTCCCGTGGACCCTTTTTTTTTTTTTTTTTTTCAGTCAGACGCTTTGCCTGTCCTCAGAGACGCGGCTTGGCACCGTGTAGTTTCTCCCTGACCTTCTGGGCACAGAGGTCTGGCAGAATCTACTGCCTAGATCTTTGATTTTACCTTTTCGGGGGGATCTCTGCCCTTCCCGGCTGCAAACTGTCTCACCAGCTGCGCCTCCTTCACCAATTCAGGCTGGATTCCACTCGTTTCAGCTGCTCCCTCTATTTGCCCCGGGACAAGACTCAGGACACATCTGTCTATTCCGCTGCCATTTTGTCTCTCTCCTGACTTTATATTTCATTTGCTTGCCTATTTATCACCCGCCTGTTCTCACCAGAATGTGAACTTTGGGAAGGCAAGGACTTGTCCATGTTCTATCCCCAGTGCCTGGAAGAACACTTGGCACATAGGCAACCAATAACTATTTGTTAAACAATCAAATGAGAGCGTAGTGTAGGCTTTCCTCCCAGTGTGAATGGGCCTCAGGTGGGGCTCAAATCCCAATACAGGAATGAGCCTCTTTGACCTCTTTTGGGGGCTTTTTCAGCTTTTCTGGACCTCAGAGCCACAGAGATCCTTTTTTGGAGGGATGACTCTAGATGAAGATGAGGATGATGATGAAGAAGGGACCATGTGGGGCCCTGAGAGCTTGAGGTCTGAGGACTCCCAGCCTCCTGAGGAATTCAGCTTCAGCTTCAGCCCTGGAGGAGGACTCGTTTCCAGGATAATTTCGGCTTTGGTATGGGATTTTAATAACATCTTCAGCGAGATGGGGGCCTGGGCCTTGCCTTCCCATCCTCCTGAACTTCCAGGTACGGAGTCAGAGACACCGAGTGAGAGATTGCAGGAAGGACAGACACTTTGGGACTCAGTGCTTAAGTACCCAGAGAGTCACCAACACAGGATCTTTGGGGGTCTTGGAGAGTGATGCAAGAACTGACTCTCCAAAACCAGCACCAAGCTGGGGCTCCCAGAGACCTTTCCATAGGTTTGATGATATGTGGCTTGTGACACCCCCCTCCCATTCTAGAGCCAAAGAGGACAAGAATCTTGATTCCCAGGTTTCCCAGGAGGACCTTGGCCCAGTTCTGCAGCCCTAGCCCAAATTCTATTTCAAGAGCATCTGTGTGACCAAGATCACTAGGCCAGATGGGACAGCAGAGGAGCACCGGACTGTGGTGGACAGTGAGTGCTGAATAGAAACCCCAGTAACCCATCAAGAAGCAGATGGCAATCCTAGAGATGATCCAGAATCAGCAACTCCTCCAGCCTTGGATGATGCCTTTTCATCCTGGATTTGTTCCTCGGCCGTTGGTCCTGGTCCCAGTAGCCTTGTTAACCCTCAGAGGCCTTCAGGTTCTTCCCACCTCCCACCCTTTTCTCACCATCAATTGGCTAGCTTCTCCTCCTGCCACCTCAGGGCCTTGGGTGTGTGGAACAGTGAATTAGGGGTATGTCAGTATGTCATTCACACAAACTGACCAATAAAACCCTTATTTATGCTAAAAAAAAATTGAATGAATTCATCAGATTGAAACACAGGCAACTCCTTTGAAACTTTTGGTCATAGGCAAGGTTGTAATTTTTGCCCGATCGGCATGGCTCAGTGATTGAGCACTGACCTATGAACCAGGAGGTCACCATTCAATTCCCGGTCAGGGCACATGCCAGGTTAAGACTCAATCCCCAGTGTGGGGTGTGCAGGAGGCAGCTGATCAATGATTCTCTCTTATCATTGATGTTTCTATCTCTCTCTCCCTCTCTCTGAAATCAATAAAAATATATATTTTGTAAAAGGCTGTAGTTTTTATTCAAACATTTATCATTTATTTGGAAAAGCAAGCCCTATGCAACCTGACTCACCTATAAAATTATTGAGTATTCATTTATTCAATAAATTTCCTTTGAGTGACTATTGTGTCCAAGCATTTCCATCCTAGAAGATCATTTATTGAGGATGGAGGGAAACAGTACAGAGAGAATTGAGTCCCAAAGAGGTCCCAGCAGGCAGATAGCGGTCCAGTTATTCCTCTCAGGATCAAACAACAGCTAGAAGTCTGCTCATCTTTATTGTCTGGTGACATGAATGACATGTCTGAAGGTGAAGCCATGTACCAGGGTGAAGGAGGTAACTCGGGGACTGCAAACTCTGAAAGCATCTTCTCTTATGCATGGCTACCCTGCTGTCTCAGCTGGAGTTACAGCACAGCCTGAAGCCACCGAACAGGTTAAAGGTCCCATGGTATCCATGGTCTTGGGACCTAAATTCTGCCGCCAGCATGGCGCATCCACATGCATGCTGAAAACTCCCAAATAGTTCTCTGGTCCAGACCACAGCCATGAGCTCCGACTCCAGGTGTCTGACTCCATCCCCAACACGTGCCCTGGATTCTGGCGGGCAGACCCCAGGTGCACAAGCAGCTTGCCGCCCCTCGCCAGCTCCTCAGCCCAACTTGCCCGCCGCCCAGTAGCTGAAGCTAAAGCCCTGTCACGCTGCATCTCCCCTCCCTTCACACCCAATCTGCAGCAAGTCCCTGCACTCTGCGTTAGAAGCATGCCCACATGCAGCCCCCTCGCCCTCATCTCAGCAGCTTCCTCCTGCACACACCTTCCTCAGACTCCACCAGAGCTTTTCAGGGCTCTCTCTGCCCCAACCTTTGCCCCTAATTAACTCAATTCACAGCGTTTGGATTTAAACATATATTGGCACATGCTTCATCTCCTTACAGGTCCTCTGATGGCTCCTCTATAGAACCAGGGGCAAATTCAAGCTTCCTGCTATGACTAACAAGGCCTACTGGCCCCACCCCACACTGTCTGGAATCATCACCCATTAATCTCTCCCTGACTCTTGGGCCTCCCAGCTGTTTCTTGAACATCCCAAGCTCATTTCTTCTTCGAGGTTTTTGTTTTTGTCATTCCCCTGCCTAGAAAATCTCTCTCCCTTCACTCAAATGTTGCCTCATCCAAGAGACTTCTCCAACCTTCCTATGTAACATATTTGGTCACTCTAGGGGCTAGCCTGCCTCCTCTTCCCTTTGTAACAACTGCCTGGCATGACAATGTATCTTATTTGTCTCCCTGGTGGGATATGAGCTCCATGAGGACTGGCTGTTACAGGCCGCATCTCCAATGTCTAGGAAAATGCCTGGTGTATAGTAGTATTCATGAATGAATGAATGAATGAATGAATGAATGAAGAGACAGATAATCAGAAAGAGACTGTGTAACCCACATATAAATAAAAGTGTAATGTGTCCCACTCTCAGCAACCTTACCCACCAAATCTAGAGTCACCTGGAATTGTTAAAACCCTGGTCCCTCCCACTGGCAGCTTAGAATATTGTCGTTACTCTGCTGGGACAAGATCTTCGCTATGACACCCTAGAAATAATGCCGATTTATCTGCTAGTGAGCCACCCAGCACCGAAGACCAGGGCGCATGACACACCATTACTTCTGCTATAAGTGACACGTTGATCTCAGACTTCACCTCTGCTCACGTTTTTGCTGTCAGCCACCCTGAAGTCTTGAAAAGAGTAGACAGGATGGGCATGTGTTTCCTGTTGAGAGTTATAAATAGGCAGAGTTTCTCAGTGCTACTTAACTCAAGCTGAAAAGACTCAATCCCTGGCCATCAGTTTTTAACAAGGTTACTCTTCCTAATCAACAAAACTAAACCATAGGTTCAAAAAACTGCCTCCCTGCCCATGTGTCTCCTTGGCTGGTGTTGTCCTGTGCACCAAAAGGTCGCAGGTTCGCTTCCAGACAGGGCACATGCCAGGGTGCGGGCTCCATCCCCAGTGTGGGGCATGCAGGAGACAGCCGATAGATGTTTCTCTCTCACGTTGATGTCTCTCTCTCTCCCTCTACCTTTCCCTTCTCTCTCTACAAATCAATAAAAATATATTTTTTTAAAAAACTGCCATTGAATTGTTGTGTTAGAAGGTACATTCATATTCATTAAGTCCATCTTCTTCCATTTCACAGATGAGGAAACTGAGGCACAAAGAAATGATTGACTTGACGTTTCATTGTAAGTCAGAGTTGATGCATTAGCCTTGCTTTATACCTTTCACCAAATGCACACTTGACAACCTACTACTCAACTTGTCTCGCGCTTGTCCTGGGAAAGCTGCCCTTCTAAGTGACATGCCGGTTCATAATCTCGAATAAGATATCTCCACAACAACTAGGACTGAAGGCCATCTCACTGTACGGGACACTAAGCTCACCTGCCCAGGATGGGCAACCCCTTACACAAACCGCTGCTGGAACAGCCTCTCCACAGAGTTCCACTTTGCCTCCCTGAAACTTTGATCCATTGGTCCCAAGTGGGCCATTCTGGAGGCAGATATCAGTGGTTTTTTATGTGCTTCCTTAGCAGATGAACCTGTTTCACATTCTATTACTAGCTGTGTGAGCTGATGGGATTTTTTAAAGATCTTTGCAAGATACAGAACAGTCTAGATGATATTGCTCATTTATGGGGATTAAAAATGTGAACATAGGTACACCTCGTTTCACGGACTCTAAGATGCACATGTAACCCTTCTTAAAAAGGAGGTGAGGGGGCCTTGACCTGGCGGAGACAGCTGGTTGAAGTGTCATCCCTACACACCAAGGTTGCAGGTTTGATCCCTGATCAGGGACATGGCACATAAGGTACAAGACGCAGCCAATGAATGCATGTAAGTGGAACAACAAGCTTCTCCCTCTCTCTGTCTCTCTCTCCCTCTCTCTCTCTCCTCCCCCCCCCCAATTAAAAATTTAATAAACAAATAAAAGCAGAGGCCTCTTACAGTCTGGAAGCTCTCACGCTGCTGCCGCCAGGTGGCACTCCAGGTTTGGGTGGAGATTTCCCACCGACACGCTAAGACTCAGAAGGACCAGCAGTACAATATTGGTCAACTCCAGGACACAGGATACCTTTGCTGGTGCATAAACTCACCGGGAAGGAATCAAGCACACTTTCAGAAGCAGTTATCTCCAGGGAGAGGGACGGGGAGTGGGAAATGCGCTCTCACTTCCATTTCCTCCCACTCTACACGGCTTGACTCTCTCACCCTGTGAAATGCACTCAGTAATAAATGAGCCACTTGGGCATTATCTTCTCCTTTGTACTCTGTGACTTTAAAAGGCCTTAGTCTGATTTAATAGAAGAATAAGTGAAATGATTAAATGCATCCTCTTAATTCTTGATCTTTCTACTCTCAGCTTCTTTGCATTTGAGAAACTGGAAAAACGTTCTGAAGATCTAAAGAGGGACAGATTGACAGAGAGACAGACTGTATCACAAGGAGCAGGACCAGAGATGGGGCACAGGGATGGACAGCACCCCAAGTTGGCAACTGCAGGGACACAATTACATCCCTAGGTTGCAGGGCTGCCACATTCTGTCCCGCGCTTTGGCAAAGCCATAGGTCAAAATATAAAAACGTAAAAATAAATTAAATATTCATGCCTTTGACCCATAGACTTCACTACAGTGATTTTATTGTAAGGAAAGTCTCTACAGTACTTTACAAACCCTATGAATAAAAATATTTACATAATTTTAATAGCAAAAATAATTGGCAATATCTCAACTTTATACTGGTAGGTTAATAAGCAAGTAAAATTAATCTGTAATAACATTATTAACTTCACAAAAATATGATAACCAGATTAAATTTTACAAAGCAAGACATAAAATTACATACACAGTACAACCGCATCAGAGAAGCAAGAGTTTTTCATGCAGAAAATTTAATTTTGAAGGAACAGTCACATAAGTTTAAACAGGAAAAATATATGAATTAAAAAGACAGACCCCCTAAATCTAGCATTCACACATCCATTCATCATGTGTGCATCCATGCGGGTCATGCCCCTTCTGTGTGCTGCATGTGCACTGCACACTGAAGTGTGCTGGTGAGGAGAACATGGGACAACGTACCCTAGAGAAGCTTATGATGTACCATGTTTCCCCGAAAATAAGACAGCGTCTTATATTAATTTTTGCCCCAAAGACACGCTAGGTCTTATTTTCAGGGGATGTCTTATTTTTCCATGAAGAAGAATACGGTACACATTTATTGTTAAATGAAAATAAAGGAAATTTATTACCTGTATACAGTACGGTAGTACGGTAGTTGTCAACACAAACCAGACAAACTGTGAATCCTACAGTATCAAGAATTTACTCGTTTATTCAATGACAATCATGTCATCATCTTCTGGAACATCATCATAACAATCCAATTCCTGAATTTCCTGGTAAATTTCTTGTGACTCCATTTCTTTCAGAATCAGTGGACCAAATCTCTCATGTTTAGCAATAGCACTGTCTTTAAATGAGTACTTCTTGTCAAGGTAGCCTGCTCGCAGTGCATTTGCAATGCAACTGTCAGTGATTTTCTCCCATGAATTCTTCACCCAAGTCACAACTTCTTGCAGTTTAGGTTTCACAAAGTTTCCACTCTGATTTCTCTCCATTCTATTTTCAATGTAGTCATTAATTTCCATGCGCAAATTGTCTTTGAATGGCTTGTTTATTGCAATATCAAGAGTCTGGAGATAGGCCGTCATTCCTGCGGGAATCATTATCTGATCTATTTTTCTTTCGTGAAGAAATGTCTTCATGTCTTTAGCGCGGTGAGTGCTGGCTGCATCCCAGACTAGCAGACCTCTTTGGCTCCCTCGCATAACAAGCGGCAGCATTAAATCGACCCACTTCCTTATAACTGCTTGTGTGGCCCAGGCTTTTTCAGTTTCAAGAATAAAAACGCCCAAAACACGTTCAATCTTTTCCTTCTTGCCCTTAGAAATGATTAAAGGTGGGATTTTAGTGCCATCCAGACGAATTGCCAAAATACAGGAAACACGTGCACTTTCGTAAGCAGTGGAGGGAATGTACGCTAAGGAGGCACCCCACTGTTCAATTGTTGTTTGAGATGATTGGCCCATAAACACTGCAGTTTCATCCATAGCAATCATGTTGGAAAGATTGTATTTAGGGAAGTCAGCATCATCAATAAAGGACTTGAATGCAAGTGCTCGCTTAATAACTTGAGTATCTTCCAACCTAAACAATGTTGTAGATCTTCTTAAAGACAGTTCACTTGGCTGAAGGAAATTATCCAGCCAGTGTTGTGATGCTTTGAAGTCTTCGGGGACTATGTCAAACTGTGGTGCCATTGCAAGGGCAAATTCTTGAATCTGAGCCCTATTCACAACCAAAGCCTTTGCTCTCCTGTCAACAACCCATTCACAGATCAGGTCTTCCAGCTCGGAAAATAATGGTTGTCGACCTGATCCACACTTGCGCTTTTTAGCATTTCCCTTGTCCACTTGTTCAATGAGGTTACCATACTCTGCTCGCCATTTTTGGACCAATCGGATACTCAACATCTTCTCTTTGCAGAAAGCAGTAAGATTTTGGCCCCAAGAGTCTTCCACGATTCTTTTCTAGTACTCCACGGAGTAGCTTTTTCTTTTTGTGCTCATTTCTAGGGGTAAAAAAAAAGGAATTGGGGTATCAAGGTGGGGGGAGGGGGATCACTCAAAATGACACAGGGAGGATCAGAGGGGGGAATCAAAATGGCACAGGAGAATCAGAGGGGGGAATTACCATTTTAGTAACCCCTTTTGATCCTCCTGTGTCATTTTGATTGTCCCCTCTGATCCTCCTGTGTCATTTTGATTGTCCCCTCTGCCTCCTGTGTCATTTTGATTGCCCCCTCTGATCCTCCTGTGTCATTTTAAGTGATCCCCCTCCCCCCACCCCTGTGCCACTGAACACCTTCACCAGACATCCCCCCTACCCCTTTATCAGACATTTACCCCCTGGGGCCTGCCTGGGGACTGTCACTGGGCTTGCTGGGGCCTGGATCTGGGCTGGAGCAGGGTCTGCCACTGACTGAGAACCTTCAGTCATCATGAAGGTGGCTGCGAGCCTCAGGTAGTGTCACCAGAGACAGACCAGCACTCACCACCTTCGCCACGTCCCGTCCGCTCTAATCCTCCTGTTCTTCTACACGCATCTGCAAAAGTCTCCTCCTCTCTCCCGCCCCATGCTCACCACTCACTCCGACCTCTGCTCCACCTCCACACAGCAGTGATGTCAGGACTCTGCGTAACGTCACTGGTTGCTAGACGCCAGTCGGGGTGGCCCTAGCGACCAGTTTATGGTAAATTAATTTTCATTCTGAGACAGAGCCTGGGGGCCTTATTTTCGGGGGATGCCTTATATTTCACTCAGAAGTAAACCTGTATGTAGGTCTTATTTTCGGAGGATGTTTTATTTTCGGGGAAACACAGTAGTTACATGCAGGTAATTTGTTTCACTAAGGATTGTAGCAGAACAAAGGACTCAAGTTAAGAGATAACACAGTAAAAATAAATTAATCCAAAAAGCTCTGGCTGGGTGGTTCTGTGGTTGGAGCATTTTTTCTTACACCAAAAGGTTGAGGGTTTGATTCCCGGTCAGGACACACACCTAGTGTGTGGGTTCAATCCCTGGTTGGGGTGTGTACAGGAGGTAATCAATCATTGTTTCTCTCTCACATCTATGTTTTCTTCTCTCTCTCTTTCCCTTTCCCTCTCTTTAAAATCAATTTTTAAAAAAACAACATATATTCAGGTCTGGATTATAATTTTTAAAAAGCTAGAAAAATAGTGGCAAAATCAAACTTAAATAAAAAGGAAAGAATTATCCTATATAATAAAGAGGTAATATGCAAATTGACCATCACTCCAAGACACAAGATGGCCGCCTCCATGTGGACACAAGATGGCCAGCAGGGGAGGCCATTTGTAGGTGATCAGGCCTGCAGGGTAAGGCAGTTGCGGGGGACCAGGCCTGCAGGGGAGGGCAGTTGGGGGCAATCGGGCCTGCAGGGGAGCAGTTAGGCATCGATCAGGCTGGCAGGGGAGAGGTTAGGGGGTGATCAGGCCAGCAGGGGAGTGATTAGGGTGATCAGGCTGGCAGGGGAGTGGTTAGTGGGTGATCAGGCTGACAGGCAGAAGCGGTTAGGGGCAATCAGGCAGAGGCAGGTGAGCGGTTGGGAGCCAGAAGTCCTGGATTGTAAGAGGGATGTCTGACTGCCCGTTTAGGCCCATCCACAGGGATTGGGCCAAAACGGGCAGTCGGACATTCCTTAAGGGGTCCCAGATTGGAGAGGGTGCAGGCTAGGCTGAGGGACACCCCCACTCCATGCACAAATTTCATGCACCGGGTTTCTAGTTAAATATAAAAAGTTGGATTCATTCAACTCCTAAAAAGTAGAATCAATTATAAAACTTACAGGGTGAAAAGACCATAATATAGACAAACATCTCACAATGCTAACTGACAAAAGGGGAAAAACAAAGCGTTAAGCATGGAGGACTTCTGATTCCCAGGCCTGTATATAAGGAGTTTTGGCGTTGCCTTTTGTTCTCATTCTCACAGCACAAAAAGAGTTGAACAAACTGAAAATCAACAACTCTTCTTGGACCAATCAGAGAACTGAAATCACAGGGCACCCTCTGCCCAGACAGGTGGATGCAGGAATTAGGCCCACCAAGAAGCCTAGGGCAGACACCACCGAGAAGCCCTGGGAGTTATGCTGAGAGGCCCAACTGTGATGACCAACTGCTGGTCAGCCCTCCCTCTGGCCAGTCGTAGGGTCTCACACTCCCTGGGCTTTGCCTCCAGTACTTGCTCCAGGTTTGCCATGAAGATGGCTGGGAAATGCCCTTACAGCAGATGGGGGAGAAGAGCCATTCTGAAATATGCCTAAAGCCATTCTTTGTGACAAAAGGACTGACTGCCGAAGGCATGGGACAGTGTTTATTATAGAACTATGTGCACCTTGTTGATAAATTTTAAAATCTCAGAGAAATGGTTGCTCTTAAAAGACAGGGATTGACCGAAACTGATGAAATAAGAGGCAAATTTGAATGGAACCAAGACAAGTGGAGAAAGGAGCTTTTCCGATGCTTCTGTAAGAAACAACCGGATGTCATTCTTCTGAATGCAATTTGGAGGACCATGTCAAATGGCTCCAAATCACACAGGCGCAGTGATCTATAAATCACCCTCATGCAAATTTATCCTAAAATAAATAAATAAGAGTGCAAACATGTATTCTTCTACAGTAAAAGGTATTTATCAACATACTATGTATAATACCAAAAACTGAGAACAACTTACAATTCAAATAAAAACAATTTTGACAAATAAATGGTGGTACATCTCTACAGTGGGCTGCTAGCCAGTCATTAAAAATGAGGCTGTTGTACTTCTTGATTCCAAAAGTTGTTCATGTTATAGTACAAGTGACAAAAAGCAAGTTGCCAGCAAGATGGATGAACATCTAGGTTTTGATATTTATTAGAGCAGGAGAAAAGCATTCCCAAAGACCACACATCACATTGCCAACAGCACTTACATCCAGGGCTTCAGTTTGGGAGATTTTTCATTTTCTTCTTTGTGTTGTATATTTTTTCTTTTCAGATTTTCATATTTATTAAATACTAGAGGCCCAGTGCATGAAATTCATGCATGGTGGTGGGGGGTATCCCTCAGCCCAGCCTGCACCCTCTCCAATCTGGCACCCCTTGAGGGATGTCCAACTGCCCTCTCACAATCCAGGACTGCTGGCTCCCAACTGCTCTGCTGCCTGCCAGCCTGATCACCCCCTAACCATTCCCCTGCCAGCCTGATCGATGCCTAACTGCCCCCCTGCCAGCCCAATTGCCCCTAACTGCCCTGCTGGCCTGGTCACCCCTAACTGCCTTCCGCTGCTGGCCTGGTTACTCCTAACTGCCCTCCCTTGCCAGCCTGGTCGCCCTTAACTGCCATCTCCTCCTGGCCCAATTGCCCCTAACTGCCCTCCCCTGCAGGCCTAGTTGCCCCTAACTGCCCTCCTCTGCCGGCCTGGTCACCCCTAAGTGCCCTCCCCTGCTGGCCATCTTTTGGTGGCCATCATGTGTCCACATGGGGGTGGCCATCTTTGACCACCATCTTGTGTGTTGGAGTGATGGTCAATTTGCATATTACCTCTTTATTATATAGGATGTGTAAAATATGTACACATGAAAAAACTGACCAAAATTTGTGCATGGATAGGGTCCCTAGCCGCTGCTGGCTGCCGGCTGCCAGATGCCAGCTGGCTGTGACCTCCCTTCGCGCCCGCCTTGGCCTGGTGCCACCCACTCACCTGCTCCACCATCCCACCACAGTCCCGCTCTCATCAGGGCCCATTGGGGCCAGCAGTGCCTCCACTGGGGCCTGCTGCCAGTGCCATGTTGCCAATGCCTGCCATGTTTCACACCGCCCCCTGGTGGTCAGTGCATGCCTAACTTCCGGTTGTTCGAACTCCCACCCATGGGGACAATTTGCATATTAGCCTTTTATTATATAGGACTAGAGGCCCGGTGCACGAAATTTGTGCACGGGGGGGGGGGGGGTTGTCCCTCAGCCCAACCTGCACCCTCTCCAATCTGGAACCCCAGGGGGATCGGGCCTAAACGGGCAGTTGGACATCCCTATCACAATCCAGGACTGCT
Organism: Plecotus auritus; assembly: GCF_963455305.1. Classification (NCBI taxonomy): domain Eukaryota; kingdom Metazoa; phylum Chordata; class Mammalia; order Chiroptera; family Vespertilionidae; genus Plecotus; species Plecotus auritus. The sequence goes on from NC_137776.1 coordinate 97,788,021, forward strand.
GGCTCCCAACTGCTCGCCTGCCTGCCTGCCTGATTGCCCCTAACTGCTTCTGCCTGCCAGCCTGATCACCCCCTAACCACTCCCCTGCCAGCCTGATCGATATCTAACTCTTCCCCTGCCAGCCTGTTTGCCCCCAACTTCCCTCCTCTGCCAGCCTGGTCACCCCCAACTGCCCTCCCCTGCAGGCCTGGTCCCTCTCTACTGCCCTCCCCTGCTGGCCTGATCACCCACAACTGCCCTCCCTTGCAGGCCCAACTACCCTCCCCTGCTGGCCATCTTGTGTCCACATGGGGGCAGGATCTTTGACCACATGGGGGCAGCCATCTTGTGTGTTGGAGTGATGGTCAATCTGCATATTACTCTTTTATTAGATAGGATAGAGGCCTGGTGCATGGGTGGGGGCCACCTGGTTTTCCCTGAAGGGTGTCCCGGATCAGGGTTGGGGTTCCCTTGGGGCATGGGGCAGCCTGGGCAAGGGGCCTGTGGTGGTTTTCAGGCCGGCCATGCCCCCCCGGTGACCCAAGCAGAGGCCCTGGTATCTGGGATTTATTTATCTTCTACAATTGAAACTTTGTAGCCTGGAGCAGAGCCAAGCCTTGTGCTTGCTCTGTGGCAGCAGCCATTTCTGTTGGGATTTATTTATCTTCTATAATTGAAACTTTGTAGCCTTAAGCGGAGGCCAAGGCAGGCCAGGGCTGTGGGAGCTTGGCTTCCTCCATCGCCAGGGGCAACCCAAGCCTCCTGCTCTCTCCAGCTCCATGGCTGCCGCCATTTTTGTTGGGATTTATTTATCTTCTGTAATTGAAACTTTGTAACCTTAAGCAGAGGCCTGGGCCAGCCAGGTTGTGCGGAAAGCTTGGCTTCCTCCATCGCCGGGGGCAACCCAAGCCTCCCTCCTGCTCTCTCCGTGGCCGCAGCCATCTTGGATGGGTTAATTTGCATACTTGCTCCTGATTGGCTGGTGGGCATGGCTTGTGGGCATGGCTTGTGGGTGTAACGGAGGGATGGTTAATTTTGGGCATGGCTTGTGGGTGTAGCGGAGTGATGGTTAATTTGCATATTGCTCTTTTATTAGATAGGATATTGTCATTGTCTCGGGTGCTGAAAATATGGTCTAATTTTATACTGGTCTAATCTCCATACTGCAACAGTTTAGGGAAGTCTTTTATGATAATCATTGCCAATTGAGAAATCAATAAACTTGTAAAGGATACGGGTTCCTAGGTTGTGGTGCCAACTCTGTACAGACCATGTGAGCACGGTGTTCCTCCCTCCTGCGCTGTCCAGGCCTCACCGTCCGTGGGGACTGCTCCAGCCTGGCTCCAAGGCCCACGCCAACACTCTCTCCAGCCACCAGCTCAGTCACAGGGAATATCTCCTGTTGAAAACTTGGTAAAATATCCATTTGGAAACAGATTTTTAAGAAGAAAATAAAACAAGTAACATTCATTTGTTCCAATACAACAATTTAATAGGAACAACCATCTAAAAAATGGAAAATGTCAATGGCATTAATGGTTGCGTCTAGACCAGCCTTGGGCAAACTACGGCCCGTGGGCCGGATCCGGCTGTTCTATCCGGTTCTCTTGCTCTCCCCTCCGCTCCTTTACTTCGAATTTATATTAGTTCACACAAACACTCCATCCATGCTTTTGTTCCGGCCCTCCGGTCCAGTTTAAGAACCCATTGTGGCCCTCGAGTCAAAAAGTTTGCCCACCCCTGATCTAGACACAAATGTTAAATGGGAGCCTGGCAGAAAGGACGGCAGAGGGCGAGGCTGCTGCAGCCGCCAAAGGCCCTGTTGTCTTCAGAGCTGGCTGTGCAGGAGGCCAGCCCTCTGAGCCCCGGGCGAGGCCTCCAGGGTCCACTTGTGCCCAGAGAACCTTGGCTTGTTTACTTGGAGGAGTTCCGGGTTGGGCTGCTGTGTGCCTCCTGGGCCAGGTGCTGTGCTGGGGCCAGGGACTGGGAAGGAAATGAGGCACAGACTCTGTTCTCAGGGGTCTCACCCACCCACAACGGGAAAGAGAAGCAGAGTGCTAATCTCCGCGTTATAGAGGACAGCATTGGAGAGGTGTGACAGGAGCCGCTCTGAGAGTTCAGCCTGGCTTTCTAGGCACTCACAGGTAAGTGAGCCTTAGCCCGAGCCTGAGGAAAGGTGTGGAGATGCACTAGAAAAGCCGGTGAGTGTGGGCAAAGGGCTCTGAGGAGTCCACAGCATGCGTCCCGCAGACCTGGTGATGCAGGCGGGCAGGCTCTAGTGTGCAGAGGCCAGGAGGAGCTTCACCTGGGGCAGCTCTGTGCTCACATATAATTCCAAACTCTAACCTAGGACATGACTACCTCCCATCACTGCTATTACTTAAAAAGTTTTCATTTCAGACCATCTTTTTGTTCTCAGTGGACGTGGAGTTCTTGGGTGCCATGAGGAAAAGAATTTCCTGAAGATCCCCACAGGAGAATGGGTTTGGTGGAAAGCTTCATTGATGATGTTAAACTAAGGGGGTTCCCTCCCACATCCCATCCTGGCCCTCCGCCATGGAAGGAGCCCAGCCTGTCTTCAGCAGGGCGAGAGCCGAGGCCACTGCCCAGAGTCTCCACTCACATTAAAGCGCAGTCAGGTCCAGCATCGGCCAGCTTAGCTGTGCCTCCAGCTGCAGTGCATCGTGTGTGGGGCCTGCACACCCGTGGGCCAGGTGGCTGCTTAAGGCCACGTAGCTACAGAGAGAGAGCAGGCGAGCGTAGGAGTGAGTGGGGCCACTGAGCCAGAGAGAGCAAGAGCTAACAAGAGCAAGAACAACAGAGAGGGAACTCTTTGTCTAGGATTTTAACCAGAAGCTTCTTCACTAGCCTGTCAACCTTTAAAGTTTTGGAGTGCTTCTGATGGGGTCCACCCCTAGCCAATCATGGTTCCCAGGCTAAACTGACAGGCACCACCTCCCCTGTACCCCTACTTCTCCTGGGCATGTGCCTATCTCCCCTCTCATACCAACAATCTGTCCTGGTGGGGAGGGAGGGTGCCAGCTCCCATGGAGGAGCGTGCTGTGACGCGGCGGCAGCTCCTGGTGAAGCTGCCCGCTGACTATGCCTACAATGTCTGGCCTTCCTTTTGCTTTCTTTCCTTTATTACTATTAATAACTAGCTAGTTATGATCATTGTAGTTATTTTAAGTCTCTGAGTTTGCAAGACCGCCATGCAGGCCTCCCTGAGCTTGTATGGTTCAGTATGTAGCTCCCTTTTGTCCACACTCTTTGGTCACTATGTATCCAGTCGCTTTACCTAGACTGCAAGCTCCTTAGGAACAAAACTGTCCTCTGCTTCTAACACGGGAAGGAGCAGAGGGGAGAATGTCAGAAGCACCGGCAGCAGCAAATGCAGGGGTCATGGCCACCAACATCTCCTGCAGGGAACATGGCCAGCTCACGGCAATCTTGAAGAGAACTTACAGGGACACTAGACACAAGTGTACATAGGTGGATATGTGGAGGGTGGGGGAGAAAGGGATGGGAGGCAACCCAAGAAAGACTGAGGTCATGGGGAAGTGGCAGTGGGGCCTGGGACTGTGGAGGACACAGCTGTAGGATCTGTAGCTGAAGGTGTGGCTAAAGAAGGCCCAGTACGTGCACAACCTCGCAGCAAAGCAAGAAGGAGGCCGGGAAAGAATTCCTCTTCCTCTCTCCCCTCCCACCCCTCATCTCTTGCTGATGCCTCCACTGATTGGTCAAACTCAGCAGGAAGCAAGAGGACAAGGAAATCTCAACAATGGAGCCACAAGGGTTAGCCCTTCCTGCACCTTCCCAGAACACAGAGCAAGATGAAGAAGGGTGGAGAATGTGTGGAGGAGGGAGGGCACGCAGACAGTTCATGCTGACACATGTGCACTTTGCCTTGTGAAGTAAGCAAAGCGGTAAGCACAGGTGATCAATGGACGCAATGGTGGATCATCTCTTCTGCACCAGTCTTGGCATGGACAAAGCCTAGATGATCCTACAGTCTCCTTCCTGGTGAGTTTCTCTCCTGATTCCACCCCTCAATTGAATTCATACCATAACCTTGTGGACGAAAGGGGCCACATGCTAACCTGACAAGCTCAGGGGAGGCCTGCATGACAGTCTTGCAAACTCAGAGTCCTAAAGTCACCACAAAGGATGGTCTGAAATTAAACTTTAACTAAAAGCAGTTATGGTGGGCAGTTACGTCCTAGGACAATATCTTCCCTGACAAGGTCAACCTTTACCTTAACTAAGCCTATCTGTCTTTTTGCATTTATGATAACACTAGAGGCCCAGCGCGTGATTGAAATCGTGTGAGGAGGCACCCCACGGGGGGCCGGGACCCGTGCCTGACCCATGTAGCGCCAGCCACCGCATTGTGTCCATTGGGATGGGGGCAGGCGTTCCATTGTGTCTCCACTCTGGCCCGCACCCAGCCCCAGCCTCCCCGTGGTTGCTGGGGCTGCGGGCGGCACACAGTCCCCTCCCACCCATCTGCGCACGCAGCTCCTCCTGAGTGGTCTTGATGCAGCCTCCTCTTGAGCGGTCGTGACGCCTGGTTAATTAGCATATTTCCTATTTATATAAATAGACTAGAGGCCCAGTGCATGAAATTTGTACAAGGGGTGGGGGTGTCCCTCAGCCCAGCCTGCACCCTCTCCAATCTGGGACTCTTTGAGGTATGTCCAACCGCCCGTTGGACATTCCTCTCACAATCCAGGACTGCTGGCTCCCAACCGCTCACCTGCCTCTGCCTGATTGCCCCTAACCACTTCTGCCTGCCAGCCTGATCACCCCCTAACCACTCCCCTGCTGGTCTTGTCTCCCCCAACTGCCATCCTCTGCTGGCCCGATTGCCCCTAACTGCCCTCCCTGCTGGCCTGATCGCCCACAACTGCCGTCCCCTGCAGGCCTGGTCCTCCCCCAACTGCCCTCCCATGCAGGCCTGGTCCCCCCACAACTGCCTTCCCCTGCTGGCCTGGTCTCATCCAACTGCCCTGCCCTGCAGGCCTGGGTCCCCACCCCAACTGCCCTCCCCTGCAGGCCTGGTCCCCCCCAACTGCCCTCCCCTGCTGGCCTGGTCTCACCCAGCTGCCCTCCTCTGCTGGCCAGGTCACCCCTAACTGCCATCTTCTGCTGGCCCGATTGCCCTTAACAGCCCTCCCTGCTGGCCTGATCACCCACAACTGCCCTCCCCTGCAGGCCTGGTCCCCCACAACTGCCCTCCACTGCAGGCCTGGTCCCCCCCAACTGCCATCCCCTGCAGGCCTAGTCCCCCCAACTGCCCTCCCTTGCTGGCCTGGTCACCCCCAACTGCCCTCCTCTGCTCGCCTGGTTACCCCTAACTGCCCACAACTGCCCTCCCCTGCAGGCCATCTTGAGGCTGCCATCTTGTGTCCACATGGGGGTGGCCATCTTGTGTCTTGGAGTGATGGTCAATTTGCATATTACTGTTTTATTAGATAGGATGCCCTTGAAATGTCTAGGTAACTTGTAACATCCCTTTTTCTGGACCCCCTGGGGCACAACCAAATATGCTGGGCCCCAGGACAGATAACACAAATTCCTTCATTATCATGTTAATTGTTCCTTCACCCACCTAAGTATGTGTCTATCATTTTACTTTTTATCCAATTCCAGGGGTTTCCCTGCTTTGCTTTATCCCACCTCCCTAATCTATCACCAATGGATTTCATGTAACCCACCCACGTCCCTTTCCTTTGATTGCAATGTATATAAATACAGATAATATGGAGCATTATCTCAATTCGTTGAGGTTCTGCTTCCTAGCATATGTCGACAGTTTGGCTCAAATAAACTCACAAAAATTCTTTACAGGTTTCAATGGTTTTTTACGTTAACAACCTAGAAAAGTGGTTCTCAAATATTTTTGTGTTGGGATCCCTTTACTCTTAAAATTTATCAACGTTTGCCAAATTAGATATTCAAACAGAGAAATGTTTAAAAACAAAAAGTGCAAATGTTACCGGAGGGGCAACTGTCTTCCAGTTGCTAATGGGAGAGGCTTTCTTGCGAAGGCCCGAGAAAAGGAATTTTCTGAGACTTGCACAGGAGGATGAGATAAGGTAGAGAGTTTTATTTCAATGGAATTAATTCCTTGAGTTTCCAAAGTCCCATTTCCCTGATTCTAGTCATAGAAGACTTGGAGCGGAGCCTCAGCAGGGCTAGAAGCAGCCAGGATCCAGGGTCTCTGGTCCATGTCTGCACTGTCCAATCCAGCGTTGGCTGCTTAGCTTGTGTTCCAGCTGCAGTGCCTCAGCCATGGCAGGGGTTCCACAGGGCCACATGGTGATGGAGGAAACATGGGCAGGAGCAAAACAAGAGCGCCCCATGAGCCAAGAGGAACCAAGAGAGAGAACTTTGTTGAGAAGATTATGTATTCCCAAATTTTCCTGTGTTTGCAGTGGCCACACCCGTTCTGGCCATTGATTTCTGTTTCCAAGTGTGATTGACATGCAGGTACTTCCCCTATGTCACCCCAGCTTTACTGGGCAGGTGTCTACCTTCCCTTTCTTGGATCCCTTCCCCAGGTTTTGCAGGGAATCAGCCAGTGGTTCCCTGGGGAGTGCAAAGCTGCCCATGCCCATAATGTCTGGCTTCCCCCTTTGCTCCTTCCCTGTTATTAATAACTAGCTAATTATAATGATATCACAAATAAAGAGGAAGAGAAAGTCATCATGTGTCATGGAGTTTCTGGAAAACTCCACTGTACACTCATAAGAGAATGGGAGTAAGAAAGGAAACTAACATGTTAGTATTATGAAAATAGTTGTGACCTCAAGGATCCCCTTGAATAATTTTGGAGACCTGCCAGTTGTCCTCAGACCAGAGTTTGAGAAGCATCGATCTGGAAGATGTCCCTATTGTATTAAACAATTCATATAACCCACAGCCTTCCACACTTCAGCTGAAACTGGGTGACTCAAGCCTCCTTTTCCTCCACTCTCTGCCCTTTTTAGTCTCATTGTTATTGAACTCCTCCTCTATCCAGAGTGTGAGACGCTCTCAGAGACTTCCTCCCAGGACCAGGCCTGCAAAGGGAAGCTGCTCCAAAGGGACTGCCCCGCACAGTCACACAGCAGGCCACAGCCTATCCAGGGGCAGTTCAGGGAGCAGACAATAGGCTATGAAACAAAGAACGGAGAAAGCTGCCTGGAGAGGCTGACAGATTGGCAGCATCCTGGGAGGGCCAGCTGGGGTGGACACAGCAGGGGATCACCTCAAAGCAAGCTGAGAGGGAGACGGGGTACAAGGGGTATGGGCCAGCACTGAAGAAGGCTGAGGAATGCAGAGCCCAGCAACTCTTTTATTTGTCAAAGGCATGGCTGGTGCCCTTGGCCATGCAGCAAGACCTGACAAAGAAGGCACCCCTCTCCTCCCAGCCTTAGCTGGCCACCGTGCTCACTCTTCTCTAGGCTCCCATGAACTCTGAAATGCCACCAGAAAAACTAGTGAATGGGATACTGCATGAACTCACCTGATATAAAATAGTTTCCTTTTTGTCTGGTTTTGTGCTTTGCCTTTCTTTTATGTTCCCTTTAAGCTATTTGATTTCACCCACTGACTTTCCACTACTCAGCAAAGTATTTACATTGTACGATGGACAGACAGAGCCTCAAATGTGAGGCTCTCCCGGGGTAAATGTGTGACCTCCTGAAGTCACCTCTGCCAACTCACATTGGGTACCACTCATTCCCAGCCATGCCCAAAATAGTCATAGATACATCCTCTCATCTTCACATTGTTTCTATTGTTCCATCATCAACCCATTGTTGAGCACTACCTATATGTTATTTCTAAGCTTCAAACAACCCCACCACCACCCTATTCTATGGATGAAGAAACTGAGGCTCCAAGAACTAAGGTGCCTCATTCAGCTGGTAAGTGGCTAAGCCACAGTTTGAACTCAAGAGGTCTGATAAACCCAAGACCATATTAACCCAGTTTCCATGATGTTTTCAACTATCTGTTTTGCCCTGATCAGCAATAACCTTATAGTATGTTTTCCTCATGTATTCAAAATTGTTCACAATCATATTGGCCACTTCTCCTGAGTACAGTACATAACTCTGGTTTGATGATTCCTGATATAAGTGGTGTGTAAACTTGATTTGATAGAAAGCAGACACACTGGGATGTTGTTGGTGAAAGTTGTTTCTACAGTGTCGCCGGAAAGCATTCCGAGCGAGAGTCAAGCATGCGGGAGACTGTGGCGTGGTAAGTTTATTTGTGGTGCCAGATGCAAGATCCAAGGAGCTCCCCTGGGTTCCCAGTGTCCCATCTCTGTTCAAAAGTCCACTCTTGCCTTTATCAGGCCCAGAAATAGGGCCAGTGTCCAGACATGTTGCACCATGCCGAGGCTAGTCCAGTCCAGCCTTCCTCACATCGGCGAGCTTCGTCTGGGTTCCCAGCGGCGCCTCAGCTGCCGCTGTGCCAGGCCTGTACTGGAGCCCAGGCGGTTTGCAATGGGGAGAGAGAACACAGAAAAGACAGGTGCACCTGGGTTACCAGGTGGACGAGAGAGAGAAGGGCTCTGCTAGCTGGCATTATGCAGTCTCCGGCTTGAGAAGGACCAGGTGCTTTTTCAAAATAACCAACCCATTTCCCAAGCTTTTGTGGGCTTCTGGTGGGTCTACCCCTAACAAATCTACTTCCTGGACCTTCCAGGGCTGTGTCCTTTACCCATCTGACCCCTGTCCCAGGCTAGATTGACTGGCCTCAGTGGTTGCGTTTTAACTCTGATAGCTAGCGTGCGCACCTACCTCCCTCTTCATTGTTCCATCCCCTCCCGCCACCTGGCCTGTGGGGAATGGAGAGGTGGTTCCCTGGGGCGTGTGTGAAGCTGTAACTTCCTGGTGAATCAAGCAGGCTTGTGCTCCTGTTTATTATGCTAGTGATGTCTGGTCCCCTTTTCTCCCCCACTTGGTTAATACCTAGCACCCTATACTGACAAGCTACTGAGGCCCAGGGAAGGCGCACGCACCACCTCTTGGCTTGCAGCTGAGCAGTTCTCCGTGGGCTGTAAGTGATACCATCGTTCTCTCCCTTCTCAGAGATGATCCCTCCCATGAAGATCCCATTGCTTGTTTAAAAACAAACTAGGTCAATTTCCTTCTGGCTCACCTGATGTGTTTTCCTTGGAGAAATAAACTCTTCCTGGGCAACTGGAAAAAAATACACAGAAGGTTAAAAGATCTGATTTTCTGTAGTGGGAGAAAGGTTCAGAAGGACTAAATAAATGGAAGAAGAATCATGCTTTTCACTCTGTGGAGACTCTGGGCTTAGCTCTATTCTGTTTGCAGATTCATGTCACCCCACTGTGATCATGGGACTCGCGGCCACCCAGCAGGACATCCCTCGCACTGCCCGGTGTCACTCCTAGAGAAAGCCTATGCCTGACAGACAACCCAGAAACCAGCTCAACAAGTCTGTGGCCAACATCCATGCCTGTGACCCCCAAGCCACCTTGACCTCAGATTGGATTTCAATGTGAATGGCAGAGTTGAAAACAAGTGGACAGCAAGCAAGGGGTTGGGCCCTGCCAAGTACTTCATACAGGTCTCTAAAACCCACACCCTCCCTGCTGTGGGCGGGCATTAGGGCCCCATGCTACAGAGGAAGGGAGAGCAGAGGGGAGCTGCTGTGCACACTGTGGGGGTAGCAGGAGGGTAAGCCAGCATGGTAGCCCATCAGGACACACCTGTCCACATCCCTCCCACTGTGCCGGCACTGCCCATGCTGACCTTTGCGTGAGTTCTCACACCCGGTGTGAACTTTGACCTTCGTGACAGAGACCCTGCTCTTCCAGCAGCAAGTGAAGAGACTCGGTTCCAAAGCTGAACTGACCAGGCCTGTGGCAGCACCTAAGGAATGGCCTCCCCCCAGGGTCCGCCTGCTGATGCTCCTACCAATCATGGCTATGAAGGGGACTGGAGCCAGGACCTGGGGAGCAGGGCAGCTCAGTCCCTCACTCACTGGTCCTGCCAGTATCGCCCAGGAAGGGCCCACGTGGCTCCAGCAGCAGCAGGCGTGCCAGTCCGTGCTCATTTGGCACAGCCAGAACCAAACTCACTGTGACTGTGACTTCCCTGGTGCCAGCCAGGCAGAGCGCTCTCCTCTCCTGGGGCCCCACTCCCAGCCACTCCCCTGAGCTTCGAGTCTGGGCACCAGCTCCAGCCCCGCAGCCCAGCCCCACCGGCCCCTCCTCTCAGCAACTGAACTGTCATCACCCCAACCCGTGCCTTTGTGCCCACATCCATAGTGGTGGACAGTGACATGTGGCCTCTGCCCTGCCCCCGTGCCCCTTGCTGCCCTCTGCTGTGCTGGGCGACTGTGCATAGAACTCCCCTTAAGCTCCCCCGTGAGGTACCTGCTGTCTTCACTGCCCTGGCCTCACAAAGCACCTCACTCCTACCAGAACCTGTGCAGATGACCCCAGAGGTGAAATCAAGGCCACAGAGTCTGCTGGGCTAGTTTATGCCCTACAAGCTTTCTCAGAGCAATGCTGTCCCCTCACCCTACCCACCCGCGGCCGGCTCATTCTCAGGCCAGTCACCCCACCCTGCTCCCCAGCCCTCCCCCAGCCCATCATGCTGCTGGCCTCAGGCCTCGCCCAGGCCCCAGGAAGCAGTTTCACCAAAGGCTACTTCTCAAGGTAGCTCAGGAGCCTCACATCTGCTGACTTGCTCCCGGATAAAAAAGATTTTTTTCCAGTTGCCGCGGCATTCTGCTTGGCAGGAAGGGATGTGGGCAGGCCAGCAACCAGTGGCTCAGGAGACTGTTGTGCAGGGAATCACACAGAACTGGTGGAGAGGGGAGAAAGGGATGCTGTAACCTTCCACACACTTCCCATCATGCTCAACTAGAGGGCCTCCCTCCCCCGTCATCTCCTCACTCTCTCTCAGCCACATTTCCTCCTGCCTTCACAGGACCTGACACTCAGGAAATGGCAATAAAAACCCATTACATTAAAGAATTAAGGACTTAGACCACCACTTACACCAAACACAAAATAAACTCAAAATGGTCAAAGGACTTAAAAGTAAGACGGGAAACCATAAAAATCTTAGAAGACTCCATAGGCAGTAAACTATCAGACATATGTCGTAGCAATATCTTTACTGATACAGCTCCTAGGGCAATGGAGACTAAGGAGAAAATAAACAAATGGGACTACATCAAAATGAAAAGCTTCTGCACAGCAAAAGAAACCATCAACAAAACAACAAGAGAGCCCACTGCATGGGAGAATGTATTTGCCAACGTTATCTCTGATAAGGGTTTAATCTCCAACATTTACAGGGAACTCATACAAAAAGAAGATAAACAATCCAATCAAAAAATGGGCAAAGGACCTAAATAGACACTTTTTAAAAGAGGACATTCAGAAAGCCGAAAGACATATGAAAACATGCTCAGTCACTAATCATTCAAGAGATGCAAATCAAAACGACAATGAGGTACCACCTCACACCTGTCAGAATGGCTACCATCAACAAATCAACAAATGACAAGTGCTGGAGAAGATGTGGAGAAAAAGGAACCCTCTTGCACTGCTGGTGGGAATGCAGACTGGTGTAGCCATTGTGGAAAACAATATGGCATTGCCTCAAAAAACTAAAAATGGAACTCCCATTTGACCCAGTGATCCCACTTCTAGGAATATAACCCAAGAAATCAGAAACACCAATCAGAAAGGATATATGCACCCCTATGTTCATAGCAGCACAATTTACCATAGCTAAGGTTTGGAAACAGCCTAAGTGCCCATCAGCAGATGAGTGAATTAGAAAACTGTGGTACATCTGCATAATGGAATACTATGCTGCTCTAAAAGACCATTTGCAGCAGCATGGATGGACCTGGAGAGCATTATGCTAAGCAAAATAAGCCAATCAGAGTAAGACAAATATCATGTGATCTCACTCATATGTGGGATATAATGAACAACATAAACTGATGGACAAAAATAGATCCAGAGACAAAGAAACACTGAACAGACCATCTAATCTCAGAGAGAAGGCGGGGGGAGAGGGAGTAAGAGATCAACCAAAGGACTTGTATGCATACATATCAGCATAACCAATGGGCACGGACACTGGGGCAGTGGGGGCTTGTCCTAGGGGGTGGGAGTGGTGGTGGGGGGGGTCAATTGGGGAAAAAGGAGACACATATAACACTTTAAACAATAATAAAAAAAGAAGTTAAGGACTTCAGGAAAAAGTGCTGTCAAGTTTCTTCCAACCAAATGAGGGGGGTAGAAAAGTGTAGGTGAAACTTCCTTTCGGAATGAGATCACGAGGTCCCTAATCTATCGATAGAGACACTATTTATGGGCTGAATTGTATGCCTTCAAAATGCCCATGTTGTAGTTCTAATCCCAGTGCCTCAGAACGTGATGGCATTTGTTGGAGACTGGGCCTTTAAAGAGGCAATGAAGGAAACTGGTGGGCCGTAAGCCTCAGGACTGTGAGTGAATAAATTTCTGTTTTTAAACCACCCAGGCGAAGGTATTTTGTTATGGAATCCCTAGTAAACTAATGAAGAGACCACATATTCCAAGTTAAAATCCAGGACCCAAGTGTAAGATGATTTGTGTAAAATTAAGGACTAAAATGCTGGTACATTGAGGCGATGTCATGTAGAGAAAGGTCCTTCAGAGCCCATGCATTTGTGCTGAATGGGGTACAAAGCATTCCTACTCTATGCTACACAGTCCTCACCAAAATGTAATCCTTGAGGTTGAATGGAGAAGAGGAGCCAGCTGCACGCTCTCTGGTGGAGAAGGATAGTCAGAGGCATGACTGCGGCACAGTCCCCAGTACTGGGCTTCCTCTGTTTCCCACTCCCCACATCCCATTGCCCAGCCTCAAAGCTTCACAGGATGCAAACTCTTTCTCTACTTTTAGATTTGGTGCAATCACTTACCTCTCTGAGCTTCCAGTAGATCTGTACAGGGCAAAGTAAAGTCTACCCAGCAAGGTATTGTTGATTGCATTTGAAAGGACTTTACAAATTATGCAACACAATGTTGATATTTACGTGATTATAATTCCTTTTCAATGCAAGAATGTGCAAAAGTCCTTTTATTTTTATTCTCTTTAATTCAGCTGCCATGGACAGTCATCCCCCCCCACTCAAAAAAAAATGATCTTGGATGGGGTTTCCCCGAAGCACAGCCTGAGATAAGCATTGAATGCAAGAAGCTTATGGGCAGACAGTTAGCTGTTAGGAGAGGACAAGCTTATGCTGCAGTAACAAACAAGCCCCAGATCTCAATGGTTTTGCACAACAGAAACTTGATGTTTCTTCACTTCACTGGATGGCTCCGCTTATCCATAGGAGTCTCTGTGCTCACTGCATCCAGGGAGAGGGACACTCGGAGAGTCACAGGTGGGCCTGTCACAGCCTCAGCTCAGATCCACACACACTGTGCCCCCTCATCACCTGCTGGAGGCAGGGGATCATAGTAACCAGGTCCCAGAAGGAAGGGAGGACAGACCCTGGTGCACACTGCTAATGTGTGCCAGAGACTCCTGGGGAGGAGTCCTGTGGGAGCCACTCACTGCAGAGCAGCCATAGGCAACAGCCTGACGTCACTTCTACGCCAGCCTTCACCCTAGGTGTTCTCTATAGCTGTGATACCCACAACACAGTCCATAGGCACCTGGCCAGTGGCTGTGAGCACAGGGCATGGGGCTGCTCCAACCCAGACTCAAGCGACTGCAAACCATTGCAAAATACCTCACTAATAATGTTATATTGATTCCATGTTGAAATAATATTGTGATACATTGCATTAAATAAAATATATATTATAATTAATTCTGACTGTTCCTGTTTATTTTGTAAATGTGACTAATAGAAACTTGAGACCGTCCACGTGGCTCAGCCTGTGTTTCACTGGAGGATGCTGCCCCGGGCCCTCGGTCCTCACCTTGAGCTCCTCATGCTTCCCTCTAAAACCCACAGCCCAGGCCCAGTGTACCCTGAGGCTCGCCTGGTCGTTGACACAGGTGCCAAGGTGAGCAGCTAAACTGATCCCACCAGACGGGCAGCAGAATGGCCGTGTCACTCCCCCAGCCCAGGGGCCTTTTTCCTCCTGGCTCCGGACTCAGCCTGCCTTTCTCTCCCCACAGTGGCTGTCTCCATCCTGCTGTTCCTGGGAGTCATCTACCGGCTGAGCAGTAGAACTGGATGTCTCTAGCTCCTTCTTTCTCTGCTGCCCAGCAAACAGCCAAGACTGAAGGAGGCGAAGGGTAGAGTGCGAAGCACAGAGCGTTGGCCTCAGGGACCAAGCAAGTGGGCTTCGGTGGGGCCCACCCTTGTTAGCTGAGGACCTTGGGCAAGTCTTCTCCCCTGTACAGTCAGCTCCCAGGTAGCTGTGTGGCTCCGAGGGAGGGTCCTGTGAGGCCTGGCCTGGAGCCTGCTTCTCCAGGGGCCTTTCCTGCAGGACCTCCACTCTCCTCTAGTGAGGAGATGCTCAGACTTTGCAGCCAAGAAATCAGAGGAGCCAAGAAGTCAGAGGAATGGAGAGGAGCAGACTCCGTGGGAATGTGTGAGGTAGGGAGCATTGCTGAGCTCTGTTGGGAAAGGCAGAGCTCACGTGTGAGGGGCAAGCACTCAAGCTCCACCCAGAGTCAAACCAAGTCCTGTGTGACCCCAGTGATGCCAAAGGAGTCCTCAAGAGTCACGGGAGGTGAGAGGGGTTCTTTAAAGGGGGAGGAAAAGGAGAGCAGAGATTGGAAAGCCAGGAGAGCCAGGGTGAGAAGGGATGAAGGGACATTTTTGCCCAAGGCTGGCCCCTAATGTCAGAACTCTAAAAGCACGCTCCCTGGCATGAAGCTGGAAGGACCGACATAGCCCAGCTCACACGGCAAGTTTCACACCACAAATATGGGGATGGGCTCACAGATAAAGTGAACGCACTGCTCACGCTGGACTCCTGGGACACTATCAGAAACCAATGTTATTTCTGCCGTTTAGGGCCTCTTGTCAAATTCATAAACTAGGAGTCCTTTCCCTGATCTCTCCAAAGACTTTTTATAAAATGTTCTCCTCTTGCCCCGGATGGATAGCGCAGGCAGTTGACATCATACCACACACTAAAAGGCTGTGGGTTTGATGTCTGGTCAGGGCACATACCTAGGTTGCAGGTCTGAGCCACAGTCGGGGCTTATGCGGAAGGCAACTGCTCAGTGTTCCTCTCTCTGTGTTTCTCCCTTCCTCTCTCTCTAAATCAATCAAAAAACATCCTTGGGTGAGAATTAAAAAAAAAAACTCTGATCACTCTTTGGTAATAAAACATTGTAGGTAGGACAGTGACATCTCAAATACAGTCACAATGCAGACATTTAAGTGCCCAATCCTAGGCTGATACATTGTAAGTAACTAGTTATTAATAACAGGAAGGAGCCAAGGGGAGGCCAGACATAGGCATGTCACCTGGCAGCTTCACCAGGAAGCTGTAATTTCACACCCCCAGGGAAGGTACACAGGGAAGGCAGACACATGCCAAGTAAAGTTGGGGTGACAGAGGGAAGGTACTTGCCTGTCAATCACACCTGGGAACAGGTGGTTGCCCAGAATGGGTGTGGCCACTGCAAGTGCAGACACATTTGGAATACATCATCTCCTAAACAAAGAAGTTTGCTCTCTGGGACTCCTGTTGCTCGAGTGGCTCTTGGCTCTCTTGCATTCCCATAGGACCCAAGGCCACGCAGCCCACCTCTGCAATGGACTGATGGATTGCCGCTGAAACTCCAGCTCAGCTATCCTGATGCTGGACTGGACCAGGCTCCCACATGGAAAGAAAGCTGGACACTAGTTCTGCTAAAGCCCGAGCTAAAGGGTTGGACTAAGGGAAATGGGACTTTGGAAACCCAGGGGTGTCATTCTACAGAAATAAAGCTCTCTCCTAGGCCGCACCATCCTGGGAGAACCTCAGAAACGCCTTTTCTCAGGACAGGCAAGAACCCCACCCCCTGCAGGCTCGGGGACGAGCCCTCTCCTCTCCTGTAACAACACACTAAGTAAAATGTGGAGGCCGGGAGCATGAACTCTTCCCTGTTACGTAACTGCTGCTGGGTGGGAGTGAGGAGCTGCCTTCCTTTCTGTCCCTCCGTAGAGGTCCGCCTGCTCTCCCGGGGAGCCAGGTCGGGAGCCCCCTGCTGTCTGAGTGGAGAAGGAAGCCAGGAAGGTGACCAGTGAGGGTTTTCTGAAGCCATGGCGTCACAGATGGCTTCGCCTTCGCTGGTCTGCCCCGGTTGAGAGCTGGCTCCTCTTTCATGGATGCTTGGTGTGCCAGTGTCTGGTCCTGGTGACTTCTTTGCTGCAGGTCCTTAGCCCAGCCTCTGCCTCACCCTCCACCGGGCTCTGGCTGTTCATGGACCCACACTGACTCTCCCGGTGGGACTCCTCATCCTCCACGCCGTCCTCCTGGGCAGGTATAAGATGGTCTGGGCCAGGCCTGTTTGCAGGGGCCCACTGCAGGAGGAACAGTCAATGTGCAGAATATTCTGAAAGGCAAGGTTCTGCTGCCTCTGTAGAGGGCAGGTGACCAGCAGCCATCTCCACAAGGAGGGTCACAGTGCCCTTGCTGTGGCGGACACAGGTCAAACTTGCCAAGTGCCCCCTGATCCCTCTCTTGACTTAATGTGAAGTGGAAGTAAAGCTCCCCACCCAGAGAGACATAGAGAGGTTGGGCCATTGCCAGGGAATCCCCTCCCCCTTCTTCTCCTGTCCCTACTCTGTGGACACCTACTTTAAATTTTTGCAAGTTTTTCTTTATAGAATATGTCACCTATCACCTTCAAGTCCCAAGCAGAAGCTGAGATCAAAAGAGATCCACATTATGCCCTGTTATTTATATACTAGGGGCCCGGTGCACGAAATTTGTGCACTGGGGAGGGGTCCCTCAGCCCAGCCTGCCCCCTCTCACATACTGAGAGCCCTCAGGGGATGTCCTACTGATGGCTTAGGACCGTTCCCTGTTGGAGCAGTCTGTCCTCCCTTTGCGGGAGGCGACCGGGCTGATCAGGGGAAGGCGCCAGCCCCATCACCCCACTACTGCAACCACTGCCAGTCACCGCAGCCACCAAGGTATTTTCATCAACATGGACTCCAGTCCCTTCACCATGAAAAAATGACAACTTTCTTTAGGCATTTTCAAGATGTGCCTTTCATAGGATATGACATTTCTTTATTTTTCTTTTTATCCTCACCTGAGGATATGTTTCCATTGATGTTTTCCCCTTCCCTCCAATTCCAGGCTCAGCCCCTTCCAAGCCTACAGCCTCCGCCCCAGGCTGTAGGCTTGGGAAGCGGGCACCCCGCTGCCCCTCCAATCCCAGGCTCGGCCCCTTCCCAAGCCTACAGCTTCGGCCCCAGGCTGTAGGCTTGGGAAGCGGGCATCCCCAGCCCCTCCAATCCCAAGCTCGGCCCCTTCCCAAGCCTACAGCCTCCGCCCCAGGCTTTAGTCTTGGGAAGTGGGTACCCCCATCCCCCAAGCCTAAAGCCTCCACAGGATGGCCAGCTGGGAGTGACCTGGGTGCTGAGGAGATCCCCTGGGCTGTGTGAGTGCCCACAGGTGGCACTCAGTAAGTCGTGTTACATGAGCACTGCCGCCCCCTGTGGTCCCAGGTTGGGCAGAAGACTCAGTCACAGGCCTAAGGAGGGAGAGACTGGGCAGGACAGAACGATGGTCTTAGTTGCGGGGTCCTTGGCTTTCGACTAATCTTCTTTAAAACCGAGTGTGTCAGCATCTTGGCCTTGGGAGTCCCAGCCTCCAGGCTGTGAGAACATGAATGTCTGCTGTATAAGCTGCCCATCTGTCACTATAGGCTGCCCATCTGTCACCTGAACAGGCTGGTGCCAGCTCCAGCGGCTCCCTCTTCCATCTCGCTTTTCCCCGCATCGCCTGTCCTCAGCTACTGCCTTACTTTTGTCAGCCTTTTGGTAGTGGAACATGAGTTCTCGCTGTCTGTCCCAGAAACTTTACAGTCATGCTTCCCAATGGATACGGTGCCTGCCCTAAAGCGAGAGATCCGGGGCACACACTGCCTCTGCTTCTTACCCCTCGTCGGACAAATCCTGTTACTTCCTGTTGGACAAGAGTCCTAAGAGGGGAAGCCCAGGGCACCCTCACTCCAGTCCTGGGCCAGGGTCTGGGTGAATCCACGCAGAGGGCATGTGGCGTCACCCAGTTAGAACATGCCCACCAACATGTGAAGATGACGGAAGAGTGGTTTGGGTCCCAGCATCTACGTGCTGTTCTGGGAGCGGTGTGCACTATCCGTTCACAGACGCACATGCAGGGCTATGCGGGAAGCGTGGATGGCCAGTAATTTACGCGTGGCCCTGTGCAGGAATTGCTCCTACTTTCTCATGAGTAGTGAAGAAATAAACATAGTTTTTCATCCACCTTATAGCAAGCAATAATGGTGGAAACAATCGACTCAAAATAGAATGTAAAACTTGACCCAGAAAATTGGACTTGATGGAATGAACACAAAAGAACTGAAAATGGCGGAGGCCACAGTCAGTAAGAGTTGTTATTAATAATAAAGCTGGCCAACAAATTCAATCTCCAGAACAAAATATATACATACAAAAGAATTGATTTAGGTAAAAATAATTTTAGAGAAATAAAGTGAAAACAATTGGAGACAGTCTACTGCACCTCACAGAAAATTGACCAGGACATTACATTGAATAATAGAGTTTACTCTAAAATATATATTTTCAATGCATATTCCTCAGAGTGGGTGTAATTCTTATTCACACATTTGTATTTAAAGCACCACCTGCAGGGAAGGCGGCTCTGGAGCGGGCCACGGGCCGGTGCAGACAAAGCCACATCCTGCCTTGTGGCCCCTTGGGAGCAACACCCTCACCGAGGGAGCAGCTGTGGGAGAACTTTTAGTCACCTGAACTGGAGCTCTGCCTCTCTCTCCCTCGCCCGGCCCCACGCCGCCCCCCTAGTCAGGAGAGCCCTTCGGAGCTCTTTCAGCGACACATGCGTCCCCAACACCATGTACTCCCTGCGCTCCGCGCCCCGCCCGCCAGCACAGGTCACCACCCATGCCACGGCCCTCCCCTGCCCACTCGCCACACTCGGATGCCCGCTCAGGACACAGCATGCTCCACCGTTGTCAGCCAGGGCCTTGTTTTTCTTTTTTTAAAGTCTAAAGTTTTACATATGTCTTCTTTTCCCCCAATTGAACCCCCCCCCCCAAGCCATTCCCACCCCAGGCAAGCCCCCACCGCCCCAGTGTCTGTATCCATTGGTTATGCTAATATGCATGCATACAAGTCCTTTGGTTGCTCTCTAACCCCGCCCCCCACCCCACCACCACCACCATTTGTCTCTGGATCTATTCTTATTCATCAAATTATGTTGATCATTATATCCCACATATGAGTGAGATCATGTGATATTTACTCTTGGACTTAATGTAAGTACTTGGATTTGGAGCAGTGAGGAGGCACTCGAGGGTCACTGCAGGGCACTGTTGAGAAACTGTGCGCTGTGTGTGCACCTCCCAGCCCTCGCCAGGCAGCCCAAGCTGTTTCGCTTTGGCTGGCTGCCCCCTCTAGGGCTGTGAGCTCCTTGAGTTATAATTTACTCTGTATCAGAGTAAACTGAAGAGTTCCTGGGCCTCCAGCCAAGAGCCATGTCATACATTTTGACTGTGTTTCTCACGTGAACAAGTTCAGACCAAGGACCTCAAAATTAACAGGAAGTGAAAGATTAACATTTCCTTTCAAACTAGGAAGTGTATGGTTCTGATGGTTTGATTAGCAGCAAGACAAGAGGCCCTCGCTCCTTAGGCCCATGTGCAGAGCAGGAGTGTATCAGACCCATTGCCTACACCAGCCCAAGCAGGAGGGCAAGCGGAGGCCAGCTGGGGTGCCAACACAGGGACAGCATATGAAGAAGACATTCACAAAGGTAGGCCATGATGTGCAGCAAGGCACTGGGCCATAGACAAGAGGGGAAGCAAAGATCTAAAAACATTTTGGATCCTCTACTTTCAACAAAAACAATGCTGCACAGGGTCAGGTTTGAGAAGTGGGTGAGGTGTTATGGAAGACTCCCTTCTTTGAGTCTCAGCTTCCTCTTCTGTAGAACTGAGACCAAAAATTATCTGTTCATAGTTACTGAAGACCGTGGCAGCTGTGTTTCCCGAAGATGGCCACAACATTTCCTATCGCTCCTATGGCCTTGCCACTTTCCACCACGTCCTCTCTCTTGAAGTGGGGCTGACCTCTGAATTCCAAGGCCAAGGCTGAAAAGGCACTGGGCTGCAGCCCCGCCCACGCTGCCAGGGTTTCCAGCTCTGGCCCCGCCCAAGCCCTCCTGGCTCACTTCCCCTCCTGTCTGCAGCCCAGTACCTTACTGCACATCATAGCCTACCTGCTGGTGCTGCTGGGCCCAGTGGGTGGGGTAGGAGCCCATGTTGGGCCTCACACCTCCTGGCTCTTGTGTGCTGCTGCCGCCTGAGCCCCAGTGCTCCTATTCCTGTCACTGTTCTGACCAGGGCCAGATGCCCAGGTGCTGTGCATGGCCTGTGGGGACTGCTGTGGCCACCAGGAAAGCCTCCCTACCCCATCCCTGACTCCAGCACCCTGATCCCAGGTCCACTTCTGCCAAAGGAGAGCTTTGCCCATGCAGCTGCCCAAGACTGAGACTGAGCAACTCCAAGGTCCCCAGACTCCAAATTTCTGCCAGCCAAGGTGGTTGGCTGGCTGGCCCCACTCTGTTCGGGGTGTTGGGGGTGATCGGCCCGGATCAGGCTGGTTCGCTGGCTGCAGTGGGTGTCATAGCGACCGGTCGTTAGGTTGTTATGGTCATGACGGTGTTGGTCTCTGGCTTTTTATATATAGAGATTCTAAGTCCTTCTTTTTAGTTTTCTCTATTACATTTATATTATGTGAACATTTTTATTTCTCTTTTTTCCTAACAAACTTAGTCTTTAATAACATGTGTTTTGTCTTTCTTTCCACCTGTAAGTATATTTTGTGAGGTCAAGAACATATTTGGCATATGTTTGACCCTGGGGCCTAGTTAATAAAAGTTTAATTGATTAGCTAATTAATTAATTTAAGTCTACTCATTTTATTATGTTTTCTTATAATATAAACTGATGTTGGCAGATTGAATAGCATAGCATCCATATCAACTGGAAATTTCAGGTGAGAATTCTTAGAGAGAGAGAGTGGAAAGATATTTAATTGTCTTTATTGGTGACACATGCTAGAAGTGGTTCATGTGGAGGGTGCTTCAATTTCAAATCTAGGAAGCTCTACATGTCTGACTTGGAATGTTGAGGACTGGAGTCACATCTGCCTTAATGGTCTAAAAGCTCTAGCTTTTGGTAACAAGTTGCTCATAATGATCTCATACTAGTCTTTCTCCCAGAACAATGTATGGACTCTGTCCACCAAGATCTTCAACAATTGACCAGAGTTATGAATAGAAACAGCCATTGTCTGGAACATTACTCTGTTCCTGGGGTGATTAGTAGCGAGGTAGAAACAAAATCAGAAATGCCTTTTGGTAAGCAATGGAGGACCACCAGAAAGTTCTAAATAAAGACTGGATGAAAGAAGGAAAGGAAGCCCAGGATGGCCCACACGTGAAGAGACACTTTGACTAAAGGTTGAATTTTGTCCTTCAGATCCATGATCCTTAAATTAGGTGCAAAGGTCCCATGTTTCTTCACCATCCCCAGTTTTCATGGAATGTTGATTCCCATGGAGAAGGTTTGAAGCTATATATAAATCCATGCAAAAAGTACACCTGTTGGAGAATGGCATTGGCTGATTCCATGACACCAATAGATATCATGTGTTAACAAAATATCCTAGAAATTTACAGCCAAAGAAATCTCTCTCTTCTCTATAACAGTCCTTTTTTTCAACAAGAATTATTAAACTGTTATCACGTGGCAGGCACCACTGTGGGTACAGAGGTTTCAGCTACAACTCGACAGACAGGATCCCTGTTTTCATGGGATTTCCATTCTAGGAGGAAAGACAGCCAATTTAACAAGCACACAATAAATTTACAAAATAACTTCGGACAGAGATAAGATCTACAAAAAATAAAACAGTTGACTTGAGACAGGAAGGTTGAGGGAAATGAATTGGGAAGAGGGTTAGCTACTCTAAAAAGTTAATTAACCATCAGAAAGTTTTAAATGGTGGAACACCTTAAGTCTTATTACCTAAAACAGGGGTTGGTAAACAGTAAATATTTTAGTCTTTGTAGATAACACAGTCTTTGTCACATTACTAAACTCTGACATTGTAACACAAAAATAGTCATAGATTGCATATAAGCAAATGGACATGGCGGTGTACTAATAACCTTTATTTACAACAACAAGCAGCTGGTGAGCTATAGTTTGCCAAACCCTGAGCTAAGATCTGGGGAAACACTGCTAGTTGCCTACTCCATACATTTTTGCATTCATCATTGATCACAGAACCCCAAGTCTGTTCAGGGTAATGCAATGCTCACTCTCCCAGGCTCCCAGACCCTAGGGTGACCATTAGACTCAGTTATGGCCAATGAGATGTAAGTGGATATCTCCAGGTAGGACTTGGAGGAAAAGATTTTTAAGATTGACAGCCTCAGCTGAAATGCTTTCATTCAACCTTTGCCCTTCTCTTTTTTTCTTCTCGTCTGGAACTTAGATGGGTTTGGATCAACCATCTTGTATAGATGGGTGTATGATAAATGGGAGCATGGGCCCCTCCCCTGTTCCAACTCCCCCTCACACAGTGTGGGAAGGCCATCTGTAAGTGGACTGTGAGACCTGGGGGCCTGGCCAGCAACTTGCTCTAAGAAAGGCTAAGAAAAACTGCTTCTAGATGTGAGCCTGGACTGTAAACAGCTAATGTTTTGATTTCACACAGGCACATCCTCCCCGCTGTATGCCCATCTTCCTGTGTTTCCTGCCCTCTATAAAACCTTGTATTGGGAAAATCTGGGTGGTAGCCAACAATAGCACCAGCCAGCCATTCCGATGCAGCCTGTCCACAGGCCAGATGGGACTTAGCAGGGGCAGCTTCTACAGTGGCAGTTGGTGCGGCAGGAAACTTCACAGGCCAACCACCACTGGTATGCATGCAAGTCCTAGTAAACCCATGTCTTTTAACAATCCTCTAAGTTATTTCTTTGTAATCCACAAACTACACACTGGGGTTTTCTGGGACCTCAGCTCTTTGCATAGCACATGAGTCAACACAAGTGAGAATGAAGGCCATGTGCTGAGGAGAGAAGAGATCAGTGTATGTGTATGTATGTCTGTAACCGACATATGATTTTTAAAAAATCTTTATTGTTGAGAGTATTACAGTATTACTTTTTTCCCCCACTGCCCCCCTCAACCTGGTTCCCACCCTGCCCCAGGCCTTCACTACCCTATTGTCTGTGAGCATAGGTAATGCATATATGCATGTAAGATCTTTGGTTAATCTCTTGTTGCCCTCTCACCCCCTTCCCTATGGGATTCCTCAGTCTGTTCCATGTTTCCATGTCTCTGGTTCTATTTTATTAATTTTTTATTAGATTCCTTGTTCATTTATTTTGATTTTTAGATTCAATTGTTGATAGATATGAATTTATTGCCATTTTATTGTTCATATTTTTTACCTTTTTCTTCTTCCTCCTCTTCTTCATAATACTGGTTTAGTGGTGATGAAGTCCTTTAGCTTTTCCTTATCTATGAAGCTCTTCATCTCACCTTCAATTCTAAATGATGTAGGTCCTTGCTATCCATCACTTTGAATAGTCTTGCCACTCCCTTCTGGCCTGCAAAGCTTCTGTTGAGAAATCAGCTGACAGTTGTATGGCAGCGCCCTTGTAGGCAACTAACTGCTTTTCTCAAACTATGATTTTAATGGAAGACAAGAAATTAAAAGGAACACTGTTGATTGGTAGAGACATGTGAACCAAAAGATTGACACAGCAACGATCCTGCAGGGTTAGACTCAGCCAGATAAGTGCTTAAATCCCAGCCAGCTATGCCACTTGGATACATTCTTAACAACTGAGTCTCCTTTATTCATTGATTTCTTCAGCAAATATTTATCAAAAACTTACTATGAGTAAAAATGAGTACTGGACCCTATGGAACTGTCTCAGTTTCCCCACTGATCAAAATAAAGACAATAACACTTACCTTGCAGGGTTATTGTACAAATTCAGCTAAAATGCCTGGGATAGGGTCCCTCACACCTGCTTTACAAATGGTATCAGTTCCTATAGGCTGAAACCATAGGTTGGGATTTGATATAGGAATTCATATTCAGGAGCTAAAGTGCATTCCTAGAGCTCAGAGAATGTTCAGCGAAAGCCAGATATGGGGTGAGTCCCTTCCCATTGTCTTGCTGTCCTCCAGCCCCACCCCATCATTACCCAGGTCACAGTCTTACAGCAAAGGATCTTCAGGACATAATGGGCTGGTAGCAGCAGGCAGCCGCTCTGAGCCATTCTCACCCTGAGTGGTTTGCCTGAGTGAGAGCCAGGTTCCATGCCAGGAGCCATTAGCCTTTTCTTATAAACAACCTTTATTTAGTAAAACCAAATGAAGAAGAGTCTGGATTTATTTTAAAAAAGAAAAATTGTCTATAAGAAATATAAGCCTCACATTGAGCACCATGTCTTGGTGCGGAAGCCCAGATTTAAAAGAACATTGCCTTTTGTTTCAAAAATAGAATGCAGTAGTGTCCTACCCAGAACAGAAGCAGGGTCTCCAAGGAGGGTGGTGCTGGCTATCCACCCAGGCCATGAAGTGGCTCATCTGACGTGAGAACCAGCCAATTGGAATGTCAAACGTGTGGCTTCTGAATAAAGAGGCAGAGAAAGATGTCCCCAGGAGAGAAGAAACATCAAATAGAACTGTAGACCTGCAGAGTTGGAAGGCACCTCGGCAACCAATAGTCTTCAAAATGTTAAGGCAATTGGGAAAGACCAGAAAAGTGAAGCAAATTTCCCCAAGGAACCCAGCCAGGGAAGACAGTGTCTTAACTCAGGTTCCCTCGAGAGCAGAGCCTGAGACAAAGGCTTGGGGGCAGAAGGTTTTGTGAGGGGTGATCCTGGGAAGCAGGGCTTAGGGAGCCTGAGACAGGGAAGGAGGAAAGCCAACCCCAGAGGGCATTGCCAAGATCACTGCTATGGGCAATGGGAACTCATATTTCAATAGGACCCCTGAGCAGGGCACAGACACTCTGCCTCACATCCTCTGGCAGATCATCCAGATCTGCCAGAGGATGTGAGGCAGAGTGTCTCTGTCAGGTCCTGTCCCCGGTGGCAGAGAATTGTCCCCAGAGCTTTAACGCCCCAGCACCTCTGCACACAAAATCCAGGACTGCTGGCTCCCAACTGCTCACCTGCCTGCCTGCCTGATTGCCCCTAACTGCTTCTGCCTGCCAGCATGATCACCCCCTAACCACTCCCTTGCCAGCCTGATTGACACCTAACTGCTCCCCTGCCAGCCCAATTGCCCCTAACTGCCCTCCCCTGCTGGCCTGGTCCCCCCCAACTGCCCTTCCTTGAAGGCCTGGTTGCCCCTAACTGCCCTCCCCTGCCAGCCCAGTCACTCCTAACTGCCCTCCCATGCTGGCCTGGTCACTTCTAACTGCCCTCCCCTGCAGGTCTGGATTTCTCCAAACTGTCCTCCTCTGCAGGCCTGGTCACCCCCAACTGCCCTCCTCTGCTGGCCTGATCGCCCACAACTGCCCTCCCCTGATGGCCATTTTGTGGTAGCCATCTTGTGTCCACATGGGGGCGGCATCTTGTGTGTTGGAGTGATGGTCAATTTGCATATTACCTCTTTATTATATAAGATACCATTATATTTTTTATTTTTATTTATTTTATTTTATTTTTATTTTTTTAATTGATTTCAGAGAGGAAGGAACAGGGAGAGAGAGAAACATCAACGATGAAAGAGAATCATTGAATGGCTTCCTCCTGCATGCCCTCTACTGTGGATCAAGCCTGCAACCCGGGCATGTGCCCTTGGCCAGAATTGAACCTGGGACCCTTCAGTCCACAGGCCAATGCTCTATCCACAGAGCCAAACCGGCTAGGGCCAGAGACTCTTTATGTAGTGCCTTGAAGGCCAAAACTGTAAAGCTCTGCCATGTAGCATTCCAACTCTACCTTGAGGTCACAAAGTGACCTTGAACCCTAATGTTAAGAGGAAACACTGAGCTCCTTGAAGGCACAGACAGGACAGTGTCCTAACAGTATCCTGAGTTAGAAATTTTTCACCTCTAAAGCACCCTCAAAGCCCGCATTGTAATATGTAAGTCAGTATGTAAGAGAAGTCTGAAAGAAAATGAGTTCTTTTCTTTTTTTAAATTTATCTTTATTGTTGAAAGTATTACAGATGTCTCTTTTCACCCCCTTTTGCCCCCATTTACCCTCTCCCCCCCACCACTCCCTTTTTAATTTTTCTTATTGATTTTTCAGAGAGGAAGAGAGAGAGAGAGAAATATCAATGTGAGAGAGAAGCAACCCGGGTATGCACCTGACTGGGAATCAAACCCGCCACCTTTCGATGCACGGGATGACACTCCAACCAACTGAGCTACACTGGAGGGGCAAAAATGGGTTCATTCTAAAGGAGCATTTAAGCAGCATACCTCAGAAGCCAGAATCAATGCTCTCCTTTCCTTGCAAGGCTGTTTCTTATGTCCTTAAAGAAAACTCAGTTTACAAATTCACTGTAGGACCAGTGAAGTGTCTGGAAATATCAGAAATGACAAGAGATGCCAAAAATCTGCCTCATCCATTTGCAAGGTGCATACTAACAACCAAACAAATCCTGCCGCCCGATTTTACTGTTCCAGGTGCAGCGCTGGGCCCCCCCAGGAAGGCTTCAGAGCAATGCCTGGCCCCCCCAGGAAGGCTGAGGTGTAGCACCTGGCCCCCCCAGGAAGGCTGCAGAGCAATTCCTGGCCCCCCCAGGAAGGCCGAGGTGCAGCACCTGGCCCCCCCAGGAAGGCTGAGGTACAGCACCTGGCCCCCCCACAGGAAGGCTGAGGTGCAGCACCTGCCCCCCCCAGGAAGGCTGCAGAGCAATGCCTGGCCTCCCACAGGAAGGCTGAGGTACAGCACCTGCCCACCCACCCCCCCCCCCCGCCAGAAAGGCTGAGGTGCAGCACCTGCCCCCCCCACCCCTGAGGAAGGCTTCAGAGCAATGCCTGGCCCCCCCAGGAAGGCCAAGGTGCAGTACCTGGCCCCCGCAGGAAGGCTGAGGTGCAGCACCTGCCCCCCCCCCACCCCTGAGGAAGGCTGCAGAACAATGCCTGGCCCCCCCAGGAAGGCCAAGGTGCAGTGCCAGCGTGCCCCTCCCCCACCAGGAAGTATGGAGCAGTGCCAGGTGTCCCGCCAGGTTGGGTGAGTTCCCAGGAGCACAGCTGTGCCAGAGCCCCAGGGAAATGCTCAGCCAAATGCATGTATCCCGGGAGCCTCTCCCTCAGAGATAGCAGGGCATAGTTTAAATGATAGAGCAGAATGCCAAATGGATGTGAATTTTAAGATAAAACCTGTAACTGAACACTTTTGACACTGTCACGGCATCTGCAAGTAGCCGGGCCCCTCGAAGTAGAACTGGCCTCCTCTGCCCTAGAGAGACTCTGAGGGCAAACACCTGCGAGGGGAAAGCTCTCTGGAGTCAGACAGACCTGGATCCAAAAGATGCTCCCAGCAGAGGGTGAGGCAGTCAGTCTCTGCGGCTCAGACTCCTCGTCTGCCAACAGGTGGGTAGGAACATGGCTGCTGGGAGAATGCAGTGATATCTACATAATAAAAGCCTAAGCCACAGTTACAGGGAAACAACCAGAATGACTGGTCGCTATGATGTGCACTGACCACCAGGGGACAGATGTTCAATGCAGGAGCTGCCCCCTGGTGGTCAGTGTGCTCCCACAGGGTAAGTGCCTCTCAGCCAGAAGCTGGGCTCATGGCTGGCGAGCGCAGCGGCGGTAGCAGGAGCCTCTCCCGCCTCAGCGACAGCGATAAGGAGCAGTGAGCAGGCAAGTGGTAAGGAACGAGGGGTTCCAGACTGTGAGAGGACCCAGGCTGGGCTGAGGGACCCCCAACCCCACCTCCAGTGCACAAATTTCATGCACCAGGCCTCTAGTTCTAGAATAAAATGTCTACAATATACTCGGTGCATAATGAACACTTGTTTACTTCCTTATTTTTATAAGATGGAAGCAAATGGCAATTCAAGATTCAAGAAGAGCTTGAGCCCTGGCCAGGTGGCTCAGTTGGTTAGAGCAGTGGTTGGCAAACTGCAGCTCACGAGCCACATGCGGCTTTTTGGGCCCTTGAGTGTGGCTCTTCCACAAAATACCATGGCCTGGGCAAGTCTGTTTTGAAGAAGTGGCGTTAAAAGAAGTTTAAGTTTAAAAAATTTGGCTCTCAAAAGAAATTTCAATCTGTTGATATTTGACTCTGTTGACTAATGAGTTTGCCGACCACTGGGTTAGAGCATCGCCCCAAACACCAGAAGGATGCAGGTTCAATTCCCGGTTAGGGCATATGTCTAGGTTGTGGGTTTGATCCCTGGTGGGGGTGTGTACAGGAGGCAACCAAATGATGTTTCTGTCATATGTCAATGTTTCTCTCTCTCCCTTTCTAAAATTAGTAAACACACACACACACACACACACAAATCAATCCTCAGATGAGATTTAAAAAAAGAAAAGGGTTTAGCTGTGTGAGCTATGTGTCTGAGGAGCCTGCTGTACTAGTGGCCACAGTGCCTGCGCTCCCCTTCCGACCCTCCCCCCTCACTGGGACCCCACTGCCCTCCTGCTCGGACTCTGGGCCTGGTCTGTTCAGGCTGCTAGAGCAGAATGGTTATAAACAATATCTTCTTTCTCACAATTCTAGAGGCGGGAGTCAAGACACTGGCAGATGGAGTGCCTTGTGAGGGACTGCCAGGGTTCTTGTCCCAGCATTACAAAGGGGTGCAGCAATCTGGAGAAAGGGCTGATGCGTAGATTCAAGGAGTCCAAAGACAAAAGATAGTTTTGAAAGGCATTGGGGGTCAGAGGAGCTTCAGCTAAAAGAGCTAAAGACTACCCCTTGACTCAGGACCCGTGCTTTTATTAACACAACTAGTGGCCTGGTGCACGAAATTCGTGCACATTAAAAGGGGATTAATTAGAGGAAATAATTTAATATTGCTATTTGCCCTTTCTCTATAATAGAAGTGTCAGAGATGAAAGAAAATTAGTAAAATGTATATGAAAACCTTCCCCCTGTCAGAGTCTGGGGCACACCACAGGACCCAGAGTCCAGTCCCTGCCCACCCACATATGCCTTAAAATCATGTGAGACCCAGACCTGGCCAGCCCCCGCCACCTCATTGGGATAGATCCAGACCTGGCTAGTCCCACCATTGTCAAGCCCCGCCAGGCAGGGAACGTAGCCCTCAGTTCCCCTGGCCCGGTGCCAGGACGGGGGGGGTGCGTGGCCTGAGGTCCCCCAGCCCAGACCGGGGTGGGGGGGAGTGCCTTGAGGTCCCCTGTCAAACCCCACCAGGTGTGGGACTGAGATCCCCTGTCTAGTCCCGCTGGGTGGGCGGCATAGCCTGAGGTCCCCCGTCAAGCCCCGCCAGGTGGGGAGGAGGGGGGTGCAGCCTTAGGTCCCCCCTGGGCAGAGGGCACGGCCTGAGTTCCCCCGGCCCAGCACTGGGGGTGCACCTTGAGGTCCCCTGTCAAGCCCCACCAGGCAGGGGGGCACAGCATTAGGTCCCCTGGCTTGGTGCTGGGGCAGGGAGTGCGACCTGAGGTCCCCCAGCCTGGTGCCAGGGTGGGGGGCGTGGCCTGAAGTTCCCTGTCAAGCCCCACCTGGTGGGGGGCATGGCCTGAGGTCCCCCAGCCTGGCGCTGGGGCCGGGGGAGCAGCCTGAGGTCCCCTAGCCCAGCACCAGGATGGGAAGCGCACCTTGAGGTCCCCTGTCAAGCTCCACCAGGTGGGGGGTGCGGCCTGAGGTCCCCCGGTCTGGCACTGGGGCAGGGGGAGCAGCCTGAGGTCCCCTAGCCCTGCACCAGGACAGGAAGTGCACCTTGAGGTTCCCCGTCAAGCCCCACCTGGTGGGGGGCGTGGCCTGAGGTCCCTGCTGATTGCTTGTTAAGGCTCCTTATGGGAACTTGGCCTCAGCTGTGGGTGCAGCCATCTTTGTGATGGAGTGATGGTTAATTAGCATATTCCCTCTTTATTAGATAGGATTTGCCCTAAGGCAAGGTGGAGATAATACACTTCAAAGGGTAGGGTATCAAAGGGTAGGGTTTACAGAAGCATTGTCAGATTGGGGAATAGCCTACAGCTGTTCAGGTGTTTGGCCAACAGGAGGCAATAACATGCAGATTAAGATGCTCTGAGCTGTCTGGCAGTAGACAATCCTATTCAGGTTTGGGGAAATGCCCTTCAGCCATCCCAGATGATTCAGCCCTGCTGACATGCTAGGATTGGCTTCTGGCAAGGGACCACCTTCTTGTTCACAGAGGGCCACTTCTCCACCCTCAGGCCACGGAGGTCAAGGGAGCCCCTGTGGGTTTAAGGACACTAACCTGTTCCTGAGGGCCCCACCCTCAGGACCTGACCACCTCCCAAGGCTGCATGTCTTAACACTGTCACCCTGGGCTAGGGTTTCAGCACGTGGGCTTGGAGGGTGGGACACACTCCGCCTCCAGCAGCTCAGATGCTGGGATGTGAGGCACATGACAAGACAGAGGCTCTGAAGGCCTTTGCACTCCCACATGCTCGGCCACTGCCTCCTGCCAGCACCTTGAGAAGGGCGTGGTTGGGCACATGGCTGCAGAGAAGACCCAAGGGCAGCAGGGCCCTGTCAACTCAGTGTCCCAGCCGAAGCCATGCCAGGTAAGCCAATGGCCAGCCAACCCTGGAAATGTGGGCAAGCCCAGCCAGGTCCCTGGCCCCCTGCAGCAGAGCCGACACAGAGCGAGGTACCCGTTCCTTGGCGGTGTTCATCACCCACAGTGCAGGGAATAGGTAGCCGACCCAGTGTTCTGGCCTGAACTCTGTTCCCCAAAATTCATATGCTGCAGCCCTTACCCCTGTATCTCAAAATGGGAGTGTATTTGGAGGGAGGGCCTGTAGAGAGGTAACCAATGTATAATGAGTCCCTTAGGGTAGACCCTAATCCAATGTGACTGGGGTGTCCTTATAAGAGGAGAAATTTGGACACACAAAGGGACACCAGGGGCAGGAGTCTCGGGAGGTGCTGCAGGCATGCCCAGGAGGGAGCCCAGAGCAGTTCCTGCGGTGGCCCTCAGAGACCCACCTGCCAGCACCATGGTTTCCCCACCCTCCTCTAGCATGGTTAGAAAATAGGGTCTTATTGTTTAAACTCCCTTGTCTATGGTGTGTGGTTTGGCAACAAGCTGGGTAACACCGGGATCTCAAAGCTTAGACAAGATGCAGGCTCTGCTGGGCCTTCCAAGTTTCCATCACAGAGCTCTCAGAACTGCCCTGTGCAGTTGGCCCCAGGGCCCACGATGAGTCAGACAGTGTGCAGCGTGCCCCAGACCCCATGCTGAGTCAGTCAGTGTGCAACCTGCCCCAGACCCTGTGCTGAGTCAGTCAGTGTACAGCTTGCCCTGTGCTGAGTCAGTGTGCAGCCTGCCCCAGGCCCCGGGCCATGCTGAGTCAGACAGCTCCCTCTGGGCTAGACAAGTGCAGTGCAGCCCAGCCAGAGGGGTCGTCCTGCCCGCGCAGAGGAACTCAGGGCTGATGTCCCTTCCAATGTGCATCACCAGGACAGGAGGGCAGACAGTTGTATCAATGTTTATCCTTGTCCCTTCTCATGTGTTTTTAATCATATTTTTGTGCTGACAGTGACCACTGTCGAAGTTTCTTTAACTGACCAATGAAGAGTCCAAGGGAAAGCCACCCCAAAGAGCGTGGTTGAGGAGTTACATCTGTCAACATCTGCCATAATAAAATTTAAAATTAAGAAGTTTAAAAACAGCCCTCGCTGGTTTGGCTCAGTGGACTGAAGGGTCCCGGGTTCGATTCTGGTCAAGGGCATATGCCTGGGTTGCAGGCTTGATCCCCAGTAGGGGGTGTGCAGGAGGCAGCTGATTAATGATTCTCTCTCATTGATGTTTCTCTCTCTCTCTCCCTCTCCCTTCCTCTCTGAAATCAATAAAAATATATTTTTAAAAAAGAAAGAAATTTTAAAATAGTCATTTATTTTAAAATAGCAATTATAAACCCACTAGAGGCCCGGTGCACAAAATTCGTGCATGCGGGGGGGGGGGGGGAGTGGGTCCCTCAGCCCAGCCTGCACTCTCTCCAATCTGGGACCCCTCGGGGGATGTCCGACTGCCAGTTTAAGCCCGAGTAGGATCAGGCCTAAACTGGCAGTTGGACATCCCTCTCACAATCTGGGACTGCTGGCTCCTAACTACTCACCTGCCTGCCCGCCTGATCACCCCTAACCTCTGTCCCTTGCCGGCCTGTTCACCCCTAACCACCTCTGCTTCAGCCCCTGCCACCATGGCTTTGTCTGGAGGAACGTCCAGTCTAATTAGCATAGTACCCTTTTATTAGTATAGATCAGTGGTCGGCAAACTCATTAGTCAACAGAGCCAAATATCAACAGTACAACGATTGAAATTTCTTTTGAGAGCTGAAAACTGACTTCTGCTCATGGGCCACAAAGTTTCAATTGCACTGTATGTGCGCACCCGCACGTGGTATTTTGTGGAAGAGCCACACTCAAGGAGCCAAAGAGCCGCATGTGGCTCACGAGCTGCAGTTTGCCGACCACTGGTATAGATGGTTACTGAGCAGTGCATTCTGGGGAACATGGGGAAGTGACCTTATGACTCAGAGACCAGGGACTCCACAGGAAGCTGGGAGGTCCGGTCTCACTCAGCAGAGGACGGGCATTGGATCCACCTCCCAGCAGTGAAGGCTGAAGCGCGCTGCAGGTGCTGAAGTCCTTGTTGAAGTCTTCGCTCTGGAGCCTCTCACAGCGGTGAGTCCACGTCCCGGGAGGCTGCGCAGTGGAGGCGCCATGTTCCTTTCAGAAGAAACTGAGGATCTATCAGAACCTGCTGGCTGGGGGGAGGG
Organism: Plecotus auritus; assembly: GCF_963455305.1. Lineage (NCBI taxonomy): Eukaryota > Metazoa > Chordata > Mammalia > Chiroptera > Vespertilionidae > Plecotus > Plecotus auritus. The sequence goes on from NC_137776.1 coordinate 97,821,168, forward strand.
ACCAGGAGGTCTGCCTTGTGCCCACTTGCCAGTCCCCAGTCCTGCCCCATGCCACCCAGCTTGGTTCCCTGTGGTTCCCCGTTGGCCATCCAGTGATGGGAGCCTGCAGCCTGGGAGGGGGGGGACCGAGAGGTGTTCCATGCACCTCCTGGTGATCAGTCGTTTGGTCATTTATGGTCGTGACGCTTCTTGGCCTTTTATTATTATGACTAGAGGCCCAGTGCATGAAATTCATGCATGGGGGGGGGGGCGGGGTGTCCTTCAGCCCGGCCTGCACCCTCTCCAATCCTGGACCTCTCAAGGGATGTCCGACTGCTGGTTTAAACTGGCAGTCAGATATACCTCTCACAATCCAGGACCACTGGCTCCTAACCACTCTCCTGCCTGCCTGCCTAATGCCCCCAACTGCCCTCCCCTGCCAGCCTGGTCACCCCCAATGGCCCTCCCCTGCTGGCCTGGTCAACCCCAACTGCCCTCCCCTGCCAGCCTGGTTGCCCCCAACTGCCCTCCCCTGCTGGCCTGGCCACCCATAAACCCCTGCCAGCCTGATCACCCCTAACTGCCTCTGCCTTGGCCCCCACCACCATGGCTTTGTCCGGAAGGAAGTTGGACATCTGGAAAATGGCTGGTCAACCCGGTCTTATTAGCATATTACCCTTTTATTAGTATAGATAGATTATATAGGGTAAGATTGCTTAAATGGGGGTGGGAGCCTTTTTTCAGCAGGAGAAGATGCTTTTGGCAGACAAAAATACATAACCCCTATATCTGGACTGATAGCCAGCCGTATGCACTATACTGTCAAACTGGTCATTAAAAAATTGAACCGCTTTCTTACACCTTACACAAAACAGCTGTTGCCCTTAAAATCTCTCCTCAGCCCCCACCTTAGGTTCTGCCTTCGCAGTTCACCCAGAGCAGGTTCTGATTGGTCAGTTTCTATGCCAGTCAGCATCAAAAACTCTGCCTCCTAGGCAGCCATTGGCTCCTTGCAGTTCACCCAGATTTGGTTCTAATTGGTTGATTTCTATGCCAGTCAGGGTCAAAAGCTCCACAGTCATTGGCTCCTCACAGTTCACCCAGATTTGGTTCTGATTGGTCAGTTTTTTATGCCAGTCAGCATCAAAAGCTCCACCTCCTAGGCAGCCATTGGATCCTCTGGGAAATCCAGAATGGCCCCACCTTCACATTGGCACCAGCCCTTCAGTCACGCCCCCAGTCCACTACTGGATGTATCTCTGGCAGCTCTGAGAAGCAGCACCTCAGGTCTGTGCTGGTGGCAATTTTGAATTCTCATCCCTGACCTAACCTTCTTACAGTGTGAGCTCCGGGAAGGCAAGCATTTGTCTTGTTCATTCTTATTTCACTCATAGACTTTACCTGTGTCTGCATCTATGCTAGCACCGCATGGTGACCAGTCGAATGGTCGTTTTGGTCGTCACAGTCACTGCCTTTTTATATATATAGATTGCATCTAATGTAGATAACATACTATTATTAAAACTATTTTTTTTCCACAAAAGTATTTAGTGAGAAAGTGGGAATGTTACAGCTTTGCAAATCTCTTCACTGCCTAGCCTGACAGGACAGCTGGGTGCTCACACACACTCGCATGCACGCAAACCTGCTGCTGGAAGAGGGGCAGGGTGAATAGAACAGCCCTTTCTGATCACTGTGGGTCACGCTTCCTGACAGTTCACGACAACCAGACAAGGCAGTGTCTGCAGATAAGTTGCAATGTACAATAACAATAACTTTTGTTCTGAAATATTATCCATAACTTCCCATATTCTGTTGTTACAATAAAAATCTGTGGTTCTACCTTAATATACTCAAAATGGATGTGTTACCCATGCATGGTTTTCTCACTCAATTCTGCAGATGTTCCAAATGACAACACATTTCATTATACAATATCAAAAGGTGTATTAATACGGCATTGATTTTGTCAGTAAAACAGGTGGTTTTGTTTCTGTTTGTTTTTTATTGAGAACCCGTGTGGCAGGGAAGTAGTCCATGAGTTAACCCCTGCATGAGGTACATGGCCTCATTTTGGGCTAAGACCAGCAGGGCAGCTTACCCACAGCTGGTGTTTCATCAGTTGCAAAGATCAGCCCAACACTGTCTTCATGTTATCATAAGAAATGTTTTGAACTCACAGACACCCTGAATGGGTTTGGGGATCCCCAGCCCACACTTTGAGGAGCACTTCTCCAGGATGACACTGAAAAGATAGCCTGTCATCTTTTTGCCTTGTTTGTGAGTTTTTGATCATTTTTCTTAACACCTCTGATTTTCACAAAAATCTACAGATCATTTGAACGGAGCTGGAAGCAGGGGAGAGGGTGGAAAGGTGAGCAGAGCTAGTGGGGGGGGAGGGGTTCAGGCCACTGCCTGATGCATGTGTGAGCAAGACCCCCGAGGAGGGAGAGAGAGTGTGCACTGGGAAGCAGGCATTGAGGCAGGAAATCTCTGAAAGCAGACCAACTAGAGCAAGTGGGGGTGGGCTTTCAAGTTTCAAATGCAGCCCAGTATCTGTTTACCTTGTCTCACCAAAGTTAAATAGCAGATAATCACTGCAGGGTATATGCTCCTGGAAGCTCTCAGTAGATAAATTAAATTTCAAAAGAAACAACTGCTTAGAAATCCTTGTAAATATAGTCCTTTGCACCCAGCTTGTGAGTACTCACTGAGTACTTCTCCTGGAGGATGTCTGGCTCCTGAGAGCATGTGCCCATGTTTCTTGTGGATGATGGAGTGGAGCAGGGAGGAGTCAGCCACTCAGCCATTCCACCTAATGCCCTGTGCCTACTCTGTGCCAGGAGAGGGACAAAGTGCTGAGCCAAATCCAACCCAGCCCTCCTCACAGTCCAGTAAGAGGGAGAGCCACACAACTGAATACACAATACAAACAGACTGCATGCCCTTGGGGATAGGAATGTGGTACCACGAGAACATAAAATAAAGCTGCCCTGGGCTGGGGACTGAAACACTTCTGGAAAATAAAATCTGCTCTGTGATCCATGGACTCAGGTGGAGCTCATGTTCACGGGCTTTGAGGGCTGAGGGCACATGTGAAGAGGCCCTATAACACAGCAGCGCTCAGAGGCACGGCAGTGAGGAGTGGGGAGGCCATATTGGCCTCAGAGCCCATCGAAGAGTGGGGGTCATTACCCTGAGAGCAGTGTCCCAGGAGGATCCGTGGACGGGGTGGAGGGGCCAGATGCTGCTGGATGTCTATGGGTGAGGGCTGTGGAGTTGTGCGCAACCTCTGTCTGCCCCTGAATCCTGCTGTCTCCTCCCTCCTCCTGCGCACCCCCCCACACACCCCCACAGCTCCGCCCGCACTCTGCCGCAGCCTGGGTCCCTTCAGATTCAGCCAATGGGGATCCTGGAGGAGCACAGGGGAGGGAGGAGAGGAAAATCCATGGCCCTTCTAATAGTCACCCCATCCCTGCAAGGTCACCAAAGGTCACTGCTCCTTGAAGGAGGGCTGCTCCCTCTGACTCTCCCTGAATTCCCTTCTCCTGCAAAGGCAATGGCTAGGCTTCACCAAGCTCTGGGAGAGAAGAGCAGACCTTTAACCCCCGAACATGGGTCACCGGGTTTGGGCTGTCCTCCCACTGCGCATACAGCCAGAGTGTGTCCGGCACTCCTCAGGGGTCTGCACTCACAGCCCGGCACCCCCCACACCCACCTCATATGCCAGCGAGACCCACTTCTATGGCAAATGCGGGGGCAGTTCCTACAGGAAAATGTCAGGAGGAGCGGTTAGTGAGAGTGTGAGAAGAAACAAGTCATCTTTTCTGTCAAAGAACAGTTTAGACAGCAGCCATTTTGGACTGCGAGACTTGGCAGCCACCATGTTGGCCGCATGGTTTGCAGCTCCCCTGGGGGCCACCATCTTGAAACAGCAAAGGCCAACCCCTCTCTTTGCATTAGCCAATCAGGAAAGACTGTGCGCCTGAGCTCCAATCAAGAGCAAGTGACAGGTCACATGCGTCAGGGATTATAAAGCCCAGCAGACCTTCTGCTCGGTGTGCTGCACTTCCAGACCATGTGTGCACACCCTTCTAGGTAGAAGCAAAGATGTTTCCCTGCTGCCTGCCAGAGTATGTTTTGTGTTCTACCAGGACCCCTGACTTGGGGGGCTTGCCTTATTTCTAACAAGAGGAACAGCCACAGAAGCTGGTCGCGATGTGAACTGCATCATCCCCTCCCCACTAACCCTCCCAGGCTCCCCTTCCCAGCCAGCTTCTTTCTGGCCTTGTGCTCATGCTCAGCTGGTGGCACAGCCTTGCTGTCGTTGGGGGGAATTGGTGGGGGAGTGGGGGGGGCTGAAACCCTGATCACCTTCCACTCAGGCAGGGCGAGGCACCTGTCTTATCCATTCACTGATAAAATTGGGCAAAGGAACACCAAGAGACACCAATAAATAGCCTGGATGCCAAAATTCCCCCAGCCCTCAGATATGTCACAGCAGCCCTTTCTTCTCCTAATGACCAAGGTTAATTGCCCGACCTAGGTGGTGACCCTGCCTCCTGCCTGGGGTGTTTTCACACAGTAGCCTAAAGTGCTCAGGCTGTAGCCATAGCTCCCACTCGCATTCACACTCGCATTCGCACTCGCATTCGCACTCGCACTTGCACTCGCACTCGCACTCCGTCCCATGGCAGGCATTCCTCATTTGGAAACCAGGGCCTTCAGCCTGAGAAGGCAAACCCCTATTTTGTGAAAACTGCTGTTTGGAATTCTCTGCTGTTTTTCTTAGACGGCCTCTTATTCTAAAAAAATAACTTTGCTTTCTAGCCTGCTTTAGCCTGCTTGAATAATGAGGACCATAAACTTAGCTGTCTGACCTGGTAGGCCAGAGACTAGATATGCCCATAATTTTAGCTGTCTGACCTTGTAGGCCAGAGACTAGATGTGCCCATAATTTTTAGAACTGTGTTTGTTTTCAAAGACAGCAGCGAGATAACCACTAATTGCACAGAGGGCTGGCTCCTTAATAAAAAGGGAAGTTCTGCTTGTAGCCTTGCTTAGAATTTGAATTCATTTTCTCTAAGCCCACCGCGGTGAATAAAGTGTGACTCCAAACTCTCCTGCATTGTTTGATTATTCCGGTTTTCTGCAACATAATTTGGTGCCTTGGCCTGGGAAAACCAACCCATGCTTGGCTTTTTAGCCTCTGGTGAGTGGACCGGGTTTGGGGCCCGGGGGTGTTCCACAGGCCTCCGGGAGGCACTGCTCTGCTGAATTAGCAGAATTAAACCGGGGGACTCTGGGCGCTCCCGGACCTCAGCCCAGGACCCGGCCAGCAACTGGAGAGAGTAGACGGACACTTCTGGACCTGTCGACAGAATCGGTAAGGTAGGGGCCCTGTCAGTTCAGCCCACTCCAAGTGAGTGGAAGGGGGAGCTTGATCACCTCCCTGGAAGCTATACGGCTTCCTCAGGCAAATTAATCAGGAATTGGGTGGATTGTTGTTTAAACTCTGATTGAATGTCTGGTGAAAGTGTGTGAGTGTGGAGGGAGGGGGCCTGCCCTCTTCTCTCCTTTGTGTGGCTCCACGACTTCAGTTACGGAGTCCGAGTGGGCCCCAACCTGCGGTTCCGCGATTCGTCATATGGCATAACAGTGACTCACCCCCATGTGGAGGTGACCAGGCCCGGGGTTTATAAGGGTGCACCTTAGCTAAGACAAATCTAAGCTCCCAAGGGACGTAGCCAGGCAGGCATCTGAGTGAGGATCTGTGAAAAGAGGTCACCCCATCCCTTGTCTGTCTCGCACCACCGATCATCATGGGGTCAGGACAGAGTAAACCCACTGTTCTTAATTGCATGTTGAAAAATTGTAAAAAGGGATTTGATGGAGATTATAGAATTAAAATGAATTCTGAAACATTGAGGAAATTCTGTGAAGTGGAATGGTCATCCTTCGGGGTTGGCTGGCCCTCGGAAGGCTCTTTAGATGAAGGATTGGTCAGGGTGGTGTGGAATGTAGTCACAGGAGATCCTGGACACCCAGATCAGTTTCCCTACATAGACAGCTGGTTAGAAATTGCTCAAACCTTGCCGCCTTGGGTCCAGTTCTGCGTGTGTAAGAAGGGACAGAGTAAGGTTTTAGTAGCAGGAGGAGGCAGGCAGGGCAGGAGCAGGCTAAAGAGAGGCAGGCAGGGCAGGAGCAGGTCCCTCAGAAGGAAGTTCAACCCCCTATTCTACCAGACCCCCCCCCCCTGAGGAAGTCCCACCAGTGTTACCACCTCCATATGAGCCACAGGCAGCACCAAGTGCCCCCCCTGCTAGCCTGGAAGGTCTGGAAAGTCTGGAAACACCGCCTCCCTCCATCTCCCCTCCACCAGGCTCTCCAGAGCCGGTTGGGTGGCGCCTGCTTTCAGCCGATCAAGGGCCCAAACAACAGCCGGCAGGTCAGATGCCTCTCAGGGAGATTCGGGGTGCCCAAATGCTTGGTGAAGATGGGACCTTACAGGAAGGAAGGCCGGTCTATTATTATCAGCCCTTTACCACAAGTGACATTCTGAATTGGAAGCAACACACCCCAGCTTATTCTGAAAAACCTCAGGCCATGATAGACCTCCTAGAAATGATCTTCCAGACCCAGAAGCCTACCTGGGTGGACTGCAAGCAGCTCCCTTTTGCATTCTTTAACACTGAGGAGCGTATGAGAGTAATGACAGAGGCTCAGAAGTGCTCCAGACCCAGGCCCCGGCAGGGACATTAGACACAGACAGATGGGCAAGAGAGGCCCTCCCCGATGAGGAACCTAATTGGTCCCTGAACTCAGAAGACAGAAAGACCAGGCTAGAAAGATATCGGCTGGCTCTCCTTCAGGGGGTCAGGGCCGGAGCCAAGAAGCCCACCAATATGGCTAAAATCTCTGAGGTTTTCCAGAAGCCTGATGAAAGTCTAGCAGCTTTCTATGAGAGACTATGTGAGACATACCGGATCTACACTCCCTTTAACCCTGAGGCCCGGACACTCAAACCATGGTAAATGCTGCCTTTGTAGGCCAAGCCCAGCCTGATATCAGGAGAAAATTACAGAAGCTGGAAAGGTTTGCAGGAAAAAATGCTAGTGAACTGCTAGAGATAGCCAACAAGGTTTTCATCAACCGAGACAGGGCAGCAAAAAAAGAGGAGGAAAAGAGAATACAAAGAAGGGCCAATGTGATAGCAGTGGCTTTCAGAGGTTCGGGCCCCCAGACAGCCCAAAAAGGGAAGCAAGAAGACGGATCAGGAGAGAAAGGAAGAGCAAGCCTGAGACGGGACCAGTGTGCCTATTGTAAGGAAACAGGGCACTGGAAAAATGAATGTCCCAAATGGCAGAGCAAGAAGATAGGGTCCCTTTTTCCACCCAGTCGCTATCAATCAGAACCACCTGAAGCAGACCTTATTGGGCTGGCAGCAGCTGACTCTGACTAGGACGAGCCCATGGTCAGAATGAAAATTGGGGGCCAGGCTGTAGACTTTATGGTTGATACGGGAGCAGAGCACTCAGTAGTCACACACAAAGTAGCACCTCTCTCAGGGAAGGAGGTCACCATTATTGGAGCACCTGGGGACCAGACCCGTAGACCATTCTGCCGGCCTCGCCAATGCCAACTTGGCGGCCACCGAGTAATTCATGAATTCCTGCACTTGCCAGATTTTCCAGTACCTCTGATGGGTAGTGGCCTTTTAGCCAAAATGGGGACAGAAATCACTTTTGCTCCAAATGGCTCAGCACAGCTTCGCCTAGGTGAGGAGACCTCCCCAATGATCCTGTCCTTAGCAGTGCCCCGGGAGGAAGAATGGAGACTTTATGCCCCTCAGTCAAAGGCCTCACCTTTAGAGCCTGAATTAGAAGAAGAATTCCTGCTGGTCTGGGCAGAAGGAAATCCCCCTGGCCTGGCCAAAGACCGTGCCCCGATACTAACTGACTTAAAGCCTGGGGCACAGCCTGTCAAAATCCGCCAATATCCAATTCCACGAGAGGCACGCCTAGGAATTCAGGTCCACTTAGACCGGCTACTTCAGTGGGGACTCCTTAAAAGATGTCAATCACCATGGAATACTCCCCTCTTGCCTGTCAAAAAGCATGGGACTAATGACCACCGCCCGGTACAGGATTTACCGGCTGTTAATGAAGCTGTTATAACCTTGCATGCGACGCTGCCAAACCCCTACACACTTCTAGGACTTATTCCATCAGAAGCGGAATGGTTTACATGCCTAGATCTGAAAGATGTCTTTTTCTACCTCCGATTAGCCCCCTTCAGCCAGCTGCTTTTTGCTTTTGAGTGGGAAAACCCAAATACGGGAGCCAAGGAGCAGTTCACCTGGACCAGACTTCCACAAAGATTTTAAAACTCCCCTACTCTCTTTAGTGGAGCACTAGCATCTGATTTATCTAAGTTCCCAGGACAGGACTTGGGGTGTGTTCTACTCCAGTATGTAGACGACCTCCTACTAGCCAGTTCCACACGAGCTCAGTGCTGGGAAGGGACACGAGCCCTCCTGAGACTGTTAACTGAAACAGATTATAGAGTGTCCAAGAAAAAGGCACAGATTTGTCAGAAGGAAGTCAAGTATCTAGGCTTCCGAATCACCCAAGGGAAACGAAGGCTAGGGACTGAAAGAAAGCAGGCAGTATGTGCCATCCCAGTCCCCAGCACCCGGCGGCAGATTCAGGAATTCCTGGGAGCAGCAGGGTTCTATCGAATTTGGATCCCAGGGTTTTCAGACCTGGCCAAGCCTCTCTATGAAGCTTTAAAAGGGGAAGAGAAGGCACCCATTGCATGGGGCCCTGAGCAGGAGAAAGCCTTCATCAGAATAAAGGCAAAGCTCACTGAGACCCCAGCACTCGGGCTACCAGATGTGACACGAGACTTTAATCTTTTTGTTCACAAGAAGAGCGGGGTAGCCCTAGGAGTTCTAACCCAGGAATTTGGACCTTGGCAAAGACCAGTAGCCTATCTCTCCAAGCAGATTGACCCAGTTGCCTCTGGGTGGCCCCCGTGTCTCAGGGCCCTTGCAGCCATGGCATTATTAGTCAAAGAAGCAGATAAGCTTACCCTGGGACAAAGCTTAAATGTAAAAGTACCTCATTCTGTTATTACTCTAATGGAAGCAAAGGGGCAGCGCTGGCTAACTCATGCTCGGATGACTCAATACCAAGGATTGTTAAGTGAGAACCCGTGGGTACGATTAGGAGCAGTAAGAACTCTTAATCCTGCTACCTTTCTACCTGTTGCTGAGGGGGCCCCTGAACATGATTGCCTGGAAGTCCTAGAGGAGGTTTACTCTAGCCGGCCAGATCTAACGGATAGGCCCCTGCCAAACCCGGACTTGGTATTGTTCACAGACGGCAGCAGCTTCTTAGATGAAGGAAAAAGACGAGCTGGGTATGTAGTGGTATCAGACTTTGAGACAATCGAGGCACAGGCCCTGCCAGAAGGATGGTCAGTGCAGAGGGCAGAACTTTGGGCCCTTGCCAGAGCCTTAGAACTCAGTAAGGATAAGCGTGCCAACATCTACACTGATTCACGCTATGCCTTCGCTACCCTGCATATTCATAGGGCTATATACAAGGAAAGGGGGCTTCTGACGGCGGGAGGAAAAGGAATAAAAAATCAAAATGAGATTTTAAAGTTACTAGAAGCAGTTTGGGAACCTAAAGAAATAGCTGTCATTCATTGCAAAGGTCACCAGAAAGGGAAAGACAGTGTCAGAAGGAAACCAGCGTGCTGACGCCGCAGCAAAGCAGGCTGCCAAAGAACAAGCAGCACCGGCACGGATCATGTTGGCCCCCGAATTACCTGAACCTCCAAAGTACACTCTGCAGGAGGAGGAATGGGCTTAGTGAGAAGGGGGCAAGAGAACAAAGGAAGGTTAGTAAATACTCCCAGATCATAGGGTCTATGTCCCAGAACAGTTAGCCCATAAGGTAGTCCTCCAGCAGCATGAACTTACTCATTTAGGGAAGACTGCCCTAGAAGCTTTGTTAGGCAGATACTACCTAATTGCCCGTCTTCCCTCCTTGTGTGCCTCAGTTTGTCAGCGTTGCCTCCTCTGGGCTCAGAACAATGCCAAACAGGGTCCTGTGGGACCGATAGGAGTTCAGCGCTGTGGGCAAGCTCCCTTTGAGGACTTAGAAGTAGATTTTACTGAAATAGGGCCTAGCAGAGGAAATAAATACCTACTAGTCTTTGTTTGTACCTTTTCAGGCTGGGTCGAGGCATATCCCACTTGCACAGAAAAGGCGAGAGAAGTCACTAAAGCATTGTTAAAGGACATAATTCCACGGTATGGAATGCCTGTGACCATAGGGTCTGATAATGGCCCAGCCTTTGTAGCAGAAATAGTATAACAGGTAGCTAAGGCTTTAGGAATTAAATGGAACCTACATACAGCTTATAGGCCTCAGAGTTCAGGGAAAGTAGAATGCATGAACTGGACTCTAAAGCAGACTATGGCTTAGCTATGCCAAGAGACAACCTTACCCTGGACAGATATCTTGCCTCTTGTACTCCTGCGGGTACGCTGTGCCCCGAGGGCTAGGGTAGGTTTCTCTCCCTTTGAAATTCTATATGGTAGACCCCCTCCCTTAATTCGGCCAAAGGGAGATTTGGGGGAAATAGGAAACTTAGAAATCCAGAAGCAACTACAAGGACTTGGAAAAACTGTCTTTGAGATCCACAGATGGGTTACTGACAGACTACCCATCTCTCTAGGAACAGCTGTACGTCTTTATAAACCTGGAGACCAGGTTTGGGTAAAAGACTGGAAAAAAGAGCCCCTTAAACCACTTTGGAAGGGACCCTACCCAGTCATACTAACCACTCCCACAGCTCTCAAGGTTGCAGGACTGAATAACTGGATTCACCACTCTCGGGTGAAATCAGGCCACCAGCCGAGCGACGCCCAGCCTGAGTGGAAGGTGACCTCTGACCAGAAACACCCCCTGCGGATCACCCTCAAGAAAACAACGGACCTGGCTGATCAACCTGCTCAAAGGGATTCAGAAATGCCCTGCTGAATTCTTCCTTACACTAATCTTTCTTTCTTATCTTCTCTTAAATGTGAAATGCTCTGGTATTTCTGGATAATTATTGTTTTTATCTTTCTAATAATTCTCATTTTGTCTTTTTATGAGTGCCGCCAGAACCCAAGGCTAGTCCCAGGAGGAGAGCTCTTCTGCCCTTGCTGGAACACAGAGGCACCATAAAATTACTGCTTCTACACAGCAAGGGAACACAATGAAGCTAAGGCTAATTCTTTCACTGTTACTGAACTCTCTTAATCTCGACCACTCACAGGTCTACACTCTGCCCCTTAAGAGCTTCCTAAGTCCCCACTATCTCTACCGAACGCTTAACCTTACCCTTTCCCTCTTAAATCAGACCAATCCAGCCTTAGCCAGGGAGTGCTGGCTCTGTCTTCCCCTCTCATCTACAAGCTACACGGCAGCCCCCACCTCCCTGCACGCATGGTCTGATTCTAGTCTGTCCTCCCATTATAAAATACATGGAGGACCTCCATTCCAACTTATGCACCTCAATGAACTTTATAACTTCAAAATCACAGAGATGACAAAAGGGACACTTACAGGCAGAGCCGTCCAGCTACTCCAAACTTATCTAAATGACATAGCACCACACCGATCCAACAAGGTTCCTACCTTTGGACTGGTAACCACTAACACTGCCTTAACGTTTCAGTCACCCCTCTGCATCAAAAGGGAACTCCCTGGAGGAGATGCTTTGGGACATCTTGATCAACACCTCTGCAATTTTACTCTCAACCTAAAACCTGCCTCTAATTGGGTTAACTATGTTGTCACCCAAACAGCTCCTTTTCGGAACTCTGTTCGATTTTCAGCAGGGCCCACCATTTCAGCAGCCTTCCCAACCACTGACCCCTCTCGGTTCTGCTCAGGCCGACCCCGCACCTGCTCAAGGTTTCACCCATGGCAGGATTGCACATTGAACCGACAGGCCTCATGCCATCGCCTCCCTTCCCATGGGCTCACACACTCTAAATTCTGGGTAGAGATTGACAGGAAATTTATTTTCTTTGAAAACACCACCTCTGGGGCCACACAAAATAATCCTCGAGGCCCCTTTCAGCCTCTAACAGGGGAAACCTTGGCAGGAACTCTCTCTGTCTGGGAACAGGAGAATAGCAAGCTCACGCACCTCTTTACCATTGAGAATACCTTCTGTTTGGAGACCCAGGGAATTTTCTTCCTCTGTGGCACCAATACCTATCTCTGTCTACCTGCCAACTGGACTGGGACCTGCACTCTGGTTTACCTAGCCCCCGAAATAGACATTGCCCCCAACAATCAGTCCTTGCCTGTCCCGGTAATACACCATATCCAATACAAAAGAGCAGTCCTGCTAATCCCTCTCCTTATAACACTTGGCATTTCAGCAGGGGTTAGCACTGGAATAGGGGGACTGGCAACTTCCCTCTCCTACTATCAGAGTCTATCCAAAGACCTTGCTGACAGTTTAGAGCAGGGGTGGGCAAACTTTTTGACTCGAGGGCCACAATGGGTTCTTAAACTGGACCGGAGGGCCGGAACAAAAGCATGGATGGAGTGTTTGTGTGAACTAATATAAATTCAAAGTAAACATCATTACATAAAAGGGTACGGTCTTTTTTTTATTTCAATAGTTTTATTCATTTCAAACATTTTAACAAGAAGAATGTAAACACTAATTATTATAATTTGAAACTTCAAAAAATGGAGGAATCATAGCACAATAACATACCTTATATTGAAGATGGCAAAGGCAAAATAAAATTGCCTAACAAAGGAAAGGTACAAAAGCCTTTCAAATTAAACTTAAATATAATAAAATAATTTAAAACTAAAACAAATAGAAAAGAACAAAATGTGTAAACAGTAAATTAAACATTTTCTTTAGTGCAACTTCCAAATTATGCCCGGGACGTAGATGTAGATGGCAATGTAGACTGGGTTGAAAGGTTTTTGGTCTTTAAAACATCAACTTCAGTGGGAACAGTGTTGTTGGTCTCCTTTTTAGCTAATGCTCTGATACTGTGCTCTCCAGGGTCGTGTCTCCCTACATCACCACGATAACGTGTATACGCATTCCCAGGGTGATGTCGGGGGACGGGTCCGCGGGCATTACAAGGAGCCTCTGGAAGATTGAGAGGTTGTTCCTTCTACTGAATGGGCGGATATAAATCTGCCCACTCAGAAGAAGGAGCTGCGGCCGTGTTTCCCGACCTTGCCATGTTAACACTGCTGCTGGTGAAGGAGCGGAGGGGAGAGCAAGAGAACCCTCTGCTCTTTCGGCTCCGCGGGCCGGATAGAACAGCCGAACGGGCCGGATCCGGCCCACGGGCCATAGTTTGCCCATGGCTGGTTTAGAGGAAATAGCTCAAAGTATTGTTGCAGTACAGGATCAGATTGACTCACTGGCAGCCGTTACTCTCCAGAATTGAAGAGGACTAGACCTTCTCACAGCGGAGAAAGGGGGGCTGTGCCTGTTCCTTGAGGAAGAATGCTGTTTTTATGCTAACAGTCTGGTATTGTAAGGGATGGGGCCAAGAAACTAGCTGATCGAGCTTCAAAAATAAGACAGGAGTTATCTGAGAACTGGGCTGCATTGCGGGTGGGGGGGGGGAGAGTCTGGAAATGGCTCCTTCCATTGACAGGACCACTGTTAATGCTACTCATAGCCATAACCCTAGGACCATGTCTTCTAAATCTGTTAACTCACTTTATCTCATCCCGTCTAGATCCCTTTAAACTTCAAATGCTCCTACAAGCCAGAAGAATTCCCTACAAACCTCTCCAAGAGGAAGAAACGGGATGTTAACCCCTTGGATGGCGCCCCTTTCCAGCAGGAAGCAGTAAAAGAGTTTCGACACCCCTGTTCACCATAACATCCCATGGTTATTGTACCACAAGGCTGAAAAGCTTGTGGGACAAGGGGGGAGGAATGAGAAGGCAAACCCCTATTTTGTAAAAACTGCTATTTGGAATTCTCTGTTGTTTTTCTTAGACGGCCTCTTATTCTAAAAAGGTAACTTTGCTTTCTAGCCTGCTTTAGCCTGCTTGAATAATGAGGACCATAAACTTAGCTGTCTGACCTGGTAGGCCAGAAACTAGATATGCCCATAATTTTAGCTGTCTGACCTTGTAGGCCAGAGACTAGATGTGCCCATAATTTTTAGAACTGTGTTTGTTTTCAAAGACAGCAACGAGATAACCACTAATTGCACAGAGGACTGGCTCCTTAATAAAAAGGGAAGTCCTGCTTGTAGCCTTGCTTAGAATTTGAATTCATTTTCTCTAAGCCCACCGCGGTGAATAAAGTGTGACTCCAAACTCTCCTGCATTGTTATTCCGGTTTTCTGCAACAAGCCCAGAGGCCAAAGCTGCAAACATAAGAAGAACAGTTCTCTAACGAGGTCACTGGGTCGTGTAAGAGAGGCCACGACCCCCCATGCCCAGGAGCCTCTTCGCTGAGGCCCTGCTTGGGACAGACAGCAGGAGTCCTCTGCAAGCAGCACCCAGGAGCTGGCCAGCAAGTGCTTCGCTGCTGGAAGGGTGCTGAGGGCTGGGCTGAGTGTCACAGCGCCCACCACAAGCAAGCAGCAGCTAGCACAGAAGCAAAGGAAGAGAGAATGAGCACAGGGAGGGAGAGTCTGGTGACTTGTAAAGAAGCAACATCCTCACTAAAGGAGGAGCGGGGGACCGGTTGTGGTCAAGCGATTGTCCTGAGGACTGGGTGATGCCCACGAGATCGGGACCAGAATGTACGGTAACATGCATTTCCTCACTGGGGAAGCATAGCCACTCACTTGCAGGTGGAAACAGACTGAACTTCCATGCAGGCTTGGGATTTGCCAGGTGAGCTGAGAGGTTTAGGAGACATGCGAAGTCCAAGCTCTGTGAGAAGAGAGCTGATGGTGATGAAACAGGAACTTTAGGGGAATATAGGGCGGCTTAGGGAATTTTTAGAATTAGGGTCCATGGAAAAACACAGGGCTACAGACTGGGAGAAGGTACATCTCCATAACACAAGGAAGCCAGGTGCAGTTATATTTCCATAAGACAAGGGAGCTGGAAGTAGCCAAACTAGGTCTATATTTACAAAATAAAGAAGAAGGAAGAAAGCCCAGAAGGAATGGAAGGACTATGAGGGAGGTGGGCCTTAGGAATCACTATAGTAACCAATTTGGAAGAGAATATTGATCAGTCAGAGGGGATATCAGGACACAGGAACTGCAGCCTTTATAAACCATGGAAACAGGAAGTCAGTGGGACCCTTTCCCCGCCCCACCTGAGACTCAGTTCATTCTGTGGGACTCTTTCCCTCTCACCACGTGGTGAGAGTCTGTACTTGTTCTTCAATAAATCTCCACCTTTGCTATACTACCCTCTGTCCGTGGATTCATTCTTTGACTCCAGCAGACAAAGAATCCGGGTTCCAGTCCAAAAATTCCATATCAGTGGCGAGACTGAAATGGTCAATGGCCATGAGGGACTCATCGGACTGAAGAGCCTGCACAGAGGGCATCTTTGAACGAGCACCCAGAGGCTGGAAAGCTGAGATCGGAGCCAGGCCCTGGGACCGGCACCTCTGCAGGTGGTACGGTTGGGGTGAGCTCCCCTGTGTGAGCGCCATGGCGCCCAGGTGGAGTGGGGAGTGGTTACAGGAGGGTCGAACTAAGAGACCGGCCTCTTGGAAGACCACCTGTGTAGATGGACGGCTCCCACCAGATCTTGGCAGACTGAGAGCCGGAGGGCAGACAGGAGCCACAGGCAGCTTCTGAGACAAGGGCAAAGTGGCCAGCAGAACAGTGCTTTCCTCATTTCCTAACAAGAAACGGAAGGTCCACAAGCCTGAGTGAGCTTCCAAGGACTGGGCCTCAACACATAATCGGAGCCCTGACCTCCAGCTCCCTCCCAGGCCCCTTGCTCGCTGCCCAGCCTCAGCGTCACCCCTGGCACAGGCCTCAGGCCTGGCCCTGCCTCCGGGACACGGCCCCGCCTCGCCTGGGCCGCTCTTCCCTCACTTCCTTGCTCTGGTCACACAGACTCAGGTTTTGTGCCTCAGGACCTTGGCATGTGTTGTTGTATCGAAAATCAGCAAGCTGGACAAGACGCCTTAATGAGCTGTTAGGAGTCATCTTTATTGCGCGCAGATTCAGAGCAGATTACCTCTGTCAAATTCTGAACACCCAAAGGAGGAAGCATTCTCTTTTTATATCTTTTAGGTCCTTGTGTAAGTTATTTTTACAGACAATTTGTAACCTTGAGTACATATCATATCTAACAAACACCTGTAACCTTGAGTACATATCATATTTATACAGACACCTGGCATGGGAGTATTATCAGTATCAGCCCTTTACATTAGATGGCTAGCTTGCAAGGTCAGACAGTTAGGTTTATCTTTTCTATTATTTAAGCTAAAAAAAACACAAAGTTATTTTTCAGAATAAGAGACCATCTAAAAATAACAGAGTTGACCTACAGAATAAGAGACTGTCTAAGAATAACAGAGTAGTTCAAACAACAGTTTCAAACAGCAGTTTTCCAAAGGAGGGATAACTATGCTTCAGTGTAACCACAAAGAAACCCTTCCTTTGATGCAACCTTCCCTCGTTTCCTCCCCTTGTTCACACGGGCCTCACCCCACACCCGCCTCACCCACCTCCTTCTTCCTCGGCATCCACTCGGTCATCACTCAGCGCTCAGGGCAGTGAGCTAATAATTTTAGGGAACAAAGCCTCAGGTCAGAAGCAGTTTCAAGCAAACTGAGGTCATATCTGGGCCTCAGCTGTCTCTGCTGCAGGCCCGGGAAAGCTGGCCCAACACCCCTCCCACCCCCTCCTGCAGAGCTCTTCCAGGACACCCCAGCTCAGTGGGCGCCTGGGTCCCCGGCTTTCTTGTTTGGAAGGCACAGCTAGTCTTACTTCCTGCATGTGTTCTCCTTGCAGCCCCCGCCCTGCCTCCTCGCACACACTGGACTCCAGCACTCCCCAGCCTCCTGGTACCGGGCTCATCCATCACACCTTCGAAGCTGATTGTGCCCCGTTGTCCTGTGCCCCGTTGACCTTAGGTCCTCCACATGACGATTCTTCCCCGGGCCCAGCTCTAGGTGCTCAGCGCAGCGGTTGCCAGCCAGTGGTCCGCGGACCACTGCTTTTCCGTGAGATCCAAAAGGCTGGCGACTGCTGCTCCAGAGGACAGCCTGCCGGAGCACCAGGCCGAGGTCCCTTTCCATGTGCCACCCCCTGCCAGGCAGCCTGTTGTGCAGTTGGGCAGGGGAGGGACACATCCACTAGCCCCAGCAGTGTCCCCCAGTCCAGGTGACCAGCCCTCCTGTGCTGCCCAGGCCAGTGTATCTTTTGGAGAGAGAAGCTGAGAATGGAAAGCCTGCAAGCAGCACCCGCCAGCCCCATCCCCGGAGAGGCTGGGAAGTGTGGGCATGCTTTGCCTGAAACACCTGCCCCCCTTTTGTGTGGCTCACCCCCTAAAAGTCCCTGACTGGGCTTTAGATGCCCATTCTTTGTCATTTGTCTGCTTTGCATTTATTTGCACACAGGACAGGAGATAAAATGTCGTGAGAACACAGACTGGCACGCGGAGGCCTCCTCTCCAACAGCCGCCGCTGACGCTGCTCTGCATGAGTCACCTGAGTCCTTGGAATGTGAGTTGGCTCCTGATTGTCCCCATAAGGAACTGGAATTGCAAGGAAAGGGCATGTGAAACAGGAAGTGCACAGGGGACAGGAGGCAGGGACAGGCCACGCCATTTCAGGAACTGGCTCCGCTGAACAGTCACAGGCTCGCACCCAGCTGCCAGGGGTTCTGTCCCACCGTGTCCTCCGCAGGAGGCAGACCCCCAGCAGCTGCCACCCAGCTCCTCCAAACCCCTCTGCCCCCACTTTCAGCTCCCCACCTCGACCCTCCTCACCTCTTGCCTCCTAACTGACCTGCTCACTTTCGACCTTGTCTCTGCCCTCAGACTCTAGTAGCAGGAAGAGCTATGTACTGCACATGCAGAGCAGGTAAAGTCACACTTCCTCTTTAAAGACTAAAGGCTCCCCAGTGTACCTGCACTCTCTCCCAGCTAACTCTGCCCCAGCCAGAGATGCAGAGCCAGGCACTCAGTGCCGTGCCAAGGCAGTGCCAAGACAGAGGAGGCACACACTCTGGACCCAGAGGAAGGGTCTACCCCAGCCTCGAGGTGACCAGCCAGGTAGAAACACCAGAGAAACTTCCTAAAGGAAGTGCCACTTAAGCTCAGCTCTGAGGAACAAGAGCGAGTAACCCCAGAGGACTCAGAGCAGGGTGTGCTGCACAGAGGCTGGGAGATGCAGCTGGGGAGGCGGGCAGGGGAGGGGGAGGCCTTTAGGGAAGGGGGAGGCAAGCCCGGAGCTCTAGGGAACCGGATGGAGGCCCCACCCAAACCCACATCCCCTGTGAGGTCACAGAGGGCATTGGGCTTCCTCAATGTGGGCCGGGAATGTCTGTGTGCCAGCTGAGCTGAGCTGCGTTGTGCGGTGGGCTGCAGACAGCGGCTGGCTGACCTGGGCCCGCAGACCCTGATGGACCACCCTCTGTGTCTGCTCCGTCTCCCACATCACACCACCTGCTCCTCCTCTGGCCCCTGCTCTTTCCAAGTTTGTTCATCATGAGTCCTCACCTAATGACAGTCTGCAGCTCAAATCCAAGTGTGACCATCCTCCTGGAGCCAGTGCTCCGCACTTCCACATTCCCATTCCACTTACACGGTCTGCCCTTGACCCGCGTCCTAGTGACCCGCGTCCCGTAACCTGCATCCCATGACCCACGTCCTTATGACCCGCATCCTGGTGACCCGCGTCCTGGTGACCTGTGTCCTAGTGACCCGCGTCCTGGTGACCCGCATCCTGGTGCCCAACGTCCTGGTGACCCACATCCTGGTGACCCACGTCCTTATGACCCACATCCCGGTGACCCGTGTCACAGTTACCTGTGTCCTCGTGACCCGCATCCTGGTGACCCGCGTCCTGGTGACCCGCGTCCTGGTGACATGTGTCCTCGTGACCCGTGTCCTGATGACCCGCCTCCTGGTGACCTGCATCCCGGTGACCCGCATCCCAGTGACCTGCGTCCTCATGACCTGCATCGCGGTGACCCGCGTTCTGGTGACCCGCATCCTGGAGACCTGTGTCCTCGTGACCTGCGTCCTGGTGACCCGCATCGCGGTACCCACCAGTGCTGCCATACTGGCTGATTAAAGCCCCCTCGGGCTTGACATGTGGAAGGATGGGTGGCTTTTTAGAGAACACACTTCATAAACCACCTGGAGAACTCCACCACTTGGGAGAATTTCCTTTTGACCCTGGCCTGTTTTTTTCTTCCTTTCTCTCTCTTTATTTCCCACCCCCAACCCCCGCCCACCGCCTTTTTTGCGGGGGAGCAGAGTAGAAGGAAAAGGGCCGAGAGAATAGCTGGGGATTCAGGTTTTGTTGTGTTAGTTCACTTTTTTTATTTTTACTTTTTGTTAGTTCCCTTCATTTCTTGGCTTTATGAGAACTGTCAGGGTAACTGATATTTTCATTCTGAAAGCGTTTCCATCTACACGGGACCATGGCTCAGTTTTAGCTGGTTTAACTTGTGAAACAACAAAGTGGATAACAGCTCATTCCAGGGTGCAGGTTGGTGTGATTCTGCACGCCCCATCCCCCAGGGGTTGCACACAAGCTGCCGAGGGCTGTCCCACTACCCCACCCCTGCACAGCCAAGAGCAGGAGGGGGCTGGACTGTGACCTCTGCAGGAGAGTTGGGATCAGGGCCAGACCCCACAGGACCTACTAAGAGTTTATATCAGACTAGGAAGTCTGATGTTTGAAACCCGATACTTCACTGCTTGCTTTTATGTTTAGAACTAGAGGCCTGGTGCACGAAATTTGTGCACTTGGTGGGGTAGTCCCTCAGCCGGCCTGAATCCTCTTGCAGTCTGGGAACCCTCAGGGGATGTCCTACTGATGGCTTAGGCCTACCAGTCGGACATCCTTAGCACTGACGCGGAGGCAGGACTGTGAGTCCAGCTTCTGGCTGAGCAGCACTCCCCCTGTGGGAGTGCACTAACCACCAGTGGGCAGCTCCTGAATTGAGCATCTGCCCCTTGGTGGTCAGTGCATGTCATAGAGACCGGTCGTTTTGCCATTTGGTCGATTTGCATATTAGCCTTTTATTATATAGTATATCCCCCATCTTTTTATTGGATGTTGCCCACAGGTGACCTAGGAATGACTGGAGGGCTTTGACACTCCAGGCTGGGGATTGCATTTAAATCAACATTCAGAAATTACAGAGGGGATTGGCTAGTATTAGAACCATGGTTACTTTTTATGAATCAAATGTGTGAGATGCTTGGAAAAAATGGTTCCTGCTTAGCAGCCACGTGTGCCAGATGCTATCTAGACGCTATTTCTCTTTGTCAGAACAGCTTTTCCAAGCAGGCGGATTGTCCCCACACCTGAGAGGAGCCACCGTTCTGGGTGGCTGAGCTTCAAGGTCAGAGCAAGTCGCCACAGCTTTGCACCTGTGTCCATTGGCTCTGGATCCCTGCTGTGCCTGTGGAGGTAGGGCTGAGGGAAGCAGGCACCTGAGCGGAGGGAGGGCTGAGGGAAGCCAGGGAAGAAGAGAGGAGGGAAAGAGGTCTGCAGGCCTGGCCAGGCCAGCCCCCAGCTATCAGGGGATGTTTGCTCCCCTTCGTTCTACAGCTGAAGTGCTGTTACTTCCCATGATAACTGTTTCTATCATCAAGGTAAGAGAGCTAAGAATGGCCCGCATTCCCTGTTCCCCAGGGTTCAGATGCTCCTGGCATCTGTTTATTATATTATATGACCACAGGGGAGGGCACATGAACCCCAGTGGGCATCTTGATGCCAGGAAGCAGAGGGCACAGACCCATATGCAAACACGTGAGTGCTCTGGATGGGCACTGAATGTCACACATGGACTGAGACACAATGACAAGCACCGTCAGGTTGGTGTCAGAGGTCACTCTAGCTGCCTCATTTTGCTCAGTGAGCTTTGAAAGGAAGGATGCCAGCATTTCTGAGAAAATAGTGAGGAAATGAGGTTGAATGCTACCAGATACTTAAATACATTCCAAAGCCACTGTAATTTATTAACATTACTACTTGTGCAGAAATAGAAAAGAATAAATAAAATGAAGAATAAAGTTATATCTAAATGCATATTTTACAAATGAAAATTTAGTAGTTGATGAAGGTAGCTTTTCATACTAACAAGAAAAATAAAATGGTGATGTACAGTGAACCAACAATCAGCAAAAATAAATAGGTAAACCTACTTCAATTCCTATATAAATAAATTTCAGATAAATCAATTAAAATGTAAGAAATAAAAACATGATCACTAGGAAAATAAGGAAATATATTTATAATCTTAGAGGAAAGAAAGCCTTTATGAGCATGACATGAAATTGAGAAGCCATAAAGAAAATATTAATAAATCTGATCATATAAATATTTAAAAACATCTAAATATAGCCAAAAGACAAAATTGGAAAATTATTTATAACTTTTGGCAGATGAAAGGCTCATTTCCTTAATATGGAAGAGTGTTTATAAATCAATAGAAGAAAATGAACCCAATAGGAAAAAAAGTTGTCAAGGCAAATTGAAGAAAATGAAATGCATTTGGTCATCACAAAAGAACAAATAACCAGCCTCACTCAAAATTAAATAAATGTAAATTACAGCAATATAAGAGCTAACACAACAATCTTTTCAAAGAACAAATCTGATTATGTCTCTCCCGTTTAAACCTCTTCAGTGGTTTTCCATTCCTCCTGGGAAAGAGTATAAACTTTAGCAGGTCCTGTGGGGCCTGTCCCTGATCCCATCTCTCCCGTCAACTTCTCCCTACCTGGGTTTTTTTTCAGGACTTCGTCATGGTACGTTCCCTCTGCTGGCAATGTTCTTTCCCTTTCCTCTTTTTTTCTTCACTTCAGGAGTTTCTACTCATTCTTCAGGTTGCAGCTCTATTCTCCCATCTAGGGGAAAGCTTGTCCTGGCTACCCAGCCATTCCCTAATTAAAGCAGCTCTCTCTTGTATATGTTTCCCTAACTATTGTGTATTTATCTTCATAGCACTTATAAAAGTGGTAATTCTCATTTACATATGTGACTATTGAATTAATATTAGTCCCCCCCACCATCTGTACCATGACCCCACTAGGAAAGGGTCCTGTCATTTGCCTTCTTTTTTCATTGTATTCCCAGAACTAAAGCACATATTTAGCATATAGTGGATTACAGTAAGAATTTAGTTGGATATTAATGAAAGGGAAGGGAGCCAGATATCTGATTAAGTAAACTAGATTAACTAGGAAGGGGCAGTTTCACAGTCACTCCAGGGAATAGCTGCCATTGCTCAGACAAAGGGATTAACATCTGAGTGGGCAGGAGAGACCTATTTCCCAACTATCCCAAAAAACAACTGGCCCTGTTCCCCAGATTAACAGGGCAGGGCAGGGGAGAAGATTGTTCAGGGGGAAGTCCCTTTGAAACCAAACCTGAGTTTGGCTGCATGCCCAAAAAGGAAACGCATGAGATAAGTGCTAATGAGAAGGAAAGTGGTTTATTCAATTGTCAGCGGCTTGAGAAAATGGGAATTCCTGTCCCAAAGCCCATCTTAACAGCTCTTGTAAAGCCTGTTAATTATATAGGATGAAAAGGAAGTGGTAGTTGAGTTAAGGGGAGCAGCAGAGGATTTTTCTGCAGACATGCAGTTTGACTTGTCGGGTCCTCCTGTTCCTGATCTAACTTTTTTCTCCTGTGGTCAGCTAGTGAACCCGCACATCTAGTGGTAACGAAACAGGAACACTGTGCTCTACCCAGACACTTAAGAAAAATATGTAATTTCTCAAGTATAGAAATTTTTAGTTGTTTGTTCACTCTTGCCAGAATTTCAAGGTTAGCTCAGCGGTAGCACTTTCAATGGGTGCATGCACAGTAGAAGCCAAAATGGCAACATTAAGAGGAGGAGAGCCGAGACCGGTTTGGCTCAGTGGATAGAGCGTCAGCCTGCGGACTCAAGGGTCCCGGGTTCGATTCCGGTCAAGGGCATGTACCTTGGTTGTGGGCACATCCCCAGTGGGGGATGTGCAGGAGGCAGCTGATCGATGTTTCTCTCTCATCGATGTTTCTAGCTCTCTATCCCTCTCCCTTCCTCTCTGTAAAATATCAATAAAATATATATAAAAAAAAAAAAAGAGGAGGAGATAAATTTGGGAAAATCTGGGGGGAAATCGTATAGGATAAGGATACAAGCCCCAGAAAAGAAATTGGATAGTTTGAAAATAAGCCTGCTCTCTCCCAAGCCCAAGGAAAATAGGGAAGCTTAACAAAGGCCCCAGTCTTTTTTTGGCAACAGTGTTGAGCCAAAGCATAGCTGGGATTAGAGACTGTGCTGGACTACCAGAGCCCTAGGTACTGGTGTTGATGGCACTGCAGCTCTGGGCCTGGCCTTTCAGGCCCTAGTGGGCACAAGTGTAGACCTGCACCCCCTGCAGCTGGCCTCCTGCAGAGAGACAGAGCTAATGCAAATTACCTGGTCTCAGATGAGACATCAGGCTTGGTGAACCCATGGGCAGACTGACAACATTGACCAGCTTCTGCTGCTAGACTTGCCAGGGAAGTGCCTCATGGAGGGCAGCAGCCTTTTCAAGGGCATCTGTGCCCTGTGTACCCTTCTAATAAATCTTGCCACTATCATTCAAATCCTTCTTGGCAAGTATCCTTGAAATGCCTTTCCCATGATGCTACAAGACCCTAATTCCAGACTGGTCCACCTCCGGTAACAGTGGGTGCTTGTTAATATATTTGAGTGACTGAACAAATGACATAAATTTTTTCTCCTGTGATTTTTGGCAAATATTAGAAAGGTCTAGAAAGAATCAGGAATTTTCATACACTACAGGCAAGAAAAAATGCATAGGAAATTTTTGGACAGATAAATAGTAAGTGATTAATTGTGGTAATTTTGGGGTGAGAGGATTAGAAGACATACTCTTCACCTTATACCTTCCGGACCATTTTAATTTAGCCATAATATGTCTTGCAATTTTAATGCTATGAACCAGTTATTTTCATAAAATAACTGTGTAATAAGTCATCCCAAAACAGGTTCATAGCACCACTTTATTACAGAGCCCCATTTTTTTTTTCAATTATCTTCCTTCCTCAGTTTTCTCAAAGTTTGGAAGTTCTTAGCCCTGAACTCTCACATTCTTTGCCCTGTTTGTGCATTTTTTGTCCTGTTTGGGCATTTTCAGCATCATCGGTGACTTGTCAGCACTAGAGAAGCTTCAGTTTAAGAATATGTCTTCATAAAGCAAAACCCCTCTAAGATTCAAGTGTCCCTAGGTGGTCAGTGTTCTTTGTCTGGGTTTTTGTGCAGAGGCTTGCCTGAACCAAGGACCCTTGCTTTTTATTAACACAATTTGTCCTAAGGCAAGGTGGAGATAATACACTTCAAAGGGTAGGGTACAGAAGCATTGTCAGATTGGGAATAGCCTATAGCTGTTCAGGTGTTTGGCCAACAGGAGGCAATAACATGTAGATTGAGATGCCCTGAGCTGTCTGGCAGCAAACAATTATCCTATTCAGGTTTGGGGGAAGTGCCTTCCAGCCATTCCAATAGGTGATTACATATGTGACTCAGCCCTTATTGAGCCCCCAAGTTTCATCAACCTTTTGATGAAACTCTTGTAATTATGACATGCTGGAATTGGCTTCCGGCAGTGCTAATAATGCCAATAAAGGCAGCACTGACACCGCTAAAAGCCATCTCCAGATTCTGTCTTTCCCTGTGTGCTCCTCAGACAGGCACAGCTGAAGGGGAGGTCTGGACACGCACATGTAGAATTACTCCAGGACCCCATTTCCTGCTCTGTTCCCTCCCCCCCACACACCTCCTCACAGCAGGTGCTGGTGCACTGACCCCCTGGCTGGCCCAAACACACTCTAATGAGAGGGAGGGGAACATGGAGAAAACAGACAGGCCCAGGTGGTGACCCTAAAACCAAGATGCCAGGACCAAGTGGAGTTTTACACTGAGCCCCAGCTTGGGCTCTCCCACAGGTGGAATCCTCAACCAGTCAATTGGGAAGCATCTGAGCAGCACTAGTCGGTGCTGCCCTCAACCCTACCACCCTCGAAGATGCACCTTTTGTCTCAAAATGACCATTTATCATGTTAGGGTCCTTTTGGGTTGCTTTGCAAATAAGTAGGTGAAACCACAAATATTAAATTAGCCACTATTAAGGGTATAAAGTCATCCTAACTCCAAAATTTCCCACACTCTTTTTTTTTTAATCTAATAAATCTTTATTGTTCAGATTATTACAATTGTTTCTCCTTTTTCCCCCCATAGCTCCCCTCCACCCGGTTCCCACCCCACCCTCTGCCCTTACCTCCCCCCACACTGTCCTCATCCATAGGTGTACGATTTTTGTCCAGTCTCTTCCTGCACCCCCCATTCCCTTTCCCCCTGAGAATTATCAGTCCACTCCCTTTCTATGCCCCTAATTCTATTATATTCACCAGTTTATTTTGTTCCTCAGATTTTTAATTCACTTGATTTTTAGGTTTACTTATTGATAGATATGTATTTGTTGTTCATAATTTTTATCTTTACTTTTTTCTTCTTCCTCTTCTTAAAAAATACCTTTCAGCATTTCATATAATACTGGTTTGGTGGTGATGAACTCCTTTAGCTTTTTCTTATCTGTGAAGCTCTTTATCTGACCTTCCATTCTGAATGATAACTGCTGGGTAGACTAATCTTGGTTGTACGTTCTTGCTTTTCATCACTTTGAATATTTCTTGCCACTCCCGTCTGGCCTGCATAGTTTCTGTTGAGAAATCAGCTGACAATCGTATGGGTGCTCCCTTGTAGGTAATTAACTGTTTTTGTCTTGCTGCTTTTAATATTCTCTCTTTGTCTTTTGCCCTTGGCATTTTAATTATGATGTGTCTTGGTGTGGTCCTCTTTGTATTCCTCTTGTTTGGGGTTCTGTGCGCTTCCTGGACTTGTAAGTCTATTTCTTTCACCAGGTGGGGGAAGTTTTCGGTCATTATTTCTTCAAATAGGTTTTCAGTATCTTGCTCTCTATCTTCTTCTGGCACCCCCATAATTCTGATGTTGGTATGCTTGAAGTTGTCCCAGAGGCTTCTTACACTATCTTGAACTTTTTGGATTCTTTTTGCTTTTTGCTTTTCCAGTTGAGTGTTTTTTGCTTCTTTGTTTTTCAAATCTTTGACTTGATTCTTGCATTCCTCTAGTCTGCTGTTGGGTTTCTGTATAATATTTTTTATTTCAGTCAGTGTATGTTTAATTTCTAGTTGGTCCTTTTTCATATCTTCGAGGGTCTCGCTAAATTTATCAGCCTTTTCTAGGATATTCTTGAAAAGCCTTATAACCGTGGTTTTGAATTCTATATCCAGTCATTTGTTTTCCTCCATTTCTTTCGTTTGTGATCTGTTTCTTTGCCTCCACATTTTCACTACTTCCCTGAGTTGGTAGGGTAGCTTTGTGTGCTAGGTTTCCTATATGGCCCAGTGGGTCAGCTTCCCCAGTTAACCTGAGGTGGACACCCTTGGTGCACCCCTTTGTGGACTATGTGTACAGCCATGTTGTAGCTAAGTCTTGATTGTTGTTGGTATCACTGGGAGGAATGGACCTTCAGGCCAGTTGGCTGTGAGGATCAGCTGTGTCTACACTGGGAGAAGTTCAGTGCTGGAGACAGCCTTATAGGATTAGACTTGCAAAATTCAAAAGCCTCTGTGCTCAGCTTGGATGGGGCGGAGTCTCAGGGCGGAGCAGACAGTCTTGGCTTCCCATCAGCCCTGCCCTTGCGCGAGCGCCTCCAGACCTCTGCCTTCAGCGACTCCCCTGAGTTTCCGCCTGACAGTCCAGATTCCCCCTGTAAGAGCGTGGGTCCCCAGGGGCTCGCCCAGAACTGGGGTTCAGTGCAGTCAGAAGTAGGGTTCAGTGCAGTCAGGAGCTTCTGACTCCCTTCCGCTAGGGAATGCCTGCGGCAACCTCCACATTCAGCTTTCTCTGCGAGCACTCGCGTGCGCACGTGCACATGCGCCTCCAGACCCGCCGCAGCTCCCCCAGGTCTCTGAGTCTCTGAGTATCTGTGTGCCTTTCTCTCTACCTGACAGTCCAGACTCCCCCTGTATGAGCCTGGGTCCACAGGGTTTCACCCAGAACTGGGTTTCAGTGCAGTCGAACTGGGGTTCAGTGCAGTCGGGGGTTTTCTTCCCCCTCCCACCAGAGAAAGTCAGCCAGGCACTCAGTTGCCCTTCCTCTCTGCGTGCATCTCTGTACCTCAGCCCTCCTTTGCCACTCCTCTGATTCTCCGTGAGCTTTCCTCTTTCTTTCTAGTTGTAGAATTTCCACTCAACCAGCCTTCCTGTGGTTCTGGATGATGTCCGTTCTGTCTTTTAGTTGTAGTTTTGAAATTGTTGTGCGAGGCAGCAGTTTAGGTGCTTACCTATGCCGCCATCTTGGTTTCTGCTCTCCCACACTCTTATTGCGCGCGCTCTCTCCCTCTCTCTCTCTCTCTCTCTCTCTCTCTCTCTCTCTCTCTCGTTCCCTCCCTCCCTCCCGCAGCCTCAGAAGAAAAAAATGCAGACATTAAAATCCTGAGCAATAGCCTTAGTACTGCTGGAGAAGTGAGTACCTCAAAAAGGTACTAAAAACAGCATCAAAAGATACTAAATCAGAATACCAATCACAATTATTTTTTTCAAATTATCAGAATAACTCACCTCTCACTAATATCATTTGTTTCTTCATTAACTTTAATGTTTACCTCATTTTACTTCCTTTTCTCCCTTCAAATACTTCTATGCTGCTCTGTCAGTAAAGTTTGACATGAAGGAAAGTCAGACTTCCAACACTGAATCTGCGCTTCACAAACAGAGTAGTCATGGAGGCCCAACAGAAACCCTTTGTAATAATTGACTCAGACAAAAATAAACCCCGCCATCGCCTATGAGAACATCTGCCTTGCTCCCACTGGGCGCGCTCCGCCAAGGCCTGGGGCTGGTGGCTGGGGCTCTGTGTGCGGCCTGCACCAGCGGGGTGTCTGAAAGCCCCTCTGGGAGCAGGACCTAGTCTGCGTGAGTGCCCTTCTCCTGTCCACTCCCTGCTAACCCCTGTAATCACTTCCTTCCCAAGCCTGCTCTGCAGGCGGTGCATGGACTCTGGCCTGGTGCCTGCTGCTCTGAAAGTGTCACCTGAGATGGGGTGCCTTCCCCTTACAAAGAACGCCTCCTGAGGCGGGGACCTGCTGGCCCATGGGGTCGCTGCAGGAACATAAGTATGTTTGCAGAATGTGCTGTATTCCTAGTTTGTGCTGCATACAGTGAACCTGAGAAGTTAACAAACTTCATTAATTTATTTAAAATTCTGATTTAGCCCTAGCCGGTTTGTGTCAGTGGAGAGAGCATCGGCCCAGGCACAGAAGAGCTCCCAGGTTCAATTCCAATCCAGGGCACGTACCTTGTTTAAAGGCTCGATCCCCAGGTGCGTGTGGGAGGCAACCAATGTATGTGCCTCTCTCACATGGATGTTTCTCTCGCTCTGTCTTTCCCTCTCCTTTCCACTCTCTCTAAAATATCAATGAAAAAATACCCTCCGTTGACGATCAACAAAAACAAAAAAATCTGCTTTAGAACAGCACTGTCCAATGGAAATAAAATTTCAGCCACATGTTTACTTTTCAATTTTCTAATAGCCACATAAAAAGTGAAAAGAAACAGGTGAAATTAATCTTTAAAACATTTTTATTTAATCCAATATGTCCAAAATATTAGACCTCAACATTTGTCAATACACTTCCAAATCTGGGGTGTTTTATACTTCAGGTGTCTCAGCCAGACAGCTGTTTGCCTCGGAAACACTTAACGTGTCTTTAGGACTTGTCACACATATGGTTGAAAGAGCAGTTCACATGCCCAAGTTATTCCAAACACACATGAAACTTCTCCAGTAACTGAATGGAGCATCGGTTTCTAATTTTAAATTTAAATTAATTACAATTCCAGAAAGGTGAAAGCAAGCTCAGTCACACCAGCCACACTTCGTACCCGAGACTCATGGGCACGCAGCTGCGTACAGACAGGCGGGTTCCAAGCCGCTGCCCGTGGGTGCATCTGGGGAGTGGGGCTTCCAGTCCGTCCAATCGAGATGGAAATGCTGCTGGCTCACACTCTCTGGGTGACCTTGGGCAAGTCACTTACTCTCTCTGAGTATCTTGTTCTCCTCTAGAAATTGGAGCTAACAATGCCCACCTCACAGATTTGTGAGGTAAAGACCTAGTTATAAGAGGGCCCCTGCTATAGGTACTTAATAAATGCTACCTCCCATTCACCCACTGAAAACTCTCCTTTATCCGAAGACTGACTATGGAGATAAGTCAATTACTGTATGAATTAAATGTAATCAGGAAGGAAGACATTTCCACCAAAGACTGTGAGCTTCTACTCAGTGTGTGAGCCCATGGAGCCCAAGCACAGCAGGCCTTAGAGTCCCCCTGAAGGAGAGCCACAGACAATGGGATTGCTGCTCACACATCCGATCTCTTCTCCTCCAGGAACCATCACCTCCAGGAGCCATCATATCCAGGAGACATCACTTCCAGGAACCATCACATCCAGGAGCCATCATATCTAGGAACCATCACCTCTAGGAGCCATCACATCTGCTCTCTTCACTTCTAAGAGCCATCAACTCCAGAAACAATCACATCAGTTTCTTCACATCCAGGAACCATCACATCAAGGAAACATCACATCCACTCTCTTCACTCCAGGAGCCATCACATCCAGGAGCCATCACATCCTGGAACCATCACATCCACTCTCTTCACTTCCAGGAGCCATCACCTCCAGGAACCATCACATCCGCTCTCATCACATCCAGAAACCATCACATCCAGGAAGCATAACATCCACTCTCTTCACATCCAGGAACCATCACATCCATGAGCATCTCCTCCAGGAGCAATCACATACGATCTCTTCACATCCAGAAACCATCACATTCAGAAACAATCACTTCCAGGAGCCATCACATCCAGGAGCTATCAAAACCAGGAACCATCACATCCTGGAGCCATCGCATCTAGGAACCATCACATCCTGGGACCATTACATCCACTCTCTTCACTTCCAGGAACCGTCACATCGAGGAACCATCACATTCAGGAGACATCACATCTAGGAACCATCACATCCTGGGACCATTACATCCACTCTCTTCACTTCCAGGAACCATCACATCGAGGAACCATCACATTCAGGAGACATCACATCAGCTCTCTTCTCTTGGCAGGAGCCATGATATCCAGGAACCATTACATCAACTCTCTGAACATCCATGAGCCATCACATGCAGGAGCCATCACAGTAAGGAACCATCAAATCCAGGAACTGTCACATTCATTCTCTTCACGCCCATGATGAATCACCTCCAGGATACATCATCTCCAGGTACAATCACATCATGGAGCCATCTCATCTGCTCTCTTTACTTCCAAGAACCATCAATTCCAAGTACCATCACTTCCATTCTCTTCACTTCCAGGAACCATCACATCCAGAAATCATCACCTCCAGGCGCCACAACATCCACTCTCTTCACCTCCAGGAGCCATCACATCCAGGAACCATCAAATATGCTCTCCTCACCTCCAGGAGCCATCACATCCACGGGCCATCACATCCAGGAGCAATCACATTGAGGAACCATCACATCCAGGAGCCAACACCTCAGGAGCCATCACCCAGGAGCCATCACATACGATCCCTTCAAATCCAGTAACCATCACATCCAGGATCCATCACATCCACTCTCTTCACCCCCAGAGGGAATCACCTACAGGAGCCATCACATCCAGGAACCATCACATCCTAAAGCCATCTCATCCGCTATCTTCCCTTCCAGAAACCATCACATCCAGGAGCCATCACATGCACTCTCTTCACTTCCAGGAACCATCACATCCAGGAACAATCACATCCAGGAGCCATCATATTCGCTGTCTTCAAATCCAGGAATCATCACATCCTGGAACCATCACATACACTCTTTTCACCTCCAGGAGACATCATCACCACAAACTACCACATCCAAGAACCATCACTCCAGGAACTAAAAATCCACTCTCTTCACCTCCAGAACCCATCACATCCAGGAGCCATAACATCCAGGAACCATCACATCCAAGATAAATCACATCCAAGAACCATCACATCCACTGTCTTCAGCCCATGATAAATCACGGCCAGGAGCCATCATTTCCAGGAACAATCACATAATAGAGCCATCTAATCCACTCTCTTTACTTCCAGGAACCATCACCTCCAAGAACCACCACATCCACTCTCTTCACTTTCATGAATCATCACATCGAGGAACAATCACATCCAGGAGCCATCATATTTGCTCTCTTCACATCCAGGAATCATCACATCCTGGAACCATCACATCCACTCTCTTCACCTCCACGAGACATCACCTCAACAAGATATCACATCCAAGAACCATCACATGCAGGAACTATCAAGTCCACTCGCTTCACCTACAGGAGCCATCACAATCAGAAGTCATCACATCCAGGACCCATCACATCCAAGAACAATAACATCCAAGAACCATCACATCGACTGTCTTCACGCCCATGAGAAATCACCGCGAGGAGCCATCATCTCCAGGAACAATCACATCATAGAGCCATCTCATCCACTCTCTTTACTTCCAGGAACCATCACCTCCAAGAACCACCACATCCACTCTCTTCACTTCCAGGAACCATCACATCCAGGAAAAATCACATCCAGGAGACATCATATTCGCTTTCTTCACCTCCAGTAGAAATCACCTCCACGAACTATCACATCCAAGAACCATCACTCCAGGAACCACCAAATCCACTCTCTTCACCTCCAGGACCCATCACATCCAGGAGCCATGACATCCATGAACCATCACCTCCAGCAGCCATCACATATGCTCTCTTCACCTCCCGGAATCATCACATCAGGAGCCATCACATCCACTCTCTTCACCCCCAGGAGGAATAACCTACTGGAGCCATCACATCCAGGAACCATCATATCCTGGAGCCATCTCATCCGCTATCTTCCCTTCCAGGAACCATCATATCCAGGAGCCATCACATGAACTCTCTTCTATTAAAAGGACCATCAGATCAAGGAACCATCACATCCAGGAACCATCACCCCCAAGAACCATCACATCCACTGTAATCACTTCCAGGAACAATCACATCCGGGAACAATCACATCCAGGAACCATCACAACCTCTCTCTTCACATGCAGGAATCATCACATCCCGGAACCATCACATCCACTATCTTCACCTCCAGGAGACATCACCTGCATGAACTATCACATCCAAGAACCATCACATCCAGCAACCACCAAACCACTCTCTTCACCTCCAGGAACCATCACATCCAGGAACCATCACCTCCAAGAACCATCACATCTACTCTCTTCACTTCCAGGAACCATCACATCCAGGAACAATCACATCCAGGAGCCATCATATTCGCTCTCTTCACATCCAGGAATCATCACATCCTGGAACAATCACATCTGCCCTCTTCACCTCCAGGAGATATCACCTCCACGAACTATCACATCCAAGAACCATCACATGCAGGAACCATCAAGTCCACTCGCTTCACCTACAGCAGCAATCACAATCAGAAGTCATCACATCCAGGATCCATCACATCCAAGAACAATCACATCTAAGAACCATCACATCCACTGTCTTCATGCCCATGAAAAAACACTGCCAGGAGCCATCATCTCCAGGAACAATCACATCATTGAGCCATCTCATCCACTCTCTTTACTTCCAGAAACCATCACGTCCAAAAGCCACCACATCCACTCACTTCACTTCGAGGAACCATCACATCCAGGAACAATCACATCCAAGAGCCATCATATTCGCTCTCTTCACATCCAGGAATCATCACATCCTGGAATCATCACATCCACTCTCTTCATATCCAGGAGACATCACCTCCACGAACTATCACATCCAAGAACCATCACATGCAGAAACCATCAAGTCCACTCGCTTCAACTACAGCAGCCATCACAATCAGAAGTCATCACATCCAGGATCCATCACATCCAAGAACAATCACATCTAAGAGCCATCACATCCACTGTCTTCACGCCCATGAGATATCACCGCCAGGAGCCATCATCTCCAGGAACAATCACATCATAGAGCCATCTCATCCACTCTCTTTACTTCCAGCCATCACATCCAGGAACAATTACATCCAGGAGCCATCACAGCCAGGATCCATCATATCCGCCCTCTTCACATCCCGGGGGATTCATCTACAGGAGCCATCACATCCAGGAACCATCACATGCTGGAGCCATCTCATCCGCTATCTTCCCTTCGAGGAACGATCAGATCAAGGAACCATCGCATTAAGGAACCATCACCCCCAAGAAATATCACATCCACTCTCCATACTTCCAAGAACAATCACATCCAGGAACAATCACATCCAGGAGCCATCACATCTGCTCTCTTTACCTCCAGGACACATCACCTCCATGAACTATCACAACCAAGAACCATCAAGCCAGGAACCACCAAATCCACTCTCTTCACCTCCAGGAGCCATCACATTCAGGAACCATCACATCCTGGAGCCATCTCATCTCTTACCTTCCAGGAACCATCACATTCAGAAACAATCACATCCAGGAGCCATCATATTTGCTATCTTCACCTCCAGAAGACATCACCACCACGAACTATCACATCCAAGAACCATCACTCCAGGAACCACCAAATCCACTCTCTTCACCTCCAGGACCCATCACATCCAGGACCCATAACATCCAGGAACCATCACATCCAGGAGCCATCACCTGCAGGAGCCAGTACATGCAGCAGCCATGACATCCATGAACCATCACCTCCAGCAGCCATCACATCTGCTCTCTTCACCTCCAGGAACTATCTCATCCAGGAGACATCACATCCACTCACTTCACCCCCATGGGCAATAACCTACTGGAGCCATCACATCCAGGAACCATCACATCCTGGAGCCATCTCATTCACTATCTTCCCTTCCAGGAACCATCATATCCAGGAGCCATCACATGCACTCTCTTCAATTCCAAGGACCATCAGATCAAGGAACCATCACATCCAGGAACCATCACCCCCAAGAACCATCACATGCACTGTAATCACTTCCAGGAACAATCACATCCGGGAACAATCACATCCAGGAACCATCACATCCTCTCTCTTCACATGCAGGAATCATCACATCCCGGAACCATCACAACCGCTATCTTCACCTCCAGGAGACATCACCTGCATGAACTATCACATCCAAGAACCATCACATCCAGCAGCCACCAATTCCACTCTCTTCACCTCCAGGAACCATCACATCCAGGAACCATCACCTCCAAGAACCATCACATCTACTCCCTTCACTTCCAGGAACCATCACATCCAGGAACAATCACATCCAGGAGCCATCATATTCGCTCTCTTCACATCCAGGAATCATCACATCCTGGAACAATCACATCTGCCCTCTTCACCTCCAGGAGATATCACCTCCACGAACTATCACATCCAAGAACCATCACATGCAGGAACCATCAAGTCCACTCGCTTCACCTACAGCAGCAATCACAATCAGAAGTCATCACATCCAGGATCCATCCCATCCAAGAACAATCACATCTAAGAACCATCACATCCACTGTCTTCACGCCCTTGAAAAATCACTGCCAGGAGCCATCATCTCCAGGAACAATCACATCATTGAGCCATCTCATCCACTCTCTTTACTTCCAGAAACCATCACGTCCAAAAGCCACCACATCCACTCACTTCACTTCGAGGAACCATCACATCCAGGAACAATCACATCCAAGAGCCATCATATTCGCTCTCTTCACATCCAGGAATCATCACATCCTGGAACCATCACATCCACTCTCTTCACCTCCAGGAGACATCACCTCCACGAACTATCACATCCAAGAACCATCACATGCAGAAACCATCAAGTCCACTCGCTTCACCTACAGCAGCCATCACAATCAGAAGTCATCACATCCAGGATCCATCACATCCAAGAACAATCACATCTAAGAGCCATCACATCCACTGTCTTCACGCCCATGAGATATCACCGCCAGGAGCCATCATCTCCAGGAACAATCACATCATAGAGCCATCTCATCCACTCTCTTTACTTCCAGCCATCACATCCAGGAACAATTACATCCAGGAGCCATCACAGCCAGGATCCATCATATCCGCCCTCTTCACATCCCGGGGGATTCATCTACAGGAGCCATCACATCCAGGAACCATCACATGCTGGAGCCATCTCATCCGCTATCTTCCCTTCGAGGAACGATCAGATCAAGGAACCATCGCATTAAGGAACCATCACCCCCAAGAAACATCACATCCACTCTCCATACTTCCAAGAACAATCACATCCAGGAACAATCACATCCAGGAGCCATCACATCTGCTCTCTTTACCTCCAGGACACATCACCTCCATGAACTATCACAACCAAGAACCATCAAGCCAGGAACCACCAAATCCACTCTCTTCACCTCCAGGAGCCATCACATTCAGGAACCATCACATCCTGGAGCCATCTCATCTCTTCCCTTCCAGGAACCATCACATTCAGAAACAATCACATCCAGGAGCCATCATATTCGCTATCTTCACCTCCAGAAGACATCACCACCATGAACTATCACATCCAAGAACCATCACTCCAGGAACCACCAAATCCACTCTCTTCACCTCCAGGACCCATCACATCCAGGACCCATAACATCCAGGAACCATCACATCCAGGAGCCATCACCTGCAGGAGCCAGTACATGCAGCAGCCATGACATCCATGAACCATCACCTCCAGCAGCCATCACATCTGCTCTCTTCACCTCCAGGAACCATCTCATCCAGGAGACATCACATCCACTGTCTTCACCCCCATGGGCAATAACCTACTGGAGCCATCACATCCAGGAACCATCACATCCTGGAGCCATCTCATTCACTACCTTCTCTTCCAGGAACCATCATATCCAGGAGCCATCACATGCACTCTCTTCAATTCCAAGGACCATCAGATCAAGGAACCATCACATCCAGGAACCATCACCCCCAAGAACCATCACATCCCCTGTAATCACTTCCAGGAACAATCACATTCGGGAACAATCACATCCAGGAACCATCACATCCTCTCTCTTCACATGCAGGAGACATCACCTGCATGAACTATCACATCCAAGAACCATCACATCCAGCAGCCACCAATTCCACTCTCTTCACCTCCAGGAACCATCACATCCAGGAACCATCACCTCCAAGAACCATCACATCTACTCCCTTCACTTCCAGGAACCATCACATCCAGGAACAATCACATCCAGGAGCCATCATATTCGCTCTCTTCACATCCAGGAATCATCACATCCTGGAACAATCACATCTGCCCTCTTCACCTCCAGGAGATATCACCTCCACGAACTATCACATCCAAGAACCATCACATGCAGGAACCATCAAATCCACTCGCTTCACCTACAGGAGCCATCACAATCAGAAGTCATCACATCCAGGATCCATCATATCCAAGAACAATCACATTCAAGAACCATCACATCCAACAACCACCAAATCCACTCTCTTCACCTCCAGGAACTATTACATCCAGGAACCATCACATCCAAGGACCATCACATCCACTGTCTTCACGCCCATGAGAAATCACCGCCAGAAGCCATCATCTCCAGGAACAATCACATCATAGAGCCATCTCATCCACTCTCTTTACTTCCAGCCATCACATCCAGGAACAATTACATCCAGGAGCCATCACAGCCAGGATCCATCATATCCGCCCTCTTCACATCCCGGGGGATTCATCTACAGGAGCCATCACATCCAGGAACCATCACATGCTGGAGCCATCTCATCCGCTATCTTCCCTTCGAGGAACGATCAGATCAAGGAACCATCGCATTAAGGAACCATCACCCCCAAGAAACATCACATCCACTCTCTACACTTCCAAGAACCATCACCTTTAGGAACAATCACATCCAGGAGCCATCACATCTGCTCTCTTTACCTCCAGGACACATCACATTCATGAACTATCACATCCAAGAACCATAACACCCAGGAACCATCACCTCCAAGAACCATGACATCTGCTCTCTTTACCTCCGGGAACCATCACATCCAGGAGCCATCACAACCACAAAAAAATCACATCCAAGAACTATCACATCCACTGTCTTCACGCCCATGAGAAATCACCGCCAGGAGCCATTATCTCCAGGAACAATCACATCATAGAGCCACCTCATCCACTCTCTTTACTTCCAGCCACCATCAAATACAGGAACAATTACATCCAGGAGCCATCACATCCGCCCTCTTCATCTCCAGGATCCATCATCTCCAGGAACAATCACATCATAGAGCCACTTCATCCACTCTCTTTACTTACAGCCACCATCACATACAGGCACAATTACATCCAGGAGCCATCACATCCACTCTCTTCACCTCCAGGAGACATCACCTCCACGAACTATCACATCCAAGAACCTTCATATGCAGGAACCATCAAGTCCACTCGCTTCACCTACAGCAGCCATCACAATCAGAAGTCATCACATCCAGGATCCATCACATCCAAGAACAAGCACATCCAAGAACCATCACGCCCATGAGAAATCACCGCCAGGAGCCATCATCTCCAGGTACAATCACATCCATCACATCATAGAGCCATCTCATCCACTCTCTTTACTTCCAGCCACCATCACATCCAGGAACAATTACATCCAGGAGCCATCACAGTCAGGATCCATCATATCCGCCCTCTTCACATCCCGGGGGATTCATCTACAGGAGCCATCACATCCAGGAACCATCACATGCTGGAGCCATCTCATCCGCTATCTTCCCTTCGAGGAACGGTCAGATCAAGGAACCATCGCATTAAGGAACCATCACCCCCAACAAACATCACATCCACTCTCTACACTTCCAAGAACCATCACATCCAGAAACAATCACATCCAGGAGCCATCACATCTGCTCTCTTTACCTCCAGGACACATCACATTCATGAACAATCACATTCAAGAACCATCACACCAAGGAACCATCACCTCCAAGAACCATGACATCTGCTCTCTTTACCTCCGGGAACCATCACATCCAGGAGCCATCACAAACACGAAAAATCACATCCAAGAACCATCACATCCACTGTCTTCACGCCCATGAGAAATCACCGTCAGGAGCCATTATCTCCAGGAACAATCACATCATAGAGCCACCTCATCCACTCTCTTTACTTTCAGCCACCATCACATACAGGAACAATTACATCCAGAAGCCATCACATCCGCTCTCTTCATCTCCAGGAGCCATCATCTCCAGGAACAATCACATCATTGAGCCATCTCATCCACTCTCTTTACTTCCAGGAACCATCACCTCCAAGAACCACCACATCCACTCTCTTCACTTCCAGGAACCATCACATCCAGGAACAATCACATCCAGGAGCCATCATATTCGATATCTTCACCTCCAGGAGACATCACCTCCATGAACTATCACGTCCAAGAACCATCACTCCAGGAACCTCCAAATCCACTCTCTTCACCTCCAGGAGCCATCACATCCAGGAACCATCACATCCTGGAGCCATCTCATCTCTACCCTTCAAGGAACCATCACATCCAGGAACCCTCACATACTGAACCATCACATCCACTATCTTCACCTCCAGGAGACATCACCTCCACGAACTACCACATCCAAGAACCATCACTCCAGGAACTAAAAATCCACTCTCTTCACCTCCAGAACCCATCACATCCAGGAGCCATAACATCCAGGAACCATCACATCCAAGATAAATCACATCCAAGAACCATCACATCCACTGTCTTCAGCCCATGATAAATCACGGCCAGGAGCCATCATTTCCAGGAACAATCACATAATAGAGCCATCTAATCCACTCTCTTTACTTCCAGGAACCATCACCTCCAAGAACCATCACATCTACTCTCTTCACTTCCAGGAACCATCACATCCAGGAACAATCACATCCAAGAGCCATCATATTCGCTCTCTTCACATCCAGGAATCATCACATCCTGGAACCATCACATCCACTCTCTTCACATCCAGGAGACATCACCTCCACGAACTATCACATCCAAGAACCATCACATGCAGAAACCATCAAGTCCACTCGCTTCACCTACAGCAGCCATCACAATCAGAAGTCATCACATCCAGGATCCATCACATCCAAGAACAATCACATCTAAGAACCATCACATCGACTGTCTTCACGCCCATGAGATATCACCGCCAGGAGCCATCATCTCCAGGAACAATCACATCATAGAGCCATCTCATCCACTCTCTTTACTTCCAGCCATCACATCCAGGAACAATTACATCCAGGAGCCATCACAGCCAGGATCCATCATATCCGCCCTCTTCACATCCCGGGGGATTCATCTACAGGAGCCATCACATCCAGGAACCATCACATGCTGGAGCCATCTCATCCGCTATCTTCCCTTCGAGGAACGATCAGATCAAGGAACCATCGCATTAAGGAACCATCACCCCCAAGAAACATCACATCCACTCTCTACACTTCCAAGAACCATCACCTTTAGGAACAATCACATCCAGGAGCCATCACATCTGCTCTCTTTACCTCCAGGACACATCACATTCATGAACTATCACATCCAAGAACCATAACACCCAGGAACCATCACCTCCAAGAACCATGACATCTGCTCTCTTTACCTCCGGGAACCATCACATCCAGGAGCCATCACAACCACAAAAAAATCACATCCAAGAACTATCACATCCACTGTCTTCACGCCCATGAGAAATCACCGCCAGGAGCCATTATCTCCAGGAACAATCACATCATAGAGCCACCTCATCCACTCTCTTTACTTCCAGCCACCATCAAATACAGGAACAATTACATCCAGGAGCCATCACATCCGCCCTCTTCATCTCCAGGATCCATCATCTCCAGGAACAATCACATCATAGAGCCACTTCATCCACTCTCTTTACTTACAGCCACCATCACATACAGGCACAATTACATCCAGGAGCCATCACATCCACTCTCTTCACCTCCAGGAGACATCACCTCCACGAACTATCACATCCAAGAACCTTCATATGCAGGAACCATCAAGTCCACTCGCTTCACCTACAGCAGCCATCACAATCAGAAGTCATCACATCCAGGATCCATCACATCCAAGAACAAGCACATCCAAGAACCATCACGCCCATGAGAAATCACCGCCAGGAGCCATCATCTCCAGGTACAATCACATCCATCACATCATAGAGCCATCTCATCCACTCTCTTTACTTCCAGCCACCATCACATCCAGGAACAATTACATCCAGGAGCCATCACAGTCAGGATCCATCATATCCGCCCTCTTCACATCCCGGGGGATTCATCTACAGGAGCCATCACATCCAGGAACCATCACATGCTGGAGCCATCTCATCCGCTATCTTCCCTTCGAGGAACGGTCAGATCAAGGAACCATCGCATTAAGGAACCATCACCCCCAACAAACATCACATCCACTCTCTACACTTCCAAGAACCATCACATCCAGAAACAATCACATCCAGGAGCCATCACATCTGCTCTCTTTACCTCCAGGACACATCACATTCATGAACAATCACATTCAAGAACCATCACACCAAGGAACCATCACCTCCAAGAACCATGACATCTGCTCTCTTTACCTCCGGGAACCATCACATCCAGGAGCCATCACAAACACGAAAAATCACATCCAAGAACCATCACATCCACTGTCTTCACGCCCATGAGAAATCACCGTCAGGAGCCATTATCTCCAGGAACAATCACATCATAGAGCCACCTCATCCACTCTCTTTACTTTCAGCCACCATCACATACAGGAACAATTACATCCAGAAGCCATCACATCCGCTCTCTTCATCTCCAGGAGCCATCATCTCCAGGAACAATCACATCATTGAGCCATCTCATCCACTCTCTTTACTTCCAGGAACCATCACCTCCAAGAACCACCACATCCACTCTCTTCACTTCCAGGAACCATCACATCCAGGAACAATCACATCCAGGAGCCATCATATTCGATATCTTCACCTCCAGGAGACATCACCTCCATGAACTATCACGTCCAAGAACCATCACTCCAGGAACCTCCAAATCCACTCTCTTCACCTCCAGGAGCCATCACATCCAGGAACCATCACATCCTGGAGCCATCTCATCTCTACCCTTCAAGGAACCATCACATCCAGGAACCCTCACATACTGAACCATCACATCCACTATCTTCACCTCCAGGAGACATCACCTCCACGAACTACCACATCCAAGAACCATCACTCCAGGAACTAAAAATCCACTCTCTTCACCTCCAGAACCCATCACATCCAGGAGCCATAACATCCAGGAACCATCACATCCAAGATAAATCACATCCAAGAACCATCACATCCACTGTCTTCAGCCCATGATAAATCACGGCCAGGAGCCATCATTTCCAGGAACAATCACATAATAGAGCCATCTAATCCACTCTCTTTACTTCCAGGAACCATCACCTCCAAGAACCATCACATCTACTCTCTTCACTTCCAGGAACCATCACATCCAGGAACAATCACATCCAAGAGCCATCATATTCGCTCTCTTCACATCCAGGAATCATCACATCCTGGAACCATCACATCCACTCTCTTCACATCCAGGAGACATCACCTCCACGAACTATCACATCCAAGAACCATCACATGCAGAAACCATCAAGTCCACTCGCTTCACCTACAGCAGCCATCACAATCAGAAGTCATCACATCCAGGATCCATCACATCCAAGAACAATCACATCTAAGAACCATCACATCGACTGTCTTCACGCCCATGAGATATCACCGCCAGGAGCCATCATCTCCAGGAACAATCACATCATAGAGCCATCTCATCCACTCTCTTTACTTCCAGCCATCACATCCAGGAACAATTACATCCAGGAGCCATCACAGCCAGGATCCATCATATCCGCCCTCTTCACATCCCGGGGGATTCATCTACAGGAGCCATCACATCCAGGAACCATCACATGCTGGAGCCATCTCATCCGCTATCTTCCCTTCGAGGAACGATCAGATCAAGGAACCATCGCATTAAGGAACCATCACCCCCAAGAAACATCACATCCACTCTCCATACTTCCAAGAACAATCACATCCAGGAACAATCACATCCAGGAGCCATCACATCTGCTCTCTTTACCTCCAGGACACATCACCTCCATGAACTATCACAACCAAGAACCATCAAGCCAGGAACCACCAAATCCACTCTCTTCACCTCCAGGAGCCATCACATTCAGGAACCATCACATCCTGGAGCCATCTCATCTCTTCCCTTCCAGGAACCATCACATACAGAAACAATCACATCCAGGAGCCATCATATTCGCTATCTTCACCTCCAGAAGACATCACCACCACAAACTATCACATCCAAGAACCATCACTCCAGGAACCACCAAATCCACTCTCTTCACCTCCAGGACCCATCACATCCAGGACCCATAACATCCAGGAACCATCACATCCAGGAGCCATCACCTGCAGGAGCCAGTACATGCAGCAGCCATGACATCCATGAACCATCACCTCCAGCAGCCATCACATCTGCTCTCTTCACCTCCAGGAACCATCTCATCCAGGATACATCACATCCACTGTCTTCACCCCCATGGGCAATAACCTACTGGAGCCATCACATCCAGGAACCATCACATCCTGGAGCCATCACATTCACTATCTTCCCTTCCAGGAACCATCATATCCAGGAGCCATCACATGCACTCTCATCAATTCCAAGGACCATCAGATCAAGGAACCATCACATCCAGGAACCATCATCCCCAAGAACCATCACATCCACTCTATTCACTTCCAGGAACCATCACATCCGGGAACAATCACATCCAGGAACCATCACATCCTCTCTCTTCACATGCAGGAATCATCACATCCTGGAACCATCACATCCACTATCTTCACCTCCAGGAGACATCACCTGCATGAACTATCACATCCAAGAACCATCACATCCAACAACCACCAAATCCACTCTCTTCACCTCCAGGAACCATCACATCCAGGAACCATCACATCCTGGAGCCATCTCATCTCTACCCTTCAAGGAACCATCACATCCAGGAACCCTCACATACTGAACCATCACATCCACTATCTTCACCTCCAGGAGACATCACCTCCACGAACTACCACATCCAAGAACCATCACTCCAGGAACTAAAAATCCACTCTCTTCACCTCCAGAACCCATCACATCCAGGAGCCATAACATCCAGGAACCATCACATCCAAGATAAATCACATCCAAGAACCATCACATCCACTGTCTTCAGCCCATGATAAATCACGGCCAGGAGCCATCATTTCCAGGAACAATCACATAATAGAGCCATCTAATCCACTCTCTTTACTTCCAGGAACCATCACCTCCAAGAACCATCACATCTACTCTCTTCACATCCAGGAATCATCACATCCTGGAACCATCACATCCACTCTCTTCACATCCAGGAGACATCACCTCCACGAACTATCACATCCAAGAACCATCACATGCAGAAACCATCAAGTCCACTCGCTTCACCTACAGCAGCCATCACAATCAGAAGTCATCACATCCAGGATCCATCACATCCAAGAACAATCACATCTAAGAACCATCACATCGACTGTCTTCACGCCCATGAGATATCACCGCCAGGAGCCATCATCTCCAGGAACAATCACATCATAGAGCCATCTCATCCACTCTCTTTACTTCCAGCCATCACATCCAGGAACAATTACATCCAGGAGCCATCACAGCCAGGATCCATCATATCCGCCCTCTTCACATCCCGGGGGATTCATCTACAGGAGCCATCACATCCAGGAACCATCACATGCTGGAGCCATCTCATCCGCTATCTTCCCTTCGAGGAACGATCAGATCAAGGAACCATCGCATTAAGGAACCATCACCCCCAAGAAACATCACATCCACTCTCCATACTTCCAAGAACAATCACATCCAGGAACAATCACATCCAGGAGCCATCACATCTGCTCTCTTTACCTCCAGGACACATCACCTCCATGAACTATCACAACCAAGAACCATCAAGCCAGGAACCACCAAATCCACTCTCTTCACCTCCAGGAGCCATCACATTCAGGAACCATCACATCCTGGAGCCATCTCATCTCTTCCCTTCCAGGAACCATCACATACAGAAACAATCACATCCAGGAGCCATCATATTCGCTATCTTCACCTCCAGAAGACATCACCACCACAAACTATCACATCCAAGAACCATCACTCCAGGAACCACCAAATCCACTCTCTTCACCTCCAGGACCCATCACATCCAGGACCCATAACATCCAGGAACCATCACATCCAGGAGCCATCACCTGCAGGAGCCAGTACATGCAGCAGCCATGACATCCATGAACCATCACCTCCAGCAGCCATCACATCTGCTCTCTTCACCTCCAGGA
This sequence comes from Plecotus auritus, assembly GCF_963455305.1. Classification (NCBI taxonomy): domain Eukaryota; kingdom Metazoa; phylum Chordata; class Mammalia; order Chiroptera; family Vespertilionidae; genus Plecotus; species Plecotus auritus. Next base: position 97,866,035 of record NC_137776.1, read on the forward strand.
ACCATCTCATCCAGGATACATCACATCCACTGTCTTCACCCCCATGGGCAATAACCTACTGGAGCCATCACATCCAGGAACCATCACATCCTGGAGCCATCACATTCACTATCTTCCCTTCCAGGAACCATCATATCCAGGAGCCATCACATGCACTCTCATCAATTCCAAGGACCATCAGATCAAGGAACCATCACATCCAGGAACCATCATCCCCAAGAACCATCACATCCACTCTATTCACTTCCAGGAACCATCACATCCGGGAACAATCACATCCAGGAACCATCACATCCTCTCTCTTCACATGCAGGAATCATCACATCCTGGAACCATCACATCCACTATCTTCACCTCCAGGAGACATCACCTGCATGAACTATCACATCCAAGAACCATCACATCCAACAACCACCAAATCCACTCTCTTCACCTCCAGGAACCATCACATCCAGGAACCATCACCTCCAAGAACCATCACATCTACTCTCTTCACTTCCAGGATCCATCACATCCAAGAAAAATCACATCCAAGGACCATCACATCCACTGTCTTCACGCCCATGAGAAATCACTGCCAGGAGCCATCATCTCCAGGAACAATCACATCATTGAGCCATCTCATCCACACTCTTTACTTCCAGGAACCATCACCTCCAAGAACCACCACATCCACTCTCTTCACATCCAGGAATCATCACATCCTGAAACCATCACATCCACTCTCTTCACCTTCAGGAGACATCACCTCCATGAACTATCACATCCCAGAACCATCACATGCAGGAACCATCAAGTCCACTCGCTTTACCTACAGGAGCCATCACAATCAGAAGTCATCACATCCAGGATCCATCACATCCAAGAAAAATCACATCCAAGAACCATCACATCCACTGTCTTCACGCCCATGAGAAATCACCGCCAGGAGCCATCATCTCCAGGAATAATCACATCATAGAGCCATCTCATTCACTCCCCTTACCTCCAGGAACCATCACCTCCAAGAACCACCACATCCACTCTCTTCACTTCCATGGACCATCACATCCAGGAGCCATCATATTCGCTCTCTTCACATCCAAGAACCATCACATCCACTGTCTTCACGCCCATGAGAAATCACCGCCAGGAGCCATCATCTCCAGGAACAATCACATCATAGAGCCATCTCATCCACTCTCTTTACTTCCAGCCACCATCACATCCAGGAACAATTACATCCAGGAGCCATCACATCCGCTCTCTTCACCTCCAGGAGACATCACCTCCAGGAACCATCACATCCAGGAATCATCACATCCATTAGCCATCACAGCCAGGATCCATCATATCCGCCCTCTTCACATCCCGGAGGATTCATCTACAGGAGCCATCACATCCAGGAACCATCACATGCTGGAGCCATCTCATCCGCTATCTTCCCTTCGAGGAACGATCAGATCAAGGAACCATCGCATTAAGGAACCATCACCCCCAAGAAACATCACATCCACTCTCTACACTTCCAAGAACCATCACATCCAGAAACAATCACATCCAGGAGCCATCACATCTGCTCTCTTTACCTCGAGGACACATCACCTTCATGAATTATCACATCCAAGAAACATCACACCCAGGAACCATCACCTCCAAGAATCATCACATCTGCTCTCTTTACCTCCAGGAACCATCACAATCAGAAGTCATCACATCCAGGAGCCATCACATCCAAGATAAATCACATCCAAGAACCATCACATCCACTGTCTTCACGCCCATGAGAAATCACCGCCAGGGGCCATCATCTCCAGAAACAATCACATCATAGAGCCATCTCATCCACTCTCTTTACTTCCAGGAACTATCACCTCCAAGAACCACCACATCCACTCTCTTCACTTCCAGGAACCATCACATCCAGGAACCATCACCTGCAGGAGCCATCATATTCGCTATCTTCACCTCCAAGAGACATCACCTTCAAGGACTATCACTTCCAAGAACCATCACTCCAGGAACCTCCAAATCCACTCTCTTCACCTCCAGGAGCCATCACATCCAGGAGCCATAAATCCATGAACCATCACATCCAGGAGCCATCACCTGCAGGAGCATATACATGCAGCCGCCATTACATCCATGAACCATCACCTCCAGCAGCCATAACATCTGCTCTCTTCACCTCCAGGAACCATCACATCAGGAGCCATCACATCCACTCTCTTCACCCCCAGGGGGATTAACCTACTGGAGCCATCACATCCAGGAACCATCACATCCTGGAGCCATCTCATCTCTTCCCTTCCAGGAACCATCACATCCAGGAACTATCACATCCCAGAACCATCACATCCGCTATCTTCACCTCTAGGAGACATCACCTCCACTAACTATCACATCCAAAAACCATCCCTCCAGGAACCACCAAATCCACTCTCTTCAACTCCATGACCCATCACATCCAGGACCCATAACATCCAGGAACCATCACATCCAGGAGCCATCTCCTGCAGGAGCCAATACATGCAGCAGCCATCACATCCATGAACCATCACCTCCAGCAGCCATCACATCTCCACTCTTCACCTCCAGGAACCATCACATCCAGGAGCCATCACATCCACTCTCTTCACCCCCAGGGGGAATAACCTACTGGAGCCATCACATCCAGGAACCATCACATCCTGGAGCCATCTCATCCGCTATCTTCCCTTCCAGGAACCATCATATCCAGGAGCCATCACATGCACTCTCTTCAATTCCAAGGACCATCAGATCAAGGAACCATCACATCCAGGAACCATCACCCCCAAGAACCATCACATCCTCTCTATTCACTTCCAGGAACCATCACATCTGGGAACATTCACATCCAGGAACCATCACATCCCGGAACCATCACATCCTCTCTCTTCACATCCAGGAGCCATCACATCCAGGAGCCATCACTTCCAGGAACCATCACATCCCGGAACCATCACATCCAGGAACGATCTCATCCACTCTCTTCACCTCCAGGAGACAACACCTCCAGGAGCCATCACATACACTCTCTTCACATCCAGGAACCATCACACCTAGGAGCCATCACATTGTTGTGGAGCGAACACAAGTGAATGACCACTGTAGTCCTGACCAAATTAAAATTTGGGCAGCCTTTATTAGCCGCCAACGACGGGAGTCCGGAGGGCAGCCCCATTATTAGCCGGCCGGCAACTGCTCTGCCTTTCTCCACGCAGGGAGTCCAGAGAGCTGCCCCGACCCTTTGTGCAGGACCACTTTTAAGCACATTTACCACATCCTGTTTTTGCAGAGCAGGCAATTTAAGACAAAACAGTTTTTAATGTCAGGGTCATGTTATTGATGACTATGTTATTTACAGGGTCATCCTGTTCTTCAGAAAGCTGACAGTGTTCTATCTTGCAAGGCTATCTTGTGAGGTGCAGCTACTCTCTAACATTCCCCACTGGTTTTATGTACATGAGTCAAATCATTGACTCTTTTGGGTCATTGCTGGCGAGGGAGTTATATTGACCCCTGCAGACTATAAGCTTGATAGAATTAATTCTCTGCTGAATAAAGTCAGTGGTCCTGTTTATAAGATAAGGGCCCAGAATGAGGGCCAGGACTAATCTTTAGAGGGTCCGAAGAGTCCTGGCTTAAGCCAGGTGTGATGAAGCCACATCAGGATCCCATCGATCTTGACTGCTGTGGGGGTGATCCTTTCTAGGTAGGAGTCACTCCTTGTGTGGCAAATTTCTTTACCCAAACAGTCTTCAGGGTGGAAGGATGGACCGGATCAGAAGAGTACCTTGGACATGCTTCTGGACTGCTTTCTGGGTAGACTGTAAAGCCTGTAAGAACTTGAGTAAAGATTGGTTATGGATTTCAGCTTTTCTAGATTGGGTTTCCATGTAAGCTGGTGAGGTGGGTAGGTCAGGGTTTGGAAGAGTCACTAGAACAGGGGTGGGCAAACTTTTTGACTCGAGGGCCACAATCGGTTCTTAAACTGGACCAGAGGGCCGGAACAAAAGCATGGATGGAGTGTTTGTGTGAACTAATATAAATTCAAAGTAAAGGAGCGGAGGGGAGAGCAAGAGAACTGGATAGAACAGCCGGATCCGGCCCGCGGGCCATAGTTTGCCCACAGCTGCACTAGAATCTGTAGCGGCCCCAATGGTTTTAGTGCAGCCTCCTGGGCTGCTTCATCTGCAGCCTCGTTTCCTCTTGCTTATGGGGAGTCCCCTTGTCTCACATAGGTAGAGATGGAAAGACTTAATTACATCTGGTTGTGCTAGTTGGCCCATCGTCCTTGCTCTGCTCATATCTGTCTAACTGCCTAATATATTACCTCAAGGATCCTGGCTCTGAATTCTTTTAGGGAAAAGGACGTCAGTGGGCTCTTCTAGCTACTTCCTGCTGAGGTGGGTCAGAGGTTTCTCTCAGAGCCAAGAGATCCTTGCTGTCTGTCAGAGGGACAATGAGGCCTGGGCACAGAAGGAGGTGGGCTTGTGACCTGGCGGAGACAAACTGTAACAAATGGTCTGGTGGAAGGGAAAGAAAACCTTTCAGTTTTAATAACTTCTATTGAAATAGAATTTTTCTCCTCAGAATTACCCACACGTTTATCAAAAGAGCCAAATCAAGACTAATTTATCTATTGTATTTAATTTGGCCTGATTGTTTGCATAAACATAACAAGAATGGTAACTGACTACCTTTGCCGGAATTTCATGATTGAATCTTAATTTGCCCCGTAGGGCCAGGAAGCCAAGCCATCCAGCTGCCGTCAGGCCTGCCTGTAGTATCTGTTGAGTTAGGTGAAGTCTTCACCTGTAGTGGCTCTACCAGGGCCCATGCCCTAGGCTTCAAGGACCATCTCAGCCCTCCTACTCGTCGTGGCTCAGAGTGTGTGGGGGTCCCGCAGGGATGCAGATGCGCCCTTATTGCTCCCCTTGTACTCTGACCAACCGCCAGTGATGGTAGGGTATGGGCCTGACACTCCAGCACCAGGTATTTTCAGGGCTACCAAGCAGAATACCAGACTTTCTCTATGGCACTCTTATTGGCTTCAAGTCTTTAGAGTTCAGGCAGGGCTCTTTAAAACATGATACTCCAGTCAAAGTTTCTGGTTAATAAAACTACTATTGGAAACCGGTCTTATTGAATTTATGCAAATAAATGTATTGCCATGAGTTTTTTTATTAAGTATTGCCAAATTTCAGAGGAATTGTATAAGGAGAAAAAATATACTGACCTGCTTTAAGATAGAATTTTCCTTGCCAGTTTTTTTATGGACTTTCCAAAGTAATATTTTCTGAATGTATTATAACAAACAATAACTGTTAGATTTCTTTTATCAGTCCCTCCCTAAGTACTTTGGCATAACTATTTACCCTTTGTTTAGGGAGGCAGAATGTAAATTATTTACTCTTCCTGGCTTACTGCCCTGTATTATTTGATTTCCTTTCAACATTTCTCTTCTCTTTCTTATTACATACACAAACTTTATAAATTTTACACTTCCAAATTAGCCTTCAAACCTTCTTTCTATGTCCTTTAAAAATGCATAACCATGCCTCAGACTTTCTACTCAGTATTCCTTATTCTTAAAAAACCTCAATCCTTTAATGATTCCTAAAAAGTAAACAGCCAGAATTTCTTAGATTAACATTTATGACTTAGACCTTCTGTGATAAAACTAAGAGTAGGTAAAAGTATTTCTTTTTTGAGAGACAGAGGTTTTTAAAACTTAAACTAGTTGTAACATTAAATATATTATATCTTAAAGTTCCTTTGCTGAATATTCCACCACCGCCCAAGAAGTACCCAGTAACCCAGCCCTGCCAGACTCAGACAATGAGATTTTCTTTATGTGTATTGGAAGGGTTAAAAAGAAGAAAACAGGACAGAGGAAGATCCACTGTGCTTTGTAGAAAGCCTTGAATCTAGCATAGTTCAGATAAGCAAGAAACCAAGGACGTCAGCAGAGCGGGTTGTAGCCAGCAAAATCAACAAAAATTTATCACTCCCTGCTCTCCCTGCCGATGACCCCACTTTTCTGCATTAACCATTTACTCTGTCCTTAGCAGGGGAAATAAGGCAAGCGGTCTGATATCCTGTATAACCAGGCTTTTTACACTTAAGGAACAGCTGCTCTCCCTCCCAGATTTTCCTTCTTTACTCCAAGGCCCCAGAGGATCTCAACCTTCACCACTTCTGATATCTCCAACCATCCCCTGTCACCCAGCCTAGGGCTTCTCTATCTCAGCAGGCTGAGAGTGAATTCCACCGCCTCTACCCTTTCTCACACCTGTTCCAGAGCAGTTTTTGGCTCTCTTCCTCCCCCAGAGACCCACTATAAATCTATCAGGAAGGGCAGGCAGGTCGCAGTTCTCGGGACCACATGATTCTCTGTTTGCTAGCAGGGCTGAAAAAGGAAGCCTACAAAGCAGTTAATTATGACTAATCTTAACCTAACAAGCCTTTGTTTAAACTTCTCTGGATTGGCAACCTTTAAATTAACCCTAGAATTCCAAAATTTTAAATTAACACAGCAAATTATAAATCAAGGAAAAGCAATTAAAAGTTCTCTACTATCTTCCCTCTAAAGCAGGGTTTGCACTGTCTTTCACACAGACTCTCACACTTACATTTATACACCATACAGTCTGAGTTTTTTACAAAATTTCTGTAAATCAAAAGCGTTAACAGAGGCTCCGTAGTCATCCACTCACTGCTTGAATTCCTGAAAATTTTTCAAAAAACATTGCAGGGAAGTACAGACAGAACATGAAGCAGATGGACCCATTCTAATGACAGAGACAATTAGACCACAATAACACAGAATAACAAAGACAATGACAACCAACTGAGGAACGCTGGACACTGTCGTGCACTGGGATCTGGTCTCAGAAGTAGCACTGTGTCCAGCCTTCCAGAGACCCTAGATGGGTGCCCACAGAACCAGAAATAAGTTTCTTACTGGTAAGAACCAGATCCAGGGGCTCCGATCAGTCAATCAGGAAATTTAGCAGGCGGGGTCTCTGACCTCTACCAGTCCCAGGGCTGAGGAACATCTCCCAGAGATCTCTCCTTAGGTCGGAGGGTCTGGGAACCCCGGTGGGCTCCGGTCACAGGACCAAAGACTGGTTATCTCGCTGGGGCCTCCAAATGTTGTGGAGCGAACGCGAGTGAATGACCACTGGAGTCCAGACCCAATTAAAATTTGGGGAGCCTTTATTAGCTGGCCAGTGACTGCTCTGCCTTTCTCCACGCAGGGAGTCCAGAGAGCTGCCCCGACCCTTTGTGCAGGACCACTTTTAAGCACACATCCTGTTTTTGCAGAGCAGGCAATTTAAGACAAAACAGTTTTTAATGTCAGGGTCATGTTATTGATGGCTATGTTATTTAAGGGTCATCCTGTTCTTCAGAATGCTGACAGTGTTCTATCTTGCAAGGCTATTTTGTGAGGTGCAGCTACTCTCTAACAACATCGACTCTCTTCACCTCAAGGAACCATCACCTCCAGGAGCCATCACATCCACTCTCTTCACATCCAGGAACCATCACATCCACTCTCTTCACATCCAGGAACCATCACATCCAGGAGCCATCACATCCACTCTCTTCACATCCAGGAACCATCACATCCACTCTCTTCATATCCAGGAGCCATCACATCCACTCTCTTCACATCCAGGAACCATCACAACCAGGAACCATCACATCCACTCTCTTCACATCCAGGAGCCATCACATCCACTCTCTTCACATCCAGGAGCCATCACATCCAGGAGCCATCACATCCAGGAACCATCACATCCCGGAACCATCAAATAGGTTTTCGATAAAGGAATTAATTACCCTATGAGACTATTTGTGTAAAAGGAGTAGTGGGGAAAGCCTGGAATTAAGGCAGAGAGATGGTGACTTTCAAATTAGCAGAGATCCACATTGTCCACACATGGCCCACAGTGTGCTCAACAACCTAAAGTCCAGCAAATTCTTCATTTATTTTAAGGCCATGTAATTGTTCTCCAGACCTCCCAATTATCTGCACAATGCTCCATGTCTCTCTCTGGTTCCTGTGCTGGACAAGCCTCTTCCCCCTTCTTTCCTATCAAGTACACCCCAATTAGTCCTTCAATGCTCAGCTCTAGCATTACTTCCCGAAGCAGTGACACCTGCACCTTGCCTTCTGCTAGTCCAATTTTCACTGTCACTTTGGGGCTGGTCTAGGTCTATGTTGCACTTAAGGGTCGATGTTTCAAACTATTCACTGAAATGTCTGCCCCTTCTCCTAGGACCTGAGTATGAGCATCTTGACACAGGAGCGAGGCACCCCAGGTCCAGCTTTGTGCCAGATGCAGGGGTATAGGGTCTGTGTTTGGGGAACTGAATGGAATTGCATGGAATTCAAATTTTACAATTCTTGTGTGTGACATCTTAAATGACTGAGGTTCAGAGAACTGAGTTTTATAGTTTTATTTACAGTTTTCTAGGATTCCATTTTCTGACACTTCATCTCTCCCGGAATTAGGACCCCAGCAGGTGTGATCTGACCCCAAGTGAAAGGCAGAGATATAAATGGGAGTGAATGAAGGTTGGAAAAGAGGGTGGCACAGAGAAGGTGCTAGGCTCACGTCCCCCCTCCCCCCAAGCACTGACATATACACTGTGGGGAGAACAGGTGCTCCAGAGAGACAGGTGTGTGTTGAGTGAACAGCTGCTGAACCACAAACAAGAGACGATGCTTGAATGGAGAATCATGGGAGCCCACACCCTCTGGGAACTGTGAGAACTCCCCTGAACGAAGATGCCCATGGATATCCTGTTTACCTTCACCTCCCTTCAACACAACCAGCGGGAGTTCTGCACCTGCAAGATCACCACAGCACACTCAGCCACAGCACACACTCAGCTACAGCACACTCTCAGCCACTGCACACACTCAGGCACAGCACACTCAGGCACAGCACACTCAGGCATACTACTGAGGGCCCATTTTAATTCAAACACGGTAGTAAAGAACCTCTGGGACAACATCAAGCACACAAACATTGACAGCATATGCATCCCAGAAGGAGAAGGGGAAAGAAACAAAAACCCTAAATGCAAATACATAATGGTTGAAAATTGTTCTCACCTGACAGAGGGACTGGACATTCAGATCCAGGAAACACAGAAAGTTTCAAACAAAATAAACCCAAAAACCCACAGGAAGACATATTGTCATTGAAACAGCACAACTGCAGCACCCACGGAACAGCTGCGAGCCCCAGAACACCAGTCCCCAATTGGCGCAAACACACGGATTCAGAGGAGCTCTACACTCCACCACGGAAACGTCAGATTTCGCCTGGGATGAGGAGAGAAAGAACTACATAACCAGACACCCGGAGAAGAGAGACCATGGGGAGACAAAGAAACAGCCCGCATATGAAAGACAAGCAGGCATCACCAGAAAACGAAGTAAATGAAATGGAGGCAAGTAACCTTCCAGAGAAAGAATTCAGAGACATGGTCATAAGGTGGCTGAAAAGAATGGAAGACAAATTTGACAATATGAGCAAGAACCAAGAGGAAATGAAGAAGAACCAAGAAGAAATGAAAAATGACATCGCTGCTGTAAAGAACTCAATAGAAAGCATCAAGAGTAGACTAGAAGAAGCAGAGGACCGCATCAGTGAGCTAGAAGACAAGATGGGAAAAAATACCCAAGTACAGCAGCTTCTGGAAAAAAAAATTAAAAAGCAGGAGGAGAGCCTAAGGGAATTTTGGGACAACACAAAACAAAACAACATCCACATAATAGGGGTTCCAGAAGGAGAGGAAACTGAGCAAGGAATAGAAAACCTGTTTGAAGAAATAATGACAGAAAACTTCCCTGATATAGGGAAGAAAAAACCCACACAAATCCAAGAAGCTCACAGAGTCCCAAGCAAAATGAACCCCAAAGGCACATTATAATTAAATTGGCAAACACCAACGACAAAGTAAGAATCTTAAAAGCAGCCAGAGAGAGAGAGAAAGTTACCTACAAAGGAACCCCCATCAGACTAGGAACTGATTTCTCAACAGAAACTCATCAGGCCAGAAGGGAATGGAATGAAATATACAAAGTCATGCAAAAGAAGGGTCTGAATCCAAGAATACTGTACCCAGCAAGGCTATCAATCAAAATTGAAGGTGAAATCAGGAGCTTCACAGACAAAAAAGGACTAAGGGAATTTATTACCACCAAACCAGCAATGCAAGAAATGCTAAAGGGTCTGCTGTAAAAAAAAAAAAAAAAAAAAAAAAAAAAAAAAAAAAAAAAAAAGGCAGAAAGAAAGAAAGAAAGAAAGAAATAGGAAGCGAAGAAGGAACAAAGGGGTAAAGAATAAAAATGGCAACAAATAAGTACCTATCAATAATAACTTTAAATGTAAACGGATTAAATGCCCCAATCAAAAGACATAGGGTAACGGATTGGATAAGAAAACAAGACCCATACATCTGCTGTCTACAAGAAACCCACCTCAGAAAAAAAGACGCACACAGACTGAGGGTGAAGGGATGGAAAAAGGTTTTTCAGGTGAATGGAAATGAAAAAAAAAGCTGGGGTAGCAATACTTATATCTGACAAATTAGATCTCAAACTGAAGGACATAACAAGAGATAAGGAAGGCCACTTCATAATACTAAAGGGAGCAATCCAACAAGAAGAAATAACTCTGGTAAACATATACACACCCAATACAGGAGCACCCAAATACATAAAAAATCCCCTGGAGGATAGCAAGGGAGAGATTGACAGCAATACAATCATAGTAGGAGACTTTAATACCCCACTATCACCATTGGACAAATCCTCTAAACAAAAAATCAGCAAAGAAACATCAATCTTAAATGACCACTAGACCAGATGGAATTAATTGACATCTTCAGAACATTTCACCCCAAAGCCACAGAATATACATTCTTCTCAAGTGCACATGGGTCATTTTCAAAGATAGACCATATGTTGGCACATAGGCAATGTCTCTTCAAATTCAAGAAGATAGAAATCATATCAAGCATCTTCTCAGACCACAGTGGCATAAAACTGGAAATCAACTACAATAAAAACAATCCAAAGAAATCAAACACATGGAGACTAAACAGCTTGCTATTAAACAATGACTGGGTTACAAGAGAGATAAAGGAAGAAATAAAAAAACATCATGGCAACAAATGACAATGAAAACACAACAATGCAAAATCTATGGTACACAGCAAAAGCAGTCTTGAGAGGAAAGTTCATAGCTCTACAAGCATACTGCAAAAAACAAGAAACAATGGTAATAAATTATCTAACCCTACAACTCAATGAGTTAGAAAAGGAGCAACAAGAAAAGCCCAGTGTAAGCAGAAGGAAGGAAATAATAAAGATCAGAGCAGAGATAAACGGCATTGAGACCAAGGAAACAATACAAAAGATCAACAAAACCAAGAGCTGGTTCTGTGAAAGGATAAACAAGATTGATGAATCTCTAGCCAGGCTCACCGAAAAGCAAAGAGAGAGGACCCAAATAAACAAAATCAGAAATGAAAGAGGTGAAATAACAACAGATCCTGCCAAAATACAAAGGATTGTTAAAAAATACTACGAACAACTCTATTCCAACAAACTGGACAACCTGGAGGAAATGGACATATTCCTAGAAAAATATAACCTTCCAAAACTCAATCAGGAAGAATCTAAACAGCTCAATATGCCAGTAACTATGGAAGAAATTGAAGCAGTCATCAAAAAGCTTCCAGAAAACAAAAGCCCGGGGCCAGACGGCTTCACAGGAGAGTTTTACCAAACATTCAAGGAAGAACTAAAACCTATCCTCCTAAGACCATTCCAGAAAATTCAAGAGGAAGGAACACTTCCAAGCTCCTTCTACGAAGCCAGCATCACCCTAATACCAAAACCAGATAAAGACAACACAATGAAAGAGAATTACAGGCCAATATCCCTCATGAACATAGATGCCAAAATCCTCAACAAAATTTTAGCAAATCGGATCCAGCACTACATCAGAAAGATCATACACCATGACCAAGTAGGATTTATCCCAGGAATGCAAGGATGGTACAATATCCACGAATCAATTAACATGATACATCACATAAACAAATTGAGAGATAAAAATCACATAGTCATATCAATTGATGCAGAAAAAGCATTTGACAAAATCCAACACCCTTTCTTGATAAAAACTCCCAACAAGGTGGGAATAGAAGGATCATAACTCAACATAATAAAAGCTATATATGATAAACCCACAGCTAACATCATACTCAATGGGCAAAAACTAAAACCATTTCCCCTAAGAACAAGAACAAGACAGGGATGCCCACTCTCACCACTCCTGTTTAATATAGTAATGGAAGTATTAGCTATTGCAATTAGACAAGAAGAAGAAATAAAAGGCATCCAAATTGGAAAAGAAGAAGTAAAGCTGTCCTTATTTGCAGATGACATGATATTGTACATAGAAAACCCAAAAGACTCCATCAAAAAACTAACAGACTTAATAAATGAATTTGGCAATGTAGCAGGATACAAAATTAACACCAAGAAATCTATGGCATTTCTATACACCAATAGTGAACTTACAGAAAGAGAGACTAAAAAAGCAATCCCATTTACCATCGCACCAAAAAAATTAAGATACCTAGGAATAAACTTAACCAAGGAGGTAAAAGACCTATATGCGGAAAACTACAGGACACTGAAAAAAGAGATAGAGGGAGACATAAACAGATGGAAGAACATACCATGTTCATGGATTGGTAGAATCAACATCATTAAAATGTCCATACTACCCAAAGCAATCTATAGATTCAATGCACTCCCCATTAAAATACCAACGGCATATTTCACAGACCTAGAAAGAACTCTCCAAAAATTCATCTGGAATAAAAAAAAAAGACCCCGAATAGCCACAGCAATCCTGAGAAAGAAGAATAAAGTAGGAGGGATCTCAATACCAGATTTCAAGCTGTATTACAAAGCCACTGTTCTCAAAACATCCTGGTACTGGCACAAGAACAGACATATAGACCAATGGAATAGAATAGAGAATCCAGATATCGACCCAAACCACTATACACAATTAATATTTGACAAAGGAGGCATGAACATACAATGGAGTCAAGATAGTCTCTTCAATAAATGGTGTTGGGAAAATTGGACAGATACATGCAAAAAAATGAAACCAAATCACCAACTTACACCATACACAAAACTCAAAATGGATACAGGACTTAAACATAAGATGGGAAAAAATACTAGAGGAATCCACAGGCAGCAAAATCTCAGACATATGCCGAAAGAACTTCTTCACTGATACTGCCCCTAGGGCAATGGAAGCCAAAGAGAAAATAAACAAATGGGACTACATCAAAATAAAAAGCTTTTGCACAGCAAAAGAAACCATCAACAAAACAACAAGAAACCCCACTGTATGGGATAACATATTTGCAAATGTTATCACTGATAAAGGTTTAATCTCCAACATCTACAGGCAGCTTATACAACTTAATAAAAGGAAGATAAATGATCCAATAAAAACATGGGCAACTGACCTAAATAGAATCTTTTCGAAAGAAGACAGAAGGAAGGCCAAGAGACACATGAAAACATGCTCAAAGTCACTAATTATCCAAGAGATGCAAATCAAAACAACAGTGCAATACCATCTCACACCTGTCAGAATGGCTATCATCAACAAATCAACAAACGACAAGTGTTGGCGAGGATGTGGAGAAAACGGAACCCTCGTGCACTGCCAGTGGGAATGCAGACGGGTGCAGCCACTGTGGAGAACAGTATGGAGTTTCCTCAAAAAACTGAAAATGGAACTCCCATTTGACCCAGTAATCCCACTTCTAGGAATATATCCTAAGAAACTAGAAACACCAATCAGAAAGGATATATGCACCCCTATGTTCATAGCAGCACAATTCACCATAGCTAAGATTTGGAAACAGCCTAAATGCCCATCAGCAGATGAGTGGATTAGAAAACTATGGTACATCTACACAATGGAATACTACGCTGCTATGAAAAAAAAGGAATTCTTACCATTTGCAGCAGCATGGATGGAACTGGAGAGCATTATGTTAAGTGAAATAAGCCAGGCAATGAAAGAAAAATACCACATGATCTCACTCATTTATGGAAAATAAAGAACATAATAACTTGATTAATAAAAAGATAGATACAGAGGCAGTAAAGCACTGAACAGACTGTCAAATTACAGTGGGAAGGCTGGGGAGTGTTGGGGAGGGAGGGAAATAGATCAACCAAAGGACTTGTATGCATGCATATAAGCACACCAATGGACACAAGACACTGGGGGGGTGGGGTGAGGGCATGTGACAGGGGGTAGGGGAGGCTGGGGAAAGGTCAATGGGGAAAAAAAGGAGATATATGTACTAATATATGTAATACTTTAAACAATAAAAAATAAATAAATGTATCAATACCCTAAAAACTACAAATATTTAACATCACAAAGACATACCACTGATTTATTATAGAATTGGACTTTTATTCTGCAGAAAATAAAAGTTCTGTTTCTATTCTGGAAAAAATAAAATAAAATAAAATAAAATAAAATAAAATAAAATAAAATAAAATAAAATAAAATAAAATAAAATAAAGAGAGAGTCTGAACTCGTTCATCTCCAAAGATAAAGAGCATTGATTTCCCCAGCTTGAATTTCCGGTATTCTTAGGTGACTAAGAACCTTTGTAGAGGTGCCTGGGGGAACCCCTCAAGACAAGTACTGGCCCCACAGGAAATTCCAACAAAAATGTTGCGGGATTCTTTTCCCAGCCTTACAAAGGTTTCAGCATTCTGTAGAAAGGGGCTGTGCGTAGATGATTAAAGAGTCTGGAGACGAAAGATAATTTTGAAGGAACTAAAGACTCTCTCCTTGTCTAGGACCCCATGCTTTTATTATAACACAATTTGTCCCAAGGCAAGGTGGAAATATACACTTCAAAGGGTAAGGTATCAAAGGGTAGAATACAGAAGCATTATCAGTTTGGGTAATAGCCTACAGCAGTTTAGGTGTTTGGCCAACAGGAGGCAATAAAATGCCCTAAGCTGTCTGGCAGTTAACAATCCTATTCAGGTTTGGGGGAAGTGCCGTTTAGCCATTTCCAACAGGTAAATTACATATGTGGCTCACCCTTGTTGAGCCACCCAAGTTTCACCAACCTTTTGGTGAAACTTGTAATTATTACATGCTGGAATTGGTTCTCGGCAAAATGTAGTCAAATAATTGACTTGTCCAAGAAACACACATAATAAAGGCCTGTTAGCTAGAGCTCTGAGTCCAGCAGTTGTGCTAGACAGGAAGAGACCGAGGTGTATAAGTGGGTTGAATAGACCCAGGAGGTAACAGCTCCTTGGACCTCAACCCACAAGCAGCACACTTCAACCCCCCTTACACTACCTCAAGAAATTTGTTCAGACTCTGTACATCTCTAAAGAAAAGGGGAACTAGCATGAGAAATCATGCTTCTAAGGCCAATAAACCCCAAGAACCCCAGTCCCCTGTTATTAATCCCAATGGATATATAGATGTATACTTTGTAGAGAGCCTCAGTTGCAAGTACCTACAGAAATAGAAGAATTTAACTAAAGATGATATCAGCTTGAAATAGCCAAATTGGAAACTTTTAACACCTTCAAATTGATTTTTCTGTGCACTCAATAAGAAAAAGTTCTAAGATTAAACTGAATGAATGGAAAGCTTACCTTGATTAGAAGTTAGAAGCTTCTAGATGGAGCACAGCTAAATTCTCTTCTCTACAGAAAGCTTACAGAAAACCTAGAGACTGTCTCTGAGCTAAAGAAGGCTTCTGAAGCTGATAAATGCCAATATTTTATTCCACCCCCTTCCAGCTGCTCCAATATACCTTTTGCTTTCTGAGCTTCTTTGTCCAGATTTGTCCTCCCTACTTCATTCCCCTTCTATATCCTTTATATCTCCTCCACCATCACTTCCTTACTGACCTAGAGAAAACTGAGAGTAAAGAGCCAGACCAAGGTAGACCAGGAAAAAAAAAAACACAGAAATTTTGGAAGCCCCCTTTAGGGAGAAGTCATCTCAGGCAAAGGAGAAACAGCAATTGTATACATTCCTTGGATGAGAAAATAATTCAGAAATCTAACTAAAAATTTCCCTAGCCCTCACCAAGACCCTCCTAAGTTCCCAAAGGAATTTTATTTTAACTATTACAACATTTAATCCTGGCTATTCTAACCTGCTCCAATTAATATAACTACTGGTTTCTGAGAGCAAAGTAACAAAATAACTAAATAGAATTTGCTGAAAAACTCTTGTCTCTCTTTAAAACAGAGAGACAGACTGTTAAAAATGCAGGGAATTAATTAACCCACCAGCTTTACCAAGCCATCCCTGAGACTTATTCCCCGGAAGATAGACTGGACCAGGATCCAGCCATATAAGAGAAAACCTGATGAACCAGGACTTGATTTCTTTGAGTGTTGTTTTTTTTTTTAATTTAAACATTACTCGGGTCTGTCTCCAGAGAGTTACAAGGATCATCAAAATGATCCCTTACTAAATTGGGAATTTTGAGAGGATTGATGAAGTGTGTAACTCTGATTAAACAACATAAATTAAACTGCCTGAACACAGTTCAATTTTATGCAGTGATAAACTAGCAATTATGACTGATGAACTATCGAAAACTCTTCAAAAGAGAAGAAAAGATAAAGCTACAAAATCATGAACTTACAGTGATAAAGTAGCCAGGCCGAGCTCCCAGGCCTCTTGGACAGGGGGAGAGAGGAGTCTGCTTATTTTGGTGCACAGACGGATCTGATCTGAAAGATGAACAGGGACATTACCCAGCTGTATATGCAGGAACTTCCATGGTGGGTATAACTGAAAGCTCTTATCTACTTGGAATAAGATCTGCCCAGCAAGCTGAACTAACTGCTCTAACTCGAGTCTGTGAATTGGCCAAAGATCAAATAGCCAATATTCACACTGATGGTCACTATGCATTTGGTGTAGCTCAATTCTGGAAGCAGCGGGACTTCGTACTTCCTCAGGGCAGCCCATGAAAAATGGGAAACATGTTTCATAATCATTAGGTGCCATGGAGCGACCAACTGGCAATTATCCAAATTCCAGGACATTCTAAAGCTGCCACTGTGGACGCAAACTGCCATCATTTAGCTGACACTGACGCTAACCAGGAGTGCTAAATGGGTTACCCAGAGCCAAGGGTGCCCCTTGATTCCTGTCAAGCCAGGAAAAGGCTCTCTGCTGCGGTCCCCATGGACAGTTGCAGAAGAAGAAATGAGGAAATCGCAAAAAGGGGGAGCAGTGAGAAAATCCAGCCCAGACAAAGAGCTATGTATGGCCCAGACCTGCTCACAAGCCAGTCCTTCCTGCAGGGGCTCAACTGCCTGCTCTTCAACACGTACAGGAGCCAACATCCTGGGTCCTGAAAAGATTATATGACAAAGAGAAAAAAGGAAAGAGAGACTCAGATCCTGATGGCTCAAAGATTAGGAATGATTCAGAATAGTCATAATAAAGACATAAGGACCTGACTGCCTCAGATACACTCACTTTTCCTTTTGAAAATGTGGCCTTGACTTTCATCAAGTTACAGTGCTGCCCACGCCAGAATGGTCCATGGTTTCAGCAAGGCAAAAATCAACACTAGTGCTTGCTAGGAATAACCTCCTTAGCGCTGTGGTACCGCATTATCCACCCAAAAGGCTGGTCATCAATGCATCCTGCGGATGGACTTATGACCAATCCAAAAGGAGAACTGTGGGTGAAAAGGGGCTAAGATAAGAAGCTCAGCAGAAGCCCACATAGCGAGTCTTGAAATTCAGAGACCAAAATTAACCACACAAGATGTTCTGAACTTGAAAACTCCAAACTAAAAGTGGTCCATGGTGGGTAGTCACTTCGAGCCTGTAGTTCCTGACAAAGATCAATCTTTACCTTAAGTGAGCCTGTTTGTCTCTGTGAACCTAAGATAACGCATCTTTGAAATGTCAGGGAAATTTTCTTTTCCAGAACCCTCAAAGCACCAGGCTTAGCACCACAGCAAGAGACCACAGAACCCCTCATTGTTACTTTGTTGCCCATGTACCATCTCTATGTGCTGTAAAGGTTAACTATCCTGCACCCACCAATGCAAAAACAGTGTGTCTCTTCATTTTGCTTTTCATCCACTCCTACCTTTGTAATCTACCACCAATGGTTTTCCTTTAACCTTCCTTATGTAGCCTCCTTTGATTCTAATAATCCTATATAATAAAAGCCTAATATGCTAAGTGTCCAACCGTTTGACTGTTCAACCAGTCACTATGATGTGCACTGACCACCAGGGGGCAGATGCTCTGACTGGTAGGTTACCTTGCTGCTGGGGTCCGGCCAATCAGGACTGGGCAAGATGGGCCAGACACACCCTGGAGCCCTCCCACGGTCCCTCCCCAACCCCAATTGTGCACCAGTGCGGTCCCTCAGCCCAGCCTGCGCCCTCTCACAATCCGGGATCCCTTGGGGGATATTGGAGAGCCAGTTTTGGCCCGATCCCTGCAGGCCAGGCCGAGGGACCTCGCCAGTGCACCGGGCCTCTAGTGTATAAAATAATCTGCAAAACTGCCATTTTGGGGAGCATTTTCTAAATTCATTGAGATTTTGCTTCCCAGTGATTGTCATCAGTTTAGCTCAAATCAACTCTAAGATTTGTCTCAGGCTGGGTGCTCTTTTGTCCACAGTCCTATAAAACTGCTCCCACTTCAGATGCCAATCACAATTCAGGTTGTCTCCTGGGCTTCTGACCCACTGGCTATAGATCGGGTGTTCCAAAGACCCCCCCTCCTTGGTTTATTAATTTGCTAGAGCAACTCACATAACTCAGAGGATCGTTTTACTTGCTAGATCACATTATATAAAAGGATATAACTTAGAAACAGTCAGATGGAAGAAATGCTTAGGGCAGAATACGGGGAAAGGAGGATGCAGAGCTTATGTTACTGGGGAGACAAAGAGACCTAGTTATTGTCTTCTTGAAGGAAAGATTTCAATCAAGAGACAAAGTGTAGAAAAGCAAGTAAGAATTTATTGGCCGCAGCAAAAACATACTCCAGGCAGCGAGACAAGGAAGGGCATAGAAGAAGCAACAGGAGAGCCCAGGCTGGGCTGCTCTGGCTCACTGGGAAGCCAGAGAAAAGGGGGGAAAGGGGCCTTGGAGACAGGTTCGGGGGTTAGCCGGATTAACTGCCACTGCCCATTGCTCCCCTAATTGCAAGTCTCATAGGGTCCCTTAGAGGAAAAAGGAGGGGAGGGAATGGCCCAGTGTGCCCCTGGGGGAGAGAGAGCACTAGGTCCTTCATCTTGAGCATGTTTATCTGTTTCTCTTGCAGGTGGGAATCTCAGGGGAGGGTCTCTATAGAAATCCATCACCTTCCCAGGGGTGCTCTTTCAGGGATGTGGTCACCACTGATTGGTCGGAGCTGGGGAAGGGTCGTTAGTCAATGCAGCTGGTCCTGAGGCAGCCACGGCAGCACTTTTCTGGTTTTGGTGCTTTTCTTGGCCTGGAGGTGACCTAGATGTTATCTCTATAGCTTGGGGGTCTAACCCATATGACTAGCGATATGAAAAGTCAAGGGGTCCAAACTGCATGACCAGTGATGTGCTAGGGAGGAAGGTTATCCTGGGGACAAGGTTCTTGTTTCACAGTCTTGCTCTTGCTAGGCACCCAGGGCTTTCTGCCCTGGGGGGTTTCTGCACCTGGCCCACCGTCCTTGCTCTGCTTGTGTATGTCTAACTACCTATCACACGTCCATGTCTTCTGTGAGTGTTCTGAGGCTCTCCCCAAATTTCTACATGATCACCAACTGGACATTCTCCAAAGCCCCCCCTTTTGGGAATTCGATGGAGGCTAATGATGCATCCGGGAGTGGTTCGATCATTGGGTTGGTGACTGGATTCCATCCCCAGGGTCAGGATGAAGCTGGAAGTTCTGGCCTCTAATCATGTGGCTGCTTGCCTGCACTGGCCCCATCCTTAGGTGTGGGCCAGAAGTCTCCTTGCTAACATAAAAACAACACCTTTATTGCTCTCAACACTTGGGAAATTCCAAGCGTTTTAGGAGCTTTATGAAAGAAACAGGACAAAGACCAAATATACATTTCTTATTATAAATCACAAAGTCATAACGAGGCTACAGTACCCAGTTGAGCAAACAAACACCTGTGCAGATGTGCTGTGGAGGTCTTCTCAGGTGCTGTGAACACTTCTGTGAGTGGACGCTGGTGGAGCAGGTGACTGCGATGTGGGTGGACATTGTGCCTAAGAGCACAGACTAGGGTTTCTGAAGAAGAAAGAGTTCACTGGAGACGAACATAGCAACCCTACCTGAGCTTCCAGCCTGCTGACCCGCCCTGCGGATTCCAGCGTTGCCAGCCTCAATCCCCTGAGTCAGTCCCTTAAAATCAAGTCATCTCTGTCTTTCTCGCTCTCAGCTAATGCGTAGACACTGGGCCTCTCCCTAGTTTTCTCAAATGAAATTCTCCAGGGAAAAGAAATAGATTTCTTCACATCGATAATAAAACATCACCTCCTGCCATGTCTGACATCCTATATTAGAGTTTTTATGCATCGTGGCCATGCACGTGTTCCTCAGGGTTCAGCTGCGCAAACACGGGCCCCACACCTGAGAGACCTGGAGCGCATCCCATGTTTTCTCGGCTGCTAAATGGAGAGAGGCAGTTCCGGCCCGAGGGAGCTCGTAGCAGTCGTTGCACCTGCACGTAGAGCGTGTAGGAGGGGCCTGACATGAGTTTTCCGTGAAGGGTACTGCTGTCAGTGCTGCTGTCGCTGACAGCAATCACAGGCACTCACCTGTCTGCAGGCCCGGGAGCAGGCTGCACAGGACGCCTTCCGTGAGGCTGGCCTAGTAAACAGAGGCGCCGGCCCTGGTCCCAGGTGAGCAGGGCCACACCCACTGCGGCAGGCTGGGCTGCCTGCACCAGCAGGCAGCCTGCCTCTTTGGATGGCTGTGTCCTTCCGCCTTCTTCTCTTTTGTCCTGCATGCCCGCTTGTTCTCAGGCAAGCTCTACGCCTGTGGGTCCCAGAGGCCACCAGCAGCCCAGGCTACTTTCTCTGTCCAAGTCATTCCAGCAAGTCTCAGAATTTGCGTTCTCCTGGTACCGCATGGGGTTGCATGTTCTCTTGGTCCTGCATGGGGCTGCATGTTCTCTTGGTCCTGCATGGGGTTGCATGACCAGCCCCGAGCCAGATCCCTGACTGATCAGCCAGGCCGCTGCGACACGCTGCTGGAGAGATGGCAGAGAGGGAACTCGAGGAGGGGCTGGTGTGTGAGCAGGGAGGAGTGCGGGCAGGCAGGGGCAGCTGTGGCCACGCCCTGGCCCAGGACTGTGCTCCCATCCTCGCACCCGCACCCGCAGGCAGGCCGCCTTCAAGCAGCCCCAGGACGCAGAAACGGCTTAGAGTGCTCGCGCCGTGTGCCACATTCCCGCAGCTAGAACCGGACTGAGCAGGGTGAAGACACAAGTCTTACTTCCCAAAATGAACCAAAGTCCCTCAGTGGTTCCTCCACAGCCTTTGGTAGAGTCTGGCTCTCCCAGCACAAAGCAGCTAGACACTGCCTAAAGGAAAGCATGAGCTCTTGAATGCACACGTGTGTGCGCACACACACACACACACGCAGGAGCAAGTGGTGAACAGACAGGTAAATCAGTCTAGGAGAAGGCATAAAAAAGTACATAATGATGCATATGTGTGTGTTAGGTATATATATGCATATTTACATCTTACATATAATTGTATATACACTGAGTGGCCAGATTATTATGATCTCTGAATGCATTATAATCTGACCACTCAGTATATATATACCAGAGGCCCATTGCACGAAGAGATTCCTGCAATAGGCCTTCCTTCCCTTGGCTTCCAGCACTGGTTTTCCTCCGGCACCTGGAACCCAGGCCTTTGCTCTGGCCGGAGTCTGACTTCTTCGTCTTTGCTACAGGCTCTGGCCAGAGTCTGCCGTCTTTGTCTTGAGTCTTCATCTTCGCTGTGGCCAGAGTGCCGCTCCTATAGATTCCTTTGCCGCCCGCCCTCCCTCTCATAGCAGGCGTCCTGCCCCGCCCAGCCACTCCATGCCTGGAGCAGCTGGGCGGTGGCCATCTTTCTCCTTCTAATTTGCATATTCCCTCCTGATTGGCTGGTGGGTGTAGCAGAGTGATGGTTAATTTGCATGTTTCTCTTATTTTCTAGGGGCCCAGTGCACAAATTCATGCACCTTGAAAGGAACTGTGGGCCTTGAGGCTGCCATGGGCACAGGGGTGAGTCTTGGCCCATCCTCCGCACCCCTGCCCAGCCTCTCCCTCCGTGGCCCTCAGTCCCCTGTCTGCTGGCAACCCCACTCCCAACACTGCCGCTCCCATGTGCTGACCCCACTCGCACCCACTGACAGCATGAAGCAATTGGGGCCAGTGCTGGCAGCAGGTGCGAGAGGCGGGCAGGACCACAGTGCGTGGGAGCAAAGAATTTTCAGTAACCACCAGAGGCTTGCCTGATGACAGCAACCAGCGCCCTGCCTTGGTCTGGCGGCCCCCCCTCACCTGCTCCACCATCCCACCGCAGCCTATGCCCACCATATCCCCTGCTCTGAAGCCTGCTGCCAACACCCGCAATGTTCCGCGTGTGCCCCCTGGTGGTCAGTGCACGTCATAGTGACTGGTTGTTTGGTTGTTCTGCCGTTTGGTCTATTTGCATATTAGCCTTTTACTATATAAGATTAGAAGCCCGGTGCATGAATTTGTGCATGGGTGGGGTCCGGCCAGCCTGGCCAGGGAGAGGGGACATGGGTGGTTGGCCGGCCTACCTGCTGGTCGAACTCATGGTCGAGGGGACAATTTGCTTGTTAGCCTTTTATTATATAGGATATAAACTGAGTGGCCAGATTATTATGCATTCAGAGATCATAATAATCAGGCCATTCAGTGTATATATCAACATATGTGTGTCATATCATATATTCAAATATTATATATTCTCAAATAACATGTGTTATCAGGGAAGGCAAGGGATTTAGAAAAGCAGAGAAGTGGCCATTTGAGACCAAGTGATCAGTACAAGTCTCTCTGAAGAAGAAATTTAACAAAAACTTGAATGAAGGGAAGGATGCAGCCATGGACAGATCTGGGCTAATTTTTTTAATGCCCTTTCTTTGTGTATCAGTAACCTGTAGGCAAAAGATTTGACCTGTCTTCTTGCTCACCCCAATCTCTGCACCGAACTCTGCCTTTATCCTGGTCCACTTCACCCACCCCTGTCCCTGACCCTCAGCTCCAGCCACACCCCAGCAGCCACCCTACAGCTCAAGGGTGAAGAGCCATGAGCAACTGCAGCCGTAGCCATTCTAGCTGACTCTGAAAGCCAGCTGTTAACCATTATATTTATTTTAAGTCAGGATGCAGGGAATATTATCATTCAGCAGAAAATGTGTGAGGATGGAGAGAGAAGATTTAAATGTGTAAAAAGAAAGTCACCACAGGAAAAAGCTGGAAAACACAGCTGGATTTTATATAAACAGTCAAATTAAAAATTCAAATTTCTGGCACCTTCTTTGACTGTGAAAATACTCCCACCAGAACCAGGAGAAATTTGTTCTGGAATGTCACTTCAAAGGCATTGTTCCCTTCAACTCAAGAGGATGTTAAAGTCCCTCATTCAGGACATTATTTTTTGAGATAATCAACGTAATTGTAAAAATTAAGGTGTTTCCAAATGTTTGCCATGATTTAGCGATCAATGAGATATAGAGAAATGTCTGTTGGAAAAATATCTGTGAGCCATGGCTTTCTTGACACACTTTTACCTCCTCCTTTGTTGAGGCGCCACACTCCTGGTCTCTCCCTGTAAGAACTGCAATCCTCTGAAAAAAAGCTCAGGTGGCCGCACACATCTTGTGAACGTAGCTTCATGCCATCGATAAAGAAAAGCTAACTGACCATGCAACCTAGAAACTGAGTCAGGGAGAACTACGTTATGGAGTCCTGGTCCCTGGAGGCTCACAAGTCTCTTAGACACAGAATTCCAGACCCACACTGTGTGTCTGCTGAGTGCTCACCATATGGCTAGCCTACATGGCCAGGTCCTCTCCGTGTAAAACACACACCCCAGTTCTAAGACTAAGGATAAAAAAGGAAAGACCTCATCATTAAATATTTTAGTCATTACTCGATAGGTTAAATAATATATATTAATAGTAGTAATTCACTTGTTTCTCTCTATGGATGTTGCTACTAGAAAAATTAAGATGACATAGGTGGCTCCCATTCTGTTTATTTTGGACAGCCCTAGTCTAGACACTGCGAGGGTCCTGGGTCTTGTTTAGGCCTCAACAAAGTAGCATGTGATTCCGTGTCTTCTTCCAACAGTGCTTGCTGGCCTCACATGCAAAGCCCACCCAGTCCCCATTCTCTCCCCTTTCTACTGCTCTCTTTCCCAACAGAGGCACAGAGTGTGGGGCATCTCTTGCATGCATTTGGGCTTTAACCAGGCCGGGAGCCCCGCAAAGCACAAGCAGCCGTTCATGGCAGGAGCATGAGCTTGGGGGAAACCAACTCCGGCCTGAACCCTGATTTCCAGCCCTGGGGGGAGCGGTGGCGGGGTGGGGGGCCAATGAGGAGAAGGGGGGACATATGTAATACTTTCAACCATAAAGATAAATTTTAAAAATAAAATAAATAAAAAATAAGTGTGAATTTGGAAAAGTTATCTCTGTGCTTCAAAAATTTTTCAAGGTAAAACAAAAATATTTATTTTATTGAGGCAGATAAAATGCATGTAAAAGTTTACATGTGTTTGTATGCCTCCAAAGGGTCTTACTTAACATTTGTGGGCTCAAGGCCAAGGACAAATGGAAGCCCACATATCATCTCTGGGCTTCAACATGTGAATTTGGGGAAGACACAGTTCAGTCATAACATCCACATCCAAATATTTAAAAATATAAATCAAGCTAACAAGCTGCTTGATAAAATGTATTCTATCTTGACAAATACTCTTTTTCTGCAATAAAATTAAAAATTATGTGTAATTCTTTGCTTACTAAAAGTTACCAAAATATCAAAGACAAGTGAATGTAATTATTGTGTCTTCTTGGGTATTCTACTGATGAGTGAATGAGTAATAATAAAAAATAAACTAATAATTGTTCTATTCCATAAAATGTATTATCCTTTACTTCATTTCATTGAAATCATTATGTTAAAAGTTTATATATATTTGTGTTCTATTGTTAGTAATGATACAAGGAATTAAAAAACAAAATAAAATTACATTCAATGTGTACAAAATTTGGCTCTACTTTCTTCAAAAGTGTAAATGAGAAATAAAAATTACTATTCTTATGTTTTTCAAAAAGTTATTTTTATTCAAAAATAGGCAAAATTACTTATTAAAGTATAAAATTTTAATTAATACCAAATTTAAAATCAAATGTACTTAAATAAAGTCTTTTTATAAGACTTTTTATAAGACTTTGAAACTTTAATTAAATCTTTTACAGTCCTTATCTAAAAATAAAATTGCCTATGATTCTGGCATTCACTGCCTTATCTCAATGCCAATTAAGAATAGGTATCATGCTTCCCCATGTGGTGTCCAGACCTACACACATAATTTTACAAGATGTTCCTCAGCCATTGTGTGCAATGTTTGTGATTAGCACCCTAACTGGTGAGTACCATCTGCTGGTGTATGAAAAGAAGAAAGAAAATGAATGTTGACACTGGTGGAGAATAACACTATTTTGCAAGGCTCTACTGCATTAATGAGTTCTGAATTTGACAATTTAATTAGTCTGTCTTCAAGGGAAAATTTGACATCAATTATCTTATCTTTATCTTTACCTAAGTGCTTCTGCACTCAGAGCTTCGGTCTCCTAAAGCTGGGCTCACCGCCAAGCTGCAGGGGCTCAGCCTACAAACCTTTGTCACCTGCCAACATAGTTGTCTGTTATTCGGAGGACATGGGTGAGAGCTATGAAGAGGCGTTTCCTGGGCTGAATGGCGTGAGCCACCAGAGTGGATGTTTAAGGATATGATCACTCGGTATCTTTACTGAACTCCAAGAGGCAGGGGGTACCACGTTTTCACAAATAAATTGTGTCTGTAATATGCAAGAGTCTCCAAAACATAGGGCCCAGAGTAAGGTGCCCCTTGCCAGTGTCTTAGGCCTGTCAGATGCAGACAGTCATCCTGGACCTGAGGCTGCTCATTGAGCGCCTCCGCTTTTAACTGTGCTCTTGAGTGAAACAGGAAGCTTATCACCCCCTGGACTGCAGCCTCCTCCCCTCAGTTCTGGGTTTCAGGCATCCAACAACTGGGCCTGACTTTCCTCACTGCATCTGCAGCACCTGGAGCTGCAATGTGGTCTCAGTAATTCCTGGACTAGTTATCTAAGTTCCTAAACTCACTGAGAGTCTTACTTTTCACATCTGTGAAAGAGGAACGGAGGACACTGAAAGGAGTCAGAGCAGAATTAGGTGGACAGGGAAGGGGTGGGAGAAAGAGGAATCACGGAGCTAGCTGAAACCCCAAGATGTTTTGCAGAAAAACAGGGTGTTTTGAAACAAGGGTATTTTTCTTGCAAGTGCAAAATTAAATGTTGCAAAAAGGCCAGGAACCAATCAGAGAGTGGCACAGATAGACAAAAAGGGCCTTTAGCAGATATAAGGGAAGAGCAGAATGCTTCGGGGGAAGCCCATTTGAATCCCTCCCTGAGGGGGAGCCTGTGTGTATTTGCAATAAACTCCTGCCTTATTGAGCTCCTCTGGTCCTCGACCTCATTCTTCAATTCCATGAGACACACACCAGGAAGAATTCCTGCTCACCGGTTCCGGTATCAATGCCTGACCTCATTAAGACTGTTTTGAGAATTACATGTGATAAAATTTGCAGAACCCCAGAATACTCTATTAATATTTGATAGATTAATTATAATAAGTTAGCAAGCTGTTGGAGGCCTGTATTCTCATGTACAAAATAGAAGAAGTGATGAAGTTGCCAGTGGAACTAGTGAGAAGGCTAAAAGGCTAATTCCAATGTAACCCTGATATTTGGGGGGCTAGCAATCTGAATCTGTGCAATAACCTAATGTACATTCTTGATAACCTATAATTAAGTCACTGTCCCTTTCCTCCACAATCTGGTCTTGCAAGACCTGTTACCTAAATGCTCACATTTTACAGAGGCCATAAACCATGAACAACACACAACCCCGGAGGGCGTTATCAGTGCTGGAGCCAGGCCAGGCCCTTAGATTGATCTCAAGACCTCCATCCCAACCCATGGGGCTTTTTGCAAAGCCCACGAAAGGTCCAGAAGGCCCCATCCATATTTGGGGGACAAAGAAACCAAAGGGATAAAATAAGGGCTTCCACCATATTGGTTGGCTCAGACTCTGGAGGCAACTCCTCTGAGACCGCCAGAGTAATAAAGCTGTGTAACTCCATTTCTCTAAGTGTCACTTGGGTTTCTTTGGTCTTCTACTGTTGTATCGTAAATCAGCTAGATACAAGATGGCTTAACAAGCCAATTAATTAGGAGTCTTTATTAAGCATGGGCTCAGAGCAGAATATCTCTGTCAAATTCTGAGCAAACACACAGAGGAAGTTTTCCTTGTTTATACCCTTTTGAACTCTTTGTCTGCAGATTTTACAAAGAGCTCTGTGTAAGTTATTTTTGCAGGTAGTTTGTGACCTTGGATGTATAATGCACAAACACTTGGCATGAGAATATGGGAATATTATTAGTATTAGTCTATTACGTTAGATGGATAGCTTGCAAGGCCAGACAGTTAAGTTTTTATCTTTTTCTATTATTCAAACTAAAACAGTTATTTTACAGAATAAGGAACTATCTAAAAATAACAGAGTTGACCTGTAGAACAAGGGACTGTCTAAGAATAACAGAGTAGTTCAAAGAGCAGTTTCAAATAGCAGTTTTCCAAAGGAGGGATTACTATGCTTCATTCCCCACTGGTTTTATGTAAATGAGCCAAATCATTGACTCTTGTGGGTCATTGTTGGGCAGGAGGTTGTTAACATTGTTAACCTATTTAGCTTTGAAGTTTCTTTTGTTAAGTTCTATAAAGAGAAGTAATAACAAGATGTGTGTGAGAGTCTTATTTCAGAGGATCCGAACAGTCCTGGATTCTCTATTCTGCCTGTGCTGCCTTAAGCCGGGTGTGATGAAGCCACGTTGGGATCCTGTCGACCTTGACTGCTGTGGGGGTTGTCAGGATGATGGTGTGTGGTCCTCTCCAGGTAGGAGTTAGTCCTCGGGTAGTAAATTTCTTTACCCAAACAGAGTCATCAGGGTGGAAGGGATGAACCGGATCAGAAGTTGGTACAGGCAGAGCGTCTCAGGCGTGCTTCTGGATTGCTTTCTGGGTAGACTGTAAAGCCTGTAAGGACATGAGAAAAGATTGGTTATGGATTTCAGCTTTTCTAGATTGGGTATAGAGTACTTATCTCTTAGAAGCTCTGCAAGCTTAGTATGGTTCCGTGTAAGCTGGTGAGGTGGGTAGGTCAGGGTCTGGAAGAGTCACTAGAATCTGCAGAGGCCCCACTGGTTTTAGGGCAGCCTCCCGGGCTACTTTGTCTGCTTCCTTGACAAGTGTAATAGCGGCTGCTACTGCCTGGAAGCAGGCGGGCTACCTAGATGCAATGGGGTCAAGTCTTTTGGGTAAGTAGGCTACCGGCCATTGCTAGGGGCCGAGACTTTGGGTGAGAACCCCTTTGGCTATGCCCCTTGTCCTATATATGTAGAGGTCCTATAAGACTTAGTTACATCTGGTAGCGCCAGTTGGCCCATCATCCTTGCTCTGCTCATGTCTGTCTTACTGCCTAATATATTACCTCAAGGATCCTGGCTCTGAATTCTTTTAGGGAAAATGGATGTTGGTGGGGATCCTCTGGTTACTTCCATGCTGAAGAGGGACAGAGTTTTCTTTCAGAGCTAAGAGATCCTTGCTGTCTGTCAGAGGGACGATGAGGCCTGGGCACATAAGGAGGTGGGCTTGTGACCTGGTGAAGACAAATTGCCTTATAAAATTTAGTATTATTGAGCAATTAGAATAGCAAGAGTTACAACAAATGGTCTGGTGGAAGGGAAAGAAAGTATTTCAGTTCTAATAACTTCTATTGAAATAGAATTTTTCTTCTTAAAATTACCCTTATGTATATTAAAAGAGCTAATTCAAGACTAATTTATCCATTGCATTCAATTTGGCCTGATTGTTTGCATATACACAATAAGAATGGTAACTGACTACCTTTGCCAGAATTTCATGATTGAATCTTAATGTGACCCATAGGGCTGGGAAGCCAAGCCATCCAGCTGCCGTCAGGCCTGCCTGTAGTATCTACTGAGTTAGGTGAATTCCTCACCTGTAGTGACTCCACCTAGGCTCATGCCCTAGGCTTCAAGGCCCATCTCAGTAGCCCTCCTACTTCTTGTGGCCTAGAGTGTGTGGTGGTCCTGCAGGGATGCAGAGGCGCCCTTGTTGCTCCCCTTTTACTCTGACCAACCACCAGTGATGGTAGGGTATGGGCCTGACACTCCAGCACTATCTATTTTCCGGGCTATCAAGCAGGATACCAGGCTTTCTCCATAGAACTTTACTGGCTTCAAGTCTTCAGAGTTCAGACAGGGCTCTTTAAAACATGATACTCCAGTCAAAGTTTTCAATCAATAAAACCACTATTGGAAATCAGTCTTAATGAATTTATGCAAATAAATGCATTGCCATGATTTATTTATTAAGAATTGGCAAATTTTGGAGGAAGTGTATAAGGAGAAAAATATACTGACCTGCTTTAAGATCTTTTGATTTTCCTTGCCCATTTGGGCACCTGCCCTTTTGGCAGCTAGGTACCCTTTACTTCTTTTGGGATTCAACCCTATATAACCCTCTTCCAGGACAGTTAACATATGGCCATAACAATGACACTCGCCAGCTACTCCCAAAGACTACTAAGGTCTGTAGATAGCACAGGTCTATAGTAATTGCTGTCAGCTGTATTCAAATATGCAAGAGAATCAAAGGTTAATATAACGTATTAACAAAATGAAGTATAATATTGGTACTGTGGCCATATCAGACAGCCAAATCTTATGCCATTAATGATGATACATGGTAGGGCTATATAGACATTTCTGAGAGAGGATGACTAAAGTTCACTGTCGACCCTTTTATGTAAAAGTAAACTGTTCTTGACTCTCTGGAGTCATTTCCATGGCGAAGGCACCAATTAAGTTCATCATGTAGTTTTCTGTAAGTCACAGTTATCTATTAAGTGCCATTGGCTCCTCTTCACTGGCCATACTGGACATCTGTAGGGCTGTGTTCGAGGGACTATCCTTCTTCACTCTTGCCACAAACAGTCTGTTCAATCTCCCTAGCATGTATTCTGGCACAGGATAAAGTTGTTTTGCTGTACACAGGCGGCTTAATCTCTATACAACTAGGCTTGGACATCTGCCCAGAAAGCTGTAGTCTATAAGCTTAACATGCAGCCTCAGGTCCTCCTAACTCAGCCAGTCCTGCAGTCAGACTCCTTCTTTCCCAGAGAATTTCAAAGTCCTGAAGGCTCTCCGATCAAGGGAGAGTGCCTTCCCTTTACCCTCTCCTGCCTTGCCATCCCTTTGGCTCTAAGCAGTAAGCTAAACACAGCCTGGGCTGCAGGGAGAGACAAGTTTGTACATTGCAAAGCATTCCTGTGGCAGTAGCTTGGGCGTCAGGCCTCTGCCTTCCCACCTGTCCTCTTTCCTGGCAGAGACCATGGCCTCCTCTGCAGGCTCCCTTGCTGGAATGGGGCATCTAGCCCCCTTCCCCAACCGGGTGTCTTGCCCACCCCTTGGTCTAAGGGGTTAACTTTCTCCACTTCCCCAGGAGAATTTAAAGTCCTGAGTTCTTTAACTCAAAGGAGTTTCTTCTCTCCTGTTAACTTCTTGCTGTACCAGCAGCTGTTGTTGAAGCTTTAACCCTTTCAGTATATTTGCAACCAGGAAACTTTACCAGCTCTATCACCGGCTCCTTTCACAGATCCCAGGGCCCGTTGCTTGTCATTTTTACTTTTAACTAGTAAGTCAAACACTTAAGTTTTTGGGTTTTTTTATTGTGTGCTGTAAAATACTCATAATTCATTGGGCAGCAGCTCAAGTGTCAGGTCATTGCCTGGCATCCCCCACTTTCTCGCTTCTGCTTCTCCAGGTGGCTGCAGGCGACTCAGGCATCTAGCCCCTCTGCCTTCTTTTACCTGGTTTCCTGGGGGCTCAGTCTCTTGTCTGGCTGGCAACCAGCTCTAAATCACCAGGGCTACTGTGGACTTCAGCTCCTTCTCTTCTCTGCCTGGCTCCAGAACTGCTTCTTCTCTGCCTGCTACTAACTCTGTTCCTTCTTATCACATGCATAACCTTCATAAATTTTATACTTTCAAATTAGCCTTTAAACCTTCTTTCTATGTCCTTCATATATATATATATACACTGAGTGGCCAGATTATTATGATCTCTGAACGCATAATAATCTGGCTACTCAGTGTGTGTATATATATATAGTAGAGGCCCAGTGCATGAATTTGTGCATGGGTGGGGTCCAGCCAGCCTGGCCAGGGGAAGGAGACATGGGCGGTTGGCCAGCCTGCCTGCTGGTCGAACTCCTGGTCGAGGGGACAATATGCATATTAGCCTTTTATTATATAGGATATACACTGAGTGGCCAGATTATTATGCATTCAGAGATCATAATAATCTGGCCACTCAGTGTGTGTGTGTAACCATCCCTCAGACCTTCTATTAAGTATTTTTATTTTCAGTAACTTGTGCTGGCCTTCTCTTTCTTTTTTCTTTAAATTGTATTAGAATTCCTTATTCTTAGAAACTTTAATTCTTTAATGATTACCAAAAAGTAAACAGTCAGAATTTCTTAGATTAACATTTATGAACACACTTTAAATGTACTTTTTCTTTCAAGAAAATATACCTTTAACTAACTAAGAGCAAGCAAATTAAAACGTGTAACATTTTATATTATGTTAGTTTTATGTTTTTGCCTTATTTTTATGTACATAGATTTTCTGAGCCTTTTTAATAGTTTTATTTAAATTCTTTATTATACCTTAATAACCTTGAGATTTGGTCTTGACTATAGAATGAATTCTTTTCTAGTAAGGCCAATAAAATATTATATCTTAAAGTTCCTTTGCTGAACATTCCGACGCAGCCCAAGAAGCACCCACCCAGTAATCCCACCCTGCCACACTCAGAGACAGAAACCTTTTTAATCTGGCTGGACAATGAGATTTTCTCTATATGTATTGGAGTGGTTAAAGAGAATAAAATGGGGCAGAGATTTACTGTGCTTTGCAGAAAGCTTGTGGCCTTGAGTTCAGCATAGCTCAGATAAGCAAAAATTAACAAAAACCTATCTCTTCCTGCTCTCCCCACTGACGCGCCCTGCCCCTTTCTGCATTAACTATTTACTCTGTCCTTACAAAGGAAACAAGGAAAGTTGTCTGAGATCCTGTATATTTAGGCTTTTTACACTTAAGGACACATTCTTCTCTCTGTAACAGTTGCTCTCCCTCACAGATTTTTCCTTCTTTACTCTAAGCCCCGAGAAGATCTCAAATCCTCCTTCTCCTTACTACTTTTGATCTCTCCAGTCATCCCCCCATCTCCTAGCCTAGGGCTCCTCCATCTCAGCAGGCTGAGAGCCCACTACCCTACCCAGTGAATCCCACTGCCACCACCCTATCTCATACCCACTCCAGAGCAGTTTTTGGCTTTCTTCCTCCCACAGTCAGAATGGATACTGTCCCTAATAGAGACCCACTGTAAATCTATCAAGAAGGCCAGGCAGGTCGCAGGTCTTGGGGCCACATGATTCTCTGCTTACTAGAAGGGCTGAAAAAGGCAGCCAATAAAGCAGTTAATTATGAGAAGTTAACAGAAATCACCCAGGAGAGTCATAAAAAAATCTGCCAGTCTTTCTCGTCTTACACAAGCTGTGAGAAAATGTACTAATCTTAACCCAACAAGCCTTAGTTCCACCTTGGCTGGCCTGCGCGGGACTATGATGTCACAGGCAGGGGCAGGGCCCTGTAAATCTAGCAAGTTTAGCAAGTCCTGCCTCTCTTTCTGCCCTTGGAAATCTCCATCAGCCAGAGGAGATAAGAAAACTGTAAATAACAGTTTCTTTGTTCCTTGACATTTTTATGCCTTTTTACTACTTTATTGCAAATAGTTAATTTGAAAGACTTTTCTCTTGCTTTTCCTTACAAGTAATCTTGGAACTTAGCCAGCCTTTGTTTTAAACTTCTCTGGGCTACAATCTTCACAAATTTATACCTTTAAATTAACCCCAGAATTCTAAAATTTTAACCTAATACAGCAAAATCATAAGTCAGGGAAGAGCAAACCAAAACCCCTACTATAAAAATACTAGAGGCCCAGTGCACGAATTCGTGCATGGGTGGGGTCTGGCCAGCCCGGCCCCAATTGGGGCAGATCAGGGCCGGGCTGGCTGGGGGGAGGGGCTGCGGGTGATTGGCCGGCGGGCCCCACCCCTGATTGGGGTAGGGGAGCTGGTTGGGGGTGGGGCTGGCCATGGGGAGGGGCTGTGGGCGGTGGGCCAGCTGGACCCGTACCCAAATGGGGTGTGGGGGGCCGATCAGGGTCAGCGGCCAGGGGAGGGGCCAGGAGAGGTTGGCCAGCCAGCCCCACCCCCAATTGGTGGGGGGCAGTGACAGGGGCAGGGGCGGCTGTGGGGAGGGGCTGCAGGCAGTTGGCCAGCTGGCCCTGCCCTTTATGGGGGTGAGGGGGGCCGATCTGGGGTGGGGCTGGGGGGAGGGGCTTCAGGAGGTTGGCCACCGGCTCCACCTCCGATCAGGCCAGTTCGCTGGCCACAGTGGGCATCATAAAGACCGGTCATTCTAGTTGTTACAGTCGCTGGCTTTATATATATAGATAGATAGACAGAAATTTTATTAGCTAAGTGGGCCAATTCCCTCTCTGACAGAGAGCAAAAACCCCTGAGAAAAAAGAAATCCCAGCAGCTGCTTGGGGATTTTTTCAGTCTGTCAGAGCACTCATCCTCAAATAAATCAAACATTTTAGCCAGATGAGTCAACAGAGGTGGAGAATAAATCAAAGTAGCTTTTGCTTTTACGCAGGCTCTCACACTTATATTTATAGACCAGTTAATGAACAGATAATTATGCCAAGACAGACAAACATCCATACTCACACTCTTTCTGTAGACAAGCACTCTTGTGAGTTAAGCAGATAACTGAAACACTGTCCAACTCCCCTAATGGACATGGAGGCACTCCCAGCACCACGCCCCAGGCACTCTTGGGGGTTAAGCAGATAACTGAAACACTGCCTAACTCCCCCAATGGACATGGGGGTACTCCCAGAACCCACACCCCAAGACAATGTTCCGTACCAACGTCTCGGTGAGAACCTACTGGAGAAGTTAAGACTGTGTCCAGTTCTTCAATCGATAGCAAGATTACTAGTCCCGAGCAAACTAACAGAAAAGGGAACTCAAAATTCCTTAATTGAATTAGAATTTGCTTACCTCCGGAGGCTTTTTCCGATGACTACAAAAGAATGCAGGGGCATTCAGGTGTCCTTGGTCTGGCTGTCAAGACCACCAAGAAGCATCTCTGGGACCCTGGAACTTCATCAGGTGGTACCTCCCCCTAGAGATCCTCAGGGCCTGGCAGCCAGGCAGGGGAAGCCGTCCATCCCAGGCGTCCAAGGCCAGGTGCCCTGTCTCTTATCTCACTGGGGCCTCGAAATGTTGTATCATAAATCAGCAAGCTAGATACAAGGCACCTTAACAAGCCAATTAATTAGGAGTCTTTATTGAGCACGGGCTCAGAGCAAAATATCTCTGTCAAATTCTGAGCAAACACATAGAGGAAGTTTTCCTTATTTATACCCTTTTGAGCTCTTTGTCTGCAGATTTTACAAAGAGCTCTGTGTAAGTTATTTTTGCAGGTAGTTTGTGACCTTGGATATATAATGAACAAACACTTGGCATGAGAATATGGGAATATTATCAGTATTAGTCTACTACGTTAGATGGATAGCTTGCAAGGCCAGACAGTTAAGTTTTTATCCTTTTCTATTATTCAGACTAAAACAGTTATTTTACAGAATAAGGAACTATCTAAAAATAACAGAGTTGACCTGTAGAACAAGGGACTGTCTAAGAATAACAGAGTAGTTCAAAGAGCAGTTTCCTCCCGAGTCAGGAGAAGAGCATCTGGGGACCCATGTGTGGGAGGATGAGGTAAGGTTCATTGGAGCAACATCAAAGGGCTGCCCCCAGGTGCCTGGGTTCTCAACAACAGCCAAGAGCCGGGCTCCTCTCCCTATGGAGGAAGCCCTGGCCTGGCAAGCCCACCAGGATGGTCAGCTGTAGGCCATCACCTGGGCCAAGGTACTCTAGTACCGCCTGCTCCACGGGCAGCTCTGCCCCTTCGGTGCTCCCACCCGCAGCCTCTGCCCCTGCTCTGCTCCTACGCACAGCCTCTGCTCTGGCCACACTGCGCTGCCACCCCAGCCTGCACTGGGGGCCCCATGGCTATTGCAGAAAGAAAATGCACAAATGAACAAGCGAATGAACAAATGTGATGCTCGCTACTGAGAGGGGCCTTTACTCAGCTTTGACTGTGTACCTCAGGCTGGGAGAGATTTTGGCTCTCACAGTGCATGTCCCAAAGTCCTGTTGCCTCCGCTGATTCCCACAGCACATGCTGTTCCTCCCACTGCGCCCTCCTGGCTTCTGCGCATGTGCCTTGCAGAGGACTTGCCCCTCTATTGTTTATTCCCCCATATCCCTGGTGAATGGCCCCTAAGTCCCCGCGGAGATTGGAAAGCCGGTCCTTCCCTCCCCCAGGGGGATCCCCTGGTGTGGATTGGGCTACCTGGGGTGTCTGAAGGTGTCCTAATTAAGTGTAACTTCCAGGCTCAGGCCCAGCCTGTTTCACTTCCTTCTCCTTCTTGAACTCCTAGCTGCTGTGCTAACCTGTGTTGTTAAGACCACTTTGAGAACTTAGTATATAACATACCTGTGCATAGTGAGGGGTCACCTAACAGGGGATGGGGGCAGGGGGAGGGTAGCCTGTTGATTTCAAGATGATGATGCCAAGCACACCTCTCTGCGCTCCCTTATTACACCATGGGGCACTCCACACGGTGCAGACCATAATATTTTAAAATGTCTCTTGTTGTTCTCATCATTATCAGTCAGTCGTGAAATATTTATGTAACATTCACTAATGCAAGAGAGTGGGCACAGAGAAGCAAAATTCTAGATTTCCTTCCCATGAAGCATATATTGTCCTACTGAGAAGACGACTTTAAAATACAGGAAATCGTTTTTTTAAATTACATAAGACAGTGCACAGAGGGAAGTCAGATGCTACACTGTGTAGTGCTGACCACCTGAGACAGGAATGCTGAAGAAAAGGCTGGAGCAGGCACACAGTTTATAAATGAATGACAGAAGGAAAAAGAAAAAAGCCAGGAAGGAGAGAGGGTAAAAGGATGGGAGGCTGGAAGAAAGGGAGGGAGGAAGGGAGGGAAGGAGCGGGGGAGGAGTCGGAAAGAAAAATAAAGGTACCGAGTTGGGTGGACGACAGAGAAGGGAAGCTACAGTGCACGGATCAATGTTGGAGAGAATGGAAACCAATATAACAAGGACATTCTCCTTCTCATTAGGTCTAGCGCCTCATTCTTTCAGATTTGAAGGCTGAGGCCCTGTCTTTTGATGTTAAATGATGCTGCTATGAGGAAGCAGATGGTCCTCATGTAGCAGAAATAATCACTGCAACACTCTTGGATGCTGCGGGAACTTCAGTTACACAGATTCTGACACACCTTCTTGTCCGTCTTCCTTTCCCAATATTACTGAGTCTGCTCACTGCAGCTCCCGGCTGGGAGTGCCATCAGTTAGCACTCTAATCACCACTCACTGTTAACCCGTGGGCACCCGTGCCACAGCAGTTATTAACCATCTGGCGCCTCCTTTCACGTTTGCATGTTGCTCACATATGGCAGTTATCCAACCTAATTTGGCCATTTAGATAGCCAGGTTTTCACTCATTTCCAAAACACAGTTACAAGGATAATATTTTGTCAGTATTAATCAAAGCATTTTAATCCCATCTCCTCATTTTCCATTTGCAACCTCCCATTTCCAGGCCAGAAGGTGTTCAGGCCATGACCCCTTTAACAAGACAA
Organism: Plecotus auritus; assembly: GCF_963455305.1. Lineage (NCBI taxonomy): Eukaryota > Metazoa > Chordata > Mammalia > Chiroptera > Vespertilionidae > Plecotus > Plecotus auritus. The sequence goes on from NC_137776.1 coordinate 97,903,414, forward strand.
TAGACTTAAAAGTCAGGCATTGTGAAAAGGAGAAAAAAAATTGCTAAGTTTCTTTAGACTCTATTAGCTATTTCATTGTCCAGGACTAGGAAACGTCAGACTGTAACATTTTTCTACAGGGAAAAGAGCCAAATGAAAAAGAAAGGGGAAACCACCTCTCCTGGCCAGACCACTATGAGGAGGCCAAAGACGAAGGTGGGAGCAGGACACGGGAGTGGGTGCTGGATGCCGAAGGGGCCCAAAGTCAGAGGGACCTGCCCACATCCATCAAGAAGGATTCTTGTAAGGAGCCACCTCAGCACCCTGCCACAAATCTGTCCATTTCCCTCACCCAGGCTACCAGTGGCCACCTTGGAGAAGAGGTGGAAGAGATGTGGGAACAAAAAGACTGCATTTTTTGCCTAAAAGATTTAAATAGATTACCTAATGACTTAATCAGGTAAGACCATTTTAAACCGTGTAGGACTTAAAAGTTAATTTAGAGGAAAACTAGATTCATGGGAAGCATAAAGAAACTACTCTTCCTCTACACATCTGCGTACATTTGCTCCTGCAACATCAGTTACTGCTGTTGGTGCAGACTCTCCTCCCCAGTGCTGGGTCCATATGAATTAGATGCATAAAATGGATGCCTCCATCTAGCGACAACGTAATTTACTGCGCTCCTCTAACAGAGTAAGTCAAGTTATGGGAGAAATATTTACCGACTTGAGAGAAGAAAACTATTAAACATCTCAGAAGCACAATTCGCCCACAGACTGTGCTTTCAGCGAAACCAGCGGGCTGTGACGCGCAGGCTAGTGCTTTCTGTGCTCATCATGCCAGGCATGCAACATGAAGTTATTCCTGATGTCAGCCAGCGTCGCTGATCCTCCGTGTGCTGAGCGCTCACATTCGTTGCAGCCCTGGGAGCAGTGCTGCCATCCCCCTTCCTAATACAGGGTAAAACTAGGGGAACATCTGTTGTAGAACTTACTGTATAAAATGTTTGTACTTTAAAAGGATGTTACTGGCTGGCAAAACAGTCAAATCCATGTAATAACAAAGGACATATAATAAAGGTCGCCAGTCTGAGGACCTTTTATTTGGGGAATACAATGACCACAGGAGTAATTTTGGGGTAAGCAGCCTGAAGGAGCTGTTTTCAGACCTTTTCTTCCATCAATGAAAGGCAGCTCCCTCTTCAGTAGAAATGAGCAGCCCTTGATCCATGCACAGTAATGAGTCTGGTTTTGCCAAAACCCTTGTATAGGCCAGGGTTACAGATGTTACTGCTTACTTTTCTTGACTAGTTTTTAAATGCAAAATGTAGGAAAATCCCATCTCAGTAAGAAAATCCATTTTTGTTTATCCCAAAGTCTTGGCTGAAACCTTCCTCACACTGCCTCTCCGGGTGCCCCAGAAGCAGTCTGCGGGGCTCCCCCTCCCTCTGCCCCACACAGCCCCTGGCCTCACCTCTGCTTTGTGCCAGGCGCATGCCCCACGGCTCTTTTCTTCCACCCATTCAGTCTTGACTCAAATGCCGCCTTCTCAGTGAGGCCTTTTAAAACAGAAACCCCCACTCATCCACACATACCCTTGGTGTTCCCCATCTTTTCAAATGGATCTATTTTCTCACTATCACACGTTTACCCACTAACATGCCATCAAACTCTTTTCCCTCTGGGATGTAAGTGTCATGAAGAGGGCACCGTTTTCTGTGTTTAGTTCACTGATATATTCCCAGGGCCTGGCCTACACACAGTAAATAAAGAGCTGATTAACTGAATTGTATTTTTAGTCACTTAATAGAGCACAAAGGCAGTCCCTCCACAATTAAATATCATTCTATCTTCATTTTCATAGCAGTGTGGTTTGTCACCTGTACATCAAAGGTACAGATGTTGTACATTTTTATTCTACCAACTTAACTGTGAAAATTATGGAGTTTGAGGCAATTAAGGCACATTCTCCTATGGAGTAATTCAACATCTGAGATCATGGCAAACCAATGTGTGAATTGTGAATGGCATTTTCACAGGCATGCCATAAAGAGTATAATTGGACCCATTAAGTATGAAGCACATGAAGTTCAAAAGTTACTGAATAAATGATGTTATTGAACAAAGTGAAATTGAGTACAAATTGACTAAAATTAGTGTTCATTTCCCTTCTGAAAAGTCCATTCATGGACCCTGAGGGAGAAGATTAATTTGATGTGAACCCTGAGAAGAAATTTCTCTGCTGAGATAAACTCACATGGCCAGTCAACCGAGAGCTCACATTTTATGAATAATACTGGTGGCCTGGTGCACAAATTCATGCAAATTGAAAGGAAATTAATTAGAAGAAATATTTTAATATTGTTACTCGCCCTTTATAATAGAAGTGTCAACCAAATTCATGATCGACAATGACAAATCTAAACATACACATGTCATTGGCACCAGTGAGAGCTTTATATGTATAACGCATGCATGAATCAACTTAACCTTTTATCCTATACTAGAGGCTCGATGCACGAAATTCATGCATGGGGGGTAGGGGTCCCTCAGCCAGGCCTGCACCCTCTCACAATCCAGGACCCCTCGGGGGATGTTCAATCAAGCCTAAACCAGCAGTTGGACAACCCTCTTGCAATCCGGGACCCCTCACTCCTAACCGCCCGCCAGGCCGAGGGACCCCCCTGGGGAGGGACCGCAGGAAGGTTCCCAATGTGTCTGGCTGGTCTCACCCAGTCCCGATCAGCTGGACCCCAACAGCAAGCTAACCTACGGGTCAGAGCATCTTCCCTCTGGTGGTCAGTGTGCGTCATAGCGACTGGTTGAATGGTCAGACACTTAGCACATCAGGCTTTTATTTTCTATATATATATATATAAAAACCACCCATCTGCTCACTCCTAACCGCCCACTTGCTCGCTCCTTACCACCCACCGGCTCGCTCCTAACCACTCGCCTGCTCACTCCTTACCGCTTGGCTCATAGCTCCTTAGCACTGCCACAGAGGCGGGAGAGGCTCCCGCCACTGCCGCTGCACTCACCAACCGTGAGCCTGACTTCTGGCTGAGCAGAGCTCCCGCTGTGAGAGACACTGACCACCAGAAGGCAGCACCTGGTGGTCATCTACCCCCTGCTGGTCAGTGCATGTCATAGCAACTGGTCATTCTGGTTGTTTCGTCATAACAGTCGCTTAGGCTTTTATATATCCTATATAATAATAGAGGACTCTGCAAATTATCTGGGACGCCCTCACGGATAACGACCAGCAGGAGCGGGTGGGTGTGGCTGTGTGCCGCACAAGGCCGGGGGACATGAGGCTGTGTCAAATAAAATAAAATGCGTTCACATGCCCTAAAGCACAAACATCCCAGCAGATAACTCAATGCAGGTTATGTGTAATCACAATGATTACACAATATTGATTACACAATAAACTTATTTTCACAAAAAAAAAAATCTTCATTTAAAGATGCCCCAGTAAGGCTGCTGAGGCTTTCAGCTGTCTCTTTCTACACTGAAGATGACAGCGTTTCGTTTTCTCAGCACCCAACTAGGAGGCCTCCCTGAGGCAGCTCTCCCCTCCGAGCCCTGCGCAGGACAGGTGCTCCGCTCCGGCCCGGGAGCACCGAAGGGAGGCGGAGCGAAGTGATTTCCCTCCGGGACACTGCTCTCCCTGGGAGTCCAGTGTGGAGGCACTGGGGATGTGTGTTTGTTTGTTTGTTCGTTTTGGTTAATCCTTACCTGAGGACATTTTTGCATTGATTTTTTTTTTTTTTTTTTTTTTTTTTACAGAGAGTGGAAGGGAGGGAGAAAGACAGAAACTAATGTGAGAGATATCAATTGGTTGCCTCTTGCTGAATCCCCAACCAGGGCCCAGGATTGAGCCTGCAACCCAGGTACGTGCCCTTGATCGGAATCCAACCCGGTACTCTTCAGTCTGCCTGAGAAGCACTATCCACAGAACCAAACCAGCATTTTTTTCTTTTTAAGTCCTCCTCTAAGGATATGTTTTTTTCATTGATTCTAGAGAGAGAGGAAGGGAGAGGGAAAGAGAAAGAGAAACATCGATCAGCTGCCCAAGCAATCCGACAGGGATGGAACCCACAACCTGTGTATGTGCCCTCACCTGGAATCGAACCCATGACCCTTTGGTGCGTGGGAGGACACTCTAACTACTGATCCACACTGACCAGGGCCTGGAGGTACATTAAAATTTTTTTTTCAGATCTGCCCTGGCCATGTGGCTCAATTGGTTGGAGTCTCAACCTGTACACCAAAGGATTTCCTGTTGGATTCTAGGTTAGGGCACATACTTAGATTTAGGTCAGATCCCACTGGGTCAGCAGGTGCAGAGGCAGCCTACTGGTATTTCTCTATCATATGGGTGTTTCTCTCCCTAAAAATCAATTTAAAAAACATCCTCAGGTGAGAATTTTTTAAAAAAATTATATATATATAAACTTTCAGATCTAAAATTTTATTTGGTTCTTTTTTAAATTTTATTTTCATTTATAGTTCACATTCAATATCCTATCCTATATAATAACACCCTAATATGCAAATCAACCGAACAGTGGAATGACTGGTCACTATGAACTGACCACCAGGGGGCAGATGCTCAGCATACGAGTTGCCCCCTGGTTGTCAGTGTGCTCCCACAGGGGGAGCACCGCTCAACCAGAAGCCAGGCTCACAGCTGGCGAGTGCAGCGGCGGTGGTGAGAGTCTCCGTGGCAGCACTAAGGAGCAGCGAGCCAAGCGGTAGGGAGCAGCAAGCAGGCAGGTGGTAAGGAGCGAGAGGTCCCGGACTGTGAGAGGGTGCAGGCCAGGCTGAGGAACCGCCCCCTACCCCCAGTGCACGTATTTTGTGCACCGGGCCTCTAGTATAGATAATAAAAGCCTGGTATGCTAAGTGTCTGACCATTCAGCCAGTCACTATGACGCACACTGACCACCAAGAGGCAGACGCTCTGACCAGTAGGTTAGCTTGCTGCTGGGGTTCAGCCGATCAGGACTGGGCGAGATGGGCTGGACACACTCGGGAGCCTTCCTGTGGTCACTCCCTGGGCCCGATTGTGCACCGGTGGGGTCCCTTGGCCTGGTCCGCACCCTCTCACAATCTGGGACCCCTTGGGGGATGTCAGAGAGCCAGTTTCGGCCCGATCCCTACAGGCCAAGCCAAGGGACCCCACCAGTGCACAACTTCGTGCATCAGCCCTCTAGTATGTATAGAATAAACTTGCTTAATTAGACCTGCTTCCTGATTTAGCTAAACTTTTTCCAGCCCAGTGAAGCACCCCAACTTCTCTTCCAGGTAATTGTCAGCAACACAGCAGTAAATATCAACATGAAGTAGATTATTATTATAGATCACACAGGGAGAATAACAGGTAAAATATTTAACTGCAGCGGTGTTTGACTATATTCTGTGCAGTGAGAAAACCTGAAGTCATTTCCACCATTTCTTACTTCTTTTCAGTCAGGTCAAGTTTCTAAGCTTTCTAAATCTCCATTTTCCAGCTAATGAAATGAAAATAGGATTCCACCAAGTCTCCTATCTACCTACTCCAGGACTTCAGTGAGAATCAAATGAGATGAGGCACAGGAAAATGCTTTAAGACATTTGGTTAAAATGTGAAATGTTTCCACCTGGCTATAAAGCAAGTCGTGTTCCTGGGCTGAAGAAACTGCAAGGAGGCTAGTCGCTAGGGAGAGGAAGCCGGGCATTGCTACGTGACGTCATTACCCAGACAGACACTTAGCATATCACCCTTTTATATATATAGATAAGAGCAGGCCTCTCACCTGCTCTGTGCCAGGGAGAGCCTCAGACGGAACCCTGGACCTTCAACACTATGCTCGCTTGTTTATGCTCTGAGTCAACATCTGCAGGAAACCCTGGTTTCCTCTTTTGATCAATGGACTGTGATCTGCCCCGTCCAATCAGAACTGTTCTCAACTAAGCAATCATAATTCAAGCCTGTATGGACTTGAAAACCTCATTTACATAAAATGGACCTAATTGGAAACCTGAGCTGGAAATGTCCGTTTAAAAGATGGCCACTCCGATGTCTCAAGGACCTGGAGACTGCATTTCCCAATTTGCAAGCTTTCACCTGCACAGTCCCTCCTTTGGGAATTTGGTTTACACATCCTTTCTTTTGTTTGTGAGCCGATGGGAGCATTCTCTCCAGCCTGGCCCTCCTTTCTCATTTGAGTTGGCCTTGGCAGTAGCCCTCTCCTGCACACATGCTGGTTCAGAAACATTTATTTAATGCCTAACCTGCAGAAAGTCCTATGTTTGGAACTATGCTAAAGGCGGGAAGAACAGGGAGGATGAGGGTCTAAATAATGACTTTTTAAACACAGATCTAGCATCAGAAGATTGCAGTCTAGTTAGGGTAACAAGTGCATACACGTGTGTGTGTGTGTGCATGCACACACACACACACACACACACACGCCTGACAATAGAAAAAGAATTATAAAGTTATAGGCATTCCCTGCTATTTGGACTTACTTGTGTCCCTCCCACAAAATCTCTATGTTAAAGCCCCAACCCACAATGTGATTTGGAAATGGGGCCTTTAAGGGAGTAATTAAGGTTAAATGAAATTGTCCAATAAGACTGGTATCTTTACAAAATAAGGAAGAGGTGCCAGGAGTGTGCCTGCAAGAGGAAAGGTCATGTGAGGGCACACTGAGAGACAGTGTCTGCATGCCAAGGGGAGATATGACAGGAAACCAACCCTCCCAGCACCTTGGACTCCCAACTTTCAAAACTCTAAGGAAAAAAATAGATCCCCATTGTTTAAGCACCCAGTCTCCCAGGCTCTGTTATTCTGTTATGGCAGCTTGAGCTAACACACCTGTAACTCACATTCTTCACTTTTATGCAAATCTTTACTCTTCAGTAACGGCCATTCCATCTAGGGGGCAGCAGTGGCCCTGGAAACTCATTTGCCTGCCTCCTTGTGGGATCCCCTTCCAACTGTACCACGTCTGGAATACCCAAACCCAGGAGCACAGCTGGCTCAAGTAGAGACCAGGCCCCCCGTCTGAGTCAGCCCATCCCTGGGGAGTGCAGCAACATGGGGAGGGGAGGTGACAGTACACACAGGACAATCAGAAAATGGTGCCCTCCCTCTGTGCAGACTCAGCCCATGCCAAGTACACAGCTGGCAAGCAGATCCCGCTGGCCACTTGGCTTGTGTGCTTGTGCAAAACCACATGCAGAGCTCCAGCCCGGACCCTTGGCCCACCTGTTCCATGGCTGGCCTCTCACCTCAGTCCAGGCAGCTCCAACAGGGGAGACACAGAGAATGTCAACCCTCTATTTTCTCCTCCTCATTCCCCACCACCAGCTGCAGCCCGAGTCCCACCAGCAGCCAGAGGCCAGGCCTACACTCGCCACCTGCTTCAGAACCCGAGCCACCTGAGTCTGGGCATCCCTGTGGCCTGCAGACAGTGCCTCCACCATCACTTTCATCTCATTGCTTTGTCGTCTCTGCTAGGTAAAGGGGGTGAATGAGTTAATGTTCCCAGAGGCACTTAAGAGGGAGCTTCTTGCCTGTTTCTTTTATATACATACTAGAGGCCCAGTGCACAAAATTTGTGCACAGGAAGGGGGTCCCCTCAGCTTGGCCTGCACTCTCTCCAATCTGGGACCCCTCAGGACCTCTGGCTCCTAACCACTTACCTGCCTGCCGGCCTGATCCCCCTAAGTTCTCTCCCTTGACAGCCTGTGCACCCTAACTGCTCTCCCCTGCTGGCCTGGTCTCCCTAACTGCTCTCCCCTGCCTGCCTAATTGCCTCTAACCTCCTCTGCCTTGGCCCCGCCAACATGGCTTTGTCGGGATGGATGTCCAGAAGGACATCCAGAAGGTCGTCTGGAAGATGTTCAGTCTAATTAGCAAATTACGGAGAGACAAAATGGCGGTGCAATAGCAGGATGTGTCCTGAGCCTTGTCCCGGAGCAAATAGAGGGAGCAGCTGAAACGAGTGGAATCCAGCCCGAATTGGCGAAGGACGTGCAGCTGGTGAGACAGTTTGCAGCCGGGAAGGGCAGAGATCCCCCCGAAAAGGTAAAATCAAAGATCTAGGCCAGGCATCCTCAAATTATGGCCCACGGGCCACATGCGGCCCGCCGAGGACATTTTTCTGGCCCGCCGGGTGCCGCTGCCTGTCCTGCTTAGCAGCCAACTCATCCCGGGCCCACAATGCGCATAAGGAATTTGTTCATAGTTTTTTTTTTAAACTATAGTCCAGCCCTCCAACGGTCTGAGGGACAGTGAACTGGCCCCCTGTTTAAAAAGTTTGAGGACCCCTGATCTAGGCAGTAGAATCTGCCGGACCTCTGTGCCCAGAAGGTCAGGGAGAAACTACACGGTGCCAAGCCGCGTCCCTGAGGACAGGCAAAGCATCTGACTGAAAAAAAAAAAAGGGTCCATGGGACTGCGGGAGGTAGGGGATTTTAGACCTTGGAGTCTGGATTTGGGATCTGAGCTCAAAGGCAGCCCTGAAGAGCTTCCAGACAACGCAGTGCCAGCAAGAGAGGAACTTGCAGAGACGCGGACCCTCCTCGTGCTGGGGCCTGTGCCTTTCTCCACTGAACCTAGTTTGTAGGGCCTTTCGGATACAGACACTTACCTGTGGCTGAGCTGCAGAAGAAGGGGTGGGGTTGTGGAATCTGGGGAGAGTAGGCAGCAGACAGTCCAGGAGAAGTGGAAGCGAGTCTGGTCCTGAGTCATATCTAAGCCCCTGTTGCCATTTTCTCCTGAGAGATAGCCCCTCCCTCCAGTCTCCAGGCAACCAATATAGCCACACCCAGATCCCACCCTGAATAACACCATGGAATCTGAATACTCCCTGAGGCCATAGGATCTGCCCTAAAGAGAAATCTTTAGAAGCTAGGCACCTCAATTACACAGCTACACTGCCAGGGCCCTTCAGAGTGCTTCAGTGTGCCTCGCTGGCAAACTTACCGCGGGTGCTCCTGTGAGCTGCCACTGGGAGTAAGCGCCTATCCACCACAGGTGCAGCAGCGAAAGCTGAGTCTCTCCACCCCATAACTACAGAACTCTGGGCATCACAGTCACACCTTTCCAGAGTGCAGGCCCCCTGAGCCACATCACCTCGACAGACAGTTCCTTGGTGCCACTGTGAGTCCCCACTGGGCACATGTGATTTCAATTAAGGGTGCAAGACAGCAAAAATTGGGATACTCCCCTCCACGGCTGCTGATTTCTAGACACACCGCAGTTGTGCCTCTCAAGCTCGCAGGCCTACATCAAGAGAACCCAAATAGCTCAAGTAGGGAGCTGCACTAGATTACCAAGCCCAGGAGAACTGAGAGATTACACCAGTAGCACCATCACCAAAAGAACCTGGGTAGCAAAGCAATTGGATCTACAATTAAAACATTACAGGAAAACATGGGGAGACAAAAAAGCAACTCCAAAAGGAAAGAAAAAGAGGAATCACCACAAAGGGAGTTAAATAATTAGCATATTACCCTTTTATTAGTATAGATGCCACCTTGTCCTAAAAATGCAGGTTGTTCCCAGATTTTCCTATGGTGGAAGGGGAGCCCGCAGTAGCATCCTGGGTTCTGACCAGGGCTTATGCGCTTGTGCTTTATCTCAGCAGATGTGATTCCTAGCAGAAGACTCTTGGATGTACCTTGAACATTTCTATCGAATTTGTCAAATCATCCTCCAAAAATGTTGAACCACTTTAAACTCCCACCAGCAACCAGGCATGTGCCCTCTGTCCCACTTTGATGCCAATATTATTGATTTCTCCCTAGAAGCTTCCCTCCTGTCAGCCAAGACTGCTTGGTACTTGAGGCAACCTCATTGTTCAGCTGGGGACTTGATTTCCTGAGATAGAATTATGGAGGAAGAAAAATAGTTTTCCTCTACCTTTCTGAGTTCTTAGTGGAGGCCCTTGTAATGAAAGACAGATCACCAAGAGAAAAACAAAAGTTCATTAACATGTGTACCTCGTGTATATGTGGGAGATCCCAGGGAAAAATGAGTAACTCCCCAAGGTGGCTTAGAATGCAGATTTAAATACCTTCTTCCTAGGGAAAGGGGACAGGAGATGTAGGCCTCTTAGAGGAGAGTAAATGATTTTTAGAAAAGATGAATGGGGGTGGGGGGAAATAGTTTGTAACAAAATTTTGGTATTATGTCAACTTCTACTCTCCTGTCCTGTGACAGGAGTCAGTCTTCTCTGCCTGATGACACTTCTCCCGTCAAGGAGACCTATGACATTTAAGCTCCTTTAGGGGGGTCCGATTTAGGCAGATCAGGAGACTTCAGTGAAAGCCTCTGCATGCATTTTCTCTTTTTCAAGCATCTGCAGCTCAAGATCATCAATATAACAACACAGCATATGTTGGGTTGGCATGTTCTCTGACCTTCAGAATAAACCCAACAAAAGCTTGTTTCCTTTCTTAGATGATTTGCCACAATAGCATTATTCCCTGAAGACGGTATTCTGACCAGACCTTCCTGGGAGTGGTCATAACATACCCTGTGCTTGTAGAAAGGTGTGGGCCACATCACTAAATAATCCAGGGGCAGTTTTCTCATCTTGTTGAAAGGGAGATAAAATTATGATAGTTTATCTCCCTTTCCACAGGTTTCCTGCAGGTTTGTGTCTCCGCTGCCCCCTCCCCCCCCCCCCCCCACACACACACACACACACGACTCCCAGCAGCCCCAGCGCCTCTGCCTCGGGCCTTGGGGCTGCTGGGTGCCAGGCCTGCGGGTTTGTGTCTCCAATCCACACCCCCCCACCCCCAGCCCCAGGTCTGCGGTGGCGGGGCTTGGGCTGTGGGGTGCTGGCCTCCCTGTGGGTTTGTGTCTCTGATCTGGCCCCTTCAGCCCCAGTGCAGCCATGGCGGGGCTTGGGGCTGCTGGGTGCCAGCTTCCTTGCAGGTTTGTGTCTCCCATCCACCCCGGCAGCCCCAGAGCCACCTGGACGCTATGGGCCTCACCATCTTGGTTGGGTTAATTTGCATACTCACTCCTATTGGCTGGTAGCGTAGCAGAGGTACCGTCAATTTGCATGTTTCTCTTTTATTAGATAGGATGTTTTTTTTTTTATCAAGAGAGGAAAGGAGAGGGAGAGAGAGACACATCAATGATGAGAGAAAATCATTGATCAGCTGCCTCCAGCATGCCCAACCCCAACCCCCCCACTCTGGAGGCTGCCAGGGTGGTCCAGAGGGGTGGGGGCCATCTCCCTTCAGCTCCCCAGTGGCCTCCACCCTAAAGGCTCTCAGCCCAAGTGGAAGCACTTTCAGAAAGTGCCACCTGTACAAAACTAACATCCTCTGTCACCCAAGTAGTAGCTTCCACTCAAAGGGATGGCCCAGGTAAGTGCAGATTGAAGAACCTAGATCAGCACTGATCTCTAAAAAGCATGAAGATGTACCAGCACTGTCACGGGGAAATGCAAATTCAGAGGGAAGAGTAATAATTGGGTCCCTTAGTCTCTCCTGATCCCTTTTATTCTGTTCATGAGCAACTCACAGCTAATCTCTACTCTGATTCCACATCTGAGGATCAAGAATGAGGGTGGCTCTAGCCAGGTAGCTCACTTGATTAGGGTGTCATTCTGATACACCAAGGTTGTGGGTTTGATCCTTGGTCAAAGCACAAGCAAAAAGCGACCAATGAATTCATAAATACGTGGAACAACAAATCAACGTTTCTCTCTTTCAAAAAACATCAATAAAGTAAATAAATCTGGATGACATATTTAAATGGGAAAAAAATTTTAATTAAAGAAAGAAGAATGAGGGTGACATACTTCACCTTGGATGTGATTGTGGATTGTACTAATCAATGGACAGGAACTTGGTGGGATGTGAAAGACAGTTTTGTAAAAAGCTTCCAACTAAAAATGTCTTCCTCAGCTCCCTGACACAAGACCACCACTGCTGCTTGGTTCTGTTGGCCTAATTCTTGACCCTTTTAAAATGCACCTGTTTCTGGGAGCCATGGCATAAGGAGCTCTTGTGGCCACACAGCACAGGGAAGTCGCTAAAGGAATGGGCTCTGCCGCTTACTGGTGTGACCCTGAGGTGACCTTCCCCTCGGAGGTCCATTTCCTGTGTTTGGGAGGCTCCTCAGCACTGCCTTCATAGGCTGCAGGGAGCATGACAAGGTGACATGTGCGTGAGCGTAGTGACTGACATGCAGAAAGCAACCCTAAATGGTAACTAACCGCCCTGGCAGGAAGCTCAGTTGGTTAGCATGTCATCCCAATACACCAAGGTTGCAGGTTTGGTCCCTGGCCAGGGCACATAACAAGAACAAGAATCAACTAATGAAGGCATAAATAAGTGGGACAACAAATCTCTCTCTCTCTCTCTCTCTCTCTCTCTCTCTCTCTCTCTCTCTCTTCCTCCCTCTCTCAATAAAACCAATAAATAAACAAGCAAATAAATGTTAACTATCATTAGTCTTTAATACTCAAATATAAATTAGTCTATCAGCTCTGTTTCTTAGAGGATGACAGAAGTTTAAACTTTGGTTGGTTTTTAAATTAACTGACCAAAGAGTCAGTGATTCCAGCTCCCTCAGTTGTCACCTGCCTTTTCTCTAATGTTGCCCACCCTCAGGCTGATGACCCCCTCCCGTCCTCCATGATCAGCGTCCTCACTGCAGTGCCACCACTTCACCTGGACGTGGGGCCGAGGTCCCACAGAAGGTGAAGAAGCTCTACCTGGGCCAAAGGTTAGCCAAGGGCAGGCCTGAAACCCTGTCCCTCTCCAGTGGCTGTAAGTTGGACTTAATAAAAAAGGTGGGTTAAGGACTTAGTGGGAACCCACCTCCAGTGTGGAAGGAAGAGTAAATGAGAGGCACCATTACTGACACGTTTCCTGCCTCGCAGGAGCTGCATGTCTGGCCAGGGTGCGTGCCCCGGGACTCTGTCAGCACTGGGAAACGGATGAGGTGCCAGCCTGTCTCCCACTCAGTGAAGCTGGCAGTCCCCTCAGTCGGCTCACCAGATGAGCGCCAGCTCAACTGCTAGACTCACAGAGCCACTAAGGACAGCTGTGCTGAAACTGGGTTGAAAATCTTTGATAGGGATCTTTCCTGTCCCCTCTCTGAAAGGGGCAGCCTTCAATATTTGAAACGGAACCTCCCAGCACATAGGTCAATGTGTCCCTCTGCAAAGTATGTGAAGGTAGCAGGACGCCCCCTGTCCCAGTGGCACCTCCTCTGCCATTAGAGCTCTCGGGTAGGCCACCTTCCTATTCCTCTTGTTAAAATTATAAATATTATGGAGACATAATGAAATGAAATGTGATCAGATATTAATGGCAAAGGGTGAATTGCCTCCCCCCTGGTGGGGAGTCACAGGTGGTTTGTGGGGAGAGTTGCTATTAGGAGGATCAGCACAGATGACCACATGCTCCCGTCCACAGCACCAAGTTGTGGCTAGGAAGGGTTGGAGTAAGTTCTCCTTGACCCTGCTCACACAAAGCACCAATTGTTGGAGTACTCACTCTTTGAATCCTGCTCCACCACACCAAATGTTGAGTCCGAGTCCCTCTGCCGGGGACTGGATCTCCTTGGTCACTGGGCAGTAGAAGATGAAGAAGACATGAGAAGTCCTAGGTATATATGAGAGTCTTTATTGCAGGCCAAGTAGCCATTGCTATTTAGTAACCATCAGACAAAGCAGTCTAGCAAAGTAGCCTCACGCAGTAGCCGCTGCTAACATAGCAGCCATCAGCAAGCACAGGAGCCATACCAAGCAGCCTCACATAACAGCAGCCTCCTACTGGTTGGTCAGTAACAACTTATATACAAGCTCAAACAAAAGAGGCTTTGTGCCAAATACAGAAAGTCATGCCTGCACAGTGTGTAGCTTGCTACGTCCTTGCTTTTGCACCTGTGTATAGCGAGTTAGCCTTGAACACCCTGATTAGGATTCCCACGCTCAGAGAGGCCTTGAACATCTGGTGTACTCTAGACAGGGCCCCCACAGAAGGCTAGCCAGGAACTACATTTCCCAGGTCCCCTTGCATTTGGGTGGAAGTGATACATGTCACTTCCAGACTGACATGGTTAAGTACCAGGTGCTTGATTCTCCACACCCTCCCCACCTGCCAGCTGGGTAACAGCTACACCAGGCCTGCCTTTGTAGCACAAGATGGTGAAGCCCTGAGATGGACGTGGCTTGAGCCCCTGAGGCCCCTTGGAAGAGAACATCTGGGGTGGTTCATGGGCACATTAGAAGAGGAGAAAAGTGCACAGCAAGTTACTCATGCTGTGGTTGAGAATTCCTAGACTCTACCTACCTCAGTCAAGTCACATGAGGTCACTGAACAGAAGGAACAAGAATCCAGTGCCCCCAATAGAAGTTGTTTTGTCAGGGGAACTGTTTCCTATATTTGAGTAGAATAATGGGTTGTTTTAAGTCTTATTTTGGTTTTGATTTTGCTTTCACAAGGCCTGAAATACCAGCCTAAATAAATACCTTTTATCCCTAAGCTTCTCTGCATACTTGGAAATAAAGCTCCAGCAAAAGACAGTTCCCATTTCGCATACATACTAATATACACACTTCAGTAGTTTCTGAAGCTCCAGCTGAGATGTGGACCATGTAGTAAAGCAAGGTAAAGCGAGGTCAATGATGGTGAACATTTTACCCATTAGTCTCCTGTCCTAGTGTCTGTCATGTGGCACACTTCTTATGTGCCAGGCTCTGTTCCAGAACTTGGCATAGATCAGTAAGTGCCTGCTGAATACATATATAAAACATTATCCAAAACCATTCATCTTCTCTGTCAGTCAAAATACCTTGAATGGCTTCCATGCAATCAAGATGCCCCCAGCCTCCTTTCTCTATAAGTGTTGGGCAGGATGTAGGGTGTGAAAAGTAGGAACCACCTCAAACAACATTTTCCTACATCATAGTTTTGGCCCAGACCTGAACCAGCCCATTCATTTCACTGCCAATTTCTGCCCTAATCCTTTTTAGGATGATGATCTACAAGTAAATTAACTTGGTTCTTTCTCCAATGAAGTCTTTTGAAAATCCCCATTGCTAATTTTCTAATTACCTCCCCCAATGAAGTCCTAAATCACACACCCAACATGAGTGAGATAATACTGAAAACTAACAATCAGTGTTCTGGGAGGTAAACAACAAAGACCTATTCTCACTGAGTTAAACAGAAAATGAATTTATCTGCAGAGCATTGGCAGTTTGCAGAATCAATGGGAGGTCGGGGCATTCGCTCCAGAAGAGGAAGAAGTACGAAGGGAAATAAGGCAGTGAGAAGACTGTATCCTACGAACAGTCTTCTTAGCACATTGTCACTGGACTCTTGTCTGTCTCACACACAGAAAACAATCCCTGAGTGTCCCGTTTCAGTCACTCATTTCAGAGTCCAAAGCAGGAACATCTAACTGACTCAAGCTCGGTCACAGGCCTGCACCTCAGCAGCCAGGAAGCCAGTAGAGGTGATAACTGCCCCCTTCATTTCTTGAAGAGGATTATCTGGAAACTAAGATATCAAAAAATAATATGTCTATTGCACTACACCCCTTGGGCTCCCCAAACATATCCTCACACTCTTCTTCCCACATTTAAATGTCCTAAAATTTTCCTAATATAATTCAAGTATCGTTTTAAATACTGAAACCTCCCGTTCCCTCCCCCACACGAATTCATGCACCAGGCCTCTAGTTAGAGAATACAGTCCATGCTTCTGAAACATGGTATGATGGCTCCTGACTATCATTGCTTATGTTATGTTCTCTTGCACCCTGGCACCTGTTATATGCTATTGACCTGGACATACTCTATTTCAATGAGCAGGAAAGCAAAATAAAACAGAATTTTAAAACCTAAAGCTGAGCAACAATACACCTTCACTGTCTTTCTTTGGGGTCTGTTAAATTACCAGCTCTGTGCAATACCTAGTCCACAGGGATATTTCCCACGTCGCCATCATCCAGAACATTATGCTCACTCACATTATGATGGCATGATGCTGATAGGGTGCTCAGAAAAGTGCATGCTTACCTGACATTCGCTAAGTACACAGAGTCAGAAATAACACAATACTGGGGCTTGTCACCTCAGTAAGGTTTCCTGGGCCCATGATAAAAACATTGGTTTCCATCCCTGTGAATCTGGAATATTCCACTTTTAAAGTTTTAGTATTCAAGGGAGGAATAATTTACCAGAGAACACAAGAATAGGAATGGGCTCTTCAAGACGTTCTATCATAATCCCTGTAACCTGAGAATATGTTGCTTACACGATAAAGGGGAATTAAGGTTGGTCATCAGCGGACCTTAACAGGGGAGATTTTCCTGGTGGTCCAGTTAGAGTCACATTATTAAGTTTACAATAATTCAAAGTTTTAATTTCAAGACCAAATTATATTCTGTGCTAGCCAAACTTGATAAAAGTCAAGACTTTGGGGGTACGCTCATCTTTGCCATTCTCCTGGGATGCGGTAGTGCTTTGGTTTACATTTAAGGGCTAGTTCAGTGTGACCATTCCAGCCGTAATATCCTTGACTTCGTGGGTCAGACAGAGACAACATGGGATAAAGCAAGCTGAACAGGGAAACGGAGAAACATGCTCCAAACGAAAGAAAGAAATTTCCAGAAAAAAAAAGAACTAAATGAAATGGAGACAAGCAACCTACCAGATACAGACTTCAAAGAAATGGTTATAAGAATTAGCAAGGAACTTACTGAGAACTTCAACAGCAGAGAAAGGACCATGAAGAAGACTGAGTCAAGGGCCCACCTGCTGGCGCCAAGAGTGTCTAGTCCTGGGCGCTGGGCCCCCCTCTCCGATGCGGGAGTAAGCCGAGAAGGGCTGAGACAGCAGGGCTCCCTCCGCTCTCCTTGGGCCCCACGATGGTCAGCTGGCCGGGTTTGGGGCATGTGCCCTGAGGCGCAGAACGCGAGTGCAACGATGCGATGCCGCCCTTCCAGTCCATCCCCTAGGAATGAGACCGCCTCCTGCTCCCGCCCCCGCGCGGGAGGAGGAGAGACCAGACGCTGCCGCCAGACTGACGAGGGGAGGCAGAGGCGCCCGCTCCTTCAGGTGTAAGAACGGTGTAAGCTGCATCAGTGGACACCAGGGGGCCTGGAAGCATCAGCACTGGCTTCGCATTCAGAGACGCTGCTTATGGCCCGCTGCACACCCACCGCAGTTCAGCAGCCTGGCCAGCAGCGGGCACCACGAGATGGCGCACTATGGACTCTACTAAGACCAGCAGGCAGCGAGCAGCGGCCAGCGTGGAAAGGGAAGGAACCTGCGTGCTGCCTGTGAGAGGCTCTGGGAGCGGTGGTGTCAGCCCTCCCCGCGAACCGGAGCAAAAGGCACGTTCCATTGGAATGCTGGTGCTGCCTCCTGGGTGGGAGAAGAACTGCAAGTGGCTTCCTGGATCGTGTTCCTCTCACAGCGCACAGCTTTGCTCGGAAGACCTTCCTGAACTTGCCTTCTGTGACACGGGCCAGACGTTCCTGCTAAATGGACTTCGGTGTCAGACTTGTGGCTATGAATTTCACGAGCACTGGAACGCCAAGCACCTGCCATGTGTGTGGACTGGAGTTATGTCAGGCAACTCGCATTGTTTCCACATCCCACTGTGGGTGACAGTGGTCCCAGCACTGCCTTCTTTGGCAATGCGTGGGCTGTGAGAGTCTGTTTCCCGGACGCCTGTTCGCTCCCAGAACAGACACCCCACGCCTCATGCCTTCACATTCAGCACCTCCACCCCTCCTCTGCAGGTTCCCTCTCCCAGAGGCGGAGGTCGCCCACCTAAAGTCCACGTGGTCGGCACTGCCCTGCCCGTGGACAGCAGGATGACAGGCTGCAATCCCATGTCACCGTGAACCAGCCTCGCTGCCAGCCTGGCCCCCCAGCCACAACCATCTGAGCCCAGCGGTCTGCTCACAGCCACAAACCTGGTGCGGGCAGAGAGCAGCACCAGGATCTGGGACCCAGGAGAAAACATTAGGTCTCGTGGACAGAGATGCACGCTGCCACTGGGAAACAGAAGCCAGCGAAGTGATGCCCTCCACTGGGATTGGGCCAGGCTCCTTTGGAACTGCTTACAAGGGCGAGCAGAGGAGACGTTCAGTAAAGATCCTGAAGGTTGTTGACCCCATATGAGAGCAATTTCAGGCCTTCAGGAATGAGGTGGCCACGCCCTGCGCAAAACACCGCACGAGAACATCCTGCTCTGCATGGGGTACCTGGCGAAGGACACCCCCAATGGTGTGAGGGCAGCAGCCTCTACAAACACCTGCGTGTCCAAGAGACCAAGTTCCAGATGTTGCAGTTGATTGACATCCCCGGCAGATGGCTCAGGGAATGGACCACTTGCATGCAAAGAACATCATCCGCAGAGACATGAAATCAACAATATATTTCTCCATGAAGGCCTGGCGGTGAAAATTGGAGATTTTGGTTTGGCAACAGTGAGTCGCGCTGGAGTAGTTCTCAGCGGGTTGAACAACCCACCGGCTCTATCCTGTGGATGCCCCCGAGGTGACCCCGGGCAGGCCAATAACCTTCCCGCCTCTAGTCTGCCGTCCGCGCCGGCAGTGCCCGGCATGAGCTCAGGACCGGGAGCCACCTTCCTCCCACATCAACGAGATCAGATCATAGGCACGGTGGGCCGAGGGCATGCCCTCCCGCCCCCCCCCACACACACACACACACACACCTCCTAAGCTTTACAAGAACTGCCCTGAAACAATGAAGCGGCTTGTAGCCAGCTGGGTGGAGAAAGTAAGGAAGAGAGGCCTCTTTTCCCCAGATCCTGTCTTCCACTGAGCTGCTCTGACACTCTCTACCGGAAATCAGCCGGAGGCTTCTGAGCCATCCCTGCATCGGGCACCCACATGAGGATACCAACACCTGCACACTGACCGCGCCCCCTGGGCTGCCTGTCTTCTGGCTGCCTTGGCACCTGTACTCAGGCCTCCAGGGGAGGAAGGGAAGTCAGCAGGCACCACCTTTCTGCTCCCTTTCTGTGGGAGCAGGGAGCTCGTTTTCAGAGAAGCTGCTGCGAAGGACCTTCTAGACTACTCACAGGGCCTTACTTCATGTTGCCTTCTTTTCTACCCTTTCTGGTCCTGAAGAAGGAAGCCATTTACAATGCTGGTTTCTCCTGCTCCCTACCTGCATCCTCCATGCTCATGAGCTGAGCCTTCTCCAAATCCACGTGGCTGCTGTGGCAATACTAGTATGTGATCTGGGACCCCCGCCATTGGCTAGATGAGTATTTTTAGGGCAAGAAAAAGCACCTGGAGGGAAAATGAAGGTAGGCAAACCAGCCATGATGGGCGACATGTGGATTTTGAGTATCAGCTCCTGTGAGGACCGCTTATCACAGGAAGGACTTTTTCTTCAGAGATAGTGGTGAGTGGTGTGGCGCCAAACCGGTAGTTTTGCACATAATGCACCCATCAGCCCAGGCCTGTCGAGATCATGGCCGCCTGAAGGTGTCTGCTTTGGTACTATGGCATTTGAGTTTGGGAACCCTTCCTTTTCTTGGAGGTCTCCAGTGCATTGGGATGGTTTTCCAGAAGAGGCACCCGGCCGACCCCTTCCGAGTCTCCGCTCTCCCAGGGAGCAGTCTTCCATCATGCTGGATGTTGTCTTCCAGGAGCTGCCCCCTGTGGGGCGGGGCCGCCGGCCAGCCTTGTCTTTCAACAGTCATGTCATGTGTATGCAAGGAAGCCAAGAATACAGGTTTTCTTGATGATTTGGGTTTTAATTTTGTTTTTATTGTGCCTGACAAAATACAGTTATCTGATGTTCCTCAATTATGTTATTTTAATAAAATGAATGTAAAAAAAGAATGAGTCAAAAGTCAATAATATAATATCTGAAATAAATAATACACTAGAAGGAATAAACAGTAGGTTAGATGAAGCAGAGAATTGAATCAGTGATTTGGAAGAAAAGGAAGCAGAAAACACCCAATCAGAGTAGCAAAAAAAATTTTTTTTAATGAGGATAGTTTAAAAGACCTTTGAGACAACATGAAGCATGACAATATCCACTTCATATGGGGACTAGAAGTAGAAGAGAGAGAGAGCAAGAGATTGAGACCCTATTTGAAGAAATAATGACTGAAATCTTCCCTAACCTGGTGAAGGAAAAAGACACACAAATCCAGGAAGAACAGAAAGTCCTAAACAAGATGAACCCTAAAAGATCCACACCAAGACAAATCATAATTAAAATGGCAAAGCTTAAAGACAAAGAATTTTTAAAGTCACAAGAGAAAGACAGTTCATTACCTACAAGGGAGCTCCAATAAGACTACAAGTTGACTTCATAACAGAGAAATCTCTTCAGCCAGAAGAGATTTGCATGAAGTGTTCAAAGTGATGAAAAGCAAGGATCTACAACCAAGACTACTTTACCGAGCAAGGCTATCATTTAAAATGGAAGGAGATGGCCCTGGCCAGGTAGCTGAGTTGGTTAGAGCATCATCCTGATACACCAAGGTTATGGGTTCAATCCCAGGCAGGGTACATACAAGAATCAACTAATGGATGCATAAATAAATAAATGAAACAAAAAATAAATGCTTCTCTCTCTTTCTCCCTTCCTTTCTCTATAATCAACCAATAAATAAATAAAATTTAAACTATAAAATTTATGGAGAAATTAAGATCTTCCCAGACAAGAAAAAGCTTTTAAAGAAGTTCATTATCACCAAATCAGTATTACAAGAAATGTTAAAGGGTCTTTTTTTAAAAAAAGGGGGGGGGCTCTGACCGGTTTGGCTCAGTGGATAGAGCATTGGGCCATGGACTGAAAGGTCCTGGGTTCAATTCTGGTCGAAGGCATGTACTTTAGTTGCAGGCTCGATCCCCAGTGGGGGGCATGCAGGAGGCAGCTGATCGATGTTTCTCTCTCATCGATGTTTCTAACTCTCTATCCCTCTCCTTTCCTCTCTGTAAAAAATCAATTTAAAAATCTATTAAAAAGAAAGGGAGAAAAAAGAAGATGAACATAGTTATAAAGAATAAAATAGCAATAAATCATACCTATCAGTGATTGCTTTAAGTATAAATGGTTTAAATGCTCCAATCAAAAGGCATAGGGAAGCTGAATGAATAATAAAACAAGATCCATATACATGCTGTCTACAAGACATGCACTTCAGAACAAAAGATACACACAAACTAAAAGTAAAGGGATGAAAAATGATATTTTATGCAAATGGAAATGGAGAAAAAAGCAATACTTATATTAGACAAAATATATTTTAAGATAAAGGCTAAATAAGAGATAAAGAAGGACACTACATATTGATAAAAGGGGCAATCCAGCAGGAGGATATAACTCTTGTAAACATTTATGCACCCAACATAGGATCACCTAAATATGTAAAGCAAATCTTGATGGACATAAAGGGAGAGATCAACAGTAATACAGTCATAGTGGGGAACTTTAACACCCCATTGACATCTCTGGATAGATCTTCCAGACAGAAAATCAACATGGAAACAGCAGCTTTAAATGACACACTCGATCAGATGAATTTGATTGATATCTTCACAGCATTTCACCCCCAAGCAGCAGAATATACAGTCTTTTCAAGTGCACATGGAACATTTTCTAGGATAGACCACATATTAGGACACAAAACAAGTCTCAATTAATTTCAGAAAACTGAAACCATATCAAGTATCTTCTCTGACCACCATGGTCTGAAACTAGAAATCAATCACAAGAAAAAAACATGAAAAACACACAAACACATGGAGGCTAAATAACATGTTTCCAAACAATGAATGGGTTAACAATGAGATCAAGGGAGAAATCAAAAGATACCTTGAAACAAATAAAAATCAGAACAGGATAAACCAAAATCCGTGGAACACAGTGAAAGCAGTCCAAGGAGGGAATTTCATAGCATTACAGGCCTACCTCAAGAAAAAAGACAAATCTCAGATAACACAAAGCAAAGTTGGGGCAAAATCTATAAACCTGATCCTCTTAAAGTCTCAGCAAAACAAATAAACAATATTGACTTTCTGATTCCACAGAAATTAGCCTTATCTTGGAACTAGCATAAATAATAACGCTTCAAAAGGACCGAGTTTTGCCTTGCACCCAGTATATAGCTACTTCCTAAGTAGACGCAGTCCTTGGCAAAAGGCCTGGAGACAGAGCCACAGTGCTCATGTGCGGTGGTTGCAGTGCCCTCCCTCTGGGGAAGCCTGGCTTCCCTCTAATCCATGGGGCTCGGGCCAGCAGTTGCCTGGGGGGTGGGAGGGCCATGATTTCCTCACCACACTTTTAGGGAATTTTTATCGTTTACTTATAGATAGAGTAGACGCTTAGTGAGATGACTGTCCACTGTAATTCTGGAGTGCCTAAAATTAACTAGCCCCCAACATGGGCCAGACTTTCTAATTACTGCTCTTGCTACATGCTATCCATCATTTGGTAATCATTTTCATTCTCTTAAAAGTGGTTCTTTGGCCTCTGCCATTCCACAATCCTCTCACCATAAATGAAATCAGAAGAAACCTATTTCAGCTGCAATGTCTCCTACCAACAGAAGCCCAGCACAGTGCTTTGCAAAGACTCTAATACTCCCTCTCGCCCGCCCTTCAAGGAAGAGCGATGTCTCGGCTCTCTTGAAAGCTTTTCCAGTACCACCCTTTTCTCAGGAAACCAGGCCCTTGTGCTAAACTCTTTAGCCTAGAGGCCCCATTCTAGTCCTCCTCTGACTGTTCCTGCCTCATGGGGTGAGGTCTTTCTTGAGGTTACAGTAGCCATCTGCCAATCCAAGTTGCAGTTTGATCTAGAGCAGTGGTCGGCAAACTGCGGCTCGCGAGCCACATGCGGCTTTTGGCCCCTTGAGTGTGGCTCTTCCACAAAATACCACAGCCTGGGCGAGTCTATTTTGAAGAAGTGGCGTTAGAAGAAGTTTAAGTTTAAAAAATTTGGCTCTCAAAAGAAATTTCAATCGTTGTACTGTTGATATTTGGCTCTGTTGACTAATGAGTTTGCCGACCACTGATCTAGAGGCTCAACTGGGTGGTGTGGGGGTGGGTCTGCATCCAGGCTCACTTACACGGTTGCTGCAGGCCTCTGCCCCTCAGGATCTGGGTCAGTAGGAGATGTTTACTTCAGTCGTGAACTAAGAGCAAAGGGCACTTTGGGGACATGGTGTAATTTATCTCAAGTTTGGGCCCCACCCCTTCAGCTCCATGCCCTCCTCAGACACAGCTTCCAGATCCTGCCCACAGTCTTCCCTGAATCCACGAAGCAGAATATGGACTCCCTGCCTTCTTGTGAGCTTACTTGTAGCACCTGGAGCCCAGAAGGGCATTTCCCTATAAAGAACCACAAATGGGAAGCAGGAAAAGGGACCCCTGCCTGAATGATTGCCTTGCCCGGAAGAGCCCTGATACAGGCGCCTCTTGGTGACATCCATGGACATCGGGCATGTTTTAAATTGGGCTGAATAATTCATCAAATGTTTAAAGCTCACTAGAGCCAGGCAGAAAACCTGATGAAACTTTTCTCTCTGCTAGTGCAAGGTGAATGGAATGGGAGACACTGCTGGGCAAGGCTGAGCTCCAGAGGCTGGTCCGCCCACCACCCAGCCCATGCAGGCAGGTTACACCCCTCCAGCCAGTCCCAGGGGCGCCCTTCCCAGAGGTCCTGTGAATGCAGGAGACCTGGACGCTTGGGCCAGTTTGGTTGACATCAAGACCTGTTTATGGGGTGGTGTCACTAGGGCCAAACCTCTCCCTTATCCCCGCAATCTCCTCTCTGGGCTGTTTTTATGCCTGAAACACCCATCCGTGGGACAGATTCATTTCCTGTGAGAGAATCAGCACCCACAGGAAGCGTAGCCCATGATTAATAACAGCCAATGTGACTCGCTGGTCTGTGTGTTTTATAGGGACAATTCATTAATTTCTCACAACAATCTTGTGAGATAGGAGCTCTCATCATTTGACAGATGAGGAAACCGAGGCGCAGCGTGAGGAGGTGATCTGCTCATGGTCATGCAAGTGTAACGAGCTAGAGGATGGACGCAGGCAGCCTTGCTCCAGAGTCTGTATTCTTAACAATCACACATGATTTTTCTCTAAATACAAACCAAATCAATAAACAGCTTGTTGCATCTTTACCATGTCAGGGCTCTGGGCCCCACGACTGGAGGAGATGACAAGTGAGACTTGTCTGAGTGAGGCACTGAATGGCTCCCTCTGACGGTGGCAGGAACTCTGGGCCTCCCTGTCAGCTCAGGGACCCTGGGCCAGGCACCCCATCATTCTGAGACTCAAAAATAATGCCTCCTCAGGTTTGCTGTAAAACCAAAGCAGGTAAACTTTTTTAAAGTGTACTGGAGCATGGTTGGCCATCTATGGCCAGTGGGCCAAACTGGCTCTGCCAACAGTTTTTTATGTATGTTACGTGAATTGAGACACAATTTACCTACTTAAAGTGTACAATTCAGTGGTTTTCAGTAACTTCACAGACATGTGCAACTATTGCCACAGTCCATTTAGAACATTTCATCATGTCAAAGAGAAACTTGTACCTTTTGTTATTACTCCATCCATGAGCATCTCTCCATTTTCCCTGCCTCCCGAAGCAACCACTAACCTACTTTCTGTCTCTGTAGATTTCTTTGTTCTAGACATTTCATTCGTATGAGTGGAACTATGTAATATATGGTCTTTTGTAACTGGCTTCCCTCTTTCCCTGTGCCCACACTAGCATCATGTTTTCTAGGTTTATGCATATGATAGTATGTACATCAGTAATGTATCTCATTTCTTTTTGTGGCTGATTAAGATTTCATTGATGGATATAGTGCATGTTGCTCATCCATTCTTCAGTTGATGGACCTTTGGGGCTGTTTCCACCATTTGCTGTTATGATGCTGACAATTTTGTAAATGAAAGTTTATTGCAACGCAGCCACATCCCAGGCTGGGGTGAGGTGGGACGAGCAAGGTGCCCAGGGTGCCAAGATGAGGAAGATGCTTGCTCCCTGGGTCCTGGAAGAGCAGGGCCAGCCTTGGCCACGCCCCTTTGCTGGCCCAGGGCCTACTACCCCCTGCCTTGGAGCAGGAGAGTTGAAGAGTGTGACACAGACACTCTGACGCCCCAACTCTAAAAGATTTACCCTTCACAGAAAAAGCGTGCCCACCTTTGTCCTTAAGCTGCAGACTCGGGGCTCTCTACTCTCCAGTTTGGAAGAGAGGACAAAAACAAGCACTTAGCAAGTCATCTGAAATTCATGACTGTGCCAGGTCCCACCTTCTCGGCTATGCCTGGATGAGCCCTGAAAATGATGGAGACCTTTTAGGCTCGAAGCACTGCTGCTGGCATGGAGTCCTCCCTTCCAGCAGCTGTGATTCCCAGCGCTCCCACAGGGGCACCTCAGCACCAAAACCAGGAGCTTTCCCTGGACTTCAGCACTTGCCCTGTCCCACCGAACCTGAACCCGTGGGTCGCCGCTCCAATCCTGCAAGTGCTGCTTGCCACTGTGGCCCTGGGCGAGGCCACGGGCATTCTGGTCGCCTGGATGCCTGTGTGGCAGCTGGCGAGAAGCAGCTGAGTCAGTGACTGTTCCGAGGAGGCCGCGCTGCCCCAGAGCCCTCCAGCGATGCCCCGGCCTGGCTGCAAGCTCTGGGCGGCCTGGGAGGAGCCCTGAGGAGAAGGGGGAGCCTGGCCTGGGTTGAAAGAAGGAACACTGCGGCCAAGGCCAGCACACGGCTGCCTCTCTAACCCTCCCTCGGCTTCATATCTGCGTCAGGAAGAGAGCTGGCTCCATGGGGAGCCAGACAGCAGCCCCACCTGTGCCAGCCGCTAGCTTGCGGGGCCCTCCTTTGCAGAGCGACCCTGGAAGGGCCGGTGCTTCCCCTCCTGTGACAGTGCCAGTCAGCCACGATGAGACCACGGGACCAGGACAGCGTGGGTGACGGTGAGAGGGCGGTAGGTCATTCCCGCAGCAGCAGCACAGACAGGGCGGATCAGGCCTCAGAAGAAGCTGTGAAGCCAAGAGACCGAGTATCCTGCAGGGCGTCCAGACAGCCTGAGGTCCCATCCACCTCCCAGGACCCAGTGCTACACCTCCCCCTTCCACCCCCTCCTTCGCTGCCACCTCCCCCAGGAAGCCCTCCCAGTTTCCCGTGTCCTCCTTCACTCCTCCTCTTACCCTCCTTTTGGTCTATTTCTCTAACTTCCTGTCCTGTCTTTGTATGTGTGTGTCTGTTTATAATGTACTAGAGGCCTGTTGCACAAAGAGATTCGTGCAATAGGCCTTCCTTCCCTTGGCTTCCACCAGTTTTCCTCCGGCACCTGGGACCCAGGCCTTCGCTCTGGCCAGAGTCTGCCTTCTTTGTCTTTGCTGTAGGCTCTGGCCAGAGTCTGCCATCTTCATCTTCACTGGGGCCGGAATGCCGCTCCTGTAGATCCCTTCGCCCCCTGCCCTTTCTCTCATAGCAGGCATCCTGCCCTGCCCGGCCACTCCGAGCCTAGAGCAGCTGTGTGGCCGCCATCTTTGTCCTTCTAATTTGCATATTCCCTCCTGATGGGAGGTATAGCAGAGTGATGTTCAATTTGCATGTTTTCTCTTTTATTAGTGATTTCGTAATCAGGTTAGCACCCTACCCAGCAGAGGAAGGGTGCGAAGCTGGGAACGATTCACCTGTAAATGACAGAGCCCTAACAGCATGGCTGAGCACCGGCCACGTCTGTGCTTCTCTCATGTGCTCAGGGAGCTGGGCACGGAGCCAGCCCTCGTTCCATCGCACTGTCTTTATCTCTTAGCGCGCTTTTCTCTCCATGGCCTCCCAGTAGCATCAGCACAGGCCACTGACTTCAGTCCTTAAATAGACAGAGCCTGCCTGCTCCAGGAGAAGCCCAGGTGTGTGCAGGGCCAGCATCGTTCCGCTGCTCACAGGCGCGCGCCATCCATGCCTCCACGTGCCCATCTCCACATCACTGCCCGCTCATGGCAGCGGCCCAGCTGCCTTCGAGGTGGGAGGGGTGTAGCCGAGCTGGCTGCCACCGCAGGAATCCCCTTTGGCAGAAGCAAGGACATATGTCCTGAGGTGCCCAGGTCTCTGTCCGCAGCCCAGGCCTCCCTCTGGTGACCCAAACCCACCTCAGGTGTCCACTGGCCATCCCTTGGATTCCCACAGACCTCTGGGAAAACCAGACCTGGCTTTGAGCCCAAACTCTGCCACCAGCTGGCAACCTTGGGGAAGGCACTGACTTCTCTGAGTCTCTGCGTCCATCCGGTGTTGGGAGGACATGCCCTGCACACCCCACAGAGCCACGTGCCCCGCACACCCCACAGAGCCACCTGATGCGCCACACACCCCACAGAGCCACCTGATGCCCCGCACACCCCACAGAGCCATGTGCCCTGCACACCCCACAGAGCCATGTGCCCCGCACACCCCACAGAGCCATGTGCCCCGCACACCCCACAGAGCCATGTGCCCCGCACACCCCACAGAGCCACGTGCTCCGCACACCCCACAGAGCCACCTGATGCTCCGCCTGGCTATTTCAAAGTGGAAACCCCTAAGGCCTGGCAGCGCATGTCATGGCCTGTGTGCCAAGACAACATAACAGGACGTCTATGTGCGGTCACCCCACTGTCACACACACACACACACACACACACACACACACACACACCACCTCCTCTATGGCTGGTACTCCAGAGGAAAGCAGTCTGTCCAATCAGACCTCAGGCTGCCCTGAGTGAGGAGGCCACAGCTGAGATCTGGGGAAGGGGAGGTGGGAGGGGTTAGCTCAGGGGCCAGAAGGAAGTACCATGAGCTTGAACACCAGTATGTGTTGCCTCACAGTCTGCAGCCCAGAGCCTGAGACCAAGGCATGAGCCCTCCCTGATGGCAGTGATGGCCTCTCCCTGCGTGTCCACACTGCCTCCATGCACGTGTGTGTGTGTGTCCTCCCTCCTGCCTCACAGCACGATCACCGCGGCTCAGGGCCCACACGAAGGCCTCCTTCTACCACTCACCTCCTCAATGACCCTGCCCCAAGCAGAGGCATCAGGGTGCAGGGAGGGGCCTTCAGCAGGAGGGGGAGAGGCAGCCTTGAAGTGCACAGAGGCCCTGGGGTAGCGAGGATGCCGGAAATCCCATCACTCAGCTCCACCTGCCTTTCCCCCAGAACCACCCCCAACATCCACTTCCCTGTGCCCACACCCAACCCCACCATCCCCCTTTCCATGTGCCCAAACCCACCCCCACCATCCCTTTTTCCCTGTGCCCACAACCCCCAAACCATCCACTTTCCCTGTGCCAACCCCCAACCCTGCCATCCCCCTTTCCCTGTGCCAAACCCCACATCCACCATCCCTCTTTCCCTGTGCCCACACCCACCCTCACCATCCACTTACCCTGTGCCCACACCCATCATCCACTTTCCCTGTGCCCACACCCACCCTCACCATCCACTTTCTCTGTGCCCACACCCACCCCCACCATCCACTTTCTCTGTATCCACACCCACCCCCACCATCTGCTTCCCTGTGCCCACACCCACCCCCACCATCCACTTTCCCTGTGCCCACTACTACCCCCACCATCCACTTTCCCTGTGCCCACTACTACCCCCACCATCCACTTTCCCTGTGCCCACTACTACCCCCACCATCCACTTTCCCTGTGCCCACTACTAGCCCCACCATTCACTTTCCCTGTGCCCACACTCACCCCCAAAATCTGCTTCCCTGTGCCCACCTCCACCCGCACAATCTAATTCCCTGTGCCCAACCCACCCCCACCATCCACTTTCCCTGTGCCCACACCCACCCCCACCATCTGCTTCCCGGTGCCCACACCCACCCCCACCATCCACTTTCCCTGTGCCCACACCCAACACCCACCATCCCTCTTTCCCTGTGCCCACACCCCACCGCCACCCCTCTTTCCCGGTGCCCACACCCACCCCCACCATCTGCTTCCCTGTACCCACACCCACCCCCACCATCTGCTTCCCTGTGCCACCCCCACCCGCACCATCCACTTTCCCTGTGCCCACACCCACACCCACCATCTGCTTCCCAAGCCAGCACTCCCCACCCGCACCACTCACTTTCCCTGTGCCCACACCCACACCCACCATCCACTTTCCCTGTGCCCACACCCCACCGCCATCCCTCTTTCCCGGTGCCCACACCCACCCCCACCATCCACTATCTCTGTGCCCACACCCACCCCCACCATCCACTTTCCCTGTGCCTACACCCCACCGCCACCCCTCTTTCCCGGTGCCCACACCCACCCCCACCATCCACTATCTCTGTGCCCACACCCACCCCCACCATCCACTTTCCCTGTGCCCACACCCACCTGCACCATTCACTTTCCCTGTGCCCACACCCACCCCCACCATCCACTTTCCCTGGCCTGGTGTGTGTGTGCGTGCATGTGCACGTGTGCGTGTGCGTGTGTGTGTTTGTGGCCTCCCAGCTTCTTCTGCACCCAGATGGCCCAATCCCTTGGGGAACTTTCATCGAGGGCCAGTGTGAGTGCCTTTCTGCCTGGTGTGTCCAAAACATCATGTAAGTTTTCACTGCAGATAACAGAGGCCCCTGATGGAACCTGGAGATCTCCCTGCAGGGTGGCCACAGGTGCCTGTGAAATGTGTGCTTCTCAGATGGCACTGAGAGATAGTTGGCTGCAATTTGCCCCTCCCCCGCCCCAATATAGAATATTTTCATACTGCCTCCTGTGTAGAGGGGGCCGGGCCTGTGCTGGGGGACCTGGGCCTGTGCTGGGGGGCCTGGGCCTGTGCGGATGGACCTGGGCCTGTACGGATGGACCTGGGCCTGTGCGGATGGACCTGGGCCTGTGCTGGGGGACCTGGGCCTGTGGGGATGGACCTGGGCCTGTGGGGATGGACCTGGGCCTGTGCTGGGGGACCTGGGCCTGTGTGGATGGACCTGGGCCTGTGCTGGGGGACCTGGGCCTGTGTGGATGGACCTGGGCCTGTGCTGGGGGACCTGGGCCTGTGCGGATGGACCTGGGCCTGTGTGGATGGACCTGGGCCTGTGCGATGGACCTGGGCCTGTGCTGGGGGACCTGGGCCTGTGCTGGGGGACCTGGGCCTGTGGGGATGGACCTGGGCCTGTGGGGATGGACCTGGGCCTGTGGGGATGGACCTGGGCCTGTGCTGGGGGACCTGGGCCTGTGTGGATGGACCTGGGCCTGTGCTGGGGGACCTGGGCCTGTGTGGATGGACCTGGGCCTGTGCTGGGGGACCTGGGCCTGTGCGGATGGACCTGGGCCTGTGTGGATGGACCTGGGCCTGTGGGGATGGACCTGGGCCTGTGTGGATGGACCTGGGCCTGTGCTGGGGGACCTGGGCCTGTGGGGATGGACCTGGGCCTGTGGGGATGGACCTGGGCCTGTGGGGATGGACCTGGGCCTGTGCGATGGACCTGGGCCTGTGCGGATGGACCTGGGCCTGTGGGGATGGACCTGGGCCTGTGCGGATGGACCTGGGCCTATGGGGATGGACCTGGGCCTGTGCGATGGACCTGGGCCTGTGGGGATGGACCTGGGCCTGTGGGGATGGACCTGGGCCTGTGGGGATGGACCTGGGCCTGTGCGATGGACCTGGGCCTGTGGGGATGGACCTGGGCCTGTGGGGATGGACCTGGGCCTGTGGGGATGGACCTGGGCCTGTGCGATGGACCTGGGCCTGTGTGGATGGACCTGGGCCTGTGCTGGGGGACCTGGGCCTGTGCGATGGACCTGGGCCTGTGGGGATGGACCTGGGCCTGTGCAATGGACCTGGGCCTGTGCTGGGGGACCTGGGCCTGTGTGGATGGACCTGGGCCTGTGCTGGGGGACCTGGGCCTGTGTGGATGGACCTGGGCCTGTGCTGGGGGACCTGGGCCTGTGTGGATGGACCTGGGCCTGTGCTGGGGGGCCTGGGCTGTGCTGGGGGACCTGGGCCTGTGCGATGGACCTGGGCCTGTGGGGATGGACCTGGGCCTGTGCAATGGACCTGGGCCTGTGGGGATGGACCTGGGCCTGTGGGGATGGACCTGGGCCTGTGGGGATGGACCTGGGCCTGTGCGGATGGACCTGAGCCTGTGGGGATGGACCTGGGCCTGTGGGGATGGACCTGGGTCTGTGGGGATGGACCTGGGCCTGTGGGGATGGACCTGGGCCTGTGGGGATGGACCTGGGCCTGTGCGGATGGACCTGGGCCTGTGGGGATGGACCTGGGCCTGTGGGGATGGACCTGGGCCTGTGCTGGGGGACCTGGGCCTGTGCGGATGGGGCCTGTGCTGGGGGACCTGGGCCTGTGCTGGGGGACCTGGGCCTGTGGGGATAGACCTGGGCCTGTGCTGGGGGACCTGGGCCTGTGTGGATGGACCTGGGCCTGTGCTGGGGGACCTGGGCCTGTGCGGATGGACCTGGGCCTGTGGGGATGGACCTGGGCCTGTGGGGATGGACCTGGGCCTGTGCGGATGGACCTGGGCCTGTGTGGATGGACCTGGGCCTGTGCGATGGACCTGGGCCTGTGCAGATGGACCTGGGCCTGTGGGGATGGACCTGGGCCTGTGCAGATGGACCTGGGCCTGTGTGGATGGACCTGGGCCTGTGCTGGGGGACCTGGGCCTGTGGGGATGGACCTGGGCCTGTGGGGATGGACCTGGGCCTGTGGGGATGGACCTGGGCCTGTGCGATGGACCTGGGCCTGTGCGGATGGACCTGGGCCTGTGGGGATGGACCTGGGCCTGTGCGGATGGACCTGGGCCTATGGGGATGGACCTGGGCCTGTATGATGGACCTGGGCCTGTGGGGATGGACCTGGGCCTGTGGGGATGGACCTGGGCCTGTGGGGATGGACCTGGGCCTGTGCGATGGACCTGGGCCTGTGTGGATGGACCTGGGCCTGTGCTGGGGGACCTGGGCCTGTGCGATGGACCTGGGCCTGTGGGGATGGACCTGGGCCTGTGCGGATGGACCTGGGCCTGTGGGGATGGACCTGGGCCTGTGGGGATGGACCTGGGCCTGTGCTGGGGGACCTGGGCCTGTGTGGATGGACCTGGGCCTGTGCTGGGGGACCTGGGCCTGTGTGGATGGACCTGGGCCTGTGCTGGGGGACCTGGGCCTGTGGGGATGGACCTGGGCCTGTGCTGGGGGACCTGGGCCTGTGCTGGGGGACCTGGGCCTGTGCTGGGGGGCCTGGGCTGTGCTGGGGGACCTGGGCCTGTGCGATGGACCTGGGCCTGTGGGGATGGACCTGGGCCTGTGCAATGGACCTGGGCCTGTTTGGATGGACCTGGGCCTGTGGGGATGGACCTGGGCCTGTGGGGATGGACCTGGGCCTGTGCGGATGGACCTGAGCCTGTGGGGATGGACCTGGGCCTGTGGGGATGGACCTGGGCCTGTGGGGATGGACCTGGGCCTGTGGGGATGGACCTGGGCCTGTGGGGATGGACCTGGGCCTGTGGGGATGGACCTGGGCCTGTGCGGATGGGGCCTGTGCTGGGGGACCTGGGCCTGTGCTGGGGGACCTGGGCCTGTGCTGGGGGACCTGGGCCTGTGGGGATGGACCTGGGCCTGTGCTGGGGGACCTGGGCCTGTGTGGATGGACCTGGGCCTGTGCTGGGGGACCTGGGCCTGTGCGGATGGACCTGGGCCTGTGGGGATGGACCTGGGCCTGTGGGGATGGACCTGGGCCTGTGGGGATGGACCTGGGCCTGTGCTGGGGGACCTGGGCCTGTGCGGATGGGGCCTGTGCTGGGGGACCTGGGCCTGTGCTGGGGGACCTGGGCCTGTGCTGGGGGACCTGGGCCTGTGGGGATGGACCTGGGCCTGTGCTGGGGGACCTGGGCCTGTGTGGATGGACCTGGGCCTGTGCTGGGGGACCTGGGCCTGTGCGGATGGACCTGGGCCTGTGCTGGGGGACCTGGGCATGTGCGGATGCACCTGGGCCTGTGCGGATAGACCTGGGCCTGTACTGGGGGCCCTGGGCCTGTGGGGATGGACCTGGGCCTGTGCTGGGGGGCCTGGGCCTGTGCAGATGGGGCCTGTGCCGAGAGCCTCTGGAGAAATGTGAAGGTGTTAAGCTGAGCACTTGGAGTGCTGGGGACAAGCCAGCAAGGACAGATGACAGATGCTGACTGCTCCTTCTCCTCTTAGGAGCCTATGGAAGATGCGAGGAAACACAGATGACCCCGAGGTGACAGCTGAGTGGCAGGTGGCCCTTGAAGATTCTCAGTGAAAAGTTGGTTCAAAGGAGGAAAATCTGCAGTTTACAGTAGTAGCTTTTTTTTTTTTTTTAATAATTGACCCTCTCTCCCCTCATTACAAAGGATTATGAATGAGGAATATAGAGCTCCTTAGTAAGGCCAGATCCCTGGGAGGAAACCATAGAATGAAGGAAAAGGCCCCAGAGTATTAACCTCAGGACCTGGCGCCAGGCCTGACGAAGGCTGGGCAGAATGAGGGACCAGAGGCCTTCCGTGGAGGTCCCAGCCAGCAGCACACACCTCAGGACTTGTCTTATTCCCGACTAGCATAGCACCTGGCACAGAGGAGGAGTTTCTCCCACCTATTAGCTAAAGTAATTCATACATGGTGTTTGCATGTCTACCTACTTCACCTATAAATAAAGCCATTTCTGGCGGTAGGCAATGAGACGAGGAGACAGGTGGACACTGCGGCTAGCTTGGCGATGGAGGACCACCTCTAGTGAAAAGCCCTGTGGGACAGAACCCCATGGCCTGGTCCAATAGGAGGCTCTCCACACCTCACGGCTCAGACCTGGACACAGCTGAGCACCTGCCTAGTGCCCAGCCCCACCAGGTCAGAACCAGGGCCATGTTCTGCGAGGCAGAGAAGAGGGAAAAGAATATTCCAAATTGAGAAAGGGGCCCGTCTCTAAGTTTATACTGTGACAACTTGAGAGCAACAGCACCCTTTCTGAATTTTTGATCAGAGAACTGATCAAAGAACACTACCTCCTAACATAAAACACCAAGAAATGCTAGAGGAATACAATAAGCACCATTTTACATCATGACAGAACCTCTAAAGGAGGAATGGAACAACTCCCCAGCGGCCAGGAGGGGCATGAGCTGCTGCTGTGACAACTCGGTCAGGAGGACGGAGCAAGGGAAGGGGGTGAGCTATCCAAACCTAGAGGGATTGGGATCTGGTGTCTGCATAGGGTAGAGAGCTGAAAAAGACAAAGTAGGAACTAGGAAGAAATTCTTATCAATTAGGTTAATGATTTAAAAATCTTAGCTTAGACTTAAGATGAACAAAAAAATACATCATGATGATAGACGATGATGATGATAGATGATAGATAGATAGATAGATAGATAGATAGATAGATAGATGATAGATAGATAGATAATAGATAGATAGATGATAGATAGATAGATAGATAGATAGATAGATAGATGATTTCCCTGGGAACTCATAATTAGAAACCCCCCTTTGCATAGATTTGAGGGTCAAATTTATACAACTCAAGTTGACTAAGGAACCCCCAAAATAAATAAGCAACACAAAGTTTGGTTCTTGGGGACTTAGCACATATCAATGCCCTGGAGTGAGAAATATTACTGAAAGACCTAATGTTAAACATGTCCATTATCTCCGAGTGAAATCAAAGATTCAACACAATTCTAATCAAAACTGGAGCAGGTGTGTTTGTGAAAACTGCTAAGTTGATTATAAAATGCAGATGGAAATGCAGAGCTAAAAATAAACAAAACCCCTTTCAAAAGAAGAGCAAAGCTGCGACCCCGCACAACAGAGACCAGGACCCGTGAGAGGCACAGCGTGTGAGACAGTGCTGTACCCGCCACACGGATGGCCACCAGCCAAGCTCCAGCCAAGTTTCAGACACACAAGGAAATGCCTTACCATTTCCAAGAGTCAGAAAATGACACAGAACCCCCAAGGCAGGACGAGGCCTCCAGGCACCCAGGATGACAGAGCTAGCAGGTAGACTGACATGCTGGCCGGTGGTTCTGACTGTGTCTCCAGGCCAGCGGCACCGCCTTGCACCCAGGGCTCTGATAGACCCTCAGGGGATTCCAACACTGGAATGCTGACAGTCAACAAGGCTTGATTTTGTGTGGAAGTGTTTTATCCTTAGATTTTTTAAACTTTTTTCTGATTACATGGAACTCACATAGAGATTTTAGGAAATACAAAAAAAATGTGTGATAAGAAAAATAATTGTCACCCATTTTCCTACCACTCCGAGATTACAGGAATACTTTTGAAGGTATGTTTTAAAAAGTGCTTGCACCTCCCATCCGCCCACCCGATCTAACAGAGGGCCTTACCCTGTTTCCTGCCTTATGAGTGAGTCTGGTCTCCTGAATAAGCCTGTTCGCTTCTAGACAGCAAGGCCTGCATCAGCATCACATCTTCATTCTAAAGATGAGAGAGTGAGCCAGAGCTGCCTCGTTCACCCAGAGCCCAAGGCCAGAGCTCCTCCCAGCACACGTCCAGGCAGGACGCCCAGCCAACGCTGCACCTGCAGCAGGGTCCTGGCTGTCTACTGGGGTGTTGTGGGCCACAGGAACGGCGCCAGGTGTCTGGCCGGTGGGTCCGACTGGACCTGGGTTCAACCACCTCGGTACTTGGGTTCTGGCTAGGAAAGAATTAAGAACATATTTATTTGGAAAATCACAGAGATGGAAGAAGTAATTCCTAGAAGAAATGGGCTTAGGAAACAAGTTACAGAAGCAAAGGAAGGGCCCTTGGAGCTTGGGAGTGAGGAGGCTAATGGTAACATGTTGGTGGGGGCAGGGGAGAAAGGGAGCACCTGGCATGGTCGTGCTCCCAGGAGGGAGGCACTGAGTCCTCCTTCCTAAGGGCTTTAAGGGTGGAGATGGTAGGGGAGGTCTCAGGGGAATATCTCAATCGAATATTCAGCAGCTTCCCAGGTGTGTCCTTTCAGGGTCTAAGTCGCCACTGATTGATTGGTGGCACCAGGGCAGGGGCCATTATCCACATTATCCAATGCAGCTGGTCCTGAGGGCAGCTATAGTGTTGCTGGTCTGGTTTTGCTGC
The DNA here is from genome assembly GCF_963455305.1 of Plecotus auritus. Classification (NCBI taxonomy): domain Eukaryota; kingdom Metazoa; phylum Chordata; class Mammalia; order Chiroptera; family Vespertilionidae; genus Plecotus; species Plecotus auritus. Next base: position 97,939,500 of record NC_137776.1, read on the forward strand.
TTTTATGGGCCTGGAGCTGAAATACAACTGAGGCCCAGATGTTATCTCTAAGGAGGAAAGCTCAGGGTCCAACCACAGTCCCAGTGAGTGATGTGCTAGGGGAGGACAGACCACCCTGGGGGCGAGGTCCCACCCTACAGTTCTCCTTTGCTGGGCACCTGGGGCTTCCCACCTGGTCACCTTCAGCCCTGGCCCATCCTCCTTGCTCTGCTCATGTCTGTCTAACTGCCCCCCACAGAGTCACGGGCTCTGTTCCTCTCTTGCTGCTGGACATCCCAGGACATCTAGGTGGACAAACCATCCACTGACCGGTGGTGTTCACACCTCCATCCAGACTGAGCCGTCCAGCCACGCTGTTGCTGAGCAGTGCTTCTCAGGGTGTTAGGCAGCGTTCTGCTTCTCTTTCTTACATGGATGACTCCCCACTGAGGGTGAGAGTGAGTGGAAGCAGAAAACAGCCTGTAGGTGTTTAATTCCATTTACAGTTGTTGATGTCAGTGCTACAAGACCCTGGGGGAAGTTTAATGTGTCTTGATTGGGAGCAGATGAATCTCCTCCTCCTCCGTCTTCCCGGTTGTGTTTAAAGGTATTTTAACTGCTCTAGGCTTCAGTGAAAGACAGCTATTGTTTTCTTCTGCAGAATCCTGGGCTCACAGAGGCAGCCAGGGAGGCCGAGGTGCTGTTAGAGTGGGTGTGAAATAGGCCATTAGAAAAACTGGGCTCCGTGTCCCAGGAAGCTCTTAAGGGATTATTGTAAAAGCTACTGTGCGTTCACTGCATTCCTGATGGAGAGCTCGTTTCCAGCTTGGAACCCCATCAGAGGTGAGCTCCTCCCGCCACTGAAGAGATTATAACCCTCCTACATCCACCACGTTGACACTGACCATACTGGGGCCAGAGCCTTAGACACAGGCAGAGACAGAGCCACGGACAATGAGGAGCGAGAGCATCAGGCCAATAGGGAGGCACGCCCCCCTCAGAAGCCTCCCCAAGCACCCCACCACTCCTCCTGCATCCCAGCACCCAGCTCGCTACATGGGGACAGTTGGCTTGAATGTGCCCCATGGTGACGGTGACTGTGAGCTCCCTCATACCTCAGTCTCAGGGACCCACTGCAGCTGGAAGAGAACATGGCATCAAAAGGGATCTGAGTCCGGCCCCAGCCCCAGCTCCAGGGCGATGGAAGGGGAATCACACTGGCAATGCCTGGAAGGGTGAAGTGAAAGAAAACTGTATTGTAAAAGCACCTGGCACACTGGCTGGTCCATAGCCAGCACTCAGTAAATGTGAACAGTTAGTAATAGGAGGTATTAGAAGTCCAGTGTGTGTTTGTTATCTTTGCTGCTGCTGTGGCTGAGAAATCCACAGGCGCAACCCTCCACAGGAACCAGATCCCACTTAGAGCAATGTTTGAGCTCCCCCAGCAGGAACATGGTGCGAATTGAAAAGGTTCCCACAAGACACTCCAAGGCCATCTGCCAATATTGTTAGAGGAACCTGGGATCTGCCATGCTGGGGGGTCCAGGTGGAGTGGCCACGGCCGGGTCCGCAGGCAGGGAGCACGGCCAGGGCCTCTGAGAGGCTGCCCATGGCAGACAAGAGACCCGGGCAGGGGAGAGCCAGGGCCTGGCCCTGATTTAGACCGCCCCCCTCCCTGTGAGAAACTGGGATAGTCTACTGGGGTGATGTGCCTTTCGGGGAGTAAGAGACAAAGGCACGGCCGCGTCATGAAGCCTGTGCATTGAGAATTCCCTCACCAAGTATTTTATGCATTTCTCTCCTTAGGAAAATAGAAGCAGAAAATTTCTGGTCCTGGGAAAATGGTGAAATAAGCTACCACAAACCCCTTCCACCACAAATACATAGAGATTCTAGATAAACTAATGCTAAAATACACTTTCATACGCTACTTTTAACTTTTTTCATATGTCAGATCCAGTAATTACAACCTCACTCCCACGTGGCACTGGGTGGAGACACCTTGTGCTTGAGAATCGGGATGCGGGCATCCCGCAGGCCTGTTGCTAGGCAGACCCCCAAGACCTGTGCCTCCCGCTCTGGCACTGCAGTCTGCTCAGGGGCGCAGGACAGTGTCTGTGGGCACAGCCCCCTGCACCCCAGGAGCCAGCAGGAGCTGTGGCTCGAGTGGGCCCGCTTGCATGGGCAGTCCCCTCAGACGCGCCGGTGGCATTGCTCTACTCCTTTGCATGATTTTATTTGCTGGCTTGCTTCCAGTCTGTTCCTTTCCCATTTTTTGGCTTCTTTGCTGCCATCAAGCTCTACTAAGAATTACTAATAGGAGCTTCAGAAGCTCAGGAAGAGGCCAGGAAGCTCGGGCAAGACTTGGGTGTGGCGTCAGCTGGGAGCACCTTGGCCTTTAAACCTGGAAGAATCTGTTTCTAGTGCCCTCTTGGGGCCACTTCTGAGAACTACAACGGAAGCAGCTAAATAATAAGCCTGCTGGCCTGGATGCGGAAGACTCCCTTTTCGTTACTTCTAGCTTACGTAGAAGACCAGTCTATCTTTTCTGAATGAAACAATGGTTTTAAAATTTTCAAGAGCGTACGTAGCAGTTACAGGGCCCAAGCCGTGGCCAGGAAACTAAATTTCTCCCAGGAAACAAGTTCTTGATGGGTAAGATTCAGCAACTAGCTCAGTTCTTGTTTTAGCCAATATCTGGATAAAATCAGTTTTACAATGAAAATAATTCTGGTGTTTGCCCTTAAGAAGAACTCAACGTCCATTTTCTCCCGGCCAGCCAGGGCCTCGCCCACCATCCAGCATGTGCTGCCTCTTCTCCAGGTTGCCAGCTCCTGTGCCTCTAACCCACTGTGACTGCTGGCAAGTCTGGGTGCCAGTTTGTCTCTAGGTGTATAGTGCCCAGGAGTTTCTCCTGCAGTAGGCCCACGGCCCACAGTAGTGTGAACACAGATGGTCAAACCCAACAATGTCACTTCTAGGAATATATCTTCCTGAGAAACACACTAGTGTGAAATTCTAGTTGAATACAGGTTCTTATATAGTGTTTTTAATAGCAAAATATAGGCAATAATATGACTGCCTCTCAACAAGAGAATCCTATATAATAAAAGCATAGCATACAAATTGTCCCCTGACCGGCTTGGGGAAGGGAGGGAGGCCCCGGCCGGCAGCTGGCAGCCGCTAGGGACCATACCAGTGCACGAATTTCATGCACTGGGCCTCTAGTAGAAAATAAATTGTGGTACAATACAATGAAATACCTAGTAGCCAAAAAAAAGAGAATGATGTGGAAAATCTCCAAGATATATTGTTATGTAAAGAAAGTGCAGCCCTAGCTGGTTTGCTCAGTGGATAGAGCATCGGCCTACAGACTGAAGGGTCCCAGGTTTGATTCCGGCCAAGGGCATGTACTTCAGTTGCAGGATCCTCCCAGCCAGGCCCTGGTCTGGCTCCTGTAGGAAGTAACTAATCGATGTGTTTCTCTGACATGGATATTTTTCTGTCTTTCCCTCTCCCTTCCACTGTCTCTAAAAATCAATGGAAAAACATCCTAGAGTGAGGATTTTTTTTTTTAAAGTGCATATAGTATGCTAGCATAGACACGTGTGTGTGCGTGTTTGTGTGTGTGTGTGTGTGCGTGTGTGTAATGTATGCAATTGAATATTCCCAGAAGAGTACATAAGCAACCAATAATATTGGAGCCTTAGAGGAGGGGAACTGAGTGGCTTTGGGTAGGAGTAAGAGGGCGGCTTTTTAAGTTTTAATTTTGCACCTATTTATTTTCAATAAGTGTGTTTACTTTTTCAGACATACATAACGAAAAGAATGGTCTCTGCCATGTGGAGACTGACTGGGAGCTGGAAGGGCAGTGTCCGTGTGAACCAGGAGCAGAAGGTGTAGGTCGGTTAGCAAATGTCATGCATTTCTCTGTATTTGTTTCTTTTGTTATTCCAGGGCTTTCAGTCAAGTACATATGATACCCTCAGTGTTTTTGAGTTAAAATTTTCAAAGTATCTTTTATTTTTATATATAAAAAGTTAGAAAGGTGACCCAGAGCAGGAGCTTTAGATATTCTTTAGAGATTTTACAACTTGTTTCCCTGCCTAGCTGCACTGAATTGGACCAGGGAAGTTGACTTTAATAGGACATATAGAGCTGTGCCTCTAACCCCAAATGACTGCTGGCAAGTCTGGGTGCCGGTTTGTCTCTGGGTGTATAGTGTCCAGGAGTTTCTCCTGCAAAAGGCCCATGGCCAACTTTTTAATGAAAAATTTGGAACCCAATTGCAACAATATCTAGTCAAATCCAGGACTCCTCTGAGCTACCTTCGTGTTTTTGGAGAGGAAAAGATGGGATTCCTCTGTGTCTTTTAGGTATAATAGGTAGCCCATCTTTAGATATGAGAGAGCCAGGGCATTTTACTTGAGGTAAGCAAAATTGAAGCTTATCTTTTGAGATCTTATGTCCTTTTATGGCTAACTGGTGCAATAAGTATGTTGCATCTTCTTGGGAGTCTAATATGTCCTAGAGCATAAAAATAAAGCATCTACACATTGGATTAGAGCAGAATATCTGAAAAATTCAACACCATTCAAATCAGTTTTTAGTATCTAAAACAATAGGTGGGGCTCTAGGACATATTAGACTCCCAAGAAGATGCAACATACTTATTACTGTCCAGGTAAACTTGTAATCCTTCCAAGTGAGAGCAAAGAGGTACCTCTCTCTCTCTCTCTCTCTCTCTCTCTCTCTCTCTCTCTCTCTCTCTCTCTCTCTCTCCCTTTCAGAAATGTGCGAAAGGCACTACATAAATCTATTACTGAAAAATATTGACAGTTCACAGGCATGGCTGATAATAGGTTCTGTGGATTTGGAACCTCAGGATGTTTGGGAATAACTATCTTATTTATAGCTCTGAGATCCTGTACATCATTGTGTTGTGGCGGCTGTAAACAGCACCAGGAACTAGACTAGTGGAGTCAGATTGGACCTGGGTTCAGCAACCTCAGTACTTAAGTTCTGGCTAGGAAAGAATTCAGAGGCAAGACTCAAACTATAAGAGAATATATATATATATATATATATATATATATATATATATATATATATATGAAAAGCTAGAGACCATAATGCTGTCATCACCTTAATGACCTAATGACCGGTCACTATGACATCCACTGCAGCCAGCAAACCTCCCTGATTCAGGCCGGATCTCCCCCAACACCCCGATCAGGGTGGGGCCAGCCAGCCAAACACCTTGGCTGGCAGAAATTTGGGGTCCAGGTACCTTGGAGTTGCTCAGTCTCAGTCTCGGGCAGCTGCATGGGCAAAGCTCTCCTTTGGTGGAAGTGGACCTGGGATCAGGGTGCTGGAGTCGGGGATAGGGTGGGGAGGCTTTCCTGGTGGCCATAGCAGTCCCCGCAGGCCATGTGCAGCACCTGGGCATCTGGGCCCAGCCAGACAGTGGCAGGAATAGGGGCCACAGGGCACAGGGGGCAGCGGCACACAGGAGCCAGGAGGTGCAAGGCCCGACCTGGGCTCTTACCCTGCCCACTGGACCCAACAGCACCAGCAGGTGAGCCATAATGTGCAGTGAGGAAGGGAAGCAAGCCAGGAGGGCAAGGCCCCACTCCAGACAGAGCCCAGAGCTGGAAACTCTGGCAGGGTGGGTGGGGCTGAAGCCCTGCACCTTTTTGGCCTTGGCCTTGGAATTCTGCGGGCAACCAGTGTATTGCCTACCAACATGTTAGAGGTCAACCCCACTTCAAGAGAGAGGTCGTGGTGGAAAGTGGCAAGGTCACAGGAGGGAGAGGAAATGTTGTAGCCATCTTCAGGAAACACAGCTGCCCTGGTCTTCAGTAACTATGAACAGATAATCTTTGGTCTTGGTTCTACAGAAGAGGAAGCTTAGACTCAAATAAGAGAGCCTTCCGCAACACCTCACCCACTTCTCAGACCTGACCCTGTGCAGCATTGTTTTTGTTGAAAGTAGAGGATCCAAAATGTTTTTAGATCTTTGCTATTTTAGGCAGGAAAGAATTTAGCACAGGGAACTGGTGCTTGGGAAATCATCGGAAAGCTGGAGGAGTGGGTATTAGGCTGGGCCCCCAGGAAAGACGCCCTGCCCAATGGGAGAAGCTGCCCCCTCAGCCACAACTGAATTCTAGGACACTCTGGTACAGCTGTGACCCGGGAATCAGGAAACTGCTGCCCCCACAAGTGCCCTCCAGCTCCCACAAAACAGGTCACTGGGCACTGCCTCTGCCACAACTGCCTGTGCACAGCCTGGATTCTGCTGCAGAAAACCTCCACATCTCTGCAAACATGATCACCAGCAGCAAACAGCCCAAACTGTGGGAAGATGTCTCTGCCCCACTTCTGCCTTCAAAATATTGTGCAAGCACATCCAATCGGCAGAAACGAATTCATATCCAGAAACCTAGCTGCAAAGGAGTTTGGGCAATTTCAGACTTTCATCTAGAAGTGAGATCTTGCCAATGTACCTCATGTGCCTGGTATTGATAAAAATGGGACCCAGCTGGTGGGGCTCAGTGGTTGGGCATTGATCTATGAACCAGGAGGTCACGATATGATTTCTGGTCAAATTTCAGGCTTGATCCTCAGTAGGGGCATGCAGGAGGACCTGATAAATGATTTTCATCATTGATGTTTCTCTCTATCTCTCCTTCTTCCTTTCTCTGAAATCAATAAATATTTTTTAATGGGGTCATGCTGTATATATGTGTTATAACAAGTTTTTCACTTCATAGATCACTAATGTCTTTCCTGTTAAAACTATACTTAGAGAACATTATTTATTTATCATTCATTTTAATTTATCTCAAATAGAAGAAGGGAGAGAGAGAGAAACATTGTTCCATTGTTTCCTGTATTCACTGGACTGGGTATTGAATCTGCAATCTGGGCATGTGCCCTGACTGGCAATCGATCCACCACTTTCTGGTGCATGGGACGATGCTATGCTGGTACCCTGACCCCAAATTCCAGCCTCCAGACTGTGAAAAAAAAATACATTTCTGTTGTTTAAGCCACAGAAATTTATGATATTTTGTTATGGCTGTCTGAGCTGACTAATCTATACTAATAAAAGGGTAATATGCTAATTAGACCAGGTTGATCGGACATCTTCCAGTCATCCTTCTGGACAAAGCCACAGTGGCGGGGGCCGAGGCAGAGGCAGTTAGGGGCAATCAGGCCGGCAGAGGAGAGTAGTTAGAAGCAATCAGGCTGGCAGAGGAAAGCAGTTAGGGGTGATCAGGCAGGCAGGCAGAGTGTTTAGGGGCAATCAGGCAGGCAGGCAAGTGAGCAGTTAGGAGCCAGCAGTCCCAGTTTGCGAGAGGGATATCCAACTGCCGGGATGGGGCCTAAACCAGCAGTCAGACATCCCCCGAGGGGTCCTGGATTGGAGAGGGTGCAGGCCGGGCTGAGGGACCCCCTCCCATGCACGAATTTTGTGCACTGGGCCTCTAGTAAAAAGATAAAATAAAATAAAATCACAGAGGTGGAAGAAGTAATTCCTAGAAGAAATGGGCTTAGGAAACAAGTTACAGAAGCAAAGGAAGGGCCCTTGGAGCTTGGGAGTGAGGAGGCTAATGGTAACATGTTGGTGGGGGCAGGGGAAAAAGGGAGAGGCATGGTCGTGCTCCCAGGAGGGAGGCACTGAGTCCTCCTTCCTAAGGGCTTTAAGGGTGGAGATGGTAGGGGAGGTCTCAGGGGAAGATCTCAATTGAATATTCAGCAGCTTCGCAGGTGTGTCCTTTCAGGGTCTAGGTCACCACTGATTGATTGGTGGCACCAGGGCAGGGGCCATTATCCAATGCAGCTAGTCCTGAGGGCAGCTGTAGTGTTGCTGGTCTGGTTTTGCTGTTTTTATGGGCCTGGAGCTGAAATACAACTGAGGCCCAGATGTTATCTCTAAGGAGGAAAGCTCAGGGTCCAACCACAGGCCCAGTGATATGCTGGGGACACAGGCCACTCACCCTATAGTTGTCCTCTGCTGGGCACCTGGGGCTTTCCACCCTGGTGACTGCCGTGACTGGCCCATTGTCCTTGCCCTGCTCATGTCTGTCTAACTGAACGACCACAGTTGGTTTCAAGAAAATCTTGGCCTATCAGGTGAATTGGGGCAGATTTGATTAGCAAAACTATATATTGCCCCATAGCATTCCCTAGTGGGAAGGGGACAGGTTCTTATTAAAAAAACAGCCATAGGTTGATTAGACATCCATGCCATTTGCACAGAAGCTTTCCTCTGAGGGAGGAGGCAGCTGAGTTGGGTTCCGAACAGAAAATGTAGTCCCAGTATCTATAAGAGCCTTAGTAAGTTCTTCTTCTTACGGTAGTTTTAATTTCTCCTAAATTACCAGTAAGGAGGACAAACACCCTCTCAGAATTCTTGGAGCAACCATATGCTAGCTTCTGTTTCTTTTCCTTTCCTAAATCCCATTTCAGTTTTCTATAATCCTTCTTTTTTTTTTAAAAAAAAAATATATTTTATTGATTTTTCACAGAGAGGAAGGGAGAGGGATAGAGAGTTAGAAACATCGATGAGAGAGAAACATCGATCAGCTGCCTCCTGCACAGCCCCCACTGGGGATGTGCCCACAACCAAGGTACATGTCCTTGACCGGAATCGAACCCGGGACCCCTCAGTCCCCAGGCCGACGCTCTAGCCACTGAGCCAAACCAGTTAGGACTCTATAATCCTTCTTAAGGTAACCTGACTTTCTACAATAAAAAGAGACTCCTCTGCAAGTTTCCCACCAAACCTTACTTAGTAATTCTATTGCTTTTGCTCCCAGAAACCAGTAGGTATATTAATTGGAATAGGTCAGAATAGCCAGGCTCAGTGTTCTAACAGTTAAATTAAATTCCTTTATGAACCCATCAGAGTCCTGGAGAAAATAGGGGAGATCTTTAGGTAGATTTCTTAATTCTATTCTAGTCCAAGGAATATATATAATCACTGGGTCCCCTCTGCCTGGGACTGGCTTTTCCGTGAAGGGAGCTGCTAGAATTCCTAGATTATTCTTGTCTACATTTTTTAAAATATATTTTTACTGATTTCAGAGAGGAAGGAAGAGGAAGAGAGAGATAGAAACATCAGTGATGAGAGAGAATCATTGATTGGCTGCCTCCTGCACACCCCCAACTGGGGATTAAGCCCACAACCCAGGAATGTACCTTTGACTGGACTCGAACTGGGGACCCTTCAGTCTGCAGGCTGATGATCTATCCACTGAGCCAAACCACCTAGGGCTCCTTGTCTACATTTTTATTCTTATTTTCCCTTAGGTCAGTAGGGAGTGATAGTGGAGGAGAGACAGAAGATATAGAAGGGGAAGAAAGAAGGGCAACTCCAAACAAGGAAGCTCAGAGAGCAAAGGGTATAGTAGAGGAGCTGTAGAAGGGGGAGGAAATGTTAGGGGAAGAAATAGAATATAAAGGGTAAAAATCACATGATCATTTTCATGGATACAGAAAAAGCATTTGACAAAATCTAGCATCCATTGACAATTAAAAAATAAACACTGAGCAAAGTGGGAATAGAAAAAAACATGCCCCAATATAATAAAGGCTATATACTAGTATGACAAACCCACAGCTAACATAATTCTCAATGGTGAAAAGCTTAATTTTTTTTTTAAGATAAGGACAAGAGCCCTAGCCAGGTTGGCTCAGGGGATAGAGTGTCGGCCTGCGGACTGAAGGGTCCTGGGTTCAATTCAGTCAAGGGCACATGCCCAGGTTGCAGGCTCGATCCCCAGTAGGGGGCATGCAGGAGGCAACCAATCAATGATTCTCATCATTGATGTTTCTATCTCTCTCTCCTTCTCCCTTCCTCTCTAAAATCAATAAAAAATAAAAAATAAATTTAAAAAAAGATAAGGACAAGAAACCACTTTCACTACTTTTATTCAACATAGTATTGGAAGTCCTAGCCATAGCAATCAGACAAGAAACAAAAAGGCATCCAGGTAAAATTGTCATTTGCAGAAGACATAATACTATATATAAATAACACTAAAAATTTCACCAAAAATCTATTAGGACTAATTCAATAAAGTGGCAGGAATACAAAATTAATATTCAGAAATTAATTGCATACTTATACAACAATAATAAACTATCAGAAACACATAGTTTAAAAAAAAAAAAACACCTCATTTTCAATTGCATCAAAAAGAATAAAACACCTAGGAGTAAATTTTATCAAGGAGGTAAAAGATCTGTACTTGGAAAATTAAAAGACGCTGAAGAAAGAAATTGAAGATAACAAAAATAAAGAAAGCATATACCATGTTCATGGATAAAAAGAATATCATTAAAATCTCCATACTAACCAAAGCAAGCTACAGAATGAAAATATCAAGGACATTTTTCACAGAACCAGAATAAAGAATCCTACATTTTATATGGAACCACAAAAAATCCCCAAGAGCCAAACAAATCTTGAGAAAGAAGAGCAAAGTTGGAGGTATCACACAACCTGTTATCAAATTGTACTACAAGGATATAGTAATCAACAGATCATAATACTGGCATAAAAACATACACATTGATCAATAGACAGCCCAGAAAGAGTAGACATCCCAGAAATACACCCAGGCCTATATGGTCAATTAATCTATGATAAAGGAGACAAGAATATATAATGGGGTAAAGACAGTTTCTTCACTAAATGGTGTGGGGGAAACTGTACAGACACATGCAAAAAATAAAACTAGATCACGTTCTTACACCATATACAAGAATAAAGTAAAAGTGGGTTAAAGACTTAAGTGTAAGACCCAAAACCATAAGACTCTTAGAAGAAAACATAGGCAATAAACTCTTTAAAATTACTCAGTAATATTTTTTCGATATGTCTGCTCTGGCAAGGAAAACAAGATAAGAAATAAACAAATTGGGACTACATAAAAGTAGTTTTTGCACAGCAGAGGAAATAAAAAAAACAAAAATACAATCCACTAAATGGAAGAAGATATTCACCAATGATACATCTGAGAAAAGGTCACTATCTAAAATATATAAGGAACTTATTATATACTAGTGGCCTGGTGCACGAAATTCATGCATATTAAAAGGGAATTAATTAGAGGAAATATTTTAATATTGCTATTTACCCTTTCTCTATAATAGAAGTGTCAGAGATGAAAGAAAATTAGTAAAATGTATATGAAAATCTTCCTCCTGTCAGAGTCTGGGGTGCACTGCGGGACCCAGAGTCAAGTCCCCACCCACCCGCATGCACCTCGAAATCGCGCGAGAACCAGATCCAGCCGGCCCCACCCCTGTCAAGCCCCGCCAAGCGGGGGGCACGGCCTGAGGTCCCCCAGCTCAGCACCATGGTAGGGGGCATAGCCTGAGGTCCCCTGGCCTGGGCCAGGGCAGGGGGCACACCTTGAGGTCCCCCGTCAAGCCCTGCTGGGTGGGGGACGCAGCCTGAAGTCGCCTGTCAAGCCCCACTGGGCGGGGTGTGCAGCCTGAGTTCCCCTGGCCCAGCCCCAGGGCAGGGGCACAGCCTAAGGTCCCCAGTCAAGCCCCGCTGGGTGAGGGGGCGCAGCCTCAGGTCCCCCACCCTGGCCCAGAGCCATGCAACCTCAGGTCCCTGCTGATGGCTCATTACGGGAACCCAGCCTCTGCTATGGGCACAGCCATCTTGTATTACAGGAACCCTGCCTCCGCTGTGGGCACAGCCACCTTGTGATGGCATGAGGGTTAATTTGCATATTACCTCTTTATTATATAGCACTAAAGCAGCAGTCACCAACCAGCAGTCCATGGACCACTGGTGGTCCGTGAGGTCCAAAAGGTTGGCGACCACTGTACTAGAGGCCTGGTGCACAAAATTCATTCACGGGTGCGGTCCCTAGGCCTGGCCTGAGATCAAAGCACAAGTGTTTGGCGTGGAAGGGCAGGTCCCAGCTGATCTCCTGGCCCTGGGCAGCACCTGGGCCCCCAGGTCCCCACGTGCCCCCTCTCCACCTGAGTCATGGTGCCTGAGTTCCCATGCAGAGATGCAGTGAGCACAGCCAGATGCCACAGGCCGGGGCACAGTGTGGGTCTCTGGGCTGCCCAGCAGTGCTGCATGGAAGCCGGGCGGGCAGCATGCTCTCTATCAGCCAGCCTCGCAGACCAACTCCTGCACAAACCCATGGGGAGCCCAAACAGCCCCTGTGGTTCTGGCAGCTGCGGCCTGGCTCACCTGGAAGAGGCCGCGTGGGTGCAGGGTGGGCTCCTCATGGGCGCCTGGCACCTGAGCATGGAGGCTTCCCTGGCACGCAAGCCCTGGCATCCCAGGGAATGATAGCAGCGAGAGTGAGAGCCAGTTCAGCAGACACCCCACATTCTTACCGCACCTCCGTCCCCATCACCTCACCCCCAGGTAGCCAGTGAGAGGTTTCAGCCCCCCACCCAGGTGCCACAGGAGGTTGTTCACTGCCACCCAACCCCAGTTCCCCATCCTAGCCCGGGGCCCAGTCCCAATTGGGCAATCAGGGCCTGCTGGCCACTGGTCACTGTCTGCAGGGCGATCTATTGGGGCCAGGCCCCCCACTCGGCTCCCTCTGTACTTGGGAGCTGGGCGGAGGCTCTACCCCCTGCTGCTGCTGCTGGTCGCCATCTGTGAGGCAATTGGTGGGGCGATCAGGCTCCCACTTGCACTCACCTTGGCCTGGCACTGCCTGCTCACCTGCTATACCATCCCGCCATGGTCCCACTTTCATTGGGGCCCATCGGGGCCGGCAGCACCTCCACTGCCACTCACTGCCAGCACTGCATCACCAAAGCCTGCCACATTCCATGCTATCCCTTGGTGGTCATAGCAAGTGGTCGAACTCCCAATCTCCCAGTCGAACTCCCAGTCAAACGACCACCCAAGGGGACAATTTGCATATTAGGAAGGCTAATATGCAAATTGTCCCCTCAGTCGGGAGTTAGACCAGGAGTTTGATCAGGGGGCAAGGCCAGCCAACTGCCCGTGGCCCCTCCCCCCAGCCAGCCCCACCCCTGATCAGCCCCTCCCACCCCAATCAGGGGTGGGGCTGGCTGGCCAACCTCCTGTGTCACTTCCCCCTGGCCAGCCCGGCCTGATCACCCTGATTGGGGTGGGCTGGCCAGACCTCACTCATGCACAAATTCATGCACTGGGCCTCTAGTATAGGATAAGAAACTTACACAACTTAATTTAAAAAATAATCTTATTAAAAAATGGACAGAAGACATGAATACATATTTCTCCAAAGAGGACATACTGATGGCCAATAGACATATGAGAAAACTAGAGGCCCAGTGCACGAAATTCATGCACGGGGGGGGGGGGTTGTCCCTCAACCCAGCCTGCACCCTCTCCAATCTGGGACCCCTCAGGGGATGTCTGACTGCCGGTTTAGGCCTGATCTGGCAGGATGGCACCTAAACCGGCAGCCAGACATACCTCTCACAATCCGGAACTGCTGGCTCCTAACCGCTCACCTGCCTGCCTGCCTGATTGACACCTAACTGTGCCCCTGCTGGCCAGATCACCCCCAACTGCCCTCCCCTGCTGGCCTGGTCAACCCCAACTGCCCTCCCCTGCAGGCCTGGTCACCGCCAACTGCCCTCCCCTGCCAGCCATCTTGTGACAATGTGACGTCAGCCATCTTGTGGTGACCATCTTGTGACAACATGGGGGTGGCCATCTTGTGATGCAAGGGCGTGAGGGTCAATTTGCTTATTACCTCTTTATTATATAGGATGTTCAACACAATGAGATATCACCTCATGTCTGTCAGAATGGCTATCATCAATAAATCAACAAACAGTAAGTGTTGGCAAGAATGTGGAGAGAAATGTTGACATGCATTGTGGGTGGTATTATAAATTGTGTCATCCACTATAGAAAACTATGGAGGTTTTTCAAAAAATAGAACTACCACATTTTCCATCAATCTTACTTTTGGGTATTTATCCAAAGAAAGCCGAACTACTAATTTGAAAAGACATATGCACCCCTATATTCATTTCAGCATTATTTACAATAGCCAGGTTATGGTACCAAACTAAGCGTCCATTGATAGACAGTTGGATAAAGAAGTGGTACATACATACAATAGAATACTATTTGGCTACAAAAAAGGCTTAAATCTTAACATCGGACACTGAAAAAAGAGATCGGGGAAGACATAAACAGATGGAAGAATATACCGTGTTCATGGATTCATAGAATCAACATCATTAAAATGTCCATACTACCCAAAGCAATCTATAGATTCAGTGCACTCCCCATTAAAATACCAATGGCATATTTCACAGACCTAAAACGAACTCTCCAAAAATTCATCTGGAATAAAAAAAAAAAAAAGACCCCGAATAGCTGCAGCAATCCTGAGAAAGAAGAACAAAGTAGGAGGGACCTCAATACTAGATATCAAGCTATATTACAAAACCACTGTTCTCAAAACTGGTAATGGCACAAGAACAGACGTATAGATCAATGGAATAGAATAGAGAACTCAGAAATTGACTCAAATCACTATGCTCAATTAATATTTGACAAAGGAGGCAAGAACATACAATGAAGTCAAGACAGTCTCTTCAATAAATAGTGTTGGGAAAATTGGACAGATACATGCAAAAAAATGAAACTAGACCACCAACTTACACCATACACAAAAATAAACTCAAAATGGATAAAGGACTTAAACATAAGACAGGAAACCATAAAAATACTAAAGGAATCCACAGGCAGCAAAATCTCAGACATAGGTTGAAGCAATTTCTTCACTGATACAGCTCCTAGAGCAATGAAAACTAAAGAGAAAATAAACAAATGGGACTACATCAAAATTAAAAGCTTTTGCATAACTAAAGAAACCATCAACAAAACAACAAGAAAACCCACTGCATGGGAGAATATATTTGCCAATGTTATTACTGATAAGGGTTTAATATCCAACATTTACAGGGAACTCATACAACTTAACAAAAGGAAGATAAACAACCCAATCAAAAAATGGGCAACGGACCTAAACAGATACTTTTCGAAAGAGAACATAAAGAAGGCCAAGAGACATATTAAAACATATTCAAAGTCACTAATCATCCTAGAGATGCAAATCAAAACGACAGTGAAGTACCATCTCACACCTGTCAGAATGGCTATTATCAACAAATCAACAAACAACAAGTGCTGGCGAGGATGCGGTGAAAAAGGAACCCTTGAGCAGTGTTGGTGGGAATGCAGACTGGTGCAGCCACAGTGGAGAACAGTATGGAGTTTCCTTAAAAAACTAAAAATGGAACTCCCATTTGACCCAGTGATCCCACTTCTAGGAATATATCCCAAGAAACTAGAAACACCAATCAGAAAGGATATATGCACCCCTATGTTCATAGCAGCACAATTCACCATAGCTAATATTTGAAACAGCCTAAGTGCCCATCAGCAGATGAGTGGATTAAAAAGCTGGTACATCTATACAATGGAATACTATGCTGCTATAAAAAAGAAAGAATTCTTACCATTTGCAACAGCATGGATGGAACTGGAGAGCATTATGCTAAGTGAAATAAGCTAGTCAGAGAAAGATAAATACCACATGATCTCACTCATTTATGGTATATAATGAACAACATAAACTGATGAACAAAAACAGATCCAGAGACAGAGAAGCATTGATCAGACCATCAAATCTCAGAGGGAAGGTAGGGGAGGGTGGGGGTAAGGGGGAGAGATCAACCAAAGGACTTGTATGCATGCATATAAGCCTAACCAATGGACACAGACACCAGGGGGGTGAGGGCATGAGTGAGGGGGGGTGGTGAGGGGCAATGGGGGTGATAAGGACACATACTGTATGTAATACCTAAATCAATATAAAAAATATTTTTTTTAAATCTTAACATCAGCAACAACACAGATGATCCTAGAGGGTAAGTGAAATAAGCAAACCTATGCTGAGTGAAATAAGTCAGAGAAAGACAAATACCATATGATTTCACTTATATGTGAAACCTAAAAAACAAAATAAATGAACAAACCAAAACAGAAGCAAACTCTCAGATACTTAAAGTGACAGTTGCCAGATGAGGGGTGGCAGGAAGCTGGGTGAAAAAGGTGAAGAGACTGAGAAGTACAAATTGGCAGTTGCAGGATAGTCACAGGTATGTGAAGCAGAGCATTCTAATATATAAAAACCCTGGGTCCATCATGACTGGAGACTTGACCAACCTGAAGTCAGTCCTGCAATCAGCACTGGGTTGCCGTGATGACCCAGCACTGACTGCTGAGGGGGCTGCGAATCAGGCCCAGAGAGAGGCCTGAAGAGAGAAGCAGGGTCTGATCCATAGCCTCTGTGGCAGCTGTTGATCAGCACTTGCCTCTCTCTTTCTCTCCAGGTCTGGCCAGCAGTCCCACCTCTGTTTCTCTCCAGGCCTCCACCAGGGCTGCTGATCAGCCCCACCTTTCTGATCAGGCCCCATTGATAGGCCCAGGGACACTGACCGGCATAGAAACTGACCAATCAGAACCAAATCTGGGTGAAGTGTGAGGAGCCAATGGCTGCCTAGGAGGTGGAGCTTTTGACACTGACTGGCATAGAAACCGACGAATCAGAACCAAATTGGCCAGCAGAGGAGGGCAGTTAGGGGTGATCAGGCAGGCAGAGGCAGTTAAGGGTGATCAGGCCAGCAGGGAAGGGCAGTTGGGGGTGAGATCAGGCCAGCAGGAGAAGGCAGTTGGGGGGGACCAGGTCGGCAGGGGAGGGCAGTTGGGGGGGACCAGGCTGGCAGGGGAGGGCAGTTGGGGGTGATCGGGCCAGCAGGGGAGCAGTTAGGTGTTAATCAGGCTGGCAGGAGAGCAGTTAGGGAGTGATCAGGCTGGCAGGGCAGAAGCGGTTAGGGGCTGATGAAATTTCATCACTAATCTAAACATAATTGTTAAGAGTAAATCAATTAAATAAATGTAAGTAGGATAAAATGTTTTCTTTTAGGCAAACTCTTTAGCAATAATTACATTTAAGAGTTTGAGAGTAGAAAATACCACAGAACATACCTGAACAGACAGACTGGTGCAAGCGGAGACTATGAGCCCTTATTTAAAAATAACTACCCTGGGACAAGTGGCAAGTTTACCCACTCAGATGGTTCGGGCTGTACGGGATAAATTTTGGTCAAGGGTGCTTCTAAAGCCAATTGTATATTTTTAAAAAAAAAAAAACAATCTTTTTTTTCAATCTTAGAAATTGGATCTGGTGAAGATAGATCAGCATTTCTGATTGCACAAAGATTTGTAAGATAAGAACAACTGCTTTCAAAATTAGGTTGTAACTTAAGGGACATCATAGAGAGGCCTAACTACATAGAGAGGCCTAACTACATAATCCCTGACTTGCTTCTTTACCTCTGGGTGTACAGTTTTATTTTAGCTTAAGGGAAGAAGCCTAAAAAATTCCTATAAAATTCGAAAATATCAGCTACCAATTTCACAAAATTTCTAAGCAAAAAGTCATTAAATCCTCTCAAACAACTTGTCGGGTGTCAGCTGGACAACAGTAAGACCCCTGGCAGTAATGAGCAGCCCTAGACTCTGGAAGGTGCCCAGACCCCTGCCTCGGTCACTCTCCCTGAGAGTCAACGAGGAGCAGGCGGCCTGCAGGCCCCACAGGGAAGCCTGCCAGGTGCCTGGGACACAGGTAGAAGCTACCCTGGGAGAAAAGGTCAATCGCCAGTTGGTCTGGCTTTGGGACAGAAGTAACATGAATTTTATTTCCCCCTCTCACTGGGCTCAGGAGATGATCCATTTATAAAAACTTTTGAGGACCCTCCCTGCTTTTAGTAAATTCTCTAATGATGGCCCTTAGATAGTCCTTGACCAAGAAATATTTTAGAGAAGACTCAAATAAAGGAGGACAAAGGGGGCAGGAAGAGTTATGTTAATCTTCATTCTTATTTTATCTACCTTTTACCTCTTTAATTTTTCATTAGCCTATCTACAGTGGTCGGCAAATTGCGGCTCGCGAGCCACATGTGGCTCGCGAGCCGCGGTTTGCCGCTCTGTTGACTAATGAGTTTGCCAACCACTGACCTAGACTCTCAATTCCAATAATTACAGGCTGTTGTTGTTCTTTGTGATTAAGCCCCTATCCCAGTGATCGGCAAACTCATTAGTCAACAGAGCGGCAAACCGCGGCTCACGAGCCGCATGTGGCTCGCGAGCTGCAGTTTGCTGACCACTGACCTATCACAACAAATTCTTCGATGAAGGTATTAATTTTTTCCTAGAATGTCTAATTAATATTGCTTGAAGGGTGGATTTATATGCCTTCTGGTTTACAATATTAGGCTGGGAATGTTCCCAGCGAGACAGCGTTTATTTCCACAGTGCAATCTGGTAAGAGGGATGCAGTCACTTCACACCAAGCCTGTTCAGAACGCACCAGCTGCCTATAAACGTTTACCTTCATTCCATCAGCTCCTGCATGCTGGCCTGCATGCTGCAGGACTTTGTGAGCAGGTGCGGGCCATGCAGTCCTGAGCAGAGTTACTGGCCATACATAATATTCACACGCATAACACAGCTCACGCTGGCACCACTGCTTTAAAGCCTGTTTCAACTGCCAATTTTTTAATCTTGCCAGTCCTCACATTTCTATATTCTTTTATCCAATCGTAGCCTGAATCAGGGCTTCACCAACAGGCTTGGCGCCTCCGTTCCTGGAATTCCATATCCAGGCACCTGGAAATTTCTCTTTCTACCCCCAACCATTTGCCCCTGTGACTGCGAGTCAGGATTCCCATTGTCATCTCTGCCTTCCAGCTTTTGGAAGTGTTGTTGTAAATAAAGCAGACTTGCTGGAGTCCTTCAGTTTTGGGGGACCAACAGTGGGCCCCTTCGGGACCATTCAGCCCTTGATGGTGTTGCATTAAAACCTTCGTTTTGACGCATCAATGACCATTTTATTTATCCCGGTTTTCTTATAACCATCTACAGATGTCCACCCGCTGGTACAAGGGCTGTGACTTTCCTTTCTCTTTCCTCTTTGTTTCATCCTTACATATATTTTTATTGATTTCAGAGAGGAAGGCAGAGGGAGAGAGAGATTGAAACATCAATGATGAGAGAGAATCATTGATTGGCTGCCTCCTGTATGCACCCTACTGGGGATGGAGCCCCTAACCTGAGCATGTGTCTTTGAACAGAATCGACCTGGGAGCCTTCAGTCTGCAGACCAAGGCTCTATCCACTGAGCCAAACTGGCTAGGGCTCCCTAATCAATATTTTTAAATGGGTATCTCATTCTGTCTAGTTGATTTTGAAGCACTTGTACTTATTGCACCTTAAAGGCCCTAATCTAATTGGAACATCCCTCATAATTGCCTCTGTAATTTAGGTCTAATCCTGTGGGCTGGCGGCAGGTGGTGGGACCCGAGCTGTCCCTCAGCTGCACCCATGCTTCTGACCGACCATGCTGGGAGCTTCTGTAGCAGTTACTATGCCGAGTTCTTAGGTTATAAAATTTTTAGGTTATCTTTCAGCAGGAGGTGGTCATTTTCTTCTTTCCTTTCTCTTCTTAAGTGCAAGACCATTGTACCTCCACGTTCTGGTGCTTTCCAGCATCTTAAGGACAATAAGGAGGGTCTGAGTGGGCTTTGAGTTTTGTTCTAATTTCTGTCCTTCCATCATATTAAGGGAATCTTAATGCCATTATAGCAATGTAAGAGCTCTCTTGAAAATCAAAACCTTTCTTTTTGATTTAAAAGTTTTTCAATTCAAAACTTTTTGATTTAGGTGTTTTCCCCATCATCTGGCCTTGATGAGTAAAATCTTAATAATAACTCAAGCCAGTAGGAGCTGGTGGACACAAGAGAGATTCCCAGAGGGTAGTACAGACAGATCCAACCTCACCAGGTAGGTCACTCCCAGTCACAGACCCAGGGAGTCAGGTGCCCTCCCCTTTGGAATGAGGTGTTTGGGTTCCCTCAGCTCAGACGACAGCCGACTTGCTGCCACCAGATTCAGAGGCAACCTCCGACTAGCAGGAAGCAAGAACGAGGGCTGTTTTTCCATCTCTGGAAGGAAATGGAGAGACAGAGAACTCCCTTGAGAGCTTGGCGGGCCTGAGCAAGGTGCCTGGCTAGCACACTCTGGTGGTGAAGGCCAGAGAGAAAGTGCGCTCACAGGTGATAAGGCCAAGGTCTTAGGACATATAAGATGGAAACAGGCACCAGACAGAGACAAGAAAGACAGAAACACCCGTGAGTACCCACCCCGAGCAGCCAGGAGTCTAAGCACCTAAAGCCGGTTACACAGTCTTTTCTCCCGCTGATCTCCATGGAGAGAAGGCAGACTCGGCTGGGCACTGCCTCCCAGCTCCACTCCACAGGGGCCTGGACGCTCTGAGGGAGGCCAGGACCTTCACGCAGCAGCTGGGGCAGCGCCCAGCTGGTGAGTGTCCTGCTCACATGCCAGCTGTGGAGGAGCAGGCTGACATCTGCCCTCTATTTGGTGTGATAACCAGACAGGCATGAGGCAGATTAACAACAGAAAATCACCACAGGCGGGAGGGATTCAGAGACTGCAGGGAAATGCGGGCCCACGCAGTCTGGGTGGGATTAGGCGTCTGGGTCTGTGGGGGAGGATGAGGGCCCTGGGCCTGGGGGGTGGGAAGAAGGTGCCTGGGCCTGGTGGGGGGGGGGGGGTGCCTGGGCCTGGGTGGGATGAGATCCTGGGCCTGCAGGGGGAGGATGAGGGACCTGGGCCTGGCGGGAAGAGGGGGCGCGGGGGGAACAGATGCTCAAGCAGGAGCCTAGTTGGCAGCATGGCACGTGGCTCACAGGATGTTTTGCTGGTGATCGCTTGCTATGGCCAGTTCCTAACTTAAATTTCTTAAGGCAGGGCAAACTCATTAGTCAACAGAGCGGCAAACAGTGGCTCGCGAGCCGCGGTTTGCCTTGCCGACCACTGCTTTAAGGGGAGTGAAAGTTTCTTGTGAGTGTTCAGAGTCTCTGTTGCCCTTTACTCAAAATAATCCTCATTCCCAAGAGGCCCCACACCAGGACCGGTGGGCAAGCCCGCATGCAGACTGACTTCTCGGCAGAGTGGTGTCTGATTTTCACTCTGGATGCTGTGTAGGGAGTTGGGAGCCATCCCCAAGCCCCGATACTCAAAAGCCTTCTTGTGCCCAGGCACACACTGCAGGCATAAGCCATGCCCCGGCCCGCAGCTGCATGCCTCCCAGGCCTCCCTGTGCGGGCGCAGGATACCTGGCTCCCCAAGGGTGGGCACAGGCCTGGGCCTGATGAACAGCCTCACCCACACAGACGGGCATTCCCCCTGAGGGCTGACTGGTACAGGCCGGGCCAGGGACAGGCCATGTGAACCAGCCACGGTTCCCCTCAGTGAGACGCCTGGCCACCCAGCAGGCTGGACCCCAGCACCCCATCAGGCAGCAAGTCCAGACGGGTGGGTGAGTGGTCACGTGTGGGGTTCCTGTTCAGAATGCTGCTGTAGGTCAGCGATGCTGCTGTCTCTAGGTCAGGTTACAGGGCGCATGATGTTTCCTTTTAAAGGGCTCCAGATCCTAAAAAACAGTGTAAGCGAAGCAGCAGTTCAAATAAAGATGGAAAATATTGATAATTACCCAAGTTGGGGAATGGTTACATAAAATTGTTCATTACATTATCTTCTTTATTTTCAATTGAAAACTCTTTCATTGTTTTTAAGTTAAAACCAATGGGTTAAGGACATGAAAATCAATTTACCAAATTAAAAGTGGCTAATAAACTTTCAAAAATTAGATAAAGTCAATAACAATTAAAGAAATCAAATTAAACCTGGTGAAATATTATTTTTAAACATGTTTTAAACCACTGCAGTGTGATGACAAGGACACACATACTCTGCTGGCTGAATTATAAATTGTGAGCTCTTCTGGCAAATAATTTAGCAATATGTATGAAAGACCCTTAGAAATGTATGCCCTGGCTTTGAGGAGAAATGCTGGTTCTGAGAGTGGAGCGGGAAGCAGCACTCAGTGGACCTACAGCATCTGGCAGGGCCAGAGACTAGAGCAGCGTCAGGAAAAAGACCCGCACCGTCGGGTTATGGCAAAGGGATCGGGAGTCACGGAAAGAGAGCCCGCTGACCCAAGCTGGACATGTGAGCAACCAGATAAAGCAGCATTGCATGGTCCCCAGAGCTTAACATGTACAGCCACGAGTCCCTTCTGATTAGGTGAGCGAAGCCGGAGCGCGCTGCCCCTCCCTCAGTGGGAGTGGTCCAGCCCACTGGCCCCCAAGACCCTGGAGAGCAGCCGGAAGCTGCCGAGAGAGGCACATCCTGGATGCGCTGGGCTGAAAGGCCCCTTGCCTCTGCAGCTTCTAAACACACACCGTGCAGTCACGAGAGAAGTGTCAGGCGATCCCAGTGAGGAGCGTTCCCCAAAACACCCGGTCCTTGGAACTGGCAGCCGGATGTGATGTGAGAAAATCTAAACCAGCAGGGTGGGCGCTCTGGCCTCGCCTGGTGCTGGCTGAGGGTCTATGCCAGCCTTCCTGGGGCGGCGGGGGCGGGGGGGGCGGGGGGGGGGCGAGGCGGGGGAACTCTGTGCATCTGCAAAGACTGAGCCCTACAGAGGCGCTGCCCTGCTCAGGCTGCGCCCAGGAATCCCGTCCAGGACGCCCTGCGTCGCGCCCGGTTCTCACATAGCTGCCTGCAGCACCCACGGATCCTGGTTAATTAAATAAAATGTGCTGCTTTTCTGGTTCTATGGTATGTACGTATGGTTTTACCTTTTTAAAAATATGCTGCGATACTTCTTATTCATGGGAGAACCATGTCCATAGACTGTGGTCACCATGGTTTGACAGGAAACAGTGTCCAGGGCAATGCTGCACCATAAAGGCTGGTTGGGTCTGGGGCCAGAGCCCAGAGCTTACATTCAAGCACCTGCCTAAAGGGGCTCGACTCCCACCAGACCCCTGCCTAGCCATGGCCCAGCCTCGGCCTTCCGGAAGCACCTTTCCTTCCTCAAGCACCTTTCCTTCCTCCAGGGGAAATGGGTAACTGTTCCTTCCACAAATTTGGAAAATGGCAGTTCCTACAAGGCTGTCCACTACAACCATTGCTGGGATATGGGGAGAGGGCAGTGCCTGTGGGGCTCTCTGGGGAGAAGGCAGTGCCTCAGGGGCTCTCTGGGGAGAGGGCAGTGCCTCAGGGGCTCTCTGGGGAGAAGGCAGTGCCTGGAGGGCTCTCTGTGGAGAGGGCAGTGCCTGTGGGACTCACTGGGGAAAAGGCAGTGCCTGGAGGGCTCTCTCAGGAGAGGAGAGTGCCTGCGGGGCTCTCGGGAAAGAGGGCAGTGCCTTTGGGGCTCTGTGGGAAGAGGACAGTGCCAGAGGAGTTCCCTGGGGAGAGGGAAGTGCCTGGGGGCTCTGGGGGAGAGGGCAGTGCCTGGGGGCTCTGTGGGGAGAGGACAGTCCCTGCGGGGCTCTGTGGTGAGAAGGCAGTGCCTGGGTACTCTTTGGGATGAGGGCACTGCCTGGGGAGCTCTGGGAAGGGGGCAGTGCCTGGGGGGCTCTGTGGGGAGAGGTCAGGGTCTGGGGGCTCTATTGGGAGCAGTCCTTGCCTGGAGGGCTCTCTGGGGTGAGGGCACTGTGTGAGGGCCTCTGTGGGGAGAGGGCAGTCACTGAGGGACTCTCTGGGGAGAAGGCAGTGCCTGGGCGCTCTATGTGGTGAGGGCAGTGCCTGGGCCACTTTCTGGGGAGAGGGCAGTGTCTCTTGGGCTCTCTGGGTAAAGGCGCAGTACCTGGGGAGCTCAGTGGGGAGTGGGCAGTGCCTTTAGGGCTCTCTGTGGACAGGGCCGTGACTGCGGGCTCTCTGGCGAGTGGGCAGTGCCTGGATGTCTCTCTGGGGACTTGGCAGTGTATGAGGGACTCTCTGGCTAGAGGGCAGTGCCCAGGGGGCTCTCTGTGGAGAGGGCAGTGCCTGGGGGGCTCTCTGGGGAGATGGCAATGCCTGCCGTGCTCTGTCTAAAGAGGGCAGTGCCTTTGGGGCTCTGTGGGGAGAGGGCAGTACCTGGGAGCTCTCTGGGGAGAGGGCAGTGCCTTGAGGGCTCTCTGTGGACAGGGCCGTGACTGGGGGGCTCTCTGGCGAGTGGGCAGTGCCTGGGGGTCTATCTGGGGAGAGGGTAGTGCCCGGGGAGGGGGGGTCTCTGTAGAAAGGGCAGTCCCTGCAGGGCTCTGTGCAGAGAGGGCAGTCCCTACCGGCTCATTGGGGAGAAGGCAGTACCTGAGGACTCTATGGGGTGAGGGCAGTGCCTGGGGGGCTCTCTCTGTGGAGAGGGCAGTGTCTGGTGGGCTCTCTAGGGAGAGGGCAGTGCCTGGGGAGCTCTGTGGGGAGAGGGCAGTCCCTGCGGGGCTCTGTGGTGAGAAGGCAGTGCCTGGGGGACTTTCAGGGCACAGGGCAGTGCCTGGGGAGCTCTCTGGGAAGAGGGCAGTGCCTGGGGGGCTCTCTGAAGAGAGAAAAGTGCCTGTGGAGCTCAGTGGGGAGAGGGCAGTGCCTGGGGAGCTCTGTGGGGAGAGGACAGTCCCTGCCGGGCTCTGTGGGGAGAGGACAGTCTCTGCGGGTCTCTGTGGGGAGAGGTCAGGGTCTGGGGGCTCTATAGGGAGCAGGCCTTGCCTGGAGGGCTCTATGGGGTGAGGGCACTGTGTGAGGGCCTCTGTGGGGAGAGGGCAGTCACTGCGGGACTCTCTGGGGAGAAGGCAATGCCTGGGCGCTCTATGTGGTGAGGGCACTGCCTGGGGAGCTCTCTGGGGAGAGGGCAGTGCCTGGGGGGCTCTCTGGGGAGAGGGCACTGCCTGGGGAGCTCAGTGGGGAGTGGGCAGTGCCTGAGGAGCTCAAGGGGAAAGCACAGTGCCTGGGGGCTCTTTGGGGAGAGGGCAGTGCCTACCGTGCTCTGTCTGGAGAGGGCAGTGCCTTTGGGGCTCTGTGGGGAGAGGGCAGTGCCTTGAAAGCTCTCTGTGGACAGGGCCGTGACTGGGGGGCTCTCTGGCAAGTGGGCAGTGCCTGGGGGTCTATCTGGGGAGAGGGCAGTGCATGAGGGACTCTCTGGCTAGAGGGCAGTGCCCGGGGGGCTCTCTGTGGAGAGGGCAGTGTCTGTGGGGCTCTGTGGTGATAGTCCAGTGCCTGGGGAGCTCTTTGGGAAGAGAGAAGTGCCTAGGGGGCTCTGTAGGGAGTAAGCAGTGCCTGGGGGGCTCTCTGGGAGAGGGCAGTCCCTGTGGGTCTCTGTGGGGAGAGGGCAGTGCTTGGGGGCTCTCTGCCTCCTCCTCCAGTAACCCTCTCCTTTTCAGCCCCTGTCAGCTTTGATGTGGAACTTGGCCCCTTCTCCTTGAATGAACGTGGACACACTGCAGGTTCGGGAATGAAGGTGGGGTGGCCTGCCCAGCACTGAAGTAGAACCACCTGAATTGGATATTAGTCTGCAATGCCCTGTGAACCCATGGGCGTTCGCTGCAGGGTATTTCTCCCGCTGGTCCCCCCTCAGGCTGGGCTCCCTTCTGCCTTCAGGCCCTCTCTCCCCACTCTTCTCCTCATTCTCCTCTTCTCTCCCCGTCTCGGGGGCTTCAAGTCCACCTCCCACCTCCCACCGGAGTAGGGAAAATGGCCCCATCTTAGAGAACAATCTCTTCTCTGGCTTCTCCCATTCAGACTATGATGGGGGCTGAGGGATCATCTGTCAGAACCAGTTCTTTAAGGTATTTTTCCCCAACAAATGACCTTTCGACTCTATTAGAGAAATGTTTGCTTCCCCTTCTTCAAATCCTAGGCAACTTTTCAGATAGAAATTGTTTCCTTCCCATTACACACAATCTAATCCCCGACATATGGCAATGAGCGTGCAGGCGGTGCCCGTGACGTGGTCGCTCTGGAGAGGACTTTCTAGAACACGCTGCACAGCTGCAGGCTGAGAATAGGGGGCATACACACAGCACACTGCTGGGAAAGAGAAAAAGTCATGGACACACATCTCAAATATAATCCCTGCCTTGGGATCTCATGGTCCCTCAAAAATATCTTGTTGAAAAAAATAGAGAAAGATCAGATTGAGGACAATGAGGGGAAGGAAGTTAAGCTCTGGGACCAACATTTCCAAAGGGGTATCCGAGCCAGCCGAGTCCAGGCGGTCCTCAGGGCTTACAGGGCCACTCAGTAGGACTCAGCCGTTTTATGACAGCCTCCTTCCTAAACACCCTGGGCTGAGGCTCGAAGTGGACTGTTGGAGGCCCTCAGAGGGCACTGCGCAGGTCCCTCTGTCTGCCCACCACCTGGGTGCCAGGCTTTGCTGTCAGGACACAGGCTGGGACACAAGTACACCCTGAGCTCAAGGGAAAGGGACATCAGCAAATGAGAGAAAGGTGAGGGGGAGGGGACATCAACAGGTGAGGGAAAGGTGAGGAGGAGGGGACACCAGCAGGTGAGGGAAAGGTGAGGGGGAGGGGACATCAACAGGTGAGGGAAAGGTGAGGGGGAGGGGACACCAGCAGGTGAGGGAAAGGTGAGGGGGAGGGGACATCAACAGGTGAGGGAAAGGTGAGGGGGAGGGGACATCAGCAGGTGAGGGAAAGGTGAGGGGGAAGGGACACCAGCAGGTGAGGGAAAGGTGAGGGGGAGGGGACATCAGCAGGTGAGGGAAAGGTGAGGGGGAAGGGACACTAGCAGGTGAGGGAAAGGTGAGGGGGAAGGGACACCAGCAGGTGAGGGAAAGGTGAGGGGGAGGGGACATCAGCAGGTGAGGGAAAGGTGAGGGGGAAGGGACACCAGCAGGTGAGGGAAAGGTGAGGGGGAGGTGACATCAGCAGGTGAGGGAAAGGTGATGGGGAGGGGACATCAGCAGGTGAGGGAAAGGTCAGGGGGAGGGACATCAGCAGGTGAGGGAAAGGTCAGGGGGAGGGACATCAGCAGGTGAGGGAAAGGTGAGGGGGGAGGGACATCAGCAGGTGAGGGAAAGGTCAGGGGGAGGGGACATCAGCAGGTGAGGGAAAGGTCAGGGGGAGGGGACATCAACAGGTGAGGGAAAGGTCAGGGGGAGGGGTCATCAGCAGGTGAGGGAAAGGTCAGGGGGAGGGGACATCAGCAGATTGAGGGAAAGGTGAGGGGGAGGGGACATCAGCAGATTGAGGGAAAGGTCAGGGGGAGGGGACATCAGCAGGTGAGGGAAAGGTCAGGGGGAGGGGACATCAGCAGGTGAGGGAAAGGTGTTGGGGAGGGGACATCAGCAGGTGATGGAAAGGTCCTTTCTCAAGCTGCTTGGCCACAGTGTGGCACAGGGAAAGCGGACAGAAGGCAGAGGGCGTGCGGTTCGGCTATTACTGGGGCAGTAAATTCAAGATGGGGGGTGAAGGAAATGGAAGAAAGATGGCTCGGGGCCAAGTCCCTCAGGGTCTGGGTGAGGGAGGTGAGGGATCTGGACTTGTGTGGGAATGGAAACCACTTGGTATTTTAAACACGGGAGCCATGGGTCCAGAAGTGTTTCTGAAAGACCCCCTTGGCAGCCAGGGGTGCACTGAAGGGAGAGGCAACAGAGGCAGTGGCCACCAGGATCCTGTCATGTTCATGCAGGAGGATGTGACAGGTCTGAACTGGGAGATGAGGGAGGGACAAAAATGATCCAGAATTCTTTAAGAGACCAGCCAGAGGACTTGGAGACAGACACGGGAGCATGGAGCAATCGGGAACACCTGGAGCGCCAACAAGCCCCACAGGTGTGGTGGGAAACACCTGGAGCGCCAGCAAGCCCCACAGGTGTGGTGGGAAACACCTGGAGCGCCAGCAAGCCCCACAGGTGTGGTGGGAAACACCTGGAGCGCCAGCAAGCCCCACAGGTGTGGTGGGAAACACCTGGAGCGCCAGCAGGCCCCACAGGTGTGGTGGGAAACACCTGGAGCGCCAGCAGGCCCCACAGGTGTGGTGGGAAACACCTGGAGCGCCAGCAGGCCCCACAGGTGTGGTGGGAAACACCTGGAGCGCCAGGAGCCCCACAGGTGTGGTGGGAAACACCTGGAGCGCCAGCAAGCCCCACAGGTGTGGTGGGAAACACCTGGAGCGCCAGCAAGCCCCACAGGTGTGGTGGGAAACACCTGGAGCGCCAGGAGCCCCACAGGTGTGGTGGGAAACACCTGGAGCGCCAGGAGCCCCACAGGTGTGGTGGGAAACACCTGGAGCACCAGCAAGCCCCACAGGTGTGGTGGGAAACACCTGGAGCGCCAGGAGCCCCACAGGTGTGGTGGGAAACACCTGGAGCGCCAGCAAGCCCCACAGGTGTGGTGAGCTTACATGTTTTGCAGAAAAAGAAGAACGCCAGGAGACGGCAATCGGAAGGAACATGACTGTAGGGACACCCCTCCAATCTGCTGTGATTAGCGGTGCCCGGTCCTCACGCCTGACTGCAGGGTCTCGGGTGGCCGCTGCACCTCTGGCCTCCATCAGGCAGGGAGAGTCTTGCTTAGGAAGGCTTTGCCGTTTTATTCAGAAGCAATGCCCTCCCTTGCATCGCTGGCCTGGACTGTGCTGTAGGGTGGGACGCGTGGAACCTGTGGCACCTGAAGCAGTGGCATCAGGGGGGCACCCAGCATCCAGGGTGTGCCAGCCTCAGGCACATGAGGTCTGAGGTGCCAGTGGCATCTGGGGAATGGAGCAGGTGAGGACCCCTACCTGAGGCCATAGATGCGAGGTCAGCAGCTCAAAGCCCTGGGCGGAGCCTGCGGCACTGCCCCGCCCATCGCAGCTGCCTTAGCCCTGGTAAGATTTCTGGGTATAAACCTGGGCCCACCATGAACTCACGTCCTTGGGAAGGAGCCGTCCCCACCTGGTCACCTGGCAGTTTGCACGGGGCAGGGCACTTCCAGGACATGAGCTAAACGCTTGGGGGTGGCAGATTGGGGGACAAGTCCTCGCCCACACGGGATCTCGGCACTTCTCCGCTTCTCCGTGGGGCTCTGGCGCTGACCTGGGCTGACAGCGGGAGAGCGGCCCCTGCTGCCCAGCATTGCAGTCCGGCCAGAAGCAGGGTCAGAAGGCAGCTCTGTGCTCACGGTTACTCATCCTCCTGTTTCACTTGAGAGGGGCCTCCCTCAGGGATGTCCGCAGGACAGCCTGGGACAATGTCAGAGCCTGCCTCGCCCTCCTGGCCCACCCTTCTCACCCGCCATCCCAGCCTCCGGACACTGCTCTGGAGGCTTCAGCCCCAGCTTCAGAGCACAAAACCTCCACCTCCCACCTCCACGCAGGGCTCCCCGGCCTCTGCCTATCCCTGGCCTGGGTCTCCCTCTCCTGAGCCCGGCTCCTCAGCAGGAACCGGAAGCCCCACAGGCCTCTCCAACTCAACCGTGACCTCCTGGCCAGACTTGCCTACTCCTCCCCTTGCTTCTCTGCCTAAAACGAGCCTCCCTGGAACCCCATTAACGCTGAAGGCTCAGCAGACACCTCCTCCCGGTGAAGCCAGTGGCTTTCCCTCCAGAGCCTCGTGCACACACAGGTCACAGCTGCTGCAGCCAGAACTGCTTGCTCCCCAGCGGTGAGCGCCCAGGGGAACCACTTCCATCCCCGCCAGCCCTGCCCTTCTGGGAAACATGCGGGAATGAGCGTGTGGGAATGAGCGTGGGAGCCTGAACTTACACAGGGGACCTCCTGCCACAAGCCTCCATGTGGCTGAGGAGGCTGGGAACCAGTGGTGGGACAGGCTCTAATGAGGGAAGCAGCAGGGACAGGGAGGGCGGGGTGTCCCTCTGGGACCTGGGCCGTGTCCCCGGCACACACTGACCTCGGCGTCGGCCCTGAACGGACTGGACGGAGAAGCTGGGGCTGAGCGTGGGCCCCACGCACCAGGCTCAGGCTTTCCCTGTGTGCCCAGCCAAGGCTCTGACCCACCCACCGCTCACCTGCCAGCCACAAACCAACCTCCTCGTGCCTATTACCTCACCTGACACGGAACCCTGGCCCCTGACCCCAAGCTCTCACGTCTATTAAATCACATCACTCAGGGCGGCACCTAGCAAACTTCTTTTTTTTAATCCTCACCCGAGTTTATTTTTTCATTGATCTTTAGAGAGAGTGGAGGGGGGGAGAGAGAGAAAAACATCGATGTGAGAGAGACACATCAACTGGTGCCTTCCGCCCACCCCCCAAACCTGCAACCTACATATGTGCCCTTGACCAGAAATCACACCAAAGACCCTTCAGTCCCTGGGCGACATTAACCACTGCGCACCAGCCAGGGCCCTAGCAGACTTCTTGGCACACAGCTGGTTCTGTAAGCCCGTCTTCCCTCGCTGTCCCCTGGTTCCTGCCATCTGCATCCCATCCAGCCTCCAGCAGGACCACCGTCAGGGGCGAGGGGCGAGAGGTGAGGGGCGGAGCCTCTGTGGGCTCTGGGCCCAGTGGAACCAGCCTGCTGCCCAGCACACGCCCAGGCAGGGGAAAGCACAGGTACCCAGTAACAATGCACAGGAGACAGGAATGGAGAGGAAATACGCACATTTTCCGAGCGCTTCTGTCAGGTTTTGTTTCATTGTTTTGAACACTAAGATTTATTTTCAAACAGCACACAGACGTCTGCGGGGCAGGGCTAGGCCAGACAGTGGTCTGGGTCCTAAGGTGTCTAGGGAGACTGGACCCCACCCCCAGCAGCGGCAGGAAAGGAGGACCCTTGCCCAGGTGGCTCAGCCAAAGCTTCAGGCAAGCGCGGCGGCTCTGCAGCCCCCGGGCCCACCCTGGGCCGGGTACCCGGCAGTTGCGGACCCCAAAGGGCGCTGGCAGGTGGCGGCAGCCAGGAACTCAACTAGGGGCACAGCAGCATCGGACACTGGCGACTCAGCCCCACCTGCCGGAACCGGCTCTTCGGAAAACAACCTCCTCTTCGGGAGACACCTCTTGGCTCAGGTCTCTCCTCTCAATTCCCTTTGCTTTCCAAAAAGTTCAAAAACAAAAACAGAAAGAAAAAAACACACATTTCTTGGGAGAAGGTGTTCTTCACACACCAGAGAGCCGCCCCATCGCCACTGCGGCCCTCACTGAACCCGCTCCGTGAAGTTCTCGGGGAAGACGCCCTGGCACTTGTCCAGCTCCTTGTGCTGGTTCCAGTCGCTCTCCTTCACACCCATGAGCCAGCCTTCGTCCTGAGGGAGCATAGCGCAGGCTGATCGATCGAGTGGCCAAGGAGGGTGCTTGGACCCTGCAGGGTGTGTGTGGCTGGGGATCTGCTGAGAAGATGTCCCCTCCTCTAGCTGTCAGCCCCCAAAAGAACGCCTCGTCCAGGCAGCATTCCCTGCTAACCTCCCCAGACCCAAGCCTAGCTGCTCAGGACCGTCCGCCCTTCAGCAGGTGGGTTAACTCGGTCATCTGGCGAGGCCTTGTCACCCTGGACCCTGCAAGTCAGCCTGACCGCGGCCCTGCTCTGGGCGTGTCTGAACAGCCCTCAGTCCCAACCAGGAGCTCCCCACCGTTCGTGGGCACCTCCCAAAGACATCGCCACCCTCCCAGACCTCCCTGAACAGCTCCAGACAATATGCTGAGCTGGCCCAGTAACAGCTTCCAGAGTGACCCGAGGCCACCCCACCAGCTTCTGCCCTAGTCCTGGCCCCTCCCAGGTCCTGACCCCTCCCAGGTCCTGACAGCCTCCCGAGCCCCAGACCCTGGCCCCAGGCCTGTGGCTGAGCCGTCACTGCCCTGCGGCTGAGCTACGCCTGGTGCCCACCTACATTCTTATCGCTGCACTCTGTCATTTGTCCTATCTGAGCCACTTCTGTTGGCCCCAGATGACCAGGCAGGGGCCAGAGGCCAGGATTCTGCTTCTGAAAACCCCGCCCAGCCCAGGGCTGGCCCACAAGGGAGACCTGAGATTCAGGAGAACCAGCTGACCCAGCACCAGGCCTGGGAAATCCTTGTTACTCACTCCCAGCCCAGTGTGGCTGTCAGTACCTGGTGCCCTAAAGCCTGCCCAGGACCCCCACCCAAGTTGGCCTCCTTCCAAACGAGCCCTCCTCCCACCCTCAGCCACCTGTCAATTAAACCCCACGGACGTGCTGATGACTAAGTAGGTCAGTCCAACTGGGACCCCTGGGCACCGCAGATGTCACCTGGATATCAACGGGGCACCCCGACCCCGTACCGACACCGCGCAAAGGGCCACTCGACGCCCACAGTGAGAGTCCTGCTGCGGCCACAGCCAGTGCACACAGCAGCCATCCCAGCCCAGGAGACAGTGCTGCCTCGCTTGCCGGCCCTGCCCCTACAGAGCTCTCCCTGCCCCCCGCCCCGCCCCCGGGGACAGGCAGACAAGGAGAAGCCACGCAGGAGGCAGGAGGCAGCTCTGACAGGCATCTGGTGAGAAACGCTGTGACACAGCGGGTGCTCAGGGTTCCTGCAGAGAACACACACTGCCCTGTGGGCCCGAGTCCCATGTGGATGAGTGAGCAAGCCTGGAGGGGGCAGCACGCAGGGCCACAGAGAGGGCCCCTTAGTGGCAGGAAGCAGAGCAGGAGGGTTCATAAAGGGACGGCCAGGGGCCCTGCCTGGCAGGAGGAAGAACGCGGGGCAGGGCAGGGAAGTGTGGAGAAGGAAGCCTGCAGAGAGCTGAGAGGCGGAGGGAGCCTGAGTGAGACAAGGAGGCACAGGAGGAGCAGGCACTGTGCGAGGAAGAGAGTGGGGAAAGAGGAGAGACACGTGGGGGACGAAGGAAGGGAGCAAGGCAGGGAAGGGGGAGTGATGAGGACAGGTGAGGATGGGGAGCCCGCCCGGCCAAACCCCGGCCCACCTGCTCCTCAGGGTTCTGGAAGGGGATCACCAGCACCACGTCCCCCGCCTTGAGCTGCAGCTCATCCGTGTCGGTGGCCGCGTAGTCATGCTGGGCCTGCACCTGCAGGGGTTGGCGGGAAGCTGCATACCCTCCCTCGAAGGCCCTGGGCCCCCCCTGCAGCCTGTGCTAGACCAGGCCTTGCGGGGCTCCCGTGGGCCGCGGTGGCCAGGAGCACGGGGACGCTGTGCTAGCTCGCCAGTTGGGTGGCAGGCGTAGGAGTGAGGTGGCTTTGGGCCAACTACACAGCCTGCCTTCCCATCTGGACAGGGGTGTCCCTACCCTCAGGACACCTCGGGCAGTGGCCGGCAAGCTGGGGGTCAGGCCGGAGCTTACCTTGAACATGAACCCCGGGGGCAGGTCCATGCGTGCAGCCCCGCTGCTGCCCTCCACCGTGCCGTTCACTGCGGAGAAGGTCTCCACCACCACGGCCGGCAGGGAGTTCTGGGAGGGAGCACGGTCCATGAGCAGGAGGTGGGTGGAGGGGGGCAGGGGAGGGATGCTGGCCCGGCGCGAGCCCAGCCTGCCTCAGTCTCCCCCACAGGAACTGCAGCTGGACAGAGTGGAACAGGCAGCACACAGAGCTGGGGCACAGGCAGGCGGGCAACAGACAGACAGACAGCGGGGAGGAAAGGCAGGGCCCAGCCCCGAGTCTCACCGAGGCTGCTTCACCGGCTGCTGTGTCCCCGGGCTCCTGGGCTCCGGCCCCAAGTTGGGTGCCCCCCACCACCTCCAAGGCCTCTGCTGGCTGCAACATAAACGCGGCCGGGTCAGACACGGGGCCGCCGAGGACAGGCAGGGGCCACAGGGCAGCACCACGTGGTGCCTAGAGTTGGCCAGTGTCACTGCACAGCACAGGGAGCCCCTGGAGGAGAACGAGGTCCTGGACTTGGGAAGCAGCTGGCCCCAACATCGCCCTCACAGGCCCGCCCCTAGGCCCAAGCTCGGGCCCAGCCTCAGCTTCCGCAGCCCTGCCTGGCCACCTGCCCTCAGGCTGCTCCCGGAAGAGGACGTAGCACAGGCTGGGCACCGTGATGGGGGCCTGGGCAAGGTCGAGGGATGCCACCTGGCTGCAGCCAGGCTGCCCTGGGTCAGCTCCCACACTCGGCCACTTCCAGCTCTGGGAGCAATCCGCACCTTCCTCACTCTTCAAAGGGAATGGACAGTGCAGGGGGAAGTAAGTGAGAAAATTCTGACAAGTTCTCACCCTAAACCAGTGGGTGCTCTACATGCTCCTCCCTCCCCTGTGAGAGGCCTGCGCGGGGGGCTAGGAAGGGGAAGGGGCTGCTCTGAGCCAGCCACCCCGAACACAGGTGACAAGCCCCATCCTGGGGCACGGGCTCCTGGCCCTGGCTTCACCCTCTGGCTCACGCAGCATGTCCATCCTGTGCTCCCTCCTTTAGGCTCATCTTCCGTGCTACACCCCCAGATTCTGGGGGCAGATGGGGCTGGCAGGTGAGCACTTACTTGGGCAGGCCCCGGCTCGGCCGCCTGGCTGGGCCAGGCCACAGCAAAGGTGCCCTTGGCAGCGCTGGGCTCCCTGGAAGGTAAGCTGCCAGCTGGACCCTCTGTGGGCTGGTAACGGCCACCAAGGAGAATGGGTGGGAGGGCGGGAGGCAGGGAGGGAAGGTGGTGGGCAGGGCACGAGACAGAGACAAGCATGAGCGGCCAGTGCTGGCAGAGGGGCGCGGGTGCCTGCGGCGGGTGCTGGCCAGAGCCCCGGAGAGATGCCGACCCTGTGGGGCACCTGCCTCCACTTCCTGGGTCCCCCTGACAGCGACAGGCAGGTGGGAACGCACCGCACTCGACACCCTCGAAACCTGCTCGTCAGAATGGCCCTGCCTGCTTCCCCAAGCCCTCCAGAGGTCGGCCCTTCAATGGGGCTGTCCCAGCTGCCCAAGCCTGAGCCGCGGAACTGTCACCAGCCCCTTCCACAGGGCAGTCCCTGCCCTCGGTTATGGTACCATGTGCACGGCAACCTCCTTTCCCTCCCACCCGCCCTGTCCCCGAAGCCCCGATGCAGCCCCGTGTGCCCCCTGGGACAGAAAACCTGTCAAAGGCAAAGACCCCACCCCAGGCCTCCCGACAGGAAGTCCAGCCCAGCCTAAAGACAGCATGTCCATCCTGGACACCCAGCTGGTCGTGGTGGAGGCCGCTCACAGGCCCTGACGCTGGGTCACACCAGGAGGACCCTTCTCAAGTGAAACCAAAGAGCCCTTTCCCATTGGGACTGGCCAGGGGCAGGAGTCCACTGAAGAGAAGGAGCAGCTGGAGACGCAGCTGCGGCCAGCGCACAGGAGCGCGGCTGTGAGTGCACACGTGAGCGGGTGGCCCCACGCGGAGGAGCGGCCCCGGGACCAGCGCCGAGCAAGCAGGCTTACCTCCCAGAGGTCCCAGGGGATGGGCTGAGCGCAACAGAGGGAGAAGCACAGAGTTAGCACAGGAGTTAGGGGTGGGGCAGGCAAGCAGTCCCGGTGACCCCACCCCATGCCCACCCAGGGCCCTCGAGCCAGCAGGCACAGGTCAGCCTGAGCCGGGCTGGGTCCCCAGAAGGCTGAGTCCTGGACACCTCTCAGGAGACTGCAACCCCAGGCCAGGGAACACCCCAACAGGGCTGCCACCAGGAGAGGCACGGGTGCTGGGAGAAGCCGTCCACTGCCAGGTGAGACCAGCTGGCCCTTCCCCAGGGCCCCGCCCAGCCCTGCTCTCTTCCATTCCTCCCGGTCAGGACTAGCAGAGGTGGCGAGGACCCGGGACAGAGTGGGAGTGGGAGCAGAGCCTGGGACCACATGGCCCACACGGCCGGTGGGCAGACGTGAGCCCAGGGCCCAGTGGCCCAGACACCGGTGGGCACACAGGTGGTGGCGGATGGGACCAACCTGACCAGAGGGTGTGGGCGCCTTCACTGGGCTCGCCACGGGCGGCAGGGGGTCAAAGTCCAGGTCCAGCAGACTGGCCTGCTCCGAGAACGGCCCCGGGGCCTCGAACTGGGCGGCAGCGGCAGAGGAGGAAGCAGTTAGTGACGGAGAAGGCACAGCACAGGCAGGCACGGCTGGCACGGGCACATGGGCACCCGCGCAGACAGGGGCCCCTCACAGGGGGCAGCACGTCCTCGCCGAACACCCTGGTGCACATTCCCACCCACAAGCCCGGCCCCCACCTTAGGCCCAGCCGCAGGCCCCCACCTGCCAGGCTGCGCCAGCCCACCCGCCGCGGGGCTCTGCCTCTCGCTCCTGCACCACCAGCTCCCGGGACCTCACCACACACCCTAGAAGCCCAGGCAGCACACCAGGCTGGCAGGACCACAGGGGGCCCCTCGGACAGGCTCGGTCTCCCTCGCGGCCCCGTACAAACATCCACCCTGTGTGACAACCACCCCATCAGCCAGCTCCAGGGAGCGAAGACAGGGCCGAGCCAGACACACTGCCGAGGAGCCCAACCATGAAGGTGGGTCCCCAACACCTGTGGCACCTGTTTCAAATGAAAGATCCCACCCCAGCCACCCCGAGATTACCATGCAGGGGTCTGGGCGCAGCTCAGGAATGGGCATGTGACAGGCACAGCCGGAGACGGGAACACGGTGGCCCCCGCATGCTGGAGGCCCAGCCCCACTGTAAGGGGGGCCTCACAGCCCCAGAGCCGTCTGCAGAAGACGGCCCCCCAGCATCGAGCCCGGGGGACATGCCGCCCTCCATCGTGTGAGGGTCTCCCCTGGCCTCTCACCCTCCTGGGGGCCATACGCCCTGGAGCCCAGCCCCGCTCTGCCTCTCTTGATGGCACCAGCACTGATGGGAGCGCCCTCCAGCCCTGTCCTCCGAGGTCCTCCGAGACCTGGGGTGTGCGGAGGGGCTCCCCAGAGAAGCCTGCTCAGCTGAGGTCTGGCCTCAGGAAAGCCCTTCAGGCCTAAGAGCACCTGGGGCCGCTGCCCCACATCTCAGGGGACAAGGCACCCCCTCACCCAGTGCCGAGGCCATGAGACTCACGTCCTGGACAGGAGGCCTGACCGACTCAGCCCAGCCCCTGCCTCTTCCTGCAGGTCAAACCCTGCCCGATGAGCCTGGTGCGGGGGGTGTCACTGCTGTCCCCACAACCCTGCCTCTGGGGAACCCATGCACAGGACACGCCAGGTGCGGCCTCTGGGTGCTCCAACCGGCCTGCGGGAGCCACTTCCCTCCCCTGGAGCCCCACACCTGCCCTTTCTCAGAAGTCACCCAGGCCCCAGCAGCTGCCGCCACATGCTCCAGGGACCCGGTGGCCAGGCCAAGGGCAGCCCACGTCCTCCTGTCCATTAGCCCAGCACCCCTGGCACCCCTGCCACGCCCGCCACGCACAACCAGGACCACCAGCCCCGCCCCAGGCAACACACCCCCGGTGTACACTCCCCTCCCGCCGGACAGACTCCGTGTCCCTGCAGAGAGCGAGGGGCAGCAGGGCAGCGTGCGGTGAGCGTGCAGACGGAAGCACCGGGGCAGGTGGTCTGGCTGCAGGGTAGGCCCGTGGCTCACCTGGCAGCCCTCAGAGGGCGGCTGGGAACTGACCAGGGTCATTATGGAAGTGGGGGCACTGCCTGGCCAGGTTCACAGTGCTGGGCACGGACAGAAGCACACACCAGCAGCCAGCAGCCCAGCAGCCTGCTGCCCTGCACTCAGGAGTGCCCAGCCGGCGTCCCCACCTCTACAGACAGGCCGCCACGCCGCCGGGACCCCGGGCCAGGCACTCTCCTGTACCCACGTAGCACCCATACTAAAAGTTCCTACTTCTGACCTGAAGTCCTCCCTGGGGACTCGCCGAGAGCCTGCCAGCAGAGAGCATGGTCCTCAGATCCACCACCTCTCCCATGCTCACACCTGCTCTGCCCAGCACCCGGCCTCTGAGAGGCTGCTACACAGTCCGAGCGAGTGCCCCAGGCAGGGCCACCGCAGCAGCAGCCCAACCCGGACCCACCACAGCCTGGGACTAGAAGTCCACACAGAACCAGGCCGCGCGGGGCCAGGGCCTGGCTGGGAGGCCCAGGACCCAGGCTCAGAGCAGGTGGCTCCCTGGTCGCGCTGCGTATGGTGTAGGCCGCTGCAGAGCGACCCTCCGCTTGGCCCTTCTGCTGTCCTGCTGGGAACACACTCAGCACAGGAGCTCCAGGAGTCCCGAGCCCACCACTCAGCCTCCTGGCTGTCTCTGCCTGTAGCCCTTGGCAGTCACCTGCCCCAAGAAGGACCCCCCCCCCCACCCGCAACTAGCAAGGCCTCCGTGCTCCCACCCTTTCAGCCGTAGCATCAATGGCGCCAGGAGGCACTGCTGAGATGATCACCTGCTAGGACCACCTGCTTACGTGCCTGAGGTGGCCACAGTGCATGCTCAGAGATGGATGAAGGATGACGGATGAAAGCACAGGTGAATGAATGAGTGAGTGAAGGGAGGCGCAGGGCCAATCTCTCTGGCCAAATGCCTGGCTCTTGAGGCAGAGGCACAGGGTGTGGGATGGAGGGAAGGCCATGCACGCCCCAGAGAGCAAGAGGAAGAGAGAACTGGGCCGCGGAGGCCGCGGCTGACCTGGGAGGGGGTGGTCACGCTGATCTCAGGGATAAAGGTGTCACCAAACAGGCTGAGGATCTGCTCCTGCTTGACCTCCTTGGATGGGGTGTGTTTGGGAGGCGGAGGGACGGGTGGGCCTTTCCGGAGCTGAGTCCACAGCGGGTGAGGGGCCGCGCAGGGAGGCGCAGGGAGCACAGGGGTTGGGGGGAGACAGACAGAGACAAAGCCAAGGTTAGTCACACATGGGCCATGGCCCCACCCAGGCAACTGGGGAAGATGAAGCAAGGAGTCACTGCTCCCCAAGACAGACCCCAGGACCACGCCACCCTCCCAAGGGAGGAGGTCCAACACCCTGTGCAGAGAGAAAGAGAAAAGGGAGGGGAGAGAAGGAAGGGGGAAAGAGGTGAGAGGAGAGAAGACGAGGGAAGAGAAAGGGAGTGGCCCAGGAAGGCGTGCCAGGTGAGAGGCTGGGAAGCAGCCGCCCAGCCTCCTCGCCCTGCGGCCTCGCCTTGCACTGCTCCACTGCAGAGCTCAGCTCAGCTCTGCCTCCAGTCACCTGCGGCCCAGAGCAGGGCCCGAAGGAGGCTACAGAAGGCAGTCACACCCCTGCCTTCGGGAGCCTCAGGCACCTCACAGAGCACCTGCCCGAAGCACTCATCAAGCGGGGCTGTCAGTCTGCCTCCCAGGCGACTGTTAGCTTCGATGCAGGCGATGCGGAAGTGCTGCTCAAAGGGGGGCTCTCGTCACTGTTACCATCTGTGTCCTCATCTCTGTTGGGTGGGGTGAGGCACAGGCCCAGCAGAGCTGCTGCCAGGAGTGGAGGGCAGGGACAGCCCACGAAGACACTGCGCCCTCCCTCCCCCTCCAACTCCCTGCAGAAACCCACTGGAAGCCTGGTGGGCAGGGGCAGGGGCAGGGGCAGGCTTCTCCTCAGAGGCCACCAGAGCGGGCCTGACCCCGCCCACCTCGCAGAGCCCTCCCTGGACCCTTTCACTGTCCCATGCAGGAGAGAGAGGCCAGGACAGCGCAGCGGCCGCCTCCGAGGACCTGGTGCTCGGGTTGAGGGCCCGAGCCTGTGTCCTACATGGAAGGGAAGATGGAGGAAGTAAAGCCACCCAAAACCGAGGGGCAGGGGGGCGCTGCAGTGGGCGGGGGCACAGTGAGGAGGAAAGAAACAGTACAGGTGCCCCTGCAAGGGCCAGGTCATTAAGGTGATCCTGGGCCAGGCAGGGCCAGAGGGAGAACAATGCCAGGCTCAGCTCCCTCTGGGCAAAGCCTCTGGCTCCAAACCTGCCCAGGCCCGGGCAGGAAACAGAACTAGGAAAGAGGAGGGCAACAGTGAAGCAGGAAGACAAGCAGGAGAGGGGACAGGCCACCGAGAGACCACGCCTACCTGAGACGGGGACTTGGGCAGGGCAGCCCCGGGGGTGGCCGCACTGGCCAGTTCGGGCTCATGGTTGACTCTGACCTCAGGGGTGGCTGCAGGGGAGCCATCCGGCGGAGGCGAAGGGCTCTTGTTCTCTTTTGCAGGGGCATTGTCACTGCGGAGGGAAGACAGAGGGTGTCCAGTGGAGGGAGGTCCTAGCGCCGAAGAGGACATGTGCAAATCTGCAGGTGTGTGTGGGAGGGTTGTGCACATGCGGATGCACTGGGGTCCATGTGCGTGAGAACATGTGTGAGTGTGTGAGCATGTAGAGCAGTGTGCAGGATAAGTGTGCATGTGAGGATGCCCTGGGGTCCCTGTGCACGAGAACATGTGTGAGTGTGTGAGCATGTAGAGCAGTGTGTGGGTCGAGTGTGCAGATGCCCTGGGGTCCCTGTGCACGAGAACACGTGTGTGTGTGTGAGCATGTAGAGCAGTGTGCGGGACGAGTGTGCATGTGAGGATGCCCTGGGATCCCTGTGCACGAGAACATGTGTGAGTGTGTGAGCATGTAGAGCAGTGTGCGGGACGAGTGTGCATGTGAGGATGCCCTGGGGTCCCTGTGC
Source organism: Plecotus auritus (assembly GCF_963455305.1). NCBI lineage: Eukaryota > Metazoa > Chordata > Mammalia > Chiroptera > Vespertilionidae > Plecotus > Plecotus auritus. The sequence goes on from NC_137776.1 coordinate 97,979,849, forward strand.
ACGAGAACATGTGTGAGTGTGTGAGCATGTAGAGCAGTGTGCGGGACGAGTGTGCATGTGAGGATGCCCTGGGTCCACTTGCAAGAGAACATGCATATGTGTGTGTACATGTAGAACACTGTGTGAACCCGAGTGTAATGAGTGTCCACATGAACTCACTGGGAACATGTGATGTGCCCACGTGTGAGCTGCGTGTCCCTACACCTGAGGACTGGAAGCAGCACCTGGGGGAGCTCTGAGCTGGGGGCCTGTGGTCCCCAGGGGTCAGGGCAGCCCAGTGGCCTCACAGGCCCCAGCTCGCCAGCAGGAGAAAGCCAAACACCCTAGAGGCAAAGTGAGTCCCCACCAGCCGCATATCAGCTCCTGTGCTCCGGCTGGGCCGCTGAGCTGGACCGAAAGGCCTCGCTGCCTCCCGCCTGCCCCCACTCACACCCGAATGCCTGGCTCCCCGCCCGCGCCGCGCCCCTCTGCCCACGCCACACCTCCGCCCACACCACACCATCACTGTCTCCGAACCTTGGCTCCCAGGGGCCCTTCTAGGAAGACCTGGGACACCCCCGAGGCCATGGCGGTAGGAGAGCAGAGGGTGCCTTAGAGCCCAGGGTGGGATGGAGGGTGAGGACTCTGAGCCACAGCGTTCAGCACGAGAACCAGGCAGCTGTGTGCACAGGCCTCCACGTGGATGCAGAGGGCCAAGAGCAAACCCTGTGTTTGTGCTCAGACACGCTGAGACAGGGCTGACCGACACTAGCCACTAGCCCGGTGGCTGCGTACATTTACATTCAAGTGGAATCAATTAAGAATCCAGCTCCTCGCCCTGACTGGTTTGGCTCAGTGGATAGAGCATCAGCCTGCGGACTGAAGGGTCCCAGGTTCGATTCCGGTCAAGAGCATGCACCTTGGTTGCAGGCACATCTCCAGTAGGGGGTGTGCAGGAGGCAGCTGATCGATGTTTCTTTCTCATTGATGTTTCTAACTCTCTATCTCTCTCCCTTCCTCCCTGTAAAAAATCAATAAAATATATTTAAAAAAAAAAAAAAAGAATCCAGCTCCTCAGGCACACTGGCCGGACCAAGATGCAGCCACATGCGGTGCGCGGCCACATGCGCAGGGTGGCTCGAGAAGGGCACAGAGAAACTGGTCACCGGGGAGGGGCCTGGGCGGCGGACAGCCCGAGACACTGCTGGCACTCCCCGTTACTGAGTGAGTGTCCTGGGAGGTGTGTGCTCCTTGAAGATCAGATATGAGGACAGATGCAGGCACACGCCACTTCAGCACTACCCTGCCCGCGCCTCCCAGGCTCCTTTCTGGCCACTGGCCACTGTTAACAGTTGACCAGTGCACACACGGCTCAGGCTGCCTGCCACCATCCCCCCGCCCTCCACCCGGTGCCCCGCCGCACACCACACGGCACAGCGCGCTCTGGCCCCGCGGGCAGCACCACACGGAGGGCAGGTTAGGGGTTAGTGGTGCCCTCGGAGCAGGCAGGAGGCATGCACGGGCCCCAGCCGGATGCCGGCCTCGGCCCCCACAGCACGCAGTGCGGTACCTGGGCTTCTTCCTGCGCAGCCGGGAGAACAGTTTAGCTTTCTTTCTGTGGGGGCGGACGGGATGGAGGCCTTCACCCGGGGAAATGTGGGCTGTGGGGCTGGCCTGTCCTCATCCCTCCTCAGAGCCACTAACACGGGGCTGGGCAGAAAACCAAGTCTCCCCTAACACTCAGGGGCCACGAGAGGCCGGGGCTGCCCTGGCCGCCACGGTCCAGTCCCAGGCCCCGGGATGTGCTGACGAAACGAGCGGAGCCTGGTGAGCTGCAGGGCACTCGGGCTGGGCAGCACGGAGCTCCGGGGCCCGTGTCCGGAAGGGGTGGGCTCCGCTGCCAGTGCGGCCCTGGGCCAGCTGAGCAGGCCCCTGTGGGGAAGCAGCTCGCAGCCTCCAGCCCTCCTTCCCCTCCAGGTGACCAGGATGGTGACCAGGATGGCCACTGCCCGCCCGCCTCCACTCCATCTGGCCGCTGCACAGCTCCTTGGCCAGCAGCGCAGCAGGGAGGCACCTGGGAGGTCCCCCTTGGCCTTCATTCCACCGCCACTCCACCCCAGCGCTGCTCAGCCAGGGCACGTTTATATTATTGTCAGAGGAGAAGAGGAGCAGCAATATTCACTGAATGCCTCCTTAGTCCTAGGTAACCCTGACCACCCAAGAAGCAGAGTCGGTCCCCCCTCCTATAGACAGGAAAGCGAGGCTCCTTGTCGCTCCCACACTGGGTGGTGACCCGGCAGGAAGGAAACTCCCAGACGCACTGCTGTTTCCCAAGGGCCGCCCCCTCCTCCCTCACTCGCGCTTGCCCCTCTGGAAGGGGTCTCCTCGGAGGCGGTGTGGCAGGACAAGGCTACCCTGGCTGGGGTGTGGAATGCCAGCCCGGGACTCGGGCTTCCCGGGAGCAGGGGGCAGGGAGGGCGCCACCCGCTCTAAGAGGATGCTCACTTCCCAGAAGCCCCACACCTGGGGGTCAGTTACCCCCCCACACACCTTCCCACCTCCCCGCACAGCCCCGGGCGCCTGACACCCTCCCACCTCCCCGCAGCCCGGGGTGCCTGCCCGCAGATGAGGGCATCAGCTGGGCTCAGGTGGTGTGCAGACTGCCCTGCGAGGGCTCCTCCCCATGGGAGGCAAGGAGATGGCAGTGCCCTCACCTGCACAGGCAGGCCAAGCCGGGAAGGCCAAACCCAGGTGACCACAGAAGCAGCCCTGCCCCAGCCTTGCCCAAGTTCTGAACCACAGAGCCCACCCACGGCCACGGCCATGCCCCTCCCCCCCAGCAGCCGGAGCACGGCGCCTCACGCACCTGGGCTGGGCCTTGACCGTGAAGGTGTTGCTCCCGTGCTGCTTCTCCAGGCCGACCAGCACGTCGTTGAGGCTCTGGTTGAGCTGCAGAGGGAGAGCACCAGGTAGGAGGGCCTCTGGAGCCACCCACAGCCACTCTCCCCAACGCCCTCTGCCTCTCCCTCGAAGCCCTCCCGCACCCGTCCCTGCTGGAAGCAGCTCTGCTCCCATCAGTGGGAGCTGCGAACCCACACCCCACACCAGGAAGCCAAGGAGCGAGGTGGAGGAAGTGGCTGCCCTGCTGACAGCTACCGTTTCCAGGACCATCTTTCCTTTTCTTTCTACTCGTAGAGATTTCTCAAAACGCCACACAGAGCTGGCACTGTTTGAAATGTTTAAGCTGTTCTTCAAACTAACTGTGGATCTGAACTGTGAAGTCATCCTGCCAAGATGCTTCCAGGCCACAGCCACCTGCCAGGGGAGTCCCCGGGCACAGGCAGGTCTGCCCCTGCACACGCGAGTCTCACTGCCGAGAATCTGTCCCTCTGGGCTGGCTGACAGGAAGCTCCAAGATTCACCTCCTCCTACTTTACATAAACGCTTTCCTCCCCAACCCTCTCTCTCTGTTTCCATTTTCCTAGGCTGTCTCAGGTCTCTGAAGGGAAAGGGGAAAGAAGGCAGAAAGGGGGCGGCTACACGGCGGGAAGTCCACTCGGCGTGACGCGGTAACTCGGGGAAGGCCACACGGGCTGCTCCCACTGGCCGGGCCTGGGCCCCCAGCATCCCTTCACTCCTCCAGGCACAGCCAGAGACCCGCCCAGGGCACAGTAGGAGGAGGCTCCAGTCGAGTCTCCCTCAGCTCTGCTCTCTAACACCCAGTTAAACTAACATGAAAATAACACAACATGGGGCATAGGCCCATCAGACCCCTTCTCACACCAGGTTCGGATAAAAACAGCCCTGGTTCAATGTCTAAGACACATGAAAGGATATTAAAAACTGAAAAAATTCTAGCTATTTATTTGCCTACAAATTGGGAAGCCACCACCATTTTCTGACACAGCTCCCTGGGCCAAAGCTGCCTGAGAACAGGTTACAGTATGAGCAGGGCTGGCTCTGCGCAGCTGCAGGGAGCGGGACGGGGGCCAGGGCGTGGGACCTGACACTCCGCCCACAGGCCCCTCCCCACCCCCCACCCTCGCACACCGCAGCTCCTGGGGGGAGGGAAGCTGGCATGGGGAGCTCCTCCCAGGGCCAGAGGGGCCTGTGCTGGACCTGGCAGGGAAGCGGGAGATCGGAGATCACAGGCCCGTCCTCTGCGGGCCCTGGGCGGGGCACACGCACTCCCACCTTACTCATCTCCCGGTGGAAGTTCTCCTCCAGGCCTGCGATGCTCTGAAACGTGTTGACGTAGAAACCTACACGGCTGCGGGGGAGAAGGGCGGAGACAAAATGAACACACAGGTCAGGGTGGGCAACCAGGAGAGCCGCGTACATGCCGTCCACTCCACCCTCGCCTGAGACACGGCCCTGAGGGGCGTGTACCCCGACGGCACGAGGCACAGCGGTGGGTGCAGCATGGGAAGGAGGCGAGAGGCAGGCGCCACCTCCTGCCCTCACCTGTTCCACAGGGATGGCAGCTCCTCCTGCAGGTCCACGTTCATCTCCTCAAACACCTTCTGCGCTTTGACCAGCTCCTCCTCGGCCTGCAGGCAGGACCAGTCATGGCTTCTGCCGCCTGTCCCAGCCCACGAGCGAGGCCAGGCCAGGCCACCCCAAGACTTGCTCCAACCTCCCGCCCAGCGAGCTCAGACAGGGCTCTGGGCAAGGAGGGTGGGACCAGGCAGCCCCACCCTCGCAGCCCCTAGGACCCTGCACCAGGCCCTCCAAAGCCCTCCGAGGGGGCGGAGCAGCCATGGCAAAGAGAACCCCTCTCCTGCCCCGTGGCCCAGGAGGGAGACGAGGGGTGAGTAGGGCACAATAAGAAGGTGCAGGCATGGGCCGGGTGCCGGGGCACAGGACCCAGCCACGGGGACCCTGCCCACCTATGTGAGCCCCCAGGCTTGGTGTCAGCCTGCTGCCCAGCTCTCTGGGCCCTGCTGTCCCCTCACAGGACCCCCTACCCCCCTTCTCAAGGCACCTCTACTCAGTCTCTGCCACCAGCCTGCATTCACCTCCCCAACAGTCTTTCCCGGCCCCCCTCCCTACCTCCTCTCCTCTGTCACCTATGCACCCCGCTGGAGGGCAAGGCCCTGGGGGCATGAAGCTGGGCAGCTGGCAAGGTGCCTGAGCCTGCTCCAGCCTCCCCCTGCCCTGCGCAAGCCGGTGCCCTCCAGCCGCTTCCACCCCCGCAGTGGTGCTGGGGCCCAGGCAGAGCCGATGGGGGAAAGCTGCAGCAGCGCCCACCCCCCCAAGGTGCAGGGCCGTCACCAGACCCCGCCTGGAGGGCTCTGCCAACTCTCCTGGAGGCACGGCTGGAAACAGTGACTCAGGGGGTGACTGGGACTCGGTCTGAGTCACTGCCCAGGAGCGTGGCAGGCTCCACCCAGGACCACTTCCCGCAGCAGCCTCTGTTCTCAGGCCTCTGACAAAGGCAGCATCTGGCTGGAATGCCGCATCGCCACAAAGCACCAGGGTCCCGAGCCCACAGGCCTGCCCACCCACCTCAGGCACCAGGACCAGCTCGCGCTGGCCCTATCTGCACTGTGCCAGGCTGAGCCCTATGGCTTGGGGTGCAGTGGGAGGGGAGAGGGACCGCCATCTCTCCTGACTACAAGTCCCTTCAGGCTGCTGGAACTTGCTCAAGTGAGCGTGCCCTGGCCCAAACTTTAAAACCTAATTTAAAAATTAAAGGTAGAAAGGGAGGGAAGGAAACGCATGCCTGGCTGCTCCTGGACGGAGCGGCTCTGGCCTGGGCAGCCTGTGCTGCCTGGGGCTGCTGAAGATGGTCTGTAAAACCGCAACACGAGTGGCCCCCACACTGGGCATGAGCGCCTGGCACTGCCCTACACGCCTCCCTCGCGACAACCATGAGTCTGGCTCTAGGCCCCTGACCTGGGCACCGGCCTTGACCGTCCCAGCCTCGGTGCCTTTGGAGCCCGCCTCTACCCCACAACGCAGGCCCTAACTCCCCAATAAACTATCGTGACCAGGACGATGGCAACGGCACAGTTCTCGGCGCTGTGTGCCAGCACGGTCCCGCATTCCAGCAATCCTGCGAAGAACAGCACTACTCCATTTAATCCCCAAAGGTCAGGGCCTGAGTCTTACTCCTGAGTCACATTCACCCCCTGGGTCTCTGAGCAGCAGGGAGTGCAGGACAGCTATGGGAGTGTGGGGAGAGCTTGTCGCCCCAGTGGCTCTGCTACGTGCTGACCAATGGACATGAGCAGCGGACCCAAAACGGGCTGGCTCGCCATGCGCCAAGGCATCAGGGCCCTGCAGGCAGGTGTTGCCCTCAGTCAAGCCCTGGGCACACCTGGAGCTGGTCAGCTTGGGAGTGCACAGCCCCGCCAACTCACACTGTTTCTGCAGTCAGGCCAGCCCTCAGGGCAGCTGCAGGCCCCCAGCACCCACCTCCCAGGCAGCCAGCCACCCGGGACCCTAAGGCTGCCCCACCCCTTTGGCGTGAGTCAGGGGGAGAACCAAAGGAAGAATGCTCAAAGTTGAATCCAAACGGGAAAGCCAATTTGGCTGAAAGGCGAAACATCTGCAGCCAACACCAAAGATGACATCACGTGCTTTAGCTTCCCCTGCTGCACCCCAAGGGTCGGGATGTGGGCCCTCCCAGCAGGATCTCCAATCACACCCATCTCAGGAGCCCCAAAGCTGCCACAGGCCTCACCCCAGACCCCAGTCTCTCAGGGAGATTCCTGGCCCACAACAATGTTCACCTGGCCTCCGGCCAAACCTGCCTCAGGAAAATGGCAGAGAAATCACGTCTCTGGCCAGTGGCCCAGCCCCTCTGGCCAGAGTCCCAAGCTCTGCAGAGGCCCACTCGTGCTCCTGCACCCCCGCAGCAGAGGAGACAGCGGCCTGTCACAGACCCTGGGCCTCTTCCTCAGACCCTGGAGTTCCTGGGCACTCTCCCCCGAAGTGAGCCCTAGCTCTGGCCTAAAAGAAATCAGGCAGCAGGTCAAGTAAGAAACTGGCCACCAGCCCTGCTGACCTGGCGCCCGCCACACCAGAGGCACCCGATACATGTGGCTGGGACGATGGACTCAGGAGGTGGCCCAGCAACAACGGGCAGCTGCCCAGAGAGAAACCCAGCCTCCTGGGTTGGGACTGTTGCCTGCCCCCACACCAAGAACATGAGGGATTCAGGTTCCAGGTCATGTCAGTTTCTCGGAGAGAAAACCGTACGGCCGCCTCTCCCAGGGCCCTGCACCCAGCGGCCTGCACACTGAGCCCCGAGGAGGGCAGAACTGCCGTCGTAGCATCCCTCCTTGAGGAAGCCTCCGGGACCACTGTGTGTAGGCCGTCCCCCGGAAACTCCCCAAGGGCCGCCCCCAGGCCTCAGCACACCAGCCCGGGTGAAGAGCCCTCCACGTCCCCTCCAGGGGCTTTATGGGCTCACATTTCCCAAGGGTCCCCATGAGTCTGTGGCAGGACCACCCACACAGAGCCTGGGCCAGGGCACTAGGAAATGGCCCGACTCAGCCACTAAGCGGCTCTGGGACCCTGGGCAGGAGACTCTGCCTCCCTCAGGTTTTCTCCTCAGAAAATGCAGACCACCTCACAGTTCTGAGGCCCGAAGGGCAGCACGTGCCAGGCCAGAGCCCTGGTGCCAGCAGCCCCTCCCTGCAGGAGCCTCAGAGGACAAAGGGCTCCAGACTCTCCTGGCCTTCTGGACACTAGGGTGTCAGTCTCAGGACTGCCAGAGCCCCGACGCTGAGCCCACCCTGGCTACCCAGAGCCCCCAGCCTCTGTCCCTGAGGGCCCCCAGGGCTGGTCTGCAGCAGGAGCTCCCAGCACAGGCCTCTGAAACCAGCCCTGCCTCCAGCCTGGGAAAGGCCTCCCGCCCCCGCACCCCACCCCGCCCCCACCCCCGCAAGCCAGGGCAGTGCAGACAGGACAGGGCCACAGACCAGAAGGCGCCAGCGCGTGCAAGGTTAGAAGCCAGTGTCACCTGATTTCGGAGCAGGTTAGTTTGAGCTACGAGATGAGCCTGAAGTTTGCCTTGGCACCACTGGGGGGCGGCTTTCTCAAGCAGCGAGACAGGCTGGGGAAGGGAAGTCAGGTGAAGGAGAGAGGAAAACAGGAGGGAGACGGAGAGAAACAGAGACAGATGTTAAACACCAAGTCCAAAGGTCTGGAAGGCTGACAAACAAGCTGCTGCCCTCCAGGGACCTGGCCCCTCAGAGGCCGAGAGATTTAGGGGAGCCCCAGCAGGCGCAGAGGGGTGAACTCCAACTGCAAAGCAAAATGTGAGAACTGTTAGCTGGGGCGGGGGTGCAGCAAGCAGGACCTGCCCGGGGCGGGGCTCTCCCTCAGGCTTGGTGGAAAATGGGACCCACCAAGTCCTGCGCCCCCCACCCCCCCAACTCCATCCCACCGCCTGACTTGTTCCAGCAGACGCAGGCTCGCATGGATCCTGGGGCGTCCACTCAGACACCGGCTGGGTGAGGGCCTCGCCCCTGCAACCCAAGCCTCTCCTTCAAGAATGTGCCACAGGGAGCGGGTGGGGGGGGGGGACCAGGGGCTGGACAGGTGCCACTGAATGAGCCAGAGGGGCCACCCTGGGGACCACCCCCGGGGACCATGAGGACCTGTCACCCACCACCGAGCTCTGGGACGTGCCACCTGTCACAGGTGGCAGGCAGGGGCCAGGGTGCAAAGGGGCAGGTGAGCACAGCCCTCCCCCACTGTCTCCCAACAATGCCCTGGCCCCTCACCTTGGCAATTTTGGCTTCATCCTTCTTTTTGGCAGTTTGGAGGGACTCGTAATGGTGCCGGGCACTGTCGTAGTCCACCAGCTTCCGGCCTCGCTTAGCGATGCGTGACTGGGAGAGAGCGGAGGAGAGGGCTGAACAGGCCTGGCCATGGCTGCCAACTGGTGACCCAGCAAAGCGGGACCGGAAGGAAGCCCAAGAGCCGCGCAGTAGACCCCGCCAGCAAGGCTGTTCTCGCCTCTGCACTCTGCGGCCCTTCCTTACACACAGGGCACACCACCGCCTGGCACACATCAACCCACGTCAGCGCCCACCAGCCATCGAGGCCGAGCCTCCTGCTGGGCTGGCCCTCAGGCCCTGGACCATGCCTCTGGCCTGGCTTCCCTTCTCCAGGGCCACGCCGTCAGCCCTCTACACTCCCACTAGACCAGTGGTCGTCAAACTCATTAGTGAACAGAGCCAAATGTCAACAGTACAACGATTGAAATTTCTTTTGAGAGCCAAATTTTTTAAACTTAAACTTCTAACACCACTTCTTCAAAATAGACTCACCCAGGCCGTGGTATTTTGTGGAAGAGCCACACTCAAGGGGCCAAAGAGCCACATGTGGCTCGCGAGCCGCAGTTTGTCGACCACGGCACTAGATGCCTCTGGGAGCCCCAGGCAGCAGCATGGGGGGGTGAGGGGCCAGCGTGGAGCATGACCCCCATGGGTCCGGTCCAGCACTGCCGTCACCACCTGGCTCCAGACACCTCTTCTTCCACGGCAGAAGCACCGGATCTGGGGCCTCGGTGGGGACACTGGCTCACTGACAGCGCAGCACAGCCCCACGCCAGCAGGGCAGCTGGCTTTTTGAACATACAGTCACACAACTACACCAGATAAGGGGCGATGCACAAGCACACACAGCCTAACACGAGGCCCCTTCAGGCGGACATCCCTGACACATCTTATACAGTCCCACAGACTCCAGGCACCGCCACACACAGGCACACGTACTGCGGGGCCTCTTCCCCTCACCAAGACCCAGGGAACAGGGCCCCCAGCTCCCAGCTCAGAAAGGCCCTGTCTGGGCTGGCAGGCTGGTCGCAGCAGGAGCAGCCCTGGAGGGACCAAGCGCCAGTGGCAGGGATGCCTGCCTCCGAGCAGGTCACTGCGGTGCCTGAGCCAGCCCCGGCCTGCCCCCATCCGGTCCCTCTCTCCCTCTCGTTTTCCTGCATGAGCGCCAGACGGGCAGCCTCTCACCTTGATATCAGGGAACTGACCCAGGTACGTGTCCATGGTCAGCAGTGCCTGGTCCACCAGCTTCTGGTGGTAATCCATCCAGAGCAGGTCGTTGTTCTGAAGGAGGCAACAGAAAGTGAGTCCACCCCAGGGCGCCAGCCACCCCAGCCCACGGCTCTCGCCTCCCAGGAACCTTGGAGCTCAGCTCTTGCCCCATCACTTCAAGGTTTGGTGGCTTCTCAAAACCTCAGTTTCTTCATCTGTAAAATGGGCCAGCAGTCGAGGCCAGCAAGGCCCCATGGGAGGGCCGAGCCACCTGCCCCTACTCACCTCAGCGATCTTGTTCGCTTCGTCCCTGCCAGGCCAGTCGGGCTCATACACCTCTTGCAGACACTCGTTCAGCTTCTTGGAGGCCTCGTGCATGGCTGGGGGGCAGAAGGGCCATGCTGCAGCCAGGGCCATGGGGACCTGGGATGGCGGGTCCCCAGAGGCCCAGGAGGTATGTGGGCCTCCACCAATAGTCCTTGCCCTTTCCTCACAGGCCCTGACACCTTCCCAGCTCTTTATACATCATCTCCACATGGGAAGGCCCCGCCCTGCATCCGTGAAGTCTGGCCCACCCAGGCCAAGTCTGCCCCTTACCTTTGACAGAGGCCAGGTAGGTCCGGAGATCCTTCTGCAGCCGGGTGCCCTCATTCTGCAAAGAAAAAGACGAGAAAAGGTGAGGGCCCAGGGGCACGCCCTGTACCCCACCCTCTCCTTCCTGCACTCCGCAGACAAATGAAGGCTGTCCTCATCAGGACATGGGTAGGGCGAGAGGAGAGAGACGTGTCAACGCCCAGGCCGGGCCTGGCCCCAGCTCAGCCCAGCACAGCAGCAGTGCCTCCGGCCACCCACAGGTACTGAGCAGCCAGGGCGCTCTCGGCTCCACCCCGGCTGTGGGCCCGGAGGGACATGCATCCTGAGTTGTCAGCACCTGTCTCTCCAGACACTGCTCTCAGCCCTGTAAGGATGTCCTGGATGGGACACAGGCATGGCCGGTGACACGCACACGGCCCAGCACACGTGTATGGTGGAACTGCTGCGCGGCAGACCTGCCCTCAGGCAACCATGGACCCGTGACCAATGTACAGACACGTGGGCGAGGGCGGGGGCACCTTGTTCTAAAAGCTCAGACAGTGCCCAAGACCAGCAGCTCCCACTGCATTGTGCCAGGATGGAGGGGGGCCCTGGGGAGAAGAAGCCCTAGAAGGGGTGGCCTCGCCCAAGGACAGAGAAGTGGGGTCATGTCAGGACTCTCGGGACGCTGGCCAGCTGAGAGGGAGGGTGTAGGATGTAAGAGAAAGGGTCACCAGGGGAGTGGGCCAGGAGTGAAGCTACCATCATGCTGGGCCTGATCCGCTGGGGTCCCCTCCAAACCCAGCTTCTCCCTGCCAGACCTCCACTTCCCACTCCCTGCAACAGCCCCAGCGACCGCGGACTCACCCCCAGGGAGGAGTGGCCCATGGCCTAGGTGCTGCACTTGCCTGGGCACCAGGATGTACCAGGGCCCCTTTTGCCTCCCAAACAAGGCCACACTGTGAACAGGCACGTGGGGCACAGATGTGCAAGGGCCGCCCACGTGCAGCTGCAGCTGGGCCCCTAAGCCATTCGCAGTCAGCCTCCAGTCGGGCGGCCCTGCCCCGTCGATCTGCTTCCGAGCAGGGCAGGGCCCGGCCAGCACAGAATCTGTGAGCTCCCTTCCACACGGGCTCCTCCCCTGCCGGGCCTGGGAAAGTCTCTGCAGCTCCTGGAGCTCTGAGGCTCCAGAAGAGCAGCAGGAGGACGAAGTTCTGGACCCGCTGCCCCGGGGCCTGCTCTCCAGGCTAGAGTCGAACAGCACCACAGCCCAGGACCCGCGCCCAGTGCAGCTATACGGCGGCAGCTTGGCCAGCACCCCATGTCTCCGCTGTACCTCCCTCCAAAGGGTGCTCCCACCACCCCTGAAGACTGAGCCCATCTTCCCAGTGGGCCCGGGGGCAGGGGCCTCCCCTCCTGCATGGACCCCAATGGCTCCAGCGGCCTCTTGCTATTCCACACCAGTGCCAGCAGGGATACCCGCTTGGAGCAGAGCCCGGGTGGGCCCTGGGGCGGGAAGGACAAACACAGCAAAGACGAGGCCTGGGCTTCAGGCTACAGGTGGCCCCAGGACCCCGGGTGCTTCCAGGTTGCCAGAGCTAGGTTCATGCGGCGCAGGGGGAGGGACAGGAGGCCTCCAAGACTCGGAGCAGGGAGGGCGGACAGGTGCGCTGTGATGAGTGTCGAGGGGGCCCAGTGGGGGATGTGAGAACAAGTGACGCAAGGTGACCTACACCCGCTCCTAGGACCCACCTCCTAGGAAGGGCTAGGAATTTGCTTCCTTGAGCCCTGACTAGCCTCAGCCCTGCGCTCAGTGCTCACAGGGAACAAGCAGACGCCTGCTGCCAGCGCCCAGCCGGCCTCCACCCACCTCTTCCAGGTCCTGCCATCCCGAGGCCGCTGACCTCACTCCCTCCAGGACAGTGCCCTACACCTTTCTAAATGCTGGCACCACCACCACCACCCCGCCAGGACTCAGTCACCCCCACACCTGTCAGATCCAGAACTGCCTGGTCACCTAAGCCCCGCAGAGAGGTTACCCCAAGTCTCGAGTGAGGACTCAAGTTTGCCCCTCTAGCTCCCACCCTTGGCCCCTGAAAAGCCAGTCCCCCACCCACCTGTGGGCGGGAAGAGGGCCAGCTTAAGTGGCCACTGCACATGGCCCACCAGGGCACCACAGCACCAGCTCCCTGCCAGCCCGTCAGGCTTCCTGCCCGGCCCCTCAGCCTGGAGATCAGCGCAGCTCCGTGCCCAGAGCCAGGGACCCCGAGTCATGACTCTGAGCAACAAATGGGAAGGGCAACCCTCCTGTCACAGCCCTGGGGCCAGGCCACAGGGAACCTTCACTCCCAGGGCGCTCTCCTCACCTTCTGCCAAACCGCCCGCCTGCTCAGGGGCAGCCCCCTCGCCCCCAACCCAGGCTGCTCAGCAGCTGCCCTAATACTTCCCTACAGGCCAGCCTGCTGCCCTGCACCGCGCTCAGCTCCAGCATGAGACCTGGGAGTGGAAGGTCTGCCTTTAAAACCCCAAGCCCCAGCATCAGTTGCGTGGCCGTGGAAGACCTTACTCTTTCTGAGCCTCAGTGCCTTGTCCGTAAAATACAGAGGACATTAGCAGCCATCTCACAGACGCAAGGCAAGCCCAGCCAGCGCGGCTCAGTGATGGAGCATTCACCTATGACCAGGAGGTCACGGTTTGATTCGGGTCAGGGCACATGCCCGGGTTGCGGGCTCGATCCCAGTGTGGGGCGTGCAGGAGGCAGCCGACCAATGATTCTCTCTCATCACTGATGTTTCTCTCTCTCTCCCTCTCCCTTCCTCTCTGAAATCAATAAAAACGTATTTATTTAAAACTAGTGGCCCGGTGCACGAAATTCGTGCACATTAAAAGGGGATTAATTAGAGGAAATAACTTAATATTGCTATTTGCCCTTTCTCTATAATAGAAGTGTGAGAAATGAAAGAAAATTAGTAAAATTAGTATAGGAAAATCTTCCTCTGGTCACAGTCTGGGGCACACCACGGGACCAAGAGTCAAGTCCCCGCCCACCCACATGCCCCTCAAAATTGCGTGAGACCCAGACCCGGCCGCCCCCCGCCCTCCCCCAATTGGGTTAGATCCAGACCTGGCTAGTCCCACCCTTGTCAAGCCGCGCTGGGCAGGGAACGTAGCCTCAGGTCCCCTGGCCTGGCGCCAGGATGGGGGGCGTGGCCTGAGGTCCCTCGACCCAGACCATGGTGGGGGGGCGTGCCTTGAGGTCCCCCATCAAGCCCCGCCAGGTGTGGGACATGGGCTGAGATCCCCTTTCAAGCCCCGCTGGGAGGGGGCATGGCTTGAGGTCCCCCATCAAGCCCGGGGCGCGCAGCCTCAGGTCCCCTGACCTGGCACCGGGAGGGCGGAACAGCCTCAGGTCCCGTCAAGCCTCATCAGCAGGGGGGTGCTGCCTCAGGTCCCCTCTGGGCAGGGGGCGTGGCCTGAGTTCCCCTGACCCAGCACTGGGGGTGCACCTTGAGATCCCGTCAAGCCCCGCCAGGCAGGGGGGTGCAGCCTCAGGTCCCCTGGCTCGGTGACGGGGTGGGGGGCGGGCCTGAAGTCCCCTGTCAAGCCCCACCTGGTGGGGGCGTGGCCTGAGGTCCCCCAGCCTGGCACTGGGGCTAGGGGAGCAGCCTGAGGTCCCCTAGCCCAGCACCAGAACGGGAAGCGCACCTTGAGGTCCCCCGTCAAGCCCTGCTGGTTGGGGGGCACGGCCTGAGGTCCCCCGGCCTGGCGCTGGGGCGGGGGGAGTAGCCTGAGGTCCCCTAGCCCAGCACCAGGACGGGAAGTGCACCTTGAGGTCCCCTGTCAAGCCCTGCCGGGTGTGGAAGGCGGCCTGAGGTCCCCTGTCAAGCCCCGCCGGGTCGGGGGCACAGCTTGTGGTCCCGTCAAGCCCCATGGGGGCGGGGGAGGGCGTAGCCTCAGGTCCCTGCTGATTGCTTGTTAAGGCTCCTTATGGGAACTTGGCCTCAGCTGTGGGTGCATCCATCTTTGTGATGGAGTGATGGTTAATTAGCATATTCCCTCTTTATTAGATAGGAGGATTAAAGAACAAGAGATGGAAGGCCCGTGTCTGTAAAGCAGGCATAGCACCTGGCCGTGGACGATCCTCTAGGACAGTGGTCGGCAAACTCATTAGTCAACAGAGCCAAATATCAACAGTACAACAATTGAAATTTCTTTTGAGAGCCAAATTTTTTAAACTTAAACTTCTTCTAATGCCACTTCTTCAAAATAGACTTGCCCAGGCCGTGGTATTTTGTGGAAGAGCCACACTCAAGGGGCCAAAGAGCCGCATGTGGCTCGTGAGCCGCAGTTTGCTGACCACTGCTCTAGGAACACACACCTACAGGGCTTCCAGAGAAGCACCCACCGCTGAGGCCAGCTGAACCACGGCTGCCCACAGGCTTACTGGAGACAGAGCCAGGAGCAAACACTTCAGGCTTCTGGTTCACAGTCTATTTCACAGAGAGAAAAGTGAGGCCCGAGGGCAGGGGCTCGGCCAGGGCCACAGAGGTAGGCTCTGCCATGCTGCCCACCAGGGACCTGAAATACCTCCTATTGATGGTCTATCAGACAAGCAGCCATGGGGGCTCCGATCCCTGCCTGAGAGTCAGCTAAGCTCCTTGGCCATCTCCCTGCAGGCTCCCAGCCCTCTCCCCTCTCCCCTCTCCCCTCTCCCTGCAGGTTCCAAACCCTCTCCATCTCCCTCTCCCTGCCTCCCTCTCCCTGCCTCCCTCTCCCTCTCCCTGCAGGCTCCCAGCCCTCTCCCTCTCCCTCTCCCTGCCTCCCTCTCCCTCTCCCTCTCCCTCTCCATGCCTCCCTCTCCCTACCCTCTCCCTCTCCCTGCCTCCCTCTCCCTCTCCCTGCTTCCCTCTCCCTCTCCCTCTCCCTCTCCCTCTCCCTCTCCATCTCCCTCTCCATGCCTCCCTCTCCCTACCCTCTCCCTCTCCCTCTCCCTCTCCCTGCAGGCTCCGGGGCCCTGGCTGTCCGTTCTCAGAAGAAAAATGGCCTTCCCCTGGCTCCCATTCCAGCTGTAGGGCTGGTGGTGCCTTCAGTGCTTTCTGAGACCTCAGATGGGACAAGGAGTAGAGAGGCCTGGTCCCTCCAACCGGTCTGCCCATGCCAGCACTCCCTCCTCCAGGCAGTCTCCTATGACCTGCTGACCCCTCCTCTGTGCTCCCTGCTCTACAAATCAGCTCTTGACAGTTTCCACCCACAGCCACCGGCCCCTTTCACCAGCTCCCCAGGCCTGGGGCCACCCCACTCACCAGCTGCTTGTTGAAGTTCTGGACACACTGCTCGAACTGCTCGTCCTTCGTCTCATCGGCCTTGCCCAGTTTCTGGAGGACCTACCGAGGCAGGGGGAGGGAGAGTGTGCTCCTGAGAACGAGACCAGCCCAAGCAAGAGTGCCCTTAGCAACACCACAGCCCCTCCCACCCCAACCAGGGTCCCGGAGGCCTGGCCAGTACCACCAGCCCAGGTGCTGGGACCATCAGGCCTCCTGGCTGCTCTGATCCCAAGGGCAGTAAGGAGCCCACCAAGGCTCGGACCCCACCCTCTCTCCAGGGCTTGCCCATCACCACCAGGAGGACCTACGACAGGCCGGCCCTGGTGCCTGAACCGGGAGGAGGGAGCTTCAAAGACAGGATGCGGAATCAGGTGCCCCTCATTGCTGACCTCACACACAGGGTGCTCCACCCCACCTGGTGGCGAAAAGTGAGCTAATCACGAGGGGCGAGGGGCAGCCCCACCTGCCCACAGGGCTCCCCACAGAGCTCCCCCACTGCACTCAGTACCTGGGCTGGAGGCCATCACCCAGGAGGAAGGACAGAAAGGTGCCAGGAGTCAGGCTCTGTGTCCCTAGCAGTCAGCTCCCAATCTGAGTAGGTTTTCAGATATGACCCACCCCAGGCACCTGCTCCCACCTCCACAGCCCAGCAGGCGCACGCGCGCGCCTGTGCGCGCGCGCGCGCGCACACACACACACACACACACAGCCACACGCTGGGGAGGAGGTGGAGGGCAGAGGTGAGTAAAGGCAGAGAGAGAGACAGACAGACAGACAGACAGACAGACAGACAGACAGAGACCAGCCAGGAGAGGAGCCTGAGAGGAAGCCAGAAGGGCTGGCCCATCAGGTTCTCCCTGATTCCCCTCTTAGGTCCTGCTCCCCACCCCAACCCCCTACCCCACCCCAGTTCTCCAGAAGAGAGAGAGGAGGTGAGGGAAAGAGAAGGGAGGAGGAGAGAAAGGAGGGGGAGAGAAGAGCAGGAGAGAAAGGCACTAAATAGAGGCATGGAAGGAGGGGGAGGGCCATGGGAGAAGAGCTGAGAAAGATGAGCTGGGAGCAGAGAGGGGATGCTGAGGCAGAGATGGGGGAGGGTCTGCAAGAAGAGGGAAGCCGAGACCAAGACGGAGCCAGAGACTGCCATCTGCGGCCCTGGGCAGGCACCTCCATTAAGAGCAGAAAGAACAATACTGACATGCTCTGTAGAGGCAGTGGCCCGAACTCAACAAGAGGAGAGGAAACAGGCGGCGTGCAGAGGGGGAAAGCTGGGACCGCCAGGGGCTGGGCCGCACAGGACCCGGAGCCAGCCTGCAGCTGCCTGAGACTAGCAGGCCACCACCATCACTCACTTCAGCCACCTTCTCCCTTTGAAGACCCTGACGCGGGCCTCGAGCACCAGCTTCGCCCACCCAAGCCCCAGGCTGGGGTCCGGAGGGGTGTGCAGTTCCAGAGCAGAGCCCTGACTGGCCCAGGAAGGCCTGTGTTCGGAGCTGCTCCTTCTCTGGCTGGCCCAGGAGCCACAGCAGCCATCAGCGCTCAGGTTCTCTCTTACCACACAGCACATTTGGCATCTCTTGCTGAGTGCCTGCTCAGATCCAGACACCTCTGCTGGGGCTGACATTGGTCCAGCTCTAAGAGAGAGG
This sequence comes from Plecotus auritus, assembly GCF_963455305.1. Lineage (NCBI taxonomy): Eukaryota > Metazoa > Chordata > Mammalia > Chiroptera > Vespertilionidae > Plecotus > Plecotus auritus. The sequence continues at coordinate 97,997,372 of NC_137776.1, forward strand.
GAGGCACATGGGCCTGTAGGAAAGCCCAGGACAGAAATTCCATCTAGCCTGGGCAATCAAGGAGGACTTCCGGGGGAAGCTACAGCTCAGGCAGAGAGAGCTTACAGCAAAGGCAAGGAGACCAGAAAGATGAGGGTACATTACCAAGGAATTTCTCATCACTCAAGGCAACTAGAGGTCGCAGAGGACAGTGAGCAGCAGGAAGGCAGGGATGGGCACTGGGGAGCGGCCCGTGAACAATTATGTGCCACACGGTCAGGACACAGTCTACTGGGAAAGTGCAGCTGGATACCGAGCACCGACGCTAAGGTGAGAGGAGGGAATGAAAGCAAGCCACCACCACACCCAGGGCAGCCACCGCCACACCCGTGGCAGCCACCGACCTCTGGTCCCGTGGAAATCCCGTGGAAGTGCCTGAGCTTAGGCAGGTGTCTCACCCCTATCAGATGCCCACCACCTCCAAAGAGAGAAATGGACCCGTGGGTCCAGAAATCCGTGGGACCACCAAGGAAGCCAGGGGCTCCGAGGGAGCAGAAACAGGGCCTGGGCAGCCGCCCTCAATCCTGGAGGACCAGGGAGGTGGCCCTGTCGTGCCCTGCCCTCCCCTTCTCCCCGAGGATATGCAATGAATCACCAAAGATTCACACCCGCCCTCAGGACTCGCAGTGCGCAGGCAGCTGAGTGCTCCAGCCGCCGCCACAGCCGCCTGGGCAAGCTCCAGGACTGACCTTGGCCAGCTACAGACCATGCCAGGCAGTGAGAAGGCCCTGGAAAGCAGGGCTTGTCCTGCGCTCTCAGCCTCAAGTGCCTGGTCTGGAAGATGGAGAACACTGGCACCCACCTTGGGCCCATGTCTGCAAAACTCACCTCTCGGCCTGGCCCTAGCACATCCTCGAGAAGCAGCGAGCCCTTCAGGGCAGCCCTCACACACGGGGCCAGCCCGACAACAACCAACCCTCACACCAGGTTCAGACAGATGGCATCGCAAGATGTTGGACACACACACACTGATCATGTATGCACGGGAATGCATGTACACACAGCAAACGACTACTCCTTCCACACCTTGCTCTGGCGATACCTTCTCTGTGAAGTGCCCCTGCCGCACACCACTCTGTACCACATGAGCCTGAGACCCATCCCCGCATCGCTGTGCAATGGTGCCCGAGTGTCTGCCGCCGGCCCTACCCTAGCCACGTGAACAGCCTGAGGTCAGGGACAGCGCCCAGCTCTCTGTCCCCGGCTCCTGTATGGGACTAGGCACAGGTCAGACACACATGTTCTTTGTGACTGCTGGCTAAACTGAGCTGTGGGCTTTGAGGGCATAGTCATGACTTTGAACAAAATACCCATCTCTCAACTTCAGTCTCTTCCTCTGCAGTCCTCTATGGTCATGGATGGAAAGTGCAGAGAAAAGCTTGCAGGGGAGGGGGCCCCTAGGACCAGGAATTGGCATTCCTGCTAACACGAGGTCTGGTCGTGGGTATGAGGCTGACTCCAGGGGGTCCCGCCTTAAGCAGCAGCCTGCACTGTGGCCAGGCCGGGAGGCTCTGGGAGAACGCGGGCTAACTGCTTCCACCTCTCCACACCTCAGCCCCACCTCTGAGAGGGAGGGACAGCGCACCACAGCGTGGGTGAGGCCAGAAGAAAGGCCCAGTGGACGCACGCTGGTCTTGGCTTTGTCTAATCCCCATTTAACCCCCCTTTTAGAGATGAGGGAAGGGGACACGTGGTCCAGGTCCCTGTACACAAGGAGCTCCCAGTGTTGCAACTGGAAGCAAAACCAATCTGAACCCACCTGTCCGAAAGCAGAGGCCAGGACACAAATCAGTCCAAAAACCCCACAGCCTCCACTGCCACTCACTTCCCACTTCCTGTGCCCTCCACTGGACAGCTGCCCTGCCCAGCAGCTGGGCCCGGCAAGCCAGCCCTCCCGCCACCCACAAGCTGCTCAGCCTTCCAGGTGTGTGCCCATCTCCATGGGAGGCCCCAAGGCTGCGGTCTCCAGCCTCGCCAGGCCTTCACCTACTACACACAGACCCTCCACCTGCAGGATGGCACGGGGGGGGGGGGGGGCGGGGGGAGAGGGGTCCACGGAGGGGGCAGGAGGCCGCGCAGGAGGGAGGTGGGAGTGCAGGAGGGAGGAGGGGGCGCAGGAGGGAGGAGGGGGTTGGAAGGATGAGCAGAGCAGGGTGAGGAGGAGACCTGATGGCGCGTGGTCAGGATCCCACTCTGTCCGGGGTTGTGTATTGGGAGGGGGGGGAAGGGCCACACTCTCATGCACTTATCACAAGGGTCTTCCTTTGCAACAAAGAACAAAGGAGCCTTTTGACGAGGGGCTGAGAGCCGCACACAGGCCCCCACCCAGGTGCTGCCCAGCAGGACTGCCCGTGACCCAGGACGCAGCCCCTCAGTGTCACTGGCTCCTCTCACCACCTCTCAGCTCAGCCTCTCACCACCTCCTCGGAGCAGCAGATAGCAGCAGCGCCGCAGTGCCTGTGAAGGGCACTCTGGTGACACTCTGAAGTGACAGAGCAGCGCTGGGACAGGGAGGAAGCTGCCTGTGGCCGGCCTGGAAGAGCTGGGCTCCCCAGCCTCCGCTGCGCCTTTCTCAGCACTGGAGCCGAGCCCTTCCTCTGCTCCTCCACCAGACACAGCTGGGGACAGGCAAGCCCCCGGACGGGTGCCTCCGCACAGCGATGCTGCAGGGCCTCCCAGCCCACAGGGCAGGGGCCAGCTATTGGAACTAGAGCAGTCCCCACCCACCACAAGTCTCCCTCCTCCCAGGTAAGTGTCCACCTCGGAGAGCAGGTGGCGCTGAGCACAGACACCGGGACACCAGCCTAAGGCCCTGGAGCCAGGACTAGCGCTGCGGCCACCCCAGCCATGCTGCAAACCCAGAGGGCAGGGGGTTGCAAGGAGCTCGCAGGCTCCCCTCGGCGCTGACCTGGGCGGCTCTGCCCGCTGAGCCCTGAGCCCGGGCCATCCTCCTGGGGCCTTGACTCCCAGAGGGGCCGAACCCCCACACTGGTGGGGACACATGCCCCCTCTGAATGGCATGGCGCAGGGCAGCAATAAGTACCTTCTAGAACAGGGGTGGGCAAACTTTTTGACTCGAGGGCCACAATGGGTTCTTAAACTGGACCGGAGGGCCGGAACAAAAGCATGGATGGAGTGTTTGTGTGAACTAATATAAATTCAAAGTAAAGGAGCGGAGGGGAGAGCAAGAGAACCGGATAGAATAGCCGGATCCGGCCCGCGGGCCGTAGTTTGCCCAAGGCTGTTCTAGAACCACAGGCTGGGGAGGAGGAGGGAAGGCCGTGGGAGCAGGGCCCACATTCCCAGTCAGCTCTGCTCCCAGGCGCTGGGCCTGGTCCTGTCACGGCCGCCGCAGGCCCCATCTCCCCGCCTCCCCACCCCGCCCCAGAGTGTCCGCAGAACTCCAACCCACACCCACACACACTCACACGCCCGAGGGGCTTCATCCCGCTCCCCCAAGAGACCCACCACCCAGCCGCTGACCCCCAGAGGCCGAGGCCGTCACCTTCCTCATCCTGCAGCCCTGTCTTCTCAGCAGCCTTGGTCTCGGAGTGAGCCTGCCTGTGGGGGTGGCACCACAGGCTGCTTCCTCCCCGCAGAGCTGTGGTCGGGACCACAGGACAGGACTGCACATCCTGGAACCCTCACGCGGGCTCCCGACAGGCAGGTGGAGGGCCAGGTTTTCCCACAGCTGGGCCCATTCCGGGGGTGACACCCCCAGAGGGAAAAGTGAGGCAGGGCCACTGGAATTGGGCCAAAAGTCACCAGTGACCCTCCCCTCCCTCCCCCCTCCCCAAGACATGCCCAGATGGGATATTCTGCCCAAAACCCCTGTGAGTGTCCGCCAGGCCGGAGAGGGAGCTGACAGGCAGAGCCCATATCCAAATATTCCTAGTTGCCCCCAAATATTCCTTATGTCTCTGTTGTTTTTAGATCTGGGATCCAACATGGTTCCCACATTGCTTTTGCATGCCATGTCTCTGTCTCCTTTCCTCCAGAATATTCCCACACACACCTATGGGTTACTGGTTATCGTACACATTCTTTTCTCTCGTGATACTAACAATTTTACGAGTACAAACGAGTCACACAGAGAATGTGCCACTCTCTGGATTCATCTGATTACTTCTTTGTGACTAAATTCAGGTTAAACCCTGTTCTGGCAAGAAGACTACAGAGGCGCTGCTGTGTGCTTCATGCCACATCACGTGGGATGCCCGGCGTGCTGAGCTGACCCCCGGGGGCGGCCTGGCCAGGTCTTTGCTGTGAAGGTAGCATTCCTCTTGCTGATGGATGAGGCATCTGAGGGGCGAGGCACTGCCACTGTGTGGTCTTGTGAGGCCGACAACGCTTCACACAGCGCCTCACCATCCAGTAACACTCTGCTCCTCCAAGCGGGTCCACGCACCAGCATCAGTCATCCGGAGCCCGGCCGGCACAGACACAGAAGGTCGTGTCCCCCTTCCCGCTCAGACCTGCTGCATGAGGCCTGCATCTCAGCAAGGCCCCGCTCGGTGCGCCCACGTCCCAGTCAGTGCACTCTCTGTGCCTGGCCAGTTCCCAGTGCTGCCACCATGCCCTCCACCTTGCCTGTCATTCTACAAAGGACAGCCTCCCCCGTGCCCCGTGGGGAGGGCATGCTCACAGACTCAGGTCTCCATTTTGCATCAGTGAGTTAGAACCGCCTACCTTCATTATTCTCTTTCATGCTCACACTCTCTTATATTCAAATGGCCACGCAAGCCTCTGGATGTGGCCCGGTCTCCAGCACTTCCTCACCTCCTCCCACTACAGATGCTGCCGGCTCCGCCATTGCCCTAAGGAGCCCTGGTGCCCTTTCAGGGGCGGTGTGCCCCTGGCATCTCATGTAATCTCTAGGCCATGCCCAGGGCTGTGAGCTCACCCCCACTTTAGAGATACTGAGGAAATGCTGAGACATTAAGTAATGTGGACTCTTTAAGTAATGCCTGAAGCAGCAAAGGCAGGGCTCTGTGGTTTGTGGTGGTGAACAAGTGTGGCTCGGAGCTCATGTGCACTGCAAACCAGTGCGACTGACGGCCCAGCCGCCGCCCTCTGGCCCACCACTGCGTCCTGTTCAGGCCCCAGCGCGCTGCAGCCTGCAGCCCTCACAGCGCCTGCCCTCCTCGGCCTCTTCTAAGTGGGCTGGCATCCGCTGAGCGAGCAGAGCGCTGTGTGCCCTGGGGGCTGGCCAGGACCAGACCCGGGGATTCTGGCTCCTGGTCCCTTCACCAGGTGCCTCTCTGGGGGTGACTGCAGGAGGGAGCAGCTTTGTCTTCTGACCCAGCCCAGAAACTCTGCCTCTCCCTCCGGGCCAGCGAACACACTCTGAGGGGAGCAGGAATCTGCCTTCGGAGCCGCAGCGCTCTTCCAGGCTGGTCATCTCCAGTGGCCAGAGCTGCTGCTGGGCTCCTGGCTTGAGAGGGGACCATGGAGAGAGGGGCTAGAGAGAGAGGCCTGGCCTCCCCGGGAGGTGTCAATCCCATGGACCCCTTGGCCCGGCTCCAACCCAGCTGGAGAGAGTAGCAGCTCAGGGTCCAGAAAGGAAGTTTAGGACACGTGGCTGAGAAGCTTTGGCCAAAAACGGCTCCTTAGCCTCCTACAGCACCAAAAGGCTTTGCTTACAGCTTCCCAAAGGCTCGATGACTTTTTAAGAAGATAAATATTAAACACTAGAGGGGTCCCTCTGCCTGGCCTGTGCCCTCTTGCAATCCAGGACCCCTCAGGGGATGTTGGACTGCCGGTCTCAGCCCAATCTCCATAGGCCAGGCTGAGGGACCTGCAGGGATCGGGCCAAAACCGGCAGTCCAATATCCCCAAAGGGATGTAGTGTGTGAAGCGGCAGGCGGCCAGGGAGGAGCCTGAGCCCAGGCCGGGTGCCGCTCCTGCTCATCCCGACCCTGCTGCACCTGCCGCCGCCCAATAAGCTCACTGTGCAGCGCTCCCGCTGTGGGAGTGCACTGATCACCAGGGGGCAGCTCCTGCGTTGAGCATCTGCCCCCTGGTGATCAGTGCACATCATAGCGACTGGCCGACCAGTCGTTCGGTCGTTTAGGCTTTTATATATATAGACTAGAGGCCTGGTGCATAAAATTTGTGCACTGGGGGGGGGGGGTTCCCCTCAGCCCAGCCTGTGCCCTCTCTCAGTCCAGGACCCCCCCAGGGGATGTCCAAAGCCAGAAGTCAGACATCCCTCTCACAGTCTGGGACCCCTCACTCCTTACCTCCTGCCTGCTCACTGCTCCTTAGCGCTGCCACTGAGGCAGGAGAGGCTCCCGCCACCGCCACTGCGCTCACCAGCCCTGAGCCCAGCTTCTGGCTGAGCGGCACTCCCCCTGTGGGAGTGCACTGACCACCAGGGGGCAGCTCATGCATTGAGCATCTGCCCCCTGGTGGTCAGTGTGCATCATAGAGACCAGTCATTCTGGTCATTCCTCTGGAACAGTCATTTAGGCTTTTATTATTATAGAAGATTGGCCTTGGTCAAGAGCCAGGAACTGCATTCCATCCCTAGGAGCCCAAAATGCTCCTCAGCACTCTAGGCCCCATGAAGCTCCCCTCTGCACACGCACAGCTCCCCTCTGCACATGCACAGCTCCCCTCTGCACATGCACAGCTCCCCTCTGCACACGCATAGGTCCCCACACACAGGTCCCCTCTGCACACGCACAGGTCCCCTATGCCCATGCACAGCTCCCCTCTGCACACACACAGCTCCCCTATGCACACGCACAGGTCCCCTATGCACACGCATAGGTCCCCATGCCTACACAGCAGGCACACACAGCACTCACATGTTCACATGCTGATGCTTGCCACCTGTCAGTGCACACACACATGCTCCCCAACAGGGCTCCTGCCCAAGGCCCTTTGGCTGCCTCCAGGCACAGCAGGAAGGTGGCAGGAACCACAGAGGCCACAAAGCCAGGCAAGAAGCAGAGCAGAGGCCAGGAGAAGCCGTGCGAGAAGAACCAGATGATGGAGGAGACTGAAGAGAAAACAGAGAAAGGAAGCCAACAGCAGCCCAGGCAGAAGGGCCCAGCTTGGGGCGGTCCAGCTCTGGGCACATTCACGGTGCACAGGCTGCCCCTGAGAGTCAGGCCTGGCTCAGGTCTCTCTGCCCCCCACCCTCACTTGGGTCCTGTTCCCCCAGCTGGCTGCCATCCCCCTTCCTCCCAGGGCAAACACCGTGAGCTCGGCTCACACTGCAGAGGGGACCCCTAACCAGCATATTCCATCTCTCAGCCACACACCTGCCCAGCCCAGCAAGCTCTCCGAGGACACCAGAGGCAGGCACTGTACCTGCCCCTCCTTCTGAGCTCCAAGGAGCTTCACTGAAATCACACAGCAAGGCCTGATCCCAGCGAGCCAGGTCCAAGGACCCACACTGAGGGGGCCACAACCCCTGACACCCTTACGGGTGGTGTCATGTCCCAGGGCAACCGGAGATGGTGACAGTTGGTCCCATTTTACAGATGAAGAAACAGGCTCCGAGAAGTCACTCAGCTAACGAGTGGCAGAACCAGGACCCCAAACCTGATGATCCCAAAGCCCCAAATCAACTTGTGATTCCCAAACAGGGAATAAAAGGCAGCCTGTCCAGGGTTTCTTGCAAAAGATTCACATTCCATCTTGCTGCGTTCCAAAAATTTTACTGGTAAAGATAACACTTTGGGGATATAACCAACATAGTGAGACAGACTATGCAGCAGAATTCCAAGTCTGCAAAGACTTTAGCAATGACATGTAAAACTAGAAAACATTTTCAGGTTCCTCCTGCCCCCCAAAGCTCCAGGGCCTCTCCCCACTCGGCGACCTGCTTTTAAGTCTGTGTTCTGGAAGTCTCTGGGCCGGACACCAGTCCTGATCGAACAGCTGACTGACCAGGAAGCCACTGGTCTTTCTTGGGAGACTGCACCTTAGAGTCCTTAGACTGCCTAGCTGATCGGCAGGGAGCAAGTTACCTCCTTCCTCTTTCAGTGACTTTTTCTTTCCTTCATGAAATGCTGGCGAGATTGAAAAGTGATGTTTGGTTTCCTCTTTTACATCCTCAACAGGACACATAAAAGCTCAGCCAGCCCCACAATAATGCCTTGAAATGGGACTGCTTGGTCAGAAGCCCCAGTGCAGAAATGGCCTCCCAGCCCAAGTCCTTCCCAGGGTGACGGTCCCAGGGGGCTGAGGGAGGGGTCTCCTCCACACCCATCTCCAGGGAGAAAGGAAGCCTTGCCCCAGGTGGGGAGTTTCCAGTTGCTCCAGGCTGCAAGACTCCCTACCCTCCTTGCCCAGCCCCTCCCAGGGCCTGAAATTCCACCTGGGCAGCAGATAAGCCTGTGGAAGTGGGTGGGCTGGTGGCTGGGCCAGCCTGGAACAGAGCACAGGGAGCAGAGGCAGCAGAGACAGCAGAGGCCAAGTGAGGCTGGTGAAGGTGCGGGTGCCTGTGAGAACCAGCTGGGCTGGGGCCGGGGAGGCCACAGAACAGCAGCAGCCACTCACCAAAGGCGCCAAAAGCCTTACAAGTGGCCTCTACATCCTGTGAGGAGATAGAGGGGTTCCCCAGGAGAAGAAACTAAGGCTCAAAGCCCTGATCTCGAGGCTGAGGGAGAAGCTGGAATGTGAACACAGCTAACAGCCAACCTCCCTGGGGGGTCTGCCCGGAGGAGGTGGGGCTAAGGCAGCACTAGAGCCCAGGGCGTGCTGGGGGGCCCTGGCTGGTGGGACAGGCTCCCCTCCCCTCAGGTACCCTCCACCAGGCTGGGCCCATTCCTAGCCTCACAGAACCAGTAGTCCACAGGCGGCAGGAGGGTTTCTGAAGGGCCAAGACCACCCAGAGGAAGGCTGCCCCTTACAGAACCAATGCTAACAGCCCTCCCTCCTACCCATCCGCCCCACCTAGCGACACTCCAGTGAGGAAAGGGCTGCTCACCCGCTGCCCCTCCTTGGTGCCCCACCTGACTTCACCCCTCACAGCTCAGACCCAATGGCCCCTCCAGTGAGGAGCCCACACCCTGGACACCGGGCCTTGCCCGCTGGGCTGTGAGGCTCCGCTCTCCTTGGATGCCCTCCCCAGGCTGCCTAGCTCTGATCTGCAGGCAGGAAAGCACGGTCCCTGCCCTGGAGGGGCCAGTGCCCCAAGGGACAGCTCTATGTCCACCAAGGAGAACCCTGCAGGGCACATGACGGGGGGGGGGGGGGGGGGGGGCGGGGAGGAAGGGGGAAGGGAGGTGCTACTCTTAGGAAGTAGCTCAGGGAAGTGACACCTGAGGAGAGAGGGCAGGCCAGGCAAGCGCAAAGGCCCTGGACCAAGGCCGATGTGTCTGAAGAGAGGGCTGTAAACAGAAAGGGGGTTTTTATGGAAAGTAGTCTCCCAGGGTGAACTGGGCAGGCCGCAGTGGGCTCTCACACCCAGGCACACAGTTCTGGGAAAGGCTGGCCCGCGCTGTCAGCCAGCCCTCGCCACCGTGCCTGCATCTAGGCTCACACACCTTTGCTACATGGCAGTGAGACCAAGGGGATCAGCCCTAGAGAGCACACCGCGTGGTCCACCTTCAGGAGTTTTCTTTTCGCTCCCTCCCCGCATGACTTCAAGGGCGAGGAAGAAGGGCCAGCCAGCACTGCATTTCTTGGAACACATGAGCCTTGCTCCCTGCATATGCCATCTCCATCAGTTTGGCTCAAATAAACTCATAAAATTCTCTACAGGTCTGGACATTTCTTACACTGACATTGAAGCCCTTTGGCCTGACCTGCAGTTTTTAAAGAGCTCAGGCTGCTGGGGGGACGCCCTGCAGGGCAGGACGCACAGAGCAGCTCAGGAGGTGCTGCAGTGACACAGAGGCGAGAGCAGGAAATGGTGAGAAGTGGCCAGCTAAGGGGTGACATAGAAGTGAAAGGGACTCCAGGGTGGAGCCATGGGAAGGAAGGAGCTGCCATCATCCGAGGCAGGGACACCTGGGGATCCTGGTGAGTCTGCGGCACCTACAGATGTCAGGAAGGGAGGTGGGGACTCACCAGCCAGGGGCCCTGGGTGGCCAGGAGAGACCCCACCATCAGACTCCTGCCGCTCCCCATTCCCAACCCACCTGCCTCGGTCACACCCCGGGTGGTGACCAGCTCAGTGTCTGCTCTGGGCAGCTCTACAAAAAGGTGGTGCGAGTCAGGTGGGTGGGTGGGTGGGAGGAGCACCTACTGCTGGGGCCCTGCTGGTGGGAGGGGCCTGGGCAGCAGGGGCAGGGAGAGGTCCACGCACACAGCACTGGCTGGGACGCACATCTCTGCGCCCTGACCGCAGTGTCGCAGAGCCGCGTCAGGGGTGTGTGGGGTGGACAGCTGTGAGTGTATAGGAAGAGGGCACAGCAGAGAGGTGCCTGGCTTCCTTCCCACCCCATTATGTATCTACCCGAGACCCCTCCCACTCAAGCCAGAAACCTCTGGCAGCCCCACCCACCGCGGCCCCACCTGCCCCTCGCACCATGGGCTGGGGCTGGCGTGGAGCCAGCGCACCTGCTCCCCATGCTCACTAGCTCACAGGACGTTCCTCACGGTGGGAGACAGCACCGGCCACCCATCTCCCTCTCCTGGCCCAACACCCCTCAGCAGCCTCCTCACCCTCAGCTGGGCAAGCCCTCCACACACCCGGCCCTTTTGGTAAAAGGGTAAAACGATAAGGGCCCATGGGAACCATGCAGCAGCAGAAAGGACTGGCTCCTTCCCACCACCAGAGCCACCATGGCAGCCCATGGCCCCTGCCACTCGGCATCCCAGTGCCAAGCAGACGGACGCAGCCACTCTGTGGAGAGGCTGAGAGAGGGCCACAGCCAGGCCTCCGCCGCCTGTCACGCAGGGCCTTCAGGGGCCAGGCACGCCCTCCCCTGGCCCAGCGCTCCACACCACCTGTTCAGAGATGTCAGCACAGCCACCCCCAAGCCGCCGCCCACCTGTCCCCTCCATCCAAGCGTGTGCTATTCTCAGCCAGGCTGGATGCTGCCATCAGCACAGTAGACTCCGCCCCAGGAGGCTCACCGCCCCTCATCAGCTGCTTCCTGAGCTCAGGGAGAGAACAGCCTGTCCAGAGGGGCAGCAGGCGTGGCCCAGCCCACGGCAGAGCACAGGCGGGGGGAGGGGGACAAAGCCCTGCCCACACCCACCTGCCTTTCCTGGGGGCCAAGCAGATGTCTGACCAGTAGAGGGTCATGGAACCCCACAATCTTCACCAGGAAACTTGCTTGCCTCCTAATGCCCGACCATGCTGGCCCTTTGGGCCACCTCCTCCAGGCAGCCTTCCCTGACCCCACCCGAGACATAGAGACTCACTTGTCCCTCCAGAAGCCCTCAGCCCTTTGCATGTCTGTTCCTGTCTGAGCTCAACCTAAATGTGCAACCAGGTTATTCACTCATTTTCCCAATTCGAATCCTCCATTTCCAGGTCTGTGTAGCTGGAACTATTAAACAGAACGGTAAGGAGGAAGATATGCAGTATTGTTTTCAAACACTTTATCACTATTATTTTGGTTGTTGTTATTTTTGTTATTCAAAGGAGTCGCTCAATGCCCAGTCAGCTTTCAACAGCTCCCACCCAGTCCTGCCCGCTGAGGGCGCAACAGGACACGGCAGCAGGGAGCCTGGCCCGCTGCCCCCAGGCCTGGGAGCAGTGCTGGTAGCTTCCCAAGTCCCCAGTGCCTGGGAGGCACCACAGGGACTCCCCACTTTGTGGATGGAGAATCAGGGGGTAGGGACTTGCTGGTTCTGGAATGGCCATGCTCCCATCCCAGCCCAGGGCTGACTCCACTGCAGGTCACCGGAGCCAAGGAAGGAGGAAGGTGGGAAGGGACTGGAAGAGGAGGGGGTGTTTGATCAACTTACAGTCAAAGGTCAAGGTTGGGGGAAATGGAGCAAGAGGGGACCACGAACACACTAGGGGAGTCATGTGGCTGCCCCAGCCCTGCCGGGGCGGGGGGAGGGGAGGGCAGGATGGGCTTCCCAGGCTCCTCCTGCTAGCCCTGCACCCACTATGCTGGTGCTGGCGGGAAACGGAGAGGTAGGAGGAACAATGCAGAGCGGGGACTGACGGAAGGCACCATCCTCCAACCCCAGCAGGTGCCGAGGTCAGCACACAGTGAGCAAGCAGGGGCTCCCCATCTCCGCAGAAGGCCGTGTGCCTCAGGTCCATGCCCAGGCGCCAGAGCAGGGCAGGTCCCGGCCCACCTCCACCCTGGAGGAGGGAGAGGGCCCGCTGAGCACCCAAGACCCAGCTCTAGCTTCCCAGACTCAGCAGTGTCCGCGAGCCCGGCTCACCATCCAAGGGGTCTGGGCCTGGCCACATCCTTCCTCTCAACACTGCCAGGCTCCCTCCAAAGGCTCCAGAAGCTGATGCGTGAGGAAGGAAGCGGCGGCAGGGGCCCCCCAGAAGCACAGCTAACGCCAGCCCCACCCTGCCTGCTGGGGAGGAGCTCAGGCCCTGGTCCCCTTCCCCCAGGCCCTTCCCAGGAGAGCAGTGCCACCCATCCCTTTTGGTAAAGAAGACGACATCGAGGACCGGCCAAAGAGGCACAGAGAAGAGCAGTGGGCCAGGCCTGGGTCTGAACGCCCAGCCCCAGGCCCAAGGTCAGCCCTTGGCCACCCCGCACTGTAGCTCTGGACACTTCCAGATGACAGAAAAGCTACAGAGATTCCTGCTGCCCACAGGGCCGGGCGCCGGGTGGGAGGGCTGGAATGGTAGGGGGTCTGTGTTGTCACCTGGCCCCTGGCCACTAGAGGCCCTCTCTGGGCCATCCCCTCCCGAGGCCTCAGGCCCCACCATCTGGATTTCAAGCTGGGCCTGGACTCCCACACCCCAAAGAATTGGGCCCACAAGCTGCCACCCCAAACTTGTGACCACAGGTATGAAATGGAGAAACTGTTCTCCCGTTTAATCCTCAGAAATAAGAAAACCGAGGCTCAGATGAAACAGTGACTTGCAAGGTCCAGGCCTGAGAGCCGAGTGGAGCCTGTTTCTCGTGCCGCCACACGACTTAAGAGGCTCTCCAGCACCTTTCCCACCCCTTATACACGGGAGCTCACACTCCAATTTACCTGGGTCACAGGCTCCACCCTCGAATACTCGAGGTCCAGGACGGAGACGGTTATCCCACTTTATGGAGGAACAAACCAAAGCGAGAGGGGCCAGTACCTGGTCCCAGTCCCAGGTGGAGGGAGGAGCGCAGGCGCTGGTTGTGCTGAGAGCCCTGCGCTGCTCAGGCCTCCCTTCCCTCGCCACTCAAGAGTGGCACGGTGCTGGCGACAGACCGTGGGGGCAGCCTCCCCTGGTCTCCTGAGGCAGAGCGGGCACGGAGACTTGAGAGGGCAGTGGCACAAAGGCGGGACACAGGCCTCAGGCTCTGTCCGCTGCAGCCAGGGCTTCCCAGGGAGCCCAGTCAGCTCTCCCCACAGGCCCTGCACACACCCGCCCTCAGGGCAGCTCCCAGCATGCCCGGGCCAGTGGACCAGGCCCAGACCCCATGACAGGGCCCCCACCCAGGCCACCAGACCCAGGGCAGTGCTCAGCACCCCCAGAAAGGACGAGGGCTGCCCTGGTGTGGCCTCCTCCAGGCCCTCAGTCCACCGAGCAGGAGGCCAGGCTCGGGGAAGAAGACAGCCCAGCTCTGCCAGGCCTGCGTCCAGAGCATGCGGCCCGAGTCCCCAGGGAGCAGGTGGTGGGGGACACAACTAAATCAGCTCCTGGCTTAGTGTACATTTCAGAAAAACAACATGCGGGTCCTGTCCCAGGTTCAGCAAATGCATCCAATTAATTGTGGATTCTTTTTCTTGGTTTAAGTCACAAGACTCAACTTGTAATTCTGGCCATTAACATGCTTTAAGGCTTCCTGGCCCCAGGATCCCCCCAACTCTTTCTTTGTGGGAGGTGGGGGCTGTGGAACTGGTGCCCAGCTCCCCTCTACCTGAGGCTCCCTGGGGAGTACAGTTGAGCCAGCTCCGTCCAAATACAACCCCTTCGCCCCACCCTCTCACGGAGTCTTTGGGGGATCCCCAACACACTGAGGGGCCAGCTCTAGGATCACCTTCTCCTCTAGTGTGCCAGTCTCCTAGGGCACCCAAGTGTCCCCCACTAAACACACACACACACACACACCACAAGTATGCCCCACAAAGGGAGCCCCACACTGGTTTTCATTTGAAAACACTTAAGCAGCACATTTGCACTTGAATAGTCATTTGTCACTGTCACCCTCTAATTCCTTGGGTGCAGGGATGGCGGTGGCCGCTCCCGGGAAGGCCAACTTGGGGCCACCTCTGATGACTGAAAGGGAGGAAACCCCAGGGGTTCCGCGCCTCAGTGCTCTCCGCTGTCAGAGGCCCACATCCAGTTCTACTACTCCACAGGCCACGGACAGACACATGGGAAAGGGTGGGCGTGGAGTCCTTAGTCAGTTACAGGACACCCTGGCGATGCGAGGATGTCCTCCCTCCTGACCCATCTAGACCTGCAGCCGACAGGCACGCAGCTCCACGTCCAGCGCAGGAATCCTGGGTTCCCCGCACCTTAAACCGGGGGCTCAGGCTTCCCACTTCCCAGACACACTCGGGGCCCAACCAGGGCCCCACCCAAGTCTCTCAAACCCTTGCTCTTCTACACATAGGCCCCATGAACGAACAAATGAATGAGTGAATGACAGGAGACCCTCTCCTCTGTCCCTAGCTCCCTGCCCCTCATCTGGCCTCTCAAACCACAACCCCACCTGGAACCATTTGCCCTCCCGCACCCCATTCCACCTCGGGGAGGCACCACACCTCTGGATTTAGCTTCCTCAGAAGATACAGGAAAAGGGGGATGCATTGCAGTTCAAGAATCCTGTCTTAGGCAAAGACAAATGGCTCAAGACACAAGGCCGGCTGGTACACAACGTGGGCTCTCGGGGCTTCCCCAAGATGGCCCGCAGGCAGACACTGACCACATCCACCGCCTCCCGGGCCCTCTCCACAAGTCCCGGCAGGAGCGCCCCTTCCCACGGACAGAGCATGGAACAGGGCTCCGGGAAGGCGTGGCTGCCAAGGCCCCAAAGAGGGCAGGTGGTCACTGGGACCCTACTCCTTTCTCTGCTCGGGTCTGTCTTCCTCCCACATAAACCCCTCACTGTCTTCTCCCCTCTCCCTCTCCACCCACTTCGCCGCCCATCCCCTGCCTGGCCCTGAGACAGCGCTCAGCGGGCTGGGGAGCTGGCACTGAGAGAGCTGATGCCTCCTAGAGCAGAGACAGGGGAGCCCCAGCAGACAGGGTGGAGGAAGCAGGGGTCCCCCTGAGGGGTCTCTCCCAGCCTCGTCTCCCTGCACCAGGTCTGTCACTAGGGCCCAAGGGCGGGCCCAGGGCTCAGGCATGTTGGCCATAGTCCGGGGAGAGGCTGTGCTGAGCAAAGGGTCCAAAAAAAGTAGCAGCAGCTGTTGGAAAAGGGGCCAGGCCGCAAAGGCTCTCCTGGTGCCATGTGCCTTCCGGCCCCACAGCCTGTTAAAGCACCTCAAGCCACAGGGTTGTGTGGGAACCCTGACCACGCCAGGCAGCACTGCCCCCAGCCTCCTCTCACACATGACCCCACTGATGTCCACTCCCACCCAGGGGTCTGCACTTACAGCCATGGTGTCCTACCAGCCCACCTCCTCTGAGAGCTTCCAGCTCTGACCCAGGAGAGCCATCTGGTCATCAGCCTGGCCTTGAGGGCTGCGTGAAAGGGGTAAACTGACCCATGATGGCCCCCCAGCTCTAAAGCTCTCTGAGCTCAGCATGTCACTGCTCCTCGGTGTCACCACTCCTCAGATGCCCCAGACAGACAGGGGCAGGTATCCATGCAAGGCAGCAGGTACAGGCGCTGCACCCAGCCTTTCCAGCAAGGCGAAGGCACAGGCCACCCAGCCTAGGACCCCTGCCCTGAAGGATAAACTCGGGACAGCAGCCCTCCCCATACCCTTGCCTTCCTGGACAGGCTGCATTCCAACCTGCCAGGGGGCTCGGGACTCCCCCTCACCCCAGCGCCTCCCCTTCCTAAGAAAGCCAGGGCTCCCAACGGCCCAGGACATGAGGCGCTGGATCCTCAGTGAGCCCAGACTGGGAGACGGAAATAGCTGGGCCACACTGAGAAAGGAAGGTGAGCAGGCTGGGGCAGATGGCATCTGGGCAGAGCCGCTGGTCCCTCTCGCCCTCCAGGGCCTGAGCCCCTCTCCCTCACACACATTCCAGCCACCCTGAATGGCTTCTAGAACATCCCTCCCCACCCCACAATCTACCTCCTTGCCCTTCAAACCCAGCTCAGGGGTCACATCTTCTGGGAAGCCTTCTTGGCTGCCCAGGATGGATGGGCAGCTCTTCAGGGCCCTAGTGCCCTTGCCCTACCCCGCCCAGTGCTGGGCTGGGCACTGTGTGGTAGCAGGGTCTCTGTTCTAAGCACCCTCAGCCCCTTGCCTCCTGGCCCCCCAAACCCGGGGCAGGCTGCGGATGCAAGGATGGTGCTGGCAATGCAGAGGTCATCCCAGCCCCTGCAGATGATTCGGGGTAAGAGGTCGAGGTGTCTAAACCAGGAGCCAACCCCATGGCCTACGAAAGGCCTGATGGCTCCAGGACGCCCTGCTGAACTCAGGCCTTGGAACCAGCCCCACAGCCTGTGGTGGATGCCGCCTGGAGCCACCCCCACTCCCTCAGGCCCAGACGCATGCTCGGTGCCCCACTGCCCGTGACCTCGCGCTGCGGAGGTGGAGATGTGGAAGCTCATTGGCCTAGCGTGAGGTGGGAGCAGCAGTGGGGACCCGGGCCCGTGACCCCATTACCAGTGCCATCCTCTCATCCATAGCCTGCCCGGGCAGGGGGCAGGATGCAGGGGTAGGGGCTCAGGGTACTGAGAGCAGAGACCCTGCCCCAACACGATGCCCACTCTCAAGGGCACCATGGACAGCTCTCAGTGCCAAGAGCTCACTGCCCACCGCCAGGCTCCAGCTCCCACCCTTGACCACACTGCGGTCCTGACCCCACCCCATCTGCAGGGGCACTGGGGCCTGAGCCAGAGCCCTGGGTGAAAAGGGATGTTCTGGAAGCAGAGAGAGGAGGCCTGGCAACGAATGGAAGGGAGTGAGGGCAACAGCGCCCTGGCCCGACAGCAAGTCTCAGGCCCAGCAAGTCCCGGTCAGCAATGGCCAGCACCCGAGTCACCTCCGAGCTTTCTTAGGTTTGAAGAGCACCCATGCAGAGGCCCAGGCTGTGGCCTAAAGCCAGGCAGGACTCCCCAGAAGGGCTCCAGCCCATTCCTGGAAGCCCCATTTCTGGGCCCAAACAGGGCCGCCCTGGCTCAAGCAAGCACACCCTATGTGGAGGAGGTGTGGGCAAGGGTACCTGGGTCCCCTGAACAGCTGTGGTGGGACGGGGTGCCCTCCATCTGATGCCAGGGCCTGCACTCTCACTGCTGCTGCCTCTGCTCTCTGAAGGCCTGACATCCTGCAGCCACAGCCCCTCCCTGGCACCCTGAAGAACGTGCATCTGTGCAACAAGTATGCACTAGCACGTGTGTGGCCTGCTGGGGACACCGAGCACCTGGAGGAGGCAGGACCTGGCTTCATGGAGCAGGTATTCCAGGGTGCTTCCCCAGGCCACCACGCACCCACCTGGACCCGGGAGAGCTGCTCCCTACCCACAGGGCCAAGCTCCCAGAGCAGCAGGGCCCAGACTTCTAGACTCCACTTCTGGGAAAGTATCCCGTGTGTGTGTGTGTGTGTGTGTGTGTTCAGCAGCAGGACTATTTCCTCCCCAATAACATTAAGAAACAACTAGTATTACCATCGTTTAATCAAAGAAACATTTAAACATAAGTAGACAGATATAATCTCAGAATAAAGGGTGTTCTTTTATATTGAACTAGAGGCCCAGTGCATGAATTCGTGCACAGGTGGGGTCTGGCCGGTCCACCCCGATAGGGCTGGGCCGGCGGGGGTGGGGGGGAGAGGGGGAAGGGAAGGAGCTGCGGGCAGTTGGCAGGCTGGCCCCGCCCCTGGTTGAACTCCTGGTCGAGGGGACAATTTGCATATTAGCCTTTTATTATATAGGATAAACTGGTTGCAGCTTTTATGCTTGGGAAACACACACACACCACATGGCCTCATTTCCATGCAGGAATACCTGGTCCTAGATTTGCATCAGGAAACCCCAGGCTGTCCCTTGGCCCCAGAGCCTACAACACATCCTGAAAGGGGAAAGGTCACATCCCAACAATGTAAGCCTAGATGCTGGGTGAGGATTCAGGGGGAGACTGGGGCCCCAAATCTCACTTATAGGAAAGAGAGAGAAAGTCTTGGGGACCAAAATCTGTTAAATGGCCCCCCTAACAGATAGTCTTCCTGGTCAGGAGGGCCTCACTCTTCTAATTTGCATGTCCCCAGGCAACCCGGACAGCTGACCAAGAGAGCCCACGGGCAAGTCACACCACTGTTCTGAGCCTCAGTTTCTCCATCTGCTGAATGGGAATCTTAACAACCTCACTAGGCTGCAGGAAGGATGAGAATTTTCACCAAGCACCTGGCACGCAGCAGCTACACAATAAACCACGGCTCTCACTATTAAGTTAACATTTAACAAAGGGCACCCTGGGGGCAGGAAGAACTTGCCTTTCTCTTCAAGACCCAGCCTTGGCATGGAGCCAGCTCCCCTGTCTGGTCCAGAACCATGTGGCCTCTTTGGGAGATGGCACCTCTTTGGGGAGGCAAGAACTGCTCCTTTAGGAGACCACGGGCCTGCCCTTTGCTCCGATCCATGTAATCTGTACAACACTTACTAGTACTCTGGGGCACACAGACAAGGCAACTAAGGCTCAGAGAGGTCGGCATGACTTTCCCTGGGTGCAAACTGGTGGGAGGGATCCAAACCCAGAGTTCGAGAGCCGAGTGGTTTTGCCCACCTGCAGTGCCGCCTGGTGCAGCCCCTACACCCTGGGCGAGAACTGCCTTCCAAGGCTGCCAGGCCTGCCCTCTGTCCCTTTCCCTTGCACGTTTAATCCTAAAGGTAGACTTGCCCAAGAGGCAGCTTGGGAAAAACACAGTCTAGACCAGGTGACACCCAACAGGAAGCCTTCCTCCCCAGGCCCTCAACCTGGACACCAGCAGCCTCCACATCCTCTCCTCCCCAATCTCTGCTGTGTGAGGACCCACATGTACATCCACGCCGAGTCCTCAGCACCCGCCCAGGGCCCCTCAGGAAAGGCTGAGCTGAGCCGATTCCTGAGGAAAGCAGCACTCCCCCTCCCCCACACACACACTGCCTTTCCAGCCAGAACATCAGCTCCTGGAGTAAAGGCTTGGTTTTGCTTGGCCTGTACACCCACCCACCCTAAAACAGCGCCCTCCACCCAGGGTTTCATGGAGAAATGAACGAATAAGCAGCAGTACCCCAAGTGGAGGGGAACGTGGCCCAGGCCCACGGTTTATGTGCAGCCAAGTCAAGATCACCGAGAACAGCTGGATTCCCTCCCTGCTGCGGGCTGCCCCTCCACACGCGCACGCACACACACACGCACACACTACTGGGACAAGGGCAACATTTAAGCCCTGATCAGCCAAGGGCTCAGCAGGGATCAGCTGTCCACTGAGGCCTGTAATGGATCCACCAATCCACCGCAGAGGGCCTGGGAACAGCCTGTGAGGAGGGACAGCTCCAGGGGCTCTGTCGCACTGCTCGGCCCCCAGAGCTGGCACTTGCTACGTCTGGGCACTTGTTCAAAGCTTAACTTCACGACACGTGAAGAGGAGCCATTATTATCTACACCAAGCATGTCAAACTCATGGCCCAGCCAATATAACGGTATGTAAGAAATGTTTTAATAAAAATTTCAAAACTTAATATTTACAATATCCTGTTATACGTAATTATTAATAACAAACTACAAAGTTCGCTAATGACTGATTACTATAATCATGTTGCATTTGTTTCCCTTACCCACCTTACACACAGGTGCACCATTTCTCCCCACTAATACCAGCAGCGAATATTTTAGCAGCCGATGGCCACGTCATTAGTCTTGGACTGACTTGTTCGGTGTGGGCAACAGGAAATATTTCGCTTTCGGAGAACAAGAAAAATGGGTTTATTTACATTACGCTTATTAATTTGCGCAGTTATTCAGTGTCTGCTAAGTTAATGTTCAAGAAAAAAATATTAATTTTTACTAAAAGGTTCTATTATTTTATGTTAACGATTACTCATTTATTTCAGCCCTTTGTATTCAGCTTATCTCTATCGAAATAAATCTACGTTTCTATGAAAATTGAAGCTTTTGTTTTTGCAGCCACATACACTTAAATCTTGTTTATTTGGCCCGTGTTAGCCCTTGAGTGTGACAAAGGCTCGGGGGGTCCTGTGACTTGCCCAAGGCCCGCCTGCCTGCCAAGCCCACACAGGCACTCTCTTCTCCTTTGGCGAGACAGAGGCCCAACACCAAGAGGAGGACCAGGAATGCTAGAACCTCCTGGAGAAAGAACCATGGAGGCCAGTCTCAGGTGAAGGAGGAGGGAGGGGCAGAGCATCCTCTCCGTTGTCCAGCGTAGACAACTTTGTGCGGTGCGGGGCCGGCCGGGCCAGGGGCTGGAGAGGGAGGTGAGAAGGGGCCTTGAGGGTTAAAATGCAGGAGTGCATGCCTCGTCTTCTCTAGAACCCACAGAGTACAAGATACCCCTGAATTCAAGCTCCAAGGAAAGGCATAGACCAGGGACAAAGCCAGCCCCAATCTGTTGCCCACCCCCCCCACCTCTGGACTCACCACACACTCCCCTTCTCTTCAGGTGCACGGGCAGCACTGCAGTCCTCACACCCACTCTCACTGTGGTCCATTCCTGTCCCTCCTGGAATAGCCTCTCCGCATCCCATGCGCCCAATGCACTCACCTCCCATGCACGCCCAGGCAAAACAGCTTCTCCCTCACTCTGAGCCCTGCATGAACCAGCAGACTCTACTCAGTGGAGACTCAACCCAGCCAGGCCCACTGGGCCTCAGGGCAGCGTGGGGGCCAGGCTGCCCGTTACCCACACATTCCCCGGCCAACATCCACCAAGCCCCATAGCCACTCCACCCGGAGATGCTGTCAGGAGCCTGTGTGTGCAGATGAAGAACCGTGTACACCAGTGGTCGGCAGACTCATTAGTCAACAGAGCCAAATATCAACAGTACGATTGAAATTTCTTTTGAGAGCCGAAAACCAACTTCTGCGCATGGGCCACGAAGTTTCAATCGCACTGTACGTGCGCGCACGCAAGTGATATTTTGTGGAAGAGCCACACTCAAGGGGCCAAAGAGCCGCATGTGGCTCGCGAGCCGCAGTTTGCCGACCACTGGTGTACACCAATAGCTTGAGCTCAGGGAGAAACTGCTCTGATCTAAGACTGAGAGGCACAGGAAAGCTGGTACAAGCTCAGCGAGAGCTTGGGCCATTCTAGAGAGAGAGCAGCGAGGAAGAGGGGAGGGAGCAGTGGGGGTAACTGATGAGCGGAAGGAGCAGGAAGAGTCCTCAGACATTCGAGAACAGAGAGATGGATGCCAAGGGGAAAGAGAGATGGAGAATGTGGGCGAAGAGGAATGTGTTTGGATGGGGCCTGGGAAGAGGGTCGGGGGAAGACCTAGGGCGTCAGAGGCCCTCCCAGAGACCTGGGTGGTCTTCCTGCTCCCAGCGCCTGCTCTTGGGTGTATTGAGGCTGCTGTGAGGACAAGGACTGGTTCTGAAGGCCTGATTCCTACTGAGGAGGCCAAAATGGATGCTGCGGGAGGAGCCCTGAGCACCAGATGAGCTGGTGCCCGCCTGGCCGAGTGTCAGGGCTATAAATAGCCGCGGTTGCACCTTCCCTCTCATGAGCACCTGCTCCCGCAGGCCCGGCTTTCTGTCCACAGGCTGCCCCTCTCCACCAGGCCTCCCACCAGACACAGGGCATGCTCACCCCTGCAGGGCCCTCTTCCTCCCCACCGCTGTTCCCCCCGGTCCCCCCGCACAAGGCCAGCCTCCTGCAGGCACCCCTAGGAGGACTCCTGGGCATGGACCTCAGAGAGGAGCAGGCCAGATTCCACCCCTGCCCCAGCTGTCCCTTCTCCCCAACCGACCCCTCCCCCAAGGAGCCAAGCTCCACAACCTCTAATCCTGTCATCTGACCCAGCTCCACCTGAAATTAGCTCTGTCCAGCCACCCTACTGAAGCCCAAAAATGGGCACTGTCATTTATAGAGGGTCCAAGAAGCCAAGCACAAAGGGAAGATGACCTCATGGTACCCTGGGCCTGAGCTCTGAGGCAGCGGGGGCTGGGGATGAGCAGCAGTGGCACCATGCTGGCAGACCCTGGCAACCCTTTCCATACTTCCTCCTGTTCTCTCGGCACCAGGCCCAGAGGCCACAGGACCTTACAGCCATACCTCTACGCCAACAGAGCCACACACCCTGCTCCTCACCGCTCCTGGCTCAGCCCAGTCTCAGGCTCAGGCACAGGACACACAGCCAGTTGGGACAGCCCAGCCCACCCATAGGCCAGCGCAAGGCTCCCAAGCCAGCCGCCAAACGTCCTTGTTTGTTCATAAACAGCCACGCATCACCTGCAGGAACCCGCGAAGGCCCCGTCCCCCGTTCCTCATCCCTCAGGAGGCAGAGTGGAGGCAGGCTGGCCGAGGGGTTGGCCAGGCCAGGACCCTGGAGAGACACAGGTACCAGGGGGCAAGGTCTTCTGACCACACTGTGGCCCTCTGAGAGTGGCCGACTGAGAACGGCCTGGCCCTGCTCAGGAAGTGCCCTCCTGCGGCAACTGGACAGCTGGAATCACCACTTACTCATTGATTTGGCAGAGGCAGGTGGGCAGGGTGGGGTATCTGTGAGACCACTGGCAATATGAGTTAGAGGTGGTGCTGTCGCCACCAAAAGGTGCTGGGAGGCCGCAGGTCCTGGCACTCAGGCTATGACAGACTCGAGCAGGAGGGAGAGGTTCCCTGGGCTGAGCCATCAGGTTTCATGGGGAGGGGTAAACAGTGGCTCCAACAAGGGCGTGGACAGAAGGAAGGCTACTTTCTGAGACACAGGGGAAGCCTGCTGTGCCGCTGGGGCTTCTGATGGGGACCCTAACCACTGCCCAGCAGCAGCATGGAGCTGCTTCAGTCCCATGCAGCCCGCTGGGGTGGGCCAGCCCTGGTGCAAGGCCAGCATCCACAGCTGACCAGCTGTCAGCCAACTGCCTATGGCCACAAAACAGGGCTAAAGAGGGAGCAGTGGCAGCGCAGTGGGGTCAGTGATGACATTGGCACTTGCATGGAGGGATAGTCCAGGCCTACTGCCCCTGAATGACTGAAAGATGTCGCTGCAGTGACAAGGCAGCCAAGGCAAAGGGGACCCAGCAGGAGGGCGAGGGCCGCTGGAGGGGCGGGAACTGGTCTCAGCCAACTGTGGGCTTCTCTTTCATCTCTCTGGCCCCTTGGGAACAGGGAGCAGGCTTAGGCCAGAGCTGCTGGCTCCAGGCACTGGGCTCCAGGCACCGGCTGGATTCCCGAGGCGCAGAGGATAAGAGACGCCCTCCCTGACCTGAGGACTGAAGCCACCCTATCTATAGGGCTCTAATCCGTCCTCCAGGCCCTGCAGGCAGAGGGGATGGTGAAGGAGGGGTTGGGAACAGCTGGGGCCGCCAGATCTGCAGTGAGGGCCCTGCCTCCACCACCACCGCCCACCTCCTCAACCCGAAACCAGGATGAGACACAGGGCTCAGGGAGGCGCGGGGAGCTCTCACCCAGGGACCCCCTCCATCACCGTCACGTGGCTTAATCCTTAGGGAGCCCTCAGGCCCCAGCTGCAAAAGTCATTCTTTATAAACAGCCACGAGCCTAGCAAGGGAAGGCCAGCGTCCGCAGGCGCCCACTCGGCCGCACAACGCGCGGTACGCAGAGCCCAAGGTGGGGACCCCTGTCAGGAGCATATAATACGCGTCTCACATTTCAGAGTCCGAACGGGCAGGGGAAGTGGCGTGGGCGGCAGGCAGACCCAACGCATGAGCCAGAGGCGCTGGGGACCAGGCGGAGCGAGCGGACCCCCGCCCGGCCCGCGTATCCTAACACCCCGCGCCCGCCGCGCTCCCGGCCCCAGGGCTCCGGTGAGCCCCGCGCCCTCCTCCGGCGGCTCCCCTCCCGGCTGGGGTCCCGAAAGCCGGCCGCCACCCCTCCCCCGCGCCGGAAACGCGGAGCCCCCGGGGGCTGCGCAGCCCTCCGTTCCCCGGAACTTCCAGGCCGCAGGCGCCCTCGGGAAAGGAAGCCCAGTCCCCGGCACCGGCGGACACGGGGCAGAGGAAGGCGGGCACCGGGCGGAGGCGGGCGGGAGAAGGGCGTCCTCGGGAGACCCTGGCGCCGCCGCCGGGACCGGGGGCAGCCCCTCCCCCGCGCTGCGGGCCCGGAGGATCCGCGGGGCCCGACCGCCTGGGGCGCCACCCCCTCCCAATTTCGCGGCCCTCGGCCTCCAGGGCGGGGTTACCTGGACCTCGCCACCAGAGGGGCGGTCAGCGTGCGGAGAAATACCCAGGGCCCGGGAGGGGGTACAGCGGCCCCGCGGAGTCCAGGGGGCAGATGCTGCGGGCCCCAGAGGGAGCCCAGAGCTCGGGGAAGCGCGGCGCGCGGACCCCGAAGGCCTCGGCAGCGGGCGCCCGGAGGTGACAGCGCCGACCCCGGCGGGACGGAGGCAGGTGGCGGGGCCACGCTCTCGGCTCGCTCACCTTCTCCTGCGCTCGGGTTAGCTTCTTCTGCATGTTGCTGGCGAACTTCCCCGCCGTCACCCCTTTGCTGCCCATCTCCGCCATCGCGCCTCAGGCCTCGCCCGCTGTCGGGCGCCGAGCTCCGAGCCCCGGCCGCCGAGCTCCCAGCCCCGGCCGCCGGCTCCGGTCCGGCTCCCTCCGCGCACTGGAGAGCGGAGACCGCAGCGGAGGCGGGGCGTGCGCCCGGGAGCCGGCGAGCGCGACGCGGACCGAGGGAGGGACGCAGGGAGGGGGCGGGGAAGGGCTGGGCCTGCGGCGGTCAGTCTCCCAGCCCGCCGGCCCGCGGACGCTGCCTTTTCAAGGGCCTCTCCTCTCCCGCGCGGGAACCGCTCGGCGGGTTTGGGGGAGCGACGCGCACGTGGGTTGGGCTTCCGTCAGCCGGACGCCCCGGACCGGGACTAACGCGGCAGCCGTGGGTCCCGCGCCGCCGCGGGCCCGGTTCCCCTCCCAGGATCACCTCCTGTGGCCCAGGAGGGGAGGCCAGGTGACACCCAGCGCTTTCACGAAGCGGAGGCGGGGTGGCGATTGGTACGCGCTCCTGGAATCCGGGAGCCCTGCCTCCGCCCCGGCCTCTGCCCCGCTCCACACCAGCCTCCTCTGGGCCTGCACACTCACCGATGTCCACCTGGGTGCTCTGGAGGCCTCCGGACGTGTTCACATTTCTGTCCTGGGCACCTAACCCCATGCCAGCCAGGCGCCCAGTCTTCCGGTTTGCTGAAAGTTATTTTACAATAACAGCCCAACATTCCTGAGCGCTCGCTGGGCGTGCACTCCGCCAGGTGCCTCCTGCTCAGCATTGCTGCATTCAGTCTCCATAACAGCCCTATGATGTGGGTGTTGCTACTAAAATGCACTTAACAAAATAATACAGCTACTATTTTATCAATTATTCTATTAATAATGATAGAATTATTATTCCCATTTTACAAATGAGGCAGAGTTCTGGCTTTCAGGCTTTTGCCCACTATACCCTGGGGGTCTCCTCTTGCTCGCAGGGAGAGAAAGGGTTAATGACCACTATTTAAAGAGAAGATAAGGTCACTGCTAACCAACTTTGCCAACAGACCACTGACACATATTCAACATGGATACATACAGGTTGGGGCAAAAGTAGGGCTACAGTTCATATGGAAAATAATACAGTAATCTATGTGTGTGTGTGTGTATATATATATATATATATATATATATATATATATATATATACATATATATATATATATATATATATGCCTCAGCAAACCAAGACCAAAGGACCAGTCGCTATGATGTGCACTGACCACCAGGGTGCAGACGCTCAATGCAGGAGCTGCCGCTGGTGGTCAGTGCGCTCCCACAGCCAACCTCCCCGCTGCCTGCGGTCCCTCCCCCAGCCGGCCCCAATCGGCCCCCATGGCCGGCCAGGCAGAGGGACCCCACCTGTGCATGAATTTGTGCACTGGACCTATAGTTAATAAATAATACAAGAATAAACTGACTTACAACTAGAAACCTACTTTTGCCCCACCCTGTATGTATTCTACCAAAACCCCTCTCCCAAATCATATCAGGTCTTTTAAAGAGATCACATCTCTTCTCAGGAAGGTTTCTCAGGGACTGTGGGCTGAGTTGAGTGGAGAGAGGGGCCTTGGAAACCCTGCTGAGAATGAGGAGGCCTGGACAGGAGCCAGGGAAGGGGTCCCTGGAAGCAGCAAGAGCTCATAAGCCAAACCCCCTATGCAAGTGGAGAAACAGGCCCAAAATTTAGAGGTTCAGCCTGGATTCCCCAGCCAGTTCTCTCTTCCCTCTGCCTGGGAGGCCCCCTGCACTCTGGATCCTCCTGGGAACTCCCATTAGTGCTTAGCACCTAGAAGTGAGAATCTTTTTTTTTAAATATAATTTTATTGATTTTAGACAGGAAGGGAGAGGGAGAGAGAGACAAAAACATCGATGAGAGAGAATCATTGATTGGCTGCCTTCTCCCACTCCACACTGAGGATCCAGGCCACAACCCGAGCATGTGCCCTGACCAGGAATTGAACCGTGACCAGCTGGTTCATAGGTCAACGCTTAACCACTGAGCTGTGCAGGCCAGACTTTTAAAAAATCTTTATTGTTGAAAGTATTACATACGCCCCCTTTTTATCCCCATTGACCCCTTCTAGCCGGCCCCGCCCCCTGCCCCAGGCCTTCACCACACTATTGTCTGTGTCCATGGGTTATGCATATACGCATACAAGTACTTTGGTTGATCACTCCCCACCTACTACCCTCCCCGCCTTCCCTCTGAGATTCCAGTCTGTTATATGCTTCTATGTTTCTGACTCTGTTTTGTTCCTCAGATTATTTTATTCATTAGATTCCACATATCAGTGAGATCATGTTGTCTTTCTCTGACTGGTTTATTCTGCTTAGCATAATACTCTACAGGTCCCTCCATGCTGTCTCAAAGAGTAAGAGATCCTTCTTTTTTTACTGCTGCATAATATTCCATGGTATACATGTACCACAGCTTTTTTATGCAGTCATCTACTGATGAGCACTGGGTCTGTTTCCAGATCTTAGCTACAGTAAATTCTGCTGCTATGAAATAGGTGTGCATACATTCTTTCTGATTGGTGTTTCTAGTTTCTTAGGTTATATTCCTAGAAGTGGGATCACTGGTCACATAGCAGTTCCATATTTATTTTTTTGAGGAAACTCCATACTGTTTTCTAAGTGGCTGCACCAGTCTGCATTCCCACCAGCAGTGTACTAGGGTTCCCTTTCTCCACATCCTCGCCAGCACTTGTCCTTTGCTGATTTCTTGATGGTGGCCATTCTGACAGGTGTAAAGTGATACCTCATAGTCATTTTAATCCACATCTCTCTGATGATTGGTGACTTTGAGCATTTTTTCATGTCTCCTGGCCATTTGTATGTCCTCTTTGGAGAAGTTCTATTTAGGTCCTTTGCCCAATTTTTAATTAGAATGTTTGTCTTCCTTTTGTTAAGTTGTATGAATTCCTTATATATTTTCATGTATCAGACGTATCATTGCCAAATATGTTCTTCCATACAGTGGGATTCCTTTTCGTTTTGTTGATGGTTTCTTTTGCTGTGCAGAGCTTACTTTAATGTAGTCCCATTTGTTTTTTTCCTTAGTTTCCTTTGCCATAGGATATGTGTCCATAAACATATCACTAAGAGAGATGTCTGATATTTTGCTGCCTATGTTTTCTTCTAGGATTTTAATGGTTTCATGACTTACATTTAAGTCTGTTATCCATTTTGAGTTTATTCTTGTGTATAGTGTAAGTTGGTGGGCTAGTTTCATTTTTTTTTTGCATGTATCTGTCCAATTTTCCCAACAACATTTATTAAAGAGACTGTCTTGAATCCATTGTACGTTATTGCCTCCTTTGTCAAATATTAATTGAGTGTAATGGCTTGGGTCAATTTCAGGGATCTCTGTGCTGTTCCATTGGTCTATATGCCTGTTCTTGTGCCAGTAGCAGGCTGTTTTCATTACAGTGGCTTCGTAGTATAACTTGATAGCTGGTATTGTGATTCCTCCAACTTTGTTTTTCTTTCTCAAGATTGCTGCAGATATTCGGGGTCTTTTTGGGTTCCATATAAATTTTTGAAGTATTTGTTCTAAATCTGTGAAATATGCTGTTGGTATTTTAATAGGGATTGCATTGGGAAGGATGGACATTTTAATGATGTTAATTCTACCAATCTATGAACATGGAATATTCTTTCACTTGTTTATATTGTCCTCTATTTCTTTTTTTTTTTTCCAATACCCTATAGTTTTCTGAGTACAAGTCTTCTACCTCCTTGGTTAAGTTTATTCCTAAGTATCTTAATTTTTTGTTGCAATGGTAAATGGGGTTGTTTTTTTTTCATTTCTCTTTCTGAGAATTAATTATCGGTATATAAAAATGACATCAATTTTGGGGTATTGATTTTGCATCCTGCTACATTGCCAAATTCATTTATTAAATCTGGTAGTTTTTTCATGGAGTCTTTAGGGTTTTCTATGTACAATATCATGTCATCTGTGAATAATGATAGTTTTATTTCCTTTTTTCCAATTTGGATGCCTTTTATTTCTTCTTCTTGTCTGATTGCTGTGGCTAGGACTTCCAGTACTATGTTGAGTAAGAGCGGTAAAAGTGGGCATCACTGTCTTGTTCCTGTTCTTAGGGGAAATGGTTTTAGTTTTTGTCCTTTGAGTATGATGTTTGCTGTAGGTTTGTCATATATGGCCTTTACCATGTTGAGATATGATCCCTCTATTCCCACTTTGCTGAGAGTTTTTGTTTTTAAAAAATGCTGTTGGATTTTGTCAAATGCATTATTGGTATGATCCTGCAATTTTTGTCATTAAATTCGTTTATGTGATGTGTCACATTTACTGATTTGTGACTATTGTACCAGCCTTGCATCCCTGGAATAAATCCCATTTGGTCATGGTGTATGATCTTTTTGATATATTGCTGGATCTGATTTGCTAATATTTTGTTGAGGATTTTAGCATCTATGTTCATCAGGGATATTGGCCTGTAATTCTCTTTCTTTATAGTATCCTTATCTGGTTTTGTAATTAGGATAATGCTGGCCTCATGAAAAGAGTTTGGAAGTGTCCTTCCTCTTGGATTTTCTGAAACAGTTTGAGAAGTGTAGGTATTAGTTCTTCTTTGAATGTTGGTCAAACTCCCCTGTGAAGCCATCTGGACCAGGGCTTTTGTTTCCTGGGAGTTTTCTTTTTATTAATGCTTCAATTTCATCAGTTGTTATTGGTCTATTCAGGTTTTCTGATTCTCCCTGATTCAGTTTTGGGAGATTGTATTTTTCTAGGAATACAATAGTATTTTCTTACAATCCTTTGTTCATAGTATTTTCTTACAATCCTTTGTATTTCTGTGATGAAAGTTGTTACTTCACCGCTTTCATTTCTGATTTCAATTACTTGCATCCTCTCTCTTTGTTTCTTGATGAGTGTGGCTAAAGAGTCATCAATCTTGTTATATCTTCTCAAAGAAGCAGCTCTTGGTTTCATATATTTTTGTATTTTTTTTTAGTCTCTATGTCATTTATTTCTGCTCTAATCTTTATTATTTCCTTTGTTCTACTTACTCTGGGCTTTTCTTGTTGTTCTCTTTCCAGTTCTATGAGTTGTAGGGTTAAATAGTTTATTATAAATTTTTCTTGTTTTTTGAGGTAGGCCTGTAATGCTATGAACTTCCCTCTCAGGACTACTTCTGCTGTGTCCCAAAGATTTTGGGTTGTTGTGTTGTGTTCATTTTCATTTGTTTCCAGGAAGATTTTGATTTCTTTCTTGATCTCATTGGTAACCCATTTATCTACACTAATAAAAGAGAAAGATGCTAATTGATCGTCACGACGCCCACCAGCCAATCAGGAGTGAGTATGCAAATTAACCCAATTTGCATACACAGGCACCCAGTGGCCAGGGGTGGGACGTAGGCGTTTCGCACTGCCCCAGCCACTCTGGGCCTCTGGGCAGCGTGGGAAGGTGAAAAGGTGGCTCCGGGTGGAGCGAAGGCTTTGCCAGCAGCAAGGGTAAGGAAGGCCCATTCTACACGAATCTTCATGCATCGGGCGTCTAGTTGTTTAATAACATGCTATTTAGCCTTGATGTGTTTGAATGTTTTTGGTTGTTTTTATTGTAGTTGATTTCTAATTTCATTCAATTGTGATCTGAGAAGATGCTTGATATAATTTCAATCTTCTTGAACTTGTAGAGACTTGTTTTCTGTCCTAAAATGTGGTGTATCTATGTGAATGACCCTTGGGCACTTGAGAAGAATGTATATTCTGCAGCTTTGGGGTGAAATGGTCCTTAAATGTCAATTAAATTGATCTGATCCAGTGTGTCCTTTAGAGTCACTGTTTCTTTGTTAATTTTTTTGTCTGGAATATCTATCCCGTGAAGTCAGCATGGTGTTAAAGTTCCCTACTATGACTGTATTGCTGTCGATCTCTCCCTTAAGCCCTCTACAGTTTGTTTTTTTAATATATGTAGGTACTCCTATATTGGGTGCATATAATCAGAGTTATATATCCTCTTATTGGATTGAACCCTTTAGTATTATGGATTGACCTTTGTTGTCTCTTGTGATGGTCTTCATTTTAAAGTCTATTTTGTCGGATGTGAGTATTGCTACTCCAGCTTTTTTTTTCATTTCCATTTGCATAGAAAGTTGTTTTCCATCCTTTCACTATCATCCTGTGTGAGTTCTGAGGTTGGTCTCTTGTAGACAGCATATAATTGGGCCATGTTTTTGTATCCATTCAGCTACCCTATGTGTTTTGATTGGAGCATTTAATCCATTTACATTTAAGGTTATTATTGATAGGTACTTGTTTATTGCCATTTTAATTCTGTATGGCTAGGTTTCTCTCTTCTCCTCATTACAGCTGCCCATTTAATATTTCTTGTAGTGCTGGTTTGGTGGTGATAAACCCCTTTAGCCTTTTTTCTATCTGGGAAGCTCTTTATTTCACCATCTATTTTGAAAGCCTTGCTGGATATAGTAATCTTGGTTTCAGATCTTTGCTTTTCATTACCTTTAGTACTTCATGCCATTCCCTTCTGGCCTATAGAGTTTCTGATGAGAAATCAGGTATCAGCATTATGGGAGCTCCTTTGTAGGTAACAAATTGCTTTTCTTTTGCTGCCTTTAAGGTTCTCTCTTTGTCTTTAATTTTTGACATTTTAATTATGATGTGTCTGGGTGTGGGTCTATTTGGGTTCTTCTTGCTTGGGGTTCTCTGTGCCTCCTAAACTTGTGTGACTTTTTCCTTATCAGGATAAGGAAGTTTTCTCCCATTGTTTCTTCAATCACGTTCTCTATTCTTTTCTCCCTTTTTGCCTCTTCTGGCACACCTACTATTCTAATACTGTTATGTTTCATGTTGTCCCACAGCTCCCTGAAGCTGTCCTCCTATTTTTTAATTGTTTTTTTTTTCTTTTTGGTTCTCTGATTAAGTGATTTTTCAATCCTGTCTTCTAATTCACTGATTTGATCCTCAGCTTCCCCTAATCTACTGTGTATTCCTTCCAATGTGTTCTTTATTTATGCTATGTCATTTTTTATTTTTGTTTTCATAGTTACTATATCTTTTCTCATGTTGTTGAGCATCTTTGTCATCATTACTCTGAACTCTATATCAGATAAATTTCTTTTCTCCATTTCATTTATCTTTTCTTCTAGAGAACTCTCATGTTCTTTCATTTATGAGTTGTTTTTTTGCCTCCTAATTTTGGCTATCTATTTGGATTTGTGACTCAGTATTAGGTAGATCTGTTACACCTCCCAATCTCTAGTGCAGGACAGAGTCAAACAGTGTTTCTGACTAATTAGATCAGGCAGAGACTCAAATCCTCCAGAGATCGCCTCTGCCTACAGACTGATGGGATTCCCTCTTGAATTGCCTTCAGGCTATCGTCCACAGAGTTTTTTTCTACAGGGTGGGGCAATTGCTTCTATCTGGAGGCTAATTGTTATTCTCAATCTCTTAATGGTCCTCAGAAATTCCCCATGGTGGGAGAAGGTGTTTTCCAATAGGGTGGGTCAACTGTCTTTCCCCAGGCAAAGCTTCCTGTATAGCAAATGTCTGAATAAGAAAGATGACCTCTGCAGTGTGATGGAATGGCTCAGCACAGGAAACTGAAGTGTCTGCTTTTTGAGCTCTAACCCCAGAGTCCCAGATCTTGGCTTCTGCTCACACAGCTCCAGTTCACTCTGCCCTCCCTCTGCTGGAGCACAAGGTGGGTGGATCCACAGGGAATTTTGTGCATTGGCCTTTTAAGAGGCTGCCTGCATTTCCAACCATCTCTCCCATGTGGGCAGCAACCCTGCTTCTTTTCACAGCCAGATGTTATGAGGGTACCCTTCTCCATTCTGGTGCTCTCTGCTGGGGGGCCCAGCTTGGGCATTAGACCCCAGAGTTCTCAGTGGCAACTCCCCACAGCTGAGATATCTCTCCAGAACTTCAACTGCTGTCTGTGGGAGCCCAGCCTGCTTTTCAGCACCTCCGCCATTCCTACCAGTCTCTATGCAGTTTCCACTTTCTGTCCTCAGTTTTCAGGATTCTCTCTAGCGAGTCTTCTGTTGATTATTCAGGAAGTTTTTCTGTATTTTAGTTGTAATTCCAGTTTGGTCCTCGGAGCGTGTCTGTGCAGCATCCACTTACTCTGCTGCCTTTTTAATCTCTAGCAAAGTCATTTTTTAAATTGCGTTACTTAAAACCAGAGGCAGATACTCTCACATACTCTCTAAGAGTGTGACTGATAGGGAATTTCTAGAAAGCAGTCTTGCAATATGTATTAAGAATAATAAAAAAAAAAAGAATTATCAAAATATCCATATTCTTCAGCTATAGAATCTCAAGTCTAAGAAATAATTCAAAATTTTTACAAAGCTTTAATAACACAGATGTTTATCACATTTATTATAATTGTACAAAACTGAAAACATGCAAGTATGAGCCATTATTATCACTGTTGTCATTCATGTTTGCTCACTCTCTCAGTCTGCAAACATTTCTGAGCACCTTGCAAACATTTCCGAGCACCTACTAAGTACCAGCCCTGGGCCCACTGCAGAAACAGAGGCTTCAAAAAAAGGCCTTTTAGTGGTACATCTTGTGTGGGGAGGGGTTTGGGATCTGGGAAGGAGCAAGGCTCTTTGAAGGGGTGATACTGAAGACCTGAAATCAGCACTGACAGAGGAACAAGTGGGGAGCCTGGTGTCTAGCGGAGCCCTTAAATGTTGAGGCCGGAAGAAATGATCAGACAAGCAAATGTCCAGAGCATTATTGGCCTGTCTGTCCTTCTGCCCCTTCAGCACCCCACTCTCTGAGCCCTGCATCTCTCCAACTTTCCACCTCAGAGACCATGGCCCACCATTTAGCCCACCCCCAGACATGTGCAAAAGGCTATTACCACCTGTGAGTAACTAAACTACAGTATAGACATACAGGAAATGTTTATCAAAACAGTAATGCTCAAGAAGTTTTTTATGATGGTAAAGTGCCTGAAATGTGTTGTTAGCATAATACAGGATATTAAATTGCATACCTGTATACTGCCAACTGCTGTCCAAATACGTTTGGTGTCTCTGGATAGAGCAATTCAGAGTGACATTTTTTTCTCTTCTTTTTTATTTTCCAAATTTTACACATGTATTGTTTTTGTAATCAAAAAGAAATGCTGCATGGCTGGTGTGGCTCAGTGGATTGAGCTTCCTCCCATGGACCAAGAGGTCCTGGGTTTGATTCCCAGTCAGGTTAAATGCCCAGGGTTTTGGGCTCAATCTCCAGTAGGAGGCATGCAGGGAAGCAGCCAATCAATGATGTCTCTCATCATTGATGTTTCAATCTCTCCCTTCCTCTCTACCTAAAATAATTAAAATCTAGCCTATATAATAAAGAGGTGATATGCAAATTGACCATCACTCCAACACACAAGATGGCTGCCCCCATGTGGACACAAGATGGCTGCCACAAGATGGCCAGCAGAGGAGGGCAGTTGGGGGCGATCAAGCCAGCAGGAGAGGGCAGTTAGGGGTGACCGGGCTGGCAGAGGAGGGCACTTGGGGGCAACCAGGCCTTCAGGGGAGGACAGTTGGGGGGAACCAGGCCTGCAGGGAGGGCAGTTGAGGGTGACCAGGCAAGCAGGGGAGGGAAGTTAGGGGTGACCAGGCCAGCAGGAGAGGGCAGTTGGGGGGAACCAGTCCTGCAGGGGAGGGCAGTTGGGGGGGACCAGGAAAGCAGAGGAGGGCAGTTGGGGGGACCAGGCCTACAGGGAGGGCAGTTGGGGGTGACCAGGCAAGCAGGGGAGGGCAGTTGGGGAGGACCAGGAAAGCAGAGGAGGGCAGCTGGGGGGACCAGGCCTGCAGGGAGGGCAGTTAGGGGCAACCAGGTCAGCAAGGGAGGGCAGTTAGGAGTGACCGGGCCAGCAGGGGAGGGAAGTTAGGGGTAACTGGGCCTGCAGGAGAGGACAGTTAGGGGCAATCAGGCCACCAGGGGAGCAATTAGGCATCAATCAGGCTGGCAGGAGAGTGGTTAGGGGCAATCAGGCAGGCAGGCAGGTGAGCGGTTGGGAGCTAGCAGTCCTGGATTGTGAGAGGGATCCCAGATTGGAGAGGGTTCAGGCTGGGCTGAGGGACACACCCCACCCCGTGCACGAATTTCATGCATATATTCTATCTAATAAAGAGGGAATATGCTAATTAACCATCACTCCATCACAAAGATGGCTGCACCCACAGGTGAGGCCAAGTTTCCATAAAGAGCCTTAACAAGCAATCAGCAGGGACCTGAGGCTATGCCCTCTCCCACCCCCGTGGGGCTTGACAGGGGATCTCAGGCTGGCAGGGCTTAACAGGGGCTCTCAGGCCACCTTCCACACTCGGCAGGCTTGACAGGGGACCTCAAGGTGCACTTCCCATCCTGGTGCTTGGGCTAGGGGACCTCAGGCTGCTCCCCTGCCCCAGTGCCAGGCCAGGGGACCTCAGGCCGCGCCCCCCACCAGGTGGGGCTTGACAGGGGACTTCAGGCCACACACACTCCCCCCCAGCAGGGCTTGACAGGGGACCTCAAGGTGCACTTCCCGTCCTGGTGCTGGGCTAGGGGACCTCAGGCTGCTCCTCCAGCCCCAGCGCCAGGCCGGGGGACCTCAAGCCATGCCCCCCAGCAGGTGGGACTTGACAGGGGACTTCAGGCCATGCCCCCCACCCTGGCACCAGGCCGGGGGACCTCAGGCCACACACCCCGCCCCAGCACCGAGCCAGGGGACCTGAGGCTGTGCCCCCCTGACTGGCGGGGCTTGACAGGGGACCTCAAGGTGCACCCCCAGTGCTGGGTCTGGGGAACTCAGGCCGAACCCCTTGCCCAGGGGGGACCTGAGGCTGCACCCCCCTGCCTATGCGGCCTGACAGGGGACCTGAGGCTGTTCCCCCCTCTCGGTGCAGGGCCGGGAGACCTGAGGCTGCGCGCCCAGCCCCCCCTGCCTGGCGGGGCTTGACAGGGGACCTCAGGCCATGTCCCCACCTGGTGGGGATTAATGGAGGACCTCAAGGCATGCCCCTCACCCCAGTCTGGGCTGGGGGACCTCAGGCCATGCCCCCTGTCCTGGCGCCAGGCCAGGGTACCTGAGGCAACGTTCCCTGTCCAGCAGGGCTTGACAAGGGTGGGACTAGCCTGGTCTGGATCTAGCCCAATTTGGGCGGGGGCGGCCGGGTCTGGGTCTCTCGCGATTTTGAGGCACATGTGGGTGGGTGAGGACTTGACTCTGGGTCCCATGGTATGTCCCAGACTCTGACAGGAGAAAGGGTTTCATATACATTTCACTAATTTTCTTTCATCTCTGACATTTCTATTATAAAGAAAGGGCAAATAGCAATATTAAATTATTTCCTCTTATTAATCCCCTTTTAATGTGCATGAATTTCGTGCACCAGGCCACTAGTATATATATAAAAGGCTAAGTGACCATCCAACTGACTGACCATCTGACCAGCTGGTAGGTATGACACGCACTGACCACCATGGGGTAGATGCTCAATGCAGGAGCTGCCAAGCGAGAGCAACTTTGCAGAGTGCCTTCTCGCACTCCAGGACTCCTCGGGGGATGTTGGATAACCGGTTTCGGCCTCATCCCTGTAGGCCAGGCCGAGAGACACCACCTGCTAGAGCAGCCTTGGGCAAACTACGGCCCGCGGGCCAGATCCGGCTGTTCTATCCGGTTCTCTTGCTCTCCCCTCCGCTCCTTTACTTTGAATTTATATTAGTTCACACAAACACTCCATCCATGCTTTTGTTCCGGCCCTCCGGTCCAGTTTAAGAACCCATTGTGGCCCTCGAGTCAAAAAGTTTGCCCACCCCTGTGCTAGAGGGATCCTGCTCACTCTGCAGATGCCCTTCAAGCCGCAGCATCACCCCAGGTGCAGCTGGCTGGGGACGGACCGCGGGAGTTTTGCTCCAGGGCATGTCTGGCCCATCTTGCCCAGTCCCACCCTACTTGCCCAGGGGACAAGGGACTCAGGTCCCCTGGGGGGGACGTGGCCTGAGGTCCCCTGGCCACCTTCTAATTAATTTCCTTTCAATGTGCACGAATCCATGCACCAGGCCACTAGTAAATCAATAAAAACATATTTTTTAAAAATAACATATATTTTTAAAAGAAATGCTATTGAAAATACAAGTATTTTTATTGCAATGTGGGAACTGTGCCCTGAGACTCTAGTTGGGTAACCACAGTGTGACAGAATAGAAAGAGAAAGCACAGAGGAGTGTGTGCTACACTTGCATATCTGAACTGTGAAGTCTGGGGAAGTGGTTTTTCAAACCATGAAGAACTCAAACAAGCAGGGGCAGTCCTCCTTTCCAGTGGAAAGACAAGAGCACCACCCTATGTTTTTCTTCTATTCTTCAAGGATGAATAAGAGGCCTGAGCCAGCACTATGACTGTCTTTATCAGCCTATCTTACAGGGCAAGAATTTTTAGTTTATACTCTTGTGACTGTCCAAATAATCTTGTGTTCAATAGCAGCAGGACCTCTTGCCATCTCTTATGGCTGGACATTTGGAGAACATGAGTTCCCCAAGAGGCACATGGCTGGGGGGACCTGAGCTGACATCACTGGCACCTGGCCATCTCCAGCTCCAGAACAGACCAGCTTCAAACCTTTGACCTGGGCCCTCAGGTGCCATGTCTTCAAGAGACAGGGAGGATCCAGGAGACTCTGCAGGCAGAGCCAGGAGAGGATTTGTCTCCCTAGAAGCATTGTTTCAGGGCAGCATATGTGTGATATGGTGTCCAAGAAGGGTCCCTGACTCAAATTATCCTCACTCTCTCACATGTAAAATGCCACCATGATACTGTGAGAGGGATAGACCAACCTGGAGTCAAGTCAGCTCCTCCATTTACCATTTTTCCATGTTTGACAATATTATTTAAATTGTTCCAGCCTCATCTGTAATATGGGGAGAGGGGTAAATTACACTCTTTAAGTTATCATGGAAAAAAAGAAGAAGAATTATAAAGCCCCTGGGATATTAGAAGTAACTCTGTAAATGGTGGCTACATAGTAGCTGGCAGATGCTATAAATTTGGTCTGCCCAGCTAAGTGTCCTACTTTCGTTAAGAACTCCTTGTTCGATGTG
The DNA here is from genome assembly GCF_963455305.1 of Plecotus auritus. Taxonomy (NCBI): domain Eukaryota; kingdom Metazoa; phylum Chordata; class Mammalia; order Chiroptera; family Vespertilionidae; genus Plecotus; species Plecotus auritus. The sequence goes on from NC_137776.1 coordinate 98,035,363, forward strand.
GTTTGAGGCAGACTTTGTCCCTTGTACCATGATGTGCACATACTGCAGGTGAGCCATTCACTGCAGCCCGAACAGCTGGCTCATGGATGAGTACATGACCCAAGCAGAGCCACTAAGAACCTTCCCTGGATTTGTAGGAAGTGAGCCTGTGGGACACAGAAGTGCCTCTTTCAGCTCGAGTTGCTAAGATGGGAGGATGGGATTCTAGAGTGGTCAGAGGCCAGCTTGCCCTCCATGGTAAAGATTCTGCCTAGAAAATTAAGTCAGCGGATTGGGAGCACAGAGAGAAAAAGGCAGAGAGACAGACATAACAGTAATGAGAACTTGTTCCAGTCACACCTGAATCCTGCCCAGTCCCCACCTCCAACGGTCCAGCTATATAAACAAATACATTTTTTTCTTGCTAAAACCAATTTGAGGTCACTTGCAATCTAAAGGGTTGAGACTAATAAAAATTACCATAAATTGTCCTTCTCAAAGACAACCCTAATGGAGGTTTAAGTTAGAGTTCCTCCTGAGTGTCTCTACCTGGTCCATCTGAGTTAATATAGAATGCCCAAACTTGGACAGTTTTGAATGCAAGGGAGTAAACTTATGTAGCTGCACCTGGCCAGTAGGCATAATCTGGAACTATCCTGAGCAAACGGGATGTCTGAGCACCTTGTTTGGGGGTCGGAGTTAAGAGTAAAGGTGGGAAAGGTGGCTAAGGTCATGCAGTTCACAGTCTGTGGTTAAGCTGGTGCTGACCATTGCACCTGTCTGTTCTCCAAGCCTGTCCAGCCACCCGTTATGGGATCCTTGCAGAGATGGGAGGCTAACACTCCAGAGGACCTTCTGAAAGGAGACATGCCTCAGGCTTCGCCTCCTGGCTTCCAAACCTACTGACCCAGATGTTTAGTTCCAGTCTCAATCCAGTTCAACCATGCTCTCCAGGAGTGGCCTGGCCAGTCACAGGGTTACCAAATAGCTCCAGGACATTTCCAAGACTTCCGGCAAAAATCAGTACTTCATTTTGCCACCAGCAAATAAAATTTTTTCCAAGAGAAAAAAAAAATAGATGACATGTGTTCTTCCTGCATGTCTTTAAATTTGTGGTGACCTGTCTGGTCTGTGGTATGGCTGAAAGGTAGCAGACCAGAAGTCTCTGACTCTGTTGGTATGAGTCATGTGACCTGAGCCCACCACTGCCTGCTCCTTTTAAATGGAGCAGTAATCTCAGGCAAGGCTGTGGTTGAAGATTAAAGGTAGCACAGGCAGTCCCTGGCCCAGGGTGTAGTAGTCTGAGTAAATGATAGTTATGACATCATTTTCTGAAGGTCAGGAACAGTGTCTTAGTTAATCTGAGTTGTGGCCTCTTTGCTGGTGAGACCTTTGCCAGCTTCACAGATGGGTAAATAGAGTTGCAGAAAAGCAAACTTTGCTCAGCATTCCTGCAATAAATCACTGCCTAGTTCCTTTAGAAGTAAGGGTCCAGCTTCTAGAATTGCTCGCTGGAAATTTACTATAATTATATCTCTCTATAAAAAAAAGGTTTACTAAACAAAGTGCAGTGACAAGATTTCACATGTAATATTTTAAGCATTTCTAAAGTTTCATTTCTTTATAAACAAATTAACCAGCAATGGGAATTCTAAGGGAGTGGCTGGTTCCTTGAAACTGGGCTTCATTGGCACCCATTATGAGAGCCATACCATAAGACTTACACATGCTAGCCTCCTGAGATGCATCTTCCACAATCCTTAGAACTAAGTTTTAACTATAACAATATTCCCAGAGAGAAATATCAATGTGAGAGAAACACATCGATTGGTTGCCTCCTGCACATGCCCTGACCAGGGCCCAGGCCAGGGAGGAGTCTGCAACAACGTATGTGCCCTTGACTGGAATCAAATCTAGGACCCTTCAGTCCACAGGCTGACACTCTATCCACTGAGCCAAACTGGCTAGGGCTGCCCTTATTCAGGTTGCTGCAAAAAAGATTGCCATAAACATAAAGTAACCAGGGATTAAAAATAGCAGCGGAGTAAGTGGATGTTACACAGATATGCTCTCAGGACTAAACTGGAATTACAACTAAAATATAGAAAAAGTTCCTGAATAATCAACAGAAGACTCGCTAGAGAGAACCCTGATAACTGAGGACAGAAAGTGGAGACTGCATAGAGACTGGAGGGGCAGAGGCCCATGAAGAGACTGAGAATAATAATTAGCCTCCAGACAGAAGCAGTTGCCCCACCCTGCAGAAAAAAAACTCTCACCACACCTGTGGGCGATTGCCTGAGGGCAATTTAAGAGGCAATCCTATCAGTTTGTAGGCAGAGGCAGTCTCTGGAGGATTTGAGTCTTTGCTTGATCTAATTAGTCAGAAACAGTGTTTGACACTGTCCTGCACTAGATTGACAGGCATAGCAGATCCACCTAATACAGAGTCACAAACCCAAACAGGCAGTCAAAATGAGGAGACAAACAAACAACCCCCAAATGAAAGAACTAGAGAATTCTCCAGAAGAAGAGATAAATGAAATGGAGATAAGAAATTTATTGGATATAGAGTTCAGAATAATGATGGTAAAGATAACTACAATGATATTCCTTAAAACAAATAAAATACTGAAAAGCTGGACACAGCCCAAAGGTCCAAGCAAGAGTTCATTAAATAAGTTAATTTCTAAATTTTGATATATCTATATTGAATATTGAGATGCCATTAAAAGTTGATAAGTGGGACTACTTAAAAATTTTAAGTCTGCTCTTCCAAAGATATGTTTATGAAAATGAAGACTAATTCACTTAGACAAAAACTACTCATGATACTTATAACTAACAAAGGACTTGTATCCAGAATATATAATTGTTATAATTCAATAAGAAGAAGGCAAACAACCCAATTTTAAAAATAGCCAAATGGTTTGAAGAATTATTGAAGAAGATGGCCATCGCACATTAGAAAATGCTAAACTTCACTAGTCTTTAGGGAAATGCAAACTAATGCCATAATGAGCTAGCACTACACACTTCCCCAAAATGGCTAAAATTAAAAAGAGTGACAACACCAAATGCTGGTGAGGATGTGGAGCAACTGGAACTCTGCCTAGAGCCACTTATAATTTATACCAGATTCCTTCTCCTTTCCTCATGATGAACTTTTTTCTTTTTCTATATTTTCCTCCTACATATTCTACTCAAGTTCATAAACTGTACTTGAAGTCTAATAGTGGGCCCAGCTGTGTGTTTTACCCCCTGAGCATCCTTATGGCTGCAAATAACACCCTGGAATAAAAGCAGCTGCCCAACCCATACAGGCTCCTGATGCATGCTGGGCTTTTACTGTGTCCTTCCTAAAGACATGTACACACATACCCAACTCTCCTTCCCTCATTTCTTTACCTGGCCACCTGACAACCCCTTCTCATCCTTCAGATCCACTCACATTTCAACACCTCCAGAGAACCTTCTTCAACCCCTCTCACTTAGACAGGGCTAAGTGGCCCTCCTCTGTACTCCCTAGAACCCTGTGCTTGCCTTTCTTATACACCTAGAATCCCCAAAGAAGTGATTCTGTAACATTGGGGGGAAGGCACTCTGGAACCCAATTACTAATTCTGACTGTGAGAGTGCATCCACTGTGTTCCTCCCAGCCTGGTGATGGCCAGAGTTGGGGGAGGAGGTTATGCTCCTGGGCAGAAGAATCCTTTCTTTCTCAGACTCCAACTTGAGAAATGACAACCCCTGCACAGAATTGTGCTTGCCTTTGCGTGTCCATGACGCTCAGCTGGAGAACCTCAGCTCTGGCTGAGGCATCTGGGTGGAAGCTACTGGGTCTGACAGGCTCTAACCCTTGTCCTCCAGGAAGCCAGTCGCAGATAGGAACTCACCAAATGTTTGCTGGACATAGACACTGCACCCAGTTTTGGGTGCACACGCCCAAGGTCAAGAAAGTGCTCAGAACCCAAGAGTGGGGGTCTACTCAGAGCTGATGTCTCATAAATGGGCCAGCTGCACTTGTTCAAAGTTGCCTCTTCGCATGTGCCCCAACCTTGCCACCTGCTCTGTAAATATTCTATGGTGAGCATGAGTGTGATGTTGTGGTTTTATAAGTCATTGGCCATGCTTAATTCACTTAATTCCCAATGACCATTATTACTTCCAGAGTCAGCTTCTACTGCCCCAGTCTGGTTCCTGGACCTGGGTGCTGGCAAAGCACTGAGCTCAGGGCTGCTCTGGCTGCGGGCCTCCGGGCAGCGGTGCAGCGTGAGACAGACACACATTCACAGCGTGCAGGTGCCAGCATCACTCTTGCAATGAAATCATGTTTCTCGCATTTTATATTTTGCAGATTAGGACACAGAACATAATACTGGCTTTTGTTCATTCTAAGTAAACATCTGACAATGCCCAATTCAATGGCTCCTGCCCCCAAAGCAGCAATGCTTCCTTAAATAAAAAATGAGTGCAAATGTGTACACTCACAGGTAGTTGGGGAGCTCTCAGTCTACAAGCTGGCTGTGAAGAAACAATGGACTTCCTTTACTCTTGCCCCTCAAACCCTTTTTCACCGTCGGGTCACCGTGCCCTCTGCTCCCATTTCTCTAGCCCTAGAGGCTCTGGTCCTCATCTGTCTCCAGCCACTTCCATCCACCACAGTGAGCTCTTCCCCGTCTCTCCGCAGTCTGGGGTCCGTGCATCACCAGGCAGTTACACCGCAGATCTGTTCCAGAGCCGAGGAGAAACCTCCTGCATGACTGGGTTTTGGGACACCCAACTTTGGTGGCCTCTCAGGCCAGTGGGAAGACACAGGGACCATGTTGAGGCCCAGGTGTAACCTTGCCCATCACACAGGAGGGCAGTTTCTCCTGCCTCTGCATGACTGCATACTCTGCTCTTAGGTTCTCTCAGACCGGCTGGGATCTTCTCCCTCTCCCTGTTCCTGGGAGTGGTCCCAGCAGCAGGGCCAGGGTGTCTCTCAAGAACCTAGAAGCGTCTACTTCTCCACTTTTCTGATGCTCCAAATCCCACGTAATAATAGCTTTCTGATCCGACAGAGGAAGACTTGCTCTAGACTAACTCATCAGGGACTGGCCCCAGTCCACTGGCTTAATGAACAGACCCAGGCGTTCCCAAATGAAAAGTCCATTCCTTGAGGCAGTGAGAGGAGGGAGCCCATGTGTTTGAGCAGCAGGGTAAGGGTCACAGAAATGCTGAGGGGAGAAGCCATGGTTAGCGTGCCAATCCCATCCTGTGCATATCACAACATATAGTTTACATTTACATAAATGGTGTCTGCACACATTTAGGGAGGTGTTTTGTACAGCCCAGCAAGGCCCGGGTGCAGCGAGCCAGCCAGAGCCAAGGCCACTGAGAGTGAATCTGCCTCCCAGACAGCAAAAGCCCCCATCAGCATCCCCTGGGCACTGAGCCTGGGCCCTGGACATGGGGCACGCAGGGGAGAAGGCAGCAGGCCCCTGTGGCAGGAGTCCTCAGTCTGGAAGGAGACAGAATCCTCTATAAGTGACACGTAGTGAAAGGTCATCTATCACAAAGCGAAGTGCTCCTCTGCCCAAACTCCCACGGTGGGAGGAACCTGAGCGACGATGCACGTTCTGCACTGGTGTTGAACTAGTGACAGAAAAAGGTCGACACCTTTGGAGGAAAGCAGCTGCTTCCTACCTCCAGCTGTGGGCCTATGCCCGAGGCAGTGCTATCTGCAGTGGCAGCTCCCTGGTGGGCAGGGAGGTCTCCACAGGAACAGCCTGATAACCCATTGGATACCCCGACCCTCATACGCCACCTGCAGAAACAAGATAGTCCCAAGCAGTGAGCAGGATCTCGGCCCAGCAGCTCAGAGGGTGCTCTGCTCTAGCGAGGCTGTGCCCTTCCTGCCCACAGTCCAGAGACGGACAGTTTGGTAGCCGGAAAGAAGTGCCAGTAATTCCCGGGGGCCTGGCCTGGCCTCTGGAGCCATTGTAGCTGTGCTGTGTCAACACAGCCCTGGTTAACTCTGCCCCCAAGACTGCTTCCCTCTGGAACCTCCCCATGCCGCCTCCTGGCCCCCACTCCATCTGCTTTGCCTGGCGGGTTGGATCCTGGCCCATCCCCTCCGACCTGCCCTTCATGGTCTTTCTGACCATGCCTGCTCCTACCTTTCACTGCCTCCCAGATTTTAGATTAAATCCCACATACCTTAGGTTAACATGCAGTCCCTGGTGGCCTGCTCCCATCTGCCACTGCACCTTCCTCTCCCACACTCCCAGGCTCAACCAGCCCTCCCTGCTGACCCTCGACTCCAGGCCTTGGCACAAGCTGTTCCCTCTGCCTAACCAGCGTCACCTTCTTTCCTAACTGGTTCCAGCCCAAGAGCCCTCCACCCAGGAAGCCTCCCAGGCTCGCCACTGGGCCAGCGACTTTGCTCTGAGACCCACAGCACTTACTCCACCGTATTATCTATCCCTCGAAGGAGCAGGCCCACCTCATCCACCTCCATATCCTCAGTGCCCAACAGCATCTGGTGCCTAATATACTCAGATGCTTGGGAGAAAGGGAGTGGGTGGGAGAAAGCAAGGAATGTTGTTTTATGACTGGGGGCCTGCTCTGCCCCAAGCACTGCTGACCTCATCCAAACCTCACCTAGGAGCGGCTACACATCATGGGACTTAGCCAGCCTCTCCCCACACCACCTCTGCGACTCTCAACTTGGGGTTGTGGGCCCTGGAGGTGTGAGGTATATGGAGGTGTGCAAGGAGGTCCATACACTCTATTTTAAGTTTTTTCTGAAGATTTATTTTGCCACCATTTCTCCTTTACTTTTAATTTTTTATAAATGGGAAATTCACAGGAAGTTGCAAAGTAGTATAGAGATCCCGGGTACCCTCCACCCAGTTTTCCTCAATGGTAACACCTGGCATAACTATAAATAATCTGAATCCAGGAACTGACATTGGCACAGCATATTTGCATAGCTCTTTGCCATTTTACCTCATGTGTAGCTTCATATAAACGACCTCAACTATTCCAGCCTCACAAACCTCCCTGGTGCAACCCCTTCATAGTCACACCCTCCCGTCCCACCTCCCCTCAGGCCTGGCAACCACTCATCTGTTCTCCATTTACATAACTGTGTCATTTTCATTAATGTTATATCTGTAGAATCATAGAGCACGTGATGTTTTTAGACTAGCTTTGTACTCAGCACAATGCCATTGAGATCTTCCCCAGCTGTTGCATCCACCAATAGCTCACCCCTTGGTATTACTGAGCAGTATTCGATTGTGTGGTCAGATACCCACTTGGCTTCGCTGAGCCAGGGGTGTTTTGGTTAACTCTAGTTTTTGACTATTACAAATAAAGCTGCTATGAGCAATCGTGTACACAGTTTTGTGTGAGCATAAGCTTTAATTTCTCTGGAATAAATACCCACAAGTAAAAATGCCAGGTCATGTAGTAAGTATGTGTTTCATTTCTTAAGAAAGTGCCAAACTTTTCCAGAGTGTCTGAACAACTTCCCATTTCCACCAGCAAAGTGTGAAGCCCCCGGGCTCTCGCACAGGCTCTCTGCACGCTCGCAGCTTTGGTGTTCTCGTTGTTCTTCATCGTGTCTCTCTAACAGGTGTGCAGTGGTTCTCATCACGGATTTCCTTAATGGCCTGATGCTGAGCATCTTTTCTGCTTGTTTGCATCTGGGTCTGCTCATCGGTGAGATCTCTTCATGTCTCCTGCCTGTTCTCTGATTGTTCACTGTTGAGTTTTGAGAGCTCTTTGTACTAGTATATTCTAGATAATACTCATTTGTTGGGAATGTAGTTTCCAAGTCTTTTCTGACGGTCTGTAGCTTGTCTTTTCATCCACCTAACAGGGTCTTTTGTAGGGAAAAGGTTTTTCATTTTGAAGTCCAATTTATTCATTGTTTTTCCTTTAGTGAATTCACTTTTGGTATCATGTTTAAGAACTCTTCACCCAGCCTAGGCCCTAAAGAATTTTACCTGTTTGTCTATATTCCTTTTCTAAATGCTTTCTTTGTCAACACTCAGTTGGCCATATGTGTGGGGGTCTATTTCTTGGTTCTCTATTTTGTTCTTGTGACTGGCATGTCTATTCCTCTGCCAATGAATGCCACATAGTCTTAATAACAGTAGCTCTATGATAAGTCTTGAAAGCAGAGTAGCTCCTCCCTTTCTACACTTTTTCAAAATTGTTTTAGCTATTAATATATAATAAAGAGGGAGAAACCAAGATGGCGGCACAGGTAAACACCTAAACTGCTGCCTCGCACAACAGTTTCAAAACTACAACTAAAAGACAAAACGCACATCATCCAGAACCACAGGAAGGCTGGCTGAGTGGAAATTCTACAACTAGAAGGAAAGAGAAAAGCACACTGAGACTCAGAGGAGCTGCGGAAGGCAGAGGTATGGAGGCACGCTCGCAGAGAGAGCTGGCAACTGAGTACACAGCTGGCTTTCTCAATCAGGAGGTAGACAAAAGCTCCTGACTGCTCTGAACTCCAGTTGCGGGCGAGACTCTGGAGACCCAGACTCATACGGAGAGAAACTGGACTGTCAGGAAAGAGAAAAGCACACTGAGACTCAGAGGAACTGCAGAAAGCAGAGGTATGGATGCGTGCTCGCAGAGAGGGCTGGCAACTGAGTACACAGCTGGCTTTCTCAATTGGGAGGTAGACAAAAGCTCCTGACTGCTCTGAACTCCAGTTCCAAGCGATACTCTGGAGACCCAGACTCATACGGAGAGAAACTGGACTGTCAGGAAAGAGAAAAGCACATTGAGACTCAGAGGAACTGCAAAAGGCAGAGGTACAGAGGCACACGTGTGGAAAGGGCTGGCAACTGAGTACGTGGCTGGCTTTCTCAATCGGGAGAGAGACAAAAGCTCCCGACTGCTCTGAACTCCAGTTCTAGGCAAGACTCTGGGGACCCAGACTCATTAGGGGAGAAACTGCAGCAGGTGAAACTCGAGGGCAGCTTTCTCAAAAAGGTGCTTGCAGTGATTACCGCAGGACACTGAGACCCAGGGGCCTCTTAGGGCAGGGCTGATGGGAAGCCATTGCTGTCTTCTCTGCCCTGAGACTCTGCCCCATCCAAGCTGAGCACAGAGGCTTTTGCAAGTCTTGTCTTATAAGGGTGTCTCCAGCACAGAAGTTCTCCCAGCGTAGACACAGCTGATCCTCACAGCAAATTGGCCTGGAGGTCAATTCCTCCCAGTGATACCAACAACAATCAAGGTTTAACTACAACAAGACTGTGCACAGCCCACAAAGGGGTGCACCAAGAGTGTCCACCTCAGGTAACTGGGGAGGCTGAGCCACAGGGCCCTATAGGACACCTAGCACACAAAGCCACTCTATCAACTCAGGGAAGCAGCCAAAATGCAGAGACAACGAAACAGGTCACAAATGAAAGAAATGGAGGAAAGCAAATGACTGGATATAGAGTTCAAAACCACAGTTATAAGGTTTTTCAAGAATTTTCTAGAAAAGGCTGATAAATTTAGCAAGACCCTAGAGGATATGAAATAGGACCAACTAGAAATTAAGCATACACTGACTGAAATAAAAAATAATATGCAGAGATCCAACAGCAGACTAGAGGATCGCAAGAATCAAGTCAAAGATTTGAATTACAAAGAAGCAAAAAACACCCAACTGGAAAAGCAAAAAGAAAACAGAATCCAAAAATATGAAGATAGTGTAAGGAGCCTCTGGGACAACTTCAAGCGTACCAACATCAGAATTATGGGGGTGCCAGAAGAAGAGAGAGAGCAAGATACTGAAAACCTATTTGAAGAAATAATGACAGAAAACTTCCCCCACCTGGTGAAAGAAATAGACTTACAAGTCCAGGAAGCCCACAGAACCCCAAACAAAAGGAATCCAAAGAGGACCACACCAAGACACATCATAATTAAAATACCAAGAGCAAAAGACAAAGAGTGAATATTAAAAGCAGCAAGAGAAAAACAGTTCATTCCTACAAGGGAGCACCCATACAACTGTCAGCTGATTTTTCAACAGAAACTATGAGGGCCAGATGGGAGTGGCAAGAAATATTCAAAATGATGAATAGCAAGAACCTACAACCAAGATTACTCTACCCAGCAAAGCTATCATTCAGAATTGAAGGTCAGATAAAGAGCTTCACAGATAAGAAAAAGCTAAAGGAGTTCATCACCGCCAAACCAGTATTATATGAAATGCTGAAAGTTATTCTTTAAGAAGAGGAAGAAGAAGAAAAAGTAAAGATAAAAATTATGAACAACAAATACATATCTATCAACAAATGAATCTAAAAATCAAGTGAATAAAAAATCTGATGAACAGAATAAACTGGTGAATATAATAGAATCAGGGGCATAGAAAGGGAGTGGACTGACAATTCTCGGGGGGAAAGGGGTGTGGGGAGAGCAGGAAGAGACTGGACAAAAATCGTACACCTATGGATGAGGACAGTGGTGGGGGATTAAGGGCAGAGGGTGGAGTGGGAACCGGGTGGAGGGGAGCTATGGGGGTGGGGGAAAGAGGAACAATTGTAATAATCTGAACAATAAATATTTATTTTAATATATATATATATTATAAAGAATTTTTAAAACATATTTTTATTGATTTTAGAGAGGCAGGGAGAGGGAGAGAGAGATAAAACATCAATGATGAGAGAGAATAATTCATCGGCTGCCTCCTTCACACCTCCTACTGAGAATTGATTCCACACCCGGGCATGTGCCCTGGGCAGGATCAGACCATGACCTCCTGGTTCATGAGTCGATGCTCAACCATTGAACCACACCTGCTGGGCTACAATAAAGCATTTGACTGGCATGTGTTCCTGGCTCCCAGAAGAGAGATGAAATCCTTGAAATTTCCCAAGTAATAGGAGTTTCTGTCATTCAGGAGTCTGCCATTCACCTGAGTTTATGCTAAGCAATGAAATGACTCGGAATGAGGTAGTCACCAGAAAGCCAATCCTGTGATAAGCAGGTTGGGACTCTCAGCCCAGCATCTAAGGAAGTCAGTGCCTAGGGAAATTGAGTTCAATCATGTGGCCAATGATGCAATCCTTAATGAAACTCCATCAAAAACTCTGGACATGGAAGCTCTGGACATGGAAGCTCTGTCCTGATTCCACGGAAGAGGGCGCCGATGTCCCCGTGCCCTCCAGCCCCGTCCTGTGTCTTCACTGGCTGGGTGCCTACTATATTAGTGCTGTGATCATCGTGTAGCCTTTTCCTGAGTTCTCTGAGACATTGTAGTGAATCACCAAACAGGAGTAGGTCACGGGAATCCCCAGGTTTGTAGCCATTTGGTCAGAAATAAAAGTGTCCTGGGACCCCACTTGCAGTTGGCATCTGAAGTGGGCATAGTTTTATTGACCTTTAATTAGTAGGGTCTGTGCTAACTTCAGTTAATATCAGAATTTCATTGCAGTACACCCATTCATGCCAGAATATTGGGGGTTTTTGTTTGTTTGTTTTTAAATATATTTTATTGATTGTTTACAGAGAGAAAGGGAGAGGGATAGAGAGTTAGAAACACCAATGAGAGAGAAACATCGATCAGCTGCTTCCTGCACACCTCCTACTGGGGATGTGCCCGCAACCAAGGTACATGCCCCTGACCGGAATCGAACCTGGGACCCTTCAGTCCGCAGGCCGACGCTCTATCCACTGAGCCAAACTGGTCAGGGCCAGAATATTGGGTTTTAAATGGAATAGCTATCTTAGTTCCTTTGCCTTTCCATATAAATTTCAGGGTGATCTTACTTGCAAATAGGGATAGCTTAATTTCTATCTAGCTCAACTATAGGCCTTTAATTTCCTTTTCTTGATGTATTGCCATTGCTAGATCTTTCAGTACTATGTTGAATAACAGTGCACATCCTTGCCTTGTTTCTAGTGTCAGGGGAAAGCATGCAATCTTTCACCATTAAATCTGATGTTAGCTGTAGGTTTCTTTTAGATGTTCTTTATCAGATTGAGGACATTTCCTCTATTCCTAAATTTCTGAGAATTTTTATTGTGAATGGGTGTTGGATTCTGTCAAATGTTTTCCTGCATCAATTGATGTGATCATATGTTTTTTCTTATTTATACTGTTAATAGGATGACTTACATTAATTGGTTTTTGAATATTGAACCAGCCTTGCCTCCCAGGAATAAATCCCACTTAGTTATGGTGTATAATTCACCTTATGTATTGCTGAATTTTATTTGCTAACTAGAGGCCCAGTGCACAAAATTCATGCACTGATAGGGTCCCTAGAGGCTGCCAGCTGCTGGTTAGGTACTTCCTCCCTTCCCCCGGCCACTGACTGCGGCCGCCAGCCAGGGCCTCTCTCCCTTCCCACAGCCGGCCCCACCCCCTGGTCGAACCCCTAGACAACTCCTGGTCAAGAGGACAATTTGCATACTACACTTTTATTATGTAGGATACTAGAGGCCCAGTGCACGAATCTGTGCACCAGTGGGGTCCCTCAGCCTGGCCTGTGAGATCAGGCCAAAACCAGCTCTCCAACATCCCTCGACGGGTCCTGGATTACAAGAGGGTGCAGGCCAGGCCAAGAGACCCCACCGGTGCACGGTCAGGGCCAGGGAGGGACGCAGGAAGTTGGCCACCCAGGGAGGGACTGCAGGAAGGCTCCAGGGTGTGTCCGGCCCATCTCCCTCAGTCCCGATCAGCCAGACCCCAGCAGCAAGTAACCTACCAGTTGGAGCGTCTGCCCCCTGGTGGTCAGTGCACGTCATAGTGAGTGGTTGAGTGGCCTTAAATATTATTAGCATATTACACTTCGATTGGTTGGATGGATGACCAGACAACTGGACAACCGGACAACAGAACACTTAGCATATTAGGCTTTTATTATATAGGATTTTTATTCCTGATTCACAAACAAGGGCTTTGAAACTTAGCAAGATCATGTAATTTGCCCAGGTAGGTGGGAACTGGATGCAAGTGCAGAAGTGGGCTGACAGGACCACAGGCCCAACTGGGCCCCTCCATAGCCAGTGAAGAGAAGAGCCAGGACCCAGCCAGGTGCATCTGACCTGCAGTCACATTCTTTGCACCATATCACACTGCATCTCCGAGTGCAGGCACAATTGTCTGGAAATTGAGCTGTAGCAAATTTTGCCATGCCAGTTCCAGACACTGGATCTGAAGAGCTCAAATGGACATTCACAGTCCATGCACATGGAAGGGCTCCAGGGTATGTCCGGCCCATCTCGCTCAGTCCCAATCAGCCGGACCCCAGCAGCAAGCTAACCTACCAGTCAGAGCGTCTGCCCCCTGGTGGTCAGTGCATGTCATAGTGACTGTTCGACTGTCTGCCCCCTGGTGGTCAATGCACGTCATAGTGACTGGTTGACTGGTCAACTGTCCTTTTATTATATAGGATTTTGTTAAGAATTTTTGCACTACATTCATGACACATATGATAATCTAAACATCTAGCATTAGGATAATCTGCATTAATCATCCAGGGATGTATTTATTTGCAAGTTAATTCAATGAACACTAGCTCAAACTCATGAGTTTATCTTTTCTTATGTAATGAGAGGTCTGGAGAGAGGCCGTCTATGGCAGATGGAATTGTTCAAGGGTGTCATTAAGGACATAGGTTCCTTCTATCTTCTAACTCCGTGAATCTAGTAATAGTCTGTGGGATGTTTATCTTTGCAGCTGCAAGGTAGATGTTGCATCTCCATTTTAGTTAGGGAGAAAGAAGGGACAACGAGCAGAGGACTGAAGCTACATGCTCTCCAAGCAGATCCCTTGTCAGGTGATGCAGAAGTCCCACAATGAATGACTTTTGCTTCTATTTCATTAGCCAGAACTAGATCACATGCCATGCTTAGCAACAAGGACATTTGGGAAAGTGAGCATTAAAGCAGACACAGTGCTATACTCAATGTGCCTGTAGACTGGAACCACCTGTCATCACCCATCAATGTTGTCACCCTGGATTATCTACCTTCTGACTGGGTGCTATTAGCCATGTCAGGCTGGAATTTATGCTTCCATTTAGGATCATATTGGCATCAAGTAAATTACCATGTCTCATGGAAATTATAAAAGAACAGGCAGATTTTATATGTCAGTATTAGCATCAAGCCAAGAGAAGGGCAAACTACTTCAAAATGCTCCATTAAAAGGTTTGACAAAAGTTTGGATAGAGGAAGTGGTTGGAAAATGGAGTCTTCTCATGACATGTAGTTCTATGACATGTAGTTCAGGTGTAATTTCATGCTGCACCTGAAATTAAAACAGCAGCAAGAGCTGGCATCACTGGTCACCCTAAAAACATGATTTATTTTTAGTAAAACAATAGCCTTCATCACATTTTTTCTACTGGAAAATTTTAAACATAAGGAAAAATGGAAAGAATAAAACAACACTCACATACACATCACCTCAATACAATAGTGTGTATACTTTGCCACATGTTATATATGTACTAAAAATTATATAAGTGTGGTAAAAATTACATGTGCATTATATGTAAACTATATGCATAATATGATATATAGTATATGTAGCGCTTACATGTATAATATGTATGAACCATTTGAGAGTCAGTTGCAGATACCATGCAACCTCATTCCTAGAGACCTCAGTGTGCATCTCCTAAGAATAAGGGATTTCATAAATTCGTCACCTAAAAAAAATAGCAATAATAGGTTTCATATCATCTAATATCCAATGCATATTACATTAGATTTATTTTTGCCAGTTGTCACAAATACATATTTATAGGGTGAGGTTTTGTGGAGGAACAGGATTTAATGAGGGGTGACACATTGTATTTGTTGCTGAGACCTTTTAGTCCATTTTGAACAGCCCCTCCCTCGCCTTTTGGAGGATATGATATTGCCTGTTGGAAGACACCAGGTCAAGTGTCTTATAGAATGTCCCATATTCCAAATTACGTTTCCTGGAGGTTTGCTTTGACCTGTTCCCTGGGTGACGGTAAACTGGAAGCTAAGTCTAACCACTCTCTGGCAGGTGCCCTTGGCCTGAGATGCTGTGTACTTCACACTATATCACAACAGGAAGTGCCTAATAGCAGCAGGTCCCACTGTGAGTGACACTCGGTTTGGTCCCTTGGCTAAGGTAGTGGCAGCCTGTGCTCCCCATTGTGAAGGTATTTCATCTTGCAATTAGCAGATGAGCTGTGGGTGTAGTAGTTTGGCACCACACAAGCATTGTATCCTTAGCAAGCTTTCAACTATTTATTATTTATTGGGAATGTAAAATGGCTATTTTCTAATTCTAACTTTACTTCTACATTTCCTGCTTAAAATATGCTATAAATGCTTAATTCTTTCTCTTTATTTTCAGAATAAGGAATTGGTATAATAGTCATCAATAGATTTACATAAGGTGCGTTTTTTCTCTTTATCTTTCTCTCTTTTCAAATAAAAACCCATGAGTCCAAATTGCTCTGGACTCCTGAGTGTTTATTGGCACCTGACTCATCCTTTTGATATGCCCCATTAGTCTTTGAAGGTGTCTCAGACAGGGTTCTCCAGAGATACCAAGCCAATGCGATATATATACATATGTTATGGGAGGGGGGGGGGGACAATGGTAAGATATGTACACATATAATACCTTAATAAAAATATATATAAAGAAAAAAATAAAAATATAAAAATATATATATACATATGTGTATGTGTGTGTGTGTGTATATATTTGTATGTATATAAATATATTATTGTAAGGATTGGTTCACATACTTGTTGGGAATGAGCAAGTTTGAAATCTACGGAGCAACCCACAGGGTTTTTATATTATTTTCAGGCAGAATGCCTTCTGCTCTAGAAAATCTCAGCTTTTGCCCTGAAAGCCTTCAACTTTAAGATAAGTGTCACCCACATTATCAAGGGTTAACCCCTGTAGTTAAAGCTTACTGATTGTAGATGTTCACACATCTATAAGATACCTTCACAGCAACATCTAGACTTGTATTTGACCAAATGACTGAGTAGCACAACCTTGCCAAGTTGACACACAAAATTTACCATCACAAAAGGCTTTCTTAATCGCTGGCATAAGATATCCAGAACTCACCTTATATTGATCCCTCCATCCCTGGAATCAGTCCTTTTTCTAAGAGTTCTCATTTTTTTCACTGGAAAGTGGTATTTAAAAAAACAAAAAACAAAATCTGGGGGCTCATTGGTCCCTATATGTGATTGTTCTTGGACCCTTTTAGTGGACAGACCAGAAAAAATAAGTTTACAAAAAAACATGCATTCTAACTGATATTTCTAATTCAAATTTAATGCTATAGGGTTTTTCCTCCTTAACTTCTTTTATTTTATATTTGTACTAGAGGCCTGGTGCACGAAATTCGTGCGGGGGGGGGGCGGGATTCTGTGTGTACCTCAGTCCAACCTGCACCCACTCCAATCTGGGACATCTCTCTCAAAATCCAGGACTGCTGGCTCCCAACCAATTGCCTGCCTGCCTGCCTGATTACCCCTAACTGCTTCTGCCTACCAGCCTGATCACCCCCTAACCACTCCCCTGCCAGCCTGATCAATGCCTAACTGCTCCCCTGCCGGCCTGATTGCCCTTAACTGCCCTCCCCTACCATCCTGGTCACCCCCATCTGTGCTCTCCTGCAGGCCTGGTTACCACCAACTGCCCTCCCCTGCTAGCCGGGTCACCCCTAACTGCCCTCTCTTGCCAGCCTGGTCGCCCCTAACTGCCCTCCCCTGCCTGCCTGGTCACCCCTAACTGTCCTCCCCTGCAGGCCTGGCCACCCCCAACTGCCCTCCCCTGCAGGCCTGGTCACCCCCAACTGTCCTCCCCTGCAGGCCTGGTCACCCCTAACTGCTCTCCCCTGCTGGCCTGGTTGCCCCCAACTTCCCTCCCCTGGAGGCCTAGTTCCCCCAACTGCCCTCCCCTGCAGGCCTGGTTCCCCACAACTGCCCTTCCCTGGAGGCCTGGTCTCCCCCAACTGCCCTCCTCTGCCGGCCCAGTCACCCCTAACTGCCTTCCCCTGCAGGCCTGGTCCCCCCTCCAAATGCCCTCCTCTGCCGGCCCAGTCACCCCTAACTGCCCTCCCCTGCAGGCCTGGTCCCCCCAACTTCCCTCCTCTGCCAGCCCAGTCACCCCTAACTGCCCTTCCCTGCAGGCCTGGTCTCCTCCAACTGCCCTCCTCTGCCGGCCCAGTCACCCCTAACTGCCCTTCCCTGCAGGCCTGGTCCCCCCCAACTGCCCTCCCCTACTGGCCATCTTGTGGCAGCCATCTTGTGTACACATGGGGGCAGCCACCTTGTGTGTTGGAGTCAATTTGCATATTATCTCTTTATTAGATAGGATATCTCTTCTCTTAAACTGAAAATCTTGGCTTCAATTAGTATATTTACTTACTTTAACCTACAACATGCATCAAATAATTTTAAAATATTACTAAGGTTACTTAGAGGACAAAAACTACTGACTGAAGTTTAAGACTAAGTATTAATATTTTTATCCTTGAAACTCCAGATGGGCTGAACAAAGACAAAGGGAAACAAAAGTACCCACACAAGGAAAGACACAGTTTCTAGTCAAGATTGCAGAGTAAGTAAATGCTGTACTTGCCTCCTCCCGTGACTGCATCAAAATTATAGAACCACCATCACTGGGAACCAGCTGAACCAGCTGAACACAAGTCCTATAACTAGGGTCTAAAGAAGCCACAACAAGACTGGTAGGAGGGAGAGGGAACCAAAATGGCGACAGAATAGACAGATGAGTCCCAAGCCTTGTCCCGGAGCAGATAAAAAGAACAGCTGAGGGTTGCACGAGGAGTGTCTGTTGGAGAGTTAAGGGACAGCTATACTCCAGGAGAAGGTGGGGGACTGCTGGATGGGGTTCCCCTGACCGGACAGCCCCCACTGCTGCTGGGTTCCCTCCCGGAGCCACCAGCTCGGACGTGGAGACTGCGCCATCTTGAAGAGGAAAGTGGATGTTATTGGAAACCTGAAAATCTACAACTGCGGCACCCACCGAACAGCTGCGAACCCCAGAACACTGGTCCCCAATTGGCACAAACACACGGATTCCAAGGAGCTCTACACTCCACCACGGAAAGGTCAGATTTCGCCTGGGATAAGGTGAGGTCTCTGGTCCTGGCAGGACAGAGAAACTTGTGCACTGCGGAAGCTGGAAGACCGGGGGAAGTCTGAGCCTAGAAAAATCCGTGGCTGTTGGGGCTGGCATGATCCATGAATGTGGAAGGGGGTCCTCAGAGCTGCTAACAGAGGGGATCTCTAAAAAGCAACCCATTTTGATCTGACGCAGAAGGACAGCCTAAAAACTCTGGGAGTGTGCCAGCTGTTTGGACACAAAGGGGAAAAGGGGATTGTGCAAGCTTAGAAGCAAACCCAGAGTTCACACACTCGCACTTTCTCCACTTTGAATCCTTATTTCTGATTACTGAGCCTAATACATAGGATCACCCAGTTGGGGACACCCTAGGAGATTGCAGGGGAAAGTTGTGTTTCTGGAACCTAGTGATCAGAGCGGGGAGTGACCATCAGAGAACCAGCTCTGGAACAGCCCACTCCCACAAACCAGTATTGAGTGCCATAGGGAAAACAGGATCTAAAGCAGAGGCTAGAAAGGACCCATAGAACCGGAAGTCAACCCAGAAACACTGCCACCCAGGGGCTGAATCACAAATTGACTCCTGTGTAATCACAAACTAAGGAATACAAGAAAGTAAGACACACTGCCTGCTTAAAAATCAGGACTGGCTTACAACACTGAGGAGCAGTGGAACACAGGGAACTGCAATACTATCCTGACTGGGAAACAGGTGTGCCAAACAGAATAGAGGAAGTGAATGACCTTCACCACTGCACATTTTATTTTTATTTTTTTATTATTTTTTTCTTTTTCATCTTTTATGTAAGAAACTAATTTTTTTCTTTTTTCCTCACTTGATTTTACCTTTTTAATTATTACATTTTTATTTTCAGTATTATTACTACTACTATTTTACCTTTTTTTTCTAAAACAAGTGTCATTTTATTTTCTCTTTATTTGACTTTGAGATTAGTGTTCTACATTCTATTTTCATCTTTCCTTTAGCATCATTCTACTCTATCTCAACTCTATCTTTATGCCATCACTCTCTTCCTAAGTTTTCTCCTTTTGTTGTCCTGGTTCTCTTACCATTTTCCTGCCTTAGGTTTTCCCTATTTTTTCTTTTCCGCCCCTGTTAAAATTTCACCCTATTTATATATCTAATTTCCAATCCCCTGCTCCGAGTTCATACACACCTCTCTCTTCTCTGTCTTCACTATCCAAAAATTGTTTTTGTCTCTGTCCTTTTGTTGTTGTTTGCTCAAATGTTGATTATATCGTTTTTTTATGCTTGTTTGTGAGATTCTTTTGCTTATTATTTTTTGTTTTGTTTTCTTGTTTGCTTTGTTTTTGTTTTTTGCATCTGTTTTTCCTCACCTCGCTTGATATTAATTGTTGTTTGTAGTTTGTATTCATCTCCAGGTACTTGTTGCTGGCATTTGCTGGGATTAGTGGCTGTTCTATTGGAGTTTTCCTCCCCCATATATACAGTTTGTTCCCCTTTTCTTATTATTCTCTTTCTTTTCTCTCTTACTTTTTTTTTCCTTTTCCCAATTTCATTTTGGCACTCCTTTCTTTTTTTTCCCCTCTTTTCTTCATTCTCTCCTATCCCCTAATTTGCCTTTCTCTGGTGGTCACCTTTATTTAGGGTTATTAATATTGTGAATACATTTCTGTTCAGTTCCTGGTGTGTGGTACTTGGTTGTGTTGTATTTTGTGCCTTTAAATCAACACAGGAGAGAGAGAACTACATAACCAGACACCCGGAGAAGCAGAGACCATGGGGAGACAAAGAAACAGCCCGCATATGAAAGAAAGCCCGGCATCACCAGAAAAGGAAGTAAATGAAATGGAGGAAAGCAACCTGCCAGAGAAAGAATTCAGAGAAATGGTCATAAGGTGCCTGAAAAGAATGGAAGAAAAATTCGACAATATGAGTAAGAACCAAGAGGAAATGAAGAAGGACCAAGAAGAAATGAAAAATGACATCGCTGCTGTAAAGAACTCAATAGAAAGCATCAACAGTAGACTACAAGAATCAGAAGACTGCATCAGTGAACTAGAAGACAAGGTAGGAAAAAATACCAAAGTAGAGCAGCTTCTAGAAAAAAAAAATTAAAAAGCAGGAGGAGAGCCTAAGGGAACTTTGGGACAACAAGAAACAAAAGAAAATCCACATAATAGGGGTTCCAGAAGGAGAGGAAACTGAGCGAGGAATAGAAAACCTGTTTAAAGAAATAATGACAGAAAACTTCCCTGATATAGGGAAGAAAAAACTCACACAAATCCAGAAGCTCACAGAGTACCAAGCAAAATGAACCCCAAAAGACTGACACCAAGGCACATTATAATTAAATTGGCAAACACCAATGACAAAGTAAGAATCTTAAAAGCGGCCAGAGAGAGACAAAAAGTTACCTACAGAGGAACCCCAGTCAGATTAGCAACTGATTTCTCAACAGAAACTCATCAGGCCAGAAGGGAATGGAATGAAATATATAAAGTCATGCAAAGGAAGGGTCTGAATCCAAAAATACTGTACCCAGCAAGGCTATCAATCAAAATTGAAGGTGAAATCAGGAGCTTCACAAAGAAGGATTAAGGGAATTTATTAGCACCAAACCAGCAATGTAAGAAATGCTAAAAGGCCTGCTGTAAAAAAAAGAAACAGGAAGCGAAGAAGGAACACAGGGGTAAAGAATAAAAATAGTGACAAATAAGTACCTATCAATAATAACTTTAAATGTAAATGGATTAAAAGCCCCAATCAAAAGACACAGGATAATGAATTGGATTAGAAAACACAACCCATATATCTGCTGTCTACAAGAAACCCACCTCAGAAAAAAAGACACACACAGATTGAGGGTGAAGGGATGGAAAAAGGTTTTTCAGGCGAATGGAAATGAAAAAAAAAAAGCTGGGGTAGCAATACTTATATCTGACAAATTAGATCTCAAAGTGAAGGACATAACAAGAGATAAGGAAGGCCACTTCATAATACAAAAGGGAGCAATCCAACAAGAAGGAATAACTCTGGTAAACATATATGCACCCAATACAGGAGCACCCAAATACATAAAAAAAAACCTCCTGGATGATATCAAATGAGAAATTTACAGCAATACAATCATGGTAGGAGACTTTAATATGACACTATCACCATTGGACAAATCCTCTAAACAAAAAATCAGCAAAGAAACATCAATCCTAAATGACTCAATAGACCAGACGGAATTAATTGACATCTTCAGAACATTTCATCGCAAAGCTACAGAATATACATTCTTCTCAAGTGCACATGGCTCATTTTCAAAGATAGACCATATGTTGGGTCACAGGCAAAGTCTCTTCAAATTCAAGAAGATAGAAATCATATCAAGCATCTTCTCAGATCACAGTGGCACAAAACTGGAAATCAACTACAATAAAAACAATCCAAAAAAATCAAACACCTGGAGACTAAACAGCATGCTAATAAACAATGACTGGGTTACCAGAGAGATCAAGGAAGAAATAAAAAATATCATGGCAACAAATGACAATGAAAACACAACAATCCAAAATCTATGGGACACTGCGGGAGCAGTCTTGAGAGGAAGTTCATAGCTCTACAAGCCTACTGCAAAAAAAAAAACAAGAAACAAAGGAAATAAATTACCTAACCCTACATCTAAAAGAGTTAGAAAAAGAACAACAATAAAAGCCCAGTGTAAGCAGAAAAAAGGAAATAAAGATCAGAGCAGAGATAAACGGCATTGAGACCAAAAAAACAATACAAAAGATCAACAAAACCAAGAGCTGGTTCTCTGAAAGGATAAACAAGATTGATGAACCTCTAGCCAGGCTCACCAAGAAGCAAAGAGAGAGGACCCAAATAAACAAAATCAGAAATGAAAGAGGTGAAAGAACAACAGACCCCACCTAAATACAAAGGATGGTTAAAAAATACTACAAACAACTCTATTCCAACAAACTGGACAACCCGGAGGAAATGGACATATTCCTAGAAAAATATAACCTTCCAAAACTCAATCAGGAAGAATCTACACATCTCAATAGGCCAATAACTGTGGAAGAAATTGAAGCAGTTATCAAAAAGCTTCCAGCAAACAAAAGCCCAGGGCCAGATGGCTTCACAGGAAAATTTTACCAAACATTCAAGGAAGAACTAAAACCTATACTTCTCAGACTATTCCAAAAAATTCAAGAGGAAGGAACACCTCCAAGCTCATTCTATGAAGCCAGCATCACCCTAATACCAAAACCAGATAAAGACAACACAATGAAAGAGAATTACAGGCCAATATCCCTCATGAACATAGATGCCAAAATCCTCAACAAAATTCTAGCAAATCGGATCCAGCAGTACATCAGAAAGATCATACACCATGACTAAGTAGGGTTTATCCCAGGAATGCAAGGATGGTTCAATATCCGAAAATCAATAAATGTGATACATCACATAAACAAATTGAAAGATAAAAATCACATAGTCATATCAATTGATGCAGAAAAAGCATTTGACAAAATCCAACACCCTTTCTTGATAAAAACTCTCAACAAGGTGGGAATAGAAGGATCATACCTCAACATAATAAAAGCTATATATGATAAACCCACAGCTAACATCATACTCAATGGGCAAAAACTAAAACCATTTCCCCTAAGAACAGGAACAAGACAAGGATGCCCACTCTCACCACTCCTGTTTGACATAGTACTGGAAGTATTACCCATTGCAATTAGACAAGAAGAAGAAATAAAAGGCATCCAAATTGGAAAAGAAGAAGTAAAGCTGTCCTTATTTGCAGATGACATGATATTGTACATAAAAAACCCGAAAGACTCTATCAAAAAACTAACAGACTTAATAAATGAATTCGGCAAGGTAGCAGGATACAAAATTAACGCCAAGAAATCTATGGCATTTCTATACACCAACAGTGAACTTACAGAAAGAGAGACTAAAAAAGCAATCCCATTTTCCATCGCACCAAAATAATTAAGATACTTAGGAATAAACCTAACCAAGGAGGTAAAAGACCTATATGCGGAAAACTATAGGACACTGAAAAAAGAGATAGAGGAAGATGTAAACAGATGGAAGAACATACCATGTTCATGGATTGGTAGAATCAACATCATCAAAATGTCCATACTACCCAAAGCAATCTATAGATTCAATGCACTCCCCATTAAAATACCAACAGCATATTTCACAGACCTAGAAAGAACTCTCCAAAAATTCATCTGGAATAAAAAAAAGACCCCAAATAGCCACACCAATCCTGAGAAAGAAGAATAAAGTAGGAGGGATCTCAATACCAGATTTCAAGCTGTATTACAAAGCCACTGTCCTCAAAACAGCCTGGTACTGGCACAAGAACAGACATATAGATCAATGGAATAGAATAGAGAATCCAGATATCGACCCAAACCAATATGCGCAATTAATATTGGACAAAGGAGGCATGAGCATACAATGGAGTCAAGACAGTCTCTTCAATAAATGGTGTTGGGAAAATTGGACAGATACATGCAAAAAAATGAAACTAGATCACCAACTTACACCATACACAAAAATAAACTCAAAATGGATACAGGACTTAAATATAAGACGGGAAACCATAAAAATACTAGAGGAATCCTCAGGCAGCAAAATCTCAGACTTTGCACAGCAAAAGAAACCATCAACAAAACAACAAGAAACCCCACTGTATGGGAGAACATATTTGCAAATGGTATCACTGATAAAGGTTTAATTTCCAACATCTACAGGCAGCTTATACAACTTAATAAAAGGAAGATAAATGATCCAATAAAAAAATGGGCAACGGACCTAAATAGACACTTTTCGAAAGAAGACAGAAGGAAGGCCAAGAGACACATGAAAACATGCTCAAAGTCACTTATTATCCGAGAGATGCAAATCAAAACGACAATGCAATACCATCTCACACCTGTCAGAATGGCTATCATCAACAAATCAACAAACAACAAGTGTTGGCGAGGATGCGGAGAAAAAGGAACCCTCGTGCACTGCTGGTGGGAATGCAGACTGGTGCAGCCACTGTGGAGAACAGTATGGAGTTTCCTCAAAAAACTGAAAATGGAACTCCCATTTGACCCAGTAATCCCACTCCTAGGAATATATCCTAAGAAACCAGAAACACCAATCAGAAAGGATATATGCACCCCTATGTTCATAGCAGCACAATTTACAATAGCTAAGATTTGGAAACAGCCTAGGTGCCCGTCAGCAGATGACTGGATCAGAAAACTATGGTACATCTACACAATGGAATACTATGCTGCCATAAAAAAGAAGGAATTACTACCATTTGTAGACACCTGGATGGAATTAGAGAACATTATGCTAAGTGAAATAAGCCAGTCAATGAAAGAAAAATACCACATGATCTCACTCATTTAGGGATAATGAAAAACATTATAAACTGATGAACCAAAAGATAGTTACAGAGTCAGTAAAGCATCAAACAGAGTGCCTAATTACAGCGGTAAGATTAGGGAGAGGTGGGGGAAATAAGAGATCAACTGAAGGACTTGTATGCATGCATATAAGAGTAACCAACGGATGCAAAACATTGGGGGGTGAGGACAGGTATGGGAGTGGGGGGGGGGCAATGGTAAGATATGTACACATATAATACCTTAATAAAAATTTGAAAAAAAAAAAAGAAGCAAAGAGAGAGGACCCAAATAAACAAAATCAGAAATGAAAGAGGTGAAAGAACAACAGACCCCACCTAAATACAAAGGATGGTTAAAAAATACCACAAACAACTCTATTCCAACAAACTGGACAACCCGGAGGAAATGGACATATTCCTAGAAAAATATAACCTTCCAAAACTCAATCAGGAAGAATCTACACATCTCAATAGGCCAATAACTGTGGAAGAAATTGAAGCAGTCATCAAAAAGCTTCCAGCAAACAAAAGCCCAGGGCCAGATGGCTTCACAGGAGAATTTTACCAAACATTCAAGGAAGGACTAAAACCTATACTCCTCAGACTATTCCAAAAAATTCAAGAGGAAGGAACACCTCCAAGCTCATTCTATGAAGCCAGCATCACCCTAATACCAAAACCAGATAAAGACAACACAATGAAAGAGAATTACAGACCAATATCCCTCAAGAACATAGATGCCAAAATCCTCAACAAAATTCTAGCAAATCAGATCCAGCAGTACATCAGAAAGATCATACACCATGACCAAGTAGGATTTATCCCAGGAATGCAAGGATGGTACAATATCCGAAAATCAATAAACGTGATACATCACATAAACAAATTGAGAGATAAAAATCACATAGTCATATCAATTGATGCAGAAAAAGCATTTGACAAAATCCAAAACCCTTTCTTGATAAAAACTCTCAACAAGGTGGGAATAGAAGGATCAGACTTCAACATAATAAAAGCTATATATGATAAACCCACAGCTAACATCATACTCAATGGGCAAAAACTAAAACCATTTCCCCTAAGAACAGGAACAAGACAGGGATGCCCACTCTCACCACTCATGTTCAACATAGTACTGGAAGTATTAGCCATTGCAATTAGACAAGAAGAAGAAATAAAAGGCATCCAAATTGGAAAAGAAGAAGTAAAGCTGCCCTTATTTGCAGATGACATGATATTGTACATAAAAAAACCAAAAGACTCCATCAAAAAACTAATAGACTTAATAAATGAATTTGGCAATGTAGCAGGATACAAAATTAATGCCAAGAAATCTATGGCATTTCTATACACCAATAGTGAACCTACAGAAAGAGAGACTAAAAAAGCAACCCCATTTACCATCGCACCAAAAAAATTAAGATACCCAGGAATAAACTTAACTAAGGAGGTAAAAGACCTATACTTGGAAAATTACACGACACTGAAAAAAGAGATAGAGGAAGATGTAAACAGATGGAAGAACATACCATGTTCATGGATTAGTAGCATCAACATCATCAAAATGTCCATACTACCCAAAGCAATCTATAAATTCAATGCAATTCCCATTAAAATACCAATGGCGTATTTCACAGACCTAGAACGAACCTTCAAAAAATTCATCTGGAATAAAAAGAGACACCGAATAGCTGCAACAATCCTGAGAAAGAAGAACAAAGTAGGGGGGATCTCAATACCAGATATCAAGCTGTATTACAAAGCCACGGTTCTTAAAACAGCCTGGTACTGGCACAAGAACAGACATATAGATCAATGGAATACAATAGAGAACCCAGAAATCAACCCAAACCACTATGCCCAATTAATATTTGACAAAGGAGGCATGAACATACAATGGAATCAAGACAGTCTATTCAACTAATGGTGTTGGGAAAATTGGACAGATACATGCAAAATTGAAACTAGATCACCAACTTTCACCATACACAAAAATAAACTCAAAATGGATAAAGGACTTAAACATAATACAGGAAACCATAAAAATACTAGAGGAATCCACAGGCAGAAAAATCTCAGACATATGTTAAAGGAACTTCTTCACTGATACTACCCCTAGGGCAATGGAAACTAAAGAGAAAATAAACAAATGGGACTACATGAAAATAAAAAGCTTTTGCAACAGCAAAGGAAACCATCAATAAAACAACAAGAAAGCCCACTGCATGGGAGAACATATTTGCCAATGATATCAACAATAAGGGTTTAATCTCCGACATTTACAGAGAACTCATACAACTTAACAAAAAGAAGATAAACAACCCAATCAAAAAATAAGCAACTGATCTAAATAGACACTTTTCGAAAGAAGACAGAAGGAAGGCCAAGAGACATATGAAAACATGCTCAAAGTCACTAATCATCACAGAGATGCAAATCAAAACAATGCGGTACCATCTCACACCTATCAGAATGGCTATTATCAACAAATGAACAAATGACAAGTGCTGGCGAGGATGTGGAGAAAAAGGAACCCTCTTGCACTGCTGGTGGGAATGCAGACTGGTGCAGCCACTGTGGAGAACAATATGGAGTTTCCTCAAAAAACTAAAAATGGAACTCCCATTTGACCCAGTGATTCCACTTCTAGGAATATATCCCAAGAAACTAGAAACACCAATCAGAAAGGATATATGCACCCCTATGTTCATAGCAGCACAATTCACCATAGCTAAGATTTGGAAACAGCCTAAATGCCCATCAGCAGATGAGTGGATTAAAAAACTGTGGTATATCTACACAATGGCATACTACACTGCGGTAAAAAAGGAGTTCCTACCATTTGCAACAACATGGATGGAGATGGAGAGTATTATGTTAAGTGAAATAAGCCAGGCAGAGAAAGATAAATATCACATGATCTCACTCATTTGTGGAATATAATGAACGGCATAGATTGATGAACAAGAACAGAACCAGAGACTGAGAAATGTCGATCAGAACCTCAAACCTCAGGGAAGGAGGGGGTCGGTGGGAGTAAGGGGGAGAGATCAACCAAGGGACTTGTGTGCATGCAAATGAGCCTAATCAATGGTCACAGACAACAGGTGGGTGCGGCATGAGTAGGGGGTGGGGGGAAATGGGTGAATAAGGACACATATGTATAAAAATAATAAAATTAAAAAATAAAATAAAAATAGAAAAGAAATTGTGAGGTAACCAGAACCCCAAGAACACCTGAGAACGTCTTTCTTGCCATGCTAGCAGTCATCAGCTGGATGGTAATATTACCTGGGGCAAATGGGGAAGTATTTTGGACTTATGATCCTGACCCTTCATGGGTAAGAGCCCTTACGTGGGCTGATCCCCCACCTAATGTAGTCACCAATAATACCAAACACCTAGGTCATCCAGGAGGACCATGGGTGGGGCTAGGAAGTATAATTACACAGGGGTCACCACCCAGCTTCCTTTTTGTATGACACAAAATCAAACCACTGCTCCTTTGTGTGTAAAATTAAAGAGAGGTTTCTAGCTTGCGTGGACACCAAAGGAAGGGGCTATCACTACCTGCTCCTGGGAGAGGTGCAGAAAATGTAACTAAGACCCTGTCTATACAAAAAGAAATTGACATCCAGTTTGAAATGGAATTGCCATGGCCTAGAGCAAAGAATATCCTTACATGATATTATTCTACAATCTCATTATAATTTTTCCCAGATTTGTATTACCCCATTACCTATAATAGTACCTCGCACCCTTGGGAATCAATAAAAAATCATCTTTTTGGTGCTTGGAGACAAAGGTAACACATCTGTTGGTATTTCAGAATCACAACAGCATAATGTACAATTATACCAAACAAACTTACAAACTAATTCTTTGAATGTCTGGCAGCAATTTAAAAAGGACATGAAGGTATTTAATCCCTTCCACTGTACAGAGGGCCCCCTGGGAAGGCACCAGAGCATTCTATATTGGCCCCTCTTGTCCCTTTAGCCAAGAGGGACCCTCTTTTCACAATCCAATTGCCCACAGCTGTTGCCTGAGCTTTCTGTTCATCCTGAGGTTGAAGCCTCGTGGTGGCTGGTACCATGGATCTGTCTCTCGCCCAGTGGGGTGAGCTGGGCCCTCCCCGGAGAAGAAACCTGGGTTCCCCAAAATATGTGATCTGTGCCCGGGGCCCCGCCGGCAGGTGAGGGAATCCCAAGGCAGGTGCTGGGCATGGAGGCCATGGGGGCATAGGTCACCAAGGAGACAGAACTGAACCTCACATCACCCTGCTTGGCCCCAGAGGATGGCTGGTTAGCCAGAGACGGGTAAGATTCCTCAGGGAAAGAACAATCTAAGACAGGCACAATCACAGAGGGGCCATCAGGAGAGAACGTGGGAGTCAACAGAGGTGGGGCACAGACCCTCACCCCCCCCCCTGCAACTTTGCAGGGGCCTGAACCCTCACCCCTTCTGAGGGAGGTCTCCTGCCCCCATGGCTGCTTCGCTTCCCATGCCCAGCTCAGATCAGGACCCAGGTAACAGACAGAGACTTGGCCGACAGCAGCTGTCCTCTCACTGCAACAAGACTTGTTTGAGTTGTCTTGTACCCATGGTGTGGGGAAGTGGATTTTTGATATCTAAATCCAGCCTAGCACCAGGAATGTTCAGGGCCTACTCAAGAAGGCAAATAATCCTTCCCACTAATATTTACAGGGTAAAATAAGATTGTTGACAGAGTATTAAATTTGACAGTAAAATAGTAGTCAAGTTCTCAGACTAATTTAAATTGGCTAATTGAAATAAGCAAATATTCTAGAAAAATTAATGGTACTGGACAAAAAGCTGTTCTTAAAGTGTTAACTAAAATTTTTATTGGTAGTTCATCTCATGGTAAAATTGTGTAACATGTAATGAACCTAAAGCAGTTCTATTTTAGTGCAAAAAATTAAAATTTAAAAGCTATCAAGACTACATTATAAAATTTCCTAAAGCCTCTTAATATTTAAATCAAAAAAAGGGGGGACAGTAGAAGAATATCATGTAAGGAAAAATATCCTGTAAGTAAATTACATCTAGAAAATTTTTACTTTAGAAAATTAACTTTCATTTGTAATGCTAACAGCAAGACACCCATGAAAAACACACATGGTGTCAAAACAAGCCAAAGGAAAATCGTTTGGGCAAAAAAATGAAAAAGGATCCCAAGTCAAATTTATAAAAAAAGATTCCTTTATTAACCTTTGATCGAGAATATGTTTGTGTATTTTCAGAAAACAACTCCAAGACCATGTGGATTCCTGCAACAGAGAGGAATTGCTCCAGCCATGAAGACAGAAGAGAAACAGTCCAGAGATGGAAGACTCTGATGATGCCTCGCCATACTAGCAGTCAGCAGCTGTGCATCGCTGAAGGTTGCCCAGGACCAAACCAGAGAGGGTCGGACCTGCATTACCACCATTTGTCCACCATCCAGAACTGAAATATCATTGCTGACATGTACACATAAGGAACTGTTTGACATTAAAATTGGGACTCAAAAGAACTGTTGGCCCAGAAAGAAACTCACTACAGACTGATTCATTTGCCTCTCAGCATAACCATTATTGCTTGTCCCATTTTCAGTTCTTATAAGTGTATTTCTAGTATCACATGATCTCACTCATCTAGGGGAAATAATGAACAACATAAACTGATGAACAAAAACAGATCCGGAGACAGGGAAGCATCGATCAGACTCTCAAACCTCAGGGAAGGTAGGTGAGGGTGGGGGTAAGGGGGAGAAATCAACCAAAGGACTTGTATGCATGCATATAAGTCTAACCAGTGGTCATGGACAACAGGGGGGTGGGGGCATGTATGGGGAAGGGTTCGGAAGGGGAATGGGGGGATGAGCACAAACATGTGATACCTTAATCAATAAAGAAATTTTTTAAAAAAAGACTGGTAGGAGGGGTGGAGACATGGACAGGCAGGTTCCCCTCCCACAGTGTGGCCATTAAGAATAGGGAGGAATATCTCAGCTGCAGAGGGCCCCCTGGAGAGCAAAATGTCCCAGCCCCACACCTGGCTTCCCAGCCTGGGCACCAGCACTGGAACACGGTCCCCATAACAGCTGGCTGTGAAACCAATGGAGATTGCATCTGAATGAGACAAAGTGCTTCTGAAGTCGTAGGCATCCCTCTTGAGGGGCTGCACATAGACTCACTCACTTACAGACTCATTCATTCTGAGCTCCAGTGTGAGAACAATAGCTCAAAGAGGGCAAGGAACAAATAGGGAGGAACATTGATCGGCTTCAGGGCAAGGGCTGGAAGTGGAAGGGTCAGGATGGCTCTCTTCTGGACAAAAGAGCTGGCAGGTGTCATTGCTCCTTTCTTGACCCTTATCCCATCCAGTCAGCAGGTGCACATATGCACCAAATCTGATCTCTATTAACACTATTGCCCTGCCCTGGTGATTCCCTGAGACCCTGCCCACCCAACTCATGAGACCGACCCAAGCTGCTTCCAGCAGCCTTGTCACACAAGTGGCCCGCCTTGGCTCATGCTGCAGACTTTTCTAAAAACCCTCAAAAGTCCACAAATTGCAAACAAGCAGCACCTAGCCTTAGCATGCCCTCTACCTCTTGCAAAGCAGCCCTGAGCACAGCACAAGCAGTGACCTGTCTTAACTTGCATTATAACTCCCAGCAGGTGGCCCCAAGCCTGGCATAAGCTAAGGCCAGTGTTGGTCTGGAAGGTGGCTTCAACTAAGCAGCCAAAAACCTAGCACAAGCAACTGGCCTTGGCCAGCATCACGGTGCCCATCAAAGTGCACCAAGCTGCATTAGTTGCATCCAGTCTCTGTTCACAGGATAAGCTCTCCCAGTGTTTCCAAGTCCAACATAAACAGCAACCAACTGAAGATGACTTTGTAGCACCCACCAGGAAGCCCCAAGCTCAGAAAAAAACAGCAGTTGAACTCTCACACTGAAGCCCTCTCAACAACAGCTTCCAGAACCAACACACTGAGTGGCCAGTTTCAGACCATCATAGCACCACCTATCCAACTCCACAAATGCCACACCCAAAGGGCAGACTCAGGTGGCACCAGAGTCTTGCTAAAGTCACTCTCATTCAGTGGGGTCAGCTCCTGCACAACAGCTTGTCCACTGTGTCACAGCCAGCCCTCACAGCCAGTCAGCCTAAAGGTCAATCCCACCAACTATAGTGTCAATAGCAATCAAGGCTCAACTATAACAGGTGGTCATACACAACCCACACAGGGCAAACACCTGGAGCACCCAGTTCAGATGACCAGGGAGACTGCAACACTGGACCCCATAGGACACGTACTATGTAAGGCCACCCTGCCAAGACTTGGAGACATAGCAAATCTACCTAATATATAGAAACAAACATAGAGAGGCTGTAAAAATGGGGAGATAAAGAAACATGTCCCAGATGAAAAGAAAAAAAGGACAAAATGGAATGGAGACAAGCCATCTACCATCTCCAGAGTTCACACCACTGGTTATAGGATGCTCAATGAGTTTAGGTGACGAATAGATGAACTCACTTAGAACCCCACAAAAATATAGAAACCATAAAAAAGATCCAGTCATAAATAAAAAATAAAAGAAATGAAAAATAT
Source organism: Plecotus auritus (assembly GCF_963455305.1). Taxonomy (NCBI): domain Eukaryota; kingdom Metazoa; phylum Chordata; class Mammalia; order Chiroptera; family Vespertilionidae; genus Plecotus; species Plecotus auritus. Next base: position 98,067,511 of record NC_137776.1, read on the forward strand.
ATTAGAGAGAATCAATATCAGATTAGATAAAGCAGAGGATCAAATCAGCAATTGGGAAGTCAAGTTAGCAGAAAATGCCTACTCAGAACACCAAAAAGAAAACAAATTTTTAAATATAAGGAGAGTTTTAGGTACTTTGTGGACAGCATCAAGCATACCAACATTCACTTCAAAGGGGTACAAGAAGGAGAAGATAGAGAAAATAAAGTTTAAAACCTATTTGAAGAAATAATAACTAAAATTTTTTTCTAATCTGGCAAAGGAAATAAACATACAAGCCCAGGAAGCACAGAGTCCCAAACAAGATGAACCCAAAGACACATCATAGTTAAAATATAAAAGGTTGAAGACAAAAAAAGAATCCTAAAAGTAGTAAGAGAAAACCAGTTAGTCATGTACAAGGGAGCTCCCTTAAGATTGTCAGCTGATTTTCAACAGAAATTTTGCAAGCCAGCAGGGAGTGGCATAAAATAGTCTAAGTGATGAAAAGCAAAGACCTACAACCAAGATACTCTACATAGCAAGGCTATCATTTATAATTGAAGGATTGATAAAGAGTTTTCCAGAGAAATAAAAGGTCAAAGGAGTTCATCAGCACTAAACTAGTATTACAAGAAATGTTTAAGTAGAAAAGATTTAAAAAATAGGAAAAAAATTTTCACTAACAAAGGCAAACACAATAAAAACAGTAGACTATCCACTACAAAAATAGTAAAAAGGTTAAAAGTAGAAAGATCATGTGTAATTATAATAATAAGTTACGGGATAAACAAAAAAGAAGTAAAAAAATAATGATAAAAACATAAATGTGGAGGGGGTGAGTAAAAATTGTAGTGATTTTAGAATGTGTTCAGACTTAAGCAAACATCAACTTAAACTGCATTAAATATTGTTTAGTATATATGAAACACATGGTAACCAAAATAAAAAATCTTCAAGAGATATGCAAGAAATAAAGAAAAAAAGATATCTGAATACAACACTACAGAAAGAGCAGGGGAATAAGAAAGGAGCATAGAGGAACCATAAAAATTCAGAAAACAATCAATAAAATGGCAATAACTACATACGTATCCAGAATTACTTTAAATAAATAGATTAAATGCTCCAATCAAAAGTTATAGGGTGGCTGAAAGGATAAGAAAATAAAATCCATACAAGACAGCCAATTCAGATCAAAGACACACAAACTGAAAGTAAAGGCATAGAAAAGATATTTCACACAATTGAAAAAAAATGTTGGGGTAACAGTACTTATATTAGACAAAATAGGTTTTAAAACAAAGACTATAATAAGAGCCAATGAAGGGCATTTCACAATAATAAAGGAATTGATAAACAAGGACATAATTCTCACAAACAACTATGCACCTAAGGTAGGAGCACCTAAATATATAAAGAAAATATTGCTGGACATAAAGGGAACGATTAACAGTAATATAGTAATACTAAGGGTCTTAAACACCCCATTCACATCAATGGGCTATTCAATCGTATAGACAGAAAATCATTTAAGTGGCCTTAAATGACACAGAAAACCAGGTGGACTTCAGCAATATTTTTTTGACATTGCCCCTAAAAGGAGGAGAATACATATTCTTTTCAAGGATACATTGAACATTTCCCATGAAACATTTTCCAGGTTAGACCACAAAACAAGACTCAATAAATTTTAAAAGATTATAAATATATCAAGCATCTTCTCTGATCACTATAGTATGAAACTAAAAATCAATTACATAAGGAAAAACAAACCACACAAACACTTGAAACCAAAATAACATGCTTCTAAACAATGAATGGGTTAAACACAAGTACAAGGAAGAAATAAAAAGATGCCTTGAGACAAATGAAAATATAGACATAATGAGCCAAATTTTATGGGACACAGTCAAAGCAGTTTTAAGAGGGAAATTTATGCAATATAAGTCTATCTCAAGAGACAAGAAAAAATCTCAATATAACCTTATACCTAAAAGAACTAGAAAAAGAAAAACAAAGCCCAAAGTAAGTAGAAGGAATGAAATAATAATGATCAGAGTGGAGATAAATTAAATAGTCTAAAAAGGCAATAGAAAGATCAATAGGTAATGCATATATGCATACATGTTCTTTGGTTAATTTCTTCCCACTCCCTACTGTCCTTCCCTTCCTTCTAAGGTTCATCAGTGTGTTTTGTTTCCATGCCTCTGATTCTGTTTTATTCATCAGTTTATTTTTTTTCATTAGATTCTTTGTTCATTTATTTTGATTTTTAGATTCAATTGTTGATAGCTATATATTTATTGCCATTTTATTGTTCTTCTTCTCCTCCTCCTCCTCCTTCTTCCTCTTCTTCTTCTCCTCCTCTTTTTCTTAAAAAAGACCTTCAACATTTCATGTAATACTGGTTTAGTGATGATGAACTCCTTTAGCTTTTTTCTTGTATGTGAAGTTCTTTGTCTGACCTTCAATTCTAAAGGATAGCTTTGCTGGGTAGAGTAATCTTGGTTGTAGATCCTTGCTATTCATCACTTTCAATATTTCTTGCCACTCCCTTCTGACCTGCAAAGATTATGTTGAGAAATCAGCTGACTCTTGCTGCTTTTAAGATTCTCTCTTTGGCATTTTAAATATGATGTGTCTTGGTATGGCCCTCTTTGGGTTCCTCTTGTTTGGGACTCTCTGCACTTCCTGGACTTGTAAGTTTATTTCTTTCACGAGTTAGGGGAAGTTTTCTGTCACTATTTCTTCAAAATAAGTTTTCAATATCTTTCTCTCTCTCTTCTCCTTCTGGCACCCCTATAATGTGAATGTTGGTATGCTTGAAGTTGTCCAAGAGGCTCCTTACACTATCTGCATTCTTTTTTCTCTTCCAATTGTGTGTTTTGTGCTTTCTCATATTCCAAATTGCTGATTTTATTCTTGGCATCCTCTACTGTTGATTTCCTGTAAGTTATTCATTTCAGTTAGTGTATCCTTCACTTCTGACTGATTCTTTTCCATGTCTTTGATGTTCTCACTAATTTCCTTGAAATTCTCACTAAGTCTCTTGAAGCTCTCATTAAGTATTTTTAAAAAATTCTTTATTGTTGAAAGTATTACAGATTCCCCCTTCCCTCCCCATTGTCCTCTTAACCCTGCCCCCATCCACCAGCCCTGCCTTCACTCCCCCCCCCCGCCATTGTCTATGTCCATTGGTTATGCTTCTATGCATACAAGCTCTTTGGTTATCACTTATGCCCCCACCTACCCACCCTATTTTTTCAGATATAAGTATTGCTACCCTAAATTTTTTTCATTTCCATTTGCCTAAAAAATTTTTTCCCATCTTCACTTTCCATATGTGCTAGTACTTTGTTTTGAGGTGGGTCTCTTGTACACAGCATATATATGGGTCATAATACTATTTAACCAAGGAGTTAAAAGACCTGTACTCAAATAACTATAAGACATTGAAGGAAAAAAAAAACTGAAAAAGACACAAATAAATGGAAGCATATATCGTGCTCATGATAAGAAGAATTGACATTGTTAAAATGTCTATGCTATCTGCTGGGAGCTAATTCCAGTAGGTCATAAGTGCAAGAAGTTCATCAAAAGGTTGGTGGACCTTGAGGCTTCAGCAGGGCTGAAGATACATATTATTGCCTACTGGAATAGCTGAAAGCATTTCCCCAAACCTGAAAATCTGCATATATTATTGCCTGCTATTGGAACAGCCAAAGGCAGTTCCCCCAACCTGACAATGCCTACTGTATACCAAACCTTACCTTTGATATGTATATCTGCTTTACTTTAGGGCAATTTGTGTTAATAAAACGCTAAGGGTCCAGAGACTCAAAGCACTTGTTTACTGAAGCTAGGTCTACTCTGGCTCCCCAAAATGCCTTCCAAATTTATATTTCATGTCTAGTCTCTTTATTAATCTCCAGATTCCTGAACCCTTCTAGATGCTGAGAAACACCCTGACAGCTACCCAAAGCAATCTATACATTTAATGTAATCAATACCAAAATACCAATAGCATTTCTCACGGAAGTAAAATAAATAATCCTAAGATAGAACCAAGATGGTGGCATAGGTAAACATGGTATTCACCACCTCCCACAACCTCATCAAAATTACAACTAAAATACAAAATAACCATCATTTAGAACAACCTGAAATCTGGCTGAATGGAAGTCCTACAACTAGAGAAGTAAAAAAGAAAGCACATTGAGTCTGGTAGGAGGGGTGGAGGTGAAGAATGGGCTGGTCTGACACCACACGTGGTGTTTCTTTAATTGAGAGGGATATCTAGGCTGTGAAAGCCTCCCTTGAGGAGCAAGGGGGTCCCAGCCCCACACTAGACCATTCATCCCAGGGTTCCAGCGCTGTTAAGAGAAGCCCATGTAACTTTGGCTATATAAACCAGCAGGGATTGAAGCTGAGTGACACGGAGACTGCTGGATCCCCAGGCAGTTCCTCATAAAGAGCCAGTGCACAGACTTCCTCAATTCCCTCTGAGCTCACGTGCTGGGGCAGTGGCTTGGTGGAATCCAGGGACAGACAGGGAGGAATTGGATAGTCTGGCATTGGAGCAAGAACTTGGGGGCAGCTTTCTCCAGTCAGGGGTCATTGTTCCTATGCTGAGACCTCCCCACTACAGAGCTGACTGTCAGGCACCATATCTGTCAGGCATCAACCTGGATCACATTGTTCGCACCACCCTGGTAATTCCTTGAGACACTGCCCCACCCAATTTGAAGTCCCAATGGATTTTCCATATGAAAGGCCTGTCCTGGCTCAGGCTTCAGACTTTCCTAAAAGCTCTCAAACAAACAGCAGCTGGCATCAGCGTGTCCCATACCGCTCAATAAGAGCCCCAGACCTGGCACTAGCAGCAGCCTGCCTTGCTTCACAGCTTGGCCTCTCCTCGGCACTTCCAAGCCCAACACAAGTAGCAGCCATCTGCAGATTGCTCTGTAGCTCCTGAAGGATGGTCTCAGGTAGAGCACAGGAAGTGATTGACTTTGCACTTCTTGTGTGTGTGGGGGGGGGGCGGGGGGAGAGTCAGAGCCAGTGCACCTGGTGGACAGCTTCAGACCATACCAGATTACAACTCTACACATCCACAAGCAACACACTCAAGGGTCAGACTCAGTGTGCACCAAAGCCCCACTGATGCAAATCCTGCACCATAGGGGTGTCTCCTGCACAGAAGCTCTTCCATTGCAGACACAGCTGGTACCCACAGCCAATTGGCCTTGAGGTCAATTTCTCCCAGTGACACCAATAGCAATCAAGGCTCAACTACAACAAAACAGTGTATACAGCCCACACAGGGGCACACCTAGAGTGCCCAGCTCTATGTAATACATAGAAACAAACATAGGGAAGCAGCTGAAATGTGGAGACAAAGAAACATGTCACAAATGAAAGAACAGAAGAAATATCCAGAAAAAAGAAATAAATGAAATGTAAACAAGCCAACTACTAGATACAGAGTTCAAAACAATGGTTATTAGAATGCTTAATAAGAAAGAATCAACATGGTGGCTGACAGGACAGCAAGGAGGGGAGAGTGTAAGAGTAAAGAAGTGACAGGGGCATGTGTAGATGTGTGTTGTATGTGAGTGGGTGAATGAGGGACAGTTAGATATCTCAGGAGTCCCAGGGACTGGCAGATCAGGCTGTCCTAGACAGAAAGCCCCTGCTACTACTGTAGGCACTCCCAGGGCAGTGTGGCCATAACAAGAGATAAGGAAGGCTACTTCATAATACTAAAGAGATTGATACATCAAGAGGATATAACTCTGGTAAACATATATGTACCCCATACAGGAGCACTCAAATACATAAAAAACCTTCTGGAAGATATCAAGGGAGAGATCAACAGCAATATAATCATAGTAGGAAACCTTAATACCCCATTGACATCACTGGAAAAATCTTCTAGACAAAAAATCAACTAAGAAACATCCATCCTAAACAACTCACTAGATCAGATGGAACTAATTGACATCTTCAGAATATTTCACCCCAAAGCTATGGAATATACATTCTTCTCAAGTGCACACAGGACATTTTCAAAGATAGACCATATATTAGGACACAGGCAAAAGCTCTTCAAATTCAAGAGGATTGAAATCATATCAAGCATCCTCTCAGATCATAATGGCATAAAATTAGAAATCAACTACAATAAAAACAATCATAAAAAAAATCAAACACTTGGAGGCTAAATAACATGCTATTAAACAATGATTGGGTTACCAAAGAGATAAAAGAAGAAATTAAAAAAACATCCTGGAGACAAATGACAATGAAAACAAAACAACCCAAAATCTATGGGACACATTGAAAGCAGTCCTGAGAGGGAAGTTCATAGCAATATAGGCCTATCTCAAAAAATAAGAAAAACTTGTAATAAATTATCCAACCTATAACTTAAAGAATTAGAAAGAGAGCAACAAGAAAATCCCATAGTAAGCAGAAGGAAAGAAATAATAAAGATCAGAGTAAAAATAAGTGACATAGAGACCAAATATAAGTGACATAGAGACCAAAATATTAATTAATTAATTAATTAATTAATTAATACAAAAGATCAATAGAACCAAGAGCTGGTTCTTTGAAAGGATAAACAAGATTGATGAACTTCTAGCCAGGCTCACCAAGAAGCAAAGAGAGAGGACCCAAATAAACAAAATCAGAAATGAAAGACGTGAAGTAACCACCGACCCCACAGAAATACAAAGGATTGTTAAAAAAATACTATGAACAACTCTACTCCAACAAAATGGACAACCTAGATGAAATGGACATATTCCTAGAAAAATACAACCTTCCAAAACTCAGTCAGAAAGAATAAAAAAAAATGAATAGGCCGATAACTACTGAGGAAATTGAAGCATTAAGCAAAAAACTTCCAGCAAACAAAAGCCCTGGGCTTCACAGGGGAGTTTTACCGAACATTCAAAGAACTAAAACCTACCCTCCTCAGACTATTCCAAAAAATTCAAGAAGAAGTACTTCCAAGCTCTTTCTATGAAGCAAGCATTATCCTAATCCCAAAACCAGATAAAGACACTACAAAGAAAGAGAATTACAGGCCATTATCCCTGATAAACATAGATGCAAAAATCCTCAACAAAATATTAGCAAATCACATCCAACAATACATTAAAAAGATCATACACCATGACCAAGTGGGATTTATTCCAGGGATGCAAGGCTGGTACAATATCTGCAAATCAATAAACATGATACATCACATAAACAAATTTAGAGATAAAATCCATATAATCATATTAATTGATGCAGAAAAAAACATTAAACAAAATCCAACACCCATCCTAATATATAAAAACCCTGGGTCCACAATGACCAGGAGGCTCAACCAACCAGATGTCAGTCCTGCAGTCAGCGCTGGGTTGCCACTATAGCTGCAGACACAGTGACCCAGCAGTGACTGGCCTGAAGAGAGAAGAAGGGTCTGATCTGTTGATCAGCACTTGCCTCTCTCTTTAGCTCCAGGCCTAGTCAGCAGCCACACCTCCATTTCTCTCCAGGCCTCCATTGGGGCTGCTGATCAGCCCTGCCTTTCTGATCAGGCCCTATTGATAGGCCCAGAGACCCTGACTGGCATAGAAACTGACCAATCAGAACCAAATTGGCCGGCAGAGAGGGCAGTTGGAATGAGATCAGGTCTGCAGGGGAGGGCAGTTGGGAATGAGATCAGGTCGGCAAGGGAGGGCAGTTAGGGGTGATCAGGCAGGCAGAGGCAGTTAGGGGTGATCAGGCCAGCAGGGAAGGGCAGTTGGGGGTGAGATCAGGCCGTCAGAGAAGGCAGTTGGGGGCGATCAGGCTGGCAGAGGAGGGTAGTTGGGTACAAGTAGGCCGGCAGGGGAGGGCAATTGGGGATGAGATCAGGCTGGCAGGGGAGGGCAGTTGAGGGCAAGATTAGGCCAGCAGGGGAGGGCAGTTGGGGGCAATCGGTCCATCAGGGGAGCAGTTAGGTGTTAATCAGGCCATCAGAGGAGTGGTTAGGGGGTGATCAGGCTGACAGGCAGAAGTGGTTAGGAGCAATCAGGCAGGCAGGCAGGCTAGCGGTTAGGAGCCAGCAGTCCCAGGCTGTGAGAGGTATATCTGACTGCCGGTTTAGGCCTGATCCCTGTGCACAAATTTTGTGCACCAGGCCTCTAGTTATTGATAAAAACCCTCAGCAAAGTGAGAATAGAGGGAGCATATCTCAACATGATAAAAGCCATATATGACAAACCTACTTAACAGACAAAATTAAAACATTTCCCCTAAGAAAAGGAACAAGACAGGGATGTCTGCTTTCACCACTCTTACTCATCATAGTACTGGAAATCCTAGCCACAGTGATCAGACAAGAAGAAAACATAAATGCACCCAAATTGGAAAAGAGGGAGTAAAAGTGTCATTTTCAGATGACATGATATTGTACATAGAAAACCCCAAAGACTCCACCAAAAAACTACTAGATTTAATAAATGAATTGGGCAATGTAACAGGACACAAAATTAACACCCAGAAATGGCATTTTTATACGCCAATAATGAATTCTCAGAAAGAGGAACTAAACAAATAATCCCATTTACCATTGTAACAACAACAACAAAAAAAGATATTTAGAAATAAACTTAACCAAGGAGATAAAAGACCTATTCTCGGAAAACTACAGGCCACTGAAAAAAGAGATAGAGGAAGATATAAACAAATGGAAGAATATACTGTGTTTATGGATTGGTAGAATCAACATCATTAAAATGCCCATACTACTCAAAGCAATCTATAGATTCAATGCAATCCCTATTAAAATACCAACAGCATATTTTACAGGTCTAGAACAAATATTCCAAAAATTTATGTGGAACCACAAAAGACCCTGAATATCTGCAGCATTTTTGAGAAAGAAGAACAAAGTCAGAGGGAATCACAATACCAGACAATCTCTTCAATAAATGGTGTTGGGAAAATTGGTCAGATACATGCAAAAAAATGAAACTAGACCACAAACTTACACCATATACAAAAATAAACTCCAAATGGAAAAGGACTTAAACGTAAGATAGGAAACCATAAAAATCTTAGAAGAATTCATAGGCAGTAAAATCTCAGCCATCTCTCTTAATGATAGGGCAAAGGAAACCAAGGGAAAATCAACAAATGGGACTACATCAAAATAAAAAGCTTCTGCACAGCAAAAGAAGCCATCAACAAAATGAAAAGGGAATCCACTGTATGGAAGAATATATTTGGCAATGATACATCTGATAAAGATTTAACATCCAAAGTATATAAGGCCAAGAGACAGATGAAAACATGCTCAAAGTCACTGATCATCAGAGATGCAAATTAAAACGACAATGAAGTATCATCTCACACCTGTCAGAATGGCTATCATCAACAAATCAACAAACGACAAGTGTTAGTGAGAATGTGGCAAGAAGGGAACCCTAGTACACTGCTGGTGGGAATGCAGATTGGTGCAGTCATTATGGAAAACAGTATGGAGTATCCTCAAAAAATTAAACATGGAGCTTTCATTTGACCCAGTGATCCCACTTCTAGGACTACATCCTAAGAAACCCAAAGCACCAGTCAGAGAGAATGTATGCACCCCAATCTCCATAGCAGCACAATTTATAATAGCTCAGAGCTGGAAACAGCCCCAGTGCCCATCAGTAGATGAGTGGATAAAAAAGCTGTGGTAGATTTACATCATGGAATACTATGCAGCACTAAAAAAAGAAGGATATCTTACCTTTTGAGACAGCATGAAGGGACCTGGAGAGCATTTTGCTAAGCGAAATAAGCCAGTCAGAGAAAGACAAGTATCACATGGTCTCACTCATTTGTGGAATCTAATGAACAAAATAAACTGATGAACAAAATAGTTCTGGAGACATAGAAGCATAGAACAGACTGTAGAACCTAAGAGGCAAGGCGGGGGAGGGTGGTGGATGTGTGGGAAGAGATCAAGGAACTTGTATGCATATATGCATAACCCATGGATGCAGACAATAGGGCAGTGGGGGTGGGCTAGAAGGGGTCAATGGGATAAAAAGGGGACATATGTAATACTTTCAACAATAAAGATTTAATAAAATAAAATAAAATCAATGGAAGAATGTTCCCGGGTAAGAACAAAAAGAAATGGCAAAAATGCACAAATCCAGTTTTTGTATTTTTCTATAATGAGTGACTTCTAGAAAAGCTTGTATCAGTCCTTCAAACTAAAAAATAATTTAAAAAACAAAGCTATTTGTAAAATATTATTTAAGCCCACGCTTGTTTTTCTGTATAAATGACAAACACTGCTATCGGCCCAGATTGGCTTTTAGAAAGAGCAGATGTTCCTGGTGCTATTAGAGGAATCACAGATAGGTGGCTGCGTTGGAGGTGGAGCCAAAGTAAGGCGCCCAGGTGCTCTGGTTCATTATTTTATGGCAGAAAATGATGGACTTGTCCATGCTGTCCTCTTCCCCACACTCTGCCTGACCCAGCCATGGGAGATGGAGCCACTCTGAGGGTGTGCCGTCCAGTGGTCCTGCCTCACACACTGACTGTAGCTTTCTCACTTCTGTCTTATTGACTCAGTGCAAGGGTTGCTTTTCACTTTTTTATGCTTAAATATATTTAAAATGTTATTAATGTTTGACATCATGTTTATTGCCATCTCTTCCCAACACATTACTTTATACATCTGTATCATTTTTATTTTTTATTAAGTAACTAGAGGCCCAGTGCATGAAATTCGTGCACTCGGGGTGGGGGTCCCTCAGCCCTGCCTACGCCCTCTCGCAGTCTGGGAGCCCTTGGGGGATGTCCGACTGCCAGCCGTGAGCCCAGCTTCTGAGCTTCTGGTTGAGCAACGCTCCCCCTGTGGGAGTGCACTGACCACCAGGGGGCAGCTCCTGTGTTGACATAGCGAACGGTTGTTCTGTCAATTTGCATATTAGCCTTTTATTATATAGGATTTTTTTATTTTTCTGTTAGCGTTGACATACAATATTATATTAGTTTTAGTTGTACAACATAGTGATTAGCCATTTGTATAACTTACAAAGTGAGCACTTTAATAAGTCTAGTACCCATCTGACTCCATATGGAGTCATTACAATATTATATGCTATATTCCCTTGCTGTATTTTACATTCCCATGACTGTTTTTATAATTTGTAATGTTTTTGAAATGTGTACTCCTTAACCTCATACACTTTTCACCCATTTCCGCCGCCCCCCCCCCCATTTTTCCCTCCTTCTGGCAACCAACAAAATGTTTTCTGTATCTATGAATTTGTTTCTGTTTTGTTTGTTGGTGTATTTATTTTTTTAATTAAACATATAACCGAAATCATATGACATTTGTCTTTCTCTGTCTGACCCATTTCACTTAGCATGATATCCTCTAGGTCCATCCACATCAGAAATGGCAAAATTTTATTCTTTTTATGGCTAATGTGCCATTGTATGTATATATGTACCACTTCTTCTTCATTCAATCAACCATCAATGGACACTTAGGTTGCTTCTATATCTTGGCTATTGCAAACAATGCTGCAATGAACATATATCAATGGATATGTCTTTTTGAATTAGTGTTTTGGGTTTTTTTGGCTAAATACCCAGAAGTTGAATTGCTGTGTTCTTCTCTGTCTCCTGTTGTAGTCCTTGTTTTAAAATATATTTTGTCTGATATAAGTATTTCTACCCCAGATTTTTTATGAAATATTTTTCCATCCCTTTACTTTCAGTTTATGTGTCTCTTAATCTGAAGTGAGTCACAGGCAGCATATGCATGGTCTTATTTTCTTAGCCATTCAGCATGTGACTGGAACATTTCATCTATTTAAATTTAAAGTGATTTTTAATAAATATGTAGTTATCTCCATTTCTTATTCATTTTTTACCCTTTTTTTTCTTCTTAAAGAAGTTCCTTTAACATTTTTTATAATACTGGTTTAGTGATGATGAACTCCTTTAGCCTTTTCTTGTCTGGGGAACTCTTTATCTCTCCTTCCATTTTAACTGACAGGCTTGCTGGTTAGAGTAGTCTTAGTTGTAGATCAAGCATGTCAAACTCAAAGGCTAACACAGGCCAGATAAACAAGGTTTAAGTTTATGTGGGCTGCAAAAAAAACAAAAGCTTCAATTTTCATAGAAATGTAGGTTTATTTTGATAGAGACATGCTGAATACAAAGGGCTGAAATAAATGAGTAATCATTAACATAAAATAATAGAACATTTTAATAAAAATTAATACTTTTGCTTGAACATTAACTTACCAGACACTGAATAACTGCACAAATTAATAAGCATAATGCAAACAAACCTATTTTTCTTGTTCTCCAAAAGCAAAATATTTCCTGTTGCGCAAACCAAACAAGTCAGTACAAGACTAATAACGTAGCAATATTTGCTGCTAGTATTAGTGGAGAGAAATGGTGCGCCTGCGCGTAAGGTGCATAAGGGAAATGAATGCAACACAATTATAGTAATCAGTCATTAGCAAATGTTGTAATTCATTATTAATGATTATGTACTGATATAACAGTATATTGTAAAAATTAAGTTACAGAATTTTTATTAAAATGTTTCTTACTCACTATTATATTGGCTGGGCCACAAAAATATTCGTTGTGGGCCACATGCGGCCCGCAGGCCATGAGTTTGACATGCTTGTTGTAGATCATTGTTTTTCATCACTTTGAATATTTCTTGTCACTCCCTTCTGGCCTGAAATGATTCTGTTGAGAAATCAGCTGACAGTCTTATGAGAGCTCCTTTGTTGGTAATTGTCTTTCTCTTGCTGCTATTAAGATTCTCTCTTTGTTTTTAACCTATGGCATTTACATTATGATGTGTCTTGGTGTGGGCCTCTTTGGGTTCATCTTGTTTGGGATGCTCTGTGCTTTCTGAACTTGTATGTCTATTTCTTTCACCAGGTTAAAAACATTTTCTGTCATTATTTCTTCAAATAGATTTCAATTCTTTGCTCTCTCTTTCTCTGCTCCTTCTGATATCCCTATAATGTATATTGATATGCTTGATGTTGTCCAGGTGCCTCTTAAATTATCCTTTTTTTTTTAGAGTTGTTTTCTTTTCTTTTTCTGCTGTTCTGAGTTGGTGTTTTCTGTTACCTTATCTCCCCAATTGCTGATTCAATTCTGTTTTATCTAATCTGCTATTAATTCCATCTAGTGTATTCTTCATTTCAGTTATTGTATTCTTCATTTCTGACTGGTTCATTATACATTTTTATGTTTCTTTTCTCTTTGTATAAGTTCCTCACTGAGTTCATCTGTTATTCACCTAAGTTCATTAAGCATCCTTATAACCAGTGTTTGAACCCTGCATCTGATAGATTGTTTATCTTTATTTTCTGTTGTTTCTTTCTGGATTTGTGTTCTGTGCTTTCATATGGGACATGTTTCTTTGTTTCCTTATTTTGGCTGCTTTCCTGTATTGGTTCCTATATATTAGGTAGAGCTGCTTGGTCTTGGTAGAGTGACTTTACATAGTAGGTGTTCAATGTGGCCCAGTGGCATCATCTCCCTGTTCATCTGAGCCAGGTGCTCCAGGTGTGTCCCTTGTGTGGGTTTTATGTGCCCTCCTGTTGTACTTGGGCCTTGATTGCTATTGGTACACCAATGTGAGGGATTCACCCTCAACCTGACTGGCTGTGAGGACTGGCTAAGATTACAATGGATGAGCTGTTGTGCAGGGATTCACTTTAGCAGGGCTCTGGTGCCTGCTAAGTATGCCTTTTGGGTGTCATCTATGATGACCTTTGGGTGGTGTCTGGTGTGATCTGAAGCTAGCCACCAGGTGTTTTGGTTCTGGGGCCTCTTGGGAGGGGTTCTGGTTCAGGCCAAGTTCAGCTGCTTCTTGTTCACTGCACTGCACCTCCTGGCATGAGCTATAAAGTGATGTGAAATGGTTGCCACTTCTGCTGGGCTTAGAGGTGATGCTAGATATTAAGCTGTAAACTGAGGGTGACTGCCACTAGTGCCTGGCTTGGGGCCACTTAGCAAGAGGTACAGGTCACATCAAGACCAGGCACTACGTATTTGGGGTTTGTGGACCTTTGAGAGATTTTTAAGAAAGTTTGCAGCATGAGCCAAGGCAGGCCATTTATATGGAAAAGCCACTGGAAGTGTCTTGGATGAGCCCACAAGTTCAGTTGGGCAGTGTTAAGGAATCACCAGGTCAGGTAGAATAGTTTATCCAGTTTGATGAAGACTCTAACTTGATGCCCACTTGCGTTTGCAGACTGAATGAGGGAGGGCGCAACAAAGGAACAATGGCTCTGCCAGCACTTGTGTCTTGAGAAAGCTGCTTCTCCAGCCTTCACCTTGAAGCCAAACAATTCAGTTCCTCCCCTGGTGCTTTTTGCTCTGCTGCCCCAGCGCTGTTGCTCAGAGCAAATGAGTCTGAGTGAGTCCATTCATGGGCCCTTTAAAGGAATGCCTGGGTCTCCACAACCCTCTATCTCACTCAGCTATAATCCTCTCAGCCACTCCCCACTGGTTTTTACAGTTAGAAGTTATGAGGACTTCTTTCCCCAGCACTGGGACTCTGAGCAGGGTACCCAGTGTGGGGCTAGAACCTCTTGTTCTTCAGGGGGGCACATCCAAAGCAGAGAGATCCCTTTGGATTCTCAACCACCATGCGTAGGTGTGGGGCAGGCCTGTTCTGTATCTCTCTGCCCCTCCTACCAGTGTCAAAGTGGCTTCTTCTGTGTCTCCTTAGTTATGGAACTTCTGTTCAGCTGGTCTGCAGGTGGTTCTCAATGATGGCTGTTCTATAATTTAGTTGTAATTTTGATGTGGTTGTGGGAGGAGGCGAGCACAGTGTTTACCTACTCCACCATCCTGACCAGAAGTTGGCGATGCTTTTCAATGCCAATCCATATCTATGGTATGCACATGTTTGCCTTCCACTTTGTTCTTCCTTCCTCTCTGACCTTCTGATTTCATGAAGCTAGATCATAAAAGCTAGAAAGACCATCACACACCATCTTGTTCAGCCACCTCATTTTAGGAGTCTAGAAACCAAAGTCCAGAGAGGAGAACTAACTAGCTGATGTCCACGTATCTAGTAAAGCAAACTTCCTGCTCCTGTTCTGAATTCTGTACTTGACTTTTCTCTCCTGTGTCCTCTAGGCACACCTGACAAGTTCACAAAATGCTTCTCTCCCACAATTCCACCTGAAAAGGGAGGGCGCGAGGACCATGAACTGGGCAGCAGACAGCAATTAATTCAAACAATGAGATTTCTCTCCACAATCCCTTGCTGCCTCCCTTAAAAAGCCTGAGAAAGTTAAATACTTACTTTACTAACACCCCTCAAACTGAGTGGACATTGGACATCGCCCTGGGAAATAGGACTTAAGTGAAAATTTTCTGGGATTGGGTAAAGTTTCTGCTTTTTGTGATCGAAGGAAATATACAACTGGCACTTCTTTTCTCCTTCATGCTATCTTGAATACAAATACAATGCCTGGTGCTGCTGCAGCTATTTGGGAATCATGAGGCAACAAACAAAAGGAATTTCAGCTAAGACCTCATGAGCTGTGGAACCAATGCAAGCAGTTCCCTGGTTTGGAGAATCTTGTCATGACTATGCCTCTATAAATGGGACTTTCTGTTGTTGTTTTGTAGAAAAAAAAAAAAAGGCATTTTAATTGACACAAAGATACAAAGATACACCACTTACAAACAACTTAATTCAACAGATATTTACTCAACACCTATCCTGAACATGAATCTAAGGACCCAGACATGAATAAGACATGGTCCCTGACCTCAAGGAACTCACAGCACCAGGATTATATTTTTGTTCTCACAATTATATAAAACAAACATTATTGCCCCCATTTGGCAGATGCGATAAATGGAGGCTCAGAGAGGTGAAGGAACTTGCTAAAGTTCACACAGTACTTGGAGTCAACCCCTGATCCATCAAGGGCAATCAGTCCTGAAGAAGCCGGCCACCAAGACAGGATTACAATGGTGATGAGTGCAGCCACCAGAAACTTCCCAGAACCCCTCTCCCAGGTTTCTTCTTCTTTGAATAGGGAACTCAGAGATCAGCTGGTCAGCAAGGGATGCTGAAGTGAAAATTCATGAGGGGGAAACACCCCCGGAGTAAGGAACACGGGGTGGGGATTGAAGTGAGGAAAGGAAAGAGGATGGGGAGGGAGGGGGAGGTGGGGTGTTGTGGGGAGAGGAGAGCACACATGCAGAGCCAGGACAGCAGCAGTGTGGAGGCCAGGCCCAGCCGGAAGCAGCTGTAGCTGAACCTACGGCATCCCAGGAGTGCAGAAGCTGTGGTGGCACCACAAGAAGCAAGAGGAGACCCGGAGTGCCCACCTGAGCCAGAGCAGAGCCACTGGGGCCTCAGGGAACTCCTTCTCAGTCTGTAAGAATGTGGCCACTCATTTTGCTCTGACACTGAAACAACTCCATCTCAGGTTCAAATAACAGACACTGAATAAGGTCAACTCAAGCAAACAGGAGGATACATGGCACAAACACAGATGACAGTCCAGGGCTCCGGTCCCCATGCCACTTCCCCTCCCCTGATTCCTCACTCAGCCCTCTTCCCACAGAGCACTCACTGAGCAGAGACCTGGGAGGGGGAAGGCTCCTCAGAGTTGGGGTCTCCAGTGCCCAGGCCTTCAGCCCAGACCCACAAAAACGACTCCTCCAACACTCACACCAGGACCTACACTGACTGTTCTGGAAACTGGGGCTTTAAATCAGCTCTAAACACAAACAAACAAAAATGAAGCCCAAACCTCTGTTCTGCTTTTTTTAAATTTCTTTTTCCTCTTTTTGCTTTCAGCAGAAGTCACCAGAGAAGACTAGGGAAGGAGGCATGGGAAGGTGGAAGTAGAGAGAAAGGGGAAGTCTCAGTACTGACTGGGAGGACCGCTCCCTTCTTCTCCTCACCTCCTCGTCCTCTCCCTCCTTGTCCTCCTCTTTGTTGTTCTGCTCCTCCTTGTCCTCCTCCTCCTCCTAATCCTTGAGAACTGCCTGGCTGGCACCACCACACCTGCAGGCGTTGCCCCAGGAGGCTCCCTGCTTACCACACCTACCACTGTGCCAAGTTCAGAGAAGACACTCGTGCTGCTGATAAACAGTTACTGAGAGCCCCATGCTGAGCCTGTGCTCCCAGCAGGCACTGTGCATGTGCTTCCCATGCAGTCTCTACTTTAACCTCATACCAACCCTGTGATCTCATCCCTTCTTTCCGAGTGGCTGAGTGACACACCCCAAATCTCTCTGAAAACCAGTGGTAGGATCTGACTCCAAAGCCTGTGTTCTGGATGCCTCATCAGAGGCTGCCAAGTGAGGGCCCTGGCACTGACTGCAGCCTGTACACAAGTTTTGCTTGACTCACATGATTGCAGCCTGCCCGGTGTTTTAAATTGGATTTGTTGTCAACATTTAACAATCAGGAGATTTTACATAAAAGTTCATGTTTCTGGATTCTCTAGAAACCTTTTATCAGGCCCCACTGAGCTCACATCTGCTCCCTACTTCCCCCAGTCTTCACCACTCCCTGTTGCATCTCCAGCACAAATGAGAGCATCAAAGGCCACTGATCATCCTCCTTCTGGTCTGGTCCACTCACTCATGATACCCCATGGTCCTGTAAACAACTGAGTTTGAAAACCTGCACAAAGCAACACTGCTTCATGGAAGGAAAGAAGGAAGGGAGGATGGGTGGATGGATAGTGGAAGGATGGGTGGATGGATGGTGGATACATGGGTGGAAGGATGGGTGGATGATGGGTGGATGGATGGTGGATGGATGGGTGGATGGATAGAAGGATGGGTGGATGGATGGTGGATGAATGGGTGGAAGGATGGGTGGATGGATGGTGGAAGGATGGGTGGATGGATGGTGGAAGGATGGGTGGAAGGATGGGTGGATGATGGGTGGATGATGGGTGGATGGATGGGTGAAAGGATGGGTGGATGGATGGTGGATAGATGGGTGGGTGGAAGGATGGATGGATGGTGGGTGGGTGGATGGGCGGGTGGAAGGATGGGTGGATGGATGGTGGATGGATGGTGGATGGATGGGTGGATGGATGGTGGATGGATGGGTGGATGGATGGTGGATGGATGGTGGATGGATGGTGGGTGGATGGGTGGGTGGGTGGAAGGATGGGTGGATGGATGGTGGAAGGATGGGTGGATGGATGGTGGAAGGATGGGTGGAAGGATGGGTGGATGATGGGTGGATGATGGGTGGATGGATGGGTGAAAGGATGGGTGGATGGATGGTGGATAGATGGGTGGGTGGAAGGATGGATGGATGGTGGGTGAGTGGATGGGCGGGTGGAAGGATGGGTGGATGGATGGTGGATGGATGGTGGATGGATGGGTGGATGGATGGTGGATGGATGGGTGGATGGATGGTGGATGGATGGTGGATGGATGGTGGATGGATGGTGGGTGGATGGGTGGGTGGGTGGAAGGATGGGTGGATGGATGGTGGGTGGATGGGTGGGTGTATGGGTCGGTGTACAGAAAAGCTCAGGTATCTCCGCTGCCTGCCCAGCAAGTATCTACGGACAATGCTCAACATCCTGTCAGCCAACTCACCAAGTCCAAGACATGTGTCCTAACAAGTCAGCCTGGCCACTCACCCTCTTGCCCCTGAAACCCAGACACGAAGAGTCCCCAGTCCCATGGAATGATTCACCTCTCATTCATCTGTCCCTGTCAGGGCATCACTCTATGTCAACACCTGGGGCAGGAGGTCCGTAGAGAAGCCCTTATCTATGAGAAGGGCAGAATGCTCACTTGTTTTTCCTGAGCTGTGAGGCACACAGCACCTAAACATAGGTTTTTTGTGAAGATGAAATGAGGCAAGGCCCCTGCCCAATACCCAGTACAAATTGGCCATAATAGAAGGTGGAAAGTCAGAGAATCGTGAGATGGGAATTAGACAGGACATGTGAGTAGATGCCCCAGTGGCCCTTGATGCTGGCACAAGTTGAAATGGGAGGAGCTGAGGCATCAGAGAGCAGAGAGGGGTTTGGAGTTGGGAAATGCGGGAAGATGGAGAGAATAGATCTTGGGGTAGGATGAGTAGTGAAACAGGAGAGGGATGGGGAATAGATGAGGAAGGAAAAGCAAAGGCCTGAAAGTGGCCATGAGAAAATCTGGAAGTCCGCTGATCCCATCTTCACTCCTAAGATGGTCAGAGCAGCGGTGACCAAAGAGCTCAAGGGAAGCCATGGTCCAGTGCCCACTTCCATCCATTAAGGAAGAAAGAGATGGAAGTTTGCACAAAGGTTAATGAGGTAAGCACATCTTAGCAATAGAACAGGGCTCCAGGGGTCCGGGGAGGGGCATGAGCACCCATGGGGAGGCAGGAGGAATAGGCTGGAAGGATGAGCAGAGAGGTGCCCTGCAGGTTTGGACATGGCTCAGTCAGTGGGTGGGGTGTGGGAGGGAAAGGGTTGGGCAGAGGGGTGGGCATGACTAACTCCCAGATGACCTGGAAGCCCTCGTGGTCTGAAAGCATCAGAAAGCACCAGACCTGTGTCTCCCCAACTGTCCAGGTCACCCACAAGCCTAAACGGAGTGGAGGTTGGTCAGGAAGCTCATGGCAGCTTTGAAGTCCTGACTCACTGATAATCTCTCCCTGCAGAATCAGGTGAAGCTTCTCTCCTTCAGGGAGACAGGAGTCGGTCGGAGGAGGCACTTCCCCCTCTCAAGGGCCAACGCACCTCTTGCAGATCCCCATAAACTGAGACCTAGCCTAGTGACACTGTCCAGGAAAGCTAGGAGCGATGGGGTGGCCTCTGGGGGTGGATGGCATCCAGTCCCACTGGGCTCATTACAGACACCTGCATCAGTTAGACACCAATACATGAGTTGACAGTAAAAAGTTCAGCTGCCAAGGTCCTGGGTTCCCCTATGTGGCTGGCATGTCCTTTCCCCATGGGGGCATTGCTCTGGGAGGCCCCAAAACAGCTAGGAATTTCTGGGTGAGACTGGCTTAGTGCTAAGGGAAATGGTTGGTCAAACCCAATGGCCCTTGGCCTCGAGCTATTTCACCCTGATGGCCCCTCTTTGCATCCCCTGCCACAAGGACTAGGAAGTCAGGCTTTGGGGCCAAGACCTCACCTGAGGCGAGAGCTCCAGTCTCCTTGGTTGAATCCGTTTTCCAGCAGTCCTTCTAGCGATGTGCACTTCCTTCAGTGCCACGGGCAGGGTCTGAAAATGGCCGTCTCTGAGGCACAGGACATGCACCAAGGTGCTCATGCATGTCTGTGTATGTCTTCTCGACAGCAGCGTTGACAGGCCCTGTCCTAGAGGTCACGCAGCTGCGCAGCGGGCATGGGGGCCTGCCCTGCAGGGCCGCACATGCAGGGAGACCACACCCATTCCACACAGCCTTCATCAGTCTGACTCCAACTCTTTTTTTAACATTATTTTTTTATTTCAAGAAAAACTATTTTAAATATGTTACATGCAATAAACATCCATATTTCAAGAAAAACAGTTTTAAATATAATAATGCTACATGCAATAAACATTAATATTTCAAGAAAAATTATTTTAAATATAATATTACATTCAATAAATATTAATATTTAAGAAAAAATATTTCAAATATAATAATATTACCAAAACTGTACTAACAGTATAATATCACAAAAGTTGTAGGAAATATTAAAAATCTGCAAATAACAGGATTATTTCTAGTATATTCTAAAATATTTTTCCCTGGCTCTATTTTTGTTCATCAGTTTATGTTGCTCATTATATTCCACAAATGAGTGAGATCATGTAATATTTATCTTTCTCTGACTGGCTTATTTCGCTTAGGATAATGCTCTCCAGTTCCATCTATGCTGTTGCAAATGGTAAGAATTCCTTCTTTTTTACAGCAGCATAGTAGTCCATTGTGTAGATGTACCCCAGTTTTCTAATCCACTCATCTGCTGATGGACATTTAGGCTGTTTCCAAATCTTAGCTATTGTAAATCGTGTTTCTGTGAACATAGGGGTGCATATATCCTTTCTGATTGGTGTTTCTGATTTCTTGGGATATAGTCCTAGAAGTGGGATTATTGGGTCAAATGGCAGTTCCATTTTTAATTTTTTAAGGAAACTCCATACTGTTCTCCACAGTGGCTGCACCAGTCTGCATTTCCACCAGCAGTGCACGAGGGTTCCTTTTTCTCCACATCCTCACCAGCACTTGTCGTTTGTTGATTTGTTGATGATAGCCATTCTGACAGGTGTGAGATAGTACCTCATTGTAGTTTAGATTTGCATCTCTTAAATGAATAGTGACTTTGAGCATATTTTTATATGTCTCTTGGCCTTCTGTATGTCCTATTTCAAAAAGTGTCGATTTAGGTCTTTTGCCCATTTTTTTGATTGGATAGTTCTTTTTGTTAAATTGTATGAGTTCCCTGTAAATTTTGGAGATTAAACCCTTATCGAAGATAACATTGGCAAATATATCTCCCATGCAGTGGGCTTTCTTGTTGTTTTGTTGATGGTTTCTTTTGCTGTGCAAAAGCTTTTTATTTTGATGTAGTCCCATTTGTTTATTTTCTCCTTAGTTTCCATTGCCTTAGGAGCTGTATCGGTAAATATATTGCTACAACATATGTCTGATATTTTGCTGTCTATGGAGTATTCTAAGATTTTTATGGTTTCCCATCTTACCTTTAAGTCCTTTATTCATTTTGAGTTTATTTTTGTGTATGGTGTAAGTTGGTGGTCTAGTTTCATTTTTTTTTTTGCATGTATCTGTCCTATTTTCCCAACACCATTTATTGAAGAGACTGTCTTAACTCCATTGTATGTTCATGCCTCCTTTGTCAAATATTAATTGAACATAATGGCTTGGGTTGATTTCTGGGTTCTCTACTCGGTTCCATTGGTCTATATGTCTGCTCTTGTGCCAGTACCAGGCAGTTCTGAAAACAGTGGCTTTGTAATACAGCTTGATATCTGGTGTTGTGGTCCCTCCAACTTCGTTATTCTTTCACAGAATTGCTGTGGCTATTCCGGTTCTTTTTTTATTCCAGATGAATTTTGGAGGGTTTGTTCTAGATCTGTGAAATATTCCATTGGTATCTTAATGGAGATTGCATTGAATCTATAGATTGCTTTGGGTAGTATGGACATTTCAATGATGTTGATTCTACCAAACCATGAACACGGTATATCCTTCCATTTATTTATGTCTTCCTCTATCTTTTTTTTCAATGTCTTGTAGTTTCCCAAGTACAGGTCTTTTATCTCTTTAGTTAAGTTTATTCTTAGGTATCTTAATTTTTTTGTTGCAATGGTAAATGGGATTTTTTTTTTTTTTTAGTTTCTCTTTCTGTTAATTCTTTATTGGTGTATTAAAAAGTCATATATTTCTGGGTGTTAATTTAGCATCCTGATACATTGCTGAATTCATTTATTAAGTCTAATAGTTTTTTGATGGAGTCTTTGGGGTTTTCTATGTACAATATCATGTCATCTGAAAATAAGGACAGTTTTACTTCTTCTTTTCCAATTTGGATGCCTTTTATTTCTTCTTCTTGTCTGATTGCTATGGCTAGTACTTCCAGTACTATGTCGAACAGGAGTAGTGAAAGTGGGCATCCCTGTCTTGTTCCTGTTCTTAGGGGAAGTGGTTTTAGTTTTTGCCCATTGATTATGATGTTGGCTGTAGGTTTGTCATATAAGGCTTTTATTATGTTGAGGTATGATCCTTCTACTCCCACTTTGCTGAGAGTTTTTATCAAAAATGGGTGTTGGATTTTATGGAATTCTTTTTCTGCATCTATTGATATGATCATATGATTTTTGTTTTTCAGTTTGTTTATGTGATGTATCAGGTTGATTGATTTGTGAATATTGTACCAGCCTTGCATCCCTGGAATAAATCCCACTTGATCATGGTGTATGATCTTTTAATATATTGCTGGATGCAATTTGCTAATATTTTGTTGAGGATTTTAGCATCCATGTTCATCGGGGATATTGGCCTGTAATTCTCTTTCTTTGTAGTGTCTTTATCTGGTTTTGGAATTAGGGTAATGCTGGCCTCAGAAAAAAGAGTTTGAAAATGTTCCTTCCTCTTGTATTTTCTGAAATAGTTTGAGGAGTATAGATGGTAGTTTTTCTTTGAATGTTTGGTAAAACTCTCCTGTGAAGCTATCTGGACCTGGGCTTTTGTTTGGTAGGAGTTTTTTTTATTTCTGCTTCTATTTCATCAGTTGTTTTTTGTTTACTCAGGTTTTCTGATTCTCCCCGATTCAGTTTTTGAAGATTGTATTTTTCTAGGAATTTGTCTATTTCATCCACATTTCCAGCTTGTTGGCATACAGTTGTTTACAGTATTTTCTTACAATCCTTTGTATTTCTGTGGTGTCAGAGGTTACTTCTCGACTTTTGTTTCTGATTTTATTTATTTGTGTCATCTGTCTTTGTTTCTTGATATGTCTAGCTAATGGTTTATCAATTTTGTTTATCCTTTCAAAGAACCACCTCTTAGTTTGATTGATTTTTTTGTATTGTTTTTTTAGTCCCTATGTTATTTATTTCTGCTCTAGTCTTTATTATTTCCTTCCTTCTACTTACTCTGGGCTTTGCTTGTTGTTCTCTTTCTAGTTCTTTAAGTTGCATATTTAAACAGTTTATTGCTGATTTTTTTTGTTTGTTTTTTGAGCTATGCCTGTAGTGCTATGAATTTCCCTGTCAGGACTGCTTTTGCTGTGTCCCAGAGATTTTGAGTTGTTTTGTGTTCATTTTCATTTGTTTCCAGGAAGTTTATGATTTCTTTCTTGAACTCATTGGTAACCCATTCATCCTATATAATAAAAAGCTAATATGCAAATTGACTGATCAGCAGACTGACCAGTTGCTATGATGCACACTTACCACCAGGGGGCAGATGCTCAATGCAGGAGCTTCCCCCTGGCGTTCAGTGTGCTCCCACAGGGGGAACACCGCTCAGCCAGAAGCTGGGCTCACGGTTGGCAAGCACAGTGGCAGTGGCGTGAGCCTCTCCCCTCTCCATGGCAGCACTAAGGATGTCCGACTGATGGCTTAGGCCCAGGGGAGCAGGCCTAAGCCATCAGTTGTACATCCCCCAAGGGCTCTCAGACTGCAAGTGGGTGCAGGCCAGGCTGAGAAACCCTCCGGAGTGCATGAATTTCATGCACCAGTCCTCTAGTTGTTTAATAACATGCTATTTAGCCTCTGTGTGTTTGAATAATTTTTAGTGTTTTTACTGTAGTTGATTTCTAATTTCATTCCACTGTGATCTGAGAAGATGCTTGATATGATTTCAAGCTTCTTGAACTTGTAGAGACTTGTTTTGTGTCCTAACATGTGGTCTATCTTTGTGAATGATCCATGTGCACTTGAGAAGAATGTATATTCTGCTGCGTTGGGGTGAAATGTTCTGTGAATGTGAATTAAATCCATCTGATCCAGTGTGTCCTTTAAAGTCTCTGTTTCCTTGTTAAGTTTTTGTCTGGAAGATCTGTTGAGTGAAGTCAGAGGGGTGTTAAAGTCCCCTACTATGACTATATTGTTGTCAATCTCTCCCTTAAAGTCCTTCAGAAGTTTTTTTTTATATATATATTTAGGTGCACCTATATTGGGTGCCTATATGTTTACCAGGGTTATATCTCTTGTTAGATTGATCCCTTTAGTATTATGTAATGACCTTTGTTGTCTTTTGTGATGGCTTTCATTTTAAAGTCTATTTTGTCATATGTGAGTATTGCTACACCAGCTTTTTCTCTTTTCTATTTGCATGGAAAAATTTTTCCCATCCCTTCACTCTCATACTGTGTGTGTCTTTTGTTTGAGGTGGGTCCCTTGTAGACAGCATATAATTGGGTCATGTTTTTGTATCTATTCAGCTACTGTACACCTTTTGATGGAGCATGTAGTCCATTTACATTTAGGATTATTGTTGATAGGTACTTATTTATAGCCATTTTAATTCTGTATGGCTAGGTTTCTCTCTCTGTGTTTCTTCTTCTCATTATAGTAATCCCTTTAGCATTTCTTCTAATGCTGGATTGGTGGTGATGTACTCCTTTAGCCTTTTTTTGGTCTGGGAAGCTCTTTATTTGACCGTCTATTTTGAATGATAGCCTTGCTGGACATAGTAATCTTGGTCTCAGATCCTTGCTTTCCATCACCGTGAGTACTTCATGCCATTTCCTTCTGGCCTGTAGAGTTTCTGATGAGGAATTAGGTGTCAGCCTTATGGAGCTCCTTTGTAAGTAACAGTTTTCTCTTGCTGCCTTTAAGATTCTCTCTTTGTCTTTAATTTTTGGCATTTTAATTATAATGTGTCTGAGCATGGGCCTGTTTGGGTTCTTCTGTGCCTCCCGAGCTTGTGTGACTTTTTCCTTTACCAGGTTAGGGAAGTTTTCTGTCATTATTTCTTCAAACACCTTTTCTATGCCTTTCTCCCTTTCTGCACTCCTGCCACTCTAATATTGATACATTTCACATTGTCCCACAGCTCCCTTAAGCTGTCCTCATGTTTTTTTTATTGTTTTTTCTTTTTGTTTTTCTGATTGAGTGATATTTTCAACTCTGTCTTCTAATTCACTGATTCAATCCTCAGCTTCCCCTAATCTGCTGTGTATTCCTTCTGATGTATTTTTTATTTGTGTTATGTCATTCTTTATCTCAGACTGTTCTTTTTTCATAGTTACTATATCTTTTCTCATGCTGTTGAGCATCTTTACCATCATTACTATGAACTCTGTTTCAGATAAATTTCTTATCTCTGCTTCATTTATCT
Organism: Plecotus auritus; assembly: GCF_963455305.1. Taxonomy (NCBI): domain Eukaryota; kingdom Metazoa; phylum Chordata; class Mammalia; order Chiroptera; family Vespertilionidae; genus Plecotus; species Plecotus auritus. The sequence goes on from NC_137776.1 coordinate 98,093,324, forward strand.
CTTCTTCTGGACAATTCTCCAGTTCTTTCATTTTGGGGTTGCTTCTTTGTCTCCTCATTTTGGATTTCTGTTTGGTTTTGTGACTATGTATTAGGTAGATCCTCCTACACCTCTCAATCTCTAGTGCAGGACAGTGTTAAAGGTTGTTTCTGACTAATAACATCAAGCAAAGACTCAAGGCCTCCAGAGACCACCTCTTCCTACAGACGGATAGGATTCCAACTTAAATTGCTCCCAGGCAGTCATCCTCAGGTGTGGCGAGAGTTTATTTCAACAGGGTGGGGCAGTTGCTTCTGCCTGGAGGCTAATTGTTATTTTTAATCTCTTAAGTGGGCTCGGGGCAAGTTGTTTTCCAATAGGGTGTGTCAACTGTCTTCCCCCAGGCATGGCAAAGGTCTATGTGGGAAAGATGTCCTCTGCTGTGTGAGGTAATGACTCAGCCCATGAAACTTGGGGTGTCTGCCTTCTGAGCTCTATCCCCCGAGTCCCCAGTCCTGGCTTCTGCTCTCACAGCTCCAGTCCACTTCATCCCCCCTCTGCTGGAGCACAAGGTGGGTGGCTCCACAGGGAATTTTGTGCCTTGGTCCTTTAAGAGGGTGCCTGAATTTTCAGCTGTTACTCTCTGGCAGACAGCACCCCACTGCTTTTAATAGCTGGATGTTATATGGGTACCCTCCTCAGTTTAGTGCTCTCTGCTGGGAGGCCCAGCTTGGGTATTAGATCCCAGAGTTCTCCATGGCAACCCCCCACAGCTGAGCTATCTCTCTGGAACTTCAGCTGCTGTTTGTGGGTGCCTGGCCAGCCCTTTCACACCTCCGACCCTCCTATCATTCTCTATGTGGTCTCCACTTTCGGTCCTCGGGTCAGGGTTCTCTCCTGTGAGTTTCCCATTGATTATTCAGGAAGTTTTTCTGTATTTTAGTTGTAATACCAGTTTGTCCCTGGGAGCATGTCCATGTGAAAGGCGGGGAGAGACCGACTCCATGTTCCCTTTGTTCCATATCTTCCACCTCGTGGAGTCAGGTTCCTGCCCTAGAACCTCTCCAAGAGCCCAACCCACACTTTTGAATTAGCCAATAGAAATGCAAGGGGAAGGTAAGCCGCGCCCTGCCCCCATGTGCAACCTGATCCCAACCAATCAGCGGAGGCCACACTACCTCACCCCTCCTACCTCTCCCAGGCCCCCTATAAATCAGCGCGTTTGGGGGCTGACTCTCTCTCTCTCTCTCTCTCTCTCTCTCTCTCTCTCTCTCTCTCTTCTCTCTCTCCACCTCGCCGCTGCGCCGGTGGGTGTGTGTGTGGGACTGAGCTCGAGCTAGCTCGATTAAAAGGCTCTTTGCTTTTGCATCGGACTCGGCTCCCTGGTGGTCTTTGGGGATCATGAAATCTGGGCATAACATTTGGGGGCTCATCCAGGATCCCCAAGAACCTCAAGGGACTCCCGATCCGGAGAGTCTGACTGGCCACGGTAGGTGTCTGTCTGTTCCTTGTCTCTTTTGTGTGAGCTCATTTCTGGATCTCTGGCAGTGCCCGAAGCGGTCTAGGTGGACGCACCGGAGGACCACGGGCGGGAGGAATCGGGAGACGTCCCGATCCTCCTTCAGGAGGGACGAGTATTCCCCTGAAACCTCTGGGACGAGGTGGGTCGCTCCCACCGATCGGCGTGAGGCTGTCGTCCGCACTTTCGGTTTTGTCAGTTTTGTTCCAATGGACTTGCGTTGGAAAGCTTGTCTCAAGGGCCCTTTGTTTGTCTGTGTCTGTGTTTTTCTGTTTTGTTTTGTGGACTCTCTTGACGGACATTATGGGACAGACTCAAACCACTCCTTTAAGCATTATGGTTGACCATTTTAAAGAGGTTAAGGGAAGAACTAGCAACCTCAGTGTAGAGGTCCAGTAGGGCCGGTGGTAAACTTTTTGTTCTAGGGAGTGGCCGACTTTTAGTGTCGGGTGGCCGCCGGAGGGGACCTTCGACCTCCCCACCATCCACCGGGTGAGGGACATCGTCTTTCAGCCCAAGAAGAGACATCCTGATCAACTCCCTTACATTATTACTTGGCAGGACCTCATGGAAGATCCACCCTCCTGGCTTAAGCCCTTTCTGTCCCTGCACCCCCTGGAGCTGAAACCCATACTTGCTTTGCAGGAAACGGAGAAGGTGAAGAAGAAGAAGGATCTCACCCCGCCATCAGCTCCCCTCTACCCTGTCTTTCAGGGGGGAACTGAAGAGGAACTAATCTTTCCTCCCTCATATCAGGCCCCTAGGAGTCCACAGGGGGGTGATCCTCCCACGCGAGGGGAAGCGGACGCCACGGGGAGCGGAGTTCCGGAAGCGTCTGGGAGCGGAGTTCCGGGAGCAGCTGCGGTTCCAGTGGGAAGCCCGCCTCTTACTAGACAAAGGGCTCAGAGGGAACTGTCTGTCACAGCCCCTGACTCCACTATTAAAGCCCTACCTTTACGAGCCGCGGGGCCCCCAGATGCGGATGGCAATCAACTCCATCACTATTGGCCTTTTGCCACTAGTGACCTTTACAACTGGAAGGCTCAGAATCCTAAGTTCTCTGAGAAGCCAGCAGGGCTTATTGCTCTGTTAGATTCTGTCCTTTTCACCCACCAGCCCACGTGGGACAACTGCCAACAGCTTTTACAGGTCCTGTTCACAACTGAGGAGAGGGAAAGAATCCTCAATGAGGACCGCAAAGTGGTTCCAGGCGTGGACGGGAACCCAACCACCAACCCGGTCCAGATAGATGTCTCTTTTCCCTTAACTAGGCCTGAATGGGATTTCAACACGGCAGAAGGTAAGGAGAGGCTCCGGGTCTACCGCCAGACTCTAATGGGCGGTCTCCGAATGGCTGCTAGAAAGCCAACTAATTTGGCCAAGGTAGGGAATGTTCAGCAGGAAAGGGATGAGTCTCCAGCTGTCTTTTTAGAACGGATCATGGAGGCATACCGCACCTACACCCCCATGAATCCAGAAGCTCCTGAAAACAAGGCAGCTGTGATCATAAGCTTTGTAAACCAATCGGCTGCGGATATTAAAAAGAAACTTCAAAAAGTAGATAGGCTGGGGGAGAAGAGTTTAAAGGACCTACTGGAGGTAGCCGAGAAGGTGTATAATAACAGGAAGCCCCCGGAAGAAAGGCAGGCTCACGCTGAGGCGGCTGCGAGCAGCAAACAAACCCGAGACCTAGCTAAGATCCTGCTCACCACCACCTCGGACTCTTCAGAGGAATGGAACAGCCGTCTCCGCCGACTCGCCGGCAACCAGGAGGATGGTAAGGGGACCGCCCGGGGCAGGAGGCGGAAGCTGCAGAAAGATCAGTGTGCTTACTGTAGGGAGATAGGGCACTGGAAACAAGAGTGCCCGAGAAGGGCCAGCAAAAAGGGAGGTGAAGCGGATCGAGTGAAGGTCCTGGAGCTAGATGAACTGAGTGACTAGGGGAGTCGGGGTTCGGATCCCCTCCCCGAGCCCAGGGTAACTCTTAGAGTGGAGGGGACCCCCATTGACTTCCTTGTTGACACCGGAGCGCAACACTCGGTCCTCTGTACGCCTCAAGGAAAATTAACAAATAAGAAGTCTTGGGTACAAGGGGCAACTGGTATGAGCCAGTATTCATGGACTACCCGAAGAACGGTGGATTTAGGGACGGGCTGGGTATCCCACTCTTTTATGGTAATTCCAGAATGCCCCTACCCACTGTTAGGACGAGACTTGCTCACTAAGATTGGAGCTCAGATAACTTTCAGACAAGGGGGGCCTCAGGTTACTGAAGGCAAGGGCCACCCCATCCAGGTCCTGACCATAAGGCTGGAGGATGAGTACCGGCTTCACCAAAAAGCCTCTCCAATAGAGGGCAGCACAGACGAATGGCTGCAGGAGTTCCCCACGGCTTGGGTGGAGACAGGGGGAGTGGGGCTCGCCGCCCACAGGGCCCCAATCCTGGTAGAGTTAAAACCAGGGGAAGGCCCTGTGAGAATCAAACAGTACCCCATGCCTCAGGAAGCCCGGAAGGGAATTCAGCCACACATTCGGAGACTGAGGGGCCTAGGGGTGCTGGTCCCCTGCCAGTCTGCCTGGAACACCCCCCTCCTGCCAGTCAAGAAGCCCCACACGAATGACTACCGGCCGGTACAGGACCTCCGAGAAGTAAATAAAAGAGTTATGGACATACATCCAACGGTCCCCAACCCATACACTCTCTTAAGCTCTCTGGCACCCTCCCGTATCTGGTATACTGTGTTAGATTTGAAGGATGCCTTTTTCAGTTTGCCGCTTACACCCCGCAGTAAACCCGTTCGCCTTTGAGTGGCATGACCCGGAAGAGGGCTACAGCGGACAACTGACGTGGACTTGGTTACCTCGGGTTCAAGAACTCGCCCACCATCTTCAACGAGGCCCTGCACGAGGACCTGGGAATCCTAGAACAAGTGCATGGGCTCCGGAAGGACCTGACCGACCAGCCCCTTCCAGATGCAGACGTCACCTGGTTCACGGATGGAAGCAGCTTCGTACGGGACAGGAGCAGGTATGCGGGTGCGGCTGTAGTCACTGAAACGGACACTGTATGGGCAGAGGTTCTACCCTCCGGGACATCAGCCCAGAGAGCAGAGCTTGTGGCCCTCACCAAGGCCCTGACACTGGGAGCTGGAAAGCAGCTCAACATCTACACAGACAGCCGGTATGCGTTCGCCACCGCTCATGTTCATGGGGCAATCTACCAAGAGAGAGGGCTACTAACAGCAGAGGGGCGGACTATAAAGAATAAACAAGAGATACTCGACTTACTCTCAGCCTTATGGCTCCCTGCCAAATTGGCCATCATACACTGCCAAGGACACCAGAAGGCTGACAACCCAGTGGCAAGAGGAAACCGCAGGGCTGACCAGGCCGCCAAGGCAGTAGCCCTTTCTCCGATCCTCACCATGGCCCTACAGCTCCCAGACCCAGGAGACCCAGTTCTGCCATTTCAGCCAGGATATTCCCTGGAGGAGTTACAGCACATTAGGAAGCTTCCCCAAGCAAAGGAGGAGACGGGGTGATGGTATATGCTGAAAGACATCTTGCCCAGGTACGGTTTTCCTGCTGAGATAGGGTCAGACAATGGACCAGCTTTTGTCTCGCAGGTAACGCAGGCAGTGGCCAAGGCCATTGGGGCAAATTGGAAATTGCATTGCGCTTATAGGCCCCAAAGCTCAGGGCAAGTAGAAAGGATGAATAGAACTCTAAAAGAGACCCTTACCAAATTGACCATGGAGACTGGCGGGGACTGGGTGGCTCTCCTTTACCGGGTTAGGAACTCCCCCTACACCCTGGGTTTTACTCCTTATGAGATCATGTTTGTCCGGCCATCCCCTATTATCCCTAACCTTAAAGCCGAATTTCTTACAGAATTTGAAAGTCAAGAACTGTTTCTTTCCTTGAGAGGGCTCCAGAGGGTGCACGAGGACATTTGGCCGCACCTCCGCGCTATCTACAAGACCGGCCCAGCCCCGACTCCTCATCAGCATAAGCCCGGGGACTGGGTCTACGACAAGAGACACCGCTGGGAGACCCTTGAGCCACGTTGGAAGGGTCCCTACGTTGTGGTGCTGACGACCCCCACCGCTCTCAAGGTAGATGGCGTCACGACCTGGGTCCATCACACTCACATCCGGTCAGTGGACCCATCTGTGATCCGGGAAGACTTCGTCACCAAATGGAGCATTGATCGAGATCAACGCAACCTGCTCAAGCTCAAGCTATGGCGTGCTCGACCTGCCTGATGCTGGAGGGGGAAGGAAGGCTACCGGATGGGACACCGGGAAGACTTGGGGACTCCGATTTTATCAGTACAGGGAATTTGGGATGATGTACCCTCGTGACCCAGGAATGTTGTCCAGTAGAAATACAAACCGACCCATGATTGGGCCTGTAAGTTTCAAGACAAGGGGGGAATGAAAGGGCGGGGAGAGACCGACTCCATGTTCCCTTTGTTCCATATCTTCCACCTCGTGGAGTCAGGTTCCTGCCCTAGAACCTCTCCAAGAGCCCAACCCACACTTTTGAATTAGCCAATAGAAATGCAAGGGGAAGGTAAGCCGCGCCCTGCCCCCATGTGCAACCTGATCCCGACCAATCAGCGGAGGCCACACTACCTCACCCCTCCTACCTCTCCCAGGCCCCCTATAAATCAGCGCGTTTGGGGGCTGACTCTCTCTCTCTCTCTCTCTCTCTCTCTCTCCACCTCGCCGCTGCGCCGGTGGGTGTGTGTGTGGGACTGAGCTCGAGCTAGCTCGATTAAAAGGCTCTTTGCTTTTGCATCGGACTCGGCTCCCTGGTGGTCTTTGGGGATCATGAAATCTGGGCATAACATATGCAGCATCCATTTACTCTGCCACTACTTTTAATCCTCTGACTCCAAGTCTTGAATGAGGATTGATGTCACTGCTTACTGCTGAATCACCAGCAGGCCAACTAAGCCCAAGTAAGCAGTGGCACTAAGAAACGAGAAGGAAAATCTTCTAAAATAATTGATATTGAACCTTGACACATAGGACGGAGCCTGGGCACAGCTTCAGCAGCTCAGCCCTGCCCCCGGTGAGCGGTGAGCGGTGAGCGGTGAGCCAGTTGCCCATCCTCTACTCTGCCTGTCTCGGTGTTGATTTTGCCCAGCTGCTCGCCTCACCCTGACACAGAGAGGAGTTGTCAAGTCTCCTGGTGTCTCTCTTGGAGAATGGACACTTCTTTTATGTGGTAAAATACACATAACCAAATTTGCCATTAATGGCTTTTAGAAATGCACAATGTTATGCAACCATCACCACTATCTAGTTCTAGAACATCTTCCTCCCCGCAAAGAGCTCAGAGCCTTTAAGAAGTCGCTACCTGTTCCCCCACCCCAGCCTTAGGTAACCACTCATCTGCTTTCTGTTTCTATTTGTCAGTTCTGGACATTTCATATAAATGGAATCATATGATGGTCTGGCTATTTATTTATTTTTATTTTTGTTAATCCTCACCTGAGGATTTTTTCCATTGATTTTTTTGTTGTTTTTTAGAGAGAGAGTGGAAGGGATGGGGAGAGACAGAAACAGAGAAACATCCACGTGAGCGAGACATCGATGGTTGCCTGTTGCACATGCCCTGACCAGAGCCGGGAATTGAGCCTGCAACTGATCTACGTGCCCTTGACTAGAATCGAACCCGAGGCCCTTCCCTAGTCTGCAGGCCAATTCTGTATCTATTGAGCCAAACCACCTAGGGCTTGACTGGCTTTTTAAACTTAGCCTCGTGTTTTTTAGGTGCATCCATGTTTTAGCATGCATCAGTCTCTCATTGCCTTTTATGACTAAATAATCTTCCAGGACTGATAGGTTCTCAGAAGCCTGGCCTTACAGGACTTCTCTTCATGTCTCATTGGGCAGAACTGGGTTACTTGTCCATCTCAGAATCAATCACGGGCAAAGCCAATGGGTCACCCTTAGGTAATGGCTGTCCTGGCTACACTTTGGATCACCTGGGGAGCTTTAAAAACCCTGAGCCCAGGACCCTACCTCAGAGAATTTTATTAATTGGTCTGGGGTGCTGGCATGGGCATTGGGATTTTTTAAAAATTGGTCTTTGCCATCATTTATGGTGGAGATGATGAAAAGATAATGAAAAAATTGAATAATTGAGGAAACAAGTGGAGGGAGCAGGTGATGGGACTCCAAGAGTTAGAAGATAATGTCAAGAGAGGACAAACCACACATTTTCTAGTTTCCGCTCAAGCAGCTGGACTCCCCTGTGATTGGGGCACCTGCCAACCCCTTCCTGAGGGCCGGTGTGGCAGAAGAGGCCCAGACCCTGCTGGCACATGAGTTTAGGCCCAGGCTTCCCAGCTCTGCTGCACACTGAGTGCCCTCAGAGCTCCTTGAGGCCAGCTCGGGGTGGAGTGCCCTGGCGTCTGCAGTTCCATGCAGCTCCCTCGCAGTGGTTCTGAGGGTGGTCAAGGTGGAGAAGCACTGGCTTTGTTAGACCACACCCTCCATTCCTCAGACTTTGCCCCGTGCTCAGCGTGGCTGCTGGAGAGCCCGGCCTGGAAAGGCAGAGCTGGAGGATAGCCTTTTCCCACTGATGGGAAACTGGTCCACTGAGGCCTAGAATGGCAGCTGCACCTCTATTAGTTATTACTCAGTCTTCTCCATTTCCCTCTGCAACCTTAAAGCCTCCCCCCCCCACCCATTCCCCGCACCCTACTCCCCCACCCCAATCCCCAGTCCCCCCTACCCCAATCCCGCTGGCCAAGTGACCCTCTGCGCTTCCAGCTTTGTTCCTGCCTGAAACAGCTACTCTTATAAGGTGAGGGCGACTCAGGGTCAGCCCTTTGCTGTCTGTACCCTCTCTGCACCCATCTTCCCATTCATCCTCCCTGCATCCACCCTGGGCTGAGCTCCCCCGATCTGTTCCATGTACTCCAGAGAGGAGACATTCAACATGAGATGTTAGGGGATTAAATACAGTTTTTATGGAAAGATTAATTTTAAAAAGGCAGTCTAGTGAGGAATAGAAATCACTAATGGTGGATTGTTTTTGTGGTATTTTCAACTCCATTCTTGCTGGTCATAGGAAAGGCCCATGTTCGTTTGAGCAGCATTCTAAGTTCTCTTATTAATATTAATCATTTGCCAAATAACTCTCATGGGTTTTCTAGATAGAAATTGTACCATGTGACAATAAGAACAGTTTGTCTGATCCTTTCCAGTGCTCATGCGTTGTATTTCCTTTTTGGTCACAGGGATGTGTGTTTAAAGAGATTCCAGAAGTAGAAGGGCAGTCTCTCCTCTTCTCAGCCCCTAAACACCCCGGTTTCTCCATTTCTTGTGCCCTCTCTAGAGACAGTCCATGCCCGCACAAACACCTACATGTGTTTCCCTCCTCCCACAACAGCAGTTTCCCAGGTTTCTACAGTTAGGTAACAAACTCTACACTTAGTTTGTTAGCATAAAATAACAATCATTGTACTAGTAGTAGGCTACAGATTCTGGGTACAAAAGTTTTCAGGGTTCTGTGGAGAAGTTTTTCTTCTGTTCCAACCATGTTTGGGATCTCAATTGGAAAGACTCAGATGGCTGGGATTGGCATTGCCTGGAGTGCCTTCATTCACACATCTGGCCCATGCTCAGTTGGGACTGTTGACCAGATGCCCCAGACGTGGTCTTTCCAGGTGGCTCAGGCTTCCTCACTGCATGGGAGCCTCAGATCTCTAAGAGCAAATGTTAGAGTGAGAAAGGCAGAAACCGCAGTCTTTTATGACCTAGCTTCAAAAATCAAATAGGTCAAAATGGTCAAAGAACTCTACTCAATTTCAAAAGGTGGGGGCTATACCTCACCTTTCAGTGGGCAGAGTGTCTAAGAATCTGTGGTTGTGTTAAAACCACCAGAGGGGAGAATCCAACATGGCGGCAGAGAAGGTGGAAGCTGCACTCACCCGCTCCCAGGATAAAAATGGAATTACAACTAAATTATAGGAAAATCATCCTCAATAGCCACTGAAGGCTAGCTGAATGGAAGTCTCATAAAAGGATTTAAAAAAAAAACAAAAAACATTGAGGCTGATAGGAAGAGTGGAAACAAACAAACAAACAAAAAGGCTGGCCACTCTCCCATGAGTGGAGGCTGAGGTTCTGGAATGATATTGCAGCTGTGGGGTTTCCCCCTGATCAGCATGAAGTCTCAACCCTAAACTGGCTCCCCAGCCCAGAGACCAGACCAGGAGGAGTCACCCACATAACATCTGGCTGTGAAAATCAGTAAGGATTCTGTCCAACAGAGAGAGGGGATTTGTGAGAGACACAGGTGCTCTCTTAAAAGGCCTACACACAAAAAAAAATTTATTTGCAGCCAATCACCCTGGGCTCCCGCAAAGGGAGGACTAACCGGACTAGAGTCAGGTGAGGGGAGTCTGGAGCTTGTTCAGAGAGAGCTGAAGGGACAGCTGCAAGAATCCCTGACTGAGTTTTTCTCCCACACTGCAGATGCCATCTTTCTTGGGTGGCACACTGCCATCCATTATGGCATCAGCCTGGAAGAAAGCAATAGCCCCACCCTGTGGAGCTTACACCCTGCTTAGGAATCAGCTACTTTGACAAGGTCTGAGCAGACTCAGGGAGTGTCAGTTACTGGGTTGTGTGACTTTGCGATGGGGGCCATTCCCCCCAGCTTTCCATGAACCTTGGTGCTTCCCCATCGTAGGAGATTTGCTAGGCAAACCCCCCCCCCGACTCCTAGAAGCCAATCTCTACCAAGGGCTGGGCAAAATTGGAAACAGACTGAGTTGTTGGCTCTGGGATGGGGCCAACTTCCCACCTTCCCCAAAGCCTGACTGGCATTTCCCCCTCAAGGGAGACCCACTAGCCCCATACTTCCAAGTCCCAGAAACCCCATTCTGCTGAGCTTGGGCTCTTCCTGGCAGAATCTGGGAGAGACTGAGTTGTGTGGCTCAAAGACAGGGGCAGTTTTACCCTCGCACGCCCAAGCAGTGCGGAACCCTCCCTTCACATGGCAAATCTTGGTCTGTTTGGGCCTGATAAACACTGCTGGACTCACCCTAATAACTCCCTGAGAACCTGCCCCACCATAAAGGTATCTGAGCACCCAACAGGTGGCATATAGAGCTAGTACACCCTGGAACTTTTGCTGAGTGCACTCAGACTCAAGACTGGCACTGAGTTTGAACCTGCATCAATCTGGCGAACACCACTTACTCTTACCTGCTGACTCACTGAGAACCTGCCTTGTGCAACTTGAAGACCACCGAAGGCTCTTTGAGTGACTGCGCCTAACAGGCAGCTGGCAGGTGGAGGCAATTTTTGGGACACCTTGGGACTTTTGCTGGCCTGCGCTGGGCCCATTACTGGTAATCGTTGGCCTTAGAGCACAGCGTGGTCTTTCACACGCACACCCAGGCCCAGCAGAGGTAGCCACAAACTGTGTATCACTTTGTAACTCCAAACAGGTTGCTCAGGGCCACCATAGGCGGCATCTGACATTGACCTGCACTAGAGTCCATCCAGAGGCCCAGAACCTGCAGGCCAGTGGCCAGGTTCAGACAACATCAGGGCAAAATCCAATAAGCTTCACAAGCAGCACGTCCAAAAAGAGGTCTCAGCAAGCACCAGGCCCTGCTGAGGTGAATGCTGCGTCATGTGGTCAGCAACGTCACAGCAGCCTGCGGGCTGTGGTTGGGGTGGAGACAACAGTTGGAAAGCCTGAGGGTCAATCCCATGCACAAATAGACCAATAGAAATCAAGATTCAATTACAACAGAATGGCCCACATTACCTTCACATGGGCCATCCCTGGAGCACCAAGCTCAGGTGATCAAGCAGACTCTGCTGGGGCTGACCGGCAGACCCTGAAGTACGGATAAATGATGACTCTAACACATGTTTCTGTGAAAGAGGGGGCTAAGACACTACTTGGCTATCACCGCCAAGTAGCCCTGTTCACCTGCCTCCTCTGGCTTTTATTGTCATAACAGCTTGAACTAAAATTAACTATTAGGTACTATTAGCAGGGTAAGCATCCTTGAGAAAGTATATGCTTCTACTGGTACAAAGTTGGGTCTTTAAAGACTAAACATAGAGATTCTAGTAAAACACCCAGGGGATCAGACTTGTTTGGAAAAATCAAGGTAGGGGCTGCCAAGGTTCCCCCAGAGGCTCCCAACCTTTCAGAGAATCCTCCTTACAGACCTTCCAACCAAGTCCTGTGCTTCCCCACATCTCCCCCCTTTTTGTTTTGCTGGCTGCAGAACACAGAGAGAGGTGGCGTACTTTCTGCTTTGGAATGTCGGGGTCCACAAAGCGCATTTACTGCTCTAGTTCTGATTTTGTAGACTACTAGTATAAGAAAAACAAAGAGAATTACACTGACAGCAATGGTTAGTCTAATTGAGAAGACAGGGTGCTTACAAGTATTAAATCTTGCCTTCTAGCAAGGTGTAGGGCACAGGATTATAAAGGGGAAGGGGCTAGGCGCGGGGGTGGGCAAACTTTTTGACTCGAGGGCCACAATGGGTTCTTAAACTGGACCGGAGGGCCGGAACAAAAGCACGGATGGAGTGTTTGTGTGAACTAATATAAATTCAAAGTAAAGGAGCAGAGGGGAGACCAAGAGAACCCTCCGCTCTTTTGGCTCCGTGGGCCGGATAGAACAGCCGAATGGGCCAGATCCGGCCCGCGGGCCGTAGTTTGCCCACAGCTGGGCTAGGGTGAGGAATGTAGCTACATGCAGGCCTGGGGTCTGCACACATCAGTTATTGTCAGGCGATGAGATGATGTTGATTTTTGGTGGGTTGGTCTGACTATGCTTATCAGTTCTGTTTGCTGGATTCACAGCTGAGTCACCTCCCTAATTACTTCGCACAGGCCTTGAAAAGAAAACTTTAAGAAAAACTTAACCCCCTATTCACACATAAGTATATGTGTTCTAAGATTTAAAATAATATGATTACTTTTCAGATTAATTTAGGTGCTCTATCTATTAGATTTATTATTCAGTATACTTATAATTCCTTTTAAGATTTCTCTTTATAAACATTCTATGACCTTTATAAACATTCTTATAACTTTCATAATCATTCTTAAGTATTCTTACTCTAATTTTCTTTCTTCCTGTTATGTTCCTTTCTTTATATCCCTTCTCACAATTTTTACTTCCTTAACCTTAGTTCTTTTTTACTTGTACAGACCCTTTGTAACTTATACATACTTTTTACAACTTACACATACCTTCTGCAATTTATACACTGAGTGGCCAGATTATTATGATCTCTGAACACATAATAATCTGGCCACTCAGTGTATTTGTATCTCAAATGGGTACCAAAAGTATTCTAGACTTTTGCTGGAGATCAACTACTTATTTGCCCTGAGCTTTCTATCAGCCAGTGCAAAGGGGAAAACTGATCAGGTACACGATTTATAGTATCTTTGATATCAAATAAATGAGGTATTCAAGAGAAGTATGCTGAGTGGCCAGATTATTATGCGTTCAGAGATCATAATAACCTGGCCACTCAGTGTATATACCTTCTGCAACTTACAGGGAAAAGGGATGCCGGATCTCTTCTGTAATTACTTCCTGCTGAGCCAGGTTGAAGGTTTCTTTCAGAGCCAAGAGATACTTGCTCTCTGGCAGAGGGACAATGAGGCCTGGCACAGAAGGAGGTAGCAATGGTGCCTAGAGGTGGTATTCCCTAGGTATAAGTAGGGCTTGTAATCTGGTGGAAACAAACTGTGCTATAAAATTTAGTATTATTGGGCAAAAGTTAGAACAGTTTCTAATGATTTCCTGTTGAAATAATTTTTCTCCCTAAAATCACCCTCATTTTCATTAAAGACTAATTTACTTATTGTATTAAGTCTAGTTATAATTTGGCCTGATTGTTTGCATAAACACAGCGAGAATAACAGTTGATAATGTAGGCTACTGGTATTAAAAAATATGCTTTGCTGGAATCTCATGAAAAAGTTTACTCCCAGAGCAAAGAAGCCAAGCTACACAGTTGCCATCAGGCTTTGTCTACAATACCTGCAAAATTGGGGTGTATTCCTCAAGTTGAGGTCCCTGCAGGTGTCTTGCCATCTCTCAGGAAAGCAACCTTCGTTCCTTACCTGGAAAGACTGCCATGAACCACGTGACCAAGCAAGGTACCAGGCTATTTATTTAAGGGGCGTATCAGCTTCAAAGTTAATCATTATTCCTTAGAGCTTTCTGGTGACATCCAGAGTCCTGGCATGACTTTCTTTCAGACATGACACCCAGCAAAGCCTTGGCTAATAAAACTACAATTGGAAACTGACTTATGTCCTGTTATGAAGAAATCAGATTCTTATTGGATTTATGCAAACAAACATATTTCCATGAGAATAATAATTAATAAAACTATAATTATTTTTAGTTCATTTAGTCCTATAATTAAATTCTTTTTCTCCTGATTTTTCTTGCCAGTATTTCTATAAATTTGGATACTTTACAGAGTAACATAAATGACATAGAATCTTGTCCTTTCTGTAAAACACAATATTCCACAATATTATAACTTATAACAATTAGTTATAAATGAAAGCATATTAGAATCTATTTAATATGCATATATAAATAAAATATAACTATTATTTCCTTATTTGACAGAGCTTCCCATATACCCTAAGTATAAACTTTCCTTCATAAGGAGAGAAAGCAATTCTTAAAATTTAAACCCTGGGAAGGTAGTCAAATATATTATACTAGAGGCCCAGTGCACGAATTTGTGCACCAGTGGGGTCCCTCGGCCTGGCCTGCGGGATAGGGCCAAAACTGGCTCTCCAACATCCCCCTAGGGGTCCCGGATTGCGAATGCATGGTCAGGGCTGGGGAGGGACACAGGAGGTTGGCCAACCAGGGAGGGGCCATGGGAGGGCTCCAGGGTGTGTCCGGACCCTCTCACTCAGTCCCAATTGGATGGACCCCCGCAGCAAGCTAACCTACCAGTTGGAGCGTCTGCCCCCAGATGGTCAGTGCATGTCATAGCGAGCAGTTGAGGAGCCTTAGCATGTCATTAGCATATTACTCTTTGATTGGCTGAACAGTCAACTGGTTACCGGACGAGTGTCCAGTCATCCAGTCTGCCATTCAACCAATCAAAACATAATATGCTAATGATATGCTAAGGCTGCTCAACTGCTCACTATGATGTGCACTGACCACCAGGGGGCAGACTGTCGACCAGTCAACCAGTCGCTATGACATGCACTGACCACCAGGGGGCAGATGCTCCAACCGGTAGGTTAGCTTGCTGCTGGGGTCTGGCTAATCAGGACTGAGCGAGATGGGCCGGACACACCCTGGAGTCCTCCCATGGTCCCTCCCTGGATGGCCAACCTCCCGTATCCCTCCCTGGCCCCAATTGTGCACCAGTGGGGTCCCTCAGCCTGACCTGTGCCCTCTTGCAATCTGAGCTGAGGACCACCCCCCCAAGTGCACAAATTTCATGCACCAGGCCTCTAGTTATTTTAATAATATATATAAAACCTTTGCTTCCTAGGCAAATACAAGAAAAACCTTTTTTCCTTACTTTCAGAAATAGGCTTATTCTTCTAATGGAAAACATACTCACATTCTTAAGAAGCATAACAGAGATAGTGAATTCCTTAGCTGAGAAACAATTCCCCTGAACTCGGAAATCTCAAGCTGGCTCCAATGACTTCCTGCACAGTCACTTTCATTTTCTTACTTTTAGTTTTCGAGGATCTGTCACGTTTCGTTGCATTCCTGGTTCCTCCTCACATGGGACACCACTTTGCCAGGGCTGACTGGCAGCCCCTGAGCAAGAGATGAATAGATTGCTCTGACACACATTTCTGTGAAAGAGAGGCTAAGGCACTACTTGGCTATCGCCGCCAAGGAGCCCTATTCACCTGCCTCCTCTGGCTTTTATTGTCATAACAGCTTGAGCTAAAATTAACTATTAGATACAATCAGCAGGGTAAGCATCCTTAAGAAACCACATGCTCCTACAAGGTCGGGTCTTTAAAGACTGAACATAGAGATTCTAGCAAAACACCCCGGGGGATCGGACTTGTTTGGAAAAGTCAAGGTAAGGGCTGCCACCTTTGGCAAGGTCCCCTCAGAGGCCCTAAACCTTTTGGAGAATCCTCCTTACAGACTTTCCAACCAAGTCCCATGTTTCCCCACAAGACTCCACCACAAACCCCGCAGGATACTTACTACATAAGGCCACCCTAGCAATATTGGGTGTCATAGAAAATCTGCCTACTACATAGAAACAAAGAGGCAGCCAACATGGGGAGACAAAAAACATGACCCAAGTGAAATAATGGGGGAAATCTCCAGAAAGAAAACCTAAATGAAATGAAGGTAAGCAACTTATCAGATACAGAATTCCAAAAAAAAAAAAAGTTATAAGAATGCTCAAGAAACTTAGTGAGAACTACAATAGCATGATAAAAGACATAGAAATCATAAAAAAGCACCAGTCAGAAATGAAGAATACAATATCTGAAATAAGGAATAGATTGCAAAGAATCAAAAGTAGAAGCAGAGGATCAAATCAGCAATTTAGAAGAGAAGGTTTTAAAAACATCCAATCAGAGCAGCAAAAAGATTAAAGGAGCATGTCTCCCAGAAAGCTTTGGTTCAGAAACCAAATGGGCAGGTGCTGGGGTGTCTGGCTACATAGTGGGGGGCAACTCCCATCTCCCCTGAAAGCTCAGACCACGCTATCCTGGAAAGAAGTGCCCACCACCCATTTACAAGCTTGTGGGCACCATTCCCAATGAAAGACTATTTGGATCTGCCCTGCCAAGTCCCAACATTCAACCTGGGAGTCCCTCAGAGGCAATTGTATGGGACCTGGATGAAGTGCTTAGCCTCCAACACTACAAATGAGAGACACTTTTGATCTCTTCCCCTGATCCCCATGGTTCCACCCACTTTAAAAATTCTCCTGTGATGTGGTTCTCCTAGAGAACTAGAGTTAGAGATTCTGACTGAGAGTAACTGGTTTTTCTCTGGAGTAGGGGTCACAATTCCCTCACCGAGCAACACCCAAGTAGGGGACTCACTAGCCCTATTCTCCCAACCCAAGTTTCCCCACCCTACCAAGCTTGCAACCTGTGAAAGGGCCTCTGGGGCATGACCAGTCAGGGCCCACTATACAGTCTTTATTCAGAAGGCTCTGAAGGAAATCAAGGCAACCTCCTGGGGAGGCAGAATAGCTAACAGGTGGAGGCAGACCTCACGCAGCCTCGGTCCTTTCATAGATCTGCCCAGCCCTTGGCTGAAGGAAGCCAACCCCTATTAAAGATTTACACTACCCAAGTACACCCAGGCCTAATAGCCCATGCACAGAGAGTGAACAGCATGAGAGCTCCAGACAGGTAGTCCAAGGCAGGTGTCACATAACATATGGGCATCAACATGTACCAGAACCCTACCCAAGCAGACCCAAAACCAACACAACCAGTGGTGAGCTTCAGACCACTCTAGAGCTCAACCCAAGCAACATACCCACAGGGAGACTCCAGTAGGCACCAGACCCTGCTGGGAACAACCCTGCCTCAGGGAGCAGCATCTCATATATGGTGATTGAGGTTTACCCTTATAATCAGCCAGCCTGAGGGTTAACCCTAACCACAGAAAGGCCAACAGCATTCAAACTTGCCTACAACAGGAGTGTGCACAAAACTCACTATAAACATTCCCAGAACATGGAGCTCAGGTGATCTAGAACTGAGTCAAACAAGACATTTTCATCATAAAGCAATCATGACAACTTTGGGAGTCATAGCAGATCTACTTAATGCACAGAGACAAAATTGGAAGAAGAAGAAATAGGGTCCATGTGAAAGAATAAGAGAAATCCCATAAAAATATTAAATGAAATGGAAGCAACCAAAATACCAGATGCAGAATTTAAAACAATGATTATACAAATGCTCAAGGACCTTGGGGGAAGAATGGATGATCTCAGTGAGAACTTAAACAAAGATATTGTAAGTATTACTATATAGGAACCATAAAAAGCAACCAATCAGAAATAAAGAATACACTATCTGAAATGAAGAATATACTAACTAGAAGGAATCAAAGAAGGTTATACGAAACAGAGAATCAATTAAGCAATTTAGAGGACAAGATAACAGTAAGCATCCAAGCAAAGCATCAAAAAGAAAAGAGAATTTTAGAGGATGAGGAAATTCTAAGGGACTTCTGGCACATCAACCATAACAACATTTGCATCATAGGTATACCAGAAGGAGAAGAAAATGAGCAAGGAATCATGGCTGAAAAGTTCCCTAACCGGGTGAAAGAAAGTTACAAAACTTCAGAAAGCACAGAGAGTCCCAATCAAGATGAATCCAAAGACACCCACACAATTGATTTCTGGATGTTAATTTTGTATCCTGCTGAATTTTTATTAAATTTAGCAGGTTTTTTTGGTGAAGTCTTTAGGGTTTTCTATGTACAATACCATGTAATCTGCGATTGATGACAGTTTTACTTCCTCCTTTCCAATTTGGATGTCTTTTATTTTTTCTTCTTGTCTGATTGCTGTTGCTAGGACTTCCAGTACTATGTTGAATAAGAGTGGTGAAAGTGGGCATCCCTGTTTTGTTTTATATCTTAAGGGAAATGCTTTTAGTTTTTGCCCATTGAGTATGATCTTTGCTGTAGGTTTGTCATATATGGTGTTTATTATGTTGAGATATGATCACTCTATTCCCACTTTGCTGAAAGTTTTTATCAAAAACTCACTTAAGATATTGTCATATGATTTTTATTCTTCATTTTGTTTATATGGTGTATCACATTTACTGATTTGCTAATATTAAACCATTTTTGCATCCCCAGAATAAATATTAATTGGTCGTAGTGTGCAATTTTTTAATGTCATGCTGGATCCTATTTGCTAATATTTTGTTGAAGATATTGGAGAATACTGTACCAGGCTTGTATCCCTGGGATAAATCCCACTTAGTCATGATGAATAATCTTTTCAATAGATTGCTGGATCCAATTTGCTAATATTTTGTTGAGGATTTTGGTATCTATATTCATCAGGGATATTGGCCTGTAATTTTCTTTGTAGTGTCTTTATCTGGTTTTGGAATTAGGGTAATTCTGACCTCAAAAAAGGAGCTTGGGATTCTTCCCACCTCTTTAAATTCTTGAAATAGTTTGAGGAGAATAGGTGTTAAATCTTCTTGGAATCTTTCTTTAAATTCACCTGTGAAGCCATCTGGTCCAGGACTTTTGTTTGCTGGGAGGTTTGGGGGTTTTTTTTGTTGTTTTTTTTTTATTACCGCTATAATTTCATCAGTTGTTATCAGCCTATTCAAGTTTTCTGCTTCTTCCTGATTGAGTTTTGACAGATTGTATGTTTCCAGGAATTTATCCATTTCGCCCAGGTTGTCCAGTTTGTTGGCATATAGCTGTTCAAAGTTGCTGTGTTGTTGTTGTTTTTTTACAATACTTTATATTTCTGTGATTTCAGTTGTTACTTCACCTCTTTTATTTCTGATTTTATTTATTTGGCTCCACTCTCTTTTTCTTGACAAGTCTGGCTAAAGGTTCATCCATCTTGTTTCTCTTTCCATTGGACCAGCTCTTGGTTTCATTCATTCTTTGTATTTGTTTCAGTCTCTATGTCATTTATTTCAACTCTGATCTTTATTATTTCCTTCCTTCTACTTAATCTGGGCTTTTCTTATTGTTCTCTTTCTAATTCTCTGAGCTGTAGATTGTTTATTTGAGCTTTTTGTTGTTCCTTTTTTTAAAAAAAATATATTTTATTGATTTTTACAGAGAGAAAGGGAGAGGGATAGAGAGTTAGAAACATCGATGAGAGAGAAACATCGATCAGCTGCCTCCTGCACACCCCCTACTGGGGATGTACCCTCAACCAAAGTACATGCCCTTGACCGGAATCGAACATGGGACCCTTCAGTCCGCAGGCCGACGCTCTATCCACTGAGCCAAACCGGTTAGGGCTTGTTGTTTCTTGAAGTAGGCCTGTGGTGCTATAAACTTCCCTCTCAGGACTGCTTTTGCTGTGTCCCATAGGTTTGGGGTTGTGGTGTGTTCATTTTTGTCTGTTTCCAGGAAGTTTTTTATTTCTGCCTTGATCTCATTGACAATACAGTCATTGTTTAATAACAAGCCATTTGGTCTCCATGTGTTTGCTTATTTTTGAGGATTTTTTATTGTAGTTGATTTTTAGTTTTATGCCATTGTGATCTAAGAAGATGCTTGATGTGATTTAAATCTTTAATTTGCTAAGACTTATTTATTCAATAGGTTTTCAGTATCTTCTTCTCTCTTCTCCTGCTGGCACCCCCATAATTCGGATATCGCTATGCTTGAAGTTGTCCCAGAGGCTCCTTATACTACCGTGTTTCCGCGAAAATAAGACAGTGTCTTATATTAATTTTTGCCCCCAAAGACACGCTAGGTCTTATTTTCAGGGGATGTCTTATTTTTCCATGAAGAAGAATATGGTACACATTTATTGTTAAATGAAAATAAAGGAAATTTATTACCTGTATACAGTATGGTAATACAATAGTTGTCAACACAAACCAGACAAACTGTGAATCCTACAGTATCAAGAATTTACTCATTTATTCAATGACAATCATGTCATCATCTTCTGGAACATCATCATAACAATCCAATTCCTGAATTTCCTGGTGAATTTCTTGTGACTCCATTTCTTTCAGAATCAGTGGACCAAATCTCTCATGTTTAGCAATAGCACTGTCTTTAAATGAGTACTTCTTGTCAAGGTAGCCTGCTCGCAGTGCATTTGCAATGCAACTGTCAATGATTTTCTCCCATGAATTCTTCACCCAAGTCACAACTTCTTGCAGTTTAGGTTTCACAAAGTTTCCACGCTGATTTCTCTCCATTCTATTTTCAATGTAGTCATTAATTTCCATGCGCAAATTGTCTTTGAATGGCTTGTTTATTGCAATATCAAGAGTCTGGAGATAGGCCGTCATTCCTGCGGGAATCATTATCTGATCTATTTTTCTTTTGTGAAGAAATGTCTTCATGTCTTTAGCGCGGTGAGTGCTGGCTGCATCCCAGACTAGCAGACCTCTTTGGCTCCCTCGCATAACAAGCGGCAGCATTGAGGACTCCAGAAAAAATGGCGGCGGAATAGACAGACGTGTTCCGAGCCTTGTCCCGGAGCAGAAAGAAAGAACAGCTGAGGGTCGCACAAGGAGTGTTTGTTGGCAAGTTGGGGGACAGCTGAACTCCAGAAGAAGGTGGGAGACTGCTAGACGGGGTTCCCCTGACCTGGCAGCTCCCACTGCGGCTGGGTCCCCTCCCGGAGCTGCGGGCTTGGACGCGGAGTCGCCGCCATATGGAATCGGAAAGTGGAGCTTATCGGAAGCCTGAGAATCCACAACTGCGGCACCCACAGAACAGCTGCGAGCCCCAGAACAACGCTCTCCAATTGGCGCAAACACACGGGTTCAGAGGAGCTCTACACTCCACCACGGAAAGGTCAGATTTCGCCTAGGATAAGGTGAGGTCTCTGGTCCCAGCGCGAGAGAGGAACGCGCGTTTTGCGGGAGCTGGAGGACCAGGGAAGTCTGTGCCTAGAAAAATCGGTGGCTGCTGGGGCTGGCGAGATCTGTGAATGTGGAAGGGGGTCCTCAGAGCTGCTAACAGAAGGGCTCTCTAAAAAGCAACCCATTTTGATCTGAAGTGCAGGGACACCCTAAGAATTTCAGGGGTGTGCTAGACTTACACGCAGCCACGGAGTGCGCACACTTGGGCTTTTTCCTCTTGAAATTCTTGCTTCTGATTACTAAGCCCAACTCATAGGATCACCCAGTTGGGGACACCCTGGGAGACTGCAGGGGAAAGTTGTTTTTCTGGAACCTGGGGATCGGAGCGGGGAGTGACCATCAGAGAGCCAGCTCTGAGGCAGCCCACTCCCACAAACCGGTAGTGAGTGCCACAGGGAAAGAAGGCTCTAACACTCCCTAGAGAGGCCATAGATAAACCCGGAAGTCAATCCAGAAACACTGTCACCCAGGGGCTGAATCACAAATTGACTCTTGTGTAATCAAAAATAAAGGAATACGAATTAAGACACACCG
This sequence comes from Plecotus auritus, assembly GCF_963455305.1. Lineage (NCBI taxonomy): Eukaryota > Metazoa > Chordata > Mammalia > Chiroptera > Vespertilionidae > Plecotus > Plecotus auritus. Next base: position 98,114,966 of record NC_137776.1, read on the forward strand.
CCTGCTTAAAATCAGGACTGGCTTACATCACTGAAGAGCAGTGGAACGCAGGGAACTGCAATACTGTCCGGACTGAGAAACAGGCGTGCCAAATAGAACAACAGAGGAAGTGAATGACCTTCACTACTCCACATTTTATTTTTATTTTTTTATTCTCATTTTTTGCATCTTTTACTCAAGAAACTAATTTTTTTCCTCACTTGATTTTACCTTTTTAATTATTACATTTTTATTTTCAATCCGTATTATTACTACTGCTATTTTATCTTTTTTTTTTTAAATGTCATTTTATTTTCTCTTCATTTTGTTTTGGGATTAATGTTCTACATTCTATTTTTATCTTTCCTTTAGCATCATTTTACTCTATCTCAAATCTACCTTTATGCCATCACTCTCTTCCTCACTTTTCCCTTTTCAGTGTCCTGTTTATCTTACCCCTTTCCTGCTTTAGATTTTCCCTATTCTTTCTGTTTACCCCCTTTTAAAATTTCACCCTACTTATATATCTAATCTCCAATCCCCTGCTCCAAGTCCATACACACCTCTCTCTTCACTGTCTTAACTATCCAAAAAATTGTTCTTCTCTCTGTCCTTTTGTTGTTGTTCGTTTGAATGTAGATTATATCGAATTTTTATGCTTTTTTGTGAGATTGTTTTGCTTATTCTTCTTTTGTTTATTTTTTTGTTTGTTTAGTGCTTCTGTTTTCCCTTGCCTCACTCAATATTAGTTGGTGTTGTAGTTTGTATTAATCCCCAGGTACTTGTTGCTGGTATTTGCTGGGATAAGTGATTGTTCTATTGGAGTTTTATCCCCAATATATATAGTCTGTTTCCCTTTCTCTCTTAGTCTCTTTCTTGTCTCTCTTACTTTTTTTTCTTCTTTTTTTCCCTTTTCCCAATTTCATTTTAACACCCCCCCTTTTTTTTTTCTTCTTCTTCTTTCTTTCTTTTTCCTCTTTTTCTTTCTCTACTATCCCCTGATTTGCCTTTCTCTGGTGGTCACCTTTATTGGAGGTTGTTAATATCGTGAATACATTTCTGTTCAGTGCCTTGTGTGTTGTACCTGGTAGTGCTGTATTTTGTGCCTTTAAATCGACGCAGGAGAGAGAGAACTACATAACCAGACACCCAGAAAAGAGAGACCATGGGGAGACAAAGACACAGCCCGCATATGAAAGAAAAGCAGGCATCACCAGAAAAGGAAGTAAACGAAATGGAAGCAAGCAACCTTCCAGAAAAAGAATTCAGAGAAATGGTCATAAGGTGGCTGAAAAGAATGGAAGACAAATTCGACAATATGAGCAAGAACCAAGAGGAAATGAAGAAGAACCAAGAAGAAATGAAAAATGACATCGCTGCTGTAAAGAACTCAATAGAAAGCATCAAGAGTAGACTAGAAGAAGCAGAGGACCGCATCAGTGAGCTAGAAGACAAGATGGGAAAAAATACCCAAGTAGAGCAACTTCTAGAAAAAAAAATTAAAAGGCAGGAGGAGAGCCTAAGGGAATTTTGGGACAACACGAAACAAAACAACATCCGCAAAATAGGGGTTCCAGAAGGAAAGGAAGCTGAGCAAGGAATAGAAAACCTATTTGAAGAAATAATGACAGAAAATTTCCCTGATATAGAGAAGAAAAAACCCACACAAATCCAAGAAGCTCACAGAGTCCCAAGCAAAATGAACCCCAAAAGACCGACGCCAAGGCACATTATAATTAAATTGGCAAACACCAACGACAAAGTAAGAATCTTAAAAGCGGCCAGAGAGAGACAGAAAGTTACATACAAAGGAACCCCCATCAGACTAGCAACTGATTTCTCAACAGAAACTCATCAGGCCGGAAGGGAATGGAATGAAATATACAAAGTCATGCAAAGGAAGGGTCTGAATCCAAGAATACTGTACCCAGCAAGGCTGTCAATCAAAATTGAAGGTGAAATCAGGAGCTTCACAGACAAAAAAGGACTAAGGGAATTTATTACCACCAAACCAGCAATGCAAGAAATGCTAAAGGGTCTGCTGTAAAAAAAAAAAAAAAAAAAAGAAATAGGAAGCGAAGAAGGAACACAGGTGTAAAGAATAGGAATGGCGACAAATAAGTACCTATCAATAATAACTTTAAATGTAAACGGATTAAATGCCCCAATCAAAAGACATAGGGTAATGGATTGGATAAGAAAACATGACCCATATATCTGCTGTCTCAAGAAACCCACCTCAGAAAAAAAGACGCACACAGACTGAGGGTGAAGGGATGGAAAAAGGTTTTCCAGGCAAATGGAACTGAAAAAAAAGCTGGGGTAGCAATACTTATATCTGACAAATTAGATCTCAAACTGAAGGACATAACAAGAGATAAGGAAGGCCACTTCATAATACTAAAGGGAGCAATCCAACAAGAAGAAATAACTCTGGTAAACATATGCACCCAATACAGGAGCACCCAAATACATAAAAAAACTCCTGGAGGATATCAAGGGAGAGATTGACAGCAATACAATCATAGTAGGAGACTTTAATACCCCACTATCACCATTGGACAAATCCTCTAAACAAAAAATCAGCAAAGAAACATCAATCCTAAATGACTCACTAGACCAGATGGAATTAATTGACATCTTCAGAACATTTCACCCCAAAGCCACAGAATATACATTCTTCTCAAGTGCACATGGGTCATTTTCAAAGATAGACCATATGTTGGGACATAGGCAAAGTCTCTTCAAATTCAAGAAGATAGAAATCATATCAAGCATCTTCTCAGACCACAGTGGCATAAAACTGGAAATCAACTACAATAAAAACAACCCAAAGAAATCAAACACATGGAGACTAAACAGCATGCTATTAAACCATGACTGGGTTACCAGAGAGATCAAAGAAGAAATAAAAAACATCATGACAACAAATGACAATGAAAACACTACAATCCAAAATCTATGGGACACAGCGAAAGCAGTCTTGAGAGGGAAGTTCATAGCTATACAAGCCTACTGCAAAAAACAAGAAACAGGGGTAATAAATTACCTAACCCAACAACTCAAAGAGTTAGAAAAAGAGCAACAAGAAAAGCCCAGTGTAAGCAGAAGGAAGGAAATAATAAAGATCAGCGCACAGATAAACGACATAGAGACCAAAGAAACAATACAAAAGATCAACAAAACCAAGAGCTGGTTCGTTGAAAGGATAAACAAGATTGATGAACCTCTAGCCAGGCTCACCAAGAAGCAAAGAGAGAGGACCCAAATAAACAAAATCAGAAATGAAAGAGGTGAAATAACAACAGATCCCGCCGAAATACAAAGGATTGTTAAAAAATATTACGAACAACTCTATTCCAACAAACTGGACAACCTGGAGGAAATGGACATATTCCTAGAAAAATATAACCTTCCAAAACTCAATCAGAAAGAATCTAAACAGCTCAATATGCCAGTAACTATGGAAGAAATTGAAGCAGTCATCAAAGAGCTTCCGGCAAACAAAAGCCCGGGGCCAGACGGCTTCACAGGAGAGTTTTACCAAACATTCAAGGAAGAACTAAAACCTATCCTCCTCAGACTATTCCAAAAAATTCAAGAGGAAGGAACACTTCCAAGCTCCTTCTATGAAGCCAGCATCACCCTAATACCAAAACCAGATAAAGACAACACAATGAAAGAGAATTACAGGCCAATATCCCTCATGAATGTAGATGCCAAAATCCTCAACAAAATTCTAGCAAATCGGATCCAGCAGTACACCAGAAAGATCATACACCATGACCAAGTAGGGTTTATCCCAGGAATGCAAGGATGGTTCAATATCCGAAAATCAATAAATGAGATACATCACATAAACAAATTGAAAGATAAAAATCACATAGTCATATCAATTGATGCAGAAAAAGCATTTGACAAAATCCAACACCCTTTCTTGATAAAAACTCTCAACAAGGTGGGAATAGAAGGATCATACCTCAACATAATAAAAGCTATATATGATAAACCCACAGCTAACATCATACTCAATGGGCAAAAACTAAAACCATTTCCCCTAAGAACAGGAACAAGACAAGGATGCCCACTCTCACCACTCCTGTTTGACATAGTACTGGAAGTATTACCCATTGCAATTAGACAAGAAGAAGAAATAAAAGGCATCCAAATTGGAAAAGAAGAAGTAAAGCTGTCCTTATTTGCAGATGACATGATATTGTACATAAAAAACCCGAAAGACTCTATCAAAAAACTAACAGACTTAATAAATGAATTCGGCAAGGTAGCAGGATACAAAATTAACGCCAAGAAATCTATGGCATTTCTATACACCAACAGTGAACTTACAGAAAGAGAGACTAAAAAAGCAATCCCATTTTCCATCGCACCAAAAAAATTAAGATACTTAGGAATAAACCTAACCAAGGAGGTAAAAGACCTATATGCGGAAAACTACAGGACACTGAAAAAAGAGATAGAGGAAGATGTAAACAGATGGAAGAACATACCATGTTCATGGATTGGTAGAATCAACATCATCAAAATGTCCATACTACCCAAAGCAATCTATAGATTCAATGCACTTCCCATTAAAATACCAACAGCATATTTCACAGACCTAGAAAGAACTCTCCAAAAATTCATCTGGAATAAAAAAAGACCCCAAATAGCCACACCAATCCTGAGAAAGAAGAATAAAGTAGGAGGGATCTCAATACCAGATTTCAAGCTGTATTACAAAGCCACTGTCCTCAAAACAGCCTGGTACTGGCACAAGAACAGACATACAGATCAATGGAATAGAATAGAGAATCCAGATATCGACCCAAACCAATATGCGCAATTAATATTGGACAAAGGAGGCATGAGCATACAATGGAGTCAAGACAGTCTCTTCAATAAATGGTGTTGGGAAAATTGGACAGATACATGCAAAAAAATGAAACTAGATCACCAACTTACACCATACACAAAAATAAACTCAAAATGGATACAGGACTTAAATATAAGACGGGAAACCATAAAAATACTAGAGGAATCCTCAGGCAGCAAAATCTCAGACTTTGCACAGCAAAAGAAACCATCAACAAAACAACAAGAAACCCCACTGTATGGGAGAACATATTTGCAAATGGTATCACTGATAAAGGTTTAATTTCCAACATCTACAGGCAGCTTATACAACTTAATAAAAGGAAGATAAATGATCCAATAAAAAAATGGGCAACGGACCTAAATAGACACTTTTCGAAAGAAGACAGAAGGAAGGCCAAGAGACACATGAAAACATGCTCAAAGTCACTTATTATCCGAGAGATGCAAATCAAAACGACAATGCAATACCATCTCACACCTGTCAGAATGGCTATCATCAACAAACGACAAGTGTTGGCGAGGATGCGGAGAAAAAGGAACCCTCGTGCACTGCTGGTGGGAATGCAGACTGGTGCAGCCACTGTGGAGAACAGTATGGAGTTTCCTCAAAAAACTGAAAATGGAACTCCCATTTGACCCAGTAATCCCACTCCTAGGAATATATCCTAAGAAATCAGAAACACCAATCAGAAAGGATATATGCACCCCTATGTTCATAGCAGCACAATTTACAATAGCTAAGATTTGGAAACAGCCTAGGTGCCCGTCAGCAGATGACTGGATCAGAAAACTATGGTACATCTACACAATGGAATACTATGCTGCCATAAAAAAGAAGGAATTACTACCATTTGTAGACACCTGGATGGAATTAGAGAACATTATGCTAAGTGAAATAAGCCAGACAATGAAAGAAAAATACCACATGATCTCACTCATTTAGGGATAATGAAAAACATTATAAACTGATGAACCAAAAGATAGTTACAGAGGCAGTAAAGCATCAAACAGAGTGTCTAATTACAGCGGTAAGGTTAGGGAGAGGTGGGGGAAATAAGAGATCAACTGAAGGACTTGTATGCATGCATATAAGAGTAACCAACGGATGCAAAACATTGGGGGGTGAGGTCAGGTATGGGAGTGGGGTGGGGGGGGGCAATGGTAAGATATGTACACATATAATACCTTAATAAAAAATTTGAAAAAAAAAAAAAAAACAAGCGGCAGCATTAAATCGACCCACTTCCTTATAACTGCTTGTGTGGCCCAGGCTTTTTCAGTTTCAAGAATAAAAACGCCCAAAACACGTTCAATCTTTTCCTTCTTGCCCTTAGAAATGATTAAAGGTGGGATTTTAGTGCCATCCAGACGAATTGCCAAAATACAGGAAACACGTGCACTTTTGTAAGCAGTGGAGGGAATGTACGCTAAGGAGGCACCCCGCTGTTCAATTGTTGTTTGAGATGATTGGCCCATAAACACTGCAGTTTCATCCATAGCAATCATGTTGGAAAGATTGTATTTAGAGAAGTCAGCATCATCAATAAAGGACTTGAATGCAAGTGCTCGCTTAATAACTTGAGTATCTTCCAACCTAAACAATGTTGTAGATCTTCTTAAAGACAGTTCACTTGGCTGAAGGAAATTATCCAGCCAGTGTTGTGATGCTTTGAAGTCTTCGGGGGCTATGTCAAACTGTGGTGCCATTGCAAGGGCAAATTCTTGAATCTGAGCCCTATTCACAACCAAAGCCTTTGCTCTCCTGTCAACAACCCATTCACAGATCAGGTCTTCCAGCTCGGAAAATAATGGTTGCCGACCTGATCCACACTTGCGCTTTTTAGCATTTCCCTTGTCCACTTGTTCAATGAGGTTATCATACTCTGCTCGCCATTTTCGGACCAATCGGATACTCAACATCTTCTCTTTGCAGAAAGCAGTAAGATTTTGGCCCCAAGAGTCTTCCACGATTCCTTTCTTGTACTCCATGGAGTAGCTTTTTCTTTTTGTGCTCATTTCTAGAGGTAAAAAAAAAGGAATTGGGGTATCAAGGTGGGGGGAGGGGGATCACTCAAAATGACACAAGGGGGATCAGAGGGGGGAATCAAAATGGCACAGGAGAATCAGAGGGGGGATTACCATTTTAGTAACCCCTTTTGATCTTCCTGTGTCATTTTGATTGTCCCCTCTGATCCTCCTGTGTCATTTTGATTGCCCCTCTGATCTTCCTGTGTCATTTTAAGTGATCCCCCTCCCCCCACCCCTGTGCCACTGAACACCTTCACCAGACATCCCCCCTACCCCTTTATCAGACATTTACCCCCTGGGGCCTGCCTGGGGACTGTCACTGGGCTTGCTGGGGCCTGGATCTGGGCTGGAGCAGGGTCTGCCACTGACTGAGAACCTTCAGTCATCATGAAGGCGGCTGCGAGCATCAGGTAGTGTCACCAGAGACAGACCAGTACTCACCACCTTCGCCGCGTCCCGTCCACTCTAATCCTCCTGTTCTTCTACACGCATCTGTGAAAGTGTCCTCCTCTATCCCGCCCCGTGCTCACCGCTCACTCCAACCTCCACTCCGCCTCCACACAGCAGTGACGTCAGGACTCCGTGTAACGTCACTGGTTGCTAGACGCCAGTCGGGGCGCCCCTAGAGACCAGTTTACGGTAAATTAATTTTCATTCTGAGGCAGAGCCTGGGGGCCTTATTTTCGGGGGATGCCTTATATTTCACTCAGAAGGAAACCTGTAAGTAGGTCTTATTTTCGGAGGATGTTTTATTTTCTGGAAACATGGTAGCTCCATATTTTTGGATTCTTATTTCTTTTTGCTCTTCTGGTTGGGTGTTTTTTGCTTCCTCATATTCCAAATCATGGATTTGATTCTCAGAATCCTCTACTCTACTGTTGAATTCATGTAAGTTATTCTTTATTTCAGTTAGTGTACACTAACTGGTCCTTTTTCATGTCTTTGACATTCTCACTAAGATCCTTGAAAGTCTCACTAAGTCCCATAATGCTCTTATTAATTTCCTTGAAGCTCTCTTTAAGATCCTTGAGTAACTTTATAACCATTGTTTTGAACTCTGTATTCAGTAGTTGGCTTGCTTCCATTTCTTTCATTTGTGACATGTTTCGTTGTCTCTGCATTTTGTTTGCTTCCCTGTGTTTGTTTCTACCTAGAGCTGCTATGTCTCCTGGAATTGGTAGAATGGCTTTGTGTGGTAAGTATCCTGTAGGACTCAGTGGCTCAGTCTTCCCAGTCACATGAGCTGGACACTCTAGGTGCATCCCTGTGTGGGCTGTGTGCACAGTCTTGTAATTGAGGCTTGATTGCTGTTGGCATCACTGGAAGGAGTTGACCTCCAGGCCAATTACCTGTGTGAGTACCAGATGCAACTACAGTGGGAGAGCTGCTGTGCAGGAGACACCCTATGGAGCAGGACTTGCTTCAGTGGGGCTTTGGTGCTCACTGAGTCTGCCCCTTGCATGTGTTGCTTGTGGATGTGTAAAGTTGTAATCTGCTGTGGTCTGAAGCTGTCCACCAGGTGCACTGGCTCTGGTTCCTTCAGGGAGGGGCAAAGTCAGCCACTGCCTGGGGCCACCTGACAGGAGCTACAGAGAGATCTGCAGTTGGCTGAAACTTGTATTGGGTTTGGAGATGCCCAGGTGAGGCCCAGCTATGAAGCAAGGCAGGCTGGTGCTAGTGCTTATTCTTGGGCATTTTCTTAATAGGTTTGGGGCATGCTGTCACCAGATGCAGCTTGCTTGAGAGATTTTAGGAAAGTCTGAAGCCTGATCCAGGACAGGACATTCATATGTAAAAGCAGCTGCAAACAAGCTTGAGTGGAGTTGCAAATTGGATGGGGTGGGGTCTCAGGGAATCACCAGGGCAGAAGGAACAGTGTGGAAACTCAGATATGGCTGCCAACATAGGAACAATGACCCCTGTGAGCACCCCTGTCTGGGAGAAAGCCTCCGTTCCCCACCGCCACCCCGCCCCGGCGAGTTCCTGCCCCAATGCCAGACAGTCCAGTTCCTCCCAGTATGGCCCTGGATTCCCCAAAGCTGCTGGCTGGAGCTCAGAGGAATCGGGACCATGTATGCTCATGCACAGAGCCTTTATAGAAACATCTGGGACTCCAGCAGCCTCCCTGTCACTCAGCCACAATCTTCACTGGCTTTTACAGTGCAAAGTTATGGGGATCTCTCTTCCCAGCTCTGGAACCCCAGGCTGAGGGTTTTGTGTGCAGCTGGGACCCCCCTGCTTCCCATGGGAGGCCCAATTTTAAAAATGCTGCACATGGGTGCTGAACCAGCCCCTTCCACACCTCCACCCCTCATACCAGTCTCAATGTGCTTTCTTCTGTACTTCTCTAGTTGTAGGACTTCCATTCAGCCAGATTTCAGGTGGTTTTAAATGATGGTTGTTCTGTATTTTAGTTGTAATTTTGATGTGGTTGTGGAAAGCATTACCTACGCCACCATCTTGACCCTCTCATTTTTGATGGGCACTTGGGTTACTTCCATATCTTGTCTATTGCAAGTAACACTGTAATGAAAAAGGAAACATATATCTTTTTGAGTTAGTGTGTGGATTTCTTGAGATATATACCCAAAAGTGGAATTTCTGGGTTATAAGGTAGTTGTAAATGGAATTGTTTTTTTAATTTCTTTCTGACAGTTTGTTATTGGTGTATAAAAATGCAACTGATTTCTGAATATTTATTTTGTATCCTGCTACTTTATTGAATTCATTTATTAATTCTAACAGTTTTTTGGAGGTATCTTTAGGATTCTCTATATACAAAATATGTCATCTGCAAATCATGACAGTTTTGCTTCTTCCTTTCTAATTTAGATGCTTTTTATTTATTTTTCTTGTTGGATTGTTGTGGCTAGAACTTCCAATACTGTGTTGAATAAAAGTGGTAAAAGTAAACAACCTTGTCTTGTTCATGATCTTAAGGGAAATTATTCTAGCTTTTTCCTTATGAGTATGATGTTAGTTGTGTGTTTGTCATATATGGTTTTTATTATGTTGAGTTATGTTTCCTCTATCCCCACTTTGCTGGGAGTTTTTAATCATAACTTGATGATGGATTTTGTCAAATGTTTGTTTTAGCATCTATTGATGTGATTATATAATTTTTACTCTTTATTTTCTTATGTGGTGTATCATGTTAATTGATCTGTGGATTATTGAACCAACCTTGCATTGCTGCATTTAGTTTGCTAATATTTTATTAAGGAGCCCTAGCCGAGTGGCTCAGTTGGTTGAAGCATTATCCCATACACCAAAAGGTTGTGGGCTTGATTCCCAGTCAGGGAAAATACCTCTGTTGTGAGTTCGATCCCCAGTCAGGGCATGTACAAAGGCAACCAATTATTGTTTCCCTCTAACATTGATATCTCTCTCTCTCTCTAAAACAGGGGTGAGGAACCTTTTTTTCTGCCAAGGCCATTTGGATATTTATAACATAATTTGTGGGCCATACAAAATTATCAACTTAAAAATTAGCCTGCAAATATTTAATTAACTCACCTCTAAAGCCTTGGCAGGGCCAGACCAAATTATTTCACTGGCCTTATACAGCATGAGGGCTGGACATTCCCCATTCCTGCTCTAAAATCAATCAATATATCCTCAAATGAGGATTAAAAATATTTTTATTGAGGATTTTTGCACCTATACTCATCAGGAATATTAGCTTATATTTTTTTTCTCTAAAAAAACCACATGTAAACATATCTCCACATGGCTGTCATACAGCAAATATTCTACTTTATGCCTTTTTTTGTTGTTGCCTGCCACATCATAACATTTCAATATGGCAACAAAACCTTTATAATTATGGTTCAGCGTCGAACAAATCAGAAATGTCCTAAGTGAACAACAATAAAAGGAAAAAGGTAAACATACCAACTCAGTCATTTTGATTCAACAACTAAAGCAGTGCATCACATCTCTACAGCAGCCCACTCCATCCTAGTGTTCAGTCTTTCCTTAAGAGGGATAATGTCACTGTTCATTCACAAGCAATGTCCTCCTCCAAGTGCCTCTTCTGAAATGAGTCCTCAGCACCTGGCAGGTGGGGAATACATCCAAATAGCAATCTCTTCTGATTCTGTGCTTGCTGTGGTATGGAGCACCATCGGGGCCTCTCGCCAAGATATCACTGCTGATCCAGAAGAGACAATACAGCTCCTGCTGAAAGCTGCTCTCACTGACTGGACTTGATTCTGCTAAGAGTTTGCTTATGTACAACAGGCAGACACTCCTGATCCAAGGATCCATCAGACTGATCAGTTACTGAACACATTCACAGGCTCTTTCCAGTTAACTCGCTCTAAGGCAAGAGCAGCTGGGTGTCTCCAGAGAAGCGTCCTCCTGGCATCCAAAGGTGTTATTCCAGTGTATGTGCTATCATGTTCCATACAGGGTGATCATCCTGACACCTTTGCCACATTTACCACCATCATGGGTTCCCTCCAGGAGTTCCCTAATGCATCAACTTAATAATATGGGTAAGGAATGCCCCAGATTCAATTCACTCGATAGGGAAGAGAAACACTTAAAAATTAGTTTCTATATTTAAAAGCCACATGTGTGAAAAATTATGTACACATAAGGAGATGGAGGAAAGGATGGCCACCAGAATACTAATGATGATTATCACAGAGGTGACATTGCAGGTGAATTACTTTTTTTCCTTAAAATAAAATTAAAAAGTTTTATTGGGCCTGGCCAGGTAGCTCAGTTGGTTAGAGCATCATCCTGATACACCAAGATTGTGGGTTCAATCCTTCATCAGGGCACATATAAGAATTAATCAATAAATGTGTAAGTGGAACAACAAATCAATGTCTCTTTAAAAAAAAGATCAATACATTAAACACACACACACACACACACACACACACACACACACACACAAGTTTCATCACATGAATTTAAAACAATTATTTTGTATGGACAGGGAGGATTCACCCCTGAGCATACCCTCCCTCACACAGGTTTTTGAGGGCATTCGGGAAACAAGTGTGCCCATATCCATTATATTTCTGTGGGCTGCTCTCCAGGGTGTGTTCTCTGATTTTGGACAAGGGCTGAGCTCCTTCTGAACATTTTCCCACACTGAGGACACTGGCTAGGACCCTCCATGCTATGGAGTCTCTGATGTACTGCAAGGTGAGAGTTCTGTTTGAAGGACGTCCCATACTCTGGACACTGGTACGGGGTCTCCTTGGTGTGAATTCTCTGGTGCTTGGTCAGGCAGGAGCTGTCCCTGAAGGTTTTGCCACACCAACTACAGTCATAGGGCTTCTCATCAGTATGAGTCCTCTGGTGCCAGATGAGGCCAGGGATGTTCCTGAAAAGTTTCTGGCATTGGTCACAGCCACAGGGGTTCTCGCCAGTGTGAATTCTCTGGTGCCTGATAAGGTAAGAAGCACTCTCGATGAACGTCTTCCCACACTCTTTACACTCGTAGGGCTTCTCCCTAGAATGGATTATCTGATGCATGAAGAGGTAAGAGTTATGGTTGAAGGATTTTCCGCATTCCACACATTCAAAGGGCTTCTCTTCGGTGTGAGTCTTCTCATGCTGGGTGAGGTACGAGCCATTCCCAAAAGCCTTTCCACACTTGCTGCATTCCTAGGACTTCTCCCCAGTGTGGATCCTGAGATGCACGGTGAGGTGGGAGATGTCTGTGAAAGGCTTCCAATTGTTACATTGGTATGGTTTTCCCCCCATATGAGTTCTTTGATGCAAAATCAGGGATGAGTTTTGGTTGAAGGTTTTTCCACAGTCTAGGCATTCATAAGGTTTCTCCCCAGTGTGAATTCTCTAGTGTTGCGTCAAAGCTGACCCATCGCTGAAGGCTTTCCCACACTTACTGCATTTGTAGGTCTTCTCTCCTGTGTGGATTATTTGATGCACAATCAAGTTGTAGTTCTTTGAGAAGGATTTTCCACACTCCTTACAGGTATAAGGTTTTTCTCCAGTGTGAGTTCAGTGATGCAAAACGAGAGAAGAGTTCCGTTTGAAGCACTTGCCACATTCTGTACATTTATACAGCTTCTCTTCTGGGTGACTCCTCCTGCTTTCATTAAGAGATGAAGTCAAGGTAAATTTGTCCCCAAAAGTTCTTGCCTTCATACAGTTTCTTCCCTCTTTTTGTTGTTTTTTGTTCACCCAGAGGGGTAAAATGGTTGAAAGACTCAACACTTTCAGGTTATTTATAGCTTCTCTCTCATTTAATTTCTTCCGAGTTGTTGAATCACTTCCATGGAATGGCAAAAGGCTTTCTCACAGGCATCACTGTCACCAGTTCTTGTAGCTATAACTTCTCTGAGAACCATGTAAAACTGGGTCACAATCCAAACGTCTAACCTCTGAATCAGGTGCATGGAAACCATTTGTTGCAGGAATCCTCCGAGATGTTGGAAGGTCAGCGCTGGCACTCAAAGGCCTCCCAAGTCCAGGATACTCACAAATTGCTTCCTGAGTCCATGGCTTTTCCTGAGTTAAAGCTAATTGCCTCAGGTGTCCTTGCCAGTTCTTACAGTCCCAGCTGTCACCTGGGATGGTGAAATGGGGACCGTCTTTTGTAAATCCTTCCATTCCCACGTCACATGGTAGTTCTTTCTCAGAAATATTCTGAGCTGTCATTTTCAGTCTCGTGTTGCAGGCAGCCCTGACTGGTGTGGCCCAGATGGCTGAGCAGCATTCCATGCACCTAGAGGTCAAGAGTTCGGATTCTTAGTCAGGGCATATGTCCAGGTTGTGGGCTCAATCTTCAGTAGAAGGCAGTGAATCAATGTTTCTCTCCCTCATTGATGTTTCTCTCTCTTCCTCTCCCTTCTTCTTTCTCTTGAGGGCTTTGTCCCCAGTCTCTGACCCTGAAGAGAAACCCACTTAGGCCCAGCGCCTGAATGTTTGACTTCAATGGCTGCCAGACTTCAGTTGCACAAGCCCATCTGCATAGTTCATGCCATCTCTCGGCAGGCAGGCAGCAGCGGGGATGGCAGCCAGCATGTCGGGGCGAGCAGCCTATATTTTTTGTAAAGTCTTTGGTTTTGATATCAGAATAATGGTGGACCCATAAAATGAGTTTTGGAGCCTTTCCTTCCCTTCAATATTTTAAAATAGTTTGAGAAGAATAAGTAGTAGTTCTTATTTGAATATTTGTTAAAATTAACCTGTGAAGCTATCCAATCCAGGACTTTTGATAGTTGGGCATTTTTTTGTTACTGATTCAATTTTGTTGGTACTAATTGGTCTGTTTAGATATTCTGTCTCTTTTTCATTTAGTCTTGAAAGATTGTATGTTTCTAGAAATTTATCCATTTCTTCTTCATTGGTTTTTGTTGGCATATAATTGTTTGTAGTATTTTCTCATAATCCTTTGTATTTCTGTGGTGCCAGTTGGCACTTCTCCTCTTTCATTTCTGATTATATTTATTTTCACCCTCTTTTTTTCCTTGATGAGTCTGGCTAAAGTTATATGAATTTTGCTTATTTTTCAAAGAACTGGTTCTTGGTTTTATTCATCTTTTCTATTGCTTCTGTAGACTCAATTTCATTTGTTTCCATCTGCCACTCTGATCTTTTTTTATTATTATTGATTTTTAGAGAAGGAAGTGAGAGTGAGAGAGAGAGACATCAATTGGTTGCCTCTCTCGTGTGCCCCAACTAGGAATGAAACCTGCAGTCTGGGTATGTGCCCTGACTGGGGATGAAACCTGCAACCTATTGGTGTATGGGATGATGCTCCAGCCAACTGAGCCACACTAGCTAGGGCTCCACTCTGATGTTTATTATTTTATTTCTTCTACTCACTTTGGGCTTTTTTTTATTATTCTCTTTTCTAGTTCCTTTAAGTGTAAGGTTAGATTATTTGAGATTTTTTGGTGTATTTCTTTAGACAGGCTTTTGCTGTGTCCCATAGATTTTAGTCATTGTGTTTTTGTTTTAATTTGCCTCAAAGTATCTTTTGATTTCTATTTTAGTCTCATTATTAACTTATTCATTACTTAGCTTCCATGTATTTGTGAATTTTTTCAGTGTTTTTTTGTAATTGATTTCTAGTTTTTTACCACTGTAGTCAGAGAAGATGCTTGATATAATTTCAGTCTTCTTAAATTTATTAAGATTTGTCTTTGATCTAACATATGATCTATTCTGAAAAATGTCTTATGTGTCCTTAAAAAGAAAGTATATTTTGTTGCTTTGGGATAAAACGTTCTGAAAATATCAATTAAATCTATCTGGTCTAGTGTGTCATTTAAGGCTACTGTTTTCTTGTTGGTTTTCTGTCTGGAAGATCTATCTATAGATGTCAATGGGGTGTTAAAGTCCCTATTATAACTTTATTACCATCAGTCTTTCACTTTATGTCCATCAATATTTGCTTTATGTAATTAGATGCATAAATATTTACAAGAGTTATATCCTCTTTTGGGTTGATCCCTTTGTCATAATGTAATATCATTTTTGTGTCTTATAGCCTTTGTTTTAATGTCTATTGCTGGAAACCGATCATTGTCTCACTAATTAGAAAGGTGTGGACAAGGAACCTTGGAAGGCTGGTTAACCTTGAAGCTCTGAAAGGTCAGAGCCAACCATTCCCTATCTAATTGAGACAATGGTAGCTGAAGCAACTTCTCCACCAAATAATCAGATAATCTGCCTGTTACTGGAATTGCCTGCCTAAGAGCAATGGGTGTATCCCAAACCTGAATAAAAGGGATGGCAAGGCCAAAGCAAAGGGTAGTCCTCCCACTAGAGGTGGGCTCCCGCCTGGCCCCCCATTTTCCCAAATTAATACTTTTCCAAGTCTCTTTTCATTTGTGTGCGGCCTTCTCCAGAACCTGAACCCTGAACTGGAACCCTGAACCACGCAGGACGTGAAAGGGGTTCCCATATCTGGCGCCTTCAACGCGGGACTTCTGGAGGAGAAGGTATTTTTCGCCTAAGAGCGAAGGAAAAAAAAAAAAATTACACCGAGAAAAGGTGTGGAAATTCACCAGAAAAAGGTGAGGGAAATTCACCGGAAAAAGGTGAGGGAAGTTCACCGCATGCAAAGCCCACGGACTAGCTGCAGAGTCGAGATCTGTAAGTAGGGTGGGAACGTCTTTTTCAGCCAGGCTAATGGGGAAGAATTAGATTATAAAATAATGTGGCTTCTTGTTCAAATAAAAATCCTAATTGGTATTTGGAATTTAAAATCTGTAATAAGAAATGAAACTCCACTGCTAAAACTGCCTCTGGTGCGGAGAAATTCAAAGGTGGCAGGAGAGGGCAGGGCTATCCGCTCTCCCGCAATGACATTACTTAAAGTTTCATTTAAAAATTATAAAAGAACTCGCAGGGAAATGCAAATCTTGGCCAAATTGGGTGCTAGTTATTACTTTGGAAAGCGGAAAAGAAAGAAAAAATTTAAGATCTGTCTATCTTTTAGGCATGAAAAGAAATTTGGCCAGATCTGTTGCTGAAACTTCCCCCGAAGTAAGCAGAATGTGGGGGAAGGGAGACACGTGGAGATCCAATATGGAAGCCCACTCTCCCAGTATGCTAATTTAAAGTTTCCTTTCTTGCCATGAAAAAGTCTTAAAAATTTAGAAATGTGTCTGGAATTTCTGTGCTCATGGGGAGAGAACCTATCTGTAAGACAGAATGCGCTCATGGTCCGATTTCGGACATTTAGATTGTCTTCAGCTGGAATCTCTCTGCAAAAGCTATAGAAAATGAGAAACCCAGAACTGGTTCTTTTTCCTAAGAAAAAGGGTGAAAAAGTCTCGAAAGAAATTCAAGCTAATTCCAGCAACAGTAGTTTTTAAAATGCTAATGAACCTTGTTAAAAAAGTTAACTTTTAAGGCCTACGAGAAAATAAGTAAATTTGTCTCTGTTATAGAATTTATCCAAAGTAAATGCCTTAATTATAATTGACTCTAGAATCTCAAAGAAATTGTTGAAATATAAATAAATGTATTAATTATAAAGAGCTAAGTAGCCCAGGTAACTGGCTACACCCTTTGTTAATGGAGGAAGGGATAGATGCCCTTCCCCCAGCAGACAGGTAATCTAGTTTCCTGCCAGGAACCATCTTTGAAAAATGTGGTAATTTACATTTGAATAAACCAAACCTGGTTTTCCAGAGCTACTGGCAAATAAAAAGTAAAGTTTAAATTTGCCTCATAAAAAACCTAGAGGACAGAATTGAATCTATTAATTGATTATGTCTTGTATTTTTCTTAAAAAGGTAAAGTGTTATTAATCTAGGAAATACTAAATATATTTGACTTGCCAGCTTTAAAATTTCAAAGTGCAAATTAAATTGGGAGAAATTATATAGTTGTGGTAATTAAATGTCTAAAGTATAAGAACTTATTTTTGAGAAAATAAAATGTTGTGTTTTCTCTAATAATTAGGAATTCAAAATAAGTTGCTTATTATTGGTCTAATTAAAAAAGAGGATTAATTCAAATTTTTCTATGCAAAAACTAGTTTAAAATCTAATTGATATCTTAAGATAATTATAAAAAGTATTATAATCTTTAAATCATATATGGATATATATATATTTGATGGTTTTTTCCATGTTAAAATTTCAAGGCTTTAACAGAGATGATTCTTGGAAAACTCCAAGGGCCCGGAGTAATACAAGAAATTTATTCTCTCTTCTTAAAGGAAATCTTTATCTAATATATTTGAAATTGCATGGAAAGCCTTATCAAATAAAAATTAATAAATTTATTTTAAATGTTATGAAGGTTTTGTCCTCTAAGAAGGGCAAAATGAAGTAACTAAATATTTCTTATAATCCAACAGCAGAATTTAAAATGACAAAAAGCCCATAGCCGCCTGCATTCTTAATTAAGCTAAGAGGCGGGGCAACATTTGCTGCTTGTGAATCAGACATAAACATTTACTAAATTTTCTTTGCTTTTTAAATGAAGATACCTACTTTAATTACTTAAATAAATTAGCTTTTTAAATTATAATCAAGGTTTTCAGCTAAATGAAAAGCCAATATTTTTATAAACAATTCCAATAAAGACCAGAAACAGCTAGTGAGATTTTTGTTTGTCTGCAATATAAATTTGACTGTCTTTTAAAAGAACGGATTAGACAGCCACCATGATGGCCACATGTCTTGCCTCTCCCCCTGGGGCCGCCATCTTGGAAGCCGTAGGGGCCAACCCTTTCTTTTGGAATAAGCCAATGTCTTTGTAAGCAATTTGATTAAGTATTCTAAGAAAGTTACTGAAGGCTTCCCATGATCCCTCTGTATATGCAAATTAGCTAATGGGGATACTCTTAAAAAAAATAAAATAAAATTCCAGCTTAATAAAAAGGGAGAAATTTGAAAATTTTGAAATCTCTTTCACTGGTATTTACAGGATAAACTGAGGATTGTTATTAAAATATTAAATCTAATCTGTACTAGTGGTCACCATAACCTTAAGAGAAATTGTTTCATGTGACAAAGATTTTTAAATGAAACTCTCTGTAGCCTGAAAATTATTTTGGAAGGAAATAAAGAGGTTTCCTTCAAATATCATAAGGATTGTAATTGATAACCAATGCATTAGACCTCAGAAGGTGGAGATAAGAAAAGATTGTCTTAAAACTTTAAAATGACTTTCAGAAATTATTAGGGGACATTAACTGGTTAAGACCTTATCAAAAGATCTCTACAGGAGAAATGACAAACTTATTTAATTTACTTAGAGGTGACACTAATCTTTCCTCTCCCCGAACATTAACAGATGAAGCTAGGAATGAGTTGCTAAGAATTGAGCAGGCAATTTCCTCAGCCCAAGTAGCACGGGTATAGCCCGAATTACCTTTATTGGGACAAATTAACCCTACTGCAAATAGTCCCACTGGAGTCATCTTTCAAAATAAAAATTCTCCCGCCATTATTGAATGGGTCCACCTAGGACATCAATCCTCTAAAACTGCAGTTACATATGTAGAACTATTGGCCCGATTATTATTTCAAATTAGAAAACATTGTAAACAGCTTAGAGGGGAAGAGCCCCAGTGTATCTACCTCCCCCTCACTGGAAAGCAATTAGAAATGTTATTTCAGACTGATATAAATTGGCAAATTGGGCTAAGTGGATATTCAGGGGAACTTAGCTGTCATCTATTAAAAGATAAATTACTACAATTTTTATATAATACCTCCATCATTATACCAAAAAATACTAGGCAGGAACCTATTCCTGGAGCTTTAACTGTCTTTACTGATGGATCATCAAATGGGAAAGCTGCCTATCATACAATAAATTCAGACCGAGTCATACTGACCAGTCATACTTCTGTACAAAGAATTGAATTAGAAGCCATTAAGGCTGCATTGCAGGATTTCCAAGAACCTCTTAATATTGCCTCTGATTCCTTTTATGCTGCAAACTTAGTGAATAGAATTGAAACTGCCCAGTTGAAATGGCTTAGTGACCAAAGTTTATTTTTACTATTCAAACAAGTTCAGCAGATTGTACAAGAGAGACAATATCCTTTTTACATCACCCATATCAGGGCTGATAATGTCTTACCTGGTCCTTTAACAAACGGAAATGCACAGGCTGATAAACTGGTTGCTTTATTAAAAGAAGCCTTAGAATCTCATCAGCTTTTACATCAGCCTGCCAAAATGTTGTCTAAACAATTTTCAATCACTCGACAACAGGCAAAACAGATTATTAAGGAATGTCCAACTTGCATGTTACATCTACCTCAAGGGCCTAACACAGGAGTCAACCCTAGAGGTTTGCTAAGAGACCATATCTGGCAAATGGATGTAACGCATTATAATTCCTTTGGACGCCTTGGGGCATTACATGTCTCTGTAGATACCTTTTCAAAAGTACTATGGGCTACTGCATCTACAGGAGAAACAGCAAAACAGGTTATTAATCATTGCCTAGCTGCTTTTGCTGTCATGGGAATTCCAAAAATTATTAAAACTGATAATGGGCCTGCTTACACGAGCTGTCTATTCCAGGAATTTTGTAAAAGGTGGAAAATTCAGCATATTACAGGAATACCATATAATTCCCAAGGACAGGCCATTATTGAACGACAGCATCAGCGGCTAAAATCCCAACTTGAAAAACAAAAAGGTGGAATGATGGAGAAATCACCTGCAGGTAGATTGCGCCAAGCCTTAATTACTTTAAATTTTTTCACTTGTGATGATGAAGGAAGGACGCCTATGGAAATACATTGGCATCAGAATAAAACAAAAGAAAATGGTCTAGTTAAATGGAAAGATCCCAAATCTGGTTTATGGAAGGGGCCTGATCCATTATTAACCTTTGGCAGAGGGTATGCTTGTATATTCCCAGAGAATTTTTCCAAGCCCGTGTGGATTCCTGCTAGAAATATTAAACTGCAACAGGAATCCATGAGAGAAATTAGCCAGACAAATGAAGACCTTGCACCTGGAGCCACACCATGCAGCCGCAGAAAATCAACTACCTCAGCCACAGAGAACAGCAACTCCAAGCAATCCACTGAGGATGAGGAGCAGGAGGAGGACCAGCTGGACAACAAACAGCCTGGAGACCACCTGGAGCATGGTAAAGAAGACGTACAGACTCCTGAGAACGTCTTTCTTGCCATGCTAGTAGTGATCAGCTGTACGGTAATATTACCTGGGAAAATGGGCAAAAATGGGGAAGTATTTTTGACTTATAAAACCCTTATGTGGGCTGATCCCCCGCCTAATGTAGTCATCAATAATACCAAACACCTTGGTTCATTTAGGAGGAACATGGGTGGGGCAAGGAAGTATAATTACACAGGTGTCACCACCCAGCTTCCCTTTTTGTATGACACAAAATCAAACCACTGCTCCTTTGTGTGTAAAAATTAAAGAGAGGCCTCTGGCTTGCATGGACACCAAAGGAGGGGAGCAAAAGCAAAAACACGTCTACTATCATTACTTGCTCCTGGGAGAGGTGCAGAAAATGTAACTAGACCTTGTCTATACAAAGAAAAATTGACAGCCAGTTTGAAATTGAATTGCCATGGCCTAAAGCAAAGAATATCCTTACATATTATTCTACAATGTCATTATAATTTTTGATATTTTACAACAGCATATTGAACAATTATCACAAACAAACTTACAAACTAATTCTTTGAATGATTGGCAGCAATATAAAAGACATAAAAGGATTTAATCCCTTCCACTGTGTGGAAGGCCTCTTGGGAAGGCACTTGAGCATTCTATATTGGCCCTTCTTGACCTTTTTTGCCAAGAGGGACCCTCTTCTCACAATCCAATTGCCCACAGCTGTTGCCTGAGCTTTAGGTTGAAGCCTCGTAGTGACTGGTACCATGGATCTGTCTCTCACCTAATGGTATGAGCTGGGCCCTCCCTGGAGAAGAAACCTGGGTTCCCCAAGATATGTGATCAGTGCTGGGACCCCGCCAGCAGGCGAGGGGATCCCAAGGCAGGTGCTGGGCGTGGAGGCCACGGGGGTATAGACTACCAAGGAGACAGAAATGAACCCTGCTTGGCCCCGGAGGATGGCTGGTTAGCCAGAGACGGGTAAGATTCCTCAAGGAAGCCCTAACCGGTTTGGCTCAGTGGATAGAGCGTTGGCCTATGGACTGAAGGGTCCCAGGTTCAATTCCGGTCAAGGGCATGTACCTTGGTTGAGGGTACATCCCCAGTATGTGCAGGAGGCAGCTGATCGATGTTTCTATTTTTTTTTTTTTTAATCTTTATTCAGATTACAATTATTTCTCCTTTTTTCCCCCATAGCTCCCCTCCCAGTTCTCACCCCACCTTCTGCCCTTACCTCCCCCCCCACTGTCCTCATCCATAGGTGTATGATTTTTGCCCAGTCACTTCATGAACCCCCCCATACCCTTTTCCCCCTGAGAATTATCAGTCCACTCCCTTTCTATGCCCCTGATTCTATTATATTCACCAGATTATTCTGTTCCTCGGGTTTTTAATTCACTTGATTTTTAGGTTCACTTGTTGATAGATATGTATTTGTTGTTCATAATTTTTCTCTTTACTTTTTTCTTCTTCCTCTTCTTTAAGAATACCTTTCAGCATTTCATATAATACTGGTTTGGTGGTGATGAACTCCTTTAGCTTTTTCTTATCTGTGAAGCTCTTTATCTGCCCTTCAATTCTGAATGATAGCTTTGCTGGGTAGAGTAATCTTGGTTGTAGGTTCTTGCTATTCATTACATTGAAAATTTCTTGCCACTCCCGTCTGGCCTGCATAGTTTCTATTGAGAAATCAGCTGACAGTCGTATGGGTGCTCCCTTGTAGGTAATTAACTGTTTTTCTCTTGCTGCTTTTAATATTCTCTCTTTGTCTTTTGCTCTTGGCATTTTAATTATGATGTGTCTTGGTGTGGTCCTCTTTGGATTCCTTTTGTTTGGGGTTCTGTGCGCTTCCTGGACTTGTAAGTCTATTTCTTTCACCAGGTGGGGGAAGTTTTCTGTCATTATTTCTTCAAATAGGTTTTCAGTATCTTGCTCTCTCTCTTCTTCTGGCACCCCCATAATTCTGATGTTGGTACGCTTGAAGTTGTCCCAGAGTCTTCTTACATTATCTTCAACTTTTTGGATTTTTTTTTTTTGCTTTTTGCTTTTTCGGTTGAGTGTTTTTTGCTTCTTTGTGTTTCAATTCTTTGACTTGATTTTTCTGTTCCTCTTGTCTGTTTTTGGGTCTCTGTATAATATTTTTTATTTCAGTCAGTGTATGTTTAATTTCTAGTTGGTCCTTTTCTCGTTATATTTATCGGCCTTTTCTAGGATATTCTTAAAAAGCCTTATAACCGTGGTTTTGAATTCTATATCCAGTCGTTTGTTTTCCTCCATTTCTTTCGTTTGTGATCTGATTCTTTGACGCCGCATTTTCACTGCTTCCCTGAGTTGGTAAGGTAGGTTTGTGTGCTAGGTTTCCAATATGGCCCAGTGGGTCTGCCTCTCCAGTTAACCTGAGGTGGACACTCTTGGTGCACCCCTTTGTGGACTGTGTGTACAGCCTTGTTGTAATTAAGTCTTGATTGTTGTTGGTATCACTGGGAAGAATTGACCTCCAGGCCAGTTGGCTGTAAGGATCAGCTGTGTCTATGCTGGGAGAAGTTCGGTGCTGGAGACAGCCTTATAGGATTAGACTTGCCAAATTGCAATAGCCTCTGTGCTCAGCTTGGATGGGATGGAGTCTCAGTCTTGGCTTCCTGTCAGCCTTACCCTTGCGCGCACGTGCGCGCCTTCAGACCTCCACCTTCCCTGGCTCCTGAGTCTCTGCCCGAGAGTCCAGACTCCCCCCACAAGAGCGTGGGTCCCCAGGGGCTCGCCTGGAACTGGGGTTCAGTGCAGTCAGAACTGGGGTTCAGTGCGGTCAGGGGCTTCCTTCTCCCTTCCGCCAGAGAAAGTCAGCCAGGCTCTCAGCCGCCCTTCCTCTCTGCGCGCACAAAGACCCTTTGCTGTACCTCCAATTCTCTGTGAGCTTTTATCTTTCCTTCTAGTTGTAGAATTTTCACTCAGCCATCTTTCCTGTGGTTCTGGATGGTGTCCGTTCTGTCTTTTAGTTGTAGTTTTGAAATTGTTGTGCGAGGCAGCAGTTTAGGTGCTTACCTATGCCGCCATCGTTGTTTCCTCTGATCGATGTTTCTAACTCTCTATCCCTCTCCCTTCCTCTCTGTAAAAAATCAATAAAATAAAATAAATAAATAAAAAGACTGTGGAGGTAAAAAAAAAAAAAATGCAAGTTGAGTTCACTTATCCAAATGCTCAAACTTGACCACCAGATTAAAAAAGATTCCTCAAGGAAGGAACAACCTAAGACAGGCACAGTCGCAGAGGGGCCATCAGGAGAGAACTTGGGGGTTAACAGAGGTGGGGCATAGACCCTCACCCCCCTAACCTCACAGGGGCCTGAATCCTAGCCCCTTCTGAGAGAGGTCTCCTGCCCCATGGCTGCTTCGCGCTTCCCATGCCCAGCTCAGATGGGGACCCAGGGAACAGAAAGAGACTTGGACCAGCTCAGATTGGGGCCTAGGCAACAGACAGAGACTTGACTGTCAGTAGCTGCCCTATATCTAAATCCAACTTAGCATCGGGAATCCTCAGAGCCTATTCAGGAATGCAAATAATCCTTTCCACTAGTATTTACAGGGCAAACTAAGATTGTTGTTAGAGTATTAAATTTGACAGTAAAATAATAGTCAAGTTTTCAGATTAATTTAAATTGGCTAATTGAAATAAGTGAATATTCAAGAAAATTTAATTGTGCTGGACAAAAAGCTGTTCCTAAAGTATTAACTAAAATTTCTATATTTTCCAAAAGCCTCCTAATAATTAAATTAAAAAAAGGGGGGATAGTGGAGTAATATTATGTAAGGAAAAATATCTTGTAAGTAAATTACATCTAGAAAAATTTTTACTTTGAAAATTAATTTTCATTTGTTATGGTAACAGCAAGACACCCATGAAAAACACACATGGTGTCAAAATAAGCCAAAGGAAAATTATTTGGGCAAAAATAAAAAGGATTCCAAGTCAAATTTATAGAAAAGACTCCTTTATTAACTTTTGGTCGAGAATATGTATATTTTCAGAAAACAACTCCAAGACCATGTGGATTCCTGCAACAGAGAGGAATTGACAGGACTGCTCCAGCCATGAAGACAGAAGAAAAACAGTCCAGAGGTGGAAGATGCTGACGACGCCTTGCCATACTAGCAGTCAGCAGCTGTGCGTGGCTGCAGGTTGCCCAGGACCAAACCAGAGAGGGTCGGACCTGCATTGCCACCATGTGCTCACCATTCAGATATCATTGCTGACATGTACACATAAGGAACGTTTGACATTGAAACTGGGACTCAGAACTGTTGGACATTGAAATTGGGACACAAACATTTTTTGTTCTCATACGTTTATTTCTAGTCTGCAGATGCAAGATTTTCTTTTAAGGAAAGAAACGGGGGAGATGCCGGAAATCGATCATTGTCTCACTAATTAGAAAGGTGTGGACAAGGAACCTTGGAAGGCTGGTCAACCTTGAAGTTCTGAAAGGTCAGAGCCAACCACTCCCTATCTAATTGAGACAATGGTAGCTGAAGCAACTTCCCCACCAAATAATCAGATAATCTGCCTGTTACTGGAATTGCCTGCCTAAGAGCAATGGGTGTATCCCAAACCTGAATAAAAGGGATGGCAAGGCCAAAGCAAAGGGTAGTCCTCCCACTAGAGGTGGGCTCCCGCCTGGCCCCCCATTTTCCCAAATTAATACTTTTCCAAGTCTCTTTTCATTTGTGTGCGGCCTTCTCCAGAACCTGAACCCTGAACTGGAACCCTGAACCACGCAGGACGTGAAAGGGGTTCCCATAGTCTATTTTGTCTGATAGAAGTATCACTATCCCAGGTTTTGTTGTTGTTGTTTCCATTTGCATTAATTATCTTTTTCCATTCTCTTTCTTTCAGTCTGTGTGTCTTTCCATCTGAGGTGGGTTTCTTGTAGACAGCACATATGTGTCTTATTTTCTTATCCATTCAGCTCGGCTATGTCTCTTTATTGGAGCATTTAATACATTTAATTTAAAGTGATTATTGATAGATATGTAGTTATCACCATTTTACTCTTCATATTTATGTTCTCTCCTCCTTCCCCTACACTTTTTTCCCTTCTTTTTCTTAAAGAAGTTCCTTTTTGTACTACTGATTTGGTGGTGATAAACTCTTTTAGCTTTTTCTTGTTTGGGAAGCTCTTTCTCTGTTCTTCTACTTTAACTGATAGCTTTGCTGGGTACTGTTTGGGTTGTGGTTTCTGCTTTTCATGACTCCCCAAATTTTATGCCCTTTTTTCCTCCAGAGATTCTGTTCCAAAATCTGCTGAAAGCCTTATGGGAGCTTCTTTATAGGTAACGAACTGTCTCTTGCTGCTTTATTTTTTCATTTTTTTTATTTCAGAGCGGAAGGAAGAGGGGGGGAGAGAGATACAAACATCAATGATGAGAGAGAGTCATTGATCAGCTGCCTCCTGCATGCCCCCTACAGGGGATCTAGCCTGCAACCCAGGACCCTTCAGTCTGCAGGCCAACACTCTATCCACTGAGAAAACTGGTTAAGCTCTTTCTTGCTGCTTTTAAGAATCTGTCTTTAATATTTGACATTTTAATTATGATGTGTCTTGTGTGCTCCTCTTTGGGTTCATCTTGTTTGGGACTCTGTGCAACCTGTATTTCTAACTCTTACCTTCACCAGGTTAGGATAGTTTTCAATAATTATTTCTTCAAATAGGATTTCAATTCCTTGCTGTCTTTCTTCTCCTTTTAGTATCCTTATAATGCAGATGTTGTTATGCTTAATGTTGTCCCAGAGGTTCCTTAAACTATTTTCAATTTTTTAAATTCTTTTTTACTTTTTGCTACTCCACTTGGTGTTTTTTGCTACCTTGTCTTCCAAATTGCTGAATTTATCCTCTGCTTCATCTAATCTACTATTGATTCCTTCTAGTGTATTCTTCATTTCAGTTATTGTATTATTCAATACTGACTGCTTTTTGTTGTTGTTGTTGTTGTTGTTGTTGCTGCTAATCATCATTTGAGGGTATTTTTTCCATTGATTTTTAGAGAGAGGAAGGAACAGGGAAAGACAGAGAGAGAGAGAAACATTGATGTGAGAGAGACACACCAATTGGATGCTTCCTGCAGATATCCCAAACAGGGGCTGAGGATCAAGCCTGCAACCAAGGTACATTCCCTTGACTGGAATTAAACCTGGGACCCTTCTGTCTGCAGGCTGACACTCTAACCACTGAGTCAAACCAGCTAGGGCTGACTGCTTCTTTTTTTATGGTTTATATATCCTTTTTTGGTTTTTTGTTGAAGTTCTCACTGAGTTCACCTATCCTTCGCCTAATTCCTTGAGCATCCTTATAACCAGTGTTTTAAACTCCATATCTGTTAGATTGAGTGCCTTTATTTTATTTAGTTCTTTTTCTAAAGACTTCTTCTTTTCTTTCATTTGGGACATGTTTCTTTGTTTCCCTATTTTGACTGCTTCTGTGTGTTTGTTTCTATGTTTTAGGTAAATCTGCTATGTCTCCCAGTCTGGGCAGGGTAGACTTAAGTAGTAGGTGACTTCTGGGGCCCGGTTGTGCATGCTCCCTGACAGTCTGAGCAAGGTACTCCAGGAGTGTCCCTTGTGTGAATTGCATGTGCCCTCTTGTAGTAGATGTGTCTTGATTGCTGTTGGCAGTCTGTTGGTAGGATTGACCATCAGGCTGATTAACTGTGAGAACAGGCTGTAACCACAGCATATGAGCTGCTATGCAGGGGCTGATCCCATGTGGTGGGACTTGCTCTCTTTGTGTGTACCACTTGTGGAGCTAATTGGATGGTGCTCTATTGTGGTCTGAAGCTATCAGATGTGTTGGTGTGGGGCCTCTCAGAAAGAACTTCAGGAAAAGGTCAATGTCAGAAGCTGCCTGTGACTGGCCCAGGGCTACCTGTACGATTTACAAAGTGTTCTGTAGTTGGTAGCTTCCTGGGCTGGGCCTGGATGCACATAGGGGGACCATGCTGTGAACTGAGGCTGGCGGCCACTAGTACCCTGCCTGGGCAGGTCAGCAAAAGTCCCAAGGCACCTAGCTGCCTACCGTTGCCTGTTAGCTGCCCGTAAGGCTCAGTCAGTATGCAGGTTGGTTAGTCGGAGTCTCAGGGAGTCACCAGGTTGGAACTAGTGGAGTTTACCAAACTAATGCAAATGCATATTTGGCCAAATGGCGGGAGGGCTCAACACAAGGAAAATGGTTGCCCTCCCTTCAGCTTTCATCTTGAAGCTACACAACTCACTTTCTACCCAGGTCTCTGGAGCTCCCCAAGCTGCTGTCCCTTCAATGGAGCCAAAGGTGAGTGCCTATGAGCAAGAGTTTGTGTGCTGCCTCTTTAAGAGGATGTTTCTATTTCCAGCAGACTTCCATCCATCTGAGGAATCCCTGCTGATTTTCACAACCAGATGTAGGTGGGCTTCTCTTTCCAGCACTGGTGTTCCAATGGGGGATCCCAGTATGAGACTGAGACCCCTCATTCCTTAGCGGGGCTCTGCAACTATGATATCCCTCTGGATTTTCTTCTTTTATTTTTTTAATATATCTTTATTGTTGAAAGTATTATAGATGACCCCGTTTTCCCCCCAGGACACCACCCCCCCCACCCCCAGGCCTTCACCACACTATTGTCTGTGTCCATGAGTTATGCATATAAGTTCCTTAATTAATCTCTACCCCCACTTCCCCACCTTCTCTCTGAGATTCACCCAGTCTGTTCCATGATTCTATGTCTCTGGATCTATTTTGCTCATCAGTTTATTTTCAATTGCCACATGTTGGTACAAAGCCACCTGTTTAATATCTGTGCCCCTCCTACCAGTCTTGATGTAGCTTTTTCTCTATATCTTTAGTTATAGTTATTCTGTTCAGCTAGTCTTCAGATAGTTACCCTGGTGGATTGTTCTAAAATTGAGTTGTAATTTTTTTTAATCCTTACCTGAGGATATTTTTTCTTTGATATTTAGAGAAAGTGAAAGAGAGAGGGAAAGACAGAAAGAAATATTGATGTGAGAGAAATACATCAATTGGTGGCCTCCTGCACAAGCCCCGAACAGGGCCCTGGCCAGGAGGAACCTGCAACTGAGGTACGTGACCTTGACTGGAATTGAACCCAGGACCCTTCAATCTTTAGGCCGACGCTCTATCCATTGAGCCAAACTGGCCAGGGTGAGTTGTAATTTTGATGTGATCATGGGAAGAGGTGAGTGCAGTGTCCACCTACAGTGCCCTCTTTACCAGAATTCAATCTGATTACTGTAGTCTTGAAATCAGGTAATCTTCCAACTTTGTTCTTCCTTTTAAAATTGTTTTGAGTATTCAGTATCCCTTGAGATTTCATATGAATTTTAGTACATGTTTTTTGTATTTCTACAAAATTATTGTTAGAAAGGGATTGCATTAAATTTGTAGATTGTTTTGGGTAGTATTCACATCTTAAAAATATTAAGTCTTCCAATGGAATGTTTTTCTCATTTATTTGTGTCATCTTTAATTTTTTTCTGCAATGTTTTACAGTTTTTAGTGTACAAGCCTTTTAACTTCTTGGTTAAGACTACTCTTTAGTACTTCTTCTTTTTTTCTTTTTTTTACTGTTTTCTTTTTTTTAAAATATGGTTTATTGATTTTTAAAGAGAGAGAGAGAGAGAGAGAGAGAAACATCAGTGAGAGAATCATCGATGGGCTGCCTCCTGCACGCCCCCGACCGGGGATGGAGCCCACAGCCTGGGCCAGTGCTGACCAAGAATCGAACTGGTGACCTCTTGGTTCCTGGGTCGACACTCAACTGCTGAGCCACATCAGCCGGGCAGCACTTTATTCTTTCATATCTGTTTTAAATGCAATTGTCTTCTTATTTCCCTTTTTGGATTGCTCATTATTAGTGCATAGAAACACAACCGATTTATGTATGTTGGTTTTTTAGCCTGCAACTTTACTGAATGTTTATTCCTAACAGGGATTTTTCATGGAATTCCCTAGTGTTTTCTCCCCTAAAAAAACTTACTTATCCTGTTTCTCCTCTACTTTCAATGCTCTACAACACTACTTCACTTCAAACACCAGATGTTTTGGTTTTCCCCCACAAGCAATTCTGCAACCCCAGCTGTGCATCCTACAACTTAACTCACTTCTGACACTACCTACCTTAGCATTTTATCTTTTATTGTTATTGTATGTAAGGTCATTGCTTCTATTATATAACTTCTAATTATTGTTTGTATATATGGGGTTTATTGTGTTCTGTATATTAATTTTGTACATAACCAAACTTACTGAATTCTCTATTCTTTGTTATAGTTTTCCAATAAATTGTCTTAAGTTTTCCCAGTAATAAACCACAAATTATTATAATACTAGTGGCCTGGTGCACAAAATTCATGCACATTAAAAGGGGATTAATTAGAGGAAATATTTTAATATTGCCCTTTCTCTATAATAGGAGTGTCAGAGATGAAAGAAAATTAGTAAAATGTATATGAAAATCTTCCTCCTGTCAGAGTCCGGGGTGCACCATGGGACCCAGAGTCAAGTCCCCGCCCACCCACGTGCACCTCAAAATCGCACGAAACCTAGACCCATCCCCCGCATTGGGCTAGATCCAGACCAAGCCGGTCCCACCCTTGTCAAGACCCACTGGGCGGGAGGCACAGCCTCAGGCCCCTGGCCCAGCACCGGGGCAGGAATCGTGGCCTGAGGTGCCCCAGCCTAGGCCAGGGCGGGGGGTGTTCCTTGAGGTCCCCCGTCAATCCCTGCCGGGTGGGGGATGTGGCCTGAGATTCCCTGTCAAGCTCTTCCAGGCAGGGGCAAGGCCTGAGGTCCCCTGTCAAGCCCCGCCAGGTGGAGGGCACAGCCTTAGGTCCCCTGGCCCAGTGCCAGGAGGGGGGCGCAGCCTCAGGTCCCCCATCAAGCCCCGCTGGGCGGGGGGCATGGCCTGAGGTCCTCCGGCCTGGGGCAAGGGAAGCAGCCTGAGGACCCCCAACCCAGCACTGGGGTGGGGGGGCACACCTTGAGGTCCCCCGTCCAGCCCCACTGCCAGGGGTTGCAGCCTGAGGTCCCCTGTCAAGCCCCATGGGGGCAGGGGGCACGCAGCCTCAGGTCCCTGCTAATTGCTCATTAAGGCTCATTACGGGAACTCGGACTCCACTGTGGGTGCAACTATCTTGTGTTATGGAAACCACTGCCTTTGCTGTGGGCTCCACCATCTTTGTGGTGGAGTGACTGTCAATTTGCATATTCCCTCTTTATTATATAGGATTACTTTTTCTAATTCTTAGAGCTCTTGTTTTATTCTCCAGTTCAGTTAGGTTGGCTGATACATTCAGAACTACGTTAAATAATATTGTTGATAAGGGACAGCCTCTCTCCTTCCTAACCTTAATAGGAACATTTCTAGTGCTTACCTTTTTTGGTTGCAATAAATATATATTTATTGTGTTAAATAAGAGTCCATCTACTCCTACTTCATTAAATTATTTTATTAATAAGGAACATTGAACATTTTCAAATACCTCCTCAGCATCTATAGGAAATATCTTATTTTCTAAATTTTTGATCTACTAACACATATCATATTTATTAAGTAAACCTCATTTGGTTCCAACTTCAGTTATTTTAATGTGTTCTTTCCTTTCTATATTTTAATGTTAGATGAATAAAATTTATAATTGTTATATCATTATGATATTTGTTTCTTTATTGTTTAAATGTTTTTGTGTTGATTGCATTTTTTCTGACATTAATATTATTAAACATTTTTTCTTTTTGTTAGCATATATTCAATATATCTTTTTTCAGCTTTTATTTTTAACTTTTCCGTCATCTTGTTTTAGCTATTGCCCTTAGGAACAACATGTAGTTAGATTTTAGAGATTTCCTTTTCTTCCTGATTTACTGTTTTTTCATAAAACAATTAACCTACTCACATTTATTGGGATTACCAATCTGGAAAGGCTTATTACTGTGTATTTTATTTGCCATGTTTTCTATTTTTCCCCACTCTTTCCTTTTGTCAATTGATTGGGTTTTCTTACTGTAACTTCTGATGTTTATGTTTTTAACTCTAATATCTGATCATTATTATTTCCCTTTCATGGCCTATACAAGTACGGTGCCTCTCATGATCATCCATTCAACAGAGCATAGACTTTGGTTTACTTACACTTCCTTCCTCTTTCTCTCTCTCTTTCTCTCTCTCTCTCTCTCTCTCTCTCTCTCTCTCTCTCTCTC
The DNA here is from genome assembly GCF_963455305.1 of Plecotus auritus. NCBI lineage: Eukaryota > Metazoa > Chordata > Mammalia > Chiroptera > Vespertilionidae > Plecotus > Plecotus auritus. The sequence continues at coordinate 98,146,652 of NC_137776.1, forward strand.
TCTCTCTCTCTCCGGCAATGTCAATACCATTTCAGTTCGAGATGGCAGTGTTCCTTTGGTTTGGTTTGGTTTGGTTTGGTTTGGTTTTAATTAATACTTATTTAGACTTCAAAAAATTCTATTGATTTATTTACTCACCACTGCTTCTTGAATCCTGCAACTGTCTGTTTGGTTTATTTTTATTGTGTTGGAGTAAATGCTTTTATAGGTAATTTATCTTATTATCCCTGGATACCTGAAATTGTCTTTGTATATTTTGTCCTCTCAGCTTCGCTGGATCAAATAATTTTCCCTTGAGTTTCTAAAGATATCCCAGCATGCAATGTTGTAGCTGAATTTTATATTAATCTGCTTTCCTTTATGAGTAATCTGTTTTCCTTTTCTCTATCCTTCATGTTCTAAAGTTCACCATGACATGTTTACTCTTTGTCTTGTTTTCTTTGCTGCTTGGTATGAGGACTGTTAGGTCTGATCAAATAATTGAATTGACCCCTCATTCCCTGGGAACTGGCCTTTAGACCACATTGCACTCGCTAAGACCATTATCTCTCCCCTCTGGGCTTTCCCAGGATCCACACCTGCCCAGAGAGTTCCCCGCCAAAAAGCCCACCTGGAGTCCTTTAAAACCTTGACTCCCCATCCCTGGGGCTGGCTCCGGAGAACACGAGCTTCACTACAGACTCTCCCCACCTAACACTGGCCACCGCCCACAACAGCCTCTTCTATTCCTGCGCCCATCCTACCCCCGAGGGAGGTGGCAGGAATTGAGGGGATTGTCCGGGTGCACATCCCATTTTCCAGGTCCAACTTCATGCAGATTGAGAGGCATCTCAGTTCTTTTTCCACCAACGGGTTGGTGACCTACCCTACCACCTTTACTAAGGATTTGAGTGCCTGACCCAGTCCTATGACCTGACCTGGCACAACATCTATGTCCTCCTGTCCTCCTCTCTCACCCAGATAAGAAGGGCCACATCTGGCTAGCAGCTCAGGACCATGCTGTGCCCTCCACAGACAGGATGCGGTGGCCAGCCCAGTTGGCGCTGACATAGTCTCCCAGACTGACCCGAGATGGGACTATCAGTTAATTTTCCAGGGTGCCGGCTCCGTAGCCATATAATCCCCTGTCTCATTGCCGGACTCAGAAAGGCTGTCCATAAGGTGGTCACCTAAGATGAACTTAATGAGATCACTCAGGCCCTGACAGAAACCCAGCTGTCCTCCTCTCCCGCCTCATGGAGGCCTTACAGAAATTGACCACCTTGGACTCACCTCCCCAGAGAGAGCCCTTCTTCTGAACACCCATTTTATAGCCCGATCAGCCCAAACATACGCTGCAAACTCTGAAAAATAGACCCAGGTCCACAAACCCCCAAAAAGACCTTGTTAACCGGGCCTCTAAGGTCTTTAATAATAGAGACCAGGAGACCCAAATCCAAAAACAAAGGCGAGACCAGGCCAAGGATGAGGCCAAGAAGTAAGGCCTTCCAACTCCTACCCACTGCTCTCACGAACCCCAAATGAAGTGCTGGTCCTCCAACCCAGAGTAAATCAGGGGCTAAGCCTCCTGTGGGCCCTACTTCAAATGCAGCAAGGAAGGACATGGGCCAAGTCCTGCTCAAACCCGAGACCCCCGCCTGGGCCCTGCCCAAGGTGCGGAAGGAAAGGCCACTGGAAATCAGACTGCAGTCTGGCCCCTCCAGGTCGGACCTCAGCAAGGCCGCCCTCTGGACCCGGTTTGGAGCTCCCAGACTCACATCACCAGGACAGAGCCTCGGGGAACGACTGTGGTGGCAGAACCACTTTCAAGCCTTCATCAACCAGTATCTCAGGGAAACCATGCTGCTGCAGCCCCTCGCTCCATCCAGGAGGACTCTATACAGTGTTCCAGCCAATACAATCACAGTCCATCCCCCCTGCGATCTCAGCGTTCCCCCCTCAGCAGGGAGTAACTATGGAAGAAATGACCTCCATTCTGATTCCATAAAACAAAAAGGCTGGAATGTTAGGAATCAATATGCCCTCCCCTGGGAACTGACCTTTAGGCCACTTCACAATGGACATTCCCTTTTGCTTAGACCACATTCCACTTGCTAAGACCATTATCTCTCTTCTCTGGACTTCCCCAGGATCCAGACCCACCCAGAGAGTTTCCCACCAAAAAAGCCCACCTAGAGTCCTTTAAAACCTCTGACTCCCTCCGAAACCGGTTTGGCTCAGTGGATAGAGCGTCGGCCTACGGACTGAGGGGTCCCGGGTTCGATTCCGGTCAAGGGCAGGCATGTACCTTGGTTGCGGGCACATCCCCAGTAGGAGGTGTGCAGGAGGCAGCTGATCGATGTTTCTCTCTCATCGATGTTTCTAGCTCTATCCCTCTCCCTTCCTCTCTGTAAAATATCAATAAAATATATATATATAAAAAAAAAACCCTCTGACTCCCCATCCCTGGGGGCTGGCGCCATTTGGGGGCTCGGCCCATCTGGTCTCCAGATGACCTAATCCTATACTAGTATAATAAAAGGCTAATATGCAAATCAACCCAACAGCAGAATGACTGGTCGCTATGACATGCACTGACCACCAGAGGGCAGACATTCAACACAGGAGCTGCCCCCTAGTGATCAGTGCGCTCACACGGGCGAGGGGGGGTGGGGGGAGGAGGGGGCTCAGCCAGAAGCCAGGCTCATGGCTGGTGAGTGCCACGGCAGTGGCAGGAGCCTCTCCCTTCTCCTTGGCAGTGCTAAGGATGTCCAACTGACAGCTTAAGTAAGCCGTCAGTAGGACATCCCCCAAGTTGTCAGTTGGACATGCCCTGAGGGCTCCCAGACTGCAAGAGGGCACAGGCGGGGCTGAGGGACCCTCCACCCTGAGTTCACAAATTTCATGCACAGGGCCTCTAGTACATTTATAATTCCTTACCACTTTGGCTTTGTGCATTCCTCCTTCAGCAACCCTAACGGGGACTTGCGTCTTTCATCACCTTGAGAAATTTTCTTCCCTATTTATTTCAGTATTCCTCATTTTCATTCTCTTTATTCCCGCTTTCTGAAAATTCTACTTGGTGGATATTGAAAATTTTGAATATATTTTTCATATATCTTAACTTCTATTTTATGCTATCTCTTCTTTTATTTTATTTTTTTCAGTGCAGTCTAGAATCCCTTGGTCCTTGGTTTGATTTTCTAGCTAGCTCATTTATATGCTGTTATTCATCTGTGTCCAACCTATGCATAGCCCATTTCCTGAGGGTGCTTTGGGGGAATCTTGTTTCCATTTCTGTGGTCGCAGAGTGCTTTCTCTAATGCTCTCTGAGAATGTTCCTCTCGATGTTGACTCTGCTGGCTCTGCTGATTCTGGTGTCAATGCTTCTGTTGTGCTCTGTGCCTCTTGCTTTCTTCACTGCTTCACAACTCTGGGTTGTGTCCTCATCTTGGATTTGAGTTTCCTTGTTAATCTGCGGATGATATCTCCACTGATTGTGAGAGGGATGGGAGTGGATAAGAAACAAGCTGATGGAAAAGGTGTTCCAGGATCCAGTGTCCATTCTTCTTGAGCGTTGCCTTGCCTCCCTAGCCCAAGTGCCCCATTTGCAGGATGGAGGCAGGGATCCCTGCTGCTGCTGCTGCTGTGGCCAAACAGGAAAGGTGGGATTGGAGGGGTCAGTAGCTGTTCCTACTGTGACATCCCAATCCGTCACCCTGTCAGTATGGCCACACCCATCTAATGTCTCCAAGCTTGCAGCACCTTGAAAGCCACTCCCACCTTTCACAGCAGGTCTCTCCTGCCGTTGGCAGTAGTTTCTTTCTTCCAACTTCACCATCTTTCTTCTCTTAGGAATTCCTCACAATTTCCAATCCACTGAGGTTTCCCCTTCTTGTTTGCCAAAACATTTATGGACTACATATCTGTTTATCTTTTCTGGTGTGTCTAAGGTTTGGGATAGGAAAAAATAGCTGGAATTTAGTCTATCATTTTGAACTAATATTTAAACAGATTGTTCAAATGCTCAGAGCAATCCTATGAACTATGTACTAACTATTACTTTTATTTTACAGATGAAAAAACAAGCTTAGGAAAATCTGTATAATTTGCTCAAGATTTCACAGCCGGCAAAGAGCAGCATTGGCCCCAGAAGTCAAGTCTGTTCAACACCAAGCCCAGAGCTCTGAGCCACCTTCCTGTGCTGCTGAGCTGAATGTTAACAGAGACCAGTCTCACGTTTACGCGGGTGTCCACAGAGTCCTAGAACCTCCATGCCTTCTGCTTCTGGGCTACCTTTGAGAACCATACTGCATGCCATGCCTTTGAAACTCTCCCACCCACCACAGCCCCCAATTCTCAAATCTCATATCGTGCACTCATTTACCCATTAATTCACTATTTACTGAGCACTGCCTGTGTTACAGACACTTCTAGAACAAAATATATATGATCTTTATCTTCAGGCCTTCCTGTCTACTAATCAGTCACTCATGTTAGATGAAGATGCCAAAACCCAGAAGGAAAAGGACTTGTCCGCGAGTCAGAGGCAGAGCCAGCGTTAGAGCCCAGAATCCCTCCTTTCCAGACCAGAGCCCCCTTCCTCTGACTTTTGAGAAGAAATAATACGTGGATGCTGTTGGAGAGTTAGAAAACACAAATGAACAAGAAAGAATGAAGGAAATATCACCTATGATCCCACCTTGCTAAGGTCCAAGGTTGCATTGATCCTTCTAGCCATTTTCCTATGTATCCATGATTTTTCCCTAACAATATTTGTAAGGTCTTGCATTTGTTTTATCTTACAAAAATGGAATCACATTAAATATACTATTTCTCCTTAAGACTACACTGCGCAAATATCCCCATGTTGTTAAATACTGCGACATCATTCTTAATCCTTGTATGTGAGCTAATACATATTATTTGATCAATGCCCTATTGTTGGAAAACAAGGCAGATTTCCAAATTTCACGATTATATATCAATCTTTTAATTAATAATCTCATATCTCATGCTACTAATCTTCACATCAGACAAACTGTGGTCAATAGTAGCTTTGCTGCCTGTGTGACCTTGGACAAATTTTGACCTCAGTTTCCGCATCTGCAAAATGAGATAAATGACATACATTGCATGTAGTATGACATACATTGCATTAGATGAGATAAAGTATGTAAAAGGCTGGTATGGTTGTTGGTTCATTTTAGGGGCTAAATTCGCAGTTGCTGTCCGATAGTTATGATTGTGATTTGCTGCTTTATCTCCTAGGAGTCCTGCCTAGTGTACATGGAGACCTGGCTCCGCTGGGAGCGTCCCTAAGCACTGGACTCACCTGAGCCTCGGCCCAGAGGTGTTTCCCCGGCTCCCCATCCCAGCTCCTCCCCCGCCCCTCGCACCACCAGGATCACCTGCCCTGCAGTCTGGGTGCTGCAGGGAGAGGGTGGGTCAGAGCCCTCAGCGCAAGGTGCGGGAGCCGCCAGGACCGGGACGTCCAGCGTAGCCCTTGTCTAGAGCCTCATAACCCGGGGTTCACCAGGACCACCGGGAAGGCCTGCCGGCTGCCTTCAGAAAGCCCCAACCCACGTTTCGGGGGAGCCCCGCGCTTCTGGAGGCATCCCTCATGTACCCGGAAAGGTCCTTTTCTTTTTCCACTTGTATTGCTTTCACTTCCTGTTCCTCTTTGGTGCGAAAAGCAGGAGAGGCAGGAGAGGACGTGGGAGGGAGCCGGGACCTGCAGAGGAGCGGGCGCCAACGCGGCCGGGGCTGGTGGGAGCGGGATGGGGTGCGCCTGCCCTGGGGAGGGGGGACTGGTGGGAGCGGGAGGGGGTGCGCTTGCCCTGGGGAGGGAGGGCTGGTGGGAGCGGGAGGGGGTGCGCCTGCCCTGGGGAGGGGGGTGCTGGCGGGAGCAGGAGGGGGTGCGCCTGCGCTGGGGAAGGGGGGGGCTGGTCGGAGCGGGAGGAGGGTGCGCTTGCCCTGGGGAGGGGAGCCCGCCGCTGCCGTGTATTCCGTCCCACTGCGCGGAGGCCCTGCATCGCAGGGCGGGAGACAGACTGAGCTCAGCCGCTGAGCCTGGAACTGGGACCCCATGCTGGCCGCGGGCTGTCACCCATGCTGGCCGCGGGCTGTCACCCATGCTGACCGCGGGCTGTCACCGATGCGGGCCGCGGGCTGTCACCGATGCGGGCCGCGGGCTGTCACCGCACAGGTCTCGCTGTGGGAGTCGGCCAGGATCCGTCCCGCAGCGGAGGATTTAAAGAGCCAGCGCCGGAGAATCTGCAATCGGGCATTTGGTCTCCTGGACCCTGGAGCCCTGCTCGCTTCCAAACCAGGCTCTGAAGCAGAGGTCCTGGCTGCCTGTGCCTCCCCACCCCCAACCACCACCCCCGCCCCTCCTCCGCTGTCCAGGGCACATTCTGGGGGCGCAGGCCTGTCCCTCTGCGTGGCAGAGGACCTCTCCAAGGCTCAGGCTCCCGTGGTGGAGGGGCCTTTTCCCCCAAACCCTTTGGGGAAATGGGAAACTGGCAGGTCCTGAAGATGCATTTATTCCTCCATTGTTGTTCAGCACGAGCTCAGGGAGAGTCTGCTCTAAGCAGAACCCGGTGCGGGCGGGAGATGCAGGGAAGATGATCAGGGACAGTGGGCCGGTTGCAAATCATTTCCTTCCAAGCTCTGTCTGACGTTCCTGAAGCGTTATTTTTTTCAAATTATGCGTATTCTTTTTTCAAATGGCCATTGAGTTGTTAGAACAAAAATACTACAGTCAGGACCTAACTGCTGAGCAAATGGGCACAGGTGCTGCCTTTGGCCAGGGCGATCTGTGAAAATCCCTCCGACACCCGAGTCGCCCAAACCCACCGAAGTCTGGGAAGCTCTGCTGTGGGATAAACTCTTCATCGTCACATTTGCTGCATCAGAGAGCTCGCAGGTTGGTGTTTACACAAGTGCAAACTGCCTTCCAGAAACTTCTCGTCTATAATGTAACCCACAGGCGTGGGCGTGGAGGGCAGTTTAAAGGTAACGCTGTAGCGACTCCACACACCTGGCTTCTCCCTCCGGAGGCTCCGGCCGCACAGCGTCCGAGGACTTGGAGGTGACGCGTTTTTAATCTCTGGCATTTATGTATTTGCTAGAAAGCATTCGGGGGGAAATGTATCAATATGCCAACAAGTGTTTCTCTCAGAAGATGGATTCCCAGTAATTATCGCTTTCATCTTAAGAGCTTTCGGTATTATCTGAGTTGTTTTTACAATGATTATACTTTTAACACTGTTAATCAGAAAAAAAATCTTAAACAGCTTTGTATATTTTGGATTTAATGTGTACCTAAATTCCTTTAATTAGAACGAAGGACAGAGTACTAAAATATCCACCACCTGTCACCCTCCTTTTGAGAAATCAAACCCCTGGCCATAAAAATAGCCTTTGCATGCAGTTAGAGGGGAGGGTTTAAAAAAAAAAAAAAGGTAAAGGAACAGGAAAAGCAGAAGGAAATTGTCTGTTAGCAAAGTCTAATTCTGACCCATGTCTGGGGGACTGAAAGATGGGGTGGTGCAGGCCCAGCTCCCCAAGTTCCCTCCTCCGGGAGGAGGGCTAGGGTGGGTGGCTGCAGGTTAATTTTAGAAGCCCTGACATGCTGCCTCCCTCCCCAGGTGGCCTGCCTGGAGCTCCTAGCCAGCTTCTCGGGTGTCCCGGCCTCTGCTCCGCAGCTCCAGGGAGTGGGCGGCCTTGTTCCCATGGGCAGTGCCATCTCACCTCAAAGGACTTGGATCACCCACCCAAACACACGCTGCGAGTCCCGCCAGTCCTATTTCATGGGCAATTCAGAGACAGCCGGCATGAGCATACCTGTCAGAAAGCTGACTCCAGCCTTTCCCTTATATCAGCAACTATAAAGCACTTACAGTATACAAACACAGTGTGGGCAATGACCCCCAGACCTAAACATCCATTATCATAGGAAGCTTATTAAAAATATAGATGCCCGGGGCCAGCTCGAAAGTTGCTGATTCAGAACATCTGAGAAGGGGCCCCAGGTCATCCAGGTCTGGGAACCACTGCTGTGGTGGGTGGGGGGGTCCAAAACTGAATGGCCCGACCACAGGGAGCAGACCAGCTAACTGGTGAGCTGGGCCATGTGTCCACTCCTGGCTGGGGTGAGGGTTTGTCTCATCCCAACACATGGGCTGAGAGAAGTAGGGGGTCCCCAAAGGAAATTGAGTTGGTTGTTATAGAAAAGGGGGATGAGTGTTAGGCTGACAAAAAAATAACAAATGTCAACCTCAATCCACTATCTCAGCAGCTTATCACCCCAAGCAGCTTCAGCATCAAAGAATCCAGTAAGCATTGTGGAACAAACACCATTTTTTATCTGCGCATTCCTCTACAAAGGTACCTCCTTGCCTGTAAGACCCCCTGCCCCCTCAGCCACAGTCTGACCCACTCGAGCATCTGATGCGGGTGGGGCCACGCAGAGGTCTTCCAGGAGTTTCTGAACTGGGGGATGCAGGCGGAGGTCGTGCTCCTCGCTGTGCGAAGAAGGCCGAGGGGGAGAACAAAGGCAGCTTCCACACAGAAGCAGGAGTCACCAAAGAGGGGCATCTGGTGACACCGAGGCCCGTCAGCACAGCTACTACTCAAGTTTTTGAGTTGGGTTTCTGTCACTTGCAACCAAATAGTTATAATTAATATTCATGTTACACAGTATATCAGTTTACCCGAAAAGAGGATAAATAGGCTGAAAAGAACTACTGGGGCCAGAGTCCCCCCTCACACCCGACAGACCTACCTCTCACACAGACTGATCTATTCATAGGCCAAGTTCAGGTCTTATCATTACAGGGATTCAATCAGAGATGCCTGGCAAAATCAAGGCAGGCTCTGGAGGAGGGGCCTTTAAAGCTGGATTTGAGGGGAGGGACCACAAAGCACTCTCAAGCAGCATGGCAGGCCCAGGCTTTGTTCCAGGAAGGAACATAAAAGTACACTGATTCATGCTGCAACATGGGTAAAATCTGCAATACTCAGGGCTCCATGGGAAGGCCTTTAGAGGCGCACACACTGTACTCACTGTTCTCAGCAACATGCATGGTTCAGGAGGGCTCAGAGCCCAGGGCCTCATGTCCTGAGGGGAAGATGAGCTGGCCCCTCACCTGCACTGCCCTGATTAGCTAGTGAGCTTGTCAGTGTGAACTGGACTCATATTGCAGCTGGGATTAAAGCTGAGGAGCTCCAAGAGGCTTCCCTGGAGAATGGCTGAGTTGGAAGCGTGTACAACTGACATGCTCCTTAAAACCCAATGGATGGAGGCGATGCACCCTGAGAACTTGGAAGGACCCTGTCCCCACGGGCTAGACATTAGCCAGTTAGTCTTCATTGCCGTCACTTTGCCTGGGATTCTGGGCTTGCCTCTCTTCCAGCACGGGTTACGGGACCCACAGAGATTCTCAGATGTCTCTCGCAAAAGGTCTCGGTAATAGATTGACAGGGACAGGGATTCCTGGCGTCTCCAGATTTCTCCTAAAACATCTGTATGCATTTTTAACAGCTTTATTAAGATTTAATTCCCATACCATACAATTCACACATTTGAAGTGTACAATCCAATGGTTTTTAGTATATTCACATAGTTGTGCAACTATTACTGCAATCAATATTAGAACATTTTCATCACTCCAAAAAGAAACCCCTTACCTTTGAAGCTATTATATCCTGTGAGCTCCCACCCCCTGCAGCCCTGATCTACTTTCTGTCTCTATAGATTTGACTATTTGGGGGCATTTCACATAAATGGGGTTATACAATATGTTCCCCTTTGTGGGGTTCTTTCACTTACCTTACTGTTTTCAAATTTTATCCATGTTGTAGCATGAATCAGCACATTTTTATGGCTGAATAATATTCCATTGTATGAATATGCCACATTTGTTTATTCACTAGTTGATAGATATTTGGCTGCTATGAAAATGCTGCTATGAACATTCATGTTCAAGTCTTGTCTGGATATATGTTTTCATTTCTCTTGGATATATGCTAGGGGTGATATTGCTGGGTAAAATAGTGACTCAGTCTGCTATTTCAAGAGCTTATTATCAAGCAGCTTCAACATCAAAGAATCTAGTAAGGTCCATATAATGGACATTATTTGTTGAAAAAGTGCACCTTCTTCTATAAAGGATTTGACTCTCCCCTCAGCCATGTAGTTTGAACCACCTCCTGGCCTCAGTAATTAGTTGAGAGGTGAGTACCTAAACTGCCAGACTGTTCCCCAGTGGCTGTACCATCTTATATTCCCACCAGCAATGTATAAGGGTTTGGATTTCTCCATATCCTTGCAAACACTTGCTACTAACTGTCTTTTTTATCATTGTTATCCTACTGGGTGTGAATTTGTATTTCATTGTGCTTTTGATTTGCATTTCACATTTCACTAATGACTAATGAATTTGAGCATATTTTCATGTGTTTTTTGGCTATTTGAATATCTTCTTTGGGGAATATTTATTCAGATTTGTTGCTTTTTTATTGGGTTGTCTTTTTTTAGTTATAAGAGTTCTTTATGTATTCTGGATACAGTCCTTATCAGATATAGGACTTTCAAATATTTTGTCCCATTCTTTGGGTTAGCTTTTACTTTCTTGCTGGTGCCCTTTGAAACATAAAAGTGTTTAATTTCAATGAAGTTCAATTTATTTTTAAATTTTGTTTCTTATGTTTTTGATGCCATAATTAAAAACTATTACCAAACCCAAAGTTATAAATTTATAAAGAGCTTTAGCTCTTACATTAGGTTATTAATCCATTTTGAGTTAATTTTTATATGTGGTATGAGGTAAGGGTTCAACTTTTCTTTTTTTTTTTTTTTTTTTTGCATGTGGATATCCAGTTGTCCCAGCACCATTTATGGAAAGGAATTGTTTTGCCTATTGAATTGGTTTGACACCATTGTCAATAATTAATTGACCATAAATGTGAGACGTTTCAGATTTTCATCTATTTCAATTCTTCTTTGAAAGAATGTTCTAGCCATTCTGGGCTTCCATATGAATTTTAGAATCAGCTAGTTAATTTCTACAAAAAAAACAACTCAGGTCCTGATAGGGATTGCATTGAATTTGTAAATCTATTTTGGGTCTATTGCCATCTTAACAATATTAAGTCTTCCAATTCATGAACATGGAATATCTTCCCATTTTCTTTAATTTCTTCCAATGAGATTTTTTTTTGGTTTTTCATATGCAGTCTTGTACATCACTTGTTAAGTTTATTCCAGAGTATTTTATTCTTCTTAATGCTATTATAAGTGGAATTATTTGTCTATTTAATTTTTATATTTTTCATTCCTAATGTATAGAAACACAACTGACTTTGCCCTGGCCAGTGTGGCTCAGTTGGTTGGGCACTGTCCCATGCACCAAAGGGTTGCTCGTTTGATTCCCTGTGGATACGTGCAGGAGGCAGCTGATCAATGTTCCACTCTGACATCAGTGTTTCTCTCTCTCCCTCTTCCATCCTCTCTCTCTAAAACAATTCAATAAAAATGTTTTTTTTTAAAGAAATACAACTGGCCTGGCCAGTGTGGTTCAGTGGTTGAGTGTGAACCTGTGAACCTATGAACCAGGAGGTCACGGTGCAATTCCCAGTCAGGTCACACGCCCAGTTTATGAGCTCAATCCCCAGTAGGGGGTGTTCAAGAGTCAGTCAATCAATGATTTTCTCTCATCATTGATGTTTCTATCTCTCTCCCTCTCCCATCCTCTCTAAAATCTATAAAAATATATTTTTTATAAGAATACAATTGATGTTTGTATATTAAGCTTGTGTCCTCCAACCTTGCTGAACTTGTTTATTGGTGCTAATATGTTTTTTATAGATGAGTGAATAAAAAAGCTGTGGTACATTTACACAAAGGAAAACTACTTGGTTGTAAAGAAGAAAAAGCTCTTACCCTTTTCGATAGTATAGATGGACCTCGAGATTATTATGCTAAGTGAAATAAAGCAGTCAGAGAAAGACAAATATCATATGATCTCACTTATCTGTGGAATCTAATGAAAAAATAAACTGATGAGCCAAATAGAGGCATGAATACATGGAACAGACTGACAGAGGTCAGAGGGTAGAATGGTGAGGGCGGCTGGATAAAAGACGGTGAAGAGAGTAGCCAAAGAACATATATGCATAGTCCATGGACACAGACAACACAGTGGTGATGGCCAGGGGAGGGGAGGTAGGGGCTGGGGGTTGAAGGGCAAAGGGGAGGAGGTGGGGAAACTCTGCCTTAATATCAACAACAAAAAATCTAACTTCACATTTAAGGGAACTGGAAAAGAACATCAAACAAAGCCCAAAGTGAACAGAAGGAAGGAAATAATAAAGATCAGAGCAGAAATTAACAAAATAAAATCTAAAAAAAACCCAACAACAAAAGATCAATAAATCCAAGAGATGGTTCTTTAAAAAAGATAAAAAAAGATTGACAAATCTTTAACCAGACTAATCAAGAAACAGAGAGGACACAAATAAATAAATCAGAAATGTAAAAGGAGAAATAACACTGACACCACAGAAATACAAAGTATTTTAAGAAAATACTATAAAAAAATATATGCCAACAAATTGGACAACCTGGGTGAAATGGATAAATTTCTAGAAATACACAATCCTCCAAAACTGAATGAGGAAAATCAGAGAACCTGAATAGACAGAATACAATGAGTGAAATTGAAGCAGTAATTTAAAAAAATCTGACAAAAGCCCTGGACAAGATGGCTTCAGGAGAATTTTACCAAACATTCAAAGAACTGACACTTATCTTTCTAAAACTATTCCAAAATATGCAAGTGGAGGGAAGACTCCCAAGTTCATTGTATGAGACAGCATTACCCTAATTCTAAAACCAGATGAAGACACTACAAAGAAAGAGAATCATAGGCCAATATCCTTGATGAACATGGATGCTAAAATCCTCAACAAAATATTAGCAAACTGGCTCCAGCATTACATTTTTAAAAAATCGCACACCATGTCCAAGTGAGATTTCTTCTGGGGATGTAAGTTTGGTACACTATCTGCATGTCAATAAACATGACACACCACATAAACAACATGAAGGATAAAAGCCATATGATCATATCAATAGATGCAGAAAACACATTTGAGAAAAACCAGCACCCATTTAGGATAAAAACTCTCCGCAAAATAGAAATAGAGGGGTCATATCTCCATGTAATATAAGCCATATATGACAAACCCACAGCCAACATCATATTCAATGGGCAAAAACTAAAAGCATTTTCCTTAAGATCAAAAACAAAACAGGGATGTCCGCTTTCACCACTCTTATTCAACATACTAGCCACAGCAAAAAGACAAGAAAAATAAATAAAAGGCATCCAAATTGGAAAGGAGGAAGTAAAACTGTCATTATTTGCAGATGACATGATATGGTCCATAGAAAACCCTAGACTCCACCAAAACGATACTGTATCTAATAAATAAATTTGGCAAAGTAACACAAATTAATATTCAGAAATCAGTGGCATTTTTACACACCAATAATGAACTATCAAAAAAATAAACTAAGAAACAGGAGGATCCAAGATGGCGGCGTATGTAAACACCTAAACTGCTGCCTCGCACAACAATTTCAAAACTACAACTAAAAGACAAAACGTCTATCACCCAGAACCATGGGAAAGCTGGCTGAGTGGAAGTTCTACAACTACCGTGTTCCCCGAAAATAAAACATCCTCCGAAAATAAGACCTACTTACAGGTTTCCTTCTGAGTGAAATATAAGGCATCCCCCGAAAATAAGGCTCCAGGCTCTGTCTCAGAATGAAAATTAATTTACCGTAAACTGGTCGCTAGGGCCGCTCCGACTGGCGTCTAGCAACCAGTGACGTTATGCGGAGTCCTGACGTCACTGCTGTGTGGAGGCGGAGCGGAGGTCAAAGTGAGTGGTGAGCGCGGGGCGGGAGAGAGGAGGACACTTTCACAGATGCGTGTAGAAGAACAGGAGGATTAGAGTGGACGGGACGCGGCGAAGGTGGTGAGTACTGGTCTGTCTCTGGTGACACTACCTGATGCTCGCAGCCGCCTTCATGATGACTGAAGGTTCTCAGTCAGTGGCAGACCCTGCTCCAGCCCAGATCCAGGCCCCAGCAAGCCCAGTGACAGTCCCCAGGCAGGCCCCAGGGGGTAAATGTCTGATAAAGGGGTAGGGGGGATGTCTGGTGAAGGTGTTCAGTGGCACAGGGGTGGGGGGAGGGGGATCACTTAAAATGACACAGGAGGATCAGAGGGAGCAATCAAAATGACACAGGAGGATCAGAGGGGACAATCAAAATGACACAGGAAGATCAAAAGGGGTTACTAAAATGGTAATCCCCCCTCTGATTCTCCTGTGCCATTTTGATTCCCCCCTCTGATCCCCCTTGTGTCATTTTGAGTGATCCCCCTCCCCTCACCTTGATACCCCAATTCCTTTTTTTTTACCTCTAGAAATGAGCACAAAAAGAAAAAGCTACTCTGTGGAGTACAAGAAAGGAATCGTGGAAGACTCTTGGGGCCAAAATCTTACTGCTTTCTGCAAAGAGAAGATGTTGAGTATCCGATTGGTCCGAAAATGGCGAGCAGAGTATGATAACCTCATTGAACAAGTGGACAAGGGAAATGCTAAAAAGCGCAAGTGTGGATCAGGTCGGCAACCATTATTTTCCGAGCTGGAAGACCTGATCTGTGAATGGGTTGTTGACAGGAGAGCAAAGGCTTTGGTTGTGAATAGGGCTCAGATTCAAGAATTTGCCCTTGCAATGGCACCACAGTTTGACATAGCCCCCGAAGACTTCAAAGCATCACAACACTGGCTGGATAATTTCCTTCAGCGAAGTGAACTGTCTTTAAGAAGATCTACAACATTGTTTAGGTTGGAAGATACTCAAGTTATTAAGCGAGCACTTGCATTCAAGTCTTTTATTGATGATGCTGACTTCTCTAAATACAATCTTTCCAACATGATTGCTATGGATGAAACTGCAGTGTTTATGGGCCAATCATCTCAAACAACAATTGAACAGCGGGGTGCCTCCTTAGCGTACATTCCCTCCACTGCTTACGAAAGTGCACGTGTTTCCTGTATTTTGGCAATTTGTCTGGATGGCACTAAAATCCCACCTTTAATCATTTCTAAGGGCAAGAAGGAAAAGATTGAACGTGTTTTGGGCGTTTTTATTCTTGAAACTGAAAAAGCCTGGGCCACACAAGCAGTTATAAGGAAGTGGGTCGATTTAATGCTGCCGCTTGTTATGCGAGGGAGCCAAAGAGGTCTGCTAGTCTGGGATGCAGCCAGCACTCACCGCGCTAAAGACATGAAGACATTTCTTCACAAAAGAAAAATAGATCAGATAATGATTCCCGCAGGAATGACGGCCTATCTCCAGACTCTTGATATTGCAATAAACAAGCCATTCAAAGACAATTTGCGCATGGAAATTAATGACTACATTGAAAATAGAATGGAGAGAAATCAGCGTGGAAACTTTGTGAAACCTAAACTGCAAGAAGTTGTGACTTGGGTGAAGAATTCATGGGAGAAAATCATTGACAGTTGCATTGCAAATGCACTGCGAGCAGGCTACCTTGACAAGAAGTACTCATTTAAAGACAGTGCTATTGCTAAACATGAGAGATTTGGTCCACTGATTCTGAAAGAAATGGAGTCACAAGAAATTCACCAGGAAATTCAGGAATTGGATTGTTATGATGATGTTCCAGAAGATGATGACATGATTGTCATTGAATAAATGAGTAAATTCTTGATACTGTAGGATTCACAGTTTGTCTGGTTTGTGTTGACAACTATTGTATTACCATACCGTATACAGGTAATAAATTTCCTTTATTTTCATTTAACAATAAATGTGTACCATATTCTTCTTCATGGAAAAATAAGACATCCCCTGAAAATAAGACCTAGCGTGTCTTTGGGGGCAAAAATTAATATAAGACACTGTCTTATTTTCGCGGAAACACGGCTAGAAGGAAAGAGCAAACAGCATTGAGGGGTGCACAAGTGCTGAAAAGCTGAGGTACGGAGGCGCGCGAATCAGGCTGGCGAGGACGACTGGGAGCGCTGCTTTTTTCAACCCGAAGGAAGACAAGCTCCCGATTACTCCAAACTCCAGTTTCTGGGGAGACGCGGGGGACCCAAAATCCTACGGGGAGAAGCTGGACTGTCTGCCATCGGGTCGGAAAGTGAGGGAGGCTTGCTTGCAAGGCTGCGCGCAGGAATAATTGTTTATTGTGCTGGGGCGCGGGACACGGGGACACGGTCGGAGAGGCAGAGCTGGCTAACTGGCAGCCATCGCTGTTTGCCACGCCCTAGCCTAATCACACCCTGAGACCCCGCCCTGCACAATCTACAAACCCACCCAAGCTCCAAGCAGCAGCTTTAGCATATGAATGACCTGCCCTATCGAAGCTTAACATAGCAAACTTGCAGCCTGGGTCAGACAGCTCCAAAACCTCCAAACCCTAAGCAAAGAGGAGAAAACTGTAGTTCTCGCTGTAGCGCGTGCTGGGTAGCCTCAGACAGTAGCTGACCTGCACCCCATTGGAGATCCAGAAGCCAGTGTACCTAGTGGTCAGTGTGAGACACCAGATTTCAACTCCTCACATCCATAAGTGACACATTCAAGAGGCAGACTCAGTGAGCACCAAAGCCCCACTGAAACAAGTCCTGCACCATAAGTGTGTCTCCAGCGCGGCAGTTCTTCCATTATAGACACAGCGGGTCCTCACAGCCAATTGGCCTGGAGGTCAATTCCTCCCAGTGTACCAACAGCAATCAAGGCTTAACTACACCAAGACTTTGCACTCAGCCCACAAAGGGGTGTACCAAGAGCGTCCACCTCAGGTGATTGGGGAGGCTGAGCTACTGGCCCCTATAGGTCACCTACCACACAAAGCCACTCCATCAACACAAGGAAGCAGCAAAATGCGGAGACAAAGAAACATGTCACGAATGAAAGAAATGGAGGAAAGCAAACTACTGGACGACATAGAGTTTAGAACCACATTTATAAGGTTACTCAAGAATCTTCTAAAAACCACTGAGGAACTTAGTGAGACCTTTAAGGATCTTAATGAGAATGCCAAAAATATGGAAAAGGACCAGTCAGAAATTAAGCATACACTGTCTGAAATAAAGAATATACAGAAACTCAACTGTAGATCAACGTACCCCAAGAATCAAACCAAAGATCTGAAATATGAGGAAACAAAAAACACCCAACCAGAAAAACAAAAAGAAAAAATCCAAAAATATGAAGATAGTGTAAGGAGCCTCTGGGACAACTTTAAGCGTACCAACATCTGAATTTTTGGGGTGCCAGAAGAAGAGAGAGAGCAAAATATTGAAAACATATTAGAAGAAACAATGACTGAAAACTTCCCCTACCTGGTGTAAGAAATAGACTTACAAGTTCAGGAAGCGCACAGAACCCCATACAAGAGGAATCCAAAGAGGACCACACCAAGACACATCATAATTAAAATGCCAAGGGCAAAAGACAAAGAGAGAATCTTGAAAGCAGCAAGAGAAAAACAGTTAATTACCTACAAGGGAGTGCCCATACGACTGTCAGCTGATTTCTCAATAGAAACTATGCAGGCCAGAAGGGAGTGGCAAGAAATATTCAAAGTGATGAACAGCAAGAACCTACAACCAAGATTACTCTACCCAGCAAAGCTATCATTCAGAGTTGAAGGTCAGATAAAGAGCTTCACAGACAAGAAAAAGCTAAAGGAGTTCATCACCACCAAACCAGGATTACATGAAATGCTGAAGGGTATTCTTTAAGAAGAGGAAGAAGAAGAAAAAGGTAAAGATAAAAATTATGAACAACAAAATGACATCAAATACATACCTACCAACAAGTGAATCTAAAAATCAAGTGAATAAGAAATCTGAAGAACAGAATGGACTGGTGAATATAATAGAATCAGGGACATAGAAAGGGAGTGGACTGACAATTCTCAGGGGGAAGGGGGTGTGAGGGGTGCGGGAAGAGATTGGACAAAAATCTTACACCTATGGATGAAGACAGTGGCGGGGAGGGTAAGGGCATGGGGTGGGGTGAGGAATCAGGTGGAGGGGAGCTATGGGGGAAAAAAAGAGGAACACCTGTAATAATCTGAACAATAAAGATTTATTGAAAATAAATAAATAAACTAAGAAACAATCCAATTTACTATTGCATCAAAAAATAAGGTACCTAGGAATAAATACATTTAACCAAAGAGGTAAAAGATCTGTACTCAGAAAACTCTAGGGCATTGAAGAAAGAAATTGAAAAAGATACAAATAAATGAAAGTATATACCATATTCATGGATTGGAAGAATTAACATCATTAAAATTCCATACTATTCAAAGCAATCTATAGATTCAACACAATTCTATTAAAATACCAATGTCTGGGGGACATCTGTAATACTGTCAACAATAAACAAATTAACATTACAAAAGAAAAATAAATTTTAAAATACCAATGGCCTATTTCACAGATCTATAACAAATATTCCAAAAATGTATATGGAACCAAAAAAGACCCCAAATAGCCTCATCAATCTTGAGAAAAAAGAACAAAGTTGGAGGGATAACAATACTTGATATCAAGCTATACTACAAGGCCACTGTAATCAAAACAGACTGGTCCTGGCATAAGAACAAACATATAGAGCAATAGAACAAAACAGACAGCCCAGAAATCAGTGCAAACCTATATAGTCAATTAATATTTGACAAAGGAGGCAAGAGCATACATTGGAGTCAAGACAGTCTCTTCAATAAATGGTGCTGGGAAAATTGGACAGACACATGCAAAAAAATGAAATGACCACCAACTTACGCCATACATAAGAATAAACTCAAAATTGATAAAAGACTTAAATGTAAATCAAGAAACTATAAAAAATTCTTGAAAAAAACAATAGACAATAAAATCTCAGACTTCTCTTGTAGCAATATTTTTGCCAATATGTTTCCTAGGGCGAGGAAAGCAAAGAAAAATTTTAAAAATGTGATTACATCAAATTAAAAGCTTCTGCACAGCAAAAGAAACCATAAATAAAAAGAAAAGGGAGCCCACTCTATGGGAGAACATATTCGCCAATGATAAATCTGATAAGGGGTTAATCACCAAAATACATGAACTTATACAACTCAACACCAGGAAAACAAAAAACAATCCAATTAACAAATGGGCAGAGGGCCCTGGCTGGTGGCTCAATGGGTTGGGGCATTGTCCTGTACACCAAAGGTTACAGGTTTGAATCCTGGTCAGGGCACATATGCAGGTTGCAGGTTCAATCCCCAATCTGGGAACATATAGGAGGTAATCGATCGATGTCTCTCTCTCTCTCTCTCTCTCTCTCTCTTTCCTTCCTTCTCTCCCTAAAATTTATAAAAACATACCCCCAAGTGAGGATTAAAAAAAACCACACATGGGTTCTATCCCATCAGGACATATACAAGAATCAACCAATGAATGCAGAAATAAGTGGAACAACAAATCAATGTTTCTCTTTATCTCTCCCTCCATTCCTCTCTCTAAACTCAATAAAAATAAGTAAGTAAGTAAGTAAGTAAGTAAGTAAGTAAGTAAATAAATAAAGCTCAGAAGAGAGAAGGAATTTGACAAATGAAAACACACACACACACAAAGAAAAATGGGAAAGGGACCTAAATAGACCCTTCTCTAAAGAGGACATACAATTGGCCAATAGACATGAAAAATGCTCAGTCTCTAATCATCAGAGAGATGCAAATTAAAACCACAATGAGATACCACCTCACAGGTGGCCGCTATCAATGAATCAATAAATGACAAGTGCTTGTGAGGATGTGGAGGAAAGGGAGCCCTAGTGCACTGCTGGTGGGAATGCAGAGTGCAGCCACTGCCAAAAAACAGTATGGAGTTTCCTCAAAAAAATAAAAAATGGAATTGCCTTTTGACCCAGCGATCCCACTTCTGGGAATATATCCTGAGAATTTTAAACACCAATTTGAAAGAATATATGTTTATTGCAGCATTATTTACAATAGCCAAGATCTGGAAATAGTCCAAGTGCCCGTCAGTAGACAAGTGGATAAAAAAGCTGTGGTACAGGAGGGGAAAATGGCTGCCAACAAGAAGGCAGACTGCAAGATAGTGTGTGAGTGAGAGAACGAAGGAGAGTGTGTGGTCGCACAGGGAATGTTTATTTGCGAGTTGAGGGACAGCTATACTCCAAGGGACTGCTGGGGATCGCCAGATGGGGTTCCTCTGACCGGGCAGCCTCCACTATGGCTGAAATCCCTCCCGGAGCAACTGGCTCTGACGTGGAGACCACGCCATCTTGAAGGGGAGAGTGGCTGTTATCGGAAATCTAAAAATCCTGGGAATCTACAACACCACCCAGGGAACAGCTGCAAACCCAGGAATACCGAACCCCAAGCAGTGCGAATACGTGGACTCAGAGGAGCTCTGCACCTTCTCACGGAAAGGTCAGATTTCGCCTAGGAAAAGGTGAGGTCTGTGATCCAGGCAGGAGAGAGAAACGCACACAATGGGAGCTAGAGGACCCGGGGAAGTCTGCGCCCCCAAAAATCCGCAGCCCTTGGGGCTAGCGTCATCCGTGAATGTGAAAGGGGATCCACAGGGCTGCTAACAGAAGGGAACTCTAAAGAGCAACCCATAGCTGAACTGGGCGCAAAAGGGCAGCCTAAAAATTTTAACAGTGTGCCGGCTGCTTAGAGCCAGGGGGGGAAAGACTACACAGACTTGCACGCAGTGCTGGAGGGTAAAAGTCGAGAGTTCACGCACTTACTCTGGCTCTTTTTTCTTTTTTCTTTTTTCTTTAAATCCTCACTTTTGATTACTAAGCCCAGAACATAGGATCACCCAACTGGGTACACTCTCAGAGACTGCAGGGGAAAGTTGTTTTTGTGGAACCTGGGGATCAGAGTGGGGAATAACGATCAGAGAACCAGCGCTGGGGCAGCCCATTCTCCCAAACCAGTATTAGGTGCGACAGAGAAAACAAAATTGAAATACTGGCTAAAGAGGACTTATAGCCCTGGAAGTCAATCCAGAAACACTGCCACCCAGGGGTTGAATCACAAATTGACTCTTGTGTAAACACAAATGAAGGAGTATAAGAAACAAAGAAGTACTGCCCGCTTGAAAATCAGGACTGTGGTTTACAACACTGAGGAGGAGTGGAATACAGGGAACTGCAATACTGTCCTGACTAGGAAACAGGCATGCCAAACAGAACAGCAGAGGAAGTGAATGACCTTCACTACTGCACTTTTTTTTTTTCATCTTTTACTTAAACTAATTTTTTTTCTTTTTTCCTCATTTGATTTTACCTTTTTAATTATTACATTTTTATTTTTAATCAGTATTATTACTACTACTATTTTACCTTTTTTTTAAGTGTCATTTTATTTTCTCTTTATTTTATTTTGGGATTAGTGTTCTACATTCTATTTTCACCTTTCCTTTAGCATCATTTTACTCTATCTCAACTTTACCTTTATGCCAATGCTCTCTTCCTCACTTTTCCCCTTTTGTAGTCCTGTTTCTCTTACCCTATTCCTGCTTTAGATTTTTCCTATTCCTTCTTTTTACCCCTGTTAAAAATTCATCCTACTTATATATCTAATTTCCAATCCCCTGATTTAAGTCCATACACACCTCTCTATTCTCTTTCTTCACTATCCAAATTTTTTTATCTCTGTCCCTTTGTTGTTGTTTGCTTGACTGTTTGTTATATTGGGGTTTTTTATGCTTGTTTGTGAGATTGTTTCGCTTTTTCTATTTTTTTCTTGTTTTATTTTTGTTTGTTTTTTGCTTCTGTTTTTCCTTGCCTCACTTGATATTAGTTGTTGTTTGTATTTGTAGTTTGCATTCATCTCTAGGTATTTGTTGCTTGAATTTGTTGGGATTAGTGGCTGTTTTATTGGAGTTTTCTCCCCATATAAATAGTTTCTTCCCCTCTTCTTTTTTATTCTCTTTCTTTTCTCACTTACTTTTTTTCCTTTTCTCATTTTCATTTTTTGCACTCTTTTTTTTTTCTTCTTCTTCCTTTCTTATCCCCTAATTCTCTTTATTCTGGTGGTCACTTTATTTGAGGTTACTAGTATCATGAATACATTTGTGTTCAGTGCCTTGTGCGTTGTGCCTTGTTGTGTTGTATTTTGTGCCTTTAAACCAACACAGGAGAGAGAGAGCTACATAACCAGACACCCGGAGAAGCAGAGACCATGGTGAGACAAAGACACAGCCTGAATATGAAAGAAAAGGAGGCATCACCAGAAAAGGAAGTAAACAAAATGGAGGCAAGCAGCCTGCGAGAGAAAGAATTCAGAGAAATGGTCATAAGGTGGCTGAAAAGAATGGGAGACAAATTTAACAATATGTGTAACAACCAAGAGGAAATGAAGAACCAAGAAGAAATGAAAAATGACATCGCTGCTATAAAGAACTCAATAGAAAGCATCAACAGTACAGTAGAAGAAGCAGAGGACCACATCAGTGAGCTAGAAGACAAGGTAGGAAAAAATACCCAAGCAGAGCAGCATCTAGAAAAAAAACTTAAAAAACAGGAGGAGAGCCTAAGGGAACTTTGGGACAACACAAAATGAAACAACATCAGCATAATAGGGGTGCCAGAAGGAGAGGAAACTGAGCAAAGAATAGAAAACCTGTTTGAAGAAATAATGACAGAAAATTTCCCTGATATAGGGAAGAAAAAACCCACACAAATCCAAGAAGCTCACAGAGTCCCAAGCAAAATGAACCCCAAAAGACCGACGCCAAGGCACATTATAATTAAACTGGCAAACACCAACGACAAACTAAGAATCTTAAAAGCAGCCAGAGAGAGACAAAGGATCCCCCATCAGACTAGTGACTGATTCCTCAACAGAAACACATCAGGCCAGAAGGGAATGGAATGAAATATACAAAGTCATGCAAAGGAAGAGTCTGAATCCAAGAATACTGTAACCAGCAAGGCTATCAATAAAAATTGAGGGTGAAATCAGGAGCTTCATAGACAAAAAAGGACTAAGGGAGTTTATTAGCACCAAACCAGCAATGCTAGAAATGCTAAAGGGTCTGCTGTAAAAAGAAGAAATAGGAAGCGAAGAAGGAACACAGGGGTAAAGAATAAAAATGGCTATAAACAAGTACCTATCAATAATAACTTTAAATGTAAATGAATTAAATGCCCCAATCAAAAGACATAGGGTAACTGAGTGGATAAGAAAACATGACCCATATATCTGCTGTCTACAGGAAACCCACCTCAGAAAAAAAAGACGCACACAGACTGATGGTGAAGGGATGGAAAAAGGTTTTTCAGGCGAATGGAAATGAAAAAAAAGCTGGGGTAGCAATACTTATATCTGACAAATTAGATCTCAAAGTAAAGGACATAACAAGAGATAAGAAAGGCCACTTCATAATACTAAAGGGAGCAATCCAACAAGAAGAAATAACTCTAGTAAACATATATGCACCCAATACAGGAGCACCCAAATACATAAAAACACTTCTGGAGGATATCAAGGGAGAGATTGGCAGCAATACAATCATAGTAGGGGACTTTAATACCCCACTATCACCATTGGACAAATCCTCTAAACAAAAAATCAGCAAAGAAACATCAATCCTAAATGACTCACTAGACCAGATGGAATTAATTGACATCTTCAGAACATTTCACCCCAAAGCCACAGAATGTACATTCTTCTCAAGTGCACATGGGTCACTTTCAAAGATAGACCATATATTGGGTCACAGGCAAAGTCTCTTCAAATTCAAGAAGATAGAAATCATATCAAGCATCTTCTCAGATCACAATGGCATAAAACTGGAAATCAACTACAATAAAAACAATCCAAAAAAATCAAACACCTGGAGACTAAATAGCATGCTGTTAAACAATGACTGGATTACCAGAGAGATCAAAGAAGAAATAAAAAACATCATGGCAACAAACAACAATGAAAACACAACAATCCAAAATCTATGGGACACAGCAAAAGCAGTCTTGAGAGCAAAGTTCATAGCTCTACAAGTCTACTGCAAAAAAAAAGAAACAATGGTAATAAATTACCTAACCCAACAACTCAAAGAGTTAGAAAGAGAACAACAAGAAAAGCCCAGTGTAAGCAGAAGGAAGGAAATAATAAAGATCAGAGCGGAGATAAATGACATAGAGACCAAAAAGCAATACAAAAGATCAACAAAACCAAGAGCTGGTTCTTTGAAAGGATAAACAAGATTGATGAACCTCTAGCCAGGCTCACCAAGAAGCAAAGAGAGAGGACCCAAATAAACAAAATCAGAAATGAAAGAGGAGAAATAACAACAGACCCCACAGAAATACAAAGGATTGTTAAAAAATACTATGAACAACTCTATTCCAACAAACTGGATAACCTGGTGGAAATGGACATATTCCTAGAAAAATACAACCTTCCAAAACTCAATCAGGAAGAATCTAAACTTCTCAATAGGCCAATAACTATGGAAAAAATTGAAGCAGGCATCAAAAAGCTCCCAGCAAACAAAAGCCTGGGGCCAGACGGCTTCACAGGGGAGTTTTACCAAACATTCAAGGAAGAACTAAAACCTATCCTCCTCAGACTATTCCAAAAAATTCAAGAGGAAGGAACACCTCCAAGCTCATTCTATGAAGCCAGCATCACCCTAATACCAAAACCAGATAAAGACAACACAATGAAAGAGAATTACAGGCCAATATCCCTCATGAACGTAGATGCCAAAATCTTCAACAAAATTCTAGCAAATCAGATCCAGCACTACATCAGAAAGATCATACACCATGACCAAGTAGGATTTATCCCAGGGATGCAAGGACAGTACAATATCCGCAAATCAATAAATGTGATATATCACATAAACAAATTGAGAGATAAACATCACATAGTCATATCAATTGATGCAGAAAAAGCATTTGACAAAATCCAACACCCTTTCTTGATAAAAACTCTCAGCAAGGTGGGAATAGAAGGATCATACCTCAACATAATAAAAGCCATATATGACAAACCCACAGCCAACATCATACTCAATGGGCAAAAACTAAAACCATTTCCCCTAAGAGCAGGAACAAGACAGGGATGCCCACTCTCACCACTCCTGTTCGACATAGTACTGGAAGTATTAGCCATTGCGATTAGACAAGAAGAAGAAATAAAAGGCATCCAAATTGGAAAAGAAGAAGTAAAACTGTTTTTATTCTCAGATGACATGATACTGTACATAAAAAACCCGAAAGACTCCATCAAAAAACTTAACAGACTTAATAAATGAATTCAGCAATGTAGCAGGATAGAAAATTAATGCCAAGAAATCTATGGCATTTCTATACACCAATAGTGAACCTACAGAAAGAGTGACTAAAAAAGCAATCCCATTTACCATTGCACCAAAAAAATTAAGATACCTAGGAATAAACTCAACTAAGGAGGTAAAAGACCTATCTGTGGAAAACTACAGGACATTGAAAAAAGAGATAGAGGAAGACATAAACAGATGGAATAACATACCATGTTCATGGATTGGTAGAATCAACATCATTAAAATGTCCATACTACCCAAAGCAATCTATAGATTCAATGCACTCCCCATTAAAATACCAACGGCATATTTCACAGACCTAGAAAGAACTCTCCAAAAATTCATCTGGAATAGAAAAAGACCCCGAATAGCTGCAGCAATCTTGAGAAAGAAGAACAAAGTAGGTGGGATCTCAATACCAGATTTCAAGCTGTATTACAAAGCCACTGTTCTCAAAACAGCCTGGTACTGGCACAAGAACAGACATATAGACCAATGGAATAGAATAGAGAACCCAGAAATCAACCCAAACCACTATACCCAATTAATATTTGACAACAGAGGCAAGAGCATACAATGTTGCCAAGACAGTCTCTTTAATAAATGGTGTTGGGAAAATCGGACAGATACATGCAAAAAGATGAAGCTAGATCACCAACTTACACCATACACAAAAATAAACTCAAAATGGATAAAGGACTTAAACATAAGATGGGAAATCATAAAAAATACTAGAGGAATCTACAGGCAGAGAAATCTCAGACATATGCCGAAGCAATTTCTTCACCAATACCACTCTTAGGGCAATGGAAACTAAAGAGAAATTAAACATCAAAATAAAAAGCTTTTGCCCAGCAAAATAAACCATCAACAAAACAACAAGAAAGCCCAATGCATGGGAGAACATATTTGCCAATGATATCACTCATAAAGGTTTAATCCCCAACATTTACAGGGAACTCATACAACATAACAAAAGGAAGATAAAGGATCCAATAAAAAAAAATGGGCAATGGACCTAAATAGATACTTTTCGAAAGAAGACAGAAGGAAGGCCAAGAGACATATGAAAACATGCTCAAAGTCACTAATTATCCGAGAGATGCAAATCAAAATGACAATGCGGTACCATCTCACACCTGTCAGAATGGCAATCATCAACCAATCAACAAATGAAAAGTGCTGGTGAGGATGCAAAGAAAAAGGAATCCTCGTGCACTGCTGGTGGGAATGCAGACTGGTGCAGCCACTGTGGAGAACAGTATGGAGTTTCCTCAAAAAACTAAAAATGGAACTCCCATTTGACCCAGTAATCCCACTTCTAGGAATGTACCCCAAGAAACTAGAAACACCAATCAGAAAGGATATATGCACCCCTATGTTCATAGCAGCACAATTTACAATAGCTAAGATTTGGAAACAGCCTAAATGCCCATCAGCAGATGATTGGATTAAAAAACTATGGTACATAAAAAATGGAATACTACGCTGCTATAAAAAAGAAGGAATTCTTACCATTCTTACCATTTGCAGCAGCATGGATGGAATTGGAGAGCATTATGCTAAGTGAAATAAGCCAGGCAATGAAAGAAAAATAGCATATGATCTCACTCATTTATGGAAAATAAAGAACATTATAACCTAATGAATAAAAAGATAGATACAGAGGCAGTGAAACATCGAACAGACTGTCAAATTACAGCGGGAAGGCTGGGGAGTGTTGGGGAGGGGGGGAAAGAGATCAACTGAAGGACTTGTATGCGTGCATATAAGCACAACCAGTGGACACAAGGCACTGGGGGGGTGGGATGAGGGCATGCCAGGGGGTAGGGGAGGCTGGGGGAAGGTCAATGGGGGGAAAAAGGAGATATATGTACTACTATTTGTAATACTTTAAACAATAAAATAAAATTTTAAAAAAGCTGTGGTATATTTATACAATGGAATACTACATGGCCATGAAAAATAAGGAAATATTACCTTTTGTGATCGCATGAATGGACTTGGAGATTATTATACTAAGTTAAATAAGCCAGTCAGAGAAAGACAAATACTATAAGTTCTCACTCATATGTGGAATCTAATGAACAAAATAAACTGATGAACAAAACAGAAACAGAGGCATGGATACATGGAACAGACTGACAGCTGTCATAGGGGAGGGGGAACTGGATGAAAGAAGCTGAAGAGATTAGCCAAGGGACATGTATGTATACCCCATGGAAACAGACAACAGGGTGGTGATGGCCAGAGGAAAAGGGGGAGGGGCAGTGGAACCCCAAGGGGGAGTAGGCAAAGAGGGGAAATATGGTGACATCTGTAATAGTGTCAACAATAAAAATAAAGGTTTAAAAAGATGCTTACAAAAATAAAAGAGTGGTGAAAACTGACATCCCAGTCTTTTTCCTGATCTTAAGGGACACACTTGTAGTTTTTGCCCATTGAGTATGATGTTGGCTGTAGGTTTGTCATATATGGCCTTTATCATGTTGAGATATGCTCCCTCTATTCCCACTTTGCTGAGAGTTTTATCATAAATGGGTACTGAATTTTATCAAATGATTTTCCTGCATCTATTAATATGATCGTGTGATTTTTATCTTTCATTTTGATTATGTGATATATCACATTTTTTGATTTGTGAATATTGTACCAGCCTTGCATCCCTGGAATAAATCTCACTTGGTCATGGTGTATGACCTTTTTAATGTATTGCTGTATTCAGTTTGCTAATATTTTGTTGAGGATTTTAGCACCCATGTTCATCAGGGATATTGGCCTATAATTCTCTTCCTTTTAGTGTCTTCCTCTTGCTTTAGAATTAGAATAATGATGGCCTCGCAAAAAGAGCTTGGAAGTGTTCCTCTTGAAACTTGGTCTTCAAGCTTTCAAATGCCTCTTTAGAATTATCACAGGAAGAGAAATATAATCCATAAAACAGCTCTTGCTGTCCTGGCTCAGTGGCTCAGTGGCTGGAGCATCGTCCTGTGCACCAGTAGGCCGCAGGTTGATTCCTGGTCAGGGCACATACCCAGGTTGCAAATTCAATCCCCAGTCAGGAGGTAACTGATCAATGTTTCTCTCTCTCTCCTTTCTCTCTCTCTCTCTCTCTCTCTCTCTCTCTCTCTCTCTCTCTCTCTCTCTCCCTCCCTCCCTCCCTCCTTTTCTCCCTCTCTAAAATCATTTTTAAATTAAAAACAGTTATGGCTTAACTATCTTTATTGTTGAAATATTACAGGTGTCCTCCTTTTCATTCCCCCATTGACCCCCTCCTCCACACTCCCGCCCCCACCCAGGCCTTCACCACACTACTGTCTGTGTCCATGGGTTATGCACATAAGTTCTTTGGTTAACCTTTTCCCTCCTCACTTCCCTCTGAGACTTGTCAGTCTGTTCCATGCATCCAAAAGAGTTTGTTTATCAGTTTATTTTGTTCATTAGATGCCACATATGAGTGAGATCGTGTTCTTATCTTTCTCTGACTGGCTTATTTTGCTTAGCATTAGCGAAATGCTTTGAAATAAAGTTTCATAACCACGTGTGGGGTACATATCACTACTATCCACGGGATCTGAAATTGCCATCCCTAGTGTTCCTCTTGAAAAGTCGAAATTAAGGTATAGACAACGCAACCAGGCTCTCCCCAGGCCACACATTAGGGTCACTTGGGGAGCCTTTTAGACAAGCAGCCCCAGCCCTCCGAAGGGCAGAGGACACTTGCAGTGAAGAAATGGAAAGAACTGCCAGGACCAGAACAGCCTCAGGGACACCCTCTCCAGAGAGAGGCTCCCTGGGAGGCAGGGCTCCAGCCTCAAGCCAGTGCCTGGCCAGAGCAGTGGGGCCTGGTGGGCAGCCTGCCTGGGTAAGGCTGGCCCCAAGTTAGAGTCACTCCCACCAGGGGGACAATGGTGACTTGCTAAGAGTCCCCTGGGGTCAAGGCCCTGGGGGTTGGAGGACTTTTCTCAGAGTGAGAAGGGCAGGGAGCCCCTGGTGGAAGGTGTGGGGAGGGAGGAGCTGCACGGACGGACCAGCCCACCCTGGCTCCAAAGCTCTAGAGCAGCATGAAGGCATCTGTGCTGCAGCCTCCTTAGTTCAGAAGCCGCGGCCCTGGGATTCCCTCGGCACCCAGAAGTGTCAGCACCCCCAGGCCCCACCCGGGCCCTGGGAGCCCACCCCCACATTTGCCTTTGCAGCTCATTCTACAGGAGGGTCCTGGGACCACCCAGCAACATGCCCAGCCTGCAGTCCAGGCCAAGGCGCCCCATCTTGATCGTTTTAAGCAGCAGCCAAGGAAGGGGAGCGAGGTGGTGAGCTCTGGCCCTGAAGGGCTGCCTCGCTGCTCCTGGCCTGACCGCCCTGCACCGAGCTCACCATGGAACGTTGAAACACACTGTAAGTATTCAAACCTTAGCGATGCCCGGACCCTGCCCAGACCCCTCAGTCTCCGGGAGGAGCCCAGGCTTTGGGATTCACCTCCCAGTGAGAAGTGCCTTGACCCAAACTCTGTTCCCTAAACCTGTGTCCCAGAGATGCAGCCCATTCAGCCAGCGGGCACTTAGGAAGCACTGGGTCCCGACCCCCAGGCCTGGGAGCCATGCTTAAAGGAGACTGTGAGAGCACACTCACATGGCTCCACACGCCTGCAGTCCAGGCTCACGAAGTCCAGGCCCGGCTGGGAAACTCACAAGACCCGAGGGAAGGCCCTGAGGCCGCAGTTTTTAAAATGATACTGAGATGGTATCTCCCTCTTTCATTTTATTGGCATTTGCACTGGTGATGCGCAAACAGTGGTCACTGGGCCTTTGCACAACTCAGGCAGCTGCTCCAAACTGCAGGAGTGGTGGCTGGGTCCTCAGCACACACGCTCAGGTTTCTTAGAAAGTGCCAATTCCTCGTAAGCTTTTCCTTAATGAAGCAGCGAAGAATGAGTTGTATTACATGGAGGCTGGTGTGGAGCACCCTCGCTCACAGCGCAGGGAGGTGTGTTACAGGGAGGCTGGCATGGAGCACCCTCGCTCACAGTGCGGGGAGGCGCCCTCGGGGATGCCTGGGGCTCCCCGCTGAGAGCCAGCCACGCGTCTTCCTGGGAAGAATGTGGTCTGGGTTGCTTGAGAGACTGAC
The DNA here is from genome assembly GCF_963455305.1 of Plecotus auritus. Taxonomy (NCBI): domain Eukaryota; kingdom Metazoa; phylum Chordata; class Mammalia; order Chiroptera; family Vespertilionidae; genus Plecotus; species Plecotus auritus. The sequence goes on from NC_137776.1 coordinate 98,177,174, forward strand.
ACAGTGCTGTTCCACCAGGTATCTAACAGGTGTTCCTTAGGAAATGAACAGTAAGCTTGTCGTTTCACAGAAACAATGGCAGTGTTGCTGCCAATGATAAATAAATCCAAGCCTTCCAGTGAAAATTGGAAAGCGGCAGAACTTGTAGCTGCCATCTGGAGCTTGCTGCCTGTATTTGAACTCTTTTCTGAGAAGCTCGAAGGCAACGCTATGGGATTTGATCTTTGACGTTGTACTACGGGAAATGTCAACAGCGGGGAAGCTGTGTCACTCTGAGTCTCCAGAGGCCCAAGGGAGGCAGCAGCACGAGGGGAGACCCACGCCAAGCGCAAGACGCCCCCCACCTCCCGCCAGCTCCAGGCTCGTCCACGCCTCCAGGACGGGGCAGGCCAGCCCTCTGCCCAGGGAGGGCACTGGGGGACTGGCAGGGTAAGCAGGGCCGCTCTTCAGGCTTCGCTGTTTTTGCAGTTGCCCTGAAGCCAATTCCAGCATGTCAGCAGGGCTGAATTATCTGGGATGGCTGAAGGGCATTTCCCCAAACCTGAATAGGATTATTGCTTGCTGCCAGACAGCCCAGAGCATCTTAAATCTGCATGTTATTGCCTCCTGTTGGCCAAACACCTGAACAGCTGTAGGCTATTCCTAAAACTGACAATGCTTCTGTAAACCTTACCCTTTGAAGTGTATTATCTCCACCTTGCCTTAGGACAAATTGTGTTAATAAATAGCACAGGGTCCTAGACAAGGAGGTAGTCTTTTAGCTCCTTTAGCTGAAGATCCTCTGACCCCCAATGCCTTTCAAAATTATCTTTCATCTTTGGACTCCTTCTTAATAATCTACGCATAGCCTTTCTCCAGATTGCTGAATGCTTTGTAATGCTGGGACAAGAACCCCGGCATGCTGTGTAGCCATTTTTCATATTATTATAAACACACCACTTAACACTTACATGCCATGGCTTCATTTTTCATGAATAAATATTTAAAATTTGAAACTGATCACTCTCAGTTTCAAACAGGAAATATAGTGACAGATATAAGCCACCTGAACAAAGCTCCTTGGTCCTTGGGAACTGAAGGCTGTGTAGGGACCTGCCCCAAGCTGGAGAGCTGCAGCCTTGATGCACCTGCACCCCACAGCCTTCGCCAGTGACACCCGCCACTCACAGTGCCCCGCAGCATGACCCTGTCCATGCACTCCAGGGCTGCGTGTTGGTGCCAACCTTATGCCCAGCATGGTACCACTGGCTGCTCAGCCACTCATGACTACACCCAGCAGCAGCTGCAGCCAGTAGGGCGCTACAGGGTTAGAGGTGGGAGTGTGGGAGCCGCTCTGAGGAGGAAAGTCTGGGATATAGGTGGGTGCTGCATGGGCACAGAGGGCGGCATGCTCTCTCTCTCATTACGAGGAATCCCACAGGGGGGGGAGGGTGCTCTCTCTCTCTGTCATTGCAGGGGGGTGGGGGGGAGGCTGAGGAAGGAGACAGGTGTTTGTATGTAAGCACCTCCTCTCTGCTCCAGTTCCTGGAAGCAGCAGCCAGCAGTCATTGATAATCAGCGGAGCCCAATCGGGAAACTGCCCACTTTCCCCATGGAGCCAGCCGCCCCGGGGGTGAGCCTTTTGCTGCGCGCATGTGCAGAGGGGCGGACCGTCTTCAGTCCTGCAGCATCTGAGCCCTGGCACAGGTAACGGATGGCACAGGTGGTGGGTGGCATGGGTGAGGGATGGCACAGGTGATGGATGGCACAGGTAACAGATGGCACAGGTGACGGGTGGCACAGGTGGCGGATGGCACAGGTGGCGGTGTCACAGGTGGCGGTGGCACAGGTGAGGAATGGCAGAGGTGGCAGTGGCACAGGTGGCGGTGGTACAGGTGGTGGTGACAGAGGTGGTGGTGGCAGAGGTGGTGGTGGCAGAGGTGAGGAATGGCAGAGGTGTCAGTGGCACAGGTGAGGAATGGCACAGGTGGCGGTGGCACAGGTGAGGAATGGCAGAGGTGGCAGTGGCACAGGTGAGGAATGGCAGAGGTGGCAGTGGCACAGGTGGCGGTGGTACAGGTGGTGGTGACAGAGGTGGCAGTGGCACAGGTGGCAGTGGCACAGGTGAGGAATGGCACAGGTGGCAGTGGCACAGGTGGCGGTGGCATAGGACACACTCTGAAGCAGCTGAGGATGCAGAGGCCAAAGCTAAGAGCCCTCGCTGAGGAAATGAAGGTGCTGAATGTCCTGGTTTACCTTTGTAACTGCTCAGGCCTCTAACCGAGATCTGCAAACGGGACTTAGGCCTCGTAACTGTTAAGAGTGTAATAGCTCCTGAGACCATCAGAGAATCGCTCTCCTGGCAGGCTCCCAAGTCTCGCTCATCGGAGGATGGCTCCTCCATGGCAGGGCCACACCCCCAAGTCTCACTTTGGCACCAGGATTGCTCACTAAGTTCACCTCAAACATCTGAAGACCGACGCCTGCTATTCCCAGGAGCAAAGGGGGTCATGTCTCCGTCCCTGAAATCCCATCACTCCCGGCCCGGCAAGAAGGGAGACTGCCCTGGTGCTTAGGAGATGATGTCTGCAACTGATTTCCACATCACACGCAAACACACACGCACACACACACATGTGCACGCACGCACACGCACGTGTGCACGCACACGCACACGCACACGCACTGAGAAATAGCCAAGCATGTGTTACTCAGCCTTGGCTATAGGTGAGGAAGAAATGAGTACTATTCATTGTACCAAACTTTCGATGTTTCTATAAGCTTGAAACTTTTCAAAATTAAAATTGCAGGGAAAAGATCTAGAAGTGAATCCCACAGCCCCAGGATTACCTCTGTCAACCTCCTGCCAGTAGAAGTTTTAGGGTCATCCCGCAGCCTCTGCGTGCCCCACCCCACCCCCACCCCCACCCCGTTCCCGGGAGCCTCCACAGTCGCGCCTTCTGCGAAATGTAAATGCCGTCCTGAAGGGGTCCCGGCGGCAGCTCCCACCACGCAGTAACTCTTGGAGGCTTCCTGGACTCTGTCTTTTTAATATTTTATTGATATTGAGAGAGAGAGAGCTGGGGAGGAGAGAGAGAAACATCATGTGATAGTGTAACATCAATAGGCTGCCTCCTACACGCTCGTGAGCTCCCAAACAGAGCATGTGACCTTGACCGGAATCCAAGCAGCAATCTTTTACTGCACGGACCACATCCAACCAACTGAGCCAGGGCGTTCCTGGGCGCTTCCGAGTGCCCTCCGCGCATAGCATAGCGGGAGCGGTCCGCTCCCAGGGGTAAGTGAACCTGGAGGGGCGACCCCGGTGATGACAGCGTCCCCAGCTCCGCCGGCCAGCAGCCCCACCTAGTGGTGGGACGGGCAACGAGCACCTCCACTGTGGGCCTGGCACCCCCAGGCCTCCCCACCCACAGCCCCTCTAGCCCCTCCTGGTCAGCAATTTCCAGCCAGCAGGCAGCATAGGAAGAGCATGGGGTTTGGAGGCAAACAGCACGCAGATGTCAGTAAAATGCCTCTTAAATCTTTCTCAATAAAAGTTCCCCTTACTCTTTTCCTCTTTTCTTGCCACTTATTTGTTGGGGGGGGAGGGGAATTTTTGTCCAGTAGACTTCAGTACATTCTGGACTTTGCTGATTGCATTTCCACGGAGCGTGGCATGCCCCTCAGCCCCTGACTTCCTGTAAACTGGTAGTGGATTCGAGATCACCCACTTCCATTTCAGTTTCTTTGGCAAGAACGCTTCATTCGATGTGCTGTGCACTCCCCTGGTCAGACCAGAAGGCTCCTCATGTCTGTCTGTCCGTCTGTTATTGAGATTCAGCAGCCGGCAGGGGTGACCACGGACCTCACTCAGTTCTTCACATCATGTCCTCGAGGGCCGCACGGAACAGAGGTCAGTTCAAGTTGTGTAGTCTCCGTAGTCTTTCCCTTTAGACTCAAACAGTATAACATTGTATCTAGTTTCTAGAAGGTAATGTATTCACTGCTCCCTCAGGTAATACAACGTTTTGTTGGGTGATATGACATAGTTTAGTGTCTAGCTGCACATATTTTACAGCACCCATACTAAGGTTATTCCATCATCACCAGACTTCGAGATTGTTGTAGACTTTAACAACAAAGATGGTATGTGACAGGGATAATATTTCTGTTTCATTTAAGGCTTATTTTGCAGAATGATTAAAGAGGGGGAAGATTCATGGTATATATTAGAAGGAAAATAATATTGCATTGATTGTGTAAAAACAATTATGGAATTGAGAGCAAGGGTTCAGTTATGATGCGCAGAGAGCGTTATACAATCCCGTTTGTTTACTGGGCACCAGCCAGCCGCAGGATGGGCTGCTGAGTGCCGGGCGTCTGCTCAAATCTCACATGAGCACCAACAGCCGGGCCTCTCGGGGTTGGACATGTAAAATAACACCATGAAGTTAAAAACATTGTTTTATCTGTAGCGTGTCTGTTTATACATTTATTTTTCCTTGAAATAACAATGTTCTAGTTAGTTTTCCATGATGCTTGTCAAATTTTCAATTCTTATATATCTGTTAGTATTTAGATTTGATTAGAAAACCTAATTTTTCATTTCACCAGTTTTAATTTTTGAGTATTTCTTTCATACAGAAACTAATATTCTGTTTCTTTGGGAGCTATAAATAGGAATGGAAGCACTAGCTTGGAGAGAGAAACAAATGTTGGTGGTCCTTTTAACGCCCCGCTCTTCGCAGGACCTTTGTCTGGTGCTCGGGATTAAGTGTTGCCAGTGGTGCTTTCTTCCATAATGGAGCGTTTCGGGGCATTCCTCGTGGTCCCTCTTCAAATTAGAAGCCGTGAGCAGAAGGGGCCTCCTAGTGAGCCTGGCCGTCAGACAACGCTCAGCTCCGGGCCCATGAGGCAGCCAGCACCCGCGCCCCACGCAGCCGAAGCCGTCGCAGGTGCTGCGGGAGACGGCGAGACAGGGCCGCTGTGTCCCCGAAGGGAAGGCACCTCCGGTCCGAAAGCAAATCCTCTCCACTACTTTGCATGAGGGTTTCCCAGTCTGCAGAGCCTGGAGGCTCCTTTGTAATGGACACAGCCTCTCAAGGGACCCTTCCCTCCTCCACCGAGATCGGTGGCACCGGAGCAGTACGGGCTCCTTTCTGCTAACACAGTCAAGTCTACAGACTCCTCTGGCTCAGAAGCCCGTGGGTTTTGCATGAACAGCTTTAGTCCACGAGGATGCTTTGGTCTCAAATGTTGAAGTAAGAAGACAAAGAGAGAGAAGGGCGTCAACCTGAGACAGCAGGCAAGTCCGAGGGTCCTGCCGGGTCGAGGGCTGCAGGGAGCAGGGACAGGAGGGAGCGGTTCAGAGAGGACCCTGACCGCTGCAGGTCCCACAGAGCCCGCCTGTGCACGAGCCACGGAAAGCTGCTGAGACAGAATACAGAGCAGAATGTGCAATGACTTACATTTATTGTCGCTTCAAAATCCTCACCCTGCTGCTTGCGCTTTAAGCCTCGGTAAAGGACTCGAGGGAGGGAGGAGAGCGAAGAGGAATCCCGATTTGCTGCTCAGAGGCTGCAGCCACTTGAGACTCACGCAGATACGAGAGGGGCGGCGCACTCCGACCATCAGAGCTGCCGAGCAGAGCCGCAGGAGCAGCCTCTCCCTCAGGCCCAGGAGCAGGATGGTGGCCGCTGAAGCAAGCCGTCCTCGGGTGGGGCGGACACCATTTATTTTAGTGAAAGAAGGCCCTCCATTGCTGGTGTGCTCGTGGCTGTTGAATTTTACCCGTTATTTGGGGGGAGGGGTCATTATATAATCTTTCTCCTTTGATTTGTCATTGTGATAAGTTAAGTCAGCAGGTTTTCTTGTCGTGGGCCATCCTTGCATCCTGAACACCTGACTTGGTGTGGCTGCATTTCTGTTTCATGCGTTGCTGGATTTAATTTGCCAATGTTTCATTTAGGCTATTTTTCATTTTCCTTAATATTTCAGCTTGGCCTGTAGTTTTCTTTCTCATATTATCCTTTTCAGGTTTGAATGCAAAGGTGAGCACGGAGGCTGCCTCTTGCTACTGTCTTTGTGTGAGATGATGATGGCCCGTTCTCGGAAGGTCTGACAAAACTTGCCAAATTGTCAGGCTCTGGAACATTTTGGAAGTAGTTCTGTTTACCACTGACTCAATGTAGCAATATCTGGGGTCTATTCTCTTTTGAGTCAATTTGTATAATTTACATTTTTTAGTAAATTGTACATTTTATATAAATCTTCAAATGTATTAGAAAAAAGCTGTTGCAGATTTTCTTTATTAAAAAAAATCATCGACTGCATCTCCTTTATTATTCCTACTGCTGTTTATATGTGCATTCTCTTTTTCCCTTGGCAGCTACTAATAATGATGCTCCTTTTCTATACCTGCTCAAGAGGAAATAAGAACTCTTTAAGCAAAAACTTCAACAGATGTATTTGTATGTTAATATTGTACACAACAATATAAACAGAGCCATTTTGCTAAACAGAATGTGTAGTATATGGAAAATGTTACTTGAGATTAAAAGATCTGTATTTAAAACTAAATTTCTGTCACTAAAGGTGGGGCAATTTTTCAATTTCCCCATTTGTAAAACAGTGGTGGTACACTTGGTTCATTAGCACTGTAAGGATTTCATGTATGTACACACAAGGCTTAGCATGATGCCTAGTGCCGGAGGCCAAAACCAGCAGTAGTTAGCATGTTAATGCAATATTCAGCAAGGCTGAAAATCAGCATAATATTGCCCTGCTGTTGGCCAAATGGCTGAAGGCAATTCCCTAACCTGATAATCCTTTTACTATTTACCAAACTTTACCTTTGATATGCCTGTTTGCATTCCTAAAGGGCAAATGTGTATTCAAGTGAATAAAAGCAAAGGGGACCCAGAAGTCAGAGAGCTTCCCCACTAGAGGGAGGTTTCCAGCCTGGCCCCCCATGCCTTCTAAATTCATATTTCTTGTCTAGTGTATTCGTTTGTGTGCGGCCACTCTTCCAGATCCTGAATCCTTGCTGCAAAAGGTTGCGGCAGCCTGGGACACAAGAAATGCTCAATAAGTGATAACTACCATTTTTGGCAAGTGACCATTCTTCCATCTTTTCTACCTGCTGACATCACCTCACCTTCCATTGACTATTTGAAGAAAAGGTCATTGACATTGGTCACAGTTTCTCCATCTTCTGCCTGGCTCTTGAAGATATAGATTCTTTTAATTAAATCTGCAATAACGTGGTTGATTTCTCCTGGAAAAAAAAAAAATGTCTTCCTCTTTCAACTTCAGAATTCTTTGTCTCAATATACTTCTCTTCTTGAGCCACTGCTCATCTCCCTGGAAGAAAAAAGTGAGTTTCAGATCATCCTACTTACAGTGGCATTCCAGAAAATAATTCAGGGGATGTCTGAAAACTGTCCAGCAACAAAGATCAGCAAGATCTGCCCATGCAAATGGAGTGAAACAGGGAGGACAGTGTGCAGAGGGTGGATCTCAGCCTCAGAGTCTGTTAGAACTTAAGCTATTGCCCTTGGAGCAGACATTAAGGAGGAAAATGCCATTGGAAATAATTTCTATTAAAATTAATTTTACTTCATTTTAAAAACCTTGCAATAATCTACAATAATAAAAGCATAATATGCTAATTAGACTGGATGTCCTTCCAGACGTCCTTCCCTCTGGACAAAGCTGCAGCGGGCAGGAGCCGTGGCAGCGGTGGGTGGGGGTCGCGGCAGTGGCAGGCGGGGGCCACAGTAGTGGCCCTGACAGAGGTGGCAGAGGCCCCTGGCTGTGGCAGCAGTGAGTGGGGACCATGTCAGAGGCCCCCAGCCACAGCGGCAGTGGGCAGGGGCAGGGGCCAGGGCCAAGGCCCTTGACCAAATTTCATACATCGGGCCTCTAGTCTATATATATAAAAGCCTAAGCAACCGAACAACCAAATAACCGAACAACTGGTCGACCAGTCACTATGACGCACACTGACCACCAGGGGGCATACGCTCAATGCAGGAGCTTCCCCGTGGTGGTCAGTACGCTCCTACAGCAGGACCGCCACTCAGCTGATCGATGGGTGCCTGACACCAGGCTCACAGCTGGCAAGCACAGCTGTGTTGGCACAACCCTCTCCCACCTCCATGGCAACGCTACAGAGCTGGCATGAGTGGGAGTGGCATGCCACCCTACCTGGGCTTTTCCCTGGCTGCCTGCCACTTGACACAGTACTACATCCCTCGGGGGATGTCGGATTGCGAGAGGGCGCAGGCCAGGCTGAGGGACCCCACTGGTGCACGAATCTGTGCACCGGGCCTCTAGTATTATAATAAAGCCACAAGCAACTGCTCTGATTAGCAAAGAGGAAAATGTTTAGCTGTATAAACTCCTGAGCTCCTGGGCCTGCAGCTGTGGCCGATGACCTGGTGACGGATGGTGCAGGGGGCTGGCCAGATGGGAGCAGCCGCTTGATTATTTCCCTCAGAACAGAAATTAAGGGATCTTGGTGACAACTAATCGCAGCTTCTGTTTACCTTATTTGAGAAAATGATGGTTGTATTTCTCTTTAATTCATGTGAAAGACATATATATCAAAAGAACTACAAATAGGATTTCTAAACCAAAGGGGTTTGGGCCAGGGGGTCTGCAGATGGCTGTGCCCTCCTCCCTGCCTGAGAGCATGCCAATTAGCTCTTGGAAGACACAAGGTGTCAGTCAACCTTACAAATGATAATCAGTCTGCTGTGAGTCAGAAAAATCAACATGTGGTGATGGGGCTGGGGGTTCTCAGCCCTCCTCAGGGCTGAGGCACTCACACCTCATCCTGTCCACAGATGGGCTCCTGAGGCCCAGTTCCATTGCTGTCACTAGATACCCCAAACCACAGAGCATTGCTTGAGAAGCAGCTTCTCCCCATCAGTTGTCTAGCGCAAGCCCCTGCCTTGTCCCTGCCCTCAAACCTCTCCCGGAGGAAGGGAGGGAACCCCAGACTGCCCCTCTGTTCCAGAGTCCACATGAAGGAGCTCTTGTGACACTATTCATGGGGTTCTGCACTTTAAAAGCTGGTTTCCAAGAGCTGAATATTCAGGGTGGGTGTTTCCCTGAGCTCCCCACTCCCATTCACGGCGTGGCCTGGCCCCACATACTTGCTGTGATGAGCCTTGGGGATCTCCCTTGAAAGTCTCAGGGTTTCTGCCAGGACCCCATGCTGGCTCTCTGAGGCAGAGCCTTTCCCCAGAGCCCTGGAGCCACCACATCTTGGTCTACAATAGATAGCACACACTGAGGACCCAGTGAGACGTGGAGATTTTTCTACATTTCTGTGTGTGTTTCTGCTATAATACCAGGAAGAAATCAAAAAAGGAAAAAATACATAGATATTATCTGCTTTTGACATAAATATTCCTGTGTGTTAGAGGAGCAGACAATTGGCGCAGGGGGAAGCTCCACCCCAGACAGAGCTGAATCTGCCTTATGAGTTAAATATTCCTGAAATAAACATATTTTCACATTGTTCATCATATTCACAGAAGGTTTGGTGTTCTTTAAAGACATGTTTTTAAATTGCCTTAGCTATGTGAAGTGATGAGAGAACAACGGCGTCATGGGCATAGGTAACTATGGCGTCAGGCATCCTGAGCCAGACAGGCTCCGCCACCCAGTCCCCAGGCCCTCAAAGCCTGTCAGCCTGTCCTATGGGGAGAGCCTCTGCAGGAAACCTGTAATAAACCTGTAAAATGGCCTCAGGAGGAAAATGAAAAAAAGAGCATCCAGATTGAGGGGGGAAAGTAAAGCTATCTCTAGTTGCAGATGACATGATCTCACATATAGAAAATTCTAAGAATCCACTATAAACTATCGGAACTAATAAACTAGTTCAGCAAACTTGCAGAATATAAGATCATATGCAAAAATCAATTGTACTTCCATATACTTCCATATGAGCAATCCAAAAAATAAAATTAAGAAAACAATTCCATTTGCAATAGCATAAAAAAATCATACTTTTAACAAAATAAGTACAAAACTTATACTCTGAAAACTACAAGAGATTGTAGTTTGAAACAAATTAAAGAAAATCTAAATAAATAGAAAGATATCCCATGTTTATAGATTGGAAGACTTAATATTATTAAGATGGTACTATTCCCCAAATTGATCCATAGATTCAAAATATTTTCAATCAGAATTCCACCAGGCTTCTTTGCAGAAATTTAAGAGCCAATCCTAAAATTCATTTGGAAATGCAAGGGACCCACAATAGCAAAATAGCAATCTTGGGAAAGAAACACAAAGTTGAAGGACTCACATTTCCCTATTTCAAAACTTGCTGTAGGGACTTCTAGTCAAGATGGCATGAAAGGTAAACGGCTTCTCCTATCCCACAACCACACCAAAACTACAACTGAACTGTAGAACAAACTCCCTCAAGAACCATCTGAAGACCAGCTGCACAGACTCCTATAACTAAGGATATAAAGAAGAAGCCACATTGAGACTGGTAGGAGGGGCAGAGAAGTGAAACATGTGTCAGTTAAGAATCAGGAGGGCTATCTCAGCTGCAAAGGTCTCACCTGAGGAGCAAGGGGTCACAGCCCCACACCAGGCTGCCCAGCCCAGAGCATCAATGCCAGGAAAAGGAGTCCCCACGATATCTGACTGTGGAAATCAGTGGGGATTCCAATGAGTGAGAGGGCTGCTGTAGACCTAGGCATCCTCTTAAAGGGCCAGCACAAAAACTCACTTGCTCACAAACACTCCTCCTAAGCTCCAGCAAAGAGACAGCAGCCCCAAAAGCACCAGGGACATAGGAGGAGGAACTGAGTTGTCTGGCATCAGGATGAGGGCTGGAGGGGCAGCTCTCTCCCAGACAGAGGTCCTGGCAGGCACCATTGTTCCTCTGTTGAGCCCTGCCCCCACACAGCCAGCAGGCACAGGTGGGCACCATATCTGAGTCTCCATCAACTTGGTTACCCACCTTACCCTGGTGATTCCCAGAGACCCCACTCCACCCAACTGATGCACCATCCCAAAACTCTTTCAGCAGCTGTTCCTCACACATGGCCAGCCTCAGCCCATGCTATGGACTTTCCTAAAATCTCTGGAAGGTCCACAAACTCCAAACCAGCAGTGGCTGGCTTCAGCATGCCCTCTACCTCCAGCCATGTGGTCCTCAGCAATAGTGGCAGCCGACCTTGGTTCACAGCATTGCCTCACATGCAGCTACCAACTGCAGATCATATGATAGCTCCAACAAGGTAGTCTCAGCTTCTGATGGGCAACAGTTGACCTGGGCCTGCAGCAGAGCCCCTATCAACAGGCCCCAGAATCAACACACCCTGTATTCAGCTTCAGATCACACCAGAGTACCACCAATTAGCTCCACAAGTGGCACCCAAATGGTGGACTCAGCAGGCACCAGAGCTCCCTAAAGTGAATCCTGCTCCATGGGCTCAGCCCCTGCACAATGGCTCCTCCACTGTAGTCATGGCCAGTCCTCACAGCCAGTCAGCCTGAGGGTCAATTCCACCCACTGATGTGCCAATAGCCATCAAGACTCTAACAGGAAGGCACACACAACCCACACACAAGTGACCAGAGAATCTGTGCCACTGGGCCCCACTGGACACTTACTGCATAAGACCACCCTGCCAATACTGGGAGGTTTAGCAGGTCTGCCTAATACATAGAAACAAACACAGAGACGAAGCAAAAGTGGAGAGACAAAGAAACATGTCCCAAATAAAAGAACAGCACAAAACTCCAGAAAAAAGAATGAAACAAAATGGAGGCAAACAATCTACCAGATATAGAGTTAAAAACACTGGCTATAAGGATGCTCAATGAACATAGATGAAGAATAGATGAACTCAGTGAAAACTTACACAAAACAATGGAAACCATAAAAAATAACCATTCAAAATGAAGGATACAATAATTAAAATGAAGAATACACTAGGTGGAATCATCAATTTGGAAAACAAGGTAGCAAAAAACACCTAATCAAAACAGCAAAAAAAGAAAAAAAATTTAAATGAGGATAGTTTAAGGGACCACTGGGACAACATCAAGCATAACAACACACATAATAGGAGTACCAGAAAGAGAAGAGAGAGAGCAAGGGATTAAAAATCTATTTGAAGAAAAAATGATGGGAAACTTCCCTAACCTGGTGAAGGAAATAGACATACAGGTCAAGAAAGTGCAGATAGTCCCAAACAAGATGAACCCAAAGAGGCCCACAACAAGACACATTATAATTAAAATGGCAAAGCTTAAAGACAAAGAGAAAATCTTAAAAATAGCAAAAGAACTCTAGCTGGTTTTGCTCAGTGGGTAGAGTTGGCCTGCGGACTGAAGGGTCCCAAGTTTGATTCTGGTCTAGGGCATATACATTGGTTGCAGGCTCCCCACCCACCCACAGCCTGGGCCCTGGTCAGGGCTCATGCAGGAGGCAACCAATCAATGTGTTTTTCTCACATCAATGCTTCTCTCACATCAATGGTTCTCTCTGTCTTTCCCTCTCTCTTCCACTCTCTCTAAAAATCAATGGAAAAATATCCTTGGGTAAGGATTTAAAAAAAGAACAAGAAAAGCAGTTAGTTATATACAAGGGAGCTCCCATAAGACTGTCAGGTGATTTCTCAACAGAAACTTTGCAGGTCAAGTGGAGTGGCACATAATACTCAAAGTGATGAAAACCAAGAATCTTAAACTAAGATTACTCTATTCAGCAAGGATATCATTTAGAATCAAAGAAGAGATAAGGAGCTTCCTAGACAAGAAAGAGCTAATGGAGTCCATCATCACCAAAACAGTACTACAAGAAATGATAAAAGGTCTACTTTAAGAAGGGAAGAAAGATCAACCACAGGAATAATAAAATGGCAATCTAAATACTAATAAAAGGGTAATATGCAAATTGGTCAGGATGAGGCCAGCAGTGGGGGAAGTGAGGGACGACCAAACAACTGAACAGCAGGCTGCGTGGGGTGACCAGGCCAGCGGGGGTGCGGGCAGTGAGGGGCAACCAGGCTGGTGGGGGAAGCAGTTGGAGGCAACCAGGCCGGCTGGTGGGGGGGGGGGGCAGTTAGGGGCAATCAGGCCGGCAGGCAGAGGCAGTTAGGGGTGATCAGGCAGGCAGGCAGGTGAGCAGTTAGGAGGCAGTGGTCCAGGATTGTGAGAGGGATGTCCAACTGCTGGTTTAGGCTGAAGATCAGGCCTAAACAAGCAGTTGGACATCCCCCAAGGGGTCCTGTATTGGAGAGGGTGCAGGCTGGGCTGAGGAGAACCCCCCATGCACGAATTTCGTGCACCAGGTCTCTAGTAACTACATATGTATCAATGGTTACTTTAAATGTAAATAAACTAAATGTCCTAATCAGAAGACATTAGGTGGCTGAATGGAGAAGTAAACAAGACTCATACATGTGATCCTACAAGAAACACACTTCAGATTGAAAGACACACACAAACTGAAAGGGATGGAAAAAGATATTTCATGCAAATGGAAATGGAAGAAAAAAAAGCTGGGGTAGTAATACTTATACCAGACAAAATTGACTTTAAAACAAAAGTTATAACTAGAGATAAAAAAAGGATATTTTACCATATATGGTAGATAAGATATGGATGCAACCTAAGTATCCACTGATAGACAATTAGATAAAGCAGATATGGTACAAATATACAATGTTCTGTTACTTAGCCATAAAAAAAAAAAAAATGAAATCTTACCATTTACAAAAACCTGGGTAGATCTAGAAGGTAAGTGAAATAAGTCAGACAAAGGAACACAAATACCATATGATTTCACTTATATGTGGAATCTAAAAAACAAAATAAATAAATAAACAATCAAAACAAACAAACTCATAGATACAGGGAACAAATTGATGGTTGCCAAATGGGAGGGGGTAAGGGAATGGGTGAAAAAGGGAAAGGAAGCAAGATGTGTAAATTGATAGTTACAGAATAGTCATAGGGATATAAAGTACAGCTTCTGTAATCCTATATAATAAAAGGCTAATATGCAAACTGTCTCCACAGGCGGGAGTTCAACCAACCGGGAGTTAGACTTGCGTTGACCACCAGGGGGTGATGCGGAACATGGCGGGCATCAGCAATGTGGTGCTGGCAGCAGGCAGCAGTGGAGGTACTACTGGCCCTGATAGGCCCCGACAAGAGTGGGACCATAGCAGGATGGTGGAGCAGGTGAGTAGGCAGTGCCAGGCAGCAGCCCCTGATCACCCTGCTGGTCGCCATCTGTAGGGTGACCGGCAGGGCGATTGGCGAGTGGGTGGCACCAAGCCAAGGTGGGTGCGAGCGGGGGTCCCAATCGCCCCGCCGGTCGTCCCACAGGTCCGCCCTGATTGCCAGCCAGGCCTAGGGACCCTACCCATGCACGAATTTTATGCACCGGGCCTCTAGTATAGTTAATAATGTTGTGATAACTATGTATGATGACAGGTGGGTACTACACTTATTGGGGGATCACATAATAAGTTACATATATGTTTAACTACTATGCTGTACACCTGAAACTAATATAATATTGAATGTGAATTATAATTAAAAAATAAAAAAGCAGGCCCAAAAAAATCATCAAGAAAATAAAACTTACTATAAAAATAACCAAAACAGTGTGGTACTGGCCTAGGATAGACAACCAAATCAATGGGATAGAATTAAGAGTCTGGAAATAAATCCATCCATTTGTGGTCATTGATTTTCAACAAGGGTGGCAGGACAATTAAATGCGGAGAGGATACCCTCTTTACCAAATGATGCTGGGAAAACTGGATAGCCACAGCTAAAGAATGAATTTGTCCCCTTATCTCACACAATATACAAAAATTACTTCAAAATAGATCAAAAACCTAAATGTAAGAGCTAAAACCATAAAACTCTTAGAAGAAAACATAGAGATAAATCTTCATGACCTTGGATTTGTCCTTGGTATCTTAAGTTATGACACCAAAAGCATAAGCAACAAAAGAAAAAAATAGACAATTTGACTTTATCAAAATTTATGTGTGCTTCAAAGGACACTGTGAAGAAAGAAAAAAACTATCTCCAAAGTGGAGAAAATAGAGAGATAAAAATCACATAGTCATATCAATTGATGCAGAAAAAGCATTTGACAAAATCCAACACCCTTTCTTGATAAAAACTCTCAACAAGGTGGGAATAGAAGGATCATACCTCAACATAATAAAAGCCATATATGACAAACCCACAGCTAACATCATACTCAATGGGCAAAATCTAAAACCATTTCCCCTAAGAACAGGAACAAGACAGGGATGCCCACTCTCACCACTCTTGTTTGACATAGTACTGGAAGTATTAGCCATTGCAATTAGACAAGAAGAAGAAATAAAAGGCATCCAAATTGGAAAAGAAGAAGTAAAGCTGTCCTTATTTGCAGATGACATGATATTGTACATAAAAAACCCGAAAGACTCCATCAAAAAACTAACAGACTTAATAAATGAATTCGGCAATGTAGCAGGATACATAATTAATACCAAGAAATATTGGCATTTCTATACACCAATAGTGAACTTATAGAAAGAGAGACTAAAAAAGCAATCCCATTTACCATCGCACCAAAAAAATTAAGATACCTAGGAATAAACTTAACAAGGAGGTAAAAGACCTATACGCGGAAAACTACAGGACACTGAGAGATAGAGGAAGACGTAAACAGATGGAAGAACATACCATGTTCATGGATTGGTAGAATCAACATCATTAAAATGTCCATACTACCCAAAGCAATCTATAGATTCAATGCACTCCCCATTAAAATACCAACGGCATATTTCACAGACCTAGAAAGAACTCTCTAAAAATTCATCTGGAATAAAAAAAAGACCCCGAATAGCCACAGCAATCCTGAGAAAGAAGAATAAAGTAGGAGGGATCTCAATACCAGATCTCAAGCTGTATTACAAAGCCACTGTTCTCAAAACAGCCTGGTACTGGCACAAGAACAGACATATAGACCAATGGAATAGAATAGAGAATCCAGATATCGACCCAAACCACTATACGCAATTAATATTTGACAAAGGAGGCATGAACATACAATGGAGTCAAGACAATCTCTTCAATAAATGGTGTTGGGAAAATTGGACAGATACATGCAAAAAAAATGAAACTAGATCACCAACTTACACCATACACAAAAATAAACTCAAAATGGATACAGGACTTAAACATAATACAGGAAACCATAAAAATACTAGAGGAATCCACAGGCAGAAAAATCTCAGACATATGCCGAAAGAACTTCTTCACTGATACTGCCCCTAGGGCAATGGAAGCCAAAGAGAAAATAAACAAATGGGACTACATCAAAATAAAAAGCTTTTGCACAGCAAAAGAAACCATCAACAAAACAACAAGAAACCCCACTGTATGGGAGAACATATTTGCAAATGTTATCACTGATAAAGGTTTAATCTCCAACATCTACAGTCAGCTTATACAACTTAATAAAAGGAAGATAAATGATCCAATTAAAAAAATGGGCAACGGACCTAAATAGACACTTTTCGAAAGAAGACAGAAGGAAGGCCAAGAGACACATGAAAACATGTTCAAAGTCATTAATTATCCGAGAGATGCAAATCAAAACGACAATGCGATACCATCTCACACCTGTCAGAATGGCTATCATCAACAAATCAACAAACGACAAGTGTTGGCGAGGATGCGGAGAAAAAGGAACCCTCGTGCACTGCTGGTGGGAATGCAGACTGGTGCAGCCACTGTGGAGAACAGTATGGAGTTTCCTCAAAAAACTGAAAATGGAACTCCCATTTGACCCAGTAATCCCACTCCTAGGAATATATCCTAAGAAACTAGAAACACCAGTCAGAAAGGATATATGCACCCCTATGTTCATAGCAGCACAATTTACAATAGCTAAGATTTGGAAACAGCCTAAATGCCCATCAGCAGATGAGTGGATTAGAAAACTATGGTACATCTACACAATGGAATACTATGCTGCCATAAAAAAAGGAATTATTACCATTTGTAGGAACCTGGATTGAATTAGAGAACATTATGCTAAGTGAAATAAGCCAGTCAATGAAAGAAAAATACCACATGATCTCACTCATTTGTGGATAATAAAAAACATTATAAACTGGTGAACAAAAAGATAGATACAGAGGCAGTAAAGCATCAAACAGACTGTCAAATTACAGGGGGAAGGTTAGGGAGAGGTGGGGGAAATAAAAGATCAACCGAAGGACTTATATGCATGCATATAAGAATAACCAATGGATGTAAAACATTGGGGGGTGAGGGCATGTATGGGAGTTGGGGGGGGGGGGCCAATGGTAAGATATGTACACATATAATACCTTAATAAAAATAAAAAATAAATGTGAAAGATAAAAAAAAAAACAAAGTGGAGAAAATATTTGCAAAGCACATATCTGATAAGGGAATATATAAAGAACAATTACAGCTCAAGAGTGAAAAAAAGCCAATTAAAACCTGGGCAGTTATTTGAATAAACATTCTTCTTAAAAGGGATACAAATGGCTAATAACCACATGACAAGAAACTTAACATCATTAGGCATGCAAATCAAAGCCACAATGATATGCCACTTTACCCCCTAGATAGTTATATCGAAAGGACAGGTGTTGGTGAAGATGTGGAGGATCAGAACCCACATGCTGATGGGAAAGTAAACTAGTGGAGTCACTTTGAAAAACAGCCTGTCAGCTCCTCAAATGATTAAATACAGAGTTACTATTTGACCCAGTAATTCTATTCCTAGATCTATACCCAAAAGGAAAGGAAACATAGGTCTATAAAAAAAAAAAACTTACACCAAATGCCCATAGCTGCATTATTCATAATAGCTAAAAGGTGGAAATAAACTGTCTATCAACTGATGAATGAATAAGCAAAATGTGATATATTTACACATAAGAATATTATTCCCCCATAAAAAAGAATAAGGTACTGATACATGCTACAACATGGATAAACCTTGAAAACTTGATGCTCAGTGAAAGAAGCCAGACAAATTACTACATATTACGTGATTCCATTTATATAAAACTAGAAGCCTGGTGCACGAATTCGTGCACGGGTGGGGTCCCTCGGCCTGGCCTGCGATCAGGGCCGATCGGGGCATCTCGCCCAGTCCCAATCAGGCCGATCGGGGCCGGCCGGCTGCCCTGGGGGAGGGACCATGGGAGGTTGGCCGTGGGAGTGTACTGACCACCAGGGGACAGCTCCTGTGTTGAGTGTCCCCTGGTGGTCAGTGCCTATCATAGCTACCAGCCAGTCATCTGGTCATAATGGTCACTTAGGCTTTTATATATATAGATGTCTAGAATAGGCAAATCTATAAAAAACAGAAAGTAAATTAGTGGTTGCTTAAGGTTGGGGGAATGAGAGAGTTCAGGAGTGACAGCTAAAGGATAAATACGGGCTTTCTTTCTAAGGTTATGAAAATATTCTAAAGGTGATGTGGTGATGGTTGTACACTTTTTTTCAATTTTTTTATCCTCACACAAGGATATGTTTATTGATAAGAGAGAGAGAGAGAGAGAGGCATTGATGCGAGAGAGAAACATTGATCAGTTGCCTCCCTACGCAACCCAACAGAGGTTCAAACCCACCTAGGTATGTGCCCTGACCAGGAACCGAATTCACAACCTTTTGGTGCATAAAACAACTCTCCATACAACCAAGCCACCTGGCCAGGGCGGTCATATACTTTAAATGTGTGACTTGTATGGCATATGGATTATATCTCAATAAAGCTGTTACCAAAATAAATAAATCACAACAAATATAAATGGGTCAAACTACCCAGTTCAATAGGAGGGAAGGAAGGATGGGAGGGAGGGGGGGAGGGAGAGAAGGAGGGAGGGAGGGAGGGAGGGAGGGAGGGAGGGAGGGAGGGACATTCAGATCATATCAAACTTATCAAAATGTGCTTCACCATACTTGAAAACTAGCATCCTGGTACCTTATGTTCAGTTCCACATGGAAAAGAGAGAAAGCCATTTTGAGCCTATAAGTGTGTCTCAGAAAACCAGTGTGTGAGGATGGAGAGGGCTAGGCATTTCAATCAAATTAAAGTCCTCACGTCCCACTGCTGTTACTGCTGATGAAGTTTCTGCTTCTCCCACCTGAGTCACCAGGTCTGCAGGCCTGCATGTCCGGTGCTGAGGGCAGGAAGGAATGAGGTTCCAACAGTGTCCTCTGAGAGGCCGATGCAGGGGGAAGGGCACTCCCGGGGCAGCGGGCGTGGAGAGGGTGGTGCCCTGGCAGAGTGGGAGCCAGATCCTAGGAGCAGGTGTGCTGGGGGAGCCCCAAAAACATGAAGAAGGCGCGGAGGGAGCAGCTGCCACAGCAAGAGACAGGACGGGGGCTGATGATACCTAATGGTGGGTGTCACCTTGCATTTTGGGGTGAGCATAGGAAGGGCAAACTCGAGTGGTCAGGGTAGCGCTGTGGGATGAGGGGCCCAGCACCCAGGGGGACAGCTCCCTGCACGCTCCTGGCTCCACCCCAGCGTCACACTCAATGGCCCACCCATCTCTCTGAGGCCTCAAACCTCAGGGGTTTAACTTTTTAGTTGGTTTGTTTTTATTACAAACACAAACAAAAAGGACTAGCAAGGAAACTCGTGCCAAAACCGGTGTGACTCAGTGGATAGAGCGTCGGCCTGCGGACTGAGGGGTCCCGGGTTCGATTCCGGTCAAGGGCACGTAACTTGGTTGCGGGCACATCCCCAGTGGGGGGTGTGCAGGAGGCAGCAGATGGATGTTTCTCTCTCATCGATGTTTCTAACTCTCTATCCCTCTTCCTTCCTCTCTGTAAAAAATCAATAAAATATATTAAAAAAAAAAAAAAAAAAAAAAAGGAAACCCGGCCATGTGAAGACACTCGGGGGCCCTCCGCCTCCTGCCCCTCCCTCTGCTCTGCGGAGGGGCCCAGGGCGCAGGGCCTAGCCCCCTGCTCCGAGGGAGCCCCTCCTGGCGCCTGGCTGGGGCCCTCCCATTGAACAGGCCGCTCAGCTCAGAACAGACAGGCGGGGTGGTCGGGGGGGACCTTCCGCTCCTGCACTGTCGTCAAAGCACCACCTGAGACAGAAGGAAGCAAAGGCACATCAGGACGATGCACCGATCTTCAGCGGAGACCTCCCGGGGCCACCCTCACACATCGGGGGGCATTGCAGGGCGCAGGGGTGCCAGCTCGCTAAGAACTACAAAGGAAAACGTTTCCCTTAAAGGTCATCTGACAACCGACAGAAGAGTGAGGTTAGTAGAGGCAAAGTTAACGTTGGAAACCCAGTCAGCTTCCGGGTTCCCCACCCCTGCTTGGCATACAGGGGTGCAGACTCGGCGCGCACCCTGCTGCTTGCAGAGGACGGCCTTGCCTCGGTTCGTTCGATGCCCTGCCCTGGAGCCTAGCGGTGTTCTCCATGACAAGAAGGAGGCTTCGCAGGAGCTCCGAGAAGGGCTGCAGGGCAGGCTGTGGCTGTCGGCCTTGGAGGACATGAGTATGTTTGCTCAGTGTCTCTCTCTTGGGAAAGCCACCGCCCTCCCCACTTCAGAGCTGCCCTGCTTGATCCCAGTGGTTTGGAGGGCTGGCTGCCCAGGCCTTCACCCCAGACTGGCCAGAGGCCCCGGGCCTGTCCAGGGACACTCTCAGGTGGGCATTGCAATCTGTGAGCCCCTGTGCTACTGGCAGGAGGGGCCGTGGAGAGCTTTATTTCTGTGGAATCAAACCCCTGCGTTTCCAGGGCCTCATTCCCCGGGTCCTGCCAAGGAAGACGTGGAGCGGGGCCGCAGCAGGGCCAGAAGCAGCCGGGGCTCAGGGGCTCTGGTCAGTGTCTGCACCAAACAATCCAATGTCGGCTGCTTAACTTGTGTTCCAGCTGCACTGCCTCAGCTATGGCAGGGGATCCGCAGGGTGAGTGCAAGGAAACCAAGAGGGACCCCAATCCAAGAGGCGCAGGGAGCAAACTCCTTTGTTTGGGAGCTTACGTGTTTCCAAAGTGTCACAGGCTGCACTGTCTCCGCCTATCCTGGCCAATTCATGGTTCCCCAGGCATGACTGACAGGCAAGTACCGTCCCTCGTCACCCCAACGTCACTGCATACGTGTCCGTCTCCCCTTGGTTGGACCCCTTCTCCCAGTGATTCTGCAGGAGACGGGCTGGTTCTGGGGAAGCTGCCCAAATGGCACGCCTAGCATGTCTGGCCTCCCTCTGCTTCTTTTCTATGATTAATAACAGTATCACCTCCGAGCCATTCCTCCCATCACACACAGAGGGTACCTCGGAGGGCTTCCCCTGCGAAGGAGAGCCCTGACACCTTCATTCGAGGCCCTGGGCCCCACTGTGCCAACAGGGCATCTGCCAACCCTGCCCTCTCCGCTGGGTGAGTCAGCACATGCCTTTCTCTTCCTCTGCACAGTCAGTCGCATTTCCCTAGTGAATTAGTCAGGGCTCAGGGTGAGGCCCTCGGTCTCGAAGACTCAGAGATTCATTCTGGCAGAGCCCCTTTCTGGAATACCTGACTGCGAAGAGTGGGAGCTTTATATGTGATCGGCTCAGTAACGGAGATAATCCACTTACACTAATAGCAAAACTCTCAAAGCATCAAACACTGAAGTCGCCCTGACAGCCTATTGTCTCCATTGGAAACAAGGTTCCAGAAGGCTGCGGGTGCACACAGCCCAGCTCTGCTCTCTGCCATAGATCTGGAACCTGCCAGCCCAGGCCGCTCTTGCTTGCTCTCACACATTTCCCAGCCTCCTTCTAAAACTATCACCTTGAGCACTGGGCTTGTGTCTACTCATGGTTGGATTCCTAACACAGAGCCGGCACGGAATGACCCTAAAAATGTCAAAACAAATTTCTGTCCCCACCACTAAAGGATATAAACCATAAATCTCCTGCTCGCTACGTGGAGCTTTTCCTGCAGTGATAGAACATGACGTGACATTACAAATGACTTCCCTGTCGCTTAAGCAATCTGTGCCCCACTGTCCACAGAACAGGACTAGGGTGTGAACCGCTAAGGACTCGGGGCTTCCTCCTGTCGTCCTAAGAGGCGCCTGGAGCTGGCCCGCCTGCCCGTGTGGCCCTGATCCTTCCAAGCCCTGTGCACAGGACACATGTACTTCAGAGACATATTTTTGCCAAACAAATTCCCTTGTAACTGCTGACCCCAAGGACACTAGAGCTTCCAAAAAGAACTCCTCGTGGTTAATTGGACTGAAATTCATAACCAGATCTAGCAGTGCTGTTTGCAAAGGCCTCTCATGCTGCCTTTCCACGAAAGCTGCCTGCAGTGGCTCCAGGGGCTGGGCCAGCCCTGGTAAGAGAGCTCCTGGGTCCAAATTCAAACAATAGAATTAAGACTTTCCCCACCCATGCCCTAACTGGTTTGGCTCAGTAGATAGAGCGTCGGCCAGTGGACTAAAGGGTCCCAGGTTCGATTCCGGTCAAGGGCATGTACCTGGGTTGCGGGCACATCCCCAGTAGGGGGCGTGCAGGAGGCAGCTGATCGATGTCTCTCTCTCATCGATGTTTCTAACTTTCTATCCCTCTCTCTTCCTCTCTGTAAAAAATCAATAAAATATATTTTTAAAATAAAAAATAATAATAAAAATAAAAATAAAAATAAAAGACTTTCCCCACCCAATCCCGGCTGCACAGCTATGCTTGTCTGCATTTTACCAACCAATAAGAGTGGCTCCATTCCAACTAATGAGGACAGTGCTTTTTGGATCAGTCAAACCCAGGATTCTGAGTTCTTATTTGCATAGAAATGGGTCAATCAAGGATGCTCTACATAAGTCAGAATCCCCTCTGACTAACGAAGTGCACTTCCCCTTCCCATCAGACTGTTTCCCTGATGGAGCTGCAACAGCAGAGAAGAATGGAGCTGTCTTGCAGGCCAGAGCTGCCTCACCCGGGGCCCACAGCCCTGAGCTCCCCACAGCCGTGCTGGGCCACACAGCCAAGCTCTCCCACAACCAAGCTGGTACACAATTCAGCTGTTTGCATCCCAAATTGCAGATTCCTGTTGGCGTTGAATTGGTAACAACAACCTTTGGTTGACGACAAATAGCAAATAGATTAAGTAACTTGCAAAGTTTATATTATTATGGCTTATAAACTGCTTTCATTTTGTTTTGAGAGCATCAACTTTCCATTTAAACTGAAAAGGGTAAAGGATGGTGTTTCACTTTAGGATTCTTTGCTTAGATGTGTTGCTTAAATCCTGATACCTACATTCAAAATACAAATATATGCAAAATACAATAACAACACTAATATCTGATTTGTGTACAATACTTCATGGTTTACAGCATACATTATTTTTACTTGACCTGCTCCACAACCCTTTGATGAGACCCATCAGTGACTGATAATTAGAGATCATTAGAGTGACTTGCCTAAGACCATGCAGCAGGCAAGCGGCCAGGATAATTCTAGTTTTCCCAACACCTAGTCCAGCACTCTTTTTTCCTACTTGCCCTGCCTTTTCACACACATTCTCTGATAGCAATTCTAGATTTCTGTGGATATTGGAAACATCATATTGATGTATTTCATCATCCCCAGAATTGGATGATATTAATTTGTGGTGATGCATAAGTGTTGGGTCCCTAGTGTGTGGAAATCACTAAGCTAAAAGCTGTAGGGGAGACCAAGAGAAGTTGATTAAAATGTGAACTAGTCTGTTTGGACACCAATTCCCATGTTCTTTGTCCATTGAAGTATAATTTTATTTTTTTTAAATAAATCTTTATTGTTCAGATTATTACAGGTGTTCCTCTTTTTTTCCCCCATAGCTCCACTCCACCTAATTCCTCACCCCACCCCATGCCCTTACCCCCTGCCACTGTCTTCATCCATAGGTGTAAGATTTTTGTCCAATCTCTTCCCGCACCCCTCACACCCCCTTCCCCCTGAGAATTGTCAGTCCACTCCCTTTCTATGTCCCTGATTCTATTATATTCACCAGTCCATTCTGTTCTTCAGATTTTTTATTCACTTGATTTTTAGATTCACTTGTTGGTAGGTATGTATTTGATGTCATTTTGTTGTTCATAATTTTTATCTTTACCTTTTTCTTCTTCTTCCTCTTCTTAAAGAATACCCTTCAGCATTTCATGTAATCCTGGTTTGGTGGTGATGAACTCCTTTAGCTTTTTCTTGTCTGTGAAGCTCTTTATCTGACCTTCAACTCTGAATGATAGCTTTGCTGGGTAGAGTAATCTTGGTTGTAGGTTCTTGCTGTTCATCACTTTGAATATTTCTTGCCACTCCCTTCTGGCCTGCATAGTTTCTATTGAGAAATCAGCTGACAGTCGTATGGGCACTCCCTTGTAGGTAATTAACTGTTTTTCTCTTGCTGCTTTCAAGATTCTCTCTTTGTCTTTTGCCCTTGGCATTTTAATTATGATGTGTCTTGGTGTGGTCCTCTTTGGATTCCTCTTGTATGGGGTTCTGTGCGCTTCCTGAACTTGTAAGTCTATTTCTTTCACCAGGTAGGGAAAGTTTTCTGTCATTATTTCTTCTAATATGTTTTCAATATTTTGCTCTCTCTCTTCTTCTGGCACCCCCAAAATTTGGAAGTTGGTATGCTTAAAGTTGTCCCAGAGGCTCCTTACACTATCTTCATATTTTTGGATTCTTTTTCTTTTTGTTTTTCTGGTTGGGTGTTTTTTGTTTCCTCATATTTCAGATCTTTGGTTTGATTCTTGGGGTCCTTTGATCTACAGTTGAATGTGTATATTCTTTATTTCAGACAGTGTATGCTTAATTTCTGACTGGTCCTTTTCCTTTTTTTTTTTTTTCTTTTTTTTTTTTTTTTTTTTTTTGGCATTCTCATTAAGGTCCTGGAAGGTCTCACTAAGCTCCTCAGAGGTCTCAAGTATCTCGGCGGTTTTTAGAAGATTCTTGAGTAACCTTATAAATGTGGTTCTGAACTCTATGTCGTCCAGTAGTTTGCTTTCCTCCACTTCTTTCATTCGTGACATGTTTCTTTGTCTCTGCATTTTGCTGCTTCCCTGTGTTGATGGAGTGGCTTTGTGTGGTAGGTGACCTATAGGGGCCAGTAGCTCAGCCTCCCCAATCACCTGAGGTGGACGCTCTTGGTACACCCCTTTGTGGGCTGAGTGCAAAGTCTTGGTGTAGTTAAGCCTTGATTGCTGTTGGTACACTGGGAGGAATTGACCTCCAGGCCAATTGGCTGTGAGGACCCGCTGTATCTATAATGGAAGAACTGCTGTGCTGGAGACACACTTATGGTGCAGGACTTGTTTCAGTGGGGCTTTGGTGCTCACTGAGTCTGCCTCTTGAATGTGTCACTTATGGATGTGAGGAGTTGAAATCTGGTGTCTCACACTTACCACTAGGTACACTGGCTTCTGGATCTCCAATGGGGTGCAGGTCAGCTACTGTCTGAGGCCACCCAGCAGGCTCTTCAGCGAGAACTACAGTTTTTCTCCTCTTTGCTTAGGGTTTGGAGGTTTTGGAGCTGTCTGACCCAGGCTGCAAGTTTGCTGTGTTAAGCTGTGATAGGGCAGGTCATTCATATGCTAAAGCCACTGCTTGGAGCTTGGGTGGGTTTGTAGGTTGTGCAGGGCGGGGTCTCAGGGTGTCACTAGGCTAGGGTGTGGCAAACAGCGATGGCTGCCAGTAAGCTGGCTCTGCGTCTCCTACCGCGTCCCTGCGTCCCGCGCCCCAACACAGTAAACAATTATTCTTGCGCGCACCTCTGCAAGGAAGCCACCCTCACTTTCCGACCCGATGGCAGACAGTCCAGCTTCTCCCCATAGGAGTTTGGGTCCCCCGTGTCTCCCCAGAAACTGGAGTTCGGAGTAATCAGGAGCTTGTCTCCCTTTGGGTTGAAAAAAAGCAGCGCTCCCAGTCGCCCGCCGCCAGCCCGATACACACGCCTCCGTACCTCAGCTTTTCAGCGCTTGTGCACGTCTCAATGCTCTTTTCTCTTTCCTTCTAGTTGTAGAACTTCCACTCAGCCAGCTTCCCCGTGGTTCTGGGTGATAGACGCTTTGTCTTTTAGTTGTAGTTTTGAAATTGTTGTGCGAGGCAGCAGTTTAGGTGTTTACCTACGCCGCCATCTTCTGTCCCCTTTTTGAAGTCTAATTTTAAATTGACTCTTTTTGGTGTAGTTTTATGAGCCTTAATTCACACATACAGTTAGTTGTGCAACTACCCCCTCAGTCAAAATATCAAATAGGTTCATCACCTCAAAAAATTCCTTTATGCTCCTTTATAGTCAACCCCAGTGAGGCCCCTATATTTTTGCCTTTTCCAAAATATCCTATCAATGCAATCACACAGTACATAGTCTCCTGGGTCTGCTTCTTTCACTTAGCACAATGCTGTAGGATTAACTATGCTTTGTCATTACCAGTAGTTTGTTCCTTTTCATGGCTGCATTGTACTCCATTATAGGGATGTATTATAGCTTTTCAGTCATTCTGATAAATTAGGGACATTTGGGATGTTTCCAGTTTTTGTTGATTATGAATAAAGTCAAGGTAAACATTCATGAACAGGTTTTTGTGTGAATAAATTTATAATAATGAGAATGCTGGATTTGCAGTGCCCTCTCATGCCCTCGAAGCCGTTCTGCCTTTCTCGGCTGGTTTATCATGTTTTAGTTTCATCTGGTCAACTAATTCGTAGGCCGAGCGCCACATGCTGGGGCCACGGTTCTCCAGCAAAGCGAGGTGCACCAGCAAGACCAGAACAGGGTGTGTGCTGCCTAGCACTGCACCCACTCCTGAGCCTCCCCCTCCCTTCTCACCCTCCTCCTGCACAGATAACGTCTGGCTGCTTCTCTGCCTGTGCAGTCGCTCCCCATCACCGTTCCTTTTCTTTCCATTCCACTTTGCATCTGTCTTCTATGCACACCCTGCCCGTGACATCTTCAGATAGGCCTCTGACGCTTTCTGCCTTAACTCTGAGGGTGTACAGATACAGGATTATGATCCCCATTTTATATATGTGGAAACTGAGGCCCAAAGAAGCTCGGTGACTAAGAATGAGGTAACATTTTCCAATCACCCAGAACCATATGAAATAAGGTCTCCATCAACATTTTATTGTTCCTCCTCTTCAGGTGAGAAAATGAAGCTCAGATAGGAGAGACCACCTGTCCAAGTCACACAGCTGGGAGTGAGAGAGCGGGTGCTGTGCAGCCTGGGCTCAGAGCACCGCATGGCAGGATGCTGCCCACACTAGGTCTTAGCAGGGGGGCCTGGCCCCACATGTTGCACAGCCAGCTCTCCAGGCTGACTCCTGGCCTGCACCCTCCTTGACTGCTGGACAGAGATGGTGCAAAGGTGACAGGTGCTGGGCCAGGCACGGGGTGCCGGTGAGTACCAAGAACTGCAGCATGGAGGGCGACATGCCCGACCTCCCTCCCACGTTCCCATGGTGGGGCTTCCCAAGGAGCAGAGCAGGGGCTTGGAGCCTCTGGTCTCAGCATGGGGTGCTGCCAGGACAGACGTGCTGCTGGAAGCAGAAGAGAAGCAGACCTCTGGTCGACTCTCAGCTCAGGTATTTCTGGGTCTCAGGGTTCCACTCCTCCATTACACTGGTGTGGTTTTAGCTATAAGGCATTTGAAGGCCGCAGTTCTCCACCTAGAGCCGTGGTCGGCAAACTCATTAGTCAACAGAGCCAAATATCAACAGTACAACGATTGAAATTTCTTTTGAGAGCCGAATTTTTTAAACTTAAACTTCTCCTAATGCCACTTCTTTAAAATAGACTTGCCCAGGCCGTGGTATTTTGTGGAAGAGCCACACTCAAGGGGCCAAAGAGCCGCATGTGGCTCTCAAGCCGCAGTTTGCCGACCACTGACCTAGAGCAAGAATGGGTGTTTCTCTACAAAATCACTCTGACTCCAGGGAGGCCTGCGGTCCTGATTAGACCATGGGAAGAGCCTTTTAGGTTTCCGCTGTCCTGGAAGGCTCTTGGCATTGAGAGTGAGCCCTGAAGCCAGGAGAGGGAGGCCCTGGAATGCTGAGGAGTGTTGTCTGCCAGCAAGGCATTCGACGTGAGACAGAGCTACTGAAAACTAACCTTTCTCCTTTGAACTGTGGGAGGAAACGTGTTAAAATGATAACTATTGTTTATTGAGCATTTACTATATGTCAAGCATTATGCAGAGCTCTTTACACAGTTTCCTAGTTCTCATAAGCATCCCTATTTTGCAGATGAAGAAATGGGCAGTTACCAAGGTTCAGTCACCTCCACACCTGACTCAGGGCAATCAGGATCAAAACCAGACCTTGGGCTGCATGGCCACACACGCAGCAGCATTGTGTGCGCAGCTGGGCCTCCGCCCACAGCCTCGGAGGGAGCGGAGAAATGGTCCCTGAGCCGCGCCCTGGCACTGGCGGAGCGATGTCGCGTGGGTTCTTCTAAGGTCCCGGAGCTGAGGCCCAGGGGCTGGTCTTCCCAGGCGGTGCCTTACTATTTGACCTGGGAAATTCACCAAGCCTCTTACCTCCATCCCATGCATGCCTGTCTTATTTACTAGGGAGAACACAGGATGGCCTAAAGAACATAGACGTTCCACACTGAGATCTCCGTATCTCTGAGAAAACCTTCCTTAGGATGAAAAATTTGTCAGGCAGCAGCTCTCATTATTAGTGAAGATCCACTGTGGAGATCTCATCAGAGAGGAAAAATTCCAGATAAAAAACTGGGCAGAGAAAAACAGAGCAAAAAGTAAAAGATCATTTGTTTGCATCCAACCTATTCCTTTCCTAGTGAGCACTTTCACCCCAGACCCGCCTTCAACACATGCAGCGCCAGTCTCCCACAGCAGCGGCTTCCAGTCTCCCGCAGCGGTGCCAGTCTCCCGCAGCGGTGCCAGTCTCCCGCAGCTGTGCCAGTCTCCCGCAGTGGTGCCAGTCTCCTGCAGCGGTGCCAGTCTCCCGCAGCTGTGCCAGTCTCCCGCAGCAGTGCCAGTCTCCCGCAGCGGTGCCAGTCTCCCGCAGCGGTGCCAGTCTCCCGCAGCGGTGCCAGTCTCACACACAAACACTGAACTCTAATTACGAAACTGCTTTTCCACAGAATCAAAAGTTAACACTTCTGGAACCACCTGACGTGCATTCTAGGACCAAGCAAATAAAGATGTTGTCTGAATGGGAGCAATTTCTCACCGTCAGAGAAAGAAGTGTAACATGAAAAGAAGGATAAAGTAAACGTTGTGTGGTGAATGAGAATTACAGGTTTTAATGTGAACTCATAGGGAGGTGGATAGATGATAGCTGATTAGATGATAGATAGATATAGATAGATGAAAGAGGATAGATAGATAGATAATAGATAATAGATAAATGTAGGGAAGGAAAGGCGAAGAAAGAAATAAAGAGGGAGGGAGGGAAAGAGGTAGGGAAATATTAGATAACTAGGGGCCCGGTGTACGAAATTCGTGCACTGGGGAGGGGTCCCTCAGCCCAGCCTGCCCCCTCTCACACACTGGGAGCCCTCAGGGGATGTCCTACTGATGGCTTAGGCCCACTGCCCGTTGGGAGCAGACCTAAGCTGCAGTCTGGCCTCCCTTTGTAGGAGGCGACCGGGCTGATCAGGGGAAGGCGCCAGCCCCATCACCCCGCTGCTGCAGCCACTGCCAGTCACCGCAGCCGCCAAGGTATTTTCATCAACACGGACTCCAGTCTCTTCACCATGAAAAAAATGACAACTTTCTTTAAGCATTTTCAAGATGTGTCTTTCACAGGATCTGACATTTCTTTATTTTTCTTTTTATCCTCACCTGAGGATATGTTTCCATTGATTTTTTCCCCTTCCCTCCGATCCCAGGCTCGGCCCCTGCCCAAGCCTAAAGCCTCTGCCCCAGGCTTTAGGCTTGGGAAGGGCGCAACCCCTCTCCGATGGCCGGCTGGGAGTGACCTGGGTGCCGAGGAGGTTCCCGGGACCCAGGTATGTATGCAAATTAACCGCCATCTTTGTTGGGTTAATTTGCATACTCACTCTGATTGGCCATGGGCGTAGCGGAGGTACGGTCAATTTACATGTTTCTCTATTATTAGGTAAGATACTAAATGCATGTATAAGCATGAGGTGTGTATAGACACTCACATCATGCTACTTCTATCACAGATCAAAATTTCAACAATGAGCCTTTTTCTAGGCTTTCTATTTCATTCCATTCATGACATTTTCTGTTCCAATGCATACAGCAGTCTTATAAATTATCTTTAATGTTTTTGTTTCTTTACTCTTTGATATTTATTCCATAATTAGCTTGTAAATTTCCATAAAAACACCTGGTTAATATTGTGATTTAAAATCCTATCTAATAAAGAGGGAATATGCTAATTGACCCTCATGCCGTTGCAAAGATGGCGGCGCCCACAGCCATAAGGAGGGAATATGCTAATTGACTGTCCTGCCCTCAAAGATGGCGGTGCCCACAACCAATAAGTAGGGAATATACTGACTTCCCCGCCCTCAAAGATGGTGGCGCCCACAGCCACAAGATGGCGGCGCCCAGTCCCCTCAGCCCCGCCAGGGCAGCAGGCGCACGGCTGCCTCCAGAGTCCCCTCAGCCCCCCAGCCACCCAGGGCCGGCCCGAGACACAGGCAAGCCTCAGATGGCAGCTGCCCAGCCGTCCAGGGTCACCCGAGTTTCAGGTTACCAGGGCTGGCCGAGGCTTGCGCTACCAGCAGTGGCAGCAGCAGAGGTGTGATAGGGGCATTGCCTTCCCCTGATCGCCAGGTCACCTCCCGCCCCTGAGGGCTCCCGGACTGTGAGAGGGGGCAGGCCGGGCTGAGGGACACCCCCCTCCAGTGCATGAATTTTCATGCAACGGGCCTCTAGTAGATTTAATATATAAGGTAAGCAGAATTAGTATATTTTGTCATATTATCCCTAAGCACTTCATATTTTTTGCTATTGTATAGTATTTTTGTTTCAATTTTTTGGTGCTAGTTTGTAATAACTGTTATATGTTGATATTATATCCTGAAACCATGCAAATTCATTCATTAGTCCTAGGAGCTTTTTCTGTACATTCCATGAGGTTTTTTATATAAATAATCAATTAATCTGTAAGTAAGGATAGTTTATTTTCTTTCCTTCCAGTCTGTATTACTTTTACTTTTTTTCTTTCTTTTATTGCACTGGCTAGAGCCTCCAGGACAATGCCAAATAAAAGGAGTGAAATGGACATGCTTGCCTTGTACCTAATCTTAGCAGGAAAGCATTCCATCTTTCGACATGAAATGTGATGCTAGCTGTAGGTTTTCCTGTAGATGCCCTACATGGGTTTGAGAAAGTTTCATCTATTCCTGGTTTCAGATTATCTACTCAGCCCTCTGCTTCCTTAAATCTACTGTTGATTCCCTCTAGTGTATTCTTTCTTTCAGTTACTGTATTCTTCATTTATGGTTGGTTCTTTTTTGTTTCTAGACCTTTTTTATGCTTACTATCTCTTGTTGAAGTTTTCATTGAGTTTATCTATTCTACCCCTAAGTCCCTTGAACAACCTTGTAACCAACATTTTAAATTCTGCATCTCAGAGATTGCTTGTCTCCATTTAGTTTAGTTCTTTTTCTGAAACTTTGTCATGTTCTTTCATTTGGAACTTCTTCGTCCCCTCATTTTGGCTGCCTCCCGTGTTTGTTTCTATATATTAGGTAAATTTGCTTCTCTCAATCTTAGCAGGATAACCTTAAGCAGTAGGCGTCCTGTGGGGTCCAGTGACAGTCTCCCTAGTCACCTGAGCCTGGTGCTCCAAGGGTGTCCTTTGTGTGGGTTGTGTGTGCCCTCCTGTTGTAGTTGAGCCTTGACTGCTGTTAGCATGTCAATGGATGGCATTGTCCCTCAGGCTGACTAGCTGTGAATGCTGGCCATGACAGCAACAGGAGAGCTGCTGTGTGGGGGCTGACCCCATGGAGCAGAATCACTTTTGCAGAGCTCTAGTGTCAGCTGAGTCCACCCTTTGGGTATGTCATTTGTAGAGCTGGTGGCTGGCACTTCGTTGTGGTCTGAAGCGGGCCACTGGGTGTGTTGGTTCTGAAGCCTTGTGGGAGGGGTTTGGGTGTAGATCAATGTTAGCAACTGCTTGTGCCTAGCTCAGGCCATCTGGGAGGAGCTACAAAGTGCTCTGCAGTTGGCTGCCATTGTGCTGGGCTTGGAGGTGCTTGGAAGAAGCTGTTCTGCAAACCAAGGCTGGCTACCGCTCGTGTCGCTCTTAGAACACCTCCCTGTGAGCTGAGGCAAGCTGCCATTTGGGACAGGTTTGTGCCACTTAATGGAGGCTTATGTTCCAAACCGAGACTGGCCACTGTGTATGCCAGGCTTGGGTTACCTGATAAAGTTACAATGACAGTTGATACCGATCATTGCTTGCGTTGGACTTGGGGTTCCCTAGCAAGAGGTATGAGAAATGCAGAGGCCAGCTACGGCTTGTTTGGGATTTAGAGACCTTTGAAAGATTTTAGGAAAGTCCGCAACATGAGCAGAGAAGGGCCACTTGTGTGGGAAAGCCACTCATTGATAGAGAGCTCAGATTTGGCACTCGCCCCCTTGGTCCATTGGGTGGGGGGGAGGGCTCAACAACTGGTGCCTTCCAGCTCTTTTGTCCTCGGAGAGAGCAGTCCTGACCCCTCTCCGTCCAGCCCTTGCCCTGAAGCTGGCCAGTTTAGTTTCTTCCTCTAGGTCTCTCGTGGTTTTGAGCTGCTGCCTGTACACTGGAGCTCAAGGAGTCTGAGTCTGTGGATGAGCCCTTAAGAACTGCAGGGCCTCGGTCTCCAGCAGCCTTCCCGCTCACTCAGATGCAATCCCCACAGGTTTCACCATGTCAGGGAGACTTCTATTCCCAGCACTGGAGCTCTGAGCTGAGCAGCTCAGTGAGGGCCTGGGACACCTCACTCCTCAGGGAGACTCCTCAGCAGAGATATCGCTCCCAATTCTTTTTTTTATATATATATTAAGCTAATTTATGTTTTTTCTTTTATTGTTTAAAGTATTACATATATTAGTACATATATCTCCTTTTTTTTCCCCCATTGACCTTCCCCCAGCCTCCCCTACCTCCTGTCGCATGCCCTCATCCCACCCCCCCAGTGTCTTGTGTCCATTGGTGTGCTTATACGCATGCATCCAAGTCCTTTGGTTGATCTATTTCCCTCCCTCCCCAACACTCCCCAGCCTTCCCGCTGTAATTTGACAGTCTGTTCGGTGCACTCCCAATTCTTAATCAGCACACCGTGGGCATGGGGCCTGCCTGTTCCACAGGAGTCCAACCCTGGGTAAGCTCTCCCTAACCTTGTCCTGTGGCTCCTTCCCACTGAGGCAGCTCCTTCCTGGGCATGCTCACCAGTGCTCAGGGGGACTCGAGGGGCCCTGCGCAAACCTCTACAGCCCCTTGTGCAGCTCTCCGATTTTGGTCCTTTGTTCTTGCGAACCCCCTGCCATTGGATGTAAGGGCTGATTCCGGGGACCAGCAGGAGGAAGGATCCCGGGGTAGAGTGTCACCAGTGGACATCTTACAGCCTTCCTAAGGCATAAACAGGCGGGGCTGCTGTGTTCAAGTCCATAAGCTTTGCAAAGTGTCCAACTGGATAATCATTGGGTAGCTACTATATGCCAGATATCGGGGTAGGGATAAAACTCAAACTGAGAAGATACACACGTAAAAACCGAAAGAGGGAGAGAGCATGAAGGACATAGCACAGCAGGGGATACTACCAGGGGTAGGAGCAGGAGCAAGGCTTCCTGGAGATGCTCTCAACTTACTTTTAGAGAATAAATAGGAATTTGTTACATGGGGTCAAATAAAAAACAAACCCAGATTTGGTAAAGAGAGACTTGATGTGAAAGAATTATTTCGAAGGGGGTGGGGCAGCTATTGCACAAGGGAGAACATGCTGACTCTGAGACCTATGTCTTTAGGGTTAGGCAGAGTTCTTCTACAGGGAGGAGGAAACGAGGAGGAAGCATGTCAGGAAGGAGGACAGACGGGGAGGCACTGCTAGTCAGTTTACCGAGTCAGCCTGTTCTCGGGAGGGGCTATTGCAAGGGGGGCCAAAACCCTGGGGCCAAAACCCTGGGGCCAGGCGGAAGAAGCCTAACCAAAGTTTGGGTAACAAGCATTTTGTTCCAATTGATCAGTGGGGAGACAAGTCAACTGATCATTTGAGGCAACGAATGGGTATTTGGAAGGTCTGTGTCCGGGCTTATCACAGGTAGTCCAAGGGGCACCCATGTCTCTTATCTAAGTCATATGGGAAGGGGGGCTCTTTGCACAAACTGTTTTCCGGAACACAGAAAACGGAGATTTAACATCCCTGCTTTTCAGGGTCACAATGGGGCCTGCCTGTTCCACAGGAGTCCAACCCTGGGTAAGCTCTCCCTAACCTTGTCCTGTGGCTCCTTCCCACTGAGGCAGCTCCTTCCTGGGCATGCTCACCAGTGCTCAGGGGAACTCGAGGGGCCCTGCGCAAACCTCTACAGCCCCTTGTGCAGCTCTCCGATTTTGGTCCTTTGAACCAAATTCAACGTTAGATTAGGGAAGAAGGAAGCAGTAGGTGCCCACCCACTGGGGAGGGACAGGCAGGTCTGCAGGCCTTTGCACAGGCCTCAGGTACAACTGCTCAGGGCCATTTCCAGGGTTTGCACTTTCGCGGAGCAGCCTATGGAGTGAGGGCATGGAGGCTGGGGAGCAGATGCTGACGCAGGGTCAGGGGGCTGCCACTGGCACAGGCTCTCGGCACACCCCACACCGGAATGCTGCTGCACATTAGAGTGAGTTTCCTTCCTGACTGATGCCTGTGTGCGCCGTCTTTTAGGGAGCAATTGTGTCTTGTCTTTTCCTTAATACCTTTTCTTTCATATCAGGAGCAAGAGAAAAAAAGCCCATCTTTTCAGAATAAAGGAACTAGCTCCTAAAGGCTCAAGGTACTCAGCTGCTATTAAAAGAGGAATCCAGCCTCCCATAAAAATCAGAAATGCAACTGGAGAGAATAAGAGATCCGCCATCAGGAGCTGAGTGCACTGTGCTTCCCATGGGTGATGGCCTTTGGGGACCTAGAGGACCTACCTGAATTGGCCTCTGTGGAACCCCCCAGGGCTCAACAGGAACAGGGAGCACGCAAGCTGTTCAAGCTCTTCCCTGTACCCCGTCCCCCAATACTTCGACACCAAAGAACAAGTCTCTTCTCGGCACCCCAGCAGCTCCCTGGGAAGGGCTCCACCTCACTGCTCTGCCTGCTACAAGGGTGGCCTTGATAGAGGGTTAGCACCCAGACATGACCCGTGCCTCTGACAAGAATAAGGACATCCATAGCGAAGAGTGGTTCAATGGTCCATTTGTTTATTCAAGAGAACAGTAAGAAAAGCATACCTTAAATATTGCAAATTTTATATATTGGAACAACCACTCCCCAACAAGTTTGAAAAGTGGTCTGAAAAGACCACAAAAAGAGTCCTCTACTTTTTTAAACCCTGGACTAACGCATGAAGACAGAACCACGTTCTTATGCATTTTCTTCAACAGTCAGATATTACATTGACATCAGTCTGGCCAACGCTGGAGGAGAGCTGCTTCGCCCACCTGGCCCCCCGCATCACTTCCGGAAGCGCTTGAACAGCGGGTGCACGTGCTTGCTGGAAGCCTTGCTCCGCGCCGAGTGGTACTCCATGTACACGGTGTCATCCGCCCCAGACATGGAGCTCATGGTCCCAAAGCGCCGAGACACCTGTGGGGGACCCCATAGCTTTGATAACATTTATCACAGTTTGATACAACGTTTCCGTTTAAAGACTCATTATTTTTAACATCACATCTACCAACCACTCCCTATGTCTCAGGCATGGTTCTAAGCGGTATACAGGCGTTGGCAAGTTTTCACTTATCCAGGCTCACACCTTCATAACCCACGCTTTAAGAGGAGGGGGCCGACGCACAGAGGTTAAGTAGCTTGTAGGCGAGCAGTCAGCTCTCAAAGGGACAGGACTGGCACATAGGCAGGCTGGCTGCAGAGTCCCTTACTTACCCTGACGCTGCCCTGCCTCTCTTCATGACAAGTTCTGAAGAGAATTTTTTAACAGTGAGGACAGACGTCCCTCAAAATTCCCTAAGGCCCCGCCATGAGGCTGTAAGCAAGTGGAAAGCCAGCGGCCCTGTGCTGAGCCTGGCTCTACGCGACACGTGACCTTGGGCACACACGAAAGCCTGCATCAATGACGTCACTTCCAGGGGGACAGCACACTTGCCTAGGCCTGGGTGGAATGAACAGAAACCCAGAGTCCGGCCCACCCCGTGGACCACATCACAGCAAAGGAAACAGACAGGCACCGGTCAGCGCCTCCAGCAGCGTGGGCGCAGGGGTCCCACTGTAGGTGGACTGACTCTGTCAGACGCAAGACGCTTCCCCAGGGCTTCCCTGCAGGGTCCAGAGATCCAGCCCCAGCTCAGTCCCAGGGGAAAGGGTCTCAGGCTGCAGGGAGGGCAGCACCCCCTGCCCCCAAGTGACACTGCTTCTCCCTTTCCTTGTTCCAACCATTGCTCACCTTTTGGCTCTAATTCCAGTTTACTTTCAAAAGCACCAACTCACACTTCTCGCCTTGCAGGGCCTGATTAAGAATTTTCCATAATGATACTTTCATTTATTATGCCCTATATTTGCCTGACACACAGTAGGCATTCAATAATTATTTGCAAAATAAAACGTTGAGTCTTTTCAGAACCTAAATTTTTTTCATAGTAAGTACTGAAACTACATGAGTTGGTCCTCAGACTTGTCTGACAGGCTGGAAGACTCAGCTCCGTGGCTGAGGAGGAAACCAGTGATGAGTGACTTGCCCAAGGCCAAGAGTGGCGTCCCAGCCTGTCACACTCCTTGGCGCAGCCACCCTGGTGAGACCTGAGGCCAGGCTTGCCATCCTGGGCTCCAACATAAAAATACTAACAAATGTTCATACCAGGCTGTTTTGTGAACAGAGCAAGAGACCAATTACAGCCACTATGTGCTCAGCCATGAAAACAGTATGTACAGAAGGAATGATACAGCCCAGCCAGCATGGCTCAGTAGTTGAGCATCAACCTATGAACCAGGAGGTCACCGGTTTGATTCCCAGTCAGGGCACATGCCCAGGTTTCGGGCTCAATCCCCAGTGGGGGGCATGCAGGAGGCAGCTGATCCATCAATAACTCTCTCATCACTGATGTTTCCATCCCACTTTTCCTCTCCCTTCCTTCTCTAAAATCAATAAAAACATTTTTTTTTTAAAAAAAAAAGAAAGAATGACACATACCAACAAGTTAACAGGTCATTACTATTCTCTCTACAAGTTTTTCAGAAAACTGCATAGGCACATTCCCACATGACCTATAAGATTGAAAGGTACGTATGTGTCTAAACGCTCATTCCTTCAGGAGAATGGACACTTGGAGCCTCACCCACTCACTCACCTGGCTGGACTTCGAGCCAAATTCTCCTACCACAACCTCTTCCTCAGCGTCCAGGTCAGTGGCAGCCAGGACTTTCTGTAAGAGCTGCTGCTGTTCTTCTTTCGTTGAAAATGCCAACTCTTCCTCCTCCATGCCAGCAAGCTTTGTGATCACCTGCAAAGCCAAAACCAGCAGGCAACTCATTCCATCTCCTCTTCCTTACCCCACCTTCTCCTGGCCTCATTTACTCAGTCACTGCCCTCCCCCAGGCCATGGAGCGCCCCACAGAGCAGGTGGCTAGCAGTGGGGCTCCTTGGGCAGTCCAGAGACTAGCTTTAGGAGTCACCTTCAAAACAGAGAGTAATCCATGACTGCAAGACAGATGCTAAGAAAATTCCAGAGAAATCTGCTCCCAAGCCACGGCAGCTAAATGATCATTACAGATCAGCAGGATCTTGGCAATTTTAAAGCCCCTCTGGTAGTTCTCCCATCCTGCAGCAGGAGATGAAGGGGACCAGAGCTGACAGGCACAGCGGCTGCCTCCTCCCTTGCCCCCAAGAAGGGCTGCAACCTCCTGGCTTGGACCCAGGGCTCCCAGCAGGAGGAAGCACTTACAAATAACAAAATGTCAAGAACAGATTTATAGGATATTTTTTCTAAAGAGCAGGATGCCAGCCTGGTGCATTTGGTTTTTATTTCTTTGCAGATAACTTACTACAAGGCCTACCTACCTATCCCTGCAAAAAACTTGGATTGATTATGTAAAGGGAACTTTTTTCCTCTCTCTGATTCTTCTCATAATTTTAATTAAAAGAAAATGCCTAGAAGCAAGGATGTGGCTGGCTCTCCTGGTGACCACGATCTGGAGTACAACATGGGGCCCCTCTGCGCTGGCTGGCCCACCCCTCGAGTCATGCTTCTGGGAACTCCGAGCCGCTGCTCTCCGCTGCAGCACCAAAGGTGAGGAACACAGAGAAGCTGCAACCAACATCGACAACCCCATGGCAGGGCCTCCTCGTCAAGCTCACTCTTCAGAGAACCCAGAGCGCTCCTGAGCCTGTGCTGCTGCGACCCCACCTCGCCCAGGGTTCCAGAGCAGGAATGCTGTCAGCAGCACACTTTACCGAGATAAACCAAGGCCACGCTGCAAGGCCTTCAAAACTGTTCCAAGAGCCCTGTCCTCCAGCCCAGCATGGGACGTCTGAAAGTGTCCCTGCCTCTGGCTAAGGGAGGTGGTGTCAGACCACTCTACCCTCTCGTCTAAGGCTGCTAACAGAATCTGTGTTAAAACATACCATAGTCTCTCTCAAGTCAAGACCCTGGGAGCCTGTACACCAAGTCCTAGTGGTCCTCTTAGTCCCCTGCTCCCAGCATCTCCCTCCCTACCCCTCAAACAAAACCTCTTGGGACACTAACCCCTGATATAAGCTTACTATCTGTGTCAGCAGGAAAGAAAATGCCTCAGCAAATGAAAGCTAAAGCTTTAGAATTTCCCAAGTTATTCAAATATCTGGTTTGTAGTAGACCGGGTGGCTCTCATGTCTGTGAGGCCCACTGAGGCTCAGACTCACCAGCTGACTATGGCAAGAGCTGTCCCAGGCACCTGGAGGGAGTGCCCCTTAAGAAAGTAACTCCCGGGACTCAGATTAACATACTTAGGGCCACAGTTTCTTAGCACCTCAAGTCCTCTTAGTCTTGCACATTTCCCACCAACATCTAATGTTCTTTGCACAAGACAACTGTAAATTGTGACTAAGCAGATTCCAGCTTCTTGCTTCAGAGGTTCTTTGACCATTCACTGGGATGGTGGGCAGGAGGGGATCTATGCAGTGCGTTCCCTCACAGACCCCTGCAATTCACACAGAGGGCGTCTGCAGAGGGTGCCCAGCCTGGCAGCGCCGCGCCTGAGCTCTGCCCCACTACAGGGCCCCACTTCTCCTAGAAGCACGAGTACAGAAAAGCTGTGGTCCTACTTTGACCAGAGAGCAAATGGAAACATACCTTAAAGCTATAACCCTGATCTACCAAGAACCTCTGCCGCTTGGTTGAGTAAGCCATTTCCTGTGTGTCCTGGGAGACCAGCGAGTAGAAGAAGGCGTTGTACTCTTCTGCAACCATCCCTGGGGAGAGGGCAGGAGAAAGGACATGAGCTGTGAGCACGCAGGAACTCAGGGTCCAGAGCTCAAAAGCAATCAATGCGGTGGGAGAGTTCTGCAGGCAGGGCGACTGCCCTGATTTTGCATGGGGACTTCATCAAAATTAAACTGAAAAACCCACAGAATGGAAGAAACTATTTACAAAGTATATATCTGATAAAGGACTTGTATCTAGGTTACATAAAGAACTATTACAGCCCTAACCGGTTTGGCTCAGTGGATAGAGCGTCGGCCTGCGGCCTTGTTCCAGGTTCAATTCTGGTCAAGGGCATGTACCTTGGTTGTGGGCACATCCCCAGTGGGAGGTGTGCAGGAGGCAGCTGATCGATGTTTCTAGCTCTCTATCCCTCTCCCTTCCTCTCTGTAAAAAATCAATAAAAAAATATATTAAAAAAAAAAAAAAGAACAACTATTACAACTCAATAATAAGATAGCCTGCCGGTGTGGCTCGAAGGTTGAGGGTCAACCCATGAACTAAGAGATCACAGTTCGATACCCACTCAGAGCACATGCCCAGGTT
Organism: Plecotus auritus; assembly: GCF_963455305.1. Classification (NCBI taxonomy): domain Eukaryota; kingdom Metazoa; phylum Chordata; class Mammalia; order Chiroptera; family Vespertilionidae; genus Plecotus; species Plecotus auritus. The sequence continues at coordinate 98,217,317 of NC_137776.1, forward strand.
GTGGGTTCGACACCCCATCAGGTTGAATACAAGGCAAGTGATCAATGTTTCTCTCTCTCTCCCCCTCCTTCCTCTCTCTAAAAAATCAATGACTTAAAAAAAAAGGACAACAGCCAACACAATGAGCCATCCAGTGTGAATGAATCAAAATTTTAAAATAAAATAATAGAAGGCCAAAGTGAGAGGCAACAAGAATTTATTTGAAATCAAAAAGAAAAGCTATCTGGTAAGCACATATTCAGGCAGAAGCCCAAACAGTGTTCTGAGTAGGAGACCAAGGCCAGGGTGTTCATCTATGAGAGGGACAACTCCATGCCTAGGAGGAGGCTTTCCTCTGGTGCAGACGAGCTAACACAGTGACGCTGGTTCTAGACAATGTGCTTAGTGTTCAGTCTGGTGCTCATGACACCTGCTCTCTGGGTATCCTTGCACACAGTTCTTCCGGAGGCCAGGCTGCTGGGCCCAGCCCGCAGGTCACTTTGCCCTGCTTTCACATCCAGAGGTTTGAGAGTACGATGTGTAAGGCAGCTCCCCGAGGATGGCAGCTCCTCCAGGATGGCAGCTCCCCCAGGATGGCAGCTCCGCTCCATTTTAAAGTGGCCCAGTTTATGTTTTTTTATAACTATAGTCATCATATTGTAAATTATATCCCCAGTACCTTATAACTAGAAGTGTAATCCTTTTGAACACCTTCATCCAATACCTCCACCCCTTCCCCCTGAGTCTGGTAAGCACAAATTTGAACTCTTTTTCTATTATTTTGGTTTGGGTTTTTGTTTATATTTCACATATAAGTGAGATCATACAGTTTAGTCTTTCTCTGACTTACTTCACCTAGCATAACGCCCTCAAAGTCCAACCATGTTGTTGCAAATGGCAGGACTTCCTTTTTTTAATAACAGAACACTCTTCTCATGTATGATACCACATTCTCTTTACACATTACCTCTCAGAGCACTTCAATTATACCACGTCTTGGCTATTGTAAACAATGATGCAATTAACATGAGGTGGGGTTTCCTCTGACCTATTGGTTTCAATTCTGTCAGATATATACCCAGAAGTAGAACTGCTGGATGTCATGGTAGTTCTATCTTTAAGGTTCTGAGGAATCTTTATACTGCTTCCCATGGTGGCTGTACCAATTTTCAATCCTACTAACAGTAGGCACAAGGGGTGCCCTGTTGTCCACATCCTTGCCACCATTTCTCTCCTCTTTTGATGACAGCCATTCTAACAGGCACTGTGGTTTTGCTTTGCATTTCCTTGATGATTAGTGATGAGCATCCTTTCACATACCTGTCGGCCATTTGTATGTCTTCTTTGGAAAAATGTCCATCCATGTCCTTTGCCCATTCTTTATTGGGCTTATTTTGGCTTTTTGCTATTGAGTTGTATGAGGTCTTTATATTAACCTCTTATTAAGATGTCATTTGCAAATATTTTCTCCAATTTCATAGTTTTGCTGATCATGCCATAGGTTTGCTGAACATTTCTTTCACTGTGCAGAAACTTTTTAGTTTGAGGTGATTTCAACTTTTTATTTTAATCCTTACCAGAGGATATGTTTTCCATTGACTTTTAGAGAGTAGATGGAAGGGAGCGGGAGAGGGAGAGGGAAACATGGATGTGTGATCGGCTGCCTCCCGCACACGCATCAACCAGGGCCGGGAATCGAACCTACAACCCAAGTACGTTTCTTTGAGCAGGAACTGCACCTGAGACCTGCGGTGCACGGGCTGGCACTCTTCCTGCTGAGCAGCATGGGCCAGCTACTGATTTTTGCTTGTTGCTTCAGGTGTCTTATCCAAAAAATCATGGCCCAGACACGCATCAATGAGTTTTTTTCCTGCATGAGTTTTACGTCTTCTGGTCTTACATTTAAGCCTTTAATCCATTTCAAGTTAATTTTCTAAGTGGTATGAGAATGGGGTCTAGTTCCATTCTTTTACATGTGACTATCCAATTTTCCCAGCACCATTTATTGAAGAAACTCTCTCCGTTGAGTATTCTTGCCCCCCCTTGTCACATATTAGCTGACCATATTCACTTAAGTTTCTTTCTGGGCTCTTGATTCTGTAACACTGGTCTATGTGTGTTTGTGACAGTGCCACACTGTTTTGATTACTCTGCTTTATAATATAGCTTGAAATCTAAAGGGTGATGCCCCCCACTTTGCTCTTTCTTGGGACTGTTTTGGCTCTTCAGGGTCTGCATATAAAATTTAGGATTTTTTTCTCGTTCTGTAAAAAACAACATAGAAGTCTTCATAGATATTACATTGAATCTATAAAAGGCTTTAGATAGTGTGGACATTTTAACAATATTAATTCTTCTAATCCATGTACACAGGGTATCTTTCCATTTACTTGTGTTCAATTTCTTTCATCAATGTCTTGTAGTTTTCAGTGTAGAGATCTTTTCACCTCCATGGTTAAATTTATTCCTAAGTATTTTATTATTTTTTATGCTACTGTAAACGGGATCATTTTCTTTATTTCTCTTTCAGAAAATTCATTGTTAATATACAGAAATACTGCTGATTTTTGTATGCTAACATTTATGTGTTACCATTTTAATAAAATTAAACATTACTGAATTCATTGATTAGATCTGAACAGTTTTCTTGGTGGCGTCTTTAGGATTTTCTATTGGAAATCATGTCATCTGCAAATAAAAACAATTTTACTTCTTCCTTTCCAATTCTGGTGACTTTTATTTCTTTTTTCCTGCCTGCTTGCTTTGGTTAGGACTTCTAGTACTATGCTGAATAAAAGTGATGAGAGTGGGCATCCCTGTCTTATTCCTGATCTTAGAGGAAAAGCTTTCAAGCTTTCAAGCTTTCACCATTGCTAGTTTGCCAACATTCAGTTCGCTAGTATTTTAATGAGAATTTTTGCATCTATACTCATTAGGGATATTGGCCAGTAATTTTCTATAGTGTCCTTTTCTGGCTTTGGTATCAGAGTAATACTGGCCTTGGAAAATAAGTCAAATATATATATATATATATATATATATATATATATATATATATATATATATATTTAATTCTAATTCAAATTCAAAGGGGTTTTCAAATTATAATTGTTTCTTTTTTGTGGTGAAAAGTAAGGAATAAGTCATAAATTACTTTCACATATGTTAATCAGATTATGCATGTCAGGCTATAATTTGTCCAATAGCCTACTAAACTCTGCTACGTAAGTCTCACTCCTCATAATAGTCCTGCAAGACAGGTTGTCCCTCCTACTTTAGAGGGGAAATCAAGGCTCAGAGGGACAAATTACTTGTCCAAGGCCACACGGTGGCCTGTGCTCAAGTCCATGCTTGCTATTTCTAATTTGCCCTGTTCTCCACTTTAAACACAATCAATTAGAGCAGTGGTTCTCAACCTTCCTAATGCCGCGACCCTTTAACATAGTTCCTCATGTTGTGGTGACCCCCAACCATAAAATTATTTTCGTTGCTACTTCATAACTGTAATTTTGCTATTGTTAATGAATCGTAATGTAAATATCTGTGCTTTCCGATGGTCTTAGGCTCTACAGCAGGGTTCTAGTTTAAAAAATTAAACAAAAATAATTTTATGGTTGGGGGTCACCACAACATGAGGAACTGTATTAAAGGGTCGCGGCAATAGAAAGGTTGAGAACCACTGAATTAGATGCTTCTTAAACATATTCAGATACAGTACGCTTCCACCATGTGCCCACTCATTTTGTCATTTTCAAACATTCTACCAGTCCAGATTCCTCCTAAGTACGTGGATTCCTTGAGCACAGGGCCCGTGTCCTTGTCTTAGGACTGGCCTGGTCCTAGAAGGGTGCCACCTCTGAGCAGCAATGTTAGTCCCTGTCACACCTGCAACTGAAGTCCAAGGCCTGTTACCGCCCACAGTTAACAAGCAGAGCACCCACACCCTGTGCTTCCCATTTCACAGGGCACCACAATTCAGACTGTGAGGGAGTGACCACCTGTGGCTGCTCAGTAACCTGTGGTTACTCCTAACTTGAGTTCAGGGGACAACTTCCAGCTGACACTTCCACTGGCGGTCGAGCTCCGCTTTCTCCCTTCTATGTCTACATCATTAAGCATTGCATCCTAGCTCCTCTTACTATCTACATGTATAAGAGCTCAATTTAGAGGGTATGTGTGAGTTCCAGGCAGCTGTCATGGAAAACATCCGCATACTCAGCCCCAATGCATGACAAATAACAAGGGCCAAGGACACCTCGGTCCTCACTTTGGGACTGCCACCCTCAGAGTATGCCTGGCCCAGGACCACCAGGTCACCATCACATAAGCACAGCAGCTCAGCCCTCCCCCTCCCATCTGAGGTGGCTCAGGAGGGACCTCCCAGAGCAGAAGGGAAAAGCCACCTTTACCTTTTTTGGCTCGGAGCACTCGCCCTAGCCTCTGGGCCTCCTGCCGCCGGGAGCCACCGTGAGATGAGATCTGAATGAGAACATTTGCTTCTGGCAGATCAAATGATGTGTCACCCACCTACAGAAATGAAGCAGCTGTGTGTCTGGGAAGGTTTTCATATATGAGGTGACAAGAGAAAAAAAATCAACTGGCCTCATTAAATAAGCTCTGCAGATAATTTAGAAAAGCAATCACGACCCTCTTCTCTATGCCAGGGCCCTTCAGATGCAGCAGCCTCTCGAACCCAGTGCGAATGCTCCTGAGAGCTGTCCCCATGACCATCAGGACCCACAGGCACCACCATCCTCTCAGCCACACTCTGTGTGGGCTGCTAACAGACCAAGACAAGAGGGTCCTGTCAACAGAGACTGTCTGTGAGTTGCTCTTATTTTTTGCTACAGAAATACGTCTGCATCAAACCACCCACACTCTTACTCCTAAATGGAGGCCACTGGGACCAGCAGCACGTGTCAGATAGGTGACGTAATGGGTGCCACTGCCTTCACTGGGCTGGATTCTGATTCACAGCAACTGTGTCAGTTTGGGGGCTACAACCATATAGATCCCCCCTCCCCCCGCCCCTTTCCCCGACATCAAAGTTTGGTACTTACAGACCGAGCCAAGGTCACTTTTATAGGTAAATCTCATTTTGGGGGGGTTCTGGGTCTATTCTAATCTGAATGACTGTTCCAAACAGTTGGGCCACAGCTTCTAACTGCAAATGAAAGCCATCCCCAAGCCAGGCCGACACAAGCTCAGCACCCCTCATGGCACAGCAGGAGCCAGGCCCAAGGCTACCCGCACCTGTAGGAATCGCCAACTCCATAAAGAGAATCTCATCCAAATGCCTACTTTTGCCCTAGTAGGTGATAAACTTTTTCCCTTTTATAAAGAAAATACAACTTAAAATTCCTGCATTCCAAAAAGAGATGGGAAAAACTTTAGTCAAGCAAAAGGACTTTAGAGATTCTGCATAATACATAAATCCTAAATCTGCTTCTTCTACTACCCAGACACATGGGAAGGAAAACCAACATGAGGTGTTCCTTCAACAAACACCAACTCACTGCCCAGATATCATCCAGTGTCCCCCAGGCCTTGGGGTTGCCAGGGCCTCACCACCACTGCATGCCACACAGACCTTGGATATGAAGATGGTGTTGATTTTGGGGTTGTGCTTGAAATTCTGGAGAATCTGCATCCTTTCTCCCTGGGATGTAGGACCATAGATATAGGGTCTAGAGAAGAACAAGACCATATTAGGAAGGCCACAGAATCACTCCTCAATTATCCTAGAAACACATGAGAGGGAAAAGGAGCTCCTGCAAAGTACTCTCTCCCAGAAGGCTGGCCACCCAAGAATATTTGGAGGAGACCCATAAACATGAGTGGCAATGCACCTTCCCCACCCCCTTCCAAAACACACACACACGCCACCCCTTCACCGTTGAGCTGAGGTTCAAGGTCACCATTCTCCCTGGGATTCCCTTCTTTACCTTTTTCTTTGTTTTTGGACTGGGTCTAGCTCCAAGTTTAGTGTCTATACAAAGAGAACCCCCTGGATTTCATGAAGCTCAATGGGGATGGCAAAGGAAACAATGCTATTTGCAAACCAAAGCTTGGAAACAACTCTTTTCCTAATGACACAGACATTCTCCTCCAAGAAAGGGGTAGAAAGAAGCAAAGAGCCCCTTCCAGACTTTTCTCTATGACCTCCTTTAACACTAAGTTCAAAACCGATCTATTTAATTCCCAGTTCTCAGCCAAAGAACACAACCGTATCTGCGGCCTCGCTGGTCATCCATCACCTCTTGGCACCTGGCAATGCCATTCATGGAATGACCTAGTTTCTGTGGCTTTCCCGGGGTAACAACAGTGATGATGATGATTACAAGGACGACTACCTGATACACAGGTCCCACACACACCAAACACCATGCAAGATACTATGTTGAAAAAAATCCATACATCCCTGCCAACAGTCCTGACTGTAAAAGGTAAGTTTCACTAAGGGGCAGGAGACTGAAGAGGCTGAACCAAGTGTAAATGTCCACCTCTCAGGCCATTACATGGAAGGCTCAGAAAGCACCATTTCTGACCCTCCACACGCTTCCCAACCCTGTGCTACTAACTAGGAATGGGTGTACCTGAGAGAGCAAAACCCTTGCCGTGGGGAAGCGGGCTGGGGCCTGGGACAGATGGACACCCAGGTTGATGGCCTCAGGTCACCCCAAACACTGCAAGCCTGTCATACAAGAGTGTTCAGGCACCATACAAATCTTGTTCTTTCCTGTGTGTGTCATGCTGGGAAAACCCCCTCTTCAGAACCACCTGTCTCTCAACACCCAAGTTTTATGTGGTTCTTCTCCTCCCCCATCGTAAGAAGCTACCTCACATGACAGTGAGCCCTGTTTCTGAAGACTCCCCACACAGGAAATGAAACAGAAAGGTAACCGACCTGCAGAAGAGTCCCTCACATAAGCCAAGCACCAATTAGATGCTGGGCCCAAGAATCCTGAGGCGGGTGGTGGTAGGTGAGCCCATGTGACAGAGCGAGAGGAGGCCGAGAGAGGTACACAGCACTCCTGAGGGGGCACAGCTAACAAGAGGAGCTGCTGGGAGTCAGATCCAGCCGTCAGAATCCAAAGTGGTGTCTTTTCCACCTCATATACCAAACAACCCACAGTCTCTCCTGCAAAGTACTGGGTGACACCTATTGCTTTCTTAGTAAGGCTGGATGAACCAGGAGCTTGGAGACTCCCCACCCCACCTCAATCCTAAGCACATGCCCAGGACCCACAGGATCATTTTAAAGCAAGAAAACAAGACAAGCAAAAGCACTTCATATACTTAAAGGCCAGAGGTACACAAGAAAGAGAAGTAAAAGTTGTAATTATCTTTCCAGTATCCCTAAGACAGCCATGACCTCTGCCCTCCATCTCTGCCAGACAGGCAGATTCTACAGTGCTGGGCAAATGCGTGTGCCTGACCAGGCAGGTCTCAGGAGACTACAACCAAAGGACAAACCTCAGGTGTGTTTGAATGCAGGTGTAGGGCAGGGCCCTTGAAGAAGGCTCCAGGGAGAATATAGATGGAGCACTGAAATGGGGGGTGGGGAGGGGAGAGAGAAGACAGCTGTTAAATATGACACAGTAAACAGATGCATTGTTTTATTGCCCCTCCCAAACTGACACTGTCACCGTGCAGACTTAAAAAGAGAAACCCACAAGGGCAAAGGGAACAGGAGCAGTAACGGCAGGACAGAGAGTGAACAATATTGTGGAAGTCGACACACAGAGAGGGAGCAGATGCCCAAATCCGCAGGAGGGAAAGCCAGGACAGACAAGCTCTTAGTGCAGAACAGGAAGTGTTCCGGACCTCGTCACCAGTGGCCTGGGAAGGGGACGGGGAGCAGATGGCAGACAAGGGCTGTCGGAGTATCTGAATGAGCAGCAGTGTGAGGCCCCAATCCCAGCAGCCAGGTGGGCCTCCTCCCATCTGGCAGAAACCTAGAGGCTTAGGCAGAACGGAGGCAAAGGTGAGACTGAGAGTGAAGAACGAAGGGAATCCCTTTCTCCCTCTCCCCCCACATGCTGGAAGCCAGGAGACCCGAAGATTCCTCTCTGGAGAAACTGTCCTGCCCAAGAAAGAAGACCTTTAGAGATACTGGCATTTCTAAATCTCTTCATGAGTCACCAGGCTCTTGCCCAGTCACGCACGGTGAGGTCCACAGGTCGGCGAAGCTATTCAGAAAGGCCAATTAGCTTTCTAGTGACTGGCTCTTTTTTTCCTGTGGATACCAAATTATTTTATTTGAAGGAATGGTACCCATGAAAGTCATGAATGGATGATTTGGTACAAGTTATAGAAAAGGTAAAGGTAACTTCAACATGCACGTACTGCTTTGGTGACCAGGGAAGTCACCCTCGTGGCTATGGGAAGCCAGCATAACTAGTGACTGACTCTTAAACAAGAAAATACAGCCAAGGGTCACCAAAAATCAGAGGGGCTCTGCAGACAGAGGTGGAGCAATCAAAACAATAAAACGTGAAGAGAAGAGAGACAGTGCCAGGAACAGAAGAAATGTCAAAGCTTCACAAGCCCAGAGAAGACACTGCATGAAACAGGAACAGTCAGCAAGGAAGAGCTCTTGCAAATTAAATGCTTCAATAGAAGGGCTGGCAGACAAAGGGAGAAAAAAATAGGAGAAAAAAGAGAACTGGGGAAGTTGTTCAAAGATCTAACATCTTACAACAGGGATTCAAAGAAAGACAGAACAGAAAAAACAGAAGATGAGTTAACAAAGAAAAAAACAAATTCTCAAAACTGAAACACGAGTTTTCATATTAAAAAGGTCTAATGGCCCTGGCTGGTGCTCAGTGGTTAGAGCAGGGGTGGGCAAACTTTTTGACTCGAGGGCCACAATGGGTTCTTAAACTGGACCGGAGGGCCGGAATAAAAGCATGGATGGAGTGTTTGTGTGAACTAATATAAATTCAAAGTAAAGGAGCGGAGGGGAGAGCAAGAGAATCGGATAGAACAGCCGGATCCGGCCCGCAGGCCGTAGTTTGCCCAAGGCTGGGTTAGAGCATCGGCCCCAAGCACTGAAGGGTCACAGGTTCAATTCCCGGTCAAGGGCACATACCTGGGTTGCAGGTTCGAACCCCAGGCCCGGTCGGTAGGGGGGTGTGCAGGAGGCAACCAATCAATGTGTCTCAGGTGAGGATTAACCAAAAAAGGGTTAAAGACTGCCCATATCACAATGAAAGAAAATGACCACACTAGACATACAGTTTTGAAATCTCAAAAAAAGATTCTAAAAGCTTTCTGAGAGAAGGAAACAGATACTACAGCAGATCCCGTGCAGAGAGGGATCAGAAGGGCACCAGGCTTCCCAGCAGTGACAATGGAAGCCCCAGCAAAACTGAGCCTGCCTTTAACATTCTGAGGCTCAGCCAAACTACTCGTTAAGTGTAAAGCTGAATAAATAATTTTCAAGAAAAGTCTCAAAAAATTTTCTTCCCTCAGAAATCTACTGGAGGACGTGCTCCTTCAAAATGAGTGACCAAGAAAGAAGAGACTTGCGATACAGAAAAGGGGGCTCCCACACAGGGAAGAGGTCAGGGAAGGACAGGATGCTATCAGAGGGAGCCCACCGACTCTGCTGAGCAGCTGTTCTAGTCCGAGAAATGGTATGCTGGTAGGCACCCCACCAGGGAGAGAGATTTAAAAAGTACTAATGTGCCGAAACCGGTTTGGCTCAGTGGAAAGAGCGTCGGCCTGCGGACTGAAGGGTCCCGGGTTCGATTCCGGTCAAGGGCATGTACCTTGGTTGCGGGCACATCTCCAGTGGGAGGTGTACAGGAGGCAGCTGATCGATGTTTCTCTCTCATCGATGTTTCTAGCTCTCTATCCCTCTCCCTTCCTCTCTGTAAAATATCAATAAAATATATAAAAAAAAATAAATAAAAAGTACTAATGTGTCTGACCCTGTGGAGAAGGGTTCATGGTTGCAGGAGGGGTCTGAAGAGGAACAATTAAGTGTGTTTAAAAAAAACACACAAAAAATAAAGCAATGAGAAGGTAATTACTAACTCCAGAAAAAAATATATTTTTTAAGTATTAGTGTTTTATTGTTTGTTTTTAATTGAATTTTTTAAAATACATTTTATTGATTTTTTACAGAAAGGAAGGGAGAGGGATCGAGAGTTAGAAACATCGATGAGAGAGAAACATCGATCAGTCGCCTCCTGCACACCCCCTACTGGGGATGTGCCCACAACCAAGGTACATGCCCTTGACTGGAATCAAACCTGGGACCCCTCAGTCTGCAGGCAGACGCTCTTAACCACTGAGCCAAAACGGTTAGGGCTGCTTTTAATTGATTTTGGAAGAGAGAAGAGATTGAGAAATATCGATGAGAGAGAAGCATCACTGATTGGCTGCCACCTGCACATTCCCCTTTGGGGATTGAGCCCACAACTCAGGCCTGCACCCTGACCAGGAATTGAACCAGGGAGCTCTTGGTTCCTGGGTTAACATTCAGCCACTGAGCCACACCAGCTGGGGCAGAAAAAAACTATTTTTACAAAAATAATGTAGTCATAATACACTATGTGCCTTGGCTTGAACAATACACATACAGTCAAAGTCACTGAATTCTAACTTAACACCAAACATACTGCGAGGATGGGGCAATACATTCAAGAGAGCTAAATCCTAAACTCACATATTAGGAAGTTAACAGGCAATCTCTATAGTTAATAATCAAGAAATTGCTATATAAATTATTACTTAGAAATATGGAGAATAGAGTTGAAGGTGGCTCGCCTTTGGGAGAACCAAAATGGCGGCACAGGTAACCTCCAGTACTCACTGCCTCCATACCATGTCAAAATTACAACTAAAACAGAACCACCATCATTCAGAATCGCCTGAAATCTGGCTGAATGGAAGTCCTACAACTAGGGAAGTAAAAAAGGCACATTGAGAGTGGTAGGAGGGGCAGAGGTGCAGAACAGGCTGGTGTTGGATGTTTTTAATCGGGAGGGATATCTCCACTGCAGAGACCTCTTGAGGAGCAAGGAGTCCTAGCTCCATACCAGACCCCCAGCCCAGGGTTCCAGAGCTGGGAAAAGTCCCTTAATGTTGGGCTGTAAAAACCAGAAGGCATTGTGGCTGAGTGACACAGAGGCTGCTGGAGCCCCAGGCAGTTCCTCTTAAAGGGCCAGCACATGAACTTACAAGGCCCCACTTCCTCTGAGCTCCAGCACCGGGCAGCGGCTTTGGGGGATCCAGACACATAAGGGGAGGAATTGCATTGTCTGGCATCAGGGCAGGAACTCAGGAGTGGCCTCCTCTCAGATAGAGGCGGGGGTAGAAGGGTGTGCTTTCAGGGGTCATTGTTCCTGTGCTAGGACCTCCCCTGTCACTGAGCTGACTGGCAGCCGTATCTGACTTTCCATCAGCCTGGCTCACACTGTTTGCTCCACCCTGGTAATTTCCTGAGAATCCGTCCCATTCCAACTTGCAGCTCTACCCAAGCTGTTTGCAACAGCTTTCCCATATGGCCTGTTCTGGCTCAGGCTTCAGACTTTCCTAAAATCTCTTAAACAAGCAGCAGCTGGTGTCAGTGTACTCCAAACCTATAAATAAAAAGCCCAAGACCTAGCTCTAGCACCAGCCTGCCTTGCTTCACAGCTGGGCCTCTCCTAGGCACTTCCAAGCCTATCTGCAGATCTCTCTGTAGCTCCTGTCAGGTGGCCCCAGGCAGTGGCTGACTTTGCCCCTCCCTGGAGGAACCAGAGCCAGTGCACCTGGTGGACAGCTTCAGACCACAGCAGATTACAACTCTACACATCCACAAGCAACACATGCAAGGGGCAGACTCAGTGAGCACCAAAGCCCCAATGAAGCAAGTCCTGCTCCATAGGGTGTCTCCTGCACAGAAGCTCTCCCACTGTAGTTGCAGCTGGTACTCACACAGCTAAATGGCCTGGTGGTCAACTCCTTCCAGTGATGCCAATGGCATTCAAGGCTCAATTACAAGACTGTGCACACAGCCCACACAGGGACACACCTAGAGAGCCCAGCTCAGGTGACTGGGGAGGCTGAGCCACTGGGCCCTCCAGGACACCTACTACACAAGGCCACTCTACCAATTCCAGGAGACATAACAGCTCTTCCTAATACATAGAAACAAACACAGGGAAGTAGCCAAAATGCGGAGACAAAAAAAACATGTTACAAATGAAGGAAATGGAAACAAGCAAACTCCTCGATACAGCGTTCAAATCAATGGTTATAAGGTTACTCAAGGATCTTAATGAGAGCTTCAAGGAACCCAGTGAGACTTTCAAGGATCTTAGTGAGAATGTTAAAGACATGAAAAAGGAATAGTCAGAAATTAAGCATACACTAACTAAAATAAAGAAGTTTACGGATTCATCAGTAGAGGATTTCAAGAATCAAATCAATAATTTAGAATATGAGGAAGCAAAAAACACCCAATCAGAGGAGCAAAAAGAATAAATATCAAAGAATATGAAAAGAGTATAAGGAACCCCTGGGACAACTTCAAGCGTACCAACATTCGCATTATAGGTGTGCCAGGAGAAGACAGAGAGCAAAATTTTGGTTCCCAGAGTCAGAGCATATGCCTAGATTTCGGGCTCAAATCCCAGTAGGAGTGTACAGGAGACGGCCAATCAATGATTCTTTCTTATCATTGACTAGAGGCCCAGTGCACAAAATCCGTGCATGGGGGAGGGGGATGTCCCTCAGCCCAGCCTGCACCCTCTCCAATCTGGGACCCCTCGAGGGATGTCCGACTGTCTGGATGCCCGACAGTCGGACATCCCTCTCACAATCCAGGACTGCTGGCTCCCAATTGCTCGCCTGCCTGCCTTCCTGATTGTCCCTAACCGCTTCTACCTGCCAGCCTGATCACCCCCTAACCACTCCCCTGCCAGCCTGATTGATGCCTAACTGCTCTCCCCTGCCAGCCTGTTTGCCCCTAACTGCCCTCCCCTGCAGGCCTGGTCACCCCTAACTGCCCTCCCCTGCAGGCTTGATCGCCCCAACTGCCCTCCCTTGCAGGCCTGGTCCCTCCCAACTGCCCTCTCCTGCTGGCCTGATCACCCACAACTGCCCTCCCTTGGAGACCTGGTCCCTCCCAACTGCCCTCCCTTGCTGGCCATCTTGTGGCAGCCATCTTGTGTCCACATGGGGGCAGGATCTTTGACCACATGAGGGCAGCCATCTTGAGTGTTGGAGTGATGGTCAATCTGCATATTACTCTTTCATTAGATAGGATAGAGGCCTGGTGCACGGGTGGGGGCTGGCCGATTTGCTCTGAAGGGTGTCCCAGATCAGGGTGGGGGTTCCGTTGGGGTGTGGGGCAGCCTGGGCAAGGGGCCTGTGGTGGTTTGCAGGCCGGCCACACTCCCTGGCAACCCAAGCGGAGGCCCTGGTATCTGAGGTTTATTTATTTTCTACAATTGAAACTTTGTAGCCTTCAGCAGAGCCAAGCCTTCTGCTTGCTCTGAGGCAGCAGCCATTTCTGTTGGAATTTATGAATCTTCTATAATTGAAACTTTGTAGCCTTAAGTGGAGGCCTGGGCTGGCCAGGGTGTGCGGAAAGCTTGGATTCCTCCATCACCACGGGCAACCCTAGCCTCCTGCTCTTTCCAGCTCCGTGGCTGCCGCCATTTCTGTTTGGAATTATGTATCTTCTATCATTGAAACTTTGTAGCCTTGAGTGGAGGCTTAGGCCGGCAAGGGCAGGCAAAAAGCTTGGCTTCCTCCATTGCCGGGGAAACCCAAGCCTCCCTCCTGCTCTCTGTGACCGTAGCCATCTTGGTTGGGTTTATTTGCATATTCGCTCCTGATTGGCTGGTGGGCATGTCTTGTGGGCGTAGCAGAGTGATGGTTAATTTGCATATTATTCTTTTATTAGATAGGATGTTTCTTACCTCTCCCTCTCCCTTCCTCTCTGAAATCAATAAAAATATATATTTTTTATAGAAGGAAAGAAATAATGACAGAAAACTTCCCTTACCTGATGAAAGACCCAAACAAGAGGAACCCAAAGAGGTCCACACCAAGAAATCATCATTAAAATTCCAAGAGTTAAAGACAAAATCAGCAAGAGAAAAGCAATCACTTACCTACAAGGGAGCTACTGTCAGCTGATTTCTCAACACAAACTGTGCAGACCAGAGCGAGTGGCAAGAAATATTCAAAGTGATGAATAGCAAGGACCTACAACCAAGGTAACTCTACCCAGCAAAACTATCATTTAGAATTAAGGAGCTCATCACCACCAAACCAGTATTGCAATGAAAAGTTGAAGGATATTCTTTAGGAAGAGGAAGAGGAAGAAGAAGAAAAAAGATTAAAAAAAAATAAGAACAATAAAATGGCAATAAATACATAGCCATTTTACTATGTATACTATCAACAATTGAATCTAAAAATCAAAATAATTGAACAAGGAATCTGATGAACAAAATAAAATAGAATCAGAGGCATGGAAACATGGAACAAACTGACAAATCTCAAAGGGAAGAGGGGAAAGTGGGTGGGAAGAGATTAACTGAAGATATTTTGTGTATATATTTGTTTGTTTATTTAAATCTTTATTGTTGAAAGTATTACATATGTCACTTTTTTCCCCCCCAATTGACCTCTTCTAGCCTGCCCCTGCATTCCACCCCAGGCCTTCACCACCTTATTGTCTGTATCAAAGACCTTATATGCATATAGGCATTACCTATGGACACAGACAATAGGGTGGTGAAGGATTGGGGCAGGGTGGGAACTGGGTAGAGGGGAACAGTAGAGGGGGAAAAAGGGGGACATCTGTAATACGCTCAACAGTAAAGATTTTTAAAAATTAAAAATAAATTAATTAAAAAAGAAGGTGGCTGTCTTTGGGGAACAAGACTGATCACATGAACTGTGGTTTTTCTTAACACATTAAGCGCCCAGCCTGTTTTGTCTTCCGGATGGAAAGTATAGTGTCAGTCACTAACATGTCAGTGATTGACATGGCACTTAACATGTTAACTACTATGTTACTCTGATAAAAAATAAGATTTTTATACTATCAACAATAAAAGGTTTATTTTTTAAAAAATAAAAATAAAGGTACAATTTTAGAAATTTAAGAAACCTAATTTTTTTCTCAGCTTTGTCATCTATAAAATGGGAACAATGCAACTAACTTCCTTGCAGGGTAAGGTGAGGATTAAATCACAGCCTGCTCAAGAGAAGCTGGTCTGCAGGGACACTAGCCTCCATCCTACCACCCCACAGGAAGAACAAGGCCTGCCTGCACAAAGGGCCTTCCTACCGCTACACGGACACGCCCTTGAGGCCCACTGCAGCAGGAGCACAGTCCTCATCCTCCTCACTTGGCAGGGAATATACAATAGCCAGGCTTTACACACAGGCAGGCGGGCTGGTGAGGACTCTGATATGTCCTAAGAAGCTCTTTCTCAATGGAAGGCCATACCAGGGATGCTGGCTCAGTCTGCCTTGCCTCCCTGGTCCCTGGCCCATACAGTCTGACCTCATCACAACCCACAGTGCTCACTTAGTCTGAAATTCCCAATGCCAACCTCTGCCCACCCTTGGAGTCCAGGTCCAAAGCAGCATTACTCTAGTCCCTGCTCCCTGAGCTCAGGGTGACCAAGCTCCCTTTTCCACACTGTAACCTCTAACTCCAACCACTTACTCCTGTCTTGCCTGGTTCCTGGAGCTGGGAGCCACAGAACCAGACCTTTGGATCCTAGAAGTTCCTAAAAGCTTCAAGAAAAACCAGGCACCTCTGCACTCTCACAAAGGGAAGGTAACTGGCTTAGGAGCCAACTTCAACTTTTCAATTCTTACTTGTTCAGTCGAATGGCATATTCCTTCAGGGCAAACACATTATCAGCAAAGACAATAATCTTGTCATTCCTCCTTTCATGAAACTTAATCAGAAACTGGCAAGCTCTGAATTTGTTGGGGTTCATGGTGTACAGCAAGATTCGTTTCTTGGTTTTGATTGCTACATACTCCCTGTAAAACTCAGGAGACATCGGGCACCAAACCTGTGATACAATAAGAATCATAGGTTAGTGTGCAAGTTTAAATATTACACAATTAGAAACTTGTGAAGACCATTCATTTAGCAGAATTAACTTTAAAACAAAGGTTTGTAAATTATATCTCAATACAACTGTAAACACACACACACAGACCAAAACCAAACCTAATAGGTAACGTGGAGCCAGGGCACTCCACATGCTAAAACGCTGCTCAAAGTGAATCTTAGTAATCCCTCCTTTGGAAAACTGCTGTTTGAAACTGCTGTTGAACTACTCTGTTATTCTTAGATAGTCCCTTATTCGGTAGGTCAACTCTGTTATTTTTAGACTAGAGGCCCAGTGCAGGTGGGGCCCATTGGGCCAGGCCGGTGGGGGAGAGAGGCCAAAGGTGGTTGGCCAGCTGGCCCCGCCCCCAATCGAGGTATTGGGGGCCAATCGGGAGCCAGGCAGCCTGGGGGCAGGGGGCCGATCAGGCCTGGATCAGGCTGGTTGGCTGCTGTAGTTCGCATAGCCACCAGTCGTTCTGGTCGTTCCACTGTTCCGGTGGCTGGGCTTTTATATATATAGACTAGTGGCCCAGTGCACAAAATTCGTGCACTGAGGGGGGTTCCCTCAGCCCAGCCTACACCCTCTCCAATCGGGGATCCCTTGGGGGATAACCGGCAGTTGGACATCCCTCTCGCAATCTGGGACCACTGGCTCCTAACCGCTCACCTGCCTGCCTGCCAGATTGCCCCTGCCTCTGCCTGCCTGATTACCCCTAACTGCTTCTTCCTGCCTGCCTGATTGCCCCTAACCCCTCTGCCTGCCTGATCGCCCCTAACTGCCCTCCCTGCCAGCCTGATCTTGCCCCCAACTGCCCTCCCCTGCCGGCCTGATCTCGCCAACTACCCTCCCCTGCCGGCCTGATCTCACCCTCGACTGCCCTCCTCTGCCGGCCTGATCTCGCCCCCAACGGTCCTCCCCTGCCGGCCAATTTGGTTCTGATTGGTCAGTTTCTATTCCAGTCAAGAGTCAAAAGCCTGGGGAAGCTGCCTGGCCAGACACATGATCATCCCACAGGTGAGCTCCACAGCAATAAGACTGTTCCCATTGGGAGTGTTCATGACCAGGACGCCCTTCCCGTGGCAGCCTCCAGATCCACGTTGTCCACACTGGTGCCGGCCCTGCCCACCACCTGGAGCTCCTCTGCTGCATTGATGACATGTGCGGTCACCTTGGTGGCTGAGCGGACGATAGGGCCTTCGCAGTCCCGCAGCTCGGCTATCAGCTCCTCTTTGCTCAGGTTCTGCTTCTCCACCACCTGCAGCCTTCCATCTTGCAGGATCTTCTGGCAGCAAAGGTCCAGGCTGTCACTGATGAGCACTTTCTGTAGATTTGTGAAGGCCATTGCTGGAGTTGGCCTCGGGATCAACCCCTCTCTCTGGAAACACCTCTAAGCCCCTAGATTTGGTTCTGATTAGTCAGTTTCTATGCCAGTCAGCATCAAAAGCTCTGCCTCCTAGGCAGCCATTGGCTCCTCACACTTCACCCAGATTTGGTTCTTTTTTTTTTTTTTTTTTTTTTTGGGGGGGGGGTGTCTGTTTATTAAGTGGTTATTACAGGGGTCAAACCACATAAGTGGTGTCAGCCCCAGGAATGTGACCTCTGAATGTTGATCACAAAGCTCCCAAGACTGGTCCTGGTGAGCCCCAAGGTCAGAAATGAAACTGAAAGGCCTCGGTCACATGCTACTTCCAGGCGTCCAGGCAGGGCAGCAGGAGGAAATGCTCATGACGTGCCAGGTCTCCCCATCGGACACCACCGAGGTCTGGTAGGACAGCAGCTGCATGCCTGCCTCTGCCAGAAGCCCAATCATGGTAGGCAGCATGGCAGGGTTGGAGGGCTGAGCCCGGAAAAGGAGCAGGGGCAGACCCCTGCAGAGGCACTTCTGGTCTGAAGGAGCTCTGTTGAGTGCCTGCAGCACAGGTGTGGTGCCCTGGACAAAGCCCACAGCCTGGTAGGGGGCACCTGCCAGAGCCATGCTCAGGAGGCCTTCCCTGCATCCTTGCTCTCCTGGCACAGTGGGGTTATGGGAGGTGGTTACATTAAGGCCAGCCTCCTTCACCAGCAGCTTGGCATTCACCAAGTTCACATCCGCATGATTAGAAGCATCTTTGAGGAGGCCAGTTCCCAGTTTCTTCAGGGATAAGCCCTGCGTTACCACCTGGATGGTCACTTTGGGGGACCCTGCCCAGACTTGCATCAGTCTTCAGAGCTTTTGCCAGACCGATCCAAGGTTTTGTGTACGGAGAAAAGGCGCTGGTAAGGGCCTGGGCATTCACGGCCCCCGCGAGGGCTCTCCCCTTCACCATGTCCACGAACTAAACAGTGATCTCCTCCCCACAGCGGCTCTGGGCCTCCTTAGAGCTGGCGTCCAGGTGGGGGCAGCTGATGACGTTCTCGTGTCATCAAGGCACAGTCCCAAGGCGACTCCTCCATTAACACGTCCAGCACTGCGCCCGCACACTGCCCCGACTGCAGGGCCCGGAGCAGGGCGCCCTCATCCACAATCCCTCCATGGGTGCAGTTCACCACGCGCATGCCCTTCTTGCACAGGGCGAAGGGGCTGTCATTCAGCAGGCCTGTCGTGGAGGACAGGAAAGGGGTGTGCACAGTGATGAAGTCACAGAGGGGTCAGCTCTCCTCTAGGGGCAGCTGCTGAACGCCGAAGGAGGCCGAGACCTCTGGTGAGATGATGAGGTCGTACCCTACAGTCTTCATCCCGAAGGACTGGATCCGGAAGGCCACCTCTCTCCCGATCCTTCCCAGGCCAAGAATTCCCAGGGTCTTTCCATTCAACTCAGTTCCCATGAACTTCTTTCGGTCCCATTTGCCATCCTTCATCGAAGCTGTCGCCTGGGGAAGCTGCCTGGCCAGACACATGATCATCCCACAGGTGAGCTCCACAGCAATAAGACTGTTCCCATTGGGAGTGTTCATGACCAGGACGCCCTTCCTCGTGGCAGCCTCCAGATCCACGTTGTCCACACTGGTGCCGGCCCTGCCCACCACCTGGAGCTCCTCTGCTGCATTGATGACATGTGCGGTCACCTTGGTGGCTGAGCGGACAATAGGGCCTTCGCAGTCCCGCAGCTCGGCTATCAGCTCCTCTTTGCTCAGGTTCTGCTTCTCCACCACCTGCAGCCTTCCATCTTGCAGGATCTTCTGGCAGCAAAGGTCCAGGCTGTCACTGATGAGCACTTTCTGTAGATTTGTGAAGGCCATTGCTGGAGTTGGCCTCGGGATCAACCCCTCTCTCTGGAAACACCTCTAAGCCCCTAGATTTGGTTCTGATTAGTCAGTTTCTATGCCAGTCAGCATCAAAAGCTCTGCCTCCTAGGCAGCCATTGGCTCCTCACACTTCACCCAGATTTGGTTCTGATTGGTCAGTTTCTATGCCAGTCAGCGTCTCTGGGTCTATCAACAGGGCCTGATCAGAAAGGCGGGTTGATCAGCAGCCCTGGTGGAGGCCTGGAGAGAAATGGAGGCGCGGCTGCTGACCAGACTGCAAGAGAAAGAGAGAGGTAAGTGCTGGTCAAAAGCTGCCACAGAGGCAATGGATCAGTCCCTGCTTCTCTCTTCAGGCCTCTCTCTGGCCCTGATTCGCAGTCCCCTCAGCAGTCAGTGCTGGGGCACTGCACCTGCAGCCGAAGCAATCACCGCTGGGTTGCCATGGCAACCCAGCTCTGACTTCTGGTCTGGTCGAGCTTCGGTCGTAACAGTTGTTACACCCTGGCTCTTTATTATAGAGATAGTCTCTTATTCTGTAAAATAACTGTTTTAGTTTGAATAATAGAAAAAGATAAAAACTTAGCTATCTGACCTTGCAAGCTAGCCATCTGATGTAACAGACTAATACTGATAGTAAGTCCCATATTCTTATGCCAAGTGTTGATTCATTACATTTTCAAGGTTACAAACTGTTTGTAACAATAACCTACACAGAGCTCTTTATGAAATCTGCAAAGAAACTTGAAAGGTATAAATGTGGGAAACTTCCTGTATGCTTTTGCTCAGAAATTTGGGAAACACCTCCCTCTAGGCCATGCAAATAAAGATGACTCCTAACTAATTGGCTCATTAAGGCGTCTTATCTAGCTCGCTGATTTGCAATACAACAAAAGACCTTTCAGTGTCTCTATGTGCAGGGAATTGTTTTCACACCAGCTTCACACGAGGGCACCAGACTGTCCACCAGTAGTGCAAGGGTCCCTCTTAATTGGACCCACCTCCACACAGAGAACTGCACACACACTTCCTAGCTCTGCCTGTTCAGTGAGCCCAGCAATGACACCCTAGTAGCAATGAATGCACCTAACACTCAGAACTTGGTTTGCAAATTACATTCTCTACTGAAAGAGCTCCGTGGAAAATGACTGATTCCAGGGCGAGAGCAGGACAAGTATTAGATGAGTCAGGAATATATTGCTGGGCCAGAAAGCAAGGAAGTGCTCACAGAATGATGGGGACATGTCATCTGGCCATAGAAGCCAGCTTGAAGGTGGTCTACCTCATTGGTCACATCTAAAACAATCTGAGCACCCAAATAAGAATGACAGTAACACTGCCACGGGCCTCTTCTGTGCTAGGCCCTGGGCTTGGGCTGCTAACAAGCTAAAAGAAGCTCAGGCAAATACATTGACTGATGTGCTGTAAGTTTCAAAGGTCTCAAGGCTGCATACAAATACAAAATGACCCCCGGGAGCTCTGCACTGGAACAGGCCACACAGACCACACTAACAGACCGAGTTTCTGGCCAGGACCAGTGCACTTCCACATGAGCACCACAAGCCACTGCACGCTGCCACACCCTGCGTGCCGCTCAAATCCTTGAGTTTTGCTGTTAATGTTTCCTGGTTTCCTCTGAGTCATCTCCTGTCATGACTCCATTAGAATTTCTCATTCTTTATAACCACAGCAATTCTTTTCTCACAGTAAAGTGTTTAAAATCCTGCAATTAACAAAATATGAAACATAAGTGGCTAATAACTATCTGTAAGATTCTCATTGTCATTAGTAAAGCAGAAATCACAAATTAAGACCATAAAGGAATGCCATTTCACACTTACCAGGTTAGCAAAAGTTAAAAGAAAACAAGTAGCTACTGGGCAGTGGAGGGGTGGCATGCCCTCACTCGCCCTGATGGGGGTTAACTGGCACACTCACTCTGGAAAAGTCTGCCGTAGCATGATGAGGAAGGCAACCCTCCAAGGAGCCTTCAACTCAGCAGTGTTACTTCAAGGTGCATCTGCCAGAGCAGTAGCCTACAAACTTCGATTACGTTACATCACAAAATAAACATTCACATACACAAACACAATTTTATGAAACAATATATACCCTTAATACATATTATGCATTCTGGTAGATTGTATTCTATCCTGACCATGACCCACCAAATGGTGATGTCACAGTCCACAGCGTGAACAACATGCTTTAGAGAAACTCTGGCATGAAGGCCCCAGGAAATAGGTACAAAAACATCTGCAGCAATGTCATTAAGCTATAATCTATAGAGACAGAAAACAAATCAGTGGCTACCTAGAGTGAGAGTACAAGCAAAGCTTCATTGCAAATGGTCGCAAGGGAACTTTGGGGATAACAGAAATGTTCTAACACAAGATTGTGGGGATACATTAACTAAAATAAGTTATATAAATCACAATATCTACTTAAAACAGGTCAATGTCACAGAATGCAAACTAAATTTTGATAAAGCTATTAAAAACTTTAAACAACTTAGCAACCCAAATGTCTGTCAACATTGGAAGATTTTTTACTGCTATGTAATATTCCATTACATGTCAAATTGTGGTGTATTTGTATAATGGAGTACTACAGATCAAATCAAAGGGATGAATAGTTCATCATCAAAAAATAATGCATTATGTTCATTAATAATGCTACAGTTCATCATCAAAAAATAATGCATTATGTTCATTAATAATGCTACAGTTCATCATCAAAAAATAATGCATTGCCCTGACCGGTTTGGCTCAGTGGATAGAGCGTCGGCCTGCAGACTCAGGGGTCCCAGGTTCGATTCCGGTCAAGGGCATGTACCTTGGTTGCGGGCGCGTCCCCAGTGGGGGGTGTGCAAGAGGCAGCTGATCGATGTTTCTCTCTCATCGATGTTTTTAACTCTCTGTCCCTCTCCCTTCCTCTCTGTAAAAAATCAATAAAATATATTTAAGAGAAAAAATAAAAATAAAAAAATAATGCATTATGCAAGGAATAAAAATAGAGCAAGTGACAAGTCATAGAAATATATAACCTACTTCTACTTTTAGATACATAAAGATGTTTTAAAAGGTAAAACGAAACAACCCTGTTCAGGAAAAATTGTACATAGCAGGTAAAATAGCCCTAAGACAGCGGCCCCCTGCTGTAGGCAGGGGGAGATGCAACTGGAGAGGGACACAGCCCCCAAGGTTCTGGCAACTCTGTCTCATGGGATGGGTGGTGATTACAAAGACACAACTAGAGATAAGGAAGTTTTCAACAGAGCAAGTCTACCTGTACACGGTCCTCACACTCTCCCTTACCCAACAGCCCCCTTTCCACCCTTCCATGACAAAGGTCACCCTACTCTAACCACTAAGTCATTTTTAGGTGCCAGAAAGAATTCTTGTTCTTGTTCCTTCTGAGAAGACTTATCTTTGAAGATGTATTTTTATCATATACTTGTGCAGGTAGGTATTCATTACAGAACAACTAGAGGCCCGATGCACGAAATTAATGCATGGGTACGGTCCCTAGGCCTGGCCGGCAATCAGGGCCAATCTGTGGGTCGACTGGTGGGGCAATCGGGGTCCCCCTGCTGGCACCTGCCTTGGCCAGCCTGGAGCTGCCTACTCACCGGTCCCGCCACCTGCCCCAGTCGTCTTCCTCTGTGGGAGACAACTTGCAGGTGACTGGGGGCCCCCGCTGGCACCCACCTTGGCTGGCCTAGGGCCTGCGGGCTGGGGGCAGCTCCTACATTGAGTGTCTGCCCTCTGGTGGTGAGTGCACATCATAGCGACCGGTTGTTCCGCCACTTGGTCGATTTGCATATTAGGTTTTTATTATATAGGACATTGGGGAAAATGTCTTCTTAGAAATAAAATAATCAAGGCCATGGGCGCCTTCTGGGGCCACAGGAGTTGACCACTAGGCTTTGGCAGTAGAGGGTGGATAGGATGACTCCCCATGTAGGACCAGCCCAGTAAAGGTGGGCACTCACTCCCAGAAAGGAGGGGCGTGGACTCTGGAGCCAAGCCAGCCTGGATTAGCACCCTCACCTGGCCACTCCCTGCATGCCCTGGACAGTGGTTGTTTCCCACATCTGTGAAGTGGCAGAACCCCACCCAGCTCACAGGGGACAGAGGGTGCACGAGATGGCAGCAATTTTGCTCAGGACCTGACCTGTGTATCTGCCTGGGAAGAACCTACCTGATCCACTTCCCCTGACCCCAGGAGGAGCCACTCCCCAAGAGGCTGCAAGGAAGGGGACAGCTACCTCAGCACACTGGACTTTGGCGATGTAGCCATTGTTCTGCAGCTCCATCCAGTTGGCTTCATAGAGCTTGGGCCCGATCAGAAAATTTAAGTCAACAATTTTGTCATCTTCCCGGACCAGGGTTGCGGTCAAACCCAGCTTGCAGTGGGCCTGCACAATGGTGAGCACCCGTCGAAACATCTTGGCTGGAGAAACAATCGGTAATTCACATGGTCACTTTTGTAAATGCTCAAGTACCACATACAGCTTTGTGACTTCACATTGGCCTGTGATATACATCGCTGACCCCGGGTTCCTGGACCATAGGAGCCTGTCTGAATAGGAATAACCATGTGGGACTCACAATCACCACAGCCAGAACTCTAAAAAGAAGGGGAACAGGAGAGCAAGGGAGCAGCTGCCAGGAAGCTCCATGCGAGCGATCCAGCACTGCCTACTTGAGAGCACCAGTGGCAATTCAAAGTGGAAATTACAACACTGAACATGCCACTGAGCTCTGAATTAGCCAAAGAATTTGCCACCCTGAGACTTGCACTGAGGTTACCAGTTGGGCACATGGAGACTAGAGGAACCAAGGGAGCCAGACCTACATGGCTTCCCATCATCTCCCCAGAAACCAAGGAGAGAGCAGGGGGACGAGCCAGGTTTAGGAAGCTCTCTTCTCCACAGCCTTCCCAACCAGCTGGCAGAGCAGCAACTTCCCGTCTTTCTTTCTTTTGAATGTTGTATCTTTCTGTTTTATCAAATTAAATAAAATAAACACATAAAAGGGTATGAGGTTTACTTTTAAAGACCCAATTTACGGGTTTCCATGGGCTCACCTTTTTCAAATTCTAATAGTTGGCCCTTGAACACCACAAGTTTAAAACGCGTGGGTCCATGACACCACTATATTTTCTATCTGAGGTGGGGAATCTCACCGAGTATGCTGAGGACCAGCTTAAGTTATACAGAGGTTTTTTTGATTCACGAGGACTGGTGCCTCTAAACCCCGAGTTGTTCAAGGGTCAACTGTACTCTGAAGGAAAGTTAAAATGCTCATCTTACCACAGTTAAAGGTAAAACCTGATAATGATCTGAGGAATTCGAGGTCAGACTGCACCGAAACACGAACCAAAACCTAACAGTGAAATAGCAGAGGGCTGTCCAACCCCAGGCAAACAACAAGATCTTACAGAGTTCCACATACTGCAGCATAACGTGGATCACACACACACACACACACACACACACACACACACACACGAAACAAACAAAAAAAGAGTCTGGGGTAACTCCAAAAGAATAGCCAAGAACTCCAGATCAGGTTCCCCACATCAGGACATGGTTGCCACAGCAAAGGAGGCACCAACCTAACATGGGCCCCAGGAGGCAGCACTATAGATGGCCCAGGGATTACCGGCTTCAGGGACGCACGAGTTGGACCCTGCTGGGTACTCGAGCCCCAACACGCCCTTCCTGGAGCATTTGTCTGCAAACCAGTGACATGGCTGCAGCATCTCGGACAGCCTGTGACAGCTGCCCCAGAGAAGAACTCCCAGCTGCTGAAGCACAAGGCTGGTAAATGTTTACACAGGTACACACCTGCAGAGCCATCCAGGTCAAGATCTGAGTGACCTTAGCACCCAAAGCCTCTCCTCTGACCGCCGGTCTACACCCTCAAGGCTCTCCCTCAAGGCACCAAGGCTCTGGCTTGTCATCAGGATGTCTGAATTTCAGATAAACGGAGTCACAGCAGGTGCTTCTTGTGCATGGCCTGTTTCACTGCACATTATGTCACAGTTGTTCTTTGACATTTACTTGTGTGATTCTTTGTGTCGTGCCAAGCACAGTGCCTGCCCCTTAAAAGGTTCTCAATAAATACTTGAAATTGGCACAGTGCCTCCCATACAGTAACCACTTAATATATACAAATACTGTATATATTAAGAATTTCTTATTCATATAATGGCCTAACAGGGCTCCTTTTGGAAGATCTGTAAAAGAGCACAGCCTAACAGTCAAGAAACTCCAATTTGCTACAATTCCCTTATTTAACATTTGCTCTCGGCTCTGCTGAGGGCCTGACCTCAAAACTCTTTAGAGCTGTTTGGTTTCACTCTTCTACCCAACTAACCACAGGAAAGACAGAGCCAGGGGAGCATGGACTGTGTGGGGTACACAGCACAGCCTCATCTCCACAGAGCCCATCTCAAGCCTGGCTGCCATCCTCTGGGACCTGGGACCCATGTGAAAGAGGAACACGAACATACTAAATCCATATTCAGGCAGAAAGCCTCAAGCCTTCCTAAGTTTCAAATGCAGATGATATAATTATACCATCAATTTCCAATCCAATCTGACCAAATAACTACCATCTTCCAAATTTTTTTTTAGTTTCGTTTGTAAGTTATCACACATTTTTTTTTTTGTTTTTGTTTTTTTTTTAATATATTTTATTGATATTTCACAGAGAGAAAGGGAGAGGGATAGAGAGCTAGAAACATCGATGAGAGAGAGACATCGATCAGCTGCCTCCTGCACACCCCCCACTGGGGATGTGCCCGCAACCAAGGTACATGCCCTTGACCGGAATCGAACCCGGGACCCTTCAGTCCACAGGCCGACGCTCTATCCACTGAGCCAAACCGGTTTTGGCAGTTATCACACATTTTAACACATGTATAGATTTGTGTAACCACCACAATCTGCATACAGACCAATCCATCACCCCAAAAATCCTCCCTTGTGCCCTCCCTTGATAGTCACCTCTGCCCCCACACCGCCCCAGCACACACTGATCTGTCCCCATCGCCAAAGTTCTCTTTCAAGAATGTCCTAGCGAGTTATATTCCACAGGACTGCTGGGGACTGGCGGACCAGGTTCCCCTGGCTGAGCAGCCTCTACCACCACTGAAATCTCTCCCAGGGCAGCCGGCTCTACCACAGAGACCATGCCATCCTGAAGGGGAGAGTGGCTGTGACTGGGAACCCAGCCTCACCTCCACCTGGGGAGACTTCAGATACCTCCCGGGACCCTACAGACACAACGCCAGGGACCAGCTGCCTCAGCTGCAAACCCACAAACACTGAGACTCCAGCTTCCCCGGCTGCGGGCTCCTAAAGTTTGTCCACAAGAGAAGGTGGCAGCTGAATAAGCGGATGGGTCCTTTGCCTTGTCACAGAGCAGATAGAAGAAACAGCTGAATCAAATAACATCCACCCGGAATTGGCGAATTAAACACAGCTGGCAAGACAATCTGTGGACGGAAAGGTCAGAGGTCGCCTGAAGAGAGATGGGCTCGGGGATCTGGGCTGGAGGGAGAAACGCATGCAGCCGGGACTAGAGTCTCGGAGGGACACTGCACTATACCAAATCCACGTCCCTTGCGGTCAGTGTAGCTCTCATGTGGAAGGGGGTCCACAGGGCTGCTGGCAGCAGGGGACTCTAGATCTAAGCCCACAGCCAAGGGAGGCTGCACCCAGAAAGGCAGCCTGAAGCTCTGCACTGGCCACACAGTGCCGGGGGGATGAGACGCGCAGCGGCGCTGTTGCTCTGTCTTTATATTTTCCTAGTTGATACTCGCTAAACCCAGTGCATAGGATCTTTCAATTACACTCACTCACTGAGGCTGCAATGCAGGGAAAGGTGGTTTTATGGAAACTAGGGAGCAAAATAGGGAGAGACAATCAGGAAACCAGCTCTGGGATAGTCCATCCCTCCAACCCTGAACAGACATTTTTCTCCTGAAGACCAAGCCCCTCCTAGCAGTGCAGCCTCACCCAGTCTTGAGCTCGGCAGGGAAACAAAGATTCGAAATACCCCCAGGGAGCTCTAAGGGACTGGGTTGAGGGGCCATTTGGTACAGGAAACTAATATAAAAACACTGCTATCTAAAGGCCATGTCAGAAATAGACGCTTGTGTAAATACGACTGAAAGCAGGCAAATAAACAAAGCTGGCAGATTGGTCCCTCCTGGCTGACACCAAGGCTGTGGAGACAGACACAGAGGAGCGGTGGATCACTGGGAACTTCAACACGGTGCTGACTACCTGACAGGAAACTGAGACGTGGCAGGAAGAACAGTAGAAAGGGGTCTTAAACCAGCACCCAGGGGACATTAAAACTCAGCTAAAGCGAACGAAAATCACTACTTCACTTTATTTTAACTTAAACTAAAAATTTTTCCCTTCTATTTTTTATTACTTTTATTTATTATTTTTCTAACCTGTCTTTTTTTAATTTTTTTGGATTAGTGTTCTACATTCTATTTTTTTATCATTATTTTACTCTATCTCATTCTTTCCTTTATGCCAATCTTTCTTACTTACTTCACCCTTTTTCACCCTATTTCTCTTCTCGTTCCTGCTTCAGTTTTTCTCTCCATTCTTTTTACTCTTTAATAATTGATTTTCTTTATCTGCTTTATTGACGCATTACTATTAGTCTCTGTTGGCCTACTCATATATCTAATTTCCTCTCCTGCATCAAGTCCATGCAGCCTTCTCTTTTCTCCTTTTTCACTAGCCAATTTTTTTCTCTTGTTGTGGTTGACTGTTTCAGTTTTTTTGTTTTTTAACTTTATGCTTTTGTTTTCCTCTCCTCACTTGTTCTCTTCTTCTAATAGCTTAATTACTTTCACTCACCAAACTCAGGCCTATCTGTTCTCTACTCTATTCTCCTTTTCCAAAAAGAGATAAATATGTAAATAGATCAAAGAAAGCAGACAATTTTTTTAATATATATAAATTTCCTTTTATATATTTTTAATAAATACAAGTATATTTTTAATTTTTTTTTTTTTTAATTTTATTGAGTATTTTGTTTTTCACTTTTCTTATACACTCTTTCTCCTTCTACCTCCTCTATACTGAATCATGGTTATTCCCCCATTCATTCAATTCCTGACCTTACCTTTTGGAAATAAGCTCTGCCTCTTCAGATTCAGCTCCCCTCCTTTTTTTCTGGGTGTTTATTGTTTGCATTTTTTGGTTTAGTTGATGGTTTTGTGGAGTTTACTCCCCATATATGTATATTTCTTTCCCCTTCTTTTTGTTTCTTTTCCTTTTCTCTCTTACCTTTTTTCCTTGTCTCAGTATCATTTTTGTGCTCTTTTCTCTCCCCTAATTCTCTTTCCTCTAGTGGTCACCTTTATTTGGGGTTATTGGTATGGTGAATACATTCGTGTTTTGTTCCCTCTGTGTCATGTCTTATCGAGTTGTATTTTGTGCCTTTTGGTCAACCGGGTAGAGTGAAAAACATAACCAGACACCCTGAGAGGAGCAAAAATGGGGAGACAAAGAAATAGCCCCCATACGAAAGAAAAGGAGGACTCACCAGAAAAGGAAGTAACCAACATGGAGGCAAGCAATTTGTCAGAAAAAGAATTGAGCAATGGTCATAACGTCGCTGAAAAGGATGGAAGACAAATTCAACAACATGTGTAAGAACCAAGAAGAAATGAAGAATGACATCACTGCAATAAAGGACACAATAGAAACCATCAACAGTAGACTAGAAGAAGCAGAGGCCAGCATCAGCAAGCTAGAAGGTAAAGTAGAATAAAACACCAAAGCAGAGCAGCAACTGGAAAAAAACAACTTAAAAAATAAGAGGAGAGCCTAAGGGAGCTTTGGGACAACACAAAACGAAACAACATCCACATAATACGGGTGCCAGAGGGAGAGAAATCTGAGCAAGGAATAGAAAACCTGTTTGAAGAAATAATGACAGAAAACTTCCCTGGTATCAGGAAGAAAAAAACTCACGGAAGTCCAAGAAGCTCAGAGAGTCCCAAACAAGATGAATCCCAAAAGATCAACACCAAGACATAATATAATTAAACTAGTGGCCCGGTGCATGAAATTCGTGCACATTAACAGGGGATTAATTAGAGGAAATAATTTAATATTATTTAAAGGGCTATTTGCCCTTTCTCTATAATAGAAGTGTCAGAGATGAAAGAAAATTAGTAAAATGTATATGAAAACCTTCCTCCTGTCAGAGTCTGGGGCGCACCACGGGACTCAGAGTCAAGTCCCTGCCCACCCATGTGCACCTCAAAATCGTGTGAGACCCAGACCCAGCCGGCCCCCACCCCTATTGGGCTAGATCCAGACCTGGCCAGTTCCACCCTTGTCAAGCCCCACTGGGCAGGGGAAGTAGCCTCAGGTCCCCTGGCCCAGTGCCAGGACAGGGGGCGTGGCCTGAGGTCCCCCAGACAGACTGGGGTGGGGGGCGTGCCTTGAGGTCCCCCGTCAAGCCCCGCCAGGTGAAGGACATGGCCTGAGATCCCCTGTCAAGCCCTACTGGGTGGGGGGCATGGCCTGAGGTCCCCCGTCAAGCCACACGAGGTGGGGGGGAGCACAGCCTCAGGTCCCCTGTCAAGCCCCACTGGGCAGGAGGCATGGCCTGAGTTCCCCCGACCCAGCACTGGGGGTGCAGCTAGAGGGTGCGGCCTGTGGTCCCCCGGCCTACTGCTGGGTGGGGGGCGTGGCCTGAAGTCTCCTGTCAAGCCCCACCTGGTGGGGGGCACAGCTTGATGTCCCCCAGCCTGGCGCTGGGTCGGGGGGAGCAGCCTGAGGTCCCCTAGCCCAGCACCAGGACGGGAAGCGCACCTTGAGGTCCCCCATTAAGCCCCACCAGGCGGCAGGTATGGCCTCAGGTCCCCCAGCCTGACGCCAGGGCAGGGGGTGCAGCCTGAGGTCCCCTGTCAAGCCCTGCCAGGTGGGGGATGCAGCCTGAGGTCCCCTGTCAAGCCCTACTGGGGCGGGAGAGGGTGTAGCCTCAGGTCCCTGCTGATTGCTCATTAAGGCTCCTTATGGGAACTTGTGTTCAGATGTGGGTGCAGCCATCTTTGTGACGGAGTGATGGTCAATTAGCATATTCCCTCTTTATTAGATAGGATTGGCAAACACCAACTACAAAGTAAGAATCTTAAAGGCTGCCAGAGAGAGACAGAAAATAGCCTATTAAGTTATATCAGACTATCAACTGATTTCTCAACAGAAACACATCAGGCCAGAAGGGAATGGAATGAAATATACAAAGACATGCAAAACAAAGGACTGAATCCAAGAATACTATACCCAGCAAGGCTATCATTCAAAATTGAAGATGAAATCAGAAGCTTCACAAACAAAAAAAGGGCTAAGGGAGTTGATTACGACCAAACCAGCAATGCAAAAAATGCTAAAGGGTCTGCTATAAAAAGAATAGAAAGGAAAGAAGGAACACAGGTTTAATGAATAAAAATGGTGACAAACAAGTACCTATCAATTATAATCTTAAATGTAAATGGATTAAATGCTATAATCAAAACACATAGGGTAGCTGAATGGATAAGAAAACATGACCCCCAGAACCAAGATGGCAGCCGATGGGACGGCAGGCTGCAAGAGAGTGTGTGAGTGAGAGAAGGAAAGGAGAGTGCGTGGACATGTGGGGAGTGTCTGTATTTGTGAGTGAGGGACAGCTATATTCCAAGGAACTGTTGGGGACTGGCAGACCGGGCCCCTGACCGGGCAGCCTCTATTGCGGCTGAAATCTCTCCTGGAGTGTCAGGCTCTGCCGCAGAGGCTGCACCATCTTGAAGGGGAGACCGGCTGGGATCGGCAGACTGGCTGTGATCGGAACCCCAGCCTTACCTTCAACCAGGGAGTCCCTGGATACCTCCCGGGACCTTACAACCACAATGCCCAGGGACTAGCTACCTCAGCTGCGAACCCACAAAAACCAGAACTCCAACCTCCCCGACCACAGGCACCTGGGAGCTCTGCTCAGGGGGAGACAAAGCAGTGCAGAAAACACAGAGAGGCCCTGCACCTCCTCAGAGCAGAGAGAAGCAACAGCTGAATCAAATAACATCCAACTGGAACTGGTGAATTAAACACAGCTGGTGAAGCAATCCACGGAGGGAAAGGTCAGATATTGCCTAGAGCAGTGGTCGGCAAACTCATTAGTCGACAGAGCCAAATATCAACAGTACAACGATTGAAATTTCTTTTGAGAGCCAATTTTTTAAACTTAAACTTCTTCTAACGCCACTTCTTCAAAATAGACTCGCCCAGGCCGTAGTATTTTGTGGAAGAGCCACACTCAAGGGGCCAAAGAGCCGCATGTGGCTCGAGAGCCGCAGTTTGCCGACCACGGGCCTAGAGAAAAATGAGATTTGGGATCCAGGCTGGAGGGAGAAACATGTGCAGCAGGAATTAGAGTCTCAGAGGAAGACTGAGCCCCACAAAATCCGGGGCCATTGAGGTCAATGTAGCCCTTGAATGTGGAAGGGGGTCCACAGGGCTGCTGCCAGAAGGGGATATCTAGAAATCAACCCACAGTTGAACTGGGCCCAGAAAGGCAGCCTGATGTTCTGTAATGGCTGCACAGAGCCAGGGGAAAAAGACATGCACAGAGCCAGGGAGAAAATATGCGCGGAGCCGAAGGAAAAGACGCGCCAAGAGACACGCGCAGAGCCAGGGGGAAAAGTCACGAGCAGGGCCAGGGGAAAAAGACTCGAGGCTGCACACCTCCTCTGGCTTTTTTTTTCTTTAAATCCTTACTTTTGCTTGCTAAGTCCAGTACACAGGATCTTCCAATTAAAAATACTCAACCAGACTGCAGGGGTAAGTTGTTTTTGAAGAAACTGGGGATCAGAGTGGGGAGAGACGAACAGAAAACCAGCTCTGGGGTAGTCCGTCCCTCCAACTCAGTATTAAGTGAGGCAAGAAAAGGAAAATCTGAATAATGGCTAGAGAGGCCTTTTAGCCCTGGATATTAATATAGAAACACTGCCACCCAGGGGTTATATCAGAAATTGTGTAAATACAACAGAAGGCTGGCTGAGAACCAAAGAGAGCAGAGAGATCCTGCCTGCTTGAAAACAGGGTTGTGGCTTATGACACAGAGGAGCGGTGGACCACAGGGAATTGTGCTGACTGCCGGAAAGAAAATAGACATGCCAAGCAGAACAGGAGGAAGTGAATGACCTTCACTACTTCACATTATTTTTACCTTTTACTTAAGAAACTAAACTCTTGCCGAAACCGGTTTGGCTCAGTGGATAGAGCGTCGGCCTGTGGACTGGAGGGTCCCGGGTTCGATTCCGGTCAAGGGCATGTACCTTGGTTGCGGGCACATCCCCAGTGGGAGGTGTGCAGGAGGCAGCTGATCGATGTTTCTCTCTCATCGATGTTTCTAGCTCTCTATCCCTCTCCCTTCCTCTCTGCAAAATATCAATAAAATATATTTAAAAAAAAAAAAAAAAAGAAACTAAACTCTTTTTTCTCTCACTTGAATTTACCTTGTTTATTATTACATTTTTATTTGTAACTATTATTACTACTATTTTTTTACCCTTTTTTAAAGTTTTATTTTATTTTTCCTTTATTTTTATTTTGGGATTAGTATTCTACATTCCATTTTTATTTTCCCTGTAGCATTATTTTACTCTATCTCAGTTTTTTCTTTATGCCAACACTCTCTTCCTCACTTTTCCCCATTTTTGTCATTTCTCTTACTCTGTTCCTGCTTTAGTTTTTCTCTATCCTTTTTACTCCATGTTAAAAATTGATCTTATTCATATATTCAATTTCCTCTCCCCTGCTCCAAGCCCATACACACTTCTCTCTTCTTCTTCACTATCCAAATTTTTTTTGCCTTTTTCTGTCTGTCTGTTGTTTGTTTGATTGTTGCTTAGTTTGTTTTTGTTGTTTTTTTTCTTTTTTTTTTTGCTTGTTTTTCCTCTCCTCACCTGTTCTCTTCTTCTACTAATGGCTTAACTAATTCCAATCACCAAATCAGGCCTATCTACTCTCTATTCTCCTTTTCCCATAGCAAATGAATATATAGATAAAGGAGGAGAAAATTAATATATATTTATTTTATATAAATATTTTAATATATATATATTTCTTTTTTTGTATTTTGTTTTTTACTTTTCTTCTTATACACTCATTCTCTTTCTACCTCCTCTACACTGAATTGTGGCTATTTCCCCATTCATTCAATTCCTTGACCTTACCTTTGGGAAATAAGCTCTGCCTCCTCACAGATTCATCTGGGTGTTTCTAGTTTGGATGTTCGTTGTTTGCATTTTTGGGATTAGTTGTGGTTTTATTAGAGTTTTCTCCCCATATACATATATTTTTCCCCCTTTTTCTTCTTTCTTTTCTCTCTTATATTTTATTCTTTTCTCAATATCATTTTGCACTCTTTTATATTCCCTAATTCTCTTTTCTCTGGTGGTCACCTTTATTTGGGGGTATTAGTATCATGAATACATTTGTACTTGGTGCCCTGTGCATTGTGTCTTGTGTTGTATTTTGTGCCTATAAGTCAACACAGGAGAGCGAGAGCTACATAACCAGACACCCAGACAGGAGCGATCATGGGGAGACAAAGACACAGCCCGCATATGAAAAAAGGGAGGAATCAGAATAAACTGGTGAATAGAATAGAATCAGGGGCATAGAAAGGAAGTGGACTGACAATTCTCGGGGAGAAAGGAGTGTGGGGGGTGCGGGAAGAGACTGGACAAAAATCGTATACCTATGGATGAAGACAGTGGGGGATTGAGGGTAAGGGCAGAGGGTGGGGTGGGAACCGGGTGGAGGGGAGCTATGGGGGGAAAAAAGAGGAACAAGTGTAATAATCTGAACAATAAAGATTTATTAAATAAAATTTTTAAAAAATTAAGATACGTAGGAATAAACTTAACTAAGGACGTAAAAGACCAATACTCAGAAAACTACAGGACACACACTCAAAAAAGAGATAGAGGAAGACATAAACAAATGGAAGAACATACCATGTTCATGGGCTGGTAGAATCAACATCATTAAAATGTTCATACTACCCAAAGCAATCTACAGATTCAATGCAATCCCCATTAAAATACCAACGGTATATTTCAAAGATCTAGAACAAACTCTCCAAAAATTCATCTGGAATTAAAAAAGACCCCAAATAGCCACAGCAATCCTGAGAAAGAACAAAGTTAGAGGGATCACAATACCAGATATCAAGCTGTATTACAAAGCCACGGTTCTCAAACCTGCCTGGTACTGGCACAAGAACAGACATATAGACCAATGGAACAGAACAGAGTACCCAAAAATCAACCCATTATGCTCAATTAATATTTGACAAAGGAGGCAAGAGCATACAATGGAGTCAAGACAGTCTCTTCAATAAATGGTGCTGAGAAATTTGGTCAGATACATGCAAAAAAATGAAACTAGACCACCAACTTACACCATACACAAAAAGAAACTCCAAATGGCTAAAGGACTTACATGTAAGACGGGAAACCATAAAATCCTACAAGACTCCATAGGCAGCAAAATAGCAGACATATGTCGTAGTATCTTTACAGACACAACTCCTAGGGCAATGGAGACTAAGGAGAAAATAAACAAATGGGACTACATCAAAATAAAAAGCTTTTGCACAACAAAAGAAACCATCAACAAAACAACAAGAAAGCCCAATGCATGGGAGAACATATTTGCCAATGATATTTCCAGTAAGGGTTTGATCTCCAAAATTTACAGAGAACTCATACAACTTAACAAAAGGAAGATAAACGATCCAATCAAAAAATGGGCAAGGCACCTAGACACTTTTCGAAAGAGGACATACAGAAGGCCGAGAGACATATGAAAACATGCTCAAAGTCACTAATCATCTGAGAGATGCAAATCAAAACAACAATGAGGTACCATCTCACATCTGTCAGAATGGCTATCATCAACAAATCAACAAACGACAGGTGCTGGCGAGGATGCAGAGAAAAAGGAACCCTCTTGCACTGCTGGTGGGAATGCAGACTTATGTAGCCACTGTGGACGACAGTATGGAGTTTCCTCAGAAAGTTAAAAATGGAACTCCCATTTGACCCAGTAATCCCACTTCTAGGACTATCTCCCATATCTCCCAAAGAAACACCAATCAGAAAGGATATATGCACCCCTATGTTCATAGCAGCACAATTTACAATAGCTAAGATTTGGAAACAACCTAAGTGCCCATCAGCAGATGAGTGGATTAAAAAACTGTGGTACATCTACACAATGGAGCACTATGCCACTATAAAGAAGAAGGAACTTTTACCATTTGCAACAGCATGGATGGACCTGGAGAGCATTATGCTAAGTGAAATAAGCCAGTCAGAGAAAGATAAATATCACATGATCTCACTCATACATGGGATATAATGATGAACATAAACTGATGAACAAAAATAGATCCAGAGACAAGGGGCGGGGAGGGCGGGGCGGTTAGAGATCAACCAAAGGACTTGTATGCATGCAATTAGCATAACGAATGGACACAGACACGGGGGCAGTAGGACCTGCCCTCGGGGGTGGGAGTGATGGGGGCACGGGGGGGGGGGGGGGGGGGGTCAATCAGGGAAAAAGGAGACAAATGTAATACTTTAAACAAAAACAAACAAACAAAAAAGAATGTCCTAGCACAGGCATGGCACACTATGTAACCTGAGACAGGCCAAGATCCAGCTGCCTAAGATCCGGCCAGGTTGTCACATGCAGCAACAGTGTGGCCCTCTTCACTGCGGAGCAGTGTCCAGGGACTGACTGATGCATGAGTCTGTCTCTCTAGTCTCCTGATGAACATGCCGGTTGTTCTGGAGACTATGACTAGAGCAGGAATGAACATTCACAGACAGGTTTTTGTGTGAAGTTACATCTTCATTTTTCTGGGACAGACACCGCGGTGGGACCGCGAGCCATGTGGTAACTAATACCCTGCCCCACTCTTCCAGGGACTGCACTTTGCACTTCCTCTGGCAATGCATGGCAGCTGCAGTTGCTCTGCGCTCTGCCAATACTTGGTCGTGAGCTTTTTATTTGGCCACTCTAAAAGGTGCGTGGTAGTGTTCCATTGTGCTTTTAATATGCATTTCCCTGAGAGCTAGTGATGCAGACCTTTTCAAGGGCTTATAGGGATCTGTACATTCTCTTTGGTGAAGTGTCTCTTCGTGTTTTCTGCCCATTTTCTAACATTTTTGCCGTTGCCTGAATGTCTAACAGGCAACCAGATTAACACGTCTGAAGCCCAATCCTCATCAGCACTTTCAAGGCCTGTCCTCTACTAGTATAGTTTCCCCATCCCAAGTAACATACACTCTCTCCTTCCAAGTGCTCCGGTCACACCCGACAGCCATCTCACCTTCTCTTCCTCGCTCCACATACAACAGCTGATCTTTCACAACACATCCAGAACCAGGCCACCTTTACTCTGAGTCAAGCCTCTTGTTGGGATTCCACAACCTAACCCACTTAGCTGCTTCTACCTGCTTCCTTCGATGACTGCCAGCACAACACCTGAGTCAGGCCATGTCACCTCTGCTCCAATCCCTCAAATGGCTACCCACCCACCAAGAGTATCAGCCTTACTGTGACCACAAGGCCTACCCTGCCCACCCCTCTCTCACCTCAACCTGACTGCTCTCCTCTGCCCCCTCTGGTCACTGGGCCACCTTGCTGTGGTCAGGCCACGCCAAGTCCTCTCTGGCCTCAGGACCGGCACCCTGTTCCTTCTACCCAAGAGCCCTGATCTCCGCCTGGTGCTGTGAGCATCCAGGCATCGTCAGTCACCCAGAGGTGGAGTACTCCATTCACACAGAGCAGATGCTAGAGCCATTCTGACAATATTGTGAATACTCATGTGAGAATGCCTCTGCTGCCATTTCATTAATCATACTCTTAATGAAATTCATCAACTTCCTCCAATTTGTCTTGAGAGGTTTGCCTGGAACACTGCTCAGCAGTGAGAGGACGCTATCGACACATGTACAGTGGGGCTGAGCCCTGAGCGGTAGAAGCAGCAGACACAGGAAGAGATGATGCTACTCAGAGGCTTTCAGAAAAGGCCAGGCTACAGCCACCAGCACAGCTCAGTGGCTGCCTGGCGCGAGATGACTATATGAGCGTTAGGAGGAAGTTCTCAAACTGGAGCACGGTGAGAGGCACACAGCTCCATAAAGTCACTAACAATCCTGAACTATATGCTGGTAATGAGTGGCTGCTATGGTTTATAAATTTTGTCAGAAGAGCTACTTCTAAAATTGGATTGCCTGCGATACTGGAAGTAACATACTAAGGATCAATACTTTAGCCTTCAAATGAAACGAACACTACTGCAAAGGATGTTCAGTACTCCTAGTCCTTTTCCCAGGGTAAGTTGAACTCCAACAATAAGATGCAAAATAGGAGAAACACACCATCTCTTAAAGAACTCCTCTGGCCAGTGATTCAGGAAGCTGTGCTTGTGCCCGCCCTCACCCCACGTGCTATGACTTATTGAAAAGCTTTCCCCAGGAAGTCCCTCCCTCTACCCCACAGCTGGAAATCCCTTTCTGTCCATACAATGAGTGGGCAGCTAAGCTCCTATCCTACTCACCAGGTATGGTGTGGACCTCGTCCAGGATCATGAGGCCCCACTCCTGAGTTCTGAGCCACTCCATGACACGCTCAGCCTCCCAGGACCTCTTGGTGGTATGGCCCAGCATGGAGTAGGTGCTAATAGCAATGGAGCAGCCGATGGGCTTGTCCTTGGCATCGGAGGTGAAGCGGCAGATCTGGCTGTCATCGATGGTGGACCACATCTTGAACTGGGCTTTCCACTGCTCCACAGACACAGCGGAGTTGCCCAGCACCAGACAGCGTTTTCTGACAGTGCAGGCAGCTGTCACGCCAACCAGGGACTTCCCAGCACCTATGAGAAACCAAAGAATAATTCTTCCCAAGGCCGGGCTGAAACGCGGGACAGAGACAGGCAGACTCGTGAGCACACAGATCTGGGCAAATTATTTCTACCCAACTTCACAGCTGACTTTGTGAGGCACTAACTGCTCTGGAGCCTCTGTTTTCTTCTTGATAAAGAGGAGACAGGCCCACTTTACACACAAATGTAAGAAGCAAAGGGACAAGTGCCAGCCCCTATTGTAGCGTTTTATGTGTATCTTGTTTAAATGCTAAAATCTCAAAACAAATCAGAGATAGGACACACGATTACTGCCACTTTAACATGGTCAAACTAAAGCCAGGCCTGGCTCGCTCAAAGCCCTGGGGAAGAAGTGCTGCTGGCAGTCTGCCCAGCACACGGCTGCACCAAGGAGGCCACAGC
Source organism: Plecotus auritus (assembly GCF_963455305.1). Lineage (NCBI taxonomy): Eukaryota > Metazoa > Chordata > Mammalia > Chiroptera > Vespertilionidae > Plecotus > Plecotus auritus. The sequence continues at coordinate 98,256,006 of NC_137776.1, forward strand.
AGGACAGCTGTTGTCACCCCACAACCAACTGGGCTGAGACGTCAGAGGTGCAGGTGTGGGCACTGCTGGGGAAGATGGAGAGCCTCCAGGAGCCTCCACGTTTACTCCCACTCACCATTCGAAGATTAAGATAAAAATCAAGCTATTCCTCTAAAGAGCAATTCTTCCTTTACCAGGAATGTGCATCAAAATAACCCATGGAGCGTTAAAAGAACAACCACCTGAGGGCACAGGTCCCTCCCGAGCATCTGCTTCCTTAAGTCTGGGAGAGGGCCACTGGGTGAGTCTGTTGCAACTGTTGGCCATGAAGGCAGGCCAGGAGCTGGCAGGACTCAGGACAAATATCTGACAGGAGCCCAGGGGCTGCCGCTACCCTTTCATGAATGTGCACACTGTAACAAGCTCTCTAGGAACAAGCTCCATTTCTGTGCTGGGGAGCCCCCACACAGACAGACCTCCCAGACTCACTGCAAAGAGCAAGAACCCAACCCCAGCCTGTAAAGTAACACACTCCCAGCATCACCATCTCACCCCTCACAATGCTCAGCTTTTCCTTGCTGCCCAAGATGTCACCAGTGCTCAGGCGATTTGTCCCGCATCTGCCTGCACCTCATGAGACTCAGCCTACGATCAGGAGCACCCCAGTGTGGAGGTCAGGGCCCGCACACAGCAGCACTCACATACCTGTCGAGTCTTGAATCAGGGAGTCATCTGAGTGGGGCTGCTCCCTGGCCAGGGTTGATTTAGAGAAAGGGGTACAGGGAGAGGGGAGGCAGCCTGGACATCTTCTTCACTGAGTCTAACTTACCACAAGGAAGCACAATGACCCCTGACCGTGCACGCCCATTCCCAAACATCTTCCGCAAGCTCTTCTCCTGATAAGGTCTAAGGACAGCGGTGGGTTTCAGGTCAATGTTGATATCAGGGTTAACAGAATCGTTGCGAAAGTCATATTCTGCCAACAAAGGGTACTCGAGGTGGATGCAACGTTTCTGAAGTTCCTCAATCATCTCCTGTGGAGGAAGCACAACACGTTTATAGCCTTAACTCCAAAGCCTGCTCATGAGCAGCACATATTCTAAGGGGCCTTGTCAAAAGAATAGCAACTTCAGATCTTGCTTAATAACAGCTGGGCTAAAAACATGGAAAAGCAACCCAAACTAAGGAGAGAGACAAAATGAAATCCAACCAGCCACCAGAAATGCCCCTCTGGCACTATTTCTCACCGTCCCTAGGAATTGGGGAAGGCTGGCCACCAGCCTGAGGAGTGGGACATGAGCCGACTCCATTAGGGATGATGCTACGGCCCACAGACAGTGAGGAGGAGCTGGGCCTTCCTGCCTCTCCCAGACCAGAGAGAGTCCACGCAGGACCAGCTTCCAATGCTGCTGACTTAGAGAAGGAACCAGGAGGGGACCTCTTCACTAACCTGCTTGACTTCAAAAGATACTGTCTGTGTCTCTTCTTCTTCTTCCTCATCCTTGTCCATTTGCTCATAAAAGTCAAAGAGGTCCGTGGGGATGTCAGATTTACCCTGTGGATCTGTCTCCCGGGAAGTGGAGGGCCCACCACTGCCTTCAGCAGTCTTTGCAATCTGTATGAGAAAGACAGGGTCTACATTAGCATGCAACATTTAACTCCACTGTTACCAAGCAAGTCCTATAGTTGCAAGAAAATTGCAGGGTCACTAGGCTGCAAAGACTGAACTAGAAGCATCTGAGAGAGCTGCAGTACTAAATGCCCCCACCCCCAGGGAGATCCAAAAGCTCACGCACAGCAGATCTGCTTGTGAAAGTCTCTGTGATGAGCTCAGTGGCCTCCCCCTCGGAGCTCCTCAGGCGGCACTCCCGAATCACTGGATCCTGAAGAAGATGCTGGATAACATCGGGGTGGGAGCTTTCAACAAAGTACCTACAAGAGAAAGGATGTGCCTACTGACCAGCCACCATTTTCAGAAGGTTCCGCTGCTCAATTACATGGTCTAAAAACACTGGCCTCAGGCCTCTCTCCACTTTCTCATCTCCCATGACCCTTTGCCAAGTGTGAGCTATGAACTATTGGCTATGATATAACCTATGAGGGATGTGGGCAAAGCCATACTTTAAAGACAAATAAGCCAGGATCTGAGCCTCACCTCCACTGCTTGGGGGAACATGTTAGTCAGTGAAAGTGCCTTCGACAAGCCTGTTATGGAATCCCTTACCTGTTGTGCTTCAGGACCAACTTGACTTTTCCATAACTGACAGTACACAACTGCAAGTGACAAATCAAACAGGCAAAATTAGCAACCTGTAGCTCACTCAGAACGCATTCATTACCAGGCACGTCCTACCACCCATGACCCAAGTGGAGAGTTCAAGTTAGTGTGGAAAACTCAATATGCAATCCTAATAGGGTCAGAACTGCCTAAATTGAGCTTTTTCTATCAGCCTCTTCTTTTTTAGAGCAAAACCTTCCTCTTGACTGGTTAGTTTTGATGCACATCTCTTAATAAGACACAGCTTAAAATCTTTATTTTCCCTTTCTTCTTCACTCCCATAGGCCCCATCCTAACCCACAGGTCCATCCTGCTACACCAACATTCCTCCAGCTCCCAGCACACAGCTAGCCAGTGAGTGTGCTCAGTAACTGTTTGCTGTGTAAATTAAATGCAAAGCCTCCTAGCATCCTCCCCAGATTCCCTATTTCCCCAATAGCTTGCAAGCTTCTCTATGACAGAGACTACAATGCACAACCTTCCCAGTTCCAGCAGTCTTCAGGGTGGTATGCAGCTGAGGTGGTGTGTTGTCCACGAAAAGCCACCCCTCAGACCCAGGGCTGCTGTTCTTCTGAGAGGACCCACCACTGCACCCACATTCCTGCAGGCTGCTCCCAGCAAGGACTGAGGACAGCAGGGTGCTGATAGGGGCTCATTCCAGCAAGGTGCAGTCCCTTCTCCCTGGGCAGCCTTATATACACGAGAGAAGAGCTCTCCCAGGGCCTACCAGCTTCTGAGGGTAGAGGCATTCTGTCCCCCGGAGGCCAGAGACACTCACCTTCTGCCACTCAGACTTGGGGTCTGAATCCAACTTCCTTTAGATCAGCAGAGGGCAAGGAAAGCCATTGTCCATCTCTTCTGAACAGCATTCGCGTATCTCGCAGAACAAACCCAAGCATGCTCAACAGCCTTTCACGTGGAACCCTGCCCACGTCAACATGTGAAGTCCTTTTTGACTTTCCCTAATGAAAATTGTTGACTGTTGTCTGGTGCAGATACTCAACTCAACCTTAGATGGAGTTTACCATTTGTACTAGTCTACCTGGCTATTATATAGAACAACAAAGACTGAGTGGTTTAACAACAGAAACTTATTTCTGGAAGTCCACAATGAAGGTGCCAGTGACCCCGTTCCCGCCTGGTTCACAGAGGCTACTTCCTTGCTGTGTACTCCCATGTACATGCAGAGAGAGAAAGAGAGCACAGGCCTTCTGATGTCTCTTCTTGTAAGGACACTAATCCTTTTGGATCAGGGCCCACTCTTACTTCCTTACTCCAAATACAACTCATTAGTGGTTAGGGGTCCAAGATATTAATTTTGGAGAGTATATAATTCAGTACATAACACCAACAACTTTGGGCTGCATTCCTAAATAACCCTGGCCAGTGTGAGCCCATTGGCTAAGGGCAGCTCCTGGGAAGTGTGGCCTCAGCAGGAACACAGTGCTGGATCCACAGGAGTAGCAGCTGGAATAATCTGTTATTTTGCTCCCCACACTAGTTCTGAATGGCATTCTCTTTCTTTTTTTAATCCTTACCTGAGGATATGTTTTTATTGATTTGACAGAGAGAAAGGGGGGGGTGGTGGGGGAGAGGGGAGGGGGAGGGGGAAGGGGAAGAGGGGGAAGGGGAAGGGGAAGAGGGCGAGGAAGGGAAGGAGGGAAGGAGGGAGGGAGGGAGGGAGGGAGGGAGGGAGGGAGGAAAACATGATGTGAGAGACAGACGTCCTGACCTGAGATCAAACCCACAGTCTAGGTATGTGCCCTGAATGGGAATCAAACCTAAAACCTTTCTGGTGTGCAGGACAATGCTCCCACCGAGTGAGCCCCCGGCCAGGGCTGACAGGCACTTTCTTGACTCCACAGTTAACAATGTGTCGCACTTGTCCCCACTATTACTATAGCAACGACGAGAGCAGAAGTGCCAGCCTTTGCCCCCACTTGCCTTAATAAACTGAACAATTCCATCAGGGACTCCTGTCTTGCTGAGCTTCCTGAGGTACTCAGTGATGTCACTGGTCTGCAGCCCCACACTGACGGCTGCATACAGGGAGTAGGCGGTCAGTTTGTACTCATGCACATGGGCTGGCCGGCACACTGGCTCTGCAATAGCCACCAGGAAGTCTTGGGCATATTTGTAAACTGGAGAGAAGGCTTCTAAGAAGATGTGGCCATCAGGAGCCTGAGAAACACCAAACAGACACGAAGAAACTAGTGAGTTTCAAAGACTATTACGTTCTTTTCCATATCATCTATCTATAATAATAAAAGCATAATATGCTAATTAGACCGGATGTCCTTCCACATGACCTCCAGGATGAAGCCAGGTCTGTGAGAAAGCCCTGGTCCCAGGTGCCAGAGGGAAGCTGGTGCCAGCAGCCAGGGGAAGGGTACCTGCAGCCGGGGGAAGGAAGGTGTACTCTTGCACGAATTTCCTGCATTGGGCCTCTAGTTACCTATAAAAGATAAGCTGCCCCAAAAGTGGTCGTTAACCCTTTTTACGCCATAAGCGTCTATAGATGCTTTAAGATCATTTTTGTAAGAATTTTCAACTGAAAATATTCAAGACCACCCGAACTGTAATATATTTCTTTTTATAATATTCATTGCAAATTGATTTTTTTTAATTAAATTCAAAATATTGTGGAGTGTGGGGATGGTTTCTGTTTTGGACACGTGGCAGTTAACTGGTTAACCTACCCAACACCAGGGATATTTTTGTGCGTATTCATTCAGCCAACTGTTGGGCCTGTTTGATCAGATACAGGAGTGCAGAGAAAACAGAATAAAGTTTACAAAATCAGTAGCTGCTTCCCACTACTCTTCACATGAAAATTCACCTCACTAGCTATCTTCAAGTTACCGTTTGGCTAGATTTAAAATGAACGTAGAACATTAATTACTCCAAGGTGAGCAAAAAACTGCCTAGCAAATATGTCTTCAATTCATTTTTTAAAGTGGGGAATTAAAATGTTACATAAGCCCTAACTGGTTTGGCTCAGTGGATAGAGCGTCGGCCTGCGGACTGAAAGGTCCCAGGTTCGATTCTGGTCAAGGGCATGTACCTTGGTTGCGGGCACATCCCCAGTAGGGGGTGTGCAGAAGGCAGCTGATCGATGTTTCTCTCTCATCGATGTTTCTAACTCTCTATCCCTCTCCCTTCCTCCCTGTAAAAAATCAATAAAATATATTTTTTTAAAAAAATGTTACATAAATGTCATTTATTCGGTAGGTAAAAGTATTCCCAAATCTGTGGCAGAGCTGGAGAGAAAGAGTGAAAGGAGGGATTAGAGACGAAGGAAGCCAACCGCCCCTCTCCCCTGGCCAGCACCGGTGCCCGCCTGCCGCCCCAACCGGCTGCCCGTGCCAGCTCGGCTGCTCGCTGCTGCCCGCGGGGCGGCCGTCGGCATGGAGGCCCCCAGGGCCGGCTCTGCCCAGCTCCAGACGCGTGCTGAGCCTGGAAGAGCGCGCTCACCACCCAGAGGGGCCGGGAGGGATGGTCGTCCTTCAGCGGCATCTGCGGCCGGTAGTCCTTGGCTCCATACTCGTCCAGCTTCGTGCTGGACTCCTCCACCTGCTTCCCCGCAGCCGAGGGCACCGCCTCCTGAGGGTCGTTTCCAGGGGCGTCGTCTTCATCTTCTTCCTCGTCCTCGTAGTGCCGCCTCTTGGCCTTCTTCTTGTCTGCGGGACCACACGCAGTGAGCCGGGCCGCCGAGGTCCCGGCTGTCGCTTCAGGAGCCCGGCCCAACCAGACTCCAGCGCCCCGCACTCCCCCGCGGGCGCCCCGACCCTGCCTCCGCACTCCCCCGCGGGCCCGGCCAGACTCCAGCGCCCCGCACCCCGACAGGCGCCCAAGGGGGAAGCTCACCGCGCTCCGCCCGGTCCCGCTTGCCCATGGCGCGCACAGGTGACGCGCGGCCTCCCGGGGCTGCTCCCGGGACACTTACGGTCTACCCGGAAATTCTCGGCCCCGACACAGGAAGTCCCGCCTCCGGACCGTGGCCCGCGGCAGCGTGCTGTAACCCGAGGGTGTTTCCTCCCGTCCTTCGCCGCCGCGAAAGCACCTTGGGCGCCTGGTAGGAGGATCTCGGCGGCTTTGGCCGCGCTCCGGACGGCGAGCAATGCCAGGACCCGGCCGCCCACCCCCGAGATCCATGGAGGCCGCGTGCACACGTAGGTGTTAGGAGCGGAGGCGAAATGAAGTGGGGCCCAGAGTGCGAACCCCTCGCCCCGGTCCTGGTATTGGGGCAAAGAACTGGAGAAAGTGAGGGCAACAGTGTCAACAGATATCGTCGGGGCCAATCCGATGTCAATGGGAATCCCCAACTTGGAATGCCCTGAAAAAGGAAACATTATTCAGTGCAGAACTGCTCGATTGTGACCCAGCAGGCTGTGGGGCTCCAGTTAGACGCGCTGCCCTGCCCTGCCCTGCCCTGCGCTGTCTCTGCCCTGCCCTGCGCTGCCTCTGAAAGGATTCCAGGAAGTCCTTTGTAAATGCTGCTCAGCTGGCAGGAGCCTTGAGCAGGCAGGCAGTTTAGTGCAGAAGTAGGAAGTTCTGTGCAGGCTTCCTGAAGTGGGGTTTGCAGTGAGAGGCCCCTGTAGAAAGGGCTGCTAGGCTCTGTGATTGTTTTTTTTTTTAATTTGAGCCCTTTTTAGTAGGTGTCTGCTTTCTCAAGGTCCACAACAGGTTTGCCAGTTAAGAATATGGACCAAAATGGGGCTCTATAATAAATCTGACAAGTCCAGTTAGGAAGAGTAACCGCACAGGGTGATCTGATTACAAATCCCTAACTGGGCAGTCATGGTGGGCAGTGATGTTCTAGGCCTTTAGCATTCTTAGCAAAGGTCAGTATTTACCTTATGTTGGTCCTGTCCATTGTTCTTGTGCATCTAGGTTAACACACCTTTGAAATGCCTCTTTTTTGCAGCACTCCAGTTGAGAAATGGCTGGCTTATGAACCCAAAGAGGCCCACAGCAAAACATAATAATTAAAATGGCACGGGACAAAGACAAAGAGAGAATCTTAAAAACAAGAGAAAAGCAGCTACTTACAGGGGGACTCCCATAAGACTATCAGCTGATTTCTCAACAGAAACTGCAGACCAGAGGGGTTGGCATGAAATATTCTATCAATGTAAGAAATGTCCAAACATGTAGAGAATTTTTATATTTGAGCCAAACTGATGACATACGTTGGGGAGCAGGATCTCAAGTGCTTCAAAGAATAACAGTTTTGCAGCATCTTTTATACATTTGAAATTAAGGAGGGAACTAAGGAAGATAACGAAGGTGAGAGAAAGCAGGGTGGAAATTAGATAACAAGACAGTTAACAAGATTATGTGCTCTCTTGAGAGTGGTTTCAGTTTATTTCAAAACTTTGTTAACCTGGATGCTCAGAAACAATGAACAGGGCTTGCATAAGGCAAAGATAAACCTTTTACTACAAAGTTATATGCCTGGGGTTTGACTACCCACCATGACCTGCCCAGATAGGAATTTGTGATCAGATCACCCTGTGAGATTACTTTCTATGGAAAAATCCCTCCCCCCTTTTTTTGTTCACAATTCAAAGGACCTACAACCAAGATGACTCTATTCAGAAAGGCTGTAATTCAGAATCAAAAGAGAAATAAAGAGCTTCCCAGACAAGAAAATCTTAAGTTCATCATCACTAAACCAGCATTATAAGAGATGTTAAAGGGACTTAACAGTAATGGGGAGAAGGGGAGAAAGAGAGGAATAAAAAATATGAATAAGAAAATATCTCCGAAAAAAAAATTCTCACAGGCAAAGGCAAACAATAAAAGCAATGGATCAACCAACACTAAAGCTAGTACAAAGCTTTAAGGCAAAAGTCAGAAGATGATGTGTAATTACGACAGTAAATTAAGGGATACACACATACACAAAAGAAGTAAAAAATAATGACAAGCCCTAGCTGGTTTGGCTCAATGGATAGAGCATCAGCCTGCAGACTGAAGGATCCCAGGTTCGATTTCGGTCAAGGGCACATGCCTGGGTTGTGGGCTTGATCCAGTGTAGGGGATGTGCAGGAGGCAGCCAATCAATGATTCTCATCATTGATGTTTCTATCTCTCCCTCTCCCTCTCTGAAATCAATAAAGATATATATTTTTAAATAATAATGACAAAAACAAATGCGGAGAGTGAGTAAAAATGATAGTGATTTTAGAATGTGTTTGAACTTAAACATCATCAACTTAAAATAGACTGCTATAAAAGTAGTTTGGTATATATGAATCATATGGTAACCACAAATCAGAGATATACAAGAACTAAAGAGAAAGGAATCCAAACATAACATTACAGAAAGTCAACATACAAGACAGAACAGCAAGAAAATAAAGGAACAGAGAAAAACAATCAGAAAACAATATAATGGCAATAACTATATACCTGTCAATAATTACTTCAAATGTAAATGCTCTAGTCAAAAGACCAAAGGATAAAGATGTGGTGCATATACACAATGAAATATCACTCAGCCATAAAAATCATGACAGTTTACCATTTGTGACAATATTATGGACCTAAGGATATGATGCTGAGTGAAATAAAGTCAGAGAGAGAAAAACAAATATATGATTTTACTTATATGTGGAATCTAAAAGACAAAATAAAACAGAAACATATTCCTAGTCAAAGAAATTGATGGTTGCCAGATGGGAGGGGTTTGGGGGACTGGGTGAAAAAAGTGAAGGGATTAAGAAGTACAAATTGGCAGTTACAAATAGTCATGCGATGTAAAAGTACAGCTTAGGGAATACAGTCAATAATATGTAATAAATATGGTGTCAGGTGGGTGCTAGACTTATTGGGGGGATCACTTCATAGTTTATGTGTCTAACCACTATGCTGTACACCTGAAACTAGTGTAATATTGAATGTCAACTGTAATGGAAATTTTTAAAAAGTTGATTTTAAAAGAAATTGCTGCCCTAGCTGGTTTGGCTCAGTGGATTAAAGGGTCCCGGGTTCGATTCCAGCCAAGGGCACATGCCTGGGTTGCGGGCTTGATCTCCCAGTGTGAGGTGTGCAGGAGGCAGCCAGTCAATGATTCTCATCGTTGATGTTTCTATCTCTCTCTGAAAGCAATAAAAAATAATAAACTGTGAAAAAAGATTTTTTTTAAATAAATTTTATTGTTCAGATTATTACAGGTGTTCCTCTTTTTTTCCCCTAGCTCCCCTCCACCTGATTCCCCACCCCACCCCATGCCTTACCCCCCGCCACTGTCTTCATCCATAGGTGTAAGATTTTTGTCCAATCTCTTCCCACACCCCTCACACCCCCTTCCCCCTGAGAATTGTCAGTCCACTCCCTTTCTATGTCCCTGATTCTATTATATTCACCAGTCCATTCTGTTCTTCAGATTTTTTATTCACTTGATTTTTAGATTCACTTGTTGGTAGGTATGTATTTGATGTCATTTTGTTGTTCATAATTTTTATCTTTACCTTTTTCTTCTTCCTCTTCTTAAAGAACACCCTTCAGCATTTCATGTAATCCTGGTTTGGTGGTGATGAACTCCTTTAGCTTTTTCTTGTCTGTGAAGCTCTTTATCTGACCTTCAACTCTGAATGATAGCTTTGCTGGGTAGAGTAATCTTGGTTGTAGGTTCTTGCTATTCATCACTTTGAATATTTCTTGCCACTCCCTTCTGGCCTGCATAGTTTCTGCCGAGAAATCAGCTGACAGTCGTATGGGTGCTCCCTTGTAGGTAACTAACCGTTTTTCTCTTGCTGCTTTCAAGATTCTCTCTTTGTCTTTTGCCCTTGGCATTTTAATTATGATGTGTCTTGGTGTGGTCCTCTTTAGATTCCTCTTGTATGGGGTTCTGTGTGCTTCCTGAACTTGTAAGTCTATTTCTTTCACCAGGTAGGGAAAGTTTTCTGTCATTATTTCTTCTAATAGGTTTTCAGTATTTTGCTCTTTCTCTTCTTCTGGCACCCCAAAAATTCGGATGTTGGTACGCTTAAAGTTGTCCCAGAGGCTCCTTACACTATCTTCATATTTTTGGATTTTTTCTTTTTGTTTTTCTGGTTGGGTGTTTTTTGTTTCCTCATATTTCAGATCTTTGGTTTGATTCTTGGGGTACGTTGATCTACAGTTGAGTTTCTGTATATTCTTTATTTCACACAGTGTATGCTTAATTTCTGACTGGTCCTTTTCCATTTTTTTGGCATTCTCATTAAGGTCCTTGAAGGTCTCACTAAGCTCCTCGGAGGTCTCATCAAGTTTCTCGGCGGTTTTTAGAAGATTCTTGAGTAACCTTATAAATGTGGTTCTGAACTCTATGTCATCCATTAGTTTGCTTTCCTCCTTTTCTCTCATTCGTGACATGTTTCTTTGTCTCCGCATTTTGCTGCTTCCTTGTGTTGATGGAGTGGCTTTGTGTGGTAGGTGACCTATAGTTGCCAGTAGCTCAGCCTCCCCAATCACCTGAGGTGGACGCCTTTGGTATACCCCTTTGTGGGCTGAGTGCAAAGTCTTGGTGTAGTTAGGCCTTGATTGCTGTTGGTACACTGGGAGGAATTGACCTCCAGGCCAATTGGCTGTGAGGACCCGCTGTGTCTATAATGGAAGAACTGCTGCACTGGATACATGCTTATGGTGCAGGACTTGTTTCAGTGGGGCTTTGGTGCTCACTGAGTCTGCCTCTTGAATGTATCACTTATGGATGTGAGGAGTTGAAATCTGGTGTCTCACACTGACCACTAGGTACACTGGCTTCTGGATCTCCAATGGGGTGCAGGTCAGCTACTGTCTGAAGCCACCCAGTAGGCACTACAGCAAGAACTACAGTTTTCTCCTCTTTGCTTGGGGTTTGGAGGTTTTGGAGCTGTCTGGCCCGGGCTGCAAGTTTGCTAGGTTAAGCTGCAATAGGGCAGGCCATTCATATGCTAAAGCCACTGCTTGGAGCTTGGGTGGGTTCGTAGATTGTGCAGGGCGGGGTCTCAGGGCGTGACTAGGCTAGGGCGTGGCAAACAGCGATGGCTGCCAGTAAGCTGGCTCTGTGGCTCTGCGTCTCCTACCGTGTTCCTGCATCCTGCGCCCCAGCACAATAAACAATTTTTCCTGCATGCAGCCCTGCAAGCAAGCCTCCCTCACTTTCCGACCCCACGACAGACAGTCCAGCTTCTCCCCGTAGGAGTTTGGGTCCCCCGCGTCTCCCCAGAAAGGAGTTCGGAGTAATTGGGAGCTTATCTCCCTTCGGGTTGAAAACAGCAGCGCTCCCAGTCACCCGTTGCCAGCCCGATTCGCACGTCTCCGTACCTCAGCTTTTCAGTGCTTGTGCACCCCTCAATGCTGTTTGCTCTTTCCTTCTAGTTGTAGAATTTCCACTCAGCCAGCTTTCCTGTGGTTCTGGGTGACAGACGTTCTGTCTTTTAGTTGTAGTTTTGAAATTGTTGTGCGAGGCAGCAGTTTAGGTGTTTACCTATGCCGCCATCTTGGATCTCCTGAATAAAGATTTTAAAAAAATAAAAGAAATTGCTGGCTTTTCCAGTGTGGTTGGTAGGGGTGAAGGTCCTTAATAGTGGTTCATTTCTGAATATATTTTGAAGATAGAGCTGGATTTGCTGACTGACTCGATATGGAAAATGAGAGAGGAGTGAAGGATAAGTCTAAGACTTTGGGCCTGAGAAACTGCAAAAATGATGTTCTTCGGAAAGTTCAAATTCAAAGGGTAGTTTTAGACATACTGTATTGAATGTGAGTAATCTGTATTAGTCTCCTCCAGTGTAACAACAAAATTCCGCAGACTGTATGGTTTAAAACAACAAAAATTTATTTTCTCGCCCTGACCTGTTTGGCTCAGTGGATAGAGCATCTGCCTGCGGACTGAAGGGTCCCAGGTTCCATTCTGGCCAAGGGCATGTACCTTGGTCGCAGGCACATCCCCAGTAGGGGGTGTGCAGGAGGCAGCTGATGGATGTTTTAACTCTCTATCTCTCTCCCTCCCTCTCTGTAAAAAAATCAATAAAATATATACTTTTTTTTTAAATTATTTTCTCAAAGTTCTGGAACTATATGCTCAAGGTCTTGCTCTCTTCCTGGCTTACAGGATGACCGCCTCTGACCTTCTTGCTGTACCCTCACATAGGGGTTGGGGAAGGACAAGCTCTTTGGTGTCCCTTACTCTGTACATAGGGTCATCAGCTTTGTTGGATTAGGGCCCCACCCTTAGTACCTAATTTAACCTTTATCACCTCCTCACAGCCTCTATTTCCAAATACAGTCCCATTGGGGTTTCGGGCTTTAAGAAATGAATTGTGGGAAGGGTGCAATTCAGTCCATAGAAGTGGCCTATCAGACAATTAAATGCTGTGTCAAGAAAGCAGTTGCACATCAGTCTGAAGTTCTGGGACCTAGAAATACAATGTTGGGAACTGTCAACATGTCTGGTGCTGAAGCTGTTGAACTAATCAAGGTTGCCTGGGGGATGCCTGAGTGTAGAGGAAAGGTCTGAGAACACATCAGTGAAGAGGCTGGCAGATGAGGGAGGATTGGGCAACCCCAGCTGGGGAATAGTCAGTGAGAAAGGAAAAGCAGGGTCCTGGGAGTCCTGCTTCCAATTTGTTGTAGTTCAAGGTGGAGGAACTATTGTGATTACCTGAGTGAATTGAAGACTGAGATTCAGCCCCAGGACTTGCACATCGAGATCAGTTCTCAGGAAGATGGTCTTCAGTAAATGGGTGTGTTGCCTGCTTTACATAAATTTTACTTATTCAAGAAGTGGAGGAGCCAAACCTTTAAAACCGGCTTTTGCATTTTAATATTTTCTCCGCTTAAAGTAATACATGTCATGCAAAATCTTGGAAAACAAAGAAAAGCATAGCAAAGGCTACTTAAATCGTGCATAGCACCTCTAGCTATCCACATTTTGCATTTTGGCTTCTTCCAGGATATTTATTTATTTATTTATTTATTTATTTATTTATTTATTTATTTATTTATTTTTGCCTGTAGGTGCTTTTACACCATGAAGATATTACTTGGACATATATCATTTTATGTTCTCCTAACATAAGCTTTGTTTACCCTTCATTAAAAAGAATGCTCAATGACTACTTTTCATTGTATGGCAATATTCTATTTTATTTACCCAAGCCATGACTTAAGAGTATTGGGATTGTTCCAGTTTATCTTATTATAAGTAGCTCTGTGATGAATATCACTGGATATAAATCTTTAACTGCATTTTGGGTTGTTTTCTTAAAAGCAAATTCTGAGAAATAGAAATGTTAAACATATGTCCTTTTTTAAACTATTTTTTAAATCTTCATCTGAGGATATGTTTTTATTGATTTTTGGAAAGAGAGGAAGGGGGAGAGAGAGAGAGAGAAACATTGACATGAGAAACATTGATTGGTTGCCTCCCATACATGTCTCGACCTGGGACCTGAAACTTTGGCATGTGCCCTGACCAGGAATCAAACCCACAGCCTTTTGGTGTACGGGATGACACTACCACCAACTGAGCCACAGGGCTGGGGCCAAACATATGTCCTTTTAAAAGCTCTTCCTGACAAATCTTCAATTTTACTGAAGGAGATGATGAGAAAGAATGGCTAATACAACATTTTCATAATTAAGAAAATATTTTGTGAACTAGTATTTGATAACAATACTCAATGGGTAAAAGACAGTCTCTTCAATAAATGTGTTAGGAAGACTGGATAACCACATGCAGAAGAATGAAATTGGATGCCTATCTTACACCATTCACAAAGGTTAACTCAAAATGGATTGAAGACTAAAACATAAGACCTGGAAACGTATAACTCCTAAAAGAAAATATAGGGAAAAGAATTCTTGACATTGATCTTAGCAACATTTTTTGTATATGACAACAAAAGTAATGAAGGCAAAAATAAGTGGGACTACATGAAAATTAAAAGTTTCTGCACAACAGCAAAAGATCAACAAAATGAAAAGACAACCTCAAAATGGGGAAAATATCTGCAAACCACACATCCGATAAGTGGCTAATATCCAAAATATACTAAAACTTATACAACTCAATGCAAAAAACAACCCAACCAAAAATTGGGCAAAGGGACTGAATAGACATGTTTCCATAGAAGACATACAAATGGCTAGCAGGCACATGAAAAGGTGCTCAACACCAGTAATCATCAGGGAAACGCAAATCAAAACCACAATGTGATACCACCTCACACCTGTTAGAATGGCTGTCATAATAAAAATAAGAGGTCAAAATTGGTGAGGATGTGGAGAAAAGGGAACCCTTGTGCACTGTTGGTGGAAATGTAAATTGGTACAGCCTCTATGGGAAACAGTATAGAGTCCTCAAAAAATTAAAAATAGATCTAGCATATGACCCAGGGTATCTACTTCTGGGTATATATCCAAAGGAAATGAAAACAGAATCTTGAAAAGATAGCTGCACTCACATATTTATTGCAGCATTGTTCACAGTAGCCAAGATGTGGAAACAACATACACACACACATACACACACACACACACACACACACACACACACACACACACAGGAATAGTATTCAAGCCATGGGAAATCCTGTTATTGTAACAACATGAATGGATTTTGAGGGCATTATGCTACGTGAAATAAGTCAGGCAGAGAAAGACAAATACTACATGCTATCATGTAAATGGGAAATCTAAAAGAGAATGTGACCTTCTAGAAACAGAGTAGCATGGTGGTTACTTGGGTCTAAGGGGTGGGGGAAATGCGAAGATGTAGGTGAAAGAGTAAAACTTCCATTTACTAGTAAAAGATGAGTGAGTTCTGGGAATGTAATTTACAAGATGGTGATAATAGTTAACAATGCTGTATTATACTTGAAAGTTTCTAAGAGTGTACATCTTAATGTTCTCACCACAAAAAAAGAAATGGCAATTATGTGGTATGATGGATAATGCTATGATAGTAATATTGCAGTATATGTGTATCAAGTCAACACATTGTACACCTTGAACTTACACAATGTTGTATGTCAATTATATCTCAATAAAGCTGAGAAAAAGGAGAAAATATTTTGTACTAAGCAAAAACACCCACATTTGTCATACAAGTTTAATATTACAGATAAGCAAAAATAATAATCACTTATAACTCCTCCAACCACTTGAGTGACACCCAATATTTTTTCTATTCTTAAACAAAAAGTGAGATCATAGTATACATCTCATGTAACTTGCTCTCTTTTAATCAATAATGTAAGAGTTCCATTATGTGGATCTCCTACAATTTATTTGCTTAATCCATTATGGTCAACTTGGCTAGGCTATGGTGTTCAGTTTTTTTGTCAAACACCAATCGTGATATTACTCTTAAGGTATTTTTAAGATATAATTAACATTTACAATTAGTACACTTTAAGTAAAGAACATCCTCAACAATGTGGGTGGGCCTCATCCAATCAGTTGAAGGCCTTAAGAGCAAAGACAAGTTTCCCAAGAAAAACAAAAATTATGCCTCTAGAGTGCAACTCAGAAGTCCTACCTCTCTGGAGAGTGCTGATACAGATTTTGTTAAATGAAAGGGAGGTGCTGCTGTAACAAACACCTAAAAATGTGGGAGTGGCTTAGAAATTGGGATAGAAGAATTTTGAGATGCATGATAGGAAAAGCCTAGATTGCCTTGAAGAGACTGTTGCTAGAAACATGGATATCAAAGGTGATTCTGCTAAGTGCTCAGATGGAAATGAGAAATGTTATTGGAAACTAGAGGAAAATGATCCTTGCTTTAAAGTGGTAGATGACTTAACTAAATTGTGTTCTGTTGTGTGGAAAGAACTTGTAAGTGATGAAACTGGTTATTTAGCTGAAAACTTTGAAGCACAAGTTGAAGGTTTAGCCTTGCTACTAATAGTAATGTGAATGAAGAGATCAGTTGAAGAAGGAATTGTTAAGCAAAAAGGAACCAGAATTTGAAGATTTGGGAAATTCTCATCCTAATCATACTACAAATGAGAAAGTATGCTCTGGAGAAAACACCAGGGTGTGTGGCTGAACAACTATTTGCTAAAGAGATCAGGCTTGTGGTTTATGGGTACAGTCAACAATTGGGGCAGAAACCCCGCCAGTTTAGACAGAGAAGGAACTAAAGGAAGGAAGGCTGCCAGACCTGGACATCTGTGGGCAGGAAAGGGACTGATGGAGCTGTTTGGCTGCAAACACGTTCTACTTTAAGGAAAGGGAAGAGTGGAAGGCAGTTCAAAGGCCAGCGGGTGGCTGCGGGCATGCGCTGGGAGGCACAGGCACGGGGGGGGGGGGGGGGGGGGGGGGGAGTGTGAGGACAGTGCCTTTGGGGCACCTCCTTGGTCCTGAGGAAGCAATGCCACCACCCAGTGGGCTCCTCAGGACAGAGCAAGGGGCCTATGAGGGTTTTCCTAAAGTCTTACCATCGAATGAAGTCTGTTGGCCGTGTTAGGTTTGACTTGCTTGAGACCTAAGCCCTTTTCCTTCTGCCTTCTCCCTTCTGAAGAACTGTCTACCCTCCATCTGTCCCACTTGAAAGCAGATAAGTAGTCTGGTTTGATAGGTTCACAGATGAAAAGGACTTTTGCTCCAGCATGAACCATACACCAAGTCTAACGAGTAACTGATTTGAATGATTTAGATGATGATTTTGAGTTTTTCAGATGAATATTGGCCTTTTCGTGGATGCTGGAATTATCAACTGGTATATGGTGGGATGGGTGGGATGGGGTGAATGTATTTTGCATGTGAATAGAATGTGAATTTTTAGGGGCCACAGAACTGACTACAATGGATTTGCATTTCCCCCAAAAGAGAAATTTTGATGTCCTAACCCAGGGGTGGGCAAACTTTTTGACTCGAGGGCCACAATGGGTTCTTAAACTGGACCGGAGGGCCGGAACAAAAGCATGGATGGAGTGTTTGTGTGAACTAATATAAATTCAAAGTAAAGGAGCGGAGGGGAGAGCAAGAGAATCGGATAGAACAGCCGGATCCAGCCCGCGGGCCGTAGTTTGCCCAAGGCTGTCTCTGGTACCTTGGAATGTGACCTTTTTTGGAAACAGGGTTTTTAGAGGTAATCAAGTTAAAATGAGGTCATCAGGGTGCGCCCTAATCCAATATGACTATGGTGTCCTTATAAAAACAGGACACACACACAGAGGGGTAGACAGAAAGAAGGGGACACCATGTGAAGACAGAAGGCAGAGAATGCAGTTGTCAGCACGAGCCACAGAGAACCTGGGGCCACCGAGAGCTGGAAGAAGCAGGAGACTTCCCTGTGCTTTCACAGGAAGCATGGCCCTGCCGACACCTTGATTTTGAACTTCTAGCCTCTAGAGTTGACAAATTTCTGATGTTATAAGCTACCAGCCCGATTGTGGTATTTTGTTACAATAACCCCCATTGTTGAACACAGCCTCAATTTGGGGCTTTTATAGCTATACTACAGGCCTGGTGCGTGAAATTCATGCATGGGGGTGGGGGGTCCCCTCAGCCCAGCCTACACCCTCTCCCATCTGGGACCCGTTGGGGGATATCCGGGTGTCAGACATCCCTCTCACAATCCTGACTGCAGTTCCTAATCGCTCACCTGCCTGCCTGCCTGGTCACCCCTAACTGTCCCCCTCTGCTAGCCTGGTTGCCCCTAACTGCCCCTCCTGCTGGCCTGCTCACCCCCAACTGCCCCCCTGCCCTCGCTGGCCTGGTAGCCCCAACGCAGCCTGCTGTTCAGTCGTTTCGTCGTCCCTCACTAACCTCCCTGCCGACCTAGTCGCCCCACGTGGCCTGCTTGTTCAGTCGTTTGGTTGTCCCTCATTAACCCCCCTGCTGGCCTGGTCATAGGCAGCCATCTTGTGAGGCTGTGAGGGTCAATTTGCATATTACCTCTTTATTATGTAGGACTAGAGGCCCGGTGCACGAAATTCGTGCACTGGGTGGGTGGGGTCCGTCAGCCCAGCCTGCCCCCTCTCACAGTCCGGGGAGCAGGCCTAAACCAGCCTGGCCTCCCTCTGCAGGCTGATCAGTGGAAGACGCCACCCCCATCACCCCGCTGCTGCTGCCACTGCCGGCTGCCAAGGTGTTTTCATCAACATAGACTCCAGTCCCTTCACCACGAAAAAATGATAACTTTCTTTAGGCATTTTCAAGATGTCTCTTTCATAGGATATGACATTTCTTTTTCTTTTTTTTTATCCTCACCTGAGGATATTTTTCCATTGATTTTTAGAGAGCGTGGAAGAGAGAGGGAAAGGCAGAGAGAAATATCAATGTGAGAGGGACACTTCGATTGGTTGCCTCCTGCATGAGCCCTGACCTGGGCTCTGGCCAGGGAGGAGCCTGCAACCTAGGTACATGCCCTTCCTTGATCAGAATTCAACCTGGACCCTGCAGTCCGCAGGCTGAGGCTCTATCCCCTGAGCCAAACTGGCTAGGGCAGGATTTGACATTTCTTAGCCCCTCCAGCAGCGGACCTCCATTTTTCCCTTTCAGGAGTGTGGTGGAAAAACCCTAGATCACTTTCTTGGATTCTTATTACCCAAGTTACCAAGAACAGTGTGAGTGGTGTACGGGGAGCTTAGCCAATGAGCAGTCAGAAATGTGTTTCCTCTGCAGCTCACATGCAGAGGCGGGCCTGCGGGGGCGCTGTCTCTCAGCGGTGGCTGCCTGGGCACACCCCCCTGCCTCTTCGCTCCTGTTCCCGGGCTGGGGGGCGGCGGCAGCGGTGGCCTGGGCACACCTCCCTGCCTCTTTGCTCCTGTTCCCGGGCAGGCAGCAGCAGCAGCCTGGGCATGCCCTGCTGCCTCCCTGCTCCCGCTCCCGGGCCTGCTGAGGCCGGCAGGCAGGGGTGGTGGCCTGGGCACAACCCCATGTGTGTTGTTCTCTCAGGCTCTGGGCTGCGCCTGTGTGTTGTTCTCTCAGGCTCTGGGCCGCGCCCATCCCCTCCTCCTGAGCTGGTCATGACCGTTATGGCGTCCTGGCCTAATTTGCATATTGCTTCCTTATATACATACTAGAGGCCCGGTGCACGAAATTCGTGCATGGGGTGTGTGTGTCCCTCAGCCCAGCCTGCACCCTCTCCTATCTGGGACCCCTCAAGGGATGTCCAACTGCCTGTTTAGGGATCGGGCCTAAACGGGCAGTTGGACATCCCTCTCACAATTCAGGACTGCTGGCTCCCAACTGCTCGCCTGCATACCTTCCTGATTGCTCCTGCTTCTGCCTGCCAGCCTGATCACCCCCTAACCATTCCCCTGCCAGCTTGATTGATGCCTAACTGCTCCCCTGCCAGCCTGGTCACCCCTAACTGCCCTCCCCTGCAGGCCTGGTCACCCCTAACTGCTCTCCCCCGCCGGCTTGGTCACCCCTAACTGCCCTCCCCTGCAGGCTTGATCGCCCCCAACTGCCCTCCCCTGCTGGCCTGATCGCCCACAACTGCCCTCCCTTGCAGGCCCAGTCCCTCCCAACTGCCCTCCCTTGATGGCCATCTTGTGGTGGCCATCTTGTGTCCACATGGGGGCAGGATCTTTGACCACATGGGGGCAGCCATCTTGTGTGTTGGAGTGATGGTCAATCTGCATATTACTCTTTTATTAGATAGGATAGAGGCCTGGTGCACAGGTGGGGGCCAGCTGGTTTGCCCTGAAGGATGTCCTGGATCAGGATGGGGGTTCCCTTGGGGCGTGTGGCGGCCTGGGCGAGGGGCCTGTGGTGGTTTGCAGGCCAGCCACGCCCCCTGGTGACCCAAGCGGAGGCCCTGGTATCTGGGGTATATTTATCTCCTACAATTGAAACTTTGTAGCCTTAAGCAGAGGCCTGGGCCGGCCAGGGTGTGTGGAAAGCTTGGCTTCCTCCATCACCGGGGGCAACCCTAGCCTCCTGCTCTTTCCAGCTCTGTGGCTGCTGCCATTTCTGTTTGGGTTTATGTATCTTCTATCATTGAAACTTTGTAGCCTTGAGTGGAGGCCTAGGCTGGCAAGGGCAGGCGGAAAGCTTGGCTTCCTCCATTGCCAGGGAAACCCAAGCCTCCCTCCTGCTCTCTGTGGCCGTAGCCATCTTGGTTGGGTTTATTTGCATATTTGCTCCTGATTGGCTGGTGGGTGTAGCTGAGTGATGGTTAATTTGCATATTGCTTTTATTAGATAGGATAGAGAGAGGCCCGGTGCACTGGTGGGGTTCCTCAGCCAGGCCTGCGGGGATCGGGCTGAAACCAGCTCTGACATCCCCCAAGGGGTCCCAGATTGCGAGAGGGTGCAGGCCAGACTGAGGGACCCCACTGGTGCATGAATCCATGCACTGGGCCTCTAGTATGCATGTAAGATCATTGGTTAATCTCTTCCCGCCCTCCCCCCTTTCTCCTTCCCTCTGCGATTCATCAGTCTGTTCCATGTTTCCATGCCTATGATTTCCGCTCCTGCGTTGAGCGTCTGCCCCCTGGTGGTCAGTGCACGTCATAGCTACCGGCCAGCTGGTCACTTAGGCTTTTATATATATTAGCTATATCTTAGCACAGTTGCAATCATTGCCACAGAATTAATTCACAGATACAGAATTGCTGGCTTAGAAAATATACAAGATCCTGAGGCTTTCAACTTGCATTGCTAAGTTGCCCTCTATGTGAAAGTATTAATTTAAATGATCTCTTGGTGACAGAAGATTTGACTTTGGTTGGTGGGCACATGGTGTAATATACAGATCTTGTAACATGCAAACCCACACCTAAAACCTATATGTTTATGTTGACCAATGTCACTCCAATCAATTTAATAAATAAATATAAAAAAAGAATAATTTAAATGACCTCCAATACTGTGGGAACACCCATTCCTTACACTTTGACTAAGTAGGCTTTGTTCATGCTATTTTTTAGAAATGTACCTTATTTTTAAAAGAGCAGTTGAGTGCTGAAGAGCCCTTATAACAAGCCCTTGGACTCTACACTGTTGCTTGGCCATGAAGCTATGCCCAAGACCTGTGAGGCTCAAAGGCAGTGTTTATGCTGTTCCTCATCACTGTTAATTTCTGACTCGAGTAATCAAGGTGTCTAGAAAAAGGTATGCCAGAGCATGGGGGTAGGACATTACAGATTTACATCCTGGAAAGACTTAGTTGCAATGTTTCTAGGTTGGTCAGTGCTTGGTCTCCTAGAAAGGGATCAGCTCAGGCCAGGAAGGGACAAATGGGAACACACTGCATCCCAGAACAGATTTGGACAAACCATCACAGTGGAAATAAATATTAGCTTTATTAACACTCAGAGTGCCATTCATTTATATTCCATAACCCAGGTTACTTAGAGTAACCCTTTGCACCACAATCTTTCAAATGAATTAACATGTTTTAAAAAAAGCAATTTTCATTGTGCTAATTATTGCAGCCTTCATGCATGATAAATCTAAAAAAATGTGTGCCAACAATATACAAATTTCCATATAAACAAAGTCACTGATCACTAACAAAATATAAACATGGTTTCTTTCACATTAGATTTTTCAAAAGCTATTTACCAGCAAGAAAAACAAATACATAAAAACTCCAAAATTTTATACATTTTTACAAGCACAATTTTCAATGAACAACACAAAGTCAAAATATGCATGAAATGTGGCACATACCACGCTGTATCTGGCTTCTGGGAGGTTTTAATCATACTGGCTCTTGTAACATAATAAGCTTAGTGACATTCAACTTCAACAGTGGACTGTATTCCTAACACAAGTAATTTTACGTGGTACCGCATATTAAAAACAAGGATTTCCTTAAGTACAATAACATTGTCAGATTGGAAATTTAATTTCCAATTCTTTTTTCTGCCAGTTACTTAGCATACACAGTACAGTATAGAGACACTCAATGTATGTTTGGACATTTCTAAACCAATTTATAGTCAATTGCAGAGAATCATAAACGAGGTCTGACCTTGCCCAGTAAGAAAAAACCTGTTAACATCTTTTAGGGTAGGATAAAGGAAACAGTCAACAACAGTAGGACCAGCCAAGAGAGCCTGGAGACATAAAAGTCTTGGCATCTTTTCAAGACGAGTTATTTTCTCACGTTTTTTCATAGCTCTGAGGATTCAAAGGCCATTTTAGTGGGCAGTGTGTTTTTGCTACTGCTTAAGATCTCCTTTTTCCTCTTAATTTGCACTTAAGAGAATTCTCAAAAGAGAATCAATGCTCTTCCTTCCAGGAGTATTTTTAACTTATATCTAAGTAAACTTGTATCTAATTCTGGAAATACAAACATGGTTAAAAACAAAATTTTAAAAATATTTTTGATCAGCCAGCTGAAAATATATTCATATAGTAAATAATCTCTCAGAAAGCTTTTATATATATTTAATTCTAACTAAACAGTACCCTTATAAAAAACAAGTTCATAAAAATGTAGAAACAAATGAAAACAAGAAATTACTGGGATATATAAATGTGCCTACAGACAGAAAGAGACATTTCCACACACAACATCCCCTGATAAATGGAGTTGCAAGCATACTTTCAACTTAGTCGTAGATTTTAAAATACATATAAAATCAGAAAGTGAGTTGAACTCCTGAGTTCTTCAACAAAGAGAGAACCAAGATGAGCATCCGTTGCAAAAGCAGTAAGGTCCATTTAAGTCTGTAACAGCAGTGCAGTTACTGACCACATGTTAAAAGAAGTTAGAACAGAGACACAGACAGTAGTTCAATGCACACATTCATGATGCTCATACACACATCAACAATTATTGGTCAAAGTAGTACATCAGTGTACAAATTAAAAACTTCCAAAAATGTGCAAAAAGTCAACCTTGTAGGAAAAAAACATTATTATTTGTACATTATTATAAACTGCCCAGCATTCAACTGAGATTAAAAATTTTTACAGAGAGAAACTAATAGGTTAAATATAAAGAATGTAATGGCTACATTAAGAAATGTACATTAGGCCAAAAGGTAAATTTACAAATTGATAATTATAGTTTGTAACAAAGTTTATTCTCAAACTTATCCAAGTTTACTTTTATTTATGATATTTGAATAAAAAGAACCATGTGAAATGTAAGAGATGTCAGACATTAAAAGTATTCTTGGTATTAACTATTTTATAATATTTCTGAATGCAGAGTAGCAAATTTTAAAACCAACAGCAATAGAAAAAATGTAAACCTTTTACTAATTAACATTGTATTAAAAACAATCATGTTTTTAAAGAAGTATTCTTACCCTTAGACACGGTGCTTTTGCTTGAATAGGGTATATTGCAAGGTTTGGCCCACTTTCCCACTTTCTTTTGCCCATTAGCCTTTTCATCTCAGTGTTTCCATTAGTCCTCCCTTCTTATTCCAGGTGGGAAAAAAAAAGTCTTTGGAAAAATTAGAATATGTCAAATGCATTTTGGAGTCTAAGTGTCTACTAGAGTTTAAGATATAATTTTGCTACTTATCTCTCCCCTCTAAGTAATGCTAATGCTAAAATCACCACTAGTTACATATGCTTTTAAAAATTAAATTCTAAAAAAAATAAATGAACATAAAAGTGCTTTTCAGTACAATCACAAACTTTACTGTTCTCAACTGTCATTAACGGACTCAGATATCCTTATTTGTGGACAAATGCTGCATGTATACTGGAATGCAGACTCTTTTTTTATGTTCCAAAGTGTCTATGGCACAAAGCAGACATCAGACTATAATTTACATGTCTTCACAGCTTTCCTGAAATGTCTTTCAAGTCAATCATAAGTTCCTAGATGTGAAGACACTAGGAAGAAAGTATACTTTCAACCTCAGGCATCGCTAGTCAATGTGTCTATGGTCAGTTGATGTTAGTAAGATTGGCAGGTGTACAATCTCAAGTTTGCAATGTCTATATAGTTCCATCAGAGCTGAAGGGAATTCTGCTGCCTAAATGCAAACACGGAGCACCTCTCCTTTTACCTGAAGGGTAGATTGAGATGCAGATTCTACTAGTACCTACTTTATCCTTTCTATCCTATTAGCTTACAGGTGGGCAGAAGTAATAGTGCTAATCATTTTGGCAATGTGTGCAAGGAATATAAAAGCTTTGGTTTAAAGTGATTCTGATAATGCAGATTGTGAATGCAAACAAGAGTAACAGGCATAGGGAATAACAGGACTCAATACTTTAATGCCTTTGCTGTTTTAACAAACATATATTACTGTCAATTAAAATGCGGAATGATGAAAAACATGAAGAATTACATAAAAGACTGGGTGCAGGCAACAGATAAGATTCTATTCTTTTCTCTAGCTGACTCCTCCCTGTACTTCTGAAACTAATCACAATCACGTCCACTCTCGCTATCACCGAGAGGAGTCTCCACTCTCCTGAGAGCACGAGGCGAGCGTAGGAACTGCTTGCTCTGACCCTTCCCTAGCCTGCTATTGCGTCCCGCTCAGATGGGCAAGGTCAAGCACAGCTGACGACCCCTGTGAAGCAGGATCAGTGGTTCCACAGCATGCGCTCCCTAGCCAATCAGGAAGAGGTGTAAGAAAATTTCCTTCTCAACGTTTCATAAACTAAGGAAGCTGGTTTTGATAATGTCTGGCAGAATTTCTATCCCGAAGAGTTCATGAAGAACTATGCAAAATCAATTACTTTCTATTTAAGGGTTATATATAAGCTATAATACACACATACAAATTTAATTTTAATCTACTTTTAGCAACCAAGAGCTTGGCAATTCACAATAAATACCTTTATTAAACAATCATTTGTACTAGTTACTGGTGGAGAATTCTGGTATTCCTACCCAAGGATGATTACTCATCCATCATCAGTAGGTCATACACATTTGAGTTGTTCCTCCAAGAACAGAAACTAATCTAACTGAACATTCATACCTTTCCTCTCTTCCCATCCCTGCTCCACTACACACACACACACACACACACACACACACACACAGACTTCACAGAAATGTAAGTTAGAGTTTTCATTACAATATTAGATTAGAAATTTGCTATCCCTGGATTTCTTGCTCATTGCCCTAAGTGTCATTGCCTGAACATTTGTAAACCATTTAAACACCTCTTTAGGGCAAAAATAACCATTCTACCTCTGCTATGATAATCAGAACTGAACCATGATATACAGAGTCGGGACAGTGTCAATCTGATTGAAAATCAAGTAATCCACCTGGAAGACACTTTACCATCTGTCTTTAGAATTAGAATACTCTCTCCTATCTTAGCAGTCCACGTCTAGTGGAGACTGTGGTGTGTCTGTGGCAGATTAATGCTGATATTTGTCTTCTAACATTAAAAAAAAAAGAGGTAGAAAAGGGGAGGAGGAGGAAGCAGGCAGTAAGAAAAATTTAAGGGCTAATACACAGTCTAAGGCCAAATCAATTCTTGAAACTCCTGATTTTGGGGAAAAAACCTTCATTTTGGTGGGTAACATGAATTATTCATATAAAATAAAATTAAGGCATAGAGGAAAAAAAGGCACTACCAAAAATTAACAATTAAATTGCTTTTCATTAACATTTAACCAATCTTAAAATTCAAATAAATATGAACATTACATTCGTAACAAAGGGCAAACCTAATATAAAACAGGAAGGTTTCAAGAAATTGCCTGGATCTTAGTATAAATAACACTGTTGACAGAATTCAATTTCTATAACATTTTTTTAGGTATTTTGACAACTTAGACCAAAAGAAAGGTGTTCTTTTTCTTTAAAAGAAACAGAAGGAAAAAGCACTATTTATGAAATAAATGCCCTTCATCGCTGGAACTGTTGGAGCAGAGGCTGCGTTTGTGGGAGGGAGTCCTGAGAGAGAGGCTGCCTGAACTATGGAGGTCCCTCTAATTTGGGGCTACTTTTAATTCATGTTGTTAATGACATTTTAGTTTATAACAGCCAATAATTACCCAAAATTGCTATTTCCTTACATCACAAAAAACCGTAAGACTTTAAAACATCATTGCTGAGCTTTCAGAGTTAGGGTATTGTTAGTCAATGTGTCTATGGTCAGTTGATGTTAGTAAGATTGTTTCCTCCTGTGATCTCCTTAAGTTAATTTAGTACTGACACAATAAGCCACAATTACTGAATAAGCAAATTAAAAAAAAGATTCACCTTATGTAAAAAAAAAAAAACCTGATAGATTACTATAGTTGACTGACACCAGATGATATTATATCCAAGCTATTGGTCCCTAGACCCCAAATGAAACCCCTGGCTCGGAACTCTGCCATGGGCCAAGGAGTTGGCATGTGGCAAACGTCTTGGCTTTTGAGCCCAAGTGTGGTCGTCCCTATAAACTATTCAGATTTGATTTTCTTAATGACTTCACATATCCTATCCCAACTCCATCTCAGAAATACTAGAGATGAGACCTGACACATGTAAGAGGTAAAGTAGCAGAAAGCTGCTCTAAACAAATAATTTTTCTTTTTAACGTAATTTCTAGAGAATAAGATAGACTCTCAAGTGAAAGCCAATTCAATTTACTCTAAAATAAGCTTTAATTTTTTTGTAGTTCATTCAACCTGTGCGTTTCAATCTCAGATAAATATGGAAGGTTGACAATGCCTCTGAAAACTTTCTAAGGCAATAGTCTTTAGCCATTTTTTCAAGTTAGACACGTTTGTAAATGACGAAAATGGAAAAATTTAAAGATATATTCATACAGAAAATTTCAAATACATTTGAAAGAATTACTAACCATTACTAAATTCCATTAGTCATTCATTTTTCAACCCTTGTATCCAATGCATTTTGTTTGCAATGTAAAATCTACTTGGCCAAAACCTAGGGCCTGCCATTCTGATTCCTGCAAGGCCCAAGTAGAAAGACACTTCCTGAAAAGCACGTCAGACTGCCGGGGACCTCTCCAGCACCAAAGTCCGCCACAGTCAGAACGCGGCATCGTCAAGGCACAAGTCAGCAGTCTGACCCTTTTCCAGCCTCAGCAAAGCACTACCGTATAGAAGAATGAGCTGTGCATCTAAAAAACAAAACACATTTAGAGTCATCTTAAAAAGTTCAAATTTCATTTGTTGATCCATACCATTATTAGAAAAAAAAGGGTAGAGTGTTATATCTAATTGCCCCTGATAAAGGTGTTTTATCTCAAAAATTTATTTTTAAAATCTACTTTTGGTCTTCCATATGTCATCCCACTTCAAGCTTTTTTGTTCTAGTAGCTTTTATATATATTAACTTTTCTTGTGGTTTTGGTACCTTTACAACTTATTTAAAATAAACTCACATCACATTTTATATAATAACTCTGTAAACTATTAGTCTATTTTTAAGTCTTTACATAAAGAGCAGTACTTTCCCATAGCTAATAATATTTTTCCTATAAAACAAAGGTCTTCTGCAGCAGTGTTAAAGTAGCGATTTCTTTTCAGGTGATTTGTTTTCTATGCATTTAGAAGTCAAAGGGAGACCGAAAAAAGCAAACAATTTGGCTTTGGGTGTCACAGTCTCCCAAGATCTCTCTAAAGAGCGTTTGTCTCCGATTCTGCACCACCGGTGACCTCGGCAGACCACCAAGTCAGAAGGAACCACAGCCACAAAGACAAAGGACAAAGGAAAAGCCCCTTGGCCCAGACACTGGCTTGCTCCAGCAGAAGCGATGCGTTCCCTCATGAGAAGATGAGAAACAGGACAGCTCCTTGTCCTCAAGACTGTGCTCACAGCACAGGGGTGCCGCTGACTTCCCAGGGGAGACCACTGATTCATATTCTTCCTGGTGAACCGCTTCTGTTGATTAGAGGGTATGAGAATCTTTGTGTTTTGACTTCTCCTCAGACTAGCTAGTAGAATTTCAAATTTCCTACAGGGAATGACAGATAGGACCTGATACAGTAAACCACAATCTAACGAACTTCAGAAACAGCGGAGTCCCCAAAGATCATACTTTTTAGCAAAAAATAAAATATCTGCATCCTCTATGAATCCCATAAAAGGCATCACATGTAGGGCCTCCAGGAAGACTACTATTTTCTAGATCTTTAAACATAAAGAACTTTGCACTTGCTTTAATAAACTGGGAAATATTGCAAGTGGCCACATCACTGATATCATTCATATTTTTCAGTAGCTCCAGTCCATCAGGGATCATGGCTTCTCCTAGCTGTCTCCTTCCATTCAAAGTCCCTGCTCTTAGTGGATACATACTAGAAATACCTGGCAGCTTTAACTTTCCTATGAAGTAGTTAATACTTGTTTCGATATGCTTTGCTTTTCCCACGACTATAAGCTGAGTTGAGGAAAGAATATATGCAGACATCAGAGTTAATGAGCTCTGTGTTGAAAGCCATTCTGTCTCTAGCACGGGAGTTCCTGCTTTGGGTGCGATGTGCAGCTGGGAAGGAATGGGCTGCTACTACTGGTGCTGAGGTCGTTCACCCCGACTTGAAGTAGTGGTATTTGCTCTTGTAAAACACTATGCATCATATCGCCTTCTCTCTGGAATTACTGTTTGCAAAGAGCCTGCTTTGTGAATGGCTGTCAGTAGTCTGTAACTAGAGCTGGTCTTACCACAGGCTCCTGAACTTTGGCACTCGGACATGTTGAGCAGGATGGTTCTGTCGGGAGCAAGGGCGGTCCTTATACACTGTGGTTTGTTTAGCAGCATCCCTGCCTCGACTCACTAGATTCCAATGGCAGCCTCCTAAGCTGTGAAGCCAAAACTGTCTCCAGGCCTTGCAGGTGTGGAGAGAAGCAGCCCCACCCGCCCTGAGAGCCGCAGTTGCACTATTTCTGAGTGGCCTAGTATTCTGTGATCCCAAGAACAAGGGTTTCTCTCATGACACTAGCTTCATGGAAACTCCAGGTTAAACTCTTAGTTCCTAAGAAATGTTACCCTGTGGGGAATCAGGAGCTAGAAATAGGAAGATATAATATACATTATTTTGATTATTTCTCCTTTCTCTTAATTTTGGGACTTTCTCTCTCAGGTAAAGATCACACTTTAAAATACACTAAACACCACATACTTCTGCTTCTCATTATTTCTCTTGATTGGCAAATGTGGACGCTTCTACTGCGCACACATTAATTAAAGCAACCTCCTTCTGTCTTTTAATTTGGATTTGCTCGACTTTCATATCTGTTTTAAAATATAATAGTATCTTATTTTTTTTTAAACAGAAACCTATCCCACAAGGTTTATAGATCCCATTAACATGGATCTTCTATAGTGTATTTGCTTATTGTACTGGTTAGGATTAACAAATAAACATAGCTCTTAGAGATTCATATTTTCTATCATGATTCCTACTGAGCAAGAAGCTTGGTATACAGAGGTGAGGATCTAAAGAATACAGATATAAGGAGGAACCTATATTCTTTAAGTTGAGTACCCACCCTAGACTCAAGTTTAGGGCTCAAACCCCCAAATGAGGATCTATTTTAAGTACTATCATTAAAAACTACAAGTAGATATCATTTTCTTCTCCTTGTTTTCCATGTCTCTCCACCACCACCGATTTGCCAGTAGCACAGAGAAAGATCCTCCAACCTTTAGGTGTTCCAAATGATTTGTTTGTACTAAAAAGAGTGACCATGTACTAAAGTGCTTTATATGTCTGAACCACATCAGTACACTATAAAAAATTAAAAAAAAAAGTTTCAAGTTCTTGTAAGGGAAAAAACGATTAAATATAAAAAATTTAGGTTACTATTATTAAACAAATTTAACTAAGAATCAAGAGAAACACTTTCCCATCTCTCTTTTTTATAAAAAGAAAAGTGCTGTCGGAGAGAAGGTGCAGGGCCAGATGGGAGCCGGCAGCAGGGAGGGCTGCTAGTGGCAGTGCACGAACATGTGCCTCAGCAGCTCCTCCGCCGATGGCCTCAGCTTGGCCTCTGTGAAGATGCGCTGAAGGAAATCTCGGGTGTAGTCTGAGACATGAGGGGGCAGCTTGGGGTTTGTTGGCTGAGTGGCAATTTTAAAGATGGCAGCCATTGCTTCATATTCTGCCCACGGAGGCTTTTCAGTTAGCATTTCTACCACAGTACAGCCCACACTCCTGAAAAGGAATTTAAAAATTACATTACACAAACAATATCATCATAAAGAAAGATAGTTACTACAAAATGAGAAACAGGAGTGAAGTGAATATACATTAAGTGTGACTTGATTTCAAGTTTAATTTAATTAAAAGGTTGTAACTATATATAACATCCTATATAATAGAGGTAATATGCAAATTGACCATCACTCCAACACACAAGATGCCCCCCATGTGGTCAAAGATGGCCACCCCCATGTGGACACAAGATGGCCACCACAAGATGGCCAGCAGGGGAGGGCAGTTAGGGGCGACCAGGCCTGCAGGGGAGGGCAGTTGGGGGCAACCATGCTGGCAAAGGAGGGAAGTTAGGGGTGACTGGGCCAGCAGGGGAGGGTAGTTAGGGGCGACCAGGCCTGCAGGGGAGGGCAGTTAGGGGCAACCAGGCCTGCAGGGGAGGGCAGTTAGGGGCAACCAGGCTTGCAGGGGAGGACAGTTAGGGCCAACCAGGCCAGAAGAAGAGGGCAGTTAGGGGTGACCAGGCCGGCAGGGGAGGGCAGTTAGGGGCAATTGGGCCAACAGGGGGGCAGTTAGGCATCAATCAGGCTGGCAGGGGAGTGGTTAGGGGTGATCAGGCTGGCAGGCAGAAGCGGTTAGGGGCAATCAGGCAGGTGAGCGGTTGGGAACCAGCAGTCCTGGATTGTGAGAGGGACCAGACCAGATCGGGCCTAAACGGGCAGTCGGACATCCCTCAAGGGGTCCCAGATTGGAGAGGGTGCAGGCTGGGCTGAGGGGACTCCCCCCCACACCCTGTGCACGAATTTCGTACACCAGGCCTCTAGTAATTTAAAGATAAAAATCAATGAAAATAAACCACAATTTAAGGACTGACTCAAATGGTTAAGCACAAAGAATTACTTTAAGAATAGCTGAACTATATAAGAGACTAACAGTAAAAATTAATTACTTCTAAAGTTCTTAGTGAAATGAAAAGTAGTTTTTTAGTGCTGAAGTTGCTTAAAATAAAACCCTGCGTAAAGAACGGAAGACAGGCCCAGGAGCTCTCTGTATTTAATCAATGATTAAGCTTCAATGAGGCATAATTAAAATATTCACCCTGTAACCCTGACATCCTATTTCAAAAGTGCAAAAGAGCCCTGAAACCTGGTGCAGACACTTCCACCCCGCGGAGAACGCCGGTGCAGCCCCTGCAGCAGACCTACCAGATGTCCGCTTTCCGGCCGTAGCCTTCCCCGCTGATCACCTCGGGGCTCATCCAGTAGGGCGTGCCTGTCACAGACTTCATTCCTGTCCCCGAAAGGCAGATTGTTTGAAGCCGCTTGCTGGCCCCAAAATCTCCTAGCTTAACGTTGCCTGTTGAATCTCGCAGAATATTTGCGCCTAAAAATACAAAACATCCTCATTTCATTCTTTCTATTGGCAGTTTGGAATGTATAAAAGGACAACAGCAGAGAATTAAATGCAGCAGACTCTTCAATCTGTCTCCAAACTGCCGCTCGCACTGCCAGTCACGGGCAGTGCCCAGAAAGGTTCATTCACACACTGAAGATTTAGCAGCAGGGTGTGCGTGAAGGTCAAGAGGGTCTCCCACCACAAAGGCGGGTGCGGGGGAGGTAGGGGCCTCGAAGGGAAGGGGAGGGCAGAGAGGGAGGGGCAGCACAGCAGGCTCTAGGCCAGTGTCTCTGTCCTAAAGCAAGAGGCTGAGGCTAAAGCTCATTTTCCTGAGGAGGAATGCCCATCATCAAAACTTCCAGCACTTTCCTCTCCTGCTATAACTTAATATGTTATCTTAGTTTCTCTAAATATTGGGTTTTGCTTTATATTAATGTTACTTCTCAATTTCTACATGTTAAATCTCTTCTAAGCAAGCTTCCAGCTTTCTGTTTTTAGATTTCATTTACTTTTATAATAAACTTATTATAAACTGGCTTGAGGTTGTGGAATTCTCTACGGTGAAGTGCCCCTTTCCCTCGCCACACTGTCCCTGCGAGGTCACGCACAGCCCATGAAGGAGTTGGCTGCGCTGCTGCAGGCGAGCGGAGACGGGAACTACTGGGAATCATTCTGCACAGGAGCTTGTCTCCTCTCTCCCACTGGCTTCTTCGCCCATTTGTTCATATCACTATGAACACAAGGATATTCCTTTTACTTTGGGTTACAAACTAATGTGACTTTTTCGTTGCTTATTGTTCCAGCTTTGGACAGTGGGAACTCTTTCTATTGGCTCCTGTGTCCCTTTGTCATAACTCATTGTTCCGTTCCTGTTTTTGGTTTGGGGTTGGTTTTTAGTATCTTCTTACTTTTGGGCACTATTAGATGCTCAAGTCCTAGAATCAGCCCTCTCTCCAAGGAGCCCTAGTTACTTTCATTTTTTAAAATATATTTTTATTGATTTCAGAGAGGAAGGGAGAGGGAGAAAGAGATGGAAACATCAATGATGAGAGAGAATCATCGATCAGATGCCTACTACACACCCCACACACTGGGGATCGAGCTCACAACCTAGGCATGTACCCTGACCTGCTGTACCTGTGAATCAAACTGTGACTTCCTGGTTCATAGGTTGATGCTCAACCATTGAGCCACACCGGCTGGACCCTAGTTACTTTTAATGGTATCAGAAACCAAGACCCAGGGGCTAGGTTCATTTATTTTTTTATTCTCTATTTCCCCCTTTATCATTTTAAAACTCAATCTTTTCTTCTGGAATTGTAAGTCTTGTTTCTGTCTTATGTAAATTATTTCTATTCTCACTTTTAGCTTCTCCTATAAACTACCAGTTTTTAAATAAGCAATTTATTTTAACCTATCTAATTTTGAAACTTTGTTACTTTTTAAAAATATTTTTATTGATTCTGAATGAGAGGAAGGGAGAGAAGAAAGAGAAACATTGATGTGAGAGCAGAACACAGATTGGCTGCCTCCTGCGCGCCCCCCGAACCTGCAACCCGGGCATGTGCCCTGACCAGTAATTGAACCAGCAACCCTTTGGTGCACTGGACAACAACCAACCGAGCCACAGTGGCCAGGGCGACTTTGTTATTTTAAGTCTCCTGTAACCATAACCACATATTTTTTTAAGTGGAGGGGAAATGATGAAAGGTCTTTTAAATATTTTCTTTTTATTGATTTGAGAGAGAGGAGAGAGGGAGAGAGAAACATCGATCAGTTGCCTCCTGTACACACCTCAACTGGTGATCAAACCCACAACTGGGTGTGTGCCCCAACTGGGAATCAAACTGGCAATCTTCTGGTGCATGGGACAACCGATGCTCATTGAACTGAACCACACTGGCCAAGGCTTAACCATCTATCTATATATATAAAAGCCTAAGCGACCAGACGACCAGCCGGTAGCTATGACACACACTTACCACCAGGGGGCAGATGCTCAACACAGGAGCTGCCACCTGGTCGTCAGTGCGCTCCCACAGGAGGAGCGCCACTCAGCTGACAGACGGGCGCCAGATGCCAGGCTCACAACTGGCAAGTGCAGCTGCGGCCGCGAGCCTCTCCTGCAGACACTCCCCCTGTACGACTGAACGTCAGTGGCACAGGTACAGCAGGGCCAGGATGAGCAGGAGTGGTGCGGTGCCCAGCCTGGGCTCGGGCTCCTCCCCGGCCGCCTGCCGCTTCCCGCACTACTTTGTGCTGTGCAGGACCTACATGGACAGCAGGCTGGAGCCCGATGTATTGGCAGATAAGGCTGGGCTGCAGCAGTGTGGAGGTCCACTGATCCCCGCAGGCCAGACCAAGGGACCCCACCGGTGCACCAATCCGTGCACCAGGCCTCTAGTATTTTATATTTTTAAAAATCATTTTCTTCTTCTTCCTTTTTTTTTTTTTTTTTTTTTTAATGGCCTCTAAGGAGAGTGAGTAGTGGAGAAAAGCTACACTATAGACAGGAGAGAATGCATACTGTCCATTCCCACTGTGAGCTTCCGTACTTGTCTCTGTTCTCCCAGAAAACCCCAGCCTGGTGGGGGTGGCTCTCTGCAGCTCTGCCAGTACCGGATGCCCTCCCAGCAAGCCGTGGGTCTGAGGGAGGCACACACCAGTTGTCCTGCGGAACAGCACTGTCCACCCTGTTCAACATCTCCCTGTTCGTCATGCAAAGAGGACTCTGTCAAAAAAAAGCCACTATCTCTAAAATATTTAACCAGAAAGGACAACAAACAAGTCAGATTTTACTGGCTACAAGCAGGGAAGGAACAGTCCCAGGCAGATCACAGACAGGCAGAGCTAACTGGGGAGTAATCACCCACGTTGAATCAATGACCATCCATATGAAGGGCTGAGTGACAAATGTGTAACCAGGTTCCCAATATAGACTCCTAAGTTTTCAAAACTTATTTTGGATACCTTAAAAGCAAACTATGAAGGAGATTTTTCAAACATATACAAAAGCAGGTAGAATAGTATACATATCCATGCCCCAGCCCCTCCCGTGCTGCCAGCCTCTCCCTCTCCCCCTTCTCATATCATTTGAAACAAATGCAGACTTCATGATCAATAGTTCATTAGCTTTAAAAGATAATGGCTCTTATTACACTGAACAGGATGGACAATAACTCCTTAATAATGTTAAATATATACTCAGTGGTTTTTACATTTTTTAAAAAATCAGAATCGAAATCAGTCCCATACATTGAGACTCAATGACTCATATTTTAAGCCTTCCCTGATCTAAAGGTCCCTGTGATCTTTTCCATGCACTTTAGGAGGAACCTGAGTTGTCTGCCCGTAGCTTTTCTAGTGTCAAGGTCTGCTGACTCCGTTCCAAGGTATCCTATTTGCCATGTCCGTCTGCTGATATGTATGTTCTACAATTCTAAAATTTGGTAGCTGAATCTAAAGGCTTGATCAGACACAGATTATTTATTTTTTTTGCAAAACTACTTCATAGATATGATGATGTAATCTAAAGATAGGAAGAATGTCATGCTCAACTGTATATTTTAAATGTCAGCACCTGTTAATGTTTAATGCTTACACCTATTAATTCATCAGTGGTTGTAAAATGGCACTATTCCATAATTCCTTCTTCATTTGTTAGTCAAAATATTGCTATAAAGACAAGTTTTCTTTTAACCACTATGTGGTCCTCAATGGCACAGTCACTAAAAGAAAGGCAGAATAAAGGGACCCTGTTATGAAATAATGAGTTGATTCCCTAGCAACAATGATCAGTTAGTTTTTATCCTAGGTTTCATTATGAACTCACAGGCTTAAGTTTAAAAGTCATCAACTATCTTTCTTTTTCCCTCACAATTAAAAAATTTCTCATCATAAAATTTGGGAAACAGAAAAAGTAAAAACTGTGTCAAAGAAAACAACTATCATTCATCCTGCCATTTGGAAGTGACCACTGTTAATCATATGAACATTTTTCTTCTAGGCCATACTTTCATTTTACAAACATGTGATCATATTGCATCTCTAACTTACACTTCACGTTCCTCCTCTCCATGTATTTGCCCTATCATGATTTTAAGTCAGCTTGCTTCCAGCCTCATCTGACTAGTGTGGTTCATCACTCCTTGCAAGCCCATCTGGGGTAGCTCCCCTTGGTCCCTGTACCTTGTCTCATTATGAGTGCTAAAGAGAAACGGGCTTGAATAGAAATCATTCCTAAAAGCATAATCCCCAGTGTGGCTCTTTAAGTTGTCAGCTGTCCTTGATACCTGAGGCCTGCCTAAGCGGGCAGATCTTGAAATGAAAGCAAGCTCCTATCTCTTCCAGTCATGAGCCATTTCCTTCTCTCGTACGCTTCATTCTGGTGCGATGGTCTGGCTCAGCGTTCTGTAGCAGAGTCCACTATACCACTAGACACTGGACAACAGAACTTCCGCAATATGACTGAGTCCTACAGTATTTTAAAGGCAGATGTATTGATTTAGATGTTGAATTTCTTACGCATATTACTCTTTTTATTCACACACACAAAAACTGTGTATTTCAAATGAAAAGACCTCATTCCTTACCTTTGATGTCTCTATGAACAATCATATTACTATGCAAATAGTGGATGCCTTCCAGAATCTGACGGGTGTACTTCCTAGTTACATTCTCAGTAAGAGCTCCATATGCTTTTAATTGGTCCTTAATTGAACCCTAAATGAAAACAAAAGAAAACTATGGTATGATTTGAAATGAACCACTATATTACATTCTTTATTTTTAAAGAATCCTAGCTGAGTGGGAAAGCACAGGAATTCTCAGTAAGAGCGCATATGCCATCTCATTTACATACAACTCAATTATATATTCCCTGACAAGAGCTGTGGAAGAGCATGGGTCACCACTAAAGGAAGCCTTTACAGCGGTTCTTGATCCTTGTTTGTATCACTATCTTGGTTCTAACTATCTCATATTCCTTGCAACTGTGTTTCTAAAAATTCTCTTGTACTTTTGTATCGTTTTACCCAGAATATATTTTTGCTTTTCCTACTTGTTCTTCTACATAGGTCCTACTTAATTATGTATTTCTTTCTGTTTTTAGAAGCGTTTTATTATTATTATTTTATTTAGAAGTGTTTTATTGATATTTGCCAATTTATTTCTCAGGAGAAAGAATGGGTATGATTAGAAAATCAGAACACATGAAATTTTTAAGTTTTTCCTTTATATACTCAACATGCTAATTCAAAACATGAGAAAATATATTAAAGAGGAATTTCAAATTTTCCTAAGTGTTTTTAAAGCAGGACGAGGTGTCATCTCTGAGAATGCTCAGTCAGTCTGAGGTGAGACAGACACTTTAAGTTTACAAAAGCTGCCCTACTGGTTGTAACGTGCAAATCCGGTGAATAACAAACACTTCAAAAGATGGGAAGAAAATGCTTCTTGAGGGACAGATCTTCTCTTAAGATTTATTAGTGCCTACAGCACTAACACTCCATTGGTGTAGCTGTTTTACCTTTGGGTACCATAAAACGTCACCTTCTTCAGTAGGAACAATTGGAAAGGGTTGGGAAGCACTGTGCCAGCTAAAAATTGCATGTGTGTATGTAAAATTAACGGAGATAAAAACAACTGCTAGTTCAGGTACTGAAAATAAAGGAAGTTATAGTTCTAGTCTGAAAGCAGTTCTAGATACACTAAGGAATGGGGTGCCGTGCTTGAAAAAACGGAAGAAGAGATGGCAATTTTGGCAAATCTTGAATCCAGCATACTTAATTTACTACTGAGAGAAATTATAAAGCATCATTCACAAACTTGGAGATTCAGGGAAGTCTAGGAACATGGACAATATGTCCAACCCACTGATGCCATGGGCTTACCATATTTACAATTCATTCAGATTGTCAATTAACTATAACTAATTTGGTAATGAGCTTTTCAAATTCAAGGAATTGAAATCTATACTTTGATGAGATAGCTGCTATTACAAAACCAAGTGTAGGTAATGAGAAACATGATCTAATACCTCTTCCTGAAGAGTCCTGGTTTATCCAAAGACTGCTAACTATATAAAGATTATCCATCTCCATTTGGGATATAAATCAGTTTTAACCAATTAATCATTTTAATTAATCTTATCTTCAACAATCTTAGTCTCTATTCACTGTTATTCATAATTACTTTCTAACTTAATTTAAATATTTATTGCACAAACAGTAATGAAAATAAAGAAAAAAGACAAATCACAATCCCAACATAACACATTTTTCATTTTTCTAAATTTCTCTATCCTTGTTCAAATACAGATACTTTTAAAATATAATCATTGCCCTGACAAGTTTGGCTCAGTGGATAGAGCGTCAGCCTGCGGACTAAAGGGTCCCAGGTTCGATTCCAGTCAAGGGCATGTACCTTGGTTGCGGGCACATCCCCAGTACGGGGTGTGCAGGAGGCAGCTCATCAATGTTTCTCTGTCATCGAAGTTTCTAACTCTCTATCCCTCTCCCTTCCTCTCTGTAAAAAAATCAATAAAATATAAAAAAAATATCATAATCATTATTTAAAAGCACTTTATATTCTTTTTTTCTTTCTTATGTAAGTACTTCCTGCAACTTTGCCACAATTTTAATTTTTAACATTATTCTCTTGGACAATGCCATCATAATTTACTTCCACCATGGGCAATGAATTTCCATTTTTTGCATCACAGATAATCCTATCTAATAAAAGAGTAATATGCAAATCAACCATCACTCCGCTACACCCACAAGCCACGCCCACCCGCCACGCCCACCCACCAATCAGGAGCAAATATGCAAATAAACCCAACCAAGATGGCTACGGCCACAGAGAGCAGGAGGGAGGCTTGGGTTTCCCCAGCAAACGAGGAAGCCAAGCTTTCCGCCTGCCCTTGCTGGCCTAGGCCTCCACTCAAGGCTACAAAGTTTCAATGATAGAAGATACATAAACCCAAACAAAAATGGCGGCAGCCATGGAGCTGGAAAGAGCAGAAGGCTAGGGTTGCCCCTGGCGATGGAGGAAGCCAAGCTTTCCGCACACCCTGGCCGGCCCAGGCTTCACTTAAGGCTACAAAGTTTCAATTATAGAAGATACATAAATTCCAATAGAAATGGCTGCCGCCACGGAGCAAGCAGAAGGCTTGGCTCTGCTCAAGGCTACAAAGTTTCTTTTCTTTTTTTTTTTTTTAAATATATTTTATTGATGTTTTACAGAGAGGAAGGGAGAGGGATAGAGAGTTAGAAACATCGATGAGAGAGAAACATCGATCAGCTGCCTCCTGCACACTCCCTACTGGGGATGTGCCCGCAACCAAGGTACATGCCCTTGACCGGAATCAAACCTGGGACCCTTCAGTCCGCAGGCCGACGCTCTATCCACTGAGCCAAACCAGTTAGGGCAACAAAGTTTCAATTGTAGAAGATAAATAAACCCCAGATACCAGGGCCTTCACTTGGGTTGCCGGGGGCGTGGCTGGCCTGCAAACCACCACAGGCCCCTCGCCCAGGCCGCACCACGCCCCAAGGGAACCCCCACCCTGATCCGGGACACCCTTCAGAGCAAACCAGCTGGCCCCCACCCATGCACCAGGCCTCTATCCTATCGAATCCTATCTAATAAAAGAGTAATATGCAAATCAACCATCACTCAGCTACACCCACCAGCCACGCCCACCAGCCAATCAGGAGAAAATATGCAAATAAACCCAACCAAGATGGCTACGGCCACAGAGAGCAGGAGGGAGGCTTAGGTTTCCCCGGCAATGGAGGAAGCCAAGCTTTACACCTGCCCTTGCTGGCCTAGGCCTCAACTCAAGGCTACAAAGTTTCAATGATAGAAGATACATAAACCCAAACAGAAATGGCAGCAGCCACGGAGCTGGAAAGAGCGGAGGCTAGGGTTGCCCGCGGCAATGGAGGAAGCCAAGCTTTCCACACACCCTGGCCGGCCCAGGCCTCGCTTAAGGCTACAAAGTTTCAATTATAGAAGATACATAAACACCCAAAAAAATGGCTGCTGCCATGGAGCAAGCAGAAGGCTTGGCTCCGCTCCAGGCTACAAAGTTTCAATTGTAGAAGATAAATAAACCCCAGATACCAGGGCCTCTGCTTGGGTCGCCAGGGGGCGTGACCGGCCTGCAAACCACCACAGGCCCCTCGCCCAGCCCTCCCCATCCCCCAAGGGAACCCCCACCCTGATCTGGGACACCCTTCAGGGCAAACCAGCTGGCCCCCACCTGTGCACCAGGCCTCTATCCTATCTAATAGAAGAGTAATATGCAGACTGACCATCACTCCAACACACAAGATGGCTGCCCCCATGTGGTCAAAGATCCTGCCCCCATGTGGACACAAGATGGCCACCACAAGATGGCCAGCAGGGGAGGGCAGTTGGGAGGAACCAGGTCTCCAAGGGAGGGCAGTTGTGGGTGATCAGGCCAGCAGGGGAGGGCAGTTAGGGGTGACCAAGCCGGCAGAGGAGGGAAGTTGGGGCAACCAGGCCTGCAGGGAAAGGCAGTTGGGAGGGACCCAGGCCTGCAGGGGAGAGCAGTTGGGGGGACCAGGCCTGCAGGGGAGGACAGTAAGGGGTGACCAGGCCTGCAGGGGAGGGCAGTTAGGGGTGACCAGGCCTGCAGGGAGGGCAGTTAGGGGAAAACAGGCTGGCAGGGGAGCAGTTAGGCATCAATCAGGCTGGCAGGGGAGCAGTTAGGGGGTGATCAGGCTGGCAGGCAGAAGCAGTTAGGAGCAATCAGGAAGGCAGGCAGGCGAGCAGTTGGGAGCCCGCAGTCCTGGATTGTGAGAGGGATTTCCAACTGCCCGTTTAGGCCCAATCCCACCGGGATCCGGCTTAAACGGCCAGCCGGACATCCCTCGAGGGGTCCCAGATTGGAGAGGGTGCAGACTGGGCTGAGGGACACCTCCTGCCCCCGTGCACGAATTTTGTGCACCGGGCCTCTAGTAAAAGAGTAATATGCAAACTGACCATCACTCCAACACACAAGGTGGCTACCCCAATGTGGTGAAAGAGCCTGCCCCCATGTGGACACAAGATGGCCACCATAAGATGGCCAGCAGGGGAAGCCAGTTGGGAGAAACCAGGCCTGCAAGGGAGGGCAGTTGTGGGCGATCAGGCCAGCAAGGGAGGGCAGTAGAGAGGAACCAGGCCTGCAAGGGAGGGCAGTTGTGGGCGATGAAGCCTGCAGGGGAGGGCAGTTAGGGGTGACCAGGCCGGCAAAGGAGGAAAATTGGGGGTGACTGGGTCTGCAGGGAAGGGCAGTTGGGGGGGGACTCAGGCCTGCAGGGGAGAGCAGTTGGGGGGTACCAGGCCTGCAGGGGAGGGCAGTTAGGAGTGACCAGGCCTGCAGGGGAAGGCAGTTAGGGGCAAACAGGCTGGCAGGGGAGCAGTTAGGCATCAATCAGGCTGGCAGGGGAGTGGTTAGGGGGTGATCAGGCTGGCAGGCAGAAGCAGTTAGGGGCAATCAGAAAGGCAGGCAGGCGAGCAGTTGGGAGCCAGCAGTCCTGGATTGTGAGAGGGCAGTCGGACATCCCTCGAGGAGTCCCAGATTGGAGAGGGTGTAGGCTGGGCTGAGGGACACACACCCCTGTGCATGAATTTCGTGCACCGGGCCTCTAGTACTATATAATAAAATAAATATATGCAGCTTTTTCCTTCTTTTGGATTACTTCTGTAGAATAAATTTCTGTGAGATTACCAGGTCAAAAGGCTTCAACATTTTTATGGCCTTTAATACATCCCACCAATTTGTTTTCCAAATGGGTTTTTTAAAAACTAATTTACATTGCCAACAGAATATCTGAAAATTATAATGAGTAAAAGCAGAAACACTATAAACAACCCATAATGCACGATAACAGAAACAAAGTAAGGTTTGCTGTTGCCCTTGTGAGACTGAGGATAGTGAGGACCATTACTATCAGATGCTGGTCCTTTTTATGACCCATAACCTTACCCTGCAACCTTGTACAGTCTACATATAATTCTAACAAACTATTCCCTTCAAGGCCCATAAACCAATCCTTTTTTCTATCACATATGGCTTATTAAATTACAAGAATGCATGAATTTTTTAAATATAGATATATTTTTATTTCAGAGAGGAAGGGAGAGGGAGAGAGATAGAAACATCAATGAAGAGAATCATTGATTGGCTGCTTCCTGCATGCCCCCTACTGGGGATTGAGTCCCCAACCCAGGCATGTGCCCTGGCCAGGAATCAAACCAGAATCGATTGATGCTCAACCAATCACTGAGCAACACTGGCCAGATTGCATGTATTTTTAAATACGTAAACATACCACCATCTTGAAAATCATTAGTATTAGAATGTATTCTATTAGTACATATTATAAAAATAACATAGAGGGATGACAGAGATTTGCAAATCACATTTTGAAGCTCCTAATAAATTATTTACTGAGACGATTATTATCAAACTATGTTATAAACATTAGGTGATGGCTGAAAAGGAACTGTGTGACACTGCTCTAGCTCATTACTTTCTGGTCTTCAGGAAAAAAACAAAACTTGAAATGGAAGAATCAGGGTATCAAGCACCCTAATCTAGCCATCAATTTTAGCATCACTAACGATGAAACAACCAAAAACTGTATCTCCTAATGGGATGCAACATAAAGTACACAGCATGATCTATGGCACATTCTAATAAAAAATGTTAAATTTGAATCTAACTTAGACTTTAGATCTAACCTGGAGTTTACAGAAAATAAGGGGATAAAGGAACAAATTATACAATGCCATATGAGATGAGACTGTCAACAGAACAATAGCCTATCAAATCTGTCACAAAAAAACTGCTCTAGAGTAGAAGAGGAGTGCCCGGCCGGCGTGGCTCAGTGGTTGAGTGTCGATCTATGAACCAGGAAGTCTCGGTTTGATTCCTGGTCGGGGCACTTGCCCGGGTTCCAGGCTTGATCCCAGTGTGTGTGCAGGAGGCAGCCAATCAATGATTCTCTCTCATCATTGATGTTTCTATCTATCTCTCCTTCTCCCTTCCTCTCTGAAATCAATAATAACATATTAAAAAATAAAAATAAAAGAGGAGTAAGGCATATAGCAGCTAAATGTACTGTGTGGTCCTGAACTGGATCCTGGTTTGGACAAACCAGCTATTATAAATATTTTTAAGGCTCTTAGAGAAATCTCAGTATGAACTATAATGCTTGTAACCTACTTTAGTATATATCAGAATTTTAAAAAATGAGTTAAAAAATAAAAGGATAGATGAAAAAGATAGAAAATAAAATTGGAGAGCATTATGCTAAGCAAAATAAACCAGTTGGAGAAAGATAAATACCACATGATCTCACTCATTTGTGGAATATAATGAACAATATAAACTGATGAACAAAAACAGTCATATGTACACATATAATACCTTAATAAAAAAAAATTAAAAAAACAAAAACAGTCATAGAAGCATCAAAAAGACTGTCAAACCTCAGAGGGAAGGCAGGGGTGGTCGGGGTAAGAGATCAACCAAAGGACGTGTATGCATGCATATGAGAATGACCAATGGGCACAGACAGTAGGGGGATTAGGGCAGGTGCCAGGGGGTGGGAGCGGCTGGGAAGAGGTCAATGGAGGAAAAAGGAGACATA
Organism: Plecotus auritus; assembly: GCF_963455305.1. Taxonomy (NCBI): domain Eukaryota; kingdom Metazoa; phylum Chordata; class Mammalia; order Chiroptera; family Vespertilionidae; genus Plecotus; species Plecotus auritus. The sequence continues at coordinate 98,299,315 of NC_137776.1, forward strand.
TGTAATACTTTAAACAATAAAGAATTTAAATTTTAAAAAATAAAGGAAAGAAAATTATATTACTAATTTAAAACTCTTCCAAAATTTCATTAACTAGGTATAACATTTTATAAATCAAAGTTTTATTATTTTTCGTTCCTCAACTAAATCTTTAAATAAAATGTCTATTTTTTTCATATATTTTTATTGATTTCAGAGAGAGGAAGAGAGAGGGAGAGATAAAAACATCAATGATGAGAGAGAATCATTGATCAGCTGCCTCCGGCACGCCCCCTACTGGGAATCAAGCCCACAACCCGGGCACATGCCCTGACCAGGAATCCAACCATGACGTCCTGATTCTGGGTCAATGCTCAACCACTGAGCCACGCTGGCCAAAAACATGTTGCTTTCCAAGGATATGCTAACTTACCCCTGGCATATATTCCATAAATATGGAAAGCTTTTTTTCCTGGAGATCCCGCAAACAGCCATAATATTGAACGATTCGTTCATGCAGTAAATTTTTCAACAACTGAATTTCACACTCAAGTGCATTTACTTCCTGAAAGACAGAACTCACTGTTAAATCTTTACAGCATTGTTAGTAAAAGTAAAAAATTAGAATTTCATTGATCATCAAGGTGATTTAATCCTGAAATTTTTATTTCCTAAGGAATAAATATTTTAAAGTCTGTAAATAATAACTGTTATAACAGTCCTTGAAGGTATGCTAAAGCAACACTAAGTCAGAATGTAACTGAGCATTAAAAGAGAAAAATCCACAGAACAATGTAGATAAACATATCTAATAATTGATTTATTTTGCAAATAATTTGTGTTAGGAAAAAATAAACATTCTATCATGTGTTACATTTATTATTAAAAACACTTGTTTTCTGTGTGTAGCGACTGTGCAGTGACTCTTACCTTGCTGGTCTCAGGTCTATCGGGGTCAAACTGAACTTGCTTAACAGCCAACTCTCTTCCTGTATCGACATCATAACAGAGGTAGACCCTGCCAAAGGCTCCCTGGCCAAGCAGTTTGCCCAATCTCCAGTTTATTGGAGCACGAGGTGCTAAAAAAGAACACTTTCTTAAAATGGAATATCTAGATTGCACAAAAATGGGAAAGGACTAAATGAGCATGTTGCATTTAGTAACATTCTTAATTGAATATGCTTGGGTGTGAGGGAAAATCATGGTCATCCAAGTACATAATGATCATCATGTTTTGGGTTTTTTAAACATTTTCTTTATTGATTTTTAGAGAGGGAGGATGGGAGAGAGAGAGAGAAATGTCGACCAGCCACCTCCTGCACACCCCTACCTGGGCATTTGTCTTGACCAGGAATTGAATCAACAACCTTTCAGTGCACAGAACAACACTCAACCAAGTGAGCCACACAGGCCAGTGCATGATCACCATCTTTGAAAAATTGCCTCTTCAGTCAATTTGCTAAGAATTCTAAACCCACACAAGGTTCATAATCCCATAAATCATTTTTTCCAATGCAATGAGATTATTTTCTTTCTTGGTTATGAATGTAATAGTATCTTTCACTCAATCTAAGATGCCACTGCTTATAAGATAGACTATTTATGATCTTTACTGTAGCAATATTTATAGTCAGTTTTCCATCTGCCTATGATATAGAAAGCTGGAAAAAGCACCACTCTAATTCTAACAAAAGAAAATCTTGAAAACAGCCAGAGGGGAGGAGGAGATCCAAGATGGCAGCGTAGGTAAACACCTAAACTGCTGCCTCGCACAACAATTTCAAAACTACAACTAAAAGACAAAACGTTTATCACCCAGAACCACGGGAAAGCTGGCTGAGTGGAAGTTCTACAACTAGAAGGAAAGAGCAAACAGCATTGAGGGGTGCACAAGCACTGAAAAGCTGAGGTACGAAGACGTGCGAATCGGGCTGGCGATGGGCATCTGGGAGCGCTGCTGTTTTCAACCCGAAGGGAGATAAGCTCCCGATTACTCCGAACTCCAGTTTCTGGGGAGACGCGGGGGACCCAAACTCCTACAGGGAGAAGCTGGACTGTCTGCCGTGGGGTCGGAAAGTGAGGGAGGCTTGCTTGCAGGGCTGCACGCAGGAACAATTGTTTATTGTGCTGGGGCGCGCGGGGTACATGGTCGGAGATGCAGAGCCGGCTTACTGGCAGCCATTGCTGTTTGCCACGCCCTAGCCTAGTCACGCCCTGAGACCCCGCCCTGCACAATCTACGAACCCACCCAAGCTCCAAGCAGCGGCTTTAGCATATGAATGGCCTGCCCTATTGCAGCTTAACCTAGCAAACTTGCAGCCCGGGCCAGACAGCTCCAAAACCTCCAAACCCCAAGCAAAGAAGAGAAAACTGTAGTTCTTGCTGTAGCTCCTAATGGGTGGCCTCAGACAGTAGCTGACCTGCACCCCATTGGAGATCCAGAAGCCAGTGTACCTAGTGGTCAGTGTGAGATACCAGATTTCAACTCCTCACATCCATAAGTGACACATTCAAGAGGCAGACTCAGTGAGCACCAAAGCCCCACTGAAACAAGTCCTGCACCATAAGCGTGTATCCAGTGCAGCAGTTCTTCCATTATAGACACAGCGGGTCCTCACAGCCAATTGGCCTGGAGGTCAATTCCTCCCAGTGTACCAACAGCAATCAAGGCTTAACTACACCAAGACTTTGCACTCAGCCCACAAAGGGGTGTACCAAAGGCGTCCACCTCAGGTGATTGGGGAGGCTGAGCTACTGGCCCCTATAGGTCACCTACCACACAAAGCCACTCCATCAACACAGGGAAGCAGCAAAATGCGGAGACAAAGAAACATGTCACGAATGAGAGAAATGGAGGAAAGCAAACTACTGGACGACATAGAGTTCAGAACCACATTTATAAGGTTACTCAAGAATCTTCTAAAAACCGCTAAGGAACTTAGTGAGACCTTCAAGGACCTTAATGAGAATGCCAAAAAAATGGAAAAGGACCAGTCAGAAATTAAGCATACACTGTGTGAAATAAAGAATATACAGAAACTCAACTGTAGATCAACGTACCCCAAGAATCAAACCAAAGATCTGAAATATGAGGAAACAAAAAACACCCAACCAGAAAAACAAAAAGAAAAAAGAATCCAAAAATATGAAGATAGTGTAAGGAGCCTCTGGGACAACTTTAAGCATACCAACATCCGAATTTTTGGGGTGCCAGAAGAAGAGAGAGAGCAAAATATTGAAAACCTATTAGAAGAAATAATGACAGAAAACTTTCCCTACCTGGTGAAAGAAATAGACTTACAAGTTCAGGACGCACACAGAACCCCATACAAGAGGAATCCAAAGAGGACCACACCAAGACACATCATAATTAAAATGCCAAGGGCAAAAGACAAAGAGAGAATCTTGAAAGCAGCAAGAGAAAAGCGGTTAGTTACCTACAAGGGAGCACCCATAGGACTGTCAGCTGATTTCTCGGCAGAAACTATGCAGGCCAGAAGGGAGTGGCAAGAAATATTCAAAGTGATGAACAGCAAGAACCTACAACCAAGATTACTCTACCCAGCAAAGCTATCATTCAGAGTTGAAGGTCAGATAAAGAGCTTCACAGACAAGAAAAAGCTAAAGGAGTTCATCACTACCAAACCAGGATTACATGAAATGCTGAAGGGTATTCTTTAAGAAGAGGAAGAAGAAGAAAAAGGTAAAGATAAAAATTATGAACAACAAAATGACATCAAATACATACCTACCAACAAGTGAATCTAAAAATCAAGTGAATAAGAAATCTGAAGAACAGAATGGACTGGTGAATATAATAGAATCAGGGACATAGAAAGGGAGTGGACTGACAATTCTCAGGGGGAAGGGGGTGTGAGGGGTGCGGGAAGAGATTGGACAAAAATCTTACACCTATGGATGAAGACAGTGGCAGGGGGTAAGGGCATGGGGTGGGGTGGGGAATCAGGTGGAGTGGAGCTATGGGGGAAAAAAAACAGGAACACTTGTAATAATCTGAACAATAAAGATTTATTTTAAAAAAAAGAAAGCCAAAAAACTATGGAGAAATATCTTTAAAGTGCTGAAAGGAAAAAAACAAAACTGCCCAGAATTCTACACCCAGAAAATAAAATCTTTCAAAAAGGAAGGAGAAACAAAGACCTTTTTCCAAAAAGCAAAACCTGAAAGAACTTATTACCAGCAGACTTGTATTAGAAGAAAGGTTAAAGTAACTATTCAAGCAGAAGAAATTTAATACCTGACAGAATCTTGGATCTACATAAAGATCTACAGCAATAAACTGAAGGTATATATAAAAGGCTTTTTTTTTTCCTCTTATTTTTTTAATCCTTTAAAAGACAGCTGTCTAAGGCAAGTGTAGTGTGAGGGCATAGATGTAAAAGTAAAATATGATGATGCTAGCACAAAAGGGAGGAATTCAGAGAATGCAAATATTGCTGCAATCTTTGAGCGTGCATCTTTGTATGCACCGATTACATGATAAAGTTCAAATACTTCATAATCTGACCTGAGTTACCATTCTAGTCCTATTTCTACTCTTCCAAGTAAGATATCCTCCCCTTCAGCCAAAAATAAACTATTCCCCACCTTCAGAATATGCCATGGCCTCTGCACATGTCACCTCCTTACTGGTGAATTCTTACTCACATGTAAGATCTAGACTGAATGTTACACTCTAATTACTGCTCCAGATACCATTCTCTCTGTTAGACTGTATCTTAGAGGGTGTATTTGAAACCTCAGTGCAGGAACTCAACACAGAAATGTGAAATGAATGAACCGATGACTAATTGATGACACTTCTCCCAATGAAAGAGGACAGAATCATCTAAAGTAATTCAGCAGCAACAGCATGCTTATACCTGCCATTCCAATCAGCTTTAGAAATACAACTTTGTTGAGAAGTTGGTTTCACTCTTGAGGACTGGCTTGATATTTGTTCCTTTTAATACTATACAATTCTGCACAGGTTCTATTATACATTTCACGATGCCAAAGGCTCTTACTTACAGCGGCTAGGTGGGCTGATGTCCATTACAGTCAAAGTAGGATTATCTATGTCACTTCCCCTTCTTCTTATTCGACTATCATCATACTCTGGGGTAAAGATACTGCTTCCGCTACTAGTGCTTAAGGAGTGGTCAGTAGGACTGAAACTCACAGGAGACCGGAAGCTGGTCCCCTGGGTCCTTCTAGCTCTTGGAAAAGTTTTACGACCTACAAAACAAAAATATAATCACCTTAAAACTTTTATTAATATGTTGCAATTGAATGTTTTTAAAATTTGTAATGTAAGGAACAGAAATTTGTCCCATGACTAGGCTAAGAAACTGAAACAGCAATGATTATTTAATTATATGTTTTAAACCTAAAATCAGTATTTTTTAAAGAGTTCAAGGAAAAATCCTTGTTAACAATAAATCATAAAGTCAATAACAAAAATACAAGGAAAAAAGGTGAAAGCAGAAATGAAAAGTAGGAAAAAAACAAACAGGATCTGAATACAAATTCAAATAATCTCTTATGTTAACACATAGATACACACACTCATAAAAATCATAGACCTCTCAGTTTGGGATAAAAAGTAGAAAAAATATAATTTAGTCTCATTTCTAATCACGATTTAAAATATTTAAAAAATTGGAAAGTTAAAGGTAGCAATATTTTTTTCCCTTAAAAGGGCCATGCAAGTATAAATTTTATGAAGGAGTAACTTTCTGAATAATATTTTTAATTACTCCTTTCCTTCTAAGGGAAAGATAAATACTATGAGGTAAGGTGGCATAAAGCTAAGATGTTATTATAATTTTAGTTATGATCCAATTAAAAAAATTTTAGGCAGGAAACTAAATGATTGAGAAACAAGTTTATTTATTTCTAATAGTATTACTTAAATATGAAATTTTTATTTTTATTATTTTTGAGAATTTTCACAAACTGTTCTTGTGGTCTGAATGCCAGAAACTTACCATCATTATAGTCTTGATGGTGATATGAAACATGATACCTCCTTGGGTAGGTTCCTCCTTTTCCAAATTTCTCAAAGATAGGGTTGTCATAGTCTATTAAGACACATAAGAAACTTACGTTATTGAAAAAGCCAAATACTTCTTTCAAATAATGAAAAACATATTTACATGTTTTATTTGATTTTTAAAACAATTCCCTTCATCCTTCCCACTAAACCATTACTTAACAGCATAAACATTAAACACTTGGAATGTGGATAATCTAACCTGAAAATTCCTGATGATTATCTGGGTAGCTCTGTGCCCTAGGCATTCGTGATTTTGAATAGCTGTCTCTAAAAGTAGAAAATGTCACATTAAATTAAGAGAATGTAAATAAAACATTAAAAAAACTGTATGCAATATCAATATCTGTACCTATGTGTGGAGACCATATATACATATGAAGGAGCTCATTCTGAAACGTTAACATAACTCAAAAAAGAGGAACTTCTCCTTAAACTCTTGTTTGGTACATGCAGACACGAAGCGTGGCTTTAAAGATGAACCCACGGAGTTCAGTGGTCAGATGATGTGCTTAGGAATCACGTGCTCGGGAATACCTGTGTTTTATCCTAGCTGTCACTTCACTAGCTGTTGTAACCTTGAAAGCACCTTTCTGAGACTGTTTCCACATCTATAAAAAAGGAGGCAATTTCTAACTCATCAAGTATATATATTTTACATTACTATTTCCCTGAATTTCTTAAATATTTTAAATGACTGTCTTGATGTAGATGCAGGCAAAGACAAAGGCTTCATGTACAGAGGTAACAGAAAATTAAATGTCTATTCCCTTATAATATTAGTTATATTTTTACAATTTGCTTTCACAAATCAATCCCAGAGGAGATTAAACAGATAAAGATTTTAATAAAGACACTGACTCTGTATGTCCTAATTGAGACCAGGAGAAGAGGGAGCACTTGTAACAAAAAATTCACTTGATCCGCCTTATATTCTTGAACAGCTATTTCACAAAACAATAGTATTTCAATTTTAAATCACAACCAACATACTGGGCCACAACTATCAAGACTGCTAAGTTATTTATAATTTGGTGCCAGAACAATCATAATTCTGAACAGGTGAAACAACTCACAAAAATCTCCAAAACAATAAAAAATCTGATAGCAGTTTTGCCAACACAGTTTTAAAAGTAAACATACATAAGTTCTAAGTTTGCATTTAACTTCAAAACACTATTTTGGCAAGCAGGAATACTCAAAATATTATAATAAGGTGTCAGTTTTAATTAATAATGATACCGAGTCCCATGAGGTTAAGGGATTTGTTTACACTATACAAAAATTAATTTGCCATAAGTATGTATAAATAGTATCAATTATATTCCTCTGAATGTAGCACAAAAGCATTGATTACTCAACATGCTGTATGTGTATATGTATATGTATATGTATGCATATTTACCCACATATGTTAAAAAACAAAAAATACAATCAACATTACCCATCCAAAGGACTATCAAGTGATGGACAACTTCCTGAGCCAGAATTTTCAGGGCTGCTTAAAAATAATGGGTCCAGCATCTAGAAAAATACAGAGTTCCACCATTTGATGTGATGTAACCAGAAGTTACTGTTTTTTAAGAAATAGCTTTATTGAGATAGAAGTCATGTAACATAAAATTCACTCATTTCAAGTGTACGATTTAATGGTTTTTAGCAAGTATACGGAGAGTTGTGCGACCTCATGACAATCTCAGAACATGGTCAGTACCTAAAAAACAAACCCCAGACCCAACAGCAGTCACCCTCAGAGCTACTCATTTTTAAATGCTTAAAATGGACATGTTCCTTACAGGCAGGCTACAAATTCAAAATATCCTGAGAGAAAAAGGTTGTTTCTCTATGGACTAAATAATGAAAAGCTAAAAGATTTCACATAATTTTTCTTACTGTAAACTGAACAAAGGCTCCACCCAAATGAGACTAAAGACGCGACGGCTACATGATTAGAAAATGAAAACTGCAATAGAAACAGCCAATACAACATTAAGGGAACTGAAGGAACTCCGTGGAAATATTCCAATACTGTAAAACTTTCCATAACGTTTTTTCTATTTTGTTCATTAGATTCCACAAAAATATGGAGCGCCCCATGAGTTTGGTGTCATCTTCGAGCAGGGGACATGCTCATCTTCTCTGTATGGGTCACTTATTAGTACATACTGCCGGAGTGAGCACTTAGTAAATTTTCTTACATGTGCCTTTTTAAACAATATATTTTTACTAGAGGCCCGGTGCACGAAATTTGTGCACGGGGGTGTGTGTTCCTCAGTCCAGCCTGCACCCTCTCCAATCTGGGACCCTTCAAGGGATGTCCGACTGCCCACCAGGATCGGGCTTAAACGGGCAGTCGGACATCCCTCTCACAATCCAGGACTGCTGGCTCCCAACTGCTCGCCTGCCTGCCTTCCTGATTGCCCCTAACCCAGCCGTGGGCAAACTACGGCCCGCGGATCTGGCTGTTCTATCCCGTTCTCTTGCTCTCCACTCCGCTCCTTTACTTTGAATTTATATTAGTTCACACAAACACTCCATGCATGCTTTTGTTCCGGCCCTTCGGTCCAGTTTAAGAACCCATTGTGGCCCTCGAGTCAAAAAGTTTGCCCACCCCTGCCCTAACCGCTTCTGCCTGCCAGCCTGATCACCCCCTAACCACTCCCCTGCCAGCCTGAGTGATACCTAACTGCTCCCCTGCCAGCCTGGTTTCCCCTAACTGCCCTCCCTTGCAGGCCTGCTCACCCCTAACTGCCCTCCCCTGCAGGCCTGGTCACCCCCAACTGCTCTCCCCTGCAGGCCTGGGTCCCACACAACTGCCCTCCCCTGCAGGCCTGGTCACCCCCACTGCTCTCCCCTGCAGGCCTGGTCACCCCTAACTGCCCTCCCCTGCAGGCCTGGTCCCCCCAACTGCCCTCCCCTGCAGGCCTGGTCACCCCTAATTGCCCTCCCCTGCAGGCCTGGTCCCCCCTAACTGCTCTCCCCTGCAGGCCTGGGTCCCTTCCAACTGCCTTTCCCTGCAGGCCTGGTCGCCCCCAACTTCCCTCCTCTGTGGGCTTGGTCACCCCTAACTGCCCTCCCCTACAGGCCTGGTCACCCCTAACTGCCCTCCCCTGCAGGCCTGGTCCCCCCCCCACTGCTCTCCCCTGCAGGCCTGGTCACCCCTAACTGCCCTCCCCTGCAGGCCTGGTCCCCCCCAACTGCCCTCCCCTGCAGGCCTGGTCACCCCTAATTGCCCTCCCCTGCAGGCCTGGGTCCCTTCCAACTGCCTTTCCCTGCAGGCCTGGTCGCCCCCAACTTCCCTCCTCTGTGGGCTTGGTCACCCCTAACTGCCCTCCCCTGCAGGCCTGGTCACCCCTTACTGCCCTCCCCTGCAGGCCTGGTCACCCCTAACTGCCCTCCCCTACAGGCCTGGTCACCCCTAACTGCCCTCCCCTGCTGGCCATCTTGTGGCGGCCATCTTGTATCCACATGGGAGCAGCCATCTTGTGTGTTGAAGTGATGGTCAATCTGCATATTACTCTTTTATTAGATAGGATAGAGACCTGGTACACAGCTGGGGGCCAGCTGGTTTGCCCTGAAGGGTGTCCCGGATCAGGGTGGGGGTTCCCTTGGGGCGTGGGGGGGCCTGGGCAAGGGGCCTGTGGTGGTTTGCAGGCCGGTCACGCCCCCTGGCAACCCAGGTGGAGGCCCTGGTATCTGGGGTTTATTTATCTTCGACAATTGAAACTTTGTAGCCTGGAGCAGAGCCAAGCCTTCTGCTTGCTCATGGCGGCAGCCATTTTTTGGGGGATTTATGTATCTTCTATAATTGAAACTTTGTAGCCTTAAGCGGAGGCCTGGGCTGGCGAGGGTGTGTGGAAAGCTTGGCTTCCTCCATCGCCAGGGGCAACCCTAGCCTCCTGCTCTTTCCAGCTCCGTGGCTGCCGCCATTTCTGTTTGGGTTTATGTATCTTCTATCATTGAAACTTTGTAGCCTTGAGTGGAGGCCTAGGCTGGCAAGGGCAGGGCAGGCGGAAAGCTTGGCTTCCCCCTTTGCTGGGGAAACCCAAGCCTCCCTCCTGCTCTCTGTGGCCGTAGCCATCTTGGTTGGGTTTATTTGCATATTCACGCCTGATTGGCTGGTGGGCGTGGCTGGTGGGCATGGCTGGTGGGTGTAGCGGAGTGATGGGTAATTTGCATATTACTCTTTTATTAGATATGATTGATTTCAGATAAGAAGGGAAGGGAGAAAAACATCGATGATGAGAGAGAATCAGCGATTGGCTGCCTCCTACACACCCCTTTCCAGGGATCGAGACAGAAACCCAGGCATGTACCCTGACCAGGAATCAAACTAACTTCCTGGTTCATAGGTTGATGCTCAACTGAGCTACAGCAGCCCGGCAGCATTTAGAAACATTTAAAAATGTTTTAGAAAGTTGATAAACCTCACCTTTGCAAAGTTAAATGTTTGTCGTTTTGACTATATGTTTCAAATGTTAATTTAAAAATCTGAATATTCACCCCAGCATTACAAATACATGCAGTCATTTATTTATGGATGGGCAATATAAAATAATCCACCTTATCCTAACTTCCTTTATGCACGAATGCACACAGGCACACATAAATTAGTGTAGGAAATTAGGCATTTTCCTACACTTTTTACTATTTTGTTCACTTAAGGAAGATATGGGATTGAAGAAGAGGTGTAATACACACACACACACACACACACACACACACACACACACACACACTGACCTAGGCACATCCCTTTAATAAAATGAAAAAACCACACCCAACTCCTGCTTACTTGGTCCATGCTCTCTGGAATGAACTCCCCTTCACTGTGGATGCTGGTGAAGGACCCGTTCCTGGCGACCTGATGTAATTCATCGGGAATGTATCCTGGGGGAGGGGAGCTTTGATCTCTACTAGTGGAACCTCAAAGAAGAAAATTATATGATTTTATAAAGATCAGCATGGAATCAATGTTTGTTTTAATTAAATATACACAGAACTTCTGCACTATATTACCAATAATGTTAGCAACTGAAATCCAGTTTTTATTAAAGCTTATCAAAACATTCATGTCTGTAAAACTTCAAACATTTTTATACCTTTCTAACTCCCACCTACTGTAATTATTGCCTCACTGTAACATTCATTCACACTTAGGTGGTGCCTTCTTCTGGCTGCTGACAACACACTGGGGGCTGATAATACAAGGAAGCTCTCCAGATGAGTGCCATGCTCTGAACTCCCAGAGGCCACTGTGCCCTGGTGCTCCCTGTGTCATGCACGGAAGGCATCCTGATGTAGTGGAGAGAACATGGCTTCAGAGTCAGACCTAGTTTAAATCCCAGTTCTAGCTATTTGTCAGCTCTATGTCTTTGGGAAAGTGACCCAATCCCCAGAAACCTGTTCCTCACCAGTAAACATGGGACTAAATCCCTTCTCTGCAAGAGTACTGTGAGTATAAAATTATTCATAATGAGCATATGCTGTGCACATCTGGCTCCACGATTTTCCTTCCATTCCCTTTCTTTAATCTTCTTTAAAAAAATATTTTATTGATTTTTTACAGAGAGGAAGGGAGAGGGATAGAGAGTTAGAAATATCGATGAGAGAGAAACATCAATTAGCTGCCTCCTGCACACTCCCTACTGGGGATGTGCCCGCAACCAAGGTACATGCCCTTGACCGGAATCGAACCTGGGACCCTTGAGTCCGCAGGCTGACGCTCTATCCACTGAGCCAAACCGGTTAGGGTCCTCTCTTTAATCTTTAGAAACCTAAAGTGAGATGACTTCTTAACCATTTAGCTTGTATTAGAGTGCTTTCAATTTGGAGACCTGAATTTTATTATTGGGTACCTAAAATTAGGCTGTTGTTTTTGTGGCAAGCCATGTTCCTGAAATGTACATTTCTCCATAATTTAGAAAATTGGAGAATCTAATATAGTTCATCTAATTCATCACTTAATTTCTTATTAGAAAATAATCCACTTTATTTTTACCTGGATGTACAGAAATAATGTCATGTTTATTAACACAGTTTATCTCTGCTCCTAATTTTTTTAACTTAAACTTTAAAAAACATATGGGGAAGTTATATGAGCATTAAAAGCTCTGGTCAGCCCTAACCGGTTTGGCTCAGTGGATAGAGCGTCAGCCTGCGGACTGAAGGGTCCCAGGTTCGATTCCAGTCAAGGGCATGTACCTTGGTTGGGGGCACATCCCCAGTAGGGGGTGTGCAGGAGGCAGCTGATCGATGTTTCTCTCTCATCGATGTTTCTAACTCTCTATCTCTCTCCCTTCCTCTCTGTGAAAAAAATCAATAAAATATATCTTTAAAAAAAATAAATAAAAGCTCTGGTCAGATTTAAAACAAAAGAGGTTTAACCTTATGTAAAGGGGTCATTATGAGTATATGCCAGTATTTGTTAGTGATGAGACCCGGGAAAAGAGTATGAAATGATTACCAAGAGATGTGCACAAAAGAGATCATTTTCCACACTGGACTCTAAAGTGAGTAGGGATTCGACTCTAAGTCAGAGGCTGACTTAGGCTTTGTGACAACTATGATCACATTGCCCCTGATGTTTTCCATATACCCTTGATTACAGAAGAAGACCAATATACTCATTACTAAAACAAGACAGGGAAGGAAAAAAGACTATAAAAGTGTCTTCATCTCCTTACTTAATAACCCATTTTTCTTAACTTTTGTTAGTAATGGGTGTGCCAATGCACTCGTCGTCAAGACCTCCACACCAGTATAGAATCCCATCCCAAAGGTAGTTTTCCTCTAGCTAGCTTTTATGAAAATAATTAAAGGGGATAATGGTTAGTAAATAAGGAAAGAAGATAATGATCATATCTATCAAAGCCATTCCGAGTTTAAAGAAGTATCAAATAGAAGACCAGTAATTTTTTAATTTGCAATTTACAATTTCTTATCTAGCAGTGAAATCAAACAAGAATGTTTATAACAAGAACAAGAGTGAGCCATTCAGTATAATTGTAATTAAAAATGAATTTAAAATGTCAATTTAACTAATACATTTAGCTTGTTCTGTCTAATGCGACTAAAATAAATTGGCAATGTTTGTCCTGGCTGGAACAGCTCAGGTGGTTGGAACTTCGTCCTGTGCACCAAAAGATGGCAGGTTCAATCCTGGTCAGGGCACAGGCCCAGGCTCTGGGTTCGATCCCCGGTCAGGGCGCTTACAGGAGGCAACCGATCAATGCTTCTCTCACATCAATATTTCTCTCTCTCCCCCTAAAAATCAATTAAAAAATAATTATAAATAAAAATAAATTGGGAATATTTTACTTTAAAATGATAGGTACTAAAATGTGACAAGGGAAGAAAGAAAGAAATGTGTAATTACTAGTAGCCATGCTTCCTAGTTTGAAAAGCAAAATGTACTTTAAAGGTGCTCTCTCAATTTATTGCTATAATAATCCCATAATTTAAAGTGGACAAAGTTACAGATCTCAATCAGAGAGATAGAACTGAAATTCAGGTATCCCTAATGTTCTTTCAACAGACTTTTAAATTTTATAAAAATATAGCCAAATGAAGACAAACAATTTTTATTTTACTTACATATTTTCTTTGTTGCTCACATTTTCAGCATTTCTAAACAGTAGAATTTATGTAAGGACCAAATTCAGAAGGACTGCTAATTTAATCTTTTCTTTCGTTATTAACAAATCTCTTCTGTTACTAGTCTTAGATTCCCAATCACATCTCTTATTTTGTCATACTCTCCTGTTTCCTCCCTATTCATCTGTTTGCCTCCTCTTCTACTTCTTCCCTTTAAACCCTTCACTCAAATATGTTTTCATGCAATCTTTAATGACCATAATCACTGCCCAATCTGCTAAACTACACCGTGGTTTCTGAGCAATGTAATGCTCCTGCAATATAAAAACGTGGCTTATCAGTGTTCCATACAAAGAGAAGACTGGGGAGCTCCGAGCACCTCTGCCCAACCCATGCCCCTCTAACAGGCCTCCTGTAAAACACGGGATACAGCATCCATTTCTCTTTGCACCATAGCTTAATTGTAACAGTATATCATTACTGAGAAATAAAAACTGAATACTAATCCTATATAACAAAGAGCTAATATGCTAATTAGACAGAACAGCAGAATGACCCTCCAGACAAAGCCGGGGCTGTGAGGGGCTGGGAAGGCCGGCTGAGGTTGCGAGGGCCAAGCCCCTTGCACAAATTTCATGCATTGGGCCTCTAGTAAAGTAATAATGAAGCATAATCTGGAAACTCTTTATTTTGATAACATTCTTTTTAAAAAATATATTTCTTTATTGATTTCAGAGAGGAAGGGAGAAGGAGAGAGAGATAGAAATATCAATGATGAGAGAGAATCATTGATTGGCTGCCTCCTGCACGCCCCCCACTGGGGATTGAGCCTGCAACCCAGGCATGTGCCCTTGGCTGGAATTGAACCTGGGACCCTTTAGTCCGCAGGCTGACGCTCTATCCACTGAGCCGAGCTGGCTAGGGCTTGATAACGTTCTTGACATTAACTAAAACTCAGAGAAAGGCTTATGAACATAGTCCATCCATTAATTTTATTTTTTAATCCTCACACAAGGTCATGCTTTTAGAGAAGGAAGGAAGGGAGGGAGGGAGGTAGAGAGAGAGGGAAGAAGAGAGGAAGGGAGGGAGGGAGGGAAGGAGGAAGAGGAAGAGGGGAAGAGGAAGAGGAAGAGGAAGAGGAAGAGGAAGAGAAAGAGAAAGAGAAAGAGAAAGAGAAAGAGAAAGAGAAAGAGAAAGAGAAAGAGAAAGAGAAAGAGAAAGAGAAAGAGAAAGAGAAAGAGAAAGAGGAAGAGAAAGAGAAAGAGGGAAGGGAAAGAGAGAGAGAGGAGAAAGATCAATGCGAAAGAGAAACATTGATCAGCTGCCTCCGCATGCTGCCAGACTGGAGATCAAACCCGAAACCCAGGAATGTGCCCTCATGGGGAATTGAATGGCAATCTTTCGGTGCAGGGACAATCCTCAACCAAGCAAGCCCCTCTGGACGGGCCATCTATTAATTTTAATATATTAAAATACTTCTTTTAATTTTTTTCCCTCCAGTTCATTTGTGTAGTTAAAATTTCTATGAGTAATTTGAATTTGTTCAACATTAAAATACCCTGGGGGTATATAAAGAAAGAGAATGTGTTAAAGGTAGATTGCTAATCCTGTAATACTTGACATAATTTTAAAAGAAATATCAGATACTAGAACATAGTTAACTTAGATAAATTATAGACAGTTAGAGCCTGCTATTTATCAGGGTTATGTTTAGGATATATAAAAGGTTAGAGAAAAAACTGAGAAATCACTCATTTCACGATTCAGATACTAGCTCTCTTACCTATTACAGAAAGTCGTTTTTTCCTCTCTGCTTCAAATACTGTGTTATCCAAATCATCTAGTGATGGCGATGGTTCTAAATTAGTAGCCTACAGAGGAAAAAGGATGATTAATGTGATTCTTCCCCTTTAAGGTTTTAAATAAAATCCTCTCCCCTACTATAAACATCCTAGATATTCTATATTGTTTATGGGTGTTATCAAATCTACTCTTTAAAATTTTAACATTAATTCTTCCCAAGTTCTCAGTTTCTGCTAGTTTCATATGTACAATATATTACACTTGTAATATTGGCTATAGAGTTTTGAGGAATAAGGATATTAAATGATAGCAGTTACAATGTGTAAATTTTCATTTAATCATATTGAAAATACATTAATAATTATAGACTGTAACTATGTTTCATATATTAATTTTCACAGGCACAAACCCTATAATCCTTACTGAAAAACAATCCCGATTCATACCTGTGTACTTCCATTTACTACAAGTAGTATCTTTAGGCTCTTCATATGAACACTGCGATCCAGCAGCTCCACAGCTTTGTCCAAGTCGTCTTGAGTAGTTAATGGGATCACCAACTACACAAAAAAGGAACGTCAGGAATCAGGCAGCCATCAGGTCCTTCCAGGACCATCTCATTCCTATGGGATTATAACTTAAAGCCCTCAGAATACCTGCCTCTTTGATTTGTCAATATAATGGAATTCCGAAAGAATATATGTATCCAGACTGCTTTGCTCTTCCGATCCTACCACCACTAAAATCACAGAATAAATATAAATACCTTTTTGCTTTAATGAATCATTAAATTATTCCAGAAACACATTTAAAATTAATTATCTAGGATATTTCCATAATATTGCTAAATTTAAGTTATAGTACCTTCACTCCAAAACAGCATTAAAGAGTACACACAAAACTATCCTATCCTATATAAAACCCTAATATGCAAATCAACCGAACAGTGGAGCAACTGGCCGCTATGACATGCACTGCCCCCCAAGAGGGAAGTGAGTGGTGGTGGCGATCGAGGGGCGGGGCTGGCCAGTGAGCGCCCTGCCGGTTGCCTCCCACAGAGGAAGGGGACTGGTGGCAGTGATCGGGGAGTGGGGCCAGCCAGCGGGGGGCCCCCCTGATCGCCCTGCCCGCAGGTCGCCTCACAGATTGGCCCCGATTGCTGGCCAGGCCTAGGGACCCCACCCTATATATTGGGAACAGTCTCTTAGATTTAAAAATTAAAACCTGGCAAAGCTACTCTAACACTGAAAAAACAGGATGATGCAGCGGTGACATGCATGGACTCTGGCTTGCACATTTTGTGGTCAGCCCTGATTCTGACACTTATAACTGTGTGACAAAGCCAATTAATTAACTTCTCTCTTCTTCAGTTTTTCCACCCATAAGATGGGGGAAATGGTACCACTGCCTCAGAAGGATCATGTTATGTACTACTTTTTATAATCAGGGCAAAAAAATGTAGCTGCCCATACAACAGCAAGATGCCTTTTTATCTGTATGAAAAGTATGGTTGCTCTAACCGGTTTGGCTCAGTGGACAGAGTGTTGGCCTGCGGACTAAAGGGTCCCAAATTCGATTCCAGTCAAGGGCATGTACCTTGGTTGTGGGCACATCCCCAGTAGGGGGTGTGGAGGAGGCAGCTGATCAATGTTTCTCTCTCATTGATGTTTCTAACTCTCTATCCCTCTCCCTTCCTCTCTGTAAAAAAAGTCAATAAAATATATTAAAAAAATAAAAAGTATGGTCACTGGTGCATGCAGTATCCCGGATTGCGAGAGGGATGTCCAACTGCCAGTTTAGGCCCAACATCCCCCAAGGGATCCTGGATTGCGAGAGGATGCAGGCCGGGCTGAGGGACACCCCCTCCTCTGTGCACGAATTTCATGCACCAGGCCTCTAGTCTACACTAATAAAAGAGAAACATGCAAATTGACCATCCGTCCACTATGCCCACCAGCCAACCAGGAGCGAGTATACAAATTAACCCAACAAAGTTCGCGGTGGCCATGGAGCTGGAGCGAGCAGGAGGCTTGGGTTGCCCCCGGCGATGGAGGAAGCCAAGCTTCCTGCCCACCCTGGCCGTTGCTCAAGGAGTGGCTGGGGGCCTGGCCTCCGCTCAAGGAGGGGCTGGAGAGAAAAAAAAAAGGAGGGGCTGGGAGCCTGGGTCACTGGGGGACATGGCCAGCCTGTAAACAACCCTCAGCCCCTTACCCAGGCTGGCCACGCCCCCACAGAGAAAGAGTCCTCGCTGGGGGGGCATGACCAGCCTGCAAACAGCCATCAGCCCCTCGCCTAGGCCGCCCCATACCCCAAGGAAATCCCCAGCCTGATCCGGAACACCCTTCAGGGCAAACCAGCTGGCCCCTACCCGTGCACCAGGCCTCTATCTATACTAATAAAAGGGTAATATGCTAATTAGACTGGGAGACCTTCCAGGAGAACTTCCGGACGTTCTTCTGGACAAAGCCATGGTGGCGGGGCTGAGGTAGAGGTGGTTAGAGGCCAAGAGGGGAGGCCAGTTGTGGTTGATCAGGCTGGTGCGGGGGGGGGCAGTTGGGGGTGAGCAGATCAGCAGGGGGCGAGCAGGCCGTCAGTGGGGGTCAGCTGGGGATGATCAGGACAGCGGCTGGGGGCAGTTTGGGGTGAGCAGGCCAGCAGGGGGGCAGTTGGGGGCGAGCAGGCCAGTGGGGAGGGAAGGTAGAGGCGAGCAGGCCAGCAGAGGGGGCAGTTGGGGGCGAGGAGGCCAGCAGGCAGAGTGGTCAGGGGCAATCAGGCAGGTGAGCGGTTAGGAGCCAGCAGTCCCAGATTGCGAGAGGGATGTTCAACTGCCAGTTTAGGCCCGTTCCCTGTAAACCGGCAGTAGGACATCAGATTGAAGAGGGTGCAGGCTGGGCTGAGGGAAACCGCTCCCCCGCCCCCCGTGCATGAATTTCATGCACCAGGCCACTAGTCCTATATAATAAAGAGCTAATATGCTAATTAGACCAAACAGCCAAACGACCTTCCAGACAAAGCCAGGCCTGCAAGGGGCTATAAGGGCCAGCCAAGGCTGCGAGGGCTGAGCCCCTTGCATGAATTTCGTGCACTGGGCCTCTAGTATAAAATAAAAAGTACTGTTATGTTTCACTGATGAAACTTTTAGTTGTTTTTTTTAATAGAAACGATGGATTTGCATTCTCACTGGCTGTGCTTATCTACATCCCAACACAAAGAGTAACTGACAGCTGCAATGGAGGGGCTCATCTCCCTAACCCTGGTGACTTGACCACTACACTCTAAACAAATATAAACTAAATAGTAAATCCTGAATGTGGAAATTTGCTTTCAAATCTGGTCTCCTACTGGATCAGACATTATACAAGACAAAAGCACCTGGGGGGTATATGAGAACAAGCATGATACAATTAAACAAAATCAAAATACCTTTTTCTTTTTAAAACACATTGAAAACTTAGCATAAGATGACTCTTTCAATAACCTTCAAAGTATATTCCATTTCATTAAAAGGACAGAATAAAAACTGTGAACATATCCCACACTTAGCATGCTCTAACTAGCACAGTACATAAGCAACTCAAATGTAAAGGCCTAGTTAGTTTGGGGTCCTATCCTATATAATAAAAACCTAATATGCAAATCGACTGAATGGTGACACGACTGGTCACTATGACATGCACTGACCACCAGGGACAGATGCTCAATGCAGGAGCTGCCCCCAACCCACAGGCCCCAGGCCAGCCAAGGAAGGTGCCAGTGGGAGCCTGCCCTCGATCACCCCGCAGAGGGAGGTGACTGGCGGTGGCGGCAAGGGGCGAAGCCGGCCAGCAAGCAGGTCAACGCCGCCCCCTGATCTCCCTGCTGGTTGCCTCTAAGGCAGGTGCCAGCAGGGGCCCCCCGATCACCCCACCAGTCACCCCACAGATCAACCCTGATCGCTGGCCAGGCCTAGGGACCCTACCCATGTACGAATATCATGCACTGGGCCTCCAGTACAGTATAAATTCCTTGAAGACAAGGATGCCACTCCGCCCCCATGCCCCCAAACACACACACTGCCAGTTAACATGGAGCACACAGAAGAGAGCAAACACTTGCTAAATGTTGTTTAATAAGTATCATAGAGTGAAAGCTTCATCTGCACCCAAACCCACTAGCTGATATGGTGTGCATTCATTCTCTACAAATTTATGAAAAAAATTCCTTGTTTTAAGAAAGGCTGCCAGAAACCAAGATGGCGGCGGGTAAACACCTGAACTACTGCCTCGCACAACAATTTCAAAACTAAAACTAAAAGACAAAACACACATCATCCAGAACCACAGGAAGGCTGACTGAGTGGAAATTCTACAACTAGAAGGAAAGAGAAAAGCACACTGAGACTCACAGGAGCTGTGGAAGGCAGAGGTACGGAGACGCGCACATGGAAAGGGCTGGCAACTAAGTACACGGCTGGCTTTCTCAATCGGGAGGGAGACAAAAGCTCCTGACTGCTCTGAACTCCAGTTCCGGGTGAGACTCTGGGGACCCAGACTCACATGGGGAGAAACAGGACTGTCTGGCAGCGGGCAAAACTCAAGGGCGGCTTACTCTCAGAGGTGCCTGCAGCAATTACCGCGGGACACCGAGACCCAAGGGCCTCTTAGGGCAGGGCTGACGGGAAGTCATTGTGGTTTGCTCTGCCCTGAGACTCCGCCCCATCCAAGCTGAGCAGAGGCTTTTGCATATGAATGGCCTGGTCCTTTGAATTCTAAACTTACCTAACAAACTGCAGCTGAGTCAGTGAGACACAGAACATCCAAAATAAGACCCAAGGCCGCACAGCAGCTTGCACTGCTTCACAGCTGGGCCTCACCTGGGCCCCTCCAAAACCCAAACAAAGAAGAGGAATCTGCAGGTCTCTCTGTAGCTCCTGCTGGGTGGCCTCAGGCAGAGGCTAAATTAGCACCTCCTTGGAGATCCAAGAGCCAGTGTACCCAGGAATCAGAGTGGGACCATCCAGATTACAACTCCTCAGATCCATAAGGGACACACTCAGGGGGCAGACTCAGTGAGCACGAAAGCCCCACTGAAGAAAGTCTTGTCTCATAAGGGTGCCTCCAGCACAGAAGTTCTCCCATCGTAGACACAGCTGATCCTCACAGCCAATTGGCCAGGAGGCCAATTCCTCCCAGTGATACCAACAACAATCAAGGCTTAACTACAACAACACTGTGCACACAGCCCACAAAGGGGTGCACCAAGAGTGTTCACCTCAGGTAACTGGGGAGGCTGAGCCACCGGGCCCTATAGGACACCTAGCACACAAAGCCGCTCTATCAACACAGGGAAGCAGCCAAAATGCAGAGACAAAGAAACAGGTCACAAATGAAAGAAATAGAGGAAAGCAAACGACTGGATATAGAGTTCAAAACCACGGTTATAAGGTTTTTCAAGAATTTTCTAGAAAAGGCCGATAAATTTAGTAGCAAGAAATATTCAACGTGATGAATAGCAAGAACCTACAACCAAGATTACTCTACCCAGCAAAGCTATCATTCAGAATTGAAGGTCAGATAAAGAGCTTCACAGATAAGAAAAAACTAAATGAGTTCATCACCACCAAACCAGTATTATATGAAATGCTGAAAGGTATTCTTTAAGAAGAGGAAGAAGAAGAAAAAGGTAAAGATAAAAATTATGAACAACAAATACAACAAGCGAATCTAAAAATCAAGTGAATAAAAAATCTGATGAACAGAATAAACTGGTGAATATAATAGAATCAGGGGCATAGAAAGGGAGTGGACTGACAGTTCTCGGGGGGAAAGGGGTGTGGGGTGTGGGGGAAGAGACTGGACAAAAATCGTACACCTATGGATGAGGACAGTGGCGGGGGGGGGGGGCGGTAAGGGCAGAGGGTGGGGTGGGAACCAGGTGGAGGGGAGCTATGGGGGAAAAAGAGGAACAATTGTAATAATCTGAACAATAAAGATTTATTAAAAATAAGAAATAAAAAAACAAAAACCAAAAAAACAAAACAAAACAAATGAACAAAAAAAAAACCCACAAAAAAAAAAGAAAGGCTGCCGGACACAAATACACAGGTCCTGATGTGCAGGAACGTAACTCTGTTTATATCAATTAGCTTGTGGTAAAATTGGTTACATTATAAGTTATTTTGCTTAAAGTCACAGAACCTGTCCATGCTATTAAGTGAGGACTCACCGGACTAATAAGAAAGAATTCACCCGGCCAGTGTGGCTAAGTGGTTGAGCATCGACCTATGAACCAGGAAGTTATGGTTCCATTCCCAGTCAGGGCTCATACCTGGCTTGCAGGTTCGATTCCCAGTGGGGGACTGTGCAGGAGGCAGCCAATCAATGATTCTCTCTCATCACTGATGTTTCTATCTCTCTCTCTCCCTCTCCCTTCCTCTCTGAAATCAATAAAAATATTTAAAAGAAAAGAATTCCATCATATAATCTGTTTCTGTTTACTTACTCAGTTCTTGAAATTATATTCCCAATTTCTTTGTGTAGCTAATTTTATACATTACAACTTATTAACTAGCCAGACCCTTTGTTTCTCTATGAGAATTTTTTTCTAATAAAAAAAATTAACTGCTTGGTATTATGGAACAAGCCTAATCTCCTTAAATTATTTTCATTATCTATAAGTTATGAACCATATTGGTACATCTTGTTCCTATCTTTAATATTCTTTTTTATTATATTTTAAGCACTAGAAAACATTTTAATGAAATGATGAAGATTGTTTTGCCAATTTTTCATTTGAGGGGAAAACCTGAATATTTACTTTTACTATACATTTAATTATAACTGGAATTATTTACTTCTCCACGATATTGTTGCTTTGAGGGAAAACACTGGTTTAAATTACAGTACCAAAATATTAAGGAGAGTGATTTTGCTCTTCTTCCGTTTGCAAACGTGAGATGTGGACATTCTGGAGCGGGTGCCTGGTGCAGAGCCTGGACTGCTGCCTATAGTTCTGATGGGTTCCTTGTATGTTCTAAGGCCACCCATTACAAATTTTACAAGTCCCTGCTTGTCTAAATTATATTAAATAAATCACCCAATATTTTCCTGCTTCATAAATTCAATTTAGGCTCATTTATGAAATCTATTTCCTTCTTGCTTATTATTAATAAACCAGTTGTGTGTTAATATTAAGCCCTTCTGGAAAGGAAACTAAAAATTGAGTTAAAAAACCCACTAAACAGAAACTAAATTTGAAAGAAGTAAATTATTTTCCTGACTTTACATAGTGAAACATGCAAACAGTCCATAAAAAAACGTTTTCCAAATGGAAATGACCTTAAAAATCCACTTACTTTCTTTTTTCCCCCTCTTTTAATCCACACCTAAGGATATATTTTTATTGAATTTCAGAGAGAGAGGAAGTGGGGGAGAAATCTTGATGTGAGAGAGAAACATTGATCGGTTGCTTCCTGTATGTGTCCTGATCAGGGATCAAACCGGCAATCGAACCCCCAACCTTTTGGTGTACAGGATAGGACGACACTCCAACCAACTGAGCCCAACCAGCCAGGGCAGAATATCCACTTACTTTATTTCAATGCACACCCCACATTTACCCCCCATGGCAAAGCACACAGACAGAGTCACCTGACACATTTGACATAAACAGGAGCCCAACTAACAAATCCAATCATTGGCTTAAAGTTACTGGTGGTTTCGATTCTGGCAAGCTAGAAGTTTATAAAGTAACTAGTAGCCCTGTGCACAAATACGTGCGCCAGCAGCTCGCTGCTGCCCTCCAATAGCTCTCTGCCCACTGCCCCACCCTCCTATAGCTCCCCCCACCCCCCTTCATAGCTTGCTGCCCTGCAGCTCTCCGCTGCCCACTTGTAGCTCACTGCCCCACCCTCCTGCTGATCCGGTCGTTACGCGGTTGGTCATTACACATCAAGGCGTAACGACCATTTGCATATTACATCTCTATTATATAGAATGGCCCTTTGGGAAAAATTTTATATTACACTAGAAAAAAATATTTATAGACCTGGAATAACAATAGTATAAATGAGTTTTTGCTTATCCACAGGCCAAGAAAACTAACATTCCTTGTAAGTTCTTTCCTAGTGCCCCCATGTCCAAGAGGGGCACTGAGTTGGTCATGATGTAACTTATGACATGGCTAATTCACAGAATCACAGGTTCTCACAGAATCTGAGCTGCAAGAAAATTTTAAACAACGTAATCTCATCCTAATGCCTCCTCTACCACATCCCACCCAGAGATAATGGCAGAACCACTCCCAAAAATCCTTCTGAAGCATGGGGGAGGTGGGGAGATACCTGTCAATGGGGAAAATTTTCAATTTTTAGAACATGGAAGAAGGTTCCTAAAACAACAGGTCAATTAGCTTGATGTCAGTCCTCAAGAAAACCCTACAAAAATTTATATATAAACACATTTGGAGAACTCAGAAAAAAAACAGTAATTCTAGGAACAAGAACAGGTACAGTATGAAAAAGTAATGCCAATTAACATCATTTTTCTTTTTTTTCAAATATATTTTATTGATATTTTACAGAGAGGAAGGGAGAGGGATAGAGAGCTAGAAACATCGATGAGAGAGAAACATCAATCAGCTGCCTCCTGCACACCTCCCACTGGGGATGTGCCCGCAACCAAGGTACATGCCGTTGACCGGAATCGAACCTGGGACCCTTCAGTCCGCAGGCTGACGCTCTATCCACTGAGGCAAACCGGTTAGGGCTGAAAATTTTCTATGAAACAATTTTAGAACAAACAAAAACAAAGATGTATCTGGGTTTCTCTAGAACAGTGGTCAGCAAACTCATTAGTCAACAGAGCCAAATATCAACAGTACAACGATTGAAATTTCTTTTGAGAGTCGAAAACCGACTTCTGCACATGGGCCACAAAGTTTCAATCACACTGTACGTGTGCGCCTGCATGTGGTATTTTGTGGAAGAGCCACATCAAGGGGCCAAAAAGCCGCATGCAAGCCGTAGTTTGCCGACCGCTGCCCTAGAATCATACCATGAGATAAAGATTCAAGTTAGGTAAGACTGTTTGGTTTTAAATCAATTCATTCATATTTGCAGAATGTTTCACATGTTTTCTAAAATTAATTTTTACTAAGCTTCCTGTAGGAACCCTGTCTAGAGTACACCAGATGTTCAAGGCCACTCTGAGCGTGGGAATCCTAATCAGGGAGTTCAAAGCTAACTTACTACAAGCAGGTGCAAAAGCAAGGACGCAGAAAGCTATATACTGTGCAGGCATGCCTGTCTGTAGCCCAAATACTGAGGTCACTATTTGGCATGAAGCCTCTTTTGTTTGAGCTTAAGCTGTATATAAGTTGCTTCTGACCAGCCCATACGGGGCTCATTATAGGGAAGATGTATTACTGACCAGCGGTGTGTGGCTGCTTGGTCAGGCTACTTTGTTAGCAGTGGCTCCTGTGTTTGCTACTATATTAGCAAGGGCTACTGGGTCTACAATAAAGTCTCTCTTATATGCCTATGACTGCTCATATCTTCTCTGTCTGATATCTGGCACTCAAGGAGGTCCAGTCCCTGGCATAGGGACTCAGACCCACCACTTCCCCTGTCACTCCATTCCCACTAGGACTTCTGTCCCTGGAGCACAGAAGTCTTTTCCAGGTTAGGGCCTCCCACTGCTCACAAGCTGCTTTCTCTACAAAGAATGTTCTTTCTCTCAAAGTCTTTGCAGGGTTGTCTTTTCCTACCTCAATTTTCAGTAATTAAACATTAGCACCTCAGTCAGTATTTCCTTAGTACTACCTAAATAGAATACCTACTGCCCTTGCCTTTATTCTTTATCACAATATTTTATGCATTCCCTTTAAAAGAACTTAATATATTTAAACAGTTCGTTTATTAACTGTCTGCTTCTACTACTATCCTATCTAATAAAGACGGAATATGCAAATTGACCGTAACTTTGCGACAAAGATGGTGGCGCCCACAGCCAATAAGGAGGAAATATGCAAAATGACGTGACAAGGTGAGAGGCAGAAGGCGGCTCTGGGCCGGAGTGAAGGCGGAAAGGTGGCTGCGGGCCGGAGCGAAGGCGGTGCCGGTAGCCAGGGGAAGGAAGGCCTATTCTTGCATGAATCTTTGTGCATCGGGCCTCTAGTAAGTCTATAAATTCCATAAGGGGCTGTAATTCCTAACTCATAGCATTATGCCTGGCAAATTCAACAAGTATTTTCTGAGGGGGTAAACAAACAAACAAACAAAAGTACAAATTAACCAGTTAACTACATTGTCCTTGAAAATTTTAAGGTCTCAAGATCTTGAGATCTCTTCATAGGATCTGAAAGCAACCTCAGAGATCATCAAATCTAATCCAGATTTTACAGAAGTTTCAAAAGGGGTTCCCCCAGAACACAGAGCTCCTCAGGGCCACAGCAAGCCCTTAAGATCATGTACCGACTCCCAAATATAAACATGATCTAATCATATCTTAACCACCGTGAAAATAATCCTGTAAGTTTTAACTAAACTCACGACCAAGCTCTACTGTCTCTTTAGTAAGTATAGAGTATGAGAAAAGATAATTTATCAATGAAGTACACAGAGTAAAATAAAATATAAATAAGCAGCAAATGTTTAAATAACATATATATATGTTAGGCTACTTTACATATATATATATTTCCTCCTTTAATAGATTCTCATTCAATTATCTTCATAGTAGTACCTTTTAATATTTTGACAATGGAAAAATCCTTTTTAACTAAATTTACAAATTTGTGCTCTATCATTCCTCTAACATACCATATCTGCATCAATTCCTGAATAAAAACACAACAGTCCTAAAACAGTCTCTGAAATGAATACACTACTTTCCAAAACAAGAATGACTTCCCATTTACCTCGTTATTGGTGTAATGGAGCTCCATGGACTGTCCAAAGGCAGTTTTAGCTTTCGACCTCAGATGCTCCAGTCTAACTGGTCTGGGGAACTGAAGGATTCTGTGAACGGAATTTTAAAACATTTCATTTTCTTAGGAATAGTTGGCATGCCTCAACAGTTATCTTTTGGGTAAATTAAAATTAAGTAAAGATATAAACGCCCACTGTACCTAAGCACCACAATGGCTTGTTTTTGATCAAGTGCACTAATTCTCAACACAAAGTCCAAAAACGCTGAGTATGTTCTATTCTAATACAAATTATAAAAAGGGAATCCTTACAAAGCTCTACAGTTTGTAATTTGCACTGAAACTGTTATATGAGTATTAAAGGGAAATGTAAAATGTATGCTGAAGAAAATAATTAACTATGTCATATCCATACCATGAAATGGACTAAAACTGTTAAAAAGAATAAAGTCGCCCTAGCCAGTTTGGCTCAGTGGATAGAGCATTGGCCTGCAGACTCAAGAGTCCCAGGTTCGATTCCGGTCAAGGGCATGTACCTTGGTTGCGGGCACATACCCAGTAGGGAGTGTACAGGAGGCAGCTGATCGATGTTTCTCTCTCATCGATGTTTCTAACTCTCTATCCTTCTCCCTTCCTCTCTGTAAAAAATCAATAAAGTATATTAAAAAAAAAATTAAAAAAAAGAATAAAGTCATTCTTTGGGGGTTCAAATTTTGATTTCCCATACCCTTATCAACTCAACATTTAAATATAAATATTTTTAAAGAATTAAAAAAATTAATTCTAGTATTTCTTCCTATGTTGCAACGGATTGGCCTGTGCTGCTCCCAGGAACATGCACCTAAGCCTGGAACTACTCTACTAGCCTGTAAACTCTGTAAAGGAGGGACCACCTGCTCCACTGACTGTTCTCTCAGGGCTTAGCAGATAATAAACACTCAATAAATAGTGCTCCATGAATGAAAAAAACAAACTGAAATATCCATAAAAGAATTATAAATAGAAAAAGTAGAATGGACTAGACTTATATATCTAGCATACCGCATTTTAAAAAAACCATATTATCTGTGTAAAACATTTTACATCTCAGGTTATATGATTTATGAGCCTTTTTAAAGTCCTTAAAATGGATAGATCTTTCATTAAATTAATGAGACACGAATAACAAACATGAAATCCGATATTCTCCAACTCCAAATAGTCTTGTTAATAATTCTGTTGTTAACCATCACCACCCACCTCTACTACTGTATGGAGATACAGACTCAGAAGAAGACTAGGCTTCCCCTCTCCTAGATAATTCACAGCCACCATTCCAATTCATTTCCCTCAATGTTACTAATTAAGTACATGTTGTATGTTGAGAATAATCTAAATTGTGAATGTTGCCCAGCCAGCGTGGCTCAGTGGTTGAGTGTCAACCTATGAACCAAGAGGTCACAGTTCGATTCCCAGTCAGGGCACACGATCGGGTTGTGGGCTTGATCCTCAGTGTGAGGCGTGCAGGAGGCAGGTGATCAATGGTACTCTCTCATCATTGATGTTTCTCTCTCTCTCTCTTTCTCTCTGAAATCAATAAAAAAATATATTTTTTAAAAATTGTGAATGTTAAGTTCACATACATAATTCTGTAGAGTATAATAAGATAAGGAGATTTATAAGGAGATAATATGATTACGATAAGTAAAAATAAAAGAAAATGGCAATATTCAAAGGCTGCATTACGTAATGATCTTATTTACTTCCAAATATTGCAAAATAAAAACATTTATCTTTCTAATGTTTAGCCTGAATTTTGACAGTTTCTATCTTAGATTTAAATACATGTTACACGTTACCAAGGACTATTCCATTCTCAATTTGTAAGCCACAAGCCTTCATTAAAATATAGAAAGAACCTCTAATGGCTTTAATTAGAACACGCATTTAATTAAATTGATAATCTGAAATGTAATGTTTCTTTCCTTACCTTTTTTCTCCTCTATGTTCAAATTTGACTCGGACATCATTCTGTAATGAAATGATAAATCATTTCAGAAATCAAACAAAATTTCTTTTTCTTAGTCACACATTTAAAACAGAGCAAAGGGACCCTAGCCGGCTTGGCTCAGTGGATAGAGCGTCAGCCTGCAGACTAAAGGGCCCCAGGTTCGATTCTGGTCAAGGGCATGTACCTCATTTGCAGGCTCAATCCCCAGGAGGGGCCATGCAAGAGGCAGTCCATCGATGATGTTCCTCTCTCATAAATGTTTCTATATCTCTATCCCACTCCCTTCCTCTACTCTCTAAAAATCAATAATAATAATAATAATAATAATAATAATAATAATAATAATAAAAAATCAAAGAGCTGACCGGGAAGCTTTCATTTC
The DNA here is from genome assembly GCF_963455305.1 of Plecotus auritus. Classification (NCBI taxonomy): domain Eukaryota; kingdom Metazoa; phylum Chordata; class Mammalia; order Chiroptera; family Vespertilionidae; genus Plecotus; species Plecotus auritus. The sequence continues at coordinate 98,328,025 of NC_137776.1, forward strand.
AGTATCAACTCCAATAAATTGATAGGGTCTGCCAAAGAGCCAGATTGAGAATTATGTTGCTGAATTTGGGGTCAAGAGGGAAGATCAACAGGATCTGTTAATAATGGCATCATGGGCATGAGACATTTGCTAATCCTGTTAGAGGGAAATTTAGCATACTGTATTTCTACTTTTTAGGGCAACATCCCAAACAAATTTTATCTATAAGAATCAAAATGGCCCTGGCTGATGTTGCTAAATGGTTAGAATGGTTAGAGCCTTGGCTCCAGCACCGAAGAGTTTTGGATTCGATTCCTGGTCAAGGGCACATAACTGGGTTGTGGGTTCGATCCCCACCCCCTGGTCAGGGCACATGCGAAAGGCAACTGGGGATGTGTCTCTCTCACATCAATCTCTCTCCCTCTCTCTCCCTCCTTCCTCCCTCCCTTCCATTCTCTGAAAAGCAATGAAAAAATATCCTCTGTTGAGGATTAACAAAGAATCAAAATGATCCTCATTTGTAAATATACAGAATAGATGACTTTAAATTAAAAAAAAATGCTTAAGTGCTTTAAGAATGGATGAAACAACTTCAGAGAACAGTTACCACATTAAATGTAATTCTACCATTTTTAAACACACACTTATAAAAAATGTTTAACAAAATATTTGATTCAAAAGTATAAAAGTTAAATACTTTAAGCAAAAAACTCTATAAGATCAAGATATTCAAGAAAAATAATTTGTAGAACAATATAAATTTATTAAAATATTATTGCAACAAATACCTGTTTTTTTGGTGATAAAGATTTTGTTTTTCTGGTTTCTTGTAAGGATAATGCTGGTCGACTGGCCTTATGAAGAACAGCCAAATCTTGCATGATTGAGTTCAAAGCTTGCTGATCATCTAGGTATTTTTAAAATAACACACTCAGACTTGTAATTTCAATATGTATTTACTATTGACATCAAACACAAAATTTATAATAAAATTTAATGCAAAAATCTAGAACATTTTCAATGCCTATGCTTGTTATTTTGGTGAAATAAAATTTTTGTTTAAAAACTGAAGGCCAGTAATGTTAAAATAGCACTGGACACAAGCACTAGCATCATACTGGGTGTCCACACAGGAGACTTTTACAGGCAAAATAAAGTCATTCTGCTTCTTCTAATGATGTAACATCCTAGAATATAGGTCGGAACAGCCCTGTTATGACAAGTTCTTTTCTGTGACACCTAAACAAAACAGCACATTTAAAATCTTAAATAAAAGAAGTGGGGGGGGGGGGGGGAAATAACTTTCTATAAATACCATCATTACTTAGCATTTATGTTCAAATTACAGAATTCCTTTTAGAGTTTTTCTCTTTCATCAGACTCAAGTCAGAAACAACAAAAGTTTTGCCTACTGATTTTATGAAGTGTTTTCTTGAACTTCTCCATAAGGTTCAATAAGACTACAAACATTTAAAGACTGTTTAATGATCTCAGCCAGGAACAATTCAAAAGGTAACAATACAAGAAAAATCCATTCCCAAGGGAACACTAAACCCATAAAACTGAGTGAACGAATCATAAACCATAAATTTTTAATTTTTTCCAGACAGATCAAAAATTTATTCATAAGACTATGAGCATGAGCCTCCTAGTAATGCCAATTACATACTCTCTGGAAAACTTCAGGGACAACATAATTGATTTTCACTAGTAAATCAATTCCACTAATAATAATCAACAATTGGTGTAGAGGGCCCCCTGGGAAGGCACATGGGCATTCCTTAATTATTGTCAGCTAAACCCAGTGGCGTTGGCAAAGCCACGCCCTGGGAACACGCCTTGCCAAAAGGGCAAAGGTGTTGTCAGCTTGACCTTCATTTCAGCCCGTGGTGTGAGGAAGTGTTTTTTTTTTTTTTTTTTTTTTTTTTTTTTTTTTTTATATATTTTATTGATATTCTACAGAGAGGAATGGAGAGGGATAGAGAGCCAGAAACATCGATGAGAGAGAAACATCGATCAGCTGCCTCCTGCACACCACCCACTGGGGATGTGCCCGCAACCAAGGTACATGCCCTTGACCGGAATCGAACCCGGGACCCTTCAGTCCGCAGGCCGACGCTCTATCCACTGAGCCAAACCGGTTTTGGCAGGAAGTGGTTTTGATATCTAAATCCAGCCTAGCACCAGGAATGCTCAGGGCCTACTCAAGAATGCAAATAATCTCCTTTTGTCTTGACCTTTTGGTGAAACTTCCTGATATCTGGGATATAAAATAAACTCACTAGATTGACTCTGGGTCCCTGTCTCTGTCTCTCCATCAGAAGAGGATGGTGGTCCCACCCGGTCCCAGCTTTTTCCTTCTATCTCTGTGTCTTGTCTCTTTCTTTTATTTCTCAATCCCCAGCCGCCCCTACTCAGGAACTGGACCCGCTCTCTAGCCGTGCTGGGACTTGGAAAGAAAGAAATACCTACAAATTGGTTTAAAAAAAAAAAAAAAAAAGGAATTGAGAGACTTTACAGCTTACATTTTAAAATGTAACCATTTTGACCCAGCCAGTGTGGCTCAGTGGTTGGGTGTTGACCTCTGAACCAGGATGTCACAGTTGGATTCCCAGTCAGGGCACATGCCTGGGTTGCAGGCTCAATTCCTATTAGGGAGTGTGCAAGAGGCAGCCAATCTATGATTTTTTCTCATCATTGATGTTTCTATCTCTCCCTCCCTCTCTCTTTCTCTCTGGAATCACTACAAATATATTTTTTAAAAAGTAACCATTTTGGTGAGTAATAATTTATGTTCCAAAATTATAATAATTAAAACATGCTTTATCTTGTAATGAAAATCATTTAAATGGATGTGGCAATTCAATGGCTTCATCGTCTTTCAAACACACAAATACCTGACTTCTCTAGTGTATTAATTTTTATAACACTCAACATATTCTGTTTTGTAGTAAAATAAAATCTCATCAAAATGTTAGCTTAGCCCAAGAGTAACTGAGTCCATGGGTATATTATAATCACAACATGCGTACTGTCCATGGGTCCAAGCCAGACTATGTCATTTATTGATAAAAATAAATCTTTCCTTAGAAAAAAATTAGCTGAGAATGATCTCAACTGAAATAAAATTGTATGACATAACCTTCTTGAGAAAGGTAAAATCCGTAATTCTGTACTGGGTAAGGGGAATTCTAATACTTAAACATATCTATGTTTTAATTACTTTCTTCATTAGAAAAAACTTAAACACTTGAATTTAGGTATTTTTACATGTTTCATATCATAATACCAAAATAAACAAGTGGCTGGGGAGACTTTAGCTTAAATCTCTTACCACATTTAGATACACTAATTTCCTTGTTTTGTTTTTTAAAAAGTACTGTTTTCTATCACACATGTACAAAAATAAATATAAGTAACTTCTTAGAGAGATGACATACTAATAAAGAGTAACTTAATTGAGTTCCTGTTTTTTTCTGGCTTGAAGAGGAATCACATGGTAGATACTAGTAAATTCCCAATAGGCAACCTACTTTGAGGAAGCTGACAAGATGTAAGCTAACAAATCCACAAAAGATCAAGCAAAGTGTGAGCAGAAATACACCACAAGCACTTTTCTAACAATTCTTAGACTGTTTTACTCAAGAACCTCTGTGGTGGTCATAGGTACTAGACAGATAAGACAGGTTGTAAATGTCATAAAGATCATGAGTTGATCAATAGGCAATAAGGATGCCCAGAGGGCCCCACAGTCTGACCAACAGTTACACAGATGAAGCAGTAGGTTTCTGACACATACTGAAAGGACATTTAGTTGAGCACAAAACCAGAATATATTTGGGAAATCATTTCAAGTAAAATATTTTATTAGGCATGTTTATTTAGATACCTTATATGCTTATTCATTATACTTAAAATAATTATAGGAGAATATCCTCAATAAAAAATTCAAATATCTGCCGAAACCGGTTTGGCTCAGTGGATAGAGCGTTGGCCTGCGGACTGAAGGGTCCCGGGTTCGATTCCGGTCAAGGGCATGTACCTTGGTTGCGGACACATCCCCAGTGGGAGGTGTGCAGGAGGCAGCTGATCGATGTTTCTCTCTCATCAATGTTTCTAGCTCTCTATCCCTCTCCCTTCCTCTCTGTAAAATATCAATAAAATATATATTTTTTTAAAAATTCAAATATCTGAAACTGATGAACAAAAAGATAGATACAGAGGCAGTAAAGCATCAAACAGACTGTCAAATTACAGCGGGAAGGTTAGGGAGAGGTGGGAGAAAATAAGAGATCAACCGAAGGACTTATATGCATGCATATAAGAATAACCAACGGATGCAAAACATTGGGGGGTAAGGGCATGTATGGGAGTGGGGTGGGGGTGGGGGGGCAATGATAAGATACGTACACATATAATACCTTAATAAAAAAAATTAAAAAAATAAAATAGAAAAAATTAAAAAAAATTCAAATATCTGTGAATCATGCTTTAAAATATTCATGTTTTGCCCTGACCAGTTTGGCTCAGTGGATAGAGTGTTGGCCTACGGACTGAGGGGTCACAGGTTTGATTCTGGTCAGGGGCATGTACCTTGGTTGCGGGCACATACCCAGTAGGGGGTGTGCAGGAGGCAGCTGATCAATGTTTCTCTCTCATCGATGTTTCTGGCTCTCTGTCCCTCTCCCTTCCTCTCTGTGGAAAATCAATAAAATATTTAAAAAAATAAAAAATAAAATATTCATATTTTTCTATGACTACTTTGGTATATGTTCTTAAGCAATGGATGTTCTTTGTTTTGGTGTTTTATATAGTACAGTATTATTTGAGAAAGTAGAAATCAATTTGATTAACACACAGCCCAGATTGCAAGTATGAGCAACCAAAATGAAAAGTTAATAGGAGTTCAGTAAAAGGATATTCAATTTAAAGCTGACAAAACTGAAGAATTTGGACCACATGATGGCACTGCACTCATGGTTACAAAGAGAAACCTTCATGTTGTTTTCCATAGTGGCTACAAGTTTATCATGCATGCAGAAAAAAAAATTTCTCCCCTATTTTAGCCTTCAATTGTAGACAAAAAAAATTTTTAGTTTGAACTTACCCATCATGGCAACCAGCTCAACAATCTGAAAATTAGGGAAACGGCTCTCCCATCAGCATTCTTTATTGCTTTAGGAGGTAAAAAACAAACATTAATAATAAGAAACAGAAGAGGCAGACACACATACACAAAAATACCAGTATAAAAACCACTAATGAGAGGAGGGAATAATGGCGGCGGAATAGACAGACGTGTTCCGAGCCTTGTCCCGGAGCAGAAAGAAAGAACAGCTGAGGGTCGCGCAAGGCGTGTTTGTTGGCTGGTTGGGAGACAGCTGAATTCCAGAAGGAGGTGGGGGACTGCTGAACGGGGTTCCCCTGACCTGGCAGCACGAACTGCGGCTGGGTCCCCTCCCGGAGCTGGGGGCTTGGACGCGGAGTCTGCGCCATCTTGATCCGGAAAGTGGAGCTTATCTGAAGCCTGAGAATCCACAACTGCGGCACCCCAGGAACAGCTGCGAGCCCCAGAACAACGCTCCCCAACTGGCGCAAGCACACGGGTTCAGAGAAGCTCTACACTCCACCACGGAAAGGTCAGATTTCGCCTGGGATAAGGTGAGGTCTCTGGTCCCGGCGGGAGAGAGGAACGCGCGTTTTGCGGGAGCTGGAGGACCAGGGAAGTCTGTGCCTAGAAAAATCCGTGGCTGTAGGGGCTGGCGTGATCTGTGACTGTGGAAAGGGGTCCTCAGAGCTGCTAAGAGAAGGGCACTCTAAAAAGCAACCCATTTTGATCTGAAGTGCAGGGACACCCTAAGAATTTCAGGCAGTCCAGACTTACGCGCAGCCCGTGCGCTCCCTGGGTGCCCGGGCTTACTCGCAGTCCCGGAATTCGCACACTTGGGCTTTTTCCTCTTCAAATCCTTGCATCTGATTACTAAGCCCAATACATAGGATCACCCAGTTGGGGACACCCTGGGAGACTGCAGGGGAAGGTTGTTTTTCTGGAACCTGGGGATCGGAGCGGGGAGTGACCATCAGAGAGTCAGCTCTGAGGCAGCCCACTCCCACAGGCCCGTGGCGAGTGCCACAGGGAAAGAAGGCTCTAACACTGCCTAGAGAGGCCATAGATAGACCTGGAAGTCAATCCAGAAACACTGCCACCCAGGGGCTGAATCACAAATTGACTCTTGTGTAATCAAAAATAAAGGAATACGAGAAATTAAGACACACCGCCTGCTTAAAATCAGGACTGGCTTACAACACCGAAGAGCAGTGGAACGCAGGGAACTGCAATACTGTCTGGACTGAGAAACAGGCGTGCCAAACAGAAAAACAGAGGAAGTGAATGACCTTCACTACTCCACATTTTATTTTATTTTTACCTTTTATTTTTTTTATTTTTTTAAAATTTTCATTTTTTGCATCTTTTAATCAAGAAACTTTTTTTTCTTTTTTCATCACTTGATTTTACCTTTTTAATGATTACATTTTTATTTTCAATCCGTATTATTACTACTGCTATTTTATCTTTTTTTTTTTTTTTTAAAGTGTCATTTTATTTTCTCTTCATTTTATTTTGGGATTAGGGTTCTACATTCTATTTTTTATCTTTCCTTTAGCATCGTTTTACTCTATCTCAACTCTACCTTTAGGCCATCACTCTCTTCCTAACCTCCCCCTTTTCAGTGTCCTGTTTGTCTTACCCTTTTACTGCTTTAGATTTTCCCTATTCTTTCTGTTTACCCCTTGTTAAAATTTCACCCTACTTACATATCTAATCTCCAATCCCCTGCTCCAAGTCCACATACACCTTTCCCTTCGCTGTCTGAGTTATCCATAAACTTGTCCTTATCTCTGTCCTTTTGTTGTTGTTTGCTTGAATGTAGATTATATCCAATTTTTATGCTTTTTTTGTGAGATTGTTTTGCTTATTCTTCTTTTATTTTTTTGTTTGTTTTGTGCTTCAGCTTTCCCTTGCCTCACTCCATATTAGTTGGTGTTGTAGTTTGTACTAATCCCCAGGCACTTGTTGCTGGCATTTGCTGGGATTAGTGATTGTTCTATTGGAGTTTTATCCCCAATATATATAGTCTGTTCCCCTTTCTCTCTTAGTCAATTTCTTGTCCCTCTTACTTTTTTTTTTTTCTCTTTACTTTCCCTTTTCCCAATTTCATTTTCACACTCCTTTTTTCTTTTTTTCTTTCTTTCTTTCTTTTTTCCTCTTCTTCTTTCTCTTCTATCACCTAATTTGCCTTTCTCTGGTGGTCACCTTTATTGGAGGTTATTAATATCGTGAATACATTCCTGTTCAGTGCCTTGTGAGTTGTACCTGGTAGTGCTGTATTTTGTGCCTTTAAATCAACCCAGGAGAGAGAGAACTACATAACCAGACACCCAGAGAAGAGAGACCATGGGGAGACAAAGAAGCAGCCCGCATATGAAAGAAAAGCAGGCATCACCAGAAAAGGAAGTAAACGAAATGGAGGCAAGCAACCTTCCAGAAAAAGAATTCAGAGAAATGGTCATAAGGTGGCTGAAAAGAATGGAAGACAAATTCGACAATATGAGCAAGAACCAAGAGGAAATGAAGAAGAACCAAGAAGAAATGAAAAATGACATCGCTGCTGTAAAGAACTCAATAGAAAGCATCAAGAGTAGACTAGAAGAAGCAGAGGACCGCATCAGTGAGCTAGAAGACAAGATGGAAAAAAATACCCAAGAAAAGCAACTTCTAGAAAAAAAAATTAAAAGGCAGGAGGAGAGTCTAAGGGAACTTTGGGACAACACGAAACAAAACAACATCCGCATAATAGGGGTTCCAGAAGGAAAGGAAGCTGAGCAAGGAATAGAAAACCTCTTTGAAGAAATAATGACAGAAAATTTCCCAGATATAGGGAAGAAAAAACCCACACAAATCCAAGAAGCTCACAGAGTCCCAAGCAAAATGAACCCCAAAAGACCGACGCCAAGGCACATTATAATTAAATTGGCAAACACCAACGACAAAGTAAGAATCTTAAAAGCAGCAAGAGAGAGACAGAAAGTTACATACAAAGGAACCCCCATTAGACTAGCAACTGATTTCTCAACAGAAACTCATCAGGCCAGAAGGGAATGGAATGAAATATACAAAGTCATGCAAAGGAAGGGTCTGAATCCAAGAATACTGTACCCAGCAAGGCTGTCAATCAAAATTGAAGGTGAAATCAGGAGCTTCACAGACAAAAAAGGACTAAGGGAATTTATTACCACCAAACCAGCAATGCAAGAAATGCTAAAGGGTCTACTGTAAAAAAAAAAAAAAGAAAGAAAGAAAGAAAGAAAGAAAGAAACAGGAAGCAAAGAAGTAACACAGGGGTAAAGAATAGGAATGGCGACAAATAAGTACCTATCAATAATAACTTTAAATGTAAACGGATTAAATGCCCCAATCAAAAGACATAGGGTAACAGATTGGATAAGAAAACACGACCCATATATCTGCTGTCTACAAGAAACCCACCTCAGAAAAAAAGACGCACACAGACTGAGAGTGAAGGGATGGAAAAAGGTTTTCCAGGCAAATGGAACTGAAAAAAAAGCTGGGGTAGCAATACTTATTTCTGACAAATTAGATCTCAAACTGAAGGACATAACAAGAGATAAGGAAGGCCATTTCATAATACTAAAGGGAGCAATCCAACAAGAAGAAATAACTCTGGTAAACATATATGCACCCAATACAGGAGCACCCAAATACATAAAAAAACTCCTGGAAGATATCAAGGGAGACATTGACAGCAATACAATCATAGTAGGAGACTTTAATACCCCACTATCACCATTGGACAAATCCTCTAAACAAAACATCAGCAAAGAAACATCAATCCTAAATGACTCACTAGACCAGATGGAATTAATTGACATCTTCAGAACATTTCACCCCAAAGCCACAGAATATACATTCTTCTCAAGCGCACATGGGTCATTTTCAAAGATAGACCATATGTTGGGACATAGGCAAAGTCTCTTCAAATTCAAGAAGATAGAAATCATATCAAGCATCTTCTCAGACCACAGTGGCATAAAACTGGAAATCAACTACAATAAAAACAACCCAAAGAAATCAAACACATGGAGACTAAACAGCATGCTATTAAACCATGACTGGGTTACCAGAGAGATCAAAGAAGAAATAAAAAACATCATGACAACAAATGACAATGAAAACACTACAATCCAAAATCTATGGGACACAGCGAAAGCAGTCTTGAGAGGGAAGTTCATAGCTCTACAAGCCTACTGCAAAAAACAAGAAACAGGGGTAATAAATTACCTAACCCAACAACTCAAAGAGTTAGAAAAAGAGCAACAAGAAAAGCCCAGTGTAAGCAGAAGGAAGGAAATAATAAAGATCAGAGCACAGATAAACGACATAGAGACCAAAGAAACAATACAAAAGATCAACAAAACCAAGAGCTGGTTCTTTGAAAGGATAAACAAGATTGATGAACCTCTAGCCAGGCTCACCAAGAAGCAAAGGGAGAGGACCCAAATAAACAAGATCAGAAATGAAAGAGGTGAAATAACAACAGATCCCGCCGAAATACAAAGGATTGTTAAAAAATACTACGAACAACTCTATTCCAACAAACTGGACAACCTGGAGGAAATGGACATATTCCTAGAAAAATATAACCTTCCAAAACTCAATCAGGAAGAATCTAAACAGCTCAACATGCCAGTAACTATGGAAGAAATTGAAGCAGTCATCAAAGAGCTTCCGGCAAACAAAAGCCCGGGGCCAGACGGCTTCACAGGAGAGTTTTACCAAACATTCAAGGAAGAACTAAAACCTATCCTCCTCAGACTATTCCAAAAAATTCAAGAGGAAGGAACACTTCCAAGCTCCTTCTATGAAGCCAGCATCACCCTAATACCAAAACCAGATAAAGACAACACAATGAAAGAGAATTACAGGCCAATATCCCTCATGAATGTAGATGCCAAAATCCTCAACAAAATTCTAGCAAATAGGATCCAGCAGTACATCAGAAAGATCATACACCATGACCGAGTAGGGTTTATCCCAGGAATGCAAGGATGGTTCAATATCCGCAAATCAATAAATGTGATACATCACATAAACAAATTGAGAGATAAAAATCACATAGTCATATCAATTGATGCAGAAAAAGCATTTGACAAAATCCAACACCCTTTCTTGATAAAAACTCTCAACAAGGTGGGAATAGAAGGATCATACCTCAACATAATAAAAGCTATATATGATAAACCCACAGCTAACATCATACTCAATGGGCAAAAACTAAAACCATTTCCCCTAAGAACAGGAACAAGACAGGGATGCCCACTCTCACCACTCCTATTTGACATAGTACTGGAAGTATTAGCCACTGCAATTAGACAAGAAGAAGAAATAAAAGGCATCCAAATTGGAAAAGAAGAAGTAAAGCTGTCCTTATTTGCAGATGACATGATATTGTACATAAAAAACCCGAAAGACTCCATCAAAAAACTAACAGACTTAATAAATGAATTCGGCAATGTAGCAGGATACAAAATTAACACCAAGAAATCTATGGCATTTCTATACACCAACAATGAACTTACAGAAAGAGAGACTAAAAAAGCAATCCCATTTTCCATCGCACCAAAAAAATTAAGATACTTAGGAATAAACCTAACCAAGGAGGTAAAAGACCTATATGCGGAAAACTACAGGACACTGAAAAAAGAGATAGAGGAAGATGTAAACAGATGGAAGAACATACCATGTTCATGGATTGGTAGAATCAACATCATTAAAATGTCCATACTACCCAAAGCAATCTATAGATTCAATGCACTCCCCATTAAAATACCAACGGCGTATTTCACAGACCTAGAAAGAACTCTCCAAAAATTCATCTGGAATAAAAAAAGACCCCGAATAGCCACAGCAATCCTGAGAAAGAAGAATAAAGTAGGAGGGATCTCAATACCAGATTTCAAGCTGTATTACAAAGCCACTGTCATCAAAACAGCCTGGTACTGGCACAAGAACAGACATATAGATCAATGGAACAGAATAGAGAATCCAGATATTGACCCAAACCAATATGCACATTTAATATTTGACAAAGGAGGCATGAGCATACAATGGAGTCAAGACAGTCTCTTTTTTAATAAATGGTGTTGGGAAAATTGGACAGATACATGCAAAAAAATGAAACTAGATCACCAACTTACACCATACACAAAAATAAACTCAAAATGGGTACAGGACTTAAATATAAGACGGGAAACCATAAAAATACTAGAGGAATCCACAGGCAGCAAAATCTCAGACATATGCCAAAAGAACTTTTTCAGTGATACTGCCCCTAGGGCAATGGAAGCCAAACAGAAAATAAACAAATGGGACTACATCAAAATAAAAAGCTTTTGCACAGCAAAAGAAACCATCAACAAAACAACAAGAAACCCCACTGTATGGGAGAACATATATGCAAATGGTATCACTGATAAATGTTTAATTTCCAACATCTACAGGCAGCTTATACAACTTAATAAAAGGAAGATAAATGATCCAATAAAAAAATGGGCAACGGACCTAAATAGAAGCTTTTCGAAAGAAGACAGAAGGAAGGCCAAGAGACACATGAAAACATGCTCAAAGTCACTAATTATCCGAGAGATGCAAATCAAAACAACAATGCGATACCATCTCACACCTGTCAGAATGGCTATCATCAACAAATCAACAAACGACAAGTGTTGGCGAGGATGCGGAGAAAAAGGAACCCTCGTGCACTGCTGGTGGGAATGCAGACTGGTGTAGCCACTGTGGAGAACAGTATGGAGTTTCCTCAAAAAACTGAAAATGGAACTCCCATTTGACCCAGTAATCCCACTCCTAGGAATATATCCTAAGAAACCAGAAACACCAATCAGAAAGGATATATGCACCCCTATGTTCATAGCAGCACAATTTACAATAGCTAAGATTTGGAAACAGCCTAGGTGCCCATCAGCAGATGACTGGATCAGAAAACTATGGTACATCTACACAATGGAATACTATGCTGCCGTAAAAAAGAAGGAATTACTACCATTTGTAGGCACTTGGATGGAATTAGAGAACATTATGCTAAGTGAAATAAGCCAGTCAATGAAAGAAAAATACCACATGATCCCACTCATTTGGGGATAATGAAAAACATTATAAACTGATGAACAAAAAGATAGTTACAGAGGCAGTAAAGCATCAAACAGACTGTCAAATTACAGTGGTAAGGTTAGGGAGAGGTGGGGGAAATAAGAGATCAACTGAAGGACTTATATGCATGTATATAAGAGTAACCAACGGATGCAAAACATTGGGGGGTGAGGGCATGTATGGGAGTGGGGTGGGGGTGGGGGGCAATGGTAAGATATGTACACATATAATACCTTAATAAAAATTTGAAAAAAAAAAAAAAAAAAAAAAAAACCACTAATGAGAAACATACAATATTAATACTTTATACATTTTGCTGAGAACAAGGTCCTTTATTTTTCCCAGACACTCAATTATTGAGAATGAAGAAAAATGTCATTATTATTTTAAATTAAGTTTAACTCAGTGTTTTTCAGGCTCCAGGCTTTTTTTTTTTTTTTAAATATATTTTATTGATTTTTTACAGAGAGGAAGGGAGAGGGATAGAGAGTTAGAAACATCGATGAGAGAGAAACATCGACCAGCTGCCTCCTGCACAACCCCCACTGGGGATATGCCCGCAACCAAGGTACATGCCCTTGACCGGAATCGAACCCGGGACCTCTCAGTCCGCAGGCCGACGCTCTATCCACCGAGCCAAACCAGTCAGGGCAAGGCTCCAGGCTTTTTAAGCTAAAAAGAAAAACCAGAATTTTTGAGAGTCAAAAATTATCTTAAACAGATAATCTAGTACACTCAAATTCTTACAGGCCAATGGCAGGTATGAAGATGAGTAAAAAGGGCCATGCTTAGAGACGAAAGAGAACCAAAAGCGAGGACATCAACAAACACAGTAAAGACGTACAAAAATTCTCTCTTGAATAAAAGAAAACATTGTCGAGATCAACTTTTTCAGAACTCTGAAATTAAACAAAGGCTTACAGCAATCTAGAAGGCATTTAAGTATCTCAATAAAAAGAGAGAGACCCTGCTAGCTGGATAGCTCAGTATGTTGGAGCATTGTTCCGATGTACCACAGATGAGAGTTTGGTCCCTGGTCAGGACACATAAAAGAACAACCAGTGAATACATAAATAAGTGGAACAACGAATCAATGTCTCTCGCTCTCTCTTTCTGAGAGCGCAAGCGTGCGTGCAAGAGACCACCTTGTGGTGTTCTGAACCTCCCTATTCCTTTCTCCCTACCCTCTACATTGCCGAAGTAGCAATGTAAACCAACTGCCCGCAGTCAGCCTGTAAGCCACAGGAGAGAACAGAATGGGTTGGAATGCTTTCAAAGTCCGATTCTCGGAGAAACCAAGATGGCGGCATAGGTAAACACCTAAACTGCTGCCTCGCACAACAATTTCAAAACTACAACTAAAAGACAGAACGGACACCATCCAAAACCACAGGAAAGCTGGCTGAGTGAAAATTCTACAACTAGAAGGAAAGAGGAAAGCTCACAGAGAATTGGAGGTACGGCAAAGGGGCTTTGTGCGCGCAGAGAGGAAGGGCGGCTGAGAGCCTGGCTGACTTTCTCTGGCGGAAGGGGGAAGGAAGCCTCCGACCGCACTGAACCCCAGTTCTGACTGCACTGAATCCCAGTTCCGGGCGAACCCCTGGGGACCCACGCTCTTACGGGGGGAGTCTGGACTCTCGGGCGGAGACTCGAGCTGGGAAAGGCAGAAGTCTGAAGGCGCACGCGGGCCAGTGCGCACAAAGGCTGCGGAGGTTGCCACAGGCTTTCCCTAGTGGAAGGGAGTCAGAGGATCCTGACTGCACTGAGCCCCAGTTCTGACTGCAGTGAACCCCAGTTCCAGGTGAGCCCCTGGGGACCCACGCTCTTGTGGGGGGAGTCTGGACTCTCGGGCAAAGACTCGGGAGCCGGGGAAGGCGGAGGACTGAAAGCGCACATGCGCGCAAGGGCAAGGCTGACAGGAAGCCAAGACTGAGACTCCACCCCATCCAAGCTGAGCACAGAGGCTATTGCAATTTGGCAAGTCTAATCCTATAAGGCTGTCTCCAGCACCGAACTTCTCCCAGCATAGACACAGCTGATCCTTACAGCCAACTGGCCCGGAGGTCAATTCTTCCCAGTGATACCAACAACAATAAAGACTTAATTACAACAAGGCTGTACACACAGTCCACAAAGGGGTGCACCAAGAGTGTCCACCTCAGGTTAACTGGGGAAGCAGACCCACTGGGCCATATTGGAAACCTAGCACAAATTTCTACCTTACCAACTCAGGGAATCAGTGAAAATGCGGGGTCAAAGAATCAGATCACAAACGAAAGAAATGGAGGAAAACAAACGACTGGATATAGAATTCAAAACCACGGTTATAAGACTTTTTAAGAATATCCTAGAAAAGGCCGATAAATATAACGAGACCCTCGAAGATATGAAAAAGGACCAACTAGAAATTAAACATACACTGACTGAAATAAAAAATATTATACAGAGACCCAGAAACAGAATAGAGGAACACAAGAATCAAGTCAAAGAATTGAAATACAAAGAAGCAAAAAACACTCAACCGAAAAAGCAAAAAGCAAAAAAAAAAATCCAAAAAGTTGAAGATAATGTAAGAAGACTCTGGGACAACTTCAAGCGTACCAACATCAGAATTATGGGGGTGCCAGAAGAAGAGAGAGAGCAAGATACTGAAAACCTATTTGAAGAAATAATGACTGAAAACTTCCTTCACCTGGTGAAAGAAGTAGACTTACAAGTCCAGGAAGCCCACAGAACCCCAAACAAAAGGAATCCAAAGAGGACCACATCAAGACACATCATAATTAAAATGCCAAGAGCAAAAGACAAAGAGAGAATATTAAAAGCAGCAAGAGAAAAACAGTTAATTACCTACAAGGGAGCACCCATACGACTGTCAGCTGATTTCTCAACAGAAACTATGCAGGCCAGACGGGAGTGGCAAGAAATTTTCAATGTGATGAATAGCAAGAACCTACAACCAAGATTACTCTACCCAGCAAAGCTATCATTCAGAATTGAAGGGCAGATAAAGAGCTTCACAGATAAGAAAAAGCTGAAGGAGTTCATCACCACCAAACCAGTATTATATGAAATGCTGAAAGGTATTCTTAAAGAAGAGGAAGAAGAAAAAAGTAAAGAGAAAAATTATGAACAACAAATACATATCTATCAACAAGCGAACCTAAAAATCAAGTGAATTAAAAACCTGAGGAACAGAATAATCTGGTGAATATAACAGAATCAGGGGCATAGAAAGGGAGTGGACTGATAATTCTCAGGGGGAAAGGGGTATGGGGGGTTCATGAAGAGAATGGACAAAAATCATACACCTATGGATGAGGACAGTGGGGGGGAAGTAAGGGCAGAAGGTGGGGTGGGAAATGGGTGGAGGGGAGCTATGGGGGGAAAAAGGAGAAATAATTGTAATAATCTGAATAAAGATTTATTAAAAAAAAAACAAAAAAAAAAAAAACAAAGTCCGATTCTCCCACAATTGTCATTGTTTGACCTCTCTAGTGGTTGGATGGTGAGCACCACTTGAAAGGCTGTCTTTATTTAACCTGACTCAGAGCTCTTCCAATGCAAAAGCTTAGGGTGTTTGTTAAAACCAATTAGGCAATTATTGCATTATTTTAACTGTCTGAGAAAGGGGAAAACTGTTGTGGGCAAACCAATAATAGATAAGAAAAAAAAGTTCTTTAAAAGAAAAGCTGAGGAACAAATTGTCAATAGAAAGCTTTGAGAAGCTCCAACAGGTTCCTGAGAGTCTAGAAGTCACACCAATGCCCAAGGCTGCTGCACACTGAAGAAAGGCCTCTGACCAAAGTGGAGTTGTAGAGAATGCTAAAGGCCAGCTTCAATACACACAACAGAGAACTTCTCAAAAAGGCTGTAAAACTTATTGGTTCCAGGCATCTAAGGAACTAACTGAGCAGTCTTCAGTCACCACACACAACAAAGAATATGGACTTTAAAAAATTAGTTCTTGCCCAGCGGTGTGGCTCAGTGGTTGAGTGTCAACCTATGAAACAGGAGATCATGGTTCACTTCCCAGTCAGGGCACAGGCCCAGGTTGTGGGCTCGATACCCAGTCGGGGGTGTGCAGGAGGCAACCGATCAATAATTCTCTCTATTCTCTTCCTCTCCCTTCTTCTCTGAAATCAATACAAATATTTTTGTAAAAATTAGTTCTTAAAAGTCATTAAATGAATAAATAAGAATAAGCAAACAAACAAAAAAACTGAGAGGAAAGAGAATCTGATTTCCAGAGGTGGCACACTACAATATTTTAAATAATCAGTGTTCAAGAAAAAGTCACGAGACATATAAGGACAGCATGGTTCCATATACCGGAAAAAAAGAAATCAACAGAAAATGACCCTTAGGAAACCTAAGTTAGAGTCAGACTAACAAAACAAAGACATTAAATCAACTATTTTAAATATGTTCAAAGAACTAAGGAATCCATGTCTAAGGAGCTAAGCATGTCTGAGATTGATTTCTCATCAGACAGAATATCAACAAAGAAACAAAAATTATACAAGAGGAACCAGACAGAAATTTTGGAGTTGGAAAGTACAATAACTAAAACCATCAAGCATGCCAACAAATGCACAATAGGAATCCCAGAAAGAGAGGAGAAATAGAAGGGGGCAGAAATAATATTTTAAGAAATAACAGGATAGGAACCAAGATGGCGGCATAGGTAAACACCTAAACTGCTGCCTCGCACAACAATTTCAAAACTACAACTAAAAGACAAAGCGTCTATCACCCAGAACCACGGGTAAGCTGGCTGAGTGGAAGTTCTACAACTAGAAGGAAAGAGGAAAGAGCATTGAGACGTGCACAAGCGCTGAAAAGCTGAGGTACGGAGGTGCGTGAAATGGGCTGGCGGCGGGCGACTGGGAGCGCTGCTTTTTTTAACCCGAAGGGAGACAAGCTCCCGATTACTCTGAACTCCAGTCTCTGGGGAGACGCTGGGGACCCAAACTCCTACGGGGAGAAGCTGGACTGTCTGCCATTGGGTCGGAAAGTGAGGGTGGCTTCCTTGCAGAGGTGCGCACAGGAATAATTGTTTACTGCGCTGGGGCGCGGGGACTTGGAAACGCGGAGACACCATCGCTGTTTGCCAAGCCCTAGCCGAGTGACTCCCTGAGACCCCGCCCCACACAATCTACAAACTCACCCAAGCTTCACGCAGCGGCTTTTGCATATAAATGGTCTGCCCTATTGCAGCTTAACCTAACAAACTGCAGCTCTGGTCAGACAGCTCCAAAACCTCCAAACCGCAAGCAAAGAGGAGAAAACTGTAGTTCTCGCTGTAGCTCCTGCTGGGTGGCCTCAGACAGTAGCTGACCTGCACCCCATTGGAGATCCAGAAGCTAGTGTATCTAGTGGTCAGTGTGAGACAACACCAGATTTAAACTACTCACATCCATAAGTGACACATTCAAGAGGCAGACTCAGTGAGCACCAAAGCCCCACTAAGCAAGTCCTGCCCCATAAGCGTGTCTCCAGCACAGCAGTTCTTCCATTATAGACACAGCGGGTCTTCACAACCAATTGGCCTGGAGGTCAATTCCTCCCAGTGTACCAACAGCAATCAAGGCTTAACTACACCAAGACTTTGCACTCAGCCCACAAAGGGGTGCACTAAGAGTGTCCACCTCAGGTGATAGGCTGAACCACTAGTCACCAACCACAGAAAACCACTCCATCAACACAGGGAAGCAGCAAAATGTAGAGACAAAGAAACATGTCACGAATGAAAGAAATGGAGGAAAGCAAACTACTGGACATAGAGTTCAAAACCACATTTATAAGGTTACTCAAGAATCTTCTAAAAACCGCCGAGAAACTTGATGAGACCTCCAAGGAGCTTAGTGAGACCTTCAAAGACCTTAATAACAATGCCAAAAAAATGGAAAAGGACCAGTCAGAAATTAAGCATACATTGTCTGAAATAAAGAATATACAGAAATTCAACTGTAGATCAAAGGACCCCAAGAATCAAACCAAAGATCTGAAATATGAGGAAACAAAAAACACCCAACCAGAAAAACAAAAAGAAAAAAGAATCCAAAAATATGAAGATAGTGTAAGGAGCCTCTTGGACAACTTTTAAGCGTACCAACATCCGAATTATTGTGGTGCCAGAACAAGAGAGAGAGAGCAAAATATTGAAAACCTATTAGAAGAAATAATGACAGAAAACTTTCCCTACCTGGTGAAAGAAATAGACTTACAAGTCCAGGAAGCGCAGAGAACCCCAAACAAGAGGAATCCAAAGAGGACCACATCAAGACACATCATAATTAAAATGTCAAGGGCAAAAGACAAAGAGAGAATCTTGAAAGCAGCAAGAGAAAAACGGTTAGTTACCTACAAGGGAGTACCCATACGACTGTCAGCTGATTTCTCGGCAGAAACTATGCAGGCCAGAAGGGAGTGGCAAGAAATATTCAAAGTGATGAACAGCAAGAACCTACAACCAAGATTACTCTATCCAGCAAAGCTATCATTCAGAATTGAAGGTCAGATAAAGAGCTTCACAGACAAGAAAAAGCTAAAGGAGTTCATCACCACCAAACCAGGATTATATGAAATGCTGAAGGGTATTCTTTAAGAAGAGGAAGAAGAAGAAAAAGGTAAAGATAAAAATTATGAACAACAAAATGACAACAAATACATACCTACCAACAAGTGAATCTAAAAATCAAGTGAATAAAAAATCTGATGAACAGAATGGACTGATGAATATAATAGAATCAGGGACATAGAAAGGGAGTGGACTGACAATTCTCAGGGGGAAGAGAATGTGAGGGGTGCGGGAAGAGATTGGACAAAAATCTTACACCTATAGATGAAGACAGTGGCGGGGGTAAGGGCATGGGGTGGGGTGGGGAATCAGGTGGAGGGGAGCTATGGGGGGGAAAAAAAGAGGAACACCTGTAATAATCTGAACAATAAAGATTTATTTTTAAAAAATTAAAAAATTTAAAAAAATAAATAATAGCCAAAACCCCCAAATTTGATGAAAAACAATGTGTATATCCCAAAAACTCAACAAACTCCAAGTAGGAAAAAAAATCAAAGTGATTCACACCTAGAAATGTCATAATCAAACTGTTGAAAGATAAAAATCTTAAGAGCAGCAACAGAGAAGAAACTTAGCATGTATAAGAGATACTCAACTGATTTCTCACTGGTAACCTAGGAGACCAGAAGGCAAGAGAATGACATTTGAAGTGCTAAAGAAAAAGACTGTGATACAAGAATTCTATATACAGCAAAACCATCCTGCAAAACTGAAGCCAATATTAAGACATTCCAAGATAAACAAGCACAGAGAATTCATTACAACCAGACTTGCCTTACAAGAAATATAAAAGAAGTCCTCCAGGCTGTAATGAAGGACACTAGGCAGCAAATCCAATCCACAGGCAAAAAGAACACCAGTAAGGATAATTATGTAAGTAAAGATAAAAGGCAAAATCAGCATACCTTTGTTTCTAACCCTTCATTTCTCCAGATTGTGTTAAGTACAAAACTGATCCACCCCAAAGATTTCCAAGCACTAATTCCTAGAATCTCTGCATATAATCACTTTACATGACAAAAGGGACTTTTAAAATACAGTAAATTAAGAAACTTTAAATGGGAAGATTATCCTGGATTATTGGTTAGACTCCACATAGTCATAGTGGTCCTTATAATGACAGAACAAGCAGGAAAGTGAGTGTCAGAGTGATGCTGCACAAGAAAGGCGTGACTAGTCACTGTTAGCTTTGCACATGGAAGAGGGGGTAATTCCATGGAGTGGATAGATGCAGGAAGCTTCTAGAAAGTGGAAAAGGCAAGAAAATGGATTCTCCTCTAGAACCTTGAGAAGGAACACAGCAATGCTGACCCTTTGATTTTAGCCCAGAGAAACTAATTTCAGATTTCTTACTTCCAAAACTGTAAGATAATAAACTTAAGTTGTTTTAAGCCACCAAATTTGTGGGATTCTGTTATAGCAGTATGTAGGGACTATTTAAGACCACCCCAGTTTCCTACCATCAACAAATGAACAAATGATAAGTGCTGGAGAGGATGTGGAGGAAAGGGAACCCTAGTGCACTGCCGGTAGGAATGCAGACTGGTGCAGCCATTATGGAAAACAGTATGGAGTTTATTTAAAAAATTAAATATGGAACTGCTAGTGATCCCACTTCTAGGAATATATCCTAAGAAACCCGAAGCAGCAATGAGAAAGAATGTATGCACCCCTATATTCATAGCAGCACAACTTACAATAGCTAAGATCTGAAAAAGTCCAAGTGCCCATCTGTAGAAGAGTGAATAAAGAAGCTGTGGTACATTTATACCATGGAATACTATGCAGCAGTAAAAAAGAATCTCTTACCCTTTGAGACAGCATGGAGGGACCAGGAGAGTATCATGCTAAGAGAAGTAAGTCAGTCAAAGAAAGACAAGTATCACATGATCTCACTCATATGTGGAATCTAAGTAACAAAATAAACTGATGAACGGAATGGATCCAGAGACATAGAAGCATGGAACAGAGTGCAGAATCTCAGAGAGAAGGTGGGGGAGGGTGATTGGGTGGGGGGCAATCAACCAAAGACCTTGTATGCATATATGTATAACCCATGGACACAGACAGTGGAGCGGTGAGGGCCAGGGGTGGTTTGGAGGGGGTCGATGGGGGAAAAAAAGGGGACATATGTAAAACTTTCAACAATAAAGATTTTTTTAAAAAGGCCACCCCAGTTTCAATAAATTGCTGGAGGGACTCACAGGATTCAACAATGTTAGACGCTGATCATAAAGACACATGATTTACCTAGCACATACCAAAATTTCAGATTCCCAGAATAAAAGCAGGTGTTCAGCATAAACTATACTGTTTGTAAGCAATTTAGGCATAGTAAGCCATTCTTATTAGTTAAGCAGGTGGGAACCCTTCTGAAATTCAAGTTCTCAGATGTCAGCCATGGGTTGACATAAGCAGTTCTTTCTAATGACAAGCAGTGAGGCCTGCTATGTAACTCCTTCCTACACTAGCAGCAACAGGAAACTAATACACACACGAATTTAAAGAAACGGCATAAAGCAATCATTGTAAGTGTGCTATTGGATATACAATATATAAAGATATAATTTGTACAACAGCAACACAAAGAAAAAAAAAGATGAAGTTTTATTAAAGAAATATGTTTGGATCCCACTGCAATTAAGTTGATATTAACTCAAACTACGCTGTTTTAATTGAGATGTTAATTTTAATTCCAAGGTTCAACCATTAAAAAATAAATTTAAAAAATAGTAAAAGAAACAAGAGAATTAAAATAGCACACTAAAAATATTTAACCCAGCTGGCGTGGCTCAGTGGTTGGGCATTGACCAGGAGATCACGGTTCAATTCTAGGTCGGAGCACATGATTCCAGTCAGGGCACATGCTGGGTTGTGGGCTCGAACCCCAGTAGGGGACGTGCAGGAGGCAGCCGATCAATGATTCTCTCTCATCGTTGATGTTTCTATCTTTCTCTTCCTCTCTGAAATCAATAAAAATATATTTTAAAAGATCTAACACAAAAGAAGGTAGCAATAAAGAAATGAACAAAAAGAGACATAATACACATAAAACACAAATATAAAATGGCAGGTGTAATCCTATCTTATGTGTAATTACATTGAATATACATGGAATGAACAAACCATTTAAAAAGCAGACATGAGCAGAATAGATTTAAAAAAAAAAGCATGGTCCTACTATATGCTATCTACCACAGAAACACTTTAGATTCAAAGGCAAAATAGGTTGAGAGAAAAAAAAAAGGAAAAGCTATACCATGCATATAGTACCAAAAGATATCTGGAGTGGGTATACTAAAAGCAGACAACAAAGAATATAGTATATGTAGCTGGGTGGCTCAGTTGGTTGGAGTACCGTCCTGTACACCAAAAGGTTGCGGGTTCGATCTCCGGATTGGGGCAAGTACAGGAGGCAACAGATTGATGTTTCCCTCTCACATTGATACTTCCCTTTCTTTCTCTCTTTCTAAATCAATGAATATATCCTCGAGAGAGGATTTAAAATTAAAAAGAACATAGTATAAAAATTATTTTGAGCCTTATCTGGTTTGGCTCAGTGGATAGAGCGTCGACCTGCAGACTGAAGGGTCCCGGGTTCGATTCCAGTCAAGGGCACATGCCCGGGTTGCAGGCTCAATCCAGTATTTTGGAGGGGGAAAAAGTTGGAAGATTCACACTTCCTAATTTCAAAACTTACTACAAAGCTATAGCAATCAAAACAGTGTGGGTACTGAAATAAAGATAGAGACCGGTGGAACAGACTTGAGAGTCCAAAAATAAACCCCAACATCTATGGTCAAATGATTTTTCATAAGGGTGTCAAGACAATGGATAAATAAGTCTTCAATAGTGCTGGACAAGTAGATATTCACATACCAAAACATACAGTTGGACCTGGACCTCACACAATATGTGAAAATTAATTCAAAATGGATCAAAGACCTAAATAGAAATGCTAAATTCATAAAACTCTTAGAAGGGAACAGAGGTGTAACTCTTCATGACCTTGGATTAGGCAATAATTTTTTTTTGTTTAGAGCAGTTTTATTTATAATTGCCAAAATTTGGAAGCAACCAAGATGACCTTCAATATGTGAATGGATGAACAAATTATGGTACACCCAGACAATTGAATATTTAGTGCCAAAAAGGAGTGGGCTATCAAGCTGTGAAAAGACATGGAGAAACCTTAAATGCATATTGCTGTGAAAGAAGTGAGTATGAAAAGGCTACGGTATGATTCCAACTGTATGACATTTTGGAAAAGGCAAAGCTATGGATATAGGCAATAATTTCTTAAAAGTAACATCAAAAGCACAGCCAAGTTTTCTGCCACCTGAGCCAGCCCTTATAAAGGAGTTCCTGGAATTGTATTTCAACCAACAGGACTGAGGCTTTCCTCATCCAATTAGAGCTGCTCATCTATATTCCCACCTCATCAGCATCTCCACTGACCAATTAGTGCAGCTCCATTCTGACTAATTAGGACAGTGCTATTTGGACCAATCAAACTATGGGGATTTGGTGAGGATTTGGTGTTGTGATCTGCAAGAGGGACCAGGAGCAGGGACTTCTGTCTATTTAAATCAGCTCCCCTCTGGCTCTAGGAGTGCATTTTCCTTTTTCCAGACTACTAAAGATTGTTTCCCAGGCTGGAGATAGAACTGAAGCACCAAAGACATCTCTCCAGAGCACAGAGAAGCAGACCTGAGCAGGGCAGAGCAGACTGGAGCAGGTGAAACAGACCAGGGCTGTCTACCCACAGAGGGGCCTTGCCATAGAGGCTGCATCACAACGCTGCTGTTCCACAGCAATGCTGACTCTTAACTGAACTGTAACACAACTGACCTGTTCTCATGGCTGTTCTGTATCACAATCGAGCTGTTTGCAATGAATAAAATCTCCTTCATCACCACACCCCAAATTAAGGATTTCTGTTAGCACTGAATTGGCCCCAATGACCATCAGTTGCACACAAATGAAAAAAATAAACCAGACTTCATCACAATTAAACAAAAATAGTAAAAAGACAACCTACAGAATGAGAAAAGTATTTGCAAATCATACATCTGACAAGGGTCTGGTATATAGAATACACAAAGAACTATTACTGCCCAACAAGATAACTATGCCAATTACAAAATGGGCAAAGCTTTCAATAGACATTGCTCCAAAGAAGATATAAAAATGGCCAATTCAGCTGAGTTTTTAAAAGGACAGCATCTGGGGAGCAAAAAAAAGGACAATGATATAAAAAGGGGGAAGAAAAGGCAGTAGGGAAATGATAGGTGGGGAGGGGGAGTGGAGAATTACTAGAAACGGTTGGGCAAGGTGGTTTTGGAAAGTGTCCACTCTATGGTTTGGCAGCATTGCTTTATTTGAGCAAAGACTCAGCACTAGGGCTGGGGCCACCTTTAGGGACTGCAGGGAGAAGCCAAGCTAAGGGTTAGGAAGCCTCTTAGCACAAGGGTCAGGCAAGCCTTCTGTGCTGCATGGGAGTTCACAGTTCTCTGTAACCTGCCTAAGCAAGGCCGGCAGCTAGCAAAGTCAGGAAGGGAAGCGCAAGGCATGATGGAGTTCAGAAACACAGTCCTACGCTGCCTCTGCAGATGGTTTCTACTGTCCGCCCTTCCTTGCTTCAGAGCTTACACTCCTGTCTTCCCTACCTGTCAAGGTCAGCTCAATCTGTTTTTCCCATCCTTCAGGGTCAGAATTCTGACCTAATAACAAGGGTTCCCACAGCTTTGGCCTCCTTCTTTTCTGTGATCACAGCCCTGCTAGGTCAGAAATGCTCTTGGTCCTGTAATAAAAATATAAAATAAAAATGGCCAATTAGCACTTGATAAGATGCTTAATACCATCAGTCATTAGGGGAATGCTAATTAAAACACAATGATATACCACTTCACATCCACTAGGATGGCTATAATCAAAATGACAGTGAGAAATGCTGGTGAAGATGCGGAGAAACTGGTAGCATCTGAATCAATATTTCCACTGCTAGGTAAATACCAAAGAGAACTGAAAATATATAAACACACAAAAAAATGTGTGCACTAACATTGGATGTGGCATTATTTATAAGAGCTAAAAAGTAAAAATTCGCCTTAGCCGGTTTGGCTCAGTGGATAGAGCTTCAGTCCACAGATTGAAGGGTCACGGGTTCGATTCCAGTCAAAGACACATACCTCAGTTACAGGCTTGATCTCTGACCTCGGTTGGGGTGCATGGGGGAGGTAACCAATTAATGTTATTTGACATCCTATATAATAATCTTGGTACTGGGGACCAAGCCTGCAACCAGGGCATGTGCCCTGACCAGGAATTGAACCCTAACCTCCTGGTTCACAGGTTGAAGCTCAACCACTGAGCCACATTGGCCTACCCTACATATTTTGACTACACTTAATCCATTTACATTTAAAATGATATTGATAGGTATGTAGTTATTGCCATTTTATTATTCATACTAGAGGCCCAGTGCACGAATTCGTGCACTGGTGGGGGGCGTGGCCTGCAGGGATCAGCCCACTGTGGGAGTGCCGTTCATCCCAGTCAACTGAGCAGCTGCTGAATGAGGAAATTAGTCTGAGCTGATATTTTGGGGTAATGTCTTGGGTAAAGGTGTGTTCTGTTTCCTGGAGGAACCTGGCGGAGAGCTTTGCACCCCAAAGCCACTCGGTGAATGTCCTTGATGTGTGATGCCAGGTCGGTGACACCATCGGGGATGTTCAGGGCAGCTGTGCTCCAGGATCCTCAGCCATCAAGACAACCTCCCCAGGGGGTCCACAGTCATGTCCTCTCTTGCCATCTGCCTATGCCAACTCCCCATGCCCTTTCTAGAATACACCTTAGAGGGCCTGTATCAGCTGGTGGGGTCAGGCCAGAGTCTGGATCATCTCAGGTATTTGATAGGTGCAGAGACTCAGCCTCACCCTGGGCCTACTAGCGGCCACTGTGGGAGCACACTGACCACCAGGGGGCAGCTCCTGCATTGAGCGTCTGCTCCCTGGTGGTCAGTGCGTGTCATAGCGACTGGCTGATCTGGTCATTCCGCCATTCGGTCACTGGGCTTTTATATATATAGATTTATGTTCCTTTCCTTTTATTTCTTCTTAATGAAGTCCCTTTAACATTTCTGTAATTTTGATTTGGTGGTTAGAACTTCTTCAGTCTTTTCTTGTCTGGAAGCTTTAATTCTCTTTCACTTTTACATGGCAGCCTTTATTGTTGAGTAGTTTTGGTTGTAGGACCTTGATTTTCATCACTTTTAACATTTTTTTCCAATCTCTTCTGGACTGAAATGTTTCTATTGAGAAATCAGCTGACAGTCTTATGGGAGCTTCCTTGTAGGTAACTATCTTACTCTTGCTGCTTTTAAGGTTCTCACTTTGTCTTTAACCTTTGCCATTTTAATTATGATGTGTCTTTTTTAATTTTAATCCTCAACCAAGGATATTTTTCCATTGATTTTCAGAGAGAGAAGAGGGGAAAGAGGAGGGAGGGAGGGAGAGAGGAAGGGAGAGAGAGAGAACATCAATGTAAGAGAGACATAACTGGTTGCTGGCAATCAAGGCACATGCCCTTGACCAGAATCGAACCCATGATGATGCTTCAGTCCATGGGCCCATGCTCTAATCAGCCAGGGCAATTATGATGTGCCTTGGGGCCTTTGAGGTTCAACCTGTTTGAGACTCCCTGTGATTCCTGGACTTGTATGTGTTTTTCCTTAACCAGGTTAGGGAAGTTTTCAGTCATTACTTCTTCAAATAGGTTCACAATCCTTTGCTCTCTTCTATTCTTCTGTTACTCCTCTAATGTGAACGTTGTTATGCTTAATGTCCCAGAGGTCCCTAAAATTATCCTCATTTAAAAAAATTTTTGCTTTTTGCTCTCTGGTTGGGTGTTTTCTACCTTGTCATCCAAATCACTGATTCGATCCTCTGCTTCAGTGGTCGGCAAACTCATTAGTCAACAGAGCCAAATATCAACAGTACAACGATTGAAATTTCTTTTGAGAGCCAAATTCTTTAAACTTAAACTTCTAACGCCACTTCTTCAAAATAGACTCGTCCAGGCCATGGTATTTTGTGGAAGAGCCACACTCAAGGGGCCAAAGAGCCGCATGTGGCTCGCGAGCCGCAGTTTGCTGACCACGGATCTAATGTAATGTTGATTCCCCCCAGAGTATTCATTTCAATTCTTTTATTCTTCATTTCTGACTGGTTCTTTTTTATGGTTTCTTATGCTTACTACCTTGAAGTTCTCACTGAGTTCATCTATTCTTCCCTTCAGTTCTTTGAGTACCCTTACTACCAGTATTTTGAACTCTGTCTCTGGTAGATTGCTTGCCATCATTTCATTTAGTTCTTTGTCTGGAAATTTCTCATTTGGGCATGTTTCTTTGTCTCCCCAATTTGGCTGTCTTTCAGTGTTTGTTTCTATGTATTAGATCTGTTACATCTGCCAGTCTTGGAAGAGTGGCATTATGTAGTAGGTGTCCTGTGGGGCCCAGTGATGCAGTCTCCCTGATCACTTGATTTGGGTGCTCCAGAAGTGTCCTTTGTATGGGTTGTGTGTGCACTCATGTTTTAGTAGTTGAGCCCTGATTGCTGTTGGCACATCAGTGGGAGAGACTGACCCTAAAGCTGGTTGGGTGTGACCACAAGCAGAGCATATGAGCTGCTCTGCAGGGGCTGACCCCATGACGCAGGATTCATCCCAGTGGGGTCTGGTGTCTACTGAGAGCAACCCTTTGGGTGTGCCACTTGTGGAGCTAATCTGGAGGTGCTCTGTTGTCTGAAGCTGACCACTGGGTGTGTTGGTTCTGGGGCCTCTCGGGAGGGTCTTTGTTGCAGCTCAATGTTAAGATGTTACCTGTGACTGGCCTGGGGCTACCTGTTATTAGCTACAAAGTGATCTGCTGTTGTTAGCTGACTGTGCTGGGCCTGGATCCTCATGGCAAGGGCCATACTGCGAACTGAGGCTGGCTGCCACTATCACTGGGCCTTGGGAAGGTCAGCAGAAAGCCAAGGCACCTGAGATCCGCTGCCACCTGCTGGCTGCCCATAAGGCTCAGCCGCTGACAGAGCCTTAGGCAGTATGCAAGTTGGGTTAGGCAGGTCTTAGGGAGTCTAAAGAGTAGAATGAGTGGTATCACCAGGTTAATACAGATTCAGATTTGGCACCAGTGCTGGGCCTGAGGCCATTTCACAAAAGTCTCAGGGTACACCGAGGCTGACAGCCATCCACCTGTTGGGGAGCACATGAGACTTGGTTGGAAAGTTCAAGGAATAATTAGGGGTGCTGCCTTCAACACTCCCCGAAGTCGGAATTCCTATAAACAGGGCAGTCGGCCTTCCACACACTTCCCTTTTCTCACAATGTCCTCCTTACAAACTTTCCAACCAAGTCTGGTGTGCTCCCCAACATCAGCCTAGTGCCAGTGGAACTTTGCAATGGGGTGGGCTCTCAGGGAGTCATCAGGGTAAAGCTGGTAGAGTCCACCAAGATAATGCAGATTCAGATTTGGTCTCTTTGTGGGAGGGCTCACCACAGGGAATATGGCGGTATTCTGAACTCTTTATCTGGTAGATCCCTCTACCCCTTGCCCTGAAGCCAAACAATTCTGTTTCTCCCTGTATGTCTCTGGCACTCCTCCCCCACCTGAGCTTGACAAAATCCATCTAGAGTTTTTAAAGAAAGACTGTAACATGGGGCAAGGCTGGCTGACACCAGAAGAGCTTCAGGCTGAGTTGGGTAGGGCTGGATATAAGGGAGTCACCAGGGTGGAGCTAGTAGAGGTCACTAGGCTAATGCAGATCCAGATTTGGCTGTGTGTGGGAGAGGCTCAACACAAAAACGATGGTACCTGTCAGCCATGCAGGAAGAAAGTCAATGTTGGCCATCCCTCCAGCCCTTGCTCTGAAGCCACACAGAGCAATTTCTCCCTGTATGTCTCTGATGACCCCGAATCACTGTCATCTATTGGAATCCAAGGTGACTGCCTGCAAGTGAGAGTTTATATGCTGGTTCTTTAAAAGGACACCGGGGCCTGGCTGGTATGGCTCAGTGGTTGAGCACTGACCTATGAACCAGGAGGTCAGGGTTCGATTCCTGGTCAGGGCACATGCACAGGTTGCAGGCTCAATCCTCAGTGTGGGGTGTGCGGGAGGCAGACGATCAGTGAGTCTCATCATTGATGTTTCTATGGCCATTCACAGTCTCTCCCTCTTTCCTTTCCTTTTTGAAATCAATAAAAAATATATATATTTTAAAAAAGGACACCTGGGTTTCCAGCAGTTTTTAGCCTTACCAGGACAAAAAGAATCCCCACTAGTTTTCATAGCTAGAAGTCATGTGGGCTCCTCTTCCCGGCACTGGTGTTCCAAGCTGGGAAGCCCAGCGTGGGGCTAAGACACTCTCACTCCTTAGGGCAACCTCTGCAGCTGAAATATCCCTCCAATTTCTCAATCACCACCTATGGGTGTGTGACCAGCCCATTTCACATCTCTGCTCCTCCTATCAATCTCAACATGGCTTCTTTATATTTTTAGTGATAGGACTTATGTTCAATTAGTCTTCAGATGATTATCTAGATTGATTGTTCTATAATTTAATTGGTCATAGACTAAAAAAATAATACAAAAAGTCTATGAAACCAAGAGCTGGTTCTTTGAAAAGATAAACAAGATTGATAAACCATTAGCCAGACTCATCAAGAAACAAAGAGAGAAGACACAAGTAATTAAAATCAGAAACGAAAGAGGTGAGGCAACAACTTTCACCACAGAAATACAAAAGATCATAAAAAAATACTATGAACAGCCATATGCCAACAAGCTGGACAATGTGGATGAAATGGACCAATTCCTAGAAAAATACAATCTCCTGAAACTGAAACAGAAAGAATCAGAAAACCTGAATAGGCCTATAAATAAGGGATGAAATTGAAGCAGTAATCAAAAAATTCCATAAAACAAAAGCCCTCGTCCAACACCCTTTTTTTAATAAAAACTCTCAGCAAAGTGGGAACAGAGGGATCATATCTCAACATAATAAAAGCCGTATGTGACAAACTTATAGCTAACATCATACTCAATGGGCAAAAACTGAAACCATTTCCCCTAAGAACAGGAACAAGACAGGCATACCCACTTTCACCACTCTTGTTCAACATAGTACTGGAAGTCCTAGCCATAGTGATCAGACAAAAAAAATAAATAAAAGGAATCCAAATTGGAAAGGAGGAAGTAAAACTCATTATTCACAGATGACAAGATACCGTACAAAGAAAATGCTAAAGACTCCATAAAAAATATACTACATTTAGTAAGTGAATTCAGGAACACAGCAGTATACAAAATTAACAGCCAGAAATCTATGGCATTTTTATACACCAATAATGAATTATCAGAAAGAGAAACTAAACAAATAATCCCATTTGCCATTGCAACAAAAAAAATTATGATACTTAGGAATAAACTTAACCAAGGAAGTAAAAGACCTATACTCGAAAAATTATAGGATGTTGAAAAAAGAGATACAGGAAGATATAAATAAGTAGAAGAATTTACTGTGTTCATGGGTTGGTAGAATCAACATCATAAAATGTCCATACTAGCCAAAGCAATCTATAGATTTAATGCAATCACTATTAAAATACCAATGGCGTGGGAGAAACCAAGATGGCGGCATAGGTAAACACCTAAACTGCTGCCTCGCACAACAATTTCAAAACTACAACTAAAAGACAGAACGGACACCATCCAGAACCACAGGAAAGCAGGCTGAGTGAAAATTCTACAACTAGAAGGAAGGAGAAAAGCTCACAGAGAATTGGAGGTACGGCAAAGGGGCTTTGTGCGCGCAGAGAGGAAGGGCGGCTGAGAGCCTGGCTGACTTCCTCTAGCGGAAGGGGGAAGGAAGCCTCTGACCGCACTGAACCCCAGTTCTGACTGCACTGAACCCCAGTTCCGGGCGAACCCCTGGGGACCCACGCTCTTACGGGGGGAGTCTGGACTCTCGGGCGGAGACTCGAGCTGGGAAAGGCAGAAGTCTGAAGGCGCACGCGGGCCAGTGCGCACAAAGGCTGCGGGGGTTGCCACAGGCTTTCCCTAGTGGAGGGGAGTCAGAGGATTCTGACTACACTGAGCCACAGTTCTGACTGCAGTGAACCCCAGTTCCAGGCGAGCCCCTGGGGACCCACGCTCTTGTGGGGGGAGTCTGGACTCTCGGGCGGAGACTCCGGAGCCGGGGAAGGCGGAGGACTGAAAGCGCGCTCGCGCTGGTGCGCACAAGGGCTGCGGAGGTTGCCGCGGGCTTTCCCTGGTGGAGGGGAGTCAGAGGCTCCTGACGGCACTGTGCCCCAGTTCTGACTGCAGTGAACCCCAGTTCCAGGCGAGCCCCTGGGGACCCACGCTCTTGTGGGGGGAGTCTAGACTCTCAGGCGGAGACTCGAGCTGGGGAAGGCGGAGGACTGAAAGCGCACATGCGCGCAAGGGCAAGGCTGACAGGAAGCCAAGACTGAGACTCCACCCCATCCAAGCTGAGCACAGAGGCTATTGCAATTTGGCAAGTCTAATCCTATAGGGCTGTCTCCAGCACCGGGCTTCTCCCAGCATAGACACAGCTGATCCTTACAGCCAACTGGCCCGGAGGTCAATTCTTCCCAGTGATACCAACAACAATAAAGACTTAATTACAACAAGGCTGTACACACAGTCCACAAAGGGGTGCACCAAGAGTGTCCACCTCAGGTTAACTGGGGAAGCAGACCCACTGGGCCATATTGGAAACCTAGCACAAATTTCTACCTTACCAACTCAGGGAATCAGTGAAAATGCGGGGTCAAAGAATCAGATCACAAACGAAAGAAATGGAGGAAAACAAACGACTGGATATAGAATTCAAAACCACGGTTATAAGACTTTTTAAGAATATCCTAGAAAAGGCCGATAAATATAACGAGACCCTCGAAGATATGAAAAAGGACCAACTAGAAATTAAACATACACTGACTGAAATAAAAAATATTATACAGAGACCCAGAAACAGAATAGAGGAACACAAGAATCAAGTCAAAGAATTGAAATACAAAGAAGCAAAAAACACTCAACCGAAAAAGCAAAAAGCAAAAAAAAAAAAAATCCAAAAAGTTGAAGATAATGTAAGAAGACTCTGGGACAACTTCAAGCGTACCAACATCAGAATTATGGGGGTGCCAGAAGAAGAGAGAGAGCAAGATACTGAAAACCTATTTGAAGAAATAATGACCGAAAACTTCCCCCACCTGGTGAAAGAAATAGACTTACAAGTCCAGGAACCCCAAACAAAAGGAATCCAAAGAGGACCACACCAAGACACATCATAATTAAAATGCCAAGAGCAAAAGACAAAGAGAGAATATTAAAAGCAGCAAGAGAAAAACAGTTAATTACCTACAAGGGAGCACCCATACGACTGTCAGCTGACTTCTCAACAGAAACTATGCAGGCCAGACGGGAGTGGCAAGAAATTTTCAATGTGATGAATAGCAAGAACCTACAACCAAGATTACTCTACCCAGCAAAGCTATCATTCAGAATTGAAGGGCAGATAAAGAGCTTCACAGATAAGAAAAAGCTGAAGGAGTTCATCACCACCAAACCAGTATTATATGAAATGCTGAAAGGTATTCTTAAAGAAGAGGAAGAAGAAAAAAGTAAAGAGAAAAATTATGAACAACAAATACATATCTATCAACAAGCGAACCTAAAAATCAAGTGAATTTAAAAACCTGAGGAGCAGAATAATCTGGTGAATATAATAGAATCAGGGGCATAGAAAGGGAGTGGACTGATAATTCTCAGGGGGAAAGGGGTATGGGGGGTTCATGAAGAGAATGGACAAAAATCATACACCTATGGATGAGGACAGTGGGGGGGGGTAAGGGCAGAAGGTGGGGTGGGAAAGGGGTGGAGGGGAGCTATGGGGGGAAAAAGGAGAAATAATTGTAATAATCTGAATAAAGATTTATTTAAAAAAAAAAAATACCAATGGCGTATTTCAAAGATCTAGAACAAAAAGTCCAAAAATTTACATGAAACCAAAAAAGATCCCAAATAGCTGCAGCAATATTGAGAAAGAAGAACAAAGTTAGAGGGATCACAATACCAGATATCAAGTTATGCTACAAAGCCACTAAACTCAAATAGCCTGGTGCTGGCACAAGAACAGGCATATAGATCAATGGAACAGAACAGGACAATAGAGCCCACTGCATGGGAGAACATATTTGCCAGTGATACACCCAATAAGGGGTAATTTCCAAAATATGTAAGGAACTCATACAACTTAACAAAAGACAACCTGATTTTAAAATAGACAAAGGACCTAAATAGACACTTCTCCAAAGTGGACATACAGAAGGCCAAGAGACATATGAAAAAATGCTCAGAGTCACTAATCATTCAAGAGATGCAAATCAAATAGTGAGGTATCACCTCACACCTGTCAGAATGGCCATCATCAACAAATCAACAACTCAACAAATGACAAGTGCTGGTGAGGATGTGGAGAAAAAGGAACACTTGTGCGCTGCTGGTGGGAATGCAGACTGGTGCAGCCACTGTGGAAAATGGAACTCCCATTTGACCCAGTGATCCCACTGCTAGGAATATATCCTAAGAAACCTGAAACATCAATCAGAATGAATATATGCACCCCTATGTTCATAGCGGCACAATTTACAATAGAGCTAAGATTTGGAAACAGCCCAAGTGCCCATCAGCAAATGAGAGGATAAAACACCTGTGATACATTTACACAATGGAATATTATGCAGCTATAAAAAATAAAGAAACACTTACTATTTGCAACAACATGGATTTACCTGGAGAGCATTATGCTAAGCGAAATAACCCAATCAGAGAAAGATAAATATAATATGACCTCATATGTGGAATCTAATGAAATAAAAAAATAGATCCAGAGACATAGAAGCACAGAACAGATTGTAGAAGTTCAGAGGGAAGAGATCAACCAAAAAAAAAAAAAAAAAAGATGGCAGCACAGGTAAACAAGCGCTCACACTCTCTCCATCAACCACATCAAAATTACAATTAAACCACAAAACCACCATCATTTAGAACCACCTGAAATCTGGATGAACAGAAGTCCTACAACTAGAGAATTAAAGAAGCCATATTGAGACCAGTAGGAGGGGTGGAGGCATGAAATGATATGCACATATGGCGTGTGTTTTTTAAAATGGGAGGGATATCTTGGTTGTGGAAGTCCATGTGAGCAGCAAGGGATCCCAGCCCTACACCAGACCCCTCAACCCAGGGTTCCAGTGCCAGGAAGAAAGTCCCATAACTTTGGGTTGTAAAAGAGGCGGAGACTGTGGCTGAGTGACATGTAGGCTGCTGGAGATCCAGGCAGTTCCTCTTAAAGGGCTGGCACATGGACTTACTCGGACTCAATCCCTCTGGACTCCAGAGCTGGGGCTGAGGCTTGAAAGGATCCAGGGACATATGGGGAGGAACTACATTGTCTGGCATCAGGGCAAGAACTGAGGATGGAAGGGGGATAGCTTTCTCCCACACAAAAATGAAAGCAGAGCTCATTGTTCCTATGCTGAGACCTCTCCCACCACAGAGCTGACTGACAGGTGCCACATCTGAGTTTCCATCAGCCTGGCTGACACTGTTCACCTGGCCCTGGTGACTTACCCAATTGGGTAGACCCAGACCTACCCAATTTTTAACCCCACCCAAACTGTCTTTCCATATGAATAGACCAGGGGTGGGCAAACTTTTTGACTCGAGGGCCACAATGGGTTCTTAAACTGGACCGGAGGGCCGGAACAAAAGCATGGATGGAGTGTTTGTGTGAACTAATATAAATTCAAAGTAAAGGAGCGGAGGGGAGAGCAAGAGAACCGGATAGAACAGCCAGATCCGGCCCGCAGGCCGTAGTTTGCCCAAGGCTGGAATAGACTATCCTGGCTCATCTAAAATCTTTCAAACAAGCAACAGCTGACCCCAGAATGCCCCATACCTCTCAATAAGACGCCCCAGGCCTGGTACTAGCAGCTTGCCTTAGTTCACAGGTTGGCCTCTCCTGGGCACCTCCAAACCCAACACAAGTAGCAGCCATCTGCAGATCACTCTGTAGCTTTTGCCAGTGGCCCCAGGGAGGGCACAAGCAGTAGCTGCCTTTGCACCACCCTGGAGGTTACCGAGCCAGTGCACCCAGTGGTCAGCTTTAGACCATGCCATATTACAAACGTACCACATCCACAAGCAACACTCTCAAGGGGAAGAGTTGGAGATCACCAAAGCCCCACTAAAGCAAGTCCTGCTCCATAGTGCTGTCTCCTGCACAGCAGCTCTTCCCCTGTAGTCACAGCTGAACCACACAGCCAATTGATCTGGGGTCAATCCCTCCCAGTGATGCCAATATCAAGCAAGGCTCAAATACAACAGGACAGTGCACAGAGGCCACATATGGGTGCACCTAGAGTGCCCAGCACAGGTGACAGGGGAAACCGAGCAACTGGACCCTACAGGACACCTACAACACAAGGCCACTCCACCAATTCCAGGAGCTATAGCAGCTCTACCTAATACACAGGAACAACCAAAGGAAAGCAGCCAAAATGCAGACACAAAGAAACATGTCACAAATGAAAGAACGGAAGAAATCTCCAGAAAAAGAACTAAATGAAATGGAAGCAAACTACCAGATACAGACTTCAAAACAATGGTTACAAGAATGTTCAAGGAACTTAATGAGATATTCAAGGAACTTAGTGACAACTTCAAGGAACTTAGAACATCAATGACATAAAAAAGGACCAGACAAAAATGAAGGATACATTAATTTAAATGAAGAATAATTTACAGGGAATCAACAGTAGAGGACACAGAGAATCAAATCAGTCATTTGAAATATGAGGAAGCAAAAAACACCCAATCAGAACAGCAAAAATAAAAAATAATTCAAAAATATGAATACAGCCCTAGCTAATTTGGCACAGTGAATAGAGCATTGGCCTGCAGACTAAAGGGTCCCGGGTTCGATTCTGGTCAAGGTCACATGCCTGCGTTGCAGGCTTGATCCCCAGTGTGGGACATGCAGGAGGCAGCCAATCAATGATTCTCTTTCATCATTGATGTTCCTATCTCTCTCTACCTCTCCCTTCCTCTCTGAAATCAATTAAAAAATATTTAAAAAATAAACATAGTGTAAGGAGCTTCTGGGAGAACTTCAAATGTACCAACATTCGCATCATAGGGGTGCCATAAGAAGACGAGAGGGAACAATAAACTGAAAACCTATTTGAAAAAATAATGACAGTAAACTTTTCCTACCTGGTGAAAGAAATAGACTTACAAGTCCAGGAAGCACA
Source organism: Plecotus auritus (assembly GCF_963455305.1). Lineage (NCBI taxonomy): Eukaryota > Metazoa > Chordata > Mammalia > Chiroptera > Vespertilionidae > Plecotus > Plecotus auritus. The sequence goes on from NC_137776.1 coordinate 98,364,232, forward strand.
GAGACCCAAACAAGAGAGCCTAAAGAGGCCCACACCAAGACATATCACACTTAAATTGCTAAAGGTTAAAGACAAAGAGAGAATCTTAAAAGCAACAAGAGAAAAGCAGTTAGCTGCCTACAAGGGAGTGCCCATACGACTGTCAGCCGATTTCTCAACAGAAACTTTGCAGGCCAGAAGGGAGTGGCAAGAAATACTCAAAGTGGTGGAGAGCAAGGACCTATAACCAAGATTACTCTACCCAGCAAAGCTATCATTTAGAATTGAGAGTCAGATAAAGAGCTTCACAGACCAGAAAAAGCTAAAGGAGTTCATCACCACCAAATCGGTATGACATGAAGTGTCAAAAGGTCTTTTTTAAGAAGATAAAAATATGAACAATAAAATGGCAATAAATACATATCTACCAACAACTGAATCTAAAAATCAAAATAAACAAACAAGGAATCTAATGAACAAAATAAACTGATTAATAAAATAGAATCAGAGGTATGGAAACATGGAACAGACTGATGAATCTCAGAGGGAAGAGGGGGAGGAAGAATGGGGAGAGATTATCCAAAGAGCTTATATGCATACTAAGGTCCGATGCACGAAACTTGTGCAAGAGGCTGGGCCCTTGCAGCCCCGCTTGCCTCAGCAGGCCCTTGCAGCCCCAGCTTCGTCCGGAAGGTCGTCCCGACGATTGTTTTGCTGTTCGGTCTAGTTAGTGTATTAGCTGTTTATTATATAGGAAGGATAGGCATTACCTATGGGACAGGGCAGGAACCGGGTGGGGAGGGACAATGCGGGGAGACGGGTGACATCTGTAATACTCTCAACAATAAAATACTCTCAACAATAAAGAAAAAAAAAGAATCACTGAAAGTAAACTAGGGATTGCCCAGGGTTGAGAAGATAGAAGGATAGGGGGTGGGTGGAGGAAGGGGAAGGATGGGAGAATTTGGGGCTGATGGCAAAGGGTTCGAGGCATCTTTTTATATAATGAAAATGTTCTAAAATTGACTGCAATAATGGTTGTATAACTCTAGAAATATTACTAAAAACTACCGGAATTATACTAGTACACTGCAACTGGTAAAGTATCCTAATAACAAAAGGACAAGAGGTGTCACGACTGAAATGACCAAACGAACGGTTACCATGAGAGGACCCCCACCTGGATCGGGGGAGTGGCCGGCAGCCCCTAGCCCAGGCCAGCCAGGGCCCCAGAAGGTACCCCTGCCACGAATGGGGGCGTGGCTGGCCTTCAAACCATGGGCGGCCGTTAGCCCAGACTGGCCAGCAACCCAGAGGGGACCCCCGCCACGAATGGGGGCATGGCCGGCCTTCAAACCACGGGCAGCCCCTAGTCCAGGCTGGTCCAGTGCCCTAGAGGGGACCCTCACTATGATCAGGGTTGTGGCCAGCCTTCAAACCACTGGCGGCCCTTAGCCCAGGCCAGCCAGCACCCCAGAGGGGACCCCTGCCACGATCGGGGGCATGGCCAGCCTTCAAACCATGGGTAGCCCCTAGCCCCAGGCTGGCCCAGTGCCCCAGAGGGAACCCCCGCCACGACTGGGGGCATGGCCGGCCTTCAAATCACTGGCGGCCCCTAGCCAGGGGAAGCCTCCAAGCCGAAGATGCCCGAGTCTGTTCTGGACCTAGGGCTGCACTCTCCCCACGAGTGACTTGGAAACCACCAGTGTCTAACTGCCAGTCTCCAGGAGGTTGAAGTGTGTCCACCATCCACCAAAAAGTAGGACCATCGAACCATTCACAGTCTCAGTGCAGGCGCAGGTCCATGGCTGAGGGGGTGGAGGCCAGACCAAAACAAAACAGCAGAAACACCCTGCTCACCTCAGCGGGTGCAGCTGCAGTCCATGTGGTCTGGGCAGTGTAGAAAGCGCTACCTTCTCCCAGGTCCTGTGCTGGCACCACTGCCTCGCTCACCCTCAAGCCCCTCACCCCCCCGCCCCCTGTGTCCTGACAGGGAAGTGTGTAGGGCATCCTGAAGCAGTTGTGCTGTTCTGGGTGCTTTTACCCAAAGACACCCTTTGGGATGAATTCAGAGCCACATCTCACTTCCCATGAGACTGGAAGAACCATGTAAAAGGAATTCAACAAAAGCTTTCCACATCTCTGTTTATTCTTTCGAATCCATAAAACGACCTTAAAAAAAGCATTCAGGCCACCTAAGAGAATGTTCTTTCTGGCCAGAGCATGCAGGATTCTTTTGCCCAACAGGTTAAAGGAAGCAAGAGAGCTGGCACAGTGGAAATGGCCCTGGTGCCCTATGAGGAGCCCGCGGGAATGGGGTTGCAGAAATTCCACAAGCCTCTTGCTACCTTCTCCTTTGCAAACCACACCATCCAGACCCACCAGGACTGGAGGCAACTGGGAGTCGCAGCCGTAGTTTGGGACGCAGTAAGCAAATCCTGGGGGGCCTCTGAAAACATCTGCAATGGAAGGTAAGACTGGTCTTTATTTAAAAAAAAAATAAAAGAACAGCTTTGTTTAGATATAATTCATAAACTATACATGTTACCTGAAGTATGCAATGAACTGGTTTTTTAAAGTAAATTCAGAGTGGTACAACCATCACCATGCTCAAATTTTAAATATTTTCATGACCCCATCCCCTCCAAAAAAACTTCTACCCACTAGAATCACTTTCCTGATCATCTTCCCCAAAATAAACTGCATTTTAAGGGTGGGAAAAGGAAAGTTGAGGGAAGTTAAAATACTGCACAAAGGATATTGTAAAATGACAAAGCCCAAAGTGAAGTCATGTGTTTTTTTTAAAATATTTTTTTTATTGATTTCAGAGAGGAAGGGAGAGGGAGAGAGAGATAGAAACATCAATGATAAGAATCACTGATCAGCTGCCTCCTGCAGGCCCCCTACTGTGAATTGAGCCCGCAACCCAGGCATGTGCCCCTGACCAGAATCAAACCTAGGACCCTTCAGTCCACAGGCCGATGCTCTCTCCATTAAGCCAAAGTGGCCAGGCCATGTGTTTTCTTTCAGTTCTGCATGGTTGTAATGGTCCCCAAATCTATGCTAATAAAAGGGTAATATGCTAATTAGAGTGGACGTCTTCTGGACATCCTTCCAGACAAAGCTGCAGCAGCTGTGAGGGCCAAGGTTCAGGCAGCTGTGGGTGGCTGCGAAGGGCTGAGGCTCAGGCCGGCAGTGGCAGCAGCAGTGGGGTAACGGGGGCGGTGCCTTCCCCTGACCCACCAGGTCACCTCCTGCAGAGGGAGGCCAGACTGGGGGCCAAGGCAGAGGCAGTTAGAGGCGATCAGGCTGGCAGGGGAGCAAGTTAGGGTCTATCAGGCCGGCAGGGGGGCAAGTTAAGGGCAATCAGGCCGGCAGGGGGGCAAGGTAGGAGTGATCAGGCCAGCAGGGGGGCAAGGTAGGGGCGATCAGGCCAGCAGGCAGAGGGGTTAGGAGCAATCAGGCAGGCAGGCAGAAGGTTTAGGGCAATCAGGCAGGCAGTTGAGTGGTTAGGAGCCAGTGGTCCCGGATTGCACAGGGATCGGGCCTAAACCAGCAGTTGGACAACCCCTGAGGGGTCCCAGATTGGAGAAGAGGCAGGCCGGTCTGAAGAACCCCGCCCCGTGCACGAACTTCGTGCACCAGGCCTCTAGTCTATATATAAAAGCCTAAGTGACCATTGCGACCATTACGACCAGACAACCGGATGATAGCTATAATGTGCACTGACCACCAGGGGGCAAATGCTCAACACAGGAGCTGCCCCCTGGTGGTCAGTGTGCTCCCACAGCCAACCTCCTGTGGCTGGCCAACCTCCTGCGGTCCCTGCCCCCGGCTGGCCGGCCCCGATCGGGACTGGGTGAGATAGCACCAATAGGCCCCAATTGCTGGCCCAGGCTGAGGGACCCCACCTGTGCACGAATTTGTGCAATAGGCCTCTAATCTATACTAATAAAAGGGTAATATGCTAATTAGACCAGATAGACTGAACGTCTTCCAGACATCATTCCGGACGTCCTTCCTGACAAAGCTGGGGGTGTGGCCGGCCTGCAAACCGCCGGTGGCCCCTCACCCAGGCTGGCCCCGCCCCCCAGTGGGGACCCCCACCCCAATCGGGGGCATGGCTAGCCTGCAAACTTCCTGCGGCCCCTCACCGAGGCCAGCCCCGCCCCCAGTGGGGATCCCCACCCTGATTGGGGGTGGGGCTGGCCTGCAATCCCCACAGCCCCTCACCCTGGCCGGCCCTTCCCCCGAGCGGGGACCCCCCGCCACCCTGATCCAGGGTCCCCTTCAGGGCAGGCCAGCCAGCTCCCACCCATGCAACTAGGCCTCTATGCTATATAATCAAAGGGTAATATGCAAATTGACACTAATAGCAGAGCTACCAGAACGACTGCTGGACCAGTCACTATGAGGCGCACTGACCACCTTTGGTCCCTTTCCCCAGCCGGCAGGCTCCAATCACCTGATGGCAAATGGGGAACCGGGGGGGGGGGGGGGAGGAGCAGGGGGGGGGACTGGCTGAGGGCAGCTGGGGAAGATGGCCCTGATCGCAGGCCAGGCCTAGGGACCATACCCGCACATGAATTTCATCCACCGGGCCTCTATATGGTATAAAAAATTGTAGGTCAATGACAAGGTGCTAGAGTTACGGGGAAAGACAAATATTTTCTATAAATAGTGGCAGAACAACTGGGAACCTCAGTCCTTACTTCATAACATACAAAAATTAATTCACATCACAGATCTGAATATAAAAAACTAAAATGATAAAACTGAAAAAAAAAACACACAAAACTTGGTGACTTTGAGTTTGGCAAAGATTTCATTTTCTTAGTGTCTTTTGAAGAGCAACAGTATAAATTTTAAAAGAAAAATGCATTCTACTTCATCAAAAGTAAGTAACTCAGCCCAGCTGAGTGGCTCAGTGGTTGAGCATTGACCTATGAATCAGGAGGTCAGGGTTTGATTCCCAGTCAGGGCACATGCCTGGGCCTGCAGGAAGCAGCTGATTAATGATTCTCTTTTATCACTGATGTTTCTATCTCTCTCTCTCCCTCTCCCTTCCTCTCTGAAATCAATTTTAAAAAATTAGTAACTTATATTCTTCAAAACACACTATGAAGAAAATAAAAATGCAAGCTACAGAGTAGGAGAAAATATGTACAAAACATATATTTCACAATGAATTTGTATCTAAAATTTGTAAAATACTCTTACAATCCAATTAAAAAATAAAAACAACCTAATAAAGGAAGGGCAGAAGATTTGGATATACATTGCACACACACACACACACACACACACACACACACACACACACCCACACACACACACAAGATACATAGATGGCAAATAAACATATGAAAGATGCTCATCATCATTAGTCATTTTGGAAATGCAAATCAATACCACAATGCAATTCCAAAAGACTGGCTATCCAAAGTGTTGGCAAGGATGCTATGCAACTAAAATGCTCATACACTGTTGCTGAGAATGTCAAATGGCACAATTACTTTGGAAAACAGTCTGGCAGTTTTGTAAAAAAACAAACAAAAAACTAAACATACAATCCAGCTCTCATATTCTTTGGTTATTTACCCAAATATTATGTTATCATGATTTGAAAAGTTATGTTCATATAAAAACCTACACACAGATGTTTAGTAGCTTTATTCATAACTAGAGGCCTGATGCATGACATTGGTGCAGGAGGACCCCTCTCGCATTCCGGGACCCCTTGGGGGATATCTGGCCATGAGGAGTCGGCCTAAGCCGGCAGGTGGACATCCCCCGAGGGGTCCTTAGTGCTGCCTCAAAGGTGACAGAGGCTCCCGCCACCGCCGCTGCACTCAGCCAGAAGCTGGGCTCGCCGCTCCTTAGCGCTGCCTAGGAGGCAGGAGAGGCTTCCGCCACTGCTGCTGCACTCTGCCCACCATGAGCCAGCTTCTAGCTGAGCGGCGCTCCGCCTGTGGGAGCGCACCGACCACCAGGGGCAGCTCCTGCATTGAGCGTCTGCCCCTGGTGGTCAGTGTGGGTCATAGCAACCAGTCATTCTGTCGTTCAGTTGATTTCCATATTAGGGTTTTATTATATAGGATTGCCAAAACTTGGAAGCAAGCAAGATGTCCTTCAATAGGGAAATGAGTAAAGAAACTGAGGGACATCCAGACAATGAAATATTATTCAGTGGGGTAAAATATTGAGCTATCAAGACACAAAAAGACAAGGAGGAACCTTAAATGTGTATTTCTAAGAGAAAGAATCCAATCTTAAAAAAGCTATATACTGTATGATTCCAAGTATATGACATTTTTGTAAAAGGCAAAACTATGGAGGCAGTAAAAAGGTCACTGGCTGCCAGGGGTTCAGAGCAGGGAGGGATGAATAGGTGGGCCACAAGCGATCGTTAGGGCAATGAAACTGTTCTGTCTGATACTACATTAATGGTACATTTGTCAAGACCCATAAGATGTTCAACACAAAGAATGAACCCTAATGTAAACTGCAGGTTTTACTTTAGTTAATAATGTGTCGATATAGGCTCATCAATTGTAATAAATGTATCACATTAATTCAAGATGCTAATAATAAAAGAAGCTTTGATGCGTTGTGGGATATATGGGATATCTGTACTTTACACTCCATTTTTCTGTAAAACTAAAACTGTTGTTTTTTTTAAAAAAGTAAAATTATCTGCTTTTCACTGTGGGAAAGAAGCAGCAAAAAAAGAAAAACACACAATGAGATCCCAAAAGAATGACTATCTGAAGTATTGGCAAGGATATTACACAACTAAAATATTCACACTGCTGGTAAGAGTGTCAATGTGCCCAGCCTGCGTGGCTCAGTGGTTGAGTGTCACCTATGAACCAGGAGGTCACGGTTCGATCCCCAGTCAGGGCACATGTCTGGGTTGCAGGCTCAATCCCCAGTAGGGGGCGTGCAGGAAGCAGCCAATCAATGATTCTCTCTCATCATTGATGTTTCTATCTCTCTCTCCCTCTCCCTTCCTCTCTGAAATCAATAACAATGTATATTTTTAAAAAAACTTACCAAATTACAAACTTTAAATGAGCAGTTTATGTCAATTATTTCAATCAAGCTAAATAATTTTTTGATATATTATATGTAGGGCAAACCATTCGTCCCAATTTGCACATGAACAACTAAAACTAGATTGTAAAATCAGAGAAACCAAGGTGACGGCATAGGTAAACACCTAAACTGCTGCCTCGCACAACAATATCAAAACTACAACTAAAAGACAAAACAGACACCATCCAGAACCACAGGAAAGATGGCTGAGTGGAAATTCTACAACTAGAAGGAAAGAGGAAAGCACATTGAGACTCAGAGGAACTGCAAAAGGCTGAGGTACAGAGACGTGCACGCACAGAGGGGATGACTGGCTGAGTGCACAGGCGGCTGAATGCATGGCTGGCTTTCTAAAGCGGGAGGGAGATGGAAACTCCTGACTGCACTGAACCCCAGTTCCGGGCGAGTTTTTGGGAACCCAAACTCATTCAGGGAGAAACTGGACTGTCAGGAAAAGAGAAAGCACACTGAGACTCAGGGGAGCTGCGGAAGGCAGAGGTCCGGGGGCGTGCGCGCACAGAGAGGACTGACTGCTCAGTGCACGGGTGGCTGAGTGCGCGGCTGGCTTTCTAAAGCGGGAAGGAGATGGAAACTCCCGACTGTGCTGAACTCCAGTTCCAGGCGAGTTTCTGGGAACCCAGACTCATTCGGGGAGAAATTAGACTGTCTAGCAGCGGGCGAAACTTGAGGGCGGCTTTCTCTCAGAGGTGCTTGCAGCGATTACCGCGGGACACTGAGACCCAGGGGCCTCATAGGGCAGGGCTGACAGGAAGCCAAGGCTGTCTGCTCCTCCCTGAGACTCCGCCCCGTCCAAGCTGAGCACAGAGGCTTTTGCAATTTTGCAAGTCTTGTCTCATAAGGGTGTCTCCAGCACAGAAGTTCTCCCAGCGTAGACACAGCTGATCCTCACAGCCAATTGGCTTGGAGGTCAATTCCTCCCAGTGATACCAACAACAATCAAGACTTAACTACAACAAGGCTGTGCACACAGTCCACAAAGGGATGCACCAAGTGTGTCCACCTCAGGTAACTGGGGAGGCTGAGCCACTGGGCCCTATAGGACACCTAGCACACAAAGCCACTCTACCAACTCAGGGAAGCAACGAAAATGCAGAGAAAAAGAAACAGATCACAAATGAAAGAAATGGAGGAAAGCAAACAACTGGATATAGAGTTCAAAACCACGGTTTATAAGGTTTTTTAAGAATTTTCTAGAAAAGGCCGATAAATTTAGCGAGACCCTCGAGGATATAAAAAAGGACCAACTAGAAATTAAATATACACTGACTGAAATAAAAAATATTGTAGAGACCTAACAGCAGACTAGAGGACCGCAAGAATCAAGTCAAAGATCTGAAATACAAAGAAGCAAAAAACACTCAACCAGAAAAGCGAAAAGAAATAAGAATCCAAAAATTTGAAGATAGTGTAAGGAGCCTCTGGGACAACCTCAAGTGTACCAACATCCGAATTATGGGGGTGCCAGAAGAAGAGAGAGAGCAAGATACCAAAAACCTATTTGAAGAAATAATGACAGAAAACTTCCCCCACCTGGTGAAAGAAATAGACTTACAAGTCCAGGAAGCGCACAGAACCCCGAACAAAAGGAATACAAAGAGGACCACACCAAAACACATCATAATTAAAATAACAAGAGCAAAAGACAAAGAGAGAATAGTAAAAGCAGCAAGAGAAAAACAGTTAATTACCTACAAGGGAGCACCCATACGATTGTCAGCTGATTTCTCAACAGAAACTATGCGGGCCAGATGGGAGTGGCAAGAAATATTCAAAGTGATGAATAGCAAGAACCTACAACCAAGATTACTCTACCCAGCAAAACTATCATTCAGAATTGAAGGTCAGATAAAGAGCTTCACAGATAAGAAAAAGCTAAATGAGTTCACCACCACCAAACCAGTATTATATGAAATGCTAAAAGGTATTCTTTAAGAAGAGGAAGAAGAAGAAAAAGGTAAAGATAAAAATTATGAACAACAAATACATGTCTATTAACAAGTGAATCTAAAAATCAAGTGAATAAAAAATCTGATGAACAGAATAAACTGGTGAATATAATAGAATCAGGGGCATAGAAAGGGAGTGGACTGACAATTCTTGGGGGGAAAAGGGTGTGGGGGGTGCGGGAAGAGACTGGACAAAAATCGTACACCTATGGATGAAGACAGTGTGGGGAGGTAAGGGCAGAGGGTGGGGTGGAAACCGGGTGGAGGGGAGCTATGGGGGGAAAAAAGAGGAACAATTGTAATAATCTGAACAATGAAGATTAAATTTTAAAAAATTTTTAAAAAAAGATTGTAAATTTCTTAAAGGCTTATTTTACTAATTCCCTTTGAATAAGATTTTCAATAACTGAATAGTTATTAAAACTGAATTTTAAAATTAAAATAGTAAGAAAAAATAAAACAGGGGGGGGGGCCAATGGTAAGATATGTACACATATAATACCTTAATAAAAATTTGAAAAAAGAAAAAAGAAAACCAATATAACTACTTCTATTCAAAAACCAATTACATAGTCTCTAACCACACAATAAAAATTATTAATAAAACATCCACAAAGCCTTTTACATCTGGTTATATGGCAGAAAACAGAAATAAAGTAGTAGTTACAAAATACTGAAAGGAAAATAATCTAGATTTTCATACACAACAGGAACTAAAGATTTCCAAAAGAAATCACAATTTATCACCAAGAGACACTCAGTTGAGGAACTTCTGAAAAAATATACTTCAAAAATAAGGAAAGTGATTCCAGGAGAACAAAAACTAGCAGGAAATTGGTAAACATGGGAAACCTAAACAAGTATTAATTGCATAAAACAAGAATAAGATGCTTAATTTGGGGAACTGAAAGGAACAAGATAAAATTTTAGTACAGAACAACTCTAACGAAGTGAATGATTGAAGCAATTCACCCATAATTGTCTTCTTCTGGAAACTTGTCCCTCTACCACCACCACCTTCAACCACCTACTTGATTGCCAAGTGTCACCAAATGAGCAAAGTGTGGTCCCAGACCCTAGGCCAGCCGTGGGCAAACTATGGCCCACGGGCCGGATCCGGCCCGTTCAGCTGTTCTATCCGGCCCGCGGAGCTGAAAGAGCGGAGGGTTCTCTTGCTCTCCCCTCCGCTCCTTCACCAGCAGCAGTGTTAACATGGCAAGGTCGGGAAACACGGCTGCAGCTCCTTCTTCTGAGTGGGCGGATTTATATCCGCCCATTCAGTAGAAGGAACAACCTCTCAATCTTCCAGAGGCTCCTTGTAATGCCCGTGGACGCGTCCCCCGACATCACCCTGGGAATGCGGAGACACGTTATCGTGGTGATGTAGGGAGACACGCCCCTGGAGAGCACAGTATCAGAGCCTTTCTGAGGTAAGATTAAGAGTTCTACTCAAACACAATTTTTTCCTGTTCCCACATTCTGTACATCACAATGACTTGTTAATAAAACAACAAAGACTTTCAGCTTTTAGTCACTTCAACTGGTGGCCTGTCCTTTGTCACAAAACCCTGAAACAGCACCAGAAGAGGTGCAACTGGAACTCATCGATCTTCAGTCTGACTTTGTCTTAAAGGAGAAATTCAGCTCTTGAACTAAGAGACTTTTATGCTTCACTTAATGAAGCCACTTTTCCAAACATCCGGAGGATGGCACAGAAGATACTGGTGCTGTTTGGGTCAACCTGTGTTTGTGAGCAGACATTTAGCGTCATGAACATCAACAAAGCCCCTCACAGATCCAGCTTAACTGACGAACACCTCAGATCTATCCTGAGAATAGCCACAACAAAACTAACTCCAGACTTTGATGCATTAGCTAAAAAAGGAGACCAACAACACTGTTCCCACTGAAGTTGATGTTTTAAAGACCAAAAACCTTTCAACCCAGTCTACATTGCCATCTACATCTACGTCCCGGGCATAATTTGGAAGTTGCACTAAAGAAAATGTTTAATTTACTGTTTACACATTTTGTTCTTTTCTATTTGTTTTAGTTTTAAATTATTTTATTATATTTAAGTTTAATTTGAAAGGCTTTTGTACCTTTCCTTTGTTGGGCAATTTTATTTTGCCTTTGCCATCTTCAATATAAGGTATGTTATTGTGCTATGATTCCTCCATTTTTTGAAGTTTCAAATTATAATAATTAGTGTTTACATTCTTCTTGTTAAAATGTTTGAAATGAATAAAACTATTGAAATAAAAAAAAAAGACGGTACCCTTTTATGTAATGATGTTTACTTTGAATTTATATTAGTTCACACAAACACTCCATCCATGCTTTTGTTCCGGCCCTCCAGTCCAGTTTAAGAACCCATTGTGGCCCTCAAGTCAAAAAGTTTGCCCACCCCTGACTTAGACACATCATAATTAAAATGGCAAATGTTAAAGACAAAGACAGAACCTTAAGGGCTGCAAGAGAGAGACAGAAAGTTACCTTCAAGGGAGCTCCCATTTGCCTGTCAGCTGATTTCTTGATAAATCACTTCAGACCAGAAGGGACTGGCATGAAGTATACAAATTAATGAAAAGCAAAGGACTGAATCCAAGAGTAGTCTATCATTCAAAACTGAAGTGAAACAAAGAGCTTCACACACAATAAAAGGCTAAAAGAGTTTATCACCAACAAACGTGCACTGCAAGAAATGCTAAAGGGACAGTTGTAATAAGAAGAAATAGCGATAGGGTACATAAATAAAAATGGCAACAAATAAGTAACTATCAGTAATAATGTTAAAGGTAAATGGCTTAAATGATTCAATCAAAAGACAGAGTAGCTGAATAGATAAGGAAACATGAACCATATATGCTGAGACCCACCTAGAATAAAAGACTCACACACGTGAGTGAAGGGATTGGAAAAACATTTTCCATGCAAATGGAATGAAAAAAGAAGCTGGGGTAGCAATACTCATATCTGACAAAATATACTTCAAAATGAAGGCCATAACTACAATGAAGGCCACTTTAATGCTAACTGATTGATACAACATGAGGATATATCCCTGATAAACATATATGCACCCAACAAAGGAGCACCCAAATATGTAAAAAACCTTCTGGAAGATTTTAAGGGAGAGATTGACAGCAATATAATCATAGTAAGGGACTTTAACACCCCCTGACATCATTAGAGAGATCTTCTAGACAAAAAATCAGCAAGGAAGTTGTAATACTAAACAACAAATGGATTTAATTGACAATCACAGAATATTTCACCCCAAAGCTGCAAAATATACATTCCTCTCAAGTGCACATGGGATATTCTCAGACCACATGCTAGGACACAAACTCTCTACAAATCCAAGAAGACTGAAATCATATAAAGCATCTTCTCGAACCGCTCGGCACCTGATTATGCAAATTAATCCACCATCTTTGTTGGGTTAATTTGCATGCTCACTCCTGATTGGCTGGTGGGCATCACAAAGGTACAGTCAATTTGCATCTTACTCTTTTATTAGTGTAGATGAGTGAGACAAAGTCACTCTAGCTTGGTTTGGCTCAGAGTGTCGGCCTGCGGACTGTAGAGTCCCAGGTTTGATTGCAGTCAAGGGCACATGCCTGGGTTATGGGCTCAATCACGAGTAGGGGGCATGCAGGAGGCAGTCGATCAATGATTCTCTCTCATTATTAATGTGTATATCTCTCTCTCCCTCTCCTTTCCTCTCTGAAATAAAAATCCTATCTAATAAAGAGAGAAATGCTAATTAACCCTCATGCCATCGCAAAGATGGCAGCGCCCACAGCCAATAAGGAGGGAATATGCTAATTGACTGCCAATCCCTCAAAGATGGTGGCACACACAGCCACAAGATGGCGGCACCCAGTCTCCTCAGCCCTGCCGGGGCAGCAAGCATGTGGCAATGCCGGGCCTGCCCCCTGGCGGGCCCAGTCTTGCCGCGTGCCTGCCTCCAAAGTGCCCCAGTCTCCTCAGCCCCCCAGGGCTGGCCCAAGGCGCAGGCAAGTCTCGGATGGCAGCTGCCTAGCCGCCCAGGGCCGGCCCGAGGCTCAGGTAACCAGGGCCAGCCGAGGCTTGCGCTGCCAGCAGTGGCAGCAGCAGAGATGTGATGGGGCATTGCCTTCCCCTGATCGCCAGGTCGCCTCCTGCCCCTGAGGGCTCCGGGACTGTGAGAAGGGGCAGGCCAGGCTGAGGGACCCCCGCTCCAGTGCATAAATTTTCATGCACCGGGCCTCTACTATATTATAAAAATAAGAAGAGACAAAGTAAAAGAGACAAGAAAAGTTGTAAGGTTTGTGGAGAAAAATCTTTTCTTTATTCCTTTGTTTTAGAAATCGGGGTAGAGGGGCGGAAGAGAGGAGGGAGAGAGAGAGAGATTTGTTGTTCCTCTTATTTATGCATTCATTGTTTAATTTTTTTATGTGCCCTTACTAGAGATCAAACCTGCAACCTTGGTGTATTGAGACAACACTAACCCAGTGGTCGGCAAACTCATTAGTCAACAGAGCCAAATATCAACAGTGCATCGATTGAAATTTCTTTTGAGAGCCGAAAACCAACTTCTGTGCATGGGCCATGAAGTTTCAAGCGCACTGTATGTGCACACCGCACGTGTTATTTTGTGGAAGAGCCACACTCAAGGGGCCAAAGAGCCTCATGTGGCTCGCGAGCCGCAGTTTGCCAACCACTGCTCTAACCAACTGAGTTACTGGCCAAGGCAGGAAAAGAAATCTGGAGAAAAAAGTTTATGTGCTGTGAAATTAACGAGTAATATTTTCTGCCAAAGAAAGGAGTTTAGGCAACCACCATTTTGAAACTGCAGAGGTCAACTCCTCCCTTTTTCCTTTAAATGAGCCAATCACACAAGAATGTGAGCCTAAACTCTGGCCAATCAAGAGTGTCAGAAATAAAACCTCGAGCAGACCGCCCACTCAGTGTGTGTGCATGCTTGCCCAGACCCTGTGTAGGCTGTGCACCCTCTGCAGAAGTAAAGATATTTGTCTTGCTGTCTGGCTCCCGAGTATCCTTTACATTCTATCAGGACTGCTGGTTTGGGGATTTGTCTTCTTTCTAACATGTGCAGTCAGCAAAATATGATTAAAATGAATTTAATTAAAATATCAAAAGCTGATGCAATCTTCAAGTTTGGTTCTTCCTCTCTGTGTTAAAATGACAGTTTTCCTATACTATTAGTATGCGGTTAGTAAGAAATTATTAAAAAGAGGTATTATGTGTAGGGAGCGGTTATAGGGTTAAGCCTCGGACTGACCTGCTGGCAAAGCCAAAAACAAGTCCCAGCTTAGAGGGCACAGCCCTCTTAGCATAATTAAGCTTGATCTTGTGACTGCTCCCTAGATCTTTCCTGGGTAGCTAATGGGCTATGGGAGGTGCAGCCAGTGCTGCCAAAACAAGTGAAACTTACAAGAACATTGTAAATTACCTTGTTTACCTCTGACTATAAAATAAAGCATCAGCTTGCAGTCTGGATTTGTTCTGTGGTCTCAGTCACGCACAGAAGATCCACCTAGACCCAGCTTATTCTCTTCGTCTGTCTTTTCTTCATCCTTCACTGGCCCTCCCTCAGGCTCGCTGAACCCTTGGCTGAGCTGGCATGGCACAAGTGGCGTCCAACGCAGTGCTCACTTCGGCCCAAGTGGCACTCAATGCGGACCTGAGTGTGAGGGAACTGCAATTGTCAGGTGAAAGGAGACCCCAAGGCATGCGCACGCAGTAAGTAAGGTAGGGGTGTAGTACTAGCTAGGTGTAAAACATGGGAAATTCAGGATCGCATGGAAAGAATATATGCGTATCCATGCTTAAGGCTATGCTCCAAGCAAGGGGCTGTTCTGTGAGGTATGAACAGCTTTTCGATTTTTTGGATTTTGTGAGTAAAACCTGCCCATGGTTTTCTGAGGAAGAAAAAGTAAATGTAGAGGCATGGGAGAAGGTAGGAAAACAACTTCGCGATCATTATATAGCTGAAGGTCCAGAGGAAATGCCTGCCTCTACTTTCAGTCTGTGGTCCCTGATTCGGGACTGCCTAGAGCCCACTCCAGAAGGGGAGTGGAGGAATGTGGCAGGAGAGTCAAGACAGATGGGGGAAGGTTGCCAAAGGCTTCCAACTCCACCATCGGCGCCTCCGCCGCCTCCTCCAGTCCATGGGGCTACAGCTCCTGTGGGAGAGAGCCCTCCGGACGATGCACTTCCTCCCAAATATGAGCAAGGATTGGAGGAAGCAAGGGAACAGCACCGGCAGGTTTGGGATGATGGGGGTCTGACACAAACATTTGGAGAGCTTACTGTTGCTCATAAACCTCTCCTTTTACCCCCTAAACAAGCAGAAAAAAGAATGGTGCCTTTGTCTCTACTCCAGCAGACTCTGCATGAGGCCAGGCAGGCTGGGGAAGATACATCAGGATTCAGTTTATATCCTATATTTGAGCAGCCATACATCCTATAAGGAAAAAATATCCCGAAGCTTATATTATTCATTATATGGATGACATTCTCTTAGCTCATAAAAATGAAACGCATTTAAATAATACCTATATAGATTTGCAGGATTCCCTGCATTGTGCTGGATTATGCATAGCACCCAAAAAAGTTCAAAGGACATTTCCTTTTTCTTATCTTGGCAGCATTATTGAGGGAAAAACAATAAAACCTCAGAAAATTCAAATTCGGACTGACACTTTACTTAAATGACTTCCAAAAATTATTCGGAGATATTAACTAGATTTGACCTGCTTTAAAATTAACCACTGCTGACTTAAGCCCTTTATTTCATAAACTAAGGGGAGATTCATCTCCGTCATCCCCATGCTGCTTGACAGAGGAAGCCAAGACAGCCTTACATAAAGTTGAGGATGCCTTAAGTTCAGCACAACTTACTAGAATTGATTACTCCCTTACCTTACAGGTTTTAATTTTCCCTACGACACATACACCCACTGGGGTCATTTGGCAAGCTCCTGGAGTTTGCTGTTGAATGGCTATATTTGGCTCATTCTACAACTAAGGCATTAACTCCTTTCCATGATTCAGTTTCCCAGCTAATAGCTTGAGCCCACCTTCGAACAGGCCAATTAGTGGGCCGAGACCCTGACCTTATTGTAGTGCCATTTACAGCTATACAGCAAGACTGGCTCTGGCAACAATCAACAAATTGGCAAGTTGCACTTGCTAATTTCTCTGGACAGGCTGGTAACCATTATCCAGCAATTAAGGTTTTACTATTTCTCTCAGTTACTACCTTTACCTTCCCAAAGATAGTGAAGTCACAACCTATACCTCAGGCACTAACCATTTTTACAGATGGATCCAGTTCTGGAAAAGCTGGATACTACTGCAGCAGAGGTGCAAAGGTCCTTCAAACCCCTTATATTTCAGCACAACGGGTAGAAATACAAGCTGTTACCTATGCCTTGACAGATTTTGCTACGGAGTGATTAGTGCCTATGTGGTAAATATGGCCAAACTAATTGAAACGGCTAATATAGGGCACACTAATTCAGAGGAACTCTTTCATTTATTTTTCAACCTTCAAAAAGTCATTAGAGAACGACAATTTCCCTGCTTTATTGGTCATAACTGATCTCATTCAGGTCTCCCTGGTCCATTAGCTATAGGCAAAGATGCTATTGATCGCCTCCTTGCTGTAATGCAAGAGGCTACCCCATTTTCTCTTGCCCAGTCCTCCCATGCTTTGCATCATCAAAATGCTGCTGCCTTACACAAACAATTCCGTATTTCTAGGGAGCAAGCTCGTCGAACTGTTAAGCAGTGCTCTCAGTGTGTAATTCATTGCCCTGTATAATCGTTGGGGGTTAGTCCTAGGGGTCTTAAACCTAATCAAATTTGGCAAATGGATGTCACCCACATACCGGAATTTGGTAAGCATTAATGGGTACATGTTAATGTAGATACCTGCTCCCACTTTATCTTTGTGACTCCCCAAACGGGAGGGAGTGCCAAGCATGTAATTAATCACTGCCTAGCTGCCTTTGCGGTACTAGGTCCTCCCTTAGAGCTAAAGACAGACAATGGACCCGCATACACTAGTTCTGCTTTTCAACATTTTTGTCAGCAATATCAAATTTGTCATAAAACTGGTATCCCTTACAACCCTCAAGGTCAAGCAATAGTGGAAAGAGCAAATCGTACTCTTAAAATGCAATTACTAAAGCAGAAAGGGGGAGACGGATGTTATGTGTCACCTCAAAACAAACTCAATCATGTTCTCTATACTTTAAATTTTTTGAATTGCGATGCAGAGGGTCATACAGCAGCCGAAAGGCATCGGGCCTCCTGTACAATAGCCTCCGCGGGGTTAGCTCAATGGAAGGATGCACAAACTAGACAATGGTTTGGACCAGATCCAGTAATGATGTGGGGAAGAGGTTGTGTTTGTATTTTTCCAGAAGGAGCAGTGCAGCCAATTTGGGTGCCAGAGCATTACATACGTCACCACAATGGACCCAGAGAAGCTCCTTGTCCCATCGTTCAAAAGACTGAGAGTTGCCCCGATGACAGCAAAGCGGAAAAGGAAGATGACAAAGGCTACGCAAGAGACCGAGGTGTCAACACGGGGTCAGCTGAAGAAGTTAATAACTGAGGCCCAGCAGATGGCAGAAAAGCAAGAAGTGGAAGCTACTCCCTCAATCATGTTTCTGGCCATGCTAGCATTGGTTAGCTGCTCGTCTTCTGCAAACTCTTACACAGCCAAGTCCAAGGACTCTTGAGTAAATCAGCAAAAGAAACTTTCATTTAGTACAAAAATGTTACTATAGTTTGATTTCTCTATTATTGTAGTGTGGCATTGGCATTGTTTTATTAATAACCACTAGAGGCCCGGTGCACGAAATTTGTACACGGGGGGGTGGGTGTCCCTCAGCCCAGCCTGCACCTTCTCCAATCTGGGACCCCATGAGGGATGTCTGACTGCCCATTTAGGCGCAATCCTGGTGGAATCGGGCCTAAACGGACAGTCGGACATCCATCTCACAACCCAGGACTGCTGGCACCCTGCCTTCCTGATTGCCCCTAACCGCTTCTGCCTGCCAACCTGATCACCCCCTGACAGCCTGATTGATGCCTAACTGCTCCCCTGCAGGCCTGGTCACCCCTAACTGCCCACCCCTGAAGGCTTGATCGCCCCCAACTGCCCTCCCTTGCAGGCCTGGTCCCTCCCAACTGCCCTCCCCTGCTGGCCTGATCGCCCCCAACTGCCCTCCCTTGCAGGCCTGGTCCCTCCCAACTGCCCACCCTTGCTGGCCATCTTGTGGTGGCCATCTTGTGTCCACATGGGGGCAGGATCTTTGACCACATGGGGGCAGCCATCTTGTGTGTTGGAGTGATGGTCAATCTGCATATTACTCTTTTATTAGATAGGATGTCTAGGTTTTACATTGGCATTGTTTTGTTACTTGGTTTTGCATTGGCATTGTTAATATTTTAATAGTCAGAACTTTGTTCTTGATGTTTACGTTTTACTTCCATTATTAGTAGCTTAAAATTAAAAGAAGGGCGAGGTGTAGGGAGCGGTTATAGGGTTAAGCTCGGACTGACCTGCTGGCAAAGCCGCAAACAAGTCCCAGCTTAGAGGGCACAGCCCTCTTAGCATAATTAAGCTTGATCTTGTGACTGCTCCCTAGATCTTTCCTGGGTAGCTAATGGGCTATGGGAGGTGCAGCCAGTGCTGCCAAAACAAGTGAAACTTACAAGAACATTGTAAATTACCTTGTTTACCTCTGACTATAAAATAAATCATCAGCTTGCAGTCTGGATCTGTTCTGTGGTCTCAGTCACGCACAGAAGATCCACCTAGACTCAGCTTATCCTCTGTCTGTCTTTTCTTCATCCTTCCCTGGCCTTCCCTCAGGCTCGCTGAACCCTTGGCTGCGCTGGCACGGCACAGTTATGTCTAACTAAAATTATTTCCTTTGCTCGGCATCATCAGGTCTTTTATTGCTAGGTAAACCTTAATTTTAAGAGCTAAATTTTGCTTCTAACCATTTAAATTTCTGTAACAAAAGGATAACTAAAGTAAGGGAACCTCTTTACAAAAGGGGAATAGGAAACTAATGGCTTGTGATTTGGAAAGTGTGTTTTAATCCAGTTGCCCCCTTTTCAAAGATAACAATGGACTAGTGATGGTTTGCATGTATTCTCACTGGGTAGAGCATCCCCAGGTTGAAGGGCCACAGTTGCAGCAGTTACTGAAATACCTCAAGAAAGCATTTTCCTGCTGGAAAAATCCCGTCAGAGCCTCACAGCAATTGGGGAGCCCACTTTACAAGACAAATTCTACACCAGATATGCAAATGGTGGCCGATATTGCAGCATTTCCATTGGCTGATCATCCCCAGTCCTGTGGCTTTGTAGAACCAACCAATGAGATAGTCAAAAAATCAACTTGTTGAAGCCTTTAACCTGCCTTGGCCAAAAGTCCTTCCCCTGATATTGCTTAACCTGAGATCTATACCTTTTGGTAAACATAGATTGTCCCCTTTTAAAATCATCAGAAAGCCTGTAAGACTAGAATGGGGATTGTACGAACCTGCCTTAATTGAGACCCTGTGACTTATTTAAAAGAACTTATCCTTGCATTTCCCTTGTACAAGAGCTGTTTTGGACCCATATGCATTTTCCTTTGTTTCTGATGAGTCACAGAAACCAAATTTGTATGTCCTAGTAAAATAAAGTTTATGAAAGGTACATCATTTTTAATGTGAATCATTTATTTTATCTTGCTAGAAAAAATTTAACTCTATATTGATATCTGATCAGTTATTCAAGTGGAAAATACCTGTATTTCAATTGAGGTCATTTAGAGCAACATGGTAAAATAAAATAGATGGCTAAGAAAAACTGTTTGTATACAATCTTCATGAAAATTTTAGAATGTGTACTGTCTTTTTTCCAATACTTTAAACTGAAAAGAAATAATTTCAAATAGAAGAAACAAATTTTTTCAGATAGAAGTAATAATTTCAATAGCAGTCAGTCTGCCAGCTTTAAGAATATAACTTTTCTTACTTCAGTTTCAGGGCTAATTGTATTGAAGAACTCAATATATTGAAGATTACTTCCCTTGTGGGTTCCTTGTCTTCTACCTCATACCAATATTTAAAACTGAAATGCATTTTAAGTAATGTCAGAGAGAATAAACCCAAAATGTTTTTAAAAACCCACCAGAGCGTCCACCCATGAACCAGGAGGCCACGGTTTGATTCCCGGTCAGGGCACATGCCCAGGTTGCAGGCTCAATCCCCAATAGGGGAGGTGTAGGAGGCAGCTGATAAATGATTCTCTCTCATCATTGATGTTTCTATCTCTCTTTCCCTCTCTCTGAAATCAGTAAAAACAAACAACAACAAAAAAAACACAACCACACATATTAAAAACCTATCAGGATGAATAACATTTAATGTAATTTTTAAAATTAATGAGCCTATAAATTGTGTTATCGTAGTTAAAGTGTGCATCTGATTAATCAGTGCTTTTTGTTTTTTTGTGGGATTTGTTGGTTTTTTTGAAACACAAAGGGGAAAATAAACTTTTGGTATCATCCATCACATAGTACTCATGTCCACAACACTTAGGAGGTGGTATAGAGGATACAGGAAAGAAATGAGACCTGGTCCTATTTACTAAGAAATTTTAATTTGATAGAAAAGATCAAACTATTATCTGACAATTATGAAAGAGTCTGTCTTCACTGGCCATTGTTAACTTCTCAATTGTTGATCCAGAAAATGTTTCAACAAGAGACATGCTTTCTGGACAGAATTCCTATACAAACCAGCAATATTCTGGAACCTAGAAAATTCAATTCATTGGATCTGATGGCCTACCTTAGCCTAAACATCGCAATGAAACTAATACCAGATTTATGAGAATGGGTAAAAATGAAAGAGAAATCAAATTGTTCCCTTTCTGCCTCTGAAAGTATGGGCTTTTACCCTTATACATTTGAACTGTTTGCACAATTGGTATATGATACACATTACTAAGTTTATAAGGTTTTGTTCTATTTACCATTACAAATTTAACAAACCTTTAGTTATATAAACAAATTATTATGTCTCTTTGTAAATTTGAATATGATTCTAGTGCTTCTGTGGATGTTAGTACTTTTTTAATTCCAACACTGGTTTATGTGTATAGCAAATAAACCCAGTTACATCATTTTAAATGCCATAAGTAGAAAGCATATAAAACAAGGTTTAAAAAAAATTAGAAAAGTTTTCTTTAGCTCCTGACTTCTATCAGCCCCATTTCTTTTAACTCTTCTCAGATGTAGCTGAATCTTGATCATTCCAAGATGATGGCAGGTAGAATTCTGAGATTAATATGGGAGCAATCACTTCCTTAGAACTGTAGGCTCATAAACCGGCCTTGGCACTACTCAATTAGATATGTGAAACCTAACCAGCACAGTAACAGAACAGCTGGCTCAGCAGCTAGAGCCATCTGAGCTCAAAGATCTTCAGACCTCCTGGCCTAGGAGTCCTCCACAACTGTGGGGTCTTGCACTATTTGCTTGCAGCCCCACGAGGAGTTTTGTGCCATCTCTTGCTGTACCTGGTTAAATCTCTCTTTCCAGGTAGAATTTAAAACAACCAAACTTCTTAAATTCAAAAAAATCTCTTAAGGGACATTCCACTTTTGCATCGAGTTAGGTTAGGGCTTATTTCTCTGATATTTTTCATTTGGCTCCCAACTGGGCCCAGGCTATTTTGAAGTCTGGATTGCAAAGTGTACTACTCACCACTGTTCCGATTTAATGTACCTCATTGTCAAGCTGTTGTTCTGTATAACCAGGTGAATAAAACCCCCCATAAAGACTCAAGTTGATGGTTGCACTAAGAATAAAAATGATATACCAAGTCACTACCTCCTTTAATTTAGAATGGTTTGAACTCTTTTCCTGCTATAAATAAGCTGCTTGAATATATATCTGGATCAAGAAGATACAGGCTAGCCCTGACCAGGTAGCTCAGTTGGTTGGAGTGTCATCCTGTGTACCAAACAGGGTGTGGGTTTGATTCCAGGTCAAGGCACATACCTAGGTTGCAGGTTCAATCCCCAGTCAGTAGCGTACAAGAGACAACCGATTGATGTTTTTCTCTCACCTTTCATCTCTCTCTCTCTCTCTCTCTCTCTCTCTCTCTCTCTCTCTCTCTCTCAATAAACATATCCTTGGGTGAGGGGGGAAAAAGAAAGATACAGGCTAACTAGACTCATAAATATAATTGTCTTTTGCCAACCCAATGTTTGCAGAATTAATGCCTGTACCTATTTTCCAACTCCTTTTTACTATTCATTCCAGAGGTTACAGGACAGTGTTGAAAGGTCTTGCTAAAGCCTCACTAAATTCAATGCCTCATGGCAAAATCTGCCTCAAAAACCTTCCAGGTTTGCCGAAACCGGTTTGGCTCAGTGGATAGAGCGTCGGCCTGCGGACTGAAGGGTCCCGGGTTCGATTCCGGTCAAGGGCATGTACCTTGGTTGTGGGCACATCCCCAAGTGGGAGGTGTGCAGGAGGCAGCTGATAGATGTTTCTCTCTTATCGATGTTTCTAGCTCTCTATCCCTCTCCCTTCCTCTCTGTAAAATATCAATAAAATATATTTAAAAAAAAAAAAGTAAGAGTTCACATTTGGACTCTTAATTCTATAAAAAAACCTTCCAGGTTTAACAGGTACCTGATGAACCTCATAAAGGTAGGTAGCTCTAGTTGCTCAATTGGCTATAGCCCAACCTCGGGAGTATCACCAAGGGACTAGTCAGGGGTGGGCAAACTTTTTGACTCGAGGGCCACAATGGGTTCTTAAACTGGACCGGAGGGCCGGAACAAAAGCATGGATGGAGTGTTTGTGTGAACTAATATAAATTCAAAGTAAAGGAGCGAGGGGAGAGCAAGAGAACCCTCCGCTCTTTCAGCTCCGCGGGCCGGATAGAACAGCCGAACGGGCCGGATCCGGCCCGCATGCCATAGTTTGCCCACAGCTGGACTAGATAAACCAACAGCAGGTAGCCAAACCACTCCAGTACCAAAATGGCACGACACACACCTAAGACAAACAAACATGATAGACTCCCAACACTATCTGCCAACAGGTTTCTATAGAAAGGGGGAAATATGGATCCCAAGAAGATTCATCTAATGTGGACCCCAAGAAGGAATTTATCTACTGAGATGAACTCTCCATGGTCAACGGAGGACCCACATTTTATAAGAGCCATTTGCTGACAGGGGCTTCTCACATACTCTAGATCTAGGAGAACCTCAGAATGAACCCTCAGCTTCCCACAAAAATGCCCCATTTATTTATATCACCTGAGTCAACAACCACTGCAGGGAAACCCTGGTTTCATCTTTCTACCAATAGACTGAGATTTGTCCCATCCAATCAGAACTGCACAATTTGGTGCCTCATTTACATAAAATAGACCTAACTGGGAACCTTGGCAGGAACTTTCACTAAAAGAGGTGGTCTCACCTTTGTCTCAGTGGAACACAATTCAGGATGCTACCTCAATACGTACCCCAGGCTGCAGATCCTTTTGTTCAAATAAATGCTTATTTTCATTATAGTCTAAAATTATTTTTGGTTTACATCTGTGTAGACAGACTATAGAAGATTTCTACAATAACTAATAATGGTTTTTGAACTTTTATTATATCCTAGCAGCCCATCGCATGATATTGCATACAGCAGGCCGCTGGCCACTTTCGCGGGAGCCAGTGGGAACTGCAGCGCGCCGCTGGGAGCTGCGCTTCTTCCACGGGAGCCATGCGGCTTCCACAGGAGTTGGAAGTGAGCTGGATGCGCCCACAGGAGCCGGGAGGGAGCCGCGCCGCTTCTGCAGGAGGTGGGCCCGCTGTCTCCTCTCCAGGCCTGCGCTTGGCCATGGAGGCTGCAGGCCGGCCCCCCTGTCCCTGTCCGTGTCCGCTCTGACTCCGGGGGTCTGGCCCAAGCCAGGCGCAGCAATGAAGCAAGCATTCCACCAGGCTGCTCACGCGGCCTGCTCTCAGAGCCGCCCCCCGGGACTGGGGAACTCCGGCGGGGCTGAGAGGACCGGGCGCCACCATCTTGTGGCTATGGGTGCCACCATCTTTGTGACAGAGTGATGGTTAATTTGCATATTACCCTTTTATTGGATAGGGCTAGGCACATATTATCTCATTTTTTTTCTTCATTTTTTTTTAAATCCTCACTTGAGGAGTTGAGGATATTTTTCCCATTGGTTCTAAAGAGAGTGGAAGGGAGGGAGGGAGAGAGAGAAACATCAATGTGACAGACACATCAATTGGTTGTCTCCCACATGTACCCAATGAGGGCGGGGGGGGGGCAGGAATCTGAGCTGCAGTCCAGGAATGTGCCCTTCACCAGGAATAGAATACTCAACCCTCCTGTGAGCAGGCTGATGCTCTAACCACTGAGCTGCTGGCCACAGCCATATTCTCTCATTTAAACCTCATAGAAGTCTATGAGTTAGGTACTATTATCTTTCCTTATTTTACAGATAAGGAAAGTGAGGCTTTGAGAGGTTAAACAGTAGAGGTGGGATACACATTCAGATCTGACTCCCAAGTTCATACTCTTAACTGCTTATTATTTTTATTTTCTTCCCTATCTTTTCTCTATTTAAGATGTGCTTTTTCAATAAACATTATGATCACAATCATTTAATATGTTTGCTAATTTAGTTCAACTCTTGTTTCATCTTCAAGGCCTTCTGAAAGTGTTCTTTCCACTCGAGTACACAGTAGATACTCCGTGCATATTATTACTTTGATAAAGCAAATCCAGTTTTTGGTTGCCCTGATACAGCATGGTACAACTATTCAGAGCCTAGATTCTGGAGCCAGACTGCCTGCATTCAAGTCGCAACTCCATCACACACAAGCAGTGTGAGAATGGGCAAGTGACTTACTGCCTCAGTGTCTCAGTTCCCTCTTCTGTAATACGGGTACAGTAACAGCAACACTAAAGTAAGTAATAATTCACTGGGTTGCTAACAAGTATTAAATGAATATCTTTAACGTAGTACTTAAAGCAGTGTCTAGAATGTAGAAATTGTTTTACGTTTGCTAAATAAAATAAATACTACTGAGAGAGAACAAAGAAAACCAGTACATTAAAAAAACAAAAAACTTTTGTAAATCATCAGTTGATTTGGTAGACATCACCTTTTTAAAAAAATTATCTTTATTGTTGAAAGTATTACAGATGTTCCCTTTTTTCCCACAAAGACTCCCTACCCCACACCCACCCCTCCCAGGCCTTCACTACACTAGTCTGTGTCCATAGGCTATGCATATCTATCTCTGTATATAAGAAGCCAGCTACCATAACAGCCATAACAACCTAACAACTGGTCGCTATGACACCCACTGTAGCCAGCGAACTGGCCCGATCAGGGGGTGGGGCCGGCCCACCAACCAACCTCAAGGTCCCTCCCCACTGCCAGCCTGCCCCTGATTGGACTCTCCCACCACATCAAGAGCGGGCCGGCCAAACACCCCCTTACTTCCCCCCCAGTCCCACCCTCAATCAGCCAGCCCCACCATGATAGTCCCGCAGCCACTCCCCCTGGCCAGCCCACCCCTGATCACCTCCCCACCCCAATAAGGGGCGGGGCCAGCTGGCCAACCTCCTGCAGCCCCTGCCCCAAGCCACTGGCCCCCAATCGGCAACCCCCACCCCACTTGGGGGTGGGGCCAGCCAACCCACTGCTCACCCACAGCCCCTTCCCCCAGCCTTCCAGGCCCTGATCAGGCCCCCATCGGGAAGGGCCAGCCAGCCAAACTCCCGCCATCTCCTCCTCCCGACAGGCCCAGCCCCGATCTGCCCCAATTGGGCTGGGCCTGCCGACCGGACCCCACCTGTGCAAAAATTCGTGCACTGAGCCTCTAGTATCCATCTAAATTCCCCTGATTAATCTCCCCCTCCCCCACCTTCCCTCTAAGATTCGTGAGGCTCTTCCATGCTTCTATGTATCTAGGTCTCTTTTGTTCATCAGTTTATTTTGTTCGTTAGATACCTTTTAAGAATTTTGGAACACTGTAAAGGATGGTCTCTTCTGTTTGCCAATACTCCATTTAATAAACATTTGGCTCCAAGCACTGTTCTAGGTGTTGGGGAACCAAAATTAACCAAACACTGCCTCTGTCCTTGAAGAGCTAACTTCTTCGTGGAGGACACAAAGATGATAGAGAGTGCAATGTGGTGAAAACAATCCGGGAGGCAGATGCAGAGTGCTCCAGGAGCACCTGGCCTGAGGTAATGGCCATCAGGGGTCCTAATTTGGGAATTATCAAAAGAACACTGATAAAATCACGCCTTAAATTATTTTTTGATTTGTCATTATTAAAGTCCACACTAAGTGATTACCTGCATAAATGGGAAAAAAAATATCTTTAGAAAAAACTTCTAAAGTTTACAAACGACACAGTGATTTTTAAATTTATGGCACTGTGAATCTCAAACAAAACGCTCTTGAGCACGTTTAAGAAAGGCAATGTGCCAAAACCGGTTTGGCTCAGTGGATAGAGCGTCGGCCTGTGGACTGAAGGGTCCCAGGTTCGATTCCGGTCGGGGGCATGTAACTTGGTTGCGGGCACATCCCCAGTGGGAGGTGTGCAGGGGGCAGCTGATCGATGTTTCTCTCTCATCGATGTTTCTGACTATCTGTTCCTCTTCCTTCCTCTCTGTAAAAAATCAATAAAAAAAAATATATTTAAAAAAAAATAAAAAAGCATCCATCTTTCACAAATATAAAAAGAAAGGCAATGTGCTAGTCACAGGAGGGACTCCAAAGATTCTATTCCTATCCTCCTGTCAATTGGGAAGGCAAAATATAACCAAAAAATTAAGAAACAATCTAAGAGTTAAGTAACAATAAAGGCAACAATTCAAGATGTTATAAAGGAATCATGTAATATTAACCACCATGAGAAAGGAAAGTCAACCAAAATTCCCAACAAATCTCAGGGATATCCAAGACAAAAGGTAGTTATACAGACACATTTCTTATAACCGTGTGGGTGTATATAGAGATATACCTCACAAAACACTTCAGGATAAGAAAAAAGGTTTTATATCTCCACAAATACAGTTCATCCTGATTTACAAAAGGTGTGTGAAAAACTTCACGTGAACTGTTTCATTAACTAAATCACATTATTAATGAGAGAACATGTTAGTTATGTAAACCCTATTATAAACCCTTCTTTAAAACAATCACCTACCAAATGTCAGTTAATTAGTTGGGAAATAAACTCAACGTTATATTACATGTATTTGATTTACTTCTATCTGGCTTAATTAAAATGAGGTTCACCTCTAAATGTAATCAACACATTTCATTATCAGAAATTCTGATAATTCTGAAAATGTTTACTAATTTAACCATTATGAAATGAGAACAGAGTGAAGTTAAAAAAACTTACAAATCTTTAACTTCACATAGTGGTAGAATTAGGACAATTTAGATCTTCTAACTCTTAATCTAGTGCTCCTTCCATTACACCAGAAAATGGACCATTTTCTCAAAAATTTTTTTAGTAAATACACTCTTCCTTTATTATATTTTGGCTAGTCCTGTGCAACAAATATTGCCGAAGAAAAACTTAAACACACTCCTCGAGTAAAATACAGGAAAATAACTACATTTCATTTTTCCCAAGCCAGTTTTTTTTATTTATGTATAACAGGAAACACCTTAAATTCATAATTTAAAATCCACAAAATCAGAATGTGCTTAATACTTATAGCTGCACTGGATATTTTGCGAAATCCTGTCATTTTGTTTCTATCTACAGACCAACAAATGATTGTTAACACTGAAATTCAAAAGCTAGCTTTACAAAGATCAGCAATAAATGCTACAACTATTAGGTGCAAGATTAAAGGAGAAGAGACTACAGTGCTAATTTATTATGCCACAGATTACATGCTAATTGCAATAAAGAAAAAATACCTTACCCCAATAGCCATGTGATCAAACTCAGCATTACAAATAATAGGACTTGATAGTTTATGTCTCCTGATGGGAAGCAATATGAAGTACACAGCATCACTTAGTAGTTATTCTTGCCCCAAAATACTTAATTTGAAAATAATCAACCCTTTAATCCCAGCTTACAGTTAGCTAATAAAGGAGGAAATAGAGGAACACTCTAAGTGATACCATGAAGGGGGAAAAAAACCCAGACAAATCAAGAGTGTGATTCATTTCAGATTAGTAGATATCAGAGATTTAACAAATCCTGGTTTGGTGGGGTTGGGTGTAAAAAGCCATAATAGACCTTTCAGTACAAATGGGGAGATTTAAATATGGATGAATATTAGATTATATTAAGGAATTAGCGATAAGAGACTATTAACTATCAATAACATTAACTAAGAAAATTAACATAATGGTATTTTGTATACCTAAGAAATGGAGATGCATGTTGACATACTTAGGCATAAAGTATCATGATGTCTACAGCTTAATTTCAAATGATTCAGCCAAAAATAATATTTATAGATGCAGCAAATATGGCAAGATGTCAACAAATACTGAATCTAGAGGGTCATCATATATGGATGTTCACTATAACCAATTTCTGTATGCCTGAAATTGTTTCATAATAAAAGGGGGGAGGCTAAAGAGTGACAATTTTACAAAGGGAAGAAAGGACAAAAACCTGAAACCAAAGCTGTGGGGAATGTGAAGAACCAAACATGACTTCATTTTTAGCATTTGTTAAATATTGCTTTTCCCTTTAGTAGCAATAAGGTTAACAAGGAATGAAAGCTCGACCTAAAACATTGCTTAAAACATTGAGTCTACAATGTAATCCAATTATTTGAGATAAACCTTTAACTGCTAGTTCTCTCAAAAGACACATGGAGAGTATGACCAGAAAACCATTCTTTAATGGCATCATAGTCAACATAATTTAACAAGGCTCAACATGTTTATATTCAGCAATAAATGCTACAACTATTAGGTGCAAGATTAAAGGAGAAGAAACTACAACAAGTTAATCTGTGAGCCATCCACTTGTTAACTTTATAATTTGCTATTCCATTCAACTACAAATTTTCTCAAACCTGGTAATATACCAGAGAAAATTATACAGTACTACAATTGTGCATTAATAGATTAAACATTTGCAACTATGCATAAAGCTTCAATTACTGAAAGGAATTTATCAACACTTTCTTCTATAAAAAGAAAAGTAAAGGCTCTTTACTTTTTCACTAATCATAATCAAAGAAGTAATACAGGCCAATGCTAAAATGAGAATTGGTAGTTTATAAACATTGATTGGTGGCCACACACAAATGAAAGAAAAAAAATCACGCCATTAAAATGTAACTTTCTTCAGTATTCTATACTGTAAATTTCTGACACTCAACTCAGAAATATTGCTTAAGACTACACAAATGACAAGTGTGTTGCCACTGCCACATAAACCAGCAACAAGTTTTGCAATAAGGAAATATCAAGCAAATAACCCATCTGCAAGTTCCCTGTATGCATCAAGAATAAACTGCACAAGTACAATTGTAACTTTTCTTTTTGTTAATCCTCATATGGGATATTTTTTCCATTGCTATTCAGAGAGAGTGAAGGAGGCGGGGGGGGGGGGGGGGGGGGACATATCGACGTGAGAGAGACACATCGACTGGTTGCCTCCTGCATGGAGAGTGAACCGCAACCGAGGTACAGGCCCAGGACTGAAATCGAACCCGCGACCCTCACGGTGCACGGGGTAACGCTCCAATGAACTTGAGCCACACCAGCCAGGGCATCGTTGTTTTTTTTTCCAAACCAAGAAAATGATTTGTCTAGGCTGCAGCAAAACACATAAGTCTATGATGGGGGCAAATAAGCTACATCTACCTATATATTAAGAATTTACTCCCAGGAAGAAACTCTCCAGCTATTCTCATTTTCCTTAAATATTTATTTTTGCAAGACGCAGAAATACAGTTCTGCAGAAAAGTCATCGTAATCTGGTTTCCCAGATTACCAGCTCGGTCCAATTCTGGGGTCTAAGCCTCAAGCTGATGAGCTGTAAAATGGAAACACGTACCCAATCCCTGGGCTCAGAAGACTAGGGAGACAATGCACGACAGCTCCCTGGCGCACAGGAGGCGTCGGTGCTGGCTGACCGCTCCGCA
The DNA here is from genome assembly GCF_963455305.1 of Plecotus auritus. NCBI lineage: Eukaryota > Metazoa > Chordata > Mammalia > Chiroptera > Vespertilionidae > Plecotus > Plecotus auritus. The sequence continues at coordinate 98,394,487 of NC_137776.1, forward strand.
AAGAGAAGGCGGACTCACCCCTGCCCCATAGGTGACCGTGAAGTGGGGCGCAAAGACGGCACTTTGCTCCCTGCAGGGGACGTTCCTGCTTCTCCCAGGGACCCTGCAGAGCACAGTCCAGCAGTCCGCTTCCCGCGGGCGCGCGCGCGCGCGCACACACACACACACACACAGGCACGTACCGGCCGCTCCGGGGGACGTGGGGAGCCGCAGGCCCAAAGGGTGGCCTCCGCCGGCCTGTTAACCCGCCCCTCCGCCCCGTGCGGCCTGTCGCCGCGCCCCTGTCGAGGGAGGCCGCGGGTCCTGGGGGCAGGAGGGGCGCGCGATGAGTCGGGTGCGGGCCGGGGGGCCAGGCCCGTCTCTCCTTCACATGGAGTCCGGGTTGAGCCAGGCGGCGGGCGCGCGGGAAATCGGGGCCACTCGGCCCCCCTCGGCCCGCGGGAAGCTGGGCAAGAAAGAAGGAAGCCGCGGACCAGGCGCCGCCAGATGCCGGAGAAGGGGCGAGAGTGTCTACTCCTCGGCTGTGGGTGCCGGACCTCCGAATCCCCGTCCGCGCGAGCCGGGAGACTCCCGAACGCCGCACTCAGCGCCCACACCGCCCTACCCAGGCGCCGACGCGGAGGGCAGCCGGGCCGCCACTACACACGGACCCGTGACGTCGGGCGTAGAGCGGCCCACGTCACGACCGGCTTGCTCGTGCGCGCGCAGCCCTGCTCCGGACAGAGCCGCGGGGAGCGCGCCCGCGCCTGCGCACGCCCGCCGCTCCCAGCAGCCTTTTCCGGCCCGGAGCGCGCATGCACGTCATCGCGCAATCATCCGGTCCGAAGTCCGCTCGGGTCCACGGAATTGCCCGGCGCCGACACTTCCAGCAAATCCCGGAAAGCTTCCGCGTGGGTCGCAGGCGTCGCGGGGAGTCGCGGAGTCGGAGGTCCTGCGACACTCGCCGTGCCCGGCAAGCCGCGTGCCGGCAGAAGTGGTAGACCGTGAGGCCTCGGCCCAGCGGGGGACGCCCACCCGGAGCTAGTGGCGGAGTTTAACCCGAGCCCTTCCAGTGTCCTGCTCGCCCGTCGTCCACGGGAGGTCCTCACTGCATTCGATGTTTTCACCCCATCTCCTCTGATCCCTAAAGCACCATTGTCTCCATAGGCCTCCTTTCCTCACCCCTTGCATCTTCCAGTGGCCTTTCCCTCGTTCAGCGCGTCTATGGGTTCTCAGCACGTTTGGACCCCACCCCCATCCTGCCCATCCACAACAGCCCCCATTTCCGCTCCCGCAGTCCGGATGAGAGGTGGAAGCGCCCACCGCCCGCAAGCGGAGCTGGAGCGGCATCTGCGAGGCCAGGACTGGGGGAGAGGGCGACGTCAAAATATCTGGGTCTCTTTCCTGGGATTTTTATTGCAGACCCATTAGCAGAGGTGTCAGAGGCGCGGGGTCAAAGGTGCTTGTCACAGTGAAAGCCTGAGCACAACTAAGTGACTGTCAGACCCAGCTGGTGGCTTGTATGCTTCGCAGAGAAACAGGCGACCAGCACAGAGATGGGCAGATGCCAATTCCGGAGGGCCTCGAAAATACAAAGCTGAATAGGAAACCCCACTTGTTTAAAAAGTGGAGGAATTTTAAAGGTCTGTACATATAAAATTAAGGTCTTTAAGATTCCTTTGGGCCAAAACCGGTTTGGCTCAGTGGATAGAGCGTCAGCCTGCGGACTGAAGGGTCCCAGGTTCGATTCCGGTCAAGGGCACGTAACTTGGTTGCGGGCACATCCCCAGTAGGGGGTGTGCAGGAGGCAGCTGATCGATGTTTCTCTCTCATGGATGTTTCTAACTCTCTATCCCTCTTCCTTCCTCTCTGTGACAAATCAATAAAATATATTAAAAAAAAAAAAAAAGATTCCTTTGGGTCCTAACATTCTAAGCCTAAAATGGGTGGGGTTTCAATTAAATTTCTACCTATTTTCCACAGCCCTGCCTGACGCACGGAGCGGGCATTTAATAATTACTTGTGTGTTAAGTAATCTAGACATGGATTTTTCCTCATGCCTCTGCTCACTAGCTTATCTTACCTACCACACCAGGGGACTTCATTCACTACTGGTTCCTTAGAAACACCCCTCAAGTATATTTAAAAATATTCTCTCTTTTTTTCATTCTCTTTTTACATTGGTGATTTTTTCTCTTCGTTAGACATTAAATCCCCAGCATCCTTGGCTATTTTAGTATATATGACTACAAATTAATGATCTTGGGGTGTTTTCTTCTTGATGAAACTTTCAATATTTTTTTTACCTTCCTGCTCTGTGCCTGGTATTGCAGTGATAACATGGTAGTCCCTGCTCCCTCCCAGGAACTCAGAACTTGTGAGGACAGTAAATTGGTAAATGGATGGATGCAGTGCCTGGTGTATGAGGTACCATAGAAGCAGTAAGGACAATGTCACAGGTGTGCCTGGGAAAAGAGGGAAGACTTCAGAGAGGCCACTGTATTTGTTTTCTATTGCTGCATAACAAACTGCCACAGACTTGGTGCTTAAAACTTAACACCTATTTGTTAGCTCATAGTTCTGTAGGTCAGAAGTTTGCTTGGCATCATGGCTGAATTCTCCATTTGGTATCACAAGGCTGAAGTCAAAATGGGCTGAGTTCTCACCTGGAGGCCCGAGGAAAGATCTGCTTCCAGCCTCGTTTTGTTGTTGGCAGAATTCAGTTTCTTGTGGTTGTAGGGTTGAGATCCCCATTTTCTTGTGGGCAGTCAGCTGTTGACTTCGAGACCCACCATCTTCAAAGCCAGCAACTGATAATGTCATACTTCAAATCCCCCTCACACACTGAATCTCTAACTTCCTCTTTTACTACCAGTTGGAGAATACTCTGCTTTTACTTTTATTATTTTTTGTTGTTGTTAATCCTCACATGATATTTTTTCCACTGATTTTTAGAAAGAGTGAAAGGCAGGGAGGGAGAGAAAGAGAGACACATTGATTGATTACCTCCTGCATGAGCCTTGACTGGGGCTGGGGATCAAACCTGTAACCCAGGTCTGTGCCCTTAACCAGGAATTGAACCCAAGACCCTTGGTTGCGCAGGCCGGAACTCTAACCACTGAGAACACCAGCCAGGGCTACCCTCTGCTTTTAAATAGTTCATAAGATTAAATCAGGCCCACACAGATAATCTGTTCTTAAAGTCAACTGTGTTGTGTTACATAATGTAATTATTGAGTACCATCCTATATAATAAAAGCCCAGCAACTGAATTGTAGACCAACCATTCTACCAGTCGCTATGACACGCACTGACCACCAGGGGGCAGACGCTCAACTCAGGAGCTGCTAGCCCTGCTCTCCCACAGTGGGCCAATCCCTGCAGGCCACACCCCCCACCAGTGCATGAATCCGTGCATGGGGCTTCTAGTTTACATTACCTACAGTTATGCAGGCTATGTTCAACAGTGGGCAGGGATCTCCAGGGAAATGAGAATCCTGCATACCACACATGGTAAGCTGAAACTTGAATCAGAGCTAGTTATTTGCTGGGAGAAATAAGGATGGAGGAGTAGACATCCAGAAAGAGGGAATCAAGTGTGCACAAGCTTGGAAGTGTGAGAGAACATGCCCTGTCCTGGAAGTGATAAGAGTTGCTGGCCTCCAGGTATCGGGAGAAATGTAAGCAGTGGGTAAAGCCAGAGAAGGAAGACAGCAGCCAGATGAGGAAGAAGGGAGTGTTGGAGTAGGCTAAAGAGCATGGTTAAGGAATGAAGGTCTACACAACCATGCTGGCCAGGAAAGTGATATATATAAAGAGTGTTGGTTGGGATGCATTCAGCTGCAAGGAATAAGACACCTGGCCCCAAACAGCTTAAACTGAACTTTATTTTCACAAATAACAAAAATCCAACACATGAATTTAAAATTGGTAAGTGTTGTGAATTGTCATCTCTGCAGTCAGAAGATGCCTACCTCAGCTCTGAACATGATGACCTCCCACACAGGAAAGGGGAAGGATTCATTAATTTTTATTCTCCCTCTCCCTCTCCCTCTTCCAAACTTTTAATTTTAGATCAGTTTCAGGTTTATTAAAAAATTGAGAAGTTAGTACAGAAAGTTCGTATATACCTCATACCTAGTTTCTCCTATTATTAAAACTTTACGTTAGCATGGTACATTTGTCATAATTAGGAAACCAGTACTGATTCATAATCATTAACTAAAGTCCATACCTTATTCAAATTTTCTTAGTTTTAACCTAATGTCCTTTTTCTGTTTCAGAATCCCATCCATGATATCACATTATGTTTAGTCATCATGTCCCTTAGGCTTCTCTTGGCTGTGAATTCCCTTGTTGTCTTTTATTGTTGTTTTGTTTTATTTATTGATTTTTAGAGAGAAAAACATAGATTTGTTGTTCCACTTATTTATAAATTCATTGGTTGCTTCTTGTATGTGCCCTGACCAGAGATTGAACCCACAACCTTGGCATATCAGGACAATACTCTAACCAACTGAGCAACCCATCCAGAGCAGACTTCCCTTGTTTTTGATGATCTTGACAGTTCTTTTTCAGAATATTTTTATTTTTAAATTGGAGTTGACATACAATATTATATTAGTTTCAGGTGTACAACCTCATTATTAGACATTTATATACTTATGAAGTTATCACCATGATAAATCTAGTAACCATCTGACACCATACATTTATTACAATATTATTGCTATATATTCCCTGTGCTATACTTTATATTCCCATGACTATTTTGTCACTACCAATTTGTACTTCTTAATCCCTTCAATTTTTTCATCCATCCGCCCTCAACACCCCTTCAATCTGGCAACTGTCAAAATGTTCTCTGTATCTATGAGCTTGTTTCTGTCCTGCTTGTCCATGTATTTTGTTTTATAGATTCCACATACAAGTGAAATCATCTGTCATTTGTCTTTCTCTGTCTGACTTCTTTCACTCAGCACAATACCCTCTAGGTCTATCCATGCTGTTGCAGATGCAAGATTTCATTCTTTTTTATGTCTGAGTCATATTCCACTGTATATATGCACCAATTTTTCTTTAAACATTCATTTATTGATGGACATTTAGGTTGTTTCCATTCTTGGCTATTATAAATAATGCTGTAATAAACATTTGGATGTATGTTTTTCTATTTAATGTTTTGGGTTTTTTGGATAAATACCCAGAAGTGGAGTTGCTGGGTCCTTCTTCATTGTTATAGTCTTTGTTTTAAAGTCTCTTTTGTCTGGTAGAGGTATTACTATCTCAGCCTTTTTTTTTTTTTTTTCTGTTTCCATTTTTTTTTAAATTGATTTCAGAGAGGAAGAGAGAGGGAGAGGTAAGAAACATCAATGATGAGAGAGAATCATTGATCGGCTGCCTCCTGCATGCCCCCTATCAGGGAGCAAGCCCACAACCCAGGTATGTGCCCTGACCAGGAATTGAACCTGGTTCACAGGTTGATGTTCAGTCACTGAACCATGCCCCACCAGGCTCCATTTTTTTTAAAAATAGATTTTTATTTATTTCAGAGAGAAAGGAAGAGGGAGAGAGATATGTTAGTCAACCCCTGAGCCACACCAGTTGGGCTTCTGTTTCCATTTTTTTCCATTTTCATTAAATATATTTTTCCATTCCTTTACTTTCAGTTTGTATGTGTCTTTCAATCTGAAGTGGGTCTCATAGACAGCATTTATAAGGATCTTGTTTTGTTAGCCCTTCAGCCACCCTATGTCCTTGATTGGACCATTTAATCCATTTGCATTTAAAGTGTTGATAGATATGTATTTATTGCCATTTTTAATTCATAGTTTTGGTCTTTTTCTACATCTTCTAAAAGAAGATCCTTTAACATTTATCATAATACTGATTTGGTGGTAATGAACTTATTTAACTTTTTCTTGTCTGGAAAGCTCTTTATCTGTCCTTTGAGTCTAAATGATACCTTCACTGGGTAAAATAATCTTGGTTGTAGGTCCTTGTTTTTTCATCACTTTGAATATTTTGTTTCAATCCCTTCTGGCCTGCAAAGTTTCTATTGAGAAATCAGCTGACAGTCTTATGGGAGCTCCCTTGTAGGTAAATGACTGCTTTTCTCTTGCTGCTTTTAAGATTCTCTCTTTGTCTTTAACCTTTGGTATTTTAATTAGGATGTGTCTTGGTGTGGGCCTTTTTGGGTTGGTTGTGTTTGAGACTCTGAGCTTCCTGGACTTCTATGTCTATTTGTTAGACACACCATGTTAGAGAAGTTTTTGGTCATTTTTCACATTGGTTTCCAATTTCTTCCTCTCTTTCTTCTCCTTCAGGTACCCCCATGATGTGAATGTTGGTACACTTAAAGTTATACCAGAGGCTCCTTACACTATCTTCATTTGGGAGGGGGTATTCTTTGTGCTGTTCTGATTAGGTGTATTCTATTTCCTTATCTTCCAAAATGCTCATTTGATCCTCTGCTTTATCTACTCTACTATTGATTCTGTGTAATGTATGCTTCATTTCAGATATTGTATTCTTCATTTCTGACTGGTTCTTTTTATGTTTTCTATCTCCATTTTTGTTTCCTACCTCTTTGTTGAAATTCTCACTGTTTCTATATTCTTCCCCTAAGTTCATTGAGCATCCTTCTAACAAGTGTTTTGAAGTCTGCATATGGTAGATTGATTGTCTCCATTTAGTTCTTTTTCTGGAGTTTTGTTCTGTTCTTTTATCTGGGACTTGTTTCTTTATCTCCTCATTTTGGCTGCTTCCCTGGTGTTTGTTTCTATGTATTACATAGAACTGCTATATCTCCTGGATGTGGTAGAGTGGGCTAAAGTAGTAGTGTCCTGTACAGCCTCCTGATCACCTCCTGGTACAGCTGGGAACTCCAGGTGCACCCCCTATGTGGGCTGTGTGCACGCTCCTGTTCTAGTTGAGCCTTGGTTGATGCTGGCACATTAATGGGAGGGATTTACTCCCAGGCCAATCAACTGTGAGTACTAGCCATGACGACAGTGGAGGATCTGCTATTAGGAGCTGACCCCATGGAGCAGGACTCACTTCAGCATGGCTTATGTACCTGACAAGTCCACACCTTGAGTGTGTCGCTTGTGGAGGTGGTTGGGAGGTGTTTCAGTGTGGTACGTAGCTGTCCAAAAAGTACGCTGTCTCTGGGGCCTCCTGGGAAGTACAGACCAAGGTCAACTGCTGCCTGTGCTTTGCCCAGGATCACCCAGCATGAGCTGCAGAGTAATCTGCAGATGGCTGCTACTTGTGCTGGGCTTGGAAATGCCTGGGAGAGGCCAAGCTTAGAGCCAAGGCCAGATGCCACTAGTGCTGGCCCATGGCCATTTAGCAAGAGGTAGGGGTATGCAGATGCCAAATGCTGCTTGTTTTAAAGATTTTAGAAAACTGCAAAGCATGAGCCAAGACAGGCAATTTATATGAAAAACAAAACAAAACACTGGAAATGGCTTACTCCCAGGGAAGTTGAGTGGAAACTCACTTTACTGTTTCAAAAACCAAAGATAAAAAGTGCTTCCACAATCAAAGTAAAGTCATATCTGGGATTTCTGCTGTTTGAAGTTGCCCAAGAAGTATTCTGAATATGGAAAGAGGCCTTATGACAAGATTTCTAACAGAGAATTAATAGTCTTGAATTTTCTGTGATCTTGATCATCTCTAATTCTTTCATCAGTTACCAGTATATATATTTTTAAATTGTCACATATTTTACATTATGTTATAGATATTAATAATAGAATATGTGGAAAAACTTCTCACTCCTTCTGTAGCTCTGTTTCCATCCAGTCTTTTCTGCATACTAGTAGATCTTTGTTGTGCTGGTGTTTTTATTTTTAGATACATTTTTAAATTTTTTTAGTTAGCTGTAATCATCCTAGGAATGCATTTTGTATCCTACTTTTTCACTTACACAGAATAGTTTTACTTTATTTTCTCTTATAAACAAATTTGAATATTTGATATGTATGCTTAAAATTTTAACTTTATTCTAATATTTTATTAAAGATGTTCATAAAACAGATACAGAGTTAATGGCAGTTCCTGGGTGCTGGGAAATGCATTGGAGAGATTTTTTTTTTTAATATATTTTATTGATTTTTTACAGAGAGGAAGGGAGAGGGAGAGATTTAGAAACATCAATGAGAGAGAAGGATCAATCAGCTGCCTCCTGCACACCCCCCACTGGGGATGTGACCACAACCAAGGTACATGCCCTTGACCGGAATCGAACCTGGGACCCTTGAGTCCACAGGCTGACGCTCTATCCACTGAGCCAAACCGGTTAAGGCTGGAGAGATTTTTTTTGCCCTTAGTGTTTGTGGCAAAATTAGAATGACCATGTGAGACACCTAAGCTAACTTAAATCTGAGAAGTGAAACTCAAGGAATGACGGTCCCTTTCACCTTCTGTAGTGCTTGTTCCAGTGTTGGCTAATTTTTCTCACTTTCATGATATAATGCTACAATGCAGAAGGAATATTATGGATTATGGTTGGGGGAGAACTTCCTATTTTGAAAAAGGACTCAAAGGTGCTTAAATCATATGGGTTATATAAGTTAGTGCATTCTAAGACTTTATACTAAAAGATATGCTTTTAAAACATCAAATTGCTAATAATATATATTTTTTTAATATCGTATTTTTTTAGAACTTGGCTGTTAGCTTGGGGCCCCTGGTGGTTCCCACCACTGCAGCATCACCCCGCTGGTCAGCCTCTTGCTTCTGTCATGTGTCTTATCTTTCTCCTGTTTATATTGTGTGTTTATTCTCTTCTTCTTCCTCTTTTTTTTCCTCTCTCTGCCTCATCTTGTCTCTTTAATTTACCATATTTTCTTAGTTTTCTCAAACATCCTGAATTATAATTCTCATTTGCATATGAGGAAAAAGTGGCAGAAGAAGGTTGGGTGGCCATCGCCAGGCCCCTGGGACACCTAGTGGAGCAGCCTTTGAAGGGGTCCATCTGTCTGACCCTCCTAGTGCCTGAAGTCTCAGGGTTTCTCCCTGACGCCAGGTCCCCCATCTCCTCACTGGCTGCCTAAGGCCCCAGCGCACCACTCCCTGCCTGCCCCCTCCAGCTGCCCTCAGTCCCTGGGCCTCTCCCCTCCAGGTTCTGTTTGCCTTTCTTGAAACCACTGGCTTTCTTTACTCCCAGCCCTCCTATCCCCCTCTAAGGCTGGTTTGCAGCCCCCTAAACCCCTTCAGTATGCCATCAGGGGGTTGGCACCAGCAGAGAAAAGAGTTAAGTCATTCTCATACTTAGAACTCATCCTACCCCTCACCGGATGTGAGGTGGCACCTTTTACTGTGGTTCCTAGAAGTCAAGTCACAGAATTGGTGTCCTTTCTTCATCTTAGGTCAGCCTGGCTGAAGTGAGCGGGGCCGGGCTCAGTACCCTTGAGGGAGCAATGCCATGAGCCCTCAGTCCACAGGCTGCTCAGGCCAGCCTCAGAGTGAAGGGGAAAATAAGACATTTGGGGGGCTAGCTATCTGAATCTGTGCCAGTAGCCTGCCTTCTGATGTACACCCTTGCTTGCCGATAAACATACATTCTTGCTTGCCAATAAACCATTCTTTTTTTTAAAAGTATATTTTATTGAGTTTTTACAGAGAGGAAGGGAGAGGGAGAGAAACATTGATGAGAGAAACATCGATCAGCTGCCTCCTGCACACCCCCTACTGGGTATGTGCCCGCAACCAAGGTACATGCCCTTGACCGGAATCGAACCTGGGACCCTTGAGTCCACAGGCCAAGGCTCTATCCACTGAGCCAAACCGGTTAGGGCAATAAACTCCATTCTTATCAAATTCCATTCTTATCTGTGATGCCTGGCCTGCCTTGCAGAACCTGTTTCCTGGAATACTCCCATTTTAACAGAGGCCATAAGCCATGAACCATTTACAATCCCCAAAGGGGCTGGCGCCAGTGCTGGCAGGCCTCTGGGTGTGGTCTCACTTCCCCCATCCCAACTCATGGAGGGCTGCAAAGCCTGCTAAGGGTCCGGAAACCTGATCCATATTTGGGGGACAAAGGAACTAAAGGGTATAAAGGGAAAGCTTCATCTATAGTCATCACTCAGGATTTGGAGACTGACTCCCCTGAGTCACGGCACTAGTGCAATCTGTAATAAAGGCAACTTTTCTGAATATCCTCTGAGAGCCCGGCTGATTAATTCTCCCGACTGCCTGGCAGCTTATCTACAACAAGAGAGTGGGACTCCCTGTGCCTCAAACGGTGGCTGCCCTGCTGTGGCAAGGCCTGAGCCCTTGCCAGGCTGGACCGAGAGCACTAGAGTCAGCAGAGACAGGTACCTGCCCTTCTTGGCCTCTCTCTCCTTAGCATCTTCGTTTGGAAGACAGAAGAAGGCCTGCTGCCCTGGGGCTGTGGTGGACACCAATGGGCTAAGCATGTGAAACCTGTGGAAACACATGGCACTGGTCTTCATCTGCTGCCCCGCCCAGGATCCCGCAGCGCCGGCAGGCCCTTCAGAATGCAGGGTGCCCAAACATGACCGGAAGGCAGTTATTTTCAGGGAAACCATCTCTGAAATTGTGGCCCCACTTTATGAATCACACCTTTAATTCCTGGAGTTCCCTCCGATGATTAGGCTCCCATTAGCCAGCCGGCCAGTCAGCCTTGAACACAGTGCATGATCTGTGCCAGGAAAAATCCATGCAATTTTCTGTTGCTATGGAGACACACTCTCCCTTCTGGAGCTCCTGAGACCACCCTTTCCCTGCCATACCTGCCCATCCTCCCCCCTCCACTGCTGTCCTTGAGACCCAGCCTCCCTCCGACCTCCTCCTCTCTGGAAGAGATTCACGTAAAAGCAAGAAGGGCTGAGAGATGTTAACCTCGTGGATGAAAAATGGGAAGGAGTTCTAGGGAAAGTAACTTCACGGGTAATCTGATCTTGCATTCCTAACGGGCAGGTCATGGTGGGTAGTCATGCCCCAGGCCTATAACTTTTTAGTGAAAGGTTTTAAGCTGGTCCTACCCATCATCCTTGTGCATCTAGGTTAACACAACTTTGAAAAGGAAAACCATCCCCATGAGAGCACATAATCTTGCTAACTATCCTGTAATCCAATGCCTGCCTTGCTTTCTGCCACCTCCATGTAGGTCCTCTCTTTAATTTCAAATGCATAAGAAAAGCTGCAAAAACGGTTATTCCCTGGAGCATTTGAGATCTTGCTCCCTGGCACATGTCATCAGTTTAGTTCAAATTAACTCATTAAAATTATCTACAGGTTTGGACTTTCTTACATTGATGAAAAATGGAGGTTTATGAATTTGTGAAATTTATAGATATTTCTGAGCAGAGAAACTGCACTGTCTGGTCGGCCTGGCCTAGGTCCCCCCACCCAGTGAACTTGCTATAAGTTCTCTACAGTATTCAAAGATCACTTGCTGAGCCTCACAAGTCCTGTGTCTTGGCCCTACCTTTCACTTCACCTTCTGCCTTAAACCCCTGTCTGTTAAGAGAGCCGGAAGCCAGGACGCAACCCAGGAACAAGGAGTACAGCGAGGGCCCAGATCGGCATTTCTGAATCCCATTCTCCAGTGGAAGGACCAGGCTGCTGCAGAAGTACCAGAGCCAGGAGCATCTTGACCACAGAGTGAGCCAGTGCTCTGGACACCGGGGAGGCCATTTGAGAGGTGCGTGGTCAGCCCTTAGGAGACTGCTTCTGGCCAAACCTGGAGCCACTGGATAGGGAAGCTCTGATGGATATTCATAGAGTAAAATAATCCCCAGGGCATGCTGATCTAAAGGAAGAGGAAGAGAAAGCTCTCCCTAATGGGAGAATGCCAGGAAAGGAATGGTGGGGTTAGGAAATTTACAATGAATTGGAAAGCAGTGGTGAAAGCTTGATGGGGAACTGGATACTTAAAAAGTCTCTGCTCTCAAGAACTAATCATGAAGGAAAACTGAAACTTTTGAGTGGAGAAACCTGGCAAACACCACCTTCCCAAAGGGAAACACCCCACAGCCTGCGCTGAGGCTTCCAGAATCACCCGCTGCCCGCCCACCAGGGAGTGACTGCACAGCTCGCTGCTGCCTGTGCTTGGAGCCCGCCTGCTGCTGCAGCCACCGCCTGAGCACCGCTGGGCTCAGCCGTAGACGCATCCCTGCAGTCATCACCGGCCAGAGAAGGACTTTTAACTCAAAAAGTGCCCATCTCCTGGGGGTGACCCCTGGATAAAGGTCAGCTTGGCTTTAACTTTCTGCCTCGATGTGTGAACTCAGGCAAGCTGCTTAACCTCTCCGAGTTCCAATCCTTCAGCAGTAAAATGAAGAGAGTGATACCTACTTAATGAAGCAGCAGTTCCACTCGTAGGTTGCGAGTGTCCCACATCCCGCGTGGTTCAGAGTTCAGGTTCAGGGTTCCGGTTTGGGGTCTGGAGGAGCCCGTGTGCAATTGAAAGAGACAAGACAAGAAATAATAATTTGGAAATTGGGGGCCAGGCAGAAGCCCAAGGAAGGACTCCACTTTGCTCTGGCCTTGCCATACCTTTTATTCAGGTTTGGGATACACCCATACCCCTTAGGCAGGCAATTCCAGTAATAGCTCGGTGATAGCCTATCAGCAAGGATTTACCTAAGACTAAAAGGTGGAAGTTGCTTCAGCTACCTTTGTCTCTAACTAGACAGTGGGTGTATGGCTCTGACCCTTGCCAGAGTCCAAAGGTCACCACCCTTCCGGGTTCCTTGTCCACACCTCTCTGCTAGTGAAGACAATGGGCAGCTTCCAGCACTAGATGTTTCCTCAAGAGAAGTGGAAACACATCCACACAGACGCACACACCTATGTTCATAACTGCTTTTTTCATAAGAACCCCAAACCGAAAACAACCCAAATATGTATCAACTGGTTAGCAAAGAAAGTAACAAACTGATGATAACAGGAGCGAACTTGAAAACCAGGTGAACGTCTCCATAGCATGATTGCGTATATGTGGAAGCCTAGGCGAGGGGGAGGGCTGTCTACAGGGGCAGACAGGCACCTCCGGTGAGGGGGTGTCCCGTCATGAACATTAGGTGCTGCGGGGGTAAGACTGTATACTTTTGTCAAAACTCATCAAATTGTGTAACTAAAACTGGTGACTTTATTGCCTGTAAATTAAGCCTAATGAAAGCGATAATACTGTGGAGGAAAGGGGCCACATGCTGACCTGATAAGCTCAGGGGAGGCCTGCATGGCAGTCTTGCAAACTCAGAGACCTAAAGTAACCACAAAGGATGGTCTGAAATTAAACTTTACCTAAATGCAGTTATGGTGGGCAGTTAGATGCTAGGCCAGTATCTTCACTGACAAGGTCAACCTTTACCTTAACTGAGCCTATCTGTCTTTTTGCATCTATGATAACATACCCTTGAAATGTCTGGGTAGCTTGTAACATCCCTTTTTCTGGAGCCCTGGGGGCACAACCAAATGTAGTGGGCACCAGAACAGATACCACAAATTCCCTCCTTATCATGTTAATTGTTCCTGCACCCACCTAAGTATGTGTCCATCATTTTACTTTTTATCCAATCCCAGGGGTTCCCCCCCCCACCACCGCTTTGCTTTATCCCACCTCCTTAATCTATCACCAATGAATTTCATGTAACCCACCTATGTCCCTCCTTTGATTGCAATGTATAAATACAAATGTAACCCGCCATTCTCCGGAGCATTATCTCAATTCGTTGAGGTTCTGCTTCCCCTCATATGTCAACAGTTTGGCTCAAATAAACTCACAAAAATTCTTTACAGGTTTCAATGTTTGTTTTTTTACGTTAACATTACCTACATTACAGTGTCATTTTGGGAATTACTGGGATGATAAACATGTGGCCCCAAGTTCAGCGCCTGCTTACAAAGAGGGTCCTGCCGTCACAGCTAAGTGAGAGGTGGCCATGCGCAATCTTGGGACGAGCAGGGCGGGCGTGCAGGCAAGAGGCTACCCAGGGAGAACCCTCGCCAGACGCTCTCGGCTGCACTGAGGGACCCGGCCATCCGAGGTGGAGCAGGCTCCAGAGCAGCCTAGCGCCGGCGGGGCGGCAGAGCCCCGGTCCCTGGGGAAGGGACGTGCGCTCTTCACCGCAGAGCCTTTCTCCCTTCCGTCTCCGAGGCCCGCCTCGCCTCGGTGGTGAAAGGCCAGGCGGTCAGCTGCGGCCCACACGCCCTCAGAACCGCCCGCCTTGCCAGGCAGCCCGGCCCCACACCTCCTCCCAGCAGAGCTGCGCCGGCCCGGGGGCGCCAGGCTCACAGCCCGCAGCCCCTGCTCCGGAAGCTCGCAGCGCGAGGGGAGCATCCCGCTGCCCAGGAGAAGCGGGGGGAAAGCTGAGGCCTGCGGGGAGAAGCAGGGGAAACAGCAGCCCGAGAAGCAGGCCTCCCGTCAGGCCCGAGGCTGCCTGGTGTTTATGGATGTTATGTCTCGTTGCTTGGCAACCAGGTCTCCGCCGGCGGCGGTGGGGGTCCCATGGTGAGAGCGGGTCAGGTGACTCATCGCGCACTCCCGCCCTGGGGCTTGGGGCACGCGCCCAGGTTTCGGCCGCGCAGCCCGCGGCTCTCCGTGCTGTGATCGCCGAGGCCGGCCAGCTTCCTGAAGAGACACGGGCGCAGAGAGTCAGACCTTCGCCGGGCTCCTGGGGCCGCCGGCTGTGTGGCCCTGGACACCTCGCCCCCTCCCTGGCCTGGCCTCTGGCCCGTAATGGAGAAGGTGCGATCACACTAAGAGACTCCTTATTGGAGCACACACTTCCTCCGCACACGCCCCTCTTGGACAAAGAAGCGATGGCCCAGGGCAGAGTTAACTTCCTAAGGCGCCTAATTGGTAGGTGGCAGAGACATGCCACGCTCCTTCTCAGAGCCACAGGGTGAGGTTAAAACTCCGGGTGTGGCAGGGTGTCCTCATCACGCCCTGCTCTCCAGCCCCAAGCCTGCTCAGCCCTAGCTGGGAGCGCCCGGGTCCTCGCAGGCCCAGGTCACTTCATCAGGCCTTCTCCTCTCCTCCCACTCACTCGCCAGGCCTCCTGGGCGCTCCCCGGAGGCCCTGCCTAGCTGTGCTGGGTGCTGCCCAGCAATATGACTCAGAGGCAGGCCTCACCCTTCCCCATTTGACAGGCTCAGGAAGGAGACTCTCCCAGGGTTACACTCCCAGGCGCGGGGCTGAGAGGGCCGCCCCCCCTCCCCCAGCTCTGTTTACTGCAATGTCCTCTGTGGGGCTTGTGTGTTCTCCCAGAGACACTGAAAGCACCTGCAGGCAAGGCCCTCACACCGCACTTCCACCTGTGTCTGCCTGGCACCACCTGGAGCATTTATGAGTAAGTGGGTGATGGACAGGGGAAGGCAAATATTCACTAGATTTAGGCCTCCAATATGAGGCATTTGGATTGTTGAATAAGGGCAGGAGATCTCTGGTTCAAGACCCTTTGCCTAATTTCTACCAGCTCTTAAAACTTAAAAAAATATCTCATTATTCAGACCCATTTCTTCCCAATAGCTATGAAAATGTCGCATTGATTTGGAGGTCAGAAGTGACTGTACCTGACAGCCAAAGCACTTGGAGCACCCACTCCCTTCGGATGAGTGTCCCTGTTTATAGGAGGCTGGCCCAAACAGCATTTTACAAACTGCAGGTCCTGATCTGTCTGTTAGTATGCTGTGAAATCAAACTAGTGGGAAATAAACAGCATTGAATGGAAAATAGACTGTGTCACACACACTAAGAGTGAATATTGTGAGGTGGAGGTTTAAGTTGAATATGTGTCTGTATGGCAGGTCATGTTGTAAAATACATTGTTTACTGTGGGTGACAAGCAGGAGAGGCCCTCTCCCTCCGAGCCCCAGGGGTCTGTCACAGGAGTGCGCTGGACCCTGCCCAAAGGCCCTGTAGGCTGAGCCCACCACAGCCGCCCTTCCCCAGCCCCACTGCTCATCAGTTGGAGAAAAGAAAACAATAAATATAGACATTGCTAAAGAAAAAATTGACAAGTAGACCTTGTCTGTACGACCATACCATACTAATGCAAGGGAGAAAATAAAACTCATCCTCTTGCTCCCAAATTCAGGCATACCTCCGAGGCAGGGTCTGTGGATCCCAGTGGCCCACAGGCACTGCTGCCCTGAGCACATTCTTTTATTTGCACAGAGACCGTGCTTCCCACAGTGTCCCAACCCATCTGCCCTACTACGGGCTCCCTCAGGCCCTCTCAGTGTCCTAACCTGTTTGTCCCCCATGCAGTTTGCCTGTCTCCTTCCCAAGCTACTCCAAGGTCAGGCCAGTTCTGCATTTCCATTTGTCCAAGTTCAATCACAGGGAATTCCCCAACTGGGAATTATTTTTTCTTTTTTTTTAAAGTATGGATTTTTTATTTTTTTAAAAAAAATTTTAAAATATATTTTATTGATTTTTTACAGAGAGGAAGGGAGAGGGATAGAGAGTTAGAAACATCGATGAGAGAGAAACATCGATCAGCTGCCTCCTGCACCCCCCTACTGGGGACCTGCCCGCAACCAAGGTACATGCCCTTGACCGGAATCGAACCTGGGACCTTTCAGTCCGCAGGCTGACGCTCTATCCACTGAGCCAAACCGGTTTCGGCTGGGAATTATTTTTTCTAATAAAACTCTACCTACCATTAAGGCTATTGCTCTCCTGCAAGGGAAGCCTCACCCAGTGAGAGGTCATACACACCATAACTAACACATACCTGTATACTTGAGGTGATGGCATTTAGATAAAATCCAGTGGCCATACCTCAAATGGACCTAAAAAGGGTAGGAAGTGTCCCTGGGATGCAGGAAGTGGTTTTCCAGGGCTATCCTTTGGACAGACAGGACTTCTGCTGTACATGCTACGACCTGCAGTGGGAGAAGGTTTCCTCTAATGTTTACTCCACTAAATAATCTTTTTAGAACCCCAATGTGTAAGTTTATGTACATTGAAATATAGGCAATTGAACCCTTATAGGTAAGATTGATTTCTCAATAGGTCCAAGCCATATATCTGCTTGTTTGGATTGAAGCCCCCCCTTTTTGTTGGCATATCTCCTTTTCTTCTGCAGCTGAGACTGTAAAGGGAGTCTCCCATTGATTAGCAAAGAACCTTCTCAGATCTGGGTAATTTGATTGCTCAATTCTGCCTATTTATCTGCAGCATCAGCTAAATCAGTGGTCAGCAAACTCATTAGTCAACAGAGCCAAATATCAACAGTACAACTATTGAAATTTCTTTTGAGAGCCAAATTTTTTAAACTTAAACTTCTTCTAATGCCACTTCTTCAAAATAGACTTGCCCAGGCTGTGGTATTTTGTGGAAGAGCCACACTCAAGGGGCCAAAGAACCGCATGTGGCTCGCGAGCCGCAGTTTGCCAACCACTGAGCTAAATGATTTCCCTTTGCTTCCATGATGGCAGCTTTAGAATATTCTGGAATTCTGGTACCTGCCAATTGTCTCAATTGCTGTGGTATCTAATAATTCTACAATCAGTTTCATTTCAAAGCCATGAGCTGCACCGAATGCATAGTGATCAATCAGTGTGAATATTGGCTACTTGATCTTTGGCCAATTGACAAGCCTGAGTTAGAGCAGTTAGTTCAGCTTGTTGGGCGAATCTTATTCCAGGTAGATAAGAGCTTTCAGTTACACCCACCATGGAAGTTCCTGCATATCCAGCTGGGTAATGTCCCTGTTCATCTTTCAGATCAGATCCATCAGTGAACCAAAGTAAGTCAGCATTATCAATAGGAGTTTCTTGTAAGTAACTCACAGGAGCAAGAAGGTGGTCAGCAAGTAAAATGCAATCAAGGGTCTTCATCCTGTAAAGAAGGTAACAGAGTTGCTAGGTTAAGACTGTTACATCCAGTCAAAGCAATATTAGGTGCGGGAAGCAGGAATACTCCATAATAAAAGCATAATATGCTAAGTGTCCGCCTGATCCGTCTACCACTTGACCAGTCGCTATCATGCACACTGACTGCCAGGGGGCAGACGCTCTGACTGGTAGGTTAGCTTGCTGCTGGGGTCCAGCGGATTGGGACTGGGTGAGAGGGCCAGGCACGCCCTGGAGCCCTCCAGCGGTCCCTCCCGGACTGGGGAGTACCGGGCCTCTAGTACTCTATAAGAAACTAGTCACTGACTGAGTAATGCTGAGTATGGGGGGGATTTTATCAAAGATTCAACAGAATGAGGAACTTAAATGGTTAAAGAAAAATCCAAAACGATCTCGTCTGTTTGTCTGCATATCATGGCTATAGCATGCAGGGAGAGAGCCCTTTTGCCACTGAGTCTCATTGCTGACTATAATGTCCTACAGGTCTATGATGATCTCCATGTTTCTGAGTTAGAACTCCTTAAGCATTTCCTTTTCTTCCATGGATGAAAAGGAAGAAAATAAGTTCATAATTAGGTTGTCCCATGGTGGGAGCTTCCCACAATTCCTCCATTAGAGCTCTACAGCTTGTTTCCCTTCAGAGTTCCACTGGATTGGATCAGGTTGATCTGATTGCCATAGGACATATAAAGGCTGAGCCATTAATGAAAAATTAGAACCCAGTTGTGACAGTATCCAGTCAACCATACAAAACCTCTGAGCTTCCTCTGAGCTCTTAGAAGAGGAGAGGAGGATGCCTCTGAGTCGTTCAGGGTTAATCAGCAGCCCGTCTGTAGGTGTAAGATGACCAAGGTGTTTTACTTGGGCAAACAGCATTGAAGCTTTGCCCTTTGAGACCTTGTACCCCTTCACAGCTCGCCATTGTAACAGGTAAATTGTGTGCCCTTGGGGATTAAATGATGCCCTGGAGCATAAACATTAATCATCCACATACTGGACTAGAGTGGAATCGCTGGGAAATTTAACATCATTCAACTCAGCCTTTAGTATCTGAGAGAAATAGGTGGGCTCTCTGTATACCCTTGGGGCATTATTGCCCAAGTAAATTTGCTTCTTCCAAGGTGAAAGTAAAACACATTGACAGTCTTTTTCTATCGGAATGCTGGAAAAGGCACGACAAATCTATCACTGAAAAATATTGACAGTTCACAGGCATGGCTGATAACAGTTTCTGTGGATTTGGAACCGCAGCATGTCTGGGAATAACTACCCTATCCATAGCTCTGAGATCCTGTACAATTCTCCATCCTTTCCCATTTGGTTTCTTTACTGAAAGGATAGGATAATTACAGGGGCTTGTACATGGAATTGTAAGTCCCCTTTTAAGTAATGGATATATATAAAAGGCTAATATGCTAAGTGTCCATCTGGGTAATGATGTCACGTAGCAACGCCCCGCTTCCTCTCCCTGGCAACTAGCCTCCTTGGAGTTTCTTAAGCCCAGGAACATGACTTGCTTTATAGCCAGGTGCAAACATTTCACACTGTAACCATATGTCTGTGAAGCATTTTCCTGTACCTCATCTCATTTGATCCTCACAGAAGTCCTGGAGTAGGTAGATAGGAGACTCGGTGGAATCCTATTTTCTTTTCATTAGCCGGAAAATGGAGATTTAGAAAGTTTAGAAACTTTACCCGACTGAAAAGAAGTAAGAAATGGTGGACCTTGAAAGTGACTTCAGGTTTTCTCACTGCACAGAATATAGTCAAACACTGCTGCAGTTAAATATTTTACCCTTTGTTCTCTCTGGGTGGTCTACAATAATAATCTGCTTGGTGTTGATACTTACTGCTATGTTGCTGACAATTACCTGAAAGAGAAGTTGGGGTGCTTCACTGGGCTGGAAAAAGTTTAGCTAAATCAGAAAGCAGGTCTAATTAAGCAAGTTTATTCTATATCTATAAAAGGCTAAGTTGACTTGCGCATGCATGATGCATATAAAGCTCATGCTGGTGCCAGTCGCATGTGTGTGTTTCCATCTGTTGATCATGAATTTCGTTGACACTTCTATTATAGAGAAAGGGTGAATAGTGATATTAAAATATTTCTTCAAATTAATTTCATTTCAATGTGCATGAATTCATGCACCAGGCCACTAGTCTTGTATAATGGGCTTAATTCCAGCTAGTGCAGCAGATCTTAGAGGATATTGGCAAATATTTGGTAGAGGTGAAGTATTACTAATAGTTATTGTAATGGGAGTGGCTGACTCGACTTTTCAATATCTGTCCTGGGAAAGGCACAGACCCCTATAGAAACACGCTACAACATTCCTGGCTGGTGTGGCTCAGTGGATAAATCGTCAGCCTGCAGACTGAAGGGTACCAGGTTCGATTCCAGTCAAGGGCACATGCTCCATCCCTAGTAGGGGCTGTGCAGGAGGCAGCCGATCAGTTATTCTCTCTCATCATTGAAGTTTCTGTCTCTTTCTCCCTCTCCCTTCCTCTCTGAAATAAATAAAAATATATTTTAAAAAATATGCTGCAGCAAATGTTCAGTCTCAATATTAGTTTCTTTTTGTGGAGGTTACTTTAAAATCATTACTTTTTCAATTGGTTCAGCATCTAATTCACTTAGTTCTAAATACATTTCGCCCTTCTAAGAAAAGAATATGTGGCATCATGGATTTCAAGGAAGTCCCTCCCAGTCAGGTGAATTGGGGCAGATTTGACGAGGAAAAATAGACCCTTTTCTATAATATCCCTCGTTGAAAACGAACGGGTTCTGATTAAAAACTGGATGTTGGTTGATTAGCAATCCCTGCCATTTATACAGAAGTTCTACTCGGAGGGAGAGGGAGGGTTAAGGATAGATAGAGTCTGCAAGGGCCTTAGTAGTTTCCCCTTCTTACGGTAACTTCAGTTTCTCTTAAAGTGTGTGTCAGGATGCCCTCACCACCCTGGAGCAAGAGGTGTATTAGTTGGAGCAGATCTGCTGCCTCTCTCTCTCTCTCTCTCTCTCTCTCTCTCTCTCTCTCTCTCTTTCTCTCTCTCTCTCTCCTGTCTCCTTTTGCTAGAGTAGGCAGTAGGTAGATATCAAGAAGAGAGGAGGGAGCGAATGGAACCAGACACCTGATTAAGGAGGAAAAACAGCCTTACAGACACCCCGGGAAGCGACCCACAACATTCTGCCAAAGGAGCAAATAGGAAGGGTGGCTTTCGGTCACTGCTCACCCCGGGAAGTGTGTTGACTAGCAGGGAGGGAGAGACTCCCGCGAGGGAACCCCTTGTGCTAAGTGCCTGCACAGTAGGAACCATCATGGTGACCATAAACGCGGGAGGGCACAGGCCTGGGAAGATCTGGGGGAAAGATTGAATAGGGACAGGGCATAAGCCCGGGGAAAGCCAGGAAGGAGACTGGATCGTTTGAAAGAAAGCCTGCTCTTTCCCAAATCCAAGGAAATAAAAGGATGCTTAACAACGACCTCGGGGCTGCCCTCCAGCCTACAGCGCTGTCTCCCAGGTGTACTGTCCATCCCTGCAGGAAACCTTGCCAGTTGCTTAAAACTCCTCCATGTGTGTGTCCCTGAACCCTTTTCTGTGATATGGCTGGAGAACCGATCTCCTCTGTTAACCATTCTTTTTCTAAGTCCTGTTTCTGTTTCTGCAGCCTTTCCTAAGATGACCTGCTTTTGCGGTAAAAGGGACCCTCCTTCCCTCACTGGATAGGCTTCTGGGAGGCTGCCCTCGTTGCTCAGTTGTGGAGCTGAAAATCCATAATGTTAGTAGCTTATTCCTTTTCTTCCTTTCGAATCGTTTTAAATAGTTGACCAGCAGAGTATCTAGCTTATCAGCATGTGTGGTCGGACAGTTTAATTCATGTTGTTTAATCAGAGTTAAAGTTCCTCACCTAACCCTTCCATCAATGCCGACTGAACACTACCTAATTTTGATGATCCTTAAAACCAGGGGTCCTCAAACTTTTTAAACAGGGGTCCAGTTCACTGTCCCTCAGACTGTTGGAGGGCCGGACTATAGTTTAAAAAAAAACTATGAACAAATTCCTATGCGCACTGCGGGCCCGGGACTAGTCGACTGCTAAGCAGGACAGGCAGCGGCACCCGGCGGGCCGGATAAATGTCCTCGGCGGGCCGCATGTGGCCCGTGGGCCGTAGTTTGAGGACCCCTGCCAAACTGTCCAGAGAAGCCCTAACCGGTTTGGCTTAGTGGATACAGCGTCAGCCTGCGGACTGAAAGGTCCCAGGTTCAATTCCAGTCAAGGACATGTACCTTGGTTGCGGGCACATCCCCAGTAAGCGTTGTGCAGGAGGCAGCTGATTGATGTTTCTCTCTCATCAATGTTTTTAACTCTCTATTGCTCTCCCTTCCTCTCTGTAAAAAATAAAAATATATTTCAAACAAACAAAAAACTGTCCAGAGACAATCCTGAGTATTGTCTGAAAGTTTTCTCAAAACGTTCGAAGAAAGCAAGTACAGTTTCATGAGGATTTCATCTGCATTGCTGGGTTTTTGTACAGTCTACTTTCCAGGGAAAAAATAGCAGGGATGGCGTGGTGATGCCAGTGGGCTAATTCCATGCATTTCCTGGTCTATTTCTCGTTGTTTTAAAAACTTCTCTACAGAAGTTTTCCAGCAGACCTCGCCGAGGCATTCTGCTGCTTTGCTTTCAGAAACCAGTAGGTTATTAGTTAGAGCAGGTCAGCATATCAAGAGTATATCAATAGTTAATAGATTTTAACTATTAAATCAGATTCCTTGGTAAACCCATCAAGGTCCTGAAGAGGATCCAAAAAAATCTTTAGTGAGAGTCCTTGATTCTGTTTTAGTCCAAGGAAAGGAAATGATTGTTGGTTCCCCTTGTCCTGAGACGGGCTCTCCTCTAAAAGGAGCTGCCAGAATTTCTGGTTCTTCTAGCCCAAGCTTGTCAAACTCAAAGGCTAATGCAGGCCAAATAAACAAGGTTTAAGTGTATGTGGCCGCAAAAAAACAAAAGCTTCAATTTTCATAGAAACGAAGGTTTATTTCGATAGAGACATGCTGAATACAAAGGGCTGAAATAAACGAGTAATCGTTAACATAAAATAACTAGAGGCCCGGTGCATGAAAATTCATGCACTAGACAGGAAGGTCCCTCAGCCCAGCCTGCCTCCTCTCACAGTTCGGGGGCCCTCAGCGGGGGAGGTGACCTGGCGATCAGTGGAAGGTGACACCCCATCACACCTCTGCTGCTGCCACTGCCGGCAGCACAAGCTTCAGTCGGCCCTGGGTGGCTGGGAAGCTGCCTTCTGAGGCTTGCCTGCGCCTTGGGCTGGCCCTGGGCAGCTGGGGGGCTGAGGGGACTTGGGGACTCCAGAGGCAGGCGCATGAAGCGGCTGGACCCACCTGGGGGCATGCCCAGCCTTGCTGCATGCCTGCCACCCCGGCGGGGCTGAGGGGACTGGGTGCCACCATCTTGTGGCTATGGGCGCCACCATATTTGAGGGCATGACAGTCAATTAGCATATTCCCTCCTTATTGGCTGTGGGTGCCACCATCTTTGAGGGTGGGCCAGTTAATTAGCATATTCCCTCCTATTGGCTGTGGGTGCCGCCATGTTTGAGGGCGGGGCAGTCAATTAGCATATTCCCTCTTTATTAGATAGGCTAGAACATTTTTTAAAAATTAATATTTTTTTCTTGAACATTAACTTACTAGACACTGAATAACTGCACAAATTAATAAGCATAATGCAAATAAACCTATTTTTCTTGTTCTCCAAAAGCAAAATATTTCCTGTTGCCCACACCAAACAAGTCAGTCCAAGACTAGTGACATGGCAATTGGCTGCTAAAATATTTGCTGCTAGTATTAGTGGAGAGAAATGGTGCACCTGTGCATAAGGCACGTAAGGGAAATGAATACAACATGATTATAGTAATCAGTCATTAGCGAACTTTGTAGTTCATTGTTAATAATTATGTACAACAGGATATTGTAAAAATTAAGTTACAAAAATTTTATTAAAATGTTTCTTACATACTGCTATATTGGCTGGGCTGGAAAAATACTCGTTGTGGGCTGCATGCGGCCTGCAGGCTGCAAGTTTGATGTGCTTGCTCTAGCCTATTGTGTCCTGGCTCTCTAGCCTTAGTTTCCCCTTAGTCGGAAGAGGGAAGTGGTGGAGGAGGTAGAGCAGAGGAAGGGAAGAAAGGATGGCAAGTCTGAAAAACAGAGTTCAAAGAGGAGTGGTCTGGTTGGGGAA
Source organism: Plecotus auritus (assembly GCF_963455305.1). Lineage (NCBI taxonomy): Eukaryota > Metazoa > Chordata > Mammalia > Chiroptera > Vespertilionidae > Plecotus > Plecotus auritus. Next base: position 98,418,572 of record NC_137776.1, read on the forward strand.
AGCGGGGTGTGGGATGTTGGCATTGAGCAGGTTTAGAGCCTTCTTTAGCTCAGAGGCCATCTCTAAAGGTTTCTTATCAGCTTCCTGAAGCAAGGACATTTGATCTGAGAGTTCAAAACAGGCTTTAAATTTTTCTTAAGAGACAAAAGTTTATCTTTGTTTCTTTTAGAGCAGTGGTTCTCAACCTTTTTAATGCCGTGACCCTTTAATACAGTTCCTCATGTTGTGGTGACCCCCAACCATAAAATTATTTTCGTTGCTACTTCATAACTGTAATTTTGCTACTGTTATGAATCGTAATGTAAATATCTATGTTTTCCGATGGTCTTAGGCGACCCTGCTAGCAGTTCTCAACCTGTAGGTTGCGACCCACAGGTTGAGAACTGCTGCTGTAGAGCCTGAGACCACACATCACTTGCTGAGACCACATTCCATTCTCTCCCCTCCCGGCCTGCACAGAGAATTCTCTGCCCAGAAAAAGCCGCCCAAAGTCCTTTAAAAACTGCCGACTCCCGTCATTGGGGGCTGGAGCCATCCAGGCTCAGCCACCTGGTGTGCGGATGATCAAATAAATTAGAAATCCCTCACCATTCTGGCCTTATGCGTTCCTCCTTAGGCAACCTAACATTTGGTGCTGAAACCCGGGAGGGTTCCACGGGGGTGGGGAGCCATCGCTACTTGGAGAGCAGTAGGCAGCAACAGCTTGTCCTGAGCTTACCTCTGAATCCAACTCGGGTGACTCGATTGCTGGCCTTGATCAGGCCTCCCTCCCTTATGGGGTCTTCCCCAGCCAGCCAACAAGGACACTCGATGGGGAATCTCTCCTCCATTGCTAACCCTCCATCCCACACTGGCCAATCTTCTGTAGGTGAGTGACATTCCACAATTCCCCTCATCCTGAGACTTCTGCCCTCTCTCTCACTGACTTCTCGAAAGTCTCTTCTCTCGAAAGTCCTTGTGCTAGGCCACAAGACTCTTCAGCCATTTGGCTTTGGGTCCTTCTGGACTGGGGATGCCCAGTCCAGAGGGTCACCCCTCATTTCTCGTGGTGATTTGTTTAGCAGCAGGGACACCTGCCCTAAACAGTCACCTTTGGATTTGTGGTCTGTCACTCACAAATGGCCCACGACACACTCTTTCTGCACACTCGCGGGGGAGATCATGCCCAACCATTCATTTTATTTTGAAACACTGTTTGGCCACAACATAAACAAGATGGTAAGTCTCAATGGCCTGAAAACTGCACTTTCAATTTTAACACATTGTTCAGTTTAGATAATTGCTGTCACTGCAATGGAAAATGGTCAGAGATTCCCTACATCCAGGCCTTTTTCACCCTTCAGTCTCAATCCTCTCTCTCGGTCCTGCTCTACCCATCAGATCTTTCTCCTTCACACAAAACATCATACCCCTAACACTTCTAATTCTGAATCTACTCTTGACCCAGCAGACCACCGACCTCCACCCCCACCTCTCCCTCACCTGTAGTAGATTCCCAAAACCCAGACCCTCCTCACCAGCAACCACCTTCTCCCCGGCCCCTGAGAGCCCAACTCCCAAGAATGCAAGCTCCAAAACAGCCTTTTCCCACCTAACACTTGCTCTCGGGCCACCCAAAGACCACCCTCCTCAACAGCCTCTTCTATTCCCGTGCCCATTCTACCCGAGGGAGCAGGAACTGAGGGTATTGTTCGGGTACACATCCCATTTTCCACATCCGACCGCACACAGATTGAGAGCCATCTCAGGTCTTTTCCCACCGACCTGACCACCTGTACTAAGGAATATGACAAACTTAATGAGATCACTCAGGGCCCTGACAAAAACCCAGCTCTCCTCTCCCACTTCACCGAGGCCTTACAGAAATTTACCACCTTGGACCCACCTCCCCAGAGGGAGCCCTTCTTCTGAACACCCATTTTATAGCCTAATCAGCCCCTGACATACGCCGCAAACTTAGAAAATTAGACCCAGGTCCACAAACCCCTCAAAAAGACCTTGTTAACCTGGCCTTTAAGGTCTTTAATAATAGAGACCAGGAGACCCAAATCCAAAAACAAAAGCGAGATCAGGCCAAGGCTGAGGCCCAGAAGGAGGCCTTCTAGCTCCTACCCACTGCTCTCACGAACCCCAAACGAAGTGCTGGTCCTCCAACCCAGGGTAAGTTAGGGGCTAAGCCTCCTCCGGGCCCTCCTTCAAATGCAGCAAGGAAGGACACAGGCCAAGTCCTGCTCAAACCCGAGACCCCTGCCTGGGCCCTGCCCAAGATGTGGAAGGGAAGGCCACTGGAAATCATGCTGCAATTGGGCCCCTCCGGGTCGGACCTCAGCATGGCCACCCTCTGGACCCAGTTTGGCTCCCAGACTCACATCACCAGGACAGAGCCTCGGGGAACGACTGTGGTGGCAGGTAAGCTGATCTCCTTTTTAACTGACACTGGGGCCACTTATTCTGCCCTCTCCAAATCCGCTAGGACCCTTATCCCCTTCTCAGTGTCTGTTATGGGGGTTGATGGATTAGTCTCACAGCCATTAGCCACCTCACCTCTACACTGCATCTTACTAAATTCCCCCATTCACTCTTTTCTCATTCTACCTCGGTGCCTGGCCAGGGCTACCATGCATTCCCTCATAAAGCCCAGTTGTCCCAAACCACAGTCACCTACCTCAGTTTCACTCTCTCACCCCACAAGGCCGAGCCTTTCCTTGGACTGTAAACGCCTTATCTCCTCCATGACTGTCTCCACCTCTAAACAATAAATTTTCTCATTTCTTGGGCTCACTGGGTACTCTCGCCTCCGGGTTCACAACTTCAGTCTTCTTGCAAAGCTCCTCTATGACATGACATGGTGAAGTGACCACTCACTGAGCCTTTAGATCCCAAGGCCAACATTCTCACCCCCTTTAATGGTCTGAAAACTGCTCTCACCTCAGCGCCTTCTCACACTCTCCCCTCCCAAAGAAGAGTTTCTTTACTAAAACTGCAAATGCTTACTTAACAGTATGGTTACTATCAGAAGCTGAACTCATTATCACCCAAACCTTAGCATGTTATCTCTAAGGGAAAATGTGGCAGTTTTAAATCCAAGCTGCTAGAGGCTGAGAACAGGCTGTGGGGCCTGCTCTCTCCTCCCCCTGCCTTTTCTCTAGCCTCATATGCCTACACATAATTTTCCAAAGTCTTTGGTAACTTAAAGGCTTTGGAGTATTGCTGGGTTAAATGATAAACATCTAAATATTTTAAAATAACATAAAATACTGAGACATTGATTGTTAGACACGTTTTAATTCGCCTGCTCTTAGTTTTTATTACAGAATGTCTCTTGTACTTTGTTGAGGGTATATTCTCTTGAAGGTAAGAGTGTGTTTAAAGTGTGTTGGTAAGTGTTAATCTAAGAAATGCTGGTTGTTTACTTTTTGGCCAAAGCTGGTTATTTGTAAATAGGTAGAAATGCTTGTGAAAGTTCTAAGTCAGGGCCTGATCACCCCTGACATCCAAAGGGACCCCTTCTCTCCTAGTGAGCCAAAGCAGCCCCTCCCAGGCTCTCTCTTGTTGCTTACACCTTCAGCTGAAACCTAGACTTTCTTTATTTCTACGGTTCATTCCCAGTCCTTGACACTGTCACTGAAATCTCACAGGTCTTCCTGCTTGGTATTTAGGAACTTCCCTCCCCTTTTCTAACCTTCTTAAAAGTCATACACCGCAAAGGACACCGAGTCAGGAATGATCCTGTAACACAGGGAAATAATAAAGTAGACCAGGAGGAAAAGACAATGGCTTAGAGCAGTGGTTCTCAACCTTTCTAATGCCACGACCCTTTAATACAGTTCCTCATGTTGTGGTGACCCCCAAACATAAAATTATTTTCGTTGCTACTTCATAACTGTAATTTTGCTACTGATATGAATCGTAATGTAAATATCTGTGTTTTCCGATGGTCTTAGGCTCTACAGCAGCGGTTCTCAACCTGTGGGCTGTGACCCACAGGTTGGGAACCGCTAGCAGGGTCGCCTAAGACTTGTTACTCAGTATCTACCCAAGCACAGGTTAGATTAGACCTCCTTCTTTCCCCACTCATCAGGCAAGGGGCCAAGTCCCTGGAAAAGACTGGCAAATTGACTTCACTCACATGCCCCTATTAAAAAACATACACACAAATGTCTCTTAACCCTCGTAGATACCTTCTCAGGCTGGGCAGAAGCTGCTCCCCACTAGTCTGACCCACCTCATTACAATCAGATAATGGACCTGCTTTCAGATCTCAAATGACTCAACAGGTCTCCTCCACTCTGAACATCCAATGGAACTTACACACCCCTACCGGCCCCAATCTTCAGACAAAATAGAAAAGGCAAATTCTTAATTAAGTCTCCTTACTTTAAGTTAGATCCTAACTAAACTAACTCTTGAAACTAAAGAACTTTAAACTACTCTCCTACCTCTAGTCCTTATGCGCATCAGGGCAATCCCCCATGCACCCTCCTTTCTTAGTCTCTTTGAACTTATGTATGCAAGACCCTTTTTACTAGGAAACTTCCCTCCATAGGGACCCCTCTAGGAGACTGTGTCCCCATCTTAAATCTCGCCATACAATTACTGAAGGACATGCTGATCAGGTCCTCCCTTGTCCTTTTACAGGAGACATCGCCCTACTCCTCCTAAAGGAAATCGATCATAATTTACAGCCCTGAAGGCAAGGCCCTTATCAGGTACTCCTAACTACCCCAACTGCAGCTAAACTATTGGGGCACACCCCATGGTTCCACCTTCCAGGTTAAAACCCGTCCCCAGAACACCTCCATCACATGAGCCGGAGTCCCCTAAGTATCACAGCCACCAGGTCAGGCCCACCAGACCCCGCCTTGCGCACCTCCCAGAGGCAGAGGACGAATGAGTGAGCACCCTGCACGTGCCCCCTGTGTCCTGACCCTACCAACCCTGACTTCCCTGGAAGCCCCTCTCCTCTCCCAGGACACACCCTCCAGGTCCTACTACTGCCCCTTCCCCTTCGCATCAGGACTCTCACCTTCCTATGGGACTCCCTTCTCCAAGGGACTTCGCTTACCCATGGGGTAAGATTGCCTTCTTTCTAGATCCTAAACATACCCGTTCCCCCCTTGGGACCATCCCTGCCCTGGAAGTGGGGATTAGCTCTCCTTCTCATCCTATCCCAGCCCTCCTCTCCTACACCCATAAGGAACTTTCCTAACCTCCACTCATCTCCAACGAACACTTAATCTTACCTATTCCCTCCTAAGCCAGGGACTGCTGGCTCTGCCTTTTCCTCTCCTCTTCAGTGTATACCACCATCCCTATATCAATCCAGAGATGGACCAGGCAAAAATCACTCTAGCTTATAAAAAGGAAAAGGGAACTATGTTTCTCAAAAAGGCAGACACCCTTCTAGGTAATTATCCTGCAGCCCAGGCATCAAGCCTCCCTCCTTTTCCATACTTATATTCTATCTCCTACTAAGGTGGCTCCTTCCTCCACCCCAGTCACAGGTCCTATCACCCTACACACCCCACTAATCACCCAAGCCCCTTTATGCTTTACAAGGTCACAGGGCAGTATATCAATAGGCCACCTCCCATCATCAGCTTGTAACCCCACAGTTAACCTAGAACTACCAAAATTTAAATCTTGGTCCCAGTGGGTATCCCCGGAAGCCAATGGTTATTTCCTGCAGCCGGTCTTTTTACTTCTTATACAACCATGCAGGCCCCAGGCTTCAACTGCTCCTTTCCTTCCCTTTCTCTTTTCCCTTAGATAACAGCCCATTCTAGCATTCCCTCCCAGTTCACTGCAATAAAATCTCAACCACTCATCTGTCACCCTTTATGAGTAGCGCCATGGCAACGACCCTCTCAGCTTAGAGCATGGAACCAGGAAAAGGAACCTCATACCCTTTAGTCACCTCTTCTCCCTACACCTTTTAGCTTGTTTCCATGATCAGGGATTCTTCTTCCTCTGTGGGGAGAAAACATACATCTGCCTCCCGATCAACTGGACAGAAACCTGTACTCTCGTCTCTCCTCCAATGTAGATGTAGCCCCCAATAATCAGTCTTTACCTGCCCCCATAACCCATCATATCTGACACAAAAGAGGAGTCCAGATAATAACCTCATAACCCTGGGCATCACAGCAGGGGTTGGAACTGCCATAGGGAGCTTAACCACTGCTCTATCTACTTTGAAACACTGAATCAGGACCTACAAGAAAGCTGTGGATGCCCAGCAAGGGGGAAAACAAGAACCTCACTCCCAGGGTAACTTATCCTCCCCTTTCATATCACTAGTCAGGCAACTTAGACCCCTGATCTTTTCCTCCCTAAAGACAACATCTAGGTCTCAGTTGTATTTCAGCTCCAGGCCCAGAAAAGCAGCAAAACCAGACAAGTGATGCTGTGGCAGCCTCAGGACCAGCTTTTACCTCCCAAGTCACTCAACAGGACCGTTTTCGAGCCTTCACCAACCAGTGTCTTGGGGAAATCATGCCGCTGTGACCCCTCGTCCAGCTGACTACTATCAAAGTTAATCCCCCTGTGATCTAGACGTCCCCTCTTAGCAGGAAGTAAGTAAAGAAGACATAACCTTCATCCCTATTCCATAAAACAAAAAGGCTGGAATATTAGGTCTGATCAAATAATTGAATCAATACTCCCTCCCCTGGGAACTGACCTTTAGGCCATTTCACTATGGACATTCCCTTTTGCTGAGACCACACTTTACTTGCTGAGACCACATTCCATTATCTCTCCCCTCCGGACCTGCACAGAGAATTCTCCACCCAGAAAAAGCCACCCAAAGTCCTTTAAAAACTGCTGACTCCCGTCACTGGCAGCTGGAGCCATCCAGGCTCAGCCACCTGGTGTGCGGATGATTGAATAAATTCGTAATCCCTCACCATTATGGCCTCGTGCGTTCCTCCTTCAGTAACCTAACAGTTAGCATTCCCATTCATTCAGTTCAGTTTTAGAGCCTGCTTTTTTCTAATTGAGTTCACACAAAAAATAATTTAGAGGTATCAAAATGATACTATTGTAATTAACTAGTTATTAATAACAGGAAAGGGGCAAGGGAAAGGCAAGATAGTATAGGCATTCATTTAGGCAGCTTCACCAGGAAGCTGCAACTTTACACTTCCCAGGGGTCCAACAAAGGGAAGATAGAAACATGCCCAATAAAATTGGGAAGTCTAGGGAAGGTGCTTTCTGTTAACCACACCCAGAAACAAAGGTCATTGGCCAGAATGGGCATGGCCACTGCAAGTGTACAGACATTTGGGATACTTAATTCCCTGAACAAAGAAGCTTGTTCTCTTGGGCTCTTTTGGTTCCTCTTGGCACACTTAGCTCATGGCTCACACTTGGCTTCCTGGCATGTGCCCACATGTGTTGGAAGCTACCCATTGTCTTCACTATCAGAAAAGTGTAAACAAGGAATGCAGAAGGCTTGTGAACCTTGAGCTCTGGCAAGGGCCAAAGCTATGCACTGATTGTTTAGTTGAGACAATGGTGGCTCAAGCAATTTCCTGACCAAATAGTCTCAAAGTAAATCTTTACTAATATTTACTGACCCTTAAGATAGTCTGTCTTTGCCCTAACTGGTTTGGCTCAGTGGATAGAGCGTTGGCCTGCAGACTGAAGGGTCCCAGGTTCGATGCCGGTCAAGGGCATGTACCTTGGTTGCGGGCACATCCCCAGTAGGGGGCGTGCAGGAAGTAGCTGATCAATGTTTCTAACTCTCTATCCCTCTCCCTTCCTCTCTGTAAAAAAATAAAAAAATAAAAAAATAAAAAATAAAGAAAAATCAATAAAATGTATTTAAAAAAAAAAAAAAAAAAAAAGATAGTCTGTCTGTTACCAGAACTGCCTGCCTGACTAAGGGCAATATGTGTATCCAAAATTGAATAAAAGCCCAGCAGAGCCTGGGCACCAGTGAAGTTCTTCCTCTTGCATTGGACTCTCTGCCTGGCCCCCCATTATTTCCAAATTATTATTTCTTGTCTTGTCTCGTCATTTGCCTGTGGCCCTTCTCCAGATCCTGAACCCTAAGCCATATGGGATGGAGAGCTGTCAGGAGGAGAACTGTCCTGATAAGGCTCCAGCAATGTGGACCTCACACGCAATGGACTAATGAACTGCAGCTAGCCTCATGCTCAACTGGATCTGGCCCTAACGTGGGAAAAAACTCTGGACACTGGCTCTGATTTTAGCTCCATTGAAACCCCAGCTACACGTCCATGACTAGATTAAGGGAAATTGAATTTTAGAAACCCAGGGGTGTAATTCCATGGAACTAAAGCTTTCTGCCATGTTTCATCGTCCTGTGGGGGCCTCTGGTAATGCTTATTCCAGTGGTACCCCAAGAACTCCATTTCCAACCAAAACAAAAAGAGCCCCATTTCAGCCACCATAAGCTGATGTCACTTTTTATTAAATCTTACATTTCTGTTGTTACTCCCATGCTGAGGATCCACATGATTTGTACATAAAACTCACGAGTACTAAAGGGAGGCTGACTGTTGTGGGGCTTTTTGGCCTTGGCTGCACAATTTTCCATGTTAATTTTAATTTTTCATTTGAGCCAATTTTAAAAAAGCAATTAAAAGCAGCCATATAAGAACAGCTCAAATAAAGTCAGGAACTTCTACCTAAGGGTAGGTTTGGGATTCCCAGAAAAAGATTCACCCAAGTTCACCTAATGCAAAGTGGGGGGTCGGGGAGCACTGGGTCCTGCGTACCTAGCACTGGGTCCGGTTCCACGGGGTGGTCTCAGTGTGAGAATAAACACGTAATTTTTTCTGTCAAAGAACAGTTTAGGCAGCCTCCATGTTGGCTGCATGATTTGCAGCTCCCTGGGGGCTGCCATCCTGAAATGGCAAAGGCCAATCCCTACCTTTGAATTAGCCAATTGTGAAAGACTGCGCCTGAGCTCCAATCAAGAGTGAGGGACCGGTCACATGCGTCAGGGTTAAAAAGTCAAACAGACAGCCTGCTTGGTGTGCACGTGCTTCCAGACCATGTGCGTGCACCCTCTGGCAGGAGGAAAGATATTGCCTGCTGCCTGGCTCCCAAGTAGGCTTTGTGTTCTACCAGGACCCCTGGATTTGGGGGCTCACCTTATTTCTTATAATTTTGGGACTCATCTGGGATACTTTTTGTCATCACGGGGAAATTGGACCCCTCTCCTGAGTAGGTGCGCCCCATTGCCAAGTTGTGGTGGCCTTCGTGAGGAGGGACAGCCATTACCTCTGGGATCAAGAGTTAGCTAGCAACGCAGGAAGGGCCCAAGCAAGACCCGTAGCAATCAGGTGACCTCATGCATGAGCCAAGGTGGGAAATGGACTGAATACTACTTTGGTGATTGAGTATCCTTGGATGTCGGGCATATGTGACTGGGATGTGTCTTGGACATAAAGCGAGTGCAGAGTTCTGATCTGTGGTTCCATTCTCTTGCGAGGGAAGTGGCTGGAGAGAGATGAAGCAGATCTCAGGGAGTACAAGAAACCTTCAACATGGGGGGTTGTGTACATAGTCACAAAGGACCTGCCGAGGATGGGAAACAGAAATTCTAGGCCTAGGAAATACATTCTCCTGAAATAGTCCATTGGGAGAATGCTGAGATTCTGGGGAGGAGCAGTTCCCAAACCAGGGACAGAAGACATTGCTCTGCTTTAGTGGTTCTTAATGCAGGTCATTCTGTGATGTAAACTTTTAGTGTGTTGTGCGCATCTGTATAAGAGTTTTTCTGTTGATGCTGTATGTCTCTTTGTTGTTTGTTTAATTTGTTTAAAGATGGGGCAAGTCCCACTTTGGAGAAACCCAGTTATGTGTGGTGAGGCTGAACACATGACAGAGACTGTAGGAAAGTCCCAGCAACTGCCAAGAATTTTTAATCCTGGGGACTCTTCCTGCTCTCCCTCTCAGGGTGTTAGCCACCAGAAACTCTTAGCTAGTGAGATTTCTGTCTGTATGTCTGTAATGTAATGTTGGCTTTCTATCTTTTAGGGACTTTAGTTTGCTCTTCCCTGGTTTATGGATATGGGGAAGTAAGCTATGCTGGCTGGGTTGGGCAACAAGGTTAATGCTTCCATGACAATGGGCAGTTCTTGAATGAGATGGACCACATTCCAAGGGTGACTCCCAGGTCCTGGTGCATACGACGCCCAGCCAGGTTGGTATGTCCTTTCTTTGAAGAGAAAGGGCAATCATGGTTAACAGCATAATTAATATTTCCCATAACCATAACTAGTCCCCGATGTTCTGTTTTTCCTCATTACCCTGGGAGGAACAGATCTGTAGAAGTACCCTCTAGCAGTGAAGTGAGGCACTCCTGTTTTTATAAAGAAAAATAAAATAGTACTTTCACATTGAGTTATCCCTCTTACAAAATTGGTCAAGAAAATGCTTTAGGTAATAATTGGCTTTAAAATCCCAAAGTTGTTAAGATGTAATAAATAAATGTAACCAAAATGAAGGATTTATGATAAAGCTTTTCAGTAATAATTCTAAATATCCTTTATAATAAAAGGCTAATATGCAAATTGACTGAACAGCAGAAGGACCAGTCGCTATGTTGCACACTGACCACCAGGGGGCAGATGCTCAATGCAGGAACTTCCTCCTGGTGGTCAGTGTGCTCCGCTTAGCCAGATGCCGGGGCTCACAGCTGGCGAGCACAGCAGTGGTGCTGGGAGCACTAAGGATGTCCGACTGAGGCTTAAGCCGGCAGTTGGACATCCCTCAAGGGCTCCCAGACTGGGATAGGGCACAGGCCATGCTGAGGGGCCCCCCTGAGTGCACGAATTTCATGCACTGGACCTCTAGTATAATTAATAAAAGTCCAGTCACTCAAGAGGAGATTGACTATGCTCTCTGTTGGAGGAAGGGGCCAAGTTGTCCTTCTCCCTGTAAAAGTAGAGAAGCCTAAAAGAGAACAAGGGCAGACAGAGAAATTAGATCCCTTGTCCTGCCTTCCCCTCCCTATGTGACCAGGGGACAATTTGAAGGAACAACCAAGATGGTGATTTGCAATCCCATCCTCCCCATCCGGAGGAGAGCTGTCCTGATAAGGCTCCCGGCCCTGAGGCCTCTGCACCACCAGAAACCAGCTTTTCTAGGTTGCAAAAGGAGTTGGAGCAGTGTAAAAAAAAAAAGTTAAAACCTCTGATGGAAGACCCATGTGGCTTAGCTGACCAGCTAGACTCATTTTGGGGCCCACAATGTATACATAGATCTGAGTTAATGTCTATCTTGGGAATACTATTCTCAGGAAAAGAGGGGGAGCATATGGGTCATAGAGAAAAAGGAAGGGACCTCTCACTGAGCCTTTAGATCCCAAAGCCACATTCTCGCCTCCTTTTCAAAGAACAGTTTCTTTAGTTAACAGTCTGGCTACTATCAGAGGCTGAACTCATTCTCACCCAAACCTTAGCATGTTATCTCTAAGGAAAAATGTGGCAGTTTTGAATCCAAGCAGCTAGAGGCCTGGGAACAGGCTGCGGGGCCTGCTCCCTCCTCCCCCTGCCTTTTCTCCAGCCTCATGTGACTATACATAGTTTTCCAAGGTCTTTGATAACTTAAAGGCTTTGGAGCATTGCTGGGTTAAATGATAAACATCTAAATATTTTGAAATAACAGGATACTGAAACATTAATTAATTTGAGTTTGCCTCTTAGGGAAAATATAGGAGATGGATTTTAATCTATTAATGAATGTCTTATATTTTATTTGAAATATCTCTTAAAATGTGAATGTATTGTTAATCTGAGGAATATTAATTACTTACACGCCACCTAAAAATTAAGGTTTCTAAGGGTTAAGAATTCTAAAATTATGGTTTTCATATAATAGAGAAAGCATGAGGCATGAAAACGCATTTTGAAAGAGAAAGAAAGTGGTTTCTAAAGTTGGTTATTTCTGAAAGTTGTAAGGTTTCTAAAGAAAGATTTGTGAAAGTTATAGAATGTTTGTAAAAAAAAAAATGTTGAAAAGAAGTTGAATAGCTCTGACCGGTTTGGCTCAGTGGATAGAGCGTCGGCCTGCGGACTCAAGGGTCCCGGGTTCGATTCCGGTCAAGGGCATGTACCTTGGTTGCAGGCACATCCCCAGTGGGGAGTGTGCAGGAGGCAGCTGATCAATGTTTCTCTCTCATCGATGTTTCTAACTCTCTATCCCTCTCCCTTCCTCTCTGTAAAAAATCAATAATATATATATATATATATATATATATATATATATATATATATGAAAGAAGTTGAATAAATGACACAGGCCAGTAAGCCAGGATAAGTAGAATAGGGGAATTGAAATAGTTAAACAGCAATTTGGAGCCAGCTAGTAAATCCTATCTTCCCTAAACCAACAACACTGCAGAGTAAATGTTTTATTTGCATTTTACCTCCCTAAACAGACAGAAAATAGCTTATATTAATGTTCTCAGGGAGACTGATAGCAAAAATCCAATTAGTGTCATTTGCTGACTGCACCCAAGGACAAAGTTAGAAAATAAACCTTATTTTGGTTAGTCAGTTTCTGAAGCAAAAGTTCTATAAATTATTATATATTATCTTAATCAGGTATTAAAAAAAGTAATCTTAGTTGTGGGAACTCAAGTTTTACTAGCTTGTTTGTGTTTAATACCCTCTTGTCACTTTGAATGCTATATAATCTTTTGGTAGAATGGGTTTGACAACCTTCCTAGGGTTTAAATTTTAAGAAATTTTTTTTTTGTGTGTGTGTGTTTTTTGGACCTACAGTTGGCTGTAGGTGATGCCAATAGGCTCTGGAATGCCTCAAGATCTTCCTACAATGGAAACTAGGGTCCAAGTTCTTAAGAACTATGTACTGGGTATCTCTTCTACTTTATTTTTAAAAAATATGTTTTATTGATATTTTACAGAGAGGAAGGGAGAGGGATAGAGAGCTAGAAACATCGATGAGAGAGAAACATCGATCAGCTGCCTCCAGCACACCTCCCACTGGGGATGTGCCCACAACCAAGGTACATGCCCTTGACCGGAATCGAACCCGGGACCCTTCAGTCTGCAGGCCGACACTCTATCCACTGAGCCAAACTGGTTTCGGCAGTATCTCTTCTACTTTAATCTCTCTCAGGTTAGAAGTCTTCCTGACCCAAGGCCCTCTTGAGTTTCCAGTTCATCGTCATCGACCGGAAGACTACGTTTGTTCTAATCAAGACTTGGAAGGGAAGGAAGTGGGAACCCTCCTGGAAAGAACCCTACCTGTCTTGTTTACCACAGAGACTGCTGTTTGGACTGCAGAGCGAGGTTGGACCCATCACACATGGGTTAAGGGCGGACACACCTCAACTTGAACAGCCATATCAGGACATATCCCCTTGAAACTGACACTAAAAACTGTGAACTGTCTTAACCATCATGTACTAGGCTCTATTTGCTTAAGGAAGCTGGCAAATTGCAGGGGCTTACAATGTGGGCTAGAGAAATGTGTACAATCTGGATCATGCTTACCCAGGTAAGTTATTGATTACAGATAACTTGAATGACTTTGATATTTCAGCCTTTAGGTCAAAAGATTGGAGAGGACTAGATTTAGGAGTAGATGTCACAGGACAAGATCCCCTAGGCCACTGCCACCACCATGCAAATAGAAGTAGCATATAAGGGAATGAATGCCTGGGTGGAATGGATTAAATATTCTGTACACACCTGAATAAAAGCGACTGTTAACGCTTGTGCGGCAGTAAGGCTAGAGGCCCAAGTGGTCCCATTCCCATTCAGATGGACCTCAGACAGTAACAGGATGAAATATGTGCTTGCTTTGTACCAGGAGGAAACTGCCTGGGGAAACACTTCCTGTAAGACTCTCACCCTGTTGTTCCCATCCAACAGAAGTAAAGAGTAGGACCTCCCCAAAATGATCCGGCCCCCAACCTCCGACGTAAACTATGCCTCCTGCCTCTCAAGGAGGGGAACAGTCTCGGAGTTTATGAGGAATGTATCCAGATGCGTAAATGGCCGAGTATCCTCAGAAGCCCATCGTGCTGCACTGTCGGTACCCCATGCTGATGTCTGGTGGTGTCATGGCGGACCCTGGCTTGTGGCCTTGCCCAACGAATGGAGTGGAAATTGTGCTCTGATACAATCCATTTCACGTTGGCACATCGTAAACGTTTTTCAATGGACAGACTACGAAGAGGAGAGAGAGTCTGGGGGCTCCTTTGATCCACATATACACACAGATCCAATTGGGGTTCCAGGAGGGGTGCCAAGGAGTTTAAGGCTAGAAATCAGATTGCCGCAGGATTTGAGTCTGTCCTGTGCTGGTGGCCACTGTGAACAAGAATGTGGTGGATTAGTTATAGTTACTGTAACCAGCAAAGGCTCATTAACTACACTCGAGACGCAGCTAAAGGGATAGTGAAAAGCTAGATGCCACCAGCAGGGTGACGGGGGAATAGGTTGGCCTTGGATACAATTCTGGCAGAAAAAAGAGGAACATGTGTAATGTTGGGGGCCATTGCTTCACATTCATCCCTGACAACACAGCACATGGACCGTCACTAAGACTCAGGCATCGGCAGCTTTAGGGTGGAGTGAGCTGGAGCCTGGGATCGAGGGTCCTTTCTTTGATGCACTAGAGTGATGGTGTCTACTTCACCCCTTTGATTAGGAGCTACAGTGATGGGGTATCACATCATCCCATGTATGGGGGGGTCTTATCCAAGGGCTAATTGAAACCACATTGACCAAACAGCAAGTTAGTGTTCTCCTAGACCAGTGGTCGGCAAACTGCGGCTCGCGAGCCACATGCAGCTCTTTGGCCCCTTGAGTGTGGCTCTTCCACAAAATACCAAGTGCGGGCGCGCACGTACAGTGCGATTGAAACTTCGTGGCCCATGTGCAAAAGTCGGTTTTCGGCTCTCAAAAGAAATTTCAATCGTTGTACTGTTGATATTTGGCTCTGTTGACTAATGAGTTTGCCGACCACTGTCCTAGACACTGCAGAGCATGAAAGTCAATGAGTGTCAGCTGAGTTTGAAGAAAAGAGTTTAAATAAAGAAAAGGGGGGAATCGTGAGAATAAACTAGTCATCTTTTCTGTCAAAGAACAGTTTAGACAGCCGCCATTTTGGACTGCGTGACTTGGCAGCCGCCATGTTGGCCCCATGACCTGCAGCTCCCTGGGGGCCGCCATCTTGAAACGGCATAGGCCAACCCCTCCCTTTGAATCAGCCAATTGTGAAAGACTGTGAGCCTGAGCTCCAATCAAGAGCAAGGGACAGATCACATGCATCAGGATTAAAAAGCCGAGGGACCGCCTGCTCCGTGTGCGCATGCTCCCAGGCCATGTGTTGGCGTGCTCTCAGGTGGTGTGTGTGCCTGCAAGAGGAAAGCCGTGTGCCTGCAGGAGGAAAGCCGTGTGCCTGCTGCCTGGCTCCCGAGTGCACTTTGTGTTCCACCAGGACCCTGGACTGGGGCTTGCCTGATTTCTTACACTGGGTGGGCATCTGCAGAACCCTGCCCTTCTATACCAAGTAAACGCTGATGTAAGAATTCCAAACCTATCGAGAATTTTCACAAAAATTTATTTGAGCCAAACAAAGAATATACCCGGAAGCAAGATCTCAACAGACTGAGATAAATGCTTCTGAGAATGACAGTTTGCAGTTTCTCTTATGCATTTAAGTTGAAGGAGGGAAGGTAAGAAAACTCAAATGAAGGTGGGAGAAGGCAGGAGAGGCATCAGCCTACCTCTTTAAGGAGGAGCCTGAAAAGGGGCATTACAAAGGTGTGTTAACCGGGATGCAGAAAAACAATGGCAGGGCTTGCTTAAGAAAAAGATAACCTTTCACTAAAGGAGTGATAGGCCTGCGTGTGACCACCCACCGTGACCGGCGTTTATGAATCTATGAGCAGGCCGCCCTGTGAGGTTACTTTCCATAGAACCCCTTCATCTAATGCGGTTCTATGAGATGTGAGCATTAGGAGAATCTGAGTGAAGGGTGGTATATTGGCAACATTTTTTGTAAGTCTAAATTTTAAAAATAAAAATTTTGCTGGTAGTGTCAGGAGGAGACAGTCTACAGGATGGTAAATAATTTTCAATTCAAAATTTTTTTAAATTTTTTATTGACTTCAGAGAGAGGAAGGGAGAGGGAGAGAGGGATAGAAACATCAATGATGAAAGAGAATCATTGATCAACTGCATCCTGCATGCCCCCTACTGGGGATGGAGCCCAAAACCCTGGCATGTGCCCTGACCAGAACTGAGCCGTGATCCTGGTTCTTGGTCTATGCTCAACCACTGAGCCACACCAGCCAGGCTCAATTCAAATCTTCACGTGATCAATTGGCAAAATGCTGAGAATGTGGAGGCTTCATCCACTTCCCGGGAGAAGTGCAGAGGCTGGTGGGAGAGTCTGCGGGGAGTGGGGGATGGGGAACGCAGAGTGCATGAACTTGGTGGAGGTATAGGACTGTTACATTTGCTTCTGACACCTATTTGCAAGTTTGAAATGTTTTTAAATACAAAATTTTAAGTACTATATATGCCACAAAATTCAAACAGTACTCAAGTACAGTGAAAACAAAATCCTCTTTCCTTCCCCAGTCCTCCCCTCCCCCTCAGGTTGTCACAGTTACCAAGACTCAGTGCACAGCAGGTATAGACAGACATGTGTGAGTGTGTATTGCTCCTGGAGGCTGGGGGCTCTGTCTCAGTGGAAATCAGGTGAGTCATGGAGACTGAGAGGCAGGAAGCTTCTTGCCAACACACCCAGGGGCCCTTTCCTGCCGTACTGTGACTGAAAAAGAGAAAAGACCGATGTCTGGATCCCAGCAAACACAGTTTTCATACCACAGGTTGCAACCTATTAGTAGGTCATAAAATAAATTGGTGTTTCATGATCATCATTTGAAAAAAAAAGAGCCCTGGCCAGCATTGTCCAGTGGTTAGAGTGTTGGCTGCACACACAAAAGGGTGGCGGGTTCAATTCTCAATCAAGGGCACACACCTGGGTTTCGGGTTTGTTCTCCATCCCTGGGTCGGGCTAGTGCGGGAGTGTCTCTCTCACATGGATGTTTCACTCTCTATCCCCCTTCCACTCTCTCTGAAAAAGCAACGGGGAAAAATATCCTCAGGTGAGGTTTAACAAAAAAAGAAAGAAAGAATGGGAATAGACAATGGCAAGAGTACAATCACCAGCAATAGGGGTAGTTTTGTGAAGTCAATAAAAGTATTTTTTACAAAGCTTTGAGATGTAAACTGTATTTCTTACTGAGGGTTAAGTTTTGTTTTTTTTTTTAAATGGTTTGAAAAATACTGAGTCGACCTGGCTGGTGTGGCTCACTTGGTTGGAGTGTCGTCCCATACCCCAAAGGGTGACGGGTTTGATTCCTATCAGGGCACATTGGGGGTTCAATCCTGATCGGGTTAGGTAAGGGAGACAGCCAATTGATGTTTCTCTCTCTAAAATCAGTGAAAACGTATCCTCAGGTGAGGATTAAAATAAATAAACCCATGAATATTTTTTTTAAAAAAGAATACTGAGTCAAGCCACAACTGTCATAAAGCCCGGATGCCAAGACAGTTTGTCCTAGGCTGCAGGTGACGGGGCATGATTGTCCCTGGGAGCCACCTGGCAATATGTGAACTTTGTGTGAGGATTTGCTGGGGACCCCTTCACACCACATAGGGTAGGGCTCCCAGAGATGGTGTAGGACAAAACTGGATCCCTACATTGCAGCCGGGGCCACTGCCCCAGAGCCCAGCCCACAAGGTCACCCCCCATAGGGCAGCTTCAGGGAGCTGACAAACCCTAGGAAGCTTAGCAGGGCTGGAATGGCTTCCCAGGGTGGAAGTTCCCTCAGGCCACAGGCCACCCCAGCCCAGGTTGTACTATCCACAGGCAGAATTGCCTCCTGAACAGCTGGGGCCTGAGCACCATTGGACTGCAGCAGGGGCCACGCAGTCTCTCACCTGCTCAGCTCTGCACTGTCCTGCGAGGCAACCATCAGTGTGGGCTCGCTTCCCAAGTGAGCACTGACTTCCAATAAACCTTTCTGTGAACACTGAATTTACACACACACACACACACACACGATTGATTTCAGACAGGAAGGGAGAGGGAGAGAGAGAGAGACATCAATGAGAGAGAATCATTGATCAGCTGCCTCCTGCACACCCCACACTGGGGATCAAGCCTGCAACCCAGACATCTGTCCTGGCCAGGAATCAAACCGTGACCTCCTGGTTCATAGGTGACACTTAACCACTGAGCCACGCCGGCTGGGCTGAAATTGGAATTTTATACTTTTCACTTGTTACAAAATATTCATCTTTTGGTACTTTTCAACAATTATTAGATCGCCAGAGCAAGGACGGTGGGCCAGGCAAGGAAACTGCCCAGGGCAGGAAGCCCTGGGTGCCTAGCCAGGGGCAAAATGGGAAACAAGAAACTTGTCCCCAGGGTAAACTGTCCTCCCTGGCACATCACTGGTCCTGTGTTTTGGACCCTGGATCTTTCATCGCTGTCCAGGTGGTGTAGACCCCTGACCTTTCCTCCCTAGAGATAACACGTAGGCCTCAGCCTGTTTCAGCTCAGACCCAGAAAAGCAGCACAACCAGACAAGTGGTGCCATGGTTGCCTCAGGGCCAGCTGCACTGACCCTGCCTTGGCTCCAACCTCTGGAAGCTGATGGAAATCCTATGAAGACCCTCCCCTGGGACTTCCCCTAACATTCCCACCTTCAAGAGAGATAAAAACATTCAGGACAAAAGACCACACTGAAAAACAAAACAAAAAACCCCACTCAGGACAAAGGACCTGGTGGGAGCTCTCCCTCCAAGGAGCACGGCCTTGCCATTCCCCCACAAGCTCGTACCTCCAACCTCTAAGGGACCCCAGAGGCTTGTAACCAGGGAAGCAATGGGCAATGGCAGCTCATCCCAGGCTCACCCCTGAACCTGCCTCCCAGGCCCCTATTCTCTGTGCTGCCCTTTCCATTTCCACCCCTTTCCTGAAATAAATTCAATTTTCTCTGTATCTTCCCCTTAATTTTGCTGTGAACCTAAAACTGCTCTATAAAAGTAAACTTTTATTTTTTGAAAGATATATATATAGTACATGTAAGGCTTTTTAAAAGGAGACTGTAAATATAGTAGCACTAATTAAACAGATATTGCCAGTATTTTTAAAAAAATCAATGACATTTTAATCCTATGATACAGAGCATATTTTTACCTCTTTTTGTTTCCTTGCCTGCAAGCCTTTAAGAAACCCTTTCTTTTTCTTCCTTCCTTCCTTCCTTCCTTCCTTCCTTCCTTCCTTCCTTCCTTCCTTTCTTTCTTTCTTTCTTTCTTCTTTCCTTCCTTCCTTCCTTCCTTCCTTCCTTCCTTCCTTCCTTCCTTCCTTCCTTCCTCCCCCTCTTTCTTTCTTTCTTTTTTTTTCCTGTTAATCCTCACCTGAGGATGTTTTTCCTTTGATTTTTTTAGGGAGAGTGGAAGAGAGAAAGAGAGAAATATCGATGTGAAAGAAACACATCAATTGGTTGCCTCCTGCACGAGACCCGACCAGGGCCCTGGCCAGGGAGGATCCTGCAACCAAGGTATGTGCCCTTTACCAGAATCAAACCCAGGACCTTTGATTCACAGGCCGACACTCTATCCACTGAGCCACACTGGCTAGGGCTAAGAAATCTTTTTAAAATGCAGTGTTCCAACTAATGGTGGTCACATGTGAAATTCTTCAACTTGCAGCCCTGCTCTTATTGAGCCCACATACACTGATTTCTGCTGTCAGTCCTATGTGATGGCATCAGGCTAACAATCCTCTCAGCAACAGCATTTGGGCATGGAATCCTTAGGATCTCGCGGGCAAGAGCAGGCTTTTAGGCTTGTAGCTGCAGGCTGGATTTGGTAGACCAGCGCTTTGCCAGTCAGCAGCTTTGCATCTATAAATTCATCATGGAGGGTATCCATGTCTAAAGCGTCCATTCTTCCTACTTAACCATTTTGAAGTCACTGAGGTAGAAAAAGTGAGCCGTAGAAGAAATGGGCTCAGGAAACAAGATACAGAGGCAAAAGAAAGGCCTTTGGAGCTTAATAGAGAAACAAATATGCGCCTTAGAGACAAACAGGGAGGAAAGGTTTTTGCATGCTCCGGAAAAAGAGAGAGCAAGTGAGGGGTCCCTGACTTAGGGTCTCAGGGGAGGATCTCAATAGAATAGTCATCAACTTTCAAGGTGTGCCTCAGGGTCACGGTCTCCATTGATTGGCTGGAACCAGGCAGGGGCTCATCAGTCGTCACAGCTGGTCCTGATGTCAGCCAAGGCGTCGCTCCACCTAATTTTGCTGCTTCTCTGGGCCTGGAGCTGAAACAAGCTGAGGCCTAGATGTCACCTCCAGGGGTGGATGCTGAAGGGAGTGGTGTGCAAGGGCTTGCATCTGGGGCCCTGGTGACCCACTGTACCTGGCCTATCGTTCCTACTCTGCTCATGCCGATCCACTGATCTGCTACAGAATTATGATGTTGTACCTCTAAAATGAATACAATGTTATGTCAACTCTATCTCAGTAGAACCGAAAAAAGAAATACCTCAATGTAAAAAAACCAAATGTATTTCTGTATATTAGTGATACCATTGTAATGACCTCGTTATTCATAATAGGAGAGGAGCAAAGGGAGGCCAGACATGCTAGGCGTGTCATCTGGGCAGTTTCACCAGGAAGCTGCATTTCACACTCTCTGGGGAACCACCAGCCCGTCCCCTGCAGATCCCCGGGGGAAGGGGTCCAACAAAGGCGAGGTGGACACATGCCCAGTGAAGTCGAGGTGACTATTACACCTGGGAACAGAGATCATTGGCCGGGATGGGTGTGGCCACTGCAAGCCCAAGAAAATGTGGGAATACTTAATCCCCTAAAAAAGGGAGTTTGCTCTCTTGTTGCTCTTGGCTCTCTTGCCTTCGCTCATATAGTCCATGGGCATGTGGATCCCACACACAGTGGACGAATGGATTACAACTGGGAAAACACAGGTCAAGCTACCCTGATGCTGGACTGGACTCAGCTCCAATATGGAATGGGAACTCTGGACACTGGCTCTCGTTCTAGCTCTACTGAAGCCCCAGCTGCCCATCTTCCTTGGCGGGACTGAGGGAGATGAAACCTTGGGAACCCAGGGGTGTAATTCCACAGAAATAAAGCTCTCTACCATACCTCACCCTCCCATGCGAGGCTCAGACAATTCCTTTTCTCGGGACATCACAAGAACTCCACCCCCACTAGCAACAGGTGGGAACAAGGGCCTCTTCCCATCAATAACACTAGCAACAAACAATTGTGTGGAGAGCAGCTACAGCATTCGGATAGGATCAAGCCTCGGACTGACTTGTGGCAAAGCCACATACAAGTCCCAGCTTGGAGAGCAAAGCCCTCCCAGCACAATTATAGCCAAAAGGCTATGGTTCTAAGCTTGATGTTATAGTCTGACCCTGCAGTCCTAGGTAGCTAAGAGATGTGGGATGTGGGGGTGCAGCAAGTGCTGCCTAAACAAAGCTTAATAGAGAGCAGAGAATGGCTACAATAGGAAAGAAGCAGATTTGAAAATTGCAAGAACATTGTAAACATGGCCCTTGTTTTGCTTTGTGTGATCTGACTATAAAATAAAGCTTCAGCTTACAGGCTGTGTCACTGTTTCCTCATCCAGGCACAGGGATCCACCTGGTCCCAACTGTATTCTCTTGGCTGTCTTCTTTAATCCTTCACCGCCCCTCCTCAGGTTCACCCCTGGCTGTGCTGGACGTGGTTCACAATTGTAAATTGAAATCTTTAAAGTGCCATTTACAGTAGTATTTTAAAAACATGAAATAAGTAGGCACAAGTTTAACAAAATAGTTCAAGACCTGTATACTGAAAATAGCAAACATTGGTGAGAGAAATTAGCAAAGACCTAAATAAATGGAGAGAAATTCTATGGATCAGAAGACTCAATATTAAGATGCCTCTTCTCCCCAAATTGTCCTGTAGTGTCAGCTCAATCCCCAAAAAACTCTCAGAAAGGATTTTTTGGTATAAACTGACAAGCTGATTCTAAAATGTGTATAGAATGCAAAGGACCTAAATTAGCCAAAATAATTTTGCAAATGAACAAAGTTGGAGGAATTATACTACCTGATTTCACAATTTACTAGTCTCATAACAGCAATTAAGTGATTAAGACAGTATGATATAGGCATAAAGATGAACAGATAGATCAATAGAACAAAACAGAGTATAGAAATGAGCAAGTACATACAGAGTCTATTGATTTTGACAAAGTACCAAGGTAATTCAATGAGGGAAGAGATAGTGTTTTCAACAAATGGTGCTGGAACAATTAGTTATCTATGTTGGAAAAAAATGTGAATTAATCCCTGCCTCATACCACATATAAAAATTAATAAATTTAGCCTGGCCCACATGGTTCAGTAGTTGAGCATCAATCTATGAACCAGAAGGTTGCAGTTCAGTTCCTGGTCAGAGCACATGCCCGGTTGTGGGGCATTCAGGAGGCAGCTGATCAATGATACTCTTTCATCATTGATGTTTCTCTCTCTCTCTCTCTCTCCCTCCCTCCCTCCCTCATCCTCCCTTCCTCTCTGAAATCAATAAAAATGTATTTTTAAAAAATAATAAATTCAAAATGGGTTAGAGATCTAACTGTCAAAGCTAAAACCATAAATATTCTAGAAGAAAACATAGCGGAACCTTTGTGACCATGGGCACTGAAGCATGAATCATAAGACATATGATAATTGGATTTCATAAAAATCAAAAGCATTTGCTCAACAAAATTTTTGCAAATACTTATGAAACAAAGGACTTGTTGCCAGAATATATAAAAACTCACACAACTCAATAACAAAAAGGCCAAAGGGTTAAATAGACACATCACCAAAGAAGATATTGTCCTGGCTGGGTAGCTTAGTTGGTTAGAGTGTCATCCTGATATGTCAAGGTTTCAGGCACAGACAAGAATCAACCAATGAAGGCTTAAATAAGTGAACAACAAAGAGATGCCTCTCTCCCTCTCTCTCTCCCCTTTCCTCTTTCTCTAAAATCAATAAATCCTATATAATAAAGAGCTAATATGCTAATTAGACCGAACAGCAGAATGATCATCCGGTCAACCTTCCAGACGAAGCCAGGGCTGTGAGGGTCAAGCCCCTTGCATGAATTTTGTGCATCAGTCCTCTAGTAAAAAATAAAACATTTTCATCATAGAAGTCAAAATTTTTTTTAAAAAGTAGATATCTGAAAGGCAAATAAGAACGTGAAAAGATACTTAACATCGTGAGTGATTAGGGAAATGAAAATTAAAACTACAGTGAGATACTACGATACACCTATTAGAAGAGCTAAAAATATTTAAAAACCAAACCCAAAACCACACCCAGTGATGGGAGCATGCACATCAATTGGAATGCTAGGTGGTACAGCCATCTAAGATAATAGTTCTTTTCTTTTCTTTATTTGTTTTTTTACAGAAGTAAACATGTACTTACCACATAAACCAGCAATTCCATTCTGAGGTATTTGTCCATGAGGAATGAAAACATATACCCACACCAGGACTTACATATAATATTAATAGCAGCTTTATTTAATAGTCAATTTGTGGTACATCCATATAATGGAAACCACTCAGCAACAGAAAACAAACTACTAATATACCCATCAACTATATGAATCTCAAAGCTTTATGCTGAGTGAAAGAAGCCAGTCTCAAAAGGCTATTTCCTGTAAAATTCCATTTATATGCCATTCTAGAAAAAGCAACAGCAATCAGATCAGTTGTTGCCAGGGTCTGGGGGTGGGGCCAGGGAGACTTTAAGAACTAGAAATGTCCTGTATCATGACTGTGGGTGGCAACACTAATCAGACACAAATACATATTTGTGATTTTATTATATGTATATTATACCTCAATAAACCTGATTTTTAAAAAAGAATCGATGTATCATTATGTCTTGACATTCATTCCCACTTCTTTTTTTTTTTTTAATCCTCACCAGAAAATACTTTCCCATTGATTTTTAGAGAGGGGGAGGAGAGAGGGAAAGATAGAGAGAAATATCGATGTGAGAGAAACACATTGATTGGTTGCCTCCCGCATGCACCCCGACCAGGGCCTGAGCCCAGCTGGTGAGGAGCCTGCAACTGAGGTACATGCCCTTGACAGGAATGGAACCTGGGACCCTTCAGTCTGCAGGGCAGTGCTCTATCAGCTGAGCCACACCAGCCAGGGCCATTCCCACTTCTTCTTCTTCTTTTTTTTTTTTTTTTAAATATATTTTATTGATTTGTTACAGAGAGGAAGGGAGAGGGATAGAGAGTTAGAAACATCAATGAGAGAGAACATTGATCAGCTGCCTCCTGCACACCCCCCACTAGGGATGTGCCCGCAACCAAGGTATATGCCCTTGACTGGAATCGAACCCGGGACCCTCGAGTCCGCAGGCCGACGCTCCATCCACTGAGCCAAACCGGTCAGGGCATTTCTTCTTTTTTTTTTTTTTTTTTTAATAAATCTTTATTGTTCAGATTATTATAGTTGTTCCCCTTTTTCCCCCCCATAGCTCCCCTCTACCTGGTTCTCACCCCACCCTCTGCCCTTACCACCCCCCCACTGTCCTCATCCATAGGTGTACGATTTTTGTCCAGTCTCTTCCCACACCCCCCACACCCCTTTCCCCCCAAGGATTGTCAGTCCACTCCCTTTCTATGCCCCTGATTCTATTATATTCACCAGTTTATTCTGTTCATCAGATTTTTTATTCACTTGATTTTTAGGTTCACTTGTTGATAGATATGTATTTGTTCATAATTTTTATCTTTACCTTTTTCTTCTTCTTCCTCTTCTTAAAGAATACCCTTCAGCATTTCATATAATACTGGTTTGGTGGTGATGAACTCCTTTAGCTTTTTCTTATCTGTGAAGCTCTTTATCTGACCTTCAATTCTAAATGATAGCTTTGCTGGGTAGAGTAATCTTGGTTGTAGGTTCTTGCTATTCATCACTTTGAATATTTCTTGCCACTCCGGTCTGGCCTGCATAGTTTCTGTTGAGAAATCAGCTGACAATTGTATGGGTACTCCCTTGTAGGTAACTATTTTTCTCTTGCTGCTTTTAAGATTCTCTCTTTGTCTTTTGCCCTTGGCATTTTCATTATGATGCGTCTTGGTGTGGTCCTCTTTGGATTCCTTTTGTTCAGGGTTCTCTGCGCTTCCTGGACTTGTAAGTCTATTTCTTTCACCAGGTGGGGGAAGTTTTCAGTCATTATTTCTTCAAATAGGTTTTTAGTATCTTGCTTTCTCTCTTCTTCTGGCACCCCCATAATTTGGATGTTGGTACGCTTGAAGTTGTCCCAGAGGCTCCTTACATTATCTTCATATTTTTGGATTATTTTTTCTTTTGGCTTTTCTGGTTGGGTGTTTTTTGCTTCTTTGTATTTCAAATCTTTGACTTGATTCTTGCGATCCTCTAGTCTGCTGTTGGATCTCTGTATATTATTCTTTATTTCAGTCAGTGTATGCTTAATTTCTAGTTGGTCCTTTTTCATATCCTCGAGGGTCTCACTAAATTTATCAGCCTTTTCTAGAAAATTTGTGAAAAACCTTATAACTGTGGTTTTGAACTCTATATCCAGTAGTTTGCTCTCCTCCATTTCTTTCATTTGTGACCTGTTTCTTTGTCTCCGCATTTTGGCTGCTTCCCTGTTTTGATAGAGTGGCTTTGTGTGCTAGGTGTCCTGTAGGGCCCAGTGGCTCAGCCTCCCCAGTTACCTGAGGTGGATACTCTTGGTGCACCCCTTTGTGGGCTGTGTGCACAGTCTTGTTGTAGTTAAGCCTTGATTGTTGTTGGTATCACTGGGAGGAATTGGCCTCCAGGCCAATTGGCTGTGAGGATCAGCTATTTCTACGATGGGAGAACTTCTGTGCTGGAGACACCCTTATGAGGCAAGACTTGCTTCAATGGGATTTTGGTGCTCACTGAGTCTGCCCCCTGAGTGTGTCCCTTATGGATCTGAGGAGTTGTAATCTGGATGGTCCTACTCTGACCACTGGGTACACTGGCTCTTGGATCTCTAAGGAGGTGCTAATTTAGCCTCTGCCTGAGGCCACCCAGCAGGAGCTACAGAGAGATCTGCAGATTCCTCTTCTTTGTTTGGGGTTTGGAGGTGCCCACATGAGGCCCAGCTGTGAAGCAATGCAAGCTGCTGTGGGACCTTGGGTCTTCTTTTGGATGTTCTGGGTCTCTCTGACTCAGCTGCAGTTTGTTAGGTAATTTTAGATTTCAAAGGACCAGGATATTCATATGCAAAAGCCTCCGTGCACAGCTTGGGTGGGGCGGGGTCTCAGGGCGGAGCAAACAGCAATGGCTGCCACTCGGCCCTGCCTTAAGAAGCCCCCGGGTCTCAGTGTCCCGCGGTAATCGCTGCAAGCACCTCTGAGAGAAAGCTGCCCTCGAGTTCTGACCGATGCCAGACAGTCCAGTTTCTCCCCGTATGAGTCTGGGTCCCCAGAGTCTCACCCAGAACTGGAGTTCAGAGCAGTCGGGAGCTTGTGTCTCCCTCCCGATTGAAAAAGACAGCCGCGTCCTCAGTTGCCAGCCCTCTTGGTGCACGCTTCTGTACCTCTGCACTTTACTCCCACACCTCCTCTGAGTCTCAGTGTGCTTTTCTCTTTCCTTCTAGTTGTAGAATTTCCACTCAGCCAGCCTTCCTGTGGTTCTGGATGATGTCCGTTTTGTCTTTTAGTTGTAGTTTTGAAGTGGTTGTGCGAGGCAGCAATTTCAGGTGTTTACCTATGTCGCCATCTTGGTTTCTCCCATTCCCACTTCTTAAGGGAGGAGCACCCTCCCCTCCCCCCACCTCTTTTGCCCTAAGGGCCTCCTGGTTTCTCTACTCCTACCGCACTGTGGGTGAGCCCTGAGCAGCATGGCTGCTCCCTGCATCACATGGATAACACACAGGGGAGGAGGACAGAGGGAGAGTGAGACAGGGCTGTGAGCTCTCCATACTAGCTCATCTCCAACCACTGGAGTACAGGCAGCTCAAGGTGAGTTCTGGCACCTGTGACCAGAGTTGGGCCAACACCAAGTGAGAACACTGGGTCCTGATCCCTGGACCCAATGCTCCGCACTGAGGCTGCTAAGCAGGCACAGGGGGCAGCGTCCCCTCCTCCCTCCCTTCCGGCCAACCTCCTCCCAACCTGCACAGAAGCTTATGAAGGCGCATCCAGCTCACAGGCTTTGATCCTCAGAGCCTCATGCGGCCCCTCACTTCTCTCTAGGGCAGTGGTCGGCAAACTCATTAGTCAACAGAGCCAAATATCAACAGTACAACGATTGAAATTTCTTTTGAGAGCCAAATTTTTTAAACTTAAACTTCTTCTAACACCACTTCTTCAAAATAGACTTGCCCAGGCTGTGGTATTTTGTGGAAGAGCCACACTCAAGGGGCCAAAGAGCCACATGTGGCTCGTAAGCCGCAGTTTGCCAACCACTGCTCTAGGGTATTGGGGAGCCAAGAGAGGAAATGGTTGTTGATTGATCACCCACCTGTAGAGGCTGCTTCATTTACTCCCCATAACAACCACCCAGGTACAGGCTACCTATAGCCTCGTTTTACAGATGTGGAAACTGAGGCCCAGGGATGTTAACCCAGCCAGGAAGGAGCCACGATGAGGTTTACCCTATGTAAGCCTGACCCCAAAGATGAGGTTTGAGCAACCCCTGTGGATGCACCTGGTTTGTCTTTCTGTTTTCTCCCCAGACCTTTGCTCCTTGTTTCTCTGCCTGCACCCCACAACTACACGACTGTTTGCACACAAATGCCCTCCCCTCTGTAAGACTCAGCTGGCAAGGGGTCCATGGGGGAAGGGGGACATGGAATACGTTCAACAATAAAGATTTAATTTAAAAATGCAGCTGGCTCTGATACCACCGTCCTACTCTGTCCTCTGGATTCACCTGGGGAAGGAAACCTCCAGTCAGACAAGGCGAATCAGCACCACCCACCACGTGAGGCCGGAGCAGGGTCCCTGCTGGGAACGCCTGGGTTCCTGGCAGCACTCTGCAGGGGGGGCCAGCCTTTCAGAGCCAGCAGAGCTCAGTGGAGGTGGTGGGGCCCTTCCCTCTCAGGCCTGCCAGCCAGTGAGAGGGCCATGCTACTGGTGCCCCCACTGCAGCCCAGCAGGCGCCAGGCACCAAGGCTCTGCTGGAGGCCCCTGACTCCTCGGAGCTCCCGGAGGCCTGGCTGCGCAGCACTTCCTCCTCTGCTGCCGAGGCTGCCCTGCTCTTCTGGGGCCAGTGCTTGGGCATCTGGGCGGTGGAGCCGGGGGGGGGGGGGGGGGGGGGGGAGGGGGCGCCTCAGGCAGAGCCCCTCCTGCACGCTCAGGGTGGGTGGACCCTGTGCAGACAGCAGGGGCCTGCAGCCAGGCTTGCACCCACCAGCACTCATCAGGCCTCCTCCTTTCCTGCAGCTGCTGTCCTGGAGGTGCGGTCTGCCAGGCCCTGGCCCTGGGGCTGTGCGAGGCTGTGGGGCAAGAGGAAGGTGAGGAGTTGGTGCGGGGAGGAGCGCGGGTGCACACAGGGCCTTGCACTTGGTAAGCGAGGCAGGGGGTGGGGGGACAGAAGGCGACATGGAGCGGGGAGAGCCCAGAGCACTGATTGCCAGGGACTGAAGTGGGAGGGCACCTGGAGCGAAAGCATGGGCACGGACATTTTTCCAAGTTCCCAGCTGGCGAGCTGCGCCTCGCATGTAGTCGGCGTGTGGTCGGCATGTGGTCGGCGTGCTTCCTGCCTCCTTTCCCAGGCACCTGCCACAGACCTTCACCAGCAGCCCCAGCTCTCCACGCCCATAGGCTCCACCCCAGACACAGTGGCAGCACCCTCTCCTCCACCCTCACCTCCAACACTGCTCCTCTCCTGGCCTCCAGCTGCCTCCCCGCCTGAGGGTGCTTCCTCTGTGACCTGGCCCTGCCACCTCCCAGCTCCAGCTTAAAGCTCCGCCTCCTCCAGGCAGCACTCCCTGCCCACCCCAGACTGCGCCCACCTTCCCCTCCTCTGAATCAGGAACATCGCCCTCTGTGCCCACCCCTGGCCTCCGCCTGGAGGGCCTCCTGGTTGGATTTCCACGCTGTCTCTTGTCTTCCAGGTGGGCTGTGTGTGCAGCCGGAGAAACACAAGCCACCAGACAAACTAAGGACCAGAGAAAGAGGGGGTTTCCTAGGAGGCAGGGGGACCCTCATGATCCCAGAGCCAGGAAGGGCCCCTTTCTCCCCTGGCTTCCTCTCTTGAGGCTTGAACATGGCCCCCAGCCCTGGCCAGTTTGGCTCAGTGGATAGAGTGTGGGCCTGTGGACTGAAAGGGTCCTGGATTCCACTCCAGTCCAGAGGTGCTGGAGCTTGGGGTGAAGGGAGATCAGGACTCTGGCACCGGTCAGGCCAGGGCACAAGTTGGCAGTCCTCAGGCTGGGGCGCCCAGTGCCAGGGGCCTTCTTCCCAGACGAAGTGGACATCAGCTGAGGGCCTGGGGGGCCAGGGTCAGCGCCAGAGGCAGCATGAAGCCTGCACCCTCCATCCCCCCCACCTAGAGCCTGGCACCCTCCATTGCCCCCCACCTAGAGCCTGGCACCCTCTGTCCCCTACCCACCTGGAGCCTGGCACCCTCCACCCCCGCAGCCCCACCTCTGGTTTAAACAAATGTCAGAACCAGCCTCAGTCAGTAGAAACAGAGAGGGGTCCAACAGGGTGAGGATTAACAACAAAAAAGAAACATCGATGGGCAGACACTGGCTTCACATTTTTCTGGGTCAGGTGCTCACCGTGGAATGAGGCTCTGAGGCCCCTCCTGGGCCCGGGGAGAGGATCGAGTGACACTGGGACCCAGTGACTGCCCTCTGCAGTCACCAAAGGAGGGGGGTCAGGACTGACCTGCGGCCCGTCCCCCAGGGAGGTGCCTGAGGTGCCTGGGAGTGCTGACAGGCTGCAGGGTCCGGGCCAATGCTCCAGCCGGAACCTCTGCTTCTGCTTCTCTCCACCGTCCACCCTCCTCACCCCCCCCCACCCGCCCGCATCCCCCCACGTCTGGGCCATGAGCTGACTCCATTCAGCCTTTCCGGAGTCTGTTCATTTCTCTCACCTGTTCACGAAGGTGGCCACGAGGTGCTAGAGAGAGCTGGGTTCTACACCAGGCCTGCCACCTCCAGCTCCATGAATTCGGGCAAGTGACAGGACTTTTGAGTGTCCTCCAAACCAGGGACGGGACGGCCAGGCGCAGCTGCAGGGTGGTTACAGGCGCGACTGCCATTGCCTGGCACCCACTTGCAGGGACCTGAGAGGCACATCTTCCCAGGCATGGCTGTAAAATTGCAGTTCCCTCCACACAGGCCCTGAAGCAGGGGCCTCCCAGCGGCGCCCCGGGGCGCACTGCAGTGTCTCTGGGTGAAATGTCACAGCTGCCAACGGGGACACTGTCCTCCGGCGAGAGCCAGGAGGCTAGCCAAGTCCACACCTGTGCACAGCGCCGGGAGGGGCCATCCCTCCCCCTCTCTGGGGGGCACCGCTGGTGGGCAAGGTGGGCTTTGGGCACAGGGAGCTGCGGAGCGGGAAACGAGTTTGTTTATCTGTGGGGAGGGCGGCTGGGCACTGAGGGCCAACAGGCAAATATTTGCAGTTACGGATTAACCAGAGGCCAGGCTGTCATGGCGGCAGGAGGGCGACGGTGCGGTTTCGCCAAGGCCCACCCCAGTAAGTCCCCTTCCAGGCAAGTCTGTGGGTGGGCTGAAGGAGAAGTCCCTGAGCCTGGTTGGGGAGGTGGCTGGAGCTTGGGTAAAGGGAGATCAGGACTGGCACCGGCCAGGCCCGCGTCCTGGTTGCCAGGCCTCAGGCCGGGGCGCCCAGTGCCAGGGCCAGGTGGACATCAGCTGAGGGCCTGGGGGACCAGGGCCAGCGCCAGAGGCAGCGTGGAGCCTGCACCCTCATCCGCCTGTCCCACCGGGGCCTCTGGTTTAAACAGATATCAGAACCAGCCTCAGGCCATGGATGTGGAGTGGGGGCCGGCAGGGGCAGCCTGGGCAGGGGCCTACCCCTTGGTCTCAGGGGCAGGCAGGGTTCCCTGGCTTCCAGCGGGCAGGGTTGCCCCTGTGCCCTGTGGGGCACCTAGAGGTTTGGGGCTTGGGCTTAAGTCTAAACTCTGCCACTTCCTGATAGTGGGTTTTAATACGTTACTTCACTCTTCTGAGCCTCAATTTCCTCCTCCATAAAATGGAGTGACTACATTAAATCTACATCTTGGGTGGCTGTGAGCCTTAACTGAGATAGTACTAGCTAATGTTTACTGAGCATTTGCTACGTGCAAACCATATTTTAAGAGCTTTATGTGATTTACTCATTTAAGTCTCACAATAACCCTATAAGGCAAAAGTACAGTTTTCTAACCATTTTACAAATGACAAAAACGAGGCTTGGCACCGTTCGGTCCCTGCCCAGTGTTGCTGCCCTGGTGCTGGATTGGCACCTCAAGGGCGCAGTCTGACCTGGTGGCCTGCCCTCTGACTGGGACATACCGCTTGAAAGACACCGCTGGTGTCTGATAGATGCTGGCTGTGACTCTTGGCCTGGCCAATACATCAGCAGAGGCCCCACTCTGAACTTTCACCCCAGATAGGGAGGGCATGAGCGTTCTGAGGGTGCTGCCACGGTCTTCTGTGTGGAGTCCCCTTCCCGCCCCCTTTCTCCCCCTCAGAGCAGGTGGTATGCCCTTAGCCCATACGGCAACGTGTCAGGTGGTGTCTGCATGGTGGCCAGGGAGCCCGCTTCTGCCCTGATAATCAGCACAGTGGGAACTCTGCAGAGCGGGGCTGGTGGGCTGTGGGGCTCAGAAGTCCTCCTCAGACAGGTGTCAGCAGTTCCAGAATGTGGCGGCTGGCCAGTCTCTTACTGCTCCTGGCGGGGGGAATTTCCAGCACACCCGTCACTCCTGGTAAGACCATCCCCACCCCTTCCCCCGGGCCCTGGGCCTTCATCCTTCAGCCACCCCCTGAGCGGCAGGCAGGTGAGAGGGCAGCAGAGCTAGCTGCAGGGCAGAGTGCTGGGGGCCCAGGGAGCCCCAGGTCACAGGGTCACATCCTGGAGCTCCCTCCTCCACCTGGGAAATGGTCACAGCGTCTCCTGAGCCTCCCACTTCGCTCACCACTCTCACAGCTGGGAAAGCCCTAGGCCCGGGCCAGGCGTATCAGTCACACCCCCACCCCGCCCCACAGTCAACAGGAGCAGGCAGGGGGCTGCTTGGTCCTTGCATTTGTGCCTCTTCTTTTTGGTTTTTTAATCCCCACCCCAGGATATTTTTCCCACTAGTTTTTTAGAGAGAGTGGAAGGGAGGGAGGGAGTAGGAGAGAAAGAAAGAGGGTGAGAGAGAGAGAGAGAGAGAGAGAGAGAGAGAGAGAGAAAGAGAAAGAGAGAGACACATCAATAGGTTCCTTCCCACATGTGAACCAGGAATCAAACCCAAGACCCTTTGGTGAACAGGCTGACACACTAACCACTGAACCACACTGTCCAGGGCTTTATGCCTCCCTTTGAGCTGTTTCTCTGCCTAGGGTGCCCTTCCCTCTCCCCCACGGGCCCCTCCCCCTTCAGCTCCCACCTATAGCCACTTGGTCATTGGTCCAGACTCAGCTCAGGCACACCCTTCTCTCCTGCCTTTGCATTTTCTCTTAAGCTTCTCTTCCACACACCCCAGACTTGATCCCCCACCCCAGCTGCCCTGTCCCCAAGACAGAGCCCTCTCGGAGCCCAGGAGGCATGCAGTGGTCCTCACTGGGTGACAGCCTGTCGCCCACGGGGAGGAGCATGGGTAATGCCCGTGGAGGTGGTGTCTAGACAGGGCTGCACAGGTGAATTCCGAGAACAGCGAGACTGGTTTAACTGCTTGAGAACAACAGCATGTGGCAGGTGCTCATTTCTGGACCATTTTACCCAATACAGTAAGACAGCCTCAATTTGGATGGAAAACTGAGGTGCAGAGGGGAAAGACACTGGCTCAAGGTCACACAGACCCCAGGTTGAGGTTCAAAGGGAGGTCTGAATGGTCAAGTCTCCTGTCCCCCATCCCCCAGCCACCTACACACGTGGGGAAGACAGCAGAGGAGGGGAGAGAGTCTTGACCTGGAATCATAAGTCTTCCCCAGGCTCACCCCAGCTTGGGCCCCCATCCCAGGCCCCTCCACCAAAGTGAGCCCAGACTCAGTGTTCTCCAGTGGTGAGCACCCCACCCAAACCAGACTCAGTGTTCTCCAGTGGTGAGCACCCCCCAAACCAGACTCAGTGTTCTCCAGTGGTGAGCGCCCAACCACACAAACCAGACTCAGTGTTCTCCAGTAGTGAGCGCCCAACCCCCCCAAACCAGACTCAGTGTTCTCCAGTGGTGAGCGCCCAACCCCCCCAAACCAGACTCAGTGTTCTCCAGTGGTGAGCGCCCAACCCCCCCAAACCAGACTCAGTGTTCTCCAGTGGTGAGCACCCCCCCCAAACCAGACTCAGTGTTCTCCAGTGGTGAGCACCCCCCAAACCAGACTCAGTGTTCTCCAGTGGTGAGCACCCCCCAAACCAGACTCAGTGTTCTCTAGTGGTGAGCACCCCCCCCAAACCAGACTCAGTGTTCTCCAGTGGTGAGCACCCCCCAAACCAGACTCAGTGTTCTCCATTGGTGAGCACCCCCCCCAAATCAGACTCAGTGTTCTCCAGTGGTGAGCACCCCCCCCAAACCAGACTCAGTGTTCTCCAGTGGTGAGCACCCCCCAAACCAGACTCAGTGTTCTCCAGTGGTGAGCACCCCACCCCCCCAAACCAGACTCAGTGTTCTCCAGTGGTGAGCACCCCCCCAAACCAGACTCAGTGTTCTCCAGTGGTGAGCACCCCCCTAAACCAGACTCAGTGTTCTCCAGTGGTGAGCACCCCACCCCCAAACCAGAATCAGTGTTCTCCAGTGGTGAGCACCCCCCCAAACCAGACTCAGTGTTCTCCAGTGGTGAGCGCCCCCCCAAAACCAGACTCAGTGTTCTCCAGTGGTGAGCACCCCCCCAAAACCAGACTCAGTGTTCTCCAGTGGTGAGCACCCCACCCCAAAACCAGACTCAGTGTTCTCCAGTGGTGAGCACCCCACCGCCAAACCAGACTCAGTGTTCTCCAGTGGTGAGCGCCCAACCCACCCAAACCAGACTCAGTGTTCTCCAGTGGTGAGCACGCCCCCAACCAGACTCAGTGTTCTCCAGTGGTGAGCGCCCCCCCAAAACCAGACTCAGTGTTTTCCAGTGGTGAGCACCCCCCCAAAACCAGACTCAGTGTTCTCCAGTGGTGAGCACCCCACCCCAAAACCAGACTCAGTGTTCTCCAGTGGTGAGCGCCCCCCCAAAACCAGACTCAGTGTTCTCCAGTGGTGAGCACCCCCCAAAACCAGACTCAGTGTTCTCCAGTGGTGAGCACCCCCCCAAAACCAGACTCAGTGTTCTCCAGTGGTGAGCACCCCCCAAAACCAGACTCAGTGTTCTCCAGTGGTGAGCACCCCCCCCAAACCAGACTCAGTGTTCTCCAGTGGTGAGCGCCCCCACCAAACCAGACTCAGTGTTCTCCAGTGGTGAGCGCCCCACCCCCCCAAACCAGACTCAGTGTTCTCCAGTGGTGAGCGCCCAACCCCCCCAAACCAGACTCAGTGTTCTCCAGTGGTGAGCACCCCCCCCAAACCAGACTCAGTGTTCTCCAGTGGTGAGCACCCCACCCCCAAACCTGACTCAGTGTTCTCGAGTGGTGAGCACACCCCCAAATCAGACTCAGTGTTCTCCAGTGGTGAGCGCCCCACCCCCCAAACCAGACTCAGTGTTCTCCAGTGGTGAGCACCCCACCCCCCAAACCAGACTCAGTGTTCTCCAGTGGTGAGCACCCCACTCCCCCAAACCAGACTCAGTGTTCTCCAGTGGTGAGCACCCCCCCAAACTAGACTCAGTGTTCTCCAGTGGTGAGCACCCCCCCAAACCAGACTCAGTGTTCTCCAGTGGTGAGCGCCCAACCCCCCCAAACCAGACTCAGTGTTCTCCAGTGGTGAGCACCCCACCCCCAAACCAGACTCAGTGTTCTCCAGTGGTGAGCACCCTCCCAAACCAGACTCAGTGTTCTCCAGTGGTGAGCGCCCCCCAAAACCAGACTCAGTGTTCTCCAGTGGTGAGCACCCCCCCAAAACCAGACTCAGTGTTCTCTAGTGGTGAGCACCCCACCCCAAAACCAGACTCAGTGTTCTCCAGTGGTGAGCACCCCACCCCCAAACCAGACTCAGTGTTCTCCTGTGGTGAGCGCCCAACCCCCCCAAACCAGACTCAGTGTTCTCCAGTGGTGAGCACCCCCCCAAACCAGACTCAGTGTTCTCCAGTGGTGAGCACCCCACCCCAAAACCAGACTCAGTGTTCTCCAGTGGTGAGCGCCCCCCCAAAACCAGACACAGTGTTCTCCAGTGGTGAGCACCCCCCCCAAACCAGACTCAGTGTTCTCCAGTGGTGAGCACCCCCCAAACCAGACTCAGTGTTCTCCAGTGGTGAGCACCCCACAAACCAGACTCAGTGTTCTCTAGTGGTGAGCACCCCCCCAAACCAGACTCAGTGTTCTCCAGTGGTGAGCACCCCCCAAACCAGACTCAGTGTTCTCCAGTGGTGAGCACCCCCCCCAAATCAGACTCAGTGTTCTCCAGTGGTGAGCGCCCCACCCCCCAAACCAGACTCAGTGTTCTCCAGTGGTGAGCACCCCACCCCCCAAACCAGACTCAGTGTTCTCCAGTGGTGAGCACCCCACTCCCCCAAACCAGACTCAGTGTTCTCCAGTGGTGAGCACCCCCCCAAACTAGACTCAGTGTTCTCCAGTGGTGAGCACCCCCCCAAACCAGACTCAGTGTTCTCCAGTGGTGAGCGCCCAACCCCCCCAAACCAGACTCAGTGTTCTCCAGTGGTGAGCACCCCACCCCCAAACCAGACTCAGTGTTCTCCAGTGGTGAGCACCCTCCCAAACCAGACTCAGTGTTCTCCAGTGGTGAGCGCCCCCCAAAACCAGACTCAGTGTTCTCCAGTGGTGAGCACCCCCCCAAAACCAGACTCAGTGTTCTCTAGTGGTGAGCACCCCACCCCAAAACCAGACTCAGTGTTCTCCAGTGGTGAGCACCCCACCCCCAAACCAGACTCAGTGTTCTCCTGTGGTGAGCGCCCAACCCCCCCAAACCAGACTCAGTGTTCTCCAGTGGTGAGCACCCCCCCAAACCAGACTCAGTGTTCTCCAGTGGTGAGCACCCCACCCCAAAACCAGACTCAGTGTTCTCCAGTGGTGAGCGCCCCCCCAAAACCAGACACAGTGTTCTCCAGTGGTGAGCACCCCCCCCAAACCAGACTCAGTGTTCTCCAGTGGTGAGCACCCCCCAAACCAGACTCAGTGTTCTCCAGTGGTGAGCACCCCACAAACCAGACTCAGTGTTCTCTAGTGGTGAGCACCCCCCCAAACCAGACTCAGTGTTCTCCAGTGGTGAGCACCCCCCAAACCAGACTCAGTGTTCTCCAGTGGTGAGCACCCCCCCCAAATCAGACTCAGTGTTCTCCAGTGGTGAGCACCCCCCCCAAACCAGACTCAGTGTTCTCCAGTGGTGAGCACCCCCCCAAACTAGACTCAGTGTTCTCCAGTGGTGAGCACCCCCCCAAACCAGACTCAGTGTTCTCCAGTGGTGAGCGCCCAACCCCCCCAAACCAGACTCAGTGTTCTCCAGTGGTGAGCACCCCACCCCCAAACCAGACTCAGTGTTCTCCAGTGGTGAGCACCCTCCCAAACCAGACTCAGTGTTCTCCAGTGGTGAGCGCCCCCCAAAACCAGACTCAGTGTTCTCCAGTGGTGAGCACCCCCCCAAAACCAGACTCAGTGTTCTCTAGTGGTGAGCACCCCACCCCAAAACCAGACTCAGTGTTCTCCAGTGGTGAGCACCCCACCCCCAAACCAGACTCAGTGTTCTCCTGTGGTGAGCGCCCAACCCCCCCAAACCAGACTCAGTGTTCTCCAGTGGTGAGCACCCCCCCAAACCAGACTCAGTGTTCTCCAGTGGTGAGCACCCCACCCCAAAACCAGACTCAGTGTTCTCCAGTGGTGAGCGCCCCCCCAAAACCAGACACAGTGTTCTCCAGTGGTGAGCACCCCCCCCAAACCAGACTCAGTGTTCTCCAGTGGTGAGCACCCCCCAAACCAGACTCAGTGTTCTCCAGTGGTGAGCACCCCACAAACCAGACTCAGTGTTCTCTAGTGGTGAGCACCCCCCCAAACCAGACTCAGTGTTCTCCAGTGGTGAGCACCCCCCAAACCAGACTCAGTGTTCTCCAGTGGTGAGCACCCCCCCCAAATCAGACTCAGTGTTCTCCAGTGGTGAGCACCCCCCCCAAACCAGACTCAGTGTTCTCCAGTGGTGAGCACCCCCCAAACCAGACTCAGTGTTCTCCAGTGGTGAGCACCCCACCCCCCCCAAACCAGACTCAGTGTTCTCCAGTGGTGAGCACCCCCCCAAACCAGACTCAGTGTTCTCCAGTGGTGAGCACCCCACCCCCAAACCAGACTCAGTGTTCTCCAGTGGTGAGCGCCCAATCCCCCTAAACCAGACTCAGTGTTCTCCAGTGGTGAGCACCCCACCCCCAAACCAGAATCAGTGTTCTCCAGTGGTGAGCACCCCCCCAAACCAGACTCAGTGTTCTCCAGTGGTGAGCGCCCCCCCAAAACCAGACTCAGTGTTCTCCAGTGGTGAGCACCCCCCCAAAACCAGACTCAGTGTTCTCCAGTGGTGAGCACCCCACCCCAAAACCAGACTCAGTGTTCTCCAGTGGTGAGCACCCCACCGCGAAACCAGACTCAGTGTTCTCCAGTGGTGAGCGCCCCCCCAAAACCAGACACAGTGTTCTCCAGTGGTGAGCACCCCCCCCAAACCAGACTCAGTGTTCTCCAGTGGTGAGCACCCCACCCCCCCAAACCAGACTCAGTGTTCTCCAGTGGTGAGCACCCCCCCAAATCAGACTCAGTGTTCTCCAGTGGTGAGCACCCCCCCCAAACCAGACTCAGTGTTCTCCAGTGGTGAGCACCCCCCTAAACCAGACTCAGTGTTCTCCAGTGGTGAGCACCCCACCCCCAAACCAGAATCAGTGTTCTCCAGTGGTGAGCACCCCCCCAAACCAGACTCAGTGTTCTCCAGTGGTGAGCGCCCCCCCAAAACCAGACTCAGTGTTCTCCAGTGGTGAGCACCCCCCCAAAACCAGACTCAGTGTTCTCCAGTGGTGAGCACCCCACCCCAAAACCAGACTCAGTGTTCTCCAGTGGTGAGCACCCCACCGCCAAACCAGACTCAGTGTTCTCCAGTGGTGAGCACCCCCCCAACCAGACTCAGTGTTCTCCAGTGGTGAGCGCCCCCCCCAAACCAGACTCAGTGTTCTCCAGTCGTGAGCACCCCCCCAAAACCAGACTCAGTGTTCTCCAGTGGTGAGCACCCCACCCCAAAACCAGACTCAGTGTTCTCCAGTGGTGAGCGCCCCCCCAAAACCAGACTCAGTGTTCTCCAGTGGTGAGCACCCCCCCAAAACTAGACTCAGTGTTCTCCAGTGGTGAGCACCCCCCCAAACCAGACTCAGTGTTCTCCAGTGGTGAGCGCCCAACCCCCAACCAGACTCAGTGTTCTCCAGTGGTGAGCACCCCACCCCCAAACCTGACTCAGTGTTCTCGAGTGGTGAGCACACCCCCAAACCAGACTCAGTGTTCTCCAGTGGTGAGCACCCCACCCCCCAAACCAGACTCAGTGTTCTCCAGTGGTGAGCACCCCCCCCCAAACCAGACTCAGTGTTCTCCAGTGGTGAGCGCCCCACCCCCCAAACCAGACTCAGTGTTCTCCAGTGGTGAGCGCCCCACCCCCCAAACCAGACTCAGTGTTCTCCAGTGGTGAGCGCCCCACACCCCAAACCAGACTCAGTGTTCTCCAGTGGTGAGCGCCCCACCCCCCAAACCAGACTCAGTGTTCTCCAGTGGTGAGCGCCCAACCCCCCCAAACCAGACTCAGTGTTCTCCAGTGGTGAGCACCCCACCCCCCAAACCAGACTCAGTGTTCTCCAGTGGTGAGCGACCCACCCCCCAAACCAGACTCAGTGTTCTCCAGTGGTGAGCGGGCCCACCAGGTGCTGCGGATGCGCAAGCGCGCCAACTCCTTCCTGGAGGAGCTCCGGGCCAGCAACCTGGAGCGCGAGTGCATGGAGGAGATCTGCGACCTGGAGGAGGCCCAGGAGATTTTCCAAAATGTGGATGACACAGTAAGGACACCTGCTGGACAAGGCTGAGCGGTGGGCTGGTGGCTGGTGGGGCCTGGAGGAGCAGGATGGGCTGCCTGTGAGGTCTCCTGGGGGACTGGGGAGGCTGTGGGCACCGGCCCCTCCCCCACCCTGTGGGGGCTGAGGCCTGGAATGAAGTTCGCTGGCACTCTGGGTAGGTGGCTCCAGGAAAAAGGACTTCGGGGCAGCCGTGGGCTGGGGTGCTCACACCGTCCACTGTGGGTGTCGCTCTCCGCCTGCAGCTTGCTGCCTCTCCCTCCCCTGTTTTCTCTCTGTGACCAACAGGCCACCATCTCTCCTTTCACCCACAAGCCTGCTGATCAGGATGTGTGACCCAACCTTGATATCTGTCCACATTCTAGCTCTGTGCCTCAGCTCTTATTCTCAGGGCAAAACCTGCTTGCTCCAGGCTCCATGTCCTCTCTGGCCCCAGCTGGGCTGCTGGCCCTGAGGTGGAAGGTGGACTTGGCTTTCTGACACAAGTCTCAGAACCCTCCACCCCAAGCGCCACATGCACACTGGGGGTGCACTTCCTGTTCAGGATTCCAGGCTGAGGGCAGCTCTGGTCTGCTCCCTCCTTGCACTCCACTGCCTCTTTTCCCAAATGGCCTCCTCAGCAGATGCCACATGGAGCGTGCAGGCCCTCACGTTCCCCTGCGGCACCCTCACTGCCCTCCCCTCCACCCCCCGTCTCTGGGTGGTGGGCAGCGCCCATGCTGCAGGAGGGTGTGCGGCCCCGACAGCAGCAGCAGCATCAGCGTCTGGTTAGAAAAGCAGCGACTGCCAGACCTGGAGCAGCCGCTGTCCACCACGGAGGAGGCCGGGAGCTGCTCAGCTTGGGGCACACTGGCTTGGCGGGGAGAGCGATGCAGGAGGGCTGCAGAAAAGCCAGGGGAGCGAGGCAGGCTGGGAGCAGGCAGAGCATCCAGTCCCTTTCGTTGTAGAGGCGCTGTGTCAGCAGATGGCCCAGGGAGCAGGCGTCCAGGTGCAGGGCCAGCAGGGGCCTAGGAAGAGCTGGCCTTTCTCTGGGTGCAGCGTCCCCCATGGCTGGTGACAAGCAGGGTTGACCCCCC
Source organism: Plecotus auritus (assembly GCF_963455305.1). NCBI lineage: Eukaryota > Metazoa > Chordata > Mammalia > Chiroptera > Vespertilionidae > Plecotus > Plecotus auritus. The sequence goes on from NC_137776.1 coordinate 98,459,051, forward strand.
TCTGTCTGGAAGCCCTTCTCTCCCCTGCCCGCTAGAGGCTGCCGAGCCCCACCTGAACCAGACCCGGGAGGTGCCCGTGGGCTCCCCACACACACAGTTGGGCTGGCACCCCTGATGCGAACCTTTCTCTCCACAGCTGGCCTTCTGGTCCAAGTACCTCGGTGAGTGCTCCAGACTCCTGCTGGGTGCCCGTGCCCCGGGTCTCTCGGCTGCTATGGGGACAGGGATGGGATTGGTGGCACCAGTGACATCTCCCAAACCCCATGTTGCAGATGGGGACCAGTGCACAGTCCGGCCCCCGGAGGAGCACCCGTGTGACAGCCCCTGCTGCAGCCACGGCACGTGCATCGATGGCATTGGTGACTTCCGCTGTGACTGTAACCAGGGCTGGGAGGGCCGCTTCTGCAGAAATGGTGAGGTGCTCACCAGGTGGGGTGGGCACAAAGCTGGGGAGCAGGGCGTGGGGGGCAAGGAGGAGGTGGGAGCACAATGGGGGGTGTGGGGAGGAGGCGGGAGCACCATGTGGAGAGCAGGGAGGAGGTGGGAGCACTATGAGGGGGCAGGGAGGAGGTGGGAGCACCATGTGAGGGGCGGGGAGGAGGTGGGAGCACCATGTGGGGGGGCGGGGAGGAGGCGGGAGCACCATGGGGGGCGGGGAGGAGGTGGGAGCACTATATGGGGGGCGGGGAGGAGGTGGGAGCACCATGTGGGGGGGCGGGGAGGAGGCGGGAGCATCATGGGGGGCGGGGAGGAGGTGGGAGCACTATATGGGGGGGCGGGGAGGAGGTGGGAGCACCATGGGGGGCGGGGAGGAGGTGGGAGCACCATGGGGGGCGGGGAGGAGGTGGGAGCACCATGGGGGGCGGGGAGGAGGCAGGAGCACCATGGGGGGCGGGGAGGAGACAGGAGCACCATGGGGGGCGGGGAGGAGGTGGGAGCACTATATGGGGGGGCGGGGAGGAGGCAGGAGCACCATGGGGGGCGGGGAGGAGGTGGGAGCACCATGTGGGGGCGGGGAGGAGGGGGGAGCACCATATGAGGGGGTGGGGAGGAGGCGGGAACACCATGGGGGGGCGGGGAGGAGGGGGGAGCACCATGTGGGGGCTCCGTGGGTCAGGCTGCCTGCCACCGCTCCAACGTGCCCTGTCTGGCGCCCCAGAAGTGCGCTTCTCCAACTGCTCGCTGGACAACGGGGGCTGCTCGCACTACTGTCTGGAGGAGGCAGGCCAGCGCCGCTGCAGCTGCGCACCCGGCTACCAGCTGGGGGACGACCACAGGCAGTGCGTGCCCACAGGTGAGCCCGGGCTGGGCGATGCGCTGGGATCTGGGCGGGCGTCAAGGAACCGCACCGAGACCCACTGAAGGGAGCCGGCCCCTCAACCCAGGAGCCACTGGGGCGCAGTCAGCCCACGAGGAGGCTGTGCCCTCCTAGCTGCCCTCCTGCTTTTTTCCTCGAGTGCAGCCTTTCTCGGGCGACCCTGCTCAGCTTGCGGACAATACCTGGCGTCTAAGCCCGTAGGTAGCTCATCTCCCAAACCTGAGCCGACGGGGGTGGGGGTGAGGGGAGAGACAGGAACCCAGGATTCTGCCTTCCTCCCTGTCTTCTTTCCTATTGATTTTAATTTTCATCACCTTCTATATGTACTAGAAGGCAGAGTCTTACTGGTACAGCGCTGACCATGAATGTCAGCAGGCTGCTCCCCCCTCCCCCCCCCCCCGCCCCTTCCAGCCACTGTCCCCGGGGCCTGTGCATGTGGATGCCTCCCACCTCCAGGCACAGCTCTTTAGGGGCTTCTTTGATGACCGCCCCCGTTTTCTGTTCTCTTCCAGCACCTCCTATTCTCAGCTCTCTTCCTCTCAAAGATCTATTTTATTGTTTCTTCTGTTCTCCATTTCTTCGACTTTGTGTTCTTTCAGGGAACGTTCCACAGCTTTATATTCCAATCCTTTTACTGAAAAAAAGCAATAATTCTACCCTAGCCAGTTTGGCTCAGTGGATAGAGCATCGGCCTGCAGACCAACAGGTCCCGGGTTCGATTATGGCCAAGGGCACGTACCTTGGTTGCAGGCTCCTCCCTGGCTGGGGCCCTGGTCGGGGCTCGTGCAGGAGGCGACCCATCGATGTGTTTCTCTCACATTGATGTTTCTCTCTTTCTCTCCCTCTCTCTTCCGCGCTCTCTAAAATCAATGGAAAAACATCCTCGAGTGAGGATTAACAAAAAAGTCAATAGAAATAAAAAAGTCAGTAGTTCTAACTTGTATTTTGAGTTAATTAGATGTCTTAGGTGGTTGCACAGCAGTCCTGAGCACCTGCTTGCCAGGCTCTCCTGGGGACCCTCCGAGGGCCCAGGGCCTGGCACAGCCCCTTGCCCGGACCCCAGGCTTCACTCCTGTTTCCTGGAGGAGTCCCCCTCAGAGCAGGTTGGGGCGGGGGCCGCTCCCTCTGCAGGCATCTGTGTGTCACCCCTCTGGCCAGCCCTGTGTGTCACCCTGTCTGTGCTGTACCCGGAGCCCCAGGCCCAGCCTCGGGGCCCCTCTGCATGGAAGGTGTGTGTGTGCCACGGCTGGGCCGCAGCCCGCGCAGAGGTGGCGCCTGGGCTCTCCCGACGCAGCTGTCCCGCCCAGGCCCTGCCCGCCCTGTGGGGCGGCGCCTCGGGTTGCCTGTCCCTGGTGTCCCTGTCACTGACAGGTGTGTGCTTCCTCATCAGCCAGCGCCCATCGGTGGCAGCTTCGGGTGCTGTTGCTGCTCCTATCCAGCCCCTGTTGCTCTCCGTCCTGCGCGGGGTCCCCACCTCTGAGCCCCTCCGCTCTGCCAGGCGCCCTCTTCTCCACAGGGCGCCTCGCCGCATGCCAGAGATACTTTGGGGCTCTCCGAGAATGCCACCTCCTCCTCTCACAATGTCGGGCCTGTGAGGAGCTTGGCAGCACCCCTTCCTGTGTACCTCAGGGGTCGCTACCCATAGCCCAGGGGTTGGGGGGAACTGAGCCCCGAGGAGTTAACCTCCCCCAGGACACAGGACGAGGTGGTAATCGGCTGGGCTGCCTCTTGTTTGTTGACTGACTGACCCGAGAGGGGGACAAGGATGGGAGCATTCTGGGGGGCGGGGGGTGCCTGGCAGGCCCTCACCAGCTCCCCCACTCCAGTGAGCTTCCCCTGTGGAAGGCCGTGGGGCCCTGCGGAGAAGAAGGGCCCCGCCTTGAAGTGCTGCGCGGACCAGGCAGGCCAAGTGGACCCGCGGCTGGTCAACGGGAAGCTGACCCTGCAGGGGGAGAGCCCCTGGCAGGTGAGGGGGGTAGCAGCCTGGGGTCCTCGGGGCACAGAAAAGGGAGGTGCTGCCTGTGCTGGGGGCCAAGGGGAGGCGAGTGCTAAAGGCACTAAAGGAGGAGCGGAAACAGGCCAACTCTGTGAACTGTGCAGAAATAGAAAGTGCCAGAACAGGGCCAGAAGTCCATGGTCCCCTGGCCGGGCGCCCGGGAGACCTGAGTGTGTGCGGAGACCAGAGGCCTGCTCCCTCCATTCCAGGTGGTCCTGCTGGACTCGAAGAAGAAGCTGGCCTGCGGGGCGGTGCTGGTGCATCCCGCCTGGGTGCTGACGGCTGCCCACTGCATGGAGCACTCCAGGAAGTTCACCGTCAGGCTTGGTGCGGGCTGGGGCTGGGCAGCTGGCGGGGGGTGAGGGGAGGCGGGGAGGGGGAACAGACAGGTGTGGGGACCCTGTCCCCTGGGGATGCTTGAGCTCTACAGAAGGCGTTGGTCAGAGGCCTGCCTGTGCCCAGCCTCCTTCCTGTGGGGGCACTGCAGGCAGGGATGGCCGGTAGCATGCAGGTAGGGTTCTCTGTGCCCCTTCCCTAGGGCCCAGGTGTTTACTCACAAGTGTCTGTGTGTGAGGCACCTGCCTCCTCTGCACAGACCCGCGGGCACCCTGCCTGGCCTCAGGGCCGTGCTTCTCACGGCTGGGCATCTCCACAGTAGCCAGCTGCCTCCCTGCCACCTGCGGGCCCCCCAAGCCTCGCCCCACTCTATACCAGCTTCTGGAGGGGTGCTTACTCCATTCTCTATGCAAAAAAGACAGAAAAGATGTGTTGCCAAAGACCAGATTCACATTCCTGGCAATCATCTGCAGCACGACCTGTGGGCCTGTCTGCCAGTCGGGCTCTGCTGGCAATCTCCAGGCGTCCCCGGCCTTGCAGGACCCGTAGCCGGGCCTGAGAGGACCTGTCTCTGGTGTGGCCCAGACCTTGCTTCCCTGCAGATCTGATCCTCTCGGTCCTCCTCTCTGGGCCTTGCTGCTCCTGCCCTGCCCCCACCATGGCAGGTCCCTGCTCGTGCCCAGGCTGGCAGCAGTCTCGCTTTCCAGACGCAGCCTTCCTCTTCTCCAGTGGCTCTGTCTGTGAGTCTGAATCTCAGACCAGCATTCTGCCCCTTCACGATAGACGCCATGGCTGCTGTCCTTCATAGGGAACGAGGGGCTCCCGGTGTGTGGTGACACGCGGGCTGAGGACCACGGCGCCCTCCACCGGGCCCCGCCCACGCCCCCCTGACCGCCCCTCTGCCCGCAGGGGAGTATGACCTGCGGCGCCGGGAGAAGGGAGAGGTGGACCTGGACATCAAGGAGGTCCTTGTCCATCCCAACTACAGCAGGAGAACCACGGACAACGACATCGCCCTGCTCCGCCTGGCGCAGCCTGCCTCCCTCTCGCAGACTATCGTGCCCATCTGCCTCCCGGACAGCGGCCTTGCCGAGCGCGAGCTGGCCCAGGTCGGCCGGGAGACGGTGGTGACGGGCTGGGGCTTCCGCAGCGAGACCAAGAGGAACCGCACCTTCATCCTCAGCTTCATCAGGATCCCAGTGGCCCCTCACAATGAGTGTGCCCAGGTCATGCAAAACATGGTCTCGGAGAACATGCTGTGTGCGGGCATCCTCGGGGACCCGCGGGACGCCTGTGAGGGCGACAGTGGGGGGCCCATGGTCGCCTCCTTCCGTGGCACCTGGTTCCTCGTGGGCTTGGTGAGCTGGGGCGAGGGCTGCGGGCGCCTCCACAACTATGGCATTTACACCAAAGTCAGCCGCTATCTCGACTGGATCCACGGCCACATCAGAGCCACGGCAGCCCCCCCAGGCAGTCCGGGGCCCTAGGCCCCCCCCCACCCCCACGGCCCCGAGGCCTGGGCACTGGCTGTGCATGGCAATGTGTGGATATTAAAGGGGGCCTGCAACAAGCACCCGCTGCTGTGCTGTCTCTCCATCTCTCTTCGGGGCGGGTCTAGAGGGAAGTAGTATTTATTGAGACTTCCTGAGCGGAATCTAATTTAGCACCCACAGCAACCCTGTGGGGTGGGGAAGAGCACATCTAAGTCCTGTGGGGTCTGAAGCTGGTCACATCTGGGGGACTCTCTTTATGAAAAAGAATTAAAAAAAAATATGACTTCAAAACTGCGAGAGCCTCCCCGGGCCTTGGGTGGGCCTGTGCAGGTCAGGGCTCTAACTCAGAACGCCGGAGGACACGGTTCCGGGAGGTTTGCACGGTGGAGCCAGGATTCACATCTAGGTCTGTTTCCCACACCAGGGCTCCTGTCACTGGTCCCAAGACAGAGATCCAGTGCTGCGCCTATGCATAGGGGGCCTTGCCAGCCCCACAGGGCCAGGCCCCTGGAGGGGAGCCCCCGTGGGGGCCTGGAGGTGTTAGTTGGGCCAGAAGTGTCTCGCAGTGCAGTGGGGAAGCCGCTGGAGACAGTCCCAAGAGCCACAGGGTGAGGCTGTCCTGACCAGCTTATGGGCAGAGACCAGTGATTCTGAGAGAGGTAAGGGCAGCCTGTTCACGAAGGGCGGGGAGCCACAGCCATCCTGAACTTGGTCTAATGAGTGAGGCCCGCAGTCACTCCCCTTCTCCAGGCGGCAGTGCCAGGTTGGGTCTCTACTATAGAGACCCGGCCTGGCGGTACACTTGCCCCGACAGAGCTTTTGCAAAGACCCCTGTCCCGCCCCACCCTAGATCCTGGCTGGGCCGATTCAGGGTCAGGGCCCAGACATGGACCTTTTAAAACTCCCCAGGAGTTTTCAGCGTGCGAGGGGCTGAGACCAAGGGGCCTCTTCTGCTTGGGCAGGCATCGTCCTCAGACTCAAGGCCCAGGAGCATGGAGACAGAGCCTCGGAAAGTGACTGGTGATGGTGCCCAGGGCATCAGCACCATGGCTGCTCACAGCCAGCGGGCGCCAGGACCCCTGAGTCAGCCATCTGTGTGAGCACAGAGAGGAGGAGGCCTGAACTGGGGCTGCAGTGTTCGCCTGCGTATGGGCCGGGGAAAGGGGTCAGTAGGACTACTTGGAAATGGGAGGAAGCCAGGCCCAAGGCAGGAACCATTGGCTGATTAGCACAGTGGTCGGCAAACCGCGGCTCGCGAGCCACATGCGGCCTTTGGCCCCTTGAGTGTGGCTCTTCCACAAAATACCACGGCCTGGGCGAGTCTATTTTGGAGAAGTGGCGTTAGAAGAAGTTTAAGTTTAAAAAATTTGGCTCTCAAAAGAAATTTCAATCGTTGTACTGTTGATATTTGGCTCTGTTGACTAATGAGTTTGCCGACCACTGGGTTAGCACATTGGGCCCGTATGCCCCATGCTTGCCGTGGGGCGTGATGAATTGAGGGCATGACTGTGTTGGAGGTCTTTGCCCATTAGAGTCGCCCAGTTGGGTTTCCTGTCAAGATGCTTAACTAGCACAGGCCAGACAGCTCCTAGGATGGCCTGGGAGACCTGCTGCCCTGCTTGCCAGTGAAATTAGTGAAAATGATAATAACACACAAGCAGTTAAAGTCTCTGGAAATGGTTCTAAGGGCAAACAAAACAAGAACAAAAATGCAACTTTTAAACCAACACGACAAAACTTGACCTGTCCAAAAGCAAAAAGGGTAATAAAGACAATCAGCACAAAGATCAATTGCATTTCTACATGCCAACAATGAATACATGGAAATCAAAAGGAAAAGCATAATATCAGTGCCAATCACTTGTAAAAAATCAGTAGAAATGAAGCCACTTTAAAATGGAGCAGAGCTGCCATCCTGGGGGAGCTGCCATCCTGGGGGAGCTGCCATCCTCGGGGAGCTGCCATCCTCGGGGAGCTGCCATCCTCGGGGAGCTGCCATCCTAGAGGAGCTGCCATCCTCGGGGAGCTGCCATCCTCGGGGAGCTGCCATCCTCGGGGAGCTGCCATCCTAGAGGAGCTGCCATCCTCGGGGAGCTGCCATCCTGGGGGAGCTGCCATCCTGGGGGAGCTGCCATCCTCGGGGAGCTGCCTTACACATCGTACTCTCAAACCTCTGGATGTGAAAGCAGGGCAAAGTGACCTGCGGGCTGGGCCCAGTAGCCTGGCCTCCAGAAGAACTGTGTGTAAGGATACCCAGAGAGCAGGTGTCATGAGCACCAGACTGAACACTAAGCACATTGTCTAGAACCAGCGTCACTGTGTTAGCTCGTCTGCACCAGAGGAAAGCCTCCTCCTAGGCATGGAGTTGTCCCTCTCATAGATGAACACCCTGGCCTTGGTCTCCTAATCAGAACACTGTTTGGGCTCTTGCCTGAATCAGTGCTTCCTGAATAGCTATTTTTTAAATCTCAAATAACTGTTGTTATGTCTCACTTTGGCCTTTTGTTTTTGGGTTAACAAATTCTAAAGAAAATGAAGTACTTCGCTATAAATTATAGAGACCTTGTACCAGAAATGAGTGATGAGAGATAAAATCCTGATAAAGGAAATGAAGGAAGACCTACATACGTGAAGAGTCATATTGGGAGACTCAACACAGAGAAGATGTCCATTTTCCTGACCCAGCATGGTTTTCTTGGTAGACATAGATAAGCTTAATATATATGGAAAGGACCCTGAATACCCAAAATACTTTAGAAAATAAGAATACATTAGGAAGGATCACTATCCAGTGTCATGGCTTATAATCTAGATCAGCAATCAAGGCTGTTATAGTATTGGTGGAGGGAGAGACACAAAACAGGGGATCCAAAAATAGCGCCCCCGGCCATGGCACCTGCTTTGACACAGGTGCCAAGGCAGCTCGATGGAGGGGGAGAGCTTCCCATACAGCGGCAGCCTCCACCCACCAGACATGCTCCTGGACCCAAGCCTTACACTGAAACTCAAAGTGGACTTAAGTATAAAACTGTAAAATGAAACAAGAAGAGAGTTAATGGAAATGATGGAATAAGATGGAAATAATCCTAAGTGTAATTAAATAAACATACCAATTAAGAGAGAGAACTCACAAAATAAAAACAAATCTGACAATATATTATCTATAGACAGCTTAAAAACAAAAAACACTGAAAGATTGGAAGTAAAGAATGCTAGAAATTCCATACAAGTAGAGAGACAGTGAAGACCATGATTTTAATAACTGATAAAATAGAAACCAAGGAAAAAAATATCATAAAGGACAAAGGTGGAGGTTAAATACTGATAAAATAATCATGTATAGAGATATAATCATCTATAATAATAAAAGCATTATATGCAAATCTCCTGAACAGCAGAACGACCATCCGGATGACCACGCTATGATACGCACTGGTGCCAGGCCAGCCAAGGTGGGTGTTATGTGATTGGTCGGGGCGGGGGGGCGCCATTGCCCCACGATTGCACCGCAGAGGGAGGCCCAGGCCACCCTGCGGGGTGATCAATTGGGGACTCTCTGGAACCGGGGAACTGGGGGTGTGTGGCGGCAGACACAGGCAGCGCCAGGTGGGAGGTGGGGCCACGAAGCCAGCAGCCAGGGCTGTGAAGTCAGCAGCCGGGGAAGGAAGGCCTACCCTTGCATGAATTTCATGCATCAGGCCTCTAGTTATAACATGTACCTCTAAAAACAGATTCAAAATATGTGAACCAGCAAGTGACAGAAGGGCAGGGAGAAATAAACAATTGTACTTGGAGATTTTAAAAAGCTCCCTCAGAAACCAATAAATTAAACAGGTTAAAAAATTAAGCAGGTATATAGAAGGTTTGAGCAATGAAATCATTTATGAAAGCAGGCTGGGCCAATGAAGCATCAATAACTTCCAGGGACTCAAAATGTGGTAGAGCCCAGGCGGCGGGGCTCAGTGGTTGGGTGTTGACCTATCAAACAGGAAGTCAGGGTTCAATTCCCAGTTAGGGCACAGGCCCAGGTTGCAGGCTCGATCCCCAGTGGGGGCATGCAGGAGGCAGCCGATCAATGATTCTCTCTCATTCATATTTCTTTTTTTAATATATTTTATTGATTTTTTACAGAGAGGAAGGGAGAGGGACAGAGAGTTAGAAACATCAATGAGAGAAACATCGATCAGCTGCCTCCTGCACACCCCCCACTGGGAATGTGCCTGCAACCAAGGTATAGTCCCTTGACCGGAATCGAACCTGGGACCTTTCAATCCGCAGGCCGATGCTCTATCCACTGAGCCAAACTGGTTAGGGCTCATCATTCATATTTCTACCTCTCTCTCCCTCTTCCTTCCACTCTGAAATCAATAAAAAAAATATTTTTAAAAACTACGTGATATAAACCATGTCCTCTCGCCAAAAGGCAGGAAAATAAAAATTAATAACAAAAAATAGTTTTTATATGTTCTCAAATTAACATAATGAAAAATCATAAGAGGAATTAAGAAACAGCAAGAACTGAGTGTTAAATTGTGGGCATAGAACAATGCATCAAGAGAAATTATATCTTTAAATACACTAATCAAAAACCAAAAAAAGTTAAAAGCAACTGCGTATTAATCAGGGTTCTCCAGAAAAACAGGATCAACAGCATCTATGTATATGTATATGTGTATGTATATGTATAACTATAACTATATATCTATATCTATATCATTTATCTATCTATATCACACACACACACACACACACACACACACACACACACACGATTTATGTTAAGGAATTAGCTCATGCAATTGGGGGGTTTGGCCAGTCCAAGATCTGATGGGATAGATTTATAGGCTGTAGACTCAAGGAAGAATTATGGTTTGAGTCCAAGGCCATCTGTTGGTGGAATTCTGCTGGGACTGACCAGCAGATCCTGAGCGACAGATGAATGATTACTCTGACACACGTTTCTGTGAAAGAGAGGGCTAAGGGACTTGCTGGCTATAGGAACCAAACAGCCCTGTTCGCCTGCCTCCTTAGGCTTTTATTGTCACGACAGCTTGAACTAAAATTAGCCTCTAGACACAATCAGCAGGGTAAGCATCCTTGAGAAAGCACATGCTTCTACAAGGTCGGGTCTAAAGACTAAACATAGAGATTCCAGCAAAACACCCGGGGGCTCAGACTTGTTTGGAAAAGTCAAGGCAGGGGCGGCCACCTTCGGCAAGGTCCCCGCAGAGGCCCCTGGCCTTTCAGAGAATCCTCCTTACAGACTTTTCAACCAAGTCCCATGCTCCCCATAGAATTCCTTCTTGCTCAGGGGAGGTCAGGTTCTGTTCTCTTCAAGTCTTCAACTTATTGCCTAAGGCCCGTCCACATTATGGAGGAGGGTCATCTGCTTTGCTCAGTCTACCAATTGAAGTGTCAATTTCATCCAAAAATGCCCTCACAGCAAACATCCAGAGCAGTGCCTGGCCCAGTTTGGCACTGTGGCCCAGCTGCCAAGTTGCTGCATAAAATGAACCATCACAAAGCGTTATGGGTTGAACTGAATTCCCTCCCCCCAAGTTTATATGTTAGAGTCCTAACACCTAGGACCTCAGAAGTGACCTTATTTGGAAATAGGGTCATAGCAGATGTAATTAGTTAAGATGAGCTAATACAGGAGCAGGGTGAGCCTCTGATATGACTGGTGTTCTTATAAAAAGGGAAATTTGAACATAGACGCACCGTGAGTGGAGATGTGAACACACAGGGAGAATGCCTGGCAGGCAAAGGATCAGGACTAGGTGGCTAAGTCCCAGGGGAGGCCAAGAGGGCCCAGGGATGAGACATCTGGTGGCCAGGGCTGGGGCCAGGGCCAGGGCCTTGGCGAGGGCAGGGGAGTGCAGTACTGAACTCCTTCGCTGCTGTGGAGCCCGGCTCAGGCTTCTCAACAGCAGCCGGAGGGAAAGGCAGACGCTCCCTTTTGATGAAGAGGAAGAGGTCCAGAGTGGCCCTGAGACATCCCCACTGGGGGAGTCCTTGTGGGGGTGGGGGAGGCTCTGAAGTTCCTGCTCTGTCCTCTGTCGGTGAGTGAGAGGAGTCATGTCCAGCAGGGCAGTGTCAATATTTGGGATGGTTCAATCATTAGCCAACGTCAGCCTGTCCTAGGTGCTGGGCAAGGCTGGTCCTGGCTGCAGCCTGAGGGGGCCAGCTCTCTGAGCCCCACCCTGACTGCCTACTGGGGGCCCCCTGGGTCTTCGCCAGAACTGGATGTGGAGGGCGGCAGGTGGCAGCCCCTGCCCTCTCTGCTCAAAGTTCCCCACAGGAGGGGGTTTCTTGCCTATTAAGGTGCCGGCTGAACAAGTAAGCACTAAGGCCCTAAAACAGTGGGGAAATGAGTTTTAAAAGAATCTGCCAAGAAAAAAAAAAAAAAAGCATTGGAACTAATCATCAATGAAAGTCAGAATTTTGATGGACTTTACTGCACTTATTTTTTTAAATTTCTTAAGTATATTTTTATTGATTTCAGAGAGGAATGGAGAGGGGGAGAGAGCAACATCAATGATGAGTCACTGATCAGCTGCCTCCTGTATTTTCCACACGGGGGATCAAGCCTGCAACCCCGGCATGTGCCCTGACCGGGAATTGAATCATGACCCCTGGTTCCTAGGTTGATGCTCAACCACTGAGCCACGCTGGCTGGGCTTTACTGCACTTATTTTGCGGTTTAGCAATATTTTTATTTTAGATTATATATGTGGGCAAGGGGAGCACACAAAAATCTCTCTAGTGCTCCGCTCACCTGGACCTGTGCGAAGGGCCCATGATGAGCTTTGCTGGATTTAATCCTTCAAGCCGGCTGAGACACAGGCTGCTAGTCCCCCATTTACCCAGACAAGAAAACGGAGCCTCCAAGAGGGGCGGGTGTGGATAGATTGAGGGTCTGCCTCCAGGGGAGGACCCTTAGTTAATGCGGGTCGGGGGAGACCTCAGCAGGGAGTCACTGGGCAGGTGGGGTTAGGGGCAGGGTCCCCAGTTGGGGCAGAGGCTGGAGCTGCAAGGGGCCAACCCTGGGAACACAGGATCTTAATGGCTGGCAGGTGCCCGCTGTGGGGTCCGCACAGACAGAGTTCCGGTCCTATTTCCAAGTGAGGCCTCAGAGAGGGACCCCGCCTGTGTGCTGGAACTGGGGACTCATAGCCTAACTTGGCTCTAGAGACTCTGGGTTGTTTGGGGGCCTGTCGTCTGGGAGGCAAGAAGAGCCAGGCCCACAGCACGTTGGTGGTGGAGCGAGGACTAAACCCCAGGTTCCCTGCCCCTGCCCACCACCCTGCACCGGAGCACCAGGGCCAGAGTGCGGCAGGGAGTCCCAGGACCCCTCCTTAGGGAGGACCGAGCAGCACAGGTTGTAAAAAATCAAAGCTGCGCGTGTAAGTGGCTAAACAGTCAAATGGTACAGAGGGGTCACAGTGCCACCCTCCCCCGCTTATCCCCTCCTTTCTCTCTATGCTGACTTAAGCAGTTTCTATTGATTTTCCTTCAAGTTCACTAATTCTGTCTTCTCCTCGCTTCAATCCCTGTGAAACCTTACAATACATGATCAACTTCAGATATCAAAATTTTAAGTTCTATAGTGTCCATATGATTTTTCTTTACTTATTCCATTTCTTTGTGAACACTCTCCATCTTTTTACCCATTTTGCCCATTTTTCTTCTATCTTTTTTTGTTTTGCTTTGTTAATCCTCACCCAAGGATATTTTTTCCATTCATTTTTTTCTATAGATTTTTATTTTATTTATTTTTAAAAATCTTTATTGATGAAAGTATTACACAGATTCTCCTTTTTCCCATTAACCTCCTCTAGCCTGCTCCCTCCCGCTCTCTCCCCAACCCCCAGCCCCAGGCCCTAACCACCCCACTGTCTGTGTCCATATATGCATACGAGTTCATTGGTTGATCTCTTCCCCCCTCCCTCCCCTGCCTTCCCTTTGAGGTTCAACAGTCTGTTAACGCTTCTATGATTCAAGGTCTATTTTTGATCATCAGTTTATTTGGTTCATTAAATTCCACATATGAGTGAGATCATGTGATACTTATGAGTGAGATAATGTGATACTTATGAGTGAGATCATGTGATACACAGACTGGCTTATTTCGCTCCTCACAATATTCTTCAGGTTCATCCATGCTGTTGCAATGGTAAGAGTTCCTTCTTTTTTATTGCCGCAGAGTATTCCATTGTGTAAATGTACCATAGTTTTTTTATCCACTCATCTGCTGATGGGCACTTACACTGTTTCCAAATCTTAGCTATTGTAAAATGCGCTGCTATGAACATAGGGGTGCATATATTCTTTCAGTTTGGTGTTTCTGGTTTATTTGGATATATTCCTAGAAGTGGGATGATTGGTTCAAATGGGAGTTCCATTTTTAGTTTTTTGAGGAAACTCGATACTGTTTTCCACAGTGGCTGTCCCAGTCTGCATTCCCACCAGCAGTGTACTAGGATTCCGTTTCCTCCACATCCTTGCCAGCACTTGTCGTTTGTTGATGATAGCCATTCTGACAGGTGTGATATGGTACCTCATTGTCATTTTGATTTGCATTTCTCAGATGATTAGTGACTTGAAGCATTTTTTCATATGTCTCGTGGCCATCTGTATGTCCACTTTAGAGAAGTGTCTATTTAGGTCCTTTGCCCATTTTTTAATTGGATTGTTTACCTTCCTTTTGTTAAGTTGTATGAGTTCCCTATATATGTTGGAGATTAACCCCTTATCAGATATATCTCTGGCAAATACGTTCTCCCACACAGTGGGATTTCTTGTTGTTTTGTTGATGGTTTCTTTTGCTGTGCAGAAGCTTTTTATTTTGATGTAGTCCTATTTGTTTATTTTCTCCTTAGTTTCCATTGCCCTAGGAAACGTATTGTTAAACATATTGCTACAAGAAATGTCTGAGATTTTGGTTTCTTCTAGGACTTTTATGATTTCACATCTTACATTTAAGTCTTTTATCCATTTTGAGTTTATTTTTGTGTATGGTGCTCTAGTTTCATTTTTTTTGCATATACCTTTCCAATTTTCCCAGCACCATTTATTGAAGAGACTGTCTTGACTCCATTGTATGCTCTTGCCTCCTTTGTCAAATATTAATTGAGCATAATGGCTTGGATTGATTTCTGGGTTCTCTGTTCTGTTCCATTGATGTATATGCCTGTTATTGTGCCAGTACCATGCTGTTTTGAGCAGTGACTTTGTAGTATAACTTGATATCTGGTATTGTGATTCCTCTAACTTTGTTCTTCTTTCTCAAGATTGCTGTGGATATTCAGGGTCTTTTTTGGTTCCATATAAATTTTTGGAGTGTTTGTTCTAGGTCTGTGAAATGTGCCATTGGTATTTTAATAGGGATTGCTCTGAATCTATAGATTGCTTCAGATAGTATGGACATTTTAATGATGTTGATTCTACCAATCCATGAACATGGTATATTCTTCCACTTGTTTATGTCTTCCTCTATCTCTTTTTTCTATGTCTTGTAGTTTTCAGAGTACAGGTTTTTTACCTCCTTAGTTAAGTTTATTCCTAAGTATCTTAATTTTTTTGTAGCAATGTTAAATGGGATTTTTAGTTTCACTTTCTGAGAGTTCACTATTGGTGTATAAAAATGCTATGGATTTTTGAGTGTTAATTTTGTATCCTGCTATGTTTCCAAATTCATTTATTAATTCTAGTCATTTTTGATGGAGTCTTTAGGGTTTTCTATGTACAGTATAATGTCATCTGTGAATAATGAACGTTTTACTTCCTCCTTTCCAATTTGGATGCCTTTTATTTCTTCTTCTTGTGTGATCCCTATGGCCAGGACTTCCAGAACTACGTTGAACAGGAGTGGTGAAAGATGGCATCCCTGTCTTGTTCCTGTTCTTAGGGGAAATGGTTTTAGTTTTTGCCCATTGAGCATGATGTTGACTGTAAGTTTGTCATATATGGCCTTTATTATGTTGAGGTATGATCACTCTATTCCAACTTTGCTGAGAGTTTTTATTAAGAAAAAAAAGGGTGCTGAATTTTGTCAAATACTTTTTTGGCATCAATTGATATGATCATGTGATTTTTGTCTTGCAATCTGTATCACATTTATTGATTTGCAAATATTGTACCAGTCTTGCATCCCCAGAATAAATCCCACTTGGTCATGATGTATGATCTTTTTAATATATTGCTGGATCTGATTTGCTAAAATTTTGTTGAGGATTTTAGCCTCTATGTTCATCAGGGATATTGGCCTGTAGTTCTCTTTCTTTGTCCTGTCTTTATCTGGTTTTGGAATTAGAGTAATGCATACCTCATAGAAAGACTTTGGAAGTGTTCCTTCCTCTTGAATTTCTTTGGAATAGTTTGAGGAGTATAGGTGTTAGTTCTTCTTTGAATATTTGGTAAAACTACCCTGTGAATCTGTCTAGATCAGGGCATTTGTTTGCTAGGAGTTTTTTGATTACTGCTTCAATTTCCTCAGTAGTTATTGGCCTATTCAGGTATCTGATTCTTCCTGATTGAGTTTTGGAAGGTCGTATTTTTCTAGTAATATGTCCATTTTGTCCAGGTTGACCTGTTTGTTGTGATAAAGTTGTTCATAGTATTTTTTCCACACTTTTCTGTGGGGTCAGTTATTACTTAACTTCTTTCATTTCTGATTTTGTTTATTTGGGTCCTCTCCATTTTCTGGTGAGTCTGGCTAGAGGTTCATCAATCTTGTTTATCCTTTTGAGGAACCAGCTCTTGGTTTTATTGATCTTTTGTATTGTTTTTTTTGGTCTCTATTTCATTTATCTCCACTCTGATCTTTATTCTTTCTTTCCTTCCACGTGTTGTGGGCTTTTCTTGTTGTTCTCTTTCTAATTCTAATTAAGTTGTAATGTTAGATAATTTATTGCCAGTTTTGTTACTTTGTGTGTTTTTTTTTGTTTGTTTGTTTTTGAGGTAGGCCTGTAATGCTATGAACTTCCCTCTCCAGACTGCTTTCACTGTGTCCCATAGATTTTGGATTGTTCTTCATATTCATTTATTTCTAGGATGCTTTTTATTTCTTCTTTGATCTCTTTGGTAACCCATTCATTGCTTAATAGCATGCTATTTAGCCTCCATGTATTTGATTGTTTTTGAGCATTTTTATTATAGCTGATTTCTAATTTCATGCCATTATGGTCCAAGAAGATGCTTCATATGATTTCCATCTTCTTTTTTAAAAAAATATATATTTAATTGATTTTTTACAGAGAGGAAGGGAGAGGGAGAGAGAGTCAGAAACATCAATGAGAGAGAAACATCAATCAGCTTCCCTTGACCGGAATCAAACCTGGGACCCTTGAGTCCGCAGGCCGATGCTCTATCCACTGAGCCAAACTGGTCAGGGCTTTCCATCTTCTTAAATTTCTAGAGACTTAGCTTGTGTCCTAACATGTGGTCTATCTTTGAAAATGTGCACATGAAAAGAATGTATATTCAGGTGCTTTGGGGTGAAGTGTTCTGAGGATGTCAATTAGTTCCATCTGTTCTACAGTGTCATTTAGGATTGTTGTTTCCTTGTTGATTTTTTGTCTAGAAGATTTATCCAGTGATGTCAGTGGGGTATTAAAGTTCCCTACTATGACTGTATTGTTGTTGATCTCTCCCTTGATATCCTCCAGAATTTAAAAAAATATATATATATATTTAGATGCTCCTGTATTGGGTGCATATATGTTTACCAGAGTTATATCCTCTTGTTGTATTAATCCCTTTAGTATTATGACATGGCCTTCCTTATCTCTTGTTATGGCTTTCACTTTAAGGTCTATTTTGTCAGATATAAGTATTGCTACCCTAGCTTTTTTTCCCCCCATCCCTTCACTTTCAGTCTGTGTGAATCCTTTGCTTTAAGGTGGGTCTCTTGTAGATGACATATATATGGGTCATGTTTTCTACCCATTCAGCTACCCTATGTATTTTGATCAGAGCATTTAAGTGATTTACATTTAAAGTTATTATTGATAGGTACTTGTTGGCTGTCATTTTTAAAAATATATATTTTATTGATTTTTTACAGAGAGGAAGGGAGAGGGATAGAGAGTTAGAAACATCAGTGAGAGAGAAACGTTGATCAGCTGTTTCCTGCACACACCCCACTGGGGATTTACCCGCAACCAAGGTACATGCCCTTGACTGGAATCGAACCTGGGACCCCTCAGTCCGCAGTCCGATGCTCCATTCCCTTTCTATTTCTTCTTTTTACAAGAGTCCCTTTAGCATTTCTTGCATTGCTGGTTTGGTGGTAATAGTTTGTTTGTTTGTTTTTGTCTGCAAAGCTCCTGATTTCACCTTCAATTTTGAATGATATCCTTGCTGGATAGAGTATTCTTGGATTCAGTCCCTTACTTTTCATCACTTTGTATACTTCATTTCATTTCCTTCTGGCCTGATGTGTTTCTGTTGATAAATCTGTTGATAGTTTAATGGGAGCTCCTTTGTAGTTAACTTTCTGTCTCTCTTTGGAAGCCTTTAAGATTCTTTGTGGTTGATGTTTGCCAATTAATGATGATATGTCTTGGTGTGGGTCTTTTTGGGTTCATCTTGATTGGGACTCTGTGCTTCTTGGACTTGTGTGACTTTTTTCTTCCCAAAGTCAGGGAAGTTTTCTGTCATTTTTTCAAACAGGTTTTCTATTCCTTGCTCAGCTTCCTCTCCTTCTAGCACCCCTATTATGCGAATATTGTTTCATTTCATGTTGTCCCAAAGCTCCCTTAGACTCTCTGGCTTTTTAATTTTTTTTTCCAATTGCTGCTCTGCTTGGGTATTTTTTTTCTACCTTGTCTTCTAACTCACTGATTCAATCCTCAGCTTCTTCTACTGTTGAAAGCTTCCAGGATGTTCTTTATTGCAGCTATGTAATTCTTCCTTTCCTCTTGATTCTTACTCATGTTGATGTATTTCTCATTCAGCTTGTATAATTCTCATTGAGTTGCATGTATTTCTCATCCAGATGTTTGAACATCCTTATAACCATTACTCTGCGTTCTTCCTCTGACAAATTACTTGCCTCCATTTCATTTAGTTCCTTTTCTGATGATTCCTCCTTTACTTTCATTTGGGGATTTTTTTGTCTCCCCATTTTTGCTGTTTCTTTGTAATGGTTTCTATTAGATCAAACTGCTATGCCACTCAGATTTTTTGGGTTGGTCTTGTGTACTAGATGTCTTGTGGGATCCAGTGGTGCAGGTCTCCTGGGCTGAATGTTCTGGGGAGAACCCCTAATTGAGATATTTGAGTTCTCCTGATGTAGTTGGGTCTTGAAAATTCTTGTCTATTTGTGGATGGAGTCTCCTCTCAGGGTGTCTGATTATGTGGCTCACTCCCTACCACATCATGCCAGTTGTTGTGGAGGTGCTGACCGAACAGCACAAGATACAACACAAGACTCACCACAAAAGGAACAGAACACAAATGTACTCAAGATACCTATAACCCCAATAGAAGTGACCACCAGAGAAGAGAGAATTAGGAAAGAGAAAAGAGAGCAAGAATTATAGAGGGGGACAAAAGAAAGAAAGAATATAGGGAGAAAACACAATAAAACAAACAAATAGACCAAAAAGCACAAACAAAACACACCCAGAAAAGGGGGGTGGCAGAATCTGTAGATGCAGATCTTAAATAAGGAAAATAAGGTTAGGAGATGACAAAATGGCAGTGGAATAGATGGACGTGTCCCAAGCCTTGTCCCGGAGCAAATAGAATGAGCAGCTGAAAGAATAACATCCAACCCAAATTGGCAAAGGAGACTCAGCTGGTGAGACAATTTGGGAAGGGCAGAGGATCCCTGGAAAAAGGTAAAATCAAGGATCTGGGCAGGAGAGTCTGCCAGACCTCTGAGCCCAGAGGGTCACAGGGAATCCGCACAGCACCAAGCCATGTCCCTGGGGACAGGCACAGCATCTGACTGTGGAAAGAAGGTCCACAGGACTGCTGGAGGCAGGGGATTCTAGATCTGGGTCCACAGTCATGAAAGACTGAGCCCAGAGGGGGCAGCCTGAAGGGCTGAACAGACCACACAGTGCCGGCAGGAAAGGAGCTTGCAGAGGCACAGTCTTTCCCCTCTCTGTGGCCTGAGCTTTTCTTCACTGAACCTAGTTCATAGTACCTTTCGGATATAGACACTTACCTGTGGCTGAGGTGCGGGAGAAGGTGCAGACTTGTGGAGTCTGGGGAGAGGCTGGGGAGAGTAGGGGTCCAGGAGAAGTGGCAGGGAGTCTGGTGCTGAGTCATACCTGAGCCGGGGACCTGGGCAGCTATTTTGTCCTGAAGAGATAGCCCCTCCCTCTAGTCTCCAGGCAACCAATACAGCCACACCCAGATTTCACCCTGAATGGTAAAAAGGATTAAAAAAAAATCTGAATAGTCCTTGAGAGTCCACAGGGACTGGCCTAAAGAGAGGCCTTCAGTCCCAGAAACAGGAAACTGAGAAACTGCAGACAATACAGAAGACTGGGTTCTTAAGCCAGCCAAATGAACAACACTTCACCTTTTCATTTTTATTTTTTTATTATTATTTTGTTATCTCTTTTTTTTCTCTTTTTTCTTTGTTTTCCTTTTTTTGTTTGTTGCTTTATTTTCTATTTTTTTTCGCATTATTTTCCCATCACTCTATTTTATTTTTATTTGCTATTTTTATACCATTTTTTAAATCAATTTTTTTGTAAATTTATTATTAGTATCATTATTTTCTTCCCGTTCTCTTTCTTCTTATCCACGAATCCCCTTTCTACTTCCTCTATACTGAATTGAGGTCCTCCCCATATTCATCCAATTCTTAATCTTATTTTCTGTATATAAGCTCAGCCTCTATAGATTCCTCCCCCACCCTCTTTGCTGGGTGTTTGGTATTTGTATTTTTTTGGTTTATCTATTGGTTCTGTGGTATTTTCTCCATATATATATATATATATATATATATATATATATATATATATTCTTTTTCTTCCTTTGTCTTTTCTCTCTTATCTTTTTTTTTCTCTTTTCGATATCATTTGGGCTCTCTTTTCTCTCCCCTAATTCTCTTTTCTCAGGTGGTCACTTATATTGGGGTTATCGGTGTCGTGAGTACATTCATGCTTTGTTCCCTTTGTGTCACATCTTGTTGAGGTGAATTTTCCTTTGTCTTTTCTCTCTTATCTTTTTTTTCTCTTTTCGATATCATTTGGGCTCTCTTTTCTCTCCCCTAATTCTCTTTTCTCAGGTGGTCACTTATATTGGGGTTATCGGTGTCGTGAGTACATTCATGCTTTGTTCTCTTTGTGTCACGTCTTGTTGAGGTGAATTTTATCCTGTCTGGCCAATGTGCTAGAGAGTGAGCCACACAACCAGACACATGGAGAGGAAACTCCATCCACAAACGGGTCAATAACACCCCAGACCCAACCACAGAGGCAGGAAGAAGGTGGCAGTGAGAGAGAGTGTGAGGGAGGGAGGGAGCAAAAGAGGAGTGTGTGGTCGTGTGGTGTGTGTGTGTGCATGTGAGTAAGGCACAGTTAGATCCTGCAGGACCTTCTGGGGCAGGCTAACCGGGCTCGCCTAACTAGGCAGCTTCTGCTACCATTGCAAACAGTACCAGGAGGCCGGCTTGTCCTCAGAAGCCTAGCCTTTTTGAAGGATAGAGCTGCTGTGACTGGGACCCCAGACTCACCTCCACTCAGAGTGCCCTCAGATAACACCTGGGACTCTACATCCACCCCTGCCAGGGACCTGCTACCTCGGCTGTGGTCCCATGGTCACCAAGTCTCCAGCCACCCCGGGTGCAGGCTCCTGTAAGTTCTAAAGCGCACTCCCCTCTGACTGGCACAATGCTTTATCCCAGGCCACTGTGACCACACAAGCAGCAGACACGTGAGCAGCCTGCTCCTGTCCAAAAAGCAGCAGCCCCGCGAGCAGCCTGTCCCAGGCCTAAGAGCAGCAGCCTCACGTGGCCTGCCCCTGTCCAAGGAGCAGCAGCTGCACGAGCAGCCCACCCACGACTGAGGAGCAGCAGCCCCATGCAGCCCGGCCCCGTCCATGGAGCAGTAGCTGTGTGAGTGGTCCACTCCCCCATCCAAGGAGCAGCAACCATGTGAGCAGCCCGCCCTGTCCAAGGAGCAGCAGCCACACAAGCAGCCTTCCCACGACTGAGGAGCAGCAGCCCTGCACAGCCCACCCCCGTCCGAGGAGCAGCAGCTGCATGAGCAACCTGCCCCCATTCGAGGAGCAGCAGCTGCGTGAGCAACCTGCCCCCATCCAAGGAACAGCAGCTGTGTGAGCAGTCTGCCCCTGTTAAAGGAACAACAGCTCTGCAAGCAGCCCACCCCTATTTGAGGAGCAGCAGCTGCCCGAGCAGCCCGCCCTGGTCCAAGGAGCAGCAGTCACACGAGCAGAACATCCACATCCAAGGAGCAGCAGCCCTGTGCAGCCCACACTGGTCCAAGGAGCAGCAGTCACACGAGCAGAACACCCACATCCGAGGAGCAGCAGCCCTGTGCAGCCCACACTGGTCCAAGAAGCAGCAGCCACATGCAGCCTGCACCTGTCCAACGAGCAGCAGCTGGGTGAGTGGCCCGCCTTCATCTGAGGAACAGCAGCCACGCAAGCAGCCCGTCCCCCATCTGAGGAGCAGCAGCCACACGAGCAGACTGCCCCCATCTGAGGAACAGCAGCTGCATGAGCAGCCCGCACCCGTACGAGGAGCAGCAGCCCTGCAAGCAACCTGCCCCAGTCCAAGGAGCAGCAGCCTACCCCATCTGAGGAACAGCAGCAGCACGCAGCCAGCCCCCATCCAAGGAGCAGCAGCCACATGAGCAGTCTGCCCCCATCCAAGGAGCAGCAGGCACGTGAGCAGCCCACCCCCATCTGAGGAACAGAAGCTGTGTGAGCAGCCTCTCCCCACCAGCCAGAGGAGCCACCACTACTGTGAACAGCACCCACCAGAGGAGCTGGTATAAAAAGAAGAAATAAAAAGGTAAGAAAGAACACAAGCACAAAAAATAAAAATGGCTAAAAACAAGTACCTTTCAATAATAACTTTAAATGTAAATGAACTAAATGCTCCAATCAAAATACATTGAGTGGCTGAATGGATAGAAAATATGACCCATATATATGCTGTCTACAAGAGACCCACCTCAGAACAAGGGACTCAAACAGACTGAAAGTAAAGGGATGAAAAAATAACTTTCAGGCAAATGGAAATGGAAAAAAAAAAAAAAAGCTGAGGTAGCTATACTTATATCTGACAAAATAGACCTCAAAGTGAAGGTCAAAACAAGCGATAAGGAAGGCCACTTCACAATAATAAAGGGATTGATACAACAAGAGGATATAACCCTGATAAACATATATGCACCCAATGCAGGTGCACCCAAATACAAAAAAACTTCTGGAAGATATCAAGAGAGAGATAGACAACAATACAATCATAGTAGGGGACTTTAACACACCACTGACATCACTGGATAAATCCTCTAGACAAAAAATCAGCAAAGAAACAGCGATCCTAAATGACTCACTAGATCAGATGGACTTAATTGACATCTTCAGAACATTTCACCCCAAAGCCACGGAATATATGTTCTTCTCAAGTGCACATGGGACATTTTCAAAAATAGACCACATATTGGGTCACAAACTCTCCCCAAATTCAAGAAGATTGAAATCATATCAAGCATCTTCTTACACCACAATGGCATAATATTAGAAATAAACTACAATAAAAACAATCCAAAAAAGTCAAACACTTGGAAGCTGAATAGCATGCTATTAAACAATGATTGGATTACCAAAGAGATCAAAGAAGAAATTAAAAATAGCCTGGAAACTAATGACAATAAAAACACAACAATCCAAAATCTATGGGACACAATGAAAGCAGTCCTGAGAGAGAAGTTTATAGCTCTACAGGCCTACCTCAAAACAAACAAACAAACAAACAAACAAACAAACAAAAAAACACACAAAAAAACAAGAAAAAATGGTAGTAAATCATCTAACTCTATAACTCAAAGAATTAGAAAGACAGCAACAAGAAGAGTCCAGAGTGAGCAGAAGGAAGGAGATAATAAAGATCAGGGCAGAAATAAATGGCATAGAGACCAATAAATAAATAAAAATATAAAAGATCAATGAAACCAAGAGCTGGCTCTTTGAAAGGATAAACAAGATTGATGAACCTCTAGCCAGCCTCACCAAGAAGCAAAGAGAGAGGACCCAAATAAACAAAATCAGAAATGAAAGAGGCGAAATAACAACAGACACCACAGAAATACAAAGGATTGTAAAAAAAAAAAATACTATGAACAACTCTATTCCAACAAACTAGACAACCTGGAGGAAATGGACATATTCCTAGAAAAATACAATCTTCCAAAACTCAATCAGGAGGAATCTAAACATCTCAATATACCGGTAACTATGGAAGAAATTGAAGCAGTCATCAAAAAGCTCCCAGCAAACAAAAGCCTGGGGCCAGACGGCTTCACAGGGGAGTTTTACCAAACATTCAAGGAAGAACTAAAACCTGTCCTCCTCAGACTATTCCAAAAAATTCAAGAGGAAGGAACACTTCCAAACTCATTCTATGAAGCCAGCATCACCCTAATACCAAAACCAGATAAAGATAACACAATGAAAGAGAATTACAGGCCAATATCCCTCATGAACATAGATGCCAAAATCCTCAACAAAATTCTAGCAAATCGAATCCAGCAGTACATCAGAAAGATCATACACCATGGTACAATATCAATAAACGTGATACATCACATAAACAAATTGAGAGATAAAAATCACATAGTCATATCAATTGATGCAGAAAAATTATTTGACAAAATCCAATACCCTTTCTTGATAAAAACTCTCAGCAAGGTGGAAACAGAAGGATGATACCTCAACATAATAAAAGCCATATATGACAAACCCACAGCCAACAACATACTCATTGGGCAAAAACTAAAACCATTTCCCCTAAGAACAGGAACGAGACAGGGATGCCGACTCTCACCACTCCTGTTCGACATAGTACTGTAAATACTATCCATTGTGATCAGACAAGAAGAAGAATTAAAAGGCATCCAAATGGGAAAAGGAGAAGTAAAGCTGTCCTTATTAGCAGATGACATGATATTGTATATAGAAAACCCCAAAGACTCCATCAAAAAACTACTAGACCTAATAAATGAATTTGGCAATGTAGCAAGATACAAAATTAACACCCAGAAATCTATGGCATTTCTATACACCAATAATGAACTTACAGAAAGAGAGACTAAAAAATCAATCCTATTTACCATCGCACCAAAACAATTAAGATACCTAGGAATAAACTTAACCAAGGAGGTAAAAGACCTATACGTGGAAAACTACAGGACACTGAAAAAAGAGATAGAGGAAGACATAAACAGATGGAAGAACATACCGTGTACATGGATTGGTAGAAACAACATCATCAAAATGTCCATACTACCCAAAGCAATCTATAGACTCAATGCACTCCCTATTAAAATACCAACAGCATATTTCACAGACCTAGAATGAACTTTCCAAAAATTCATCTGGAATAAAAAAAGACCCGGAATAGCCACAGCAATCCTGAGAAAGAAGAACATAGTAGGTGGGATCTCAATATCAGATATCAAGCTGTATTACGAAGTCACTGTTCTCAAAACAGCCTGGTACTGGCACAAGAACAGACATATAGATCAATGGAATAGTATAGAGAACCCAGATATCGACCCAAACCACTATGCTCAATTAATATTCGACAAAGGAGGCATGAACATACAATGGAGTCAAGACAGTCTCTTCAATAAATGGTGTTGGGAAAATTGGACAGATACATGCAAAAAAAATGAAAGTAGACCACCAATTTACACCATACACAAGAATAAACTCAAAATGGATAAAGGACTTAAACATAAGACGGGAAACCATAAAAATACTAGAGGAATCCACAGGCAGCAAAGTCTCAGACATATGCCAAAGCAATTTCTTCACCGATACCGCTCCTAGGGCAATGAAAACTAAAGAGAAAATAAACAAATGGGACTATATCAAAATAAAAAGCTTTTGCACAGCAAAAGAAACCATCAACAAAACAATAAGAAATCCCACTGCATGGGAGAACATATTTGCCAATGATATCAACGATAAGGGTTTAATCTCCAACATTTATAGGGAACTCATACAACTTAACAAAAGGAAGATAAACAGCCCAATCAAAAAATGGGCAACTGACCTAAATAGATACTTTTTGAAAGGAGACAGAAGGAAGGCCAAGAGGCATATGAAAACATGCTCAAAGTCACTAATCATCCGAGAGATGCAAATCAAAACGACAATGCGGTACCATCTCACACCTGTCATAATGGCTATCATCAACAAATCAACAAATGACAAGTGCTGGCGAGGATGCAGAGAAAAAGGAACCCTCGTGCACTGCTGGTGGGAATGCAGACTGGTGCAGCAAGTATGGAGTTTGAGGAAACCCCATACTGTGAAGTACAGTATGGAGTTTCCTCAAAAAACTAAAAATGGAGCTCCCATTTGACCCAGTGATCCCACTTTTAGGAATATATCCCAAGAAACTAGAAACACTAACCAGAAAGGATATATGCACCCCTATGTTCATAGCAGCACAATTCACCATAGCTAAGATTTGGAAACAACCTAAGTGCCCATCAGCAGATGAGTGGATTAAAAAACTGTGTGTGGTACATCTACACAGTGGAATACTACGCTGTGGTAAAAAAGAAGGAACTCTTACCATTTGCAACAGCATGGATGGAACTGGAGACCATTATGCTAAGTGAAATAAGCCAGTCAGAGAAAGATAAATATCACATGATCTCATTCACTATGGAATATAATGAACAACATAAACTGATGAATAAAAACAGATCCAGAGACAGAGAATCATAGATCAGACCATCAAACCTCAGAGGGAAGGTAGGGGAGAGTGGGGGTAAGGGGGAGAGATCAACCAAAGGACTTGTATGCATGCATATAAGCCTAACCAATGGACACACACAACAGGGGGGTGAGGGCATGAGTGGAGGGGTGGGGGTGGGGGGCAATGGAGCGGTAAGGACACATATGTAATACCTTAGTCAATAAAGAAATTAAAAAAAAAGAAAATAAGGTTAAGGAATTGGAGGTATAGGGGAAGGACCACGGTTTAGAATAGAGGAGGGAGAAAAGAAATGAAAAGACAAGAAACAAATTTTTTTGAAAATGAGAATAGAGGAGAGAGCAGATGGGTCAAATTTAGGAAGTGAAACATCTAAAAAATTATGAGAAAAGAACAAGGGAAGAGAGAAAAAAATGAGTAGTGAAGAAAAAATAGTTTGTTTATCCACTCACCTATGGAAGGGCATCTCGGTTTCTTCCAAGTTTGGCAATTATGAATGAAGGTACTAAACATGTGTGCAGCTTTTTTGAGTGAGCATACGTTTTCAACTCATGGTAACATAAATTAACATTGGGTAAAAACCAAGGAACACGACCGCTGCGTTGTATGGTAAGACTGTTTAGTTTGTAAGAAACTGCCAAACTCTTCTAAAGTGGGTGACCCAATTTGCAGTCCCACCAGTGAGTGAGAGTGCCTGTTCCTCCATATTTTCACCAGTATTTGGTATTGTCCCTATTTTAGATTTTTGCTGTCCTGATAGGTGTGTAGTGGTATGCCACTTAATTTGTGACATATGATGTTGAGCATCTTTCATATGCTTATCTGCCATGTGTATATCTTCTTTGGTGAGGTGTCTGTTCAGATCTGAGACGCACTTTAAAGTTCGGAGTGTTTTTTTTCTTATTGTTCAGCTTTTGTACAACAGGGATACAAAAAACAGTTTCACTTAACACTGTTTTGTTATAACATTGGTAAGATGCTGTAGGAACTTAACTCTTGTTTATATCCTTGAGCCTAAGCTAGAATTGGTATTGTTAAGTGTTATTTCACTTAGTTGTAGAACCTATCAACGACGTTAAGTGAGGACAAAGTATTTTGGATATCAGTCCTTTATCAGATGTGCATTTTGAAAAGATTTTCTTTCAGTCTGTGGCTGTCTTTTTATTTTTTAAATATGTTTTTATTGATTTTAGAGAGAGGAAGGGGGAGGGAAGAGAGATAGAAACATCAATGATCTCAACTGGCTGCCTCCTGCATACCTCCCCCTCCCCCACGGGGGGACCGAGCCCCCAACCCAGGCATGTGCCCTGACTGGGAATCAAACTGTGATCTTCTGGTTCATAGGTCGACACTTAACCACTGGGTGTGGCTTGTGTTTACATGCTCTTTGCAGTGTCTTTTGCAGAGCAGCTTTTAATTTTAATGATGTCTAATTTTTTTTTTATTTTTTTGGTAAATTGTACTTTTGGTGTTGTATTTTATAAGTCACTAGAGGCCCAGTGCACGAAATTCGTGCATGGGGGGGGGGTGTCCCTCAGCCCAGCCTGCACCCGGTCCAATCTGGGACCCCTTGAGGGATGTCCAACTGCTCATTTAAGCCCGATCCCGGTGGGATTGGGCCTAAACGGAAAGTCGGACATCCCTTTCACAATCCAGGACTGCTGGCTCCCTGCCTTCCTGATTGCCCCTAACTGCTTCTGCCTGCCAGCCTGATCACCCCCTAACCACTCCCCTGCCAGCCTGATTGATGCCTAACTGCTCCCCTGCCAGCCTGGTCACCCCTAACTGCCCTCCCCTGCAGGCCTGGTCATCCCTAACTGCCCTCCCCTGCAGGCCTGGTCACCCCTAACTGCCCTCCCCTGCAGGCCTGGTCACCCCTAACTGCCCTCCCCTGCAGGCCTGGTCACCCCTAACTGCCCTCCCCTGCAGGCCTGGTCACCCCTAACTGCCCTCCCCTGCAGGCCTGATCACCCCTAACTGCCCTCCCCTGCAGGCCTGGTCACCCCCAACTTCCCTCCTCTGCTGGCTTGGTCACCCCTAACTGCCCTCCCTTGAAGGCCTGGTCGCCCCCAACTGCCCTCCCTTGCAGGCCTGGTCCCTCCCAACTGCCCTCCCTTGCTGGCCATCTTGTGGTGGCCATCTTGTGTCCACATGGGGGCAGGATCTTTGACCACATGGGGGCAGCCATCTTGTGTGTTGGAGTGATGGTCAATCTGCATATTACTCTTTCATTAGATAGGATAGAGGCCTAGTGCACGGGTGGGGGGCAGCTGGTTTGCCCTGAAGGGTGTCCCTGATCAGGGTGGGGGTTCCCTTGGGGCGTGAGGCGGCCTGGGCGAGGGGCCTGTGGTGGTTTGCAGGCCAGCCACGCCCCTTGGCGACCCAAGCGGAGGCCCTGGTATCTGGGGTTTATTTATCTTCTACAATTGAAACTTTGTAGCCTTGAGCAGAGCCAAGCCTTCTGTTTGCTCTTTGGCGGCAGCCATTTCTCTTGGGATTTATGTATGTTCTATAATTGAAACTTTGTAGCCTTAAGCAGAGGCCTGGTGGGCCAGGGTGTGCGGAAAGCTTGGCTCCCTCCATCGCCGGGGGCAACCCTAGCCTCCTGCTCTTTCCAGCTCTGTGGCTGCTGCCATTTCTGTTTGGATTTATGTATCTTCTATCATTGAAGCTTTGTAGCCTTGAGTGGAGGCCTAGGCCGGCAAGGGCAGGCGGAAAGCTTGGCTTCCTCCATTGCCGGGGAAACCCAAGCCTCCCTCCTGCTCTCTGTGGCCGTAGCCATCTTGGTTGGGTTTATTTGCATATTCACTCTTGATTGGCTGATGGGCGTGGCTTGTGGGTGTAGCAGAGTGATGGTTAATTTGCATATTACTCTTTTATTAGACAGGATTGCCAAACCCAGAGTCACCTAGATTTTCTCCTAAATTATCTTTCATTTAGGTCTATGATCCATTTTGAGTAAATTTTTGTGAAAGATGTATGGTTGGTATGTGTGGAACAAAGGTGATTCCATCTTGAAACCAATGCCCCATCTTGAACCCAGAGTGAACCTGGATCCTTGGCTCTGGTCTGGTCTGTACGGGTGAGCTCTGTGTGAGTCACCGAATCCCCACTAGCTTTGCATCTGGAGGGAGGGTCCTCAATGCCAGCTGCCTCTTAACCCACCTGATGCATGACATGACCCAGCCCCTCTCAGCACCTGGCCCTCTGGTTGCCCCACATTTCTTACCTAGGACATATGCCTACTGCGTTAGCTGTATAACTCATAGTCTGGGGAGTGGAAGGCACAAAGCTATGACCATCTTGCAGTCACCCAAGGTGTGCTTCTGTTTGTAAGTCTCCTATTAAGCTCATTAACCAACCAGCTGGACTTGTCTGCCTCATTCTTTGGTCTCTCAGCTTCTTCAACATTTGGGAACCTCTTTGAATATATGTGCCTTTCACAAAACGTCTGAGTCTAGATTAATTTTTTTGCATGTGGATGTCCAGTTGTTCCAGAAACATTTTTAAGAGGACTTCTTTATCCACTAAATGGCCTTTGCTCCTTTATTAAAAACTAGAGGCTGGTGCATGAATTCGTGCACGGATGGGGTCCCTTGGCCTGGCTGGCAATCAGGGCTGATTGGGGCAGTGGGAGGTTGGCTGGGCAGGTGTGGTAGGGCCATGGTAGGTTGGCCGGCAGCGGGGATGGACCACGGGAGGTTGGCCGCCCTGATCAGGGCCATCGGGCCAATCACCCAGGGAGAGGCGCTGCAGAAGGTTGGCTGTGGGAGGGCACTGACCACCAGGGGACAGCTCCTGTGTTGAGCATCTGCCCCCTGGTGGTCTGTGCGCATCATAGCCACTGGTTGTTTCTACTAATCCATGAACACGGTATGTTCAGTCATTTGGTCATTTGTTTTGTTGGTCACTTAGGCTTTTATATATATAGATAGATTACTAGACTACATTTGTATGGGTCTATTTCTGGGCTATTTATTCTGTTCCATTGATCTGTTTGTCTTTTTCCCCCCACTAATACTGTCTTGATTACTGTAGCTTTATAGTATGTACAGAAGTCAGATAGTGACAGTCTCCAATTTTGTTCTTATCCAATATTGTGTTGGCAATTATGGGTCTTTTGCCTCTCTATATAAACTGTAGACCCAGTTTGTCAATATCCATAAAATAATTTGCTGGTATTTAATTTGGGATTGCATTGAATCTATAGTTCAAGTTGGTAAAAACTGACATCTTGACAATAAATCTTCTTATTCATGTAATGGAACATCTCTCCATTTATTTAGGTCTTTTAAAAAAATATATTTTTATTGATTTCAGAGAGGAAAGGAGAGGGAGAGATAGAAACATCAATGATGAGAGAGAATCATTGATTGGCTGCCTCCTGCACATTCCCTACTGGGGATTGAGCCTGCAACACAGGCATGTGCCCTTGACCAGAATCGAACCTGTGACCCTTCAGTCTGCAGGCCAACGCTCTATCCACTAAGCCAAACTGACTAGGGCTTATTTAGGTCTTTGATTTCATTCATTAAATTTTTATATTTTTTCTCACATAAATTTTATACATAGCTACATGTTAATGTATACTTCAGTATTTTCATTTTAGAGGGCATTAATGTAAATGGTATTGTTTTAAATTTCAAATTCCAGTTATTTAGTGCTGGCATATAAGAAAGTAATTGACATTTGTATATTAAGCTTATATCCAGCAACCCTGCTATAATCCCTATTCATTCCAGGAAGGTTTTGTTGTTGTGGTTTCTTTGGGATTTTCTACATAGGCAATCTTGTAACCTGTGAACAAAGAAAGTTTTACCTCCTTCCCATTTTTTTCCCTTTCTTATCTTATTGCATTAACTAGGATTTCCAGTATAATGTTGAATAGGAGTAATAAGAAGGGACATCTTACCTTGCTCCTGACCTTAGTGGGAAAGCATCTAGTTTCTCAACATTAAGTATAATGTAATCTTTAGCTTTTTTGGTAAATGTTGTTTGTCAAGTTGAGAAAGTCCCCCCCCCCCCCCCCATTTCAGCTTGCTGACTTTTGTAAATTGCTCCTGTATTTATTGATACAATGTGATTTTTCTTTTTAAGACTGTTGATCAGATGAACTACATTATTTATTTTCAAACGTTGAACCAGACTTGCATACTTGGTCATGGTGTATAATTCTTTTTATGCATTATTAGGTTTAACTTGTTAATATCTTCTCAAGAATATTTGCATCTCTTTTATGAGAAACAGTGATCTGTAGTATTTTATTCTTGTAATTTCTTTGTCTAGTATTGGGGTGTTTCTGACCTCATAAAATGAGTTAGAAAGTGTTCTCTCTGCTTTTATTTTTGGAGTAGGTTTTACAGAATGTTTGGTAGCATTTACAAGTGAACCCATCTGGCTCTGGAGCTTTCTGTTTTGGAAGGTTATTAATTATTGACTCAATTTCTTCAGGTATTGGCCTATTCAGATTACATATTTCTTATTGTGTGAGGTTCGGTGGCTTGTGTCTTTCAAAGAATTGGGCCATTTATTTAGATTATCAAATATGTGGGCATAGAGTTGTTAATTGTTCATGGTATTCCTTTATTATTTTTTAAATGTTCTTGAGGTCAGTATGGTGACCTCACTTTCATTTTTTATATTAGTTATTTTGATGAGGAAAATAAGACATTGGGGGGAGGTGCTAGCAGCCTGACTCTGTATCCCTAATGCACATTCCTGTTAGCCTATAGTCTAGGCATTGCCCCTTCCTTAATTATCTGGTCTTACAAGACCTGTTTACCTAAATACTCCCATTTTACAGAGGCCATAAACCATGAACCATACACAACCCCCGGAGGGGATTATCAGCACTTGCACTAGGCCAGGCCTTTAGGTGTGGTCTCATGGCCCCCATCCCAACACTCGGGGCTTTTTGCAAAGCCTGTGAAAGGTCCGGAAGTCTGATCCTTATTTTGGGGACAAAGAAACCAAAGGGTATAAAGAGAAAGCTTCCTCCATATTGGCTTGCTCAGGATTTGGAGAACTGACCCCGAGTCACTGTACTAGTACATGTGAAACATTACTGGAAATAAATGGGTTTTTCCTGAATCTCCGGGTACTCTTTTGTGTATATTTTTCGGTCTCCTGGTAAATTCTGTAACAATTTGTGTCTTCTTCCTTTTTTTCTTCGTTAACCCAATCTTTCCAATAACTAGCTTTTGTTTGTTAATTTCCTTTATCCATTTCCTGTTTTCAGTTTCATTAATTTCTGCTCTAATTTTATTTTTCTTTCTTCTGCTTACTTTGTATTTAATGCACTCTTATTTTTATAGTTTCCTAAGGTGGAAACTTAGATTATAGATTTTAGATCTTTTTTATTTTCTCTATAATATGCATTCAATGCTCTAGATTTCCCTCTAACACTGCTTTTGCCACATCTCACAAATTTTGATAAGTTGCCCAGCCGGCATGACTCAGTGGTTGAGCATCGACCTATGAACCAGGAGGTTGTGGTTCGATTCTCGGTTAGGGCACATGCCAGGGTTGCATGCTCAATCTGCAGCCAATCAGTGATTCTATCTAATCATTGATGTTTCTATGTCTCTCTTCCTCTCTGAAATCAATAAAAATATATTTAAAAATATTGTTTGGTAAGTTGTGTTTTTATTTTTATTTAGTTGAAAATATTTTCAAATTTCCCGAGACTTGTTATTTGACCACTCTGTTATATTTGGGGGTTTCCCAGCTATCTCTGTTATTAATTTCAGTTTAATTTAATCATGGTCTGACAGCAGACATTGTTTGATTTCTATTCTTTTAAACTGAAGAGATGTTTTATGGCCAAGAGGAGGTTTATCTTAGAGAATGTTCCATGTGAGCTTGTGAGGAATGTACATTATGCTGTCATTGAATGAAATACTCTATGGATATCAATTTGGCTTGATTAATGGTGTCTTTCACTTTAATTATGCCCTTAATGATTTTCTGCACACTGCAACTGTCAATTACTGATAGAAGAGTGTTGAAATCTCCAACTGTAACAATGGGTTTAGTTATTTCTCCTTACATTTCTATCAGATTTTGCCTCACATATTTTGACGCTCTGTTGTTAGGTGCAAACATATTAAGTGTTATGTCTTCTTAAAATAGACCCCTTTGTTATGATATAATGCCTCTCTATCCCTGATAATTTTTCTAGCTCTAAAGTTGGCTTGGTCTGAAGTTAATACAACTATTCCAGCTTTCTTTTGATTAGTGTTAGCACAGAATGCTTTTCTCTATCATTTTACTTTTAATTTCATTTCTTGATATTTAAAGTAGATTGCAATGGGGTAGGAATGGCTGGAGGGTGGTCAATCGGGGAAAATGGAGACATATGTAAAACTTTAGACAATAAATAAAAAACTTCTATTCATTGCCCTTATTCTTTATTTTTTCCTTCCAATATTTTTCTACCTTCTTTGGTTTTGAGTATCTTACATGATTTTTTTTCTCCTCTCTTAGCACATTACACTTTTAAAAACTTTTTAATTGTGTTTTTCTTGAGTTTGCAATATACCTTTATACCCAATCTAATCCTCTTTTAAATAAAACTACACCACTTTATGGACAGTGCAAATACCTTATAACAGAGTTCCCATGGAGTTTCTGCTCCTGCATTTCTGGTACACTAAGTTCTATTTTCTGCATCTGAGAAGGCTAAACTCTAATTCTTCCCAACATTTGAAGCCTTCCCAGAGAAGCAGAACCAAACTGTGTTGTCAACCTGCAGCATAGTAACCTCTATTTTATAAAAATGCTGTTTGAAATTATCTGCTAGTTAGATGATCCCTTATACTGTAAGTCAACTCTGCTATTTTTAGATGGTCCCTTGTTCTGTAAATTAACTTTGCTTTTAGCTTACTTGAATAATAGGGAAGATAAGCTTAGCCATCTGACCTTGTAGGCTAGTGATCTAACATAAGGTCTGGAAAAACCCGTATTTGAAGGACAAGGAGACCAGTGGAATATAAAGGAAAGCTCCCACCATCTTGCTTTGTATCGATTTTCTTGGAGGTGACTCCACTGAGACCACCAGCATAATAAAGCAGTGTAACTCCATTTCTCTAAGCGTTGCTTGTTTTTTCTCCGGTCTTCTGTAACATCACTGGTTCCCTGACCAAGAAGGACTAACCGTGCTGGCCTTTTGGCCTCTGGTGATTGGGCTGGTTTGGGGCCTGGGGATGTCGATAGGCCCCTGGGAGGCGTGCCCAGCTGATCTTAGCAGAATTGAGCCAGGGAAATCCGGGCACTCCCAGACCTCAGCCTAGGACCCGGCCAGCATCTGGAGAGAGTGGACAGACACCTCTGGACCTGTCAACAGAAATGGTAAGGTAGGGGCCCCAGGCAGTCAGGCCCACTCAGAGAGAGTGGAAGGGGGAGCTTGATCACCTCCCCAGAAGTTATATGACTTTATCAGGCAAATTAGTCAGGAATCTGGTGGGTTGTTTAAACTCTGAGTGAATGTCTGATGGAAGTGTGTGAGTGAGGAAGGAAGGGCATGCGCTCTCCTATCCATTGTGTGGTGCAGGCGGGTATCTGAGTGAATCTATGAAAGTAGGTCCCCCACCTCTACACTCGCTTGTCTTGGCATAGTTATCTATTCATTGACTGGTATATAAATGTGTGAGAGCCTGCGTAAAAGTGAAAGCTACTTTGTGTTATCCTGTGCCTTTATTATTAAAAGGAATTGCGCCATCTGGCTGAAATGTTTAATTTATTTGGGGCAAGCCCTGCTTTATGGGAAAGCCTAGTTGTGTGGTGAGGCTGAATGCCATGACAGACTACAGGTATTCCAGCAGCTGCTGAGAATTCTTATTCTCAGGGTCATCTTGCTTTCTGTCAGGGAGGGAATAAAATTTCTGTCTATGTTTGTATAGTAGAGACTTTAATTTGCTCTTCCCTAATTTATTATTTTACTATGTTAGGTTAAAATTTTAAAATTCTAAGGTTAATTTAAGGTATAAAATTTGTAAAGATTATAACCCAGAGAATGTTAAAACAAAGGTCGGCTAAGTTCCAAGACTGCTTGTAAGGAAAAGCAAAAAAAAAAAAAGTTCTAAAGTTAACTATTTGCAAAAGAGTTGTAAAAAGTCATAAAAGTCTCAGGAAGATCTAAACAAAGAACCATTAGCTAGTTTATTGCTTGCCTGTAAATAACAGGTCTTTATCTCCCCCTGCCAACAACAGCAGAAAGGGAGGGGAAGAGGGGAAAAGATTAAAAAAAAAAGTCTTTCACTTTTATTTTTTAAATTGGGAAAGAGAGAGGAGTCTTTCACTTTTATTTTTTATTTTTTAAATTGGGAAAGAGAGAGGAGTCTTTCACTTTTAAACAGAGGAGCAGGAGGTTTCTGGCTCCGAGCCTAGCAGAATAAAGTTGCTGGACATCAAAGAAAACGAAATCCAACTAGTGTTATTATAATTATGTTCATGGACCCCATCTACCCCAGTTATTTGTGTGTCTTGTTGGTTTCAGTTATTTACTAGGGCCCTCCTGGAGGACATAACTTGGTTCTACCCCTCTTCACTCACCCCTGACAGCACCTGTGACTGAATTGAAGATCTTTTCTATCAGGGGACCCTCCAGGACTTCAATTCACTAGAAATTTTCCTGTACACCTTTCTCCTCCTCTGTCCTCTTTGCCCGACTAAAGTCATTTTTCTCCGAAGTTCCTGTTTTTTCTCCTTCTCTCAGTGGGGGTTGTTTCCCTCTGTTTCACAATGGGAGGGGACCCAGCACGGCTAAGATGCCCTTGAAATGTATGCTGAGGCATTTCAAGGAGGGTTTCTCAGATAATGTATATGGCATAAAGTTCTCAAAGGAAAGGTTAAGGACTTTATGAGAGTCAGAGTGGCCCAAATTTGGAGTGGGCTGGCCAGACACGGGGTCTTTCGATCCCGGGCTTGTAAAAGCAGTCTAGAATGTAGTCACAGGAGACCCAGGACACCCAGATCAGCTTCCCTACATAGACAATTGGTTAGAAATTACTCAAATCTTGCCACCTTGGGTCCAGTTCTGCGTGTGTAAGAAGAGAGTAAGGTTTTAGTAGCAGGAGAAAAGAAGCAGGCAGGGCAGAAGCAGGCAGGAGAAAAGAAACAGGTCCCTCAGAAGGAAGTTCAGCCCCCTATTCTACAGGAACACACTAAGGAAGTCTCGCCAGTTTTACCACCTCCATATGTGCCACAGGCAGCACCTGGTGCTCCCCCTGTTGGTCTAGAACAGCCGTGGGCAAACTACGGCCCGCGGGCCGGATCCGAAAGAGCGGAGGGTTCTCTTGCTCTCCCCTCCGCTCCTTTACTTTGAATTTATATTAGTTCACACAAACACTCCATCCATGCTTTTGTTCTGGCCCTCCGGTCCAGTTTAAGATCCCATTGTGGCCCTCGAGTCAAAAAGTTTGCCCACCCCTGGTCTAGAAGGTCTGGAAACACCACCCCCCTCCATCTCTCCTCAACCGGGCTCTCCAGAGCCAGTTGGGTGGTGCTTGCGTTTAGCCGACAGGGGGCCCAAACCACAACTGGCACATCAGATGCCTCTCAGGGAGATTCGGGGTGCCCAAGTACTTGGCGAAGATGGGACCTTACAGGAGGGAGGGCCAGTCTATTATTATCAGCCCTTAACCACAAGTGACATCCTGAACTGGAAACATCATACTTCAGCTTATTCTGAAAAACCTCAGGCCATGATAGACCTCCTAGAAATAATCTTCTAGACCCAGAAGCCCACCTGGGTAGACTGCAAGCAGCTCCTTTTTAACGTCAACACCGAGGAGTGCATAAGAATAGTAACAGAGGCTCGGAAGTGGCTCCAGACCCAGGCCCTGGCAGGGATATTAGATACAGACAGATGGACCAGGGAGGTCTTCCCAGATAAGGAACCCGATTGGACCCCGAACTCAGAAGACGGAAGGGCCAGGCTAGAAAGATATCAGCTGGCTTTCCTCCAGGGTGTCAGGGCCGGAGCCAAGAAGCCCACCAATATGTCTAAAATCTCCAAGGTCTTCCAGAAGCCTAATGAAAGCCTAGCAGCTTTCTATGAAAGACTATGTGAGGCATACCAGATCTACACCACCTTTAACCCTGAGGCCCTGGAAATTAAAACTATGGTAAATACAGTTTTTGTAGGCCAAGCCCAGCTGATATAAGAAGAAAATTACAGAAGCTGGAAGGATTTGCAGGAAAAAAACTATACTGAGCTGCTAGAGATAGCAAACAAGGTTTTCATTAACCAAGACAGGGCGGAAAAAAAGAAGGAAAAGAAGGCACCTATAACTGGGGTCCCAAGCAGCAGAAGGCTTTCATCACCATAAAGGCAAAGCTCACTGAGGCCCCAGCACTAGGGCTACCAGATGTGACATGGGACTTTAACCTCTTCGTTCACAAGAACAGTGGGGTATCCCTAGAAGTTCTAACCCAGAAGTTTGGACCCTGGCAAAGACCAGTAGCCTATTTCTCCAAGCAGACTGACCTGGTTATCTCCGGGTGGCCCCTGTGTTCCAGGGCCCTTACAGCCACAGCATTATTAGTCAAAGAAGCGGATAAGCTTACCCTAGGACAAAACAATGTAAAATACCTCATTCTGTTGTTACCCTAATGGAAGCTAGGGGGAAGCACTGGCTGCCTCATGCTCGGATGACCCAGTTATCAGGGGCTCCTATATAAAAATCTGCGGGTATGATTAGAAGCAGCTAGGAGCTCAAGGAAATAGCCACCATCCATTATAAAGGTCACCAGAAAGGGAAAGATTCAGTGTCACAAGGAAACCAATGTGCTGACACCGCAGCCAAACTGGCTGCTAAAGAACAAGTAGCACCGTCCCAGATCATGTTGGCCCCCGAATTACCTGAACCTCCAAAATACACTCCTCAGGAGGAGGAATGGCCCCAGCAAGAAAGGGGCAAAAGAACAAAGGAAGGTTAGTAAATACTCCCAGATCATAGGGTCTATGTCCCAGAACAGTTAGCCCATAAGGTAGTCCTCTAGCAGCATGAACTCACTCATTTAGGGAAGACTGCCCTAGAAGCTTTGTTAGGCAGATACTACCTAATTGCCCATCTTCCCTCCTTGTGTGCCTCAGTCTCTCAGCGTTGCCTCCTCTGTGCACAGAACAATGCCAAACAGGGTCCTGTGGGACCGATAGGAATTCAGCGCTGTGGGCAAGCTCCTTTTGAGGACTTAGAAGTAAATTTTACAGAAATAGGGCCTAGCAGAGGAAATAAATACTTGCTAGTTTTTGTTTGCACCTTTTCAGGCTGGGTCTAGGCATATCCCACTCACACAGAAAAGGCAAGAAAAATCACTAAGGCATTGCTGAAGGACATAATTTCGTGGTATGGAATGCCTCTGACCACAGGGTCTGATAATGGCCCAGCCTTTGTAGCAGAAATAGTACAACAGGTAGCTAAGGCTTTAGGAATTAAATAGAGCCTACATACAGCTTATAGGCCTCAGAGTTCAGGGAAAGGAGAGCGCATGAACTGGACTCTCAAGCAGGCTATGGTAAGCTATGCCAAGAGACAACCTTACCCTGGACAGATATCTTGCCTCTTGTACTCTTGCGGGTACGCTGTGCCCCAAGGGCCAGGGTAGGTTTCTCTCCCTTTGAAATTCTATATGGCAGACTCCCTCCCTTAATTCGACCAAAGGGAGATTTGGGGGAAATTGGAAACTTGGAAATCCAGAAGAAACTACAAGGACTTGGAAAAACTGTCTTAAGTGTCCACAGATAGGTTCCTGATCAGTTACCCATCTCTCTAGGAACAGCCATACACCCTTATAAACCTGGAGACCAGGTTTAGGTAAAAGACTAGAAAAAGGAGCCCCTTAAGCCAATTTAGAAGGGACCCTATCCAGTCATACTAACCACCTCCATAGCTCTCAAGGTTGTAGGACTGAACACCTGGATCCACCACTCCTGGGTAAAAGTAGCCCACCAGCTGAGTGACACCAGCTGAGTGGAAGGTGACCTCTGACCAGAAACACCCCCTGCGGATTACCCTCAAGAAGACAACAGACCTGGCTGATCAACTTGCTCCAAAGAATTTAGATAACATCCTGCTGAATTCTCCCTTACACTAATCTTTCTTATCTTCACCTAAAGCTCTGGTATTTCTGGATAATCATTGTTTTTATCTTTCTAATAATTCTTATTTTGTCTTTTAGGAGTGCCGCCGAGACTAATACCAGGAGGAAAACTCTTCTGCCCTTGCTAGGACACAGAAGTACCATAAAATTACTACTTCCTACACAGCAAAGGAATTAAGATGAGGCTAATTCTTTTACTGTTACTGAACTCTCTTAATCTCGACCACCCCCAGGTCTACACTCTGCATCTTTAGAGCCTCCTAAGTCCTATCTTTACCAAACGCTTAACCTCACCCTCTCCCTCTTAAATCAGACCAACCCACCTTAGCCAGGGAATGCTGGCTCTGCCTTTCCCTCTCCTTATAACACTCGGCATTACAGCAGGGGTTAGCACTGGAATAGGGGGACTGGCAACTTCCCTCTCCTACTATTGGAGCCTATCCAAAGACCTTGCTGACAGCTTAGAAGAAATAGCCCAAAGTATTGTTACAGTACAGGATCAGATTAACTCACTGGCAGCTGTTACTCTCCAGAATCGAAGAGGATTAGACCTCACAGCAGAGAAAAGAGGGCTGTGCCTGTTCCTTGAGGAAGAGTACTGTTTTTATGCTAACCAGTCTGGTATTGTAAGGGATGAGGCCAAGAAACTAGCTGATCGAGTTTCAAAGAGAAGACAGAAGTTATCAGAGTCCTAGGCTACATGGTGGTGGTGGTGGTGGTGGTGGTGGGGGGTGTGTGTGTCAGGAAATAGCTCCTTCCATAGACAGGACCACTGTTAATATCAGTCACAGCTGTAACCTTAGGACCATGTCCTCTAAATCTTTTAACTCGCTTTATCTCATCTCGCCTAGATGCCTTTAAACTTCAAACGGTCCTACAAACCAGAATTCCCTACAAACCCCTTCGAGAGGAAGAAACGGAATGTTAACCCCTTGGTCGTCACCCCTTATCAGCAGGAAGCAGCTAAAAAGCGGATGTCGCCCCCTGTTCACCATAACATCCCGTAGTCATACCACAAGGCTAAGAAAAGCTTGTGGGACAAGGGCAGGTGGGGGGGAATGAGAAGGCTAAAGGTTAATTCTTCCCAACATTTGAAGCCTTCCCAGAGAAGCAGAACCAAACTGTGTTGTCAACCTGAAGCATAGTAACCTCTATTTTGTAAAACTGCTGTTTGAAATTCTCCATTAGATGATCCCCTTTTCGGAGTCAACTCTGCTATTTTTAGACGGTCCCTTGTTCTGTAAATTAACTTTGCTTTTAGCTTACTTGAATAATAGGGAAGATAAGCTTAGCCATCTGACCTTGTAGGCTAGTCATCTAACATAAGGTCCAGAAAAACCCATATCTGGGAGACAAAGAGACCAATGGGATATAAAGGAAAGCTCCCACCATCTTGCTTTGCTTCGATTTTCTTGGAGGTGACTCCACTGAGACTGCTGGCGTAATAAAGCAGTGTAACTCCATTTCTCTAAGCATTGCTTGGTTTTTCTCCAGTCTTCTGTAACACATCTGCCTCCCTGTCCCTTTAATTTTGGAGAATAGCAGCTGTGATCTTGAAACTCTGATGGATCTAAGAATAGTTGTTTTTAGTTTATTCATCTTTTTTTATTGTGAGGTTGGCAGTGATGACTTTCAAGGTTCTTACATGTTACACTGAAATCTAGCAATTTTTTGAAGAGCAAACACTTTTAATTTTGAAGAAATCCAATTTATAGATATTTTTCTATTATAGTGTGTGCTTATCTGTCATGTTTTAAAAAAAATCTTTGCCAGACTCAAGGTCATTAAGATTTTCTCCAAAAAAATACTGTTTTAGCTCTTACTTTTAGGTCTACAATCAATTTTGAGTTATTTTTTGTATGTGGTCTGAGGTAAGATGTGAGGTTTAACTTTTTGCATGTCCAGTGGGTTGGAGTTCTTATAAAAATTTCTTTCTTGTAAAGATGATCCTGCCCTGACTGGTTTGGCTCAGTGGATAGAGCGTCGGCCTGCAGACTGAAGGGTCCCGAGTTCGATTCCAGTTAAGGGCATGTACCTTAGTTGTGGGCACATCCCCAGGAGGGGGTGGGCAGGAGGCAGCTGATCGATGTTTCTCTCTCATCAATTTTCTAACTCTCTATCCCTCTCCCTTCCTCTCTGTAAAAAATAAAATATATTAAAAAAAAAAAAAAAAAAGATGATCCTTTCCTCATTGAATTGTCTCAGAAACTTTGGCAAAAGTCCTAGACTCTTTATTCTGCTCCACTGATCTATTTGCCTCTCTTTATAGCAATACCATGGTTTTGATTTCTGGAGCTCTATAAGTCTTTAAAATATGTAATTAATGTAAGCCACCCCTTTTTCTTTTTCAAAGAAAAACAAAAATTAATTGAACATTAATTCTTTTTCAAAGTTGTTTTTGCTATTCTAGGTCCTTTTTATTTTCATATAAATTGTAGAATCAGCTTGTTAAATACTACAAAAATTCTGATATTTTTATTGTTATTGCAGTAAGTTTATTGATAAATT
Organism: Plecotus auritus; assembly: GCF_963455305.1. Taxonomy (NCBI): domain Eukaryota; kingdom Metazoa; phylum Chordata; class Mammalia; order Chiroptera; family Vespertilionidae; genus Plecotus; species Plecotus auritus. The sequence continues at coordinate 98,500,750 of NC_137776.1, forward strand.
TAGGGGAGAATTGACATCTTAAAAATAGTGAAACATGATCATAATATATATCTTATTTAGGAATTCTTTAGTTTCTCCCAGTAATTGTAGCTGTCAATGTCAGTTATTCATAAGCCTTCAGTAATCTCAATGCTATTTTTGTTTACAGTGGAATTAAGTTCAGTTTTTTATTTTGGAAGGCTGTTCGAGAAGTGATTTGTTTGAAAACAGAATCATTATTTCCCTTTAGAAATAATGTAAATTGAATTAATCCATTCCAAACCCCCAAATAATTCCGTTTTAACCTTTCTTATATACAGTACATGTCTAAGCTCTATTGTTGTTCTCACAACTTTCCTGTTCACTTTGCTGTTATTGCTAACCTTCTGAGGATCCATGGTGACTTACTGTACGTATTTAATAATAAGCAGCAACAAAAAGAAAAAAAGAATATGAAACTATTCACTGCACAATTTCCTGATATGTTAATGTGAGGTTTAGTGGTAAACTGACTCATACTTGCAAATTCTCTCCTTTGTTTGCTGCCTGAGGGAAGTGTGACTGATCCTACAGGTATCAGCATGAAAGCGTTGTCCATTTGAGAACCGAAGTTTTGTTTAACAACTGAGACATTTTTCCATTAACAATGTGGTCAAAAACAAAAATGTTCAAGATGAGAGACTTTCAAGAACTGAGGTTTGACTGTATATATTTTTTAAAATTACTAATACATTCAATATATAGTTACGGGTGGACTGCATAGTTGGGTAGACAATCATATACTTACAAAGTGTTCCCCTTGATATTTCCAGCACTCACCTGGCACCATACATAGTTACTACAATATTATTGACCATATTCCCTGTGCTGTACTTTACATCCCATGACTATTCTGTAACTACCAACTTGTACTTCTTAATCCCTTCACCTTTCCACCCAGTCTGCCAACCCCCCTCCTCTCTGGCAACATCAGCCTGTTCTCTGTATCTATGAGAATGTTTCTGTTTGTTTTGTTTATATTGTTTTTTAGAATCCACCCTGTTCCTGCCCCACCCCAGGCCTCCACCATGTTACAATTGACATAAAATATTATCTTTATTTCAGGTGTACATGCCACGAGTAGACGTTATATAACTTATAAGTGATTATTCCAATAAATCCCATACCTGTCTGAAATGATATATAGTTATTAGAATACTAGAGGCCCAGTGCAAGAAATTAGTGTACTGGGGTGGGGGGTCCCTCAGCCCAGCCTGCCCTCTCTCACAGTCCAGGAGCCCTCAGGGGATGTCCTACTGATGGCTTAGGTCCGCTCCCTACACCCTGCTGCTGCTGCCACTACTGGCCGCCAAGGTATTTTCATAAACACGGACTCCAGGCCCTTCATCATGAAAAAATGACAACTTTCTTCAGGCATTTTCAAGATGTTTCTTTCATAGGATATGACATTTTTTCTTTCTTTCTTTTTTTTAATCCTCACCTGAGGATATTTTTCCTTTGATTTTTAGAGAACGTGGGAGAGAGAAAGAAAGACAGAGAGAAACATCAATGTGAGAGGGACACTTCGATTAGTTGCCTCCTGCATGAGCCCTGACCTGGGCCCTGGCCAGGGAGGAGCCTGCAACCTAGGTACATGCCCTTGATCAGAATCGAACCGAGACCCTGCAGTCCGCAGGCCGAGGCTCTATCCCCTGAGCCAAACTGGCTAGGGCAGGATATGACATTTCTTAGCCCCTCCAGCAGTGGACCTTCTTTTTTTCCTCCAGGAGGGAGGTGGAAAAACCCTAGATCACCTTCTTGGATTCTTGTTACTGAAGTTATCAAGAACACTGCAAGTGGCATACAGGGAGCTTAGCCAATGAGCAAATTTGCATATTACCTCTTTATATATATAGATTATTGACTATACTCCCTATGCTCTACTTTACATCCCCATGACTATTGTGTAACTACTAATTTGCAGTTCTTAATCCCTTCACTTTTTTAAAAAAATATATTTTCTTGATTTTTTACAGAGAGGAAGGGAGAGAGATAGAGAGTTAGAAACATCGATGAGAGACAAACATCGATCAACTGCCTCCTGCACACCTCCCACTGGGGATGTGCCCACAACCAAGGTACATGCCCTTGACCGGAATCGAACCTGGGACCTTTCAGTCTGCAGGCTGACGCTCTATCCACTGAGCCAAACCTGTTTCGGCAATCCCTTCACTTTTGTCACCCAACTCCCAACCCTCTCCCATCTGACAACTGTCAAAATATTCTCTGTATCTATGAGTCTGTTTCTGTTCTGCTCGTTCATTTATTGTTTTTTTTAGATTCAATTGCTTATAGATATGTATTTATTGTCATTTTATTTTTCACTTTTAAATCTTTTTTCTTCTTAAAGAAGACTCTTTAATATTTCCTGTACTACCGTTTTGGTGGTTATGAACTCCTTTAGTTTTTTTTGTCTGGGAAGCTCTTTATCTGTCTTTTGAGTCTAAATGATAGCTTTGCTGGGTAATCTGAGTCGTAGTCCTTGCTTCTCATCACTTTGAATATTTCTTCCAATCCCTTCTGGCCTGGAAAGTTTCTGTTGAGAAATCAGTTGACAGTCTATGGGTGCTCCCTTATAGGTACCTAACTGGCTTTCTATTGTCACTTTTAAGATTCTCTCTTTGTCTTTAACCTTTTGCATTTTAATTATCACTTATATTGGTGTGAGACTCTTTGGGTTCATTTTGTTTGGGACTCTATGCTTCCTGGACTTGTATGTCTATTTCCTTCACCAGGTTAGGGAAGTTTCCTATCATTATTTCTTCAAATAGGTTTCAATTGCTTGCTTTCTCTCTTCTTCTTTTGGTACCCCCATGATGTGAATATTGGTACACTTGAAGTTGTTCCAGAAGATTCTTACAGTATCTTAATTTTTTTTTAGATTAAAAAATATTTTTAATTTAAATTTTTTATTGCTTAGAGTATTACATATGTCTATTTTCCCCCTATTGGCCTCTCCCCAACTGCTCCCACCCCGCAGCACATGCCCTCAACCCCCTACTGTCTGTGTCCATGGGCCATGCCCATATGCATGCACACAAGTCCTTTGGTTGATCTCTAACCTCCTCCTCCCCTGCCTTCCCACTGAAGTTGGATGGTTTGTTCGATGCTTCTATGTCTCTGGATCTATTTTTGTTTATCAGATTATGTTATTCATTATATTCCACAAATGAGTGAGATCATATATTTTTTTTTCCGACTGGCTTATTTTGCTTAGCATAATGCTCTCCAGGTCCATCCATGCTGTTGCAACTGGTAAGAGTTCCTTCTTTTTTTTACAGCAGCGTAGTATTCCATTGGGTAGATGTACCACAGTTTTTTTAATCCACTCATCTGCTGATGGGCAGGCACTTACACTGTTTCCAAATCTTAGCTATTGTAAATTGTGTTGCTATGAACATAGAGGAGCATATGTCCTTTCTGACTGGTGTTTCTCATTTCTTGGGATATATTCCTAAAAGTGGGATTACTGGGAGTTCCATTTTGAATTTTTTGAGGAAACTCCATACTGTTTTCCACAGTGGTTGCACCGGTCTGCATTCCCACCAGTAGTGCACGAGGGTTCCATTTTCTCCACATCCTCACCAGCACTTGTTTGTTGATTTGCTGATGATAGCCATTCTGACAGGTGTGAGATAGTACCTCACTGTCATTTTGATTTGCATCTCTCTGATGATGAGTGACTTTGAGTATGTTTTCATATGTCTCTTGGCCTTCTGTATATCCTCTTTCAAAAAGTGTCTATTTAGGTCCTTTGCCCATTTTTTGATTGGATTTTTTATCTTCTTTTTGTTAAGTTGTATGAGTTCCCTATAAATTTTGGGAGATTAAACTTTTATTGGATATAACATTGGTAAATATGTTTTCCCATGCAGTGGGCTCTCTTGTTGTTTTGTTGTTTTTTTTTCTGTGCAGGTTTTTATTTTGATGTAGTCCCATTTGCTTATTTTCTCCTTAGTTTCCATTGTCCTAGGAGTTGTGTCAGTAAAGATGTTGCTATGATATATGTCTGATATTTTGCTGCCTATGTATTCTTTTAAGATTTTTATGGTTTCCCATCTTACATTTAAGTTCTTTATCCATTTTGAATTTATTTTTGTGTCTGGTGTTAAGTTGGTTTTCCAATTTCATTTTTTTGCACGCTTTTGTCCAATTTTCTCAACACCATTTAATGAAGAGACTGTTTTGACTCCATTGTATGCTCTTGCCCTTCTTTGTCAAATATTGAGCACAGTGGCTTGGGTCAATTTCTGGGTTCTCTGTTCTGTTCCATTAGTCTATGTCTATTCTTGTTCCAGTACCAGGCAGTTTTAAGAACAGTGGCTTTGTAATATAGCTTGATATCTGGTACTGTGATCCTTCTAAATTTGTTCTTCCTTCTCAGTATTGCTGTGGCTATTCAGGTCTTTTTTTTTTTTTAATATATTTATTTTATTGACATTTTACAGAGAAGAAGGGAGAGGGATAGAGAGCTAGAAACATCGATGAGAGAGAAACATCGATCAGCTGCCTCCTGCACACCTCCCACTGGGGATGTGCCCGCAACCAAGGTACATGCCCTTGATCGGAATCGAACCCGGGACCCTTCAGTCCGCAGGCCGACGCTCTATCCACTGAGCCAAACCGGTTTCGGCTATTCAGGTCTTTTTTTATTCCGTATGAATTTTTAGAGAGTTTGTTCTAGGTCTCTGAAATATGCTGTTGGTATTTTAATGGGGATTGCATTGAATCTGTAGATTACTTTGGATAGTATGGACATTTTAATGATGTTGATTCTACCAATCCATGAACATGGTATATTCTTCCATTTGTTTATGTCTTCCTCTATCTCTTTTTCAATGTCCTGTGGTTTCCCGATTATAGGTCTTTTAGCCCCTTAGTTAAGTTTATTCCTAGGTATCTTAATTTTTTGTTGTTGCAATGGTAAATGGGATTGTTTTTTTGTTTCTCTTTCTGTGAGTTCGTTATTGGTATATAAAAAAGCCATAGATTTCTGGGTGTTAATTTTGTATCCTGCTACATTGCCAAATTCATTTATTAAGTCTAGTAGTTTTTTGATGGAGTCTTTAGGGTTTTCTAATTACAATATCATGTCATCTGTTAATAAGTACAGTTTTACTTCTTCTTTTCCAATTTGGATGCCTTTTATTTCTTCTTGTCTGATTGCCATTTCTAGCTCTTCTAGTACTAAGTCGAACAGGAGTGGTGAAAGTGGGCATCCCTGCCTTGTTCCTGTTCTTAGGGGAAATAGTTTTAATTTTTGCCCATTGAGTTTGGTGTTGGCTGTAGGTTTGTCATATATGGCTTTTATTATGTTGAGGTATGACCACTCTATTCCCATTTTGCTGAGTTTTTATCAAGAAAGGGTGTTGGATTTTGTCAAATGCTTTTTCTGCATCAATTGATATGATTATGTAATTTTTGTCTCTCAATTTGTTTATATGTATCTTCATTTAAAAAAATATTTTTCATTTTGTTATGATTGGTATTTTTTGTTTTCTTATATTCCAAATCACTGATTTGATTTTCTGCTTTAGCTACACTACTGTTGATTCCCTATAGTTTATTCTTCATTTCAGTTAGCGTATTCTTCATTTCTGACTGGTTCTTTTTTAAGGTTTCATGTTCCTTTTTATTCTGTTGAAGTTCTCACTTAAGTTCCTTGAACATCCTTATAACCATTGTTTTGAACTCTGTATCTGGTAGTTTGTTTGCCTGCATTTATTTTTCTGGAGATTTCTCCTTTCTTTCATTTGGGACCTGTTTCTTTATCCCCTCATTTTGGCTGCTTCCCTGTGTTTGTTTCTATGTATTAGGTAGAGCTGCTATGTCTCCTGGATTTCGTAGACTGCCCTTGTGTAGTAGGTGTCCTGTAGGGCCCAGTGGTTTAGCCTCCACAGTCACCAGAGCTGGGTGCTCCAGGTGCACCCGTGTGGGCTGTGTATACAGTCCTATTGTAGTTGTACCTGGATTGCTGTTGGCATCACTGGGATTTACTCTTAGCAAGAGGTAGGGGGTACAGAAAGACCAAATGCTGCTTGAGAGATTTTAGAAACATCCCAAGCTTGAGTCAAGAGAGGTCAGTTGTATGGAAAAGCTCCTGGAAATGGCTTTGATGGGTCCACAAATTGGAACTGGGGATGTCTCGGGTAATCACCAGGGCAGGGTGAACACTGTTAGGTTGATGGAGACTGAAACATGGCGCCCAAAGGCCAGCTCTGTGGGGAAGGGCTCAGCAAAGGAACAATGGCCTCTTCCAGCACTTCTGTCTGGAATAAAGCTGTGCCCTCAGCCTCACCCTGATGCCAGACAATTCAGTTCCTCCCTGTTTCTCCAAGGCACTTTTTGAGCTGCTGCCCCAGTGTTGGAGTTCAGAGTGAGTCAATCTGAGTAAATCCATGCACGGGCCCTTTAAGAGGAACTCTAGCAGCCTCTTTCTCACTCATTCACAATCCCTTCCAGGCACCAGAATCCTGGGCTGGAGGTTCTGATGTGGGTCTGGGAACTCTTGCTCCTTAGGTAGGACCTTTTTTTATTGTTCTTAATAATACTCACCTGAGGATATTTTTCCATTGCTTTTTTTTTTTTTTTTTTTTTTAGAGAGTGAAGGGACAGGAGAGACAGAAACATCGATGTGAGAGAAACACATAGATTGGCTGCCTTCTGCATGTGTCCTGATTAGGACTAGGGATCAAGCCTGCAACCCAGGTACATGCACTTGACTGGAATAGAACCTAGGACCCTTCAGTCTGCAGTCTGACACTCTATCCACTGATCCAAACTGGCTAGTGCTGGTGGGACCTTTGCAGCTGAAATATCCCAATTTTTATCCACCCCACATGTGGGGGACCAGCTCATTGAGCATCTCTACCCCTCCTACCAGTCTTGACGTGGCTTTTTCTGTGTCTCCTTAGTTGTAAGACTTTTGTTCAGCTAGATTTCAGGTGGTTCTCAATGATTGTTGTTCTGTAATTTAGTTGTAATTTTCACGTGGTTGTGGGATGTATCATGTTTACCTACACTGCCATCTTGACCAGAAGCCTACACCAAATTCAGAGTAGAATTCCTGTAATTAAAATGAATTACTGATTCTTTCACTTAACCATCTGGACTAATCAGTGTTTTCTAATTAAATCTGCAGACTTAAAATAATTTAAAAGTATTCCCAAAATAGAATACAGCCATAAGCTATAATGATCTCTATCTCAATTGCCTGCCTGCTATAAGCAGTTGGTATAGTGATGCTAAATTGTATTCACACTTCCTCTAGGACAGTATTTTACAATCTTTTTTTCATTATATCATCCCCAAAGGACAATTTAAATTGCAGACACATATCGTCTTACTGCACTCCACTTTCTTTTTTTTAAAATATATTTTTATTGATTTCAGAGAGGAAGGAAGAGGGAGAAATAGAAACATCAATGATGAAAGAAAATCATTGACTGGCTGCTTCCTGCACACCCCACACTGGGAATTGAGCCCACAACCAGGCATGTGCCCTGACCAGGAATTGAATTGGTGACCTCCTGGTGCTGGGATCGAGGCTCAATCACTGAGCCACACTGGCCAGGGCTCAGAGGCTTGAGAATCGCCTGAGTCAGAGGAATGAGGGCAAGAGCCTGTGCAACTCCTCCAAATCCCTAATCAACTCTTTGGTGTGGACAGAGGAACCACACTCTCCCAGCCTGCAACGGCCCCTCCGCTCAGGCTCCGGGTTCGTTTGGTCAGAATTCCCTCCCACTCAGAGTTCCCAGCCCTGAGCCCAGGCAGTGTCTGACTAGGTGCTTGGCAGAGCAGCTGGACAAGGGGCAGCAAAACTTCTCTATGATGATGGGAGAGGGCAGAGAAGTCTCGGGGATCACTGGGCAGTGAACAAGCACCTCCAGCTGGACATCACCCACAAAGAAAACATTCTCATGGTTCTTCCCACAGGGAGGCCCGATCCCTGACCACTGAGCAACACTGGCCCGGCTTGCTGCACTTTAGATGTTCGTCCCCTCCCACCCCATGAAAGTTCGTGGCAACCCTGTGTGTGCAAGTCTATCAGTGCCATTTTTCCTGTATTTGCTCACTTTGTGTCTGCCTCATTTTGGTAATTCTTGCAGTATTTCAAACTTTTCATTACTATCTGTTATGGTGATCTATGGTGAGTTATCGTTCAGAAATCGTTTGTGAAAGGAAGTCAACTAATGCAGCAAACTTCATTGTTGTCTTATTTTAAGAAATAATCACAGCTCCCCCCAACCTTCAGCAACTGCTACCCTGATCAGTCAGCAGCCATCAATATGGGGCAAGACTCTCCACCAGCAAATAGATTATGACTTGCGGAAGGTTCAGGTGATGGTTAGCATTTTTTAGCAATAATGTATTTTTAAATTTAGGTATGCACATTTAACACACTACAGTGTAGAGTACAACTTTTTATATACACTGGAAAACAAAAAAGCTCCTGTGACTTGCTTTATTGCAATGTTTGCTTTATTGGGGTGATCTGGAACTGATCCTGCAATATTTCTGAAGTGTGGCTATAATTAAAGGCAAGTCTGGCTAGTGTGGCTCAGTGGTTGAGCACTGACCTATGAACCAGGAGGCCGAGGTTTGATTCCCGGTCAGGACACATGCCCAGGTTGTGGGCTGATCCCTAGTGGGTGTGTAGAAAGCAGCTGATCATTGATGTTTCTATCTCTCCCTCTCTGAAATCAATAAAAATATATTTTTTTAAAAAAATCAAAAGAATGAAAATTTCCCTGACAAGAGAGATACTAAGAAACAAAATTTTGTTGGTAGGTTATTTTAACTGCAACTAAGATATTGCAATTCTGACATCAATAACCTGGAATTAGTACCAGACTTCCCAGGTTGAAGGCCCAGACCCCACAAGACTGTCCATTCCAGATGCCAGCTGCCGGTGGAGCCCATCCACCCTCACTGACTGCTTACAAGTCTGAGGGCTCCCATGAAGCCCTCTGGTTCAAGAATTCACTAAAATGGCTCACAGAAATCAGAAAAGCACTATCTTTATAGTTTTATTATAAGGGATTCAAGTTAGGAGGATAAGCCCAATGACGACCCAGAGGGCGAGGTCTGGGAGAAAACAGCTTCCCACCCTTTCGTGGTGGAATCAAGGCACGTCACCATCTCAGCACATCAGTATGCTCACCTATCAGAGAACTCCACTGAATTTTGGTACCTGGAGTTCTTAATTAGGGCCTCACCATAGGCACGATTGACAAAAATCAATCAATGCGAATGTATGGCTACTCAGTCTTCAGCACCTTGTAGGTCAGGCCTTCCTGAAGTCCCAATCCTCTACAATAGAGCTCTGGGGTCTTCCTGGTGACTTGACCCATCCTACAGCCACATACGGGTCACCACAAGTCACCTCATTAGAATCACAGATATTGCCATCACCCAGGACACCCAAAGGCTTCCGAAGCTCCTGGTCAAGAACCCAGGACAGAGACCGGGCAAATGCCCTGTTATACGACAGTAGGCAGGGCTGAACTCTGAAAGATCACAAACCACTGTCATAACTAAGATTCTCTTTCACTCACCAAGAACCAATTCTCACCCTCACTGATGACTCCTCTCAGGCAATGAAGACAGCCTCCCAAAACCAGATTGGCATTTATTGTGAAAGTCTACAGAAGGGGGACTAGTTATTCCTCTGTACAAAGCCCACACCGATGGTTTTAAATACAACGGAGAGAAAGGCAAGTGCTAGGACAATATTTGATACAAGCTGAACCATTTACAGATAGATTAAAAAATTTAAAATACCATCTTTCTCCAAAGAGTCCATTGCGCATTTCCTAGCGCAGGATGGGGACCCAGGAAGGTCACAAAGGCATTTTGTTGCCCTCGATGCTGATTTTCACTGCGTGTGCAGATCGGCTTTTTTTCCTGATGTCTGTGAACTTCCTCATCTGTTTATCCAGTCGACTGATACCCTTCTTGGAGGTCCCCTGAAACTACAAGTGGGATAAAAATTAAAGAGGCATCATAGAAATCCATGACCCTAGTTTAGCTTTCATCTTCGTTTATCTGAAAGTTAGCAGTCAGGAAAGCTCCTAGCTCAGGAATAACCAGACATGCTGTGGTGACTTCCGGAGCAGCAGAGCAAGGGTCCACAGAATGTTAGAAAACACAAGACACTCTCCGTGCAGAATAACTTTGTGCCTTATTGGTAAATTTTGTCTCAGTCCATGGAAATTTCCTAGATGAGCGAAAGGAGGAAAAATAGAAACTATAATCCCCCAATTTCATCAGATTACATTTTGCCTATATGCTTTTCCCTTTCAAAGACTAATGTGGAGTTGATCACTCGACAGATGCACCTTCAAACAGTGCTGGCATCAAGAACGATGACCTTCGAGGAAAAGGAGAGTCATCTGCGAAAAAGCTGTGAGTATGATGGCTGCGGTCAGAGGGTCAGCAATGGCAAACCCCTGAAGTGGAGCTCTGGCTTCACACCTGGGGGACCCCTGCTTTGCTCGGCAGGTTCTGTGACCCTGGGCAGGTCACGCCCCGGGTCAGCACTCCTCTCAGGACTGCTGGGAGACATAAATGAGAAAATACTGTCAGCCAGAAGGAGGGGCTGGCACAGAGCCAATGCTCAAAATGTCACCATGACTATTATTACTACTAGTAGTAATCCATTAGGTTTAGGTTTAACAAGTATATCTGACACAAAAAGGAAAGAAAATTAAGTCAATCCAGGGGGCTTCTTATTTCTTACACCTCTTCCTGCTTGTCCCTTATGTCTAAAGGTTTGGTTATTACTTTTATATTGAAAATATTGTATTTTTTTTTTTAATATATTTTATTGATATTTCACAGAGAGGAGGGAGAGGGATAGAGAGCTAGAAACATCGATGAGAGAGAGACATCGATCAGCTGCCTCCTGCACACCCCCCACTGGGGATGTGCCCGCAACCAAGGTACATGCCCTTGACCAGAATCGAACCCGGGACCCTTCAGTCCACAGGCCGACGCTCTATCCACTGAGCCAAACCGGTTTTGGCAAAAAAATATTGTATGTTTTAAAAAGATGTGGTCTCCAAGAAATTGACAACTTTTAGAAGTGCTAAAAAGGTCTGCCCTTCATGTCGAAGATCAGGGTGAACTCTTCTGCTGACTCTAGGGTCACCAATAATTCCAACCTCTTAAGAATGTTGAGTGGTTAAAGAGAGATGGTTTTCCTAATCCCCCCTCCCATCCATGCTTACTAGTAAGTTACCCGTGAAGCTCAAGGCAAAGCTGCTAAAGGAAGGCAGAGCCTGGGAGGCACTCCAGGGTCTGTGCTGGTGTGGGAAGCTCCTGTGTGGGGAGCCTCCCCAGTCGCTATCCTACCTCCCTTGAATAAGAATCATACTGATCATCAACCCTAGATTTTCTAGGGATATCCCAATTCTAAATATTACTTCATATCAATTTGAATATGTGGCACTAATACCGAGTTAGCATACAAATTCATTATCAGATGAGAAAGAGCTGTGCTACCCTCTAACGACTACCCCCTTGTGGGAAGAGAGATGGAGGGATGAAGAAAGGGGACTTTTGAACATCAGCCATTTGACCTTGGGGTTTTGTCTTCAGATTTCCTGAAGAGTCCCCAATATCTGCTCCCTTTCAGACAATGTAACCTGATTTATATACTTGGAGTGAGTCCACACTGGAAGTCTTACCTGCTCAGATCTCTGCCAACTACCCAACTGCCAGCAGCTCTACACACCAGCCTAGATTTCTCCTTGCTCACTCCCAGATCTCCTCCACAGTCTGAGCCCCCATCCCAGCAACTGAAATGCACATACCCACATCATGCTGATCTACTCCTAGTTACTGCTCGGAAGGCTTGTAGCTGCCAGATGCCTAGTGACCCCAAGCCTGAAATCACACAGAACACTGAACCTAACACGCTAAATTCAACAAACTATTCTCTAATCCATCAACTCTGCACCACTTCCTTAGGATAGTAAAACTGCAATGCACTGGTGAACAGTTTTATCACAGTTTTACCAGTGAAAAAACAAGAGTAGCCTAAAAGATTAGCAAGATGGATTTGCTTAAAATAATTATGGTACAACTATATTCTGACACAATGTCACTAAAGAATGCTTACTAAAAAGAATTTTTACCATGCTAAGTCAAAGACAAAACCCAACAAGGAATACAATATGATCAAGATTTTGCTTAAGAGTCCAAAAACCCAAAACCAGCAATCATGTTTATGCATGCATTTAGAAAAGACCAAAAAGAAGTAACTCAAAATGTTAATGTTAAGGTGCAGTGGATTTATGAGTGACATTAATTTTATCTGTGCTTTCTCTATTTAAAAGTTTACATAAAAGCATGTATTGCTTTTGTCATTTTAATGTTATTTAAAAGCACTACATGGAATAAACTAACACATAAACATACAATGTAGTGTAGGCTACTGCATTATTTAGGAGGAAAAATCAGAAACTATAGAAGTGAATAAGCAAATTACATATTCACATGATACACTACTATGCAGCCATTATAAATGATAAATCTATAAGGTGATTTAAGGAGAAGTGATCAAAATTATATACAAGCATAATTTTAATTAAAATGGCAATCGAAAAAAGGCAAAAAATACAACAAAGTGCTTTTGAATAGTGAGTGCTTTTTCTCTTCACTACCGCTACACATTTTCTACAATTATAACAAGAAAAAACTAAGGAGAACCAAGATGGCAGCATAGGTAAACATCTGTACTTGCTATCTTGCACAACCACATCAAAATTACAACTAAAAGACAGAACAACTATCATCCAGAACTGCGGGAAAGCTGGCTGAGTGGAAGTACTACAACTAGAGAGGTAAAGAAGAAAGCGCATTCAGACTGGTAGGAGATGCGGAGATGTGGAACAGGCTGGCACCCGAGTGTGCTTTTTTAATCGGGAGGGATATACCAGCTCCCGCTTGCTCTGAGCTCCAGTGCTGGGCGAGATTCTGGGGGACCCAGACACATACAGAGAAAGTGGACTGTCTGGCATCGGGCAGGAATGGGGGGGTGGCTTTCTTCCAGACGGAGGTGCTCACAGCGGTCATTGTTCCTGTGCTGGGACCTCCTCGGTGCAGGGCTGACTGGCAGCCATTGCTGTTTGCTCCACCCTGGAGATTCCCTGAGACCCTGCCCCACTCAAGCTATGTGCAGCAGCTTTTGCATATGAATGGCCTGTCCTTTCTTAGCCTAAAACCTTCAAAAAAGCTCCAGGGAGTTCCAAAACTATCAAAAGAAGGCCCAAGGCCGGCACCAGCAGCAGCCTGCCTTGCTTCACAGCTGGGCCTCGCCTGGGCACTTCCAAACTCAATTCAAAGAGGAGGAATCTGCAGATCTCTCTGTAGCTCCTGCCGGGTGGCCCTAGGCAGTGGCTGACTTTGCACCTCTCTGGAGGCCCTAGAGCCAGTGTACCCAGTGGCCAGTGTGAGCCCATACCAGATTACAACTCTACACATCCATACTTGCCACACTCAAGGAACAGACTCAGTGAGCACCAAAGCCCCACTGAAGCAAGACCTGCCCCATAAGGGTGTCTCCTGCACAGCAGCTCTTCCACTGTAGACACAGCTGGTCCCCACAGCCTATTGGCCTGGAGGCCAATTCCTCCCAGTGATACCAACAGCAATCAAGGCTCAACTACAACAAGACTACACACAGCCCACAAAGGGGTGCACCAAGAGTGTCCACCTCAGGTGACTGGGGAGGCTGAACCACTGGGCCCTATAAGACACCTACCACACAAGGCCACTCTATCAACTCAAGGAGACTTAGCAGCTACCCAGTACATATAAACACACACAGGGAAGCAGCCAAAAATGCGGAGACAAAGAAACATGTCACAAATGAAAGAAATGGAAGAAAGCAAAATACTGGATATAGAGTTCGAAACCACAGTTATAAGATTACTCAAGAATCTTTTAGAAACCTCCGAGGAACTTAGTGAGACCTTCAAGGATCTTAGTGAGAATGCCAAAAAAAATGGAAAAGGACCAGTCAGAAATTAAGCATACACTGACTGAAATAAAGAATAATATACAGAGATCCAACAGTAGGCTAGAGGATCCCAAGAATTAAGTCAAAGATTTGAAATACAAGGAAGCAAAAAACACCCAACCGGAAGAAGAAAAAGAAAAAAGAATCCAAAAATATGAAGATAGTGTAAGGAGCCTCTGGGACAACTTTAAGCGTACCAACATCCGGGGTGTCAGAAGAAGAGAGAGAGCAAGATATTGAATACCTATTTGAAGAAATAATGACAGAAAACTCCCCCTACCTGGTGAAAGAAATAGACTTACAAGTCCAGGAAGCGCAGAGAACCCCAAACAAGAGGAATCAAAAGAGGACCACACCAAGACACATCATAATTAAAATGCCAAGGGCAAAAGACAAAGAGAGAATCTTAAAAGCAGCAAGAGAAAAACAGTTAGTTACCTACAAGGGAGTACCCACATGATTGTCAGCTGATTTCTCAACAGAATCTATGCAGGCCAGACCGGAGTGGCAAGAAATATTCAAAGTGATGAATAGCAACAACCTACAACCAAGATTACTCTACCCAGCAAAGCTATCATTTAGAACTGAAGGTCAGATAAAGAGCTTCACAGATAAGAAAAAGCTAAAGGAGTTCATCACCACCAAACCAGTATTATATGAAATGCTGAAGGGTATTCTTTAAGAAGAGGAAGAAGAAAAAGGTAAAGATAAGAAATATGAACAACAAAGTGACAACAAATACATATCTATCAACAAGTGAATCTAAAAATCAAATGAATAAAAAATCCGATGAACACAATAAACTGGTGAATGGAATAGAATCAGGGGCATGGAAATGGAGCAGAGTAACAATTCTCGGGGGGAAGCGGGTATGGGGGGGTGCGGGAAGAGATTGGACAAAGATCTTATATGCATGTATGCATTACCTATGGATGCGGACAGTGGGGTGGCGAGGGCCTGGGGTGGAGTGGAAACCGGGTAGAGGGGAGCTATGGGGGGGGGGGGGGAAGAGGAACATCTGTAATAGTCTGAACAATAAAGATTAAAATAAAATAAATAATAAAAAAAAGAAAAAACTAAGCTTGAAGCATTACGGGAGATACATTTAACACACCAAACTATTATCAGTGGTGACTTAAGAGGAAGGGCAGGACTTTGGGAACCAGTTTATTCTACAGTGTTTAATGTTTGTTTATATAATTTCAAAAATGAAAATAACATACAGGAGTGGGTGAAAGTAGGTTTACAGTTATGAGTACACAAAATACTTTATTTTTGTATTAGTATTTATCCATTATTGTATTATTTTTCATTCAAACAACTGTAAACCTACTTTTGCCCACCCCGGTATAAAACAAACACTTCCATTTGAAAGCCATTTACTCACTCTAATTGTCTTTGTGGACAATGTTTTGTATGAATACTCATTAGTGGTGGTGCAATGTGCAGCCCTGAGTGAATATGCAGGAACCCTTCCTGAGCAGGGAGACAGTCACATGGCTTAAGGACAATATACTGAAAAGTAAAATGAGACCACCAGCCCCAAAACATGTATTTTTTCAAGAGCTCTATAAGCCAGACTCAGGCCTAGATAAATGCCAGCACATTATGATCTTGGGATTGTTGAGGATAAAGGAAAGGAACTGCACTAGAAGTTCCCTCTCCTCACGCGTGTCACCTGTCTGCTCTAGCAGAGGTCGGGTCACCTCGTTCCACCACCTCATCAGCCACAGGGAAGGCAGGACCAGAAGCATCAACAACAGCAGACAGGCGCATCCCCCCAGGACGAAAGGCAGGCTTCCAAAGTAGAGGGTCACACAGATTGCTTAATATACTTCCTTTGCCACATTGTAATTCTCTCTCTCACAAAGGCGGGTGCTGGGGAAGAGAAAATAGGAAAGACAGGGATGAAAAGAGGGAAGAGGCAGTGAGAAAAGGTATGGTAGGAGTGAAGGGATATCGAGGAGCATGGATATGGATAAAAGGAAAAAAGGGAAGGAATTCCAGATGAAGAAGTCCATGGCCTGTGCTCTTCTACCCGCTATTTATTCTAACAAATAGAAAGTAGGCTTTGTTTCGCCATTAGCTTCACAACAAAGTCAAGTGGCAGGAAGGTGAGTGTAAATCATGGAAGTAGCTGCCAAAGTGGGGTCACGGAGAAGTCACAGGAGGCACCCAGAATCCTCCAACTGTCCAGAGTATACTGCAATAAAGGTGCTCTGTCACTCGCAGCGTGTGGCAGGTCAGTGAGACCGGCTTTACAAACGTTCCAAAGTCTCTTTCATTTCTAATCACATATCGAATATATAGTCATCAGATTTATCTCTTAAATATTAAGTGTCAGGCTTTATGTGATGAGTCCTCAAAGGCATGTTGCTGAGCCACTGACAGTAGCAAAAGAAGCCACATCCCTCCCACCAAGAAGCTACTAACTGGCTTATATGCCTATGACACAGACCACTATGGTCCTAGGCCTGAACAAAAGTCCTTTTAATAAAAATGGGCGCAGTCAAGAAGACCAAAATGCTTCTTAGGGAAGTGATTATCTGTGGGCCTCTAAGGCACCAGTAAAGGAGGAGTCCACTTCCATGCCAATGCCAATTTCCAGATGTTCAGAAAGACCTAAATGTCACCAAGTGCCTGTGAGGGTCATTATTTCAGAAACTAAAAGTGGACCTGGCCTTGTCTGGTTAAACACACACACACACACACACACACACACACACACACACACACACACGCGCGCGCGCGCGCGTGCGCGGTGTGCGTGCTTGTCCTCACTTTAGCTACTGACATTCAATCGCATGCACAGAGCACGCCTCCTTGGGGATACCTCCTGGACACGCTCTGGCAGGGCCAGGCCTACAGGGGCATCCTGTTGCCTTCAATGCTGAACTTGACAGCACGGTGCACTCTGCTGAGTCGTTTCTGCTCGGCAAACCGCCTCTTATGCTTTTCCAATCGGTTTAGGCCCTTTTTAAGAATACCAGGCTAGAAAGAATGGTTGGAATGGAGAATAAAAAAAGATTACTAAAAAGCAATGACGATCACTGAGCAGTATTTACAGTGATGACAGAGGAAGTGCCTACTCTACATATTTCACAACAGAGTTACTTAAAACAGTGGAGAGGAAGGAAGGGGACACTGCAGAAGCAGGCGAGTTCTGATTCTCCGAGTTCAAAAAAAAAATGACCATATCAGAACACTAAGGCTCCAAGATTTGGTTGAAATAAAGGGATAAATAAGAAAAAACTTGACTTGATAATGCTGCTACATGAACTAAAGATAAAGTAGTCATTGGCATAAGAGCCACCTTGCTGTTGCCCTGCTTGCTTACCCTGGACGACTCCATTTCCACATTCCACTTGGGCCTGACAACATAGTCCTTGTTTGAGGGCATTGGCACCCTCGCACGGGCACAGAATCCAGGATCTCCAGGTCTGAGGGCCCTGAGAGTAAGAAGAGCATGCTGCTTATGTAGCCAACCACATCTGGGCCCATCCCATTCAGATAAACACCTGCTTCAAACCTCCTCTGCCCTCCCAAGGTTACACCCCCGACCCCCATCTCAGCTGACCTCATCATCACTCATATTTCTGCATGGACCCCTTAGCTTCCCTCCCAGGGCCTGCTTCCTCCTCTCCTTTTAGTGAATACCATCCTCTCAGCTACTTAGGTTAAAATTCTGGTTGGTGTCTTCAAATCTAGCCAACTCCTCCCCCACTAAGTCACCTACTCCTAGCAATTTTGTCCCTGCAAAGGCTTCTCAACCTTCTGCTTCCCCACAGCCTTCTCAGTTTAGCTATTCACTGCTTTCAGTTACTCCCCTCCAACCCATCCTGCACACACCATCAGCATACAAATCAAATCTGATGACTTTATGTCCTTGCTCAAGGACAACTTTCTATGTAAGAGGAGAAGTGAAAAATCTTCATCTAGATTTAAAGCTGTTCAAAATTTGGTCCAAATCTACATTTCCAACCTTATCTTCCAGAATCCCAGGCACCACCTACAGCCCAACCACTCCAGTCCAATGGCCATTCCTAAAATAGGCCTTGCACATGCTTACCCCACAGCCTTAAGCCCTCCCTTTGTCTTTAATCCCTCTAAAAACTTTTTGAGAGCATGGACTATTTTATTTTATTTATTTATTTTTTAAAATATATTTTATTGATATTTTACAGAGAGGAAGGGAGAGGGATAGAGAGCTAGAAACATCGATGAGAGAGAAACATCGATCAGCTGCCTCCTGCACACCACCCACTGGGGGTGTGCCCGCAACCAAGGTACATGCCCTTGACCGGAATCGAACCCGGGACCCTTCAGTCCGCAGGCTGACGCTCTATCCACTGAGCCAAACCGGTTTTGGCAAGCATGGACTATTTTAAGTTTAATTCTGCATTTCCAGAGCTTAATGCAGAAGTCTAGTACATAGCAAGCAGCAATAAAATCTGTATTATTTTTTTAAGACTATTGCCTTTAAAAAAATTGATTTGGGAGAGAGGCAGGGAGGTAGAAGTAAGAAACATTGATCCGCTGCCTCCTGCACCCATCCTGACTGGGGACTGAACCCACAAACTGGGTATGTGTCCTGACTGGAAATCAAATCTGCCACCCCTTGGTATATAGTACAACACTGAACCAACTGAGCTACAATGGCCAGGGCTAAAATCTTTACTGAATGAACTATTTCTCAATCTCCAGAGCACCCAATACAATGTGTTGTGACTATTCAATGAATGTTAAACTGAAAATCATCTCTTGTCAATGTGAACATATATCATTTCATTTGCTATTTTTCTTAAAACAAAGCAGCAAACAGAACATTCTCTCTATATATAGTCCAAGAAAGAAAACTAATACAAAATTCTTACTTCTCCTCTCCTGTTAGCACCTTTTCCAGGTCTCTTCGGGGTGTCTGACCACCAGTGCTGGGGAAAAAGTAATCAATGAAATATTAGGAATGTTAGAATCTTATAACTTCACAAGAAAAAAAGAGCAAAGTGGAACATCAAACGTAGACCACAATTAAGTCCTTTACAATGGAAAAATAATTCTTAATCTTGTATGCCAGGTTTCATTATGGGTGAATGGTGACTGCCATGGATACAACTGTATCCAGTTTATTGATACAAACTGAACCAATATTCTCTTTTTCTCCTAAGAATTTGGAAACGGGACTGAGAAAGACAAAGTTTTTTCTGCAAGTGGCCAGGACAAGAAAAGCAACCTCCAGAACTGTGGCAGAAGCCACACCCCACCAGACTAAGCCAGAAGTCTGGGAGGGTGTGGGCCTTCTCTTACACACTGTCCCACAGAAATTAATGGGTATTATGAGCAACACAGACACATCAAGCCGAGAGGAAAGACAAAATCCTATCATCTTAGCAGGTTTCCTAATGATCTTATTTACAAAAAAGCTGAATTGCTGTAACAATAACATTTACTCCACTTCCTCATGCCTGTTCCCTCATACCTGTTCATTCTTCGTCGCTGAGGCATTTGCTCTAGGTCTCTCTGCTCCCTCTCTTCTCTCGTCATTCCTTTGTAATTTGAGGTAAGACCAAATATAGGCCGAGACCATTCATCTGTCACCAGGAAAATGCAATTATTTATCCCACAGAGTCGCATTCCTCCTATCATGTCTTGAAATAGCCACACCCTAGTGTTAGGCTATATTCTAGATATTTAGAATATTATTTCCTTAAAGATACCATTATCTCAGGACCATTCATAGAATAAACGCAGACTAATACCAACATTACAAGTAGCTCCAGTTGATTCAGGAAATTCAGTATAAAAAGGTCATTTAAATCTATAATCACCAGATGTTTGAGAGTAATTCCTGACCCACTTTAACAGTCAACAACAAGTTGTGTTGTCATTTCATAAAGACAGTCTAATTTCTAATTTGCTCTATTAAAAAAAGAAAATCTGGCCTGGCAGGCATGGCTCTGTGGTTGAGCACTGAGGTCACAGTTCAATTCCCGGTCAGAGCACATGCCTGGGTTGAGGGCTCGATCCCCAGTGGAGGGTGTGCAGGAGGCAGCCAACCAATGATTCCTATCATTGATATTTCTATCTCTCTCTACCTTCCTCTCTGAAATCAATCAATAAAAATAATTTTTTAAAACAGAGAAAAATCTTGAAATTCTTCTACTTTCTCATTCTAAAATAAAGTTCCCTTGTTACTTGTCAAAATGGTCTAAATCAGGGGTGGGCAAACTTTTTGACTCGAGGGCCACAATGGGTTCTTAAACTGGACCGGAGGGCCGGAACAAAAGCATGGATGGAGTGTTTGTGTGAACTAATATAAATTCAAAGTAAAGGAGCGGAGGGGAGAGTAAGAGAACCCTCCGCTCTTTCGGCTCCGCGGGCCAGATAGAACAGCCGAACGGGCCGGATTCGGCCCGCGGGCCGTAGTTTGCCCACGGCTGGTCTAAATCTTTAAAAATTGTATTTTAATAGTGTAGCTTCATTAAATCTAAGAAAGCTGCTAGGACGAACATGAAAAAAAGTACTATAGGCCCACTGTTTAGTTAGTAAAAGTCCAAAGGTGCTTTTATTTTGAAACATGGTGTAGAGTATTGTTGCATTTAATATGCTATCAGTGTTGTCAAACTAATAAGAAAGCAGGAGTCTCAGAGATGGTCTAAATATCTTTGAAAACTAACCTACCAGCCCCTCCCCTGGATTCAGAATCACTGTGAAAATGAGTAATGAGTATTATTTTTTTAGTGGAAAGGACTTAATCACTGAGAATATTCTGCTTTTCTCTCTAGGGCAAAAAGAGGGTTGAGAGAAGACTGCACAAAAGCATCAAAAGTTTATTATTTAATAGGTAGTAAATGACAAATTACTAAAACAAGATAAAAAATATAAAAAATTTAAATTTATTAAAACATTTAAATTTCCCTAAAAAACTTCTGATATTCTTAAAAAATTCAATAGAAAAATAATTACTATCTTCAGAAGCAGTTGCTTTTTTGGTCTAGTTTGGAAGTTTAAAAATTCCTTCCCAAGATGGAGCACAGCAAGTCAAGGAGAATGATGAAAATGCTCGCTTTTCATTCTTAAAACTGAAGGATTTTATAAACATTACAGCAAATGATTAGATGAAGGCTTAGAAGACCATTATAAAAGTAACAACAGCAGGCCGAAACCGGTTTGGCTCAGTGGATAGAGCGTCAGCCTGCGGACTGAAAGGTCCCAGGTTCGATTCCGGTCAAGGGCATGTACCTTGGTTGCGGGCACGTCCCCAATAGGGGGTGTGCAGGAGGCAGCTGATCGATGTTTCTCTCTCATCGATGTTTCTAACTCTCTATCCCTCTCCCTTCCTCTCTGTAAAAAATCAATAAAATATATTAAAAAAAAAAAAAAAAGTAACAACAGCAGCAGTAGTGGCTAACATTTCCTGAGGAGTATATATGTGTGTATGTATATCTATGGCTTTATATATACTCTCTCATTTAATCTTTACAAAAAAACCCAATGCAAGCACACAATTCCCCATTTTACAGAGGAGAAAACCAGGGCCTAGAGCTGAAAGCAGGAGCCTAAGGATACGCAGTAAGGCAGGTGGTGCATCCAGGATTTGAAACCAGGGAGGACTAATGGCAGGATCAGCATTCCAGCGCCTCTCTCACGACCTGCTCTTGGTCCCTGATTAGAAAATGCATCATTTTACTTGCTGAACTTAATATTGAATTATATACTTAAATATACTGAGAAGCATTTTAAATGTAAAGGGAAAAAGCTGGTACCTATAAGAAGGTACCAAACATTTTTTCTACTCTACTTTATTGATTCATTTTAAATATATATTGGTACAAATGTAGTTACTTTTTATATATCCATAAACACAACAAACACAAAATGTACATACTGATGAGTTTCCCTGCCATGTCCTTGTTGGACCGTGACTCCTTGGGATGTTTGTAGAGATACATCACTGCTCGTCCGATCCCACTGTGCTTCAGGGTCTCTTGGCTCACGCTGGGCAGCTGAGGACATAAGCACATGCGCACAACATTAATCATGCACAACTGGCGTCCTGCCAGTCTATTCTAGAGGATCCTCTGAGACCTGGCTCATTCACAATAGGATAAGTAACAAAAACCTCCATTTTCAGGATCTACAGATATTGAACACAAGGTATTCTGTGTTCACACCTCGAGTTGAGAGTTCAGTATTGGTGCTGTGTCCAAGTAAAACTTAACAGCGTGAGAAAATGTGAACTACGCATACTCAGAGGTTAACAATTTAATATAAGATGCAGCACTGGCCTAGAATCAAATAGACCTAAGTCTGAACCCAAGCACAGCCACCTGCGAGCAATGTGACCTTGGACAAGTCATTTAATTTCTCTGAGTCTTAACTTCCTCTTCTGTAAAATGGAGACAATACACCCACCTTGCAGGTTTGTTGTGAGGAGTAAGAACACCTAGCACATAGGAGGGTTCTCGAGAATTCCCTTAGAAGTGAAGTCGCTTGCCCAAGGTGTCACAGCGATGTAAAAGCGGCCCAGCTGGATTCCAATGCAGGCTTACCTGACGCTGAAGTTGGTGTTTTTTACTTTGTTCCTCCCCCAAACATGCCCACTACTGTACTACTCTACATAGAAACCACAGCTACTCCAGAATCTCTTTCTCAATGCCAGAGTCACATGAAGTTTATCAGGGCCTCCTTCATTTATGCTCATTTTATTTTGCTATGTTCCTAAAAAAACATACTGAATAAAACCCTTCTTCTGGCAGGCTATGGCAGAGAGAATATATAAATATAAGGTAATATAAATACAGAGGTTGCAATAACACAAAACACATTAAATAACGCGCGAACAATCAGATCATTGCCTCTAACCTCTTGTAGAATCTTCAGCAGCTCCTCTCGGATCTTTAGTGCTGGCAAGCTCCTATCTGGGAGAGGCGAGAGCCACTCTTTAATGGCAGACATCACACCACTGTCAATGAATGTTTCTTTAAGGTCCTGCCTGCAATACGAATTAAATAAAAAAGTCAAGTCTGTACATGTTGGTTCTACTATAGCTTCCTTTGGATTTTCTTATGTACTTAGTGATGCTTTCAAAGCCCCCTCCCAGAGTTAGCCTGCACACTTGCTTACGCCCTTCTTCGCAGGTTTCAGAGCAACAGGATATTTAGACCCTATTTTCACAAGCACACTTGACAGGCTAAGATGGTTTGTTCAAAACAAAACAAACCCAAATTACACAAGTCATGTTAGTGTTAATATAAATGGTACAGACAGTAAGGATAATGAGCTCCAATTATTACAACTATAAAATTAATGCTTAATCTGCCAGGACAGTGATTCTGAAACTGTTTTGGGTGAAAGAAAACTCAGAATTATGCAAGATACCAGGGAGAAAAGCATTCGCTTAGCAGGAAAAAAATTGCCAATGAATTACTGACATTTAAATTTCATTTTAGTTTTCGAGAAACCAAGATGGCGGCATAGGTAAACACCTAAACTGCTACCTTGCACAACAATTTCAAAACTACAACTAAAAGACAGAACGGACACCATCCAGAACCACAGGAAAGCTGGCTGAGTGAAAATTCTACAACTAGAAGGAAATAGAAAAGCTCACATAGAATTGGAGGTACGGCAAAGGGTCTTTGTGCGCACAGAGAGGAAGGGCGGCTGAGAGCCTGGCTGACTTTCTCTGGCGGAAGGGAGAAAGAAGCCCCCGACCGCACTGAACCCCAGTTCTGACTGCACTGAACCCCAGTTCCGGGCGAGCCCCTGGGGACCCACGCTCTTGTGGGGGGAGTCTGGACTCTCGGGCGGAGACTCGGGAGCCAGGGAAGGCGGAGGACTGAAAGCGCGCAGCGCACGCGCGCCAGTGCGCACAAAGGCTGCGGAGGTTGCCACAGGCTTTCCCTAGTGGAAGGGAGTCAGAGGCTCCTGAATGCACTGAGCCCCAGTTCTGACTGCAGCGAACCCCAGTTCCAGGCGAGCCCCTGGGGACCCACGCTCTTGTGGGGGGAGTCTGGACTCTTGGGCGGAGACTCGGGAGCCGGGAAGGCAGAGGTCTGAAGTGCGCAAGGGCAAGGCTGACGGGAAGCCAAGACTGAGACTCCACCCCATCCAAGCTGAGCACAGAGGCTATTGCAATTTGGCAAGTCTAATCCTATAAGGCTGTCTCCAGCACCGAACTTCTCCCAGCATAGACACAGCTGATCCTTACAGCCAACTGGCCTGGAGGTCAATTCTTCCCAGTGATACCAACAACAATCAAGACTTAATTACAACAAGGCTGTACACACAGTCCACAAAGGGGTGCACCAAGAGTGTCCACCTCAGGTTAACTGGGGAGGCAGACCCACTGGGCCATATTGGAAACCTAGCACACAAATCTACCTTACCAACTCAGGGAAGCAGTGAAAATGCAGCCTCAAAGAATCAGATCACAAACGAAAGAGATGGAGGAAAACAAATGACTGGATATAGAATTCAAAACCATGGTTATAAGGCTTTTTAAGAATATCCTAGAAAAGGCCGATAAATATAATGAGACCCTCGAAGATATGAAAAAGGACCAACTAGAAATTAAACATACACTGACTGAAATAAAAAATATTATACAGAGACCCAAAAACAGACAAGAGGAACACAAAAATCAAGTCAAAGAATTGAAATACAAAGAAGCAAAAAACACTCAACCGAAAAAGAAAAAAGCAAAAAAAAAAAATCCAAAAAGTTGAAGATAATGTAAGAAGACTCTGGGACAACTTCAAGCGTACCATCAGAATTATGGGGGTGCCAGAAGAAGAGAGAGAGCAAGATACTGAAAACCTATTTGAAGAAATAATGACCGAAAACTTCCCCCACCTGGTGAAAGAAATAGACTTACAAGTCCAGGAAGCCCACAGAACCCCAAACAAAAGGAATCCAAAGAGGACCACACCAAGACACATCATAATTAAAATGCCAAGAGCAAAAGACAAAGAGAGAATATTAAAAGCAGCAAGAGAAAAACAGTTAGTTATCTACAAGGGAGCACCCATACGACTGTCAGCTGACTTTTCAACAGAAACTATGCAGGCCAGACGGGAGTGGCAAGAAATTTTCAATGTGATGAATAGCAAGAACCTACAACCAAGATTACTCTACCCAGCAAAGCTATCATTCAGAATTGAAGGGCAGATAAAGAGTTTCACAGACAAGAAAAAGCTAAAGGAGTTCATCACCACCAAACCAGTATTATGTGAAATGCTGAAAGGTATTCTTAAAGAAGAGGAAGAAGAAAAAAGTAAAGATAAAAATTATGAACAACAAATACATATCTATCAACAAGTGAACCTAAAAATCAAGTGAATTAAAAACCTGAGGGACAGAATAATCTGGTGAATATAATAGAATCAGGGGCATAGAAAGGGAGTGGACTGATAATTCTCAGGGGGAAAGGGGTATGGGGGGTTCATGAAGAGACTGGACAAAAATCATACACCTATGGATGAGGACAGTGTGGGGGAGGTAAGGGCAGAAGGTGGGGTGGGAAATGGGTGGAGGGGAGCTATGGGGGGGAAAAGGAGAAATAATTGTAATAATCTGAATAAAGATTTATTTAAAAAAAAATAAAATAAAAAAAAATAAAATAAATAAAAATAAATTTCATTTTATGTACTAGAATCAATTATGTTAATAGACAACATGACAATATCAGAGGTAGTAATTTTCTAGTAGAAAGTCGTAGACCCATGGTCGGAAACTGCGGCTCGTGAGCCACATGTGGCTCTTTGGCCCCTTGAGTGTGGCTCTTCCACAAAATACCACGGCCTGGGCGAGTCTATTTTGAAGTGGCGTTAGAAGAAGTTTAAGTTAAAAAAAAAATTGGCTCTCAAAAGAAATTTCAATCGTTGTACTGTTGATATTTGGCTCTGTTGACTGAGTTTGCCGACCACTGTCCTAGACCATGCTATTGGTGCACTGGTTTGCATTTCTCTACAGCCATCAAAAAGTAGGCTATGGCTAGGTTCAAGGTGAAATCAAAATTGTTCACGCATCGCCTTGGCTGGTTTGGCTCAGTAGATAGAGTGTCGGCCTGTGGACTGAAGGTTCCTGGGTTCGATTCCAGCCAAGGGCACATGCCCAAGTTGTGGGCTCAATCCCCATTGGGGAGTGTGCAGGAGGCAGCCGATCAATGATTCTCTCATCATTGATGTTTCTATCTCTCTTTCCCTTGCTCTTCCTCTCTGAAATCAATAAAAAATATATTTAAAAAAATTATTCAGGCACCTGAGCAAAACAATGAAAGACCTTGGTAACAATGATTCATTAAGAAAGGACCCTTATTCCAGAAGTACCAATGACATAGTTCATGACAGAACAGGCCACATCAGCCTTATACGATATGTGCTTCGCTCTCCTGTAATTTGCTCTGTTCTCACTCACACTGGAAAAACAGATGTCAATTTACCAGACTGAAAACTGTCTATAAAGGACAATATTAGTGGTTTCCAAATTTTTCTTTCATTAATATCAGTTTGCTATCTGTTCTGTTTGCACCAGGAATCAAGGTTTAAAAAAAATTTGTGAGAAGATAACGTAACTTAGGAAATTCTATTCATTATTGTTCTATGAATTGACAGAAGGCAATCATTCT
Organism: Plecotus auritus; assembly: GCF_963455305.1. Lineage (NCBI taxonomy): Eukaryota > Metazoa > Chordata > Mammalia > Chiroptera > Vespertilionidae > Plecotus > Plecotus auritus. The sequence continues at coordinate 98,527,422 of NC_137776.1, forward strand.
TTAATATCTCAGGAACACCAATACATAGTTGGACTATCATTCCATTAAAAGGAAAAAACTTTTTCAATAAAACAATACTTACTTCTTAAGGTGCATAACCACAGTAGGTAATAATGTTAATTTTTTCAGTGCTGGCTTTTTTTGATTGTTCAACTGTCTGTCTTCCTATCGAGGAAGAAAAAGATTTAAAAAATAATAAAGAAATAAAGCCATTGTTAATAATGAATTTCAACCACTATACTAGTAATTTAGAGTCTAAAATAAAGCAGCAATTTCCCTACACTTTTTCCTACAAGAAAGAAAAATTAAATTAAAAATTGACTTTTGCCCTAACTGGTTTGGCTCAGTGGATAGAGAGTCGGCCTGTGGACTGAAGAATCCCAGGTTCGATTTCGATCAAGGGCATGTACCTTGGTTGTGGGCACATCCCCAGTGGGGAGTGTGCAGGAGGCAGCTGATGGATGTTTCTCTCTCATTGATGTTTCTAACTCTCTATCCCTCTCCCTTCCTTTCTGTAAAAATTCAATAAAATATTTTTTTAAAAATTGACTTTTGTGTATAGCCCCAAATTTTATATCTGTCCATGTCAATCAAACCCATAAAGCCATTAAAATAACTTTAACAAAATACTGGCATAATTGTTTTCAGAGTTCATGTAAGGCACAAAATTATACCTGGGAAAATTTGGTTTATCATCAGAAATAACTTTCCGGCTGAGAGGCTTGCATAATAATGGGATGTTATTAAAGGGGAATTTCAGTCTTTACTTGGGCATTTTTTAAATTATGAAAAATTTCAAATTCCACAACAGAAAACAAAATAATATACTCCTGTTATGTACATTTGAACAACTAAACACACATGGTCAGTCTTATTTTAGCTATTTCTCTAGCTACTTCCCCTCAACCTTGAATTACTTCAAAAGAAATCCTAGACACATATCATTGAATGCATGAATACTTCAGGAAGTGTTTCCAAAAGATCAGAACTGTTTTTTAAATATAATACTTGTTCAATTAAAAAAATTAGGGCAGAATTTTAAAGCACAATGAGTTAAATGCAATCTCTTAATTAGAGGCAAAAGAATGACATGGGTTTATAACATAATAAACATGAGTTTATGACTTTTTATATGTGAAGAAAAATTAAACTTTGTGGTAAACTAGCCAAACTGGAGAGAAAATCATTCCTCCATAAAATTAGCAAAGCCATTAGGCTGAAAAGGCGCATTTTACTTAATACTTCCATCTTTTTACTTTTTCTAACATGTTACTAAAACATTAAAAATTTTTCTGTGCTTAAAATTTAGAATAGTAAGTGCTTTATTACAAAAACCAAAGTATCTTAAATGTAGTGTAAGCAAGGTCTAAGCTGAAAAACAAACAAACCAAAAACCACAGAACCAATTAAGTGGGAGAAAGATTAAGCTGGAAGTGAGCCAACTCACCTCAGCAGCTTCGTTCATCTTGACGATCATGGCGCTCACCACATCGTCTGCATCACTAATAAAAGTACCACCATCACGATTACGTCTGCGCTTACCGCTCATGCTCTTTTTCCGCTGCAACATCATCTCAAAATCCGACAGAAAGTCCATACTAAGCAGTAACACAAAAATCAAGTGATATACAAACTGCCTTTCAAATATACATTTCCTTTGATCACAATTAAGAACCAACTTTCTTAATTGTAATTCAATGGAGAATTCTCTTAAAGTACTTATAACTTGCCTTTACAAGAGCATGTGACCCTGGGTTTTATGTTCAACCTCTATACTACCCCAATTGTTACACACTAAAGTTTTTACACACTATGTTAACACTTGCATGTATCACACTTGCATGTATCAGCTGGAGAAAGAACATTTCAAATGTCAAGTTCTCGTTCAGGGGGTAGTGCTTGCAATTCCATGGTTCCGCTATCGCTGCACTGCCTTTTGGGGGAGATACAGTGGTATTCACTCCTTTGGGTGTTTTGTCTTCTAAGCGTAAGTAGAAAAGAAGAAAATAAACCGCTGCTTTTCAGTGGTACAGCTCAAAATGTAATGTCACTGAGATAAAGGTGGACATCTACAGACTTACTGAGAGCCTCAAAGCTTTCACCTGAATCCTTGCGCTCAAAGAGGAAGTGAATCCTGCTTTCACCTGAATCCTGCTCTCTGCCACTGTCATGTAAAGGAGATGCGATTTATGTGATGATTTCCGAAGGCATTCCCAAGCCCCTTCAGCATGTCACAAGGAGTAAAAAGGGGAATACTTTTGAAGCATCATCTTTACAGCTGTAAGCAACAGCTAATGAGTCATTCCATGCTGGGCACCTTTCAAAATACCCGCTTGTTCCGGACAGATGAACAGAAGCGTGTGAAATACAATCAAGTGATAGTTTGCAATTAGGACTTTAGCGTTATTTCCATCAGGACCCCCAAATCAACTTTCCTTCTAAAAGCACATTTTTTGGAAGCGCTTACTTGGTGAGATATAAATGAAGAGCCTGGCACCATAAAACTCCAAAAACTACGACAGCTGGGCACAGGGCCAATGAAAAATAACTAGAGCAAGTAGTTTATGGACAGCACTGTAGACAGAGAAACAGAGGGAGGAAAATGGAACAGATTCCTTCCTCTACCTAATCAGAAGCCAACGTAAGAAAAAAACGAAGTTAGCCTTTACCTTCATTTTTATAGTCTCTTTAAAAAATTCCTTTTAAATAAAAGACTTACTGTTTTCCTCTCTTTATGTTATCATCAGAATCTGAATCTTCAGCTTCTTTTACCTGTGTTTCACTTTTTTCTTCTTCCAAATCTTCTTGGTTAAAACCCTAAAAGCAGGATAAATTAGCCAGTTATTACAACCACAGATTTTCTTCTGTGTAACTGCTCTTACTTTTCTTGTACTTTAACTGCAATACATTCACAAAGAATGAAAATTAAGTAGGTATCAAAAGGTATATATCAAAAAAGCTCCCTCCCACCCTAGCCACTAGTGTTACTAAGCTTTCTTTTGTCTCCTTCCACTTATAGTCATTTATACAAGCACTTCTACACGTTATATTTACCCCTTTTATTATACAAACTAGAGGCCTGGTGCATGAAAATTCATGCACTGGAGGGGGGTGGTCCCTCAGCCCAGCCTGCCCCCTCTCACAGTCTGGGAGCCCTCCAGGCTGGGAGGCGACCTGGTGATCAGGGAAAAGCAATGCCCCCATCACACTTCTGCTGCTGCCACTGCCGGCAGCGCAAGCCTCGGCCAGCCCTGGTTACCTGAGCCGTAGGCAGCCCTGGGCGGCTGGGCAGCTGCCATCCGAGGCTTGCCTGAGCCATGGGCCAGCCCTGGGTGGCTGGGGGGCTGAGGGAACTGGGGGATTCCAGAGGCAGGCATGCGGAGCAGCCGGACCCGCTTGGGGGCGGGCCCAGCTGTGCCGTGCCTGCTGCCCGGCAGGGCTGAAGGGACTGGGCACCGCCATCTTTGAGGGCATGGCAGTCAATTAGCATATGCCCTCCTTATTGGCTGTGGGCGCCATCTTTGTGAGGGTGTGACAGTCAATTAGCATATTCCCTCTTTATTAGATAGGATGGCAGCATACTACACAAACTAGGTACAGTATATCGTCATGCACTTTCCACATCCTATATAATAAAAGCCTAATATGCAAATTGTCCCCTCGACTGGGAGTTTGACCACTTGCTATGGCATGCGCTGACCACCAGGGGGTGGCACGGAACATAGCGGGTGTCAGTGAGGAGGCGCTGGCAGCAGTGGAGGTGCAGCCAGTCCTAATGGGCTTCCAGGTGAGCCGGGCCACAGCTGCTGGGACTGCAGGGGCTGGTCAGGCTCCCCATGGGTTCGCGCAGGAGCCGGTCTGCGAGGCCAGCCGGGAGAACGCGCCCTGCCCGCCCAGCTTCCGTGTGGAGCCACTGGGCAGCCCAGAGGCCCATGCTGCGCCCTTCCAGACCAGACACTCACGTTTCTATCGCTGGCCAGGCCTAGAGACCGCACCTTTGCATGAATTTCGTGCACTGGGCCTCTAGTATAATAAAATCTGGAGACCAAGTCCTATCAGCAAAAAGCATCCTCCTTCTTTTGAAGGTTTGGCTATTTTACCACATGACTGTAACCATAATTTGTTTATACATTTCCCTACTGACATTTAGATATGTATATTTGAAATTTTGAGAAATATTTGCCAAACTGTCTTCCATAGAGGTTATGCCAATGAACTCTCCTTCCAATGCCATCTTAATGGGTGATCAAACACTGATATTTCCCAATCTCTGAACTGAAAAACAAAGGCATCTATGTAGCTTTCTTTGCATTCTGTTATGAATAAGAATAAGGCTGGGCTTTTTTTTTTTTTTTTCATGTTTAAAAGCCATTTGTAATTCTATGTGAACTCTCAACAGCCTCTATTTTACGTTGGATCTTTGCCTAATTGGTAGGAAAAACCTCTTTAAAAATTAGCTCTCTTTTAGTGACAGGAACTGCAGAACCAATACAGTTTGCTTTTGTTTATGGTAATGTTTTCCAGACATGATTTTTTTTTGTTGATGATCAGATGTGTTATTTTTTTTTCTAGGCACGATTCTAGATGTAATTGACATAAATGATCAATCTCTGCTTTATAGCTTCTAACTCTTAGGCCATATTTAGCAAGGACTTCCCAATGCCTGTTGGGACGTATATTTTTCTCAATGAAATGCGTCTACAGCAAAGTTGACATTAACTCTCCAAACTAGAGAAACATATCTTATTCTTGTACAATGCTGTTTAACCAAGTATAATATAAGCTCCATGAGGGCAATTTCCAAACCTTTGGCAGAGAGGCTCTCAAATACTTGCTGATTCATTTAGTTTCACTCTCTTTTGCTTTAGTAATAAAAGTACTGATTTCTTTTGTAACCCAAGAACTATTTAACAAGGAAGTTTTAAATTTTGGGGTGGCAAAGGTGTTTTGGTTGCTATTTTTGTTATTAATTTTCAGTTTCACTGCATTGCAATTCAGAAAATGTTCGTCTATACTTTGTACTTTTTGCAAAAGCTTCATTTTAAAATTTATATAAAAATGCAAACCAAGAAAAGTCAAGTCACTCTTGAAGAGTAACAGCCTTAGAGGACATAACCAACTAAATATAAAAAGAAACTGCAGAAACATAGTGGATAATACATACAGACACTTGATTTATGACAAAAATGGCATTATACAGTAGTGGGAACAAGTGAGCTAGGTCAATTGAATATTCCAAATGGGGGAAAATCTTGACTCTATCTCATACCTACCACACAAAAACCTGACTGTACAAGTATATGTGAAAGATGAAACAATCTAGCCTCTAGAGAATAACTCAGAAGAATATTTTTGTAACCTTGGGGACAAGCAAAAATTTTGTTAGAATTAAAAAGCTTTCAACAGAGCGGAAAAAAATGGCGGCGGAATAGACAGATGTGTTCCGAGCCTTGTCCCGGAGCAGAAAGAAAGAACAGCTGAGGGTCGCACGAGGAGTGTTTGTTGGCAAGTTAAGGGACAGCTAAACTCCAGGAGAAGGTGGGGGACTGCTAGACGGGGTTCCCCTGACCGGGCAGCCCCCACTGCGGCTGGGTCCCCTTCCGGAACTACGGACTCGGATGCGGAGTCTGCGACATCTTAAAAGGGAAAGTGGAGCTTATTGGATGCCTGAAAATCCACAACTGCGGCACCCACCGAACAGCTGAGAGCCCCAGAACAACGCTCCCCAATAGGCGCAAACACACGGGTTCAGAGGAGCTCTATACTCCTCCACGGAAAGGTCAGATTTCGCCTGGGATAAGGTGAGGTCTCTGGTCCCGGCGGGAGAGAGGAAGGCGCGTTTTGCGGGAGCTGGAGGACCAGGGAAGTCTGTGCCTAGAAAAATCCGTGGCTGTCGGGGCTGGCGTGATCCATGAACGTGGAAGGGGGTCCTCAGAGCTGCTAACAGAAGGGATCTCTAAAAAGCAACCCATTTTGATCTGATGTGCAGGGACAGCCTAAGAATTTCAAAGGTGTGCCGGCTGCTTAAGACTTGCGTGCAGACCCATTGTTCGAACACTTGGGCTTTTTCCTCTTCAAATCCTTGCTCCTGATTACTAAGACCAATACATAGGATTACCCAGTTGGGGACAACCTGGGAGACTGCAGGGGAAAGTGTTTTTCTGGAACCTGGGGATCGGAGCAGGGAGTGACCATCGGAGAGCCAGCTCTGAGGCAGCCCACTTCCACAAACCGGTATTGAGTGCCACATGCAAAGAAGGATGTAAATACAGGCTAGAGAGGCCAAAGAGATCTGGAAGTCAATCCAGAAACACTGCCACCCAGGGGCTGAATCACAAATTGACTCTTGTGTAATCAAAAATAAAGGAATACGAGAAATTAAGACACACCGCCTGCTTAAAAATCAGGACTGGCTTAAAACACTGAGGAACAGTGGAATGCAGGTAACTGCAATACTGTCCAGACTGAGAAACAGGCGTGCCAAACAGAATAGAGGAAGTGAATGACCTTCACTACTGCACATTTTATTTTTATTTTTTTATTTTCATTTTTTGCATCTTTTACTCAAGAAACTTATTTTTTTTCTTTTTTCCTCACTTGATTTTACCCTTTTAATACATTTTTATTTTCAAGCAGTATCATTACTACTACTATTTTACTTTTTTCTTTTTTAAGTATCATTTTCTCTTTATTTTACTTTGGGATTAGTGTTCTACATTCTAGTTTCATCTTTCCTTTAGCATCGTTTTACTCTATCTCAACTCTACCTATATGCCATCACTCTCTTCCTAACCTTTCTCCTTTTGGTGTCCTGTTTATCTTACCCCTTTCCTGCTTTAGATTTTCCCTATTCTTTCTGTTTACTCCGATGAAATTTCACCCTACTTATATATCTAATCTACAATCCCCTGCTCCAAGTCGATACACACCTCTCTCTTTGCTGTCTTAACTATCCAAAAAAGTGTCTTTCTCTCTGTCCTTTTGTTGTTGTTTGCTTGAATGTTGATTATATCGAATTTTTATGCTTTTTTGTGAGATTGTTTTGCTTATTCTTTTTTTTTGTTTGGTTGTTTTTTTGTTTGCTTTGTTTCTCTTTGTTTTTTTGCTTCTGTTTTCCCTTGCCTTGCTTGATATTAGTTGGTGTTGTAGTTTGTATTAATCCCCAGGTACTTGTTGCTGGCATTTGCTGGGATTAGTGATTGTTCTATTGGAGTTTTCTCCCTATATATATAGTTTGTACCCCTTTCTCTCTTAGTCTCTTTCTTTGTCTCTCTTACTTTTTTTTCCCTTTTCCCAATTTCATTTTGACACTCCTTTTTTTTTCTTTCTATCTTTTTCCTCTTCTTCTTTCTCTCCTATCCCCTAATTTGCCTTTCTCTGGTGGTCACCTTTATTGGAGGTTATTAATATCGTGAATACATTTCTGTTCAGTGCCTTGTGCGTTGTACCTGGTTGTGTTGTATTTTATGCCTATAATTCAACGCAGGAAAGAGAGAACTACATAACCAGACATCCGGAGAAGAGAGATCATGGGGAGATAAAGACACAGCCCGCATATGAAAGAAAAGCAGGCATCACCAGAAAAGGAAGTAAACGAAATGGAGGCAAGCAACCTGCCAGAGAAAGAATTCAAAGAAATGGTCATAAGGTGGCTGAAAAGAATGGAAGACAAATTCGACAATATGAGTAAGAACCAAGAGGAAATGAAGAAGAACCAAGAAGTAATGAAAAATGACATCGCTGCTGTAAAGAACTCAATAGAAAGCATCAAGAGTAGACTAGAAGAAGCAGAGGACCGCATCAGTGAGCTAGAAGACAAGATGGGAAAAAATACCCAAGTAGAGCAGCTTCCAGAAAAAAAAAAAATAAAAAGCAGGAGGAAAGCCTAAGGGAACTTTGGGACAACACGAAACAAAACAACATCCGCATAATAGGAGTTTCAGAAGCAAAGGAAACTGGGAAAGGAATAGAAAACCTGTTTGAAGAAATAATGACAGAAAACTTCCCTGATATAGGGAAGAAAAAACCCACACAAATCCAAGAAGCTCACAGAGTCCCAAGCAAAATGAACCCCAAAAGACCGACGCCAAGGCACATTATAATTAAATTGGCAAACACCAATGACAAAATAAGAATCTTAAAAGCGGCAAGAGAGAGACAGAGTTACCTACAAAGGAAACCCCATCAGACTAGCAACACAGCGAAAGCAGTCTTGAGTGAGAAGTTCATAGCTCTACAAGCATACTGCAAAGAACAAGAAACAATGGTAATAAATTACCTAACCCAACAACTCAAAGAGTTAGAAAAGGAGCAACAAGAAAAGCCCAGTGTAAGCAGAAGGAAGGAAATAATAAAGATCAGAGCGGAGATAAACGACATAGAGACCAAAGAAACAATACAAAGATCAACAAAACCAAGAGCTGGTTCTTTGAAAGGATAAACAAGATTGATTAACCTCTAGCCAGGCTCACCAAGAAGCAAAGAGAGAGGACCCAAATAAACAAAATCAGAAATGAAAGAGGTGAAAGAACAACAGATCCCGCAGAAATACACAGGATTGTTAAAAAATACTACAAACAACTCTATTCCAACAAACTGGACAACCCGGAGGAAATGGACATATTCCTAGAAAAATATAACCTTCCAAAACTCAATCAGGAAGAATCTAAGCAGCTCAATATGCCGGTAACTATGGAAGAAATTGAAGCAGTCATCAAAAAGCTTCCAGCAAACAAAAGACCAGGGCCAGACGGCTTTACAGGAGAGTTTTACCAAACATTCAAGGAAGAACTAAAACCTATCCTCCTCAGACTATTCCAAAAAATTCAAGAGGAAGGAACACTTCCAAGTTTCTTCTATGAAGCCAGCATCACCCTAATACCAAAACCAGATAAAGACAACACAATGAAAGAGAATTACAGGCCAATATCCCTCATGAATGTAAACGCCAGAATCCTCAACAAAATTCTAGCTAATCGGATCCAGCAGTACATCAGAAAGATCATACACCATGACCAAGTAGGTTTTATCCCAGGAATGCAAGGATGGTACAATATCCGCAAATCAATTATCATGATACCTATCATAAACAAACTGAGAGATAAAAATCACAGTTATATCAACTGATGCAGGAAAAGCATTTGACAAAATCCAACACCCTTTCTTGATAAAAACTCTCAGCAAGGTGGGAATAATAGAAGGATCATACCTCAACATAATAAAAGCTATATATGATAAACCCACAGCTAACATCATACTCAATGGGCAAAAACTAAAACCATTTCCCCTAAGAACAGGAACAAGACAGGGATGCCCACTCTCACCACTCCTGTTTGACATAGTACTGGAAGTATTAGCCATTGCAATTAGACAAGAAGAAGAAATAAAAGGCATCCAAATTGGAAAAGAAGAAGTAAAGCTGTCCTTATTTGTAGATGACATGATATTGTACATAAAAAACCCGAAAGACTCCATCAAAAAACTAACAGACTTAATAAATGAATTCGGCAATGTAGCAGGATACAAAATTAACGCCAAGAAATCTATGGCATTTCTATACACCAATAGTGAACTTACAGAAAGAGAGACTAAAAAAGCATTCCCATTTACCATCGCACCAAAAAAATTAGAATACCTAGGAATAAACTTAACCAACGAGGTAAAAGACCTATACGCGGAAAACTACAGGACACTGAAAAAAGAGATAGAGGAAGACATAAACAGATGGAAGAACGTACCATGTTCATGGATTGGTAGAATCAACATCATTAAAATGCCCATACTATCCAAAGCAATCTATAGATTCAATGCACTCCCCATTAAAATACCAATGGCATATTTCACAGACCTAGAAAGAACTCTCCAAAAATTTATCTGGAATAAAAAAAGACCCCGAATAGCCGCAGCAATCCTGAGAAAGAAGAATAAAGTAGGAGGGATCTTAATACCAGATTTCAAGCTGTATTACAAAACCACTGTTCTCAAAACAGCGTGGTACTGGCACAAGAGCAGACATATAGACCAATGGAATAGAATAGAGAATCCAGATATCGACCTAAACCACTATGCGCAATCAATATTTGACAAAGAAGGCATGAACATACAATGGAGTCAAGACAGTCTCTTCAATAAATGATGTTGGGAAAATTGGACAGATACATGCAAAAAATGAAACTAGATCACCAAGTTACACCATACACAAAAATAAACTCAAAATGAATACAGGACTTAAACAGAAGATGGGAAACCATAAAAATACTAGAGGAATCCACAGGCAGCAAAATCTCAGGCATATGCCGAAAGAACTTCTTCACTGATACTGCCCCTAGGGTAATGCAAGCCAAAGAGAAAATAAACAAATGGGACTACATCAAAATAAAAACCTTTTTCACAGTAAAAGAAACCATCAACAAAACTACAAGAAAGCCCACTGTATGGGAGAACATATTTGCAAATGTTATCTGATAAAGGTTTAATCTCCAACATCTACAGGCAGCATATACAACTTAATAAAAGGAAGATAAATGATCCAATAAAAAAATGGGCAATGGACCTAAATAGAATCTTTTCGAAAGAAGACAGAAGGAAGGCCAAGAGACACATGAAAACATGCTCAAAGTCACTAATTATCCGAGAGATGCAAATCAAAACGACAATGCGATACCATCTCACACCTGTCAGAATGGCTATCAACAAATCAACAAACGACAAGTGTTGGCGAGGATGCGGAGAAAAAGGAACCCTCATGCACTGCTGGTGGGAATGCAGACTGGTGCAGCCACTGTGGAGAACAGTATGGAGTTTCCTCAAAAAACTAAAAATGAAACTCCCATTTGACCCAGTAATCCCACTTCTAGAAATATACCCCAAGAAACTAGAAACACTAATCAGAAAGGATATATGCACCCCTATATCCATAGCAGCACAATTTACAATAGCTAAGATTTGGAAACAGCCTAAATGCCCATCAGCAGATGAGTGGATTAAAAAACTGTGGTACATCTACACAATGGAATACTACGCTGCTATAAAAAAGAAGGAATTCTTACCATTTGCAGCAGCATGGATGGAACTGGAAAGCATTATGCTAAGTGAAATAAGCCAGGTAATGAAAGAAAAATACCACATGATCTCGCTCATTTATTGAAAATAAAGAACATTATAACCTGATTAATAAAAAGATAGATACAGAGGCAGTGAAACATCGAACAGACTGTCAAATTACAGCAGGAAGGTTAGGGAGAGGTGGGGGAAATAAGAGATCAACCGAAGGACTTATATGCATGCATATAAGAATAAGCAACGGATGCAAAACATTGGGGGGTGAGGGCATGTATTGGAGTGGGGGGGGGCAATGGTAAGATATGTACACATATAATACCTTAATAAAAAATTTAAAAAAAAAATAAAAATAAATAAAAAGCTTTCAACATAAAGAAAAGGATTGGTAAGGTTGATTTATATTAAAACTAGAAGCCCAATGCACAAAGATTCGTGCAAGAAAGGGCCTTCTTTTCCCTGGCTGCCGCCAAGAAACATATGAAAACACTCTCAAAGTCACTAATCATCACAGAGATGCAAATCAAAACAACAATGCGGTACCATCTCACACCTGTCAGAATGGCAATCATCAACAAATCAACAAACGACAAGTGTTGGTGAGGATGCGGAGAAAAAGGAACCGTCATGCACTGCTGGTGGGAATGAAGACTGGTGCAGCCACTGTGGAGAACAGTATGGAGTTTCCTCAAAAAACTAAAAATGGAACTCCATTTGACCCAGTGATCCCACTTTTAGGAATATATCCCAAGAAACTAGAAACACGAATCAGAAAGGATATATGCACCCCTATGTTCATAGCAGCAAAACTCACCATAGCTAAGATTTGGAAACAGCCTAAATGCCCATCAGCAGATGAGTGGATTAAAAAACTGTGGTACATCTACACAATGGAATACTACTCTGTGGTAAAAAAGAAGGAGTTCCTACCATTTGCAACAACATGGATGGAGATGGATAGCATTATGCTAAGTGAAATAAGCCAGGCAGAGAAAGATAAATATCACATGATCTCCCTCATTTGTGGAATATAATGAACGGCATAGACTGATGAACGAGAACAGATCCAGAGACTGAGAAACGTCAATCAGAACCTCAAACCTCAGGGAAGGAGGGGGTCGGTGGGAGTAAGGGGGAGAGATCAACCAAGTGACTTGTGTGCATGCATATGAGCCTAATCAATGGACACAGACAACAGGGGGGTGGGGCATGAGTGGGGGGTGGGGGGTAATGGGGGAATAAGGACACATATGTAAAAAAATAATAAAAAAAAAATAAAAAAAATAGAGAAGATATTGTGAGGTAACCAGAACCCCAAGAACGCCTGAGAACGTCTATTTTGCCATGCTAGCAGTCATCAGCTGTACGGTAATATTACCTGGGGCAAATGGGGAAGTATTTTGGACTTATGTTCCTTACCCTTCATGGGTAAGAGCCCTTACGTGGGCTGATCCCCCACCTAATGTAGTCACCAAGAATACCAAACACCTTGGTCATCCAGGAGGACCATGGGTGGGGCTAGGAAGTATAATTACACAGGGGTCGCCACCCAGCTTCCCTTTTTATGACACAAAATCAAACCACTGCTCCTTTGTGTTTAAAATTAGAGAGGGGTTTCTGGCTTGCATGGACACCAAAGGAAGGGGCTATCACTACCTGCTCCTGGGAGAGGTGCAGAAAATGTAACTAAGACCTTGTCTATACAAAAAGAAATTGACAGCCAGTTTGGAATGGAATTGCCATGGCCTAGAGCAAAGAATATCCTTACATGATATTATTCTACAATGTCATAATTTTTCCCAGATTTGTATTACCCCCATTACCTATAATAGTACTTCGCACCCTTGAGAATCAATAAAAAATCATCTTTTTGGTGCTTGGAGACAAAGGTAACACATCTCTTAATATTTTAGAATCACAACAGCATAATGTACAATTATATCAAACAAACTTACAAATTAATTATTTGAATGTCTGGCAGCAATTTAAAAAGGACATGAAAGGATTTAATCCCTTCCACAGTTAGAGGGCCCCCTGGGAAGGCACCTGAGCATTCTATATTGGCCCCTCTTGCCCTTTTGGCCAAGAGGGACCCTCTTTTCACAATCCAATTGCCCACAGCTATTGCCTGAGCTTTCTATTCATGCTGAGGTTGAAGCCTCGTGGTGGCTGGTACCATGGATCTGTCTCTCGCCCAGTGGGGTGAGTTGGGCCCTCCCTGAAGAAGAAACCTGGGTTCCCCAAGATATGTGTACAGTGCCGGGGCCCTGTCAGCAGGCAAGGGGATCTCAAGGCAGGTGCTGGACGTGGAGGCCACGGGGGCATAAGCTACCAAGGAGACAGAACTGAAACTCACATCACCCTGCTTGGCCCCAGAGGATGGCTGGTTAGCCAGAGACGGGTAAGATTCCTCAGGGAAGGAACAACCTAAGACAGGCACAGTCGCAGAGGGGCCATCAGGAGAGAACTTGGGGGTCAACAGAGGTAGGGCACAGACCCTCACCCCCCCAACTTTGCAGGGGCCTGGCCCTCACCCCTTCTTAGGGGGGTCTCCTGCCCCCATGGCTGCTTCGCTTCCCATGCCCAGCTCAAATCGGGACCCAGGTAACAGACAGAGACTTGGCCGACAGCAGCTGCCCTCTCACTGCAACAAGACTTGTTTGAGTTGTCTTGTACCTATGGTGTGGGGAAGTGGGTTTTTGATATCTAAATCCAGCCTAGCACCAGGAATGCTCAGGGCCTACTCAGGAAGGCAAATAATCCTTTCCACTAATATTTACAGGGTAAAATAAGATTGTTGTTAGAGTATTAAATTTGACAGTAAAATAGTAGTCAAGTTCTCAGACTAATTTAAATTGGCTAATTGAAATAAGCGAATACTCTACAAAAATTAATGGTACTGGACAAAAAGCTGTTCCTAAAGTGTTAACTAAAATTTTTATTGGTAGTTCATCTCATGGTAAAATTGCCTAACATGTAATGAACCTAAAGCAGACATATTTTAGTGCAAAAAATTAAAATTTAAAAGCTATCAAGACTACATTATAAAATTTCCAAAAGTCTCCTAATATTTAAATCAAAAAAGGGGGGACAGTAGAAGAATATCATGTAAGGAAAAATATCCTGTAAGTAAATTACATCTAGAAAATTTTTACTTTAAAAATTAACTTTCATTTGTAATGCTAACAGCAAGACACCCATGAAAAACACACATGGTGTCAAAACAAGCCAAAGGAAAATTGTTTGGGCAAAAAATGAAAAAGGATCCCAAGTCAAATTTATAGAAAAGATTCCTTTATTAACTTTTGGTCGAGAATATGTTTGTATATTTTCAGAAAACAACTCCAAGACCATGTGGATTCCTGCAAAAGAGGGATTGACAGGACTGCTCCAGCCATGAAGACAGAAGAGAAACAGTCCAGAGAGGAAGACGCTGATGATGCCTTGCCATACTAGCAGTCAGCAGCTGTGCGTCGCTGCAGGTTGCCCAGGACCAAACCAGAGAGGGTCGGACCTGCATTACCACCATTCGTCCACCATCCAGAACTGAAATATCATTGCTGATATGTACACATAAGGAACTGTTTGACATTGAAATTGGGACTCCAAGAACTGTTGGCCCAGAAAGAAACTCATTACAGACTGATTCATTTGCCTCTCAGCATAACCATTATTGCTTGTCTCATTTTCGTTTCTTATAAGTGTATTTCTAGTATCACATGATCTCGCTCATCTAGGGGAAATGATGAGCAACATAAACTGATGAACAAAAACAGACCCGGAGACAGGGAAGCATCGATCAGACTGTCAAACCTCAGAGGGAAGGTAGGGGAAGGTGGGGGTAAGGGGGAGAGATTAACCAAAGGACTTGTGTGCATGCATATAAGCCTAACCAGTGGTCACGGACAACAGGGGGGTGGGGGCATGCGTGGGGAGGGTTTGGGATGGGAATGGGGGGAAGAGGACATAAAAAAAAGAAAAAAGAAAAAAGAAAAAAGAAAAAAGAATGTGCCTTCCTTTCCCTGGCTGCCGGCACCGCCTTTCTGCTCCGGCCCTGCCTTTCCACACTGCACAGAGGCCCTGAGTGGCTGGGGCGGTGCAGAACGCCTGCGTCCTGCCCCGCCCTGAGCCGCTAGGTGCCTGTGTATGCAAATTAACCCACCATCTTTGTTGGGTTAATTTGCATATTCACTCCTGATTGGCTGGTGGGCATTGCGAAGGTACGGTCAATTAGCATGTTACTCTTTTATTAGGCAGATTAAGAAGTTTTGTTCCTCAAGACTCCACCAAGTAAAAAGGCAAGCCACAGAAGAAATTTTTTTTTTAATATATTTTATTGATTTTTTTACAGAGAGGAACGAAGAGGGATAGAGAGTTAGAAACATTGATGAGAGAGAAACATCGATCAGCTGCCTCCTGCACACCTCCTACTGGGGATGTGCCCGCAACCAAGTTACGTGCCCTTGACCGGAATCGAACCTGGGACCTTTCAGTCCGCAGGCTGACGCTCTATCCACTGAGCCAAACCGGTTTTGGCAAGAAGAAAATTTTAAGTTTTATAATCATCAAAGGATTTTTATCCAGATTATATATAGAAAGAGACTCTTCTGCAGTTTTTTGGTCTGCTTATTCTTTCAGTTACATTAATACATAGATTATACATCTGTCATTTCTCTTTGCAGTTTATCAATTTTTGTTTTGTATGTACATATTTGTTTTGTATGAACATGGCTAGGTACAATTTTAAAAACTCCTATCAGTATAAAGTTATTATCTTTATCTCAAATAATGTTTTTTACCTTAAAGTCTACCTCTTTCCTATTCATATAGCGCTACCATTTTTTTTTTTTTTTTGGTAATGTTCTGATAAAGTATCTTTTTCTATCTGTTTATTTTCAACTTTTTTTATGTTACAGATGAATCTTGAAATTATTATACAGCAGGCAGCAGGTTTTTAAAAATCTGTCTGACCATCTTTATCTTTAAAAAAATATTTTTATTGATTTTAGAGGGGAAGGAAGACAGAGAGATAGAAACATCAATGACAAGAGGGAATCACTGATCATTTGCCTTCTGCACACCCCACAATGGGGATCGAGCCTGCAACAGGGGCATATGCCCTGAGCAGGAATCAAACCTTCTGGTTCATAGGTTGATGCTCAATCACTGAGCCACACTGGCCAGGCTCATCTTTGTTTTTTAACTGGAGCACTTAATTCAATTTAATGTAATTTCTGATATTACCAGAGTTTAAATCTGTTCCCTTACTACGTAATCTTAGTGGTCATTTAGAGATTACAAGGGGCACCCTAACTTATTAAAGTCTAATGGGCTTTTACAAACATTTGCAAAGGCCTGTGAACACTTCAATTCCATGTATATTCCCAATTTGTTACTGCTGTCATGTGGTTTAGTTTTATATATATTTTAAACCACACCAGACATGATTTGTTTTGTATAGACAACACTCATTTAGACTTATCCACATAATCTTGTTGCTTTCTTCCCTTCCTGCATCCCTGACCTTCCATTTGAGACTTTCTTTCTGCCTTTAGTATGTCCTTCAGTGGTACACTGCTAAGATGAAATGAGGAAATGTTCATTCCTGAAAAGTGTTTTTGCTGAACATAACAGAGTTCTAAGTTTGCAGTTATTGGATTCTATTGTTTCTGTTAAGAAGTCAGCTGTTAGTGTAATTGTAGCCTCTTTCTGAATGTAATTTTCCCCACCCTAGCTGCTTTTAAGATGTCTCTTTTCTTTGGTTTCTTGCAATTTTACTGATGTCTTTAGGTGATTTCCTTATTTATCCTGCCCGTAATTTATATCAACAGATCAGCCTATGTGTCATTTCTTTAAATACTGCTTCTGCCACCTGTATTTCTTCTCCTTCTGGGATTCCAATTCACTATGTTCAACCTTCCTCGTGTACAAATTATGTTTTATTCTCTTACATTTTCCATACTAATATATCCCAACCCTTCATTCTAAATAGTTCCTTCTAGCCTATCTTCCAGTTAACTCATTTTCTTTTCAAATACATCTAATTTGTTGTTAAAGTCATTCACCGAGTTTTTAATTTCAGTGACTGTATTTTTAGTTCCAGAATTTCTCCTTGGTTCTTTTCCCAATCTGCTTTATCTCTTAAAAAAATTATATGTGCTGTCAAAATTTTAATCTTTTATGTCCCTGACCATATATATACATATATATTTTAAGGCTATATCTAGAGCCCCTAAGTCTATTTGTGTTGTCTGTTTTAGTGTTTTCTTTTTAACATTATCTATGGTGTACCATAAACTATAGAAATATTTTGAGGCCTACAATTATGTTACCTTTGTCCTAAAAGGATTTCTGTTTGTATATGCCAGGTGCCCAAGAACACTAGCCAGCAGGTTAAGAATCATTGTGATCAAATTTCTAAGACCAAGGTTCTTAGATTGCTAGATTACTCAAGGCTGGCCTAAAATCTGAGCAAAGGCTATTTCACTTACAGGTCACCCATGGTATTTTCAGGGTCCTCTAACATCAGTAGGCCTCTAACATCAGTGGGAACAGTGTTGTTGGTCTCCTTTTTAGCTAATGCTCTGATACTGTGCTCTCCAGGGGCGTGTCTCCCTACATCACCATGATAACGTGTCTACGCATTCCCAGGGTGATGTCGGGGGACGCGTCCGAGGGTATTACAGGGAGCCTCTGGAAGATTGAGAGGTTGTTCCTTCTACTGAATGGGCGGATATAAATCCGCCCACTCAGAAGAAGGAGCTGTGGCCGTGTTTCCCGACGTTGCCATGTTAACACTGCTGCTGGTGAAGGAGTGGAGGGGAGAGCAAGAGAACCCTCCACTCTTTCGGCTCCATGGGCCGGACAGAACAGCCGAACGGGCTGGATCCGGACCGCGGGCCATAGTTTGCCCACGGCTGGGCTAGACAGAAGTTTCGTAAATATTGTGAATCTTTCTCTTTAGCATTACAATGTACCTTCTGTTATCTCTTACTGTGTTCCTCCCCTTAATCCAATTTTGCCTGTTATTTTTCTTTTATGCTTTGCAGACCTATTATTTCACTTTCAGAATCACTTTGTTCTGGAGTTTTAAAACATATACACTGAGTGGCCACATTATTATGATCTCTGAACACATAATAATCTGGCCACTCAGTATATATCCTATGTAATAAAGGGCTAATATGCAAACTGTCCCCTCGACCAGGAGTTCGACCAGCAGGCAGGCCGGCCAACTGCCCATGTCCACTCCCCCTGGCCAGGCTGGCCGGACCCCACCCATGCACAAATTCAGCACCAGGCCTCACACACACACACACACACACACACACACACACACACACACACACACACTGAGTGGCCAGATTATTATGTGTTCAGAGATCATAATAATCTGGCCACTCAGTGTATATACATATATTTTTACTGATTTTTAGAGAGGGAGAGGGAGAGATAGAATATCAATGAGAGAGAATCATTGATCCGTTGTGTCCTGCACACCCCTATTGGGGATCAAGCCCATAACCCAGGCATATGCCCTGACCAGGAACCTCCTGGTTCATAGGTCAACACTCAACCACTGAGCAACACTGGTTAGGCTAGAGTTTTATAAAAAAATTTTTTTAAATTTTGAAATAAAATTTTTTTTATTGAATATATCATAGTTGTTTATTTCTATTTATTGGAATCACCTATTAGAGAACCACTACCATAAAAGCAAACAAAAAAAAGTCACAAAGAAAGTATTTCCATCTTATACTTACTGTAAATTCTTCTTCCTCTTCATCACCAGATTCTCCAAATATGTCTGCTATAAGATTTCTAGAAGAGAATATAAAAAACTGTTCATTTGCTTTCTTACCTGCATAGAAACCTAAAATCTTTTTGTCATAGGGTATAATTTCATATAGTAATATGTGCCATTCTCACATCCATTTTAATGAGTTTTGATAAAAGTACACATTTAAGTAATCATTACCCTAATTAAGATGAGAACAATCCCATCCTCCCAGGAAGTTCGCTTGGGGCCCTTTCTAGTCAGTTTCCCACGTCAACATCCTGGAGCCAATCACTATTCTGATTTCTATCACCAGATTAGTTTTACCCATTCTTGAACTTCATAGCAGTGAATTAGGATATGTCCTCTTTACTACTTTCATGTAAGACCATTATTTTTGAGATCCACCTATGTTGTAGTATGTATCAACATTTCAGGAACTAAAAGCCTACACCCCCAATGTCATGCAGTTAGACAAGATATATTGTAATATACCTCAACACAAAATTTTAATGCAAGTGTAAAAACTTCGAAGACAAACTGTGTTCTACCACCTTATATGAGTTCTTGAAAACTCACGTTAACATGTCACTTACTCTTCTTCATTCCCCGACTCACTATCACTGCCAAACAGATCCTTCTCTTCACTTTTCTTATCAGATAATTCTTTCCCTGCTTCTTCTTCACTGTCAGATGCTGTAGTCTTCTCTCTTTTGCCCGATTTGTCTGATATGACATCACTGTCAGAGTCCTCTGCATCAGAGACAACACGACTCTTCTTTGCTGCTGTAGTAAAAGAAATCATCACTGATCTTATTCTGTCACAGTCATTGTATAACTAAGAACAAGTACTTAAAATGGAAGTATGTGGCAAAAATCAAAGGCCTTCTGACACAGTTTTTAGAATAAAAAAAACTGAAAGTTTCATTCAGTCACCTTACAATTATTTATTATTCAGGAAAAAGTGGCCAAAAGATAAAATATGAAATAGCTACCTTTACTTTTGGGAAAGAGAAAATAAGACAAGGCTGATGTACATAACCGGAACATCTTCTATGTGGCTTAGTATTAGCAGATTTAAAAGGCTGAACATTCTTTTGTGGAGCCCCATCGCCCCTGATCATTACTGGAATTTCTCATCTCCCTTAGAAACTAGCACATGTGTGGTGCTTTTTCCTTCTCCTGGAACAACTGTCAGGTTAGAAGGGAATATGTTCTTCCAAAAAAGGTAAGTTTCATAAAAAGGTAGTCAAGTAGCAAAGACTAAAGTACTCTGCAGACATGGCATCTCTAAATAGAGGCACGCACATGCGAGAGCCCTGTCCCTGTCTGGGTGGCTTCTAGGGCATTAGCTGGTGGTCTCACAGCTAACTCTGGTCAACACTTGGGTTTCCATATAAACATAGTTCTTGGAAATATTACCTTCCAGTAAAAAATACTACATCTTTCATATTCCCATTGAAATGAAAGCAGTCTAGCATATTATTTTGAGGCAGTCAGAACTTAAGAAATGCTGTTAGAACTCAGAAGAAATTACAGATCTAACATTCCAGAAAGAGAGAGAATGCTTTAGTTATAAGCTTAGATAGTAAGTAAAGCTATGGCTAAACAGCCCCAAATAATTCCTTACATGCTTTCTCTTCTTCACTATCGGAAAGTACAGCAGCTTTTCGCTTTGCTGCTTTCTCTTCTTCCCCTTCTTTTTCTTCATCTTCATCACTGTCAATTTTTGGCCTTTTGGGCTCTTCCTCCTCGCTGTCAGAACTGTGAAACCTTTTCCTATCTATGTGGCTATCTAAATGGAAGGAGTTATTCTGCATTTCTGTATCCTCCCCCTTATTCTCCCCATCACTGTCATCATCTGACCCTGGCTTCTGTTTGTGTCTGGAGGCCTCCTCCGTGTCTGAATCACTGGCAAGTCCCTTCTGAGGCTCCTCACTCTCAGAGTCACTAACTCGGGGTTTGGGAAGCTCTTCATTTTCAGAATCACTGGCCTGGTTCCTTGGTGGGTCCTCACTTTCTGAATCACTAATTTGGCGTTTGGGATGCTCCTCATTTTCGGAGTCACTGGCTTGATGCCTTGGGGGACCCTCACTTTCTGAGTCACTGACATGGGGTTTGGGGAGCTCCTCATTTTCAGAGTCACTGGCCTGAGTCCTCTGAGGCTCCTCACTTTCCGAGTCACTGATCTGAGGTTTAGGAAGCTCCTCGCTTTCTGAATCACTAACTTGAGGTTTGGGAAGCTCCTCGTTTTCAGAGTCACTGGCTGGGTGCGTTGGAGGTTCCTCACTCTCAGAGTCACTGATTTCAGGTTTTAAAGCATCCTCTGTTTCAGAGTCACTGGCTGGACTTTTGGGGAGCTCTTCAATCTCTGAATCACTGGCAGGATGCTTTCTAACATCTTCATTTTCTGAGTCACTTGCATGCCCATTAAGAAGTTCCTCGTTTTCAGAGTCACTAACAGGTAATTTCTTGGTCTCCTCACTCTCAGAGTCGCTCCCATGGCGAATGACACCCTCGTTTTCAGAATCACTTGCAGGAGGCTCTGCATGCTCTTCAGATTCAGAGTCGCTGTCCTTTTGCCTTTGAAGCTCCTCACTTTCAGAATCACTAGCATTAAGATTCGAGGGGTCTTCATTCTCAGAGTCTGTCACATGATGTCTTTTGTTGAGGCCATCTTCTCGATCACTAGGTTCATTCTGAAAAATAAAGGGAGAAAAAAATGAGGAAAGTACAAAAAAATGGTAGTGATGTGTTAAAATTTTTCAACAATTTTTAAAATTGTAGGAATACACACACTTAAATGTAGAATTCTTGTCCTATACCTACACAGTAACATCCTACGTTAAAGGATGCCATCTATCTGTAGAATGGCTAACATGGTTTGCATCCCAAAATGGGTAAGAGATAACCAGCTTTCTCCAACACACATTTATAAAGCATATCCCCCATTACTCTATAGACGACTTGTAATTTAAAGAGCCAAGGAAGAAAGTCTAACTTTCTCACATATTTCTAGCTCCTAAACATAGTTTTCAAAGAAATACAACACACATGTACCCGACTTCTTTTAAAAGGGGATTTTACACGGTTAAAATTATTTTAAGAAAAATAAATCTAAAACTTTAAAGGGTAAAAAAAAAAAAAAAGGCATGTTCTCCCAAGTTAATCTAAACAATCAAGGAGAGGTGTAATGAACATTTACTAAATACCTAATCTAGATACCATGTTAGATTATCTCCCATTAGTTCATTTACTCTTTACAACAGTACTTTATATGGTAAGAAAACAGGATTGGAGCAGTCTTAATCATACATCTAGTAACCCAGGTAGAAAAGTTTAAGTTTTAGGGAAAACATGACTAATCTAATTATACTGACACAATGTTATATGGAAGTAATCTGAAAACATATATGAACTTAGTATATGTATTTTATAGCTATGTTCTAAAATGCATAGAAAAATATACAAAATTAAACATACAAAGACACTAATAACGAAGTATTTTAGGATCTGGGGAATATTTTCCCCTTCTAGCATCTTTCAGTAACAGTGATAACATTCTGGTTTAAAAAGTGAAAGGATTTCTGGGTTAAAAATTTACTAAGTCTATTTACTAAATATTTCTCTTTAAAATATATGACTGATATTACATGAACTCACCACAGGTCAATTTCCAAGGAACAAAGAGTCTTTAATAATGTATATGCCCACCAATCATGCTATAAAATAAATTAAGTGACAAGAGAATCCAGTGACAAGATAAATGGCATGACAGGTTTTCATAATACCTATACTTTAATGGACACTTCAGGAGCTGTTGTCTAATGAGGAGCCAGCAAAATAGATCATACCACTATTATGAAGGTATGCATAATTATTTTGAAAGCCAATAGGAAATGAGCTGAGAGTGAGCTTTAAAAGGTGTATAACAACAGGTTTTGCATTAGCTTGTGATGACTGAGTTAAGAAGTTAACTAGATTACTGGCGTGGAAAGATACCAGCAGAGGCAACTGAAGCAAGAGGCAAAGTAAAATTGTAACCGGCTCTTGGAATGCTTTCCATGACATGCCCCTGATATATCTCTAACACCATGTTTGTGTTGTGACTCTGTTTTAGTTGCAAACTATAGAACCATCTCCAGAAAAAAGAACAATCTTTCCAGAATCAAAGTGGGATAGATGACTAAGACTAGGAAGGGTAGGACAGCTTAGGGAGCTTAGAAAAGAAAACTCCAGGATCTTTTCACTAGAGCATCATATAAATGAGCTAGCTAATCCTGCTAAATCTCAGTGTCTGGGAGAGATAATCTAGTTGGCTACAGCAATACTAGATGCTGTGAGACTCAGTGATTCAATGGGTTACAGCCAGAACATGGGCACAGCACTGAGAGCTACTCCCCAAATAGAGAGAAACCACAAACTGGGCAATCATCCCAAAACTTACCTGCTATACTCTACCCCGGATTTCCTCACACATGACGTGTGCATTCCAAAACAAGCAACCATTGCAAGGACGTTACATATGATAATGATTACAAAACTTACGAATTCCCATTAGTTTTAAGGAGTTTCATTAAACCAATCTATCCATTACTTGTGGCATGGTGGGGGAAAAAGGTTAAGAAATTACTGCAGTAAGAAAGTGCTATTTGATAGACTTGAGTTTGAGAATGCACTTAGACAATGACATCACAAGGTTTGGGGAAAGAGTACATTAGAAAACATACAAGCTTACAAGTTATCAAAACAATATTCCCTGGCCGGGTGGCTCAGCTGGCTGAATGTCATCCTGTGCACTGGAAGGCTGCTGGTTTGATTTCTGGTCAGGGGCACATATCTGGGTTGCGGGTCCAATCCCAGGGTGTGTGTGGAAAGCAACCGATCTCTCTCGATCTCTCTCTCTCTCTCTCTCTCTCTCTCTCTCTCTCTCTCTCTCTCTCCCCCTCCCTCCTTCCCTCCCTCCCTCCCTCTCCCTCTCTCTCATCATGTCCTTAGGTGAGGATTAAAAATAACAACAACAACAAAAAACAATATTTAGACATTTTAGATTGGTTTCAGATTGAAATTAGTTTAAATTGCAAACCTAAAAAAATCCAGCCCAGCTGGCGTGGCTCAGTGGTTGAGCATCGACATATGAACCAGGAGGTCAGGGTCTGATTCCTGGTCAGGGCACATGCCTGGGTTGTGGGCTCAATCCCCAGTAGGGGGCGTGCAGGAGGCAGCCAATCAATGATCCTCTTTCATCATTAATGTTTCTCTCTCTCTCTCTCTCCCTTCCTCTCTGAAATCAATAAAAAATACATTTAAAAAATATCCGAAGTACAGTTTTTTAAGTTAGATATGAATACAATAACTCAGTAGTAGGAATTATAAAAAAAATTCCCCTAATTGTCACTGTCAGAGAAACTGAGCACTCTGAAATGACTGTAAGACTCACACCTCCCCTCTTAAAACCATTCACACTGTTGTTATAAATAGCTGCTGGTTATCCATATGAACAATCTGGTCATTTATCGCAGAATACATACTGTAGTAGTCACCCTCCTTATGGACCAGGGCTACAACACACACACAGAGGTAAGTGACATTTTAAAATTACAAAGTAAATAATAAACTGTCTTAAAGCGAGTATCAATTTGTAAATTTCAAAGTAGTGCATGAAAGTCAGGTAGAAATCCTTGTGAAGAACCCAACAACTCAGTTCCTCAAAAAATTAAATATGGAACTACCATTTG
Organism: Plecotus auritus; assembly: GCF_963455305.1. NCBI lineage: Eukaryota > Metazoa > Chordata > Mammalia > Chiroptera > Vespertilionidae > Plecotus > Plecotus auritus. The sequence continues at coordinate 98,551,995 of NC_137776.1, forward strand.
ATCCAGTGATGCCACTTCTAGAAACCCTAAGAAACCCAAAACACCAATCAGAAAGAATGTATGCACCCCTATGTTCAATTTACAATAGCTAAGAGCTGGAAAACAGCTCTAGTGCCCACTAGTAGATGAGTGGATAAAAACACTGGGGTACATTTACACCACGGAATACTATGCAACAGTAAAAAAGAAGGTTCTCTTATCCTTTGAGATAGCATGGAGGGACCTTGAGAGTATTATGCTAAGTGAAATAAGTCAGTCAAAGAAAGACAAGTATCACAACTCATATGTGGAATCTAATGAACAAAATAAACTGATGAACAAAATAGACCCAGAGGCATAGAAGCATGGAACAGGCTGCAGAATCTCAGAGGGAAGGCAGGGGAGGGTGGGTTGGTGGGAAGTGATCAACCAAATAACTTGTATGCGTATATGTGTAACCCATGGACACAGACAACAGGGTGGTGAAGGCCTGGGGTGGGGAGCAGGGACAGGTTAGAAAGCTCAATGTGGGGAGAAAGAGGACATATGTAATACTTTCAACAATAAAGATTTAATTTAAAAAGAAAGATTATAAAGGCTCACATTTTCTGGATGGGGAGATGTCAGCATACACAGGTAGTTATTAATGTAAGGAAGATAGCTGGTTATTAACATCAAGGAACAAAAGAGGACTAAATAATCTTAATAAACTGGGAAGCTGAAGCAGGGGCAGGGCAGCAGCATTCCAACGAGCTGACCGGTGAACAGACCTATTCACACACTACAGGAAAACTGCCAGAGAGGAGACTGAATCCTCAGAAGGGATCAGACATCTCCCCAGGAAGGCCCGGTCTGGTACCAGAGCGACTGGAGGAAACGCCTCTGCTGGGCACATGCTCAGGAGGAACTAGATGCTGTAATGGAGCTTCTGAACCTGCTCATGGGAGTCAGGGTGAGGAACCAGAGGGGCAGGCCCTAGCCTGGGAACAGGGGAAAGGGAGTCAGATTGGAGAGAGGACCTGAAACCCCCATAGCATTTGCTGGGAAGGAGCCCAATGCAGGCCTGGGAAAGTCAGGAATGTGGGCTGGACCATTTGAATGGTGCTTTGTCCTTTCCCTGACCAGGAAGACAGATGGAGGACTTTCAGGGCAGTGCTGTAGCCTGCCCAGCTGCTCTATTTCTGAGGGTGTATTACTAGCAATTCCCCTGAACTCACAATAAAATCTTGCCATCACGTTCTAACTCCTCCATGTGTGTGCCTTTGACCTTCTGTGCTCATGGCACTGCAAAAGAACTCATTTTTTGCCAGCAACAGATTGACAGCCTGAAAAGTTCCAATGGCCTGCTCCCCAGTGAAATGAGTTGAAAGTATTTAAAACCCACCATTGAAAGCCTCGGGAAATAGTCCTGTAAGCAAAGAACAAACGAAGAAGAATCTCTCCAAGTTCTACAAACACTGGGTAAGAGTATCAAGAGTCTGTTATTTGAACTAAGACCACGCCTCCTTTACAACTTCACAGGTCAGTGGAGGAGACTCCATTCCAGAGTGCTACAGCCAAGACACAGGGTACCCCTTTCCTCCAGCTCTCAGGTGGAGGGCTTTCTTCCCAGGAACATGACATCAGCACTTCTTATCCTGCTGCAAACAACCTATTATGAAATGAAGTTCCAGGAGAATGCAACCGAGGTGGGTTCCCATCTTCTATGCAGCCCTCAATAGTGGAAAGAAGGCTCTACCTTGGTGCAGTAAACTAAGAACACCTGAATGCCCTTGCATCAACCTATGAGACAGTGGTTCCATGCCAGAAGAGGTAAGCCAGGAGCACTATCTAATCTCTACCTCCAACTGAGAGCTCAGTGTAGATCTGGGTTTCACTCAGAGAGAAGTTTTCTGTTGTCCCCCACCACCAGTTCAAGAGCCCTGACTCAAAGATGTTGCCTGTAGAAAAAGCAGGCAGTAAAACAGATAGCTCCCAATCCCTCCCCAAATAAACTGACTTCATTTGTCACCAAGCCTAGGGAATTTCAGGCTAAGGCATTTTCAAGAATACTGGAAGATGTGGTGGAAGGTACTTGGAAGGAGAGTCAAGATAACTCACTGCTGCCTTTATGGAAAGTGTTTCCACAAGGATTCGTGTATAGACCTACTTTGCAGGAGAGAAGCAGAAAATTAGACAGCTGGAAAAAACCATTCTGGTGTCAGAACAAATATCAAACACAGACCTCAGAAACTATTCTGTCCAAGGAGCCAGAATTTGACTGAATTAAGTGGTTGATAAAAATTATGCTGCAGGAAAATGGAGGCCATAAGCAGTGGGAAAAAATATTCAAAGTACTCAAAGAAAAAAACAATCTGTCAACCAAGAATTCTATATCCAACAAAACCACCTTTCAAAAATAATAATTATAAATCTAAAGCTGATAAGTTAAAAACACATAAAAGAAATGAAAACTTTCTCAGATAATCATAAAATGAGAGAATTTGTCTAGCAGACCCACCATAAAAGAAATAAAGTTCAACAAGCCGAAAGCAAGTGACCTCAAATGGTAAACATGACCTCACATGAAAAAACAATGAGCATCAGTCATGATCTATAATAATATGCTAATTAGACCAGACATCCTTCTGGATGTCCTTCCTGATGAAGCTGGGGCGGAAGGAAGCCAGCCCAGGTCCCGGAGGGAAGCCAGTGCTGGCAGCTGGGGGAAGGAAGGCCCTCTCTTGCATGAATTTTTGTGCATCGGGCCTCTAGTGTAATTATAAAGGACAGTATAAACACATGTTTTCTTCTTTCTTATTTTAACGGATTTAAATAGTAGCTGCACCAAGTAATATGTACATAGTGAGAGTTTAGCCTGTAATATATAGATATGTAATATATGTATAATATATTTACCAATAACACTACAAAGGAGGTAGATGGTAGCAGAGCTTTTTTAAGCTAAGGAAATTATTTCAGACTAGAGGCCCGATTCACGAAATTCGTGCACGGGGGAGGGGGAGTGTCCCTCAGCCCAGCCGGCACCCTCTCCAATCTGGGACATCCCTCTCACAATGCAGGACTGCTGGCTCCCAACTGCTCGCCTGCCTGCCTTCCTGATTGCCCCTAACCGCTTCTGCCTGCCAGCCTGATCACCCCCTAACCACTCCCCTGCCAGCCTGATTGATGCCTAACTGCTCCCCTGCCAGCCTGTTTGCCCCTAACTGCCCTCCCCTGCAGGCCTGGTCACCCCTAACTGCTCTCCCCTGCAGGCCTGGTCCCCCCCCCAACTGCTCTCCCCTGCAGACCTGGGTCCCCCCCAACTGCCCTCCTCTGCAAACCTGGTCACCCCTAACTGCCCTCCCCTGCAGGCCTGGTCCCCCACAACTGCTCTCCCCTGCAGGCCTGGGTCCCTCCCAACTGCCTTTCCCTGCAGGCCTGGTCGCCCCCAACTTTCCTCCTCTGCCGGCTTGGTCACCCCTAACTGCCCTCCCATGCAGGCTTGATCGCCCCCAACTGCCCTCCCTTGCAGGCCTGGTCCCTCCTAACTACCCTCCCCTGCTGGCTTGATCACCCACAACTGCCCTCCCTTGCAGGCCTGGTCCCTCCCAACTGCTCTCCCTTGCTGGCCATCTTGTGGTGGCCATCTTGTGTCCACATGGGGGCAGGATCTTTGACCACATGGGGGCAGCCATCTTGTGTGTTGGAGTGATGGTCAATCTGCATATTACTCTTTCATTAGATAGGAGAGAGGCCTGGTGCACGGGTGGGGGCCAGCTGGTTTGCCCTGAAGGGTGTCCTGGATTAGGGTGGGGGTTCCCTTGGGGCGTGAGGCGGCCTGGACGAGGGGCCTGTGGTGGTTTGCAGGCCGGCCACGCCCCCTGGCAACCCAAGCGGAGGCCCTGGTATCTGGGGTTTATTTATCTTCTACAATTGAAACTTTGTAGCCTGGAGCAGAGCCAAGCCTTCTGCTTGCTCCTTGGCGGCAGCCATTTCTGTTGGAATTTATGTATCTTCTATAATTGAAACTTTGTAGCCTTAAGCGGAGGCCTGGGCCCGCCAGGGTGTGCGGAAAGCTTGGCTTCCTCCATCACCGGGGGCAACCCTAGCCTCCTGCTCTTTCCAGCTCCATGGCTGCCACCATTTCTGTTTGGTTTCATGTATCTTCTATCATTGAAACTTTGTAGCCTTGAGTGGAGGCCTAGGCAGGCAAGGGCAGGCGGAAAGCTTGGCTTCCTCCATTGCCGGGGAAACCCAAGCCTCCCTCCTGCTCTCTGTGGCCGAAGCCATCTTGGTTGGGTTTATTTGCATATTCACTCCTAATTGGCTGGTGGGCGTGGCTTGTGGGTGTAGCGGAGTGATGGTTAATTTGCATGTTACTCTTTTATTATATAGGATGGTAAAGTAATAATTATAATAAGGTATTGTTGGGTTTGTAACATAAACAGAGGTAATATGTATAACAATAATATCACAATAAGAGAATAAAGCTATATAGAAGTAGTATTTATACCAATGGAACTAAAATACTATAAATCTAAAGCTGATAAGTTAAGGTATATGTGGCAAACCCTATAATAACTATTAAAGAAAGAACTAAAAAAGCATAGTGAACATATTATTAAAAAATTAAAATGCACAAAAGCATAAAAAAAAACCACTACAGGAGAAACCAAGATGGCAGCATAGGTAAGCACCTAAACTGCTGCCCCACACAACAATTTCAAAACTACAACTAAAAGACAGAACGGACACCATCCAGAACCATAGGAAAGCTGGCTGAGTGAAAATTCTACAACTAGAAGGAAAGAGAAAAGCTCACAGAGAATTGGAGGTACGGCAAAGGGTCTTTGTGCGTGCAGAGAGGAAGGGCAGCTGAGAGCCTGGCTGACTTTCTCTGGCGGAAGGGGGAAGGAAGCCCCTGACTGCACTGAACCCCAGTTCTGACTGCACTGAACCCCAGTCCCAGGTGAAACCCCGTGGACCCAGGCTCATACAGGGGGAGTCTGGACTGTCAGGTAGAGAGAAAGGCACCTGGAGACTCGGAGACCCGGGGGAGCCCCGGCGGGCAGGAATCTGGGGGCGCGCACATGCCAGTGTGCACAAAGGCTGCGGAGGTTGCCACAGGCTTTCCCTAGCAGAAGGGAGTCGGAAGCTCCTAACTGCACTGAACTCCAGTTCTGACTGCACTGAACCCCAGTTCCAGGCGAGCCCCTGGGGACCCACGCTCTTTTTTTTTTTTTTTTTTAATATATTTTATTGATATTTTACAGAGAGGAAGGGAGAGGGATAGAGAGCTAGAAACATCGATGAGAGAGAAACATCGATCAGCTGCCTCCTGCACACCTCCCGCTGGGGATGTGCCCGAAACCAATGCACGTGCCCTTGACCGGAATCGAACCCGAGACCCTTCAGTCTGCAGGCTGAGGCTCTATCCACTGAGCCAAACTGGTTTCAGCAGGACCCACGCTCTTGTGGGGGGAATCTGGACTCTCGGGCGGAGACTCGGGAGCCGGGGAAGGCAGAGGTCTGGAGGTGCGCGCGTTCAAGGGCAAGGCTGACTGGAAGCCAAGACTGTCTGCTCCGCCCTGAGACTCCATCCCATCCAAGCTGAGCACAGAGGCTATTGCAATTTGGCAAGTCTAATCCTATAAGGCTGTCTCCAGCACCGAACTTCTCCCAGCATAGACACAGCTGATCCTTACAGCCAACTTGCCTGGAGGTCAATTCCTCCCAGTGATACCAACAACAATCAAGACTTAACTACAACAAGGCTGTACACACAGTCCACAAAGGGGTGCACCAAGAGTATCCACCTCAGGTTAACTGGGGAGGCCGACCCACTGGGCCATATAGGAAACCTAGCACACAAATCTACCCTACCAACTCAGGGAAGCAGTGAAAATGCGGCGTCAAAGAAACAGATCACAAATGAAAGAAATGGAGGAAAGCAAACGACTGGATATAGAATTCAAAACCACGGTTATAAGGCTTTTCAAGAATATCCTAGAAAAGGCTGATAAATATAACAAGACCCTCGAAGATATGAAAAAGGACCAACTAGAAATTAAACATACACTGACTGAAATAAAAAATATTATACAGAGACCCAACAACAGACTAGAGGAACACAAGAATCAAGTCAAAGAATTGAAATACAAAGAAGCAAAAAACACTCAACCGAAAAAGAAAAAAGAAAAAAGAATCCAAAAAGTTGAAGATAGTGTAAGAAGCCTCTGGGACAACTTCAAGTGTACCAACATCAGAATTATGGGGGTGCCAGAAGAAGAGAGAGAGCAAGATACTGAAAACATATTTGAAGAAATAATGACAGAAAACTTCCCTCACCTGGTGAAAGAAATAGACTTACAAGTCCAGGAAGCACACAGAACCCACTACAATAATTTATTAATGGATACACAAGGGGAAAAGATGGAAAGTGTGACATCAAAAACATAAAAGGGGGGGATAAAATAAAAATGTAAAGGTGTGTTGTATTAGAAATTAGGTTGTTATCAGCTTAAAATAGACTTATAAATATGTTATGTAAACCTCATGGTAATCCACAAAGCAAAAACCTATATAGACAAAAAGTAAAATGAAAGGAATCAAAGATAGGAACCAAAGACAGGAATTAAAAGACATACAGTGGCTGAATGGATAAAGTAACAAGACCCATCTCTGTATGTTGCCTACAAGAGACTCCCTTCAGCTTTAAGGACACACACACTGAAAGTGAAGGGATAGAAAAAGATATTCCATACAAATGTAAAACAAAAGAAAGCAGGGATGGCTATATCAGACAAACAGGCTTCAAGTCAAAAACTATAATAAGAGACAAAGCTCATTATATAATGATATATAACCCAACAAGGTGTTAATTAACATATAAATATTTATGTACCGAACATCGGAGCACCTAAATATATAAAGTAAATATTAAAATCCCTGAAAGGAGAAATAAGACAGCAATACAATAATAGTAGGGGACTTCAATACCTCATTTTCAACAACAGATAGATCATGCTACTAAACTACCAATGGGTCAAAAAGAAATGAAAATATATCTTGAGGCATATGAAAATGAAAATACAACATACCAAAACGTATGGACATAGCAAAAGCAGTTTTAACAGGGAAGGTTACAGCGATAAATGCCTACACCAAGAAAAAAGATCTCAAACAACCAAACTCTATTCCCCAATGAACTAGAAACAACAGCAACAAAGGAAGATTAAAATAACAAAGATCAGAGCAGAAATAAATGAAATAGAGACAAAAAGGACAATAGGAAAAAATCAGTAAAGCTTACAAACCACTAGAAAGTCAAAATTATAAACAATTATAATTGATACCACACAAATAAAAGAACCTTAAGAGAGTAAGAACAATTATACCCCAACAAATTCGACAACACAGAAGAAATGAATACATTCTTAGAGACATACAACCTGCTAAGACTGAACCACGAAGAAATAGAAAGCAGAACAGACTAATTACTAGTAAGGAAATTTAATCAGTTATCAAAAACCTTCCAACAAGAAAAGTCCTGGAATAGATGGCTGGTGAATTCTACCAAACATTTAAAGAGTTAATACCAATCCTTCCAAAAAACGAGAAAGTTAAACATCCAAACTCATTTAATGAGGCCAGCATTACCTAGATACCAAAGCCATACAAGGACATGACAAGAAAAGAAAACTACAGGCCAATATTCCTGATGAAATAGATGCAAAAATCCTCAACAAACCTAATTTGACAAAGAATCATACATCATGATATAATGGGATTTATTCCAGGGATTCAAGGGTGATTCAATCAATGTGGCACACTACACTAATAAAATGAAAGATAAAAAATATTATCTCAACAGATGCAAAAAAGGCACTTGACAAAATTAAACACCCATGCATGATAAAACTGTCCACAAACTGGGTATAGAGGGAATGGTACCTCAACATAATTGATTTCAGAGAAGAAGTAAGAGAGAGATAGAAACATCAATGATGAGAATCATTGATGGGTTGCCTCCTTCATGCCCCCTACCAGGGATCAAGCCAGCAACCTGGATATGTGCTCTGACCAGGAATTGAAGCATGACCGCCTGGTTCATATGTTGATGCTCAACCCGCCAGGCTGATAGCTTTTATTCTAAGATCAGGCAGGTACAACAAGGATGCTCACTCTCTCCACTTTTATTCAATACGTAGTACTGAAAGTCCTATACAGAGCCATTAGGCAAGAAAAATAAATAAAAGCCTTCCAAAATTAAAAGGAAAAAGTAAAACTGTCACCATTTGCCAATGACAGAGAACATACAGAAAAGCCTAAAGACTCTAGAACTAATAAACAATTCAGTACTGTTTAGGGATACAAAATCAATACACAAAACCCAACTGTTTCTTTCTACTAACAATTATCAGAGAAATGAAGAAAACAATCTCATTTACAACTGCACCAAAAAGAATATTCTCAGAAATAAATTTACTCAAAAGTGAAAGAGCTGTACACTGAAAACCGTAAGACTGGTGAAAGAAACTGAACACATAAATAAATGGAAAGATATTCATGCTCATGGATGGAAGAACTAAGATTGTTAAAATGTCCATTATTACCAAGCAACCTATAGATTAAATGCAATCCCTATCAAAATTCCAATGGCGTTTTTTCACAGGAATAAAACAATCCTAAAATTCTCATGGAAACACACACACACACACAGCCAAAACAATCTTAAGAACAACACTGAAGGGATCACACTTCCTGATTTCAAACTATATTACAAAGTTATCATAATCAAAACAGCATGGTATTGGCATAAAATCAGGCACAAATATCAACGGAACAGAATAGACAGCCCCAAAATAAACCCATGCATACATGGCCAATTATTTTATGACAAAGGAGGCAAGAATATACAATGGGGAAATGACAGTCTCTTGAATAAATAGTGTTGGGAAAAGTGGACAGCCACATACACAAAGATCAACTAAAAATGAACTGAAAACTTGAATTTAAGAACTAAAACTATAAAACTCCTAGAAGACGACAGCAGGTAAGTTCCTTGACAACAGTCTTGGCAATTTTTTGGTATTTAACACCCAAAGCTAAGGCAATACAAGCAATAAACAAGTGGGAAGACATCAAACTACAAAGTTTCTGAACAGCAAAGGAAATCATCAACAAAATGAAAAGGCAACATAATGAATGGAAGAAAATATTTGCAAATAATATATCTGATAAGGGGTCCATAACCAAGATAGATATGAAAACCACACAACTCAACAGAAAAAAAATAAGCAATCTGATTAAAAAACGGGCAGAGGAGCTAAATAGATATTTTCTCAAAGACATACAAATAGCCAACAGGTACATGAAAATGTGCTCAACATCAGCAATCATTAGGGAAATGCAAATCAAAATCACAATGAGAGATCACCTAAAACCTGTTAGAATACATGTCATAAAAAATGTGAGATAACAAGAGGATAGGAATGTAAATTGGGGCAGTCACTATGGAAAATAATGTAGAAGTTCCTCAAAAAATGAAGTGTTGACCTATGAACCAGAGGTCATGGTTCTATTCCCTGTCAGGGGTTGCAAACTTGATCCCCCGCATGCATGCAGGAGGCAGCTGATCAATAATTATCTTTTATCATTGATGTTTCTATTTCTCTCTTCCTCTCTGAAATCAGTAAAAATCTATTAAAAAAAAAAAAAAAAAGATCCAGCAATCCAACTCCTGGGTATATACCCTAAGGAAATGAAAACAGGATACTGAAGAGCTATCTGTATTCCCAGGTTTACAGCAGCATTATTCACTATAGTCCAGAAATGGAAACAACTGGTGTCCATCAACCGATGAATGGATAAGATGTGGTATATACATATATACAATGGAATATTCACCCAAAAAAGAAGAAAACCTTACCTATTTTAACAACAAGGATGGACCATGAGGGCATTATGCTAAGTGAAATAAGCCAGAAAGAGAAAAACAAATACTACATGATATGCTTATATGTAGGATCTAAAAAAGAAGTCAAAAGCAGAGAAACTGATAGTAGAAAAGTGGTTGCCAGGGATTGGAGGGTGGGAGAAATAGGGAGAAGTTGGTAAAGGATACAAACTTTCAGCCTAAAGGTGAATAAGGTCTTGGGAACTAATGTGTAACATGGTTATTATAGTTGATAACACTGTATTGTATAATAGAAAATTTCTAAGAAAACAGAACTTAAATGTTCACACACACACACACACACACAGATAAGTATGTGAGGTGATGACGGAAAGAATCCTTTGACAATGTATATGTATATCAAATATCACAATGTACACTTTAAGTATCTTATACTCTTATTTGTTAATCATATCTCAGTAAAGGTGGAAAAAAATTTGCATATGTGTCATGTCGTCCCCCCTCAAAAAAGATTCGAACCTTTTAAAAAAATGTTTTTATTATTGATTTTAGAGAGAGAGGAAGGGAGAGGAATAGAGAAGTAGACACATCGATGAGAGAGACACAGATATCACTGGCTGCCTCCTACACACCCTACTGGGGATTGAGCCCCCAACCTGGGCATATGCCCCGACTGAGAACTGAACCCAGGACCTCTTGGTTTATGGGTCGTTGCTCAACCACTGAGCCACACTGGCAAGGCTGAACCTTTATAAGAGGACTGAGCGTTCCAAAAAGCATAATAGATAAGCTGATTTGTCCAGTACAAAATTCAATAACTAAGTTGCATTACTCTAATTTAAAGAATAAGAATCTCTTATTTTGCAATGATAAAAAGAAATTTGACCTAAAAAAATGTAAATGCTACATTAGAAAATATTCGCTTAATGACAATATAAAGAACAGATTAACAACAAAAAGACACGAGACATATAGAAAACATGGTAAAATGGCACAGTCCAACTCTATCAATAACATTACCCATGAATGAACTTAGCAAGCCAATCAGGAGACAGAGATTTGATTAAAGAAATGATCCAACTATATGTTGATCACAGGAGACACACTGTAGATTCAAAGACAGAATATATGATCTTCTTAAGTACATATGGAACATCTCCAGATTAACCATATGCTAGGCCATAAAACAAACCTCAAGACCACAATGAAGTAAATTAGAATTAATAATAAGAAAAATGTTTGGGAACAATCTAAATATAAAATTCATAAAACAAGTCCACTTACTACTAATAAACATTAAAGAAAATAACACACTTATGGACAAATTTAACAAAGAAATGCAACAATTGTACACAGAAAACTAAAATTTATTGTTGAAACAAATTACAGACCTAAATAAAAAGACATCCCATATTATGGATCAAGGGACCTCATACCGTCAAAATGACAATACTCACTCAAACTGCTCTACGGATTCAGAACAATCCCTACCAAAATCCCAGCTCACTTCTTTGCAGAAACTGACAAGTTGATTCTAAAGCACATATGTAAGTGCAAGGACCCAGAATAGACAAAACACAATACTGGAAAAAAGTGGGACTCACACTTCCTAACATCAAAACGTACTCAAAGCACTATGGCACAAAAATAGACATAGATATGAATGGATTAGAATTGAAAGTCTAGAAATAAACCCATACACCCTATGATCAACAGATTTTCTTTACCATCTAAATTTAAAATTTATTAATTTAATTTTTATTAAATTTATTGGGGAGACATTGGTTAATAAAACCATATAGGTTTCCGGTGTACAATTCTATAATACATCATCTATATATTATACCATGTGTTCACAGCCCAAGGTCAAATCTCATTCCATTTATCACCCCTTTAAGCCAACTGATTTTTAATACGGTGCCAAGACCTTCCTATAGGACAACTGGATAGCCATGTATAGAAAAATAAAATTGGATCCTTATCTCAAAGTATATATAAAAATCAATTAAAAATAGATCAAATACCTAAATGTAAGAGCTAAATCTACAAAATTCTTAAAACAGAGGGGTAAATCTTCATGTCTGGATTTGGAAAAGGATTGTTAGAGATGTCACTAAAAAACATAAGCAATAAAAGAAAAATTGGATAAAGTGGACTTCAAATTTAAAACTCTAGTGCTTTAAAGGACACCAACGTGAAAAGACAAATCATGCTATGCAAATATTTGCCAATCAGTCATCTAATAAGGGACTTGTATCCAAACTTAAAAACAAACAACAAAAAAACAACTCTTACAACTCAATAATAAAAACACACAGAGCTCAATTAAAAAATAAAGGGTCTGCCCTAGCTGTTGCTTGGTGGTTAGAGCGCTGGCCCGTGGACTGAAAGGTTGTAGGTTTGATTCTCAGTCAGGGGGCACATAGCTAGGTTGCAGGTTTGACCCCAGCCCAGGGTGCCAGCACGTGTGGGAGGCAACCAATTGATGTCTCTGTCTCTTTCTCTCTCTCTCTCCCTCTCCCTCCCTTCCATAAAAATCAGTGGGAAAAATACCCTGAGGTGAGAGAAAGAAAAGGGGAGAGGAAAACACTGAAAGAGAAACAGTGTTACTTTGCCTCCTGTACACACCCTAACCAGGAACCAAACCAGCAACCTGGGCATGTGCCCTGACGGGAAATCATACCTGCAACCTTTTGGTGCATGGGACCAACTGAGCCACACCAGTCACAGGCTAATATTGGTTGTTTAAGCCACAAAATTTGTGTCACATTCTAAGACATCAATAGGAAATAATACACATCTTTTAGGTTTGGGCCCTGTAATCTGCACTGTTCACTTGAATATAACTGTACTCTTTTAACATCCCATTAGCTTCTAAAAACAATCCAAAATTTCTCTTTAGAAGCCATTTTAAACAGGCAAAAGAACATTAATCCAGAACTCAACACTTAAGAGTACAATTAGCACTCTCAAACTACTAACTAGTATTATAACAAATTAGAATGCTTCTGGAGGGAAATATCTATGAAAAGCTTTAAAATATCTTAGTCTCTTTATTCTGGTTAATTCTCCTGGCAGATTTATAAGTAACAAAAAAAAAATTTTTTTAAAAAAAGGACAAATGTTTATGTTAAAAAAGGTTCATAGCAGTTCCACTTATAATGACAAAATTTAAAAAAAATTGGAAAATTATTGAATAAGTAATGGTATATCCATATTATTAAAAATAATGCTAGTGAGAATCTTTAATGACATGGGGAAATACTTAAGGTATAATCAGAAAAGAAGACAAAATATGTAAATACATAATAAAATCTTAAGTAAATTAAAACAAATACACCTATTATATACATGAGGGAGAATAAACATGCAGGAGAAATAATATAAAAAAGTTAACAGTCATTTCTGTAATAGGAGTATGGTCATTTTAATTTTCTCTTTAAATGTTTAAAATTTCCAAATTTTGACAACATGCACATTTATTATTTAGAATCCATCTCATTACATGCAGGTAGCTTAAGGTTCTAAAAGGTAAGCCTTTTGATGGTTATAATTGAATCATGAGGCCACTGTGGAGCTCCTGCTACTGTTTGCCAAAGAAACTTCTGATATTACATGCTAAATATACTACAACAATATTCACATTATCAAGTAATTTCTACCTATCAAGTAACATATTAATTAGAATTTAGTCTAAGTGTTTAAGGGTATACAAAAAAAATGAGTGTTATCAAAAGAACTAAAAGATAAGCCTTTCTCCCAGTCCATTTAGCTTTCTGATCACACCTGCTCCTGACTCCACTCTAGCCACTCTAGCTCCGGGGTATTCCTTGAAGACATCAAGCACAGTCCCACCTTAGGAATGTCCTTCCCCTACATGGCCAAGTGGCTATTCCCTCACCCTCTTTCAGATCTTGATTCAAATGTCACTTTTTAGGCCTACTGTACCTCCTTATTTAACAACAAAACCTGCCCTTCCTCCTGGCATCCTTCACTCTGTTCTACCTTTCTCTATAGTGTTTATCATCTTCCAACAAACTATATAATTTTAAGAAGTGGGACCTCATTTAGTCACTGATATGTCAAAAGAGCTGGACACAACAGGTGCTGAATAAATATTTATTGAATACTAGAGGCCTGGTGCATGAAAATTCATGCACTGAAGGGGGGGTCCCTCAGCCCGGCCTGCCCCCTCTCACAGTCTGGGAGCCCTCAGGGGCGGGAGGTGACCCTGGCGATCAGGGGAAGGCGACACCCCATCACACCTCTGCTGCTGCCACTGCTGGCAGCGCAAGCCTCGGGTGGCTCTGGGAGGATGGATGGGTAGCCACCATTCAAGGCTTGCCTGCGCCTCGGGCCGGCCCTGGGTGGCTGGGGGGCTAAGGGGAATGGGCATCACCGTCTTTGAGGGCGTGACAAGTCAATTAGCATATTCCCTCCTTATTGGCTGTGGGCACCGCCATCTTTTGCGATGGCACAAGGGTCAATTAGCATATTCCCTCTTTATTAGATAGGATATGAATATACTAATGACATGTCAAAGAACAGAGCCAATGATACAATCTCTAACAATTATACCTACCACTTAAAAAAAACTGGGCAATTTTCTGCACATGCATAACCAAGCAAAATATATGGTATATCCGTTCTTAAAAGAAAATTTGGCCATCTTTATCATTCCTATGTGTTTGTTTCAGTTTGTGTTTACCAAAAACTCATAGTTGACTTATTGAAAAGTATCCCAGTTTTATTTTGTTAACATTGTGCAATACAGATGATATAACCAGGGAAGCAGTTTAAAAAATATGTATGGCCCTGGCCAGGTAGCTCAGTTGCTTAGAACATCATCCCGATATGCCAAGGTATGGGTTCAATCCCCAGTCAGGGCACATACAAGAATCAACCAATGAATGCATAAACAAGTGGAACAACAATGAGATGTCTCTCTCTCTTTAAATCAATCAATAAGTAAAAAATAATAAAACTTAGGAATGAGTTTAACAAAAAACTTTTACTCAATACTATAGAATACTGTTGAAAGAAATTAAATTAGCACTAACTCAATAGAAAAAATATGTAATAGGCAAAATATGTTGAAATGCTATACACAAAATCCAGTACAACTCTGTATTACTAAGCAACACAGCTTTTTAAATGACATGTGCTTTGTTATTTTGTACATTGGAACAGCTCAAAGCCAAATTCTGATATAATTTTTGCCAGGTGATAGCCCTCATAACTTTCGATTTCAATAGAAATATCTTCAGTTTGCAAATGGTCATTGCTCCAGAAAGACATCATTTTGGGAATGGGGAAGCATAGTCAAATATCAAAAGCCTGGCCTATTTTCTCAATCAAAAACTGCCAAGAACTGCCTAACATTTGAAATGGGACCCAATCAGAACTTAATTTCCCGTGATTCGTAAATAACTGACTATCCCTACTTACTGTTAAAGCAGTTCTCTATACACTTACAATTCTGTTCCCCAGGGTTTGAAGCCTAAACCTTGTGACAGGGTCTCTACAACTCCTACATAAGACAGATGTCACATAATGTGCGGGAAAAGCTCCCCGAAGACGTCGTTTAGCCAATACCTCTGAGTGACGGTCTACACTTCCCGTGTCTGATCCAGAGTGCTGCTCATTTACATCCTCCTCAACGTCTGACCCTGAGTCCCGTTCATCCTGCACTGGGGTAGCGCCACCATCATCTGCTTAAAAATAAAACAAAAACCCACTTCAGGTGTAAGATGGAGGACACCTCCAGGTGTAATGAACACAATGAATCAAGAATAACATAAGAGTAAAGGTTACCACTGATGAAGCACAACTAATGTCGTGAACAAGACAACAGTATAACACTCATAGAAATACCAACAATCATAACATGGACTGGGACATACATGGCAGAAAAAATACACCATAAAAGGAATGTGAAGCTTAAGAAACATAACTAAGGACCAAGTCAACAACCTCCAAATAATAGTGTGCTCTGTAACCACTTCAACTTCCTTAATAACTGAGTCTATTGTGATCACAGCACTTACCACCTCCTAATGGAATTTGTTTAATGTGGCTCTTCCATCACGTGAATGAAAGCGCCAAAACAGCAGGGACGTGGGTTCCCTGGTGAGTCCTGGAGCCCTGTACTGCCTGGCACCTGATGCACAGCATGTGCTTATGAATGAAGAGCACACGGAACTGCCGTTCAGAAGTACTGTAGTGTGATCTCCTTCAAGAAAAACATATACTACACTATCACAAATGGTGTCAATGAGCTGCTACCTACCTTTAACCACTGCTTTAAAAATATAAATTAAAAGTGTATTGAGAGGAATTTAGGGCTGTTGCAGGATATGGGAAGACTTGGTTGGAAGTTTAGTAAAAATAACGAATCCTTTTAAGTGAAGCAGTCACCTACAGGAAAACAAAAAAGTTGCAGAAGAATGGGATCACTCTCATATACAGAGCTACTCAGCTAAAGAGTAAAGAATATGTAGTCATAATAAACCAGTAACTTGGAAATTTAACAATTACACTGAACAGTGAGGGCAGGGGGAGAAGAGGGCACTTAAGATGCAACTCTGTCCTCCCACAACAGACCATACAAATGCCCACAAATGAAGCAACAAGAGAGAGCGTGGGTTAGGACTGGGGAGATAAACACCAAAAAAGAATGTAACGTTAGGGAACTGCTATTTTGCATGTTTTCAGCACTTAATCTTTATACAGGTATTACATACAATTGCTTACCTAAGAAACAATGTAAAACCTCAAATGAACTGAAAAACTATTTTGAAAACATTTACAGAAAAGCAGCAGTGCATGCTTAGAAAAGCGTTTGTAGTCTTATCTATTTTCTGAACTCAAAACAGGAAGGAGGTTAAGGCTCAGACAATTTTTTAAGCACTTGGATAGGGCACAGCCAATGGGGCGGGGCACAAAGGCACAGCAAACGTCGCGTTTTCTCCCCCCAGGTCCTGCCTCCCGTCCGCACCTCCGGGCCCGCAGCGCGAGTGCCTACGGAGTAAGCGGGAAAGGCCAGAGGGAAGACCTCCAGGTGGAGAAAAGGCACAAAGTCACCAGTAACTGCTCGAGATGCACTGAGACATTTACTCCGAAACACGTATGCGCTCAAACAGCGCCCTCACTCTCTCGACTGGACACCAGGGCTGCGAGGGAAAAGCCCAGGTGAGCCCGCGCCCAGCCCACCCACCAGCCCGGATTCTCAACACTCTCAACTCGGAACTGGCACCGGCGACCCCGGACCCGGCGCACAGCGAGCCCTGACACTGCACACGGAAAGGGCTCCCATTTTCCCCAAACCTTCGCGGACCCGGAAGACAGCTCTCCCTCCTCCCCGCGCCCCCGCCCAGCCAGGCCCGGCCCCACCTGACTGGTCGCCGCGGTAATAATCCGGGTCCATGGCAGGCGGCCCCCGGCGGGAGTGTCCGCGCCCGCGCCCGCGCCGCCCCGCCACCTGCTTCCCGGCGGAGTAACCCCCAACCCCGATGGCGCGGTTCGGGGCGCGGAGGTTCCCGCCCGCCTGGGGGCTGGAAGGTGCGGAGAGCAGGACTCGGCCTACGCGCCCGGCAAGAGAGCCGCCGGCCGCCGGGAGGCAGCGTGCGCGCCGCCGCTCCACTTCCCAGAAGCTCCTCAGACCAAAATGGCGTCTGCGTCCGACCCTCAGCGGGACGCAGCGCGCAGGCGCCGTTCCCTCCGCCGGCCAATGGAGAGGAGCAGCGAGCAGGACGCCCGCCCAGACGGAAGGGGTCGCGGGAGGTGCGCGGGAGCTCGGTCCCGGCCCCTCCGAGGGCGGCCTGCTCTTTGGCCGGTGGTGGTGGGAGTGCTACGTTATGGCCGTGTTGGCGCCTTGGTAGAGGAACTTCTGAGTTACTCTCCCGAAGAACGAAGGCCCCTAAGGGTGCCCTTCCCGTCGTTCCGCCTGTTCCCAGGAGCGCCCGCCTTCCTCCCCCTGGGCGCCCAGGACGTGGCGCAGGGCTCCCTGGTGCTTGTAGTCCCGGGCCCGGACGCTGCGAGGCGGCGCTGACTGACCTGATCAAAGGTCTCCTTTCTAGGCATCTTTCTGCCCTGTTACTTAGCGACTTAAATTCCATCTTAAGAAGCCGTTTGTCAACAGTGGGAAGTACAGGTTTTTGCTTCCAGAAAGATCCCGACTAAAGGGGTGGCCCTACCGAGCATTCTTGCCTGTGCTCCCGAGAAACGGTGGTTGGAAACCCCTGCGCGGCCAGCAGCTGGGAAGGTTGCTGTGGGCGCCGCGCCCCTGCCCGCGCTTTGCTAAGACGCACTCACCACTCAAACGCCCGCAAGATTGCAGATGGCCCCCTGGTTTACCCGTGACAAAGGTCGACAAAGACCTTTCCTTTTTTCTGAACCTGCTGCTTTTTTCAGACCCCCACTTCCTGGCCTTTGTTTTATGAATGATTAGCTGAGATTAGAACTTCTTGCTCCCCTGAAAATAGACAGAGACATTTCTGCTCACCTGGCTGAAAGTTCTGATTGCAAAACAATCCCAACTGCAAACCACCCCACCTTCCTCCCTGTGGCAGCCTAAGGAAAGCCACCTGCCTGGATGCTCTGGTCTTCATGTCTGGTGTTAACGTGGGAAACATTCAAACCTGTGAAGAATTTTTGTGTGTTTATTTGAGCCAAACTGTCGACAACGGATTGAGAAAATGCCCCCAGAATGGCAGCTTTGCACCTTGTTTTGAAGCATAGTAACCTCCATCTTGTATAAAAACTCCTGTTTGAAATTCTCTGCTATTGTTAGATAGTCCCCTGTTCTGTAAACTCTTGTCATTTTTAGCCAGTCTCTTATTCCATAAAATAACTGTTTTGGTTTAAATAATAGAAAAAGATAAAAACAACGGTCTGACCTTGCAAGCTAGCCATCTAACATAATGGACTAATACTGATAATAACTCACATATTCTTATGCCAAAAGTTTGTTCTTTATGTATCCAAGATTACAAACTGTAACAATAACTCACACAGAGCTCTTTGTAAAATCGGCAAAGAGCCCGAGAGGTATAAATACGGGAAACTTCCTCTGTGTTTTCGCTCAGAGATTTGGAAGAAACACCTCCCTCTGGGCCGAATGCAATAAATAGCTCCTAATTAATTGGCTCATTAAGGCATCTTGCATCTATCTCGCTGACTTAGGATTCAACAGTTTATACATTATAATCAAAAGAGTAAGTGGATTACATAAAATCCATTGCTGATTGGGGGGGGGGGGGGAACAAAGCAGGGAAACCTCGGATTGGATAAAAAATAAAAAGATAGACATACTTCCTTTACACAGGTGGGTGCAGGATAATTAACAGTCAGCAATTAACTCACTAACAATGAGGGGGTTTGTGATCTCCACAGAGCTGTGCCTGTGCTTTGAGGGGTCCAGAAAAAGGAAAAGCATGACATTCCAACTATGTGTTACTAAAGGCCGGGTACATGAAAATTCATGCACTAGAGGGGGGTCCCTCAGCCTGGCCTGCCCCCTCTCATAATCTGGGAGCCCTCAGGGGTGGGAGGCGACATCCCCATCACACCTCTGCTGCTGCTGCCAACAGCACAAACCTCGGCCTGCCCTGGTTACCTGAGCCTCAGGTGGCCCTGGGTGGCTGGGCAGCTGCCATCTGAGGCTTGCCTGCGTCTCAGGCCAGCCCTGGGGGGCTGGGGGGGCTGAGAGGACTGGGGGGCTCTGGAGGCAGGCGCCCTGGTGGGGCTGAGGGGACTGGGCGCCACCATCTTGTGGCTGTGGGCGCCGCCATCTTTGAGGGCATGGCAGTCAGTTAGTATATTCCCTCCTTATTGGCTGTGGGCGCCACCATATTTGTGATGGTGTGATGGTCAATTAGCATATTCCCTCTTTATTAGATAGGATGGTATATACAAAAGGACAATAGACAGGCTCAGCTAAGGTAAAGATCCACCTTGTCAGGGAAGATACCAGCCTAGGACATGACTACCCACCATAAACTGCTTTTTAGTTTAAAAAGTTTTAATTTCAGACCATCCTTTGTGGTTACTTTAGGTCTCTGAATTTGCAAGGCCGCCACCTAGGCCTCCCCTGAGCTTGTCAGGTTGGCATGTGGCCCCCTTTCATCCACACTGGAGTACTCTCCCTATTGCAATGTCCTGAATAGAATCCATATCCTTACTTGTTTATTTTTGTCTTAGACAAAGAGGAGAATTTTCTTGCCTTTTGATTGGAGGAGGACAGTGGAGGTATAAGCAAAGATTCCCCAGGAGGTGCAGACTTGCAGAAATAGGGCCTTTTGTTAGTTGGCAAAGTTGACTTGCATCTTGGACTGAATTTCTAGGCATGCCTAGCCTGCTGTAAGGCCTCATTTGGTGCCCTGGGAGGTCCACCTCCTACCTCAGAGTTGAGAGATGGGGATTCTTTGATGCCAGCTCTGCTGCAAATTCCCAGAGTGCTCTGAGTCAAGCTGCATCCCAGCTGTGACATCCTTGAACCCACTGTTAGCCAGTTTGCATGCTGGCAGAACAAAGGTCTAGGCTTCAGAAAAGGGCATGGGAAGGGAAGGAAGAAAGAGGTATGGTTTCTTTCTGGAAATACTAATCTACACTAATAAAAGAGAAACATGCTAATTGGCTGTACCTCTGCTACGCCCACAAGTCACGCTCACAAGCCAATCAGGAGCAAGTATGCAAATTAACCCAACCAAGATGGCTGCGGCCACAGAGAAAGCAGGAGGCTTGGGTTGCCCCAGCAATGGAGGAAGCCAAGCTTCCTGGCCTGCCCTGGCCTCCGCTCAAGGCTACAAAGTTTCAATTATAGAAGATAAATAAATCCCAGATACCAGGGCCTTCGCTTGTGTCACCAGGGGGCGTGGCTGGCCTGCAAACCACCACAGGCCCCTCACTCAGGCCATCCCACGCCCCAAGGGAACCCCCACCCTGATCCAGGACACCCTTCAGGGCAAACCAGCCGGCTCCCACCCATGCACCAGGC
Source organism: Plecotus auritus (assembly GCF_963455305.1). Lineage (NCBI taxonomy): Eukaryota > Metazoa > Chordata > Mammalia > Chiroptera > Vespertilionidae > Plecotus > Plecotus auritus. The sequence continues at coordinate 98,572,871 of NC_137776.1, forward strand.
CTCTATCCTATCTAATAAAAGAGTAATATGCAAATTGACCATCACTCCAACACACAAGATGGCTGCCCCTATGTGGTCAAAGATGGATGCCCCCATGTGGACACAAGATGGCCACCACAAGATGGCCAGCAGGCGTGGGCAGTTAGGAGGGACCAGGCCTGCAAGAGAGGGCAGTTGGGGGCGATCAAGCCTGCAGGGCAGGGAAGTTAGGGGTGACCAGGCCAGCAGAGGAGGGCATTTGGGGGCGACCGGGCCTGCAGGGAAAGGCAGTTGTGGGGGACCCAGGCCTGCAGGGGAGAGCAGTTGGGGGGGGACCAGGCCTGCAGGGGAGGGCAGTTGGGGGTGACCAGGCCTACAGGGGAGGGCAGTTAGGGGTGACCAGGCCTGCAGAGGAGGGCAGTTAGGCGCAATCAGGCTGGCAGGGGAGCAGTTAGGCATCAATCAGGCTGGCAGGGGAGTGGTTAGGGGGTGATCAGGCTGGCAGACAGAAGTGGTTAGGGGCAATCAGGCAGGCAGGCAGATGAGTGGTTAGGAACCAGCAGTCCTGGATTGTGAGAGGGATGCCCAGTGGGATGGGCAGTCGGATATCCCTCGATGGGTCCCAGATTGGAGAGGGTGCAAGCTGGGCTGAGGGACACCCCCCCCCCGCCCCGTGCATGAATTTCGTGCACCGGGCCTCTAGTCTATATATATAAAAGCCCAGTGACTGTTATGGCGGAATGACCAGACAACCAGAATGACCCGTCGCTATGATGCACACTGACCACCAGGGGCAGACACTCAATGCAGGAGCTGCCCCCTGGTGATCAGTGCACTCCCACAGTGGAAGCGTCGCTCAGCCAGGAGCCAGGCTCACGGCTGGTGAGTGCAGCGGTGGTGGCAGGAGCCTCTCCACCCCTGCGGCAGCGCTAAGGAGTGGCGAGCCAAGTGGTAAGGAGTGAGCAGGCAGGCAGTTAGGAGCGAGGGGTCAGACATCCCTCAAAGGGTCCCGGATTGTGAGAGGGTGCAGGCCGGGCTGAGGGACTCACCCACCCTTGCAAGAATTTCGTACATCGGGCCTCTAGTTTTCTTAAAAGAGAATTCATGGGTATAACTTGCCCTTTGTAGTGGAAACAACTTTGAAATCCAAGCCTGCCCCTTTAGCTGTGGGAATGACATCTTCTCAGACTGTTGTGAGAATCAGAAGAGCAAGGAATGAACAGGACTTGGAACCAAACATACAAAATATTAATACTTATTTCTCTCCATTTGATGGAAAAGGGCCTAGGATCAGAGCTCTCTTCTAAAGAGAATGAGATTGTGCTGTATAAATAAGGCAAGGTGAATAGGACAGAACTCCAGCAAGAGGTTTAGTGAAAGGTAATCCAGGGCAAATCCTGCTAATAAGGATCTTGGATTTCACCAGAGGCACAAGAACAATGGCCATGCAAGACATTGGAATAAACACTGCAATTACAAGAGAATAATTAGTGAATTTAAAAAATAAAGATTCTAACTGTCCTGGTGGTTTGGAGAGTGGAGATAAAGCAGGATAGAAAGAAGTTGGGGCAAGGTCCTGACAAGTGGAATGAGGAAGTAGGATTGGACAACACCTGCTGATAAGCTTCTAGGTCCTCTCCCAGAGCCCCACTCCACACAGGATCAAAGGGGAACTATTTATGACAGGCAGTTCCTGTGGTGGTCACAAGGAGTCCACAGCAAGAGCTGGCTAAAACCAGATCCATTCAAGATGGAGGAAAATTGACCAGACAGGGACCTCATTCATTATACTATCATTATAATGAAAATTGACACCTCAAGTAGAAGGAGAACTGGGGAAGGAGAATACCATTACACTTCAGAACAGACCATATTAGAACAAGACCCACTCCCAACCAGAAGGCAGAAATAGAATTTGGCACTACAAAGTTTAGGAACAACCCACCCCTGAAAACACGTAAAATCCCAGGACTGACTGACTGCAGCGTGTGACTCACTGGTGAGTTCGCCTGTGTCCACTCAGATGAATTTTTGCTTCTTTCACAGTGGCACCCCCACCAGGGGAGCGGTGGGTGGCAGCAGTTTGTCCCGGGCTTACTCCCTGATCCTATCTCTAGGAACACTCATGCTGGCATGTTTCTCTTGACCTAAATAAAACTGCTTTTGCTTTCACACAGACTTGCTTTTGAATATTTTCCTGTGCGAAGTCAGGAACCTGCAGGTCACAGAGCACTTAGGGGCCCCATTTCAGGTCCGCCTCCAGTGACACAGAGTGAGAAGCAGACTGAACACACAGCAACGAGCTGACCCCAAAAGGCTGCAGAAAAGTTTTTGTACAAAAGAAGCCAACAATTTGTTAGCGAAGCAGGACACACCTTTGAAATAAACAGTCGTAGTTAAAGCAATGAGCTTGTCAATACAAACACAGCTCCAGGAGAGTTCCCAGAGCCCCTTTTACCAGCTGGCTGTCCCTCAGGGCCCTGACTGAGAAATGCTAGAGCAGCACAGATTACCATCTTGCCAATCCCCTGGCGCTCTCCCACTCCAGCACAGCTGGTCCATGCTGGTGGGGGCGAAAGGGAAGAGGCACCCACAAGGGAGGTTGCTTTTCCCACCAAGGACACAAAAGCCAGAAAGGAGAAAGAAGAGATGAACTTGCAGCAGTCCAGTGCTCTCTTTCCCTTGACTGATGATAACCCAGAGTGACTGATTTCCCTAAGTGAATGCAAGATTTATATGGCCAGCCTTTTGAGACACTGTAACTTGCTGAATATGTTGGGGTGTGTGAGATCACACAATATAAAAAACAGCTGGGCACTGGTACAGATGCAGACCAGGGCTGAGAGCCCTGGGTTCTGGGCTTAGTGTGCTTGGTGAGCTGGGACAAGCAGCCAGCCTTCTAGGTGTCTCCGTTTCCCCATGTGTCAAACCAGGGAGTTGAATCAGAAAATTTCAAGGCCTGAACGTCCTTCCTGTGCTTGAGCCACTAGGGGGCCCTGCCAGTGAAGAAACAAATAAAAGCAAGTACATGGAAGCCTGCTCCCCTGGCGGCCAGCGCACCTTCTCACAGGTCCCAGCCTCACAACTCTTAAGATGGTTGCAAGATTTGTTTTTACTACTGAAAACTGGGACTCACTTGAAAGCCCATCAATAGTGGATAATGAATCATGTACCATGGCACACTATGCAGCTATTAATACAACTGAAGTGGATCTTTAGCTCTCGCATGGAAGGATGTCCAGAATATATTAAGTGACAAAAGTCATAGCCTGCTATAAATGGTATAACTCTATTTATGTGAACACCCAAAGAGTGAAGAAGAACCACCCCCTCCCCCCCCAAAAAAAAACAACCCAAGAATTCTTTGAAAGTATGGAGGGAAAAGGACTTCACAGCAAAGATTGAAAAGCCATAGAAGCCTGACAAATTTGACTACATAAAAACAAACACTTGCCCTAGCCAGTTTGGACGAGTGAATAGAGCGTCAGCCTGCGGACTGAAGGGTCCCAGGTTCAATTCTGGTCAAGGGCACATGCCCAGGTTGCGGGCTCGATCCCCAGTAGGGGGCTTGCAGGAGGCAGCCAATCAATGATTCTCTCATCATTGATGTTTCTATCTCTCTCTCCCTCTCCCTTCCTCTCTGAAATCAATAAAAATATATATATATAAAAAAACACTTTAAAAAAGCATGCATGGTAGAGACAACACAGCTTAGCAAAACCAAAAGATAAATGAACGGGAAATTTAAAAAAAATGTTTTCCGCTCCTATCATAGACCAAGGGCTGATCTCTCCCTAATTAGCATAGAGCCCCTTGAAATCAGTAAGAAGAGTAATGGAAAAATGGGCAAAAGATATGACAATTCACAGAAAAGAAACTATTAGCGGATCTAAGATACATGAAAAGATATTCACCCTAAAATAAATAAGATAAAAGCAAATTAAAATCATATCGATACTATTTTTCACTTCTCAGGTTGCAAAAATCTGGTAACATTCCATTGGTGAGGGACATGGAGAAAGAGACCTTCTCATAAGGCACTGGTGGGAGTATATTGGTACAGCTGTCTACAGAAAGCAATTTGGAAATATTTATAAAAATTAAGAATAGGGGTCCCTGGAGGGAGGAAGACAGGTTGCGGAATGGTGTCTCCTTCTCTTTGCCCTGCAGCCCACCCCCCTGGCTCCCAGCCTGCCTCCAGTGAGAAGCCCTGAGCACCACCCCATCACCTCCCCACAGCTTTACCATGGCTGCCAGCACAAAGAGCTGCACGTGGCCAATGAGTAGTCCTCCATCATTAGTATGTTGACCTGGGCAAAGTTGCTAGAAATCTTTTCAAAAATGAATTTGGTTTTGGGTTGATCAAACTGGATGTAAAAACAAGTTATACAGTGATATGGAATTCTCAACATCTGGTTCATCTAATACAGACACTGGTAAAGTTACTGGGACCTTGGAGACCAAACATAAATGGTGTGAATATGGCCTCCTTTCACAGAGGAATGGGACACTGATAACACTCTGGGAACAGAAACCACAATTGAAGACTAGATTTGTCCAGGTTTGAAACTGACATTTAATACCACCTCTTCACCAAGCACGGGAAAGAAAAGTGGTAAAATCAAGTCTTCTCACAGAGGGAGTGCCTAAACCCTTGTTGTGCTTTTGACTTTCTTGTACTGGACCTGCAATCCATGGTGCATCTGTCTTTGGTTACAAGGGCTGGCTTGCTGGGTTCCAGATGACCCTTGACAGTGCCAAATCAAAGCTGATAAGGACTAACTTTGCAGAGGGCTACAGGACTGGGGACTCCCGGCTGCACACTGATGTCAAGGATGGGACAGAATTTGGAGTATCAATTTATTAGAAAGTGTGTGAAGGTCTTAAAACTTCAGTAAACCTTGTTTGGACATCAGGTACCAACGGCACTCGCTTTGGCATTGCAGTGAAATATCAGTTAGATCCCACTGCTTCCATTTCTGCAAAAGTCAACAACTCTAGTCTAATTGGAGTGGGCTACACTCAGACCTGAGCCTGGTGTGACGTTACCCCGCCTGCTCTGGTCGGTGGGAAGAGCATTCGAGTGGAGGCCATGAACTTAGGCTTGCCCTGGAGTTGGAGGCTTAGTCCAGCTGAAAGAAACCTCTGGGAATGAATATCAGAAGATTTGGCCTTAATATATTTCCAGGGTGACCAGCAGCCTCCCCACCCCAAGAAGGTGGTCACAACAAAGGGCGATCTGAATAAGAGCTGTACTTTAAATATCTAAGCAGTTACTTGTTCTCTGGTTTCTAGTGGAATTGGTGATGTACCCAGTTACCAATGCGCCACCCTGCAGCCACTTATACATCACTTAATGTATTTAACTGTTGAATGCACTACCCACCAATAGACCTTTATGAAAACTGAAAAAAATTACAAATGTATATGCCTTTTGGCCCACAATTTCACTTCAGAAAATGTATTCTACAAATATACTTCACCATGTACAAATGATGTATCTATAAAATTATTAATTGCAGCACTAGTTCCAAAACATTGGAAATAACCTAAGTGTCCAAACAGGAATGATCACAAAATTATGATACATCTGTACAATGCAATGTTATGCAGCTATAACAAAAAACGAGGAGACTCTTTTATGTGCTGATATAAAAAGATTCCTGAACTGGAAAAGTGCAGAATAGTGTTAGAGTATGCCTTCTTTTGTGAAAAGGGAAGGATAAAATGTTTCTTGTTGCTTATGTTATTTTATTATATACTTAAAAAATTGAAAATTGTGTAAGAAAAAAAGCATTGGTTGTCTGTTGTGGGAAAGGGAGGGTGGGAAAGAGGTGGACATGCGGTTTTAAGTTTTTAATTACATATAGTACTTACTCTCGCTCCACATGCTAACTTCTTCTCGACTTTAACTGTCATGGCACATTAAATCAACTAACAGGCCACTAACAGGTCACAGCCCACAATTTGCAAACTGGAAATGCTCTTCTTCAGTTGCCAGTGGTGTTGAGCTGCCTGGGCCGAGTCGCAGTGAGTGGGCCTGTCTGCAGGCTGGGAGCCCAGGCAGAATATCTTTATGAGCTCTGGCTCGCCTTGTATAGAAACCCTAGATGTGTGCCCTGCCTGAGCAGATCCCCACTTCAATGCACAATTTTATGTGTGTCTGAATAATTATTTCATTTACAAAGCAATGCTTTGTTTTAGTTTAGTTTTTGTTTTGTGGTGAGCTCCACATCGATGGAAGTGTGCAGACAGAGACTGCTGGTGTGGCATAAAGGGAGTCAGCTTCGGAACCATGGTTAGACCAAGTGATCTGCACAGTCCTTATTTTTAAAGCTGTTCTTATTGTGGTAAAATATATATAGCACAAAACTTGCCAACTTAACCACTGGCCAGTGTACAATTCAGTGGTATTAATCACATTCACAATGGCATGCGGCCATCACTACTATCTATTTCCCAAAGTTTTGATCACCCCAAATAGAAATTCTGTAATCATTAAGCAATAACTCCCCATGTTTCCTTCACCGCAGCCCCTGGTAACTTCTATTCTACTTTCTTTCTCCATGAATTTGCCTATTCTAGACATTCCATGTAAGTGGAATAATAAAATATCTGTCCTCTTATAACTGGCTTGTTTAATTTGGCATATTTTCAAGGTTTGTCCATATGTCAAGATGTCATTTTGAATAGATAAATAATATTCAATTGTATGTTTATCTGTTCTTCTGTTGATGGACACTTGAATAGTTTTCACCTTTCAGTTACTGTCAATAAAACTGTTATGAACAGCAAAGTTGTAAGATAACAAAATTAACACAAAAATTAAGGTTATGTCTATGTAACAGTAATGAATAATATAAAAAGAAAATTAAGAAAACAACTCAATTTATAATAGCATCATAAATAATAAAACACTTAGGAATAAGTTTAACCAAGGAAGTATAAGACTTGTACAAAAACTATAAGACATTGCTAAAAGCAATTAAAGAAGACATCTTATCTAATAAAAGAGTAATATGCAAATTAACCATCAATCTGCTACACCCACCAGCCACACCCACCAGCCAATCAGGAGCAAGTATGCAAATTAACCAAACCAAGATGGCTGCGGCCACGGAGCGAGCAGGAGGCTTGGGTTTCCCCGGCAATGGAGGAAGCCAAGCTTTCCACACACCCTGGCCGGCTTAGGCCTCCACTCAAGGCTACAAAGTTTCAATTATAGAAGATAAATAAATCCCAACAAAAATGGCTGAGGCCACGGAGCAAGCAGGAGGCTTGGCTCTGCTCAAGGCTACAAAGTTTCAATAATAGGAGATAAATAAATCCCAGATCCCAGGGCCTCCGCTAGGGTCACAGGGGGGTGTAGCCGGCCTGCAAACCACCACAGGCCCCCCGCCTAGGCCGCCCCAAGCCCCAAGGGAACCCCCACACTGATCCAGGACACCCTTCAGGGCAAACCAGCTGGTCCCCACCCGTGCACCAGGCCTCTATCCTATATAATAAAAGAGTAATATACAAATTGACCATCACTCCAACACACAGGATGGTTGCCCCCATGTGGTCAAAGATGGCTGCCCCCATGTGGACACAAGATGGCCACCACAAGATGGCCAGCAGGGGAGGGCAGTTGGGAGGGACCAGGCCTGCAAGGGAGGGCAGTTGTGGGCGATCAGGCCAGCAGGGGAGGGCAGTAAGGGGTGACCAGGCCGGCAGAGGAGGGAAGTTAGGAGTGACCAGGCCTTCAGGGGAGGGCAGTTAGGGGTGACCAGGCCGGCAGAGGAGGGAAGTTAGGAGTGACCAGGCCTGCAGGGGAGGGCAGTTAGGGGTGACCAGGCCGGCAAGGGAGGGCAGTTAGGAGCAATCAGGCTGGCAGGGGAGTGGTTAGGGGGTGATCAGGCTTGCAGATAGAAGTGCTTAGGGGCAATCAGGAAGGCAGGCAGGTGAGCAGTTGGGAGCCAGCAGTCCTGGATTGTGAGAGGGATGTCCGACTGCCCGTTTAGGCCCGATCCCAGTAGGATGGGCCTAAATGGACAGTCGGACATCCCTTAAGGGGTCCCAGATTGGAGAGGGTGCAGGCTGGGCTGAGGGACATACACCCCATGCACGAATTTCGTGCACCGGGCCTCTAGTAAATAAATGAAAAGATAACCCATGTTTATAGACTGGAAGACTTAATATTGTTAACATGGTAATGCTACCCAAAATGATCTATAGATCCAATGCAATCCCCATCAAAATTCCAATGGCATTTTTTTCAGAAATTGAAAACTCATCCTAAAATTCATATAGAATTTCAAGGGACTCTCAATAAGACAATCCTATATAATAAAAGGATAATATGCAAATTGACCAAACATTGGAATGACTGGTCACTATGATGTGCATTGACCACCAGCGGGTAGACGCTCAACGCAGGAGCTGTCCCCTGGTGGTCAGTGCGCTCCCACAGGGGGAGCGCTGCTCAGCCAGAAGCTGGGCTCACAGCTGGCGAGCAGTGGTGGTGGCAGGAGCCTCTCGCACCTCTGCAGCAGCACCAAGGATGTTCGACTGCTGGGCTGAAAACCCCCCTCCACCCCCCAGTGCATGAATTTCGTGCACTGGGCCTCTAGTATTGAATTATAAGGAAGTTGGAGGACTCACACTTTCTGATTTCAAATTTTACTGCAAAGCTACATTAATCAAAACAGTGTGGCATTTGAATAAGGATAGGTATGTAGACCAATGGAATGGAATTGAGAGTCCAGAAATAAACCCTACTTTTCTATAATCAACTGTTTTTTGACAAGAGTACCAAGGTCATTCAATGGGGAAAGAACAATCTCTTCAACAAATGATGCTAAAAAAACAATATCCATTTACAAAAAAATGAAGTTGGATCCTTATCTTCTACTATATACAAAAATATTTCAAAATGGAGCAATGATCTAAATGTAAAAGCTAAAACTATAAAACTTTTAGAAGAAAACATAGAAGCAATTCTACATAACCTTGGATTTAGCCATGGTTTCTTAACTATGACAACTGAAGCATAGGCAACAAAAGAAAAAAAGATAAAGTGTACTTCATTCTATCTAAAAACGTCTGTGCATCAAATGATCACTATCAAGAGAGTGTAAAGACAATGCACAGAATGGGAGACCATTTTTGCAAATCATATCTGATGAGGACTTAGTATATACACTAATAAAAGAGAAATATGCAAATTGACCATACCTCCGAGATGCTCATCAACCAACCAGGAGCAAGTATGCAAATTAACCCCAAAAAGCTGGCCGGTTAATTTGCATATGCAGGCTCGGAGAGGCCAGGTGGGGCGGGATGCCTGCTATGAGGGGGAGGGCAGGGGGTGGAGGGAGCTACAGGAGCGGCGCTCCCCCAGGAGTGAGGACTTGCAGGCTCCCGGGCAGCCGGGAGTGAAGCCAGGGGAAGGAAGGCCTATTCTTGCACTAATCTTTGTGCAACAGGCCTCTAGTTTAAAATATATGAAGAACTCCTACAACTCAGTAACAACAAGACAAAAAACCCAATTCAAAATGTGTCAAGGATTTGAATAGACATTTCTCCAAAGAAGATCCAAAAGTGGCTAATAAAAACATGAAAAGATGCTCAGCATCATTGGTCACTAGAAATGCAAATCAAAAGCACGAGATACCACTTTTATATCAGCTGGCATGGCAATAATAAAAATAATAGAAACTGACAAGTGTTGGTGAGGATATGGAGAAATTAAAATCTTCATACAGTTGCTAATGTAAAATTGTGCAGCCACTGTGAAAAAGTTTGGTTGTTCTTCAAAAGGTGAAACAGGATTACTATATGATCCAGCAGTTCTACTCCTTGGTATAGGTGCTAAAGAATTGTAAACAGGGGCTTAAATGGATTATTTTATTTTATTTTATTTATTGATTTATTTATTTATTTATTTATTTATTTTTTAATATTTCATTGCTTTTTTACAGAGAGGAAGGGAGAGGGATAGAGAGCTAGAAACATCGATGAGAGAGAAACATCGATCAGCTGCCTCCTGCATGACCCCTACTGGGATGGAACTCCCAACCTGGGCATGTGCCCAGACTGGAAATTGAATCCTAACCTTCTGGATTATGAGTCGACGCTCAACCATGTAGCCACACTGGTTGGGCTGGATTCTTTATTTTTTAATACATGTTTTTTTAATACATGGAATTTTGTAATCCTATATAATAAAAGAGTAATATGCAAATTGACCATCACTCCAACACACAAGATGGCCGCCCCCATGTGGACACAAGATGGCCGCCACAAGATGGCCTGCAGGGGAGGGCAGTTAGGGGTGCCCGAGCTGGCAGAGGAGGGCAGTTGGGGGTGACCAGGCTGGCAAAGGAGGGCAGTTGGTTGGGACCAGGCCTGCAGGGGAGGGCAGTTGGGGGCAACCAGGTCAGCAGGGGAGGACAGTTAGGGGTGACCAGGCCGGCAAGGGAGGGCAGTTAGGGGCAATCGGGCTGGCAGGGGAGCAGTTATGCATCGATCAGGCTGACAGGGGAGTGGTTAGGGGCTGATCAGGCTGGCAGACAGAAGTGGTTAGGGGCAATCAGGCAGGCAGGCAGGTGAGTGGTTAGGAGCCAGCAGTCCTGGATTGTGAGAGGCATGTTCGACTGCCCATTTAGGCCCGATCCCAGTGGGACTGGGCCTAAATGGGCATTCGGATATCCCTTGATGTGTCCCAGATTGGAGACGGTGCAGGCTGGGCTGAGGGACACCCCCCCCCCCCCACCCGCCCCGTGCACGAACCAGGCCTCTAATAATTTAAGATTTATAAAAAATTTGCACCGAAACCGGTTTGGCTCAGTGGATAGAGCGTCGGCCTGCGGACTGAAGGGTCCCGGGTTCGATTTCGGTCAAGGGCATGTACCTTGGTTGCGGGCACATCCCCAGTGGGGGGCGTGCAGGAGGCAGCTGATCGATGTTTCTCTCTCATCGATGTTTCTAACTCTCTATCCCTCTCCCTTCCTCTCTGTAAAAAATCAATAAAATATATTTTAAAAAAAATTTGCTAAAATAGTATAGTTTCCATATATTCCTCATCCAGTTTCCCCTAATATTAGCATCTTATATTACCATTTGTCAAAACCAAGAAACCAACACTGGTTTCTTAACAAAGAACAAAGCTCTAGACTTTATTTAGATTTGAACAGTTTTTCTACTAATGTCCTTCTGTGTCCCTAACCCCATCCAGGAAACAACACATTGCCTCTAACTGTTAAGTCTCCCTAGCCTCCTCTGGTCTAGGACATTTCTCAAACGTCCCTTGTTTTTCAGGACCTTGATAGTTTTGAGGCATCCTGGTCAGATATTTTGTCCCTCAATTTGCTTTGCCTGATGTTTTTCTCATGATTAGACTGGGGGTTATGGGTTTGAGGAAGAATTCCACAGAAGTAAAGTACCCCTCTTAACACAGCATATAAAGGTGACTTATCACAGGAAATATTAAACTTGATCACTTGATATGTTAGTCTGCTTGGGCTGTGTAACAAAACCACTGGCATGGGAGCTTAAACACCAAGGATTTATTCTCTCACAATTCTGGAAGCTGGAAGTCCAAGATCGATATGGCTGCAGGGTTGGTTTCTCCTAAGGCTTTTCTTCCTGGTTTGTAGATGGCTACCTTCTCTCTCTATCTTCACATGGTCCTTCCTGTGTGCGTGCCTGGATCCTAATCTTTTCTTATAAGGACATCATTAATATTGGATTGGGGGCACCCTAATGACCTAATTTAATCCAAATTTCTTCTTTAAATGTCATAACTCCAGATACAGCACAGTCTGAAGTACTGTGGGATAGGACTTCAACATACAAATTTTGGGGAACACAATTCAGGGCATAACACTTGGTTAGAGTAGTGTCTTCTAGGTTTTTCTAATGTCAAGTTACTATTTTTCTTTTTCTATATTTAATCTATGGAAGTGAGTCACTAAGTCCAGCCTATTAGGGGAGATTGTGGAATTCTTTAATTAAAAACAAACAAGCAAGCAGAATATTCCCTGGCCCATTCTTTCCATTTGTCCTGTGTGTGCCAGCACTGAGGTGTGGGGACTGTGTGAGCCCTCCCTGTACCCTGCAGCCCAGAGTGGTTTGCTGTAGAGCAGAGGTTCAGTCAACACCCACCAAGCAAGTGACTGAGGACATGTCATGGAGGGGCTTTCACAACAGACCACCTCAAGGCCTTGGGCTCCCTTTGGCTCCAATATTCTATTTGAAGACAGCTTGTATTCTTGGGTCTAGGTTTAACAGGAGATACAAAGTTGGAAAGATAGTTCTATTAAGAGCAGATTTAGGAAAAGGGATTAAGGGTTGTATATCTAATTTAGGGACTATGTAGAAAAAAAAGTTGCCCGGCCAGCATGGCTCAGTGGTGAGCATCAACGGTTCGATTCCCAGTCAAGTCACATGCCAGGGTTGCGGGCTTGATCCCCATTGTGGGATGTGCAGGAGGCAGCCTGTCAATGCTTCTCTCTCATCATTGATGTTTCTATCTCCCTCTCCCTCAATGTTTTTTTTTTTTCTTCAAAACCAGCTTAAAGCAGCAGTGAGCTTTCATGGACTGTTTGACACTTTTCCCAGGGCCCTGAAAAGGTAAATACTTACCAGCTCTGAAAAGAAATCCTGCCCTGCCATGCCCCACCACGCCCCTACACACCCCGCCATGCCCTGCCGTGCCCCGCTGCACCATTTGCTCCCAGCTGGCTTGCAGGTCCCTCTGTCAGCAGGGAGTGGCAGTCCTCTGCACCCGGCCAACTTCAGGTATCAGAACCAGTGAGATGGACACACTCATCCCTGCCCCAAGGGGCTGCAATCTCATGGACACACAAGCTCATGTTTCTGAAGCAAGTGTGGGAAAGATGGTCTAATAACTGGAAGCTCATTTATTACTCAAGTTCATTGGTTTGAATCCTGGCTCTGCCACTTTCTAGCTGTGTGACCTTGGGCAAGTTACTTAATCTCTCTGTGCTTCAGGTTTCTCATCTAGAAGTTGAGGATAATAGCAGACTTAAGTGTTTATATGTAAATAATGATTTCTGGGACATAATATATATGATAGTCATTATCGTTATTATTCTCAGGCACTGTGAAGGTACAAAAAAAAATCTAACATATGATTCTTGCCTTGAGAAGCTTACAATCCATCAGAAGGTCCTACTCTGAAAAAAAATACATGCTAAGAGGTAACTTATGTGCTTTGAGTAACAAGTGCTATAGGAATTAAAAGGAGGTTGAGATTACAATTAACTGTAGTACTCAGGGCCAACTTCCTGGGAGAGGAATATTTGCACTGTATTGGAAAGACAAAAGACAATTTGGACGGGAAAGGGGTCGTGTTTAATCATGTGGTTTAACTATTAGAACAGCACAATACATTTCAGTGCCTTGTCATAGAAAGCTTATTTCTTGCTGTTGTAAATGAGCAGTGTGTCAGTGGCAGGGATGTAGGTGGTACTCTTGTTATCATAGGAGCTAAATATCAATGAAGGAAGGAAAAAAAGAGAACCAGTCATTATTAAGCATAACAAACTAGGGAGCAGAAGCTTGCTTGATTCTCCAGGAAGTTAAGTACAGCTTCACCACACTTCCCAGGGAACCACCTGTCTGTCCTAGCAGATTTCTGGGGGAAGGGGTAGAATAATAAAGGAGGATGTAAACACATGTGCACTAAGAGCCAACATGGTGACCATAGAGGCCTGTCAGTCTAGCCTGGGAAAGGGATCTAATTGGATAGGACACAAGACCCCAGAAGATCTAGGAAATAGATAAGTTAGGGGCCCATCAGAAGCTCCCCAAAGCTTAGGAATGTTAACATAAAAACATTCAAACCTATAAAGAATTTTTGTGAGTTTATTGGAGCCAATCTGTCAACAATTAACAGGAAGCAAAATCTCAACGGATTGGGTTATGCTCTGGAGAATGGCGGGTTACATCTATGTTTATACATTGCAATCAAAGGAGGGACATAGGTGGGTTACATGAAATCCACTGATGATAGACCAGAGAGGTGGGAGAAATCAAAGTGGGGCGACCCCTGGGATTGGATAAAAAGCAAAATGATAGACACATACTTAGGTGGGTACAGGAACAATCTCTCTATATAAAAAAGCCTAAGTGACTGTTACAACCAGTCAACCAAATGACTGGTTGACTGGTGGCTATGACGTGTGCCTCCTCAGCCAACCTCCCAAGGCCAGCCAACCTCCTCCGGTCTCTCCCCCAGGCTGGCCAACCTCCTGTGGTGTCACCCCGGCCAGCCACTGGCCCTGATTGGCCCCAATAGCCAGCCAGGCCAAGGGACCCCACCTGTGCATGAATTTATGCACTGGGCCTCTACTTAACATGATAATAATGAAGGAATTTGTGGTATCTGTCCTGGCACCCAGTACATTAGGTTGTGCCTCAAGGGGTCCAGAAAAAGCGAAGTTACAAGTTACCCAGACATTTCAAGGGTATCCTATATAGTAAAAGCCTAATATGCTAAGTGTCTGGTCATCTGGTCAGCCATTCAACCAATCAAAGCATAATATGCTAATGATATGCTAAGGTAACTCAACTGCTCGCTATGACGTGCACTGACCACCAGGGAGCAGATGCTCCAACCGGTATGTTAGCTTGCTGCTGGGGTCTGGCCGATCAGGACTGAGTGAGTTAGCTTACTATGTACCTTATAAGGACCATACATTAAGCCACCAATCAGTGCGCGCTGAGTACCCTAAGCCCTCATTCCTTCCCATTCCTCCCCTCAAAAGGTGTGCTCACCTCTGCACGGGTTGCTGTTCTACCCTAGTGAGACAGCCCTGCAGGTTTTTCCCCTAATAAAGCCTGTAATCCTGGTTTTTGGCTCCCGACTGGTCTTTCAATAACCTAAGCCTAATAAAGACAAAGCCCCTCTTCTCTCTCTCCTGGTTACTTGCACTCGCCATTGGCACATTCTCTTTCCTTAGCAGGCATGCCAACGCTGCAGACTCCAAATGCAAGGTCCAAGCAGGAGCCTGGGTATAGCAGCACAGCAATGGATCACAGCCAAGAACAGCATTATGCTACCTGGACAGGGTCTAAGACTGCTGTTGCTGAACCAGTGGCACAGGATCTTGTGCACTGGCCTTTGTTTTGGCCTTGATGCAGATGAGGCTGGACCTTTTCCATGGTGGGATAGATGGACATGAGACATTGGGCACCCAGGGGCAGCCTTTGCACCTTACCATGCCACAATCCCCCCATGTCTGGTTCTTTCAAAATGTTTTCCTTGGGACTCTGTGAAAGAACATGATTTCCATTGGCAGCACTCTGTTCCTTGCTGTCATTCAGGAACCCAGGCTCTGTCCATATTGTGGCTCCATCATTCCCTAGGGCAGTGGTTCTCAACCTTTCTAATGCTGCGACCCTTTAATACAGTTCCTCATGTTGTGGTGGCCCCCAACCATAAAGTTATTTTTGTTGCTACTTCATAACTGTAATTTTGCTACTCTTATGAATTATAATGTAAATATCTGTTTTCCGATGGTCTTAGGCGACCCTGCTAGCGGTTCTCAACCTGTGGGTCGCGACCCCAGGGCCCAAAACTGAGATTTATTTACTCGATTGTCCACAGCTCTCCAGAGAGGAGAAAGTGGGCCCCTCCTTGGACAAACCTCTGGGGGAGGGGGATCCTCAGAGGGTTCTGATGGTCTTAAGTGACCCTGCTAGCGATTCTCAACCTGTGGGTTACGGCTCACAGGTTGAGAACTGCTGCTGTAGAGCCTAAGACCATTGGAAAACACAGATATTTATATTATGATCCATTAATGGTAGCAAAATTACAGTTATGAAGTAGCAATGAAAATAACTTTATGGTTGGGGGTCACCACAACATGAGGAACGGTATTAAAGGGTGGCGGCATTAGAAAGGTTGAGAACCACTGTCCTAGGGCCTTAAAATCCACTGCTGGATGCTCTGCATGCCACCAGCTGAGGGGAGAAGAAAGACAGTGCAGCATGGCACAGGAGATTTTAATGAGCCTAGCTTGCAAGTGAAACTTATTACTTGCCCTCATGCCATGGCTACCCCTAAATGTGACTGAGGCTGGAAAGAAGGTCCCAGCTATGGGACCAGGAAGAAAAGGAAACTCATTGTGGTTGCAAAGAACATTATAGCCAGGAGTTAAGAAATCCATCCTAATGCTTCTTTTCCCAGAAATGAAACTTTTATCAATGAGCTCCTCACCCTCAACCTCCCCCAAGAGCTAAAAGAAAGTTTCATTATCACCATGACTATCAGACCCATCAGCATAATTTACTTGGTTTATTGAGTTTGGCACATAATCAAGTTTTGCTTTACCCTCCCGCTAACTCAGCCTCCCCAGGGCAATCAAATTAGTCACCAGGATATCATTGACCCTGGTCCTGGGGCACAGGCCCCTGTCTATGATTAGTTGTCTAGGTTTAAATGCCAGGGCCCAAAACTGAGATTTATTCACTTGATTGCCCACAGCTATCCAGAGAGGAGAAAGTGGGCCCCTCCTGCTGCCATGGACAAAGCTCTAGGGGAGGGGGTCCTCAGACTGTTATGATGATAAAGCACAATTGTAAATGAGTCATTCCTCCTGGATTGAGGGGTGGACTGAGATGGCCTCCCTGACCCATCAGGACTTGGGATCCGAGCTCTGCCCAGTCTAACAATGTCTATCCCACAGCTTTCGGTGCAGGGAGGATGGAATACTCTGCTGGCCTGATGACACGATCATGTGGCATGTCAGAATCAAGATCCTCTAGGGAGCACTAGTCCAATAGTCCCTTTCCTGCACCCTCCACACCTTCTGAGCCACGTCTTCCTGCCATTTGAAGAGACAAACTGTGTGGGCATCTCTTCCAGGACAACAGCCCATTCTGGCCCTTGCTGGCCTCCTCTTTCTCTCAGCTTCGACTGCACCTGGACCTGTGAACTCTACATTGGTTCTCAGCTGGGGGTAATCTTGTCCCCTAGGGAGACATTTGGCAGTATTCAGAGACATTTTGGTCGAATTACTGTGGGAGTGCATCTAGTGGGTGAAGGCCATCTTACGCTGCACAGGCAACTCCTCCCAGTCCCCCAGCAAACAATAATTTAGTTTAAAATTTCAACAGTGCCAAGGTTGAGAAGCTCTAAGCTACCAGATAGATCATGCCCTGTGATTCTCTGAAGTGTAGCTCTGTACTGTGCACAGCTGTGTTTCCAGGGATATCCCTCTGCCCTCACACTGGAGACCATGGCAATGAAAGGGAAAGGCCCTTCATACCCTGGGCTGGAGCAAGCAAGATGGAAAAGCACCTTCCCTGCAAATCTTTAAAAATAGGATGTCTCGTTCATCCTTGGGCAGAGGAAGCAGGGAGGCCTGAATGGTATGAAGGTTGGTGCAGTGTATTGAAGCGCAATGAGTACTGGCCTTGGAATCAGATGGACCTTGGTTCAAATATTGCCTCACCACTTTTAGCTGTGTGACCTAAGCAAGTTTCTTAAACTCTTTGGTTTTAACTTTCTTACTATGAAGTGGGGATAACGCCCCTAATTTATAGGGTTTTGATGAAGGTTGAATGAGATGGCACATACGAAAAGCCCAGCACATTGAAGGCTCTCATGAAATGTTAGCACTCTTTGCAACAGAATTCTAAAATTCTCTGAAGAGTAGCTCAGTGACAGAGCTCAATGCTGGCCACTCTGCTATTTTATAGCGTTAATGGATAACTTGTCTGCTGTAGGCTAGATGGGAAGATAAGGGCCACCAGGAAGCAGGGAAGTTCAGGTCATTCGATGATGCATTGGTAGAGCTGAAATGAAATGCTCACTGTGCTCTGTTTTAGTTGATATGACAACCCAGCAATGGGTTCCATCCTTGGACAGAAATGGAATGAAACATATGTTGTCCCATAGAGGCATTTTGGCTCAACTCAGAAACATCTATATATATATAAAAGGCTAATATGCTAAGTGTCCGACCGTCCTGGTAATGATGTCACATAGCAACACCTGGTTTCCTCTCCCTAGCGACTAGCCTCCTTGCAGTTCTTCAGCCCAGGAACATGACTTGCTTTATAGCCAGATGGAAACATTTCACACTGTAACCAAATATCTGTGAAGTGTTTTCCGTGCCTCATATCATTTGATCCTCACAGAAGTCCTGGAGTAGGTAGATAGGAGACTTGTTGGAATCCTATTTTCTTTTGATTAGCCAGAAAATGGAGATTTAGAAAGCTTAGAAACTTGACCCGACTGAAAAAAAGTAAGAAATGGTGGACCTTGAAAATGACTTCAGGTTTTCTCACTGTGCAGAATATAGTCAAACACTGCTGCAGTTAAATATTTTACCCTTTGTTCTCCCTGGGTGATCTACAATAATAATATCCTTCGTGTTGATATTTACTGCTGTGTTGCTAACAATTACCTGAAAGAGAAGTTGGGGTGCTTCACTGGGCTGGAAAAAGTTTAGCTACATCAGAAAGCAGGTTTAATTAAGCAAGTTTATTCTATATCTATAAAAGGCTGCATGCGTGATACATATAAAGCTCTTGCTGGCGCCAATTGCATGCCTGTGTTTCTATTTGTCATTGTCGATTGTGAATTTGGTTGACATTTCTATTATAGAGAGAGGGCGAATAGCGATATTAAAATAATTTCCTTTCAATGTGCACGAATCTGTGCACTGGGCCTCTAGTATTTTAAAGGTTAGCAAAATATTTGCATCTTGAGGAGAATCATGGATGTAGCATTAGGCTGTGGGAGAGCCATGTTTGGTCACAGGTGTGACAAGGAAGAGCCTGTCCTGACTGCCCTGAACCCATCTTTTTTATTTTCAGGGTGTGGGGCCCCTCAGCAGTGGACAACCTTAGGCTCCAGGAGAGCTGCCTGCTCTGAGCCCTGCCAGTCACATGGCAGTCAGGCCAGGCCCTTGCAGTTGCCTGCACACCTTTCACGGGGGGGTTGGGGTGGTGGTGGGACTTGAAGTGCCACTTGAGAAAGGCCAGCAACA
Organism: Plecotus auritus; assembly: GCF_963455305.1. Classification (NCBI taxonomy): domain Eukaryota; kingdom Metazoa; phylum Chordata; class Mammalia; order Chiroptera; family Vespertilionidae; genus Plecotus; species Plecotus auritus. The sequence continues at coordinate 98,591,857 of NC_137776.1, forward strand.
CAATGCTCATGCCCTTGTTTCAATGAGCTGCCTTCTGGAACAGCCCCGTGATGACGCAATGCCAGCAAAGCTGTGAGCACACACTGTTCACTGTGGTGTTGCAGATGACGGCAAATGACTGATGCCTCCTGAGGTCCATCCAGGGAGGATGGTTTCACAAACGATGGAGCGCTTGCGGGTGGAGGATGGCGCTGTCTGCGAAGCCTGGCGGTTAAATTCAGTGCAGTGTAAGAAAAGGGTTATGAGATAACGTCGCATGCATAAAGAAGCAGGAGACAAGTTTGTAGGTATCTAAAATGTATTTCTATTAAATTTTGCTTAAGACAGGCTCTGGATAAAGACATGTATTAAATTGTTTTCCTCTATTCAAATATTCTGTCCCACTATTAAAATTTTTTTTCTCAGCCTGGCCTGTGTGGGTCAGTGGTTGAGCATCAACCCATGAACCAAGAATTCACAGTTTGATACCCGGTCAAGGCACATGCCTGCCGTGGGCTGGATCCCCACTAGGGGGTGTGCAGGAGGCAGCCGATCAATGATTCTCATCATTGTTTCTGTCTATCCTTCTCCCTTCCTCTCTCTCTAAAAATTAATAAAAATATAATTTAAAGAAAAAAAACGTTAATTTTTTTTTTCTTTTGCACAAGGGCAATGGCAGAGGGCCGAGAGCACCCAGCCGGGTGCTGAACCCCAGGGAAGGGCTCTCCGCTCTCCTGCCAGCACTTGGCTTCTGTCCTCAAGAGGCCCGGCATCCGGGCTGCCGCCCACCATGGCCTCAACTCTAAAGGTGATAGCTAGTTCCCCACCTCTGCCTGCAGCCCCTATCCCCCCACGCCCTGTAAAGGGAAGGAACCTGACTGGCCAGCTTAGGACCACGGAGAACTCTCTTCACCAAGGAAGGGCTGCAGGGAGCCGGCATCTTTAAACCCCCACCCTCAGCCTCACTTCCAGGGCCTTCGTGCCCTCCAGGCTGGCCTCTCCAGAGATGCACCGCTTGATGTCCTTCCCATTAGAGGGCCTGTGTTTGCCTCACAGCAAAAGTCCCCGCTTCCTTCAAGCCCCAGCCCCCTGCTCCCAGGGACCTGCGGGCAGTGTAGTTGCCCGGCTGCATTTGACTCTGTGATAAGGCTCCCTGGCTGCCCAGCTCTCCTGTGTGAGTCAGGACACGGGTCCTGCTGTAAGCTTCCTGGGTCCCCATGGTGCCTGGGAAGATCCCCAGCGCCCTGCGTAACCAGCTGATTGTCACCAGGGCTTTCGCGATGACAAGCGACAGGTCTGTGAGCAGGAGCCATGCCTCTGAGACTCTGCTGAGGCCGGGGGTTAAAGAGCAGACTGCCACGAGGCCTGCCTGCTGGGCTGCAGGGGCTGAGGCATGGGCGTGCCTGGGCACCGAGGACAAGGTCCAGCCATAAATGACGTGGGCCCAGAGTGCTGGGCCATTTCCTCCTGGCCCCTGCTCTTCCTGCTCTCCCTGCCCTCCCTGCCCTCCTCTCTCAGAGGCCCGGGTGGAGGGGAACGGAGTCCTGACCAGGTAAGGGAGCGCCTGGGGCCTCTGCCTGTGGGATGCCCTGGGCCTGCGGCCTAGTCCTGTCGGCTGGGAGGCTGGAAGGAGGAGGTAGCTGGACAAGTGGGAAGGTGGGAGGCCAGGTGTGGGGAAGTGCTGACGGGCTCACTGGAGGCAGGTGGGACAGGCCTATGAAGAAGAGAGCTGACTGGTACCAGAAAGGGCAGCTAGAGCCTGGTCCATCGGCTGGGGGCCAGCTCTCCTGGCCTCTACCACACGCAGCTTTGCTGGCCGAGGGGATGGTGGGTGTCGCAGTTGCCCCGCCCAGCAGCCTCCTGGTGCCGGGCACGAGCACGCATCTCAGTGCACAATTGTGTCACTGCCCGGAGAGGCGACCGTGGAAGCTGAGGGCCCACAGCGAGCGCAGAGCTGGCGCTTCTGAGTCCCGGGGTGCCCACCTGGACAATTGTGAAGGACCAAGTTAGTTTCCTGGGGATGGCCTGGGCCGGCGGGAGGCAGGACCCTGCTGGCCTGGCCTCCAAGCCTCCTCTGGGGAAAGGGGTGACTGAGGGGCCACCACGTGGGCTCCCGTGCTGCCTCCCCCGAGTGGCCACACAGTCCCCGTCCATAGAGGAGGAATCCGAGACACGGACATGGGTAGGGACTGGCCAAGGTTGGGCTCCTGGTGGGGGTGGGCCCCCATCCCAAATCTAAAGTGGGTGTTTGTTCCCTACAAGCAGGCTCCCCTCAGGTTGCACTCTCTAGCTCTGGACTTGAATTTTGTTCTAACCCATCAAACCCCTGAACAAAGTTGAGGGTTTTAGTGTAAAGAAAAACCAAAACTCTGTGTGGGCTCTCTAGGTCTGGAGCATCCCCCCCGCCTCCCTCCCCCCCCCCCCCCCATCCCATGAACCACTCAGCTGTGCGCACTTCCCTGAGGAGGGCCCCATCACTGGCCCTGAGCACCTGCTGGCTGGCCCAGGGCCTCTTTCAGGAGGACCCACCCCCTGTGTGTCTGTCATGGGCCCTGCTGCGTCCTCAGCGCCAGGGGCTGGGCGCCAGGTCTGTGACGGGAGGGACAAACACTTCCCGCTACCTGAACATAACTCCCGCTTTTCAAGTTCTGCGAGCTCTTGCTTTCACATTCTCACTCAGTCTCACTGCCAGGAGGGGACTGTGGGTGTGCTTGTCATAGGAAAAGCACTGAGGGGACTGCTTAAAGCTTTCCTCAGTGACACTGGACAGGGAGCACCTCCAGGGAGGGGCTGACCGCCTGGGGTGGGGGGGGTTCCCGCCTGCTTCTCACGCTCCCAGGCTGCAGAGAATGGGCACTTGGCAAATGCATATTGAATGAAGGTCTGGGATACTTTGTAGCAGAAGAAAAACTGGGAATGACATCGAGTTTCTAACCCAGTGCCATTTTAGGCCTCTCGTCTTCCTCAGCTAGTCACGCAGCGGGCAGTGTGTTCCTTCATTGCAGGGTGGCCCCACCCGGGGCACAGGCCTCTCGGCATCAGGAAGTCAGAGGTGGAGAGCAAAGGGCCACACAGTCAGGTGGGGGCAGCCCAAGAAGGAGGCTCTGGGGAAGGTGCAGAGCCAGGGCTGGGGTGGGGGGTGCAGAACAGGGGGTGCAGAGCCAGGGCTGGGGTGGGGGGTGCAGAGCAGGGATGGTGGAGAGCAGAGATGGTACAGAGCAAGGGAGTGCAGAGCAGGGGGGTGCAGAGCCAGGGCTGGGGTGGAGGGTGCAGAGCAGGAGGGTGCAGAGCCAGGACTGGGATACGGGGGTGCAGAGCATGGGGGTGCAGAGCAGGGGGTGGTCAGGCTATGGCAACACAAAGGGGCAGAGGAAAGAAAGTCCCAGTCCAGCTTGGGGTCCCTCCACCCCACACTGTCACCGGCAAGGTTTGGGCAATGGGGGCGATCAGGAAGGTGCCCACTAAGGGAAGAAGGGGTGGGGCTGTGGCTGCACATGCCCCCCTGGGCTCACCTGGGCAGAAGAGCAGGGACCCTGGTGAGGACCCAGGAGCATCTTGTCTCTGGGCCAGGGGGCACTCTCAGGGGCATGTCTTCAAGGGAATGGCACCCTGTGGACGGCACCCTCCTGCGGGGCCATCCTGTTGGGGGAGGACTCCCTTTCAGTAGAGGGAGGTGTCCTCTGAGGCCTGGGCTGCAGAGAGGAGCTGAGCCATCGCTGGCTGCATCAGGGCACGTGGAGGGCTCAGAATCCAGGCTCAGAGGCCCTTCCCTGGTGTACAGCCAAGCCAGGCGCCACGGAGAGATCCCAGCAGGGGGCGGCTGCTGCCCTCAGCTCCTCTATCCTCCTCACGGAGCCTGGTGCTCATCCTTGCAGGTAGTCATACGGTGGGAGGGGCAGGCTTGAAGTGCGCTGGACAGCCTGGTGGGCAGTAATATAAGGAACGAAAGCTCTCTGTGCACAGGGAGAAGCTGGGCGTGACAGAAAGGAGCAACACCTAAAGGAAAAGGCTCCTCCCTACCTCCCTCCCCTACTTCCCACCCCAGTCCCTCTTTCCAGGAGAAACCACTGTTAACAGTTTAATATCATTACCTCCAGAAAAGATGTATCTTCATCTTTATATATGTGCATCTCCTATGTTTTAAAACAAAAATGGCGAGGGAGAAACCAAGATGGCAGCATAGGTAAGCACCTAAACTGCTGCCTCGCACAACAATTTTAAAACTACAACTAAAAGACAGAACGGACACCATCCAGAACCACAGGAAAGCTGGCTGAGTGGAAATTTTACAACTAGAAGGAAAGAGAAAAGCTCACAGAGAATTGGAGGTACGGCAAAGGGTCTTTGTGCGTGCAGAGAGGAAGGGCGGCTGAGAGCCTGGCTGACTTTCTCTGGCGGGAGGGGGAAAGAAGCCCCCAACTGCAATGAACCCCAGTTCTGACTGCACTGAACCCCAGTTCCAGGTGAGCCCCTGGGGACCCACGCTCTTGCGGGGGGAATCTGGACTCTCGGGCGGAGACTCGGGAGCTGGGGAAGGCAGAGGTCTGCAGGCGCGCACGCTCGCAAGGGCAAGGCTGACGGGAAGCCAAGACTGTCTGCTCCGTCCTGAGACTCCACCCCATCCAAGCTGAGCACAGGCTTTTGCAATTTGGCAAGTCTAATCCTATAAGGCTGTCTCCAGCACCGAACTTCTCCCAGCATAGACACAGCTGATCCTCACAGCCAACTGGCCTGGAGGTCAATTCCTCCCAGTGATACCAACAACAATCAAGACTTAACTACAACAAGGCTGTACACACAGTCCACAAAGGGGTGCACCAAGAGTATCCACCTCAGGTTAACTGGGGAGGCCGACCCACTGGGCCATATAGGAAACCTAGCACACAAAGCGACCTTACCAACTCAGGGAAGCAGTGAAAATGCGGCATCAAAGAAACAGATCACAAACGAAAGAAATGGAGGAAAACAAACGACTGAATATAGAATTCAAAACCACAGTTATAAGGCTTTTCAAGAATATCCTAGAAAAGGCTGATAAATATAACAAGACCCTCGAAGATATGAAAAAGGACCAACTAGAAATTAAACATACACTGACTGAAATAAAAAATATTATACAGAGACCCAACAACAGACTAGAGGAACACAAGAATCAAGTCAAAGAATTGAAATACAAAGAAGCAAAAAACACTCAACCAAAAAAGAAAAAAGAAAAAAGAATCCAAAAAGTTGAAGATAGTGTAAGAAGCCTCTGGGACAACTTCAAGTGTACCAACATCAGAATTATGGGGGTGCCAGAAGAAGAGAGAGAGCAAGATACTGAAAACATATTTGAAGAAATAATGACTGAAAACTTCCCCCACCTGGTGAAAGAAATAGACTTACAAGTCCAGGAAGCACACAGAACCCCAAACAAAAGGAATCCAAAGAGGACCACACCAAGACACATCATAATTAAAATGCCAAGAGCAAAAGACAAAGAGAGAATATTAAAAGCAGCAAGAGAAAAGCAGTTGATTACCTACAAGGGAGCACCCATACGATTGTCAGCTGATTTCTCAACAGAAACTATGCAGGCCAGATGGGAGTGGCAAGAAATTTTCAAAGTGATGAATAGCAAGAACCTACAACCAAGATTACTCTACCCAGCAAGGTATCATTCAGAATTGAAGGGCAGATAAAGAGCTTCAGATAAGAAAAAGCTAAAGGAGTTCATCACCACCAAACCAGTATTATATGAAATGCTGAAAGGTATTCTTAAAGAAGAGGAAGAAGAAAAAAGTAAAGATAAAAATTATGAGCAACAAATACATATCTATCAACAAGTGAACCTAAAAATCAAGTGAATTAAAAATCTGATGAACAAAATAAACTGGTGAATATAATAGAATCAGGGGCATAGAAAGGGATTGGACTGATAATTCTCAGGGGGAAAGGGGTATGGGGGCGTTCAGGAAGAGACTGGACAAAAATCATACACCTATGGATGAGGACAGTGGCGGGGAGGTAAGGGCAGATGGTGGGGTGGGAACCGGGTGGAGGGGAGCTATGGGGGGAAAAAGGAGAAACAATTGTAATAATCTGAATAAAGATTTATTTTAAAAAAATAAAACAAAAATGGCATTATACTATCAAACATACCTTTTTAAAAAAATTGATTTTAGAGAGGAAGAGAAAGAGAGAAACATTGATGTGAGAGAGAAACATCAACTGGTTTCCTCCCCAACTGAGGATCGATCCCACACCCTGCTTATGTGCCCTGCCCATGAATCAAACCCACGACCTTTAGGAGAAGGCCTCAACCAACTGAGCCACAGTGGCTAGGGCAAATATGCCTTGTTTTTATTTTATTTTATTTTTAATGTGTTTTTATTGATTATTTTTAGAGAGAGGAAGGGAAAGGGAGATAGAAACATCCATGAGAGAGAACATCGTTTGGCTGCCTCCTGCAGGCCCCTCACCAGGGATTGAGCCCGCAACCCGGTATGTGCCCTGACTGGGAATTGAACTGGCAACCTTTTGGTGCCCGGGCTGACGTTCAAAGACTGAGGTGCATCAGCCGGGCAAATATACCCTGTTTTTATTACATACGTATATATCAGCACCTCTATGAGGTGGGCCCATGTGAAACTGCCGATGTTTGACTGTCTGGACTGTCTGGACGGGGGCGGTCCAGCCCAGATCCCTCTTGCCTCCTGGCTGTGCTGGCCTCCTCCCGCACCAGCCCGTTCGCTCTCATTCTCCTTGGAGTGACGAATTCCATGCGAGGCTCTGGGGATGTGAGGAAGAGGCAGTTAGCTGGTGGCCTGGGACAGTTTCTAGTCTTGATCCCTTACCCAGTTCCCAATGCCCTTTCTACCCACAGAATGCTCACTATCCCCGTCCTAGGGCAATACTTTGTCAGCCCTCCAATGCAGGGGCCCCTCTGGGCTGGCATTCCATAAACCAGAGTCTCCATGTTGGTTTTGCTCCTTAGATCCCAGTCTCCTTATCTTCGAGGTGGGATGTCTGCATAGGGTTCTCGTGTAGCTTAACTGAGAGGCTCTGGACAAAGTGCCTTGCATGCCAACAGGCACACTCTGATCTCATCCTGGTCTCAGCAACACTTTGATTTCTCCCCAGCCCCACCTCCCCACTCACCTTACAGCATTTTCTTATCTACTCTTATCTATTCCAGCTCAAGGATGCCTGACAAATGCATTTTTTTATTTTTTAAATAATATTTTTATTGATTTCAGAGAGGAAGGGAGAGGGAGAGAAATATAGAAACATCAATGGTAAGAGAGAATCATTGATTGGCTGCCTCCTGCACGCCCCATCCTGGGGATTGAGCCCACACGCAACCCAGGCGTGTGCCCTGACCAGGAATCGAACCATGACCTCCTGGTTCATAGGTCGATGCTCAACCACTGAGCTAAGCTGGCAGGTGAGAAATGCATTTTAGGGGCAAGCTTAGACCTTCAGCAGCTTGGGGGAAGGCTTTGGGAACCCCATGGGCTCAGCCACACTGACCTGCATTGCATCAGGGCTAGGCAAGAGGGCCTGAACTAAGAAGACATCTCACCCCCCAAGGAGCAGAAACTTGCAGATACCCCAGGACTCGCCAATACCTCACTTGCCTTCCTGGAATAAAGGTTAAGGTGATACTCCCAGTAGCCATACATCCATCCACCCACCCATCCAGCTCTCCCTCCCTCCCACCCTTCATTCATCCATCCAACCTCCCATCCACCTATCCATCCATTCATCTGTCCGTCTATCCATCCATCCACCCACCCACCCATCCACCCACCCACCCATACATACCTACATTCAGCAAGCATGTCCTGAGCCCCTACTGGGATAAATAAGGCACAGTCCTGCTCTTAAGTTTCTCACAAGTGTGGGAGAGATACGAAATGCCACATAAAAACAGGATTAAGTGCTGAGGTAGAAAATTGCTGCTGCTGCTGCATGTGAAGATGTCTGTGCCTGTATGTATGTACATATGTGCATGTGTGTGTGTTCCTTCCACACTCATATCGGATCCAGTACAGAGACAGTGAAGTAAGAGAAGATATGGGACATTTCAGGAATTGCATGAAATTCAGTGCAGCCTGTGGGAAGAGGTGAGAGACAAGGCAAGCTGAAGACATTATGATCCTGAAAATCCTTGAATACCATAAAAGCATGGCACGTTCTTAGCTGTGAAGGTGCAAGGTATGGCCAGTTTTTTGCATCTTCTAAAGATCACTTGGTTGGTGGGCCCTGGCCGCATGGCTGAGTTGGTTGGATGTCATCTTGTACACCAAAAGGCTGCAGGTTCCATTCCTGGTCAGACTACATACCTAGGTTGTGGACTTGATCCTCCATCAGGGCGCCTATGGAAAGCAACTGATCAATGTTTCTCTTTCATATCGATGCCCCCCCTCTTCCCCCTATCTGCCCCCCCCTCTCTTTCTTCCACTCTACCTCCCTCCCTCTAAAATCAATAAAAACAAATCCTTGGGTGAGGATTAAAAAAAAAAAAAAAAAAGAGCACTTGATTGGTGGAATGAAGGATGATTTTTTGAGAGACCAGAAGCAAGTCCACCTGGGAGACTTCTATTCTTCCGAGCGAAGGATGATAGGGCACTGAAGGGTGGGATGACGGGAGAGTGCCTCTAGTTTTTCCTTTCTTTTAATGTCTTTTATCTAATTTTTATATTAGGGATTTTCTATTAGGCCTCACAGAATGAACTAGAAAGTGTTCTCAGTGTTTCTGTTTCTTGGAAGATATTGTAAAATTGCTATCATTTCTTCCTTAAACATTTGGTAGAAGTCATTTGTGAAATCATCTCATGTGAATTTTTTACTTTAAATAATTTTTTATTTTTAAATTACAGTTGATGTACAATATTATGTTACTTTCAGGTATACAATCCAGTGATTAAACATGTACCTAATTAATGAAGTGATCACCCTGATAAATCCAATACCCACCTGGCACCATACATAGTTATTACAATACTAGAGGCCTGGTGCATGAAAATTCATGCACTGGAGGGGGGGGGGGTCCCTCAGCCCGGCCTGCCCCCTCTCACAGTCCAGGAGCCCTCAGGGGCAGGATGTGACCTGGCAATCAGGGGAAGGCGATGCCCCCATCACACCTCTGCTGCTGCCACTGCCGGCAGCGCAAGCCTCGGGCGGCCCTGGTTACCTGTGCCTTGGGTGGTCCTGGGTGGCTGGGCAGCTGCCATCCAAGGTTTGCCTGTGCCTTGGGCTGGCCCTCGGCAGCTGGGGGGCTGAGGGGACTGGGGGACTCCAGAGGCAGGCACATGGCAAAGCCGGGCCCGCCTGGGGGCATGCCTGGCCTTGCCGCGCGCCTGCCGCCCCGGCGGGGCTGAGGGGACTGGGCACCACCATCTGTGGCTGTGGGTGCCACCATCTTTGAGAGCGTGGCAGTCAACTAGCATATTCCCTCCTTATTGGCTGTGGGTGCCGCTATCTTTGCAACGGCGTGAGGGTCAATTAGCATATTCCCTCTTTATTAGATAGGATTATTGATTGTACTAGAGGCCCAGTGGATGAAATTTGTGCACTAACAGGAGGTAGGGGGATCCCTCAGCCTGGCCTGCACCCTCTCCCAGTCTGGGAGCTCTTGCAGGGAGCGGGCCTAAGCTGGCAGTTGGAAATCCTTAGCGTTGCCCTGGAGGTGGGAGAAGTTCCCGCCACCATAGCTGTGCTCGCCAGCTGTGAGCCTGGCTCAGGGCTTCTTGCTGAGCAGCGCTCCTACTGTGGGAGTGCACTGACCACCAGAGGACAGCTCCTGCGTTGAATGTCTGCCCCCTGGTGGTCAGTGCGTATCACAGCAACCAGTCGTTTTGCCGTTTGGTCAATTTGCATATTAGCCTTTTATTATGTAGGACTAGTGGCCCGGTGCACGAAATTCGTGCATGGGGTGGTATCCCTTAGCCCGGCCTGCACCCTCTCCAATCTGGGACATTCCTCTCACAATCTGAGACTGCTGGCTCCTAACCACTCACCTGCCGTCCTGCTCACTCCTAATTGCCCCCCCTTGCTGGCCTGCTCACCCCCAACTCCGCCCCCAACCAGCCTGCTAACCCCCAACTGCCCCCCACACTGGCCTGCTTGCCCCCAACTGCACCCCCGCCCCCGCTGGCCTGCTCGCCCCCAACTGGCTCCCCCTGCTGGCCTGATCACCTCCAACTGCCCTCCCCTCCTGGCCTGATCACCCCTTACCACCTGTGGAAACCCCTTTCACGTCCCGCTCCAGGGTTCTGGTTCAGGGTTCGGGTTCTGGAGAAGGCTGCACACAAATGAAAGAGACTTAGAAAAATATTAATTTGGGAAATGGGGGGCCAGGCGGTAGTCCAACTCTAGTGGGAGAACTACTACTCACTCTGGCTTCGCCATCCCTTTTATTTAGCTTATGGGATACACCCAGGAAACTCCAATAGAAGCTAATCATTGAATTTAGGACTAACAGGTGGGGGCTTCAATTAAGGTTGACCAGCTCTCCGAATTCCCTGTCCACAGCTTTCTACAATGATCGGCTTCCGGCATCTCCCCGTTACTTTCCTTTAAAAAATCTGCAGATTTAGAAATAAACATATAAGAATAAAATTTTTTTTAAATAAATCTTTATTCAGATTATTACAATTATTTCTCCTTTTTCCCCCCATAGCTCCCCTCCACCCATTTCCCACCCCACCTTCTGCCCTTACCTCCCCCCCACTATCCTCATCCATAGGTGTATGATTTTTGTCCATTCTCTTCATGAACCCCCCATACCCCTTTCCCCCTGAGAATTATCAGTCCACTCCCTTTCTATGCCCCTGATTCTATTATATTCATCAGATTATTCTGTTCCTCAGGTTTTTAATTCACTTGATTTTTAGGTTCGCTTATTGATAGATATGTATTTGTTGTTCATAATTTTTCTCTTTACTTTTTTCTTCTTCCTCTTCTTTAAGAATACCTTTCAGCATTTCATATAATACTGGTTTGGTGGTGATGAACTCCTTCAGCTTTTTCTGATCTGTGAAGCTCTTTATCTGCCCTTCAATTCTGAATGATAGCTTTGCTGGGTAGAGTAATCTTGGTTGTAGGTTCTTGCTATTCATCACATTGAAAATTTCTTGCCACTCCCGTCTGGCCTGCATAGTTTCTGTTGAGAAGTCAGCTGACAGTCGTATGGGTGCTCCCTTGTAGGTAATCAACTGCTTTTCTCTTGCTGCTTTTAATATTCTCTCTTTGTCTTTTGCTCTTGGCATTTTAATTATGATGTGTCTTGGTGTGGTCCTCTTTGGATTCCTTTTGTTTGGGGTTCTGTGGGCTTCCTGGACTTGTAAGTCTATTTCTTTCACCAGGTGGGGGAAGTTTTCGGTGATTATTTCTTCAAATAGGTTTTCAGTATCTTGCTCTCTCTCTTCTTCTGGCACCCCCATAATTCTGATGTTGGTACGCTTGAAGTTGTCCCAGAGTCTTCTTACATTATCTTCAACTTTTTGGATTTTTTTTTTTTGCTTTTTGCTTTTTCGGTTGAGTGTTTTTTGCTTCTTTGTATTTCAATTCTTTGACTTGATTCTTGTGTTCCTCTATTCTGTTTCTGGGTCTCTGTATAATATTTTTTATTTCAGTCAGTGTATGTTTAATTTCTAGTTGGTCCTTTTTCATATCTTCGAGGGTCTCGTTATATTTATCGGCCTTTTCTAGGATATTCTTAAAAAGTCTTATAACCGTGGTTTTGAATTCTATATCCAGTCGTTTGTTTTCCTCCATTTCTTTCGTTTGTGATCTGATTCTTTGACCCCGAATTTTCATTGATTCCCTGAGTTGGTAAGGTAGATATTTGTGCTAGGTTTCCAATAAGGCCCAGTGGGTCTGCTTCCCCAGTTAACCTGAGGTGGACACTCTTGGTGCACCCCTTTGTGGACTGTGTGTACAGCCTTGTTGTAATTAAGTCTTGATTGTTGTTGGTATCACTGGGAAGAATTGACCTCCGGGTCAGTTGGCTATAAGGATCAGCTGTGTCTATGCTGGGAGAAGTTCGGTGCTGGAGACAGCCTTATAGGATTAGACTTGCCAAATTGCAATAGGCTCTGTGCTCAGCTTGGATGGGGTGGAGTCTCAGTCTTGGCTTCCTGTCAGCCTTGCCCTTGCGCGCATGTGCGCTTTCAGTCCTCCGCCTTCCCCAGCTCGAGTCTCCGCCTGAGAGTCCAGACTCCCCCCACAAGAGCGTGGGTCCCCAGGGGCTCGCCTGGAACTGGGGTTCACTGCAGTCAGAACTGGGGCTCAGTGCCGTCAGGAGCCTCTGACTCCCTTCCACTAGGGAAAGCCTGTGGCTACTTCCGCAGCCTTTGTGCGCACTGGCCCACGCGCGCCTTCAGACTTCTGCCTTTCCCAGCTCGAGTCTCCGCCCGAGAGTCCAGACTCCCCCTGTAAGAGCGTGGGTCCCCAGGGGTTCGCCCGGAACTGGGGTTCAGTGCAGTAAGAACTGGGGTTCAGTGCGGTCGGAGGCTTCCTTCCCCCTTCCGCCAGAGAAAGTCAGCCAGGCTCTCAGCCACCCTTCCTCTCTGTGCGCACAAAGCCCCTTTGCCGTATCTTCAATTCTCTGTGAGCTTTTCTCTTTCCTTCTAGTTGTAGAATTTTCACTCAGCCAGCTTTCCTGTGGTTCTGGATGGTGTCCGTTCTGTCTTTTAGTTGTAGTTTTGAAATTGTTGTGCGAGGCAGCAGTTTAGGTGTTTACCTATGCCACCATCTTGGTTTCTCCAAGAATAAAATATTTGAGTCCAAACTTCAATGTCCAACAATTCTGAGTCTCAGTTTTCAGTGTCAAAACAGTTCTCCATGTATACATATCAGTAATAATATCTATTCTAGATGGTGGGCAAATGGTAGCAATACAGGTCCAACCCTCTCTGGCTTGATCCTAGGCAATCTGCAGTGACGTACAGCTGCTGACTATTAGTATGGCAAGGCATCGTCAGCGTCTTCCATCTCTGGACTGCTTTTAATCCATATGGTCTTGGAGTTGTTTTCTGAAAATACACAAACATATTCTCGACCAAAGGTTAATAAAGGAATCTTTTCCGTCCTTGCACAAACGATTTTTCCTTGACCTATTTTGACACCATGTGTGTTTTTCATGGGTGTCTTGCTATTAGCATTACAAATGAAAATTAGTTTTCAAAGTAAAAAATTTCTAGATATAATTTACTTTCAGGATATTTTTCCTTACATAATATTATTCCACTATCCCCCCCTTTTTTTGATTTAATTATTAGGAGGCTTTTGGAAATTTTTTTTTATAATGCAGTCTTAATTTTAAATTTTAATTTTTGGACAAAAATATGACTGCTTTACGTTTATTGCATGTCAAACAATTTTACCATGAGATGAACTACCAAAAAAAAAATTTTGTTAACACTTTAGGAACAACTTTTTGTCCAGTACAATTAAACCTTCCTAAATATTTACTTATTTCAATTAGCCAATTAAATTAATCTGAAAACTTGATTACTATTTTACTGTCAAATTTAATACTCTACCAACAATCTTAGTTTACCCTGTAAATATTAGTGGAAAGGATTATTTGCATTCTTGAGTAGGCTCTGAGCAATCCTGGTGCTAGGCTGGATTTAAATATAGGGCAGCTGCTGTCGGCCAAGTCTCTGTCTGTTACCTGGATCCCAATCTGAGCTTGGCCAAGTCTCTGTCTGTTGCCTAGGTCCCAATCTGAGCTGGGCGTGGGAAGCGAAGCAGCCATGGGGGCAGGAGACCTCCCTCAGAAGGGGCAAGGGTTCAGGCCCCTGCAAGATTGGGGGGTGAGGGTCTATGCCCCACCTCTGTTGACCCCCAAGTTCTCTCCTGATGGCCCCTCTGCGACTGTGCCTGTCTTAGGTTATTCTTTCCTTGAGGAATCTTACCCGACTCTGGCTAACCAGCCATCCTCGGGGCCAAGCAGGGTAATGTGAGGTTCATTTCTGTCTCCTTGGTAGTCTATGCCCTCGTGGCCTCCACGCCCAGCACCTGCCTCGGGATACCACCTCGGCTGTTGTGGGGGCCCCGGCCCTGATGACAGATCTTGGGAAACCCAGGTTTCTTCTCCAGAGAGGGCCCAGCTCTTACCATTGGGCGAGAGACAAATCCATGGTACTAGCCACTACGAGGTTTCAACCTCAGCATGAACAGAAAACTCAGGCAACAGCTGTGGACAATTGGATTGTAAGAAAGGGGTCCCTCTTGGCAAAAAGGGCAAGAGGGGCCAAACATAGAATACTCAAGTGCCTTCCCAAGAGGCCTTCCACACAGTGGAAGGGATTAAATCCTTTCATGTTTTTATATTACTGCCAATCATTCAAAGAATTAGTTTGTAAATTTGTTTGGGACAATTGTACAACATGCTGTTTAAAAATATCAAAAATTTTTATGACATTGTAGAATAATATCATGTAAGGATATTCTTTGCTCTAAGCCATTACAATTCAATTTCAAACTGGCTGTCAATTTCTTTTTGTATAGACAAGGTCTAGTTACATTTTTTGCACCTTTCCCAGAAGCAAGTAGTGATAATCCCCTATTTTTTTGGTATCCATGCAAGCCAGAAACCTCTCTTTAATTTTACACACAAAGGAGCAGTGGTTTGATTTTTTGTCATACAAAAGGAAAACTGGGTGGCAAACCCTGTGTAATTATACTTCCTTGCCCCACCCATGTTTCTACTGGATGAACCAAGATGTTTGGTATTATTGGTGATTACATTAGGTGGGGATCAGCCCACATAAGGGTTTTTACCCATAAAGGGTCAGGAACATAAGTCCAAAATACTTCCCCATTTTTCCCCATTTTCCCCAGGTAATATTACCGTATAGCTGATCACTATTAGCATGGCAGGAAAAGATGTTCTCAGGTGTCTGTACCGTCTTCTTTACCATGTCTCAGGTGGTCTCCGGGCTGTTTGTTATCTGACTCATCCTCCTCCTGCTCCTCATCCTCAGTGGATTGTTTGGAGTCGCTGCTCTCTGTGGCTGAGGTAGTTGATTGTCTGCAGCTGCATGGTGTGGCTCCAGGTGCAAGGTCCTCGTTAGTCTAATTTCTCTCTTGGATCCCTGTTGCAATTTAATATTTCTAGCAGGAATCCACACAGGTTTAGAAAAATTCTCTGGAAATAATACAAGCATACCCTTTGCCAAAGGTTAATAATGGATCCGGTCCCTTCCATAAACCAGATTCAAGATCTTTCCATTTAACTAGACCATTTTCTTTTGTTTTATTCTGACACCAATGTAGCTCCATAGGTGTCTTTCCATCAGCATCACAAGTGAAGAAATTTAAAGTAATTAAGGCTTGGTGCAGCCTACCCACAGGTGATTTCTCCATCATCCTCCCTTTTTGTTTTCCAAGTTGGGATTTTAAGAAATATTTTGCCCTCCTTAGAGCCAAAACCCTTATAACATTTAAAAGTAAAATATAGTTATTAACTTTTATTTGATAAAGCTTTCCATGCAATTTTAAGTATATTAGATCAGTTAAATTTCAAAAATATTTCCTTTAAGAAGAGAGAACAAATTTCCTGTATTACTCCGGGCCCTTGGAGCTTCCCAAGAATCATCTCTGTTAAAGCCTTGAAATTTAATTTGCACTTTGTACTTTTAAAAATGGCAAGTCAAACATTTAGCAGTCCCTAGATTAATAACAACATCCTGCTTACTTCGGGGGAAGTTTCAGCAACAGATCTGGACGAATTTCTTTTCATGCTTAATAGATAAAGACAGATCTTAAATTTTTTTCCTTCTTTTTCGCTTTCCGAAACAATAATTAACACCCAATTTGGCCAAAATTTGCATTTCCCTGCGAGTTCTTTTATAATTTTTAAACAATACCTTAAGCAATCTCATTGCAGGAGAGCAGATAACCTTGCCCTCTCCTGCCACCTTTGAATTTCTCCGCACCAGAGACAGTTTCATCAGTAGAATTTCACTTGTTACAGATTTTAAATTCCAAATACCAATTAAGATTTTAATTTGAACAAGAAACCACATTATTTTATAATCTAATTCTTCCCCATTAGCCTGGCTGAAAAAGACGTTCCACCCTACTTACAGATCGCGACTCTGCAGTTAGTCCGTGGGCTTTGCTGCGGTGAACCTCCCTCACCTTTTTCTCGGTGAATTTTCCACACCGTTTCTCAGTGTATTTTTCCTTCCTTCACTCCTAGGCGAAAAATGTCTTCTCCTCCAGAGTCCCGCGGTCGGTGCCAAATGTGGAAACCCCTTTCACGTCCCGCATGATCCAGGGTTCCGATTCAGGGTTCGGGTTCTGGAGAAGGCCACACACAAATGAAAGAGACTTAGAAAAATATTAATTTGGGAAATGGGGGGCCAGGCGGTAGTCCAACTCTAGTGGGAGAACTACTACTCACTCTGGCTTCACCATCCCTTTTATTTAGATTACGGGATACACCCAGGAAACTCCAATAGAAGCTAATCATTGAATTTAGGACTAACAGGTGGGGGCTTCAATTAAGGTTGACCAGCTCTCCGAATTCCATGTCCACAGCTTTCTACAATGATTGGCTTCTGGCAACCACCACCTCTGTCTTGGCCCCGCTACCATGGCTTGGTCCAGAAGGACATCAGAAGGTTTCCCGGAAGGTCTCCCAGTCTAATTAGCATATTACCCTTTTATTAGTATAGATTCCCTATGCTGCACTTTACATTCCCATAACTATTCTGTAACTACCAATTTGTACTTCTTAATCCCTTCACCTTTTTCACACATATCCCAAACCTCCTCCCATCTGGCAACAATCAAAATGTTCTCTGTGTCTGAGTCTGTTTCTGTTCTGCTTGTTCATATATTTTGTTTTTTAGATTCCACATGTAAGTGAAATTATCTGGCATTTGTCTTTCTCTGTCTGACTTACACTGAGTGGCCAGATTATTATGAACTCTGGACGCATAATAATCTGGCCACTCAGTGTATACCCTATACAATAAAAGGCTAATATGCAAATTGTCCCCTCGACCCGGAGTTCAACCAGAAGGCAGGCTGGCCAACCACCCATGTCCCCTCCCTCTGGCCAGGCTGGCCGGACCCCACCCATGCATGAATTCATGCACCGGGCCTCCAATATATACACACACACACACACACACACACACACACACACACACACACACAGAGTGGCCAGATTATTATGCGTTAAGAGTTCATAATAATCTGGCCACTCAGTGTATTTCATTCATCATAGTACCCTCTATCTAGATCCATCCATGTTGTTGCAGATGGCAAGATTTCATTCTTTTTTATGGCTGAGTCATATTTCATTGCATATATGCACCACTTCTTTATCCATTCATCTACTGATGGACACTTAGGTTGCTTCCATATCTTACCTATTGTAAATAATGCTGCAATGAACACATGGATATATATGTTTTGTTGATTTAGTATTTTGATTTTCTTCAGATAAATACCTAGAAGTGGAATTACTGGGTCCTTCTTTGTCTCTTGTTATATAGCCTTTGTTTTAAAAATCTATTTTGTCTGGTATAAGTATTGCTATCCCAATGTTTTGTTTATTTCCATTTTCATGAAATATCTTCAGTCTGTGTGTGTCTTTTAATCTGAAGTAAGTCTCTTGTAGACAGCATATGTAAGGGTCTTGTTTTCTTATCAGCCTCCATATGTCGTTTGATTGGAGCATTTAACCATTTGCATTTAAAGTAATCCTTGAGCCTTGGCCAGGTGGCTCAGTTCATTGGAGCATCTTCCTTTACACCAAAGGTTGCGGGTTCAATTCCTGGTCAGGGCACATATCTAGGTTGTGAGTTCAGTACCCAGTTGGGGTGTGTATAGGAGGCAACCACTGGATGTTTTTCTCTCTCTCCTTTCCTCTCTCTAAAAATAAATAAACATATCCTCATTTGAAGATTTAAAAAATAAAGTAATTGTTGACAGAGATGTATTTATTGCCATTGTATTATTAATATTTTTTGTTTCTTCTCCTCCTTCTCCTCCACCTCCTCCTCCTACTCCCTCTCCTCCTTCTTCATGTTCTTCTTCTCCTAAGAAGACCCTTTAACATTTCTTGTGACACTGGTTTGATGGTGATGAACTCCTTTAGCTTTTTCTTGTCTGGGAAGCTCTTTTTAAAAATATATATATATATTTTATTGATTTTTTTACAGAGAGGGAGGGAGAGAGATAGAGAGTTAGAAACATCGATGAGAAAGAAGCATCGATCAGCTGCCTCCTGCACACCTCCCAGTGGGGATGTGCCCACAACCAAGGTACATGCCCTTGACTGGAATCGAACCTGGGACCCTTCAGTCCACAGGCCGATGCTCTATCCACCAAGCCAAACCAGCTAGGGCTGGGAAGCTCTTTATCTGTCCTTCAATTGTAAAGGATAGCTTTGCTGGGTAGAGTAATCTTGATTGTAGGTTCTTGCTTTTCATCACTTTGAATATTTCATGTCAATCCCATCTGGCCTGCAAAGTTTGTCGAGAAATTAGTTGACAGTCTTAGGGAGTTCCCTTGTAGGTAACTAATTGATTTTTCTTTTTGTTGCTTTTCATATTCTCTCTTTGTTTTTAATCTTTGGCATTTCAATTTGATGTGATTGGTGTGGGCCTCTTTTGGTTCCTCTTGTTTGGGACTCTCTGAGCTTCCTGGACTTGTGTGTACCGATTTCCTTAACCAGATTAGGAAAGTTTTCCATTATTATTTTTTTCACGTATGTTTTCAATTCTTGGCTGTATCTCCTCTCCTTCTGGCACCTCCATAATGTGAATGTTGATACACTTGAAGTTGTCCCAGAGGCTCCTTATATTATCCTCATTTTGAGGGGATATTTTTCTTTTTGCTGTTCTGATTGTGTGTTTTCTGCTGCCTCATCTTCCAATCTCTTATTTGATCCTCTGCTTCATCTATTCTACTATTGATTCCCTATAATGTATTCTTCATTTTAATTTAATTAATGTATTCTTTATTTCTGACTGGTCCCTTTTTATGTTTTCTATCTCAATTTTTATGTGTTTTATTTTTTTTAAGTTCCCACTAAATTCATCAACTCTTCCCCTAAGTTCATTAAGCATCCTTATAACCAGTGTTTTGAACTCTGCATCTGGTAGATTGCTTATCTCCATTTTGTTTATTTTTCCCCCTGGAGTTTTGTTCTGTTTTTTTTTTTTTTTTTTCTCTTTTTGGGGCATGTTTCTTTGTCCCCTCATTTTGGCAATCTTCCTGTGTTTGTTTCTGTGTATTAGATAGAGCTGCTACATCTCCCAGGTCTGGTAGAGTGGCCTTGAGTAGTAGGTGTCCAGTGGTACAGCCTCTGATCACCTGAGCCAGGAACTCCTTGTGCCCTCTGCCCCGTGTGGGCTGTATATATCCTCCTGTTGTAGTTGAGCTTTGATTGCTGTTGGCACCTCAATGGGAGGGATTTGCCCCAAAGCCAACCAGCTTCAGTGACTGACTGTGAACACCATGGAGGATCAGCTGTGCAGAGGTTGACCCCACAGAGCAGGACTTACTTTGGCAGGTCTCTGGCGCCTGTTGAGTTTGTCTCTTGAGTGTGTGGCTTGTGGAGGTGGTTGTGGTCTGAAGCTGTCCACTGGCTGCACTGGCTCTGGAGTCTCCTTGGAGGTGAAAGCCAAGGTCAGCCACTGCATGTGTTCTGCCCAGCATGAGTTGCAAAGTAATCTACAGATGGCTGCTACTTGTGCTGGGATTGGAGGTGCCCATGAGAGGCAAAGCTATGAACCAAGGCCAGTTGCTGCTGCTGCCAGGCCTGGGACCACATAGCAAGAGGTACAGGGTACACTGAAGCCAGATGCTGCTTGTTTGAGAGATTTTAGGAAAGTTCAAAGCATGAGCCAAAACAGGCCATTTGAATGGAAAAGCTACTGGAAATAGCTTGTGTGGACCTAAAAGTTGGGTGTTGTAGGGTTTTAATGAATTACAGGGCAGGGGTAACAGTGTGAGCTAGATTGATGGAGACTCTGTAAGGGGAGGGCTCAGCAGAGGAAAAATGGCCTCTGCCAGCACTTCTGTCTAGGAGAAAGCTGCCCCTACAACTCTTGCCCTGTTGCTAGACAATTCCGTTTCTACCCCTATGTCCTTGTGCCTTTTGAGCTGCTGCTGCAGCACTGGAGCTAGTGAGTTTGAGTAAGTCCATGCCTGGGACTTCAGCAGCTCTTGTCTCACTAGGCAGTTTTTACAGACAGCAGTTCCTGGGCTTTTCTCCCTGGCACTGGAACCATGCACTGGATGGCAAGGTGTGGGCTTGGGACCCCTCACTTTTCAGGAGGAATCTCTGCAGCTGAGATATTCCTCCTGATTTTTAATCACCACACTTTGGTGTGGGCCCAACATGTTCCCTGTCTTACCCCTCCCACCATTCTCACTGTGGTTGTTCTTTATAGTCTTGTTTGTAGGACTTGTGTCCAGCTAGATTTCAGGTGGTTCTGTATGATGGTTGTTCTGTAGTTAGGTTGTGATTTTGATGTTGTGGGAGGATTTGAGTAACCCATTTAGGTATCCCACCATCTTGATTAAAAACCTCTCTTTGTGTGAGTTTTGATAGATTGTATCTTTCAGAGAATTGGTTCATTTAATCTTATATTTGTAGGTATAGAGATGTTCATAATATTCCTTTATTATCCTTTCAGTGGCTAAGTATTCAATAATTCCCCTCTTTATTTCTCATAATTTCCCTTGCTCTGAAAATTTTTAGAGCTACTCCAGCTTTCCTTTGGTTATTATTAACGGTGTATCTTTCTCTGTCTCTCTACTTTTAATCTATCTGTGTCTTTATATCTTATAGCTAGGAGATCAGATCAATTGTCCAAGGGTTGTCCCTTTTTCATTTCTTATAATCAAGATTTGTAGTCTTATCTCTTTTTTCTTGGTTAGCCTGACATTATCAGTTTTGACAATGTTTTAAAAGAACCAGATTTTTGTTTCATTGATTTTCTCTATTGATTTCTGTTTTTAATTTCATATGATTTCTGCTCTAATTTTTATTACCTATTTTCTTATTCTTGCTTTTAGATTATATTGTTCTTCTTTCTACAGTTTCCTAAGGTTAAAGCTTAGATTATTAATTTTAGATTTTTTTATTTTTTAATATATGTATTCAATATTATAAATTTCCCTCTGAACACTGCTTTCACTGCATTCCCCAAATTTTGATAGTTTCTATATTTGGTTCTATTTAGTGGAAAATATTTTTAAATGTTTCTTGAGACTTATTTGACTCATGTTATTTAGAAACTAGAGGCCCGGTGCATGAAATTCATGCATGCGGCAGGGGGGGGAGTGTGTCCTCAGCTCATCCTGCACCCTCTCCAATCTGGGACCCCTCAGGGGATGTCTGACTGCCAGTTTAGACCCGATCCCAGGACTGCTGGCTCCTAACTGCTTACCTGCCTGCCTGCCTGATCACTCCTAACTGCCCCCCTGCTGGCCTGGTCGCCCCTTACTGCCCCCCCCCCGCTGGCCTGGTCACCCCCAACTGCCCCCCTCTGCCAGCCTGGTCAGCCCTAACTGCCCCCCACTGCTGGCCTGGTCACCCCATGCAGCCTGCTGTTCAGTCGTTTGGTCGCCCCTCACTGCCCACCTCCCCCCACCGGCCTGGTCACCCCACGCAGCCTGCTGTTTGGTTGTTTGGTCGTCCATCACTACCCCCCCTGCCAGCCTGGTTACCCAACACAGCCTGCTGTTCAGTCATTTGGTTGTCCCTCACTAACCCCCCTGCCAGCCTGGTTTCCCCATGCAGCCTGCTGTTTGGTTGTTACTGTGAGAGCATCCTGACCAATTTGCATATTACCCTTTTATTAGTATAGACTAGAGGCCCGGTGCATGAAATTCATGCACGGGGAGGGGGGTGTTCCTCAGCCCAGCCTGCACCCTCTCCAATCTGGGACCCCTCGAGGGATGTCTGACTGCCCAGTGGGATCGGGCCTAAACTGGCAGTCAGACATCTTTCTTACAATCCAGGACTGCTTGCTCCCAACAGTTCACCTGCTTGCCTGCCTGATTGCCCCTAACCATTCTGCTGCCAGCCTGATCAACACCTAACTGCTCCCCTGCCAGCCCGATTGCCAATAATTGCCCTCCCCTGCTGGCCTGGTCACCCCTAACTGTCCTCCCTTGTAGGCCTGGTCGCCCGCAACTGCCCACCCCTGCTGTCCTGGTCACCCCTAACTTCCTTCCCTTGCCAGCCTGGTCGCCCCTAACTGCCCTCCCCTGCAGGCCTAGTCACCCCTAACTGCCCTCCCCTGCTGGCCTGGTCACCCCTAACTGACCGCCCTTGCCACCCTGGTCACCCCTAACTGTCCTCCCCTGCAGGCCTGGTTCCCCCCACTGTTCTCCCCTGCAGACCTGGCCCCCCCTCCCCCACTGACTTCCCCTGCAGGCCTGGGTCCCCCCCAACTGCCCTCCTCTGCTGGCCCGGTCACCCCTAACTGCCCTCCCCTGTAGGTTTGATAGCCCCCAACTGCCCTCCCTTTCAGGCCTGGTCCCTCCCAACTGCCCTCCCCTGCTGGCCTGATCACCCACAACTGCCCTCCCCTGCCGGCCATCTTCTGGCAGCCATCTTGTGTCCACATGGGGTCAGACATCTTGTGTGTTGGAGTGATGGTCAATTTGCATATTACATCTTTATTATATAGGATATGTTTCTGTTAAAAATATTTTTATTGATTTTTAGAGAGAGTGGAAGGGAGAGGAAGAGAGAGATAGAAACATCAATGATGAGAGAGAATCATTGATTGGCTGCCTTCTGCATGCCCCCTATTGGGGATCAAGCCCCAAACCCAGGCATGTGCCCTGACTGGGAATTGAACCAATGACCTCTTGGTGCATGGGACAACACTCAACCAACTGAGTCACACCTGCCAGGCTAGAAATATGTCTATTAATATCCAAATATTTTTCTGTTAGTTTAATACAATTGTGATCTGAGTGCAGGCATTGTATGATTTATATTTCTTTAAACTTGTTCAGGTGTATTTATGGCCTAGAGTGTGGTCTATATTGGTGAAAACTCACTGTGAACTTGTGAAGATGTATATTCTGTTGTTATTGAATAAAGTATTTTACAAATGGCAATTAGTTTCAATTGATTGATGGCACTGTTAAGCTCAGTTGTATCCTTACTGGTTTTTGCCTGCTGAATTTGAAGGATTCACATTAAAGTCTCCAACTAGAATAGTAGATACTCTTTTTCTCCTTGTTATTTTACCAGTTTTGCTTCTATATTTTGAAATTCTGTTGTTAGGCACATGCATGCGAAGTATTGTTATGTCTTCTTTGAGAATTGGCTATTATGTAATTCCCCTGTTTATTTCTCACTAGAGGCCTGGTGCACAAAATTCATGCACAGGTAGGGTCCCTAGCAGCTGCTGGCTGGGGCCTCCCTTCGTTCCACGCTGCTCCTTGGTGGTCAGTGCACATCATAGTGAGCGATCAAACTCCTGGTCGATTGAACTCCCAAGGGAACACTTTGTATATTAGGATTTTATATATATAGATAATTTTCCTTGCTCTGAAAATTTGTGGAGCTACTCCAGCTTTCTTTTGGTTAGTATTAGATGGTTTAGATCAGTAGTTCTCAATCTTTCTAATGCCACAACCCTTTAATACAGTTCCTCATGTTGTAGTGACCCCCAACCATAAAACTATTTTCGTTGCTACTTCATAACTATAATTTTGCTACTGCTAATGAATCGTAATGTAAATATCTGTATTTTCCTATGGTCTTAGGCTCTACAGCAGCGGTTCTCAACCTGTGGGTCGCGACCCACAGGTTGAGAACCGCTAGCAGGGTCACCTAAGACCATTGGAAAACACAGATAGTTACATTATGATTCATTCACCACAACATGAGAAACTGTATTAAAGGTGTATTTATTAGAAAGGTTGAGAACCACTGGTTTAGATGGTATATCTTTCTCTGTCTCTCTACTTTTAATCTATCTATGTTTTTATATCTAAAGTGGGTTCCTTATAGATAATGTATAGTTGGGACCTTCAAGTTTGTTTTTTTAAACATATTTTTTAAATTGATTTTAGAGAAAAAGGGAGAGGGAGAGAGAGATAGAAACATCAATGATGAGAGAGAATCATTGATTGGATGCCTCCTGCACACAACAACGAAAAGAATGCAGGGAAAGAGCATGTTTGGGGATGGAGGAGATGAGTTGCTGTGGTCCTGTTGAGTTTGATAAGCCTATGGCACATCTGCTGGAGATAGCTGAAGCTGGTGCTTTGACTCTGACAATGGCCCTGGCAAAAGGTGGGAATGCAAAATGGGACTGGGCAGGATGAAAGAGAATAGAATGGGGGCCACCAGATTAGTGAGAACTTTTCAGTTTGATGACAGAATCCAAATAGCTTAGCTCAAATAATCAAAGTACAAAAAAGCAGAGACAGAAGTCTTTTGTCTCCTTCTCTCTCTTCCTGCCAACTTAATTCTCTCAAACCAGCTATTTTCAGAAAAATGGGACCATAGCCCCTGGCATCACATTTTATAACTTTCAGACTGAGGAAAACCAACCCCCAATTCAGAACATGACAGGGTAAACCTATGATTGGTCCTTGCTTGGATCTTATGCCCTCTCTGGGGTACCATAATTCATGGTCACCATCAGAAAAACAGTGTAGAGAAGGGGAGGAGAATTTTCCCAAAAGGAAACAGAGGAAGGCATGCCAGACAGAAAAGAACAATTAGCATATCCCTCAGACACCAAGAAATCAAGGCGAGGGAAAGGGCCTTAGGACAGGATTGAAGGGGTCCCCAGAGGCAAAAGGAAGGCAGGAAATGAAGTCATGTAGAAGCCAAGGGGATGTGGTTAGGAAAGAGCACATGGTAAGCAAGGGCAAGTGAAGCTATTGGACCTGGACAACATTGGCCCTGGAGGGGTCAGTGTCATGTTTGTGGGCACAGGCATGTGACCCAGGGCTGGGAAGGCAAGAGGGGTGAGATAGTGGAGGCAGCATGATGGGGCAATGTTTTCTTTTTTTCCCCTCTCCTTTTTATTAAGTTTATTGGGGTGACACTGGTTAACAAATTTACATGGGTTTCAGGTACACAATTTCACAACATATCATCTGTACACTGTGTGTGTGTTCACCACCCAAGTCAAGACTTTGTCCATCACCATTTATCCGCCTGTACCCTCATCCACCTCCCTCCACCCATTCCCAGCAGTCACCACATTGTTGTCCGTGTCCATGAGTTCTTTCTCTTTTATTCTTTTTTTGCTCAATCCCTCCACTCCCCCACAAAACAGCCACTCTGTGCACTCCAACAGCTGTCAGCCTGCTCTCTATCTGAGTCTGTCTCTATTTTGCTTGCTAGTTCATACTATTCATTAGATTCCACATATGAGTGAAATCATATGGTACTTGGCTTATTTCACTTTGCATAATGTTCTCCTGGTCCATCCATGCTGTCACAAAGGTAAAATTCCCACCTTTTTAATGGCTACCTAGTAATCTGTTGTGTAAATGTACCACAGCTGTTTTATTCACTCATCTACTGATGGATATGGACTGCTTCCAAATCTTAGCTATTGTAAATAACAGTGCAATGAACATAGGGGTGCATACATTCTTTTAAATTAGAGTTTTGGGTTTCTTTTGGTAAATTCCCAGAAATGGCCCTAGTTGGTTTGGCTCAGTGGCTAGAGCGTCGGCCTGCGGACTCAAGGGTCCCGGGTTTGATTCCGGTCAAGGACATGTACCTTGGTTGCAGGCACATCCCCAGTAGGGGGCGTGCAGAAGGCAGCTGATCGATGTTTCTAACTCTCTATCCCTCTCCCTTCCTCTCTGTAAAAAATCAATAAAATATATTTTTAAAAAAATTCCCAGAAATGGAATCATTGGGTCATAAGACAGTTTCATTTTAAATTTTTTGAAGAAACTCCATGTTGCTTTCCACAGTGGCTACATTCCCACCAACAGCACATGAAGGTTCCCTTTTCTCCACATCCTCATCAACACTTGTTTGTTGATTTATTGATGGTAGCCATTCTGACAGGTGTGAGGTGACACTTCATTATGGTTTTAATTTGCATCTCTCTAATGGTTAGTGATGTTGAGCATCTTTCATATGTCTACTGACCATCAGTTTGTCTTTTTTGAAGAAGTGTCTATTCAGGTCTTTTGTCCATTTTTTAAATTGGATTGTTTGTTTTCTTGGTGTTGAGCTGTATAAGTTCTTTATAAGTTTTGGATATTAACCTCTATCAGATGTATCATTGGCAAATATGTTCTCCCATTTAATGGGTTGTTTTTTCATTTTGTTGATGGTTTCCTTTTTAGTTTGATGTAGTCCCATTGTTTATTTGGGTCTTTTCTATTTTTCTTTTTCCTTGATGAGTCTGGCTAAAGGCTTGTCAATCTTGCTTATCTTTATAAAGAACCAACTGTTGATCTTTTGTATATTTTTTAGGCTCTATTTTGTTTATTTCTGTTCTGATCTTTATTATTTCCTCCCTTCTGGTCACTTTGGACTCTGTTGTTCTTTTTCAAGTTCCTTTAATGTAAAGTCAGATTTTTTTTTGAGATTTTTCTTGTTTCTTGAGGTAGGCTTGTAATGCTGTGAATTTTCCTCTTAGGATTGCTTTCCTTGTGTCCCATAGATTTAGGGTTGTTATGTTCTCATTTTCATTTATTTCAAAATATCTTTAGATTTATTCTCTGATCTCATTGTTCAGTAAAATGTTATTTAGCTTTCATGTCTTTGTGTGTTTTTTAGGTGTTTTTTTTTGTGATTTCTAGTTTCATAGTATTATGGTCAGAGAAGATGCTTGATATGATTTCAATCTTCTTAAATTTATTGAGACTTGTTTTGTGTCCTAACATGTGGTCTATCCTAGAAAATGTTCCATTTGCACCTGAAAATAATGTATATTCTGCTGCTTTAGAGTGAAATGCTCTGAAGATATCAATGGAAGCATCTGATCTAGTGTGTCATTTAAGGCTGCCATCTCCTTGTGGTTTTGTCTGGAAGATCTATCCATTGATGTCAATTGGGTGTTAAAATCCTCTTGTTTAATTGCTCCCTTTATCATTATGTACTATCCTTCTTTGTATTTTACTATAGCCTTTGATTTTAAGTATGTTTTGTCTGATATAACTATTACTACCCCAGCTTTTTTTCCTTTTCCATTTGCATGAAATGTCTTTTTCCATCTCTTTACATTTAGTCTGTGTATCTTTAGTTCTGAAGTGGGTCTCTTGTAGACAGCATATGTATGGGTCTTGTTTTCTTAACCATTCAGCTACCATATGATTTTTTTTATTGGAACATTTAAGCCATGTACATTTAAAGTGATTAACGATGGAACATATTTATTGCCATTTATTCATCTTCTTCTAGCAGGCTCTTTAACATTTCTTATAATACTGCTTTGATGGTAACAAACTCCTTTAACTTTTTTTTGGTCTGGGAAGCTCTTTATTTCTCCTTTTTTAAATGATAGCCTTACTGGGTAAAGTAGTCTAGGTCCTTGCTTTTTATCACTTTGAATGTTTCATGCCAATCCCTTCTGGCATGAAATGTTTCTGTGGAAAAATCAGCTGACAGTCTTATGGGCACTCCCTTGTAGGTAACTAACTACCTTTCTCTTGCAGCTTTTAAGATTCTGTCTTAGTCTTTAATCTTTGCCATTTTCATTATGATGTGTCTTGGTGTGGGCTTCTTTGGGTTGATCTTGTTTGGGACACTCCACACTTCCTGGACTTGTGTGTCTTTTTTTCTTCGCCAAGTTAGGAAAGTTTTCAGTCATTATTTCTTCAAATAGGTTCTTAATTTCTTGCTCTCTCTTTTCTCCTTCTGGTACCCCTATGATGTGGATATCGTTATGTTTCATGTTGTCCCAAAGGTCCCTTAAACTGTTCATATAATTTTTTTTCTTTTTACTGCTCTCATTGGGGTTTTCCCCCTACCTTGTCTTTCAAATTGCCAATTTGATCTTCTGCTTCATCCAACCTACTGTTTATTCCTTCTAGTGTATTCTTCATTTCAGATATTGTATTATTAATTTATGACGGGTCCTTTTTTATAATATCTATGTCCATTTTAAGCTGTTAAGCATCATTATAATCATTACTTTGAACTTTATATCTGATAAATTGCTTGCCTTTATTTCATTTAGCTCTTTTTCTGGAGAATTCTCTTGTTCTTTAATTTGGGGCCTGTTTCTTTGTCTCCCCATTTTGGCTGTCTCTTTGTGTTTGTTCCTGTGTATTAGGTAGATCTGCTATGACTCCCAGTCATGGTAGAGTGGCCTTGTGTGGTAGGTGTACTGTGGGACCCAGTGGCACAGTCTCCTTGATCTCCTGAGCTGGGTGCTTTCAGAATGTCCTTTGTGTGGGTTATGTGAGCCCTCCCGTTAAAATTGAGTCCTGATTGCTATTGGCCCATTAGTGCATGGGACTAACCCTCAGGCTGGCTGACTGTGAGGTTTAACCCCCAGCATGGCAGGCAAGCTGCTGTGCGAGTGCTGACCACGTGGAGCAGAATCTGCCTCAGCAGGGATGGTGCCTGCTGTGATCTCCCTGTGGATGTGCTGCTTGGGAAGCTTATTGGGTCCTGCTCTGTTATTGTCTAAAGCTGGCCACTGGGTGTGTTGGTTCGGGAGCTCTTGGGAGGGACTCTGATGCAGGCCAATGTCAGATGCTGCCTGTGGCTGACCCTGGGCACCTGTGTGGAAGTATCAGTAATCCACAGTTTGTGGTGCCTCTTCTGATTCTGGGTGCACACAAGAAGGACCCAGCTGTGCACCAAGGCTGGCTTTTACCAGAACTGGGCCCAGGGTTGTTCAGCAAAAGACCTAAAGCACCCAGAGATCTGGCTCTACCTGCCTCCACCTGCTGGCTGCCTGTTAGGCTCTCATTGAAAGAGCCCCTGGCTGAGCTTCTCAGCAGGGTGTAAGGTCCACAGAGTGAGGTGAGAGAAACTCCAGAGGGTGGGGCTATTGCTTCCCCCAGCTGATGCCCGTGATGGGAGTGCTCTGCCTGAGAAGGATGGTGTCTCTGGTGTGAGGGAATGACTCATCACATGGATCTTAGTGGCTAACCCTTCAGCTGTCACCCCAGAGCCACAACCCCAGACTCTTCTTCTGGAACTCTAGTCCACTCTGCCCTGCTTTTGCCGAAGCCAAGGGTGAGTGGCTGTGAATGGAATTTTGTGCATTGGCCCTTTAAGAGGGTGCCTGTGTCTCTAGCCATCTCCACCTGGCAGACAGAAACCCAGCTTCTTTTCCCAGCTGGAGATCGGGGGCCGCCATGGGGTTTAGGCCCCACCTTCTCAGGGGGACTCCCCTCAGCTGAGATATTCCTCCGGAACCTCAGCCACTGCCTGTGGGAGCCTGGCCAGCCCTGGTCATGTCTCTGCCCTTCCTACCAATCTTGATGTGACTTCTGTAAATTCTTGGTTATAAGGCTTCTCTTCAGCTAGTGTTCAGTTGGTTATTGAGGATGATTTTTATATAATTTAATTGTAACTCCAGTTTGATCCTGGGTGGGGGTTAGTGTAGCTTCTACCTACGCTGCCACCATCTTGGATCTTGGGCAACTTTTTCAAGCAGCTCAGCTATGGGTCAAAAACACGAAGAGGGCAGTAACTGGAAGGTGTCAACGAGGCCAGGAAAATTCATTTTAGAGTAGGCAGGACTGGAATTTATCTATCTGCAGGGAGAAAAATCCAGAAGAGTGAGGGTGAATGAAGATGTGAGACCTGTATTAGCTATTTATTGCTGCATCACAAATTACTCCAAAATTTTGCAGCTTAAACTACAAGTATTTATTATCTCACACAGCTTCTGAGGGTCACAAATCTAAGAGCAGCTTAGTTGTCATTTCTGGGTGGGGACCCTCCTGAGGTTTATATTAGTTTGCTTGGGTGGCCATCACCAAATGCCACAGACGAGGGAGCTTAAACAACAGGAAGTTATGTTCTCAGGGAGCGGCAGCTGGGAGGCCAAGGCCAAGGTGCTGGGCGGTTGTTTTGTGGAGGCCTCTCCGTGACTTGCAGACAGCTGCCCTCTGGCTGCTTTGTGTGCATGTGGTCACCCCTCTGTGCATGCACACCTCGGTACATCTGCCTCTTCTGACAAGGACACCATTTATGTTGTATTAGGACCCACCCTAGCAGCTTTGTTTTAACTTTGCCACCTCTTTAAAGGCCTTGTCCCCAAATACAATCCCATTCTGAGGAGCCAGAGGTTAGGACTTCAACATATGAATTTGGGAGGGATAAAATTCAGACCATAACAAGTTTCAGTCATGGTGATGAAACCTTGCCTGGGCTGGACGATCTGCTTCCAAGATCATTGACTGTGGACTAGAGATCTGGTATCCTCACTACATGGCCTTTGCTTAGGGCTGCTGAGTCCTCAGACATGGTAGCCGCGGGGTCTCAGAGAGAGCGCGGAAGTACAAAGCCTGTCACACCCAGCTTAGAAGCTATGGGTCACCACTTCGCCCTGATCACATTTGTCGGAAGTGGATCACTAAGTCCACACTCAAGGTGGGAGTCTCCATCTTTTTTGAAAGGAGGGATGTTGAATAATTTGTAGACTTGTTTCAACCACCACAGTATTCGGTAAGGCACAGGCCCTGATGGAGAATGTGGGAGATGGTCGGGTTGGGAGGGTGAGTGTGAGGCTGTCTGGGTCTTCCCCGGGGCAATCCCTTCGGTGCTCACAGGTCTGGGGAGGCAGGTGCGGGCAGAGCTGCCAGCCGTGTGTTTCGTGATGCAGACAAAGCATTTGCAGAGTAAATGGTGAGAGGAAACCTGGAAGTAGGGCTCTCTGGTTGGTTTTTGCAGAAATTCTCACCAGGTTCCCAGAAAGGGTCCCCTAAAGGTAATTTCTGAAGTCCCAGGGGGTTGCATGCCATGAAACCGCTCTGGGCCCCATTTGGGTGGGGATGTGACCCCTCCTTGGCCATGTTAAGCTCAGGGCGGGGACTTTGTTCACAAGAGAGTAGTGGACCTGAGGGTCCATGCAGTGAGTAACTTATTGTGCTTTCCTTTTGTTTGTGGGTGTTTGTAACACCACTGGCTGGGACAGAAATGGAGCTAAGGTCAGGCTGACAGATGGAGGAGAAACAGGGCCTCAGGGCCCTGATGGCATGAGGGCTCAGCTGCTCATGGGGGAGGCTGTGTGCTGATGGGCAGCTGGGGAGCAGCAGCAGAGGGAGCAGTTCTGGGGCGTGGAAGACCAGTAACAGGGAGTGGAGGTCACTGGAGTCTGGGGGTCAGAGCAGTGGGAGTCCAGGACACAAGGCAGGTCACCCCTCAGGGAAAACAGTACTGGTGGGGGGACCTGGGAGGCAGGCTCTGGTGTCTGGAAAGGGATGACATGGTGGACATGGCAGCCAGGTGCAAGGGTTACAGGACGACAGAGCCAGGGACCGGGAGCCTCAGCTTCCATCTGGTGTGGAGCAGCGCGGAACCGGAGTGACGTGGGGGCCAAGGCAGAGCAATGCACTCTGAGCACCCTGCCCGCTGCCTCCTTGGGTGTGTGGGGGATGCAGGCCAGCCTTCCCCTGGGCCCGGCGGGGTCAAGGGCTTCTCTGCACTTTCACAGAGACTCTTAAATGTCCCCAAAGCAGAGATGAGGGAGAGCGTGGATCCCAGAGTTGGCAGAAGGGCCCTCTGTTCACTCCTAGATGAACAGTGTTTGTGGGCTCAACATCTCCCACCTGCTGTTGTCCCTGGGGAGTGGGGCTGGCCACAAGCTCCTCAGAGCAAGTTCTCCCGAGGACAGCTGCTCACTGTGCCTCTCTCACGAGCCGCCGCTGGGTCCATGTTGGCTGCTGGGACCCAGGCAGCGCAGGCGTCCCCGGGCCTCTTCTCCTGTGACTGAGGGGGGCTCTGGAGACCCTGTCCGCAGTCTCCTGCCTGGACATGAGGATCCCTCAGGGTCCTCAGGAGTGCTTCCTGGGGGAGCTCAATGTGTGACCTCACAGTGACCCTGCAAAAGCCAAGCCTCCCGTTTCAGGGGGAGCAAGCTAAGTCAGCCCGACCTGCTCTAGCTCCTGCAGCTGCGAGGCTTTTCCGGGGGGCGGGCCAGGCCCTGGGCACACATCTCACACAGAGTCAGCCCTGGGGCTGGGGGCCAGACACGGAGCCTCCTGGGGGGCCAGGCACAGCACCTCCAGGACACTTTTCTAGAGCCTCAGACTGTGCCACAGGCTCTTTCTTCCCATCTGTCCCAGGACGCAGCGGGGTGGGCAGGCCTTGGAGAAGAGAAACCATGTCCCTTTGGGGCTAGGCAGGAAGTGTAAGCTCATATTAAACATATGCATACTTTTATGCACTAAATAAGAATTGGAATGAGAAAATTCTTCGTCCAACAGAACAGACTGGCAGAGACTTTGCCACATTCTGCTGCGGCCTACATTCCCGCTGTCCTGACCTCTCATGCATGACCCCTGCCTGCTGATCTCCCTACCCCTCACCCCCCCAAGCTGCCCTGTCCCTGGGGGGCGCCCTTCCCTCCTCCCACTGTGAGTCCTCATCCACCTGTCAAAGCTGTGGTCTCCGCACCTTTCACCCACAGCTTCATCCCCGGAGGCAGGTCTATGGGTTCAGGGAGCGTGCTGACACCCCAGGGCCGGCCCGGCTCCTCCTCAGGCCAGGGCTGTGCTCACCAGGCCGTCCCCGCGGGAGGCAGCCAGGTGCAGGGGAAGTTGTAAGAGGACAGATCCAGGCTGGATTCCCAGCTGCTAACTAACGGGGTCACCTTCCTTTGTCAAGCCCCATGCATGGAATGGGGGGAGCACATGTGTGCTGGGGTGCCGGGAGGGTTACATAAAGCATGTCAGGCGTCTGTAGCTAAGTGGCTGCTCACCTCGGCTCCCCACCCCCTCCCGCCCCTGTGGATGCTGATGGCTGCTTTTCTGGGGGTCTGACCAGATACAGTTTGTGCCTCTGGGTGACAGGGACAGTGTGGTGAGTGCGCGGAGCCCCTCCCTGTGGGGGTGCAGTACTGGGAGAGCACATTCAGTAAAGGTGAGGGGTGGGACCCACAAAGCGTCTTCTTACACTTGGATGGGGCAGTGCTTATCCGCTCAGTCAAGGATCATTTCTTGAGCCAGGCCCCAGACCCCAGGCCCCCGACCATGCATCCTGCTGGCCGAAGAGCACTGGGCCCTGCAGGGCAGTCAGGGCCGAGGACTGACGACCTGCCCTCTTTCTGCACAGGCTGTGAGCGCTGCTGTCCAGGATGTCGGCCTTCAGGCTGGTAAGCATTTCACCTGCTCCCTCTGCGCGGTGGGGGCTGAGGCAAATCACTGCGGGAAAGAAGAGAGGCCATGAGGCCCCAGGGAACACCAGGGAGATGGAGTCTGAGAAACAGGCCAGCCTCAGCCTCAGTGGACCGTGTGCTCAGTAATCCCTCGCTGACTCCAGGCTTAACACGTGTTGATGAATTTCTCCCTGCGCAGCTGCAGAGAGCTGCCCCGAGAGAGCAGCGCGGGCCCTCCCTCCGCAGCCCCTGTGCTGTCCTGGGGCAGGAGGCCTCCGAATGAGAAGGGCCATGTGAGCTTTGTGCTGACACTCCCTGCCTCGGGAGGGGTGGGGGCAGGCAGGGAGTGTCAGTGTCAGCACAAAGCTCACATGCTCCCGTCTCACTTGAGGTCTCCTGGGTGGGTTGGGGGAGCCCAGAGGAGAGCCCCCAAACCAGGGAGCCCGATAGTCTGCGATGTCCTCTGATAAGAAAATGTTCCCTACGTCCTCCTGAACACAAAGCCACAAAGCGGAGGCGTCTCTTGGCTGCTGGGTCCACGCCGCTGAGAAGGGCAGCACCCCAACCTGTGGGCCTCGGGGCTCCTGTGACTGACCCCTCAGAGTGTCCGAGTCACCGACTAGCAGCTAGGCTTGATTTTTTCAATTATAGATGGAGCTGTTTTTAGGAGACACAGAGAGAGAGAGAGAGAGAGAGAGAGAGAGAGAGAGAGAGAGAGAGAACACATGTGGTCTGCAGGTTCAGGCTGCAGGGCTTCTGGCGACTCAGTCAGGAAGGCAAGGGGCTGGAAAGCAGGATGGAGCCCTGTGGGGATCGCTGCAGTGTGCAGCTGAAACAGCTGGTGAGTCGCCAACGCGAGAAGGGTACAGTCAAAGGCGCAATGGGCGTGTCACAGCAAACGGATAGAAACTTCCTCTGGTTTTGCTGTGAAACATCCCTTTGCTGTGACACGCCCATCGCGCCTTTGACTGTACCCTTCTCATGTTGGCAACTCACCAGCTGTTTCAGCTGCACACTGCAGCGATCCCCACAGGGCTCCATCCTGCTTAAGAAAGCTTTTCCTAAGACTCGGAGACTCTGTGTTATTGCATTAGTTCACTGTATTGCTCACGCTGGCCCTCTGCATCCTGTAGCAACCACTCCTTGCTGCTCTTGTTATTCTAGCTTTTATTTCTATAAAGTCGCATAGGCACCCAGTTTAAAGAATCAGCCCCCCGCTTCCTCTTCCCCAGAGGTGACCGCAGTCAACCCTTCCGGTGGGTCCTCTGATCTTTTAGGGAAAGAACATGCTGCAGCGCTCCTTGAGTTTCTGGTGTCAGCATCACCTCTTACTGACTTGCCACTATGCAAAAAGGCCTAGCTCCTCTCCCATAGTCCATCCCTTGCTGGCACATAGACGCTATCTACCTCTCCACCTTCCAGAACTCGCTGAATCCTTGCTGTGATCCGGTCTGCACGCAGTTTACTCGTCTTACTGCTAGTAAGCAAATGCTGCTCTCCAGAGCCATGCAGTGAACTCTACGAGCTTGTTCTTTCCTTTGCTGGACTCCATCACCGTCCTTTCCCCTCATCTGCTTAGTTTTCTATCTATCACAACTTTCACGCAACTTTCTCCCAGATATGTTTATCTCCTTTCAAAGTGTCGGATCCATGGGGAGTCCAGGCAGCTCCGTCCTTGGGATGGAAGCGCTCCCGGAGTGGCCAAGCCTGGGACCATCTGTGTCTGATGGCATGTCCTTCCCAGCCATCTGAACCTCCCTTTCTGCTCCACTTTTCACTTAATCCATTTTCCTGGACCGAGGTCTTTCTTTCTCTTGGTTTTGCTTTAGCAAGTCTTCGAATTGCCTCCCGAGGAAAGGGTACCCGAGGAGGTAAATGTTTGTAACAACTCTCAGGTCTAAAAGCATGTTCATTCTCTTTGGAGGTCATTTGGGCATAAGATTCCATTCTGGACATAATTTTCCCTGAGAATTTTGAAGACCTTTACTCCACGTTGTCATCTGGCACTGCTGTTGAGAAATCTAGCACCATCCTGATTCTTGAGACTTTGTATAAAACTTGTTTTTTGCTCTCTAAAAACTTTTATGCTCTTCTCTTTGTTCCAAGTCTTTTGAAACCTCCTGACCATGTATGTTGGTATGGATCTAATTTTCATCCTTTATTCTGTTCATTGAAGTTTGTCACCTACTGTTTTTTCCAGAAGGCTTATGGGAATAATACTGCATCTTCAAAAATGTTTGTTACCTTTATACTGGAATGACAATTTGGGTAACAAAATTATTAGATTTCTTTTTTCTATTGTGGTAAAAACACATAATATCAAATTTAATATCTTAACCATTTTAAGATCAGGTTCAGTAGTGTTAAGTACATTCACATTGTGCAACAAATCTAAGAACTTCATCTTGCACAACTGCACCGCAATACCCATTGAACTCCTGTCCCCTCAGCCCTCCCTGCCTTCTGCTTCCATGATGGTGACTCCTTTAGAAGCTTCAAACGAGTGGAATCACACAGTGTTTTCCCTTTTGTGACTGGCTATTTGCTGAGCATAATGTCCTGCAGGCCCCCCACTCTGCAGCTCTGACAGGAAGGCCTCCTTTCCTAAGGCTGCATGGTATGCGCTCTGTGTAGAGGCCACACCTGGCTTATCTGTGCACTGCCAAGGGCCATCCGGTTGCTCCCACTATTGACTATTGCGAATGATAATGCTGCAGTGAACATGGTGGGCGGATATGAATTGAGATCCTGCTTTGAAATCTTTTGGATACATTCCTAAAAGTGGAATTGCTGGATCACACGGTAGCTCTTTTATGATTATTTAAGGAGCCTCCATACTGTGTCCCCCAGTAACTGTACCAATGTTGTTCCCACCAACAGAGCACAAGGTTCCACTTTCTCCACATCCTACCCATGCGAGGTGCTTTCTGGTCTGTTGACAGTAGCCATTCTAATCGGAGGATTGCTCTTTTCTTGAAATCTTTGTAGCAGTTATTTGGCCCTCCTATAGGATTTGAATTTGTCCTAAATTTTCTCCTTATACATGAACTGATCTTATTGTCTGCCTACCCTTCCCCAAAAATAATTTCTTTATTTCTGAAGTCAAATAGCCTTTGCTAGTCTGTGTCTCAGGTTATTTTTCTTTGTCATTGTTTCCTGTGGCTGGTGTATTTTCAATCTGTAGGTTCAAGGCTTTAATTTCTGGAAAGTTGTCTTAAATTATACCTTTAAATAATCTTTCTCTTTCTTTTTCTAGTTTTTTTCTTGAGGAACTCCAATTACTTGTATTTTTGCTGTCTCCTATATCTATTCTTTTCTTCCTGATCCTAATCTTTTAAAATTTCTATGTCATTTTGCTCACTTTTCTTCTTCCTGTTGTTAACCTAAAAATAGAAAGCCAAAGCGAGAGGAAACAAGCCTTTACTAAGATCAATAAGAATAGCTACTCATGCCAAAACCGGTTTGGCTCAGTGGATAGAGCGTTGGCCTGCGGACTGAGGGGTCCCGGGTTCAATTCCGGTCAAGGGCATGTACCTGGGTTGCGGGCACATCCCCAGTGGGGGGTGTGCAGGAGGCAGCTGATCGATGTTTCTCTCTCATCGATGTTTCTAGCTCTCTATCCCTCTCCCTTCCTCTCTGTAAAATATCAATAAAATATGTTAAAAAAAAAAAAAAAAAAGAATAGCTACTCAGGAAGCACTGATTCGGGCAGAAGTCCAAACAGTGTTCTGATTAAGAGACTAAGGCCAGGGTGTTTATGAGAGGGGAACAATTACATCGACAGAAGAAAGTTCTTCTGTTGGTGCAGATTAATTGGTACGTTTAATTACACTTATGAGTATTTCCATCTTATTCCATCATTTCCATTAACTCTCTTCTTGTTTCATTTTACAGTTTTATACTTAAGTCCACTTTGAGTTTCAGTGTAAGGCTTGGGTCCAGGAGCATGTCTGGTGGGTGGAGGCTGCCGCTGTATGGGAAGCTCTCCCCCTCCATCGAGCTGCCTTGGCACCTGTGTCAAAGCAGGTGCCATGGCCGGGGGCGCTATTTTTGGATCCCCTGTTTTGTGTCTCTCCCTCCACCAATACTATAACAGCCTTGATTGCTGATCTAGATTATAAGCCATGACACTGGATAGTGATCCTTCCTAATGTATTCTTATTTTCTAAAGTATTTTGGGTATTCAGGGTCCTTTCCATATATATTAAGCTTATCTATGTCTACCAAGAAAACCATGCTGGGTCAGGAAAATGGACATCTTCTCTGTGTTGAGTCTCCCAATATGACTCTTCACGTATGTAGGTCTTCCTTCATTTCCTTTATCAGGATTTTATCTCTCATCACTCATTTCTGGTACAAGGTCTCTATAATTTATAGCGAAGTACTTCATTTTCTTTAGAATTTGTTAACCCAAAAACAAAAGGCCAAAGTGAGACACAACAACAGTTATTTGAGATTTAAAAAATAGCTATTCAGGAAGCACTGATTCAGGCAGGAGCCCAAACAGTGTTCTGAGTAGGAGACCAAGGCCAGGGTGTTCATCTATGAGAGGGACAACTCCATGCCTAGGAGGAGGCTTTCCTCTGGTGCAGACGAGCTAACACAGTGACGCTGGTTCTAGACAATGTGCTTAGTGTTCAGTCTGGTGCTCATGACACCTGCTCTCTGGGTATCCTTGCACACAGTTCTTCCGGAGGCCAGGCTGCTGGGCCCAGCCCGCAGGTCACTTTGCCCTGCTTTCACATCCAGAGGTTTGAGAGTAATACGTGTAAGGCAGCTCCCCGAGGATGGCAGCTCCCCGAGGATGGCAGCTCCCCGAGGATGGCAGCTCCCCGAGGATGGCAGCTCCCCCAGGATGGCAGCTCCCCCAGGATGGCAGCTCCGCTCCATTTTAAAGTGGCTCCTTTTATGTTATTGTTTGCGCAGTCTTCTGTGAAGTTACCCACTTCAGCAGTGCTGGTCTGTTCCCCTGGTGTTGTTTCCAACTTTGCTGTCATTTCTGACCTGTGTTTACTTCTTTTCCTCCATTTCTGTCTTGAGCTCTGCCAGCCAAAGCTTCATCCTTTAAGTTGTCTCACCACCTCATTTTTTTTAAAAAATATATTTTATTGATTTTTTACAGAGAGGAAGGGAGAGGGACAGAGAGTTAGAAACATCGATGAGAGAGAAACATCGATCAGCTGCCTCCTGCACACCCCCCACTGGGGATGTGCCCGCAACCAAGGTACATGCCCCTGACCGGAATCGAACCCGGGACCCTTCAGTCCGCAGGCCGACGCTCCATCCACTGAGCCAAACCGGTTAGGGCACCACCTCATTTTTTGCTTCTGGTCTGCACCTCAATAAGTTTTTGAAAATCAAAATGAAGTACTTGGGCACAACTCCCCATTGCTCTGTGGCAGTTCTGTCTGTTTGTTTTTCCTGGTGTGATTCACCTGCTCCATCCCTCCTTGTAGATTTCAGCCTCCTTGCCAGCAGACCTCTGCTGGTCCCTTTGGCATTCTCTGAATGGGGTGAGCTTTTGGGGATCACCAGGAGGTTTGTGTGGGCCAAGGCCATGTTGCAGGCCAGCAGAGAACTAGTGAGGTTCTAGTCGTCACTTCTCCCAGCCGATGTTCCCGGCTGCTCCCAGGGCGAAGACTGTGTCCTGCAAATCCTGCTTGTCCTTCTCTTAGAACCAAGCTGGCCAGGGACACTTCTGCAGCACTTCCTGTCACCATCTTGGCAAGAGTGACCAGGAAGGGAGGGAGGGGGAGGAGGGAAGGAAAAGGAGGGAGGAGGGGAGAAAGCGCCCAGCTGCCAGGAGCTCTCGGTGGAGGGGACAGCCCCCAGGGAAGTCCTGAGCAGAAAGGAAGGTGAAGCAGGGATCCAGCGCAGTGTTCTCTCTCCCTCTAGGGAGACCATGTGTGGCTGCACCCCACCTCTGCCAGCAAAACCAGCGTTGCCATCGGGGGCATCGTCAAAGAAATAAAGCCTGGCCAAACCCTGGTTGAAGATGACGAGGGCAAGGTTAGTGTGCACTGCTCTCCCTCTCAGGGCCTGAGCCAGGCTCTGGGCCCCTCTCCTCTGGTGCTGCTCCCCACTGGCGGAAGTTACAGAGTCCAAGTGAGGCATGTGTGGTGGGAAGCCTGTGGGGAGCCCACCCCCGTGAATGTTTCTATAGTGGAAAAGTGTGAGGTGGTTGGGCAGATGGAAAACCAGGACAATTAGGGGAGCAGGAAGGAGTAAGTGGGCCAGGCTGTGGTGGAGAGGAGGGCAGCAGGGGGTGCTGAGCTGGAAAGATGGGGAGCTGAATCCGCAGCCTCCATGGGGCGGGTGGTGGCTTCCGGGGAGCTGATCCTAGAGACTCTGGCCTGTGGCCCCTCCTACGAAAGCGGGTCCTGTGTTAACAATTACATTTCTATTTGCAAAATGATGTTATGAAGTGAAAAACACTTTTACTTGCATACTGTTATTCCAGCAATCTGTGAGGATCCTCGCTGCAGCCTGCCTGCACACCAATCACAGCTTCTCTAGCCCTGGTCTGAGACTCAGCCCTAGCCCCAGCTGCACCCTGCCCCCTCCCCCAAGCCCGAGGACTCCAGCCAG
Source organism: Plecotus auritus (assembly GCF_963455305.1). Classification (NCBI taxonomy): domain Eukaryota; kingdom Metazoa; phylum Chordata; class Mammalia; order Chiroptera; family Vespertilionidae; genus Plecotus; species Plecotus auritus. Next base: position 98,631,681 of record NC_137776.1, read on the forward strand.
ACTGACCTGGTGTGGTGCCAGGTGTTTCGTGGCCTGAATGACAGGCTGCCTGGCAGGAGCTGGGTCGCGAGGTTGCTGACCTGCTGAGAAGGTGGAGAGGCAGTGGCCACGCAGAGGGTACCTCAGGGTAGTCTGCCCTTTCTTCCAGGAACACTGGGTCCAAGCAGAGAACCTCGGCACCCTCAGTCCCATGCACCCCAACTCGGTGCAGGGTGTGGACGACATGATCCGCCTGGGGGACTTGAATGAGGCGGGCATGGTGCACAACCTCCTGATCCGCTACCAGCAGCACAAGATCTATGTGAGTCCCCATGTCACGGGCTCCCCGCGGGGCTCCGTCCAAACACGCTGGCTTCTGGGCGGGGGAGAAGCAGCAGGTGCAGCACAGCCGGTTCCATCCCCGCGGCCACCGCCTCACTCTGCGACGTGGGCAGGCACGTGGCCTTTCCCATCTCCACGCCCTGGTCTGCAAGAGGGTGATGATGCCTGAGGGCACAGTGGGAGCTCAGTGAGGGCAGCCTCTGCCCGAGCAGAAGGCCTGCTCATGGCCAGTGAACCGAGGTCACGGGACGGTGTAGTCGCCTGCGAGGCCCCTCCTAGGCTGTGCAGACAGGCCGAGGTCAGCATGGCTTCGGTCCAGGGAGTCTTGTCACAGCCAGGAGGATGTGCATGGATGCGGACCTTTTCCTGAGTCTGGCGTGGACAGAGGTCCACCCAGCGGGGCAGGCTTTCCCAGGACCAGCAGCTGTCCCCATCCACACCAACCCTGCCTGAATGGGCATGGCCGGGATGTCACTGCATCCCTGGCCTGTCACAGGAAGATGTGGCTCAATCGGCTCTTCTTCTGGGATGCCTGGAAGAGTGGGAGAGTGAGCAGGGCCATGAGTGGGGGGAGGGCTGAGCAAAGACCAGGAGGTGGTCCTGGGGAGGGGCTTTTGAGTCCCCCCCACCCCCCCGCTGAATATACGTGGGAGCTCCTGGTCTGAGAGCAGGGGCGAACCTGCCTTCTCTCTGGTTGTCACAGTCCTCATAGGCAGCTAGCTTAGCCTCTCCGTTCCTAAAATGAAGACTAAGACGGGATGATCATGTGACTTGTAGAGGTGGCTACACTGTGTAGAGGTGGCTACACATCGGCCCAGGGGGCAGGTGGGGCTAGTGGGGTTGCACATGAGCAAGTGGTCCTTAACGGGGTCCCAGGAGGGATTCGTGGAGGCTGACATTGTTGATCCGCCTCACAGAGGCCCTGTGGGAAACGGGGCACTGCCGCACACATCCAGCCGTTTTAGTCCAGCTTCTAACGGCCCATAGGCTGGTAAACATTAACAGTGACCTCCTCACTCAACCCTCCTGCGAATGCCCCCTCAGAGTTCTCGCTCACGGTGAACACCCTGCCTTCTCAGAGGAAGGATCTGAGCCCCTCCCCACAAGAGCCAGCTCCTCCCAGGCCAAGGTCAGGGCCAGGCGGTGCAGCCCTCGGAGCAGAGAGCACTGAGCTCCTACTCCTTCCCCAGACATACACAGGCTCCATCCTGGTGGCCGTGAACCCATTCCAGGAGCTGCCCCTCTACACCCAGGAGCAGGTGCAGCTGTACTACAGCCGCCACGCGGGAGAGCTGCCTCCGCACGTCTTCGCCGTTGCCAACAGCTGCTACTTCAACATGCAGCGGAACAAGAGGGACCAGTGCTGTGTCATCAGGTGGGGTGCCTCCGCGTTCCAGGGACAGGCCAGAGGGTCAGGCACCTCCTCTGAGCGTCTCCTAAAGGAGGGAGCACCTCCTCTCTCTAAACCTCTCCCACAGACAGTGTGTGACTTCAGGGCTCCCTTTCAGCTGCAAACATCCTCCCCCAAAGCCCATGACCCTCAGGCATCTGGCCCCTGCAACCCCTCTACCCTTAAAGGTCCTCCCTCCCCGCTCCCTCCCTCCCTTCCTTTCTCCCTTCCTCCTTTCTTCCTCCCTCCGTCCCTCCCTCCCTCCCTCCTTCCCTCCCTCCCTCCCTCCTTCCTTCCTTCCTTCCTCTGCCCCTGCCCCTCCCTCCCTCCCTTCCTTCCTCCCTCCCTCCCTCCCTCCCTTCTTTCCTCCTCCTTCACTTCCTCCCTTCTTTCCTCCTCCCTCCGTCCCTCCCTCCCTCCCTCCTTCCCTCCCTCTCTCCTTCCTTCCTTCCTTCCTTCCTTCCTTCCTTCCTTCCTTCCTTCCTGCCTCCCTCCCTCCCTCCCTCCCTCCCTCCCTCCCTCTCTTCCTCCTTCCTTCCTTCCTCCCTTCCTCCCTCCTTCCCTCCCTCCCTCCTTCCTCCCTCCCTCCCTCCTCCCTTCCTTCTTCCCTTCCTCCCTTCCTCCCTCCCTCCCTCCCTTCCTCCCTCCCACCCACTGTCCCCACCCCAGTGACTATTTCCTGAGACAGGAAGGGTGGGATGGCTCATGGAGAAAGGGAGCATAGCGTAGGTATTTGGTGCTGTGGTCAAACAGGTGAGTCTCACTAAAAATAACAGAACAACTCAGGGCAGGCCTCTGGTGAGGAAAGGCAGCAGGGCTCCAGGGGGTAGCCCTCCGGGCACTGGGCCAAGAGGGATGTGTCCCCTCCAGTCCAGGACCTGACCTGATTCAGAGTCGTCGCCGTTGCTGGCCTCTGCTTCCTGCACAGGCCCTCTGGTACCAGGCGAGAGGACAGCAGGGAGGAGGGGAAGTTGGCTCCAAGACACATTGCCTGGTGCTCTAGTCGTCATTCACTCACTCACTCATTCACTTACTCACTCCTTCATTCCCTCACTCACTCATTCCCTCACTCATTCACTCACTCACTCATTCATTCACTCCCCCCCTTGCTAATTCATTCACTCACTCACTTATTCACTTACTCACTCCTTCATTCCCTCACTCATTCACTCACTCACTCACTCACTCACTCATTCACTTACTCATTCATTCCCTCACTCACTCATTCCCTCACTCATTCCCTCACTCACTCCCTCCCTCCCTTGCTAATTCATTCACTCACTCACTCATTCACTCACTCCTCATTCATTCACGCACTCACTCATTCATTCACTCACTCATTCATTCCCTCACTCACTCATTCCCTCACTCATTCCCTCACTACTCATTCATGCACTCACTCATCAGAGGTGCTGTTGTGCTCCACCTATGCCTCCCCATCCGAAGGTGGACAGCCCACAGCAAGGAAAGGATCACAGTTCCTACCTCGAGGAGCATCCATCTTGGAGAAGGGAGACAGATAAGCAGACAATAAATACGCAGGTGTTTCCAGCAGGTCATAGGACCTTTGACAAAAAGCACTGCAGGAAAGAGAAGAGAGAGAGTCAGGACCCATGCCTAGTGGAGGGGCAGACCAGTCAAGCTCTCAGAGGAGGAGAGGCTGCAGCAGCACTGGAACACATCCTGTCGCACAGGCTCTCGTGCTTCATGTTGCCAGCAACTCTCTGTCAGACACTCTTATTCCTATCCTACTGTTGGAAACTACAGCCAGAGAGGGTGAGACCCTTTCCAGGGACACACAGCCAACAAACAGGGGACTGAGACCCAGGACTCTGGAAGAGAAGAGGGTGGGGTGATGCCCACTTCTCCCAGTGAGAGGGCTTCTGTGCCAGGAGCTGGTGTTCTTTTACCAGCAAGGGACCTGGCCCTGAGCGGGTCTGCCTGGGGCCGGCCAGTAGCGTGTGGGTCCGAGGCTTCATGTGGGAAAGATTTCACAGCCGGAGTCCAGGTGACTGTGAGGGAGTGTTTAGAAAGCCAGGACAGTAGAACAAGGAGGGCTTAGCATAGAAGAAGCAACAGGAGCACCCAGGCGGGGCTGCCCTCGCTCTCTGGGGAGTCAGAGAAGAGGGGCCTTGGGAAGAGGCTCAGGGATTAGCCTGTAATGCACTGCCCTGGTTGCAAGCCTCGTGAGGTCCTTTGGAGTTGAGGAGATGAACACCTGTCGGGGGAGAAGAGGGGAAAGGGAAAGGTGGGTGCTGTCCCCAGGGGAGAGCACTGGGTCCTTTGTCCTGAGGCTTTTATCTCTCTTGCAGGCGGGAATCTTAGGGGAGGTCTCAGGGGAGGGTCTTAATAGAATACCCATCAGTTTCCAGGTGGGCTCCCCCAGGGCGTGGTCTCCACCGGGGGGGGGGGGGGTCAGTGTCAGGGCAGGGGCTCATTTGTCATCGCAGCTGGTCCTGCTGTCACTCACCTGGTTTTGCTGCTTTTCTGCATCTGGAGCTGAACTACAACTGAGGCCTCAATGTTACCTCTAGGGAGGGGCCTTCTGCATCTGCTGTGCATTGGTCTGCAGGTTGTTCAGCTCTCTGCCTCAGTGTCCCTGTCCCACTCGGCCTGGCTCACTGCCTGTCTCCCTCTGACCTCTCTCAGGCTTTGCCACTCCGCCCCTAGACTGGGGACAGGGGCCATGGCTGGCTGCGGGGCTCACAGCCTCGCCTTCACCTCCAGGACTCAGTGCCTGCGGAGAGGGTGGAGCACCGGACCTCCCACCCTTTGCGTGGACACTCAGCCAGTCAGTCAGACTGCTGCTGCCCCTGCCCCTGCCCCTGCTCCTGCCCCTGCCCCTGCCCCTGCTCCTGTGTCTGTCGCTGCCTCCCCTGCCCCTGCTCCTGTGCCTGCCCCTGCCCCGCCCCTGCCCCTGCTCCTGCTCCTGCCCCTGCTCCTGTGCCTGCCCCTGCCCCACCCCTGCCCCTGCTCCTGCCCCTGCTCCTGTGCCTGTCCCTGCCCCTGCCCCTGCCCCTGCCCCTGCTCCTGTGCCTGTGCCTGCCCCTGCCCCTGCTCCTGTGCCTGCCCCTGCCCCGCCCCTGCTCCTGCCCCTGCTCCTGCCCCTGCTCCTGTGCCTGCCCCTGCCCCTGCCCCTGCCCCTGCTCCTGCTCCTGCCCCTGCCCCGCCCCTGCCCCGCCCCTGCCCCTGCCCCTGCTCCTGCCCCTGCTCCTGTGCCTGCCCCTGCCCCTGCCCCTGCCCCTGCCCCTGCTCCTGCTCCTGTGCCTGTCCCTGCCCCTGCCCCTGCCCCTGCACCAGAGGCAGGGGCTCCGTCTGATTTGGCCGGAGCTCCGGGAGCTGGCTGACTTCACTGCCATAGCAAAACTTTTTTAAAAATTAATATTTTCAGATGAAACAATATTTGTCTGGGATTCACTTCAAAATAGTACAAGAGGGGAAACAAAATTGGCCAAGAGCTGAAGCTGGAAATGGGATTGTGGAAGTTCATCATGCAAACTGTCCAGTCCCGGGCCCCTGGGGTCGCGAGACAGGGCAGACCCGGACTGAGCCCAGGTGGCCTGCAAGTGTGTCCCCAGGTGGCAGCACTGCTGGCCGGGGCCCTGCTGCTATTAGCAAGACATTGCACTCTGCTGCCTCCATTTGTAATGCCTGACAATGTCCATAACAAAGAATAATTTACACAAAAGTAACGTCTAAGCCTTAGCAATAGCAGTAATATTAATCATTACAAATTTGAGTGTTTGCAATGTGCCAGACACAGTATATTTTCTTTTTTTAGAAAAAATATTTTATTGATTTTTTACAGAGAGGAAGGGAGAGGGATAGAGAGTTAGAAACATCGATGAGAAACATACATCGATCAGCCACCTCCTGCACACCTCCCTACTGGGGATGTTCCTGCAACCAAGGACACAGTATATTTTCTAACTTATTTAAATGTCCTAAGTAATTTTAAAAACTAATTTTCATTTCTCACCACCATGAAATTAATATATATTCACTATGAAAATTTTAGAAAAATTCAGGAAAATATTCTCAGGAAAAAATTGCTGTGCCCATGACCCTGAAACCGCATCCACGCAGCCCGCAGGGCTCCCCGTAACCATGCAGCATGGATGTCTGCACCCGGACCAAGGGCCTGTGGGACTCGCATGGGGAGAGAGATCTCTGTTCAGACTGTCCCAGGAAGCAGGCCTGGGGAGGGGGGAGGGCAGAGAGTTGAGGGGCGGAAAATCTCCTTTTCTATCGACTAACCCCCTCTCCGTCTGCAGTGGCGAGTCCGGGGCAGGGAAGACGGAGACCACCAAGCTCGTCCTGCAGTTCCTGGCCACGATCAGCGGCCAGCACTCCTGGATTGAGCAGCAGGTGCTGGAGGCCAACCCCATCTTGGAGGGTGAGCAGGCGCACCCCGCCCCCCACCCCACCGGCCTCCCTGTAGGAGGAGCTTCAGCCAGGGGCTCTGGGAAGGACAGAGGGGCATCCACTTTCAGCGACTTCTGAGGACTCTTCAGGACACGAAAGATTGGGGTGGGTGCAAGTGTGGGGCTTCGAGGAAGCACGAAGCGGAGAGCTGATGACCGCAGAAGCTTCTACTCAGTGTGTTTTTCACAGGATGGAACACGTCTTCTTTCAAAAGGGGTCCAAGATGAAACGAGCTCGGGCCGTGCTGGGTATTGAGTTGGGGCCCTCAGGAAGCAGTCGCCAGCCAGGCTAGGCCTGCAGAGGTTCAGGGAGGGAAGAAGCAGGGACCAGGACACGCCTCCCGACCGGTGCCGGCAGGACCCTTGGGCCAGCAAAGGGCAGGACTGGGCGGGATGGACTCTGCAGTGCAGGCCTGAGGGCTGGCCCACCCCATGGAGCTCTGCATCAATGCCAGAACACGAGTCCTGCTCTGGACCTCACTTGGCCTCTGGTGAAGTGGCTGGGAGCAGGCAACCTCAGCCCCAAGGCTGTCAGCCACTGGCCAAGAGGTGCCCTTTTTCTTTGTCATTGAGGTGTGGTTTACATACAGCAGATATTCACCTTTTTGACGTACAGTTTTATGAGTTTTGACAAACTCATACAAGTCATATAACCCCCATCATAATTGTGATGTAGAATGCCCCCATCAGCCCCCAAACTTCCCTCAGACCCCTTTGTAGTTAACTCTCTTCCTAGCCCTGGCCCCTGGCAACCACTGATTTGTGCTTTTCCCCTGCAGTTTTATCTTTTTCAGTGGTCAGGCAATTAAAATCATACAGTTTGCAGCCTTTTGGGTCTGGTTGCTTTCGTTGGCATAATACATTGGCTTTCTCGTGTTGTTGCATTACAAGTTACTCCTCTTGCTCCTTTGCATGGCGCTGCCACAGCTTGCTCAAGCCAAGGACCTCTGGGTTGTGTGTAGTTTTTAGTGATTATGAATAAAACCCCCACCAGTAGCTGCATACAGGTTTTTGTGTAAACACATGTTTTTCTCTTAAATAAACATGCAGGTGTAAAATTGTGGGATGGTAAATGAGCACTTTAACTTTGTCAGGAACTGCCCACAGCCGGTCAGCACTGGGTGCTGTCGGGCTGTCTGCACGTTGGAGCAGAGCACTTCGCCGCCAGCTCTCATGCGTTCCAGTGTGCGAACAGCGCGCTCGCTTTTCACCTGCTCACTTCCCATCTGTGCAGCTTCTCTGTTGAAGTGTCTGTTCAAATGTTTGGCCTACTTTTTGACTTAGTTAATTCCTTGTTTATGATTTTGTAAGAGTTAGTTATGTGTTCTGGATACAAGTCCATTATAAGATAGGTGTTCTGCAAATATTCCACTCCCTCCCCCTTTTCCCTCCCCGCCTCCGTCTGTGATTTGTCCTTTCATTCTCTTAACAGTGTTTTTGTAGGGTAGACGTTTTAGATTTTGATAAAGTACAACTTACCATTTTTTCTTTTATTGATTATGCTTTTGGTGTTATATCTAGGAAATCTTTGCCTAACCGAGATTTTCTTTTATGTTTTCTTTTAGATATTGTGTAATTCTAAGTTTTACATTCAGGTATATGATCCATTTTATGTTAATTTTTTCTAGGGTGCAAGGTACAGGTTGAGTCTTTCTCACTCTTTTTTAAAAAATATATTTTATTGATTTTTTACAGAGAGGAAGGGAGAAGGATAGAGAGAAACATTGATGAGAGAGAAACATCGATCAGCTGCCTCCTGCACACCCCCTACTGGGGATGTGCCCGCAACCAAGGTACATGCCCTTGACCGGAATTGAACCTGGGACCCTTGAGTCTGCAGGCCGATGCTCTATCCACTGAGCCAAACCGGTTAGGGCTCTTTCTCTTTTCTTTCCTTCCTCTCTCCCTCCCTTAGTTCTTTCCTTCTTTCCCTATGGCTAGTCAATCATTTCAGCTCCATTTGTTGACAAGACTATTCTTTCTACATTGACCTGCTTTTGCACTTTTATCTAAAATCAATTGATCATACACTGGATCTATTTCTGGATTCTCTATTTTTTTAAATCTTTTTTTAAAATTCTTTATTGTTGAGAGTATTACAAATGTCCCTCAGTTTTTTCTCCATTGCCCCCTCCACCTGCCCCACCCTAGGCCTTCACTACCCTATTGTCTGTGTCCATAGGTAATGCCTATATGCATATAAGATCTTTGGTTAATCACGTCTCGACAACCCCCCTCTTCCCTCTGACATTTGTCAGTCTGTTCCATGCCTCTGATTCTATTTTATTCACCAGTTTATTTTGTTCATTAGATTCCTTGTTCATTTATTTTTATTTTTAGATTCAATTGTTGATAGATATGTATTTATTGGCATTTTATTGTTCATATTTTTTATCTTTTCTTCTCTCCTTCTCCTTCTCCTTCTCCTTCTCCTTCTCCTTCTCCTTCTCCTTCTCCTTCTCCTTCTCCTTCTCCTTCTCCTTCTCCTTCTCCTTCTCCTTCTCTTTCCTCTTCTTAAAGAATGCCCTTCATCATTTCATGTAATACTGGCTTGGTAGTGATGAACTCCTTTAGCTTTTTCTTGTCTATGAAGCTCTTTATCTGACCCTCAATTCTAAATGATAGCTTTTCTGGGTATAGTAATCTTGGTTGTAGGTCCTTGTTATTCATCACTTTGAATATTTCTTGCCACTCCCTTCTGGCCTGCATAGTTTCTGTTGAGAAATCAGCTGACAGTCATATGGGTACTCCCTTGTAGGTAACTAACTGCCTTTCTCTTGCTGCTTTTAAGATTCTCTCTTTGTCTTTAACCCTTGGCATTTTAATTACAATGTGTCTTAGTGTGGGCCTCTTTGGGTTCCTCTTGTTTGGGACTCTCTGTGCTTCCTAAACTTGTAAGTCTATTTCTTTCACCAGGTAGGGGAAGTTTTCTGTCATTATTTCTTCAAATAGGTTCTCAATATATTGCTCTCTCTTATCTTCTTCTGGCACCCCCATAATGTGAATGTTGGTACACTTGAAGTTGTCCCAAAGGCTCCTTACACTATTTTCATATTTTTAAATTCTTTTTTCTTTTTGCTCTTCTGATTGGGTGTTTTTTGCTTCCTCATATTCCAAATCATTGATTTGATTCTCAGACTCCTCTATTCCACTGTTGAATCCCTGTACATTATTCTTTTTTAAAAATATATTTTTATTGATTTCAGAGAGAGAGGGAGAGGAAGAGAGAGATAGAAACATCAATGATGAAGAGAATCACCAATTGGCTGCCTCCTGATGCCCCCTATTGGGAATGGAGCCCACAACCTGGGCATGTGCCCTTGACAGGAATCAAACCCTGAACCCTTCAGTCTGCAGGCTGACACTCTATCCACTGAGCCAAACCAGCTCGGGCTAAATTATTCTTTATTTCAGTTAGTGTATGCTTAATTTCTGACTGGTCCTTTTTTCATGTCTTTGACATTCTCACTAAGATCTTTAAAAGTCTCATGAAGACCCCTGAGTAACCTTATTACCATGGTTTTGAACTCTATATCCAGTAGTTTGCTTGCTTTTGTTTCTTTCATTTGTGGCATGTTTCTTTGTCTCTGCATTTTGGTTGTTTCCCTGTGTTTGTTTCTATGTATTAGGTAGGGCTGCTATGTGTCCTGGAATTGGTAGAGTGGCCTTGTGTAGTAGGTGTCCTGTAGGGCCCAATGACTCAGCCTCCCCAGTCACCTGAGCTGGGATGTGTGCACCCGTGTGGGATGTGTGCAGTCTTGTAGTTGAGCCTTGATCGCTGTTGGCATCACTGGGAGGAGTTGACCTCTAGGCCAATTGGCTGTGAGGATCAGCTCTGACTACAATGGAAGAGCTGCTGTGCAGGAGACACCCTATGGAGCAGGACTTGCTTCAGTGGGGCCTTGGTGCTCACTTAGTCTGCCTCTTGAGTGTGTTGCTTGTGGATGTGTAGAGTTGTAATCTGCTATAGTCTGAAGCTGTCCACCGAGTGCACTGGCTCTAGTGCCTCCAGAGAGGTGCAAAGTCAGCCACTGACTGGGGCCACTTGGCAGGAGCTACAGAGGGATCTGCAGATGGCTTCTATTTGCTATTTGTATTGGGTTTGGAGGTGCCCAGGTGAGGCCCAGCTGTGAAGCAGTGCAGGGTGGTGCTAGTGCTGGGTCTTGGGTCTTTTATTTATAGGTTTGGAGCACATTGTCACCAGTTGCAGCTTGTTTGAGATATTTTAGCAAAGTCTGAAGCCTGAGCCAGGACAGGCCATTCATATGGAAAAGCTGCTGCAAACAGGTTGGGTGGGGCTGCAAATTGGATGGGGCAGGATCTCAGGGAATCCCTAGGGCAGAGCAAACAGTGTGCTCCAGGCTGATGAAGACTCAGATGTGGCTGCTAGTCAGCCCTGGGACAGGGGAGGTCCCAGCACAGGACAATGACCCCTGCAAGCACCTCCATCTGAGAGAAAGCCACCCCTGAGTTCCTTCCCCAATGGCAGACAATCCAGTTCCTCCCCATATGTGTCTGGGTCCCCCAAAATCCCCAATGCTGGGGCTCAGAGGAAGCAAGTCTGAATAAGCCTGGCATTCAAGGCTCTGTGCTAAGCCCATCTACTAGTGAGTGCTTTCTGTCTCCCACTGCCTTCCTCCTGGATCCTGTGCTCCAGCCAAATCTCCCACTCTGCAAGCACACTCCATGCTTTCTGACCTCCATATCTGCACCTGCACTTCGCCTTCCTCTGAGCATAGCCTTGGTTGCTGCCACTATCCAGTGCAGTCCTACCTAGTTTTCAATTCTGGGTTCACCACCTCCTCTGAGAAGCCCTCCCAGATGACCCTGCTAAAAAGTTTGTTTTCTCCTCTCTGCTCCCATCATGGGCACCATCCTCTGGCCCTTAGCCTTTGGAAATGCAAAGACAATCCGAAATGACAACTCAAGCCGCTTCGGGAAGTACATTGACATCTACTTCAACCCCAGTGGGGTAATCGAAAGTGCACGCATCGAGCAGTTTCTCCTGGAGAAGTCCCGGGTCTGCCGGCAGGTGAGGGCACTCTATTTGCCCCAAATGAGGATTCAGGATTTGGGAGGCTTCCAGGAAGGGTCTCCTTCCATCACTCTCACCCCTCCTTCCCTCTCCCCAGAGACCTCCTCAGAGCCCCCATACATCTTAGTTGCTGCCCTGAAACCCTGGTCCTACCCTGAGATGGGCCAAGGATCCCTAGAATCCTATATAATAAAGAGCTAATATGCTAATTAGACTGGATGGTGGAACGGCCTTCCAGAACCACCAGTGGGCAGGGGGTGGGGCCGCAGGGACAAGGCAGCCGGGGCTACGAGGGCCTACTCTTGCACGAATTTTGTGCAATGGGCCTCTAGTTGAATAATAATGGTCCTTGCCCAGTATTCAAAGACAAGAAATGCAGGATTTTTTGTTCTGAATTTTCCATCCATATAGTGTTCTCATACGTTGGTGCCTCCTCCTCCTCACCTTTACTGGAATTAATGCTGAGGCGTGGTCAGTCCCTGCTAGGGGCTGTACCCTGAGGTCACGCCCTGGCCTACAACTTCAGAAAGGGTGCCTTCAGGGCTTCGGGGAAGTGCCTGAGAGAGGGTTCGTGGTGGGCTGGGCGGTCTTTGCGCAGGGCTGCAGGAGCACCTTGGCCTTGGGGCCCAGGATGAGGGCAGCCAGCAGGCCAGCTGTGCCTCAGTGAAGGGAGACCACTGGGCTGAGAGGTCATGGAGCAGCCGCCAGGCAGGAGGGACGACCTTTGGAGGCACTGCCACTTCAGGGGACCACTTTCCCCCCAGGCCCCACAGGAGCGGAACTTCCACATCTTCTACTGCATGCTCCTGGGCATGCGCCTGGAGGAGAGGGGGCTGCTGCACCTGGGCTCGCCCTCGGAGTACCGCTACCTAACCTCGGTGAGTCCCTGCCCCCGCACTGTCTTCTTGCTCCGCCCCACTCCCCTCCTTGCTCCACCCCACCCCACTCTCCTCCTTGCTCCACCCCACCCCACTCCCCTCCTTGCTCCACCCCACCCCACTCTCCTCCTTGCTCCACCCCACCCTCCTCCTTGCTCCACCCCAACCCACTCTCCTCCTTGCTCTGTCCCACCCCACTCTCCTCCTTGCTCCTCCCCACGCTCCTCCTTGCTCCGCCCCACGCTCCTCCTTGCTCCGCCCCACGCTCCTCCTTGCTCCACCCCACTCCCCTCCTTGCTCCACCCCACCCCACTCTCCTCCTTGCTCCACCCCACCCTCCTCCTTGCTCCACCCCAACCCACTCTCCTCCTTGCTCTGTCCCACCCCACTCTCCTCCTTGCTCCTCCCCACGCTCCTCCTTGCTCCGCCCCACGCTCCTCCTTGCTCCGCCCCACGCTCCTCCTTGCTCCACCCCACTCTCCTCCTTGCTCCGCCCCACCCCACTCTCCTCCTTGCTCCGCCCCACTCTCCTCCTTGCTCCGCCCCACTCTCCTCCTTGCTCCGCCCCACGCTCCTTCTTGCTCCGCCCCACTCTCCTCCTTGCTCCGCCCCACTCTCCTCCCTTGCTCTGCCCCACTCTCCTTCTTGCTCTGCCCCTGCCCCACCCCACTCTCCTTGCTCCATCCCTCACCCCTGCACCCCGACCGCCCCTCCGCCCCCAGAGGAGGAAGAAAGAGGGCTGGCAGGTGGGTCTCCTCCCACCTTTGCTTTAGGCTGAACTCAGCCCCCTCCACAGCTTCCTGAGGCTGGTTTCCCCTTTCTGACCATCAGAGACTTTCCCTTGCCCGAGGCTTCTTATTCCCGCCCAACTGATGGTCCTGCCCCACCCGCTCACCTTCCTATGGAACCAATGAGCAAAAAGGCTGGTCACCCAGCAGGCAGTTGTCTTCACACCCTCCCCCCCCGCCCCCCCCCCGCCCGCCCCATCGCACTACAATTGCACTCCCTAGACCAGGGGTGGGCAAACTTTTTGACTCGAGGGCCACAATGGGTTCTTAAACTGGACCGGAGGGCGGGAACAAAAGCATGGATGGAGTGTTTGTGTGAACTAATATAAATTCAAAGTAAAGGATCGGAGGGGAGAGCAAGAGAACCCTCTGCTCTTTCGGCTCCGCGGGCCGGATAGAACAGCCGAACTGGCTGGGTCCGGCCCGCAGGCCGTAGTTTGCCCACGGCTGCCCTAGACCGTGAACCCCAGGAGAGCAGCCTGCTTGCACTTGTTCAGGCGGCATCCCATCTCCCATGTCCTCTCCCGGGCAGCCCCTCAGGCACTGCCCTGGCCTTCCATATAGTGTTCTTGCCTGGGCCCTGGCAGGACCCTGGGCCCCTCCACTACCTAGTGTACCTCCCCCCTCCTGCAGGCGTGAGGCCTGCTCAGTCACTCACCCTGCAGACCTCCCCCAGGCCAGTCTGAGACCACATCCCAGTGACATGTTTCCAAGTCCCTCCGAATCCCAGGATCCTGGGACCTCTCCCTTCACCACCAACCCCACCACCTTGTGGTCCTGGCTCCTGCCTGCCACCTCCGCCCAGCCCGGCTGCTCTCTGCCTAGACCTCCCTCTCCCCTGAGCCCCTTTGAAGCTCAGCCTGTGGGACAGCCAGAGCCTCGTCCTGGGGGGCTCGCCTCACTTGCCAGTGCACAGGCACCACCTGCCCTGCTCTTGGCACCTGTGAGACAGCCATCTGCCTCCTGCCCGTCTGCCTCTGGCACAGCACCAGGCAGGGATAGGCTCTGGGCTCCTGAGTTCCAGGCAGTGGCACAGAGCCTGGCACACAGAGAGCCTGGCACTGTGTCCGTTAAGTGGCCGCAGGGTATTCCCCAGGGAGGGTGGTCAGGAGTCACTGTGAATGGCAAGGCAAGGCTGAAGCACTGGGCCAAGGCCGAGGGCTGCCGTGCCTCGCTGTCTGTGTCTCTGGTTCTGCCTCTGGAGGGACTTGAGTGTTTCCGGGGTTGGACCTCCCTGTGGCCCCTGAGGGAGTGCCACTCTAGGGTCTGTGGCTGAGTCCTAAAGGCTTCTCACCTTGTTGGCCCTGCATGAAGGAGGGGTGTGGGGTGGCCCCTTCAAGAAGCTGAGGTGCCCCATTCTGCAGGGGAACTGTACCTCCTGCGAGGGCCTGGATGATGCCAAGGACTATGCCCACGTGCGCTCCGCGTTGAAGATCCTCATGTTCTCTGATGCTGAGCACTGGGACCTCAGCAAGCTGCTGGCAGCCATTCTCCACCTGGGGAACGTGGAGTTCACAGGTAATGGTCCCCTCAGATGCTGGGGAAGAAGAGGGGGTGCAGGGGAAGGAGAGAAAGACCCTCTCCAGGCTCTCGCCTGCAGAGCCCCTGCCAAAGTCATGTGGTCTAACCTTGTCCGGAAAAAATGCTTTGGAGTTTCTGCTATAATTTTAGAGGCCTGTGGGTTAGGGAAAAGATGTTGAAGATTAGGGCGCTTCAAGATGAAGACTCAATCAATCAGCCCCCACGCTTAGCTGGCACCCCAGAGCTCCCCCTCACGGTGCGGGGAAAGCAGAGTAAACAGCCAGGCAGGACTTGCAGACCAGTTAATCAGATCCGGGTGGTCTGGGATGAAAGTGGCCTGGATGCTGGCTCCGAGCCCCTGAGCAGAGGATGCAGAGAAGACCAGCATACGCTGAGCTGGAGTCCTAATGCAGCAGAGTGAGGAATCTCAGAGGGAAGGTGGGGAGGCGGGCAGTGGGGGTAGGTAATCAACCAAAGACCTTGTATGCATATATGGACACAGACAATAGGGTGCTGAAGGCCTAGGGTGGGGGTGGGCCGGAGGAGGTCAGGGGGGGGAGGGGACATATGTAATACTCTCAACAATAAAGAATTATTAAAAATTGAAAAAGAAAAAGAATGGGCATAGGCAGTATTTGAAGAGATTATGGCTGGCTCAGAACTCATGAAACATACCAGTTCACAGAGCAGTGGGGAAAGACAGACTTTTTAGTAAATTTCTGGAGCAATTGGGCATCCACGTGGGAAACATGACCTTGGACCACTGCCTCACACCCTGTAAGGAGATCTGCTGGCTGTCCTGCGACCTGCGACCACACGGGGCCTTCTGCTAGTGAGGGAGGTGCCGTGCCACCAGCCGGGGCATCGGGACACGGAGGCGTTTAAATGTGATGCTGAGGAAACGAAGCTGGGCACAAAGAGATCTTTACATCACCTTACACAGAACTTAAAAGCAGGTCAAGCTAGATGCTGTTCAGGGACATAGATCTGGTCAAAAAGTAAGGGAGGAGCGAGGCACAGTTCCAGGGGCTGGGAGAGTGGTCGCCTCTGGCGGAGAGAAGGCCTGAGCAGGAAGGACCGGCCTGGCAGGTGATGTCACTGCAATGGCCACACAGGGGTGACTCACTAATTATTCACTGTAACATGCCTGTGGGTTCACACACTTCTTTACCTCTATGCTCTATTCTACAATTTGTTTGTTTATGGTTAATCCTCACCCGAGGATATTTTTCTATTGATTTTTAGAGAGAATGGAAGGGAAGGGAGAGACAGAGAGAGAAACATAGATGTCAGAGAGACACATCAATTGGTTGCCTCCTGCATGCACCCCGACCAGGGCTAGGAGCATGCCTGCAACTGAGGTACATGCCCTGGACTGGAATTCGAACCCAGGACCCTTCAGTCCATGGGCTGACACTCTATTCACTGAGCCAAACTGGCCAGGACAATTGTACAACTTTTTAAAGTTAAAATACACACACACACACACAAGCAATACTCCCTCCTCCCCAATCCTGGAGCCCTAAGGTCAAGGCTGACTCACAGCGGAGGAACTTGAGTGGGGAGGCCTGCTCCTTGAGTGCTGGCCCGGGCTTTCATGCACAGCAGTGAGTTAGGGGCTGATGACTCATCTCCTCCTTAATGGACCCCTCTGCACCTGTCCTGCAGCCCCGCCCAGCCCACCCGCTTCTCCCCAAACAAACCTGGATTTCTCCATTCTTCCCCTTGGCGCAGGCCCTGATCTGAGGAGCAGAGCGGGAAGCGTGACCTCGGGGGCACTGGCCCCTGGGAGCACTCGGGGAGGCAGCACCTGGGAGCCCTGGGCCTCATCCTGCACTTAGGGTGCTTTGCCACTCAGCGGTCACCCTTCTCCCTGCAGCTGCCGTCTTTGAGAACCTGGATTCCTCTGATGTGATGGAGACGCCAGCCTTCCCCGCTGTGGCGACGTTCCTGGAGGTAGCCTGGCCTGGTGCCTGCCAGCTCCCAGGGGTCAGCTGACAGACCCCTGACCCCTGATTCTCATAACCCTTCCCAGGCTCTCAGCTCAGCCCAGGCACCTTCTGCCATCGCAGGCCTGGGGTGGGAGCCAGAGGGAAGCAGTGTGAGCTAACTGTTAGCCGCGCAACAGAACGATGGCTCACTCTCCACCCCACCAAACCCAAGCTCTCCCTCTGGGCCCCCGGGCCCTTCCCTGGATCTTCCCCGGCTCCCATCAAATGTGCCTGCCCACAGCCTCCTCCCAGGGCTGCTGCTCTGGAAAGGGGGGCTGCTGCTCTGGAAAGGGGGGGCTTGTTGCTCTGGAAAGGGGGGCTTGTTGTTCTGGAAAGGGGGGCGTGCTCACACCATTAGCCTCCGCAGACCCTGAGAAATGGAGCCTCGCTTCAGGAGGCAGCCTCATGGGCAGGGAATGCCTCTGCCCTGGGGGGACGGGTCCCTTCCATGCCACCCCCCATTGGCTGTTCTGATGGAAAGTAATAGAATCAGAAGAAGAGGAAAAAAGAAGGGAAGGGAGGGCAGGAGGGAGGGAGGAAGGAAGGGAGGGAGGAAGGAAAGGAGGGAGGAAGGAAGGGAAGGAGGGAGGCAGGGAGGGAGGCAGGGAGGGAGGGAGAAAGGGAGGGAGGGAGGGAGGGAGGGAGGGAGGGAGGGAGGGAGGGAGGAAGGAAAGGAGGGAGGAAGGAAGGGAAGGAGGGAGGCAGGGAGGGAGGGAGGGAGGGAGGGAGGGAGAAAGGGAGGGAGGGAGGGAGGGAGGGAGGGAGGGAGGGAGGGAGGGAGGGAGGGAGGGAGGGAGGAAGAAAAGGGAAGAAAAACAGTCCCATTAGGCACATTTTGCTGCTCATGTTCTTCGTTTGGAGCAGAGTTCTTAGAAACGTTGGGTGTTGCAGGCTTGGTCTTCCCTGCATGGCGGGGCCTGACCATCCAGACACCTCCTGCCCTCCTGAGGCCTGCGCCTCCAGGAGTGACTGTGGGGGCATACCCGCTGCCAAAGCCGGCCTTGGAGCCCACCTGCCCGGCTCTCCAGGCCACCTGGTGGTGACAGCTCCCTCCTGAGCCCGAGGCCGGCCCAGGGCTGGTCAGCCGAGCAGCTGGTCCGCTCAGGGCCCAGCTGGTGCACCCGAATGCTCTGACCCCAGCGCTCAGATTGACCCTCGGCTGCCCTCCCAGGATTCGACCCTGGTCCCCCTGGCCTGGCCCTCGTCACAGGCATCACCCTCCCTCAGGCCTGGGGCATACATGTTGGTCATGAGAGGGACCGACCTGGCACAGCAGGTCAGAACCCGGAGCAGCCCTGCCGTCAGCTGCCCCCCCTCCTTCCAGGTGCCACAGCAGGCCCTCCGGGACTGTCTGCTCAAGCATGCTATTGCCATCCGCGGGGAGCTGGTGGCCAGGCCGCTGAGTACCACGCAGGCTGCAGACCGAAGGGACGCCCTGGGCAAGGTGCAGAGCGCGGGAGGTGTGGGCAGGGCAGCTGGGCCTCTGAGCACTGCCCAGGCTGCAGACCACAGGGACACCCTGGGCAAGGTGCAGAGCGCGGGAGGTGTGGGCAGGGCAGTGTGCTGTTGGCCAGCCCTGGCCCTGCCGTCCCTGCCTGGTGACTGGCCTCCTCGCCTCCCTGGGCTGGGCTTCTTGCCTGTAAAGTGGGGATGATGCCCTTCCGTAGGTCTGAGGGCAGCCTTCTTGTGTGAGTGGGGAGAGGGCAGCCTTCCTCCTGGGCCCACAGCCCATGGTGCACCCCATGTCTCCTCAGGGCATCTATGGACACCTCTTCCTGTGGATAGTCAAGAAGATCAATGCTGCAATTTTCACTCCCCCCGCCCAGGACCCGAGACCTGTGCTCAGGGCCATTGGCCTCCTGGACATATTTGGCTTTGAAAATTTCCAGAACAATAGGTATGAAGGTCTCCGTTCGCCTGCTTCAGGAAATGGAAGATAAGCCCAGCTCCTCACTGACCAGGCGAGGGGGTAGCCTTTCCTCCCCCGCTGGGCTCCCACTCCCAACGCTGGGCAGGGTGAGCCGCGGGGCAGGCGAGTCTTCCTGCAGGGAGCTGGTCTGTGCATGCCCAGGGCACCCTAGCGCGTCCACAGGAGGCACAGAACGAGAGCACCCAAGAGCCAGCCAGCTGTCACCCCTCTGGGGCCATCTACTCTCCTCATGAATCAGAGTGAATTATCAGGTGGGGTTAGGGTTAGGGTTAGGGTTAGGGTTAGGGTTAGGGTTAGGGCTAGGGGTTAGGGTTAGGGCTAGGGTTAGGGTTAGGGTTAGGGCTAGGGTTAGGGGTTAGGGTTAGGGTTAGGGTTAGGGCTAGGGTTAGGGGTTAGGGTTAGGGTTAGGGTTAAGGTTAGGGCTAGGGTTAGGGGTTAGGGTTAGGGTTAGGGTTAAGGGTTAGGGTTAGGGTTAAGGTTAGGGCTAGGGTTAGGGGTTAGGGTTAGGGTTAGGGTTAAGGTTAGGTCTAGGGTTAGGGGTTAGGGTTAGGGTTAGGAGTAGGGTTAGGGTTAGGGTTAAGGGTTATGGTATGGTTATGGTTAAGGTTAGGGTTAGTGCTAGGGTTAGGGCTAGGACTAGGGCTAGGATTAGGGTTAGGGTTAGGGTTAGGGTTAGGGTTAGAAGGTTAGGGTCAGGGTTAGGGCTAGGGTTAGGGTTAGGGTTAGGGCTAGCGTTAGGGCTAGGGCTAGGGTTAGGGCTAGGGCTAGGGTTAGGGTTAGGGTTAGAAGGTTAGGGTTATGGTTAGGGCTAGGGTGAGGGTTATGGTTAAGTTTAGGGCTAGGGTTAGGGCTAGGGCTAGGGTTAGGGTTATGGTTAAGTTTAGGGCTAGGGTTAGTGGTTAGTGTTAGGGCTAGGGTTAGGGTTAGGGTTAGGGTTAGGGCTAGGGCTTGAGTTAAGGTTAGGGTGAGGGTTAAGGTTAGGGCTTGGGTTACTGGTTAGGGTTAGGGCTAGGGCTAGGGTTAGGGGTTTGTGTTAGGGCTAGGGTTAGGGTTAGGGCTAGGGCTTGAGTTAAGGTTAGGGTGAAGGTTAAGGTTAGGGCTCGGGTTAGTGGTTAGGGTTAGGGCTAGGGCTAGGGCTAGGGTTTGGGTTATGGTTAGGGTTATGGTTAGGGTTCGGGTTAGGATTAGGGTTAGAGTTAGGGTTATTATAATGGTTCGGTTTAGGGTTAGGGTTAGGTCTAGGGCTAGGGCTAGGGTTAGGGCTAGGGTTAGGGTTAGGGCTAGGTTTAGGATTAGGACTAGTGCTAGTGCTAGGGCTAGGGTCAGGTTTAGGGCCAGGGATAGGGTTAGGATTAGGGCTAGGGCTAGGACTAGGGTTAGTGTTAGGGCTAGCGCTAGGGCTAGAGCTACTGTTAGGGTTAGGGATAGGGCTAGGGCTGGATTAGGTCTAGGCCTAGGGTTAGGATTAGGTCTAGGCCTAGGGCCAGGGTTAGGGTTATGGTTAAGGTTAGGGCCAGGGTTAGGGGTTAGTGTTAGGGCTAGGGTTATGGTTAGGGCTAGGGCTAGGGCTAGGGTTAGGGTTAGGGCTAGGGCTGGGTTTATGGTTAGGGTTAAGGGTTAGTGTTAGGTTTAGGGCTAGGTTTAGGTCTAGGGCTAGTGTTAGGGTTATGGTTAAGATTAGGGCTAGGGTTAGGGTTTAGTGTTAGGGCTAGGGTTAGGGTTAGGGTTAGGGCTAGGGCTAGGGCTAGGGTTAGGGTTAGGGTTATGGTAATGGTTTGGTTTAGGCTTAGGGTTAGGGCTAGGGCTAGGGCTAGGGTTAGGGTTAGGGTTAGGGCTAGGTTTAGGATTAGGGCTAGGGCTAGGGCTAGGGTTAGGTTTAGGGCTAGGGCTTGGGTTAGGATTAGGGCTAGGGCTAGGACTAGGGTTAATGTTAGGGCAAGGGCTAGGGCTAAGGCTAGGGTTAGGGCTAGGGCTAGGGTTAAAATCAGGTCTAGGCCTAGGGCTAGGGTTAGGGTTATGGTTAAGGTTAGGGCTAGGGTTAGGGTTAGGGTTATTGCTAGGGCTAGGGTTAGGGTTAGGGTTAGGGCTAGGGCTAGGGCTGGGGTTAGGGTTAGGGTTAGAGTTAGGGTTAGGGCTAGATTTAGGTTTAGGATTAGGGCTAGGGCTATGTTTAGGTTTAGGGCCAGGCCTAGGGCTAGGGTTAGGATTAGGGCTAGGGCTAGGCCTAGGGCTAGGGTTAGGGCTAGGACTAGGGCTAGGGCTAGGGCTAGGGTTAGGATTAGGGCTAGGGATAGGACTAGGGTTAGTGTTAGAGTTTGGGCTAGGGCTAGGAATAGGGTTAAGGTTAGGGTTATGGTAATGGTTCGGTTTAGGACTAGGGCTAGGGCTAGGGCTCGGATTAGGGTTAGGTTTAGGGCTAGGTTTAGGATTAGGGCTAGGGTTAGGGTTGGGGCTAGGGCTAGGGCTAGGTTTCGTTTTAGGACTAGGGCTAGGGTTATGGTTAGGGTTATGGTTAGGGTTTGGGTTAGGGTTGGGTTAGGGTTAGGGTTAGGGTAATGGTTTGGTTTAAGGTTAGGGTTAGGGCTAGGCCTAGGGCTAGGGTTAGGGTTAGGGTTAGAGTTAGGGTTAGGGTTATGGTTAAGGTTAGGGCTAGGGTTAGGTCTAGGGTTAGGGTTAGGGCTAAGGCTAGGGTTTGGTTGAACAGAATGTCAATGACATTGACTGGCCGACATCTTCAGGTGCCCTATCATGCTAGGTAAGGGGAAGGTGGTGTCGTCCCTGATGTTTTAGTTGGACAATGGAAATGCAGGGCAGGCCACCTCTGGCCAGTGTCCCAGCAACCCTGAATGGAGGCTGAAGAAGAGCCAGGATGCAGATCGGAAGTGTGCCCCCCAGCGGTGAAGTGATGAGGGCTGGGGTAAAGGGAAGCTGGGACAGCTTATGGCAGGCAGTCAGTGAGGAAAGTGAGTGCTGGAGCGAGCGGAAAGCGCCTGTATGCAATCTACTAGTAGCTTCTCAGGCGAGCCTAGCTCGTCATGGGCCTGGGGATGGCCCTGGACTGGTTCCACGAAGTGGGGCCTCGGGCTGTCAGAGCAGCCAGGGCTGGCCTGGCCTTTACATGCCCTGCCCCAGGCCCGTCTCCACAGGAGCCTGAGGGCCCCTTGATGAGCCATTCCCCATGCGAGCCCCTGCGTGGCTGCTCCGGCCAGCTGTGCGGGCAGGGCAGCACCATGGGCAGGGCTGGCAGAACCGCCTGGTGACGGGAGCTCTAGGGCACAGTCAGCTGGGAGGTGGCCAGGCCGTTGGTTTCTGTCCTCAGGGGGACAGTGGGCAGACCAAGCACGGGAAACCATCAGGAGCATTGGTGGGTTGTGGGGGTCAGGCCATTGACGCAAGGAGCCCTCCTGGGAGGGGCCAAGGGGGTTTGTGGCAGGACTGCAGTCGCTCAGCCATGCACCCGCAAGTGTCCACAGAGCCCACTGAGCAAGGTGTGGGGAGTGGGGCACATGCCCACCTGTGCCCTCACTTCCTGGGCCAGCAGATGTGGAACAGCCAGTCCAGGTATGATGAGGTTTCGCACTGATTGGCAGCCATCCTGAGGCAGGAAGGCCTGTCTGAGACGGGGATGCCATTGGCCTGGGTAGGAGGCAGGAGAGGAGCGGCCGCTAATGTGTAAGGACTCGGATGGGGATGGGGAAGCAGCCCGTGGAGAGTAGAGCGGCCGGCCCGGGGCCACCCTGGGGCAGAGGCAGGCTTCCCACTGTGTCCCTGGGTCCTGCCTGGAGCGGTGTGAGCTGGGGCCTGCAGGTCAGAAAGCTCCCTCCATAGCGAGTCCAAAAGGGCAGAGGGGCCAGGGGACAAGTACAGGAGGACCGTGGGGTGCTCCCTGGAGCAGGGGAGGTGGCCTGTGTCACTGGGAAGCAGGGAAGAGTCAGGGCACTTGCAGGAGGAGGTGGGCGGAGGGGTCAGCATGACTCCTGTTTGCTGACTGGCCCCGGGGGCGGGGGTTGGGGGGTCGGGCATGGGGCAGGAGCATGTCTGCTGGATGCAGAGGAGCCCAGCAGCCACTCCTGAGTCTGCAGAAGCTCCTCTTACACCAAGGCCCTTGCCATGGGGGCAGGGCTGTTACACCGGCTCCCGGGATCATTTCCCTGTCGGTAGGCAGACCTGGCACAGAGCCCTTAGAGGTTGGTAAGGAGCCAAGGCAGGGTTTATGGTATGCCTTCAGAGCTGCTCCTTTCTGTTAGTTTGTTGGCCACAGAGCGAGGAGGTGAGATGGTGGGCGGAGTGGAGAGGGGGCGGGTGTGCCTGTGCACACAACTCCCTGTGAAGGGGATGTGCGTGTGGTGCACGTGTAAGCTCTGCGCAAACACTGGTGAGTGTGCTCACATGGCTGCGCAGGGCAGAGCCAACGCCCTCTCCCACCCCGCCCGCCTGGCAGCTTCGAGCAGCTCTGCATCAACTTCGCCAACGAGCACCTGCAGCAGTTCTTCGTGCAGCACGTGTTCACCTTGGAGCAGGAGGAGTACCGCTCCGAGGGTATCACCTGGGACTTCGTCGGCTACACGGACAATCGGCCCACCCTGGACCTGCTGGCCCTGAAGCCCATGAGCATCATCTCCCTCCTGGACGAGGAGAGCCGCCTCCCACAGGTGCGCCCTGAGCCCACCCCCCTGGTTGAGACCCTGCCCATCATTCTCCTCCGGGAGGTGGGGAACTCCCCACCGAGTGGCTCATTTGTTCTGAGGTTGCTGGAACCTCAGCTAGGAATCAGCAAACCAGCCTCAGCTCATCTCCCAACCAGACCTGCTCTCCCTCGAGGCCCAGCTCGCAACCTGCCCCACTCCACACAGAATGACAGACATCTGTCATGGATCAGACTCAAGAGCGCCCCGGGGAGGCCTCCTGGGCACCTGTGGGCAAGGCTGCAGCTGGGACAGAGATGGGAAACATTCTCTCGCCCTTGGGGAGACCTCCTGCCTGTCCCTGGGGAGACGCCTCTCAGATGCAGCCAGTAGGAGCTCTTCATCCAGAGAAGGGGAAGCCAGGCTGGGCGTCTGGACCATGGTGGGAAGGGTGGGGCCAGATAGCTGGGAGTGGAGGGTGGCAGACCCAGTATCTGCCCTGGCTCTGCCTGGCTCATGTGCAAGTCCTGCCCCCTCGGCATCAGCTTCCTGTCTGTAGGAAGGTCATCGGTCATTCTGAGCGTCGTTGCTTTGGCCCGTGGGAGGCCCTGAGCTCTGTGGGTACCTCCGCTGCCCCTGTGTCTGGGCTCTGGACCTCAGCCCACAGGGTGTCTGTGTTCTCCCAGGGGACGGATGCCACCATGCTGCAAAAGCTGAACAGTGTCCATGCCAACAACAAGGCCTTCCTGCAGCCCAAGAACATCCACGACGCCAGGTTCGGCATTGCCCACTTTGCTGGAGAGGTGTATTACCAGGCCGAAGGTAGGCACCTGCATGGCTCACGGCCGCGCTCGGGAGGCCTGGAAGCAGGCTGGGACCTTAGGCCGTTTTGCAGAGCTCACAATGGGCAAGGGGGAATTGAATGGGCCAGGCATGGGTTTTTTTTGTTTGTAATAGTTCTAATGAGTTATAATTCACATACCATGTGATTCACCCATTTTTTTGGTTTAATATATTTTCATTGATTTCAGAGAGGAAGGGATATATATATATATATATATATATATATATATATATATATATGTATATATATATATATATAATCAACAATGAGAGAGAATCATTTACCGGCTGCCTCCTTCACGCCCTCACTGGAAATTGTCCCACAACCCCAGGCATGTGCCCTGACCAGGAATAGAACTGTGATCTCCTGGTTCATAGGTAGATGCTCAACCACTGAGCCACCAGCATGAGTCACCCATTTTAAGCACACAACTCAATGGATTTTAGTAAGTTCACCCAGAGTTGTATAACTGTTGCCACAATTTAAAACATTTCATCACGCCAACCAGAAACCTCCCATTCGCATTTATTCTGCATTGCCCCCACCCGCCCAGCCCCTGGCAGCCACTCCCTCCCTCTCTGTGGGTTTGCCTGCTCTTACTATTTCATATGGACAGAGCCACACAGTCTGCTGTCTGTGACTGGCTTCTGCCCCTGCGCACCGTGCTTTCAAGGTTATCCACGTGGTCGGGTGCCGGACTTGGTTTCTTCATGTGGTGGCACGATGGTCCGCTGTGTGGATGCGCCACATGTTGTTTATTCCTTCATCAGCTGGTGGACATTTGAGTTGCTTCTACTTTTTGGCTATTTTGAATAATGCTGCTATGGCCACTCACGTGCAAGCTGCTGTGTGGACATGTGTTCACTTCTTTGGGGTATGTACCCAGGAAAGCGACTGCTGGGTCACACAGTTTAACCTTTTGTGTGACCACCAAACTTTTCCAAAATGGCCTCACATTGCACGTTCCCACCACCAGCGTATGAAGGCCCCGTCTCTCCGGTCCTCGCCCACACATGGCGTCCTTTGCCTTCTGATGCTGGCCATCCTGGCGGGTTTAACGTGTGTCTCGCTGGGTTTGGCCTGCCTCTGATGACTGATGCTGTGCAGCATCCTTTCGCGTGTGTCTTGGCCTCTTGTGTGTCATGGCCTCTTGTGTGTCATCTTTGGAGAAATCTCTATCCGAAACCTTTGCCCATATTTTAATTGGGTTGTCCTTTTATTGTCAAGTTGTAAGAGTTTTTATGTATTCTGAATATAAGTACCTTATCAGATATATAATTTGTAAATATTTAATTCTATGGGTTATCTTTTCACTTTCTTAATAGTGTTCTTTGAAGCACAAAAATGTTAATTTTGTTGAAGTCCAACTTACTTATTTTTTTATTGATTGATTTTAGAGAAAGAGGAAGTGAGGCAGGGGAGAGAGAGAGAGAGAGAGAGAGAGAGAGAGAGAGAGAGAGAGAGAAACATCGATTTGTTGTTCCACTTGTTTATGCATTCATTGGTTGATTCTTGTATGTGCCCTGACTTGGGATTGAACCCAAAACCTTGGTGTATTGGGATGACACTCTTTTCAACTGAGCTACCTTGTCAGGTTGCCTATTTTTTTGGTTTCATGACTTAGAAACTATTGTCCAATCCAAGACTTAGCCCTGTGTTTTCTTCTAAGAGTTTTCTAACTTGAGCTTCACAGTTGGGCCTTTGGTCCACGTTGAGCTCATTGTTGTATGCTGAGAGAGGATCGAGCACAGTTTTGATTGAGAAAGCAGGCCTGGGTGGGCCACCCCTGGGGAGCCGAGAAGAGGGAGCAGTGGCCGCGGCGCTACTCTCAGCCCCTACGGAGGACAAGGATGTGACCGGCTGGGTAACTGGAGCCTCGCGGGCACACTGCTCAGTTGGAGAGCTGAGGTGGCACCTGCTCCCTGCATCATTCCAGGTCTGAGGCTGTGCCCCGCCAGGCTCCTGGGGCAGCCCCTCTCACAGGCACTGGGCTCCCTCCCTCCCTCCCACCCTTAGCTCCTCTCCCCAGGGTCCCCCAGGCTGTGCAGGTATGCATGGAGCACCGCGCTAAAAGGTGGGTGACTTAAAAAGGGGGCAGGTGGGAGAGGAAAGTCGGGGTCCCGTCCATGCAGAGCCAACCCTCAGAGTCCCTGGAGCAGCCCCTCCGGGCCCGGTTTGGAGGGGCAGCCTGGCCAGTGGGTCTGTGCCCCACTTGAGAGCGAGTCCACTCTCCATGATGGGAGTGGGGGTGGGGCCCTCACCCCCTGGGCCTGCCTTGCTGGGGCCTTGGGCTGCCACAGCGCAGTCACACTGAGGGGCAGAGGTCGGTCCTCACACAGTGGCGGAGGCTGGAGTCCAAGATCAGTGTGGGGAGGGCGGCTCCCTCCGAGGCTTCTGCCTCGCATGGGAGCTGCTCCAGCATCTTTCTGTCTGTGTGTCAGTCTGGTGCTGCTCTTCTTGCGGCTCCGCCCTGGACTAGAACCCACGCAAGCAGCTTCATTTCAACATCACCACCTCCAACCACCTGGTCCTGCGTTAGACTTCAACATATGGGTTTTGGGGAGACACAACTCAGCCCACAACATTGGCCCTCCCCAAGTTCTGGGCACTCAGTCTGCGCCCTGGCCCTGCAGGGACCTTCCGAGAGCCCAGAGCAGGGCTGGTGGAGGGCCTGGGGGCCCAGGCTCTCAGGTCCCATAGTGAGTTACACATGTCCTTGCTTCCTAAACATACCTGCTACAGCACACATATGCTCACAAACACAAATGCTCACACACAGAGACACACTCACACACACGCACACACTGCCTGAGGATGCACGCTCACTCCCAGGCCTGCACAGCCTGAACTCTGACTGAGGGAAGTAACTTGCAAGCAGCTCAGGCAGTAAGATGCCTGGACGTCCTTGGAGCCAGGAAGCCAAGGTGTTTAATGTCTTTCCTTCTTCCATTTTGGGGTTCCAGGAAAAGCAAAGTAGCTGCCACCCAGAGTTAGACTCACCAAGGTCACCCAGGAGTTCTGCGGGCCAGAGCCTGACTGTGGGAACGTGACCGCAGGGTGTGGGGGCGCAGCGGGTGTGTTGGGGTGACTGGGGAGAGGTGCAGGGGAGCAGCCTGGCCCCGGGAGTGCCGAGGCTGATGGAGGAGATGGCAAGTCCTCAGAGCACCCCCGACTGTGCAAAGGGCGCAAGAGAAGGGCTGCCCAGGGTTGTGGGCCCGGAGAGCCGCTGACTGGACAGCGGGAGCTGGTCTGGGAAGCCGAGCAGGAGCTGCCCGCCGGGGTTGGGAGGAAAGAGCGTCCCAGAGCACATGTGGGGCCAGAGGCAGGGGGCTGGGGTCAGAGCGAGGGGTGCCAGGGGCGGGGGCAGGGCAGGCTGCAGGAGGCGAGGAAGGCAGAGAAGAGGAAGAAGTGGCCTGGGGGGCAGAGGCAAAGTCGATTCGGGGTGACCTGGCAGAGCACTCGGCAGGGAATGTAGGGCAGAGAGAGGGCAGAGGCCGCCAGGTGCAGACAGACAGGCTGCTGAGCCCGGGGGGTGGAGTGGGGTGGAGTGGGGCTGGGGTCACCTGCCCCTATGGCCTGGCTTGGTGCTGGGTGGAGACCATGGTGCCAGGCCTGGGTGCAGGCCTCCCACTGGCCAGACGGGAGAGGAGGGGGTGCAGGAAGCCTCAGAGGCCTCTCCCTGGCTCCCAGGCCAGCTGAGCTGAGCGGTGCGTGCCCTGCTTCCCTGCAGGCTTCTTGGAGAAGAATCGAGATGTGCTGAGCGCAGACATCCTCACCCTGGTCCACTCCTCCCGGAACAAGTTCCTGAGGGAAATCTTCAAGTTGGAGTCAGCTGACATCAAGCTGGGCCACGGGACTATCCGCCGGGGGCAGGCGCGGAGCCAGGTCCTCAAGGTGGGCCCCTTCTCCGCCCCTCTCCCTCCCTCTCCCCCCTCTCCGCCTCTCTCCCCCTCTACCCCCATCTCCCCCCTTCTCCGCCCCTCTCCACCCTCTCCCCCTTCTCCCCCCTCCCCCCCTCCCCCCCTCTGTCCCCTCTTTCCCTTCCTCTCCCCTCTCCCCCTTTCCCCCCTCTCCCCCTCCCTATCTTCCCCCCTCCCCATCTTCCCCCTCCCCATCTTCCCCCCTCCCCCTCTCTCCCCCTCTGCCCCCTCCACCCCCTCCCCCTCTCCCCACCCTCTCCGCCCCTCTTCCCCCTCTCCCCCTCTCTGCCCCTCTCCCCCTCTCCCCCTTCTCTGCCCCTCTCCACCTCCCTCTCTCCGCCTGGGCCATGGCCTTCCAGGCTCTCAGCTGCATGGGAGGGAGTGAAGGAGCGGGGTGCTCTCGAGGGACAGGCCCACGAGTGCCTGCCTCCGGGCGTGGGTGATCTTGCTAAGGCACTGATGCTTGTGTTACTGTTGCTACGTGTGTCATCAGCCTGTGTGTGTGTTCTGAGTGCTGTATGTGTTAAGTGTGTGCATGGCATCTGTGGCATGTGTGTGCACGGTGCATGTGAATGTGGCATGCGTGTGGTGTGTGTGGGTATGAATGTGGGTGTGGATATAGACCTGTGTGTGTGTGTGTGTTTGTAGTGTGGCTGGTGAAAAATGAGTTCTTTTGCAGTGCCATGAGCACAGAAGGTCAAAGGCACACACATGGAGGAGTTAGAACGTGATGGCAAGATTTTATTGTGAGTTCAGGGGAATTGCTAGTAATACACCCTCGGAAATAGAGCAGCTGGGCAGGCTACAGCACTGCCCTGAAAGTCCTCCATCTGTCTTCCTGGTCAGGGAAAGGACAAAGCACCATTCAAATGGTCCAGCCCACATTCCTGACTTTCCCAGGCCTGCATTGAGCTCCTTCCCAGCAAATGCTATGGGGGTTTCAGGTCCTCTCTCCAATCTGACTCCCTTTCCCCTGTTCCCAGGCTAGGGCCTGCCCCTCTGGTTCCTCACCCTGACTCCCATGAGCAGGTTCAGAAGCTCCATTACAGCATCTAGTTCCTCCTGAGCATGTGCCCAGCAGAGGCGTTTCCTCCAGTCGCTCTGGTACCAGACCGGGCCTTCCTGGGGAGATGTCTGATCCCTTCTGAGGATTCAGTCTCCTCTCTGGCAGTTTTCCTGTAGTGTGTGAATAGGTCTGTTCACCGGTCAGCTCGTTGGAATGCTGCTGCCCTGCCCCTGCTTCAGCTTCCCAGTTTATTAAGATTATTTAGTCCTCTTTTGTTCCTTGATGTTAATAACCAGCTATCTTCCTTACATTAATAACTACCTGTGTACACTGACAGTAGGAGATGGGGTATGCGTGTGGTATATGTGTGTGTTTTGAGTGGTATATGTTACACTGTATGGTGCATGTTTGTGTGCTTGTGATGTGTGTTTGGTATCTGTGGTATGTGTGGTGTGTGTGGTGTGTGTGTGGTGTGTGGTGTGTGTGTGTGTGGTGTGTGTGTGGTGTGTGTGGTGTGTGTGTCGTGTGTGGTGTGTGTGTGTGTGGTGTGTGTGTGGTGTGTGTGGTGTGTGTGTGGTGTGTGTGTGTGTGTGTGGTGTGTGTGGGGGCATGTGATGTATGTGTGTGGTGTGGTGTGTGTGTGTGTGTGGTGTGGGGGGTGTGTGATGTATGTATGTGGTGTGTGTGTGGTGTGTGTGTGTGGTGTGTGTGTGTGTGTGGTGTGTGGGGTATTTATGTGTGGTGTGTGGGGTGTGTGTGTGGTGTGTATGTGTGTGGTGTGTGTGGGATATGTATGTGTGGTGTGTGGGGGGGTGGTGGTGTGTGGTGTGTGTGGTGTGGTGTGTGTATGTGTGGTGTGTGTGTGGTGTATGTGTGTGTGTGTGGTGTGTGTGGGATATGTATGTGTGGTGTATGTGTGGGTGGTGGTGTGTGGTGTGTGTGTGGTGTGGTGTGTGTGTGGTATGTGTGGTGTGTGTGTGTGGTGCGTGTGGTGTGAGTGTGGTGTGTGTGTGGTGTGTATGTGTGTGGTATGTGGTATGTGTGTGTGTGGTGTGTGTGGCGGGCATGTGATGTATGTGTGCGGTGTGTGTGTGGTGTGTGTGGGGTGTGTGTGTGTGTGGTGTGTGGGGTATTTATGTGTGGTGTGTGGGGTGTGTGTGTGGTGTGTATGTGTGTGGTGTGTGTGTGTGGTGTGTGTGGTGTGTGTGTGGTGTTTATGTGTGTGGTGTGTGTGGTGTGTGTGTGTGTGGTGTGTGTGGCGGGCATGTGATGTATGTGTGTGGTGTGTGTGTGGTGTATGTGTGTGTGTGGTGTGTGGGGTATTTATGTGTGGTGTGTGGGGTGTGTGTGTGTGTGTGCGGGTGTGTGTGGCGGGCATGTGATGTATGTGTGTGGTGTGTGTGTGGTGTGTGTGTGGTGTGTGTGTGTGTGTGTGGTGTATGTGTGTGTGTGGTGTGTGGGGTATTTATGTGTGGTGTGTGGTGTGTGTGTGTGTGGTGTGTGTGGCGGGCATGTGATGTATGTGTGTGGTGTGTGTGTGGTGTGTGTGGTGTGTGTGTGTGTGTGGTGTATGTGTGTGATGTATGCTTGTGGGGTGTGTATGTGTGGTGTGGGGTGTGTGTATGGTGTGTGCGGGTGTGTGTGTGTGGGGGGGTGGTGTGTGTGATGTATGTGTGTGTGGTGTGTGTGTGCTGTGTGTGGTGTGTGTGTGTGGTGTATGTGTGTGTGGCATGTGTGGTGTGTGTGTGTGGTGTGTGTCAGGGTGCGTGTGTGGTATGTGTGTGGTGTGTGTGTGTGCATGTATGGTGCATGTGTGGGGGGGGCATGTGTGGGGTGTGGGGGTGTGGTGTGTGTGTGGGTGTGTGTGGGGGGGTGTGATGTATGTGTGGTGTGTGTGTGATGTACGCATGTGGGGTGTGTGTGCTGTGTGTGATGTGTGTGGGGGTGTGTGTGTGGGGTGTGTGGGGTGTGTGTGTGGTGTGTGTGTGTGGGGTGTGTGTGATGTGTGTGTGGGGAGTGTGGGGGGTGTGGTGTGGGGTGTGTGTGTGTGGTATGTGTGGTGTGTGTGTGGGGTGTGTGTGTATGGTGTGTGTTGTGTGTGTGGGGGGTGTGATATATGTGTGTGGGGTGTGTGTGGGGGGATGTGGGGTGTATGTGTGTGTGGTGTGTGTGTGATGTATGTGGGGGTGTGTGTGATGTATGTGTGTGTGGTGTGTGTAATGCATGTGTGTGGGGTATGTGTGTGTGGTATGTGTGGTGTGTGTGTGTGGTGTGTGTCGGGTGTGTGTGTGGGAGTGTGTGTGTGATGTATGTGTGTGGGGTGTGTGGGGTGTATGTGTGTGTGGTGTATGTGTGTGTGATGTATGTGTGTGTGTGTGTGATGTATGTGTGTGTGGTGTGTGTGTGTGGTGTGTGTGATGCATGTGTGTGGTGTGTGTGTGTGTGGTATATGTGGTGTGTGTGTGGTGTGTGTCGGGGTGTGTGTGTGGGAGTGTGTGATGTATGTGTGTGTGGTGTGTGTGGGTGCAGTGTGTGTGATGTATGTGTGTGGGGTGTGTGGGGTGTATGTGTGTGTGTGATATATGTGGGGGGGTGTGGGGTGTGTGTGTGATGCATGTGTGTGTGTGTGTGTATGTGGTATGTGTGGTGTGTGTGTGTGGTGTGTGTCGGGGTGTGTGTGTGTGATGTATGTGTGTGGTGTGTGTGTGTGTGTGTGGTGTGTGTGATGTGTGTGGGGGGGGTGTGTGTGGTGTGTGTGATGTATGTGTGTGTGGTGTGGGGGGGGTGTGGTGTGTGTGATGTATGTGTGTGGGGTGTGTATATGTGGTATGTGTGGTGGGGGGGGTGGTTTGGAGGGGTGGCTGCTTTCCAGGGAGAAGGACAGAGCCCAGGTGCCCCCAGGAGGCTGAGCCAGCTGACGGCTGAGGAGCTGAGAGAGCAAGGGCCCTCTCTCCATGCCCCAAATCAACACTGGCCACACCACAGTGTCCTTGGCCTTTACCCACCCCTGCCGGAGCTCCCAAGGCCTCAGGCCCATAGCCACGTGCAGTGCAGGCCCCAAGACACCGAAGAGCCCTGAGGCTGTGCACGGTCACCTAGCCTGAAGCCAGTGAGCCAGCTGGCCCTGCAGCTGTCCGAGCACACTGCCCTGGCCTGCAGCTGTCCGAGCACACTGCCCTGGCCTGCAGCTGTCCGAGCACACTGCCCTGGCCTGCAGCTGTCCGAGCACACTGCCCTGGCCTGCAGCTGGCCAGAGCAGGGCCTGTGTGTTTCGGGGAGCAGGTGGCTGTGGAGGAAACGCATATAGTTTTACAAACCAGGACAAAAGGAAAATGCTGCCCACTATGATTAAAGCCCAGGGACTGCATCCTCTCGTCAGAGGTGTCTAGGTGTGAAGACCTCTGTCTCCAGACTGGTGCAGTTTGGCCGCACACACCTGTGCTCAGGTGCATTTGACCTTGGGAAGGTTTGATGAAGGAGCATTGCCCAAGATAGTATTGCACAAGACAAACACTGCTCATGGCAAGAGGCTTGGGCTCTTGCGTCCATAAGTTAATACATTTATTTTAGAACAATACACATTTACTATAATGCATACAATGCATAGTATAAAACATTTTTAAATATATAAAACCTGGTCAAAACTGGAAAATGTAGAAGGGGGAGGCAAAAAAGTGAGCATTCCCAGCTCTAACATCCTCTTCTCACCCTGGCTCATCATCTTGTGCATCGCACTTGGGAGACCCCAACCCTAGACAGGAGGCAGGTGCCCCATCTTACTCCCCTCTGGGTCCTCATTATCCAGTGGGGGGCCTGCACCTAGTAGGCCCTTGGGAACCTGTGATGGATGGATGGATACAGCCCATCCCCCTGAGGGACCTCAGCCAAGCCCAGACTGTACTGTGGGTCAGCGGTGCCCCAGGCGGTGCTCCCCAGCCCGACTCAGACCCTGTGCTTCTGCCCACAGTCTGCAGACTCCAGCAGGCAGCCTGCCACCTTGGCAGGCCAGTTCAAGCAGTCGCTGGACCAGCTGATGAAAATCCTGACTGGCTGCCAGCCCTCCTTCATCCGCTGCATCAAACCCAATGAGCACAAGAAGCCGCTGGTAACGAGGGAGGCTGGGCCAGGGGAGGGCAGCGACTCTGAGTCAGATGGCCCCTAGGGTCCTGTCACTCCCTCCCCCAAGGCTGTTACCCGCCCCCACTTTATAGACAGGACACTGGGGTGAGGTGGCCAGTCCAGCCATGCTCAGTTAGTGCCAGCGCGGCAGGGTTGGACTGCGAGTCAGCCCTGCCGCCTGCCTGCTGCGCACTTGGCCAGGGGCTTCCCTCTCCAGGCACTTCTCTTCTGGTAAGTTAGAATGGCACCTGCCTGCCTGCAGGGCGGGAGGACGCACTGCATCCCTGGGCTGGGGTTTCAGAGGCTGCGACCACCCTGGTGGCCCTTGAGAGTGCACTTCTCGCTTCTGCGTGAGGCGGGGCGGGAGCCTGCTGCCTGCCCAGGGGCCCTTAACCATGGGATTGGGAATCCCACCTGGAGGCTGCAGATACAGGACTCCCCGAACTAGGAGAGGCCACCTGAAAGGAGAAAAATCTTATAAGGGGGAAAATATTATCCTATATAATAAAAGGCTACTGTGCAAATTGACCGAACGTCAGAACAGCTGGTCACTATGACACGCACTGACCACCAGGGAGCAGACGCTCAATGCAGGAGCTGCCCCCTGGAGGTCAGTGCACTCCCACAGGGGGAGCGCTGCTCAGCCAGAAGCCAGGCTCATGGCTGGCGAGCGCAGCGGTGGCGGCGGGAGCCTCTCCAGCCTCTGTGGCAGCGCTAAGGATGTTGGACTGATGGCTTAGGCCCGCTCCCCTGAGGACTTCTGGACTATGAGAGGGCACAGGCCAAGCTGAGGGACCCCACCCCCACGAAAGTGCACCAGGCCTCTAGCATTATATAAAGTGACTTTTTGAAAAGAAGAAAATTATATGAAATTGAGGCTCTCCGGGCTATCCAGAATGTATCTTCCAGATCAACAGTGCTCCAGGGCCAGGACAGAGTCCTCTGCCCACACCCCTGGCCTCAGTAGCAGGACCCACCTGGCTGGAGGCTGGTGCTGTGTGGGTGTAGGAGGACCCTGGGCTGAGGGGTCAGGCAGGCTCAGGTTTGAAGCCTAGCTCAGGACTGAGGAGTGTGGCCCTGCGCCTCAGGCGCCTCACCTTGAAACTGGAGCTTAAGGGCCCCCCATAGGGCTGTTGTAAAGATTACATGAGAAACGTGAGATGGGGCGGGGGGGGGGGGGGGGGGGGGTTAACTTGCCCCAGAGGACCTTCCTTGTGGCCCTGACCCACAAGCAGTTGCCTCTGGGAACCTCAGTTTCCAGGTAGGTAACTGCCTGCTGGTGGGCTCCCCAGATTGGAGGGGGTGCCCCCAGCACCTAGAGACTCCTGGGGGCTGGAAGGTTGTGTGTGTGTGTGGGCAGGGGGTGAGCGGAGCCCCTCACCCCCATGCCATGGCCACCCCCGCAGGGAGAGCCAGCGGCTCTGAGTAGGAACTAGACTGGGGCGCAGCAGGCAGCGGAGGCCGCATTCCTGGGGCTCTCTGTTGAGGGCGCTTAAATGGGGTGAATGCAAACAGCTCATCCCAAGGCTTCGGCACCGCTTCTATTACCAACTTTGATCTCCGTGGAGACCTGCAGGGACTTTTCCTAATCTGGACCAAATATTCTCTCCAAAGGGAGTTCTAACGAAGCACCAGCCAGCCGGCCGCCTTCGGGGGGGGGGGGGGGGGTCCGCCTTGCGGGGCGGGGAGGGGGGGTGGCCGCCTTGGGGGGGGGGAGGCCGCCTTGGGGGGCGGGGAGGAGAGGCTGCCCCTCAGCTGTCCTCTGGCCTCTGCCCGCAGCTCTTCGACCGTGAGCTGTGCCTGCGGCAGCTGCGCTACTCGGGCGCTCTGGAGACCGTGCGCGTCCGCCAGGCGGGCCTCCCCCTCCGATACACCTTCGCGCAGTTTGCGGGGCGCTTCGGGGTCCTGCTGCCCAGCGCTGCCCGCCGGCAGGTGTGTGCTGGGGGCCCGCCGCCTGTGGGCTCCCCAGGCCCCTCCCTAGCCTCCCACTCCCCGCCCCCTGGAGCCCTGGACATGAGGGGGCGGCCCGACTCACCCTCCCCGCCCAGGCTGGAAGGCGTGGGGCTGACTTCCCTGTAGGAGTGTCTGTAGCCTAAAGTCAGCTCTCCCGTGGGGGGCATATGGGGGGCCACGTGGGCTGGGGAGCTGGAAACCCTTGCTGTCCCTCCTCAGGAGCCCAGGCCTGCACGCCTGATGCTCGGGGCGCCTGATGGCAGGTGCCGGCCTGGCCCAGCAGCCCTGAGTGGGGGCCCTGCCCACCCCACCCAGCCACCCCTGTTTCTCCTTGGCAGCTTCGGGACAAGTGTCGACAGATGACGCTGTGCATCGCTGACACGTGGCTGGGGACAGACAGAGACTGGAAAGTAGGAAAGACCAAAATTTTCCTGAAGGTGAGACCCTGCCGCGCAGCCTTGGCCTCGGAGCACGTGGCCACCAGGCGGCTCCGCGGCTCCCCAGCACTGCGCGGGGCCCCTCCAGGCACCCAAGGCTGTAGAAAGAAGGGCTGGGGGAAGGGAGGTCGGGGAGCCCAGCTCGGCCTGAAGGAGCTCAGGAGGCTTCCAGAGGGCACCGCTGGCCAGGCCCGAGGAGAAGGAAGCAGAGCAGGAGCACCCAGGGCAGGCCCTGGCCCACGACAGGCCTCGCCATGCTGAGTCCCAGCCCACCCCAGGCTGTGTCTGGCCGGGAAGCTCTGCCTCCACAGGGGCTGGCCCATCAGAGCTTGCTCTTGGGCAGATGTGTGAAGCAGACACCAGCCCCCTCACCGGGAGGCCCAGCATCACAGAGGCAGCCTCAGTCCTGCTGCCTTCAGGCCTCCGGGTTGCAGTGGGTCAGAGAACCCCTGGGGGGAAACTCCTGCCTCAGATGGGCAGGCAAATCAGGGAGCAGGAGAAAGCAGAGGTCAGGAGGCCGGCTGTAGCCATCCAAGCACCCTCCCATACCTGCCATCCTTCCTCACCCCTTAGAGCCCTCCTCATCGACCCCAGGGGGCCTCCTGGCCCCGCCCTCCAGCAGCCCGTTCATTAGTCAGGTCTGTGCTCGGCTTGGGGCGCAGCCCTGAAGAAGGAAGCAGTGGCTTCAGACTCCCATGGAGGGCAGGCACCTGCCCAGGGGCAATGCAGGAGTTAGAGGGTAACTGCAGGCGGATGGCTGGGGCGCAGGAGGGGCACTCCCCTCCACTTTTCTTCCTCTCTGGCTGCTCCTTGAAGCCATAGCCGAGGTCTGGCCCATCTGTGTCCCCAGTGCCCACCCAGGCACACGAGAGACTCTGTGCTGCTTGACCCGAAGCTGACAAAGCCCCTGAGCCCTGGCCTCGCCCACTGCCAAAGGCCGGCTGCTCTCTGTTCTACAAACACAGTCCCTGCCACGGGGTCAGGGTGGCAGCCCGGCACAGAGTCAGGGGCCTCAGGAGAGGGAGAGTCACCATCCAGGGCTAACTCTCACACTGAGTCCTACTCCAAGGCCAAAGGGACCATTTTCCGATTGAAACTGGCAGGAGCCCATAATGCAGTTGACTGCACAGTTCACATGAATTTGGGGAAATAAACCAACTTCCGGGAAGTGTTTGCCCCCTCCTGGGCTCTCCAGAGCAGAAATGAAATCGGCCAGATTGAGTTAACAAGCGAGGAAAGGTGGAGAGGGAAGGCCTTGGCTTGGGGCTGGGGCCATATGGCAGCTTCCATCTCTGAGCCACATTAAGTCCACGTGGAGGCCCCTTCCCCTGCGTGGCCTCCCAGGAGCACAGCGACAAGCCTGTGAACCTGACCCCTGGGGCCCTGGCCCAGGGGAGGTGAGGGGTGAAGGGGGGCAGCTGCATGCGTGTCTGTCCCATTCCAGGAGCATCAGGATGCTCTGCTGGAGGTGCAGAGGAGCCAGGCCCTGGAGAAAGCCGCGGTCAGCATCCAGAGAGTCCTGCGGGGCTACAAACACAGGTGCCAGCCCTGCTCCCCACCCCGCAAACACCGCCCATCATGTGCCCTGGGAAAACCTGCAGCCCCCAAACCAGGGACACATGTTCCTGCCCCCTGCTCCCGGGGGTACCTGAGGCACCAGACCTCTCAGGACCTCTGACAGGGACACCAGCGTGTAGTGACCAGAGAAGTCTAAGGCATTATCTGAATGCTTGTTTGTGGGCCATGTTTGGTGGGGTGGGGTGGAGGGGAATCTACTACATAAGCAAGAGTCAAATGAAGTGTCAGCTCTGGTCTCAACCATATTTTGATGTTCTCCTTCAGTTGTCTTAGAGAATTTGTGAGTTTGGGTTTATGATGTGGTTGGTTTTGGAGATAGAAAAAAACCTCTCTGCCTCAGTTCCTGGTCAGTCAAAAGGTAACACCTGAATTTCAGTTCAGGTTCAGCAAAGCAGCAATATTACCGCCTTCCTCCCCCTCACCAGGTCCAGGAGGCTCTCCAGGCCCACAGATCTGGTCTCTGTACTAGCCTGTCTGTTTATCACCAACCATAGAAAGAACTGGAAACCCAGACATGATGTGAAAACGGGAGAACAGCTGACCCATGAGAACAGAGACTGGGGACGCCTTTGAGGAAGCTCCTGAGGCAGGACATGTGGCTCAGAGGCCAGACCTTGTAACTGATCTCGTCAGCAGCCAGCAGCAGGTCAAGCAGTTGTCAACCAATGATCATTGGTACCAATTCAACACCAACAGGCATTCCCAATGTTAAGTGTGTGAAAGGACACTTTATTCAGTGCAACAGCGCAGTTGTGACACAACACAGCTGCAGACCAGCACAGCTCCACAGTGTACACACACACACACACACACACACACACACACACACACACACACACCTGGCTAGACAGCTCTGCTCTGCTCTCTGTTCCAGTGAAAATGCAGTTTGCAGTCTTGGTGTAAAGAAAGTGCACTCTCCCAACCCCAGGAGAGCTGACTTATAGAGAAGTCCCACCCCTGATCCCTGATTGGTCCATCCTCATGCAAATGAGGACTCCAAACCTCACAGTTTGATTTGTGCAAAAAGCACTGTCCAGGTCAGAATGTAGCCACTCTAATTGGTTAGTGAAGATGCTAATGAGGAAATAGCTGTGCAGCTCTGATTGGGCCAGGAGAGTCTCCTGCTGGTTGAAATATAATCACACTAGAGGCCCGGTGCATGAAATTCGTGCATGGGGCAGGGTGTCCCTCAGCCCAGCCTGCACCCACTCCAATCTGGGACCCCTCAAGGGATGTCCGACTGCCCATTTAAGCCCGATCCTGGTGGGATTGGGCCTAAATGGGCAGTCGAACATCCCTCTCATAATCCAGGACTGCTGGCTCCCAACTGCTCGCCTGCCTGCCTTCCTGATTGCCGCTAACCGCTTCTGCCTGCCAGCCTGATCACCCCCTAACCACTCCCCTGCCAGCCTGATTGATGCCTAACTGCTCCACTGCCAGCCTGTTTTCCCCTAACTGCCCTCCCCTGCAGGCCTGGTCCCCCCCAACTGCTCTCCCCTGCAGGCCTGGGTCCCCCCCAACTGCCCTCCCCTGCAGGCCTGGTCCCCCCCAACTGCTCCCCCCTGCAGGCCTGGGTCCCTCCCAACTGCCTTTCCCTGAAGGCCTGGTTACCCCCAACTTCCCTCTTTTGCCGGCCTGGTCACCCCTAACTGCCCTCACCTGCAGGCTTGATCGCCCCCAACTGCCCTCCCTTGCAGGCCTGGTCCCTCCCAACTGCCCTCCCTTGCTGGCCATCTTGTGGTGGCCATCTTGTGTCCACATGGGGGCAGGATCTTTGACCACATGGGGGCAGCCATCTTGTGTGTTGGAGTGATGGTCAGTCTGCATATTACTCTTTTATTAGATAGGATAGAGGCCTGGTGCACAGGTGGGGGCCAGCTGGTTTGCCCTGAAGGGTGTCCCAGATCAGGGTGGGGGTTCCGTTGGGGTGTGGGGCGGCCTGGGCGAGGGGCCTGTGGTGGTTTGCAGGCCGGCCACACCCCCTGGCGACCCAAGTGGAGGCCCTGGTATCTGGGGTTTATTTGTCTTCTACAATGAAACTTTGTAGCCTGGAGTGGAGCCAAGCCTTCTGTTTGCTCCGTGACAGCATCCATTTCTGTTGGAATTTATGTATCTTCTATAATTGAAACTTTGTAGCCTTAAGCGGAGGCCTGGGTGGGCCAGGGTGTGCAGAAAGCTTGGCTTCCTCCCATCACTGGGGACAACCCTAGCCTCCTGCTGTTTCCAGCTCCGTGGCTGCTGCCATTTCTGTTTGGGTTTATGTATCTTCTCTCATTGAAACTTTGTAGCCTTGAGTGGAGGCCTAGGCCGGCAAGGACAGGCGGAAAGCTTGGCTTCCTCCATTGCCAGGGAAACCCAAGCCTCCCTCCTGCTCTCTGTGGCGATAGCCATCTTGGTTGGGCTTATTTGCATATTCGCTCCTGATTGGCTGGTGGGCGTGGCTTGTGGGTGTAGCAGAGTGGTGGCTAATTTGCATATTACTCTTTTATTAGATAGGATGAACTAAGGTACTTCCTAAGGGCTGGCTCAGCCAGCAGGAGCACAATGCAAGGAGGCAGTGCAAACTTCTCCCTGAGCAGGGCTAACAGGAGAGCCTCTGTTTAGCAATGACTGCTGGGCTCAGCTGATAAGTTTGAGCCCAGTTAGCCACCAGGAGCCCTTCTCAACAGGTAGGTTTATTCTTGGGGTCAACACAGGAATGCGCAGGCTGCCTTCCCAGAGCAGTCAGAGACAAGCCAGGGTAGCCATCCTCACTTTTGATGCATTTTTTTACTTTAATGCTTTTTAATTTTTCAGTTACAGTTGATATGGAATATTATATTAGTATCAGATCTACAACTCAGTGATTAGACATTTATATAACTTACAAAGTGATCACCACGATGAATCTAGTACCCTTACCTGACACCATACATAGTTATTAGAATACTAGGGGCCCAGTGCATGAATTCGTGCACCTTGGAAGGAACTGTAGGCCGCGAGGCTGTGGTGGGCATAAGGGTGGGTCTCGGCCCATCCTCTGCACCCCCACGCCACCGCCGCTCCCACATGCTGATGGCGCTGGCCCCCCTCGCACCCGCTGATGGTGCGGAGCGATTGGGACCAGTCCTGTCAGCAGGTGCGAGCGGCGGCTGCTGCCCCAATCGCCCCTCTGGGACAGGGGGAGGTGGAGAAGCCCTGAGGGGCAATCGGGGCCGGCAGCCACCGCTTGCACCCACTGATGGTGCCGAGTGATGGAGACCGGCGCCTGGTGCCAGCAGTGGGTGCAAGCAGCAGCTCTGGTGCTGGCAGCAGGTGCAAGTGCCAAGCGGGACCATGGCGCACGAGAGCAAAGAATTTTCAGTAACCACCAGAGGCTTGCCCCGATGATGGTGTCCAGCGTCCTGCCTTGGTCTGGCGCCCCCACTCACCTGCTCCACTATCCTGCTGCGGCCGACGCCTGCCATGTTCCATGCTCTGCCGCCTGCTGCTAACGCCCATCATGTTCTGTGTGCACCCCCATCATAGTGACCTGTTGTTTGGTTGTTCCACTGTTCGGTCTATTTGCATATTAGCCTTTTATTATATAGGATTATTGACTGTATTCCCTATGCTGTACTTTACATCCCCATGACTATTCTGTGACTACCAATCTGTACTTCCTAATCCCTTCACCTTTCCACCCATCTTCCCACGCCTCCCTCCCATCTAGCAACATCAATATCTGCTCTGTTTCTATGAATCTGTTTCTGTTATGCTTGTTCATTTATATTGTTCTTTAGATTCCATATGTAAGTGAAATCATATGGCATTTGTCTTCCTCTGACTCATTTTACTGAGCACAATACTCTCTAGGGCCATCCATGCTGTTGCAGATGCAAGATTTCATTCTTTTTTATGTCTGAATCATATTTCATTGTATGTATGCACCACGTCTTCTTTATCCAGTCATCTATTGATGGACACTTAGGTTGCTTCCCTATCTTGCTTATCCTATATAAAAAAAGGCTAATATGTAAATCAGCCGAACAGCAGAACAACCAGTCACTATGACACGCACTGACTACCAGGGGGCAGACGCTCAACACAGGAGCTGCCCCCTGGTGGTCAGTGCGCTCCCACAGTGGGAGCACCGCTCAGTCAGAAGCCGAGCTTACCGCTGGCAAGTGCAGCAGTGGTGGCGGGAGTCTCTCCTGCCTCCACGGCAGTGGTAAGGATGTCCCCTGAGAGCTCCCAGACTGCGAGAGGGCACAGGCCAGGCTGGGGGACCCAACCCCCGACCCCCGAGTGCACGAATTTCATGCACCAGGCCTCTAGTTGTAAATAATGCTGCAATGGACATATGAATGTTTTTGTTTTAGTGTTTTGGGTTTCTTTGGATAAGTACCCAAAAGTGGAATTGCTGGGTCATTCTTTGCCTCTTGTTATTTAAAGTCTATTTTGTCTGGTATAAGTATTGCTATCCCAGCTATTTTGTTTGTTCCAATATTCATGAAATACCTTTTTCCATCCCTTTATTTCAGTCTGGGTGTATCTTTTGAACTGAAGTGGGCCTCTTGTAGATAGCACATGTAAAGGTCTTGTTTTGTTATCCCTTCAGCCACTGTATGTCTTTATTTTATTATTTTTAATCTTCACCCAAAGACATGCTTAGAAAGAAGGGAGAGAGAGAGAAACATTAATTGGTTCTCTTCTGTACATGCCCCCAATGGGCATTGAACCTGCAACTTAGGTATGTGCCCTGACCATGAATCGAACTGCAACCTTTTGATGCAGAGGATGATGCTCAAACATCCATTTAAATTTAAAGTAATTGTTGATAAATATGTATTTATTGCCATTTTAGTTTCATAGTTTTAATTTTTTTCTTCTTCTAAAAGAAGACCCTTTAACATTTCATATAATACTGGTTTGATAGTGATGAACTCCTTTAGCTTTTTCTTGTCTGGGAAGCTCTTTATCATTCAATTCTAAATGACAGCTTTGCAAGGTAAAGCAATCTTGGTTGTAGTTCTTTTCTTTTCATCATTTAGAATATTTTTTTGGCAATTCTTTCTAGCCTACAAAGTTTCTGTTGAGAAATCAGCTGACAGTCTTATGGGAGCTCCCTTGTAGGTAACTAACTGCTACTTTTAAGATTCTTTCTGTCTTTAACTTCTGGCATTTTAATTATGATGTGTCTTGGTATGGGCCTATTGGGTTCATCTTGTTTTATACTCTCTGTACTTCCTGGACTTGTATGTCTTTTTTCTTCACAAGGTTAATGAAGTTTTCCATCATTTTTTTCAAATAGGTTTTCAATTTCTTTCTCTCTCTCTCTTCTCCTTCCTGCACCCCATGATGTGAATGTTGGTACATTTAAAGTTGTTCCAAAAGCTCCTTAGTATAGCCTGAATTTTTTGGATTATTTTTTCTTTTTAAGTATATTTTTATTTATTTCAGAGAGGAAGGGAGAGGAAGAGAGAGATAAAAACATCAATGATGAGAGAGAATCATTGATTGGCTGACTCCTGCACACCCCACACTAGGGATCAAGCCTGCAACCCGGGCATGTGCCCTGACCAGTAATCCAACCATGACCTCCTGGTTCATAAGTGGATGCTCAACCACTGAGCCACACTGGCTGGGCTGACTTCTTTTTTATTTTTGCTGTTCTGATAGGGTGTTTTCTGCTTCCTTATCTTCCAAATTACTGATTTGATTCTCTGATTTATTTATCTATTCTATGATTGATTCCCTTTATGCATTCTTTATTTTAGTTATTATACTCTTCTTTTCTGGCTGGCTCTTTTTTATGTTTCCTATCTCTTTATAGAAGTTCTCACTAGTTCTTCTCCTCTTCCCCTGTGCTCATTGAGCAGCCTTATAACAAGTGTTTTGAACTCTGCATCTGATAGATTGCTTGTCTCCATTTTGTTTAGTTGTTTTCCTGGAGTTTTGTTCTGTTCTTTCATTTGGAACATGTTTCTTTGCCTCCTCAATTTGGCAGACTCCCTGAGTTTGTTTCTATGTATTAGGTAGAGCTGCTGTGTCTCCTGGTCTTGGTAGAGTGGCCTTGTGGTGTCCAGGGGGCCCTGTGGTGCAACCTCCGTGGTCACTCACACTGGGCACTCCAGGTTCACTCCTCTTGTGGGCTATTTGCACCCATCGGTAACAATTGAGCCTTGGATGCTGTTGGCACATTAAGGGAGGTATTTACTCCCAGTCTGATTGGCTTCAAGGGCTGGCTACAACCACAGCAGAGGATTTGCTGTGCAGGGGCTGATGTCTAGAGCAGGACTCACGTTAGCAGGGCTCTGATGCCAATGAGTCTGTCTTAGAAGTATGTCACTCATGGCCCTAGCTCAGCCGTGGGCAACGGCCCGCAGGCCGGATCCGGCCCGTTCGGCTGTTCTATCTGGCCCGCGGAGCCGAAAGAGCGGAGGGTTCTCTTGCTCTCCCCTCTACTCCTTTACTTTGAATTTATATTAGTTCACACAAACACGCCATCCATGCTTTTGTTCCGGCCCTCTGGTCCAGTTTAAGAACCCATTGTGGCCCTCGAGTCAAAAAGTTTGCCCACCCCTGCCTAGCTGGTTTGCCTCAGTGGATAGAGCATCAGCCTGCGGACTAAAGGTTCTGGTTAAGGTTGCAGGCTCGATCCCCAGTAAGGGGCGTGCAGGAAGTAGCCGATCAATGATTCTCTCTCATCATTGATGTTTCTCTCTCTCTCTCTTTCCCTCTCCCTTCCTTTCTAAAATAAAGAAAAATGTATTTTTTTAAAAAGAAAAATATGTGTGTCACTCATGGAGGAGGTTGGGTGAGGCTCTGGAGAAGTTGTCTTCTGGGTGAGCTGGCTCTGGGACCTCCCAGGAGATGCAGTTCCAGGTCAACAGCTGCCTGTACCCTGCTTGGGCCGCCCGGCAGGAGCTACAAAGCAATCTGCAGTTGGCTGCTACTTGTGCTGGGCTTGGCAATGCCAGGGAAAGGCCAAGCTGTAAAAGGCTCTCTGCTCCTTGCTCCCTCTCCTCTCCTCTGGTATGCCCATGATTCTCAGTTTTCCTAGATCTGACTATGGTCTGCTTTGATGTGGGTTTATTTGCATTTATCCTGTTTGGAGTTGGCTCAGTTTCTTGAATCTGTAGGTTTATATCTCTTGCTAAGTTTATGAGCTTTTTAGCTATTATTTCTTCTAGCACTTTTTCAGCAACGCCTCTTTCTTTTTTCCTTCCGGGACTCCAACAACACAAATATTAGGTCTTTTGTTGCAGTTCCACTGGTGCCTGATGCTCTGTTCCTTCTCTTCCAGTCAATTTCCTGTTTTTCAGGATGTATAATTTCTACTGCTATATCTTCAAGCTCATTGATTCTTTTCTCTCTTCTTTTCACTGTGTGCTGAGGTTCTTTTTACTCATTGTGGTATTTTCAACTCTAAAATGTCAATTTGGTTCTACTTTATTTCTCCTATTTCTTTACTGAGACTTTCTATTTTATCATTAGTTTCAAGTGAGCATTGTTGGGGCATTTTTTATAATGGCTAATACCTCTGTCATCTCAGTGTTGGCCTCTGTTGATGGTCTTTTCTCATTCAAGTTGATATTTCCCTGGGTTTTGGACATTTTGCATATTATGTTATAAGAATTATATGTCTTGTTTAATTATACACTTTTAGCTATCTTCCTCTGACACCGTTCTGGCAGGGGAAGCGGGTGGCGTGTTTACTGTCTAAGAGGGTGAGATCCAAGTCCTCCACAGAGCCTCCGGTGACTGCTGCTGGCTGGGGGTAGAGTCCTAGCTGCCCATGGGCGTCCGCTGACACCACTCTGGCTGAGAGGACATAAATGCCTCGTTACTGCCCCCAGGGCGGCCTCCACTGATCCCAGAGGGAAAGGAATAGCCTTGTTACTGCTGAGGGAGATGGAGCCTGATTCTCCACTGGGTCTTCTCTGACACCACTCCCACATGAAGGGAGAGGGACCCCCATTACAAATGGTGGTGGGGATCCAGGGTCCCCCAGTGGTTTTCACTGACACTGTGGGGGGTGGGTCATTATGGCACATAAGGATGGTTCCTATGCAGCCTTCTTGGACATGCCCTGGAGAGGGTGGGGGTCTGGGCTCCCACGGGCACTCTCTGGTGCAGGC
This sequence comes from Plecotus auritus, assembly GCF_963455305.1. NCBI lineage: Eukaryota > Metazoa > Chordata > Mammalia > Chiroptera > Vespertilionidae > Plecotus > Plecotus auritus. Next base: position 98,676,543 of record NC_137776.1, read on the forward strand.
ACCACAGCTGTTTCTGAGGTGCTTCACTGGAGTAGACTGGCTGTGACCTGACAGCTTTCTGTCTGCTGACCTGCTTCTTCCCGGACCTTTTGGTGGAGAAAGAAGGCTTACCTTGGGGCTTTTCTGCTCTGTGCCATGGCCATTTCTGGATTGCTGACTTCTTCAGCTCCTAGTCGGGGGTATATGAGGCAGAAAGAAAAACCCCCAAAAGTTACCTCTTGTGTTCTTCCTTTGCTCTGAAGTCTCAAGCTGGTCTACCTTCTTCCCTTTTCAAAGTCTTCTTATGTTTGCTTTATATATACTGTCCAGGGCTTTTAGATGTCGTCAGGAGGAGTAATAGGCAAAAGTGTGCCTACTCCATTCTCTTGGACACGATCCATTGATGATTGATGGTGTTGTTGTTGTTATGGCCTTAAAAAAGGCAGAAACAGGAGTTCTTCAACTCCAGGACGGCGACACTGGAGTGTATAGCTTTCTGTTGTGGGGCTGTCCTGGGCGTTGCAGGGTGCTGAGCAGCATCCCTGGCCTTCACTCACAGATGCTGGCAGCACCTCCTCCCAGCCCTTCACGGCAACCAAACCTCTCTGCCATATTGAGAAGGAGACAGGTTATTTTTAGATAATTCAGTTATTTACTTTGACCTCATATTAGAATCATCTGTGTATATACATGCACCAAACTATTACATAGATATGCACATATTCAACAAAAATTCAGACTTAATTAGAGTGGGTGGGCCACAGACATCAGTAAGTATTGAGGTTCTCCAGATGGTATTTTCTTATCCCCCCTCCCCAAATTTTATTGAGATATGATTGTCATGGAGGACGGCGTGAGTTATATGTCGGGAAATGAGGACCACGATATGTGTCATTAGCATCCACCCTTTCAGCTAAATCTGAAAAAGAAATGTTTTCCTGTGATAAGCACTGAGGACTGACTTGTAACGACTCTCACATGTACCAGGTGCAGTGCTGGCTACAGTCCTGCTATGCATTAGTTCCATCCCTAACCTGGAAGTCCCCCCCACCGTCCCCCGCCCCACTCCCTGCAGGTGATTTTAAATGTCTGAGATCTACTGTTCTAAACCCAAGAAAATACCCTAACATTATTAGAAGTGATAAGGAAACAAAGTTAAGTGTGAAATAAAAGGTACACTCGTGTGTGCCAGGTTCCCCCAGGGGTCCCCCCAGAGGCCCGCCCTCCCACGCAGGGAGCAGCGGGGGGAGCTGGGCCTGGGAGGCTCCCTCTGCTTGGTTGGCCCACCGAGGAGCCGCTCATGACAATGGGGCTGCTTGCTGGCCGAAGCCTGGCTTAGTGAGCAGGGAGGGCAGTGTCTGGCCAGGAGTAAAGCGTTGGCCACGCGTTTTGTCCCATCATAAATCTAGGGGTGGGGGGGTGGGGATGTTCTGGATTATTCTAAAAGGTGGCCTGCCCTCATCCACAGTGGCAGTTATGGGCAGTGGACATAAGTCCTGACCTGTCTCTTGGCTCACAGAAGAGAATTATTGTATGGGTTTATCTTCCCCAACAGTTCCTTAGACGTCTTCCATTCAAAAACAGTGTTTACCCACAGACTTAAAAATGTCTGAGCTGTACACACCTCTCACCTGCAGTCTCCTTCTAGGCAGGAGTTTCTGCAGCAGCGACAGGCCGCTGTGAGCCTGCAGGCCGCATGGAGAGGCCACCGCACCCGACAGGACTTCAAGCTGGTAGGAGAGCTCGGTGGGCCTGCGGAAGGGGCGGGGGGTGGGGAGGGGGGGGGAGGGCGGCCCATGACACAGCCAGGGAAAGGCTGTTTATCTGAGCTGAGAGCTGAGGCAGGAAGGCCCCTCGCAGGTCGCAGCCACGGCCACGGCGCTGCCTGCAGAGTGGACATGGCATCCCCGCAGCGGGAGGGAGCTGGCCGCCTCTGAAGTAATTAATGACTATTGTTCCCAATTCCCAGGCTACAGAATAAGCAAGTGGATTGATTATTCTCTGTCCCAAGCACTTCAGAATTTTTGTCTTGGGCACAGACACTGCTAATGAGTGTCTGCTCAGCGAGTGAACCAGGGCAACCTTGACCTTGTTGGGCCTCACCAGACTGCTTGCCTTTGTCATGTGACTGTGGTTGGGACATGCAGTAGTCACATCAGCAAAACTGAACCCAGGCCTGTCCACGTTCCACCTCACAAAGGTGTAAAGGTGGCTGACCAGGACACAAAGGCTGCGGGCCCACTGCTTCGTGTGCATCATTCTCTTTATCATAAACCAACCTGAAGCGCAGAGGGTTAAGCTATTTTCCCCAGAGCACGGATCCAGTTAGCAGAAGAGCTGGAGTTGGCCCCTTAGCTGAAGCATGGCCCACGCCCAGCCCTCCGGTTGGGCTTGGAGAGACCAGGGAGGCTCCTCTGGGCTCAGGGCCTCTTGTGGCCCCAAGCATGTTGGCAGCATACAGGGGTGTTCATCAGCTTATTACCTCTTCCTTGTTTCAAAGACGCCTGCGGGGTCAGCGGATGGTGCTGGCACACAGGTGCTAGCGCCTGAGAAATCGTGGGTGGCAGTCAGTGGTCGGTGCGAAAGGCGAGGCCTCTGGGATTCCATCACCCACTGAGGTCCACACGGTTTTCCATCACCGCCTCCCAGAGACACCGTCACTCACACCATCTCACCAGCACTGCTTCGCCCCTGTTCGCAAGCCAGGCTCTATCCTCAGTGCCGTAAAGCACTAAGCCATTCGCTGTGCATGCTCAGGTGCGCCCTCGCAAAAGCAGGAAGCTGCTGTGAGGCCGGTGGGAGGCCCTGCGAGAGCCACCGACTCCCGGGTCGTGGGACGGCCATCCCTGGGCAGCCCGCCCTCTGGCCCAGCCCCTATGAGCATGCATCTCTCTTGCTCCTCAGATCTTCTTAGGGTTTGAGCGCCTGCAGGCCATCGCCCGGAGCCACCTGCTGACCAGGCAGTACCAGGCCGCAAGGCAGAGAGTGGTCCAGCTGCAGGCGCGCTGCAGGGGCTACCTCATGCGCCAGCAGGTCCAGGCCAGGAGGAGGGCAGTGGTGGTCATCCAGGCACATGCCAGGGGTATGGCCGCCCGGCGGAACTTTCGGCAGCAGACAGCCAATGTAGGTGTGCACTGCCTTCTGAGCAGGTGGGACTGGCTGGGCCCGGGGGGGGGGGGGGGGGGGGGGCGGGCACAGGCAGGAGGAGTGAGCGGGTGGGACTGGCTGGGCCGGGGGGGGGGGGGGGGGGTGGGGGGGCGGGCACAGGCAGGAGGAGTGAGTGGGTGGGACTGGCTGGGCCCGGGGGCGGGGGGGGGGGCGGGCACAGGCAGGAGGAGTGAGCAGCAGTGTGGGCCCCTCACCAGACAGTCCTGCCCCTCCTTGTTCAGAGATAACTGCAGCCGGCCCTCATGCTACGCCCCCGCCCGGGTCAGGACAGCCCCAGGTCAGGACAACTCCTGCGTCAAGACTCCCCTGGGTCAGGACACCCCCGGGTCAGGCAGCAGGACAGGCTTCTACTAGAACCTGGAGACCGAGCCCCCGGGCCCCTCTGTTTGGCCTTGGGGATCGTTCCCAGCAGGGCTGTGGTCGTCTGGAAGGCGCAGTGAGCTGGGGAGGCCCCAGGTCCTGGTTACGGGGCCGTGGCATGACAGCCCAGGGCCGAGAAATGCCAAGAGAAGCTTTGAGTGTCTGGGCAGGAGAGACAGGGAGTGGGCAGTATTGCCTGATCCCATTTGCCCCAGAGGGCACCTGAGACCAAGCCTCCATCAGCTGGACACTGTGAGAAGGAAGAGGGGTTACGATGGAAACGAGGCGCACTGAGCAAATCACTTACAGTGCCCAGGGCAGGGAAGGGCATCACCCTCGGGTAGGTCGCAGCCTGCTTCTGCACCAGGTGACCCAGCAGGCACACACCAGCCCGCCTGGCAGCGGCTGGGTGCTCTCTGAATAGAGGACCAGGCAGGCTGAGCCTCAGTGTGAAGCAAGGTTCAGAGGCCCTGGATTTGAGGCCGTGCCTTGGGGAGCATGGGGGGCAGGACAGACAGCAGCCTCTCTGTCTCTGGACCTGACTCTCCGCTGGGGCAGGAAGAGCCCGGGCTGGTTGATCTCTAGTCACTCGCTGTTGAAGTCTAGGATTTTAGAGGAAAATCACGGGTTTGGATAGATGATGGCCAGAGCAGGGGATTGGGCTTCTTAAGGCGCTTGCCCAGCAGGGCCTGTGCTAACCTCTGCCTGGCCTGCATGCAGGGGCTGCTGGCCACCCCCACCCACCAGCAGCCGGGCCCCAGGGCTCCAGCCGCCAGGAAGCGCAAGTCAATCTATGACACTGTCACCGACACCGAGATGGTGGAGCAAGTGTTTGGCTTCCTCCCATCCATGATCGGGGGGCAGGAGGGCCAGGCCCCATCCCGCTTCGAGGTAAGATGGGCCCTGTCCTTCAAGGTCCAGCCGGGCCGGGCCGGGCCCAGCAGTCCAGACCTGTTGACCTCTGGGCTCACTGAGAAGCAGACTCAGCGGGGAGCTGGCAGGGCGGGTGCAGGAGTGTGCTCTGTGGTCCTGGGTGGCCGTGCAGAAAAAGGGGAGAACAGGGCTCTAGGTCTCACGTTCCCAGGTAAGCAGGGTTCTTACCTGCCAGGTCTTACTTCCTAGGACCTTTCATATGCACATGCTGCTGGGCGGCTCTCCCCGGAGGCTGACCCCTTCCCAGGGCACTGGGGGCTGTGCTTTGCAGTGTGGCTGGGCCCTGAGGCTGGGACTAGGGGCTGGAGGAGGAAGCGTGTCTGAGGGGCGGTGCGACGGGAGGCCAGCAGCTCCCAGGCCGTCCTGCTGCCGCACCACACCTGCTCATGACCTAGGCACCCCCACTCATGCCTGTCCCCCCACCATGCACACACATGCACACAATACAGGCATACCCCATCTGATCAGTTGGGGCGGCTGGGACCTCCTCACCGAGGACTGAGGGCAGGGGGAGGGCGAGGAGTGGGAGTGTCTGGAGCAGCAGTCACCAACCTTTCGGACCTCACGCACCAGCAGTGGTCCGCGTCACACTGGTTGGCGACTGCTGGTCTAGAGCCAGGTCTTCAGGCCGAGGCGCGAGGGCTGTCAGGTGGCTGAGATCACACAAGGCCTGTGCCTCACATGGCAGCCCAGGGGCCCACTGGGGCGGGGGTGGGGGTGGGAGGTCTCAGACACGCGGGGCCGTGGGGAGCAGCACATGGCTCTGCACCGGTGCGCAGCCAGCACACGGTCTCGGGGCTCTTGGCCCTGACGTGCCGCCTCTGCAAGCACCGCTCAGAGAGGAAGGCGATGCTTGCTCTCCTCCTCGCGGCCCAGGACCTGGAAACGGAGTCTCGGAAGCTGCCTGAGGTGGACCTGGACGCGGTCCCCGCGGTGGAGGGGCCCGAGGACGACAGGGACGGCCTGGCCGAGTACAGCTTCCCCAAGTTTGCTGCCACCTACTTCCAGAAGTCAGCCAGCCACACACACGTGCGGAAGCCCCTGCGGTACCCGCTGCTCTACCACGAGGACGACGCCGACTGCTCGGTACCGCAGCCTCTGGTTTCAGCGGCTCAGGGCCCCCCATTCCCCCCGCCTCCGACCCCACGTCTGCACTGTGGTTCAGAGCAACAGGAGGGGCAGGTCCTGGGCCTGGCTGCGCAGGGTCCCAGCAGGCCTCTGTCTCCCTGCCTGCAGGCCGCCCTGGCTGTGTGGAGCGTCATCCTGAGGTTCATGGGCGACCTCCCGGAGCCCATGCTCTTCGCCAGAACGCGGCCGGCCCAGGACGCCGCGGGCAGGGAGGGCAGTGTCCAGCCTCCACAGCACGGATCTGCACAGGTACATGGGCGAGGGTGGTGGCAGAAAAGGGCAGACACCCTCCAGGCACCCACCAGCCCAAGGCCCCAGAGGAGGCAAGGCACAGAGCCCCCCATCAGCTCACCCTGCAGCCGCTGAGCCAGCTCCAGCCCCGGAGCCCGTCTTGAGTCGCACTCAGCAGCTCAGGACCTCTTCAGTCACATGGTCATTGCTGGGGAGGGCCCAGGCTCTGGTCCTTGGGTTCCACTCGAACAGGACTCACACGCATGTAACAGCGCTAACAACAGTTGTTAGCGACGGCAGTGTGCTGGGTGCCAGCTGCTTCTCTGAGCCAGGTCTCGGGCGCCAGGCCTGCAAGGCAGGGGTCATCGTGTTGACTTTAGCGAAGAACTGAGCAGGGAAGTGAGCCGCTGCCAGCTCCCCGGGAACACGGGGACAGCGCTGGGCCAGTGCACTCACGACCACGCTCTCAGCCAGCGCCCTCTGACGGAAGGTGAACTGACGTTCCATTTGGGTCAGACGTCCTCCCTGGGGCCTCGTTTCATGATGTCATCTTAGATGAACCACCCAGACCGGCCCACAGGAATTTCCCAGCAGCCTCAGCTCGCGGCGCACTGGCAGCCAGAGCCCACACTGCCCGTGGTCAAGTCCCAGTGCAGACTGACTGCAGAGAGCTCTAGGGGGACCTATAGCCCAGGGCGCCCTATAGCCCAGGGCACCATGGCTAGAGGGGCCTGGAGCACATGGAGGTTGCCCCAGCGTGGGCTGGGCAGTGTCCCCGTGACCTAGCACTATACAGCCCCCCGAAGCCGCCTAGGACAGACCCTTACCTCACACCGTCTCTGAGGACCAGGCAGTGAGCTGGGCAGGCCTGCTCTTGGAGTCACACACCACGGGGGGTGGGGGGGGCAGGACAGCAGGAGGCAAGAGTCCCTGGGCCACCTGGGAGGCTGGCACCCTGGGGGCGACCTGGGCAGTCACGCCAGGGCCTGGGAGTGTGGCAGGCTGGCTTCCCAGTCAGACCTCACGTTTTCATTTAAAAGTCCATTCTTCATTCAATGAAGTGATTTTGCACTTCTGTCAAGGATCGGTTGTGCAAATTTGTGGGTTTATTTCTGTGTCTCTCTTCTGTCCTATGGGTCCTATGGGTCGATGTGTCTGCCCCTGCCAACGCCGTGCTGTCTGTCGGCTGCAGGCATACACTATCTTAAAGCTGTGCACACCGAGTCCTCCTGCCTATTACTCTCTTTCAGAATTGATTTTGCTATTCTAGGTGCCTTGCCTATCCATATACGTTTTAGAATAATCTTGCCCATATCCACAAAAATTACCTTGCTGGTGTTTTGATAGGAGTTTTGTTGTGTATCAGTTTGAGGAGAATTGACATCTCTGCTCTGCTGAGTCTTCCAGTCCAGGAGCTCCATTTATGTGAATCTTCTTTGGTTCCTTTCACCAGGGTTTTGTAGTTTTCAGCACATATGCCCTACACATGTTTTTTTATATTTGCACATAAGGGTTTTTAGAGATTATAAATGACTATATGTATATTTATATATAAACAGTACCCTCGATTTTTTCAGACCTCAATTTAATGGACTTTGGATTTAACAGACAAAATTTCCAGTCCCTATGTCATATGTCATAGAAGAAGAAGAAAAAAAGATAAAAAATTTGAACAATAAAATGGCAATAAATACATATCTATCAACAATTATATTTAAAAATCAAAATAAATGAACAAGGAATCTAATGAACAAAATGAACTGATAAATAAAATAGAAACAGAGGCATGGAAACATGGAACAGACTGATGAAACTCAGAGGGAAGGGGGAGGAGGGGCAGGAAGAGATTAACCAAAGAACTTATACACATATAGGGATTACTGTGGACACAGACAATAGCGTGGTGAGGGCCTGGGGCGGGGCGGGAACTGGGTGGAGGGGGATAGTAGGGGGAGAAGGGGACATCTGTAATACTCTCAATAATAAAGATTTTTTAAAAAGAAAATAAATAAATAAAAATGCTTTTAACCAAGATTTGCTTATAATTAAACTAGAGGCCTGGTGCACAGATTTATGCACCGGTGGGGTGCATAAACCGGCAGTCCAACATCCCAGAAGGGTCCCAAATTGCGAGAGGGCTCAGGGCAGGCTGAGAGACCCCACCAGTGCACAAAGTATGTATGTAAGATCTTTGGTTAATCTCTTCCTGCCCTCTCCCCTCCCCTCTGAGATTCATAAGTCTGTTCCATGTTTCCATGCCTATGCATTGAGTGTCTGCCCCTGGTGGTCAGTTCACATCATAACTACCAGTCAGACACTTAGCATATTAGCCTTTTATATATATAGATTAACAGGGGTTTTTTTGTTGTTTTTTTTTTTATCATTTTAAACTAATTTTAATGAATAGGTCATATGTTGGAAAAAACACTGCAGTAATTTTGCCGACATGAATAAATATTACATATCTACAGCTAAAGTCTACATATTTAAATCCAGGAGTCATTGCTCTTAAACAGTGTTCAGGAATGATTAGCACGTGATCACATGGCATCATGCTCAGTAACTGGTTCTGTTGTCTTTTTTTTTTTAAATAAATCTTTATTCAGATTATTACAATTGTTTCTCCTTTTCCCCCCATAGCTCCCCTCCACCCAGTTCCCACCCCACCTTCTGCCCTTACCTCCCCGCCACTGTCCTCATCCATAGGTGTATGATTTTTGTCCAGTCTCTTCCTGAACGCCCCCATACCCCTTTCCCCCTGAGAATTATCAGTCCAATCCCTTTCTATGCCCCTGATTCTATTATATTCACCAGATTATTCTGTTCCTCAGGTTTTTAATTCACTTGATTTTTAGGTTCACTTGTTGATAGATATGTATTTGTTGCTCATAATTTTTATCTTTACTTTTTTCTTCTTCCTCTTCTTTAAGAATACCTATCAGCATTTCATATAATACTGGTTTGGTGGTGATGAACTCCTTTAGCTTTTTCTTATCTGTGAAGCTCTTTATCTGCCCTTCAATTCTGAATGATACCTTGCTGGGTAGAGTAATCTTGGTTGTAGGTTCTTGCTATTCATCACTTTGAAAATTTCTTGCCACTCCCATCTGGCCTGCATAGTTTCTGTTGAGAAATCAGCTGACAATCGTATGGGTGCTCCCTTGTAGGTAATTAACTGTTTTTCTCTTGCTGCTTTTAAGATTCTCTCTTTGTCTTTTGCTCTTGGCATTTTAATTATGATGTGTCTTGGTGTGGTCCTCTTTGGATTCCTTTTGTTTGAGGTTCTGTGCGCTTCCTGGACTTGTAAGTCTATTTCTTTCACCAGGTGGGGGAAGTTTTCGGTCATTATTTCTTCAAATAGGTTTTCAGTATCTTGCTCTCTCTCTTCTTCTGGCACCCCCATAATTCTGATGTTGGTATGCTTGAAGTTGTCCCAGAGTCTTCTTACACTATCTTCAACTTTTTGGATTTTTTTTCTTTTTTCTTATTCAGTTGAGTGTTTTTTGCTTCTTTGTATTTCAATTCTTTGACTTGATTCTTGTGTTCCTCTAGTCTGTTGTTGGGTCTCTGTATAATATTTTTTATTTCAGTCAGTGTATGTTTAATTTCTAGTTGGTCCTTTTTCATATCTTCAAGGGTCTTGTTATATTTATCGGCCTTTTCTAGGATATTCTTGAAAAGCCTTATAACCGTGGTTTTGAATTCTATATTCAGTCGTTTGTTTTCCTCCATTTCTTTCGTTTGTGATCTGTTTCTTTGACGTCGCATTTTCACTGCTTCCCTGAGTTGGTAGGGTAGATTTGTGTGCTAGGTTTCCTATATGGCCCAGGGGATCAGCTTCCCCAGTTAACCTGAAGTGGATACTCTTGGTGCACCCCTTTGTGGACTGTGTATACAGCCTTGTTGTAGTTAAGTCTTGATTGTTGTTGGTATCACTGGGAGGAATTGACCTCCAGGCAAGTTGGCTGTAAGGATCAGCTGTGTCTACACTGGGAGAAGTTCTGTGCTGGAGACAGCCTTATAGGATTAGACTTGCCAAATTGCAATAGCCTCTGTGCTCAGCTTGGATGGGGTGGAGTCTCAGGGCGGAGCAGACAGTCTTGGCTTCCAGTAAGCCTTGCCCTTGCGCGCGCGTGTGCACGCTTCCAGACCTCTGCCTTCCCTGGCTCCTGGGTCTCCGCCCAAGAGTCCAGATTCCCCCCCGTAAGAGCGTGGGTCCCCAGGGGCTCGCCTGGAACTGGGGTTCAGTGCAGTCAGAACTGGGGTTCAGTGTAATCAGGAGCTTCTGACTCCCTTCTGCTAGGGAAAGCCTGTGGCAACCTCCACAGTCTTTGTGCACACTGGCGCGCACGCCTCCAGACCCCTGCCCTCCCGGGCTCCCCGGGTCTCCAAGTCTCTGGGTGCCTTTCTCTCTACTTGACAGTCCAGACTCCCCTTGTATGAGCCTGGCTCCACAGGGTTTTGCCCGGGACTGGGGTTCAGTGCAGTCAGAACTGGGGTTCAGTGCGGTTGGGGGCTTCTTTCCACCTTCAGCCAGAGAAAGTCACCAGGCTCTCAGCCGTCCTTCCTCTCTGCGCGCACAAAGACCCTTTGCCGTACCTCCAATTCTCTGTGAGCTTTTCTCTTTCCTTCTAGTTGTAGAATTTCCACTCAGCCAGCTTTTTCTGTGGTTCTGGATGGTGTCCGTTCTGTCTTTTAGTTGTAGTTTTGAAATTGTTGTGCGGGGCAGCAGTTTAGGTGTTTACCTCTGCCGCCATCTTGGTTTCTCCTTGGTTCTGTTGTCTTGTGGCATGACTTCTGCAGCAGTTTTAACTCATGTTGGCCCACGTCCCCATGTGCGCTAAGCCACGCACATCCCCCAGCTGTGTGCTTTTGCATTTACTAGATCTATTCAGTATAAATTTAAAATGACAATAAAACATATAGAAAACTTTTCTGTGAAATTAAACTTTTCATACATAATTATAATTACACAGATGTGTCTATATAAGTAAAAACAGGTAAACTAACTAATTTGTCAATTTTTTAATATATGGATTTGGAAAGCCTACTTTACTATATAACAGACTTTCAACTTTAATAAACACACCCTTGCTTGACTTAGTCAATTACATCGAGGTTTTACTGCATATACACACACACACACACACACACACACACACACACACACACTGAGTGGCCAGATTATGATGATCTCTGAACGCATAATAATCTGGCCACTCAGTGTATATCCTATATAATAAAAGGCTAATATGCAAATTGTTCCCTCGACCAGGAGTTCGACCAGCAGGCAGGCCGGCCAACCGCCCATGTCCCCTCCCTCTGGCCAGGCTGGCCGGACCCCACCCATGCACAAATTCATGCACCAGGCTCTAATATATATACTGAGTGGCCAGATTATTATGCATTCAGAGATCATAATAATCTGGCCACTCAGTGTGTGTGTGTGTGTGTGTGTGTGTGTGTGTGTGTGTGTGTATTAGAGGCCTGGTGCATAAATTCATGCATGGGTGGAGTCTGGCCAGCCTGGCCAGGGGGAGGGGACATGGGCGGTTGGCCGGCCTGCCTGCTGGTCGAACTCCTGGTCGAGGGGACAATTTGCATATTAGCCTTTTATTATATAGGATATACACCGAGTGGCCAGATTATTATGCATTCAGAAATCATAATAATCTGGCCACTCAGTGTGTGTATAAATATATAGCTATAGATGATAGATATAGATGATGTAGAGATAAAGATAGAGATATTTAAAAGAGAGAAAGAAACATTCATTGCCTCCTGCACGTGCCCCAATTGGGGATCGAACCTGCAACCTGGGTATGTGACCTCACCAAAAATCAAACCCAACACCTTTTGATTAACAGGAGGATGCTCCAACCAACCGAGCCACACCAGCCAGGGCTAACTGGCACCATAGTTTTAATTTTGGCATTGGCATGTTCATTGCTAGCATAGAAAACTATAATTTATCTGATGAATTGACTTTGTATCTTGCAATATTGCTGAACTTGCTTATTTTTTTAAATATATTTTTTATTGATTTCAGAGAGGGAGAGGGAGAGATAGAAACATCAATGATGGAGAGAATCACTGATGGGCTGCCTCCTGCACCTCTCCCCCAACTGGGGATCGAGCCTACATCCCGTGCATGTGACCTGACCAGGAATCAAACTGTGACTTCCAGGTTCATGGGTTGACGCTCAACCACTGAGCCATACTTGCTGGCTGAACTTGATTACTTTTTATAGATTTCTTGGAGTTTTCCATGTAGACAGTCATGTCATCTGCACCGAGGGACAGCTGATGTGGCACATTCTATCTCTGTGACAAACCAGCTTCCCCATCCAGAAGCCGGTGCCCAGCCCTGGGAATAGCTGACCCTGCCCAAGCCCCGTCCTCGCTGTGCTCTAATTTTGGCAGCGACTTCTCAAGGCACTGTCAAGACCAGGTGTGACCTTTGCCTGAGGAGAAAGCTGGTCCTAATGGCCCCACAACCGAGATTCTTTTGCTACCCTGGCAGGGCCCCCCCTTGCCGTGGGCAGAGCATGTCCAATTCATTCGCCCAATTTTCACGGAAGATGAGCATGGCCTGGGCCGTCTGGGGCCTGGGCTCTGACCCCGCCTGCCGAGAGGGCTCTCCTGGTGACGGGTTCAAGCTCTGGAGTTGTAGAGGTCCTGACCCTCCCGGGGCTCAGGCCTGCCCTCGCTTGGTGTCCTCGCCAGGAGAGAGGATTTTACTGAGCACATATAAGTGTTGCCAAACTCAGCAGAGATGAGGGACTGCGTGGCGCTTTTTAACTTGAGTAGGAAATGGCTGGAGAGAGACACTCGCTCCACCCTAGGTGGCTGTCAGGTCAGGTGCCGCCTGCGGTGCTGCCTGGTTCACCTTCACTCACAAACTCTCCATCCACAGAGGCCCAGCCTCAGGGACAGAAGGACCAAGGACATCTCCTCCATGAAGCTGACACGCTCCTCCCAGGTCACGGGCCAGGTGAGCCCAGGGCCCGAGCTCCCCGCTCTGCACCCACAGGGTTCCAGGCTTGGCTTCTCCAGCCCCCTTGAGCCCGGCCCTCCCTCACAGTGGGAGAGGCACAGCGGTCCTGATGCCATCGGTGATTTCCAGGTGGCGAGCCAACTGAATATTGGAGAAGAGGCCTTTGAGTCTGAGGGCTCCCTCTCCAATCGACCCATGTCCAACCTGGAGAAGGTGCACTTCATTGTGAGCCATGCCCTCCTGCAGCCCAGCCTCAGGTCAGTCCCACTCACCTCAGCCCCTTTCAGAACACCGGCCCCTCACTGCCTCTCAGCCCACAGCCACAGCCTCCCCTCTGCTCTCTACCTGCAAGACACCCCCTGCTCACTGCTCCCTGCCTGGGGCCTGCACACTGGGCTCAGCACAGCAGACAGTATACTGTCAAGGGCCCTTTACTTGCTCTGAGGAAACCCCTGGGGAAAGCCTGATGACACTAACCAGGCACCTCTTCCAACGTAGTTGGTTCTATTGGTAGTTCTCTGATCGCTCCTCCTCGCTGGCCTCCACCCCTCCAGCGAGGCAGACGAGGACACGCTGCGTCCCAGTGCCTGCACTGTGGGTCCCGCAGCTGACCCGCAGGCACTTTAAGCATCGCTGGCCTGCAGCTGGGGCTGGCACTCTCTCAGGGACCCCGTGAGGCCCCCACCACAGCCTCTGGCTGCGGGGCTCCTCTGGAGCGCTGGGCTGCCCCTCGTGTGGGATCTCGAGACACGGAAGCTCAGCTCCTTCAATGACTTCCCGTGCCCTACGTGCTCTCTTCGCCTTGGCCATCACGGGAGCTTGTGCCGCCTCACGTGGATAGGCAGACAGCTCCATCTGTAGTGGCAATCTCCTGGGCCCCTCATGCCCGCTCATTTGGACGCGTGCAGATACTCCTAGGAATTCCCTTCCGGGAACAGCCTGGTACGGGTCTCGTTTCGCTGATGAGGCTGAGAGGGCAGAGGGCTGAACTGGCCATGAGAGCAGATGGGGCACATCTCTCCCCAGCTCTGTGTTCAGTGGCATCAGGTTGGCAGCTTGAAGTTGGCATTAATAGGAATATGTGTGCCCAGAAATGGGCCAATGTGTGAATCAGGGCGCCCCCCAGGGGAGCTGGCTGTTAAACACCAGCACCCCGCTGAGTGTTCGGGACAGATGCTGGCCTCTGGACATGTGAGGTTGGAAGGGTGAGGGCACTTTAGTAAGGATGGAGACTCGATAAAGTGGGGAAGGACCAGAAGGGTCCCCTCCCAAAGAGAAGACAGATGCCTGTGAGGCTGTGGGGACGGGGAGGTCCGGAGGGAGGAGGGCGGGTTCTCCTGTGAAGCCCGCTTTCCGCTGCAGTGGTGGTGGGTGCCTGCATTCGGGGAGGGGAGGGCTTCGAGGCAGAAGGAGGAGGTGTGACGTAGCTGTGAAGTTGGGCAAAGGAGAGGTCCGGTCACGCAAAGGTCTGGGCTGCTGAGGTCAGGGCTGTGGCTGGAGACCCCTGGGCCCTCCCTGTATCCGTGCCCCACATGAGAGGGCCAGGGGTGCAGCCAGGAAGCAGGCGAGGAGGCTGGAGGTCCCCCTTGGCCATGGCTACACTTAGGGGCGTTGCAGGAGCTGTGCACCCACTCACCTGCCCCTTCTCCTCCGAGCCAGCCTGCAACCTGTGTCTGTCTTTCAGGGATGAGATTTACTGCCAGATCTGCAAGCAGCTGTCAGAGAACTTGAAAACAAGCAGCCTTGCCCGGGGCTGGATCCTGCTCTGCCTCTGTCTGGGCTGCTTCCCACCCTCTGAGAGGTTCATGAAGGTGGGCTGGACCAGGGCAGGGGGGTGGGGGGGGAGGACAAGGGCAGGGGGGGGGTGGAGGGCAGGACCAGGGCAGAGTGGGGTGGGGGTGGGGAGGGCAGGGTACATGGGAGGATGCGTTGGCCCTGGGCCATGGCGCATTCCAGAAATCCTGGGTTATGGCCCTGTTCTTCTGCTTCTACTGGCCAGGATGGTCAGTGCCCATGCTTCTCGGGGCCTCAGTTTCCCCCTTATGTAAGAGAGGACTCCAGACCTGGCTTTCCAGCCCCTGCTTAGGGTCTGCAGTTCACTTGGTCTGGGCACCAGGATGGCTCCTCTGAGGAGACGATGAGAGGGTAGATGCCAAGAGGAAGGACCCAGGAGGAGCGGGCAGAGTGTCTCTGGGCCCCTAGAACTGAAAATGGAGGTGGCCGGGTGGAGTGGGGTCGAGGCACTGGGCTCAGTGGTTTATGCCTTTGGTCCATCTCACAAACATCATATGGAGGAAAGGCGGAGAATCCAAAAGTCATCCCAAACCCAGAGGCCCCTTCCGTGACTGTCTCGGGCCTTTTGTGGCGTCGTAGTGTCAGCCTGTGGTCACACAGAAACCTCCTCGCTGTCTCGCGTGTCCCTTTGGGGACAGCAGGAAGCGTGGTTGCCCACTGTCTCCCCGGCACTACGGCCTCCCGACACCAGAAAACTCCCAGGCTGCATCACCTCACAACGTCTCTGAAAAGGTTTTCAACACATTTTACCAAACATGAAATTTTGAACATTTGAACAGTTGATTTTGAACATCAACTCCTGTGTGTTTCACTGTCTCCACAAGTGTCTTCCCATGTTACCACTTTCCCTAAGTGCCAGCTTTGATGCCACCACGGCAGCTGTCCTGGACAGTGTTTAGCTTGTGGATGGACATTTGGGGCCACCTTCCAATTGCTTGTCACCATAAACACCACAGCCAGTGTGGCTTGGTTGGTCGGAGTCATCCTGTGCATGGAGAGGTCGCCGGTTCAACTCCTGGTCAGGACATATGCCTGGGTCACAGATGCCATCCCCAGTCAGGGCACATGCAGAAGGAAACTGATATCTCTCTCTCACTATCTCCCTCTCTCGCCCTTCCTCTCTGTAAGATGCCTTTAGGAGAGGTCTGAATTATTGGGTCAAAGAGTGTGCACATTTTAAAATTATGTACTATTTAAAACATTGACAAATTGATCCTAAGAAATGCCCAATTTATATTCCTTCTCATCTATATATATAAAAGCCTAAGTGACCATTGCAACCAAACAGACGACTGAACAGGCTGCATGGGGCGACCAGGCCCGCAGTGGGGGGGGGGGGTGCAGTTGGGGGCGACCAGGCCATCAGAGGGGGGCAGTGAGGGGTGACCAGGCTGGAAGGGGGGCAATTGGGGGCAACCTGGCTGGCAGGGGAGGGCTTTGTGGGTGACCAGGCCAGCAGGGGGCAGTTAGGGGCGATCAGGCAGGCAGGCAGGCAGGTGAGCAGTTAGGAGCCAGTGGTCCCGGATTGTGAGAGAGATGTCTTAGGCCCCCAGGATCGGGACTAAACCAGCAGTTGGACATCCCCCGAGGGGTCCCATATTGGAGAGGGTGCAGGCTGGGCTGAGGGGACCCCCTCCCCGTGCACAAATTTCATGCACTGGCCCTCTAGTGTTATATAAGAACGTGCTTTGTCAATGCTGAGTATTATCATTTTAAAATTTATAATTTTCCCAGCTTTATTGGGATACTAGAGGCCTGGTGCACGAAATTCATGCACGGGGGTGTGTGTCCCTCAGCCCAGCCTGCACCCTCTCCAATCTGGGACCCCTCAAGGGATGTCCGACTGCCCGTAGGATCCCGGTAGGATCAGGCCTAAATGGGCAGTCAGACATCCCTCTCACAATCTAGGACTGCTGGCTCCCAACTGCTCGCCTGCCTGCCTTCCTGATTGCCCCTAACTGCTTCTGCCTGACAGCCTGATCACCCCCTAACCACTCCCCTGCCAGCCTGATTGATGCCTAACTGCTCCCCTGCCAGCCTGTTTTCCCCTAACTGCCCTCTCCTGCAAGCCTGGTTCCCCCCAACTGCTCTCCCCTGAAGGCCTGGGTCCACCCCCCCCAATTGCCCTTCCCTGCAGGCCCAGTCGCCCCCAACTTTGCTCCTCTGCCGGCCTGATCACCCCTAACTGCCCTCCCCTACAGGCTTGATCACCCCCAATTGCCCTCCCTTGCAGGCCTGGTCCCTCCCAACTGCCCTCCCCTGCTGGCCTGATCCCTCCCAACTGCCCTCCCTTGCAGGCCTGGTCCCTCCCAACTGCCCTCCCTTGCTGGCCATCTTGTGGCAGCCATCTTGTGTCCACATGAGGGCAGGATCTTTGACCACATGCGGGCAGCCATCTTGTGTGTTGGAGTGATGGTCAACTTGCATATTACTCTTTTATTAGATAGGATAATTGGCATGACAATAGGAGTCCAGGGTGTACAGTGAGTGCTTGTATGTCGGCGGATACTGCACGGCCGCACAGCAAGGCCCACACACCCTCACCTCACAGATGAGAATGACTGCGACGCTAGAATCCATCTGGGCGGGAAGTAGAAAGTGACCTGCCCTTTCCCCTCTGTGCCCACAGTATCTGCTGAACTTCATTGGTGAAGGGCCAGCCGGCTACGGGCCCTTCTGTGCCGAGCGCCTGAGACGCACCTACACCAATGGGGTTCGCACGGAGCCCCCCACTTGGCTGGAGCTGCAGGTAGGGGCCTGCTGGAGTGGGAGATGGTCAGGGTGGGATGGTGTCAGCTCCTGCGGCTCTTCAAGCCCAGGTTTGGGGGTGCCTTCTTGGGTCCTGCCAGCGGGAAGCATGTTCTTGGGCTCTTCCACCCACTTGGGGAGCTTCTGAGCCATGGCCCCTGTGAGCACTGCCCGGCTGGGCCTCCCAGGCGAGGCCACAAGTGCCCTCCCAGTTGTCAGGCATGTTCCATGGGGCCCTGCTAGTGAGCACTGACGTGTGGGTGGCTGCTGATGCTTTCCTAAAGGAGGCAGCGGTCGCTGTCATCCTTGGGGCGTGGGCCGCACCATGAGTACCCCGAGATCTCAGGAGGGTCCTGCAGACCCGGGCGGGTGAGGGCACCTCAGGACCCCCAGAAGCCCTCACACCCCATGTCTGGTGGTGCCTGTACTGGGGTCCCCTTCTGTCCCCTCCTTCTTCCTTATCGAGCTGCTCGGCCCGAGCCCTGGGCTGCACGTGCACTGGTGGCCACTGTCTGGGTGCTCACGCCCTGTTGTGCACACGCAGAGGGAATATGGCTCCCAGGTGTCAGAATGTTCCAGAGTCCAGGACGGGGCAACTGCCATGGGCTCTTCTGAGCCTCTGATTCTCAGCCACTCGGGTCCCAGAGCTCAGGGTTCCCATGGGGGTGCTGCCCGCTGGCTGCACTCCGAGGACAGCACTGGGCAGCCTGCTCTTGCCCCACCGTGACCATAGGGCAGCAGCCATCTCTTTCGGCCAGAACTCTGGGGCGAGAAGGGAGCAGGAGTGTGGCAGCGCCGGCCCGGGTGCCAGAGCTCCGGCAGGCAGCGGAGTGGGCCCTGGAGCCCAGGGACTGCCTCGCCTTCCCCAGGCTGTCAAGTCCAGGAAGCACATCCCGGTGCACGTGGTGCTGGCGACGGGGGAGAGCCTGACAGTCACCGTGGACTCGGCCTCGACCTCGCAGGAAGTCTGCCTGCACATCGCCCGCCAGCAGGGCCTCCGCGACCACCTGGGCTTTTCCCTCCAGGTCGCCGTGTATGACAAGGTGCTGGGCAGCCCCTCCATCCTCCACCCCAGCGCGCTCCCCGGCCAGCTCAGCCAGGAGCCACACAACCCGGCTGCTGCTCTTCCTCCCAGTGGCCAACACATGTGCACACACTTACACACTCACCACACATTCGCAGATATGCAGTCACACATGCACACACTCACACATGCACATTCTCATACATACACACGAATGCACATACACTCTTGCATGCACACACTCACACACATACACATATACACTGAGTGGCCAGATTATTATGATCTCTGAACGCATAATAATCTGGCCACTCAGTATATATATTAGAGGCCCGGTGCATGAATTCGTGCATGGGTGGGGTCCGGCCAGCCTGGCCAGGGGGAGGGGACATGGGTGGTTGGCCGGCCTGCCTGCTGGTCGAGGGGACAATTTGCATATTAGCCTTTTATTATATAGGATATACACTGAGTGGCCAGATTATTATGTGTTCAGAGATCATAATAATCTGGCCACTCAGTGTATACTCACACATACACACTTATACACACACATTCACACTCACACACAAACACATACATTCACATGAACACATTCTTTCATACACTTACACACATCCACTCACAGATATACACATACACACACTCTGTCATGCACACTCACTCTTACACACACATGCACACTCTCTCACACATACATGCATTCACACTCTCACACACATGCATACATTTTCTCAAACACTCACACACACATACATACACATAAACACTCTTAGACTCACACATATACACACATGCACACATTATCACACACGCATATACACTCACACACACGCATACACACTCTCGCTCACACACACATGCATGCATATACTCTCACATACACTCTCACACACACATGCGTGCATATACTCTCACACACATATACACTCACACACACATACACACTCTCACACATATGCACACTCTCACACACACACACTCTCTCACACACATACATGCATGCACACATTCTCTCACACACACATGCCTACACACACAAACTCTCACAAAAATGCTTCATCACCAGGCACCTGTCCTCCTGGCCGACACTCCCCTGCTCCACCTGGGGAGGCCCGTGGCGGCCCTCGGCCCAGTGCCCCCTGCATGTCTTGCCAGCCCCTCACCTGAGCGGCCCCCACACAGCCACCCCCAGGAGCCCACATGTCCTACCCACCCGCACTATGGGGACAACACCCATGCAGCAGATGCGAGGGCCCCACGGCCAGCCCCACCGGACCCACGTCCTCACCCACCCAGATGCCCAGTCTCAGCCTCCCTCACGCCAACCAGCGAGTTCAGGGCACCACCTCCACTGGGGGCCAGTGGGAGGAGTGAGGGAGCGACAGACAAGCCAGATCCCTGTGTGGAGGAGCCCACGTGGATGGCTGAGCGCAGGCATCCCCGGGGCTGTGCACAGCGCCCTGACCGCAGGCCCGTCTGCCTCAGTTCTGGTCCCTGGGCAGCGGGCGCGACCACGTGATGGATGCCATTGGCCAGTGCGAGCAGCTGGCACGGGAGAGGGGCGACAGCGAACGCCAGTCGCCCTGGCGCCTCTACTTCCGGAAGGAGTTCTTCAGCCCCTGGCACGACCCCCGCGAGGACGCCGTCAGTACCGAGCTCATCTACCGCCAAGTCCTCCACGGGGTCTGGTCCGGCGAGTACAGCTTCGACAGGGTGAGGAGCACCCCCAGGGCTGGGGCTGGCGGTCCCCGGGCTGCGGGCGGCCTGGCTTCAGGGCTCTCCCGCCAGCCTCCATGTCCTCTTCCCTTGGACCATGGTGTGCTGGCGCCTCTGGGTCCATGTGCAGCAGCCGCAGGCCTCGCTAAGGGCAGCTGTTGGTGGGGTGGCAGGGCCAGCTTCGAGAACATGGCCTTGGTCTCCGGCCCTGGCTGAGCCCCCGTGCCTCCTCGGCCAGTGTGCCTGGACTCTCAGGCCCTCGTTCAGGAGAGCAGAGGCGGCCCGGGCTTCGTAGGCCCGGAGCATCGAGGAAAGGAGGGCATGCCAGAGGGCGGAGAGACCGAGCCCCTGTGCCGTCACCCCTCCAGCTGTCAGGGAGGATGGAGCAGTGGGCAGGGAGCCAGGGCTGGCCCGGCCCCGAGGGTAGCAGCTGCAGGAGAGCAGGGTGACTGGACCCCATGGGCACTGGAGCCAGGACTGAGTCTGGGTCTCGCAGACCCACCCCCTGAGTCCTTGCAGAAGCCCTTCAGGGTGGCCCTGGCCACCTGTGACCCGTGAGGCCTGGGTGAGACAGGGTGCAGGCCTGGCCTGCACGCACCCCCGCAGTGATGTCAGGGTTCCGCCCAGGCCTCCGCCCTCGGGGCTCCCTGAGGGCTGGGGAGGAGCCCCCTGGCCCCCGAGGGCACAGGGTGGGTGCACCACTGGGTGGGGAGGGGCAAGTTCTGCCCAGCGGAGGATCAGGCCTGGCGGCTGCTCCTGCTCCAGGTTGGCCTGAGTGCTGGGCATGGCTGCTGGGGGTTGGGGTCACAGCCTCGCCCCTCACATGTCTGTCTAGCTCACTGGCACATCTGTCTGGCTGCAGGAGGAAGAGCTGGTGGAGCTGCTGGCCCAGCACTGCTACGTGCAGCTCGGCGCCTCTGCAGCGAGGGAGGCCGTGCAGGGGCTGCTGCCCAGCTGTGTGCCCCCGAAGCTGTACCGGACCAAGCCCCCGGAGCAGTGGGCTGGTCTCGTCACCGCCGCCCTCGCCCAGGTCAACCTGCGGGCCTGGCTCTCCCTTGGGGGTGGGGCCGGGGGGGGGAGGCCCGCCCCCTGGGCACAGGAACTTGAACTTGCCAGGGAGCACAGCTCTGCGGCCTCAGGTCTATCCAGGCCCCTTCCGTCAGCGCTGGTCACAGGCCTGGTCCACGCCCCACCTCCTTTTGAGTTGGCATCATGGGTCTGGATGGCTCATCCCACTGGTCTTGACCGCAGTGTCTGTCTGGGCCCAGCCTTTGGGCACAGGAGGGCACCACCCGGCTCTGCCCTGGCCCAGTCTTTCCAGCCTCCCTGCGCCCTGCATGCCTGGGGCCTGCGTTCATCCTTCCCGCCCCCACCCTCCCTGGCACATGGGCCAAGGGAACAGGACAGGGAGTAGGAAAGAGGACGACAGCTCAGTGCCGGCTGGCAGCCTGACACAGGGAGGCCCACACCGCCCCCCCACCATGGCTCCCGTGGCAGGAGCCACCCACGATCAGAGAAGGGCATTGAAGGTGACTAGGCTCAGGCTGCCCTCGAAGGCAGCCTGCGGAGGGCTGTGCAGGGCCCTGTGTGCCTCTGGTCTGGGAAATGCTATTGCTCTGTCCTGCTCAGAGGGAAGTCCTGCGGCAGGAAGCCTGGCTGTTTTAGCCAGTGTTTCCCACACAGACTGGGCCATGAAGCCTGTTCCACAGCCACTCGCATTCCTCAGACAGGCATTTGGGGAGCAGAGCCCCTCTTGGGTATGGGTGTTTCTCCCCAGCCTGAGTGGGTGCGTCTGCAAGAGAGGTGTGGGCTTTTCAGGGCTCAGGGGAGAGGGAAGGGGCCAGAGGCACACGGAACCTAAAGCACCATGAGTAAGTAGCGGCTTCGTAATTAGGGAGGGGAGGTAGGGGGAGGGTAAGGAATTGGGAAATTTCCCCTCACCCCTTTCTTTCCGAGGTGAATGTAGTTTCACTGATTTTTTTCATTAAACGCTTAAAGCGTACATTACCAATAAATCAGAAAATACATATGAGTAGGAGAGAAAAGTGAAATCATCATGAGGTCATCATGCTTAATATTGTGATATACACCCTCCCAGACTACTTTATTGACAGACACACTGAGATGTGAATATGATTAGTGAGAAATACACCTTTTAAAAATAAAAAGCTCATATTCTATGACAGTCTCCACCTGCTTCCTCGCCTGGCCACGCAGCAGGCCAGGTTTTCGTGACCTTTAGGTTCATTTTAATGGTATGCATTAATGAGTTCTAACTCACTTTTCTGATGCCTATTGGTGAGTGGTTCCCATTTTTCACGGTTAAACCTGAGGGAACCACTTTGTAAGTACAACCTTCACACACTCGGTTTACTCATCAGGATGAGTCCCTGGAAGAGGGGCCGCGAGGGCGCTCTGAGCGTGTGGCCCATTGCCAAAGGCCCTCCCGACGCAGGTGCCCATTCCTACTCCCCAGCCAGCGTGTGAATGTTACCCGACCACTTTTTAAAGCAGGAACAAGAGAAATATTTTACTCAACAAACAGTAAAAAGAGTGTTCAATGCGCACACAGCAGTGGAGAGGGAGGAAAGGATGAAGGTGGGGGACAGCAGGAGAGAGGGGGATGGGCTGAGGTGGAGGCCCCTGGAAGGTGCTCCCCAAACATGCGGAAGGAGAAAGACAGGCACGGAGGACACAGGGAGACTCTAAGACAGGCCATGCCCAGAGCAAGGTACAACCATGCGGCACACGTTGGCCAGAGCGCCAGCGGGCAGCCACGAGCCCGTGGCACTGCAGGCACTCGGCCTTCCCAGAGGCCGCCATCCATCTGTCCGGATGCAAAAGAGGAGGAAAGCCCGCCTCCCTTTTCCAAACCAGCTGGGAGGGTCCTCCCAGGGCAGGTGAAGTGAGGCTGCCTCCACCCCAGCCTCCCCACCACGCATGTTCACTGAGGGGGCCGGGTGAGTGAGCTGAGGGTGATGGTGGTGACTCCGTGTCTGAGCAGGTGCCGCACACCCAGAGGCAGGCCGTGCAGGAGCAGGTGGTGGGCGCCGCCCGCCTGCAGTGGCCGCTGCTCTTCTCCAGACTCTTCGAAGTCACCACCTTCTCAGGTGAGGACAGGTGCGGGTGGGGTGCGGGCGGGGTGCAGGCAGGGACGCTGCCCAGGGCCAGTGCGGCCTCACACCCGTCTCCCGGCCAGGCCCCCGGCTGCCCAAGACTCAGCTGATCTTGGCTGTGAACTGGAAGGGGCTGTTCCTCCTGGACCAGCGGGAGCGGGCTCTGCTGGAGCTCTCTTTCCCCGAGATCATGAGTCTGGTCACCAACAGGTGGGTGCCGAGGGCTGCCCAGGTTCCTCTCCTCGGAGCTCAGTCCTTGGGGCTTCGGGAGAGGCGGCAGGAGGGAGGCGCTGCCCCTGGGAGCCCCGCTGGGTGCAGGGTGAGGACTGCCGTGGACAGTGAGGGAGCGCTGACCGCTGGGCATGGCCCTCCGTCTCTGCCACGGGCTGCACTGCCCTCAGGCTCCCCTCACACCCAGTCCTCCTGGGAAGACCTCCTGGGAAGGGCAGGCCACCGTGCCCCCTTGGAGTGCAGTCCTTACAGGCTCCCTCCCGACTGGCCATGTGGAAGGTGCAGGCCATCTGGGCGAGCAATCGGACGGGGCTGGGTGTGTGCCAGGTCACAGAGCAATGCAAGGGCGGCCTTGCAGGCCAGCAGGGCCTCAGCCCCCACCCCGCTCTCCATGACTCTCATCTCCTGAGAATGCCTCCCACCCTTGGGGCCGGCCGGCCTGGGCCTGCAGAGCCCCTCACGGAAGCTCCCGGGGGGCATAGCCATCGTCGCAGTTACCAGTGGCTATAGGGCACACACTGGCCACCACGTCCTGAGGCTGACCACTCTGGGCACCTCCCCACATGCTAGGTCCTCACAGCGCTGCCAGCCTGCACATGAGGACACAGGCATGTGGCTAGGCAGCTCGCCAAGCTCGCCGCACGGCCTCCTCGCAGCTCCCACTGGCTCCTGCAGTGCCCTAGAGCACCAGTGTAGGGCCCTGAGCTCTCACCTCATTTGCCCACCACACTGGCGGTGCCGGGTGGGCCAGCCCTGGCCCTGCCAGTGGCCCCAGACTAGCCCTTCTGGTTCCTCACCTGTAACTCGGGGTGCTGAGGGCTGGGTGGGGGGGCAGAGGAGGCCTCTGTTCACGGGGTCCTTGCCCTCAGGGAGGCCCGGGGCGGCCAGAGGCTGCTGCTCTCCACGCTGCACGAGGAGGAGTACGAGTTTGTGTCGCCCAGCAGCGTGGCCATCGCCGAGCTGGTGGCCGTGTTTCTGGAGGGCCTGAAGGAGCGGTCCGTGTTCGCCATGGCCCTGCAGGACCAGAAGGCCACAGGTGCCTGAGGGCGAGGTGCGGGTGGTGGGTGGTGGCCGTGCGGCATGGGGCGGGCGCAGGGACTTGAGTGGAGAGTGGAGAGAGGACCGCGAGATACTGAGGGGCAGTTTCTGGCAATGCCCTGCCTTACCAGAATAAGGGGCTAACGGCGACTCCACCCTCCAAGGCACCTGGCAGGGCTGTTCCCCGCAGAGAACACGGCCATTGGCCTGATTCCAGCACCACCCAGCAGGCTGCTGTCCCATTTCACAGCCGGAGCCAGAGGCCAGAGGCCAGAGCAGGGAGGCAGCTTGTGCAGGGTCAGCCACTAGGATGGGGATCCATGCAGCTCCTGGGAGAGCGCAGGGGCTGTGGCTGCCGGGCCTGGGAAGGCGGGGCTCGCTGGGAGGCAGGGGAGAACCTGCACCCAATCGTTCCCCCACCCCCCTTCCCAGGGAAGGGGACTATTATGTCACTCTACAAATGAGGGTCACACAGCACCCAGGTTGGCCTGGCGATGCCAGCCGGGCATCTCCCCCTTGTCCACGTGCCCCTTGTCTTGCAGGCCACGGCTCCTGGTCAGGCCTCTGAGCAGGTCTCCCAGAGTGGGGCCGTGGTCAGAGCCCAGCCCTGCCCACCGTCTCTGGCCTGTCGGGCCCTCCAGGGCCCAGGGTCTGGGAGTCCCACCACCGTCCCATCAGAGTGGCCTTGGCCCTCAGCTCTGTCACAGCTTCCTCATCTCAGCAAAGTCAGAGCTGCCTCCACAGAGCTGCGGGCCAGCAGGGCTTTCTACTCTGTGTGACCGGAAGCAGGCGATGCCGCCCTTCTGCCCTTCACGAAGGGGGATTTGCTGATCCTGACAAGGAGCCAGGGGCCGCTGGCGGCTGAGGACTGGGTCCCAGGCCAGAACGACAGGACGGGCAGGACGGGGCTGGTGCTCACCGCCCACCTCTACGTCATCCCTACGCTCACCAAGCCCTCGGCACAGCTGCTGGTAACCTGTCTAATGTGGATGCCCAGCGGGGTCTTAGCTTGGGGCCTGCCTCCCACTGCACAGCAGCAGGGGCCGCCTGGCACCGGGTCAGCCCTGTAGCCCGCCGTCCCTCGGGGGCAACCGTGAGGCTGGCAGCATCTGCGCCATGCCCAGGACAGTGCTTGGTACTCACAGGAGGCTCTATGAGTGGGCACCCTCCCATCCCTCCACCATGGGTGTGTCCTGGGAACAAGCCCATCACGGCCCCAGCCCCCGCTCCAGCCTCAGCCTCATTGAAACCCTGACCCCAGGGGCCCGAGCCTCCCTGCCCTCAGAGCCACTCCACCCCATGTCTGGGGAGGAGTTTGCCCCGTGCCTGCACTCCCAGGCTGAGCACACAGGAACCCTGCCCTGGGAGCACTGGGCAAATGACCAGTTGATGGCGAGTATAAGGTGCCACCTTGGAGCAGCAGGTTCCTTGAGCGCAAGCAATAGCGTGGGCTCACCCTGGCTGGAGGCGCCCCAGGGAGTGGCCTCCTGGCCGTGGCCTGGGAGTGAGGGCAGGCAGGGTAGGAGAGAGGCCCCGAGGAGAGGCGCCCTGGGGAGCTGGTGGCCGAGGACCCCTCCTGAGAGGGAGGCGGAGGGAGGTTGTCTGGTCCCGGCCACACAGCGGTGCCGCCAGCTCCGTGGTCCCGCCCGCCCAAGGCACTGAGACAGCAGGCCAGGTGGAGCCGTGGGAGGGCCTTGTGGGCGGGGCTCCTGGGCACCCACGCCTGTGCCCCCACAGAGCTTGCTGGCGATGTCACCAGAGAAGCGGAAGCTGGCAGCCCAGGTGAGGCGGCCTGCAGAAGCCCTGCCTGAGGAGCAGGCGCCCAAGAAGCTGCACACCCTGGAGGAGTTCTCCTACTCGTTTTTCAGGTGCCACCCCCACCCCCCGCCACCAGGGCCCCCTGAGGCCACAGAGGCCACAGAGGCAGGGGGGTGCCCCTGGTCTCCCCAGGCAAGGAGGCGGCCCTCAGAGCCATCTACCACCACCTGGGGTGGAGTGCTGTGGGCATCCCCACGGGAACCCCACTGGAGCGGGGCTCCCTCTCCAGTGCCAGGCAGTAGGCAGGTGGGGCGGGCCCAAAGGAGCAGCCGGACGGAGAGGAGGGGAGGAGGGCCTCACACCGTTCTGTCCTGCCAGGGCCCCAGAGAAGGAGACAGTCAGCAGAGCTGTGGCGCACCTGGCCCGGGCCCGGGGCCACCTGTGGGCTCACAGCCCGGAGCCCCTGCGGCAGCCTCTGCTCCGGCGCATCCACGCCACTGCAGAGCTGCAGGATGCCGCGTGTCAGATCTTCATCGATATCCTTCCCCAGTGGCCGGCTGGCTCCATGCCATCCCGCGGCGTGGGCCCCCAGGGGCTGGGTCGCACAGGGCGGGGCGGCATGCAGCCCAGGAGGGCGGGCTCAGGCAGGGTGCCCACCAGCCAGCCTATTCTCCCTGACAGCCACACGCATCCTCAGGTACATGGGTGACTACCCGTCCAGGCAGGCCTGGGCCTCCCTGGAGCTCACCGACCAGATCTTTGCGGGGGCCCTCCAGGAGGCTGCTCTGCAGGATGAGGTCTACTGTCAGATCCTGAAGCAGCTGACGCACAACACCAAGAGGTCTGCGGCCGGGCCAAGCCAGGGCCTCCATCCTCACCCGCTCCCAGAGGCTGTGCCCGCTGTTCAGAGGGGGTGGGGGCAGCTCACGGTGGCCACACACCCTGCCAGGCACTCTGAGCAGCCACAGCTGGGCTGACACCTGGTCTGTCCTGCGGACTTCCTGGGGTAGTCACAGCAAGGGACCTTGGCCCTGCCTGGTGCCACCCTGGGCCTCTAACCCACAAAATGGGCACAGTAGCACCTCTGCCAGAGCCTGGGTCTGAAGGCCCTCTTGGCAGCGGGCAGCGGGGCTGTGGGCGCCTGGCGGCTGGTCCCGGGGGAGGTCCAGGCTGAGGGCTCTGTGGCCGCAGGTACAGCGAGGAGCGGGGCTGGCAGCTGCTGTGGCTCTGCACCGGCCTCTTCCCCCCCAGCAAGGCACTGCTGCCCCATGTGCACAAGTTCCTGGACACCAGGAGGGAGTGGCTCCTGGCCCCGGACTGCAGCCGCCGTGTCCAGCGGGCCCTGAGGTGAGCCTGCTAGCACCAGGCCCGCCCAGAGCCCCACGGTGCAGATGTGGGTGTCGTGGGAGGCAGGCCCCGGCCCCCAGCCACTGGGGAGGAAGGGGGAGGCCGCGGGCAAGCTCAGTCCTGGCCACAAGCTCCCCACCCCACAGCTGCCTGTCCAGGGCATGGAGGGCACTGCCTAGAGGCCTCGGGTGACCTGAACACCCAAGCCACCCCCCTTCCGCCCATTCAGAGCAGCCTGCCACCTCCCACCCAGCCTCAGGTCCCCCTGGCTCTCTAGGAGCAGTCCCACTGGGAGGTTAGGGAGGGGGCTGGCCAGGTGGAGGGAAGACAGTGCCCTCAGAGCGGAGTGTCCTGGGCCTCCCACCTCCTCAGAGCCTTGGGTCACAGGGCGGTGCGTCCAGCTGGCTCTGTGTCTCCCCTGGGCCCGTGAGCACCTGGGCAGGGTCGCTGGGCACTTCCCGCCTGTGCTGGCAGGGAGTTGAGTGGTAATTGATCTGGGCAGGGTCGCTGGGCACTTCCCACCTGTGCTGGTGGAGAGTTGAGTAGGTAGTTGATCTGGGCAGGGTGGGAGGATGGTGTGCAGTGTGCCCTCCTGTTCTAGGACAGGCCCCCGGAAGCAGCCCCCCCACCAGGTGGAGGTGGAGGCGGCCGAGCAGAATGTCTCCCGCATCTGCCACAAGGTCTTCCTCCCCAACCACACCAGCCAGGTGAGCCCCGCCCAGACCAGGGCCTTGCTCACCCGAGGAGTGGTAACCCCCCAGAAGCTGTCCGCCCCATGGCACTGGCGCCCTATAACCATGAACAGTGCTGCACCCTGGGTGCTCTGGGCCAATGCCAGGAGGGGGCTGCTAGTGAGTGTGAAGCCGGCCTCCCAGAGGCGCGGGCGGCGAGGCAGAGGGCAGGTGAGGCCCAGGGGCCGGGCTTGCAGCCCTGACGCTGGCAGAGGCCCTGGAAAGGCCCACAGTCTGGCTGCTGGGCTCTCAAGGCAAGTTCAGAGGCTGCACATCTGAGGCCCCAGACAGCAAAGTGCAGCTAAACCACCTGCTGTTCGGCCCGTTTTCTAGAAGGAAGTCTTGCCCTTCTCAGGCCATGGCATGTCCAGCCCATCTTAGGGAGGGGCAGCGGGGCAGGGCCCTGGGAGCTGGGCCTGTCCCAGGGAGGGGCAGCAGGTCAGGGCCCTGGGAGCTGAGCCTGTGCTGAGAGGCCACCTCTGCCCCAGATGCTGGAGGTGGGCGCCCACACCCGGGTGCGGGATGTGTGTGCGAGCGTGGCCACCAGGCTGCAGCTGGCCTCCTGGGAAGGCTGCAGTCTCTTCATCAAGATTGCAGACAAGGTACTGCTGGCAGCTGCCTGGGCAGGGGAGGATGTGGGCAAGGGAGGCAGCTCCACTGTGCTGGCCCGTGTCTTCCCCTCCCCTCCACGCCCCCCCCCCCCCCCCCGCATCTGAAGGGCTATGAGGGCAACGGGGGTGGGCTCACAGAGGGCAACGGGGGTGAGTTCACAGAGCCCACCATGGCCATGCCCCCAGGAGGGCCCTCCCAGGAAGCCCCTTCCCCAAACAGTGCACCCCTTGCCTCCTCCCACCCCTCAGGTCATCAGCCAGAAGGAGGGAGACTTCTTCTTCGACTCTCTGCGGCAGGTGTCTGACTGGGTGAAGAAAAGCAAGCCCCAGAAGGAAGGTGGGTCTGCGGGCAGGCGGGCTCCTCTGGGGTGAAGGGCAGAAGGCCTGTCCGCCCCGTGGGCCAGGTTGGAAGGCTCCCCCGCACCTCCGGCATGGCCATGCCCGTCCATGTATTCCCCCTATGTCCCTCACGTCATGGGGCTGGCCAGGCCAAGGTGGGGAGGGCGGTTAGGGCCCTGCCCTGGGAGCTCCGCAGCGCAGCCCGCAGCCCGGGCCAGGGCGAGGCTAGGGGCGGGCCCAGGACAGATGAAGGGTGTGGGCGTGGGGTTGGACAAGGGCCTGACCCACACAGGGAGGCCCAGGAACCTTTCAAGCAGAGGAGGCGGCAGGAGCAAACCACCAGCGACACGTCGTGGGGTGTCTAGGAGAGCAAGCTGGGCAGTGGCGGGGGCAGCAGTGGGGCCCGGCCATGGGAGGGGTGGGCATGGCCACAGAGCGGGCGACAGGCCAGGCTGGTGCTGACAGCTGCCCCTGCCCAGGGGCCCCACTGACGCTCCCCTACCAGGTGTACTTCATGCGCAAACTATGGCTCAGCGTGGCCCCCGGGAAGGACGTGAACGCAGACACCGTGCTCCACTACCACCAGGTGCCCGGAAGGCTCCCTGGGGGCACCCTCACTCCCGCCCACACCCACCCTGAAGGGAGGAAGGCCCATGAGGGCCCCGAGCTGGCCAGCACCTGTGCCAGCACCCACAGCACTGCTGGGGGGTACGCAGTCTGAGGGCACTGGCCGTTGGCCTGAAGGGCCGACTGTGCAGGGGGGCCACTGTGTCCACAGCAAGACGGCAGATATCTGCCCGCCTCGTCAGGCTCGCTGCCCCTGCAGGAACCCTAGCCCCAGGACCTTAGTTAGCTTCCTGCTGCTCTGCCCTGGTAGGGGTGGGCTGACCCCCTGCCACCTGCCACAGGAGGGGGCATAGGAGGGGGCGGCAGCCTGAGGCCCCACGTGTCCCTTGCCCAGGAGCTGCCCAAGTACCTGCGTGGGTTCCACAAGTGTTCGCGGGAGGACGCAGTCCAGCTGGCAGGCCTCATCTGCAAGGCCCAGTTCGACAGTGACCAGTCCCAGCTGGCGAGCATCTCCAAGGTCCTGGGGGAGCTGGTGCCTGAGAACCTCACGCGCCTGATGTCCCCAGAGGAATGGAGAAAGGTCCCTCCGGTTGCTGGCCAGGGCGGGGGGTGCCCATCCCTGGTGTGGAGGGTGGGCTGGGTCTGAGTGCAGTCTGCCTCCCCATGCCCACACTCCCCAGGGGGCTAAGTGCCCCACCCCGGCCCCCCTGGCCTCAGGCCCTCAGGTGCCGCTCTGGACGGAGGCCTCTGGGCCCATGTGGAGGCCGGATGGCAGGGGCCCCCGCCAGGCCTTCACTGGCCCTCCTCTCCCACAGAGCATCCTTCTGGCCTACAACAAGCACAGGGACAAGACGGTGGAGGAGGCCAAGGTGGCCTTCCTGAGGTGGATCTGCCGGTGGCCCACCTTTGGGTCTGCCTTCTTCGAGGTGAAGGTAGGCCTCGCCCGTGCCCACCTGTGCTTGCCCACGAAATCCCACCCCAGCTCTAGCCCCAGCAGCCTGAGCTCCCCAAACACACAACTTTGGGCAAAGTTGGTCACCAGTTAGAGGGGGCATGGGTGCCTCAGGGAGATGGCCATCCCCCCTCCCCCCACGCTGGGCTGTGACCACCGTGCTCCTCCCCAGCAAACCTCGGAGCCCTCCTACCCGGACATCGTCCTCATCGCCATCAACCGGCACGGGGTTCTGCTCATCCACCCCAAGACCAAGGTAGCAGAGGGCCCCGCAGGATTGGGAGGTGCCAGGGTCCCGAGACCCCACACAAGTGGGCTGTGGCCACCGGCCCTCCACCCGCCCCTGGCACCAGGGACTCTGGATCTGGAGGACCCAGGGCAGCAGCTCTGACTGAGACCCAAGCCTCAGCTGGCCCTCAACACCCACTCTGCCCCAGGAGCTGCTCGCCACCTACCCGTTCACCAAGATTGCCAGCTGGAGCAGCGGCAGCACCTACTTCCACATGGTGCTGGGGAGCCTGGGCCGGGGCAGCCGCCTGCTGTGTGAGACCTCTCTGGTGAGCCCAGGCCTGGGGCCTCCTGGACCCTGGTCCCTTCTCCCAGCTCAAACACAAGACCCAGAGGCACCAGGACAGGGTTCTCCCTCCCCCAGCCCCTGTCCCCCTCCCCCAACTCCTCGCTGCCACCAGGCGTTACTCACTATGGAGGCCGACCGCTTGTGGGCACGGCCAGGAGCGAGGCCTGGAAGTGGGCGAGGAGAAGTGACTCGGAGCTGGGGGCAGGCCTGACGGGGCTGTGGCTCTGGGCCTGTCCATTCTCACCGCCTTGCTCAGGGCATCCCTGAGGCAGAAGCTGAGCATGGCTGGACCTAGTCAAGCCCCACCTGGACCCACAGCCTCTGCTCCCCTTCCTCTGCCAGGGCTACAAGATGGACGACCTGCTGACCTCATACGTGCAGCAGCTCCTGAGCGCCGTGGCCAAGCAGCGAGGCCCGACCTCGGCCCCAGCCAGGCCCTAGCCTGGGGCCCTGCCCACACCACCACCCTTCCCAGCCTGGGTCCTTTCATGCCGCCCTCTCCCCAAAACACACACACTCCACAGCCCTCGGCAGGCACTCCAGGCAGGACCCTCCCCGGGGTGCTGACCATGGGCCAAAGGAGAGAGCCCAGGACGGGCAGGGGTGTCAGGCCTCGAGGCTGGTGGATGGATGGAAGGCTGAGACACCCCCCAAGAATGTTCAATAAAACTTCCTGAGCAGTGGGTATGTCAGTGAGAGGAGAGGAGGGGCCAGTGCACAGGGGTCTGGGGCACTGGCCACAAAGAGCCTCTTCCAGAAAAAGCCAAAAGCATTGTGACAACTCCATCTTCAGAGAACCGCTTTGCTGGTTTCCACTCCCTCCCCCCTCCCTCCCTCCATCCCTCCCTTCTGCTTCCAGGGAGAGCCCTCTCCCCACACCCCCTCCTTCCCCTGCTGGGATGAAGGGGCCACTGGTCCATGCCAGGAGGCCAGGGAGAGGGAGCGGCTGCTGGCTGCAGCCTCGGCCCAGGCAGGAGGCAGAACTGGAGCCCGCCTTGGAGGCCTGCTTCACCCCTGCACTGGCAGCGCCACCCCCCACCCACCAGGCCATCCTGCAGCCCTGCTGGGGCCTGGTGGGCAGCACTGGGGCCTCCTGGCTGCCTGGCTCTGCTGCTGAAGTGTCCACAGCCCGGAGCAGTGTGTCCAAGGGCCACACCCACCGCCAGACCCGCCACAAACCAGGCCACGTCATGTGAATGAGCCTTTATTCGCTGCGTGCGTGTGCGTGAGCCACACCAAGTCCTGTGCGGCCTCAAGGAAGCGCCCTCCCCGGCCCCACCACTTCATGTGTCCTGGGGGTGGGGGTGGGGAAAAGGGACTGCAGTGACCACAGAGGAGCTTGGGGAACCTTGGTGGCCCAGGCCCGGAGCAGGTGGGGGCGGGGGTGGCCAAGACCAGCTTCCAGTGAGGAAGCCTCTGAATGGGGGTGGGGAGAGGGAAGGTAGGACCTGCTGGCCTAGGTTGGCACAGGGATCCCACTGGCCAAGGGAGTGTGTGGCTCAGGCATGGCTCCCAGGGGCCCCTTCTGCATGGCCCTGGCATGCACACAGGGCCCCTCTGGGGATGGCACAGGTCTGCCAAGCGGGCTGGGAGCAGGGCCCACTCTGGGCCAGGTGGTGGGCACAGGCCTGTCATGGCTGACCCAGCACTGCAGAGGAGGGAGAGGACCCCCCCACACCAGGGGAAGGGGAGCCCTGGGAGTGCTGACAGGAAGTGGGGAGTGCTGACAGAGGGAGGGGGAGGGGGGAGTGCTGACAGAGGGAGGGGGAGTGCTGACAGGGAGGGGGGAGTGCTGACAGAGGGAGGAGGAGGGGGGAGTGCTGACGGAGGGGGGAGTGCTGACAGAGGGAGGGGGAGGGGGGAGTGCTGACAGAGGGAGGGGGGAGTGCTGACAGGGAGGGGGGAGTGCTGACAGAGGGAGGAGGAGGGGGAGTGCTGACAGAGGGGGGGAGTGCTGACAGGAAGGGGGAGTGCTGACAGAGGGAGGAGGAGGGGGGAGTGCTGACAGAGGGGGGAGTGCTGACAGGGAGGGGGGAGTGCTGACAGAGGGAGGAGGAGGGGGGAGTGCTGACAGGGAGGGGGGAGTGCTGACAGAGGGAGGGGGAGGGGGGAGTGCTGACAGAGGGAGGGGGAGTGCTGACAGGGAGGGGGGAGTGCTGACAGAGGGGGGGTGCTGACAGAGGGGGGGGAGTGCTGACAGAGGGAGGGAGTGCTGACAGAGGGAGGGGAGGGGCAAGCCCAGCAGGAAGGAAGGAGATGAGGCTGAGAGGAGGCCTCCTAGGGGGAGCTGGGGCGGGTCTTCCGGGCAGCCAGGTCCGACAGCTTCTTCAGCCGCTTCTTCAGCTCCAGGGGGAAGTTCTCGTAGCATCTCTTACACACTGGCTTCATATCAAACTCCACAAACTTGTTCCTGGGAAGGCAGTGTGGGCAGGAGAACCAGGTCCCCAGCCACCCTCCCAGCCAGAAACCAAGCCCAGGTGAACTTCCGGGCAAGGCCACCTGGGTGAGATGGGCCTCCAGCCTCCCTTTCCTCCGAAAGGCTCCTCTCAGACCCTGACCCTCAGAACCCCGCTCCCGCTGTCCTCAGGAATGTGGGCTCCTCACAGGCGCAGCACCTGCCCCCTCCTGCTTCTCCCAGGAGCCAGGGCTGACTCCCCCCTGTGTATGCTGCTCCCTGGGTTGGACGGCCTCCCCCCAGAGCCCAGTGTCCTTTCCAGTGTGCTGCCCCTCCTCCCACAGTGCCCCTCCTCCTCCTCCCACAGTGCCCCTCCTACTCCTCTTCCTCCTCCCACAGTTCCCCTCCTCCTCCTCCCACAGTGCCCCTCCTACTCCTCTTCCTCCTCCCACAGTTCCCCTACTCCTCCTCCTCCTCCCCCCACAGTGCCCCTCCTAATCCTCTTCCTCCTCCCACAGTGCCCCTCCTCCTCCTCCTCCTCCCACAGTGCTCCTCCTCCTCCTCCTCCCACAGTGCCCCTCCTCCTCTTCTTCCCACAGCCTCTCCTCCTCCTCCTCCTCCTTCTCCTCCTCCTCCTCCCACAGTGCCCAGGAGAGGCCTAAGGAGAGGCAGGGCCCCACCCACGGCACCCAGCACCTGGGGCCACAGCACTTACTTAAGGGTGAGCTTGCTGTGGCAGGCGGAGCAGGAGAAGCATCTCGCACACCAGGCTTTGTTGAGGGCTGACAGCACTATGAGTGCAGAGGACCAGGCTCAGCAACCTCTCCCAGGCCACCCAGGCCCAGCTCAGAGGGGGGCCGCTGGGCCCACAGCCGCAGGACCCGCAGCCAGAGGGACAGCAGGGAAGGGGGGGCACGTGGCAGAAGCCTTACCATCACCCTCGATCACATGGCTGCAGCTGTAGCAGACATCCCCGAAGAGCTGCAGACCAGGCAGATGTCAAACACAGGCAGGGGCGTCCCAGCCCAGGGCCAGGGGATGCTATGGCTCCCCCCACCCCCCGCCCCCCCGCAAAGCTCTCAGCCTCCACCTGGGCCTTGGGGCCCTCCTGCCAGGATACAGCCTCGCGCCCGAGGCGAGGAACCCCTGGCCCATCAGAATCGCCCCTGGGAGGGATCCCAATGCCCCTTTGCTCCTCTGCCGTCCCTGAGGGTGTGGTCAGGTAGTCGCTGCTTCTCACCAGAGCAGCTGGCAGCCTTGCCAGGCATAGCAGGAGTGGGAGGTGATGGCACAGGTCACAGGTCAGGCCCACAGGAGGCCTGGCCATGAGGCCCCTTTCTCAAGTGAGAACGGGCAGAGAGGGCCTCGGGGTCTGAGCGGCACACTGGGAGCCGGGCCCAGGGTGTGCCTGGAGGCTGCCCCGTTGAAGCCTTCCCAGCAGGCCTCCTGCCTTCCCAGGCCCCAGCCCCGGGCAGGGCCTGCCCCCCACTCTGCACTTCACCTGGCTGTAGTGGGTTTCACAGTAGGCCAGGCCCTTCCTCTCATAGTGCCGGTGCCCCCGGAACGGCTTCTCGCACTTGGCACAGACAAAGTGCTGGGGGGAGAAGGGGGGTCGGGCACCTCAGGCCGGAGCAGTGACCCTGAGACAGGACCAGGGGCGGAAGCTCCTTGCTGGGGTCACAGGTCCTGGGGCAATGGGGCTGCTACCTCCAGGGACCGCCCCTGGGTCAGGAGACCCTGCGCCTCCCCTAAGGCCCAGTGAGTGATATGCACAGCCCGCACCCTCTGGGCCTGCTCCACCCCAGCCACCTGGACCCCAGTTGTCAGGGGCTGGGCCTGCGCATGCTGTACGGTAGGGGCTGCTCTGCTATTTGAATGGAGCCTCTGGGGAGGCTCCTCAGAGACGCTGCATCTTCCCCTTGGGCAAGGGCTCAGCCACCCGGGGGCTGGGTCACACCTCCCCACGCATGCACTCATGTCCCAAAGATGCTGCCAGGCAGAACTTCAGGGCAGAGCAGGCCAGGGCCTCGGCCCAGGCAGTGCTGTCCAAAGAGAGCCACAGTGCAGGGAGGCCTCCCGGTGCCGCAGGGAGACACCGAGGGGCCCCCAGCAGCTCATTCAGCGTCTGGGCCCACACGGGGCTGCAGACAGCTCGTGATGTCAGCCACAAACCCTCACCCAGGACCCTGGGGTCCTCTAGAAGGCAACCACAGGAGGGGGAGGGAAGGAGGGGGAGAGGCAGGGGGGAGGGAGGGAGGGGCGGGGGGAGGAAGGGAGGAGGAGGAAGGAAGGGAGGGGAGGGAGAACAGGGGGAGGGAGGGAGGAAGGGAGGGAGGGAGGGAGGGGGAGGGAGAAAGGAGGAGGGAGGAAGGGAGGGGAGGGAGAACAGGGGGAGGGAGGAAGGGAGGGGAGGGAGAACAGGGGGAGGGAGGGAGAGGTCCCCATTCATACAGAAGAGCTGGCGCCAGGGCAGGATGTGGAGGGAAGGTGCCGGCTGGTGCCACCACTCGGCCTGGACTGGGACTGTGGCCGAGAGCGGGGCGCTCATCCTGCCCCCAGCCTTGCTCACCTCCACATGCCACTGCTTGCCCAGCGCATTGACCACACGGCCCTCGATGGGCCGGCGGCAGGCTCCGCAGATGGGGACTCCCATCTTGTCGTGGCACGGCAGGCAGTAGAGCTCCCCCTTCAGCTCCCGGGCCTCAGCGGTCAGCTCCTTCCTAAAGCAGCCCACAGCCCCTGAGGTCCCCACCTCCCCAGGGCCCACCTGTCTGAGCCCCTGAGGTCCCCACCTCCCCAGGGCCCACCTGTTGGAGCCCCTGAGGTCCCCACCTCCCCAGGGCCCACCTGTCTGAGCCCCTGAGGTCCCCACCTCCCCAGGGCCCACCTGTTGGAGCCCCTGAGGTCCCCACCTCCCCAGGGCCCACCTGTCGGAGCCCCTGAGGTCCCCACCTCCCCAGGGCCCACCTGTCTGAGCCCCTGAGGTCCCCACCTCCCCAGGGCCCACCTGTCTGAGCCCCTGAGGTCCCCACCTCCCCAGGGCCCACCTGCAGGAGCCCCAGCAGTGTCAGCCCCGGGAGCAGGACCTGGGCAGGAGGCTCCGGGACCTCTGGCTTGGGCACAGCACATACAGATGGTGGCTGACCTCACTGCCATGTCCCAGCAGTGCGTTCTCAGGCCCCTCCGCACCAGACAGGCCGGGCTCACAGCCTCTCTTCCCTCTCCACCTCTCTACCAGCAGCACCCTCCTAGACCTGCCCCCCGCCTTTGATTCCCTGCTGTCAGCCCCTTTCGGGGCCCAGCCCCCTCATGCCCTAAGCAAGGGGCCTCCCGCCCCCAGGCACCCAATCCTCTGCCCACCCCTGCCCACGCCTGGTACCTGCAGTGGGTGCAGCTGAAGTGGTCGGGGTGGTAGTGGTCACTCCTGAACATGAGGGGCTGCTCCTCAATGACCAGGTGGCACCGCTGGCAGACGTGCTTGCCCAGGCCCTTGGCCTTCTCCCGGCTGTGGCAAGGCCGGCACAGGTGTCTGTGGGAAGTGG
This sequence comes from Plecotus auritus, assembly GCF_963455305.1. Classification (NCBI taxonomy): domain Eukaryota; kingdom Metazoa; phylum Chordata; class Mammalia; order Chiroptera; family Vespertilionidae; genus Plecotus; species Plecotus auritus. Next base: position 98,713,825 of record NC_137776.1, read on the forward strand.
CAGGCATTGGGAGATGCCCACCCGCTCCTCTCAGAAGCTGGCGCCTCCTAAAGCAGAGCCCCCGCTCCACCCCCTCCCCCTCCCCACATTCAGGACAGAGCAGCAAACATGAGGGCTCTTCTCTCCCTGTCTCCTGAGCCTAGGACATTGTGTGGACAAGAGTAGACATTTCACTGACTTTTGCTAAGAAATTAGTTTATTTTTCAAATGTCTCCCAACAGGCATGAGTGGTCACATGGCCACTGTCAGCGACCCCCGGCATGTCCAGCAGAGCAGCCAGGAGGGACAAGAGGGCCTGCCCTTCCTTTAGGTTCGCCACAGGGGCAGCGCGTCTGCAGGCTCTGTGTGCAAAGAGGAGCCGTGGCGCCAGCAGAGGCACCAACCAGGGGATGTCCCCACAGGCTCCTCTGTGAGGCCCGGGGGTCTTGGTGCTGCCCCTGCCCTGGGCAGCGGCTGTGGCCGCCACGGAGATCAACCAGCAGGGCTCTGCTCCCCTGGCCTCGGGGTGCCGGGTCCCCAGGCCAAGATGTCCAGAGGCACACTCCTTCCCCACCGACCTCCATCTGCAAGTGCCTGGGGCACACGCCCCCTTCCGGGCTCCCAATCCACTTCATCCCTGGGTTCCCCTGGTAATCGAGGGCTGCCCCTCACGCTTCAGGCCCCCTTGTGGGCAGGGCCAAGGGTCAGGGCAGAGGGCTCTCAGCAGGTGGGTGGGCAGGGCAGGGCAGGGCCTGCTCCCTCTGGGTCTGGGCTCCACGCTGGTCTCTGCCCACCTGGTTTCTATCCTTCTCCCCAGGGGGTGTGAATGGCAAGGGGCTCGAAATGAGTGCCCGCAGCCGCTTGCTCAGCAGCCGAGGCTCCCAGCCGCGCTGTCTCCCAGGCAGCAGCTCCAGAGGAGCCTGTGGCGAGGAGTGAACAAAGGCAGTGGCACAGGAGAAGGGCGGGCATTGTTCCCGGGACAGCACGGCCAGACCCAGGCTGGTAGCTGCTCAGCCTGAGACCCTGGCGCCCTGTCCGTTCATGGCCTCGGCTTTCAGCTCTGTGACTCGGGTTTCCCCTTTTCAGTCCCTAGATCCTTGAAGCCCAGTGGGCTCTCCTCACCCCACTGTCACCCAGACGTCTGGGCCCCAGCCCCCCGGGGCCCTGCCATAGCAGGCCTGGGCGAGGCCACTCTCCCGACGCCTTGCAGGTGGCCCTGCCACCATGCGTGCTGCCTCCCGCATGCAGCGACTAGTGGGTTCTCTTATCATTAGAACAACATTCAACCCACATGGGGTAATTTTTGTTTCAGAGCTACAGAAATTAGCACAACTCCCCACAATTCTGTTGCAATGACCTCAAAGTCTCTGTGGGCAGTCACCCCAACCACAGAAATGCCCTGCTCAGGGCAGCAGCTGACACCCTCATCTCGAGCCAGTGTGAGCCAGCTCTTCCAGAGCACCCTCCGGGCACGGCGGGCGGGGACCAGCAGGCAGACTCGAGGAGCCCAGCTCTCCTGACGGAACCCCGGATGGGCAATTGACAGGCCTGACCCCTGCAGATCTGAAGGCAACTGCGGAGTATTTTTCCAGGTGGAATGAAGATGGAGCCTGAGAATTCCAGTTTCAAGTTGCACACACACACACTGGGGTTCAAGTCCTGCTCTGCCACTTCCCAGTGGCTTGTAGCTGGCGAGCTCCTCCTCCTGAGCCACATAGGTCTGCAGGGGGCAGCCATCCCCACGCGGGGCAGGGCCCGCAACCAGCAGGCTAAGGCAGTATAAGTTTAAGGTAGCTACTCCACAAGATGGCTACAAACAAACATATTTCACATTTTAACTAAAATATTTAAAAGTCTTTTGAAATTAAAAATGGTAGCTTGGTGCCCATGCCACCGGATATATCATTTTTGGAAAGATGGAGGAACAGCCTCTGCGTGAGGGTCTCAGAGCAGCAAACACTCCCAGCCTTAGCCCCCAGGAGGTCTAGGGGGCCAGTGGGAGGTGGGCAGCCTCCAGTGAGAGGAGCCCACACGCAGGCCCGGCCGGCTGAGCCGCCTGAGGTGCAGACAGCGCCATTATGAGGCTGGCAGCAGCTGGCCGGCAAGATAAAGGCCGTAGCTGTGCCCAAATGGAGCCTAATTATCCGGGGAGGACACAGGGCCCCACATCAGGTGTCCTGAAAAGATCCCGTCATTCAGCAAACAAGACACCCCAGCCTCTCCCTCCCCATTCACCAGGCCCCTCACTGTCTCCTATGCAGGCTTGGGAGCCTGAGCCAGTTGCCATGGCAGACAGACCCTCCCCACCTCACCCCCCCAGTGGTAGGAAATTGTCCCCTTCTGAAATGGCTAGTTGTGTCTGTCAGTCCCAGCAGCCCCGCACCCACCCGCGCCACGCAGCAGCTTCCAGGACAGGCACACTCGGCCTCTGTGGTGCTCGGGCCCAGCTGGGGCGAGGGCTCTGGGGACACACTGGACACTCACAGCCCCGAGGCAGCAGGGCCTTGGAGGGCCCAGCACAAGGGACCCTTGGGGATGAAGCGGCCTTTGAGAGCCAGAAGGGCTGCCGCCTCCCCTCCTCTCCTTAAATAGCTGGCCTCCCGCCGCCCACCTGCACAAGCTCAGCACCCAGCCTTCCTGTCTCCACCTGCGCAGAGGTAAGGGCGGGCGGGAAGGTAAGGGTGGGCAGGGAGGTAAGGGTGGGCGGAGGGCGGGCGGCGTGGGGGTGCCTGTCCCTGAGGTGCCTCTGTGGTGGTGATGGGACCTACCTACGAAGACACCCTGTCTAACCAGAGCGGCCCCTAGCAGAGTCCCTGCCCACAAGTTTAAGGTAACTACTCCACAAGGAGCTGCCCCGAGCCACCCAGCTCCTCACCACGAGGCCACTGTGCCCGGCATGAGCCAGATGCAGCAGCCGCAGGGAGAGGAGCCAGCTGCCTGCCTGCCCAGGACGCACTGAGGCCTCCTACAATGGCCACGCCTGCCCGTCGCTCACCTTGCCCACAGCCCTGCTGCCCTGTGGCACTGCCCGGGCCACTCCAGGCCCTCGGCCTCACCCCTGAGCAGGGCAGGTGGAGAATGGAATGCAGACCATCCTGCATAAATCCATATCAAACCCCTAGCGGGAGGGACAGGGAAACAAGCTGAAAGCGTTTTGAAACTAAGTCTCTGTCTAGAGCGGCGCACACAGCCCTCAGCAGGTAGGAGGCTGGGACTCTGGGCCAGAAGCAGAGAGCCAGGCGCTGGCGCGGGGCCAGGGCCTTGTGGCCTGTGTGGTCATGCAGGGCCCACGCTTGGACGAGCTCTGCTGTCACCATCTTAAGACAAGGGCCCTGCATTTCATGTTGCACTGAGCCCCCCAAGTTTTGTCACTGGCTCTGGGGCCAGACCCCATGCAGGAGGCGCTGAGCTAGGAGACAGCTCCGTGCAGGCAGCCAGCCAGCCACACCCAGCTCTGACCTCAAGGGCTGTGGGCCCATCCCAGCAGCAAGGCCTGTCATGCTGGGTGTCCCTGCTGAGTCTGACCTCCAACTCCCAGGCTATGGCCCAGCCAAGTGACCTTGGGCAAGTTCGCCGACTCAAGGCTCAGATTCCTACTCTGCAAAATAGGGTCCCTGAGGCCTGCCTCTGAGGACTGTGCCTGGCAGAGCTGACAGCCGCCAGGAGCAGTCTGCTGGGAAGGCCTGCGGGGCGTGGCCTAGAGGGAGAGCACCCAGCTGGCCCCTCAGCAGCCATCCCTCATCCCTGGGCTCCAAAAGGCCCAGCCTCTCCCCCAGCCTCCCTTCCTCCCCCTGCCCCTCCCACACATACACACAGGTCACACACACCTGGAAACAGCAGGAAAACCATCTCCAAATGCTAATTTCAGGCATCCTGCAATTCTCTGGAGCCAGAGGGGATCATTTGGGTGGGGAAAAACCATGGGTCCCTTCAAAAATTAAAAAATACTATATAATAAAGAGGTAATATGCAAATTAACCATCACGCCCCCACAAGATGGCTGCCTATGACCAGGCCAGCAGGGGGGTTAGTGAGGGATGACCAAACGACTGAACAAGCAGGCTGCGTGGGGCGACCAGGCTGGCAAGGGGAGTAGTTGAGGGCGACCAGGCCAGCTGTGGGGGGAGGGAGCAGTAAGAGGCAACCAGGCCAGCAGGGGGGGGGGGGTAGTTAGGGGTGATCAGGCCAGCACGCAGAGGCAATGAGGGGCTATCAGGCCAGTGGAGGGGGGTGGGGAGCAGTTAAGGGTGACCAGGCAGACAGGCAGGTGAGTGATTAGAAGCCAGTGGTCCAGGATTGTAAGAGGGATGTCCGACTGCCAGTTTAGGCCTGATGCCAGGGATCTGGCCTAAACCGGCAGTCAAACATCCTCCAAGAAGTTCCGGGTTGGAGAGGGTGCAGGCTGGGCTGAGGGGACCCCCACCGTGCACGAATTTTTGTGCATCGGGCCTCTAGTGTGATATAATTAGTTGTACACTCTCTCCATCCCTTAAAGCAGGGGTCCTCAAACTACGGCCCGAAGGCCACATGCGGCCTGCCGAGGACATTTATCCGGCCCGACGGGTGCCACTGCCTGTCCTGCTTAGCAGCTGACTCGTCCCGGGCCCGCAGTGCGCAAAGGAATTTGTTCATAGTTGTTTTTTTAAACTATAGTCCGGCCCTCCAACTGTCTGAGGGACAGTGAACTGGCCCCCTGTTTAAAAAGTTAGAGGACCCCTGCCTTAAAGCAATCAGCAGCTGCTGCTCCCTGCTGCTGCCACACATTGCCCCTGGGCCACTCCCTGCTCCCTCACATTGCCCCTGGGCCACTCCATGCTCCCTCACATTTCCCCTGGGCCACTCCTTGCTCCCTCACATTGCCCCCGGGCCACTCCCTGCTGCTCACTCACATTGCCCCTGGGCCACTCCCTGCTCACTCACATTGCCCCTGGGCCACTCCATGCTCCCTCACATTTCCCCTGGGCCACTCCCTGCTCCCTCACATTGCCCCTGGGCCACTCCCTGCTCACTCACATTGCCCCTGGGCCACTCCCCGCTGCTCACTCACATTGCCCCTGGGCCACTCCCTGCTGCTCACTCACATTGCCCCTGGGCCACTCCTTGCTCCCTCACATTGCCCCCGGGCCACTCCCTGCTGCTCACTCACATTGCCCCTGGGCCACTCCCTGCTCACTCACATTGCCCCTGGGCCACTCCATGCTCCCTCACATTTCCCCTGGGCCACTCCCTGCTCCCTCACATTGCCCCTGGGCCACTCCCTGCTCACTCACATTGCCCCTGGGCCACTCCCCGCTGCTCACTCACATTGCCCCTGGGCCACTCCCTGCTGCTCACTCACATTGCCCCTGGGCCACTCCCTGCTGCTTCCTCACATTGCCCCTGGGCCACTCCCTGCTGCTCACTCACATTGCCCCTGGGCCACTCCCAGCTGCTCACTCACATTGCCCCGGGCCACTCCCTGCTGCTCACTCACATTGCCCCTGGGCCACTCCCTGCAGCTCACTCACATTGCCCCTGGGCCACTCCCTGCTCCCTCACATTGCCCCTGGGCCACTCCCTGCTGCTCACTCACATTGCCCCTGGGCCACTCCCTGCAGCTCACTCACATTGCCCCTGGGCCACTCCCTGCTGCTCACTCACATTGCCCCTGGGCCACTCCCTGCTGCTCACTCACATTGCCCCTGGGCCACTCCCTGCTGCTCCCTCACATTGCCCCTGGGCCACTCCCTGCTCACTCACATTGCGCCTGGGCCACTCCCTGCTGCTCCCTCACATTGCCCCTGGACCACTCCCTGCTGCTCACTCACATTGCCCCTGGGCCACTCCCTGCTGCTCACTCACATTGCCCCTGGGCCACTCCCTGCTGCTCACTCACATTGTCCCTGGGCCACTCCCTGCTCACTCACATTGCCCCTGGGCCACTCCCTGCTGCTCCCTCACATTGCCCCTGGGCCACTCCCTGCTCACTCACATTGCCCCTGGGCCACTCCCTGCTGCTCCCTCACATTGCCCCTGGGCCACTCCCTGCTCACTCACATTGCCCCTGGGCCACTCCCTGCTCCCCACTCACATTGCCCCTGGGCCACTCCCTGCTGCTCACTCACATTGCCCCTGGGCCACTCCCTGCTGCTCACTCACATTGCCCCGGGCCACTCCCTGCTGCTCACTCACATTGCCCCAGGCCACTCCCTGCTGCTCACTCACATTGCCCCTGGGCCACTCTCTGCTCACTCACATTGCCCCTGGGCCACTCCCTGCTCACTCACATTGCCCCTGGGCCACTCCCTGCTGCTCCCTCACATTGCCCCTGGGCCACTCCCTGCTGCTCACTCACATTGCCCCTGGGCCACTCCCTGCTCCCTAACATTGCCCCTGGGCCACTCCCTGCTGCTCACTCACATTGCCCCTGGGCCACTCCCTGCTGCTCACTCACATTGCCCCTGGGCCACTCCCTGCTCCCTCACATTGCCCCTGGGCCACTCCCTGCTCCCTCACATTGCCCCTGGGCCACTCCTTGCTCCCTCACATTGCCCCTGGGCCACTCCCTGCTCCCTCACATTGCCCCTGGGCCACTCCCTGCTGCTCACTCACATTGCCCCTGGGTCACTCCCTTCTCACTCACATTGCCCCTGGGTCACTGGCAGGCCCAGCCTCTCTGTGAGGAAAGAGCTCAGGAGCTCAGTGTGTTGAGGAGGGCCAATGAGAAAAGTCAGGCTGAACCAGCACCCCAGAACCTGGACAGTTCCTACACCAGTTCCTACCAGCTCCCTCCCCTCAAGGGGCTGCTGTGCAGACTGAGCCATGTCCGTGCCCCTGGGCACAGCCACTCCTCATGCCAGCCCTTACACAGGCATTAAAGGACTTGCTCCAGGTTCCAGGCTCCTCAGCAGAGCCAGGCTCAGCCAGGAGAGCAACCCGCCCTCGACTGCTGGGAGGTGCTTCTCCTGGCACAGCCCTTCTCCTGCCCAGCAGTCCTCCCTCCCCCGCCCCCAGCCAGGAGCCTCTGGAGAGCTTGTGTGCACCCAGGGCATGAGCAGCAGGGCCAGGAGGCCCAGCCCTCTCCTGCTGCACCTCCCCCTCCAGGCCTGGGAGGGGTTGGGTGTTTGGGTGGAACATACCCTCTTCCTTTTGGATCTCCTGAGCATCCCAGTATCAAAACAAGTGCATGTTACCGTGTCTGTGGGGGAGAACCAGGCTCGCCAGCTGTAAAACAGCTGCTGCCAAGGCTGGCCCTGGCCTTCTGTGTGGGTGCAGCAGGCAGGTGTGCTCCCAGCCCGACCTCTCGGGGGTCCTGGGACACAGAATGCAGGCCTCTGGCCCCTGGGACACGGCCCACACTGCGTTGCTAGTGACTCTCCTCTGTGGCAGTGCCAGAGCTGTGGCAGGGGCTGGCCGGAGAGCAGGCACAAGCGGCCACACTCCACACCACCACCCTGGGGGAGTGCCCAGGCATCAGAGAGCAGGATCCACCTGGCCCCACCAGAGCCGGAGAGGGGCTAGCAGGGCTCCGCAAGCGAGGCTTTGGGGACCAGGTAACCTACTCCCTGCCCACCAGGAATGGGGCTCAGGGCCCACGTACCACCCTGCCCTCAGACAGCACACCTGAGGACCCCTCCCCATCCTCCCGCCCCCAGAGCCTCAGACACACTGGTTGGCTCCCCACCCCCCAGGGCTGACTCTGTGGGGTCTGAGACAATGGAGTCCACCCCCTGCCCCCGCCCCTGGCAGAGCCTTCACACAGGCAGGTGTATCCCACAGCAGCCAGAAAGCACCAGGCCCTGGTTCTGTTGTGCGTCTTGGTAACGTTCAGGAAGCCCGTGGCACAGATGGACCAGGAGGTGTCCCCAGGCCCCCACGCAAGGCCGCGCTCTACTGGGGCCCTTCCTCTCTTCCTCCAGGCTGTTCCGGGCTCTGCCTCCAGCCGCAGCATGAACGGCCTCGAGGGGGCCTCTGGGCTGGCAGCCAACGGTTCTCTGGCGGCGGCGGACCCGTGTGGCCAGGAGACGCGGCTGGAGAACGTGCTCTTAGCCTCCTTCTACCTCCTGGATTTCCTCCTGGCTTTTGTGGGCAATGCCTTGGCCTTGTGGCTCTTCCTCCGGGACCACAGGGCCGGCACCCCTGCCGACGTGTTCCTGATGCACCTGGCTGTGGCCGACTTGTCCTGCGTGCTGGTCCTGCCCACGCGCCTGGTCTACCACTTCTCGGGGAGCCACTGGCCCTTCGGGGAAATCCCGTGCCGCCTCACCGGCTTCCTCTTCTACCTCAACATGTACGCCAGCATCTACTTCCTCACCTGCATCAGCGCCGACCGCTTCCTGGCCATTGTGCACCCCGTCAAGTCCCTCAAGCTCCGCAGGCCCCTCTATGCTCACCTGGCCTGCGCCTTCCTCTGGGTGGTGGTGGCTGTGGCCATGGCCCCACTGCTGGTGAGCCCACAGACCGTGAGGACCAACCACACGATCGTCTGCCTGCAGCTGTACCGGGAGAAGGCCTCCCCCCACGCGCTCGTGTCCCTGGCGGTGGCCTTCACCTTCCCATTCGTCATCACGGTGACCTGCTACCTGCTGATCATCCGCAGCCTGCGGCAGGGCCCCCGCGTAGAGACACGCCTCAGAAGCAAGGCTGTGCGCACAATCGCCCTGGTGCTGGCCATCTTCCTGGTCTGCTTCCTGCCCTACCACGTGCACCGGTTCATCTACGTGCTGCGTCGCAGCAGCAGCACATCCTGCGCAGCCCAGCGCGCCCTGGCCCTGGGGAACAGGGTCACCTCCTGCCTCACCAGCCTCAACGGGGCACTGGACCCCATCGTGTACTTTTTTGTGGCTGAGAAGTTCCGCAACACCCTGTGCAACCTGCTCTGCGGCCAGGGGCTCACGGTGCCACCCCCTAGCCTGGGAGGGAGAACCAACGAGAGCTCGGTGAGCGCCAGGTCAGAGCTGTAGGTGAGCCCAGGCCAGAGCTGTAGGTGAGCCCAGGCCAGAGCTGTACCCAGGCCAGAGCTGTGAGCTTCTCCCCAGCCACACTCTGAGGAAAGACAGGGAATCCGCAGATCACTCCCGCCCCTCCCAGGTCAGACCTCATCACCCAGAGCCCAGTTCTGTGGTTCTGTTTCACCCGATGCACAAAACCCTAAAAAGGAAGAACCCTCTGCAGGCTGCCTTGCGGTCTGTGGGCCCAGCGCCAGGATCTCAGCGATGTCACCCGCAGCAGGAGGGCAGGAGGCCCGGGAGGGACCCAGGAGCCCCAGCTTTCCTCAGTGCTCTGGCTCCTTCCCACTCAGACACAGTGGCAGCTCCGCAGGGAGAGCCCCTGGCCACAAGGGCCGTGGGAGCGCAGGGCACTGGGGCGGGGGGGGGGGGGGGGGGCGGGGGGGTGCGCGGAAGGACGGGAGGCGGGTCGGAGTATTTCCTGTGATGCGCAAGATGCTTTGCGTTCCCTTGGCGGCACCTTTGCCAGATGGCCCCTGAGTTTAGAGTCACAAACTATAAATTGTAGCTGATCACTAAGTACATTTCAGGCTGGCCACCTGTGACATCCAGAAGCATGGCCTGCGGCCACCCCTTCCAATCCTCCTGATGGAACCCACACGGAGGTGGGGGGGGGAGGGTGCTGACCACCCCCAGCTTCTCAGCAGCTGCCCACGGAGTCCTGACAGCGCAGACTAGCGGGCAGTGGGCTTGTCAGGCCTGTGAACCCCTCGGCAGGGAGCTGGCCTCCACCATCGGACCTGCAGGGCTACCTCAGCCCGTCGCTCTTGGGCCTCTCCGCAGCCTGGCCAGGCTCAGAGCAGCTCCGCTCCGTGTGGCGGGCGCGGCCCTGCCAGTCCTTGCGTGCTTCACCATACGACTCGAAACTAACTGCTTGGAGGGTCTAAGGCCAATGTGTTTGGTTAAAGCAACACCCTTCCCAGAACATCTCTCTTCAACCCAAGAACGGTTACCTGGGGGCGAAGGGAGCAGAGACAGGGTGGCACGTGCTCTTCACACCCACAATACACCCGCCCCACACAGACCCCAAGGCTCTGCACGTGGTCTTCAGAGTGAGTGCCAGCCCAGCTGGGCAGGTCCCATTTGTTACAGCAAAACTACTTGTGTATCACATCTTACATTTCCTGTCCAGGTTTTCTGAGGAAGCAGTGCAACCGGGCCCGTGCAAGTGTGTCTTGAGAGGGGGCAGGACGTGCTCAGGCATACACTAGCAGCAGGGATACACTGGCAGCGGGCACACATCCGGCAGGGGGAACACACCCGGCAGTGGGCACACACCCAGCAGTGGGCCCGGCCCAGATCACAAAGGACCCCAGGCACTACCTGCCCCACAGCCTCTCATTGACCCCAGGCTCCTGCTGAGTGCCCTGGAGATACCGGTGGACACAGGCAGCGTGGGGCAGGCAGAGCTGAGCTCGCTACAGCAGTGCAGAGGGGCGAGGGTGCTGGTCAGAGAGCGAGATGGGAACCGACACCCAGATAGGAGACAGCGGGGATCAGTGGGTGGGGTAGGGGGGCGTAGGGGGGCACCGCAGCAGGCGGCTCTTCCCTGAGTCAGTTCAGTGCAGGAGAAGGTGGGGGTGACCCGCTGCACTGGGGTGCCTGGTGGACAGACACGAGTGGAGGCGGCAGTGGCCAGGCAGCGACCACAGGGAGGACTGGGTGGGAGGTGCACATACACGCCTTTTGGGCAGACCTGAGGGCCCAGTGCAGAGCCCCAGGCGCCAGCAGGAGAGGTGGAGCCCCTGGAGGAGACCCCAGTGCATGACCACAAGAGAAGGCATTTTAGCAGGAAAGAGGGCGCCTCGACAAAGCCACAGAGGCCAGCAGCAACCTCTGGATCTGACAATGGGGGTGCCATGGACCCCAAGGAGGCTGAGGCCATGGAGAGCAGATGGGAGATGCCAGCATATGCACCGGGGAGGGCTGCAGAGAACCCAGAGGGCATTTTGGACCTTGGGGGCTACCCAGCCTGATGAAGGAAGGGAGGGAGGGAGGAGGAAGGGAGGGAGGGAGGGAGAGCTTCTGAAGCCTCCAGCCTTTTCAAGAGGGTACAGGGTGAGCAGAGACATGGCCAGGTTGCAGGGCACAGATGCTGGGCAACCAGGGTGCCCCAGGGCCTGGCTCCTCGGGGAGCGGGAGGGAGGCCACCTGAGGGTGGGTGGGGGTGGAGACAGTGGGAGGAGGAGGGGGAAGTGGAAGGCAACTCTTCTGAGAGCCTGGAGTTAGGGTGCAAGGAGGCCTGGCTGAGCCCAGGAGACGGATGGCCCTGAATATAAGAATGACGGGCCCGGGCCTGCTCTCTCCAAAGCCCAGCCCTGGTGCAGGTGGGAAGCAGAGGCTGGTGTCAGCCTCGCGTGCCAGGGGCCAGGAGGTAGTCACCTGACTCAACGCTCCTGAGAGTCTACCGGCTCCCGCTCGGCCACCTTCCTCCCTGCCCAGCTCACCTGCCCGCGTTCTTCACGAAGCCCAGGTCAGCCAGCTCCACTCCACACAGCTGGCAGCAGAAGCAGCCTGGGTGCCAGCTGTTGTTCATGGCCTTGATGACGCGGCCAATGATGAACTCGCCTGAAAGAGGGAGGTCCCTGCTGGCCAGGGCCGGGCACTCCCCTCCTCAGCCCAGCCCCAAGCCCAGTCCACACGGGTCCTAGGGCCCCCGGGGAGCTAATGCCTGAGGGGCCTGAAGGCTGGTGCTCAGAAAAACAGGGCTTGGGCAGGCACGGGAGAGCTCCAGAGCCTGGCCACACGGGACCCTGGCCACACAGGGACCCTGGCCACACGGGGACCCTGGCCACACAGGGACCCTGGCCACACAGGGACCCTGGCCACACGGGGACCCTGGCCACACGGGGACCCTGGCCACATGGGACCCTGGCCACACGGGACCCTGGCCGCACGGGGACCCTGGCCGCACGGGGACCCTGGCCGCACGGGGACCCTGGCCACACGGGGACCCTGGCCACATGGGACCCTGGCCACACAGGGACCCTGGCCCACCAGCCGGTCGCCACCCTTACGTACCACAGGAGCCGCAGCACGGAGCAAACAGCATCTGGAAGTCGTGTTCGCAGTACTTCCGGCCTTCAAACTGCAAATGGGCAGCAGAGCCAGCGTCATCCCGTCTGTACTGGCAGCTCTGTCTGGTCAGAGCCTGCCTCAGGCAGACAAGCACCCACTCTTCTACCCTCCCGGGGGCACCAGCCCTCCCAGAGAGGCTTCCTGCAGGAAGTGCGAACAGTGGAGGGACAGGGGCAGGGGGCTGAGAGGAGGCTGCAGAGAGGGAGCAACCTCAAGGCCTGGAGCCAGGGTGCAGAGGGAGGGCCTCAGCCTGCTGTCTGCTGCAGGGACCACCCTGGGGTCCTGGCGCCTGCCCTGGCTGGGGGACACAAGCTGGGAAGGCTGGGCAGGTTTGAATTGCATGTGTCACTTTGCCCCATGCCCTGTGTTCTCTCTGTGTGAGACGTCCATTTCCTAGAGGCCACAGAAGACCCAGAAGGTGGGGCCGGAAGGAGAGCCCCAGTCCCAGGCACCAGGCTCCAGCCTCCCACCTTCTGTCTGGGCCCGAGCATCTGGCACAGACCCTCAGAGGCCAAAGCCTGCCTTGCTTTCTCCTCCCGGACACAGGCCCTGGTTTCCCATTCTCAAAAATGGGTGTCTTACAGGCTGCAACTACATCAGGCGATCCAGGGATGCGAAGGGGCTGCAGGGGTATACATTCACTCTGGGTGAATATTTCCTGAGCACCTACTATGTGCCAGGCTTTGTTCCAGGCACAGAGCCCCCACTCCCAAGGCCCCTACAGCTGGCTAGCCTTTCCCATCAGCCCACCACCAGCTCTGCCTGGGAAGTCTACGGGCAGCCCGCACAGGGCGGCTGCAGGCAGTAATGATCAGCGGCTCTGGTGCACACATTCCACCAGGCGTGACAGGGCACGGAGCAGACGTTCACACAGTGCCGGCCACACAGGTGCCCAGAAATAACTTCAAAGGCACAGGTGACAGGAAGTGGTGGGTTTTGAGTTTTTTTACCTTTGTTTTTAATAAAATTTATCTCATTGAACATTTACATAATTTAATTTTTAATCACTCTGTCTAACAACCAACTTGCAAGATTATTGAAAACTTAACAATGTGCTTTGTGAGCAAGGTTGCCAGTCTAGCCACCTTCCCTTGCATCTGGGTTACCGCAAAAGCCAGACTCCACCGCCTGCACTCCCAGCCTCCACTGCACTCCCAGCCTCCTCCGCCCCCTACGCCCCATGCAGTCTCTCCTCAGCCCAGCAGCCTTTGGTCCCTTCCCAACATGGGGCAGACGGATTCCTGGGCTCCACACCCAGCATGGCTCCTGCCTCTCCCAAAGTGAAGTCCTAAGGCCCACCAAGTCAAATGACTCTGGCCCCTGCCCTCACCCACTACTCCCTCCGCTCTGCTTCCTCTACACCCACCTGCCACTGGGAAGCCGCCTCTCCGACCTCAGGCCCTTTGCACTTGCCGTGCCCGGCTGAGCGCTCTTCCTGCCGCTGCGGGCGGGCTCCCTCCCTCCTCCCTCCTCCGGGGCTGCTCCCCACCCCCCCTGCCCACCCTGTCCCTCCAACCCTCAGCACCTCCAACCTGACAGACACCCAGGCACTGGGTTTACTGTCTGATCCCAAGAGAGGGGAGGCGGCAGGGCAGGGTTGCCCAGGGAACCGGAGGAGGTGACCCCCCCCTTCAGCACCCGCACCGGGGTCGTGTGCAGTCTCGCAGTTTCTGTGCTGGCGGAGCACAGCGGCCGGCTGGTGGCGGCCCTGTCCCTGTCAGGGCGGGGCTCCCCGGAGGCGGGGCGGGGCTCCCCGGAGGCGGGGCCCTCACCTCGTAGAAGAGGCCGTCGGGGAAGGGCCGGAAGCACTGGGCGCACACGAAGCAGCGCTCGTGGAACAGCTCGCCGCCGCTGTGCACGATGCGCTCGGCCGTGCCGAAGCGGGCCCCGCAGCGCAGGCAGGCTGCCGTGGCCAAGGCGTCCGCCAGGTGGCTGCGGAGGAGAGGGGGGTCAGGACCCGCAGGCCCACGGGGATGAGAGCGGTCCTGGACGCCTCCTCCAGGGGACAGCATGTCTCCAGGGAAGGAAATCACGTTCCTCGCCGCCCGCGATGGTCTCGGCGCTGGGGACTCAAAAACACGTGTTCAGGGCCAACCCCGGGCCACCCTTCCCCGCCACCCATCCCCCAGCAACACGGCGGCCACCCCCTCACCCCCCCCACCCCCCCCCACCCCCGGCAACACGGCGGCCACCCACCCACCCCCCCCCGGCAACATGGCGGCCACCCTTCCCGGCCACCCGCCCCCCAGCAACACGGCCCTGGCGCTGCTCACCCAGCGCACAGGCTGCAGCGGGCACGGGTGACCTGCAAGAGGCACCTCCATTTCTCAGGTGCAGAAAGGGCCACAGTGGGTGGAGGCCAAGCTCCCTGCCTCCACCACCCCCTGCAGCCCCAAGGCAGTTCTCAGAGGGTCAGATCCAGGTGGCCTCTGCCAGGCTGCCTGCCCTTCCCTTTCCGGGCCAGACTCCCAGCTGGGAAACAGAAGCGGGCTGGCTGTGCGCCACCCCCCCCCCCATTCTGTGCCAGTTACACACGAGCATACACACACACACACACACACGCACGCACACGCTAAGTACTCGGCACTTAGGACACACACTAAGCCCTACGCAGGGTGGGGCTGTGGCTGTCAGCGTCACTGATGTGGTCCCCCAGCTCAGTCCTCCTCGAGCTGGGCTGTCTCTTGGGATGTCAGTGGTCAGGTATAGAACGTTACCCCAGTCTCATTTAAACCCCCAAGGCCACCTGCCTTCTGGGTGAGACTTAAGGCTCAGAGAGGTTAAGTGACTTGCCCAAGCTCACACAGCAGATGACAGAGTCCAGATCTGAACCCACATGGGTTGGACTTCAATGGCTCCTTCCCCTGCACCATGATGGGGACTGAGTGGGGACTCTGTGGCATGTGGGCACAGAGCCTAGCAGGCTGAGTGCTGAATAGAGAGCTGGTGTTTCAGGAACTCCGGGAACATACACCCCAGCCAAGAACAGAGAACACAGTCTCCCCAGTGACCCCCAGGGAGACACCCGCGCCCACCCTGCCAGACAATGCACAGGATGCCGAGGGCACACCCGGAGCTGGGGGAGAGCATGCCATCTTGCACCCCTTCTCCAACCCTCCCAGAACCCCAAATGCTCTCAATCTTGACCGCCAACACAAGCCAGTTGTGGGCTTGTGCCAGATGTCCCTGAGTGGCAAGAGGTCACTTGATAATGACGTTCAGCCTGGGGTGGGGAGCCCTCGCTGTGCCAGGTCCTTGTGAAGGGCGACTGCTGGTTCCAGATGAGAAAACTGGAGCTCAGAGAGGGCCAGTAACCTCCTGAGGGTCACACAGATCTGACCCAAGCTCTCCTGTCCCCTTGGCTCCTGGTGGCATCACATAGGCATGGACATTGAAAACTGTTTTTTCAATATCTCAGACCTCCCCCTCCAGCCTCCACCATCTGAGCCTAGAAAGACGGTGTTGGCTTGGGGGAGAGGCAGCGGCAGCCACAGGGGTCTGTTCAACCGAGGCCACGTCAGCCTGGGCACCGTCAGCAGTGTGTGCTCTGCCGACCCGGCTGCAGTCGGGTGCGGATGCTGGCTGGTGTGTGGCCCACAGCACAGTCCTCTCTGATCCTCAGCTGCATCATCTGTAAAATGGACTGGCAACAGCTCCCTCCAGGTTGTTGGGGGGTGAAGTGCCAGCACAGCCCACACGGCTCCATAACTGGCAGCCGTCGTCCCCCCTTTCCTCCTCCACCCAGGCACTGTGCCAGATGCGGGGAGGGGGTCCACTCGTCACGACCCCCAAAGTTCCAGTGGCCGCTGCGTGCACTGCCTGGGCCTCTGCCCTGCCGGCGGTCTGGCTGCAGGAGGTCACCACCTCATGCTGTGACCCTGAGTTCACAGGGAGCCAGCCCACACCCAGGCCAGGAACCCACCTGCTGCCTTTGGCTGCTGCATACAAAGCATTTGCGCCATGAGAAGCATCCCAAACCTGTATGGACCCTTGAGAAGTTGTTGGGAGCGACCCCAGTTGACAAAATCCTGAGAGGGCAGGTTTCACAAAGTGGCCTGCCTGTTCCCAAGGTTAGTCATGCATCCTGCCCCCCTTAGGCTTAGAGACCCTTCAGCACAATAGTTTAGTAATCACACATTCTGCCCCCTAGAGCTTAGTTAACCCTAGAGCACAGTTTACGTATAATCCTTTAGCAAGAAGCATGGCTAGATTATCTCATGGAAAGGAACTTAGGTGGCATCGCAGGTGTATGTACAGGTATAGCCGTTGGAATCTTAGCCAAGATAAGGAGCTTTGTGTAAAGGTCAGTAGGAAACCTAAAACAAAGGGGTATAATTATGTTTACCACATAATAGGAATGATGTATTGTATGGAATGTAACTGACCCTGTATAAAAGTATGGTGAAAAATAAACTCGGGACTGTAAGCGGGAAGTGCTACAGTCCTCCCGATCCCATTTTGTTTTCTGTCTGTCTTTTCTCATCCTCTCCCCGCCTTGCAGGTACTGTTTGACTGATGCCTGCAGGCTCCGGCATTTTCTGGCGCCCGAACAGGAGACCTGATATAGGGGGAAACGGTGAAGGACACTGTAATTTAAGAAGAAGGTGCACCGAGTAAGGAAAGTGGAGCAGTGAGTTTATAGTCGGGAGAGATAAATTATGGGACAAGTTAATAGTAAAGAGTTGTTTGTACATGTGCTTAAAAATATGCTTCGCGCTCGGGGAACTAAGGTAGGGCATAAACAGCTTGAGCGCTTTCCGGCTTTTGTGGTAGAAGTTTGTCCTTGGTTTCCAGAAGAAGGGACTGTGAATCTTGAGACCTGGATTAGGGTTGGAAAAAGAATACAAGATTCTGCTCATGGCCCGAAGAAGGTGCCTGTGGATACATTTTCTTTGTGGAATCTTATTCGGGATTGTCTTGACCCCCGCCATGAAGGGAAAAGGTGGAATGAGGGAATGAGGCAAAGAAGTCCATCATGTCCTAGTCTAGAGAGGCTGTCTTTAAAAGACAAGAACCTTTCTTGCCCCAGCCTAGAAAAGTTATCCCTTCCTGAGGGGCTTAATAAATCTCCTGAGCCTTCAGCACCGCTGGAACGGCCGCTGTCTGAAAACCCTCACTTAAAATCAGAGAATAAAGAGCAGGAAGTGCTGCTAGCACAGAAAGAGGAAAACCCGTATGAGGAGGAGCCTTGGGATCTTCTTCCTCCCGAGGAAGAAGAGGCTTTAGAAGATGCAGCCGCTCATTATCATGATAATGATAACGGTTGGCTCTTCTTTCAGAGGGTGTTGGCAACAGTAACTGAACCAGCCCCCAGTCGTACGGAGAAAATTGAGGAGGAATTAGCTGAGATAAAAAGGGAATTACCACGGCTAAACTGTTCAGAGAAACTGGGAGAGGAGGTAGTAGAAATGAAAGAGGGACTTAAAGGAATTAAGGAAGAACTGTTACGACTGGCCTCCAAGCCAAAGAATTGTGAGCTAATGTCACCACCTGAGGAAAAAACAATTAAGCTGCAAAGTAGATGTCCTACGCCTTCCTCTGGCAGAGGAACACCTCAGGAGCCCTCCATCCTAAAAGTAGAAAAACCGGATGAAGGGGAACTGCGCCCAATACGGGGTCCCTCCGTCAGAAAATAAAGAGCTATCCTGGGGACCTAGCAAGCTAGGTTTAAATTCCCCTCTGCAGCAGACGTTGCAGAGAGCAGCAGAAAAGGATGAGGACACAGGAGGATTTCATATGGCTTTTCCCAAACTGGAACGGCCAGATGGTCAGGGGCAAATGCAGAGATATCACTCTCCCATTCCATTTAAACAACTAAAGGAACTTAAAGTAGCTTGTTCCCAGTATGGGCCAACAGCACCTTTTACTGAGGCGCTGCTGGACACTTTAGCTACGGATGCTCTGCCTCCTAATGATTGGAAGAACATGGCAAGAGCTTGCTTGGGAGGAGGAGATTATCTGTTGTGGAAATCAGAATTTATAGAACAATGTCAAGCTACAGCAGAAATAAACAGAGGCCAAAATATTCCTTTTACTTTTGAGATGCTAGCAGGAGAAGGACCTTATGGAGGATTGAACAACCAACTTCAGTATCCTCCTTGGCCTATGCTCAGGTCAATGCAGCTGCCACTAAGGCATGGAGAAAATTGCCTTCTACAGGAAGGCGAACAGAAGATTTATCTAAAATCAGGCAAGGACCTGATGAGCCTTTTCAGGATTTTGTATCCCGCCTGCTGCAAACAGTAGGACAGCTCATTGGTGATGGAGAATCAGGAATGTTACTGGTGAAACAACTGGCATTTAAGAATGCTAACATGGCCTGCCAGGCTGCGATAAGACCTTTTAGGAAGAAAGGTTAATGAGACAATGGAACTTATGGGAGCCTTACAACCAGGACTTCCCTCACCTTCTGCCATTCCAGCAGGTACTTACAAAATAATTCTTGATCTTAAGGACTGTTTTTATACTATTCCCCTAGCACCTCAAGATTGTAAAAGATTTGCTTTTAGTATACCATCCACTAATTTTCAGGAACCTATGAGGAGATATCATTGGCTAGTTCTCCCCCAAGGGATGGCCAATAGTCCCATGTTATGTCAAAAGTTTGTTACTCAAGCTCTTATTAGTACTAGAAAGAAATTTCCTCAGGTTTATATTATACATTATATAGATGATATTCTGTTAGCTTATCAGAATGAAGGCATATTGCTAGCTGCATATGCTCAACTACAAGAAGGGCTTAAAGAAAAGGGACTGGTCATTGCCCCTGAGAAAGTACAGAGACAGTCTCCTTTCTCTTACTTGGGATATACTTTACATCAGAATTGTATTACCCCTCAGAAAATACAGCTAAGAAAGGATGGGTTAAAAACACTTAATGATTTTCAGAAACTGCTAGGAGACATTAATTGGCTAAGACCTTATCTTAAAATCACCACAGGACAACTTAAGCCTCTTTTTGAAGTCCTCAAGGGAGATTCTAATCCTAACTCTCCCAGAGAGCTATCAGAAGAAGCCAGACAGGCTTTACAGATAGTAGAAACAGCTATTGGTCAACAGCAGGTTTCATATTTAGACTATTCTCAGCCATGGGGAGCTTACATTCTTGCTACTAAACACACCCCCACAGCAGTATTATGGCAGGAAGGTCCTTTATTATGGATTCACCTGCCTATATCGCCTGCAAAAGTACTTACACCTTATTATGATCAAGTAGCTACTCTTATTCATATGGTAAGGACTGAAGCTTGCAAATTAATTGGACGTGACCCGCCTTATATCTGTCTTCCTTACTCCAAACAGCAAGTAGATTGGTTGTTACAACATAGTGACAACTGGGGAGCGGCTATGGCTAATTACCCTGGTCAAACAGATAATCATTACCCTCACAATAAACTTTTGCAGTTTGCAAGCCAGCATACTTTTGTATTTCCCAAAATAGTACAAAAAGAACCTATTACAGAGGCTTTGTTAATTTTTACTGATGGTTCATCTAATGGTAATGCAGCCTACAGTATTCAGGGTAAAGTAACAACTTTTCAAACTACCTATACATCTGCGCAGGTAGTAGAACTGTGTGCCATCTTAGCAGTGTTACAATATGTTCCAAATCAAGCATTTAACCTGTATTCACACAGTCAGTATGTAGTAAAAGCAATGGAAGTAATCAAAACTGTTCCCTTTATTGGGACAACTAATTCCATAGTACAAAGTATGTTTAGAGACATACAGCGCGCCCTACAGCAGCGCATCCAGCCATGTTTCTTTGGTCATCTCAGAGCTCATACTGGACTGCCTGGACCGTTATCAAAAGGGAATGAACAGGTAGACATTGTGACTAGAAAAATATTATATACCCAGGAACAACTGGCTGAGCAATCTCACGCGCTGCATCATCAAAATAGTAATAGTCTCAGGCAGCAATTTAAAATTACCAGAGAAGCTGCCAGACAAATAGTAAAACAATGTACAAATTGTCCTACTACTCAATCAGTGCCTCATTATGGGGATAACCCAAGGGGACTAAAAGCTAATCATTTGTGGCAAATGGATGTGACTCATATCTCCAGTTTTGGGCAGGTAAAGTATGTACATGTCACTGTAGATACTTTTTCTGGCTTTATTATGGCTACAGCTCAGACTGGTGAAGCAAGTAAGCACTGTATAGCCCAGGGGTGGGCAAACTTTTTGACTCGAGGGCCACAATGGGTTCTTAAACTGGACCGGAGGGCTGGAACAAAAGCATGGATGGAGTGTTTGTGTGAACTAATATAAATTCAAAGTAAACATCATTACATAAAAGGGTACGGTCTTTTTTTTTTTTTTTCAATAGTTTTATTCATTTCAAATATTTTAACAAGAAGAATGTAAACACTAATTATTATAATTTGAAACTTCAAAAAATGGAGGAATCATAGCACAATAACATACCTTATATTGAAGATGGCAAAGGCAAAATAAAATTGCCTAACTAAGGAAAGGTACAAAAGCCTTTCAAATTAAACTTAAATATAATAAAATAATTTAAAACTAAAACAAATCGAAAAGAACAAAATGTGTAAACAGTAAATGCGGTTAGTGGCCACAGTAGCGTTACTGATACCGCATCCGTATCAGCAAAAAAATGCAGCCGCAGCATGGCTAGTGTGACATGTCCTCTGTGTGTCTTTTTCCCTGCTGCGCGCATCCGCAGTGGGAAAAAAAACTGCAGTGGATACAAGCCCTAAAAGCTGAAAGTCTTTGTTGTTTTATTAACAAGTCATTGTGATGTACAGAATGTGGGAACAGGAAAAAATTGTGTTTGAGTAGAGCTCTTAATCTTACCTCAGAAAGGCTCTGATACTGTGCTCTCCAGGGGCGTGTCTCCCTACATCACCACGATAACGCGTCTACGCATTCCCAGGGTGATGTCGGGAGACGTGTCCACGGGCATTACAGGGAGCCTCTGGAAGATTGAGAGGTTGTTCCTTCTACTGAATGGGCGGATATAAATCGGCCCACTCAGAAGAAGGAGCTGCGGCCGTGTTTCCCGACATTGCCATGTTAACACTGCTGCTGGTGAAGGAGCGGAGGGGAGAGCAAGAGAACCCTCTGCTCTTTCGGCTCCGTGGGCCCGATAGAACAGCCGAACGGGCCGGATCCAGCCCGCGGGCCGTAGTTTGCCCACGGCTGGTATAGCCCACTGTTTAAAGTGTTTTGCAGTTATGGGACAGCCCAAATGTATTAAAACTGACAATGGCACAGGCTATACTGGAAAAAGTTTTCAACAGTTTTGCCAGAAGCTAGATATTACCCATAAAACAGGAATTCCATACAATCCCCAAGGACAGGGGATAGTACAGCCTTGGGCAAACTACGGCCCGCGGGCCGGATCCGGCTGTTCTATCCGGTTCTCTTGCTCTCCCCTCGCTCCTTTACTTTGAATTGATATTAGTTCACACAAACACTCCATCCATGCTTTTGTTCCGGCCCTCCGGTCCAGTTTAAGAACCCATTGTGGCCCTCGAGTCAAAAAGTTTGCCCACCCCTGGGTAGAAAGAGCTCATAGCACTCTAAAGCTACAATTACAAAAAATAAAAAGGGGGGAGTTATATCCCCTGACACCACAGAACTTATTACATCATACTCTATTTATTCTTAATTTTTTAATTTTGGATGTGCATGGGCGATCAGCTGCACAGCGTTTCTGGAATACAGGAACTGCATCCACCTATGCTCAGGTCAGGTGGAAGGACCCTTTAACCGGACAATGGCATGGACCAGACCCCGTGCTCATTTGGGGACGAGGGCATGTTTGTGTTTCTCCCCAGGATGCCGAAAGTGCGAGGTGGCTTCCGGAGAGGCTTGTGCGCTTCGCAGGAGATGGGCGAGCTTGTCAAGGGAGTTCGACAACTGACTCTCCAAGAGCGACCCTACAACCTGGCTCAGACGATGCGGACAGCGGCGGTGCCCACCTGGGGACAGATGAAGAAGTTGGCGGTTGAAGCAGAACAGACGCTGATACAGACTTCTACTCCAAAGACAGGAGTCTCAATGTTCCTGGCAATGATGGCTATCCTAAGCTGCCAAGTACCGAGCGTCCGAGGAGACATCCACCGGGCCTACGTTCCTGACCCTCCTTTACTTCATCCAGCTGAATGGGGCAGACCGTCAGTTACGGTATATGTGAATGACACTCACACCCTGGGGATGCCTTCTAATGGACATATACGACCAGAACTACATGTGGATTTTGACTATTTTGGACAAGGGAATGGAATGCCTATTTGTTAGTCATTAGAGGGTGATGTAACGAAATGTCTACAAATGGACTCTGTAGCAATGGCATCTCCCGGCTGGACAGTGTTTCTTAAAGGACTGAGCGGAAAGAAGGGAAAGGTAATCAACATCACTCCACCCCAGGACTTGCCCCCTTGTGAAAAAGAATCCCTGACTGCCAAGTACGCTGTGCCATGGAAACGCTGTCATGGTACTCAGGCAGTACAGTATGTACTTCCAGGAACTAATTTTTCCATTTATGACTGGTCTCAACCCAATAGGACAGACTCCTTAGAACTGGGAATGTATAAGGGAATATGGGGATTAAGTAATAGGAAATTCCAATATGGGTTATGGAAATTAGGAGCAAGTATGGGTACTCCTCTGGTTCAGAAAGATAATAAGGACATCTATTTCCTATCTTAACGCGTAGAGTAGGTAAAGGCATTCTTGCACTGCGCACTGGGCTACATGAACTAAAATTAAAAGCCCAACCTACTTAATTTTTAAGGAGGGGGGAATTGTTGGGAGCGACCTCAGTTGACAAAGTCCTGAGAGGGCAGGTTTCACAAAGTGGCCTGCCTGTTCCCAAGGTTAGTCATGCATCCTGCCCCCCTTAGGCTTAGAGACCCTTCAGCACAATAGTTTAGTAATCACACATTCTGCCCCCTAGAGCTTAGTTAACCCTAGAGCACAGTTTACGTATAATCCTTTAGCAAGAAGCATGGCTAGATTATCTCATGGAAAGGAACTTAGGTGGCATCGCAGGTGTATGTACAGGTATAGCCGTTGGAATCTTAGCCAAGATAAGGAACTTTGTGTAAAGGTCAGTAGGAAACCTAAAACAAAGGGGTATAATTATGTTTACCACATAATAGGAATGATGTATTGTATGGAATGTAACTGACCCTGTATAAAAGTATGGTGAAAAATAAACTCGGGACTGTAAGTGGGAAGTGCTACAGTCCTCCCGATCCCATTCTGTTTTCTGTCTGTCTTTTCTCATCCTCTCCCCCACTTGCAGGTACTGTTCAACTGATGCCGGCAGGCTCCGGCAAGAAGTCATGGGCCTCTTTGCTCTAGCAGATCCGTTTACTTAAGCAGGTGCACTTTAAACACATCACAATGACCACAGAGAGCCCCCACCCCCCGCCCCTGCCAAGTGGATTGGTCCCTAAACGCACACGTGCAGCAGGCACTCTCCTGCCGCTCAGCAGCACGCCCGCCTTGCCATCCCTGGGGCATCTGCACTGTGCTTTGGGCCTCCTGGGCCCTGGCCGCCACTGCCCACACACCACTTCCTCCACAGACACCCAGGTGCATGGAGGCGAAAACAAGGGTCCCCTCTCCTCAGATGCATCACCAGGCCTGCTGAGCCTCAGGTTCCCCCGCCTGTGCAAGCAGGAGATCGGTCCAGTCCCCAGCAGGTCCTTCTGGGCTGCAATGCCAGGTGCAGGAGCAGGTGCAGGCACAGGTGGCGGTGGAGGTGCAGGTACAGGCTGGCCTACGGCTCCCCCAGTGCCACTGGGCAGCCTCTGAACCCCACCCCGCCCCGCCCCGCCCATTCCCCTCCTGCTCCATTCCCAGCCCCTGACAGGCTGATGGCTCTGAGCGCCACCCGCACCGCCACCTGTGGGCACCCTAGGCCTGCACTGCTTCCTCCCAGGGCCCTCACATCCCCCACCTCCCTGACGGTAGCACTGTCTCCTCCCAACCTGTGTTCTCTCCCTCAGTGCCTCCCCGCCTCCTCTGGGGCCCCACCTGTGGCTTGATGCAGAGGACCCAGCCCACAGCTCTTCTTGCTCTCTCCCCTTCCACTGATGGTTCCAGCGACCCTGGGCACCTGACCCCACCCCCCTCGCCACCCTCCAGCCCAGGGGCAACTCATCTTTGTGGAGGGAGGTCCACACTGAGGCACTCACAGTCCACCCGGGAGCCCCCTCCACCATCTGGGACGGGTGATGGCCGGAGGGTTGCCCACTCGTTTTGCTTATCTATAAAGTGGTGATATAACCACCCAGGCTGAGGTAGTAATGGGGTTTCATAGGAAACTAACCCTGAACCCCCATCTCAGCACCCTGCCCCAGAATGTGGTCCCAGTGGCATTGAAGCATCCATCTTATATAAAAACTGCTGTTTGAAATTCTAACCCTGCTATTCTGGCTTCTGTAAACACTTGCTTGCTTAAATAATAAGGAAAATAAGACTACTCCCATTCCAGAGAGGCCATGAACCTTCCCCAGACGAAGTTATCAGTGCTGGCGCCAGGCCAGACCTTTGGTCGAGGTCTCAAAGGCCCAGCACATACGGCCCTTTAAGAACTTGCAAAGGTCAGAGAAGCATCGATCAGACTGTCAAACCTCAGAGGGAAGGTAGGGGAGAGTGGGGGTAAGGGGGAGAGATCAACCAAAGGACTTGTATGCATGCTTATAAGCCTAACCCAGTGGTCGGCAAACCGCGGCTCACGAGCCACATGCAGCTCGCAAGCTGCAGTTTGCCGCTCTGTTGACTAATGAGTTTGCCCACCACTGCACTAGACTAAATGTTACTATGTAGTTGGAAGCTGTGAGGATTAGGCAATTGTGGCATATTGTGTGCAAAGAGGTAAAGGGTAGTATATGACAGTGGTCAGCAAACTCATTAGTCAACAGAGCGGCAAACCGCGGCTCGAGAGCCGCATGTGGCTCACAAGCTGCGGTTTGCCGACCACTGGCCTAACCAATGGACACAGACAACAGGGGGGTGAGGGCATCAGTGGAGCGGGGGGTTGGGAAGGTAATGGGGGGATGAGGACACATATGTAATACCTTAATCAATAAAGAAATTTTTTTAAAAAAAGAACTTGCAAAGGGGACCAGAAAACCCCATATTTGGGAGACAGGGAAGGTAAAAAGATATAAATAGGAAAACTTCCTCCATGTTGGGGTCCAGAATTTGAAAGACATTTTTCTCTGGGCCTGCGCATAATCTTATCTAATAAAGAAGGACTATGCTAATTGACCCTCACACCATCGCAAAGATGGCAGCACCCACAGCCAATAAGGAGGAAATATGCTAATTGATTGCCATGCCCTCAAAGATGGCAGCGCCCATAGCCACAAGATGGCGGTGCCCAGTCCCCTCAGCCCCACCGGGGCGGCAGGTGCACGGCAAGGTCCCCAGGCGGGCCCAGCCTTGCCACGCACTTGCCTCCAGAGTCCCCCAGTCCCCTCAGCTTCACAGCTACCCAGGGCCACCCGAGGCTCAGGTAACCAGGGCCAGCCAAGGCTTGCGCTGCCAGCAGTGGCAGCAGCAGAGGTGTGATGGGGCGTTGCCTTCCTATGATCGCGGGGTCGCCTCCCGCCCCTGAGGGATCCCAGACTGTGAGAGGGGGCAGGCCGGGCTGAGGGGACCCCCCCACCCCCCCACCCCCCCCACCCCCCCCACCCCCCCCCCACCCCCGTCCAGTGCATGAATTTTCATGCACCGGACCTCTAGTAATAATAATAATAAAGTGTGACTCCATTTCTCTAAGCATTGCTTGGTTTTCTCCAGTCTTCTGCAACAGCATCACCCAGCAAGATGAGCTGCAGCCTCCCAGCCCTTGACTGAAGGGCCCGCAGTGGGTTGGGGAAAGGCCTCAGCAGCAGCTACCAGGACACAGACATGGCCCCTGGGTGCCGGCCGCCACCTACCTGGGTGCAGCAGCACAGGTACAGCCTGGATGCAGTGAGCACACCCAGCCAGGAGGCCATGGCAGCCCCTCCCAGCACAGAGCGTGACTCGGACTCCAGCCGGGAGCAGCCAGGAGCAGCCACCAGGCCAGACAGACGGGACCACCATGCAGAGCTGCCCGCCCCACTCACATTACACCATGACCTCCAAAGGGTGCAGAGTCCCTGCAAACAGAAAGGACATTGTTCCCCCGGGAGGGGCAGCGCAGTTAAGGCGGAGGTTGGCGGGGGGCGGGGGGCTTGCTGGGGATCCCAGAAGCGCTGGGTCAGGTCCCTGGGCCAGGCAGGGTCACACAGGTCCTGGCTGCCTGAGACCCTGCACATGCCGAGGAGGGCAAAGACTGACTGACCCCAGGCAAGCCAAGCGGCAACCATTCCACTTCCTTCCCTTTCCTGCGACCCCAAGGCCACAAGTACCACCTGCGAGACCCAAAGTACAGCCCACCTCTGGATCCAGCCAACGAGGATCAGCATCCAAAGAGGTCCACGCTGTCCAAAGCCGGACGGCGGCCTCCACCCGGGGAGGAGCAGCAGGCCAGGAGGTGCCAGAGGCAGGCTTACACCTTTTTATCTAAAGAGCTTGCTGTGCTCTGGTCAGCACCTGACCGTGATCACCGCTGACCCCAGGCACGTGGTCAGCATAAAGTCATAACCCAGAGCATCACAGAAATCTGAACCCGGGGAGCGTTTGGTCCAGGAAAACCCTGAACCCTGGGAGCTTTGTGGTATCTTAGCTCAGCCCGCCTAGTCCCTAAACCTAACTCCATGGCTGCCTTGGAAAATAACAATCCATATTGCCAACGTCCTCCCTAAGGGAGAATGGACCAGCCAAGAAGAACTTTCTGTGGTTAATTGGGCCCAACTGAATAACAAGAGTCCAGCAGCCATTGTTCCCAGAGGCACACTGCGCACCAGGGAAAAGCCTGGCCAAGCTGCCAGCCCCGCACTGTTTCCACTGCCACGTCCACCCTTGTAAGAGCTCCTAGGATCAAAACCCACCAAAGCGCTGAAGGCCTGCCCCATCCAGTCAAAGGTGCACAAACTATATCTTCGTTTGCATCTTTGCTGACCAATCAGAATGGGTGGAGCCAATCAAGCAGGACAGTGCTTTTTGGACCAATCAAACTGTACAAATTTGAATTCTTCATTTGCATAAAAATGGGCCAGTCGGGGATGGGCTGTGGTATTCTCTCTCTATAAGCCAACCTCCCCTCTATCTCCGTGAAGTACCTGGGCTGTTCCAATGCCAAGCTGCTTCACAATGGAGCTGTTTTCACTGAATAAAGTCTCTCTTGTACCACATCCCAGTTGGCATTGAATTGGTGACAGTGACCTTCAGTTGACACCAGTGATGAGGAAGCAGAGCCAGAGCTCTTTCAAAGTTTCATCCCCAAAGAGGAGTTATAACTTACCCTGCCCAGTCCTGCTTGGAAGACCCCCTGGGAAGGCTTGTCTTCATGCGACCTCACTCACACATGCCTAGTGCTAAGCCTCTCCTAGTGGTTTTTAATGCATTACTATTATCGCTGCCTATGATACAATAGCAGCCATTGTCACTGGCAACAGATAACTGTTGGGACAATAACAAACTAACCAAAAAACTTAAAAGGAAAATGGAGAAATGAGTTGTGCTTAGAGGTTCTGAAAAGAGCTGGCATATTCCTGGGAATCCAGAAAGCCATGAAAACACGCAGGGCTGTGTGCATGCTGGGGAAAGACCTCACTCTGACGGCCCTGGGCTGTGCAGGCAGCAGAGCAGGCCACGGCAGAGCTGCAAGCTGCCTGGCTGAATACTGACTTTGTGATGGCAGGCTCAGGGGCCTCGGGAGGCTGCAAGGTGAGTGATTTCAGCTCGTCACCAGCTGACCACGAAACAACTGAGCCGAGACTCAGTGGGCACCAGTGACAGATAGACAGACTTAGAAACTAGTTTGAAAGACCACTGAACACGCAAGCAACACACAGCAGCATAAGCTCTGGGGGTGGTGAGAATCTAATTGCCAGAGTTCCCGCTTTATATTATTTGCAATGTTCAATTCTCAGCAAAAGTTATTTGACATGCAAAGAAACAAAAAAGTGTGGCTTATATACAGAAAAAAAGAGCAAGCAACTGAAACTGTCCCTGATGAAGCCCAAATGGAGAACATTAATAAATAGAAATTATAAAATGGAACCAAATAGAAATTCTGGAGTTGAAAAGAAATACTAAAGAGAGTCCTTCAGGATGAAATGAAAAGACACTAGACAATAATTGAATCCACATGAAGAAATGAAGATCAGCAAAGTAAATTCTACATTTATATTGTAAAGCTAATTATACAGATAAATATAAAAGACAGTATAAATGTAGTTTTGGTTTGTAAGCCTTTTTCTGCATCTGATTTAAAGACAGCTGCATAATGAAATAATTTAATACAAAAGAAGAAAATAGTATAGGAATTGAGAAACAAAAAAGATATGACATTTTTAAAAAGAGTAAATAGGAGATGTAAACCCTGGAATCTTATCATTACATTAAATGTAAATTAGTTTAATTCTCCAATGGAAAGTCAGAGATTAAATTACCTGCCCTAGCTGGTTTAACTCAGTGAGATAGAGCATCAGCATTCGGACTGAGGGGTCCCGGGTTCGATTCTGGTCAAGGGCACATGCCTGGGTTGCAGGCTCGATCCCCAGTAGGGGGCGTGCAGGAGGCAGCCGATCAGTGATTCTCTCTCATCATTGGTGTTTCTATCTCTCTCTCCCTCACCCTTCCTCTCTGAAATCAATAAAGATATGTATATATATATTTTTTTAAATGACCTAATTATACACTTTTTACAAGGATATCCTTGTTACACATTTTTTAATTGATTTCAGAGAGGAAGGAAGAGGTAGAGAGAGTGAGAAACATTAATGATGAGAAATAATCTGATCAGCGGCCTCCTGCATGCCCCACCCTGGGGATCGAGCCCGCAACCCAGGCATGTGCCCTGACCAAAATCGAACCGTGACCTCCTGGTTCAGAGGCCGATGCTCAACCACTGAGCCACCCCGGCCAGGTGATCCTTGTTACACTTTAGATGGCAAAAACACAAATAGTTTGAAAATAAATAGCAATCAATCAAAAGAGAATTGGGGAAGCAAGTCAGAGAGATCTTGCACGTGGGGACAGGCAGGACCAAGGGAGGGTGAGAATGTGAACAAGAGAGTGAGGGTGAGAGTGTGAGTGAGTGGGAGAGGGTGAGAGGGTGAGAGTGTGAGCGAGGGAGGCATGAGGGTGAGAGGGTGAGCAAGGTGTGAGGGTGGTGTTAGGCTGAGAGTGTGAGTGAGGGAGGTATGAGGGTGAGAATGTCAGCAAGGTGTGAGTGTGAGAGGGTTTGTCTGTCTGTTTTCTTTTTTGTTTTTTTAATATTTCTTTATTTTATTCTCTTCTCTTTTCCCATTTTTCTTTTCCTCATCTATATTTTAATATATTCATTATTATTTTTTAAAATTATTATTATTTCATTTTATTTTTGTTTCCTTTTTTTTCTTATTCTAGTTCTTTGCTCTTCCTTCTTTTTTTTTAAATATATTTTTATTGATTTTAGAGAGGAAGGGAGAGGGAGAGAGAGATAGAAACATCAATGATGAGAGAGAATCACTGATCGGCTGCCTCCTGAACGCTCCTTACTGGGGATCGAGCCCGCAACCCAGGCATGTGCCCTTGGCCAGAATTGAACCTGGGACCCTTCAGTCCACAGGCCGATGCTCTATCCACTGAGCCAAACCGGCTAGGGCTGCTCTTCCTTCTTTACTTACTAGTACATAGTCTATTTTTTTGGTTCTTTTATTTTCTTTTTTATTCTCTTTTCTATTTTTCCCCTCTAATTCTTTGATCTTCTGTCTTTTGGTATTCTTTTTCTTTTTTCTTTGCTTTTATTCCTTTTATTTCTTTTTTAGTATTTCTGGTTGTTGTTGCTTTGTTTTGTTTTATTTTTTATGTTGTTTTTGGTTCAGTTTTGTTTTGTCTTGTTTGCTGTGTTGGCACCAATATTACAGCTGGCACAATGAGGCAAGGTGAGCCTTAGAGTCAGCAAGTTGGAGGGGAGATTCCCACCCACACATGGGACATCAACGGGTCTATACAGTTCAAGAATATTGAAATAATATCAAGCATCTTCTCAGATCACAAAGGCATAAAATTAGAAATCAACCACAATAAAAAGCTCAAAATATCCAAACACATGGAGGCTATATAGCATGTTATTAAACAATGAATTGGTTAGCAATGAGATCAAGAAAGGTTCAAAAACTTTCTGGAAATAAAGAAAATGAACACGCAACAACCCAAAATCTATGGGACACAGCAAAAGCAGCCCCGAGAGGGAATTGCATAGCATTACAGGTCTACCTCGAGAAACAAGAAAAGCTCTAATAAACTATCTAAGCCTACAACTAAAAGAATGAGAAAGAGAACAACAAGAAAATCCCATAGGAAGTAGAAGGAAGGAAATAACAAAGATCAGGATGGAAATAAATGACCTAGAGACAAAGAGGGAAAGCCCAAATAAGTAAAATCAGAAATGAAAGAGGCCATATAACAATTGACACCACAGAGATACAACTGTTTGTAAGAAAATACTATGAATATGTCAGCAAACTGGACAACCTGGGCAAAATGGACAAATTCCTAGCAACATACAATCTTCCAAAATTCAATCAGGAAGAATCAGAAAACCTGGACAGGCCAATAACAACTGATGAAATTGAAGCAGTAATCAAAAAATTCCCAGCAAACAAAAGTCCTAGAACAGATGGCTTCATGGGCGAGTTCTACCAAGTACTCAAAAAAGAACTAACACCTACCCTCAAACTATTCCAAAAAAATTAAAGGGGAAGTAACACTTGCAACCTTTTTTTACAACGCCAGCACTATCCTAATTGCAAAAACAGAAAGACACTACAAACAAAGGAAATTACAGGTCAATATCCCCAATGAACATAGAGGCTAAAATCCTCAACAAAATATTAGCAAATAAGTTTCAGCATTACATTACAAAGATCATACACCATGACCAAGTGGGAATATTCCAGAGATGCAAGGTTGTATAAAATTCACAAGTCAACAAACATGGTACATCACATAAACAAAATGAAGGATAAAACTCACATGATCATATCAATAGACACAAAAAAGCATTTGACAAAATCCAGCACCCATTTTTGATAAAAACTCTCAGCAAAGTGGGAATAGAGGGATAATACCTCATGATAATAAAAGTCTTATATGACAAACCTACAGCCAACATCATAGTCAATGGGCAAGAACTAAAACCATTTCCCCTAAGAACAGGAACAAGACAGGATTTCCACTTTCACCGCTCTTACTCAACATACTGCTGGAAGTGCTAGCTACAGTGATCAGACAAGAAGAAAATATAAAAGGCATACAATTTGGAAAGGAGGAAGGAAAATTATCATTATTCACAGATGACATGATATTGTACATGGAAAACCCTAAAGACACCACCAAAAAAAATGACTAATAAATTAATTCAACGAATTATCAGGATACAAAATCAATATCCAGAAATCAATGGCATTTTTACACACCAATAATGAATTATCAGAAAGAGAAACTAAACAAACAATCCCATTTACCATTGCAATAACAACAGAAGGTACCTAGCAATAAACATAAGCAAGAAAGTAAAATACCTGTATTCAGAAAACTATTAGCACTGAAAAAGAAATAGAGGAAGATAAAAAACAGGTGGAAGCATATACTGTGTTCATGGATTACCGGAAGCCAATTCCAGCATGTCATAATTGCAAGGGTTTCATCAAAAGGTTGATGAAACTTGGGGGCTCAACAAGGGCTGAGTCACATATGTAATCACCTGTTGGAATGGCTGAAAGGCACTTCCCCCAAACCTGAATAGGATAATTGTTTGCTGCCAGACAGCTCAGGGCATCTTAATCTACATGTTATTGCCTCCTGTTGGCCAAACACCTGAACAGTCAAAGGCAATTCCTCAATCTGACAATGCTTCTGTACCCTACCCTTTGAAGTGTATTATCTCCACCTTGCCTTAGGACAAATTGTGTTAATAAAAAGCAAGTGTCCTGAGACAAGGAGAACTTTAGCTCCTTTAGCTGAACTCCTCTGATCCCCAACGCCTTTCAAAATTATCTTTCGTCTCTGGACTCTTACTTAAGTTACACATAGCTTTTCTCCAGATTGCTGAACCCTTTGTAATGCTGCAACAAGACCACCAACAATGGATCAGAAGAATTAACATCATTAAAATGTCCATACTACCCAAAATAATCTATAGATTCAATGCAATCCCTATTAAAATAACTGCATATTTCACAGATATAGAACAAATACTCCAAAAAGTTATGTGGAACAAAAAAAGACCCTGAATAGATGCAGCAATCTTGAGAGAGAAGAACAAAGTTGGAGGGATCACAACACCAGATATCAAACTATACTACAAAGCCATTATAATCAGAACAACCTGGTACTGGAACAAGAACAGGCATATAGATCAATGGAACATAACAGAGCTCCCAGAAATTGACCCAAGCCATTATGTTCAATTAGTATGTGGCAAAGGAGGCAAGAGCATACAATGGAGTCAAGATGGTCTCTCCAATAAATGGTGTTGGGAAAATTGGACAGGTATGTGCAAAGAATGAAAGTAGACCACCAACTTACACCACACATAAGAATAAACTCAAAATGGATAAAAGACTTAAATGTGAAGATTTTATGTGAAACCATAAAAATCCTAGGCAGCAAAATCTCAGACATCTCTTGTAGTAGGATTTTTGCATATATATATATATATATATATATATATATATATATATATATCTCCTAGGGCAAGAGAAACAAAGGAAAATATAAATAAGCAAAAGAAACCATCATCAAGATGATGTGGTAGAACATATTTGGCAATGATACATCTGACAAAGGGTTAATTTTCAAAATATATAAAGAACTCACACAGCTCAACAAAAGGAAGACAAACAATCCAATTTAGAAATGGGCAAAGGACCTGTGTAGACACTTGTCCAAAGAGGACATACAGAAGTCCAAGAGACACATAGAAAATGTTCAACGTACATACTAATCATCAGAAAAATGCAAATTAAAACGACCATGAGGTATCACCTCACACCTGTCAGAATGGCTACCATCAATAAACCAACAACCAACAAGTGTTAGCAAGGATGTGGAGAAAAGGGAACCCTAGTGCACTGCTGGTAGAATGCAGACAGGTGCAGCTACTGTGGAAAACAGTATAGAGTTTCCTCAAAAAATTAAAAATAGAACTGCCACTTGACCCAGAGATCCTACTTCTAGGATCAATGAAAGATGGTCTCTTCAATAAATGGTATTGAGAAATCAGAAAGGATATATGCACCTCTATGTTCATAGCAGCACAATTTACAATACCTAAGATCTGGAAACAGCCCAAGTGCCCATCAGTAGAGCAGTGGATAAAAATGCTGTGGTACATTTACACCATGGATTACTATGCAGCAGTAAAAAAGAACGATCTCTTACCCTTTAAGACAGCATGGAGGGACCTGGAGAGTATTATGGTATATGAAATAAGCCAGTCAGAGAAAGACAAGTATCACATGATCTCACTTATTTGTGGAATCTAATGAACAAAATAAGTCGACCAACAAAATAAGTTCAGAGGCATGGAGACAAGGAACACACATATCTCAGAGGGGAGGAAGGTGGACAGGAAGAGATTAACCAAAGAACGTATATACTATATTCATAGCCCATGGGCACAGACAATAGTGTGGTGAAGGCCTGGGGTGGGGTAGGGGCTCAGTGGAAGGGGGTTAGGGGGGTAATGGGGGACATCTGTTACACTGTAGCAATAACTTTTTTTAAAGAGAGAATTGGAGCCCTAGCCAGTTTGGCTCAGTGGATAGAACATCCGTTCGTGGACTGAATGGTCCAGGGTTTGATTCCAGTCCAGGGCACATGCTTCAGTTGCAGGCTCGATACCCAGCCCTGGTCAGGATGTGTGCAGGAGGCAACCAATTGATGTGTCTCTCTCACATCGATGTTTCTCTCTGTGTGTCTCTCCCCCTCCCTTTCACTCTCTCTGTAAGTCAATGGAAAAATATCCACAGGTGAGGATTAACAAAAAAGCAAAAAGAGAAAGAGAAAGAGAATTAGAGTGACCATTTTAATATAAGACAAAATAAACTTTAAGATTAAAAAAAATTGTTATAAGAGCAAAGAAAGACATTTCATAATGATAAAAAGTCAATCCTTAAAAAAAAAAAAATTCTCTACATGTATGCATGTACCAACATAGCCCCAAAGTCCCTAAAGCAAAAATTGAGAGAACTGAGATAAAAATAGAGAATTTAACGATTACAGTTGGAGATGTCAGTGCTCCACTTTCTATAATGGAGAGGCCATTTACAAAAGCTCCAAAGGATGCAGAAGGTGTGGACACTGAAGAGCAACAAGACTTAACCCACGGCCTTGGGAAAATGCACCCACAGTAGCAGATATGCCTTTCAAGTGCACGTGGGACATTCTCCAGGACAAAACACATTAGACCAGAAAAAAAGCCTCAATAAATTTAAAAGAACTGAGATCATAGAAGACATATTCTGAGACCACGATGGCATAAAATTACAAATCAATAATAGAAGAAAATTTAACAAATTCACAGAAATGTGGAAATTAACCCACACACTCCTAGAGAGCCAATGAGATAAAGAAGAATGCAGGAGCCCTGGCTGGGGGTGCTAAGTGATTAGAGCATCCGTCCATGGAATGAAGGGTCGCAGGTTCAATTCCCAATCAAGGGCATGTGCCTGAGTTGCAGGTTTGGTCTGTGCCCCAGTCTGAGGCTCGCACAGGAGGCAACCAGTCAATGTGTTTCTCTCACATCCCTGTTTCTCTTCTTCCCCACCCCACTTCCACTCTCTGTAAAAATCAATGGGGAAAAATATCCTCAGGGGAGGATTGACAGAAGGAGGAAGAGGAGGAGGAGGAGGAGGAGGAGGAGGAGGAGGAGGAGGAGGAGGAGGAGAGGAAGAAGAAAAGGTAATTTAGAAAATACTTTGAGATGAATGAAATGAAAACACAGCATACCAAAATGTATAGGTGCAGCCCAGGCAGTGCTCAGAGGGAAATGCACAGCTATAGATGTCTGCATTAATAAAGAAGAAAGATCTCAAATCAATTATTCTCCCCACTTAAGAAAAAAAAAACATGAGCACAGAGGCTACTGCAATTTGGCAAGTCTAATCCTATAAGGCTGTCTCCAGCACCGGGCTTCTCCCAGCATAGACACAGCTGATCCTTACAGCCAACTGGCCCGGAGGTCAATTCTTCCCAGTGATACCAACAACAATAAAGACTTAATTACAACAAGGCTGTACACACAGTCCACAAAGGGGTGCACCAAGAGTGTCCACCTCAGGTTAACTGGGGAAGCAGACCCACTGGGCCATATTGGAAACCTAGCACAAATATCTACCTTACCAACTCAGGGATTCAGTGAAAATGCGGCGTCAAATAATCAGATCACAAACGAAAGAAATGGAGGAAAACAAACGACTGGATATAGAATTCAAAACCACCGTTATAAGACTTTTTAAGAATATCCTAGAAAAGGCCGATAAATATAACGAGACCCTCGAAGATATGAAAAAGGACCAACTAGAAATTAAACATACACTGACTGAAATAAAAAATATTATACAGAGACCCAGAAACAGAATAGAGGAACACAAGAATCAAGTCAAAGAATTGAAATACAAAGAAGCAAAAAACACTCAACCGAAAAAGCAAAAAGCAAAAAAAAAAAATCCAAAAAGTTGAAGATAATGTAAGAAGACTCTGGGACAACTTCAAGCGTACCAACATCAGAATTATGGGGGTGCCAGAAGAAGAGAGAGAGCAAGATACTGAAAACCTATTTGAAGAAATAATGACCGAAAACTTCCCCCACCTGGTGAAAGAAATAGACTTACAAGTCCAGGAAGCCCACAGAACCCCAAACAAAAGGAATCCAAAGAGGACCACACCAAGACACATCATCATTAAAATGCCAAGAGCAAAAGACAAAGAGAGAATATTAAAAGCAGCAAGAGAAAAACAGTTAATTACCTACAAGGGAGCACCCATACGACTGTCAGCTGACTTCTCAACAGAAACTATGCAGGCCAGACGGGAGTGGCAAGAAATTTTCAATGTGATGAATAACAAGAACCTACAACCAAGATTACTCTACCCAGCAAAGCTATCATTCAGAATTGAAGGGCAGATAAAGAGCTTCACAGATAAGAAAAAGCTGAAGGAGTTCATCACCACCAAACCAGTACTATATGAAATGCTGAAAGGTATTCTTAAAGAAGAGGAAGAAGAAAAAAGTAAAGAGAAAAAATTATGAACAACAAATACATATCTATCAACAAGCCAACCTAAAAATCAAGAGAATTAAAAACCTGAGGAGCAGAATAATCTGGTGAATATAATAGAATCAGGGGCATAGAAAGGGAGTGGGCTGATAATTCTCAGGGGGAAAGGGGTATGGGGGTGTTCATGAAGAGAATGGACAAAAATCATACACCTATGGATGAGGACAGTGGGGGGGAGGTAAGGGCAGAAGGTGGGGTGGGAAAGGGGTGGAGGGGAGCTATGGGGGGAAAAAGGAGAAATAATTGTAATAATCTGAATAAAGATTTATTTAAAAAAAAAAAAAAAAAAAAAAAAGAAAATAAAAACAGATGAGTAAAGTAAACTCAAAGCAACCATAATGGAGGAAATAATAAAGATTAGAGTGGAAATAAATAAAATAGAGGTTAGAGAAAATAAATAAAACCAAAAGTTGGTTCTTTGATAAGATCAACAAAACTAACAAACCTTTAGCGAAACAGACAACGACAAAAAAGAGAATACTCAGCCCTAGCTGGTTTGGCTTAGTGGATAGAGTATCGGCCTGCGGACTGAAGGGTCCCGGGTTCAATTCCAGTCAGGGCACATGCCTGGGCTGTGGGCTCAATCCCCAGTGGGGGGCGTACAGGAGGCAGCCAATCCATGATTCTCTCTCATCATTGATGCTTCTATCTCTCCCTCTCCCTTCCTCTCTAAAATCAATAAAAATATTTTTTTTTAAAAAAGAGAATACTCAAATGACTAAAATCAGGAATGAAAGAAAAGACTGAAGCTAGAGAAAGTTAAAGGATTATGAAAGAACTAGAGGCCCCGTGCATGAATTTGTGCTTGGCTGGGGTTCCTCGGCCTAGCCAGTGATTGGGGCCAATAGAGGCCATCTCACCCAATCCCAATCGATGCCAATCAGGGCTAATGCAGGCCAGCCGGCTGGGGTGGGACCGCAGGAGATTGGCCACTGGGGAGGGACTGATAGGAGGGCTCCAGGGTGTGTCTGTCCTGTTTCACCCAGTCCCCATCCTCCAGACCCCAGCAGCAAGCTAGCCTACAGGTCGGAGCATCTGCCCCCTGGTGGTCAGTGCACATCATAGCAACTGGTTGAGTCACTTAGCATATTAGGCAGATAGATAGATAGATAGATAGATAGATAGATAGATAGATATAGATATAGATATAGATATATAGATATAGATAGATATATTTCTCTCCTTCTCCCTTCCTCTCTGAAATCAATACAAATATATTTTTAAAATATATAAATGTATAAAGTATTGTACATCATGACCAAATGATATTTAACCCAGGAATATGAAATTGGTTTAACATCCAAAAATCAATGTAATACACCATAGCAATAGAATAATGGGAAAACATCACTTGAAATGCAGAGAATACTCTTCACAAAATCTAACACTTTCATGATTTAAAAAATACATATAGCACTTAACAAACTAGGAGTAGAAGGGAACTTTTTCAACCTGATAAAAACCCAACATTAACATCACAGCCTGCTTCCACTGCAGGCTGGAACCCCTTGGGCTGGCCCCCCTGCCGCCTGAAGACAGCCTCGAATGGATGAACATTCCAACCTTCTTCCCCTCAGGAAATTTGATTTTGAATGATTTTATTTTCCTAGTTTAAAACTAGCATCAGTGTGAACACAGATTTGGTTTTACATACATACATGCATCCTGTCATCTCAGTGAGATAGAGATAGTCATCTAATGTTAAGTATGTATCTCATTAAGATATTCATCTTATTAGGTTAGCTCATAAATATTCATCATCAAAATTTTACAAATCTGAATGAACAGAACAAGGAGGAGAGTTAAGGTACCTCCCTCTGCACCTTCCCCCAACTTGGAAATGACTCCTTCGGAAGATAAGTAGGATCAGCAAGTGAGGAAAGGAGCAGACAGAAGTGGGGATGGGGATGGGGATGGGGATGGGGATGGGGATGGGGATGGGGAAGGGGATGGGGATGGGGAGAGAGGCAGGATAGCTACTGGCCCAGAAGCTGGGCCCTCCCCACAACTGTACAGGCCCCACCCTCCCACAGGCCACTCCCCACAACTGTGCAGCATCCTGCCCTCCACCCTCCAGGACCAGCTGGCAAATGCTGGCTGTTAAATTTGCAGAAATTTTTCAGACCAGTTTACATCAGGTTGGTAGCTTGCTGTGAGCCAAGTTGGAGTAATCGCAGCATGGATTTGTGCACTACAAATCAAGCCTCATCCCTCACTGCACTTCCCTAGCCAGTGGAAGGGGACAGTCAATACTAGAAACAGAAGAAAAGGGAGGAGCTGAGGATATGGGCGGTGCCCAGCCTGGAGGGCTCAGGGCTCAGTTCTGCCTCACTCCTCATCTGCCTCACACTTAGCTTGAACCCTGACTCCATCACAGCCCGTGTGCTGTGCTGGGGGCCCTGGCTGCCCCCTAGGTGCACCCTGGTGAGCTCCTGGGGGGGGGCCGCCCCCATACTCCTGAGGAAGGTGGAGAATGATTGAGAGCACATGGCGGTGGGGAGTGCCACTGACAGGCAGAGTGTAAGCTGCCTGGGCTTCAGTGTCCTCCCTGTAGAGCAGCAGCGGTGCCCAAGAGCCCTCTGGGACAGGCGCAGGTGTCTGCCAAGTCCAAGGCCATGAGCTACTGCTCAGTGCTGGACTCCACTCCCCGCAGCAAGCCCCTCTCTAAACACGCACATCCATCTCAGGGCTCTGCCCCAGCTCAGCCCACACCTGCTTCCCCTTTGGCCACAGGTGGTCAAATGCCTCATGGCCCCACCTACCCTGTGTGCACTCCCACGCCTGCCACAAGCCGCCGCCTCCTGCTCCAGCCCTGTCCATGCCCCCTACGGCTGCTGTCAGCACAGGGGCGCCCAAGCCTGTAAAAAACTTGGGTGACTTTATTAGAGTTTATTTGAGCCAAACATAATACACCCGGAAGCAAGAGTTCAAGGGACTGAGAAATGACCGTTTGCAGGTTTTTGCGCATTTGGAAAGAGGGAGGGAGTAAGGAGGAGTGCACGGAGGTGGGAGGCCGGGTGGGCAGTGGGCTGCGGGGGGCCCTAACAACATGGTGTGCTCTCTGGGAGTGCCGTGCTTTCGAGGGATCTGAAAATGAGGCATTTCCAAGGCCTGTTAGCCAGATGCACAGGCCAGCTTCTACTAACGAAGCCACAGGCGGGCAGTGCACCCCCGGCCTGACCTTGGCACGTGATGATCAGATCTGGAGCTTCCTTCCACTCACCGCCCAGGAGCAGCCCGGGCGCCTGCCCCGCCATCTCCTCCCGCCCCTGCCTCTCTCCACAGCCCAGAGGAACTTTCCTGAGTGCATCGCCCCTTCGGGTCACGTCAGCGGCTCCCCACTGTCCCCCTCCCTCCTGCTGGCTCCTTCGGTGTAGAGCTGGGACCGGGCACGCTGGACAGCACCCCCCCCCCCCCCCCCCCCCGCCCAGGTGTGTGAGGCGCAGCGTGCGTGCAGGCCGAGGGGAAGCCGCCCGGGAGGCGGGCGCGTCCGGAGCGGCGCACGGGCCGGTGAGAGTCCCTCCGGGACTGGGCCCTTCGCCCCACGGTGGGCCCGATGTCCCTGCCCCGCGCCCGGCCCGCGCCTGTGCGCGGAGGGAGGGCAGGAGGGAGCAGGCTGTGCTCGCAGACGCTCGCTGCTGCAGCCAGACGCGCACGAGCACTTTCACCAGGAAAAACCCAACTCTGTTTCCGCAGTTTCGCTCGGTCTCCGTATCCTGTGCGAGTGGGGCGCCGGTGCGGGGCCTGGGGTGCGGGGCCTGAGGGACCACGCCCAGCCCCCCCCCCCCTCGCTGCGTGCTCCTGGCTCTCCCTGTTTCACTCTCTCTCTTTCCCTCCAGCCCTGCGGGTTGGGGCGGCGCGGGGGGGTGGGGGGCGCCGCTGGCTGGGGCCCCTGGGGTGGGAGGGTGAGCCCTGGAAGCTGGAGTTGTCGGCAGACCGGGTAGGACTGCTGGGGAACAGGGGTCTGCTTGGGGGTTCCTGGGGGCTGGCCTAAAACCCCTGGCAGAGCTTGAGCAGCACCCAGAGGTGGGGCGCCCTGCAGGTGGGGACCCCGTACACCAGGACTGCTCTTTGCGGCGCTTCCACTCCCCCGCGCCACCCCCAGCCCGCCCCCCAGCGCCACGGCCGCTTCTGTCCACAGCGGCGCGGGCCAGCGGGCACCCAGGTGCCAGGCCTGCGAGCGGGCACTGGCGGGCACGGGCCGCCTCCTGGTCTCGGCCTCACGGCTCGGTCACCTCCGTGCCTGGCAGGTGGGGCCGGAGAGCGAGGGGGGGGCAGTGGAGGGCGGAGGGGGATGGCGGGGGGCGGTGCGGCCCGGGGTTCCTGACCCCCCTCTCCTCCCCCCCCCCCCCCCGCAGCCTGGGCTCCGGTGCGGACCGTTCACCCCCTCGCTGACAGCGCGGGAGGCCTCACCAGGACCACGCAGCGGAGTGGGGGTGCGGGTCGAGGAGCGGGTGT
This sequence comes from Plecotus auritus, assembly GCF_963455305.1. NCBI lineage: Eukaryota > Metazoa > Chordata > Mammalia > Chiroptera > Vespertilionidae > Plecotus > Plecotus auritus. Next base: position 98,754,740 of record NC_137776.1, read on the forward strand.
CCTTCAGGGGGCGCGAGCCTGGGACCCGCCGTGAGAGCGCCCCATCCCGCGGGGAGGTGTCGGGCGGGGCCGGCTCCACCTGCCACGGCCTCGGGGGTCCCCTCTCTTGCGGACGCTGCCCCCGGGTCCGCCCGCCCCACAGGCGCCCGTGGGGTTACCTTCCTGTCATGGTGGCCGCAGCCCAGCAGGGTCCCCGCCGCCGCCACCACCGCCGCCCGCAGGTCCTGACAGCGGGAGACGCCCAGGGACAGCGCTCCGCCCGCAGAGTCGGGCGGGGGCACCGGGAGGGGGGAGGGGAGGGGGAGGGGGCAAGGGGGAAGGGAGAGGAAGGAGAGGCCCACAGCGGGAGGGGGGAGTAGGGGGAGGCGGGTGGGGGCGGCGGGGGGCCGCGCGGTCTGGTACTCAGGACACCGAGCCTTGCCGGGTGCGGGTCCCGCCGGGAGCCTGGCCGGCACCCTCCCGAATTCCGGGCATAGCTTTCCTTTTAAAGGGAGTGAAGTTCCCATAAACAAGAGCAAGTTCCCAGCGGACCCGCCCAGGCGCTCCCTTCCGCTGCCCCGTGGCTGGAGCGGACTCTGAGGGGAGAACCAGCAGAGAGGGCAGTGAACCAGCAGAGAGAGCAGCCCCTGCTGCCCCCGCCCCCGCGGCTGTCCCCCCCCCCTGCCCGCTGTCCCCTGCCCAGCTGTCCCCTGCGGCCCCAGCCCACTGTCCCCCGCCCGGCTGTCCCCTGCCCGCTGTCCCCCGCCCGGCTGTTCCCCGCCCCCCCCCCCGCCCGCTGTCCCCTGCCCGCTGTCTCCAGCCCACTGTCCCCTGCCCGCTGTCCCCTGCCCGCTGTCTCCAGCCCGCTGTCCCCTGCCTGCTGTCCCTTGCCCGCTGTCCCCTGCCTGCTGTCCCTTGCCCGCTGTCCCCTGCCCGCTGTCCCCTGCCCGCTGTCCCTTGCCCGCTGTCCCCTGCCCGCTGTCCCCTGCCCGCTGTCCCCTGCCCGCTGTCCCCTGTGGACCCAGCCCACTGTTCCCCGCTGTCCCCAGCCCACTGTTCCCTACCCACTGTCTGCTGCCCGCTGTCCCCTGCAGCCCCAGCCTGCTGTCCCCTGCTGTCCCCTGCCCGCTGTCCCCTGTGGGCACAGGGCTCACTAAAGCCTTTATGCCTCAGACTCTTCCCAGGCACGGACACTCTGGGCCCACGCAGCGAGCGCCCACCCCGTGGCAGGTCCACAGTGCCCTTGGAAGTCCGAGCCTGTCTGCACACTTAGATGCCAGGCACTAACCATTTCAGCGAAATCTCTGAGCAAACCCTTACCTTGAAGAGGCGCTTTATGATGAAAAACACACCCTGGGGTTGGGAGAACCAAGGACTTTGTAAGCAGTAATGTCAACAGGTCACTTTAAAATGGAGCGGAGCTGCCATCCTCGGGGAGCTGCCATCCTGGGGGAGCTGCCATCCTGGGGAAGCTACCATCCTCGGGGAGCTGCCTTACACATCTTACTCTCAAACCTCTGGATGTGAAAGCAGGGCAAAGTGACCTGCGGGCTGGGCCCACCAGCCTGGCCTCCGGAAGAACTGTGTGTAAGGATACCCAGAGAGCAGGTGTCATGAGCACCAGACTGAACACTAAGCACATTGTCTAGAACCAGCGTCACTGTGTTAGCTCGTCTGCACCAGAGGAAAGCCTCCTCCTAGGCATGGAGTTGTCCCTCTCATAGATGAACACCCTGGCCTTGGTCTCCTACTCAGAACACTGTTTGGGCTCCTGCCTGAGCCGCGCTTGTAAGCGCTTGCCTCTCACTTTGAAGGCCTTTTATTTTCAGGTGAACACCTTTCTGTGATGAGGTGCTATTGACAAGCTGTTAAAGTGACCTGGAAATTAATATAAAACCATTAAGGGAATCTGTTCTGAGAAAAGTACTAAACAAAACAAAAACCCCCCTCCACCTGGGGGCAGGGGCAGCGTGCTTCATGGCTGGAAGCAGTTTGTTATCCACCGGGCAGGGCGCTGGTGCATGGCTTCCAGGCCTGGCAATAAACTCTCTAGAAATGGCCATGCAAGGTGCCAGCCATGCCCAGAAGCTAACAGTGGCCACAGAGGGAAGTGGGGGAAAGGCTCCAGCGCCTTGTGGCTCCTGCCTTGAAATGCTGGGTTTGCACTGTCGGTCTTTCCGTGGTTGTGTCTTAGCTGATCTGCTTTCCTGTAACGTAGTGACTGGGTGGGTGCCGAAGCGTGGGGTATGGGTGACTTCTCAGTCCACCTGCCTGGTTAGGGAGAAACGCTTTCCACAATGTGTACACCTAGGAACAGGCATGCGGGGCTGCGCGGCCAGGCGGCTCACTGAATGCTAGCGTCCTGTGAGAAGGAAAAGGAGAAGGCAGAACACCCAGGGGCCTGCTCCGCCCTTGAGGGGACCCCAGGCCTGCAGGAGAGCCCCCACTGTGTGGCTGCTGTGGCCAAGCCAGAGCCCCTGCTCACCCCCACCAGCCTGCCTTGGTCCCGAGCCACACAGCGAGGGCTGGGTGGCAGCTGTGGGCATCGCTCAGCCCACTGGAGAGACCAGGCTCCCTGACATGGGCCACCCCCCTCCCCGTGGGGCAGCCAGAGGTCAGATTTGTGGAAAAGGGCAGCAGCTGCCTGGCAGTGGTCACTTATAATTCCCTCCCTCCTCACCTGTCCATATAAGAGCATCTGTGCTGCGGCCCTGGGCAGGTCGGGCACAGGCAGGTCAGGCACGGGCAGGTCGGGCACGGGCAGCTCGGGCACGGGCAGGTCGGACACGGTGCCAGCTGGTGCCAGACAGACAGTAAATAGCGAACAAACCCATGAACATGACTTTTCAGACGGGGACAAGCACCGGGAAGAAGGGTGTGGGGACTGTAGGTGGAGAGGCAGGAGGGTGCTGAAGGGCGGCACGGAGTGAAAGACACGATGGGGAGAAGGCGGCAAGGAGCAACAGGCACAGTGGCCCTGGGAGCTCCTTGGAGAGCTGCGGTCAGGAGTAGGGCAGGGTGTCTTAAATCAATAACAATATTTTTTTAAAAAAATCCTCTGAACAAATGCTGAACCCCAGTTAGTGATGTGCACGCGGAGTCCTTCAGCCGTGAAAGGCATTTTAGAAATCAGGTGATGCACAGATGGGTGGCGGGACGGGTGCGTAAGCACAGCATTAGTGGGAGACCCTGAGCAGGCATCTGAGTGTCCTGGTAAAATGGACATTCTCTCTGAGTGCCCGACTGGAGCAACTGGGGCGTCCCTGGCGGGGGTGGGTCCTTGCGGAGAGTCCGAGGCCTGAGGACCAGGTGAGGGGACCTGGCATGTCCAGGGAAATGGCCGCTGGGGAGTGCAGCCCTGCAGGCAGGTGTCAACGTGGGAGGTCTGGAGGAGACAGAATTTCAACCCTGGGCTCAGGAGGTAACGGTGCCTGTGCAGAACCAGGACCCTCCCAGGGTGACAGGTCGGGGGACAGTGAGGGGAGGGAGCCCAGGTGTCAGGGAAGCCCAGAGGCCCCGTGGTCCCAGGTTTGCAAGCTGCTGTCAGGAGCTGGCCCACGGTGGGGGGGGTGGTTAGTCCACCGGAGGGGTGCCCAGAGCCTGTACCGCCCACTCACTGTGCCCCCTGGAGTGGGTACAGCACCCAGAGGGAGAATGGAGGCAGAGAGAAGGTTGTTCTGCTCTGGAAAATCCTGCCCTAAGGGGGTTGGGAGGACGGGGGAGGGAGGAGGTAGGAGGGAAGAGGGGGGAGGTGGGAGGGAAGAGAAGGGAGGGAGGAGGGAAGAGGGAGGGGGAGGAGGGAGGAGGGAGGAGGGAGGAGGAGGAGGGAAGAGGGAGGGGGAGGAGGGAGGGGAAGGAGCCAGGAGGGAGGAGGGAAGGGGAGGGGAAAGGGAGGAAGGGGAGGAGAGAAGAGGGAGGGGGAGGAGGGAGGAGGGAGGAGGGAGGAGGGGCAAGGGGGGAAGGAGGAGGGGGGAGGAGCCCAGGCCGGGCCAGGCGGGTGGGACTGGGTCAGAGAGAGTGAAAACAGCCAGGGAGTGAGGCTGGACTACCAGCTTCAGGGGATGATTCCAAGCAGGACAGAGGAGCTCTGAAGTGTCAGAGGTCAAGTTGGACCACACAGTGGGCTGTGACCCACATTTCCACAGGGGACCCTGGAGCTGTCCTAGAAGGCCTGGGGGCCTCCAGGCCCAGACCCTGCTCCCCGTGTAGGCTCAAGGCAGCGGCGAGCACCCCCTTCACAGGGGCTCTCACTGCTCCACTCAGCCTGCAGCCCGGAGGACAGGACGCCGTTCCCCGCTTCCCCCACCGCTGCACACCCACAGGGAGTAAAGCACCCGCTGTTTGCAAATGGCTGTTCCATTCTCAAATGCGCACGCCTGGGACTCCCTGCCCGGCCCGCCCCGCCCCCCCCGACCCCCCGCCACCCGCCTGCCCCGCGCCCTCCGACCACAGGGAGGGCTGGCAGAGCAGCGACCTCTCTGCTCACAGAGAGCACGCGCAGGGCTGGAGCCCCCTGAGACCTGGCGGACCCGGGCAGAGCTGCCAGCGGCCCAGCGCCTGGCTCTGCTTTCCTGCCAAAGAGGCGCCTCGGCTTCGGGGGAAGTGCCGTCACCTCCCAGGGCTGGGCGGCCTCGGCTCTCGGGTGGGACAAGAGGAGCCTCCGAGCCGGAGGGCTGAGGACAGCCCCACAGGCGTGCACGGGGTTTGCCCACCGCGCATCAGGGCCTGACAGCCAACAAGGGCCACTGGTGCGCGGTGACCACAGAGTCCTCGCCTGCAGGCCCCACCTTTCCTCCGGGCGAGGCTCATGCGCTTCCTCGCTTCCCGTAGGACAGCCAACCCCTCAGCACCCCCTCATCAGAGCATCTCCAACCTCTGAGCAAAGTGCAGCCCAGCCCCCGCCCGGGCCTGTCTAGGCGGGCTCCACCCAAGGTGGCTTCCAGGCCCCCACACTCCCCACTGAGGCAGACGAGGCTAAGCCGGAGGGCAGGCCAGGGGCCAACATCAGCAGCAGCAGCATGATCACGTGGGGCAGAAGGAACAGCAGGGAGCCAGGGCCCCGAGCACCTGGACAGCAAAAAGCCCTCTAGACGCCACTCAGCGTCTCCACCTCCAGATCTGTCGCCAACGCCTCTGCTGCGTCCTTCCCTCCGCGCTGCCGGCAACATCTGGAGAAACTGCCAGCAGCTCGCCTGGCACGGCCACTTAGAGACAGACTGAGCAGCAGCCCAGGCCCCAGCCTCATCTCTCCCTGGCAGGAGGCACCTTGGGGTCAGGAGAGGCTGGAGGAAGACCAGGAAGGAAAAGCCACCTTCCTGGGGCGGGGCCTGCACGCATGGAGCCCCCCCTGCAGGCCCAGGGGTGCAGAGCAAGCAGGGCCCCTGCCTCCCAGCCACAGAGCCAGCAAAGGGCAGCTGCGGGGGGCCTCCCGCAACTGCTAACAGGAGCATTTACTAACCACGGTGCTCCTGGCCCCAAGGAAGCGCATCTGCAGCCGGTGCGCCTGCCACACTCAGCAGGGCACAGAGAGAAGAGCCCTCGGCCCCTAAATAAACCCAGAGCAGCTGCTAAGACACCTGCTTGCCAGGAACGGTTTTCCCTGAAAGGAGCGTCTCGGTATTAGTTGTACTATTTTAAATTAAATATTTTGTAATCTTCTGCTATTAAAATTTCACAGCATTGGGAAATGCCCAGAAAAAGAATGAAGAACCCTGGCAGGCGTGGCTCAGTGGTTGAGCGCTGACCTATGAACCAGGCGGTCACAGTTGGATTCCTGGTCAGGGCACATGCCCGGGTTGCAGGCTCGATGCGGGGGTGAGGGGGAGAAGGGGGCTGTGCAGGAGGCAGTGGGTCAATGATTCTCTCTCATCGTTGATGTTTCTAGCCGTCTCCCTCTTCCTTACTCTCTGAAATCAATGAAAATATATTTTTAAAAAGAATGAAAAATTGCTTGAGTTTCACCATCAAAGATGAGTGCTGCCGGCACTTCAGCCATCTTCTCTGTGCGCAGCGATGTGTATGGGGCTGTGACCCTTGTGGGCAGTTCCACAGCTGTTTCCTGGAGCAGCGAGGACTGGGCTGGACTCCCAGCCGCGGGCTCGGGGCCCCTGTGCACAAGCTGCACGTCACCCTGCCCGGGGCTCCTGCATCTGACTGCTTGGGAGAGGGGCCGGGCCAGCATCCTTGTGCTCTATGGACACTTTGATTATCAGACTCACATGGTGTTCCTTCTTCAACCACATTTGACGCCCCTGGAGGCTGGAATGTTTACTCAGATGGCTTGGGAGCCGGCCCTGCCAGAGGGATGCCCTGTGGATGAATGCCCTGCTGGAGGGATGCCCTGCGGGAGGGACGCGCTGTGCTGCCTGCTTCAGCACCCGCCTTGCAGCCGCTGTGCTGGGCACAGGATGCAGATGCGGGATGAGCGCCGGCCTTGCTCACGGCTGCTTACAACTCAGGAATGGGTCCTGCTGAGAGAATCTGCTCAGCAGACATTTGTTCCATGAGCATTGCTGTCAGCATGTTTGGTGAATTGTATACTCAGAGGACACACTGCTTAAATGTGGAGTCTAGTCACACTCCTGTTGTTCAAATATGACTTTACTCTGCATGTCTCTTCCTGCACTGAATTTGTATAAATAAAAACGTTTACCTACACCTAAGGAGTCTATAATTTGAAGAAATGATGTAGAGAGCGCCTGGGAAGGCACATGGGCATTTCTTTAATTATTGTCAGCTGAATCCAGTGGCGTCAGCAAAGCCACATCCTGGAAACACGCTTTGCCAGAGGCAGGAGTGTTGTCAGCTTGACCTTCAGCCCAGGTGCCAGGGGGTACGTTTTGTTATTTAAGTCCAGCCAAGCACCAGGAATGAATACGACCCGGGCCCACCCAAGAATGCACATAATCTCCTTCGTCTTGACTTTTAGTAAAACTTCCTGTTTTTTGCTGTATAAAATAAACACACTGTATTGGCTCTGGGTCCTTGTACCTGTCAGAGGACAGTGGTCCCACCCGGCCCCAGCTTTTTCCTCCATCTCTGTGTCTGTCTCTTTTTTTCATTTTCTCAATCCCCAGCAGCCCCTACTCAGGAACCAGATCGCTCTCTAGCCTCGCTGGACTTGGAAAAGAGAGAAATATTCACATTTGGCGCCCGATCCAAGAACTTGAGTACAGGGCAAGGGCATCGCTCCGAGAAGTGTGCCGCACAACAGATTAAAGAAGTGAGGTAAGGAGCAGATTGTTGTAAGTTGTATTAGCCGGGTGTAAAACATGGGTAATTCAGGGTCTCAGGAAAGAGATCTCTACACTCAAATGCTTAAAACTATGCTCAAAGCTCGAAGATGCTCTGTTAAGCGCAGTCAGATTCTTGATTTCTTAAGTTTTGTTAATGAAACTTTCCCTTGGTTTCCTGAAGAGGGAACCGTCAACTTTCAAACTAGGAAAAGGTCGGAAAGCAGTTGCATGACCGATACACAGCAGAAGGTCCAGAGAAGATTCCCATTTCTATATTCACATTATGGTCTTTAATTGGTGATTGCTTTGATCCAGCACAGGAGAGTTTAAGAATGTCTAAGCAGGTATAGCCACGGCTGTACAGCCTACAGTGGAGGGGTGCGAATCTCTAAAAATACCACTTTCCCCCTCTATGCCTTCTCCACCTCTGCCTGTCGCTCCTGAGACTGCAGTCAAGAGCCCACCTGATAAAGAGTTACCTCATAATTATGAGCAGGAGCTAGAGTTTGAGGCAGAGTGGGACAAGTGTCACTGTGAGTGGGTTAACTCAGATGATAAGAAAGGTTTTGCTTACAACTGCCCAGTCATTATGGCTGGATGCAGGCGCTTGGCCGAAAGTGAAAGAGACTTCATATTTCTTTTTGCTGGAGGCTCTAACTACTTGTACTGGGCTGAACCAAGTAGAAAGGATTAAAGGAATTTCTCAGCAACTGTAAATAATTCTTTATCTTAAAAAATCTTTTTCTTTCCTTAAAATAAATAAATAAATAAATAAATAAATAAATAAATAAATAAAAATTTAAAAAAACGAACAGTAGACGCTAGACCATTACTGAATTTTTCCCCAAAGCAAGAAGGAGGTGGTGGAAGGGAGACACGTGGCAATCCTGTGTGGACGCCCACTCCCCAAGAAAGCCATTTTAAAAGGTCTCATATATGTTTGATGGTCTTTCCAAGTTAAATTTCAAGGCTTTAACCGAGAGATGATTCTTGGAAAACTCCAAGGGCCCAGAGTGATCCAAAGAGTTTGTTCTCTCTTCTTGAAGGAAATATTTCAAATTTAGCCAATCTAGTATACTTGAGATCACGTGGAAAGCTTTATCAAATAAAAATTAAGAACTATATTCTACTTATATACATATATTTTATTTTTTTAATTTAGTAAACCTTTATTGTTCAGATTATTACAATTGTTCCTCTTTTTTCCCCCCAAAGCTCCCCTCCAACTGGTTCCCACCCCACCCTCTGCCCTTACCTCCCCACACTGTCCTCATCCATAGGTGTATGACCTTTGTCCAGTCTCTTCTTGAACCCCCACACTCCTTTCCCTGCGAGAATTGTCAGTCCACTCCCTTTCTATGTCCCTGATTCTATTATATTCACCAGTTTATTCTGTTCATCAGATTTTTTATTCACTTGATTTTTAGATTTACTTGTTGATAGATATGTATTTGTTGTTCATAATTTTTATCTTTACTTTTTCTTCTTCTTCCTCTTCTTAAAGAGTACCTTTCAGCATTTCATATAATACTGGTTTGGCGGTGATGAACTCCTTTAGCTTTTTCTTATCTGTGAAGCTCTTTATTGGACCTTCAATTCTGAATGATAGCTTTGCTGGGTAGAGTAATCTTGGTTGTAGGTTCTTGCTGTTCATCACTTTGAATATTACTTGCCACTCCCGTCTGGCCTGCATAGTTTCTGTTGAGAAATCAGCTGACAATCGTATGGGTGCTCCCTTGTAGGTAATTAACTGTTTTTCTCTTGCTGCTTTTAAGATTCTCTCTTTGTCTTTTGCTCTTGGCATTTTAATTATGATGTGTCTTGGTGTGGTCCTCTTTGGATTCCTTTTGTTCGGGGTTCTGTGCGCTTCCTGAACTTGTAAGTCTATTTCTTTCACCAGGTGGGGGAAGTTTTCAGTCATTATTTCTTCAAATAGGTTTTCAGTATCTTGCTCTCTCTCTTCTTCTGGCACCCCCACAATTCTGATGTTGGTACGCTTGAAGTTGTCCCAGAGGCTCCTTACACTATCTTCATATTTTTGGATTCTTTTTTCTTTTTGCTTTTCCGGTTGAGTGTTTTTTGCTTCTTTGTATTTCAAATCTTTGACTTGATTCTTGCATTCCTCTAGTCTGCTGTTAGGTCTCTGTATAATATTTTTTATTTCAGTCAGTGTATGTTTAATTTCTAGTTGGTCCTTTTTCATATCCTTGAGGGTCTTGCTAAATTTATCCGCCTTTTCTAGGAAATTCTTGAAAAACCTTATAACCGTGGTTTTGAACTCTATATCCAGTCATTTGCTTTCCTCCATTTCTTTCATTTGTGATCTGTTTCTTTGTCTCCGCATTTTTGTTGCTTCCCTGAGTTGGTAGAGTAGCTTTGTGTGGTAGGTGTCCTATAGGGCCCAGTGGCTCAGCCTCCCAAGTTACCTGAGGTGGACACTCTTGGTGCACCCCTTTGTGGACTATGTGTACAGCCTTGTTGTAGTTAAGCCTTGATTGGTGTTGGTATCACTGGGAGGAATTGACCTCCAGGTCAATTGGCTGTGAGGATCAGCTGTGTCTATGCCAGGAGAACTTCTGTGCTGGAGACAGCCTTATGAGACAAGACTTGCAAAATTACAAAAGCCTCTGTGCTCAGCTTGGATGGGGTGGATCTCAGGGCTGAGCAGACAGCTTTGGCTTCCCATCAGCCCTGCCCTATGAGGCCCCTGGGTCTCAGTGTCCCTCGGTAATTGCTGCAAGCACCTCTGAGAGAAAGCTGCCCTCGAGTTTCGCCTGCTGCCAGACAGTCCAGTTTCTTTCCCAATGAGTGTGGATTCCCAGATTCTCACCCGGAACTGGAGTTCAGTGCAGTCAGGAGCTTCCGTCTTCCTCCCGCTAGAGAAAGCCAATGGCACACTCAGCAGTCAGTCCTCTCTGCACGCACTTGTGCGCACGCCTCCAGATCTCTGCCTTTCGCTGCTCCCCTGAGTTTCCATGCGCTCCTCTCTTTTCCCGACAGTCCAGACTCCCCCCATATGAGTCTGGGTCCCCAGGGTCTCGCCTGAAACTGGGGTTCAGTGCAGTCAGAACTGGAGTTCAGTGCAGTTGGGAGCTTTCATCTCTCTCCCGCTAGAGAAAGCTAGCCAGGCACTCAGCGGTCCGTCCTCTCCGTGTGCGCGTCTCCGTACCTCAGCCTTTTGCAACTTCTCTGAGTCTCCGTGTGCCCCTCTCTTTCCTTCTAGTTGTAGAATTTCCACTCAGCCAGCTTTCCTGTGGTTCTGGAAGATGTCCGTTCTGTCTTTTAGCTGTAGTTTTGAAATTGTTGTGTGAGGCAGCAGTTTAGGTGTTCACCAATGCCACCATCTTGGTTTCTCCCCTATACATATATTTTAAATGTTATGAAGGTTTTGGCCTCTAAGAAGGGCAAAATAAAGTAACAATATATTTCTTAAATACAGCCAAATTTTTCAGCAACGGAAATTTAAAAGACAAAAAGCCCCTAACCGCCTGCATTTTAATTAGGCTGGAGGTGGGGCAGCATTTGTGCCTTGTGAATCAGATGTATAAGTTTACTAAATTTACTTGCTTTGCCTTTTCAATAAAGATTCCTACTTTAATTACTTTATAAATTAGCTTTTTAAAATATAACCAAGGTCTCATATTATTTCAGCTAAATGAAAAGCCAATATTTTTATAAACAATTAAATTTTAATAAAGCCCTCTGAAAGTTACTGGGACTACCCATGATCCTTCTCTATATGCAAACAAGCCTAAGGGGATAGTCTTTAAAAATATAATTCTAAGCTTAATAAAAAGGAGAAATTTAAAATTTTTGAAATCTCTTCTGCTAATATTTACAAGGTAAACTAAAGATTGTTGTTAAAATACTAAATCTGCCAAAACCGGTTTGGCTCAGTGGATAGAGCGTCAGCCTGCAGACTGAAAGGTCTCGGGTTCGATTCCGGTCAGGGGCATGTAGCTTGGTTGCGGGCGCATCCCCAGTGGGAGGTGTGCAGGAGGCAGCTGATCGATGTTTCTGACTATCTATCCCTCTTCCTTCCTCTCTGTGGAAAATCAATAAAATATATATTTTTTTAAAAATACTAAATCTGACAATAATTACAGTAACCATAAATGAAAATCACTTGAAATATATGGCTTTGTGGCAGTAATTGTTAAAATCTCAAAAAGCAACCATATGGTCTGGGGATTACTCTGGAAGGAAATAAAAAAAGAGGTTTCCTTCAAATGTCTAATTGTAATAAAAAAATCTATATGTTAGGCCTTGAGAAAAAAAGTGAATAATTTGTGTTTTTGCCTCCCTGACAAAGCTTATGTAAAGTTACTCAAAGACGAATAGCAGAAATTTAATTGGTGTCATTTGCTGCCCATATCCTAGGACAAGTAAAGTTAAAAATAAACCTTATTTCAGATTGATTTAAATTTGCTAATTAAATTAAATGAATATTCATATAAACACCAGCCTATGTTCAGGGAATGGTATTAGCTGCCACATTAAAAGAGATGTTATACCTCAGGCATTAACCATTTTTACAGATTGATCCAGTTCTGGGAAGGCTGGATCTACTGCAGCAGGGGAGCAAAGGTCCTTCGGCACAGCAAGTAGAAATACGAGCTCTTATTTATGCCTTGACAGATTTTGCTATGGAGCCCATCAACCTATATAGTGATAGTGCTTATGTGGTAAGTATGGCCAAAATTATTGAAACAGCTCATTGGCCATATTAGATCCCATTCTGGCCTTCCGGGTCCCTTGGCTGCAGGTAATGAGAAAGTAGATCGCCTTGTTGCCTCAGTAGAGGAGGTCACTCCATTGTCCATGGCACAGGCCTGGCATGCCCTACATCATCAAAATGCCTCTGCCTTGTGCAGGGAACTCCGTGTTTCCTGAGAGCAGGCTCACCAAGTTGTCAAGCAATGCCCTCAGTGTGTTATCCACCTCCCTGTGCCAGCATTAGGGGTAAATCCCCGAGGACTTAAACCTAATCAAATCTGGCAAATGGATGTCACTCAATAGTGGAAAGAGCCCATCATACTCTTAAAATGCAATTACTAAAACAAAAAGGGGGAGATGGATGTTATGTGTCACCTCAAAACAAACTCAGTCATGTTCTTCATACTTTAAATTTTTTGAATTGGGATGCAGAGGCATCAGGCCTCCTGTACAATAGCCTTCTCCGAGTTAGCTAGGTGGAAGGAAGCACAAACCAGACAAGAGTTTTATCAGATTCAGTAATAATGTGGGGAAGAGGTTGTGTTTTGTATCTTTCCAGAAGGAGCAGTGCAGCCAATTTGGGTGCAAGAGCATTACATGCATCACCACAGTGGACCCAGAGAAGCTCCTTGTCCCTTCACTCAAAAAGACTGAGCATTGCCCCGATGACAGCAAAGCGGAAGAAGAAGAAAACTGAAGGCTACACAAGGGACCGAGGTGGCAACATGGGGTCATCTGAAGAAGTTAACGACTGAAGCCCAGCTGATAAGTAGAAAAGCAAGAAGTGGAAGCTACTTCCTCAACCATGTTTCTGGCTATGCTAGCATTGGTTAGCTGCCAGTCTTCTGTAAAGTCTTGTGCAGCCAAGTCCGAGGACTCTGAGAAAATATACATCAGCAACAAAAGAAACTTTCATTTAGTAAGTAAAAATGTTAACATGTCTGTAGTTTGATTTCTCTCTCCTTGCTGTGTTGCACTGGCATTGTTTTGTTATTATTTTAATAGCCAGAGTTTTGCTCTTGACGTTCAAGTTTTAAAATAATAACATGTCTGTAGTTTGGTTTTTGCATTGGCATTGTTTGCAATAGTTTTTTTTTTTTAATATTTTATTGATTTTTTACAGAGAGGAAGGAAGAGGGATAGAGAGTTAGAAACATCGATGAGAGAGAAACATCGATCAGCTGCCTCCTGCACACCTCCCACTGGGGATGTGCCCGCAACCAAGTTACGTGCCCTTGACCGGAATCGAACCTGGGACCCTTCAGTCCGCAGGCCGACGCTCTATCCACTGAGCCAAACCGGTTTTGGCTGCAATAGTTTTAATATCAGAGCTTTGTTCTCGATGTTTCAATTTTACTTTTTATTATAGTAGCTTAACAAAAAAAAAAAAAAAAAAGGTGAGATGTAGAGAGCACCTGGGAAGGCACATGGGCATTTCTTTAATTATTGTCAGCTGAATCCAGTGGCATCGGCAAAGCCACATCCTGGAAACACGCTTTGCCAGAGGCAGGAGTGTTGTCAGCTTGACCTTCAGCCCAGGTGCCAGGGGGTACGTTTTGTTATTTAAGTCCAGCCAAGCACCAGGAATGAATACGACCCGGGCCCACCCAAGAATGCACATAATCTCCTTCGTCTTGACTTTTAGTAAAACTTCCTGTTTTTTGCTGTATAAAATAAACACGCTGTATTGGCTCTGGGTCCTTGTACCTGTCAGAGGACAGTGGTCCCACCCGGCCCCAGCTTTTTCCTTCCATCTCTGTGTCTGTCTCTTTTTTTCATTTTCTCAGTCCCCAGCAGCCCCTACTCAGGAACCAGATGGCTCTCTTGCCTCGCTAGACATGGAAAAGAGAGAAATATTCACAAAATGATGGAAAGTATTGTTTTTAAAATGCAATCTGTTTGAAAAGCCAATTCATGCTCAAACTTATTTTATATATTCCAGGCTTGTGTGGCTGTACATGAGCCCACAATCTGCCCCAAGAGAGGCCAGTCTGGGGACCCCAAGACAATCACTTGGACTGGCATTGAGAGGTGACCACCCACAGGAGGCCCAAGGCCTGAAACAGGCACCGCCCAGCAGAGTGGCCAGTAGGCCCTGCACATCTGTCCATTGGGAACAAGTTCATTAGTGTGAGCTCCAGGCATGAGGGTGTCAACAAAATGGCACCCCCACAAGCGAGTAGAGTCCTCGCTCTGAGAGCTGGGAAACGCAGTCTTTGGTGGAAACCGCAAGTGCGCTCCTTCCGGCAAAGGGCTGCTCTTTTAGAGAAATTTCCCACCTTCGTTTCTGATTAGTCCAATTTTATGCAAATCAAGATTTCAAATTTGCACACTTTGGACCAAATGACACTGTCCTGATTGGTTGGAATCATGATGGAACTGTTTAGATTGGTCAGTAAAAATGCAAATGAAGCTACAGCTGTGTAGTTTTGATTGGTCGGGGTAGGTCTTAGCCCAGCCCTCAGAAGGCCGCTCAGCGGGCAGGAGCTGGGCAGGAAGCGACACTCCGCCAGCACCCGTGGCAGTGCAGTGTGAGAGGCCTGGTGAGAAATGGATACCAGACTCTGGTTATGAATTTGGGCCCATTTAACCACAAGGAGTCCCTCTTGGAAAGTATATTTCTTCTCAGGGTCAACAAGGGCAGCCCAGGGAACAACCACACGTTTTTCCCCAGGAAACACCCCAAAGTTGGCAATATGAAGACACATGGACCCCAAGGTTACTGCTGGGTGAGAAGCAGTGCAACCTGGTCTGCTCCTGGTGGTCACTCTCTGACGAGTAGGAATCGCGCAGTGAGTTGAAGAGCCCCAGCTGGTCTCGGCGGTGGGGGACGGAGGCTTGAAGAGCTCAGGCTCCGTGGGTTCACATACCGTCTCACACTCACTAACCACCTGGCCCTGCACTGCCGTGAGCAGCCTGCTGCTTCCCTCCTCTGGCCTCTGTATGCAAAGAGGGCTTAGTAACGAGAGCACCACCTCACACGGACGCGTGGGGATTACATGCCTGTATGTGTAAGTGGCCGCAAACATTTTGGTCTTTATTTTACACTCTTAAGTAAATGTATTGAGAATACCAAGGAGCTTCTATTTATTCAGGCTACATCTAAAAACATTTACTATACTGAAAATTAAAACAAAGCATTTTAAATTATTTATTAATTCATTTTAAAATCAATAAGAAAAGTATTACATATTACCATAATGCTATATCATTATGGAAACTAACTCCATTTTCCAGAACAGGAAAAACATTCCTGAAACATCTGTATCCAGCCAAGATGAAGTAGCAGGAACCAGACAAAATATATGAAATGATTGTTTTCAAGATACTGAATGTCAGACAACAAAGGACTGTGATCTATGAAAGACAGGAAAGGGACAGGTGCTTCCTGTGTGCCCAGCCTTCGCCCAGAGAAGAGTGGGGCGGGGGCAGGGGGGAGAGACAGCGTAAACGCCATAATTAAAAAGATGGAGCTGGAGTCCGGGAGACCTGGGCAGATGGACTTGGCAGGACTGGCACTGGGAAGAAGAAGGTGCCTGGATTGAATCCAGAGGTCTGGGGGCGTCCTCTCAAGTATTCAGATGCGTGCTCCTGAGCGTGGGGTGAGGACCTCACTCCAGGCCAGAAAGAACCGCCTGGAGGAAAGCGAGAGGCAGCCCTGCACTCACACCTGGAGGAAAGTGAGAGGCACCCCTGTACTCACACCTGGAGGAAAGTGAGAGGCAGCCCTGCACTCACACCTGGAGGAAAGTGAGAGGCACCCCTGTACTCACACCTGGAGGAAAGCGAGAGGCAGCCCTGCACTCACACCTGGAGGAAAGCGAGGGGCAGCCCTGCACTCACACCTGGAGGAAAGCGAGGGGCAGCCCTGCACTCACAACTGGAGGAAAGTGAGAGGCAGCCCTGCACTCACACCTGGAGGAAAGTGAGAAGCACCCCTGTACTCACACCTGGAGGAAAGCGAGAGGCAGCCCTGCACTCACACCTGGAGGAAAGCGAGGGGCAGCCCTGTACTCACACCTGGAGGAAAGTGAGGGGCAGCCCTGCACTCACACCTGGAGGAAAGTGAGAGGCAGCCCTGCACTCACACCTGGAGGAAAGTGAGAAGCACCCCTGTACTCACACCTGGAGGAAAGCGAGAGGCAGCCCTGCACTCACACCTGGAGGAAAGCGAGGGGCAGCCCTGCACGCACACCTGGAGAAAAGCGAGGGGCAGCCCTGCACTCACACCTGGAGGAAAGCGAGGGGCAGCCCTGCACTCACACCTGGAGGAAAGCGAGGGGCAGCCCTGCACTCACACCTGGAGGAAAGTGAGAGGCAGCCCTGCACTCACAACTGGAGGAAAGCAAGAGGCAGCCCTGCACTCACACCTGGAGGAAAGCGAGGGGCAGCCCTGTACTCACACCTGGAGGAAAGCGAGGGGCAGCCCTGCACTCACACCTGGAGGAAAGCGAGGGGCAGCCCTGCACTCACAACTGGAGGAAAGTGAGAGGCAGCCCTGCACTCACACCTGGAGGAAAGCGAGAGGCAGCCCTGTACTCACACCTGGAGGAAAGCGAGGGGCAGCCCTGCACTCACAACTGGAGGAAAGCAAGAGGCAGCCCTGCACTCACACATGGAGGAAAGCGAGGGGCAGCCCTGCACTCACACCTGGAGGAAAGCGAGGGGCAGCCCTGCACTCACACCTGGAGGAAAGCGAGGGGCAGCCCTGCACTCACACCTGGAGGAAAGCGAGGGGCAGCCCTGCACTCACACCTGGAGGAAAGCGAGGGGCAGCCCTGCACTCACACCTGGAGGAAAGTGAGAGGCAGCCCTGCACTCACAACTGGAGGAAAGCAAGAGGCAGCCCTGCACTCACACCTGGAGGAAAGCGAGGGGCAGCCCTGTACTCACACCTGGAGGAAAGCGAGGGGCAGCCCTGCACTCACACCTGGAGGAAAGCGAGGGGCAGCCCTGCACTCACAACTGGAGGAAAGTGAGAGGCAGCCCTGCACTCACACCTGGAGGAAAGCGAGAGGCAGCCCTGTACTCACACCTGGAGGAAAGCGAGGGGCAGCCCTGCACTCACAACTGGAGGAAAGCAAGAGGCAGCCCTGCACTCACACCTGGAGGAAAGCGAGGGGCAGCCCTGCACTCACACCTGGAGGAAAGCGAGGGGCAGCCCTGCACTCACACCTGGAGGAAAGCGAGGGGCAGCCCTGCACTCACACCTGGAGGAAAGCGAGGGGCAGCCCTGCACTCACAACTGGAGGAAACGAGGGGCAGCCCTGCACTCACACCTGGAGGAAAGCGAGGGGCAGCCCTGTACTCACACCTGGAGGAAAGCGAGGGGCAGCCCTGTACTCACACCTGGAGGAAAGCGAGGGGCACCCCTGTACTCACACCTGGAGGAAAGTGAGAAGCACCCCTGTACTCACACCTGGAGGAAAGCGAGGGGCAGCCCTGCACTCACACCTGGAGGAAAGCGAGGGGCAGCCCTGCACTCACACCTGGAGGAAAGCGAGAGGCAGCCCTGCACTCACACCTGGAGGAAAGCGAGGGGCAGCCCTGCACTCACACCTGGAGGAAAGCGAGGGGCAGCCCTGCACTCACACCTGGAGGAAAGCGAGGGGCAGCCCTGCACTCACACCTGGAGGAAAGCGAGGGGCAGCCCTGCACTCACAACTGGAGGAAACGAGGGGCAGCCCTGCACTCACACCTGGAGGAAAGCGAGGGGCAGCCCTGCACTCACAACTGGAGGAAACGAGGGGCAGCCCTGCACTCACACCTGGAGGAAAGCGAGGGGCAGCCCTGCACTCACAACTGGAGGAAAGTGAGGGGCAGCCCTGCACTCACACCTGGAGGAAAGTGAGAAGCACCCCTGTACTCACACCTGGAGGAAAGCGAGGGGCAGCCCTGCACTCACACCTGGAGGAAAGCGAGGGGCAGCCCTGCACTCACACCTGGAGGAAAGCGAGGGGCAGCCCTGTACTCACACCTGGAGGAAAGCGAGAGGCAGCCCTGCACTCACACCTGGAGGAAAGCGAGGGGCAGCCCTGCACTCACAACTGGAGGAAAGCGAGGGGCAGCCCTGCACTCACACCTGGAGGAAAGCGAGGGGCAGCCCTGCACTCACACCTGGAGGAAAGCGAGGGGCAGCCCTGCACTCACACCTGGAGGAAAGCGAGGGGCACCCCTGTACTCACACCTGGAGGAAAGCGAGAGGCAGCCCTGCACTCACACATGGAGGAAAGCGAGGGGCAGCCCTGCACTCACACCTGGAGGAAAGCGAGGGGCAGCCCTGCACTCACACCTGGAGGAAAGCGAGGGGCAGCCCTGGCATTCACACCTGGAGGAAAGCGAGAGGCACCCCTGTACTCACACCTGGAGGAAAGTGAGAGGCACCCCTGTACTCACACCTGGAGGAAAGCGAGAGGCAGCCCTGTACTCACACCTGGAGGAAAGTGAGAGGCACCCCTGTACTCACACCTGGAGGAAAGCGAGAGGCAGCCCTGCACTCACACCTGGAGGAAAGCGAGGGGCAGCCCTGGCACTCACACCTGGAGGAAAGCGAGAGGCACCCCTGTACTCACACCTGGAGGAAAGTGAGAGGCACCCCTGTACTCACACCTGGAGGAAAGTGAGAGGCACCCCTGTACTCACACCTGGAGGAAAGCGAGAGGCAGCCCTGGCATTCATACCTGGAGGAAACGAGGGGCAGCCCTGGCACTCACACCTGGAGGAAAAGAGGGGCAGCCCTGCACTCACACCCGACCAGGGAGCCGCCTGTGTCCAGCAGCCAGGCGGGGGGCCTCCAGGAGGGAAGATCAGAAACTACCCAAACTAAACACAGAGGGTGGCCGGGAAGACGGAGAGCTCAGGGACTGGGCCGTTGCCAAAAGTGACGGCACTGACGCTGGAGACTGGGTTAAGCCAGGTGCAGGGCTTTTGAGTCAGACATAAAAAGTCTGCACAGAGAGGCACACCGAGTACCCAGACAGTCAATGGATTCTAAACGAACGTTCAGCGGATACACTGGGAGGCAGGACAAAAAGGAGTTACCTACCGACACACACAACAAACGACACCTCACAAGGGCATTGTGCTGTGAAGAACGCCAGTCCCAAGTGCAGCCCAGGGAACAACCACACATTTTTCCCCAGGAAAAACGTGTACGATTCCATCCACACAACACCCTGAAAATAACACAATCACAGGGATGGAAACGGACTAGTTAGTGGTCGCCAGGGGCGGGAATGGTTGGGGGAGGGGAGTGAGTGTGACGAAAAAGTAGTTTTTGGATCCTTAACATGGGTTGTCTTTCCACTCATTTAGATTTTCTTTCATTTCATTGAACAATGTTTCGTGATTTATGTCGCACCTTTTTAGATAGTTTATTCCTAAGTATTTTAGTCTTTTTGATGTGATTGTAAATGGAATTGTTTTCTTACTTTTTTTCAGTTTTCATTGCTAATGTATAGAAACACAGCTGGCCCTAAATAGCACGGGTTTGAGTTGTACAAGCCTACTTATATGCATATTTTTTCAATAAATATATTGGGGAAAATTTTGGAGAATTCTGAAAATTTGAAAAAACTTACAAACTGTGTAGCCTAGAAATATAGTTTAATAAACAGTTAGGTATGCAGTGAATATATAAAGCATATGCTGACACTGCCTGTTCTATCACTGACTACCGTCCATCTATTATAGAAAGTTAAAATGTATCAGAAGTGACCACGCCCACTTCCAGAGTATCTCTCCGCACAACGTCAGGACCGGCGCGCTGCTGCGGCCCCAACTCCGCAGCCGCCGCCCGCCACCCCACCGCGGCGGGCTCAGGGTGACCCCCGCTAACTGCGAGTCGCAGTCCAGTGACCTCTCGAGGTCCCGGTAAACCCGACGCACACCGCGGGGGCCCTCGGAGCTGCCGCGGGGCTGCTGGGGGTGTGGCCGAGCAGCAGGGGGACGTCTGGGTCACAGAAAGGCTGAACCGGCCGCCGGGCGCCAGACTGAAGTCTGCAGCTGCCCCTGCCACAGTCCAAGGCCAATGCGCCAGGTGTGAGATTCCCTGTAAAATAAAAGGAACGGGAATTCCTGAAGCCATCGCGGCACTGATGCCAGCAGATGCGGAAAACATGCCCTTTTTGCAAAATGTATCACCTCCTGAAAATGCAGCTTTTGTGCGGGTGCAGGATCGCTACGTGCAAGGCACACCCTGACCTGATTCGAGAAGTGAAGTCATTATAAGACACTGATTTATTTTTTTTAAATTTCTTTATTGATTAAGGTATCACATATTTGTCCTCATTCCCCCATTCCCATCCCAAACCCCTCCCCACGCATGCCCCCACCCCCCTGTTGTCGTTGACCACTGGTTAGGCTTATATGCATGCATACAAGTCCTTTGGTTGATCTCTCCCCCTTACCCCCACCCTCCCCTACCTTCCCTCTGAGGTTTGACAGTCTGATCGATGCTTCCCTGTCTCCGAGTCTGTTTTTGTTCATCAGTTTATGTTGTTCATTATTTCCCCTAGATGAGTGAGATCATGTGATACTAGAAATACACTTATAAGAACCGAAAATGATACAAGCAATAATGGTTATGCTGAGAGGCAAATGAATCAGTCTGTGGTGAGTTTCTTTCTGGGCCAACGGTTCTTTTAAGTCCCAATTTCAATGTCAAACAGTTCCTTATGTGTACATGTCAGCAATGATATTTCAGTTCTGGATAGTGGACAAATGGTGGTAATGCAGGTCTGACCCTCTCTGGTTTGGTCCTGGGCAACCTGCAGCGACGCACAGCTGCTGACTGCTAGTATGGCAAGGCAACTCATCAGCGTCTTCCATCTCTGGACTGTTTCTCTTCTGTCTTCATGGCTGGAGCAGTCCTGTCAATCCCTCTTTTGCAGGAATCCACATGTTTATTCTACAAAAATTAATGGTACTGGAAAAAAAGCTGTTCCTAAAGTGTTAACTAAAATTTTTATTGGTAATTCATCTCATGGTAAAATTGCGTAACATGTAATGAACCTAAAGCAGTCATATTATAGTGCAAAAAATTAAAATTTAAAAGCTATAAGACACTGTTTAAAGCTGGAGAACACGATGCTGGGAGGATGGCTGGTAACTGTAGAAAGAAGTTTGGCTTAAAAAAATGTCAACATCCCAGGAGAGGCAGCTCTGCCCGCAGGAGGCAGCGCCGCTCCAGGCGCCTGAAGGAAGCCGCTGCAGAGAGGCAGCTGCCCAGCAGGTTGATGACACAGGCCGGATGCCTCCTGGGGAAACACCCAGGACGGGGAGTGTGTTGGTGAGAAAGGGCAGCGCGCACAGCGTGTAGGGCAGGAAGGGATGGGTAAACTCTTTTGTGTAAATGCCTCAGGTTCAGAAGCAGGGCAAGCCTCACCTGCTGGCTGCTCCCCGTGTGAAGGGAGAGCTGAGCACCAGCTGCCGGCCGCCACTGCACAGCAAGGAGCCGGCGTGCGGGCCAGGAGGGCTGGCCAGCGAGGGTCTGAATGTGGATGTGGCACAAGCCTCCAGGGCCCAGAGCCCCTGAGTTCAACACCCAAACACACTCCACTAGCTCAGCCCAGACCCAGGGCCATAAGGACCCAGATGCTTATTATACGCAAACTCTGAGAGCATCAGGGCTGTTCACCAGCGAGAGCCCCAGCAGAGAGCAGTGGGGACATCTATAAATATTTATCTATTTTGTGCATTCAGCGTGGCTAGAGAGTGGT
This sequence comes from Plecotus auritus, assembly GCF_963455305.1. Lineage (NCBI taxonomy): Eukaryota > Metazoa > Chordata > Mammalia > Chiroptera > Vespertilionidae > Plecotus > Plecotus auritus. The sequence continues at coordinate 98,776,389 of NC_137776.1, forward strand.
CCGGTTCCTGAGTAGGGGCTGCTGGGGATTGAGAAAATGAAAGAAAGAGACAGACAGAGATAGAAGGAAAAGCTGGGGCCGGGTGGGACAGCTGTCCTCTGATGGAGAGACAGTGACCCAGAGCTGATATAGCGTGTTTATTTTATACAGCAAGAACCAGGAAGTTTTACTAAAGCCCAAGACAACGGAGATTATGTGCATTCTTGTGGCTTCTGTGTAATCGTCACTTCTGGGTGGGCCCAGATAATTGTTTGTTCCTGGTGCTTGGCTGGATTTAGATAATGAAACCCACCCCCTGGTGCCTGAGCTGAAGGGCAGGCTGACAACACACCTGCCTCTGGCAAGATGTGTTTGCAGGGCATGGCTCTGCCGGGCACCGCTGGATTCAGATGACAATCAGCTCAGGGGCCTTTCCCAGGTGCTCTCTACAGACTTCCAGCAGGACCACACACTAGAGACGCCACTGTGGTTCCAGAAGAGGCCACCGCAGACAGCAGCATGGTCCTGCCAGCCTCACAGGGTCCATGTGGCCCAGAGACCATGAAGGAGCTGGTGGGTGTGGTGCAAAGGGGAGGGTGGACCTCAGGGTCTGGGACTTGGAGAAATTCAAGAACCGCAGCCCCCACACCAGAGGGACTGACAGGTGCCTGGGTGGAGAGGCGCTTCCAGACCAGGGCCAGGCGCGAGGAAGGGCCCGAGGAAAATGCACCCACTCCATCCAAGAGAGCTTTGGGCTTCTTTTATGGCATGGCTCCTTCCATGAAACACACTGAAACTGATGCAAATGGGGAAAGAAAGAAACAATATAGAAACCCTTTTAGAGACACGAAAAGACAGAAGTGCCAGCCATCACTACAATGTATTTCCCATAAGTCAAGGCTGTCCTGCCTCTCGCCTGCTCTGGGGACCCTCCCCCCGCACCTCTCCTGCCTCCAGGATCCCCCCCCCACCACCACCACCACCACCACCACTGCGAGAAGCTGAGGGTGAAGACCTTTATTGGGACTGACTGCCACACGGGAATAGTGAGTTGTCGCCCTGCCATGAGCTGGTTAACTCGCCCGCGGGGTGTGTGAGTGCAGTGGGGAGAGCTACCGAGCGGCTGTGGCAAGCCTGCCTGACACTTCTGTGCCATCATCCCGCTACCCAAGTATTTACCTCGTAGGACATCGTGCGAGAAACCTGTACTGAAGTGGAGAGCCTGCTCCCTTACGTAAGCATGAGGTGAGTGATATTTAATATAAAATTAATAATGTGTTCTTCCTGTTTCATAACCTTGCTTTCAGAGAATCACATGACCATACAGTATGCCCCTCTCGTGCTGGAGGAGCTGTGTGTCAGCCCACACCCAGGTGCGTGGCGTTGTTAGCTGTGAGGTGTTTTCTGTGCTGTGCTGCTGTGTGCCATGACCGCTGTATAATGACTCCTTTATCCGTGTCTAAGATGGGCAACATGCCATTGCCAGCTACAGAGGCTGCTAAAGCAAGCAGCTCACCCCTGCTCCATTATGAATGCATGGGTCACAATACTGATAGGTACATAGAAGTTTCTTTTCCATGTTCTTATTTTTGATATCTAGTGGTAACAGCACATGTAGCCTGCACCATGTCTGTTATGTAGAACAATGTGATGCAGGCCCTGTGCGTGGAAGAGGGCTCTGCGGCAGCCCTGAGAGCTCGGGGCGGGCGAGGGGACCCCAGGAGGCTCTGACCCTGCACTCTTGATGGCCGTCAGCATGGGGACCAGTCTCAGGCCTTTTGCTTTCTTAGCAAAGGTCAGCAGTCACCTGAAGCAAGCCCTGTCTGTGTTTCCTGTGCATCTAGGGTGATATATATATATTTTAATGTCAGAGGGATTTTCTTTTCCAGACCCCACGGAGGCCCACGGCAGCACCAGGCAGACTGGGAGCAGACTCCGGAGCCCCTCATCATTGCCTTTCCCCAGGAGCAGCTCTAGTGACTGTTAATGCTGCATGTTAACTGTGTTGGGCCCACGGTGTGAACAAGCATGTGCCTCCATTTCCCGTTTACCCCTCTGCTTTCTCCTGCTCCTCGGCCTACCCCAGTGATCTCATGGCACCTTCCTTATGTTTTCTCCTTTGATTCCAATGTAGAAAGTAAACTGCTAAACTGCCATTCTGGGGAGCACTTTCTCAGTCCTTTGAGTGCTTGCTCCTGGGTCAGCCCTCAAATTTGGCTTACGTAAACGTATAAAATTGTTCTATAGGTGTGGATGTTCTTTCACTGACATTTACTTGCATAGCCACCAGGATTACAAAGACACCCCTAAGACCACCCTGTGGATCTGGACCCGGCATTGGGTACCAGCAAGGACCCTGTGCCCATGGCCCCTCACATCAGGTGAACCAGGTGAGTTTCTCTGGGCCCTGGGCCTCCCTGCTGTAAGTGGCCAGTCCTGACTTTAGTTGAGCTGTCATTAAAAAACCCTGGAGGTGGCAATAAAGGATAAGGGTTGAAATAACCTGGGGAAGGGAGAAATGGGCAGCTGCTTTTAATTTTGGCTTTTCAATTGAAATTGCTTACAGAGGGTCTGAAAAAAATATTTGCTAAGTTAAATGAGAGACTGAACTCCTTTAGCTCTGAAGAGAGAGGACACTTTCTCCTCCACCTGAATCTCATTATTCTTGGGTGACTAAAATATTCACGGAAGCACCTGAGAAAGTGCCTCTCGGGCTTGAAGTGGTCTAGGGATTCCCACCACATCTATCTATACTAATAAAAGGGTAATATGCAAATTGGTCAGGATGCCCTCACAGTAACGACCGAACAGTAGGTTGCGTGGGGCGACAAGGCCGGCAGGGGATTTACTGAGGGACAACCAAGCAACTGAACAGCAGGCTGCATGGGGCGACCAGGCTGGCAGGGGGAGGGGGGGCAGTGAGGGGAAACCAGGCCAGCACAGGGGGCAGTTGGGGGTGACCAAGCCAGCAGGGGGGGCAGTGAGGGGTGACCAGGCCAGCGGAGGGGGCAATTGGGGGTGACCAGGTCAGCAGAGGGGGGCAGTGAGGGGTGACTAGGCTGGCAGAGGGGGGCAGTGAGGGGCAACCAGGCCAGCAGGGGGGTTAATGAGGGATGACCAAATGACTGAACAGCAGGCTGCGTGGAAACCAGGCCAGAAGGGGGGGCAGTGAGGGGCAACCAAACGACCAAACAGCAGGCTGCATGGGGCAATCAAGCTGGCAGAGGCAGTGAGGGGCGACCAGGCCGGCAGGGGGGAGCAGTTGGGGGCAACCCGACTAGCGGGGGGGGGGGGGGCTTGACCAGGCCAGGGGGCAGTGAGAGGTGACCAGGCCAGTGGGGGGAGCAATTGGGGGCAACCAGGCCGGCAGAGGGGGGCAGTGAGGGGTGACCAGGCTGGCGGGGGGGGGCAGTTAGGGGCAACCAGGCTGGCAGGGGGGGCCAATTAGGGGCGACCAGGCTGGCAGAGGGGGGCAGTAAGGGGCAACCAGGCTGGTGGAAGAGGCAGTTAGGGGTGACCAGGATGGTGGGGGGGCAGTTGGGGGCAACCAGGCTGGTGGGGGGGGGGAAGTTGGGGGCGATCAGGTTGGCAAGCAGAGGCGGTTAGGGGTGATCAGGCTGGCAGAGGGTGCAGTTAGGGGCGATCAGGCAGGCAGGCAGGTGAGCAGTTAGGAGCCAGCAGTCCCAGATTGTGAGAGGGATGTCCAACTGCCAGTTTAGGCCTGATCCTTGGGATCAGGCCTAAACTGGCAATTGAAAATCCCCCGAGGATAATACCTTAATAAAAAAATAAATAAAAAATAAATAAAAAAGAAAAAGAAAATCCCCCGAGGGGTCCCGGATTGGAGAGGGTGCAGGCTGAACTGAGGGGACCCCTGCCCTCTGTGCACGAATTTCGTGCACCAGGCCTCTAGTATATATATAAATGGCTAATATGCTAAGTGTCCGACCGTCCAGGTAATGACGTCACATAGCAACACCCGGCTTCCTCTCCCTAGTGACTAGCCTCCTTGGAGTTTCTTCAGCCCAGGAACATGACTTGCTTTATAGCCAGGTACAAATATTTCACATTTTAACCAAATGTCTGTGAAGCATTTTCCTGTGCCTCATCTCATATAATCCTCACAGAAGTCCTGGAGTAGGTAGATAGGATACTCAATGGAGTCCTATTTTCTTTTCATTAACCAAAAAATGGAGATTTAGAAAGCTTAGAAACTTGACCTGACTGAAAAGAAATAAGAAATGGTGGACCTTGAAAATGACTTCAGGTTTTCTCACTGTGCAGAATATAGTCAAACACTGCTGCAGTTAAATATTTCACCCTTTGTTCTCCCTGTGTGATCTACAATAATAATCTGCTTCGTATTGATATTTACTGCTGTGTTGCTGACAATTACCTGAAAGAGAAGTTGGGGTGCTTCACTGGGCTGGAAAAAGTTTAGCTAAATCAGAAAGCAGGTCTAATTAAGCAAATTTGTTCTATATCTATAAAAGGCTAAGTTGACTCATGCATGCACGATGCATATAAAGCTCTTGCTGGCACCACTTGCACATGTGTGTTTCCATCTATCATTGTCATTCATGAATTTGGTTGACACTTCTATCATAGAGAAAAGGCGAATAGCAATATTAAAATATATCTTCTAATTAATTGCCTTTCAATGTGCACGAATCCGTGCACTGGGCCACTAGTTACTATTGGCTCCCCTGAAATGTGCACATCAAAGCTGGTCATCTGGCACTCTGAGTTCTCACAGCTGTATTAGGCAGCTTTGGGGGAGAAACAGACACATAAGAGGGTTCAAGCAATTTGGGAGGTGACAGCCCCTTGGAGTTTAACCCACAAGCATCACATCCTATCCCTAGAAGTTTGTTCAGACTCTGCAAATCTCAAAATAAGACTAAAATTAAAATGGGGAATTTTGCCTCCAAGGCTGAATAACCCCAATATGATCAACCCCATTAATACTCCTGCAAGTTTTACGTACAATTTGTATGGAGCCTTTACTTGCAAGTATATACCAAAATGGGAAGATTTAACTAAAAAATTCCTCACTTTAAGATGGCTGCAATGAGAACTCTTTGATACTTCTAAATCAATGTTCCTGTGTGCAGAATTGGAAAAGGCTGGTTCTAAAATTAAACTGAGCAAATGGCCGAAACCGGTTTGGCTCGGTGGATAGAGCGTCGACCTGTGGACTGAAGGTCCCAGGTTCGATTCCGGTCAAGGGCATGTACCTTGGTTGCGGGCACATCCCCAGTGTGGGGTGTGCAGGAGGCAGCTGATCGATGTTTCTCTCTCATCGATGTTTCTAACTCTCTATCCCTCTCTCTTCCTCTCTGTAAAAAAATCATTAAAAAATATATTAAAAAAAATAAAAAATAAAAAAATAAACTGAGCAAATGGGGAGCTTACCTTGACAGAACAATAGAGATCTCTAAAGGAGGCATAAACTTTCTTCTCTCCAGGAAGTTAACCTCTGAACTAAAGGCTTCCAAAGCTGCTCAGTGCCTATGCCACTGTGCCCCTTCTCCACCCCCTACATCCTTTACCTTCCGAGCTACCTTGTCAGCACTTACCCTCCCTCTCTCCTCCCTCTTTTCTCACCCCTACACCTACTCCACCACCACTCCTCACTCACCTAGGGTCAGACCAGGAGAGACTAGAAAATACAACACACACACACACACACACACACACACACACACACACACCAGAAATTTGGCAGCTCCTTGTAGGAAGCCATTGTCAGGCAGAGGAAAGCCAGCAATTATTTACTCTCCTTGAACTAGAACAGAATTAAGGAATTTAAAATTTTCTTGATCCTCTCCAGGACTCTGTTGAGCTCTGAAAGAACTTTTATTTATCTGTTAGAACATATAATCTTGGATAGTCTGCCTATTCCAAGTAATACACCTATTAGTTTCTGAAATCAAACAGTAGAATGGCTAAGTTTCTCTGGGAAACTCCTATAAAATTTTTGTAAGCAAAGAGAAACAGTCCAGGAAAAATGCAGGAATCACTCTATTGGCTTTCCCAAGCATCCCTGAGGTGCCACCAGTAAATGAACTGCTGGCCATGCACGCTAGTGAACTGAATTCTGGCCAAAAGCAGGAAAAGAGAAAGCTACTAAAATTATTAACTTACAGCTCCAGCAACTAAGCATTCAGGTCAGCCCTTCCCGCAGCCTTTCCAACGAGGGGCAGGGAGAGTGAGTGTGCTTCTACTGTAGAAAGCCAGGCCATCTGAAGGATTGTAGAAAACTTAAAAGGGTTTTAGAAAAGAAAAGAAACAGAAGCAAGCCTAGGGCTGCTATAAAGATAACAAGAGGTGTTTCCCCTCTTCTCACCAATTGTTCAGAGAACCTGGCCTCACATGGGAGACCACTGCTATGAGGCTCATCACCTGTTCTTAGCTAGAACCAAAATGGTAAGAATAACTCATCAAACAACGTCTGTTTTAAAATCAAAACCTATTCCCACCCTAGCTGGTTTGGCTCAATAAATAGAGCATCGGCCTGCCGACTGAAGGGTCCCGGGTTCGATTCCTCTCAAGGACACATGCCCGGGTTGTGGGCTCAATCTCCAGTAGGGGTTGTGGAGGCAGCTGATCAATGATTCTCACTCATCTTTGATGTTTCCATCGCTCTTTCCCTTTCCCCTGCTCTCTGAAATCAATAAAACAATATATATTTTTTAAAAACCTATTCCTTACCAATGAGGGACTGTTATAAGGTAACACATTTTTCACTAGTCAGATCTGTCCCAATTCACTTGATAGGGTGAGACTTTCTTGCAACCTGTGATGCCCACATACGCTTTTTTCAGAAAGGCAGAAGTTGGAACTAAAGGAATCAGACTCTGAGCCAACTGAGAAAATAATGACTGTAAAAGAACTTCATGATCTTGGGTTGATGTTTGCTGCGGATGTTCCTATGGAACTCTGGCTCTTGCCGTGTAGATATCGCCAATATGAAGTCAGCCACTCTTATAAAAATAACTGACAATACTTGGCCTCTACCTAATATTCATCGATATCCTCTAAGACCTGATGCACTACCTGAAATTAAGCCCATTGTACACAATTACTCACAAGGAGGCTTATAATTCCATGTATGAACCCCTGTAATTTTCCTATCCTTCCAATAAAAAACCCATTGGGAATGATGGAGATTTATACAGGATCTCAGCAATAAATAAAAGTTGTTCCCGCCCTAACCGGTTTGGCTCAGTGGATAGAGCGTCGGCCTGCGGACTGAAGGGTCCCGGGTTCGATTCCGGTCAAGGGCATGTACCTGGGTTGCGGGCACATCCCCAGTAGGGGGCGTGCAGGAGGCAGCTGATCGATGTCTCTCTCTCATCGATGTTTCTAACTCTCTATCCCTCTCTCTTCCTCTCTGTAAAAAATCAATAAAATATATTTAAAAAAATAAAAATAAAAAAATAAAAAAAGTTGTTCCCAGATGTCCTGTGGTTCCAATTCTACACACTCTACTCTCAGCCATGCTTGTGGACTGCCAATATTTCCATTGAAAGACTAGAGGCCCAGTGCACAAAATTCGTGCACAGGTAGGGTCCCTAGCAGCTGCCTGGCATCACATGGGAGACCACTACTATAGGGCTCATTACCCCAGCTGCCTTCTGCCGCCCCCTGGTGGTCAGCACACGTCTAACTCCTGGTTGGTCGAACTCCTGCCCATGGGGACAATTTGCATATTAGCCTTTTATTATATAGGACTAGAGACCCAATGCATGAAATTTGTGCAGGGCAGGGGTCCCTCAGCCCAGCCTATGCCCTCTCACAATCCGGGACCCCTCGCTCCTATCCGCCTGCCTGCTCACTCCTTACCACCTGCCTGCTTGCTCCTTACCACTTGGCTTGCCGCTCCTTATCGCTGCTGCGAAGGCAGAAGAGGCTCCCACCACCACCGCTGTGCTCGCCAGCTGTGAGCCCGGCTTCTGGCTGAGTGGTGCTCCTGCTGTGGGAGTGCACTGACTACCAGGCGGCAGCTCCTGCGTTGAGTGTCTGCCCCCTGGTGGTCAGTGTGCGTCATAGCGACTGGTCGTTCTGGTCATTCTGGTCATTCCACTGTACAGTTGCTGGGCTTTTATTATATAGATGTATGTAGTGACTTTTTCTATATTCCTGCAGAAAAAGACAGGCAATGTGTCTTTGCTTTCACCTGGGAAGAACTTCAGTTTATTTGGACAGTAATGCCACAGGAATATAAGAAAAATTCCACATATTTTTCTCAGATACTCAAGGCTGATTTAAATAGTGTTGAATTTCCCAGTAATGCCTCTCTAATTCAATATGCGGATGATTTACTTTTATGCTTTGTAATAATGTTAGGCTCTCAAAAGGGCTCACTTTACCTATTACAGTAGCTAGCCATAAAGAGACATAAAGTCTCAAAGGACAAGCTTCAATTCTATTTGTGCCAAGTAAAACACCTTGGCCATCTTCTGTCTAAACATGGACTTCCAAACTTTCCTGAAAGACTCGGAGAAATACTATCCTTTCCTCTTCAAAGAACCAAGAAACAACTTAGGAAATTTCTAAAGCTAACTGGATACTGTTGCAACTGGGTTACAATTTTTCATTAGTAGGTCAACCTCTATATCCCTTTTTAAAATCATATCAACCTGATTTAGCCCAATGGACCTCCAAAGGAAAATGAGTGGTAGAAGCTCAAAGGGAGAATTATCTAAAGCTCCCACTTTGGGGCACCTGATTACACACTTCCTTCCTTTTCACACATGAAAATAAGGAAAATGCTTAGGAATTCTAACAGAAACAAGAAGACCATCACTTTAAAAAGACTTTACTTCCTCCATCATTTGTTTTGCACTCATTTGTCAAAAATTAGTTGACAATATATGTGTGAGTTTATTCCTGGGCCCTCAGTTCTGTTCCATTGACCTGTGTGTCTGTTTTATTTTGTTTTGTTTTGTTTTTGCCAACCCCATACCACTCTGATTACTATAGCTTTGTAGTATAATTTGAAATCAGGGCGTTCAGGGAGTGTGACTACTATTTTGTTTCTTTTTTTTTCTTTCTTTTAATCTTTCAGGATTGCTTTGGCTATTTGGGTCTTTTGTGATTCCATACAAATTTGAGGATTTATCTTTTTGTTGTGGTTCTACTTTTGTGAAAAGGCCATTAGATTTTAATAGGGATTGCTTTGAAATCTGTAGATTGGTTTAGGTAATATGGATATTTGTAACAATGTTAACTCTTCCAATCCATCAACATGGGATATCTTTCCATTTATTTGTGTCTTCTTCAATTTATTTCAACAATGTCTTATAGTTTTCAGTGTACATGTCATTCATCTCCTTTGTTAACTTTATTCCTAGGAATTTTATTCTTTTTGTTGCAGTTGTAAATGGGATTTTTTTCCATTTCTCTTTCTGATATTTTGTTAGTAGATAGAAACATATTTTTGTATATTGATTTTGTGTCCTGCAACTTTACTGTATTTATTTATCTAATATTGATTTTTAATTTCATTCCATGGTCATTAAAGAAGTTACTTTGTTTGCTATCAAATCGTCTTAGAGTTATTGAGGTTTGTTTTTATGGCCATTCTCCATCCTGGAGAATGTTTAATCTCCCCGTGAGAAGAAGGTGTATTCTGCTCTTGTTTCTCCTTCCTTTTTTTATGTTTATTATTGTTATATGTATTACAACCATCCTATCTAATAAAAGAGTAATATGCAAATTAACCATCACTCTGCTACACCCACAAGCCATACCCACCAGCCAATCAGGAGCGAGTATGCAAATTAACCCCAACCAAGATGGCTGCAGCCACTGAGTGAGCAGGAGGCTTGGGTTTCCCTGGCAATGGAGGAAGCCAAGCTTTCCGCACACCCTGGCAGGCCCAGGCTTCCACTCAAGGCTACAAAGTTTCAATTATAGAAGATAAATAAATCCCAACAAAAATGGTGGCAGCCAAGGAGCTGGAGAGAGCAGGAGGCTTGAGAAGATAAATAAAAAAAATTGCTGCAGCCACAGAGCAAGCAGGAGGCTTGGCTCCACTCAAGGATACAAAGTTTCAATTATAGAAGATAAATAAATCCCAGAACCAGGGCCTCCGCTTGGGTCACCGGGGTGTGTGGCCAGCCTGCAAACCACCATATGCCCCTCACCCAGGCCACCCCATGCCCCAAGGGAACCCCCACCCTGATCCGGGACACCCTTCAGGGCAAACCAGCTGGCCCCCACCCATGCACCAGGCCTCTATCCTATCTAATGAAAGAGTAATATGCAGACTGACCATCACTCCAACACACAAGATGGCTGCCCCCATGTGGTCAAAGATCCTGCCCCCATGTGGACACAAGATGGCCACCACAAGATAGCCAGCAAGGGAGGCCAGTTGGGAGGGACCAGGCCTGCAAGAGAAGGCAGTTGTGGACAATCAGGCCAGCAGGGGAGGGCAGTAGGGGAGGGGGGACCAGGCCTGCAGGGAAGGGCAGTTAGGGGCAAACAGGCTGGCAGGGGAGCAGTTAGGCATCAATCAGGCTGGCAGGGGAGTGGTTAAGGGGTGATCAGGCTGGCAGGCAGAAGCGGTTAGGGGCAATCAGGAAGGCAGGCAGGCAAGCAGTTGGGAGCCAGCAGTCCTGGATTGTGAGAGGGATCCGAGATTGGAGAGGGTGCAGGCTGGGCTGAGGGACCCCCCCCCCCCATGCATGAATTTCATGCATCGGGCCTCTAGTATCTACCGTGTTTCCCCGAAAATAAGACATCCTCCGAAAATAAGACCTACTTACATGTTTCCTTCTGAGTGAAATATAAGGCATCCCCCGAAAATAAGGCCCCCGGGCTCTGTCTCAGAAAGAAAATTAATTTACCGTAAACTGGTCGCTAGGGCCGCCCCGACTGGCGTCTAGCAACCAGTGACGTTACGCGGAGTCCTGACGTCACTGCTGTGTGGAAGCGCAGCGGAGGTCGGAGTGAGCGGTGAGCACGGGGCAGGAGAGAGGAGGAGACTTTCGCAGATGCGTGTAGAAGAGCAGGAGGATTAGAGCGGACAGGACACGGCGAAGGTGGTGAGTGCTGGTCTGTCTCTGGTGACACTACCTGATGCTCGCGGCCGCCTTCATGATGACTGAAGGTTCTCAGTCAGTGGCAGACCCTGCTCCAGCCCAGATCCAGGCCCCAGCAAGCCCAGTGACAGTCCCCAGGCAGGCACCAGGGGGTAAATGTCTGATAAAGGGGTAGGGGGGATGTCTGGTGAAGGTGTTCAGTGGCACAGGGGTGGGGGGAGGGGGATCACTTAAAATGACACAGGAGGATCAGAGGGGGCAATCAAAATGACACAGGAGGCAGAGGGGACAATCAAAATGACACAGGAGGATCAGAGGGGGCAATCAAAATGACACAGGAGGATCAAAAGGGGTTACTAAAATGGTAATCCCCCCTCTGATTCTCCTGTGCCATTTTGATTCCCCCCTCTGATCCCCCCTGTGTCATTTTAAGTGATCCCCCTCCCCCCACCTTGATACCCCAATTCCTTTTTTTTTACCCCTAGAAATGAGCGCAAAAAGAAAAAGCTACTCCGTGGAGTACTAGAAAAGAATCGTGGAAGACTCTTGGGGCCAAAATCTTACTGCTTTCTGCAAAGAGAAGATGTTGAGTATCCGATTGGTCTGAAAATGGCGAGCAGAGTATGGTAACCTCATTGAACAAGTGGACAAGGGAAATGCTAAAAAGCGCAAGTGTGGATCAGGTCGACAACCATTATTTTCCGAGCTGGAAGACCTGATCTGTGAATGGGTTGTTGACAGGAGAGCAAAGGCTTTGGTTGTGAATAGGGCTCAGATTCAAGAATTTGCCCTTGCAATGGCACCACAGTTTGACATAGCCCCTGAAGACTTCAAAGCATCACAACACTGGCTGGATAATTTCCTTCAGCGAAGTGAACTGTCTTTAAGAAGATCTACAACATTGTTTAGGTTGGAAGATACTCAAGTTATTAAGCGAGCACTTGCATTCAAGTCCTTTATTGATGATGCTGACTTCCCTAAATACAATCTTTCCAATATGATTGCTATGGATGAAACTGCAGTGTTTATGGGCCAATCATCTCAAACAACAATTGAACAGCGGGGTGCCTCCTTAGCGTACATTCCCTCCACTGCTTACGAAAGTGCACGTGTTTCCTGTATTTTGGCAATTCGTCTGGATGGCACTAAAATCCCACCTTTAATCATTTCTAAGGGCAAGAAGGAAAAGATTGAACGTGTTTTGGGTGTTTTTATTCTTGAAACTGAAAAAGCCTGGGCCACACAAGCAGTTATAAGGAAGTGGGTCGATTTAATGCTGCCGCTTGTTATGCGAGGGAGCCAAAGAGGTCTGCTAGTCTGAGATGCAGCCAGCACTCACCACGCTAAAGACATGAAGACATTTCTTCACGAAAGAAAAATAGATCAGATAATGATTCCCGCAGGAATGACGGCCTATCTCCAGACTCTTGATATTGCAATAAACAAGCCATTCAAAGACAATTTGCGCATGGAAATTAATGACTACATTGAAAATCGAATGGAGAGAAATCAGCGTGGAAACTTTGTGAAACCTAAACTGCAAGAAGTTGTGACTTGGGTGAAGAATTCATGGGAGAAAATCACTGACAGTTGCATTGCAAATGCACTGCGAGCAGGCTACTTTGACAAGAAGTACTCATTTAAAGACAGTGCTATTGCTAAACATGAGAGATTTGGCCCACTGATTCTGAAAGAAATGGAGTCACAAGAAATTCACCAGGAAATTTAGGAACTGGATTGTTATGATGATGTTCCAGAAGATGATGACATGATTGTCATTGAATAAATGAGTAAATTCTTGATACTGTAGGATTCACAGTATGTCTGGTTTGTGTTGACAACTACCGTACTACCGTACCGTATACAGGTAATAAATTTCCTTTATTTTCATTTAACAATAAATGTGTACCGTATTCTTCTTCATGGAAAAATAAGACATCCCCTGAAAATAAGACCTAGCGTGTCTTTGGGGGCAAAAATTAATATAAGACACTGTCTTATTTTCGGGGAAACATGGTATTATAAACCCAAAAATCCATTGTAATAATCATTATTTTACATAATCATGTCTTTTAAGGAATCTATAAGGAAAAGGTGAGCAATTAAATATTCATAAAGTATGTTATGTTATCCTTTTAATTTAGCATTTTTTTCTATTTCTTCTTGTGGATTTGAGTTACCATCTGGTATTACCTTACTCCAAAACAACTTGTTCCCACTTAACTCCTTTGTGCTGTTATTATCAAATAATATTTTGAAAAAAACGTCAACACATTATGTTTTTATAAGTGAAAAGTCTAAAAGTCAATTATACAAACACTAGAGGCCCAGTGCACGAAATTCATGCATGGGGGGTGGGTCCCTCAGGCCAACCTGCACCCTCTCCAATCCGGGAGCCCTCAGGGGATGTCCTACTGATGGCTTAGGCCCACTCCCCGTGGATCTCTGCTGTCTGTGGGGCCTGTCTGCTTACCACCCGTGGGGCTGAAAGGACTGGGGGACTCCAGCAAGGCTGAGGGGACTGGGTGCCGCCATCTTGTGGCTATGGGCGCCGCCATCTTTGTGAGGGCGTGATGGTCAATTTGCATATTCCCTCTTTATTATATAGGATCTTAGGTTAACTTTTTAAACTTAGTTAAGAGTAAGAAGGAGAAGAAATGTGCATTTATACTGTCTTTTATAAACTACCTTTACCAACACTGTTTTTCTTGTGGATTTGAATTGCTATCTGATATCATTTGCTTTCAATCTGAAGAACTTCTTTTAATATTTCTTGATGTATAAGTCAGGCCTGCTAGCAATAAATTATCACAGCTTCCCTTTATTTTGAAATGTTTATTTTTTTGAAAGGTAGTTTTGCTGAATGTAGCATTCTTGGTTGACAGTTTCTTACTGTAATCACTTTGAATATGTCACTGCTGCTTCCTGGTCTCCATTGTTTCATATGAGGTTTTAGCAGTAAACTTCAATGAACTTTCATTATACTATGTCCGTGGTCGGCAAACTGCGGCTCGCGAGCCACATGCGGCTCTTTGGCCCCTTGAGTGTGGCTCTTCCACAAAATACCACAGCCTGGGCGAGTCTATTTTGAAGAAGTGGTGTTAGAAGAAGTTTAAGTTTAAAAAATTTGGCTCTCAAAAGAAATTTCAATCGTTGTACTGTTGATATTTGGCTCTGTTGACTAATGAGTTTGCCGATCACTGTACTATGTGATAAAATGGTTTCCTTTTGCCACTTTTAAGATTTTGTCTTTATCTTTGGCTTTCAATGTTGTGACTATGATATGTCTGGGTGTGGATCTCTTTGTATTTATCCTACTTTAAGTTCATTCTTTTTAGATATATAGATTGTTTTTCATCAAATTTAAGATATTTTTAGCCATTCCTTCTAATGATTTTGATGTTTTCTGAGGGAATGTGTGTTGGTGCATATGTTGGTGCACTTAATGATGTCTCACATCCTTCTGAGGCTCTGATTATTATTTTTTTCTTTCTGTGTGATTTTTAGATTGCATTATTTCTATTGATGTGTCTTAAAGGTCACTGGTTCTTTCTTCTGTTGACTCAAATCTACGGTTGAAAGTCCCATGGAATTTTACATTTAGGTTATTGTACTTTTCATCACCAGTATTTTTGTTTTGTTCTTTATTTTATAATTTCTATCTCCTTATTTATATTTCCTATTTGATGAGACATTGTCATCAAATCTTTCCTTAATTCTTTAAGTATGGCTTGCTTTAGTTCTCCTACAATATTTATAATGGCTGCTTTAAAGTATTTGTCTACTAAGTCCAACATCTGGATCCCTTCAAAGCAGTTTGTATTGGCTGCTTTTTACCTGTGCATGGGTCACACTTTTGTCTCTTTATCTCAAATTGTTTTTGTTGAAATCTGGACGTTTCAGATAGTATACTGAAGCAACTCTGGATACTAATTTCCTCCATCCCCCAGGGGTTGATGTTGTTATTTGCTTGGTCATTTATTTGTTTAGTGACTTGTGGTCTAACTCTGTGAAGTCTATTTCCTCTGCAGTGTGCAGCTTCTGATGTCCCTACTCAAATTTCGTCTTCCTTGAATCTTTTGTCTTGGCTAACTAGAGATCACCCCCGAGTCAGCATAAGCCACTTATTAGTCAAAAATTGTGCTTAAACCTCCTTGGTCAGTTTGGTTTTTTAACCTTTCCCATTGGATGTGTTTGTGCCTTGGATGCTGCTATTAGTTTGAGGAGTTCTTTGTTTGTTTGTTTGTGCCTATGTTCAGCCAGAGACCAGTGGTTTAGATTTTCCACTCCTGATCACCCTGAGGATGTTCAGCCTTGGGCACGCACATGGTCTTTTGGACTGCCAGCAATGCGTGTGTCTTCATGTGAAAGCCCAGCTTTCCAGGTGTTGCCCTGCATCAGGGTAACTTATTGTCCAACCAGTGTTTGGTCAAAGGTTGTGATTAAGTCCTTTGCCAGTGGAGTTCCTGCCCTGTCTTCTGGGTCTTCATGCAGCTGGGAGGGTTTCCAAGACTGCCCCATATCCTCCTGTGATTGCTCCCGGGGAGGGGGGCGACCTAGTGCTTCTCCAAAGACTTCCTGCACAAGGCAGGCTGTGATCCCAGGAGCCTCTCTCTGGCTGTCTCTTTACCTGGATGTTTCTGTTAAACTCCTGGTTGCTCTGCCTTTTGCTTGTTGCTATTAGTACCATGGAACTATGGGCACCCTATTAGTTTTTCTCAACCAAAATAACCATCGTTTTCAAAAACACCTTTACACATGGAACTTTCCACACTTTGTTTCAAATAAGGTCAATCCCCTTCAGACAGAGCCGAGCTTCTTAGTCATCATGGCCTGACTCTCCTGGGACAGTCTCTGACCATCCACAGGATCTAGTTTTGGGGAAAACCTACTTATCCCAGAATGGCACTTCTCAAAAAGGGGCTGTGGGTCTTCTTGGATCACCTTCCGACTGAGGAGGTTTCTCCTATTAGCAAGCTGAGGTGTGTGTATGCGGGGGGGCGGAGGGGATTGAGGACCCAGCATTTGCAGTGAGAGCTGCTGGGCACTTCCTCCTCACAGGTGGAGTCTGGGAGGGTGGCCTCCACTCTGGGCTGCATCAGCAGAATGCCTGGAACAGGATTTCTGTGCGATGAGTCTGGCAGGGAAGGAATGAGTTGTGGCTCAGTTGGTATGTATTTCTTATTGAGATTTAGTAGATTTTCTTCATTGAATGTTTCTTCACCTGCTGTTCGCCTTTAGGACAATTTCCAGAGACCTTATTGTTTTTTTAAATAATTTTCTCCACTTAAATGGTTGTTTTCTTGGGAAAAGAGTCTACCGTACCTTTTACTCCAGCATTCCAGAAATAGATTCACCTCTGGGCTTTTGTTTATATATTTACTAGAGGCCTAGTAAATAATTATTTACAAAATTAGTGCACTCGGGGGGCTCCGGCCAGGCCTGCACCCTCTCACAATCTGGGAGTCCTCGGGGGATGTCCAACTGATGCAGAGGTGGGAGAGGCTCCTGTCACTGCTGCTGCAATGCTTGTCAGCTGTGAGCTAGCTTCTGGCAGGGAGCGCACTGACCACCAGAGGGCAGCTCCTGCGTTGAGCGTCTGCCCCCTGGTGGTCAGTGCATGTCATAGAGACCAGTCGTTCCCTGTTCAGTTGATTTGCATATTAGTTTTTTATTATATAGGCTGTTACTGACTTTTCACCTATCAATGTCAAACGCATCAGGCTTTATTGGTGTCTTAGCTGTTGTATGCACTTCTATAGTCAAGGCTGCCCAATAACTTGCCCTGTACGATATTCTAACAGTTTTTTTCACATTTAATTTCAAAAGCTGTGAGAAACAAATTTTGATTTTCAAATTATTTAAATCTCTCAATTCCTTTTTAAGTTCTGAATTGTCTTAAGCGATACTGAGAACTAACTGGCACAATAGTATGTGAAAATGTTCTATTACATAAGATACAATAAACTAAAATTGTGCAGTGGACAATGAAAAAGATGCTTTTATTTAGCCGACTGCACTGGGGAAAAGGCTCATTCATGAGGAACAGCCCCAAAGTGGAAGGAGGCCTGGCACTCTACAGAGGCAGGTGAATGAGGGAGTGGTGAGGCACAGTGGTGGTGGGTCCAATCTTCAAGCACAGGGTAGTTCTTTGCAATTAGCCATCTCCCGAAACTTCAAACGGTGGGAACCTCCCCCTGTCACTGCTCTTTGATGCACAGGGCATGAATACAATGTGACGCAGTTGTTCCCAACAATATCAATTGAACAACTCAGAAGCTAGCCTGTCCCCTGCGGAGCTAAGCAGAGCCTGAGAGCGATCTCAGGGGTGCTGGTTAGTGCTGCTTCATCTTTTGGAAGGTGGTGGCAAATGTCTGTTGTTTTAGGGTCCTGGAGGCCATTCAGCTTAAAGGAGGGATGCCTACATGAAAAAGGGAAATCCTATCTAATAAAAGAGAAACATGCAAATTGACCATACCTCTGCTACGCCCACAAGCCATGCCCACCAGCCAATCAGGAGCAAGTATGCAAATTAACCCAACCAAGATGGCTGTTAATTTGCATATCCAGACGCAGACTGAAACAGCATAGAAGGAAGCCAAGTGCTGCAGAAGGGAGCGAAGCTGCAGAGAAGTAAGTGGGGTGGCAGGGAAGCAGGCGGGGCGGTGGAGATGGGAGGGAAGCAGGCGGGGCTGCAGAGAAGGGAGGGCGGGGTGGCAGAGAAGGCCGCAGGAAGCCCTATTCTTGCAGGAATCTTCCTGCAACGGGCCTCTAGTATTAACATAAAAGCTATGAGTCAGGAGTTAAACCCTGAAAGTATTTAGTCAGTGAGTTTCAAGAAGTCAGTAGAGCAAAATCTTCCAGTTATGCAGGGCACTGCTTGGCGAGTTTCTTAAAGACCCAAGCTAGACATCCATGCTCTTGGTACTGCTGTTTACAGCCTTGGTGGCCTCTCAGGTGAGGGCACATTAGCCCGAGCCTTTCCCAGGCCTGGCCAGGGCACTCCCGCTCATGAAGTGTCTGCGGCAGTGGGGAGGCTCTGGCTTATGACAAGTCACAGGCTGCAGTCCACAGGGCTCCTTGGGTCCTGGGGAGAGGGCCAAGCAACCTGAAGACTCACTAGGGACCTGGGTGGTTGGCCTTAGTGTAGGTGATGCCACATCAGGTAGGCAGGAGAAAAATCAGAGGTGTTCATTTGTAGGGTTGTGGCCAGGTGTGGATGGAAACTGGAAGAATTTAAAACTTAGTAAGGATTGATTATTTGGGCAGGCAGCAGGATCCAGCCCAATGTGCAAGCAGGTACCAAAATCAATTCTTCCACAGCAGGGGAGTCCATTGCATCTCCATTAGACAAGGCATTTTGCATCTCCATCAGTTATCTACAATTCACAAAGAGATGCAAAGACAATGAGCAGGACTAAAACCTGATCCTCTAGAACAGTGGTTCTCAACCTTTCTAATGCCGTGACCCATAGGTTGAGAACTGCTAGCAGGGTCACCTAAGACCATCGGAAAACACAGATATTTACATTACGATTCATAACAATAGCAAAATTACAGTTATGAAGTAGCAACGAAAATAATTTTATGGTTGGGGGTCACCACAACATGAGGAACTGTATTAAAGGGTCGCAGCATTAGAAAGGTTGAGAACCACTGATCTAGAAGAAGGTGCTGTGAACTATACATAGTTTTTCACTGAAACACAATTTTTTTCCTTCAGTCTCCTCCCTTCTGATAAAAGATCATCTTAAATAATAAAAGGCTAATAGCAAATTGTCCCCTCAGGAGTTCGACCAGGACAGTGGTCGGCAAACCATGGCTCGCGAGCCACATGCGGCTCTTTGGCCCCTTGAGTGTGGCTCTTCCACAAAATACCACAGCCTGGGCAAGTCTATTTTGAAGAAGTGGCGTTAGAAGAAGTTTAAAAAATTTGGCTCTCAAAAGAAATTTTAATCATTGTACTGTTGATATTTGACTCTGTTGACTAATGAGTTTGCCGACGACTGGACCAGGAGACTGGGAGTTCAATCAATTGCTCGCTATGACATGTGCTGACCACCAGGGGCAGCACAGAACATGGTGGGCAACCAGTGAAGGAGGCGGGGTGCTAAGGGAGCGAGGGAAGGAGGAGGCAAGGAGGTGGGGAGGCAGGTAACCTGATTGGCCCTGATCACTAGCCAGGCCTAGGGACCCTATTCATGCCCAAATTTCATGCACCAGGCCTCTAGTTTTAAATAAAGATTCATCTTGACCACAAAATGAGCTGCTCACTTAGATGTGGCTCCGTTATTCTCACAGGTTTGGCAGCAATGGCATTAACCAGAAGCCTTCCTAAGATGCTTTGAGTTTTCATAAGGAATTTCATATTGTATTTTTTTTTTTTTGCACTGCTAAATATTGTTGACTTTGTTTTCTTTTTCTTTGCCCAGCCCTATCTAAACAAAATAAAACCACAGGACTGAAATTAACCACCCATGAAAATCAGCAATAAGTTATAAAAAATCATAAAGCTTTTTAAAACGTAATTATGGATAGTTAAATTATTTAAAGTATACAAAGTTTAAGAAGGCTTCCTGGGATAAGAGAGCGAGGAGAGGCCAGGGAGGAAACGTGGGGAGTTGAAGGACAAAGGGACCACATGACATCAAAGTGCAGGCTAGGAATTCCACTTAAAATAGCATTTCTGAGAATATTGATAAGAGCAACAATAGCACCTGCACAGTGGGACTGTGAGGAGGGAGAGAGGCTGCCTGTAGGAAAATGGAAGCCAATCTTCACATTAAAATGAGACAAGTGCAGAAGTTAACTATGTTAACCAAGACAGTGTGTCTCCTACAGATATCAGGTGGGTAAAGCTGGTGATGATTCTAAAAGAAAACAAAAGCAGCATTGACCTTTTTCTACCTAGCCCAGACCTCACACACTTTGTGCACTATAAAGAGTGAGGCATTTCATCATTATCAAATGCTGCACCAAAACAGATGATTTTCCCCCCACATCTTTCCACTATAAAGGACATCTGTTTTTATGGACAAGCTTTAAAAAGATGTCATTTTGGCCGAAACCGGTTTGGCTCAGTAGATAGAGCGTCGGCCTGCAGACTGAAGGGTCCCGGGTTCGATTCCGGTCAAGGGCATGTACCTTGGTTGCGGGCACATCCTCAGTGGGGGGTGTGCAGGAGGCAGCTGATCGATGTTTCTCTCTCATTGATGTTTCTAACGCTCTATCCCTCTCCCTTCCTCTCTGTAAAATATCAATAAAATATATATTTTTTAAAATGTCATTTTGGTTTTTAACACATACCAGCAGTTATCAAAATCTGAAATAAAAATGCTGCCATGGCTCAGGCCTTGGCCTGCTAATCTGCGTGCACAACTCTTCTGGCCCCCGCAGACACGGAGGCACGTGAAACTTCTTCCTTCTGGGCCTGAATCCGAACTCAGGCCCCGTGTGGAGACTGTGCATGGGCTGCCCCTGCTGCCAGGGCAACGGGGCGGCCAGCAGCTGGGCTGGGGGCCCTAGTGCTAACAATCCACGGGGAGGTCGGCTTGCTGAGCATGGATCCAACAGGGGCTGAGCTGCATGATGGTCCCTTACAAACTGCTGCGTGGGAGTCTCTCCTTTTGCAGCATGTAATGAGTGTGTGTGTTTTTAAATTAAAGAATTGATCATCCACAGGCTTCATGATAAGCTAGCCCAGGCTGAGTTTTAATAGCTGTGTAGCTATTCAAGATTACCTTGTCTTGCCATTATTATAGATCTGATTTTGTTTTTAGAACCATAAAGCTCAGGAGGGTGAATTCAGCATACCATCCTTAAATGTCTATACTACGAGCAAACTAGGAAAGGAAAAAAGAGGATGGAGAATTTCCAATGTCCTTTCCAATCAACCAAATCAAGTCAAGAAAATTTCACACACGTTTTCTACTGCCATTAGAAATTGTGATTTTCAAACATGAATATTAATGAATATTTGTTCTGCTGAGGAGGCCCCACTTTCTGTTAAGTATTTGCTTAAATAGAGGCCTTCTGACCCTTTTGTTCAGTGTGATTTTGTTTAGATCAGTTTTAAAGGAGACTGTGTCAAGAGCACATGCCTTGGTCGCAGATTCCCTGACCCTGGTGGGAGGTCGTGCAGGAGGCAGCCACTTCATGTATCTCTCTCACATCGATGGTTCTGTCTCTCCCTCTCCCTTCCACTCTGTCTAAAAGTAAATGGAGAAATATCCTCAGGTGAGGATTAACACAAAAAAATTTTTTAATAAATTAGTTTACAAATATTAATCTAGTCCTATTAGCCTAAATAGTGTGAACTTATCTTTAAAATATTTCTGAGTTAATTTCCAAAACCTTTTTTTCTATTGCCCTTTGAAAGTATTAAAAGTTCAAGTTCCTTAATTTTTGGAATTTAAGAATATTCCATTTGTACAAGATGCTCATTATCTCTAAGCCAATCATAAAAGTGCTCCTTTAAGTGCTTTTTTAATCTAACTAGTGGCCTGTGCACGGATTCGTGCACATTGAAAGGAAATTATTTAGAAGAAAGATTCGTGCGTTAATTATGTTACTGCAAAAAAATTACGTCAAAATAGTATATATAATAGAGTATTATAAAATTAAAATACAAAATATTTTAATATTGCTATTTGCCCTTTCTCTATGATGGAAGTGTCAGAGATGAAAGAAAATTAGTAAAATATATATGAAAATAATATATAAATTAATAAATAAATAATAACAACATGATATAACAACGAAGTGCCAATAGTTGGTCTTCAGATACATTCTTGTGAAACCCACATCCCACGTGGTTCAGAGTTTGGCCTCTGGAGAAGGGCCACACGCAAATAATAATGAGACAAGAAATAATAATTTGGTAATTTAGGGGCCAGGCAGGAGCCCAAGGCAAGAAGAAGGACTCCACTTGTGCTCAGGCTTTGCCATCGTTTTATTCAGTTTGGGATACACCTATAGCCCTTAGGCAGGCAATTTCCAGTAACAGGCAGACTATCTTATCACTAAGGATTTACATGACTATCTGGTCGGGAAGTTGCTTCAGCTAGTCGGCGCATATCTCTGACCTTTACCAGAGTTCAAGGGTCACCAGCATTCCGGGCTCCTTGTCACCTCTCTGCTAATGAAGATAATAGGCAGCTTCCCACACATTCTGGCATCACGAGCGATTGGCGCCAGCGAGAGCTTTATATGTATCACACATGTGCAAGTCAATGTTTATTTTTAAATTGCCAGTGCACATCATATGTACTGGCCGGTTGGTCAGTTGGATGAATGGACAGTTGGCCACTTAGCTTTTTATAATGCAGAGATTTGGCAGTGCCATCCAGAAAAAGGAAAAGGTCACACATATTCCATGATAGTGAAGGCCTTTCTGAACTACAGAGGCCTCGACGTGCAGACAGACAGAGATCAGAGCTAGTAGCTCCAATTCGAAACGTTCACACTGCTCGGTAAACACAGACTCACCATTCACTGGCCACATCGCACAGCTGTCTCTTTCCAGTGGGAATGAACTCTTAATCGGTTTGAACTCAAAGCAGACAAATAGAAAAAAGTAACAAACAAGATTCCCTGTCATCTTTTACACAACAGAGACAAGACCTATAAAACCCAAGGTCAATCCATGAAACCAAAGAAGCCAGCACCAGAAATCAAGTGAGACTCTATCAAATAGAATCCTTACCCCTCCCCGCCCCACCCTCCCTGACCCGTGGACACAGCAGGGAGCTCAGGACCAGGAACGGGTCCCACTGTTGATCCCAGGTCACAGGCTGGAGTTGGCGGGATCCAGTGTAAAACTGCCAGCAAGAGAACACACCTCAGTGAGGGTGCTGGTTTCACTAGGCTGTGACACGGAGCATGTCCGTCAACGGGGAGCATCTCAGGGGAGGAAGGGGCCTGGGCGTTATAGCACCAGGACACAGGCCGTAGGGATAAGGAGGGAGGGAGTCCTGCCTCGGAAGATACAAGGTGCAGGGGATTCCCCATGCCCTGCTTTCCCAGGCCACAGGGCTCGGAGCTCAGTGGGTGGGCATGTGGCCTGAGGGGAGGGCTTGCAGGCTTCCACTGCTAACCCAGCCCCAGCCCAGGCCCCTGGCTCGACTCCTCCGTGAGTCAGGAAACTCTGTGATGAGGCACGTTTACCATCCTCAGCATCTTTAGATGTAGATAGTGCGGCTGTGGCTTGTGAAACAAGTCTTCTATTTTTCAGCCAAAATCCATCTTAAAATATTAAAAATAGTATAAATACATTTTCTTTACTTTAGAATATTGATTCTAAAATAGTAAGTTTTGTATTGAAATGCAAATGTAGAAGCTTTGTGTATTTATTTCCCGTTTCCCCTTAAATTCACGGACAACTTCGGGCATACAGTGACTGCCCCTGTGTGGTAATGAGGTTGCCAAGATTACAGCCTATACCATAAAAGACCACACACACCCTGCACCTGCTCAGTGGCTCCCGCCCACCTGTGCATGAGATATAAGGAACCATGAGGTGAACGTGGGCTCTGCTTTTCACCATCTGGCCTGCGCCCAGGTTTCATCCAGCTCCATCTCTATTTCATCAGAGGTGCCTTATCCAAGTACAACAGGAGGTATTCCCAACAGAGCAAGCCCCACCTTGTTCAGCCAGGATGTGGTTGAGATGAATTCTATTGTCTAATGGAGCTCATGTAAGGAAACTTTAAGATTCCCCTGGCTGGCTGTTGCTGTGGTGGCAGCTCCCAAAATGTCTGCTAAGGTTTTTGATAAGTGTGTAGTCACATATGTATTCATTGTAACACAAACTCAAGAAAAAGCATTCTTCCAAATCTGGCGCCTTCATGGGCTGACCTCACCAGCCATTGGATGTCCTTGACTATGTGTGCAACCAGTTTCACACTTTGACCTGTGAAGTGGTTTAAAGATGATGCCCAATGTGGAGTTATCCTCCCAGACAGAAATTAAGGGGAAAAAGGAAACAGTATTATTATAGTGAATGTGTAGCCTCTCAGATTATTTGTGAGATAGGAAGGAACTAAAGTAAGGAAAAAAGAAAAGCAAAGGTAGATTATACTAACCATTTCTAAATTATGGAAGGATCACATAGGAGGAAGAAAAATAATGGATTCAATTCTGTTTACAGAACTATAATTTAGCAAATTGCTGTATGAGTCATATATAAGTAGCTTAGGAGAAAATTTTGTTTCTTATATCTGGAAAACAAAGATCAAACACCAGCAATATTTCATATAAAAATCATAAAAATTGTAGTCATTCTTATCAGTTTATTTAACCCCATGTTATTCATTTTCTTGATCTTGATCTTTTATTAGATTTATAAATTCAGTTTTTACTTAAAGTTCTGTAAATCTTTACCCAGTCCATTGTTTCATGTTTTCAAACATTAATTGGAATCTGTATTTTATAGTGTCATGGTCTTTTCCATGAATTTCTCTGAAGATGAAACATCTTTGTAGAAACATTTTTGTGAAAGCATCAGAGTAAAACAATAATTGTCTGAAAATGATAAAAGAATTATAAATGGACATGGTTAAAGGTCTGGCAAAAGTTTACATATACTAGTACATACATACAAATAATGCCATTGACCTAGTTATCCATTTCAATCTTAGTCAGCTTGACCATATATAAAACTACACGCCCAGTGCACAAAATTTGTGCACAGGTAGGATCCCTAGGTCTAGCCGGCAATCAGGACCGGAGATCAGGGTCTTCCAACTGCTGGCGGGGGCCTTCCTTTGTTCTGCACCACCCCCTGGTGGTCAGCACACATCATAGCGAGTGATTGAACTCCCAGTCTCCCGGTCAAACCCCCGAGGGGATACTTTGCATATTAGCCTTTTATATATATAGATTCCTTTCTCAAGATCCCTTTTCCATGAACCTTCTGCAACTTCCAAAAGCCTTTGGCAATTTTCATATACTTTTCAGGTTCTGTCATATATTTTCCTTTCTTATTTTGAAACAGTTGTTTTACTTGAAGACAAAATTATTTTCTTTTTTTATCCTTTAACAAAAAGGAACCCAACATGTCTTTTATTTTTTTAATGTATCTTTACTGTTGGAAGTATTACATATGTCCTCCCTTCCCCCACTGCCTCCTTCTAATACACCCCAACCTTCACCACTCTATTGCCTGCATCCATGGGTTGATGACTTCCCACCGACCCACCTTCCCTCACCTTCCCTCTGAGATTCCACAATATGTTCTATGTTTTTGTGTCTCTGGATCTATTCTGTTCATCAGTTTATTTTGTTCATTAAGTGCCACATATGAGTGAGATCATGTGATACTTGTCATTCTCTGACTGGCTTATTTCACTTAGCATAATGCTCTCCAGGTCCCTCCATGCTGTCTCAAAGGATAAGACAGCCCTCTTTTTTACTGCTATATAGTATTCCAAGATGTAGATGTACCACAGCATTTTTATTTTTTTAAGATGGTTATTTAAATTCTTTATTGTTGAAAGTATTACTATATCTAATTTTCCCCCCATTGACCTCTCCCCACCCACTCTCACCCCCAGCACATGCCCTCACACCCTAAGTGTCTGTGTCCATTGGTTAGGCTTATATATATGCATCTAAGTCCTTGGGTTGATCTCTTACCGCCCCGCACACCCTCCCCTGCCTTCCCTCTGAGGTTTGACAGTCTGTTTGATGCTTCTCTGTCTCTGGATCTATTTTTGTTCATCAGTTTATATTGTTCATTATATTCCACAAATGACTGAGATCATGTGTTATTTATCTTTCTCTGATTGGCTTATTTCACTTAGCATAATGCTCTCCAGGTCCATCCATGCTGCTGCAAATGGTAAGAGTCCTTTCTTTTTTACAGCAGCGTAGTATTCCATTGTGTAGATGTACCATAGCTTTTTTTTTAATTTCTTTATTGATTAAGGTATTACAGATGTGTACTCATCCCTCCATTAACCCTCCAACCCACCCCCACACTCATGCCCTCACCCCCCTGGTGTTCGTGTCCATTGGTTAGGCTTATATTCATGCATACAAGTCCTTTGGTTGATCTCTCCTCCTTTCCCCCACTCTCCCCTATCTTCCCTCTGAGGTTTGGCAGTCTGATCGATGCTTCTCTGTCTCTGGATCTGTTTTTGTTCATCAGTTTATGTTGTTCATTATATTCCACAAATGAGTGAGATCATGTGGTATTTATCTTTCTCTGACTGGCTTATTTCACTTAGCATAATGCTCTCCAGTTCCATCCATGCTGTTGCAAATGGTAAGAACTCCTTTTTTACTGCAGCGTAGTATTCCATTGTGTAGATGTACCACAGTTTTTTAATCCACTCATCTGCTGATGGGCACTTAGGCTGTTTCCAAAACTTAGCTATGGTAAATTGTGCTGCTATGAACATAGGGGTGCATATATCCTTTCTGATTGGTGTTTCTGTTTTCTTCAGATATATTCCTAGAAGTGGGATCACTGGGTCAAATGGGAGTTCCATTTTTAGTTTTTTGAGGAAACTCCATACTGTTCTCCACAGTGGCTGCACCAGTCTGCATTCCCACCAGCAGTGCACAAGGGTTCCTTTTTCTCCACATCCTCGCCAGCACTTGTCATTTGTTGATTTGTTGATGATAGCCATTCTGTCAGGTGTGAGATGATACCTCATTGTTGTCTTGATTTGCATCTCTCGGATAACTAGTGACTTTGAGCATGTTTTCATATGTCTCTTGGCCTTCCTTCTGTCCTCCTTCAAAAAGTGTCTATTTAGGTCCTTTGCCCATTTTTTGATTAGATTGTTTATCTTCCTTTTGTTAAGTTCTATGAGTTCCCTGTAAATGTTGGAGATTAAACCCTTATCGGTGATGTTATTGGTAAATATGCTCTCCCATGCAGTGGGCTTTCTTGTTGTTTAATTGATGGTTTCCTTTGCTGTGCAAAAGCTTTTTATTTTGATGTAGTCCCATTTGTTTATTTTCTCTTTAGTTTCCATTGCCCTAGGAGCAGTATCAGTGAAGAAGTTCCTTCGGCATATGTCTGAGATTTTGCTACCTGTGAATTCCTCTAGTATTTTTATGGTTTTCCATCTTTTGTTTAAGTCCTTTATCCATTTTGAGTTTGTTTTTGTGTATGATGTAAGTTGGTGGTCTAGTTTCTTTTTTTTTTTTGCATGTATCTGTCCAATTTTCCCAACACCATTTGTTGAAGAGATTGTCTTGACTCCATTTTATGTCATGCCTCCTTTGTCAAATAATAATTGGGCATAGTGGTTTTGGTCGATTTCTGGGTTCTCTATTCTATTCCATTGATCTATATGTCTATTCTTGTGCCAGTACCAGGCTGTTTTAAGAACAGTGGCTTTGTAATACAGCTTGATATCTGGTATTGAGATCCCATCTACCTGTTTTTCTTTCTCAGGATTGCTGCAGCTATTCGGGGTCTTTTTTTATTCCAGATGAATTTTTGGAAAGTCGTTGTAGGTCTGTGAAATATGCCGTTGATATTTTAATGGGGATTGCATTGAATCTGTAGATTGCTTTGGGTAGTATGGACATTTTGATGATGTTGATTCTACCAATCCATGAACACAGTATGTTCTTCCATCTATTTATGTCTTCCTCTATCTCTTTTTTCAGTGTCCTGTAGTTTTTCGCATATAGGTCTTTTACCTCCTTAGTTAAGTTTATTCCTAGGTATCTTAATTTTTTTGGTGCGATGGTAAATGGGATTGCTTTTTTAGTCTCCCTTTCTATAAGTTCACTATTGGTGTAAAGAAATGCCATAGATTTCTTGACATTAATTTTGTATCCTGCTACATTTTCAATTCATTTATTAAGTCTAATAATTTTTTGATGGAGTCTTTAGGGTTTTCTATGTACAGTATCATCTGCGAATAAGGACAGTTTTACTTCTTCTTTTCCAATTTGGATGCCTTTTATTTCTTCTTCTTGTCTGATCGCAATGGCTAGTACTTCCAGTACTATGCTGAACAGGAGTGGTGAAAGTGGGCATCCCTGTCTTGTTCCTGTTCTTAGGGGAAATGGTTTTAGTTTTTGTCCATTGAGTATGATGTTGGCTGTGTTTGTCATATGTGGCTTTTATTATGTTGAGGTATGATCCTTCTATTCCCACCTTGTTGGGAGTTTTTATAAAAAATGGGTGTTGGATTTTGTCAAATGCTTTTTCTGCATCAATTGATATGACTATGTGGTTTTTATCTCTCAATTTGTTTGTGATGTATCACATTTATTGATTTGCACATATTGTACCATCCTTGCATCCCTGGGATAAATCCTACTTGGTCATGGTGTATGATCTTTCTGATGTACTGCTGGATCCGATTTGCTAGAATTTTGTTGAGGATTTTGGCATCTATGTTCATGAGGGATATTGGCCTGTAATTCTCTTTCATTGTGTTGTCTTTATCTCGTTTTGCTATTAGGGTGATGCTGGCTTCATAGAATGAGCTTGGAAGTGTTTCTTTCTCTTGAATTTTTTGAAATAGTCTGAGGAGGATAGGTTTTAGTTCTTCCTTGAATGTTTGGTATAACTCCCCTGTGAAGCCATCTGGCCCCAGGCTTTTGTTTGCTGGGAGCTTTTGGATGACTGCTTCAATATCATCCATAGTTATCGGCCTATTGAGATTTTTAGAATCTTCTTGATTGAGTTTTGGAAGGTTGTATTTTTCTAGGAATACGTCCATTTCCTCCTGGTTGTCTAGTTTGTTGGAGTAGAGTTGTTCATAGTATTTTTTAATGATCCTTTGTATTTCTGTGGGGTCTGTTGTTATTTTGCCTCTCTCATTTCTGATTTTGTTTATTTGAGTCCTCTCTCTTTCCTTCTTGGTGAGCCTGGCTAGAGGTTCATCAATCTTGTTTATCCTTTCAAAGAACCCGCTCTTGGTTTCGTTGATCTTTTGTATTGTTTTTTTTTGTTTTTGTTTTTTGTGGGTTTTTTTGGGTGTTTTTTTTTTTTTTTTTTTTTGGTCTCTATGTCATTTAATTCTGCTCTGATATTTTTTTTTTAAATATATTTTATTGATTTTTACAGACAGGAAGAAAGAGGGATAGAAAGTTAGAAACATCGATGAGAGAGAAACATCGATTAGCTGCCTCCTGCACACCCCCTACTGGGGATGTGCCCGCAACCAAGGTACATGCCCTTGACTGGAACCGAACCTGGGACCCTTCAGTCCGCAGGCCGACGCTCTATCCACTGAGCCAAACCAGCTAGAGCTCTGCTCTGATCTTTATTATCTCCTTCCTTCTGCTCACTCTGGGCTTTTCTTGTTGCTCTCTTTCTAATGCTTTGAGTTGTAGAGTTAGATGATTTACTACCATTTTTTCTTGCTTTTTGAGGTAGGCCTGTAGAGCTATGAACTTCCCTCTCAGGACTGCTTTCATTGTGTCCCATAGATTTTGGATTGTTTTGTTTTTGTTGTGATTAGTTTCCAGGATGCTTTTAATTTCTTCTTTGATCTCATTGGTAACCCAGTCATTATTTAATAGCATGCTATTCAGCTTCCAAGTGTTTGAGATTTTTGGATTGTTTTTATTGTAGTTTACTTCTAATTTTATGGCATTGTGGTCTGAGAAGATGATTGGTATGATTTTAATCTTCTTGAATTTAGGGAGACTTTGCTTGTGACCCAGTATGTGGTCTATTTTTGAAAATGTCCCATGTGCACTTGAGAAGAACATATATTCCGTGGCTTTGGGATGCAATGTTCTGAAGATGTTAGGTCCATCTGATCTAGTGAGTCATTTAGGATTGCTGTGTCTTCGCTGATTTTTTGTCTAGAGGATTTATCCAGTGATGTCAGTGGTGTATTAAAGTCCCCTACTATGATTGTATTGTTGTCGATCTCTCCCTTGATATCTTCCAGTTTTGTTATGTATTCGGGTGCTCCTGCATTGGGTGCATATATGTTTATCAGGGTTATATCCTCTTGTTGTATCGATCCCTTTAGTATTATGAAGTGGCCTTCCTTTTCTCTTGGTATGGCCTTCACTTTAAGGTCTATTTTGTTAGATATAAGTATTACTACCCCAGCTCTTTTTTCATTTCCATTTGCCTGAAATATATTTTTCCATCCCTTCACTTTCAATCTGTGTGAGTCTCTTGTTCTGAGGTGGGTCTCTTGTAGACAGCATATATATGGGTCGTGTTTTTTTATCCATTCAGCCACTCAGTGTCTTTTGATTGGAGCATTTAGTCCATTTACGTTTAAAGTTATTTCTGAAAGGTACTTGTAGGCATATCTATTTTTGTGTCTGTGTTCCTTCTTACCTTTTTATTTCTTCTTTTTTTTTAAATATATTTTATTGATTTTTTACAGAGAGGAAGGGAGAGGGATAGAGAGTTAGAAACATCGATGAGAGAGAAACATCCATCAGCTGCCTCCTGCACACTCACCACTGGGGATATGCCCACAACCAAGGTACATGCCCTTGACTGGAATCGAACCTGGGACCCCTCAGTCTACAGGCTGACGCTCTATCCACTGAGCAAAACCGGTTAGGGCTTATTTCTTCTTTTTAAAATATTTCCTTTAGCATTTCTTGCATTGCTGGTTTGGTGGTGATAAACTCCCTTAGCCTTTTTTTGTCTGCGAAGCTCCTGATTTCCCCTTCAATTTTGATTGATATTCTTGCTGGATAGAGTATTCTTGGATTCAGTTCTTGGCTTTGCAACACTTTGCATACCTCCTTCCATTCCCTTCTAGCTTGATGTGTTTCTGTTGAGAAATCATTTGATAATCTGATGGGGATCCTTTGTAGGTAACCCTCTGTCTCTCTCTTGCCACCTTTAAGATTCTCTCTTTGTCATTAATATTTGCCATTGAAATTATGACTTGTCTTGATGTAGGTCTTTTGGAATTGGTCCTGCTTGGGACTCTCTGTACTTGTGTAACTTTTTTCTTCCCCATATCTGGGAAGTTTTCTGTCATTATTTCTTCAAAAGATTTTCTAATCCTTACTGCTCTTCTTGTCCTTCTGGCAGCCCTGTTATACATATGTTACTTCGTTTCATGTTGTCCCAAAGCTCCCTTAGGCTTTCCTCCTGCTTTTTAATTTTTTTCTCCAGTTGCTGTTCATATTGGGCTTGTTTCTCTAGCTTATCTTCTAACTCACTAATTTGGTCCTCTGCTTCTTCTAGTCTACTGTTGAAACTTTCCATGGTGTTTTTGATTGTAGCTATATCACTTTTCATTTCTTCCTGATTCTTGCATAGATTGTTGATTTTCTCATCCATCCAATTTATGAATTCCACGACCATTACTCTGAATTCTTTTTTGGTCATGTTGCATGCTTGAATTTCACTAATTTCCTTTCTTGGCGAGTCCTCATTTTCTTTCCTCTGGGGATTGTGTCATCTCCCCATTCTGACTATCACCAGAAGGTTCAAACTTTGAGTTGTGTGGACCTGGGCCGTGTGCCGTGGGAGCTTCATACCACCCGAGTGTCACTGAAGGGCTCCGACACTAGGATGTGTGGCTGCCGTGGGTTGGTGGGAACCAGGCTCGCCCAGGGTCAGTGTTACCAGCATTCAGTGTGGTCTCGTGTGCGCACCTAGAATCATGGACCCCGCCTGCACTGCACTGTTGGCATGTGCTGAAAATGAGTCCCCTAGCATGTGCCAGGAGTCACAGTTTCCCTGTGTCTGCACCAAGAATCGAGTATCAGAGTCTCTGTTGCCTCGTGCAGCTTCTCGCTGAGAATCAGGGTCCCCATGTGTGCATGCACCAAGAATTGGAGTCACTGGCTCTTAGTGTGAATGCGCTGTGAGTCAGGGATCCTAGGCACACACAGTAAGAAACAGTCAAGTCAGTGGTGCTCAGTGCTTCCTCTTGCTGGGAGAATCTGGGTCCTGGTCCCCATGGGGGACTGGGTTGCACAGTAGCACTGTGGCGTGCCTGCGCTGTGGAAAACAGACTTCCATGTGCGCTGCGGAAAACAGACTTCCATGTGCGCTGCAGAAAAGACTTCCATGTGCGCTTGCCCAGAATTGAAGTCAGGTGGCACTGCCGCCCTGCGTGGGCTTCGGGTTTGGTTGCCCGATTGCGTTGCGGGGAGCAAATTCCACTCTCTGTGCATTCGCAGGCTCAAATTCCTGTAGCAGCACTGTGGTCCGTGCACGCGCTCCCAAGCTCAAATTCCCGTAGGGGCGCTGTGGCCTGAGCGAGGGGCGGGTCTATCAGTTACTATGGCGCTATCTGCGATCCTGCGGGGAGGGGGATAGGCTCTTTGACTCACAGAAATCTACGGCCGGGAAGTCTGGATTCTTGTTGTCTGTTGGTCTGAAGCTGTGGTCACAGTTCTCTGTCCCCAGTGGCTGCAGGGTCCTGGTTTGCATCTGAGACACGACTGGGTGGTGCTGAGGCCAGGATCCTAGTCTCAGGCAGCTCTGTTTCTCAAGATGGCGTGGTCTCTGTGCCCACACTGGCCACCCAGAAGTGTCCACTTTGTGCACACGGCTCTGCCCTCTAAGACTGCCTGGTTTGGCAGCCCCTTGGAGGACCTGCAGAATCTAACTGTCCCTAGCTCATACACACACACACCACACATGTCTACACTCTCCTCTATGGTTCCTCACTCTCTCACACTCTCTCCCTCCCTACCCTCCTGCCGGTCGCCATCTTCCAATCTCCTGTACCATAGTTTTTTAATCCACTCATCTGCTGATGGGCACTTGGGCTGTTTCCAGATCTTAACTATTGTAAATTGTGTTTCTTTGAACATAGGGGTGCATATATCCTTTCTGATTGGTGTTTCTGTTTTCTTGGGATATATTCCTAGAAGTGGAATCACTGGGTCAAATGGCAGTTTCATATTTAATTTTTTGAGGAAACTCCATATTGTTTTCCAAAATGGCTGCATCAGTCTGTGTACTCCCACCAGCAGTGTACTAAGGTTCCCTTTTCTCCAAATCCTCACCAGCACTTGTCATTTGTTTATTTGCTGATATCATTCTGATGGGTGTGAGGTGATATATCATTGTCATTTTAATTTGCATCTCTCAGATAATTAGTGACTTTGAGCATGTTTTCATGTCTCTTGGCTATCTGTATGTCTACTTTGGAGAAGTGCCTATTTAGGTCCTTTGCCCATTTTTTTAAATTGAATTATCTTCCTTTTGTTAAGTTGTATGAATTCCTTATATATTTTGAAAATTAATCCCTTATTGGATGTATCATTGCCAAATATGTTCTCCCATGCAGTGGACTACCTTTTCATTTTGTTGATGGTTTCTTTTGCTGTGCAGAAGCTTTCTAGTTTGCTGTAGTGCCATTTGTTTATTTTCTCCTTTGTTTCCTTTGCCCTGGAACATGTATTGGTAAACATATTGCTACAAGAGATGTCTGAGATTTTGCTGCCTGTGGTATCTTCTAAGATTTTTATTGTTTCAGGATTTGTACTTAGGTGTTTTATCCATTTTGAGCTTATTCTCATGAATGGTGTAAGTTGGGGGTCTAGTTTTGGGGGTTTGGGGTTTTTTGTTTTTTTTTTTTTCATGTATCTGTCCAATTTTCACAGTACCATTTATTGAAGAGACTGTCTTGACTCCATTGTATGCTCTTGCCTCCTTTGTCAAATATTAATTGAGCATGATGGCTTAGGTCAATTTCTGGGTTCTCTTTTCTGTTCCACTGGTCTATATGTCTGTTCTTGTGCCTATACCAGACAGTTTTGAGAACAGTGGCTTTGTAATATAGCTTGATATCTGATATTATGATCCTCCAACTTTGTTCTTCCTTCTCAGGATTGCTACAGCTATTTGGGGTCATTTTGGTTCCATATAAATTTTTGTTGTATTTGTTCTAGACCTGTGAAATATGACATTGGTATTTCAATAAGGACTGCACTGAATCTATTGATTGATTTGGGTAGTATGGACATTTTATGATGTTGATTCTACCAATCCATGAACATGGTATATTCTTCCAATTGTTTATATCTTCCTTGATCTCTTTTTTTAACGTCCTGTAGTTTTCCAAGTAAAGGTCTTTTATCTCCTACGTTAAGTTTATTCCTAAGTATCTTCGTTTGTTTTTTTTGTTGTTGTTGGTTGTTTTTTTTTGTTTTTTTTGTTTTTTTTGCTGCAATGGTAAATGGGACTTTTTAGTTTCTATTTCTGAGAGTTCATTATTGGTATATAAAAATGCCATTGATTTCTGGGTATTAATTTTGTATTCTGCTACATTTCTGAATTCATCTATTAAATCTAGTCATTTTTTGTGGCGTCTTTAGGGTTTTCTATGTATAATATCATGTCATCTAGAAATAATGAGTTTTACTTCCTCTTTTCCAATTTTGATGCCTTTTACTTTTTCTTCTTGTCTGATCACTGTGGCTAGCAATTCCAGTACTGTGTTGAATAAGAGCGGTGAAAGCAGACATCCATGTCTTGTTCCTGTTCTTAGGGGAAATTGTTTTAGTTGTTGCCCATTGAGTATGATGTTGGCTGTAGGTTTGTCATATATGGCTTTTATTATGTTGAGGTATGTTCCCTCTATTCCCACTTTGCTGAGAGTTGTTTATTAAAAATGGGTGCTGGTGCCGAAACCGGTTTGGCTCAGTGGATAGAGCGTCGGCCTGCGGACTGAAGGGTCCCGGGTTCGATTCCGGTCAAGGGCATGTACCTTGGTTGCGGGCACATCCCCAGTGGGAGGTGTGCAGGAGGCAGCTGATCGATGTTTCTCTCTCATCGATGTTTCTAGCTCTCTATCCCTCTCCCTTCCTCTCTGTAAAATATCAATAAAAATATATTTTAAAAAAAAAAAGTTTAAAAAAAAATGGGTGCTGGATTTTGTCAAATGCTTTTTTGTGTTTAATGGTGTAATCATGTGGTTTTTATCCTTCATTTTGTTTATGTGCTGTATCACATTTATTGATTTGTGAATATTGTATCAGCCTTGCATCTCCAAAATAAGTCCCACTTGGTCATGGTGTATAATCTTTTTAATATATTATTGGGTCTGATTTGCCAATATTTTGTTGAGGATCTTAGCATCAATGTTCATTAGGGATTTGGGCCTGTAATTCTTTTTCTTTGTAGTGTCTTTATGCTGGCCTCATATAAAGAGCTTGGAAGTGTTCCTTTCTCTTGGATTTTTTTTTAATAGTTTGAGGAAGATAGGTTTTAGTTCTTCTTTGAATGCTCGGTAAAACTCCCATGTGAAGCCATCTGGAGTCAGGCTTTTGTTTGCTGGGAGTTGTGGGTTTTTCTATAAGTTTTTTTTTAATTTCTTTATTGATTAAGGTATTACATATGTGTCCTTATCCCCCCATTGTCTCCCTACCCCCCCCCCACTCATGCCCTCACCCCCCTGTTGTCTGTGTCCATTGGTTAGGCTTATATGCATGCATACAAGTCCTTTGGTTGATCTCTCCTCCTTACCCCCATCCCCCGCTACCTTCCCTCTGAGGTTTGACAGTCTGATCAGTGCTTCTCTGTCTCTGGATCTGTTTTTGTTCATCAGTTTATATTGTTTATTATATTCCCACAAATGAGTGATATCATGTGGTATTTATCTTTCTCTGACTGGCTTATTTCACTTAGCATAATGCTCTCCAGTTCCATCCATGCTGTTGCAAATGGTAAGAGTTCCTTCTTTTTTACCACAGCATAGTATTCCACTGTGTAGATGTACCACAGTTTTTTAATCCACTCATCTGCTGATGGGCACTTAGGCTGTTTCCAAATCTTCGCTATGGTAAATTGTGCCGCTATGAACATAGGGGTGCATATATCCTTTCTGATTGGTGTTTCTAGTTTCTTGGGATATATTCCTAGAAGTGGGATCACTGGGTCAAATGGGAGTTCCATTTTTAGTTTTTTGAGGAAACTCCATACTGTTCTCCACAGTGGCTGCACCAGTCTGCATTCCCACCAGCAGTCCACAAGGGTTCCTTTTTCTCCACATCCTCACTAGCACTTGTTCATTTGTTGATTTGTTGATTATTGCTGCTTCAATTTCATCAGTAATTATCAGCCTGTGCAGGTTTTCTGATTATTCCTGAATGAGTTTTGGATGATTGTACTTTTTTAGGAATATGTCCATTTTGTCCAGGTTGTCCAGCTTGTTGGAATATAGTTGTTCATAGTATTTTTTTTTAAGATCCTTTGTATTTCTGTGGGGTCAGTTGTTACTTCACCTCTTTCCTTTCTGATTTTGTTTATTTGGGTCTTCCCTCTTCGTTTCTTGATAAGTCTGGATAAGAGCTCATCAATTTTGTTTATCTTTTCAAAGAACTAGTCCTTGGTTTTATTTATCTTTTGTATCTTGGGTTTTTTTTGTCTCTATGTCATTTATTTCCACTCTGATCTTTATTATTTCCTTCCTTCTACTTACTTGGATTTTCTTGTTATCCTCTAATTTTTTAAGTTGTAGGTTTAAGATAGTTTATTAGACTTTTTCCTTGTTTTTTGAGGTAGGTCTGTAGTGCTATGAACTTCCCTCTCAGGGCTGCTTTCACTGTGTCACATGGATTTTGTTTTGTTTTGTGTTCATTTTCATATGTTTCCAGGAAGTTGTTTTATTTCTTCCTTGATCTCTTTAGTAACTCACTCATTGTTTAATAACATGCTATTTAGCCTCCATGTGTTTTATTATTTTGGAGTGTTTTTATTGTAGTTGATTTCTAATTTCATGCCATTGTGTTCCGAGAAAAAGCTTAATATATTTCAGTCTTCTTAAACTTGTAGAGACTTAGTTTGTGTCCTGACATTGGACTATCTTTGAAAATGTTCCATGTGCACTTGAGAAGAATATGTATTCTGTAGTTTTGCAGTGAAATATTCAGAAAGTGTCAATTAATTCCATCTGATCTAGTGTGTCACTTAGGATTGCTGTTTTCTTGAATTTTTTTCTAGATTTATCCAGTGATGTCACTGAGGTGTTAAAGTCCCCTACTATGGTGGTATTGCTGTTGATCTCTCCCTTAAAATCCTCCAGAAGTTTTTTTTATATATTTGGATTCTCCTGTATTAGGTGCATATATGTTTACCAGAGTTATGGCCTCTTGTTGTATCGATCCCTTTAGTATTATGAAGTGGCCTTCATTATCTCTTGCTATGGCCTTCACTTAGATGTCTATTTTGTCAGATATGAGTATTGCTACACCAGCTTTTTTTTTTTTTTTTTCAATTTGCCTGGAACTTTTTTTCCATCCCTTCACTTTCATTCTCTATGAGTTCTTTGTTATGATGTGGGTCTCTTGTACACAGTCATATTTTCTTATTCATTCAGCTACCCTATGTTTTTTGATTGGAGCATTTAAGCCATTTATCTTTAAGGTTATTATTCATAGATACTTATTTGTTGCCATTCTTATTATTGTTCTTCTCTATTTTTTCTTCTTAAAACAGTCCCTTTAGCATTTCTTGCAGTGCTGGTTTGTGGTAATAAACTCTTTAGCCATTTTTTTTTTCTGTCTGCAAAGCTCTTTATTTCACCTTTGATTTTGAATGATAGCCTTGCTAGATAGAGTAGTCTTGGGTTAGTCCTTTGTTTTGCATTACTTTGTATACTTCATGCCACTCCCTTCTGGCCTGAAGTGTTCCTATTTAGAAACCAGCTGACAGTCTGATGGGAGTTCCCTTATAAGTAACTTTCTATCTTTCTTTTGCAGCCTTTAGGATTCTCTTTTTTGTCTTTAATATTTGCCAGTTTAATTATGATGTGCCAAGGTGTGGGTCTTTGGGGGTTCATCTTGATTGGGACTCTCTGTGCTTCCTGAACTTGAGTGACTTTTTCCTTCACCCTGTTAGGGAAATTATTTCTTCAAGCAGGTGTTCTATTCCTTGCTTGGATTATTCTCCTTCTGGTACCCCTATGAGGTGAATGTTATGTTTCCTGTTGTCTGAAAGCTCCCCTAGACTCTCCTCCTGCTTTTCAAAAAAATTTTAAAATATACTTTTATTGATTATAGAGAGGAAGGGAGAGGGAGAGATAGAAACATCAATGATGAGAGAGAATCATTGATCAGCTGCCTCCTGCACATCCCCCACTGGGGATCAAGCCCACAACCCAGGCAGATATCCTTGACCATATTTGAACCAGGGACCCTTCAGTCCACAGGCCAATGCTCTATCCACTGAGCCAAACCAGCCAGAGCTCCTCCTGCTTTTTAATTGTTTTTTTCAATTGTTACTCTGAATGGGTGTTTTCTATCTTGTCTTCTAATTCAGTGATTTGGTCCTTCGCTTCTTGTAGCCTACTGGTGTTCTTTATCGCAGCTATGTCACTTTTCATTTCCTCTTGATTCTTATCCATGTTGGTTTATTTCTCATTCAGCTCATTATAATTCTCATTGAGTTGCCTGTAGTTCTCACTCAGTTGTTTGAGTTATTACCATTACTTTGAATTCTTTATCTGACAAGTTGCTGGCCCCCATTTCATTTAATTCCTTTTCTGGTGATTCATTTTCTTTTATTTGGGGGTTATTTCTTTGTCTTCCCATTGTTGCTGTCCCTTTGCTTTTGTTTCTCTGTATTAGATCAAACTTCTATGCATCCCAGACTTTGTGGGGTGGTCTTATGTAGTATTTATTTTTGGGACCCAGTAGTACAGTCTTTTAGATCTCCTGAGCTGGGTATTCTAGGGAAGCCTCCTGCTTGAGTTATTTAGGTGCTCCTGTTGTAGTTTGGTCTTTAAATTTTATTGTCCCCTCATGGATAGAGTCTCCTCTCAGGCTGGTTGGCTATGTGGCTCACCCTCAAACATATTATGCGAACTGTTGTGGAGGTGCTGACTAAACAGAACAAAATATAACACAACAGAACTTGAAACAAAAGAAATAAAACAAAAACATACACAAGACCCCTGCAGGAAAGAGAAAAGAGGGCAAGCATGATAGAAAAAAATACAAAGAAAATAAAACAAAACAAACAAAGAAAGCACAAACAAGCAAACAAAAGGGGGAGAGGAATATTTAGGTGCAGATCTGAAATAAAATAAGAATAAAGAATTAGGGGAGTAGGGGAAGGAAAATGATTTAAAATAAAGGAGAAAGAAAAGAAAATAAATTTAAAAAGGAAAATATAGGAGAAAGTAGATAGACCTAAAATAAGAAAAGGAAAAAAAAGATAAGAAGGTAGGGTGAAAAGAATAAAAGAAAAAAAATTGAGTAGTGAAAAAAAAAAAGGGAAAAATGAGTAGAAAAAGGGAAGAGGAAAATTAGATACATGAACAAAACAATAGACTAGAATAATAACAAAACAATAAAGCAGATAAAGTAGACAAATTTTAAAAAGGGAAAAAGTCAGGAGAGAGAAAAAAATAAAAGAGAAAAAGAAAAGGAAAAAAGTCAAGTGTTTGTTTCAGCAATTTAGTGCTCCATGGAAGCTCACTTTGGATCTACTAGTCTGATGACTGTGGCTGACTGTTCTGTCTGCCTATTCTGAGCTTCCTGGGAGGTACTTAAGTGCAAACCACTGTCAGAAACTGTTCTCCTTTGGCTTTCAGCAACCTGTTTGAAGCTCTAAGCTATCCACCATTTGTCTGACTGCACAGGACTTGGCTGCAAGCAGGAGGGGCCAATTTGCCCTCTAAGGTAGGTTTGTTATCCCAGCATGTCTTTTATATCCTGCCTTATCCATCAAAACATTCTGTTTTCCTTTCCCTCTACAAATGTGCCACTCTATGCTTTATACCTTCTTCTACTGAACATATCCTACTT
Organism: Plecotus auritus; assembly: GCF_963455305.1. Lineage (NCBI taxonomy): Eukaryota > Metazoa > Chordata > Mammalia > Chiroptera > Vespertilionidae > Plecotus > Plecotus auritus. The sequence continues at coordinate 98,816,096 of NC_137776.1, forward strand.
TTCATATGCAGTCATTTTGTTTTATCTTTATTATTTTCTGATAGTTTTTGTATTAAAAAAAAAAAAAACCTTAGTACTTTTACAAGTCAGTTTGGCAAGAGAACTTGTACAACAGTCTGTATTTTTAAAAGGCCTCTTTTGTTTCCCCTTCAGTCTCTGTGGGCAGTGTTCTGGTTAGCTCCTGGGTGTCCACAGTTCAAAGACATGATAACATTTACAACTTTAAGATGCAGAAAAAGAAAGTAAGTTTTCTCACATTAGGTTAGGGCATGTCAGAATTTTAGGAATTTTATATAATTTCTAGAACATTTATACTAATAACATACCTACATAAATATAACCAAAGGTTTAGCATAATTTATTTAACAATGTTCCCCATGTAATTTAACATATCAAATAAGTCTCATTAGTTTAATATTTCTCTTTTATAAGGCAAGAGAAAGAGAAAAGGATTCTTTGAAATGGCCCCCCGCCCCCCCCTTTTTTTTTTTTAATCTAAAAGTTTTCAAAAAATCTTAAAGGTCAAGAAAAAGTCTCTATTTGACTTAAAATTTGGGAAGTTTGTAAAACATCAAGTTTTAAAACATTTAGTCAAATAGAATCATAGGCCATTGTGAAACAATACTTAGTAATCCATTTTATCATGGTGACAACGGCTTTGCAGACAAATACAGAAAGTTGAATAAGTGTAAGCAAAATTTAGCCTTTTACTATTAAGACTCAGTTTACTTAAGAAATTAAAGACCTGATGATAAAGAGCACATGACATCATTTTTAAACAGAAAATCTTTGCTTCCTACTTATAATCTCTTTTTATGAACATAGCAATAGTACAGGGAGACTTTGTCCTTTGAGCAGAGAGAGAAAGAACCAAACTCTAACTTTGCATCAGCTCACTTGTGATATAAATTCATTTAATAATTCATTTTAAACTTATTTAGCTGTCATCTCTACCTACATCTATTTCTTTTATTTGTTCTTAATAATTATGCTTAGGTTACCCATAAGAGCTTTAGGGTATTTTAGACCAAGTTAGTCATCATCCTAAGTTATTTTTGCTGACAAATTTGCAAGCATAGGTGAATAAAAGTATTATACTTAATACTAATAATTTTAAATACATGCCTATTTTAATTATCTTTAATATCAAATATTTTTTCAGAACCTGAAACACATTTGGGTTATTTTCTGTTATATTTCTTAATTTATTATATATAAGCACTTAATTCCTTTAAGCCAATTAAACAGAAGTCTTTATAAACCAACTAGAGGCCTAGTGCATGAAAATTCGTGCACTCAGGGCGGGGGGGTCCCTCAGCCTGGCCTGCACCCTCTCGCAGTCTGGGACCCCTTGGGGGATGTCCACCTGCCAGCTTAGGCCCGCTCCCTGGGGGAACGGGCCTAAGCTGGCAGTCAGACATCCCTCTGGCAGCCTGAGAGCCCTTAGGGGATGTCCAACTAACAGTTTAGGCCCACTCCCCAGGGATAGTCGGGCATCCTTAGTGCTGCCAAGGAGGCAGGAGAGGCTCCCACCACCGCCATTGCGCTCACCAGCTGTCAGCCTGGCTTGTGAATGAGTGGAGCTCCCCCTGTGGGAGTGCACTGACCACCAGGGGGCAGCTCCTGCATTGACCACCAGGGAGCATCATAATGACTGGTCATTCCTGGCTGTTCTACCATTAGGGTCAATTTGCATATTTTCCTTTTATTACATAGGATTTTATTAATATCTTCCAGAAGGGTATGTGCATTTACATTCATATTATACATAATCTATACTAATAAAAGGGTAATATGCTAATTAGACCAGGTCAACCAGACATCTTTTGGACATTCAACTTCCTTCTGGATAGTTAGGAGACAACTGGGCCAGCGGGGGCGGGGGGGGGGGGCAGTTAGGGGGCGGCCAGGCTGGCAGGGGAGCATTTAGAGGGTGGCCGGGCTGGCAGGGGGGCAGTTAGGGAGCGGCCGGGCCGGCAGGGGGGCAGTTAGAGGGCGACTGGGCCAGCAAGCAGAGGCAGTTAGGGGCGATCAGGCAGGCAGGCAAGTGGTTAGGGGCGATCAGGCAGGCAGGCGAGCAGTTAGGGGTGATCAGGCAGGCAGGCAAGCAATTAGGAGCCAGCAGTCCTGGATTGCAAGAGGGATGTCCAACTGCTGGTTTAGGCCCCATCCCTAAACCGGCAGTTAGACATCCCCCAAGGGGTCCTGGATTGAAGAGGGTGCAGGCTGGGCTGAGGGACTCCCCCCACACCAGTGCACAAATCTCGTGCACTGGGCCTCTAGTATAATATATATTATTATGTATCATATAATACATAAGTAATAAATATATATGATAAATATATTATCTATAATATATACATAATGTGTGTATATATATATATATATATATAATTTTTTTTTTAAATAGAACTATTAACAACAAAGCAAACCCCACATTGTTCAGCTAGGATGTGGTTACACACACACACACACACACACACACAAACAAATGCAAACAGAGATCTGCTCTTTTTGGGGTTTTAAAAAAATGTCAGCCATGAAATAGTACAATAAGGCAAAACCCCACTAATTTGTAACAGTTGTAATAAGTTAAGTTTATTCATTCAGATAGCTAAGGCTTTTATTATTTTTTGAGAGGGCTTTTAAGATTTTATTTGTTCATAACAATTTTGTTATTGTTGCATCTACAGACTTGAGTGTGAAGCATCTGTGTACAAAACTAAGCCCTGCACGTGCAGCGGCCCAGTTTCCGTGTGATGGCCGACTGCCCTCAGGGGCTCTGCGTCCTCCAGTGCTGGATGGGCAGTCGTGGCCACGAGGGCCACCTGCAGCCGCTCCCTGGTGGCAAAGACGCCTCAGGCTCAGAAGGGTGCATGATCAGCAGGGGCTTGTCGCCACGCCCAGTGAGGAAGCGTCACTGCCATTCTCTCTGCCACCCACCACCTTAGACTTTATGGTCCCAACTCAGTCTTCACGTGACTTGAAGGTGGCAGAATGCCTGTCTTCGAGCTTCCTGCTGAGGGCAGAGCACAGGGTGGACAGGCGCTGCAACCATCTGTCCCGAGGTTCCCACGTCGTCTTGCAGGGGTCGGGCTGCGTCTCCTCTCGTTCCTCTCTGAGCAGCTCAGCTCTCCCATGGGCATCAGGCACCTGCACATTGAGCCAGCTCTTGTCAGTTTTGCTTCAGGCCCCCAGGCAGCAGGCAGGCCCCCAGCTCGCCACAGCGGTCCCCTCGGCTGGGACCTGGCCGACCAGAGTTTCCTCTCCACCTTTGTGAGCTCAGCCCTGAGGCTCCTGCTCAGCTCCCCTCAGACCTCAGCAGCAGGCATCTGGGAAGCCACCACAAGTCAACAGGGACGTCAGTCTTGGAGTCGGGCAGCAGAACTGGCAGGAGAAACCAGGTACCAACCTTGGCCCACAGAGTCTGGTTCGTGCGGCCAGGCTGCAGCTGGAGTCGGCGGGTCACAGGTGTGGGAGCCAGAGGCCCATGGGGCCCCTGCCCGCACACCAGCCAGCAGGTGCATGGCATCACCTAAGGATTTCTGAGTAGGCTGGTGGGAGTGCTGTTTAGGTTAAAAAAAAAAAAATTAGCCACTTGTGTTTTTAAAATGCTTTTTAATTCTTTGTTTGAAGTATTACATAAGTCTCCTTTTTCCCTAATTGACTTCTCCCAGCCACCCCCACCCACTAGCAAATACCCTCACCACCCTCCCCCCAGTCTGTGTCTATTGGTTATGCTCATATGCATGCATACAAGTCCTTTGGTTGATCTCTTACCCCCTCCCACCACCCACCCCCACCTTCCCTCATAAATTGGATAGTCTGTTCGATGCTTCTATGACTCTGGTTCTATTTTTGTTCATCACTTTATGTTGTTCATTATATTCCCACAAATGAGTGAGATCATGTGATATTTACCTTTCTCTTACTGACTTATTTCATTTAGCATAATGCTCTCCAGTTCCATCCATGCTGTTGCAAATGGTAAAAATTCCTTCTTTTTTACAGCAGCATAGTATTCCACTGTGTAGATGTACCACAGTTTTTTAACCCACTCATCTGCTGATGGGCACTTACACTGTTTTCCAAATCTTAGCTATTGTAAATTGTGTTTCTATGAACATAGGGGTGCACATATCCTTTCTGATTGGTGTTTCTGTTTTCTTCAGATATATTCCTAGAAGTGGGATCACTGGGTCAATTGAAAGTTCCATATTTAATTTTTTGAGGAAACGCCATACTGTTTTCCACAATGGCTACACCAGTTTGCATTCCCACCAGCAGTGCACAAGGGTTCCTTTTTCTCCACATCCTCGCCAGCACTTGTCATTTGTGGATGATAGACATTCTGACAGGTGTGAGATGATACCTCATTGTTGTTTTGATTTGCATCTGTCGGATGATCAGTGACTTTGAGCATGTTTTCATATGTCTCTTGGCCTCCTGTATGTCCTCTTTCAAAAAATGTCTATTTAGGTCCTTTGCCCATTTTTTGATTGGATTGTTTATCTTCCTTTTGTTAAGTTGTATGAGTTCCCTATAAATTTTGGAGATTAAACCCTTATTGGATGTAACATTGGCAAATATGTTCTCCCATGCAGTGGGCTTTCTTGTTGCTTTTCTTTCCTGTATTTTTCCTTGGTTTGTTTAGTCTCAGTTGTGAGCTGTTTACATTTCCAATTGTCTGCAAGATGGATTGGGAGTTGGTGAGGAAGCTTTTAAAAATCCTATCAAACTTAATTTTGTCCAATTTCTGATCACAGAATTACTAAAATCTTTGAAATATTTTGTCAGTAGGGAAAATAAAGTATCTGCTCAGATGGCCAAAGTTTGTTTGTTTCACAGATATAACCTTATAGTTTGCTTTATTCAGATAATGTTCATAAACATTCCCCAAATTTCTTCATTGTCTTCATGATTATTATCTTAGTAACTACGACAAATATTGCATTGGTCGATGTAACATAGTTCACTTTACCTGTAGTCTAATTTTGGACATCAATTTCAAGTATTTGTGATTATAAACAAGGACAAGTATCAGAGGGGAGCATACCTCATCTCCCCCTATTGCTGGTGGGAGTGGGGTTTGTGGGGTACCCCTGGAATAAGCATTTCCTGAGGCCCCATTGGAGGATGAGATGGTAGAAAACTTTACTTCCATAGAATTACACCTCTGGGTATCCAAAGTCCCATTTCCCTTAGTCCAATCATGGAAGTGTAGCTGGGGCTTCGGTAGAGCTAAAATCAGAGCCAGTGTCCAGAGTTTTCTTTATGTGTTGGAGCCAAGTCCAGTTCAGCATCAGGCTAGTTGCAGCCCATTAGTCCACTGCGTGTTGGGTCTGCATGGCCATGGGCCATACAGGCAAATGCAAGAGAACCAAGAGAGCATGCCCTGAGCAATGAGTCCCAGCAGTCCCAAAAGCACAAGAGTCAATCACAACAAGGGAGGTATGTATTCCAAATCTTCATAACCTTTCAATGGCCATGCCCATTCTGAGCAACCATCTCTGTCCAAGTGTGATTGACAGGCAAGAATCTCCCCTTGTCACCCCAGCTTTACAGGGCATATGTGTCTTTCCTCTGTGGTTCCTTCCCCCGGTGGTTTATAGGGAACATGCTTATGTTTTGCCTCCCCTTGCTTCTTTCCTATGATTAATAACTAGTTCATTACAATGGTATCAATCTTTGCATTGTTCATTGCAAAATGATTTCTCCAGGGTAAGTATCCTAGAGTGAAATTATTGTTCATGAAATTTAGTCTATAAAAAACTTTATAGCTCCTAATAATTTTCATGTTGCTTTCCAAAACAGATAGTGCAAACTTCTGTCAGTAGAAGTGTGATCATATCAATTTCACCAGAAATTTCCCAGTAGTGTGCTATTATGTGCAATACATTAGGTGTAATGTGCTACACACAATAGGTATAAAATGGTAGAGCAAAGTTGTCTTAATTTGAAATTCCATGATTACTAGGAAGCATGAACATTTTCCCAAGCCTATACTGGTATTTATATTTTCTCTTATGTAGACCAGTTTCCTTTGGGATCCTTTGAGAGAAGTCATTTTGTCTTTTAGAAGCCTCTGCTTGTCAATCAAAGAATGCATTCCATGGTCCCCAAGAGGTTTAGATTCCCTCCTTTAAGGTGGTGGGGTTGGGAGCAGTTCTTGAGAAGATTTTCCTGAATGGCTAGTAGAGTTTTAAATTATTTTGATTAAGTTGGTTGATTTTACTAAAAAAGGCTCAAGAGGAAGAACCAAAATGTTTGTACATATAACTAGCTGGAGTTCACAAAGAAGGAACTTTTTTGAGGAACTTTTGGAGAGTGGGGGGTCCCATATTATTAATTTCCCTGAAAGTGGTCATGGCCAGACCCGCCCCAAAAAAATAATAAAAGATGTTTATTGAAAGGCTCAGGTAATTTGTTTACATAGAAGCTGGTCTGATGAGATCTGCAGATTAGTTTTAGGATTTATGCCTGTGTCCTCTCCTCTGGAATATCTTTCTTATGACAACATAACAACAGAATAACAAGGAACAACAGAAACAAGACAAGGACACAAACAAACAAAAACCTGAATGAGCACTCACCCACCGGGGTAAAACTCCTGTGAGCTTCTCACCCCAACCCCCCATGAAAAGTCCTAAGGGGGAGAGGGGGACTTATTTTTCTCATGCAGCAGCAAGCTCCTCACCTTCCAGGAAACCTTCCATAGGTGACGGTTTCCTCCTGGGGTGGGGGGAGAAATATCTCTATGGTAGAAAACTCCTGCACAGCAGCCTCATGCTGGCATGGGACAATCACCGCCCCCCACCACTACCCTTGCGGTGAAAACCCCTACAGATCTTAAATACAGGCATTTAACCTCAACCAAAAGGAGCAAAATCTGACCCTAAGTGGGCTTCATGAGCAGTATGTGGAAGCAGTGAGCACAAAACAGGCTCTCTAGGTACTGTACCCTGCCCCAGGGAACGCCAGTCCATGAAGGTGAAGCCACTTTACACCCCACACCTGATGCCAGATATGTTGTTAAGCTGAAAACTAAAGACCAAAGTGAGACTCAGCAAGCATTTCTTTGAGATCCAAAAGAATGGCTAGCATTGATCTAGGCAGAATCTCAAAGTGTTCCAATCAGGAGACAAAGACAGGAGGCATTTATGAGAAAAGAAAGACAATTGCATCAAATACATCATCAACACAAGGAAGGCATTTCTATCAGTGCAGATGAGCTAACATAGTGGTGCTAATTCTGAAAATGTTTTTGATTTCCAGTCTGGAGGTCATAATTTCCGCTTTCTTGTTATCTTTGAACAGTTCCTTGGGATACAGTGCTGCTTTAGGCCCAGTTCAAAGGGACATTTTGCCATTTGAACATTCCAAAGGTTTGAGGATTAAGACATGCAAGGCAGTTCCTCTGGGATGGCAGCTCCAACTCCAATCTAAAGTGGCTCCATTTATATTATTCTCTCCAGTACCAAGGGGAAAAGAAAGAAGCAGCAATGCCCTGGGAGTTAAGAAAAAGAGCAAACAAGGAAGATTGGAGACGGTACAACTCGTTCTAAGTGCTGTCCTGGAGGCCCTGTGCTGGGCTTAAAAAGGGAGTGAGCAGCTGTGTGAGATGTTCCTGGAAATTGAAGGAAGGTAAGGGAACCTTCCTTGGACGAGGCAAAAGGAGTAGTTGGTAACTTTGTCATGAACAGTTTTGCTGGCACATGGAATGAAGTAGGTTCAAGGGACAATGGAGGCAAATAGAGGCATCAAGTTTATAGACTCTTTGAATTTTGTTGCAGTAGCTGAAGGGACAGGGTCAAGGACTTTATTATGTCCTTCTATCAGTGCCAGAACCAGAACAAAGCAGATTTCTGGCTTTATATAATACTATTTCCAGGGAAGCCCTCTTCATATAAAGTGCAGCTCACAAGATTAAAAACAAAAATTCACAACCCTGCCCTAGCACCCCAATTTTCTGGTGATCTTGGGTAGGTTATCTACCATCCCAGAACCTGTGTTTTCCATCTCACAGCTATATAAATAATTAGGTAATATAATTTATGTACCACCATTCTGCTTTCTGTCTCTATGATTTGACCTCACATAAGTGGAATCACAGTATTCACCTTTTTTGACTAACCTATTTCACTTAGTATCCTATGTCCTCAAGGTGCATTCATGTAAGTCAGAATTTCTTTCCTTTTTAACACTGAATCATATTCCATTGTGGCTTAACGACCAGAATGACCGATAGACCAGTCACTATAAGGTGCATTGACCACCTCTCGGTCCTTCTCCCAGCCCGCAGGCTCCAATCCCTGGATGGCCAACAGGGAACTGGGGTAGGTGGTGGGGAACCGGGGTGAGTGGCGGCAGGTTGGGACTGGGGACTGGCAAGCAGGTGGAAGGCAGACCTCTTGGTCCCTCCCCACAGCCCGCAGGCTCTGATCGCTGGATGGTGAATGGGGAACCACAGGGAACCGGGGTGGGCGGCGGTGGGGCCGGACTGGGGACTGGCAAGCAGGCAGATGGCAGCTCTGATTGCAGGCTAGGCCTATGGACCCTACCTGCACACGATTTCCTGCACTGGGCCTCATATATATATATATATATGAGGCCCAGTGCATGAAATTCATGCATGGGTAGGGTCCCTAGATGGGTAGGGTCCCTAGGCCTGGCTGGTGATCAGGGCTGATCGGGACCTTCCTTTCTCTGGCTGCCAGTTGCCGGCCGGGGCCTTCCCTCATTCCACACAGCCCCATAGGCTGAACTCCCAGTGGGTGGAACTCCGGAAGGGACAATTTTCATATTAGCCTTTTATTATATAGGACTAGAGGCCCAGTGCACAAAATTAATGCATGGGGGGGGGTATCCCTCAGCCCAGCCTGCACCCTCTCCAATCTGGGACCCCTCGAGGGATGTCCAACTGCCCATTTAGGCCCGATCCCAGTAGGCAGTCGGACATCCCTCTCACAATCCAGGACTGCTGGCTCCCAGTTGCTGGCCTGCCTGCCTTCCTGATTGCCCCTAACAACTTCTGCCTGACAGCCTGATCACCCCCTAACCACTCCCCTGCCAGCCTGATTGATGCCTAACTGCCCTCCCTTGCCAGCCTGGTCGCCCCTAACTGCCCTCCCCTGCTGACCTGGTCACCCCTAACTGCCCTCCCATGCAGGCCTAGTCTCCCCCAACTGCCCGCCCCTGCAGGCCTGGTCCCCTCCAACTGCTCTCCCCTGCAGGCCTGGGTCCCCCACAACTGCCCTTCCCTGCAGGCCCAGTCGCCCCCAACTTCCCTCCTCTGCTGGCCTGGTCCCACCCCTAACTGCCCTCCCCTGCAGGCTTGATCGCCCCCAACTGCCCTCCCTTTCAGGCCTGGTCCCTCCCAACTGCCCTCTCCTGCTGGCCATGTTGTGTCCACATGAGGGCAACCATCTTTGACCACATAGGGGCAGCCATCTTGTGTGTTGGAGTGATGATCAATTTGCATATTACTCTTTTATTAGATAGAATAGAGGCCTGGTGCACGGGTGGGCGCCAGCTGGTTTGCCCTGAAGGGTGTCCCAGATCAGGGTGGGAATTCCCTTGGGGCAGGGGTGGCCTGGGCGAGGGGCCTGTGGTAGTTTGCAGGCCGGCCACGCCCCCCCCAAGCAGAGGCCAGGGCAGGCCAGGAAGCTTGGCTTCCTCCATGGCCATGGGAAACCCAAGCCTCCTGCTCGCTCCGTGGGTGCAACCATCTTGGTTGGGTTAATTTGCATACTCGCTCCTGATTGGGTGGTGGGCGTGGCTTGTGGGCACAGCAGAGGTAGGGTCAATTTGCATGATTCTCTTTTATTAGTGTAGATACCACTATTCATTCATCTGTAGATAGACTCTTGGGTCCATTCCAGTTTTGGGCTATCATTAATAATGCTGCTATGAACATGGGTGTACAAATCTCAAGATCCTGCTTTGAATTCCCACGGTAGGTGATGATCACAATTATTATCAAGTGTGAAAGGATTTCAATCTAAAATGGAACCAGAGAATACAAAATGGAGACTTTCACACATGCACCCTCAGGAAAACAAAACTTAAGAATTAGAAAATGATTTCCATGTCTAATTTAGAGTATGAAACTTATTTCCTACCAGTAAACATTCCTCAAGAATCTTGCCCAGCTGGATGGCTCAGTGGTAGAACCTATGAACCAGGAAATCCCGGTCAGGCTTGATCCCATATGGGGCGAGCAGGAGGCAGCCAATCAATGATTCCCTCTCATCATTGATGTTTCTCTCTCTCTCTCCCTCTCCTTTCCTCTCTGAAATCAATAAAATATGTATTATATATTTTTAAAATGACTCTTTCTACTTCCTCAAGCCAAAGAATTTATTGCTTGGCCTCTGGCTGGGCTTGCGCATAAATACAACTTACCTCAAACTTACAACGGACTCCCCTGTAGCTTGTGACAGTTTATATAGAGTTTTCAATCGTGCCTGTCTAAACTTCTTAAAAGTTTATTAAGGTCATTGCAGATTAGCATGCAGTTTTAGAAACACATCGATCCCCGTGTATTTCAATTTATCCAATTTCAATTTCCCCAACTGTGACCTCTTGTGAAACTACACAGCACACCGCACCCGGGATCCTGGCATCCATGAGGTCAAAACACACAGTAGAGACACATGCGCCCAACTCACAAATCGTTCAACAGGTCAATTAGATCTTTAAATTTATATTAAAAAGTAAGACACCAACAGTCCCATCACAAGAGGCGCTCACGTACCCACACCAACCCCCGCCGGTAGCTAATTGTGAATGTGGACAGGACAGGTCCCGACCGCAGGGCGCCAGGGCGCCGGCGCCGGGTGAATGCCGGAGGCGGAGACGCAGCTGAGCCGGCCCCGCCTCCTTCCCGCGCAGCCGCAGGCTCCGCCCCAGCGCAGCCGCCGACGGACTGCAGTCGGTGGGAGAGCCGCTTCCGTCAGCCTCGGAGGACAAGGACGGCGCTCTCGCCCCGAGATGGCGGGTGTCCATTGCGAGCTGCAGGAGTACCTGGCGCAGGGGAAAGCCGGCGGGGCGGCCGCCGAGCCGCTGCTCGCCGCGGGAACAGCAGAGGAACCCACGGCGGGGGCGTGGCTGGGCCGCGCGGGCCTGCGCTGGGCGTGGGCGCGGAGCCCCGCGGAGCCGGAAGCGAGCCCGGCGGTCCTGCCGACCGTGACGCGCGCGCAGCGGCTGGTGGCGGCCGGCGCGTGCCTGCTGCTGGCCGCGCTCTGCTTCGGCCTAGCCGCGCTCTACGCGCCCGTGCTGCTGCTGCGCGCCCGCAAGTTCGCGCTGCTCTGGTCGCTGGGCTCGGCGCTGGCGCTGGCGGGGGGCGCGATCCTGCGGGGCGGCGCGGCATGCGGGCGTCTGTTGCGCGGCGAGGAGGTGCTGTCACGGCCCGCGCTGCTCTACGCTGCGGCGCTGGGGGTCACGCTGTACGCGGCGCTGGGCTTACGCAGCACGTGGCTCACAGCGCTGGGCGCCTGCGCGCAGGTGGCCGCGCTGCTGGCCGCGCTGGTGGCGCTGCTCCCGCGAGGCGCCGTCCCCGCGCTTCGCCTGGCGCTCGGGCGGTGGGGCCCGGGCGCTCGCCTCGTCCAAGCGCTGCCGGTGTAGGGGCCGGGCGTCGCCGTCGGAGAGCGGGCCGCCCGCGCCAGGACTGCCTCGCGCCCGCCAGGCTATGGACTTGGAGCAGCTGAGATGGACGCCAGCGGGTCGGGAGGACCCTCAGCTCCTGTCCACCGCGGGGCTGGAGCCGAGTGGATGTGCCGGGAAACGCTGATGGACTGCCTTTGCGCTGAGCGTGGTCCTCCGTGACCTCAGCAGGAAAATGTTCTTAATTCGCTGCCCGTGTGACATTTCTCAGACTCCTCTTACCTCTTAGAAACCCAGGGGCAGGTGTCGTTTAGCTGCCATACTCGACTCTTGAAAATTATTTACCCTCATTCTTCAATATGAGTGGATCCATAAAGGGATCAGTTTAAACATTAAACTTAGCCACCGGACATTTTTAAGTATTTACGAGGGTTCACTTCGTTTTTTATTTTTATTTTTTTTATTGAAATTATAAATGTGCTTTATGAGGTTTGAGGAAAGCAATGGACCTGAAAATCTGCATTGATGCCCGGCCGGTGTGCTCAGTGGTTGAGAGTCAAGAGACCACGGTTTGATCAGTAAAAACTTGTTTTAAAAATTGATTTCAGAGAGGAAGAGAGAAAAGCATCCATGATGAGAGGATCATTGACCGACTGCCTCCTGCACGCCTGCCACTGGGGATGAGCCCACACCTAGGCCAGTGCCCTGACTGGGAGTCCAGCTGCTGAGCCAGGCCCAGGCAATAAAAACAGTAAAAATCTGTATTGATGCCAAAAGCAAGCGACTGGCCTTACATGGACATGTTCTGCCCCAAGAATCCTGGTGTCCAGGAAGCGCAGGTTAGTGCTCTGAGAGGTCTCTGGACAGAACTGAGACAAGGGACTCCTGAGAATTCTACAACCAGAGCTCCCATATTTGATGGAAACTACAGTCAAGTATCATCTTTTTTTTATCTGCTTTTGAAGCGACTTGTAGGCCAATCCTAATGCAATGTACGATGCTTTTCATATCTGAGTTTTCCTTTTAGGTTCAGCATGTTTTCTATGACTTGATTGCACACCTTATTGCCAAAAAGTGAAATGTATTTAGAATGTTAAAAGTATTTCGGCGGTTCTCAGTTGACATCAGAGTTACTTGAAGAGCCAAACTTCAGATCACTTCACTCAATCTCAGGGTGGGGCCCAGGAATGGCTGTTCCTAGAGCCTCTGGATTCCTGTGTACGAAGGTGCATGGGATGCAGTTTGAAAGTTGTTCTCTGGGGCTGGGTTCCTGTTGCCTAAACAGGTGTCAGGTAGCAGGCGAGCACTGCCTCTTCTTCCAACTCAACCTCCATATTCTTAGGTCCTGAGGAATGCTCCTGCCACAAGAAGTGACTCTAGTGATGCATCCACAGGAGGCTTACAGACACCCCCTTCCCACAGTCTTCTGTTAAGATAATGCTTCTTTCCTGGACCAGTAAACAGTTTTACCTACCTCAAGTGTAAAAGCAAATGCAGTTTTCAGGGAGTGATTTATTTTTTTTAACTGGAAAATCTTGTGCCCCGGCTGCTCTTACTACCTGCTAGTTAAATCTCTAATTCTAAATTTCTCTAGAATTTTCACAACTGAAGATTTTACCATAATTAGCACATTTTTATGATGGTTTTTGTAAATATTGCTTTCCCAACATTTTCTCAAGAATTCAACACTGAAAATCTAGCTTTTATAAAATTCAAAGCACAACGTATTTCAATACTGATGCTTTAAAATGTATATATGTATCTCCTAAGGATTTCATAAATATATAATGTAGAGACTTCACTTTTTTCTAATTGAATTCATACTCAAAATTTGATCTGGCCTGGCTGGTGTGACTCAGTGGTTGAGCACCAATCCATGAAGCAGGTCAAGGTTTGACTCTGGTCAGGGCACATGCCCTGGTTGCAGGTTTGATCCCCAGTGGCAGGTGTGTAGAAGGCAGCAGATCAATGATTCTCAACATTGATGTTTCTATCCCTCTCTCCTTTTCCTTCCTCTCTCTGAACTCAATAAAAACTTTTCTTAAATGTGATCTCCTATTCTGCTTACTGAGGTACTGTGTTTAAAAGTTAAAAAGCCTAAAATGTTACAAAGTTTTTTACCATATTCTCAGAAAAAGACAGAATCCCTTTTCTGCTTCTCAGAATTGATATAGACCAGTGGAGGACAAAGAATATCCACAAACCTAAAGCAGTCTTGAGCACCCAGTCATGTTTGCCTGAGGTGCTGATAAATAAGAGAAAATTATCCACTTACACCTTAACAATTCTGATACCCTGAATGGGTGACTGCCATTTTCTCACTCTGCAGAAATTACAGCTTTTACATTTTTTTGCATATGCTGTTAAACTATCCCTTAGAAAAGGGAGTTTCTAAGCAGCTACTAAGACTTACAGCACCACTAAAAGTTTGCCCAGAAAACTTTTCTCCAATGCCAAACTCCAATAAAAACTTTACCTCTTATAAAAACAAAGTAAGGGCCAGTATAGAAAGTATTATGGAGCCCTTTCAAAACTAAACTTTGGCATCCATTCCAAATGGGGCCAAATGTAACATTTAAAACTAAAGAAATTTGTTGTAGACAATAAACTTCCTGGCTTTAAGTTAGGACTATCCTCAGCCTTATAAACGCTGGTATGGAAGAGAAAGCAATTGTTGAAGTTTTACAAAGTTGTTTTAGACATTTTGGTCCATTCTTTTCAACTTAAACAATTTGTGAAATGATTTACAGTCATCAAAAAGACACATGTAGTTAATTTCTGGCTTACATCAAGTTCCTCTAGTCGGAAACAAGGCATTTCAAGTCTAAGGTGATTATTAGGAGATGCACCCAAGGGAGAACCCCTACTTGGATAATGAGAGTATTTTCTCTTCCTAGTATAATTTTCCATCTGCCAGAATACAAGTCTTTGAATCTACTTCAATGTATGTTATAGTTTTAAGGTATTTCTCACTCTATTACAAAAATAAGTATAACAGAATGGCTGGATGAGAATTTAAAAACCAAGTTCACAGGTGAAACTAATTTAGAGACTTACAGCGGCTCCATCAAGTGTGCTTACAAGGATAAGCACTAACTGTACGCCCTCCACAGACTGGATACATGGAAACTCAGGGTTTCCTTAAGGCAAGCACATCACAACCAGTTCTTTTCTGTTAATTCTTGCATAAATCACATTCTGTATTCATACAAAAACAACTTAATGTTTTTTCTCTGACAAACTGTACATATAGAAACAAATTTCCAATTGAACATAAACTTAATTTTGAGGAGGTGCTCCTTGTCTCGCGACACTTAAAAAAAAATTCCAGCGTTTATCTCACAAAACAATGCAGGAGGCTGGGCAGTGAGGTGGACAGGACAAGACAAGGCAGCTGCTCGGGGCCAGCAGCAGTCTCTTCACCCTGAAGACCTCGGGTCTCCGGGAATTCAGCTGCCCCAGAAGAGTTCAGGGCGACAAGGTGCAGGCTTCCTTTTGTTTCTCTTGGTGAGTCCAAGAGAAGTTGTTAAATACTGTCCAGAGAGGCCGAGGGGTACTCAACCCCAACTTCTACCGGCCCCTTCCACCACCCCTTGAAGCTCCTCGCCGTGGCGGACCAGAGTTCATGTTACTCCCTCTACTCCAGTTACTGCTACTCCGGACCCCTCTGGAAGGAGTACCACTGCCTTGAGGGCCCCCAAAAGGTTCATCTCTGTGGTATCCATCATGGTGGTCTCCATCCAAGGAGCTGGAACGCCCAGACTTTGGCACTCTTTGGGAAGGTCCTGGGCCCCCTCGGCCTAAAATGAAACATTGATTTGACATGTGACTTTTTAATATCAGAGACTACTAGTAACTCCTGGTACAAACTTTTACTCTGTGATGACAGTACAATACTTCTGGGTCTTTCTTTAAAACAGCTCTAAGGACATGAGCATTCAGTGCACTAAGGGTTGTGCCTCTACCCTCTTCTTGATCACTGTCTCATTCCCAGTCTGGCTTGTGGCCAGGCCCCTCCACATCAGCTAGACACGTTCCACAAGGCTGTGTGACAGAGACAACGGGAGGCCAGGGGACAAAGAGCACCTTCTGGGGGTCATGAGCATGCCAGGCCATGTCACCGGTCCACAGTACCTACACCCTCCTGTGCCACAGGGCTATTCTGAGGGCAAGTCTGCATAGCACTGACCTAACTCGGGAAGCACCTGCGGTGAAGGTGATTACAAATGCTTACCTAGAACAAGTGTTCACTAGGGTTAGCCCACAGCTATGTGGCACTTTTGATTTCCTTTTAAAGAGTGAAATAAAATATTCCTTGAAAAACAAAAGCGTAGAAAGAAAAATACTAGTTTTTAGAATGATTTCTCCCAGGGATAGTTCTATTTGTTCTAGTCTTGTACACACAAACTTAGATATCACTAAAATTCTGATTTAAAATTTTTTTTCTCATGAGATGCTAGGATTTGGCCATCTCTCCCATAATGCATTATCAGAAGATTATTGACAACTCATTTTGCCTTAAATTTTTTAATGGAACTGAGTCCAGACAAGACAAAGAGGTTAGGAAAGTTAGCCAAAGAAGTAATTTTAGCTTCTTTTCTTACAAAGCGCAGCCCAGCCCCACAGAGGCGCAAGGGCAAAGAGCTGTCAACTGGGATATAATTTTTACACTAGCCACACAGCCTCGACCAAGAACCGAAACAATGTCCTGAGTGCCCATGCCGACCAGCAGCAAAGTGTGTGCTGAGATGGGGAGATCTGGTGGGCATGAGTCACGTGCTGAGGGGTTTGCTCGGAGAAGGGCCAAACAACTGTCAAGAACAAAAGCCAGAACTTTGTCAGGGAGGCAGGTTACCTGGGGTGTGGAGCACAAATGGGAGCACATGGCAGTCTTTCCAGCAGCCTCCACACCACACCCCCTACCACAGCCCCGTCTAACCTGAGACCAGAGCTGTCGTTAGCATTTGGTGGCTCCTGCCCTAGCTAAATGTTAGTGCTGCATCAAAAACAAAGATCCAGCCCGACTGGGTGGCTCAGTGGTTGAGCGTTGACCTATGAACCAGGAGGTCAGAGTTTGATTCCCAGTCAGTTCACATAATTGATGTTTCTCTCTCTCTCCCTCTCCCTTCCTCCCTGAAATCAATAAAAACATTTTTAAAATAGTAATAATAAAGATCCAAAAGTTATAGAAATAATCTTAATGCCCCCACTTGAAAACAACCCCTTCCAGACCATATTCCCCAAAGTCTTTGTGACTGTGGGCACACCGGTGAAACACTGGAGTGTGACTGTCCGCTGAAACACCGGAGCCTGGGAGAAGACCAGTCCACCCACCACACACTGCGGAGAGCTCCAGGGTTCCAAGCAGGCATCAGTGCAGAAAGCACCACCAACAGTGACAGTGCTGGGCACCCTGACAAAGAGCTGAACTTGAATAAAGCAGAGATTCTTTTTTTTTTTTTTAAGAATTTTGAGAGAAGAGAGAAAGGGAGAGGGAGAGAGAGAAACATCAATGTGAAAGCAAAATGTCAATCAGCTGCCTCCTGCACACTCCCCAGGCATGTGCCCTGACTGGGAATTGAACCATGACCTTCTGGTGCACAGGACGATGCCCAACCAACTGAGCAACACCAGCCGGGGCAAAGCAGAGATTCTTGCAAGCAAGTGGAGACCTGTGCAGAAGGCGAACGTGCAATCCTGAGTGAGAGCGCCGACTGGCTGAGGAGTGAGCCCCAGCAAACTGCATTTGCTCCACATTGGGGAACATGTGCCTTCCCGCAGCCTAAGCCCTGGAGGGTAGCACGGTGCCCTGGCAGGGGCAGAGGAAACAGGCATTCCCTAGGAAGGGCTGCCTGGAAATGAGGCCTCCAGAGGCCCCTGCAGCCTTCTTGGCAAGCTGTGGCATCCACAGCTCCCAGAACCGGAAACTGGCCTCCACTTACCTTTGCCTCCTCGATCCTCTGAAGGACCCCCGGGGGCTTCCATTTCTCTGTGCTCAGAGGTCCCTGGCCCATCATGCCAGGGGCGCTTTCGAGGTGGCAGGGATGCCATGTCCATGCCTTGGAGAGAAGAGGAGCGCTCTCTGCCAGCTGGGGAATGACCGTCATGAGGGGGATGGTCAGGGCGGGGAGCATCACGGAAATGTTCGTGACCTGGCCCTGAAACAGAAACACGGACGGACAATCTCATTATATTACAACTAGGGAGGTCCGATGCACGAAATTCATGCACGGGGTGTGTGTCCCTCAGCCAAGCCTGCACCCTCTCCAATCTGGGTGCAGGGTCAGGCCTAAACGGGCAGTCAGACATCCCTCTCACAATCCAGGACTGCTGGCTCCCAACTGCTCGCCTGCCTGCCTTCCTGATTGCCCCTAACCACTCTGCCTGCCAGCCTGATTGATGCCTAATTGCTCCCCTGCCAGCCTGTTTGCCCCTAACTGCCCTCCTCTGCAGGCCTGGTCACCCCTAACTGCCCTCCGCTGTAGGCCTGGTCACCCCCAACTGCCCTCCCCTGCAGGCCTGGGTCCCCCCCAAATGCCCTTCCCTGCAGGCCCAGTCACCCCCAACTTCCCTCCTCTGCCGGCCTGGTCACCCCTAACTGCCCTCCCCTGCAAGCCTGGTCCCTCCCAACTGCCCTCCCCTGCTGGCCTGATCGCCCACAACTGCCCTCCCTTGCTGGCCATCTTGTGGTGGCCATCTTGTGTCCACATGGGGGCAGCCATCTTGTGTTGGAGTGACAGTCAATTTGCATATTACTCTTTTATTAGATAGAATATGACCAACAGCAGACGGAAATTATGCTGTTAAGAATTAGTAACAATGTGAGAACCAACATTCACTCATGCAAGAAACACACCATGAGTACACATATGAAAGGTCAAGATCAGAAATCAACCTACCACCTAAATTAAGAGGCAGGTAAGGTCCAGAAAAGTGGATCTCAAACTTTTAAGTCTCAGGATATCTTTTACAGTCAAATATTTCTGGGGACTCCAAAGGGAGATTTCATTTTTGAGAGTTACAGCTAACAATATTTGCCATATTAGCAATTAAGATGGAGAAAACTTTAATTTGCTTAACTAACTTTTCCAAAAACAAAACAATGAAGTGAAAAGAGTGCTACTGTTTTGTATCTGGGCCAATCCCTGCAGAAATGCCCGGCTCACGGGAAGAAAGCCATTCCTCCAGTTGTCTCTGCCCTCTATCTCTGCTCGTGAGAGGCTGCTGGCTGGAGGTGTGAAAACAATCCAGCCTCCGGTGGTGATGCCAGTTGGAAGAGAGAGAACCTGGGGGTCCTGGAGGGTCTCGGGCCCCCCAGGTCCAGGAACTGCTGCCTGGAGTCACCACAGCCCCAGGCAGTCTCCTGCCTTACCTGGCTCTCGACTTCCATCCCAGGAGTCTGGTTTCCGACCTCCTTCAAAGCGAGGGAATTCATCAGGAGTGGGAAGTAGACCCTTCCTTCCTCCTACACAAAGGAACAAAACACCACACTCACGTGCTATTTCAGGTGTGTTCCCAGCTCTGACCACACCCCTGCCCTCCACGGAGCCAGTGTCCTCAGCACATACCTCGTGGGGCACCCCGACCTCTGCCCCGGAGGTCTCTTCCACGGGCAGCTTCCTCAGAAGCATCAAAGCTCTCCTCTGGACCGAAGTCTTCAGGACCAGGAAAGCCATCCCTTCCTCGGGGGGGAGCCCGGCCTTCGTGTCTCGGGGGGGCTCCTCTCCTGAAGCTGTGAGGAAAACAGCAGACTGTCACCTCATCAATATGGACCTGACAGCTCTACGTTCACGTTCCAAGGAAACATATGATATAAAAAGACAGGATACAACATTAAATGGGAGAAAAAGTAAAACTGTGCATTTTTAAAAGTACACATTTCACAATCCCAATATTACAAGCAAAAGCAGGCAGGAAGTAAACATATCAGAATGTAGAATTATTTTAATTTTTTTAGGCTTTGAGGAATAATATAAGTGAGCATTTTTTAATGCCAAGTGCTTTACATTATTCATTTCATTCCACCCTCATAACAACTCCATGAAGCTGGTACTATGACTGACTACTCTACCCATGAGAACACTGAGGCACAGAGAGATTAAGTCATTGATTTAAGGATACACATAGCGCTCAGGTTTGAACTCAGCCGATCTTGCCCCTCAGCCCAGGCTCTTTACCATTGCTCCCAAATACTTCTCATTATCATTGAAATTTCTGTAATGAATAATTAACACACATATAATCAGGAAAAAAGGAGTGTGTGGACCCATGCCTGCCAACTGTAAGAGACCTATTTGGGGGCATCTGCCCTGGCCCCCATTCCAGTTTCTACAAAGGGGTGACTATTGTCGTCACCCACAGCCCCACTCCACAGCAGACGGGTGACAGCAGACATCGGCTCATGGGCAGGCTGTTGTCCCGGCCGGTGGACAGTTTCCCTCCCTCAGGTTCTGGACTGGCAGTCAGTCAGCGCGAGTGCTGCTGAAGCTGTGGGGCAGCAGAACATGGGCCTGCAAGCGGGAAGGGCGCGTGAGCCAGGAGGCCCCAGGCAGCAAGAAGGGTCAGAAGGCGGCAAGGGCGCGTGAGCCAGGAGGCTCCAGGCAGCAAGAAGGGTCAGAAGGCGGCAAGGGCATGGGCTGGTCCCCAGAAGCCACCTCCCGGGACTTCCTTCAGGGCCAGGCCTTCTGCTTTTTCTTGAGTCTCCATTCTATTATCTTTTGCTCCATTTAACTTTGAAAATTTTCCAATTTACAGTTAAGTTGAAAAAATAGAACAAGCCCATACATCCATCACCTAGATTAATCAGTTCTTAAGGTTTTACACAGGAGCTTTATCTTCTCTTTATCTACCTGTTTCCAGATTCATTTTCTAAATCATTCTAAAACCAGCTGCTGGCATGTGCATCATCCCTGAATACTAGCAGTATGTTCCTTCTAAAAACAGTTTCTCCTATAAAATACTGTTACTACTCTAACATGGAATATCATTTATTCTATAGTCTCATTCAACTGTCTCCATTTGTCCTCAAATGTCCTTCATGGTTGTTTTAAAATATGAATGTCACATACTGTCACTCGTAGTTGTTTCTGTCTCCTTTAATCCACAACGCCCCCCTCCCTAGTTTATCTTTTATGATCTTGTCGTTGCTGAAAGGTCACCCAGGTGTTTTGTAGTATGTCCCACAATTTGAACTTTTCTGTTTGTTCCCTCATGATCAGATTCCAGTTAAACATCCTTGGCCAAACTCCTTACCCCTTCTGAGTGGCATCTGTTTGTTTCATGGATTATGATGTACAGGTGGGAGGGACCGCGCCTCACTGCGCAAAGGCAATCTCCTCTGCAGGTACATGCTTGGGGGTGACTGTGGCCTGTGAGACTAGACTGTCCCCACAACCGTTTCCCCAATGGCTTTAGCTTCCAGTGATGAGCCTGGCCTGAGGTAACGTCTGAGTCATGTTCCTGCACCCACAGGGGGGTGACCAGCACACTGGCTGAAGTAACAGCAGAAGGTAAGAGTGGAACTGGCCAGGAGAGGAGCGGAGCAGGAAGAGAAAAAGCAAAGAGTACTACTGTCCCGAGAGGCACAGGGGGAACTCCCAAACGCAGCAGGACTCTGCCCAGGAACCATCATGCGACTGCCCTCATTACAAGAAAACAGAATCTAAGTTGTCCTAATCAGAAAACAGCTCCTGTTAAGGTCTAGATATTTGTGCCCACCCCCCCAAATTCATATGTTGAAGACCTAAATGTGATGATATTAGGATATGGGCCTTTGAGGTCATCAGAGTTTACTGAGGACATGGGGGCCCTCATGATGGGCTCAGTGGCCTGCAAAGAGGCACCAGGGAGAGCTTGCTCACTCTCCTCCAGCTGAGGACAGGGAGGGTGGCCGTCTGCAAGCCAGGAAGAGAAGTGTCACCAGAGACCATCCTGCTGGGTCTTGGTCTAGGACTCTCAGCCTCCAGAACTGTGAGGAAATAAATTTCTGTTGCTTATACCTGGCAGGATGGTATTTGGTTACAGCAGCCTGAGCTCCTAACAAACTGACCTCTCTCAAATGCCTCTTCTTCCTTTTCTAACAGGTTCGTTTCATCGTGTTACTGTGACGCCAATGCTGCTCCAGGCTCTGAGGCCACAGTGGTGGGTGAGCAGAGCGCTGCCCTCAGGGAGCGCCATGCTCCAAGAGATGCAAAGAGGAAGAAATGAACACAGCACTAGGGTCACACAGTGCTAAGTGCTGCAAAGCCATAGAAAGCAGGGCAGAGGGACTGGGTGTAACAGGAAGAGAGGTCCACCTGAAGTGAGCCACAACATTTGGGAACCGAGTCCCAGGCAGAGGGAGCAGCACGCACACCAGAAACAGGGGCCAGGTGGGCATCTCCAAAGAGCAGCACCACAGTTTAGACGAAACACAGCACAAACTGAGGCTTAGTAAAATCTGAAACTGCACAAGATGCAGAGATTCAAGAAATCAATAAAAGTCCTGTTGGTGCCAAAGCCATTGGAAATGAGACGCCTGCAGAGACAAAAAGCCACTTCAGAGTGAATACCTGGCTATCATAAAGAAAGGCCCTTATGAAAACTGGGAGCTCTTCCGATAGCTGCTTTTCTTAACCCACTACTTCACCCTCTGTGGCCCTTTATCAGCCAACCTTTTCCAACACATCCTGTGAGGATGGGGATTGCCAGCCCTTACCTCAGTCACCTCCTAGCAACACGAGGGAGAACTATGATGGGAAGAGAGATGAGGTGGAGCAGGCAGGAGTGCTGAACAGCATGGGCCCTGCGGGGCCTTCCACGGTCAAGAAACTGCTGACTCTCAGTGTGGCCCCGTACCTGTAAAGTGCTCAGTGACACCGGTCTCACATTCACTGGAGCAGCAAGGTTATCAAGCACACAGTAAATACCATCCTCATTGACTATTCTGAGTCTCACTTGAAATTTCACTAATTCTTTTTTTCCTCCATATTTCTCTTATTTTTTCCCCTTTTTGTTCTTTTGTTTCCCTCCATGTTTCTTGTGTTAAAAAAATATTGATTTCAGAGAGGAAGGGAAAAGAAGAGAGAAATAGAAACATCAATGATAAGAAAGAATCACTGATCGGCTGCCTCCTTCACGCCTCCCATTGGGGATCAAGCCCACAACCCAGGCATGTGCCCTGACTGGGAATCGTGATCTCTGGTTCATAGGCCAATGCTCAACCACTGAGCCACGCTGGCCGGGCTCTTGTGTTCCTATTTTACCCCAAGCAAGCTGAGTGCTCACTCAAGACTGACCTTGACTATCTTAACAGCACTGATTTGATTTTAGGATCTTTAGGCAATTTCACAAGAACTGTCTACTGAACAATTCCTTTACTCTTCATCTACATATCTGTCTCTTCTTTCATCATTCTAATCCACAGAACCTGGAAATTTCTAATCTGTTCCAAGAAACTTTGTAGTATGAATTATCTTCCCATTACTTTAAAACAACCAAAAAGATGCAAAGAAAAAATGATTTCCACTTTGTAAAGACAAAAAGAACCACATAAAGGTTAAAAAGCATCATTTTTTTTAAAAGTCTAAATGCAAAACGTGGAGAGTATAGGCTACAAGTGAAAAAGAGACTTTGTGGGGAAAACAGACAAAAAGCTCCAGGGAAGAAGACACAGACCCACAGAGGATCTGCCCCACCTTTCTTCTCTGCGCCCTCGAAAGCGTGGGTCCTCAGGGTCCCGGGGGAATCGCTCGTCTCCAGGTCTGCGGCCTTCCCATGCCCCTGGCGGGCCCCGGGCTGAGCCCCGGCCATCCCCCTCGCTGAATTCCCTGTGATCAGGAGGAAAGGGAGGCCCGGGCCCCCCTCGCCTCCACTTCTCTTCTTGTGGTAAAGGTCCTCCTCGACCCTCAAATTCACGTAATCGGTGGCCAAAGCGCTTGTCAGGGTGGAAGTCATCTGGTCTGCTGAAGTCGTCAGGAAAGTCGGGGTGAGGGCCGCGTCGGTCAGGGGGACCCCTGCAGTCCTGGCCGCCCCGGAATGGCCCCCTGTCGGCACCGTGCTCAGGGCCACTGCTCTGCTCGTGCCGCCTCTCAGACAGCGGGCCCATGTGGTGGTTGGGAGGGCCCCGGGAGTCACCTACAGGAAACAAAGCTACTTTTACCAGGTCTTCCAGGCTCCCACCCAGCATCACCATGTTTCAGATGCATTCTTTCATTCAGTTTCTCCCCTCCCTGGCTCTCAGCACACTGAGGAGACAACCATCTCCAAGGCATCATATAATGAAAAGACCTAGGGTTTTGTGGTACAGATTTCAACTTCATCACCCGCTAATTAAGCCACTCGACCTAAAGCAAATTACTCATCTCAAATTGCATTAGCAACACCCACCTTCCAAGACAG
Organism: Plecotus auritus; assembly: GCF_963455305.1. Classification (NCBI taxonomy): domain Eukaryota; kingdom Metazoa; phylum Chordata; class Mammalia; order Chiroptera; family Vespertilionidae; genus Plecotus; species Plecotus auritus. The sequence goes on from NC_137776.1 coordinate 98,840,078, forward strand.
CGATTAAGTTAGGAAACATAAGACAGCCTCACAGAAATAGACTGAGCTCCCCTCCCTGCCCCCTCTTCCCATGCAGGCCAGGCAGCCAAGCAGAGCCTTCACACTGCACTGGTAAGGCCTGCAGAGCTCATCCCAGGCACTGGGCCACCTGCTGCCACCTCTGATGTCACTCCTTTAACCCCTCGCTCATTTCACTTGACCATTACTCACACTTTGGTTCTGGACACACTCTTCTGTAAGGCACAGGGAGGCGCTTCTCTCCTGAATGCCTGGGGCCACACAGCCTCGCTTTACGCAGGCTCTGGTTCATGCGAACACTCTTTCTGCCTCTCTAGGAATGATAGCCCTCCTCTATAATATTATCACCATTCTTTGCGAATAATATTTGGAAACCCACCAAAAATTTTTTTAAATATTTGAACATGTAATATATTAAATTACTGAATAAAAATGGAAAAAGACCAATGAATTTCTGATGGTGAACTGAGCTCACCTCCCACCTCTAAGGGATGTTTTCCTGAACAGCTGTGGCCATTTTAAATGAGCACTTAATTCGGTCAACATACAATGAAATCACATTTCTGAAAAGTGGAGAGCAAAGGGACACTCCTGCCTCTAAAACAACTAAGGATTTAAATAAAATTCTTTTCATTCTGCACCCTGGCAATAAAGATGTTTCCAGGTATCATAGTCAGCCGTAATTCCTACCCTTCCAATGTCCTTCCCTCTTACATTTCTGACCATTTCAATCCCTCCTCACCATTCAAACATATTTAAAAAACTTGGAAGTTTCAGTATGAAAATACAGCATCTGAAGAATTCTCTCCCTCCCTCCGTGAAACCAGCCCTCCCCCCACATCATGCTCAGGAAAGCCACTTCCGACCCGCCTCTTCATTCACCTTGCAAATGCCTCAGACCTGTCTCCTAATGGAAGACAGCCCCCACCTCTCAGTATCCCTGACGGACAGCTTCTCTCTGACACTATGCTGCTGGAACTGGCTGTGACCTTTGACCTGAGGAGCTGAGCATATTCCACTTGGACTTACCAATGAATACTAATCTCCCCATTACTCTGTCTGTCTACAAGTACCCTATTTATCCAAGGAAAGAAACCCATCACTACCAATTAGAAGGGACGTGGCCCCCGGGGATGGGGCGGCAGCACTGGTTAGTCTAGCAGGGGACGGCAGGGCCCCTTTTTCGGCTCTCCCTTCTCCCTTTTGTCCCTGGGAGGAAAAAGAGGAGGAAGGAAGAGAAAAGAAAAGAGGAAAGAAAGAGAAGAGGGGAAGAACAAGGAGAGGGAAACAGGCAGAGATAGACACAGGGCAGGGGAGAGGGAGAGAGGTGACTCTCAGTTGTTGACGCTGTACCTTGTGGATAAAAGACTCTTCTTTCTTACAGCCCCAAATTCCAAAGACTGGTCCTTGATGCTTGCTTTCTCTTTCTACTTTCCCTGTTGGCCACCACTTCCATAGGATGGGATTAAAATAAACATTCTAATTCTTTTATTCCTTCCTTTATCCCTACCTCTAATATCTCATATACATTTAAGACAAGCTTTCAATTCCCAAAATCCTAGGGCTGGAAATGCTGACAAGGACTTTTCTTAATCTGATAAAACCACAAGAACCCGAACATGAACCACAGGATGCTGTAGGCTTAGCCAATTAAAAAAAAAAAAAAAGAGGAAAAGAAGTGAAGTTCTTTGAAAAGCCACCTGCACGGTACACAGGCTCTCTAGTTTGTCCTCCCACTGAATGTACCACTGTACCTCCTACTTTCCCCACACTCCCTTCCAGCCCTCCCAACTCTCCAGCAGCCTGCAGCCTCTACATCCCTGCTCCAGCTCTTCCAGTGGGCGCAGGAGGAGGGCTTACCCCTTTGGGAACAAGGGCTCTGGCTCCCAGCGTGTGCTCTTTCAACTCCTAAGATTAACACTTAATTTCCAAATAGCTCCACATCTAACTAAACACTGACAATTCTCATCTCTGTGTCCTCCGTTCTATCAACCACCCGAGGCATGGCATGTCCGTACACTGCCCTATTCTTTTCAAGTGGTGCAGAATAATGCAACCAGCTAAATAATTCAATACTTGACACAATTTTGAGGGAGAAGGGGGTGATATTAAAAACACTTGAAATCTCAGAATTCTTTATTCCATCAAAACATCTAAAATGACCCAGTTCAGCTCTCAGCTTTCAGCTCTCAGCTGCTCGTGCGCTGAAGGCACAGCAGCGCTCCCATCCCTGCAGGCGGACAGGCCTCCAGCCACTCCGGAGGAGCTCACTGCCTGAGCAGGGCTCTGGCTACTAAAGCAAAGCCAAGGGCGAAAGCAGCATCAGACAGAACTATCACCTGAAGTGGCTGTGCTCTTGTTTTTCCTAGAGGTTCAAATGACCATTCTATCAAACACTTACCAGTAAAACTATTCAATGTAAGGTTTACGCAAAGGTGGTGAAATACACCGCTTACCCGCAAGCAGATATTTACCTTTGTTAGGGCCAGGTCCTTGTCCAGGGTTAAGAGGGGGGATGCGACCTTGTGCTCCCTGCTGCCCTAGGCCTGGGATCAGGGGTGGGGGGCCTGTATTCTGTCCTTCCTGAAAAGATGTTTTTAAAGAGGTAGTGTGAAACCATACACTTGTGCTTCCCAAATAGCAATTATATTATAATGTGATAGAGAAAAACATTAGGTTGCCTCAAAGCCTCAAGTAGTAAATGTATAGCTAGTGACATCATGGCAAAACTGTCCTTAAATTCAGGGAGATTCTTCTTTTACCATAATAAGAGGAAACACATCTATTTTAAATCTGCTGATAGGTTTTATTTAAAGCTAGATCTTGACTTCTTATGCTAAGCAAGAAGTCAATGGAAAGCGAGAAATCATGAGGTAATGACAACACCCCACACGGAGGACCTCCTGGCAATCTTCCAGGACGCGCCACTCCTCTCGGGTGCCACAGCTCCTTCCCGCCACAAAAAGGCAGGTGGCAGGGCTGGGTGTGAAGAGGGGAGTGGAGAACAGAAAGGGCTGGGCTCCTGCCAAGCGAGGTGTCCACACCAGCTTTCTCCTTTCACCCACCTCCTATCTCTACCTGCCCTCAGCACCCTCCTGCTCATTCCCTGCTCCATCACCTGGGATCTTGTGGATTCATTTGGTTCTGGCAGTTTCTAACTCATACAAACCTGCTGCTCTGATGCTTTTAATCTCCTTGCTCTGGACCCCAAGCTTGTCCCTAGTCCTCAGTCTGTATTTTTATCTAGCCATGTCTAAATTCTGATTCCCCACACTGTCCAGTGACCTTGGATCAGGTCTGTTTACAAACACACAAACCTTCTATGAAAATAACACAGTTTTAAAAATCAATAGCAAAATTGTATTCATACTCCAAACTAGCTGGCATGAAAGAGTAGCCCTGACTGCAGGACACCACTATAGCTATAACAATAACAGCAGTAATTTCTATACTTGTTTTTTGTATGTTGCATCCCCACACAACTCATGCTGTTCATTTAATACGTGACAGCAATTCCAGTGAATTAAACCAATTAAAACAACTGGTTTAAATAATTCGGTTGGTCAAAGTGAAGAAAGTATTTTAGTATGTGACAAACATGAGCAAAGATTTCATCAGGCCAACTTCTGAGATGTGAAATACCCTATTTCAAACCTTCACATTCATTCAATCAATACTTCTATATGTCAATTAAATCTTTACAGCATTATGCTTTGCATTTATAAAACATTTTAGTACATGATAGAATAAAAACTTATTAAAAAGTGCACAATAAATTCTGGAAATAAACTCAAATACCATCAGATTCTTCGCTGCTATGAAATTTTTAAGTTCCGGGAGATCTACTGAAGAGTACCACAGAATCTTATTAGCTAGTTCTTTTAATTCTAAAAATCCAATGGTCATCTTCACATTACAAATGCTCAGAGCTATTAACAGTGCTTTCTACACAGTGTCCACAGTATGGCCTCTCCACGGGAATGGAGGCCAGGGAGTCACATCCTCTGAAAGGCACAGGAGCACACACCCAGAGGCGTGTTAACCCTTCCCTGTTCATGCAGTCAGGTTGCTTACATCTCCCCAAGCAACCTGAACTCTCCTCACACCCTCCAGCACAGGCTCAGGGAATGGGCATTATAACTTGGCTAATAAAAGCAGAACTGTCAAAAGAAGGTCAAGAAAATGTCCATAGCCCTAACCGGTTTGGCTCAGTGGATAGAGCGTCGGCCTGCGGACTGAAAGGTCCCGGGTTCAATTCCGGTCAAGGGCATGTACCTTGGTTGTGGGCACAACCCCAGTAGGGGGTGTGCAGGAGGCAGCTGATCGATGTTTCTCTCTCATCGATGTTTCTAGCTCTCTATCCCTCTCCCTTCCTCTCTGTAAAAAATCAATAAAATATATATATTAAAAAAAAAAGGAAATGTCCATAGAAATACTCCCTCTTATAAATATATTTTTTAAAATATATTTTATTGATATTTTTACAGAGAGGAAGGGAGAGGGATAGAGAGCTAGAAACATCGATCAGCTGCCTCCTGCACACCTCCCACTGGGGATGTGCCCGCAACCAAGGTACATGCCCTTGACCGGAATCGAACCCGGGACCCTTCAGTCTGTAGGCCGACGCTCTATCCACTGAGCCAAACCGGTTTCGGCCCTCTTATAAATATTTTTGTAAGCTGAAAACAACTTGGACAGAATTCTGTCCAGAGGATGAGAACTTGAGAATGTGCAATTCTGGCCTGAGAGATCTCTGAAGGCATTCACTGAAACGAGAACAGTGAGATCGTGGGCTATGCTCTCCTGGGGCCTTAAACACCTATCTGAAAAGATAGAGCTGGCAGGCTATGCGACAAAGGACCCAGAAAGGGAGCACAACAGGCTGGCAGTCCCCAGCCTCCCCACCAGGCCACAGCTCTTTTATCAACTAGAGTAACTCTTTTCTGGAAGAACATCTATTAAAATACAGGTTGAGAAGTTAATGTTCATATTGCGATACGTTTGATGGTCTACCAGTGGTCGGCAAACTCATTAGTGAACAGAGCCAAATATCAACAGTACAACGATTGAAATTTCTTTTGAGAGCCAAATTTTTTAAACTTAAACTTCTTCTAACACCACTTCTTCAAAATAGACTCGCCCAGGCCGTGGTATTTTGTGGAAGAGCCACACTCAAGGGGCCAAAGAGCCGCATGGGGCTCGCGAGCCGCAGTTTGCCGACCACGTGTCTATTGCATTTTCTTGTCTCCCTCTTCAGCTGTGATGCTCTTCTCAGGCCGCTTTCACCACCTGAGACATTCCCACCACGTCCGTGCAGTGTGTTTTCCCAATGGGTAATGCCCACAAGTTGGAAAGAAAGAATACCTGATTGAAGGGGGCCCGGGGCCCATCACCCAGTAGAGCTGTTTTCTGCTGCTGGAATGGCATTTGCCCTTGAGACGAATGTGGCCCGCGGGCAGGGTTCTGCTGTCCCTGAGGTCCAGGGGGCCCCTGCATGCCACTCTGGGGTGGAGGCCCCAGAGAGCCCTGGGGCGGCCCCTGCTGTCCTTGTGAGCCTGGAGGCCCTCGCAACTCCTGGGGAGGGCCCAGCATCGACCCTTGAGGTGGAGGCCCCTGCATGGCGCGCATCTCCTGAGGACCTCGCATTTCCTGAGGGCCATGTCCCAGTAGTCCACTTGGAGGGTGAGGTCTCATCTCTTGAGGTGGGTGGCCCATCATCATGCCTTGGGGAGTAGGACCCTGATTCTCTCGAGGGCCTGGAGGACCCTGCATTCCTCTTGGATTCAGTCCCATCAGAGGTCCCTGAGACACAGGACCCTGGATCCCCTGAGACCCAGGCCCACCTTGTATCCCATGAGGATGAGGAGGTCCTTGCATTCCTCTGGGACCAGGTGGCCCCTGCATACCTTGAGTACCTGGAGGCCCCTGAGGGCCCATGTGCCCCTGGGGACCAGGTGGGCCTTGGGGGCCTATGTGACCTTGTGGGCCCATATGACCTTGAGGACCAGAATTACCCTGTGGCCCAGGTGGTCCTTGAAGTCCCAAAGGGCCATGAGGTCCAGGATGCCTTTGCATTCCTTGGGGGCCATGTATGTCCTGAGGCCTTGGCAACCCTTGGGGTGGGCCCTGGGGCCCTTGTGGTCCCATGAATCCTTGTGGCCCTCCACCTCCCTGATGCAGTGGAGGACCTTGTGGTCCCATTTGTCCCTGGGGTCCAGGGGGTCTGAACTGTCCCTGTGGACCTGGAGGCCCCATTTGAGCCATGTTCATTGGCATCTGCTGAGATGAATGGGGCTGTTGAAAACCTTGAGGAATCTGAGACATTGGACCTTGTCCTGGAAAGGGCTGGGGTCCAAGAAGAGGGGTACCAGATGCAGGAGGAGGCTGAATTTGCTCAGCCTGTTTCTGTGCAAGCCTTTCAATTTTAAGTTGCTGTTAAGAAAAAAAGAAAAAGCATACTGAAAAATAAGCCAGAAGATGACAATGTGGCAGTCACTTATTTCATTGGGGAACCTCAAAACAAACACAAGGCATCAACCTCTTAATGCCCCAACAGTAACTAGAGTCCATATAACATTCAGACATTCAGATGGTGCTCAGGCCTCCAGACTCACTCTAGATTAACTCTTTTTAGGTGCTGGGAAACAATAGTCAGGATTATGTACATCCATCTTGACCAGGAAAAGCACAAAAATTACCAGTTTTTTGTCATTCTTGGTAGCTGTCAAGGTAGGAAAACTAAGAACCAACCACCTGCTTTAGAGCCGACAGGAAAAAGAAAAATTATTTTATCTGGGGATAAATAAGTGAATTCAAATTTAAACTATGTTGGCTTTATCATTTCTATTAAAAATGTATATTTAACTTAGGTATACTCACTGCTTGACTGATCTAGTTAGAAACTAGCTCCTACTGTAGCAGTAAGAAGGGGTGGTGTTTATCAGACCCATCTGAGAGCCCCATCCCTTCTCCTTATGAGCATATCAATAATGTCATCCCTACTTTTTTAGAGCATCTTGAATCCCCCAAAGAGCTTACCTCTAGAAGCTGTGGGTTAGTATACTGTAATGTGGCCATTTCTTGCTCAATTTCTGCTTGTGTTTTTTTCTTCTCTTCCAATTTAATGTCCTCTTTTCTGTCATTCAGTACCTCGTTTGGGGCAGGAATTGGAACTTTATTTTGCATCCAAGCCTTGGGAAAGAAGAGAATATTAAAATATGCTCTAAGTGTGTAAATTATAATGGCAGAATGAGAAAACCATTTTATCATGTCATTCATTAGCTCATTCCAACTTTCTGAATACAAGGTGGCTCACCTGGTGCACTGTCTTTATTTCTGATGCTAATTCTTAGTGACACATGAGTGGGATTTGGCAAGCACATGACTAGGTAGCAATCACTAAATTATTAAAAGCTGTTAGATCTGGCATGTTATTAAGAATGTGAAGCTCACCTGCCTTTTCCAAAGGACACCCCCCGCTTTGTGCTGAGGGAACCAATAAAGCAGAAGACAGGCAATGCAGAAGAGAGTTGATGCACTCTCTGTGCTCCGGCCTCTTTATCTTCCTTCCTCCAATAGCATCGATGATAATAAGGAGGTGACAATAATAAAAGATCTGGAGAAGACTCATGACAAACACAGCACTAACTGCAAAGCAGCAGATGGGAACTATGTCTAAGAATGCCTGAAATGTGTGAAAAATGCTCTAAAGGTCTATAGCACAGAAATAACGCCAACAATGAGAGGATGCAGAGAAAGAAACCTGTTTCTAAACTGCAATCAGACTCACCGAGCAGCACCACCAACGTATAAATGATATGGGCCACTCACCTGCTGGAACTGAGCAGGGATAGGTTTTGCATAAGGAACTTTCTTCTGAGGTACTTTTTTCTGATCCTTCTGCATCACTTCCTCCATTCCCCAATCTAAACCTGGAATTGTCATTTCAATTTCATTTGACTCATCTTTCCCTGTAATCATAAAGATAAGTAATTAGTCAAGGAAATAAAAGAAAGTGGCCACTTCATCAATGAACACATTTTTGGAAGAATAGATTTAATGTTATGCAGTTTACATTACTTATATCAACATTTCTAAAAAAAAATATTTTTGGCATTATCAAAAAAATTTAATACCATAAAGTTAAGAAACAGACCTATAAAATTTTTTATAAAAATAGAATTTATAAGTACAATTTCTCTTACCCATCTGCTCTTGCTCCATGGCTAATTTAAGTTGTTCTGGTATTCCCATCCCTGGAATTACTGCCAGGCTATTAGGTTCAAGGTCATCTATAAAGAGGAATACATCTACTATCAATACGAGATTTTATAAACGTAGTGGTCCAACAAAATTAGAACTTTATAAAAATGAAATTTAACGTTGGTGGTTTACAAATCAATAAACTATAAAACTAAAATTAATTTTGTAAAATCTTCTCAATACCTAATACTTTTATAACAGACTATCTCATTTCAAAGAAGGATAAATGTGCGGAGCCTCACCATATTCTACTCCATCTTCTGACATTCCTGGTAATAGGTTTAGATTATAGCGATCTCGCATTTTATCACCTGGTCGGTTTCGGGTCCAGAATTTGCTGCAAAATAAAAGTAATGGATGGGAAAGGCAAGGTGCATGAGCTCAGTATGTTTCTGGGCACTTAACAGTATGAACCAGTCCTCTGGTAAACACAATTTTACAATGCTTTTCTTCTAAAAATTTAAAATACAGACTTTTTTTTAATCAGAAGGCAAAACAAAATTTGAATAACAAAGTCATATTCAATACTCAATCTCCTTCTCATAATATATGTACTTATAAAACACCACAAAAATGTTCCTAAGAACAAGACAGAATACAAATTAAGATGCCAGTCTATCTATAAAAAATATACATACTTATTTACACCTGCCCCATGAACACAGTAACCCCTTGTTACGTTTTTTACAGAAAGCTTACCTGGTGTGGTCATTTGAGCCTGAGCAGAGAATATGTCCAAGAGGATGCCACGCCAGACTCCAGATCATTCCTTCGTGGGCCATCTCCATCCCACCCACTTCCTTCTCTACCCTACAATAGCACCACAGAAAGAAGTCTTTTTCACAAAAGTTATATATATATATACTAGAGGCCCGGTGCATGAAATTCATGTGCCGGGGCGGGGGGTGTCCCTCAACCCAGCCTGCACCCTCTCCAATCTGGGAACCCTCGAGGGATTGGGCCTAAATGGGCAGTCGGACATCCCTCTCACAATCCAGGACTGCTGGCTCCCAACTGCTCGCCTGCCTACCTTCCTGATTGCCCCTAACCGCTTCTGCCTGCCAGTCTGATCACCCCCTAACCACTCCCCTTCCAGCCTGATTGATACCTAACTGCTCCCTGCCAGCCTGTTTGCCCCTAACTGCCTTCCCCTGCAGGCCTGGTCACCCCTAACTGCCCTCCTCTGCAGGCCTGGTCAACCCTAACTGCCCTCCCCTGCAGGCCTGGTACGCCCCAACTGCTCTCCCCTGCAGGCCTGGGTCCCCCCCAACTGCCCTTCCCTGCAGACCCAGTCACCCCCAACTTCCCTCCTCTGCCAGCTGGGTCACCCCTAACTGCCCTCCCTTCAGGCTTGATTGCCCCCAACTGCCCTCCCTTACAGGCCTGGTCCCTCCCAACTGCCCTCCCCTGCTGGCCTGATCACCCACAACTGCCCTTGCAGGCCTGGTTCCTCCCAACTGCCCTCCCCTGCTGGCCATCTTGTGTCCACATGGGGGCAGATCTTTGACCACATGGGGGCAGCCATCTTGTGTGTTGGAGTGATGGTCAATCTGCATATTACCCTTTTATTAGATAGGATAGAGGCCTGGTGCATGGGTGGGGGCCAGCTGGTTTGCCCTGAAGGATGTTCTGGATCAGGTTGGGGGTTCCCTTGGGGTATGGGGTGGCCTGGGCGAGGGGCCTGTAGTGGTTTGCAGGCCGGCCATGCCCCCCGGCGACCCAAGCAGAGGCCCTGGGATCTGGGATTTATTTATCTTCTACAATTGAAACTTTGTAGCCTGGAGTGGAGCCAAGCCTTCTGCTGGCTCCGTGGTGGCAGCCATTTCTGTTGGGATTTATGTATCTTCTATAATTGAAACTTTGTAGCCTTAAGTGGAGGCCAAAGCAGGCCAGGGCTGCAGAAGCTTGGCTTCCTCCATCGCTGCGGGCAGCCCTAGCCTTCTGCTCTCTCCAGCTCTATGGCTCCCGCCATTTCTGTTGGGCTTTATTTATCTTCTATAATTGAAACTTTGTAGCATTGAGTGGAGGCCTGGGCCAGCAAGGGCAGGCAGAAAGCTTGGCTTCCTCCATTGCCAGGGAAATCCAATGCTCTCTGTGGCTGCAGCCATCTTGGTTGGGTTTATTTGCATATTCCCTCCTGATTGGCTGGTGGGCGTGACTTGTAGGTGTAGCAGAGTGATGGTTAATTTGCATATTACTCTTTTATTATATTATATATATATTTTTTTTAAATATATTTTATTGATTTTTTACAGAGCGGAAGGGAGAGGAGAGATAGAGTTAGAAACATCGATGAGAGAGAAACATCGATCAGCTGCCTCCTGCACGCCCCCTACTGGGGATGTGCCCGCAACCAAGGTACATGCCCTTGACCGGAATCGAACCCGGGACCCTTGAGTCCGCAGGCCGACGCTCTATCCACTGAGCCAAACCGGTTTTGGCTATATATATTTTTTTAAAGACATTTTATTTTAGTGTAACATATAGCTACCAACGCCCATTACTTTTAATCTCTCTATTTCACATGATATAGGGGTGCTGATTTGTCATCAGTAATATATATATTTTTAAAATATATTTTTATTGATTTCAGAATGGAAGGGAGGGAGGGAGGGAAGGAAGGAGGGAGGGAGGGAGAGAGAGAGAGAGAGAAACATCAATGATGTTTCATTGATTGGCTGCCTCCTGAAGGTCTCCTACTGGGGATCAAGCCCACAACCTAGGCATGTGCCCTGACCAAGAATTGAAAATGACCTCCTGGTTCATAGGTCAACACTCAACCACTGAGCCACACCAGCTAGGGAAAATGCTTCAAAAATGATTTCACCAATAAGAAACAAGAAAATCTATTTTATTTGCTCTTAATGACTTCTACAATCCAAAAATAATTGTGCTAAGGTTTCTATTCCAAGCTGGGTTTCCAAAATTGAAAACTGCACAAAGTCTCTAATACAGAACATATGAACACTCAGAGAAAATACAAACGGTATCATGTTTCACACTTTCAGGTGCTCTCTTCATAAAATAGACAACTTCTTTATGATAAGTGTTACATACCCAACATGCCAGAAGAGCAAAGAGCCATCGGACCCTCCACTGGCAAAAAGTCCTTCATGCACAGGATGCCAGGCCACAGCTGTAAACAAAAACACAGGGAAAGGCAGAATTATCAGGACCTCAGTACACCACAGCAAGTCAGAATGAGAAGTATATCTAAAAGCCACTGACCTGTGGCTTCTTTCTTATGACCTCGGAAGACTTGAAGCTCTTCTTTCAGGTTTCTGATATCAAAAAGTTTACAGAGATGGTCACGTGATGCTGTGAGTAGCCAATTGCCATTGAGATTTAATTTTACTTCCATCACTGTGTTTTTATGGGCATGACTAGAAACAAAGTACCAAGAAAATAATGTAAGAATTAAAAACAAATCTAAATCCATATAATGGCCATTTTTGTTGAAAAGCACATGGGTCAAGATGGCAAGAGGTTTAGCCTAGAAGTAATAAAGCATGAAAAAACAGCATTATAGGACCCCAGTTAAAAGTACCTTTGAAATAAATAGGTCAATGACAGAAATAATGTCCAGTATCTAAGCATTGCTTTCCTTAACCAGTTAAAATAGCAGCAGAGCTTCAACTGGATATAAAAGTTTATCTTTGAAGCAGGGGAAACATTTGAACATATAAATTACTACTCAATAAAGCTCATTAAATTTTTTAAGTTCAATGAACCTCTTCTCATTAAAACAAAGCATAAAAAAAAGAGCATGGGGTAGTTTGAGGGTTAATTTGAACTTAAGACACTGCCACAAGCCGAGGCCTGCACAGTGCACATCTCCACGGAGCACCACAGCCAAACACTCTGGTGGACTCCAGCCACTGGAGGTGTGCACCACAGCAGCCTGCTCCAACCAGCTCCCTCCCAATCACGAGGACCGGGACACAGCTGCTTGGTCAAAACAATGTTAACAACATATTCATATCACTGTTCATGTTTACAGATAATTCAGAAAAAAAATTTATTATGTAGCTGCATCATAAGTAAGCATCTCAGACAAAAAAAATTGAGAACTGATTCAAAAATAGAGGAAAAGCTTCTCTATAAAGAGACAGTGAGATGGAGAAAGCTGGGCTGTATGTCTAGTGAGGGGCATACACATCAACTCCACACAGTGCCAAGTGCATTATAATGAGGAGAGACAGTAAGTCAGAATAGTAATAACCACCTCCTTCTCAATCTCTTCCTCACACTCCACTCCCGTGATACCCAAATTAAATTTAGATAGCTGTGGCAGAACATAAATCAAGCCGTATTTCATTAGGAATTCAGAGATAAATCATATTTAATTAATAAGACAGCTACGGATACAAATCCATCTGTTGTCTAACCTACTTTTCCAAAAATACGAGAGGAGAGAAAGCTAAAAGTTAAACAATACAGGCAGCTTTGTTCCCTTTGTTCGGGGAGCAAGGTGGGGTTCCTATCACTTACAGTGTTGCAAGACTCTGCCCAGTCTTGGGATCCCAGAACTTGATTGGCTGTTGACTATCTTTACTTCCTGAAACAACTAACCCTTTTGTTGGATGCCAGTCTACACATTTCACATCAGCACCATGCCCTGTCGGAAACAAGTTAAGATAAAAACCTAATCAGTCATATATATTTAAAGCAAGATTTCATTCTAATTTGAACCAAAGTAGAGAAATCTATTAAATTAAATGTTTTGATCCTGGTGCTCTAAACTTTTTCAAGACTCTTTGGTCTTTGTGTCTAGGAGCCTAAAGGATACACAGCAGCCTCTCTCCCACCAAGATGCACAGGAACCACTCCTCTGCTCCCAGAGCTACTGTCATCCTCCTGCCAACTTGCTGAGTCTAGTCAAGGCTTCTTGGAGCTGACCTCTCAAGCCCTGTATTTAAAGCTTTTTAGACTTTTCATGCTGTTCCTATGGTATCCTATTAGGCACGATTCCTGGCCTTCACCTTAGTTCTCCCACTTGGCAGTAGTCCTTAAGACAAAAGTCCTAAATTCAGGTTTGGACAACATCACTTTCTGGTGTGATGACAGGAAAAGTATTCCCTCTTTCTGAACCCATTCACTCAGATGCAGAAGGACAAAATAATCCCTGCTTCATTCACACACGTCAGTTGAGATGCTAATAAAAAATGCCCTACTAATTACTAAATGTTAGCAATGTACCGAGCACTTATAAGCATCACCTCTTAAAATCCTAACAAAATACCAAGCAAAGTATTATCGTGTTTTTTTTTGTTTTTTGTTTTTTTTCAAAGTATTATCGTGATGTCCACTTCACAAGTGAAAAATGAGGAGGACTGGGCGGGGTCAATAACATGTCCTAGATTCCAAAGCTAGTCAACAAGAACAAGCTGGGAGCTGAACCTGGTCCACAGGGTCCCAAAGACAGTTCTCTTCACCACCAGCTAGGACATGAGGTCACCTCACAAATATAAGAGATTAACTATGACTAAGAACCACGAAAAGTGAAAATGAAAATCTATAAAACTGAAAGAAATGACCTTTGAAAAATTGGATGCTGTACAGAGAGTTCCCAGAATATTTTACAGCAAAATGCACTAACAAGCTGGTGAAGAGGGAGGTAAAGCGTATCGGAAACAGCTTCTTCTCCAACCTGGGTCAAATCCAGCTTCCATGAAGTTTTAGGTGTGAAGGAGGAAGGATATAGAAGAATAGAAAAACAGAAAGTAGAGAAGAAGAAAAAGATGGTTCTAGAGCAGGGGTGGGCAAACTTTTTGACTCGAGGCCACAATGGGTTCTTAAACTGGACCGGAGGGCCGGAACAAAAGCATGGATGGAGTGTTTGTGTGAACTAATATAAATTCAAAGTAAAGGAACGTAGGGGAGAGCAAGAGAACTGGACAGAACAGCCGGATCCGGCCTGCGGGCCGTAGTTTGCCCACGGCTGTTCTAGAGGAAATGGAAAGTGAATTTGCACTAATTCAGAAGGGGAGTAATTCACATCTCAAACATACAATACCTCATGCTGGCAAGCATATAGGTAGATACCAACTATTTGGAGAATAGTTTAACCATCTGTATCAAAAGCATGAAGAAAGTATATATCCTGTAACTCTTTAATTCCAAATCTCAGAACTTAGCCTAAGAAAATAATGGATAGCCCTAGCCAGTTTGGCTCAATGGATAGAGCGTCGGCATGCGAACTGAAAGGTCCCAGGTTGAATTTCGGTCAAGGGCACATGCCCGGGTTGTGGGCTCGATCCCCAGTGGGGGACTTGCAGGAGGCAGCCAATACAAGATTCTCTCTCAACATAGATGTTTCTATCTCTCTCTCCCTCTTCCTTCCTCTTTGAAATCAATAAAGATATATTTTTTAAAAAGAAAATGGATGTTCAAAAACAGTTGTGTACAGGATATTTACGATACAGCTTATTTTTAAAATGCCCATGAATAGGCAACATTACAAAATAAAATTCAGTATGGCATATGTGCTCAATGGAATATGATGCACCCATAAATGATACTACAGGTAATTAAATGACATTAAAACATTCATGATACTAAGTATATTTTAAAAACAAAAAATACCTGTGTGTATAGCATTCCTGATGACATCACTGTAAAAGGCAAACAAGTTACTAACACAAGTGACTATGTGTGCATATCCCTACAGACAGAAAAAAGGCAAGTTACTGCCCTAGCTGGTGTGGCTCAGTGGATAGAGCATCGGCCTGTGGACTGAAGGATCCCGTGTTCAATTCCCGTCAAGGGCACATGCCTGGGGTTGCAGGCTCAATCCCCAGTAGGGACGTGCAGAAGGCAGGTGATCAATGATTCCCATCACTGATGTTTCTCTCTCCTTCTCCCTCTCTGAAATCAATAAAAATATACTTAACAACAACAAAAAGGCAAGTTAGTAACACAAGTGACTATGTGTGCATATCCCCACAGACAGAAAAAAGGCAAGCTGTCTAGACATCAAACTGTTATCAGAAACAATATTAAGCTGAGTAGTGAAATTAAGGTGATTCTTACTTCCCTGTGTATTTTCTGTTTTTACATTTTCTATAATAAATGTACATTACTTTGTAATGGGGATCTGAAGAAGAGAAAGGGGAAGACAGGTTTGATTGTTCCTTTGATTTTTTTAATTAAAAAAAAAAAAGAACTGTCCGGCTAACGCAGCTCAGTGGTTGAGCATCGACCTATGAACCAGTTCGATTCCAGGTTGGGGCACATGCCTGTATTGCAGGCTCCATCTCCAGTGGGGTGCATGCAGGAGGCAGCCAATCAATGATTCTCTCTCATCACTGATGTTTCTCTCTCTCTCGCCCTTCCTCTCTGAAAACAATAAAAAATATATTAAAAAAAAAAAAGAACTGAGGATGAACAAATTAAATAGAAATACAATTCACTCCTCCAATCTTGCCTTAAGAGCATTTAATGTTCTAACGATTTGATCCTAAAAAGATGTAGTTAGGAAATTTAAAAATTTATGGACCATTATCACCTAAAATTAAATATTATATGTAGATATGTTCTATTTCCACCAAATTTGAGTGGAAAAAGCATAAGAAAGCACTTTTAAAATGTGATGCACTATGTAAAAGTTTATATTCTTAGCAGCTATCTCTACCCTCACCTTCTCTGGGACATTTTCATGTCATAAAGAGAGTGTATCTGTTTAGTTTAAACAAGTATATGCAAAAACACAAAAACTATCAATACATAAAAAGGAACATTAATATTTTTAGCTGCTTTAGTTTTGTTTCCTGAAGTTTTCTAAAATGTATTTAAGTAGAATTCAAGCAAGTGATGAATCCCACCCATCCTTTTCTGTTAAATAAATTTACCCATATCCATATATCACTACTAGAAATCAAATTATACTGATTGTTGGCTATTATTTTATCAGTCACTGTCCTTAATAATAAAAATACTACTACTAGCAAACACATGTACTTATTTACAGTACTATTCTAAGCAAAGTATATATACTGCCTTACCATCTTCGTAAGAAGTGTACAAAGTACAGACAGGTTAAATACCTTGCCCACGCATGAGTGGGGTGTGGGGGGAGCAATGGGTGATAAGGACACATATGTAATACCTTAATCAATAAAGAAAAAAAAATACCTTGCCCACAATCACACAGTTGCTACATGGCAGAGCAGACATCTGAACGCAAGGAGTCACTGCTCCTAACACCAAGACTCTACCGCCTTTTTAGATGTGAAAGGTTAGTCGGCGGCTTACAGGAGGAAAGGAAACAAAAGCATACGCCATCTGACTTGCTTCTGTGATGCATAAAGCGTCACTGGAGGATGTGCACAGCAGGCAGGGAGCTAAGACAGAAGGGGTATTATTCAAGCCTTTCATTATTTTATTATTGCACCATGAGCATATAGTATCTACCTTTTAAAAGTTAAAATACAAATAAAGTTATCTAAGAAAATATGTGCAAAAAAGTATGTGCAGCATGTTAACATTTGTGACTTGAAGAGACACACACCAAAAAAAGCACACACATACATTTGCTCAAAAATGCACAAAGTATGTCTTAAAAAGTACACAAAAATCTGACAATATTAACTGCCTCCAAGAAGGGGAACTGAGTAGTGGGGGAATGAGGGTAAGGTGCCTTCACTGTATAATGTTTGATAATTTTTAAAATACTAAAAACTGTGAAATCTATTGAGAGAAAAAAATCAATTTAAAATTTTTATTTACTAAACAGTGGAAAGTGGGTATGAAATCTTTATAGGTAGCATATATTTTTATAACTTTTTAAAAAAGGAAAAAGAGGTTGGATGGACTTAGAGGATAGTATGCTAAGAAAAATAAGTCACAGAGAAAAAGACAAAAACTATATAATTTCACGTGTGTGTGTGTATAAATCTAAAAACCAAAATAAATGAACATACAAAACAGAAACAAACTCATAGATGCATAGAACTAATGATCGCCTGATGGGGATGTGGAGAGTGAAGAAATGGGCCAAAAAGGTGAAGGGATTCAGTAGAACAAATTGCCAGTTATAAAAATAGTCATGATGATGTAAAGTACAGCATCCTATCTAATAAAAGGGTAATATGCAAATTAACCATCACTCTGTCACAAAGATAGTGGCGCCCGTAGCCACAAGATGGCGGCACCCAGTCCTCTCAGCCCCACCAGAGTCCCCCAGTCCTGGAGGGGTGGCCACTGAGAGCGTGCAGCGTGAGCGGCCTGGCGGAATGCTTGCTTTGTTGCTCCAATACAAGGCAAGCATTCTGCACCTGGCCGCGGATGGGCCTCTGGGCACGGAGAGCATCTGGGCAGTGGACACAGAGCAGCCAGGCCCCGCAGAGAGCTACTGGCGCACGGATTCGTGCGCAGGGCTACTAGTAGGGAATAAGAGTGACTAGTACTGTAATAATTATGTACTAGTATAGTGCCAGGTGGGTACTAGACTTCATAAGGTATACAAACGTCTAACCACTCTACAACTGGGCTCTACAACTGAAACTAATATATTGTATGTCAACTATAAAATAACTTTTAAATGAAAAACAAGAAAATAATAATAAAGAGGAAAAACAGATTAAGCTAGCATAGATGCAAATTGATATGTAACTGCTTCCTTCTTCAGAAGAAAAACATTATTGAATTCCCAATGAAGTGACAAAACCTATTTGAAATGATAAAATTCTACCCTGCCCTGGCAGCTGATATATTTATATGCAGAAGAATCATACTAGTAAAAGCTTATCCTAAGGAAATAATTTAAAATTTTTTTTCAACTTTTCTATTTAAAAAGATGGTATTTGAAGCCTAGTTAATAATTGTGAAAAAGTATAGAATGACTGAACTGTACCACAGCCAAAAACTAGATGAAGATTCTGGGAATAACAACAATGAAACACTCAGAAAATAAAGTGACCTTTTAAAAAGCAAAACAAAATCGTACCTGCACACACTAAGCATATGGTGTGAGGAGATTAAAACATCATATGTAATAACAGAAATGCAGATACAGCTAAGCAGGAAATGAAAATTATATTGGGGTAGTAGAAACAAAGGTAAAGTTTTCTATTCACATTTCCTCTGTTATATTGTGGTTTTAACAATAAATAACATGGGTTAGGTTTCTTGTGTATGTGAACTTTTGATATGGTTTTAAAATGAGAAAAAACAACACTAAACACAAGTTACTTTGCTAGCTAATATTTTCTTTATCAAATTAGCACAAACTGAACTTGGTGACACCCAGCATAATAAAAAAGTAATAGGCACTCTCATCCATAACCAGTTGAAAAGTAAATTAGTCCAATTTTTTGGTGGGAGGCCATTTTCCATCCCATTTTCACTCCTCTTCTAGGAATTTACCCTATGTCTATAGCTGTACAAACACACTAAGATTTATATATAAAGTTATTTATTGTACCTTGTTTGAACTGCAAGACTGGAAACAACCTAAAAATTAATCTCTAAGGAGTGATTTAGGAAAATTTAAGTAAATCCATATGTTGAATTCAATAGAGCTGTTAAAACTGAGGCAGTCACAATGGACACAGACACCAGGGGGGTGAGGGCATGAGTGGGGGGGAGGGGCAGTTGGGAGGGTAAGGACACATATGTAATACCTTAATCAATAAATAAATACAACTTGAAAGCCTTAAAAAATAATTGAGGCAGAAAGATGAGACTTTTTGAGACGATAAGAAACGTTCTATATCTTGAGTATAATGATGGTTACAAAATGAAGCAGAGAAAAGAGACCTTTGGAAGGGAATGAAATACCATATATCTCAATTATGGTATTTGTCAAAAGTCATGGAACTGTACACCTAAAAAGGGTAAATGTAATCATAGGGAAATAATACCTCAAAAACTGACTTTTTAAAATAAGCAAAAAAAGGAAGGTGTAATTTAGTCCCATTTGTAAAAAAGAAAACGTAACCTCGTAATAGTTTTTTAGGGAGAAGAAATGCTATGGGAATAAGAAGGCATTTATTCTTCTGTACTGCTTGAAGTTTTCTTTCTTCTTACTTGAAGTTTTTAACATGTTTTTATTGTTTTATTTGATTCCCTCTATTCAAAACTCATGCGAATGACTGATACTAGCTCCCACCTTCGTCTCCAATGCAGGCCTCGCTGTGCAGGGCAGGGCTGTGCCGCAGGCTCGGGAAGCCGGTTACGTCATCACTGCAGCTATGCACTCAGTGTGGCTGGAGTGAGTTCCTAGGATGTCATGGGCTATGTGTTCTGGTATGCCATATATATAAACTTATATTTACATAAACTACCTTACAGAAGAAATGATTGTCAAACACATGACTTATCAGTCTCAACCATTAACCCTAAAAAATGCCTCTCCACTAACTTTTACCATTTCTTTTTTTTTTTTTTAAATATATTTTATTGATATTTTACAGAGAGGAAGGGAGAGGGATAGAGAGCTAGAAACATCGATGAGAGAGAAACATCGATCAGCTGCCTCCTGCACACCTCCCACTGGGGATGTGCCCGCAACCAAGGTATGTGCCCTTGACCGGAATCGAACCCGGGACCCTTCAGTCCGTAGGCAGACGCTCTATCCACTGAGCCAAACCGGTTTCGGCTAACTTTTACCATTTCAAAGGTTCAGAATTTCAAGGTAAAATCAACGTTCTTTGTGATGCCCACACAAGTCCCAGGAATGTAGCATTGTGATGCTGAAGCAATACAGACCTAATGAAAACTCATTCAAGTGACAACTGGTTTTATGGCCTAGTGATCTAGATATTTCTTTCTGCCTTCCTTTATTTACTGATTGACTTGAGAGAGAGGAAAGGAAAGATAGGGAGACCTGGGCTTGTTGTTCCACCTATTCACGCACTCATTGGTTGATTCTTACATGTGCCGTGACTGGGAGCAAACCCACAACTTACTGGGATGATGTTCTAACCCCGTAGTCGGCAAACTGCGGCTCACGAGCCCCATGCGGCTCTTTGGCCCCTTGAGTGTGGCTCTTCCACAAAATACCACGGCCTAGGCGAGTCTATTTTGAAGAAGTGGCGTTAGAAGAAGTTTAAGTTTAAAAAATTTGGCTCTCGCCGAGACCGGTTTGGCTCAGTGGATAGAGCATCGGTCTGCGGACTGAAAGGTCCCGGGTTCGATTCCGGTCAAGGGCATGTGCCTTGGTTGCGGGCACATCCCCAGTGGGAGGTGTGCAGGGGGCAGCTGATCGATGTTTCTCTCTCATCGATGTTTCTAGCTCTCTATCCCTCTCCCTTCCTCTCTGTGAAATATCAATAAAAATAAAAAAATAAAAAATTTGGCTCTCAAAAGAAATTTCAGTCGTTGTACTGTTGATATTTGGCTCTGTTCAGTAATGAGTTTGCCGACCACTGCAGTCTAACCAATTGAGCAACCTGACCAGGGCTGTGACCTAGATATTTTTAAATTAAATAACACCTTTTTAAAAAATTGATTCTAGAGAGAAGGGAGAGAGAATATCGATGTGAAAGAGAAGCATCAGTCAGTTACCTCCCACTTGCGCCCCAACCAGGGGTCAAACCTGAAATCTGAATCCTGGGTATGTGCTCTGACCAGAAAACGAAGCTGCCACCTTTTGGTGTCTGAGATGATGTTCCAACTAAGCCACACTGGCCAGGGTCTAAAAACATGTTGCTAAAGATTTTAAGACTAAAAACTTTAGGACTGAAAACTTCAAGTATTTTTTGAAAGTGGCATCTAAACTTTTAAGAATCAAGCTCATAAAAAATAGGAAGATAAAATCCTCAGCACCACCAAACGTGCTCCAGATCATATAAAGCCTACTACAGGAATTGGTGTAACCTAAGGGTTGACTAGTGGACACACACAGTACTCAGTAGGTGGCAGAGCTCTAAAGAAGCCAGTGAGAGAGGTTTGTGGTTACCAAGGAGACTGTGGGACCCTTGGCAAAGGTCATAGTACCTTATCTATTCTTGACTGCAATTAGAAACAGAGGATGTGCTTGAACAAAGATTCAATATTGAGACTTGCCAAATTCTAAAATTAAGAGATTCCAGTTGCAAATCACAAAAGAATAAGGTTTTCATATTAAATCAATGTGAGGAAATTTCCTTTGAATACTTATATTTAAGAATTTAACCTGCACTGCCCAATACAGTAGCTATTTAGCCACATATGGCTATTTAAATTTGTTTTAATTAAAGTTAAAATTAGGTTCCTCAGTCATACTAGCAACATTTCACAGCTCAACAGCAATATGTGACTAGTGGCTAGTATATCAGAAATCACAAATATAGAATATTTCCATCAAAATGCCCTATTGGACAAGACTGATTTATACTGTAGTTGGCCATTTTAAAGAAAGTTTCTTCTCAGGTTCCCATAATTGTATTACTTTTATTCACTATCTCAGTTACACAATAAATAGCAGTAACAACAACAACAAAAAATCACATTAAAGTGGTACTAGAGCCAGGGAAGAGCTGCAAAGTGACCCTGCCCTGTCGTTTTTACATAAGGGAATCCTGAGGCCTAAAGGGTGAAGCCGGGGGCCAGAGGGGGCCTGGGCTCTCTTCTTCCCACTCCAATCTTCCCTTCGCCCCATTAAGTATATAACATCCAAATAACGCAGCAGCAGAGTTCCTTTTGTGTTGTTTCACTCA
The DNA here is from genome assembly GCF_963455305.1 of Plecotus auritus. Lineage (NCBI taxonomy): Eukaryota > Metazoa > Chordata > Mammalia > Chiroptera > Vespertilionidae > Plecotus > Plecotus auritus. Next base: position 98,861,998 of record NC_137776.1, read on the forward strand.
TCAGTCAACTTTCACTTTCTCAAATGGAATTGAGGTTGTAAAAGACAAACTTCTGTATACCTTCCCATCTCTCAGAATTTTTAAGAAAAATCTAGGGATAAACTCTAAAAATACATATATAATTAAGAAGTACTTCTTTTAACCATCGGAGAAGCAAACAGATTGCTTCTGAAAACCAGGGTCTTGAACCTGGCCAACCATTGACCTAACTCCAAACAAAGAAATTCCAAATGAATCTAACCACAGTGGGCCCACCTTTAGAGATTACGCTTTGAGGGCAATGACAATTGCATCATTTTTTAGCTAAACATTCCCTCAGGACAGAATGAGCACCTCTGGAAGACAGGTGGCATTGCTTTGTGGATTAACCTGTGTCTGATATATCAGAATTGTTTAAATTACTTCATAATAATTATCTGTAAAAAAAAACACACCTATTAATTGTACATTATAATTTATCCCATACAGAAGATAAACTGCTTCTACTTGATCATTTTCTCACTCAATAATTTAAAACAAGTGTGCACATTTATTGGGCTCCTCTTATAGGTACTTAATCTCTAAAATATATGATTAAACAAAATGAGGATTGAACACTGGAGAAGTATTTGTAGAATCACACAGTCCAATTACAATAACTTTCAAGAAAATTAACACTTAGAATAAAGAAGTTATTTGAAAAAGATTGAAAGTAAGCTAATAAAACAACTAATGCAGGTTTTGGAGAGATCTTTCCACCCAAAGTAAAAACAGAAAAATCTCTTTTTTAAAAAAATGTTAAATACACCTGAAATAGCAAGGTGCAGAACACAAGAGACTTGTCCTAACTTATGAAAAAAATACTGTGTCTTTTAAAGGAGATCCTAAAAATACAGAGACTGCTTAATAAACTCTAAAATTCTAAGACTAACAGGATAGATGTGTCAGTGTTTGGTGATTTCTACTCTGGAAAGTGTGCCTTCCCGTTAATGCCTTCCCATTATTCGGGCAGGGCCAAGGAGTGCAGTGCTAAAGGACAGAGCCAGGGAGGGATGGGCTGGCGGGACCCTTCCCTTACAGGGGAGGAGCCTCCCTGGCCTCAGCAAAAGGACAGTGAACTCCACCCCTCAGCAGATCCTGGGCGGAGAAACAGCCCTGCCTGAAGATAATGCGTTTGACCCCAAGGCTGGGTGAACAGTCTAAAAAACAATAGAGTTTTATTTGAAGGTCAGAAATAGTGTCCATTTTCCTGTTTTATTTTTCCTGGATCAGACCATTATATGAACAAATCTTAAGAAAAATTTCTTTTATACATAAATTACAAAACGCACCAAGATTTTCTAATACAGGAAGAAAAAAAGAGCAAACAAAGGATTCAAGTACCATGTTGTACAACATTTTAACAGTTGGATAACTGTTATTCAAGAAAATGTGTCAAATATTAACAACAAACTCAGCCTAGTCCAACCACAGAACATAAAATGTTAACAGTTTAAGGCAAAGGTTATATGTAGCCATGGTCCATAGCCAGACACTTCAATAGATCAGAGAGCTCAAGAATTTAAAAAATTAAGGAGGGTAAGTAACTTGCATGCTGGTCAATAAATATGCAACTTATTAGCACTTTACCTTCCTCTTTTGTAAATTTATTTTAAACTTGATCTAATAATCAACATGAACTGGAAATGATGACTACTTTGTCATCTACATCTAGAAAGTTACATTAGTAAGAAGCCATAAGCATGTTTCAAGCAACAACAGCGTACAGATGAGGGGTTCTGTGGTCAAATAACTGGGCAATGATGACTTCAAAAATTGACAAATTTCTTCCCAGGTCTGAGAGCCCCTTCAGTGCTTTCAACATATATAACAAATCCATAGGTAAGAATTTGACCCTGAGCTTTTCTCAGAATGCTTTCAACCAACCTGGAAAATTTTTAAATGCTCGATTATGCTTTGTGGCAGTGACAAGCCTACACTCAGGAGTGGAAACCTCTGAGGAAGGAGAGGAAACAACTGGGAAAGGGCATGTAAAGGGACCTTTAACCACACCCGTAATGTTTACTTCTTTTAAAAATAAATCGGAAGTATGGTAAAATGTAAAGATTTGACAGCCGAGTGGCAGCATGAAAGTGTTTATCAGGTTACAAATAATAGTGAAATGTATGGTGTCAGAAGAGCACCCAAATACACTCAAATGGAGGCAGATACATCATAAACTTGCCAACCTCTTACACACATTTAATTTGCATATGCAAGTAAAAATGGCTTCTATGTATTTGTATCATGTATTTACATGGAAGACCAACTAAGGCTGACCTAAAAGAAATTGTCAAGTAGGTTAAAAATTAAAATAAGCATACAGCTCATAAGATTAATGCTATGTAAACTACTTCTGGCATCAAAGTGAAACTTTTACAAATATATGACTAAATATATAATTTCTGAGTCCAATAAAAACATATATAGGCATAGGTTTTGCTGAGCTGTAGGTGTCAGAATGCTGGTAAGCGCACCTGAGGTGGGGGAATAGTGGAAATAGAGAAAAGCACTATTTCGCCCTGACTGGTGTGGCTCAGTTGGCTGAGTGTCATCCCATGCACCAAAAGGTCAGGTTGCGGGTTGCGATTCCAAGGGGTTCAGAACCCAATAGAAGGCGTACAGGAGCCAACCAATTGATGCTTCTCTCTCACATTGATGTTTCTCTCTCCCTCTCCCTTCCTTTCTAAAATCAGTAAATATTTTTTAAAAAGAAAAATGGAAAGAGGTGTTTTTTTTTAAGCACTATTTCCAAGTTTAAAGATTGTATTTAGAAAAATCTTGAGGCTTTTTAAAGGGAGCAAGACAATCAGAAAACAGCTGATACAAACAGGTGAAAAGAAAATCTACCTTTCCTTCTCAAGTCAATCCTTGATATTCTTCAGTTACAATAACCAGAAAAAAGCAACTATGCAGCATGTTTTATGCCAACCAGCAAATTCCCCTTTGTTGGCTTTTTTTATTTTTAAGTCAAGTATTAAAAAAAATTACAAGAGAATTTTGGAGAACATTCATCAAAAAAAGCTTGAAGGGAAGGAATCCAACCACCAAATATTCTTTGAATCTCATTGCTGCTGTACTCTCCAGCTGTTGGTATTAACAACCAAAACTGCAAAGCACTTCAGTCCTTTGCCAGAAATGGAAGATACCTGGAATTCCATACACAATGCAGAAACCAGCAGCAAAGTCTTTTATAAGAGAGGGTGTGCTAGGGTGCGCGTGTGGTCAGACAGTTAAAGGTGCTCTAGTAAATACTTCTGGCACACATTCATGATTCAATAGTAATATACAGACAATATAGGATTCTTCTAAAGGGTTAAGAAAAGAAGCATATAACCATGACTTAAAAAACTGGAAATACGTAAAAACCAAAAGAAAAACTTTAGAAGAATGATGGGAGCCTGGCAATACCAAGACTACTAGAAAGAGCCATACCTAGGCTACATTAGTGAGAGCTATTTATGCCATGGCTGAAACCCTACAAGAGATATCTATAATAATAAAAGTGTAATATGCTAATTAGACGGGACATCCTTCCGGACGTCCTTCTGGACGAAGCTGGAGTTGCAAGGGAAGCCTGGGTCCTGGTTGACAGAGGGAAGCCCGTGCCAACAGCTGGGGAAGGAAGGCCTACTCTTGCATGAATTTCGTGCATTGGGCCTCTAGTTTTAAATGACCCTTTAGGGAACGTCTAAGGTAGACTTTTCTTCTAAAACAATATAAAAAAGTAAACTGGTTCACCCTCAGCTGGCCAGATTAAGGACAAACTTTTAAATGTGAAAATTAAGATACATAAGAGCACCAAATAATCCTGGCCAGAGATTATATAGTAATCATAGACATACACATCATCAACTATTGCTCACCTCTTTAGAGAAAGGACAGTAACAATGGCAACCTTATGGAATGTAGCTGTATCTGAACAAGGTTATGTGAATCCCTAAATACTGCTTAGGGTGGGTGTCCAAAACATGATCCCCAGCAGACTATCATTCCTAGCTATTACTAAGAATTTTTTCTATCCATGAGTAGTTTGAGATGGCATTATACTCAATTAGATCTTTTTGTTGTTGTTAATCCTCACCCAAGAATCATTTTTTTCCCATTGATTTTTAGAGTGTGAGGGAGAAAGACAAATATCAATGTGTGAGAGACACATTGATTTGTTGCCTCCCACACATGCTCCAACCAGGGCCGGAAATCGAACTCACAACCCTCTGGTGCTAGGGGCCCACACTCTAACCACTGAGCCCACTGGGCAGAGCTCCAATTAGATCTTGATAATTATCTCCATTTGTGTCTCAAAGAAGAAATCAGATAACTGAGAAAACTTGAACTAGGAGCTAGTTAAATAACCTGGTTTCCATCATAGTAAAAAAATATATATAAATACAACAAATACCCATGAGTCCATAGTGATATAAATCCTATATAATAAAAGGCTAATATGCTAAGTGTCCAGTCATCTGTTCAACAAATCAAAGCATAATATGCTAATGACTAGAGGCCCAGTGCACGAAATTCGTGTGTGGGGGGGTCCCTCAGCCCAGCCTGCAACAACGCCAGCGTCCCACCATCTTTGTGATGGAGTGATGGTTAATTTGCATATTACCCTTTTATTAGGTAAGATTTGCTAAGGCCCTTCAACTGCTCGCTATGACGTGCACTGATCACTAAGGGGCAGACGCTCCAACCAGTAGGTTAGTTTGCTGCTGGGGTCCGACTGATTGGGACTGAGCAAGATGGGCCAGACACGCCCTGGAGCCTTCCCATGGTCCCTCCCTGGCTGGCCAACCTCCCACGTCCCTCACCAGCCCCAAACGTGCACCGGTGGGGTCCCTCGGCCTGGCCTGCGCCCTCTTGCAATCTGGGATCCCCTCGGTGGATGTCAGAGAGCCGGTTTCGGACCGATCCCGCAGGCCAGGCCAAGGGACCCCACTGGTGCATAAATTTGTGCCTTGGCCCCTAGTAATTGAATAAATAAATAAGAGGGGGAGAAGAGTTGACTCCCCAGTGTCTGAAAATTGCAAATAATTTATGGAGTTACTCAACCCTCAAGGATGTAGAACCTAAGTCCCTACCCCTTAAATATGGGCTGTGCATCATGACTTCCTCCCACAGACTTATAGAATGGAAAAAGGAGGGAGGCAACTAGCCTTACATTGAGGAACTCTGGGAAACACTGCCTCAACCTTGTAAATAAGGTCAACGTCAAGGCATGTTGATAATCTACACCTTTCTTCTGATGTGATAAAAATGACACTTTACCTCTGATCTTCCTCCCAAAATCCCATAAAAACAACCCATCATGAGGAAAACAAAAAATCAGCTAAATTCCAATTGAGAAACATTTCAAATTACCATAAAACTTCTTATCAAGACTCTGGGTGAAAGACAGTGGAACAGCCCTAAGTGGTTTGGCTCAGTGGATAGAGCATCGGCCTGCGAAAGGTCCCAGGTTCAATTCCAGTCAAGGGCATGTACCTTGGTTGCGGGCACATCCCCAGTAGGAGGTGTGCAGGAGGCAGCTGACCGATGTTTCTCTCTCATCGATGTTCTAACTCTCTATCCCTCTCCCTTCCTCTCTGTAAAAAAGTCAATAAAGTATTTTTTTTTTTTTTTTAAAAAGACAGTGGAACAAATTCTTGACAGTGCTAACGTGGGGGGAAAACTTAGAAGCTGTAATTCTCTACCCAACCAAAACCTCAATGTAAATGTAAGCATGAAATAAAGACATAAAATAATTTGTTTTAAATTTTGCCCATATAGGACCTAAGTAAAAAAATAAAATAAAATAAATCATGATTCTAGGTATGTGAAAAACCAAGTGATGCTTATTAAAAAATTTGAAAATTGGCCGGCCAGCATGGCTCAGTGGTTGAGCATCAACCTATGAACCAGGAGGTCATGGTTCGATTCCCAGTCTGGGCATATGCGTGGGTGCAGGAGACAGCCAATCACTGGTTCTCTCTCATCATTGATGTTTCTATTGCTCTCTCCCTCTCCCTTCCTCTCTGAAATCAATAAAAATATTTAAAAAGAAAATGTAAAAATCAGTTCAAATTAAATATAAAAAATACCAGTATTTCCTTATGGAGGTGTTTAAAACTGCTCTCTTCCTGTATTTTACTAAATGAATGAATGATAAAAAAAAAAAAAGTCCAGAGAGAAAATACATGTATACACATCGTATTAAAAACCACAACTGTGTTCTTAGGAAAAACAAATCAGTATTTTATTCTGCCTTCCTCACTAGTACCAAGAATGAATCATGAAAATTCTCATTTCTATGTGCAATTTGTATACTTCCCTCCCATAGGAAGAAATAACCAAGAGATGAAATCAGTTTTCTCCACTAGGTACAGTGTCAACACACTTTTATTTAGAATTAAGATATGTTAAATATAATTTAATTCACATTTGTACTATGGTTAGTGCTCATAGGTGACACATAGGTTGATAGCAGATCAGGAGTGAACCTGATCTATTTAAATCTCGATGTCACTTTCCATTTATGGCCGAATATAATATACTTAACCCTTGCTAAACCTTAATATTTTCATGTGTAAAATGAAGACTACTCACTGACTGGGTTATTTCATGAATTAAATGAAGTACTTAGCATCATGCCTAGCACACATTTTCAAGAGTCAATGAAAGCTCTTATTTTGATCCAATCTCTGCCCTGAAAAAGCTCATCACAGGGATAATTATTTCTACAGTTAGTTATCCAGCAAGAGCTGTTACCATGAAGAGTATGGGAACACATAAAATGGCTCAATTTGAGAGTCCTTTCCCAAACTGAGCCATCTTAAGACTTTGCTGCATTTCAGTTTTCAAATGACCCAAGAAAAAAACAATGGGTTCTAATTAACATCCAACCCCAGTATTAGACTTGATCTAGTGCCATGGATCTCTTAGAATTGGAAAACCTAAAAGGTGGCCATTTATTATTTAGACTATGTTTTATGTTTTAAGTAACTAAGAAAAACAGATTAATACTTTGATGTAACATTACTGACTCCACTAGATTAAAATGTCTCAGTAGTGAAATAATACCAATCACTTCCTTTTTAAAAATATATATATATTTTATTGATTTTCTTACAGAGAAGAAGGGAGAGGGATAGAGAGTTAGAAACATCAATGAGAGAGAATCATCGATCAGCTGCCTCCTGCACACTCCCCACTGGGGATGTGCCCACAACCAAGTTACATGCCCTTGACCGGAATCGAACCTGGAACCCTTCACTCCGCAGGCCGACGCTCTATCCACTGAGCCAAACCAGTTAGGGCCAATCACTTCCTTTTATTTGTACGGAGCAAATGTTTGATGATTCTCTCTACATTTTCTCTATTTCGAGAATATTAACTCAATTCAACCTGGCCGCTGTTTCTCAGTGGTTAGAGTGTCAGCCCGAGCACCAAAGGGTGGCAGATTAGAATCCCACTCACGGGCACATGCCTGGGTTGCAGATTCCATCGCTGGCCCTAGTCAGGGCATGCGCGGAAGGCAAGCAATCACCTGTCTTTTTCATATCAATGATTCTCTCTCTTTCTCCTCCCATTCCTCCCTTTCTTCCACTCTCTAAAAATCAATGGAAAAAATATCCTCAAGTGAGGATTAATAGAATATTAACTCATTTCTAGGGAAAAAGAAACCTATAGGAAAAATACTAAGCTTAACTCAAGTATATTTCAGTTATTTTACTTGATCACTTAGCTCTAAATCCCTCAGTGCCATGGATTACCTTAAGCTTCAAATACATGATTAAAAACTTAAATAAATGCCCTGGCCAGTGTGGTGCAGTTGATTGGGCATCATCCCATGCACCAAAAAGGTTGCAGGTTCGATTACTGGTCAGGGCACATGCCTGGGTTACAGGCTAAATCCCTGGTAGGAGGCGTGCAGGAAGCAGCCAATAGATGCTCCACTCTCACACCGATGTTTCTCTCCCTTCCTCTCTCGCTAAAAATCAAAATAAAAATATTTAAAAATTTTTTAAATACACAATATTCCTTAAGAAATGGGGGAAATTATATAAGTAAAAGACTACCAGAAGAGAAGAAAGGGAAACTATATGTCTGGGAGTAAGTCTTGACTCTAGTACTCAATGAAATGGTACATTTAAGACCCTTCCTAAATTACTGTCAGAGTTACAGTGGATGCACTGATTTCCCAAGATTGCTTACTGACCCCAAGTTTTATGAAAATTTCAAAAAACTTCAACCCAAACATGAGCACTACCCAAAAATAGATGGGCTCATACTGATGAGTGAGCCAACACAGAAAATAAAGCCCAAAATACACAGACGGCTATTAGGGCCTTAGTGCCAGAGGCTCTGATGCTCTAAGGAGGGCAATCACAGGGCTCTCGCGGAGCTCCTGTCCAGGCCCCTCCTGACTTCTCGTTTACACTGAACAGCTGCCCTCAGCTCAAGCCAGACAATTGCATCTAAACAAAGCAAAGTAAGTCTGGGAAGAAACCCCAGAACAGGATTGAAGGCTGGAAAGGAAAGCAGCACAAAGCTTGTGGCAATGCCACACCATGACCCTGAAGGAAGGAAAAGAGGAGGGGAGAGAACGAGAGAAAGGAAGGAAGATGAGACAAGAGAGGGAAGGAGGAAAGGGGAGGGGCAGAGAGGAGAATGAGAGGCAGGTTTACCCAAGAGTAAACTAAACACTCCACCTCATTATACAGCCCATGAACTTTGGCAACTGTGGCAGCTGCCCATTTGCTCCAGAATTGTACTTTCCCGCCCAGCTCCCTAAACACACGCATGCTCCAGTGAGGGCTACTAATCAAAGGAGGAGCCTTTTGGGCAAGTGGACTCACATTAACCATACATATCTTCACTCCAGTATTTGGCCAACCAAGGACTCCTGGATATTTGAGAAAAATCAGAAAGGAAGAAAGAGAAAGACCAGGATAAAGAAAACAGATGAAGTGATCCTAAGGAGAACAAACAGGAATAGACCACAGCAAACCAAACACCTCAATTACCATGCTACAAGCTTCAAGGGATATACTCCTTTACAACAAACAGCAAAACCAGCCACTATGAACAATGAAAAGACCAGAGAACTAGTAGGAGATCTTGGAAATTAAACACATAATGGATAAAATTTTCATCAGAAGGACTGATTGGGCATGACTGAAGACAGTATTCTGGAAGATAAAATAGAAAAAAACCTCCCAAATAGATAGAAGGACAGAAGAGAAAATATGAAAGAAAACATATAAGGTAAATCACTTCAACAGGCCCAACATTTATATACTAAGTTCCATAAGACAAACAGAGACAATGTGAAGTGATAAAGGGAAAAAAAAAGGCAACATTTGAATGGGATCAAGATTTTGAGATTGAAGATGAAATTTAAAATACACCTTCTACAACCCGGGCCGCTGTGGCTTGGTTAGTTTGGTGTTGTCCTGTACACCAAAAGGTTGCCAGTTTGATTCCCTGTCAGGGCACATACTGGAGTTGCAGGCTCGATCGTGCAGTAGGCAGCCAAACGATGTTTTCCCTCTCACATCGATGTTTCTCTCTCTCCCTTTCCCTTCCTCTCTAAAAATCAATTTTTAAAAAATCTTTTAAAAAAAATTCTGATGGAAAAGCATTTTGAACCAAGAACTCTCAACCTAGACAAACTATGAGTCAAGTATGGTGGCAAACTGAAAATCATTTTGAAATTTACCTCTGAAGCACTAAAATTCTGGGGGGAAAATTTTTTTTAATGTTTTCAACTGAATGAAAAAAAATGAGTGGCCTTAACAGGGGAAGGCAGAGAAACCCCAGTGTGACTGCAGTCACAGGCACAGAAGACAATTAATCCACATTAGAGCGGACAGCAGAGAACAAGTAAAGAACGTCCTCGAAAATAAAAATATCCATTTCCAATATTGCAAAATTAAAAATTAAAAAATGTGCAAGATATAGGCTTTTAGTAACATTAAGATACAGTAATTAGAACTTGCAAGAAAAAACTATAGCAAACTAAATTGTGGCATTATTGTCAACAGATTATAGGACAATAGATTTAAGAAAACAGAATGTCACTTGATCTTTACATTCCTCAAGTAGAACAACTTAACCGCCACAGGGTGTATTATTATAAACGCAACTATACTAGTTGGTTCTGCAATGGACGTATCACTCCTAGTAGTAATACCATTTATTGGTGTGTTTTTTCTTAAAATTTTAAATAGCTAAAAAAAATCCAAAACAATGTTTAAGGGAGATAAAAGGGACAGAAGCAAAAAGACACCATAAAAATAAATAAATAAATACATACATACATACATACATACATACATACAACGAAAAACCATCGGCACAATTACAATTGTAATAACAAATCCAGAAGGTAGAGGAACAGTTGGCAGTGTAGGTGCATGAAATTCCTCAACTTTCATGACAGGAATAAAAAAGACACTGTCAGACAGACACACTAAGAAACATATTCTTTTAAATTCCAATGATAATCACAGGAATAAATTTTCAAAATTACTTTTAAAAGATTATCTCTGGGGAATGGTAAAAGATTGGCAGGATTTTGCATTTCAAGTTCCATCGCTCTATGGTATTGGAGAAAACATTTTACCATGGTGGAAATTTCCTAAAATGTTAAATTCTATGTTGCCTCTAGTTTCTGACTAGACCACAGCATTCTTATCATTAATGACTCTAGACCTGAGGATAACTCAGAAGTATCTTCCAAAAGTTTAAATGTTCATTCTCTTCGATCCACCAAGTTTACTGTTACGAGACTAACCAAAAGGTAACGAGTGGTAACAACTATAAAGGTACAAGGAAGTTTAGCACACAACTGTGTCTTAGCAAAAGCCTCTTGCAAATCCTAAATTCCATCAATGAGTATGGCTAAATATGTTATGGTAGATACGTGCTATAAAGTGTTAAAGCCGTAACCTAGAGGACTGGGGTAGTAATGAGATGGAAAGATGACCATAATACACTGTGTCATGACAGAATAGCAGAAAAATATATGTAGTAAAATCCCATTTTGTGTAGTTTTCTAAAAACTTTTTTGTATATGCATAAGAATTGTGAAAATATACACACCAAACTATTAACAGAATTGTGATGACCTCTGAATGTGAGACTAAAAGGTGAGAGGACACTGACTTTTTACTTCTAGTTGTTTGAACTTCTTATAAAAATAACCTTTGTAAATTACAAAAAATTCTTGAGAAAACAACTTCCACACTAATCCTGCCCACTGCTTTCCTTACCTTCCCACCCTCCATCTCCCCAGCACTGCTGCACATAAACCCCGGCCTTCCGTGCAGCACACAGTGAAAACATGTAGATCCAAAGCTTATAATTCTCTCCAAATCTCATTTCCATGTAATACTTAGAATATACAAGACGCCCTGCATGACTGACAAAAAATGCATTTTAATGTTGCATTTGGTCTGCAGCCTGGTTGTTAGGGGGTGGTGCTGCCAGGGAGGCCAAGGTGTGCATGATGCCCCCGTGTAGGTCATTAATTGATATGTGGTCAGTCTGGTTTTTATTCACCATCTGTCATCTTCTTGGTGACAAGACAAGGTGTAGAAAGATCAAAGTATATCCACTTTAACTAGTGGGAACTCTTCTGAAAAGGTGTGCACTGATCGTAGGCTTTGTCTCAGGGTGGAATTCGGAAGGACACATTTGTGTATGTGTATTTGCAGAGTTTACACATTTCTTTGCCTGTCACCCACACATAAATCACTAAATCATGTCCTCAGTGTTTCCCAGAGCAAGAACGCTGGTTAGCCAGGACTCTGTGGTAACACTGCAGGCTGTGCTCCGCGGGAGCAGTGGGATGTCCAAGTTCTGTTCCTGGTCTTTAACTCTCATCTTCAGCCATCACGCTGAACACAAGATCAAAGTCATGTGGCAGAGGGAAGGCTTCTCAACCTGAACTGTGCTTCAAGAAAGGCTGTTCTTTCACTACCCATTTTCAAGAAAGGCAACAATAAAAAGAGACAATCAAAGTATAAAGAAAAAAATGAAAAGAATTAAGAAAAATAGAACACATGAGGACTTACAATGTGACCAGTGCTAGTTATATAAATACTAGAGGCCCAATGCACAAAACTTGTGCACTGTGGGGGGAGAGAACGGGGAGGTCCCTCAGCCCAGCCTGAGCCCCCTTGCAGCAGGGAGTGGGCCTAAGCCAGCAATCGGACATCACTCTCGCAGTCCGGGACCCCTTGCTCCTTACCACTCGCTTGCTGCTCCTTAGCGCTACTACAGAGGCAGGAAAGGCTCCCGCCACCGCTGCTGCGCTCGCCAGCCGTGAGCCCTGTGTTGAGCATCTGCCCCCTGGTGGTCAGTGCATATCATAGTGACCTGTCGTTCTGGTCATTCCGCCATAACAGTCACTTAGGCTTTTATTATATAGATCTCTAACAATTATTTAATTTTGTTCTAATGTAAAATGTCTATTAAAATGTCCAAATCAACAATCCAAACCCAAACATGAATCATTTCTTTGGTCATTATATTTTTCAAGATATTGTAAACCTAGTAAAAGTAGCAATGAAAAGAATATTATGGCCCAGCTGGTTTGGCTCAGTGGATTAAGTGTTGGCTCAAGGACTGAGGGGTCACAGGTTCAATTCCAGTCAAAGAAATGTTCCTCAGTTGCAGGCTTGATCCCTGGCCTCAACAGGGCATGTGAGGGTAGCAACCAATTGATGCTCACGTCAATGTTTCTTTGTCTTTCCCCCTCCCTTCCAATCCTATATAATAAAAGGCTAATATGCAAATTGTCCCCTTGACTGGGAGTTTGACCAGGGGGCAGGACTGGCTGGCCAACTGCCCCCGGCCCCTCCCCTTGGCCGGCCCCACCCCCAATCAGCTCCCCCAACCCTAATCGGGGGTGGCGCCAGCCCGCCAACCACTTTCGGCCCCTCCCCCCAGCCAACCCGGCCCAATCAGCCCCGATCGGGGCAGGCCAGTCTAACCCCACCCGTGCATGAATTTGTGCACCGGGCCTCTAGTCTCTATAGAAAAATCAATGGAAAAATATCCTCAGGTGAGGATTAACAACAAAAGGAACATTCTGCTCTAAATTAAGAGAATACATCAGTATATCTTATACACATCATATATGAATTTACCTAACTAGAACTCAAAAAATACAATAAAACAAAAGACCAACTAGTGGTTCTCAGGAAAGATTCAAATATATTATCTGTTCAAAAACCAAAGCAGCAAGCACCCAAACACAGGAAAAGAACAGAACATTGGGAACAGTGCATGGGGAATGGTGTGAGTGAAATACTGCCCTAAGGTAATACTGTGGTTCTGACATGACAGTGGGAGTGAAGAAGTATGAGGACTTATATAAAGTTTTAAAAATAAGTCATAGTTCCATTTTAATGTTATTTATTTAAATGTGGCTTATAATACAATTAATTTTGTTCTTAGGTTTATTTTAAACCTAAGAATCACTACCTAAGAGTCACTATTGGAAACAGGGTAGTTATATATGCTACCACATCCCAACTCCTGATCTAGCAAACAAGTTCCTCTTAAGTAAACCCTTTATAACACCTTTCCTGATCAATCCACCTCCTCTTAAATCAAATTAACTTCAATACGATACTTCCTCTAGACCCGCCATGCTTTCCAGCCTATTTCCTTGCACAGGATGCCAGACTTAAACAACAAATGTTGACTCATGCTGCAGCTTGAGTAGAGCCTGCTGTGTACTTCTGGAACCTTCACAACAACCCTGTGAGGTAGGTATCATTAGCCCCATGTTACAGAGGAGGGAACACAAACTGAGGTAGACTGACTTGCCCAGTGGCAAAGCTGAGATTCAAAGCCAGACCAGCTCACTCTCAGATGAGTGATGTTTAAAGTAGCTCAGAGGGAAAACAAATGCTGCCCCAAATAGAAACTATGACTGTACCTAGAATTTTGGAGCAGCTGGGGAAGAGGTTCAATAATATTAATAACTTCTTCATTGTCACTTAACATCATAAACAGAAATTACACTATATTCTGCTATCATTAAAATTTAAAGGTAACAGCCCAGCCAGTGTGGCTCAGTGGCGGAGCGTCGACCTATGAACCAGGAGGTCACAGTTCGATTCCTGGTCAGGGCACACACCCAGGTTGCAGGCTCGATCCCCAGTAGGGGGAATGCAGGAGGCAGCCGATCAATGATTCTCTCTAAACACTGATGTCTCTATCACTCTCTCCCCCTTCCTCTCTGAAATCAATAAAAATATATATATTTTTTAAAAATTTAAAGGTAATAAAAACCATAATTTACCTTATCCTTTTCATAGAAAAAAATGACATTACAGACACACTCACACTCATTGACTCTGAAAAAACATAGTAAACTGGTATGATTCTACCTAAGTCCTGGTGAGTGCAAGTTATAGACATAAATGAAAATCTAGTGGCTGCAGTAAATAATAATAAGAGTGAATTTTGTGGGGATTATGTAAGTGGGCTGCTGCCTAGACAGATTGTTTCAAAATATGAAACCTCAATCCAGGCACTTTAACCAAGAGAACATACCACAAACGTAGGCACCTAAATTATATGATGATACATTCTGACATCTACACATAATTTAGTCACAGTAAAAAATGGTTACATAGTAAGTTCCCTACCAACCTTGAAAACTGGGGTAACTTTGGAACGTCTTTCCCATGCAAAAATATGTACTGTACTTAAATAACATTTAAATGATAGGGTTTTTAAAATCTTGCCCTAACTGGTTTGGCTCAGTGGACAGAGTGTCGGCCTGCGGACTCAAGGATCCCAGGTTTGATTCCGGTCAAGGGCATGTACCTTGGTTGCAGGCACATACCCAGTAGGGGGTGTTACAGGAGGTAGCTGATCAATGTTTCTCTCTCATCGATGTTTCTGACTCTATCCCTCTCCCTTCCTCTCTGTAAAAAAGCAATAAGATATATTTTTTTAAAAATCTTATATAAACACACTTTTCTCTGTGAAATAGTATTTTTTTTAATCCTCACCTGAGGATATTTTTTCTATTGATTTTATTTATTTATTTTTAGAGAGAGAGGAGAAGAGAGGGGGAGAGACAAAGAGAGAGAAACATCGATGTGAGAGAGACACATTGACTGGTTGCCTCCTGCACCTGCCCGACGAAGGCCAGGGCTGGAGCCTGCAACCAAGGTACATGCCCTTGACCGGAATTGAAACCGGGTCCCTTCAGTCCACGGGCCAACACTGTGGGCTGAGCCAAAACAAGCAGGACTATGTGAAATGGTCATTAGGAGAAAAGCCTTAATCTGAAAACTTATCATCCTTAAGTTTGGTACAAATCAACAATATTCCAATGCTACTGATGTTCCAACGAAAGCACCAAGATGTACAGTTATACAATCTACTATGGGCCCAGTGCACGAATTCGTGCACCTTGAAAGGAACTGTGGGCTGCGAGGCTGTGGTGGGCACAGGGCTGGGTCTCAGCCCATCCTCCGCCCCTGCCCGGCCCCTCCCGCCGCGGCCCCCAGTCCCGTCTGCCAGCAGCCCTGCTCCTGCCATCACTGCTCCCATGCACTGCTGGCACCTGCCCCAATCGCTCTGTGCCAGCAGCGGGTGTGAGCGGCAGCTGCTGCCCCAATCACCCCTCAGGAGCAGGGGGAGGTGGAGAAGCCCTGAGGGGCGATCGGGGCCGGCAGCCACCACTCACATCCCCTGATGGCGCTGAGCACCGACAGTGGGTGCAAGCAGCAGCTCTGGCGCTGGCAGTGGGTGCGAGCGGGGCCGGCGCCGGCAGCAGGTGCAAGCACCGGGCTGGACCACGGCACGCAGGAGCAAATAATTTTCAGTAACCACCAGAGGCTCACCCCAATGACAGTGACTGTCACCCTGCCTTGGTCTGGCACCCCTGCCCACCTGCTCCACCATCTCCCCACAGCCGATGCCTGCCATGTTCCACACTCTGCTGCCTGCTGCTGACGTCCACCATGTTCCACG
Source organism: Plecotus auritus (assembly GCF_963455305.1). Taxonomy (NCBI): domain Eukaryota; kingdom Metazoa; phylum Chordata; class Mammalia; order Chiroptera; family Vespertilionidae; genus Plecotus; species Plecotus auritus. The sequence continues at coordinate 98,878,003 of NC_137776.1, forward strand.
TGCGCCACCTGGTGGTCAGCGCACATCATAGTGACCAGTTATTGTTCTGCTGTTCAGTCTATTTGCATATTAGCCTTTTATTATATAGGATAACCTTTCTTAAAGGTTTTCAGCTGGCATGCTCCCAGCTGGCATGCTTCCGTAATTGAGGAGCAACCTATGAACCAGGAGGTCACAGTTCAATTCCCAGTCGGGGCACATGCCCCATTTGTGGGCTTGATCCCTATTCGCAGGTATGCAAGAGGCAGCTGATAGGTGATTCTCATATTTTAGGGGGAAAAAAGGCATCAAGATTCTCAAAAACACTCAAAACTACCATGAAGCTATGAAAATTTCAATGAAAAACCATGATTACATTTATTTATATATGAAAGCTCTACAGAACTGGCAGTGCCAACGTGAAGACACTGTTTGCCTATAGTGTGTCTTATCTAGTGGGCTAAACATTTTGAATCCTCTTTTCATGTGACACCACACAAAAGTGCTCTGGACTTTTGTAAGTATTCATAGTAAGTCTTAGCTACAAGCCTAACTTTTCTGGTTTTAAAACTTACTCAGTTTTTAGCAAATAATCAAAAGAATTAAGTATTATTCAGCATTAAGGAGACTATCTACAATTTATTATTCAAGGTGAAAATACAATAGAAGAAGCCTATCTTGCAGTTTATTGGGAAACAAATTTTGTTCTGAAGACCGCTATATATTTTTTTAATATATTTATACTGATATCAGACAGGAAGGGAAAGGGAGAGAGAGATAGAAACATCAATGATGAGAGAGAGTCATTGATGAGCTGCCTCCTGCACGCCCCACATTAGGGATCAAGCCTGCAACCCCAGGCATGTGCTCTGATCAGGAATTGAACTGTGACCTCCTAAGTTCATAGGTCAATGCCCAACCATTGACCCACACCGGCCAGGCAAGAAGACCTCTGTATTTTAAAGTTATCTCCAGATTGGCATGAGCAGATGCTCCAAAAATATCTGATTTTAAAAAATTACCATTTTGCCCAACCGGTATGACTCAGTGGTGGAACATCAGCCTATGATCCTGGAGGTCACGGTTCGATTGCTGGTCAGGGCACATGCTCAGGTTGCAGGCTCAGTCTGAGCATGTTTGGGAGGCAACCAATTGACAGGTCTCTCTCACATCAATGTCTCTCTTGTTCTCTCTCTCCCTCTAGCTCTGTCTTTCCCTCCCTCCCTCCCTTCCTGTCTTAATGGAAAAAATATCCTCTGGTTCGAATTGCCAAAAAAATTAAATTAAAGTTACCATTTTTAAAGTCTAAAAACTACCTCATTGATCACAGATACTCTTTTATGTACTGTGGTGCTTACTTTTGAAAATATGTGAAATTAAAATATCATTAAAAGTGATGCTTTTAAATCAAAAATCTTTAGCCATCACTTGTACTGCTCATGAAGAAAAGAATAACTGACCCTCTCCACCATACCTAAGGCCAGGTACCTAGCCAGGCACATAACACACAAAAATTATTGGGATAAATGAATACATACAAATTTCCTTTCAGTTATCTTTGATGTACCCATCTAAGCTGGAATGGAGCTGTGAAAACATGGTCCTTTTTGCCTGAGGTCAAGAAATTTTACAATTATAATTTTTAATTGTAAGGTATATAACGGTTCATAAATATTAAATAATTTTAAAAGTCCTTTTGATATTTACTGCTTTGTATTAACATAGGTATTACAGAAAATGAACAGCTGACTCTTCCCAGATGTAAAAAAACACACTCCTGAAGCACTGAAAACTAATTCCTACACTCTCAATTTAGTGGAGTAAACCCTAGGATGAATGCAGAAAAACGCAATCATCTTATTTCTAAAAAAGAATATAGCACTCATAGAGAGGATATGAACCCCTGAGTACATACAATTTAAGAAAAAGAATATGACTACTTTTGAGAAGTCCCTGTGTATTCCTTCTTGGATGCATCTGACTGTGATTTTTAATAAATGCAAAGGTTTTGCGGTTTAGCAGTGTGTTCTGGTCTCCTTATAACTAAAGCGATCAGAGGACTGTAGATACTTCTCAGAAATTCCTGAAATCTGATTTAAATCAAACTTTAAAACGGTTTTCTGGTATATCATAAAAAGGTGAGTGAAAGACAAAAGCTAATTAAAAGAAAAACAGTATTGCCCTAGCTGGTTTGGCTCAGTGGATAGAGCGTCAGCCTGGGGACTGTAGGGTCCCAGCTTTGATCCCGGTCAAGGGCACATGCCCAGGTTTCGGGCTCGATCCCCAGTAGGAGGCGTGCAGGAGGCAGCCAACCAATGAGTCCCTCTCATCATTGATGTTTCTATTTCTCTCCCTCTCCCTTTCTCTCTAAAATAAATAAAATTTTTTAAAAAGAAAAACAGTATCTACTGTGCTACTTAACCACTGACAAATATTTATATGATACTTTTTAATCGTATACTTTTAATGAAGGTCCTACCTACTACTAAGTCAAAATATATTAGCTATATTTATCTAATTTTATCCCCTTTACAAAGCTCTGCATTTTTAACTTTAAAAACTATCAAAGACCTAATTAGCTGAGTTCTACAATATAACAGTGTAGCTAAATCAGCAGCAAATGGAAATTTAAGTCTCATTACTCAAAATTAACTCATGCAATTACAGAATATTTAATAAATGTAAAGATGCAAAGGATCTTTCTGAAAATTGCTGCCTACATTATTAATCATTGTAATTTGTCACTCTCAAAAAACTGGAATCTTTCTATACAAGTGTCTGGGAACTGTCATCGACACCGCTGAAACTGAATGTGACGGCAGCAACAGCGAGCTCTGCCACCCCAAAAAAGCCACAGACTTCGTCCAACAAATTTTTTTTTATATTATGTGCAATATTCAGAACACGTGCAAAGATAGAACGATGAAAGGCAAGTATAAAAATCTAAAACAATTCCTGTAAAACTTACTACTGTACCACGTGAATACTTTAGGACCTTACTAATCCCTTTAAATAATGTGCTTCCGAAGTAAATATTAAACCTTTTTCCCTTTCATAATATACTCAGATAATTATTTACATAGAACCTACCATAACCCAGTTTTTTTAGGAGAGAAGAGGGAAAAGACCCTTAAATCGATTTTCCTCAAAATAAGGAAACCCAGACAGAGAAGATAGGTGTCCCTATGTAACGTGTCCATGTGTTGGTTGGATGATTAAATGAGATGTGCCTGAAGTGCTTTTAATATTGAAACATACTATGTCATTAAAAGGAGTTACTCTGCTACAGGCTATCTTAGAGGAAGACAGGTGTTTCTGTTTTCATTGTGGGGAGAATGAACAGGATTTTGTGGAACATTTTGTGAAAAAAGTAACTACGGTCCCTTAAATCAGAAACTACATCATTTGTCAATTTTACTTTGATAAGTTAAATTATTCCCAATAAAAAATATCAAGAGACTTTTGAAACCCTCATACTTTGTAAACATGTCTTCACACAGTTCAGAAGCACACTGCTAAATCACAAAAATCTTCACAGAGGGGTTGATCTCATTAAACACAGTCAAATTCAATCAGGAAGGAATACACAGGAACTTCTCAAAAGTAGTAATAAGCACCAGTTGGTTTGGCTCAGTGGATAGAGTGTAGGCCTGTGGACTGAAGGGTGCTGGGTTCAATTCCAGGTTGTGGGTTCGATCCCTACCCAGTAGGGGGCGTGTAGGAGGCAGCCAATCAATGATTCTCTCTCATCTGTCTTTCTCTCCCTCTCCCTTTGTATTAACATAGGCATTATGTTAATATATTTATCTTTTTTAAAAAGCACTAATAAAAGAGATTTTTGTGGGTGACCTGCTGCTCTCCCATGCTGCTGGCAGGATTGGAATAACCGCTCATATATGATTCAACCCTGTCGCTGCTTAATTGGTTCAAGTAGTGACAGGCAGTCCAGTCCCATTGATTGTCCAGGTACATATTCTGCAGACCACGAAGGGATGTGAGAGACACCTCTGGGGAGGACCAGATATGCAGCAGTGCCCACCAGTAGGCTGCAGAAATAGCAGTGGGGGAAGCCCAAAGGACTTTCTGACCTGGCTGGGAGTAGTATGCCCCCAGGACCTGGGAGTCAACCTTGGAACCATTCCATTCAAGAACTGCCTATTATCATGGAAAGATTAACAACCCAGTTGCCCAAACAATGGAGTCCCACCTCAGCCTCCTACTTCCCCAGGCCAGTAATCCCTACTACCCCATGTAATCTTTCTCTTTCCCTATATAAGCAGCTGGCTTATGGGGGGCTGCAGAGCAGAATTTTGTGAATGACCCCGCTGCTCTCCCATACTGCCTGCAGGATTGGAATAAACACTCATGTGTGATTTCTTTTTTTAAAAGAAAAGTATTTATAATACTTTTCCTTAAGTTGTGTGTACTCAAGGGTTCATTTGTTCTCCATGAGTGCTATATTTAAAAACTGAACACACATCTTACCTCCTGAATAAGTCTCAATAGAACTTCTTATGTCCATGTTCTATTATATAACCTCGTACGTATCTTATAACCCAATTGCAGTTTGAACTATTCCTGTGGTTAAATTTTTAGTTGTTAAATATATCATACACTGAAAATCTATAACCTCTATGAATAGTTTTAAAAAACAGTAAAATAAATTTGAGTAACTGAGTTGCCTGTTCCCACACCCCTCTTTTCTTCAAAAACTTTTTAACACAGAAATGTTTACACATGCATAAGAGCATGTAGAACAATATATCTTCCCATGTAATCTCACCCAACTTACATACTTATCATGGCATGTGTAATACATCCCATTTTTACAACAAAGTGAAAAAGCCCATTGGGGGAAAAAAAAAAAAAAAAAAAAACTCTACAATTCAGTCACCACAGATCAGGAAAACATTATTGCTGTTGTTACTTTTAAAAGATCAAAGAGGCAGTTTAACATAGTGGTTTTGAGAGTGTGAACTCTGGAGCCAAACAACCTGAATTCAAATATGACCTTGGGCTAGGTTTACTTAACTTTTTCCCAACTTGGTTACTCATTTGCAAAATGTGGATAAAAGTACTTATCTCACAGGGTTATTCAGAAGATTAAAAGAGGAAGATTACTATGCCCGATTCACAGTATTCATAGTAAGTGTAATGTGTCAGCTATTATTGTTAAAATCAGGAAGGAAAGACAAAATTCAATCCTGACTTGCAGCCTGAATTCTTTTTAGGAGTATTATGCTTTTTACTAAAATTGACTTCAGTATTCTTACTGACTCCATTTTTTCAACGCTTCTCATTTACAGGTTAGCTGGTCGTAAGTGATCTAACTACACTGGTAAAACTACATTTCTATCACGAGCATGACTCTTCTCCCGTACTATCCATCTTAAATTTGTGAAAATATTACCTTCCCTATTTAACTTTAAGAAGCACGATAGGGGTAAAAACTTGTACTTAAGGTGGTGTGTATAGTGTAGGTCTATTTCACTTTGAGTCAAATGCATAAGCATCAGTAATCTAGAGAAGGGGTGGGGAACATCCAACCTGTGGGCCATATGCAAAATCATTTGGCTTGGCCCTGCCAAGTTATTAGGGGTGAGTTAATTAAATGTTTGACCAAATATAGCAGGCTTGATTTTAAGTTGATAATTTTGTAGAGCCTGCAAATGATGTTAAAAATACCCAAATGCCTCTTGGCCAAAAAAAAGGTTCCCCACCCCTGATTTAGAAGCTCATGTACTCCTGGTGCTTAAATATTTTAATTCCAATCCATAAACTGAGTGCTGCAATTTATATGAAGGACAGAATGTGCATAAGTGATGCTGACTTGCATATGGGTAGATATATACATACATGGTACTTTTCAATGCTGCATTATATTCAATTTACTAAATGTCTGTTTTTCTGACCTGTGGACCAATCATCAAGACCTTTTGAATAGGAAATCCCCTGACAATAGATCTATGCTCATTATAACCTTAAAAATACTGATTACTTTTTCTCATGTAACTTATTCCTTTTCCAAGAAGCCTACGAACAATTTCAGGAAGGACATCAAAAAGCAACTGTAAATTCTGCACTCAATAGTATGGTATCGTGGATTCTATCATGCATAGGAACCCTTGTATGCTCACAGCTGAAGATTACACTAAAAGACGTGCCAGCTGTCTTCAAGTACTCCAAGGAGCCATGGAGAAGAGAGTACAGACTTAATTCTTCATGTTCCGGAGGCAGGACAAGTTATAAGGAAACAGATTTCTGATAGAGCAAAAGAACTCTGAAAATTAGAATTACATATGTGAAATTGGAAAAGGGAATCATGTAAGGCACTGAATACTATTATCACTAAAAATGTTTGAGTAGAACACTGACATTTAGGAATGGTGTGGAAAAGGTAAGTATTTAATAAAGAGTTGGACTACATGATCACAAACCTCTCCTTCAATTAAAATGTTCTTGAATTTCCTTAATACTTACTCCCAAGTGATGGTCTAATGTACAACACTAACATGCTATAGGCATATGCGTACCTGCCCGCTGTTGCAGAGTGTATGTAGGATACATGAATATGACCCCTTCACCTGGGGCAACTGACATTTTAGAAGTTGGAAGATCCTATCCCTATTTGTTTGGAATTCTATCATTCCATGATCCCCAACCCAAGTGAAAGATAGGAAAATTATAAGAACATTGATTTTATTATTTTATAAACATTTCTAAAATTCAGAAAAAATTTTTAAATGAGGAAAAATGGGTAATCCTATCTAATAAGAGTAATATGCAAATTGACCATCACTCCAACACACAAGATGGCTGCCCTCATGTGGTCAAAGATGACTGTCCTCATGTGGACACAAGATGGCCACCACAAGATGGCCAGCAGGGGAGGGCAGTTGTGGGCAATCAGGCCAGCAGGGGAGGGCAGTTGGGAGGGACCAGGCCTGCAAGGGAGGGCAGTTGTGGGTGATCAAGCCTGCAGGGGAGGGCAATTAGGGGTGACCAGGCAGGCAGAGGAGGGAAGTTGGGGGCGATCGGGCCTGCAGGGAAGGGCAGTTGGGGGGGACCCAGGCCTGCAGGGGAGAGCAGTGGGGGGAACCAGGCCTGCAGGGGAGGGCAGTTAGGGGTGACCAGGCCTGCAGGGGAGGGCAGATAGGGGCGATCAGGCCTGCAGGGGAGGGCAGTTAGGGGTGACCAGGCCTGCAGGGGAGGGCAGATAGGGGCAATCAGGCTGGCAGGGGAGCAGTTAGGCATCAATCAGGCTGGCAGGCAGAAGCGCTTAGGGGCAATCAGGAAGGCAGGCAGGCGAGCAGTTGGGAGCCAGCAGTCCTGGACGGTGAGAGTGATGTCCCAGATTAAAGAGGGTGCAGGCTGGGCTGAGGGACACCCTCCCCCAGGCACGAATTTCGTGCACCGGGCCTCTAGTCTATATATATATATAAAAGCCTAATATGCAAATTGTCGACTGGGAAAGCAGGAGTTCAATCGCTCGCTATGACGTGTGCTGACCACCAGGGGGCAGCACAGAACGAAGGAAGGCCCTGGCCAGCAGCTGGTAGCCGGGAAAGGGAGGCCCCAGCTGGCAGCCAGAAGACCCCAATCGGCCCTGATCATTGGCCAGGCCTAAGGGCCCTACCTGTGCATGCATTTCATGCACAGGGCCTCTAGTTGAAGTACAATAACTTAACCAACACACCAGACCTACTATTATATTAAAACTACTTGGGTGGTATAAATAACATGGTTTAAAAGAGTCATATTTAGCCCTACCCAGTTTGTCTCAGTGGATAGAGCATCGACCTGCAGACTAAGGGTCCTGGGTTCAATTCCAGTCAAGGGCACATGCCTGTAATTGTGGGCTCAATCCCCAGTAGGGGGCGAGCAGGGGGCAGCTGAACAATGATTCTCTCTCATTGATGTTTCTATCTCTCTCTCTCCTTCTTCCTTTCTCTCTGAAATCAATTTTTTAAAAATTTTTAAAGTCATATTTATTCCATATAGTTACTGAGATACTAAGAAAAATATCATAAAAATAAAGTTTAAAAAAAATTTTTTAAGCAAAAAACATGGCCTGGCCAGTATGACTCAGTTGGTTGGAGCATCATCCCATATATCAAAAGGAGGCAGGTCACATACCCAGGTTGAGGGTTTGATCCCCAGTCAGGGCATGTGTGGGAGGCAACTGATTGATGTTTCTTTCTCACATCAATGTCTGCTGTCTGTCTCTCTTTCTTTCTCCCCTCCTTCCTTCCCTTTGTCTAAAATTATTTAAGCAAAAAACATGAATAACCTAAAACATATATCCTATAAGTACATGAAGGTATAGTATTATACTTTTATGCCTCTTTGCAATTTCCATAGTGAAATTTAAAATAAAAAGAGCACCCACATAAAAAAAATAAAATTCAACTCTCAAATCAATATAAACATGATAGTGGGGTCTTTGTAACCTATAGGAAGAACAGGAACGAATCAGTATCCACTTAACTATATCCAAATTCACCTGGACTCAAATCTGAAAATATGTAACTGCTATTTAATGTCTTAGATGCAGAGGAAATTGCAGAGGAAAAGTTCTTAAGCACTATTTAGAATAGTTTCATTGCTAAAATTGAATAACACTTCATTAGAACTTGGAATGGAAAAATGTTACCATATAACAGGTTTGGTGTTTTTTTTTTAATCCAAGATGGATAGCTTTATATCTGACTTCAGGTATTATATATAGTCTTAATCTACTATAAAATTGTTTTTGATAGTTTAGAATTGCTTTTAATAAATAATTTTGTTTCCTCTGTATTTCTTAGAATTTCCAAAGCCTAGAAAAAAAGGTGTTTATCTAATTTCTGTTTAACACAGCTAAGACTTCAACTAACAGTGAAGAAAGAGGAAACACTAGTGTAGCATTAGACTAGGAGTAAGACTCGAGTTCTGGCTCTGAACTTACTTTACACTGAACATATCACTTAAGCCTTCAGGTCATAGTACTCACCCATAAAATAATTTAAACCTGATGACTTTAGAGACTGCCTCCAGTTCTGAAGGAGGACAATAGGATGACCTTCACAGTGTGTACCCACTTTCACTGTGATGGGTACTCCATCCTTACACTAGCTATCGCACACAATACTATGGATGAACCCACATAAAATGTGCAAGGCCAGGAATGTTTAAGCAAATGTGATTTTTTCAATATACTGTACTGAAATATGAATTAGATATCAAGGGCATTTATTTTCTTGTCTAGAATGCATTGACACTATATGCTGCAAATAAAGCTCTGAAAGTTATAAAAAACTTACAATTCAATCAACACAACTAATCCTGCTGACTCTTGAACAGAAAGGAAAATCTCTGAGTAATAATTTCTTGACACCCAATACCTGTGACACCCATACACCCATGGAAACTGTTACTTTTATGACATAATGAAGTAGAATGTACCCTTGGTTAAATCAGGGCAGGTGCAAATTAAGCACTTGAGAAAACTGCCTTCCTAGTTAGTAATAAACTAATGAGATTTCGTTAAAAGTGTAAATGTTTGTGTCTAAATGTTTATATTGCATATAGAAAACACAAAGTTAATTCCCTAACCTCTAGCACCACTTAACTTACATAAATGGTGTTGATGTATTGTTAGTATTTCAACAGTACCACTTTATGAAGTCTAAAACTAAGCTAATCCAAATGAAAATATAGACTTCTTTTGTAAGATGGAGTAATTAATAGATGTTAGTTTATAACTATGAAATCAATAAAAGTAATGAACAAGGACCCTCCAAATTTTAGTAACAAATGGGTCATGTAGTACAAATGTGATATAATGAAAAAACAAGCTTCCAGAAATATCAATACTAAGAAGTACAGCTATTGATACATCAGTTAATTCATACTGTAAAAAGACTGCCACGAGAATGTGAGCTAGCTACATAAGATTACACTGTCAGGATGTGCGAGAAAGGTATCCAGAGTACCAGGCATGAAAGGAATAGAGCCCTAAAAACACATACAGAAGCAAGTAACTGGGGAGAAGGAATCAAAGACAGGAAACACCTATATTTAATTTACCGTCAAAGAACTCAAAGATGATATAAATAGTAAAAATCCACAAAATGACTTTGAACCAGAGGGTTTAGGTTTCTTTAAAGAGCCTAAGACAGTGTATATGTGAGAAAACTGAATGGAGATGTAAGCTAGTATTGTGGTATTGTGATTTAACCACAAATGCCTTCCTATTTAAATATTCCAATGAGTACTGTTAGTACACATACCTCGGAGAATTCTTTCCTCATGGCAACGAAGAAAGTCCCAGATTCTAACAGTGCCGTCATCAGAGCATGTAGCAAATTTATTATCCGTGGGTGAGAAACTGTTACATGAAGACACACAGCAGGGGAAAGAAGTCAGCATTTAACAGATTATCTGTGCTTCTCAGACAGGGAAAAATAAAAACACTGTGCTGCCTTATAAATAAAAGAGGGTAGTTTCCACCCATGAAGATGCAACATAAAGAGAATGTTGTCAGCTAACCATGGCATCTCATCAAAAGAATTTAATACAGTAGTTGCTTCTTAGTTTCCAATCATCAATATTCAGAGCACTTTACAAGTGTATTACTATTACTGCTATTCACACTTCTCACAATACAGGATTTCCTGTTGTACCAACAGAAAACATGGAGCTAATTTAAGTGTAGAAACTAAATGAATTCCATTTTTGCAATATTCCTGTAAACAATCTTTTAAATCACAAAAGAATACTGCTCAAAAAATTAGCATCAGCTTCCACCTCAGACACTTCATGAAATCATAAACTGAAAAAACCTGGACAGGATTTTTAAAGACTGGTGCTAAATATTCCTACATATGTTTCCGATTTATTTAAAAAGTCTACGGAAAACTTTCACAGCTTCTTTCTGGCAAGCTATCTCATGAATATAGCACCTTTTCACAAAAAAAAGTTAGCATAGGGACATTCAGATTTGTGTGTAAAGCCCAAGAATCTGCTGCAAAGGAGAGAGCCATTTTTTTTCATCTGTCGTGGAAGATCCTCGTTTCTAATTTAACTCTAAGAACTCCCTTGAACTTTTTAATCCTATGACTAAGAAGTGACCAACTGTGTAAACTCAATGTATGGGCAGGACACCACAGCAAAGTCATTGCAGAGGCATGTGTATCCACCAAGTTTTGTTAAGATTCTGAAAGTAGAAAGAGTGACTGCAGCGGATGATGTTTCTATAACGATGTCAACCTCTCACCACACGTGTGGCACAGCTACGGAGAATGCTGCTCAGCTTTATTCTGAGGATGCAGCAACTCTTCAGGCTGGTTTTTGAAGCTTTCTTTTTCCAGTTTTACTGCACATATCTCATTGATATGTACAAATATATACAACTCACTGAAAATATTGTAAACTACACTTATTACACATTTGCTCTGACGGTACCAGCAGTGAATTGGAAGATTAAGTCCTAGAGTCTTCTTAACAATGACCTGCTCAGAGTTTCAAAGCTTGAAGAACCCGTTCATTAATCCATTAATGATTGCCACATCCAGAGCTACTTGTGTGAGTTCTAGACCTACTGTACTTTCCTTTGGAGTCATGGCATAACCAAGCCAACCAGGTCTTCACTTAAGCCTTTTTTCTTGTATTTTGTGTGAACTCTGAAAGTGTTTCTGTAGGCTTTAGATTTTATTCAGTTGCATAATTAAAGACTGAATTCTTTATTTGGAATGAAATATTCTTGTCTTACACAGTAGGTAATAAAAAGAAGTAACGTATATACATTATTAACCATAAATGAAAAGAGAAAAAAACCAGTGCAAAATGCGGCAGACAATACATCTCTAACATATTGTAAAGGCAGATACCAGGACAACACTACTTCAGGAAGGCGCCAGCAAAATGGTGAATGTGTGAAAACAAAGAAAAATATCGTGTTCATAGGGTGCAGAGAGTTCCTCAGAATCTGACAGAGCCCATGCATCTCTGCATCCAGAATACACTTAGAGAATAATTTAACCATGACAATAGGGACTACAGAAAATGGTATATTGTGTATAAACCTGGCCTCTCTAATCGCCTCCTTATGTGCCTGGAACATCTTGACGTTGTTCATGTTCGACTGCCAATATTTCACATATCCTCCGTGGTCTGCTGTCAACATCCACATGTCATTATGTGACCAAGTCATGGCCCTCACTGGGCTATCGTGAGCCTATGAAAACAAAACATTTGTAAACATTACATACAAGATGGAAGGCTTTACAGGAGCATATATTAACTCACAACAATTTGTCTAACTGTAAGTTTAAAATGCCAATAAAGTTACTATATCTCAAGTTCTTTACAGTACCGCAGAATGATGCTGCCATCTGATGACTACTGTTACCTGTAGTATTGTTTCAAAATTGAAAGTGAGTCCATTCCACAAGGTGAACTCTCCACTAGAAGCTCCAGTGACCAACCGTCTTCCTTCTGGAGTCCACTAGGGACGGAAAAAAAGACAGGTTATACAAGGCCACAAACTCTCAACCTTAATTAATTTTTAAAACACTAAGGAAGTCTTTATTTACAAAATACTCAATAATCAACATTAAGTAGATGATACCGACTTTCATTTAAGTGTAGCTCAGATTTATAAGCAAGTATTTTCTCAGAAAAAAAAAAACTTTATTAACACAGTGCAGGGAAAGCTCTAGCACTTTAGCTCATTAACTAAATTAAAAACAGTTAAGGCCCTAATCAGTTTGGCTCAGTAGATAGAGCGTCAGCCTGCAGACTAAAGGGTCCCAGGTTTGATTCCAGTTAAGGGCATGTGTGCTGGTTGCGGGCACATCCCCAGTAGGGGGTGTGCAGGAGGCAGCTGATTGATGTTTCTCTCTCATCGATGTTTCTAACTCTCTATCTCTCTCCCTTCCTCTCTGTAAAAAATCAGTAAAATATATTTTTAAAAATTTTTACATTAAAAAAAAAACATTTAAGTACAATATAAGTAAGCACCTTGCTAAGCTACACAGGCCTAAGCACTCTAAAGAGCATTTCAAAACAAAATCTGCATAGACTTCATTTTCCTGGGATAATGGGCAGACTAACATAAATAAGATCGTCAGTCACCAGAAAGACTCAAAGCCTGAATGAAGGATTAGACCAATTCATACAGAAAAGTTATCATGGTTTTATGAAAAAAAAAAAAAAAAAAAAAAAAACCATTAACAATAAGTACCAATTTAAGGACAGCAAAGCTATCAAATTTTTACTAGCAAATAAATGTACTATCAAAACTAAAAAAAAAAAAAAAAGTTTTTTAAAGCTCTCCTTCATTCATAGTACCATGCAGTAACAAGTCTTATGCTGATCTCTCAAAAAAAAAAAAAAGTCGTACAGCAGATTCATGACAAATACTACACCAATATTTTTTTTAAATATATTTTATTGATTTTTTACAGAGAGGAAGGGATAGGGATAGAGAGTTAGAAACATCGATGAGAGAGAAACATCGATCAGCTGCCTCCTGCACACCCCCCACTGGGGATGTGCCCGCAACCAAGGTACGTGCCCTTGACCGGAATCAAACCCGGGACCCTTCAGTCCGCAGGCCGATGCTCTATCCACTGAGTCAAACCGGTTTCGGCTACACCAATATTTTAATGCTACAATTTTCCTATTGTAAAAAACCTGTGATGTTTATAAACTCAAAAAAAAAACATATTTTTTCAACTCTGGCTGCTGTGGCTCAGTTGGTTGGAGCATCATCCAGTACATGAAAAGATAGTGTGTTTGATTTTCAGTCATGGCACATATACAGGTTTTGGATTCGATCCCCGGTTGGGGTGCATGTGGGAGGCAACCAATCAAAGTTCCTCTCTCACATTGATGTTCTTATATTCTTTCTCTCCTTTACCCTCCCTCCCTCCCTCCCTCTGTTCCTCTCTCCTTCCCCAACCTCTTCTTCTCTCTGTTAAATCAATAAAAATATACCATTAGATTAAATATATATTCTTTAAAAATACGTATTTTTCTTACTTTTTATTTTCAAGTTTCTATGATAGATTACACAACTCATTTTCCTTAGAAGATGCAAATAAACAACTGTCAATATAACAATCCTATTTTCCAAAATAAAAACTGTGACACAGAGCTGAAAAATACAAGTTGCTTATAGGAATAGCAGGATGAGATACATAAAATGAAGACTATTTGGTAAATTATAAAGACATATATGACAATCTGGCTTTTCATTGCTTACCTGCAGATTATGATTTGGATTATTATGAATAAAATCCTCCTACTTTCCTAGTTTCTGTTATCTGCTATGGATCCCAACCCAGTAAATACTATAGGTCACCAAACTGTAGACACAAGACCCAGTTTCTATATCTTAATACCTTGTAATCTGGACTACGCCTCTAAGTGCAAATTTCTCCTAGGATCCCATAGATCCCAAAATGAGAAATTTACCCATGTTACAAGATACAGGATAGAGAATGCTCAGATTCTATTCATTTCAAAAAGGTTTTCAGTTATTATGCTAAGAGGATATTAAAATAGCTGCAAACAAAATCATCCTATACACTAGTTGGCTCTACTAACACAAAAACCATTGAAATAAGGTCTTTTTACGGATGTTTCTACTGATATATGCCTCTGAAGCAAAAAGGAGGCCTTAGAGTGACTGTATCATTTTTATGGAGCTCAAACCAGCATCTCTTCCAGTCCCTCACAGTTCTCCATATAGCTCACCACCCTAATATCAGAAGACTTATTGATTTTGCTCCTTTGCCACATATTTGCTATGACTGTCTTTTCTGTCCTGGTTTTTTTTGTTTTGTTTTGTTTTTTAGTGTGGTTTTTGTCCAATTCTTACTTGCTCAACTTTGACTACTAACTACCTTGGGAGACAGAACTGGGAAGACTTTTTATTTTATTGCAAAACGCTTCAAATGTCAATATTTTGAACTATGTCGATGTACAATTTATTTTAAAACTATACTTTAAAAATTTCAGTGAAAATGTATTGAATACCTACTATGTACCTTCGGAACTGACAATTATGGTCTACCATTAGTCTTCAGCTCTTCTCAGGTATTTTGCTTCCCAGTAACACCTAAACGTTTTCATTCACCTTGAGACACTGCTTTCTAAATTCTAAACAACAAAAGCATTCCTATTCAAGAGCAAGTCTGAGACCTACTATAATATATATTCATGACCGGCTCAGAAAAGAATTCTATGGAAATTGCAAGAAGAAGAAAATAATCCAAAAGTAACACCTTACTAAATGCGGATATAGTAGATAACTGGGTATTCTAAAATAAAATTACTAGCAATACACTGATTTTTATCCCAGGTATATATTTAAAACAGTGTTTAATTTTCTTTGTCCTGTTATATATATTTACAGACTAACTAAGGATCAATTTTTCCAAAAATATCCAACAGAATACTTACCCTAACAACAAATACTGGACACTTTACTTTATTGGTTGATGTTCTAACAAATTTTGTTGTTACTGCATTCATAGGATTATTCAACATCCCTATAGGTGGGACCAGCTAAAAAAAAAAAAAAAAAAATACATATTGGGTTTTAAGAGCACCTGATGATGCACAGGATATAAGCCAAGGACATGCAAAGTTACTATTTCAATATTTAAAGACAAATTCAGGAATATAAAGAACTTTCAAAAATGTTGTAATAATAGATAATCATATATAATAAAAGCCTAATATGCAAATTGCCCCCTCGTGAGTTCGACCGACAGGCAGTGCGACTACTTGTTATGATGTGCGCTGACCACCAGGCCCCAGCTGGCAGCTGGCAGCTGGCAGCTGGGGGAAGGAAGGCCCTGATCAGTCCTGGGTTACTAGGCCTGGCCCCGATCATCGGCCAGGCCTAGGAACCCTACCCATGCACAAATTTTGTTCACCGGGCCTCTAGTTAGTCTTTATTAATTGAGGAAAACTGAGATACAGAAAAGTTAAATGTCAATTATTATAGACAGGCAACAAAATCAAGTACCAGATTTCCCCAATTCCTTCTCAAAGTCAATAATCAGCCAAATTTAAAATTAACTTCCCTATTACACAGATTTTGAGACTGTGTAATCTTTTGCTGAATACCGCTTTAAGCCCCAAATCAAAAGTTCATCCTTCATTAGATTAAAAGAAAAATTTAAATTGAGATGAGGAAAGTCCATGTTTGAATTTCAGATCACATTGTTTACAGATTCACATATCTAAGCAAAGAGTTTTATATTAAGCCAGTATGACATATCTTATACTTACATCATTATAATAACCTGCATCAGGCTGAATTGCCCTCATATCTCTCTGGTCTCTTTGCCATATTCTATTCTGTTAAAAAGAGATTAATTAATTAATTAATCAACTGCTATATGATCTCATTGCACTCAATAGGAAACTAACAAAATGTAAGCTATTATTAAATGGGAGGAAAACAGGATTAAAATTTTTTCATTATGTTCTAAAACATAGTTATCCTACTGACATTGATTAGAATTTCTTCCTCTTCTTACATTATCCCCACGCAATCACCCAAGATTCTCTTAACCCCAAGACACTCTCATTGACAATACACACCTTAATAATAGCAGGGGGTGGGAGAGGGGGTAGAGATAAATTCACAATTTCTTCAAAATCCTCAGCACAAAAATAATTCCTCATATCTTGCCCTTAATTTTCTTAATCCCTCTCTTCCTCTTAAACTCCCCTAGTCTAGTTTTCCAACTGAAACACACGGAAAAAACTAAATCTGTCTTTATCTCTGAATGAATCTTTTTCTCTTATGTGCCTGCAACATATTAATTCTTATGTTGGAAATCTTTTAACATTTCATGTATTCTGTGGGTATAACAAGTATTTCAATGCTGGCCTAGGGATCAAAGTATCCTCTTCTGAGATTTGTGGTGAACCTTTAGAACAAAACCTATTTCTAACGTTAATAATTTTTGTGAAGATAATTAATGCAGGTATTTTGTTTTAAATACTAGTGACCGGCTGCACTTAAAATCCCAGTACTTTAAAAAATACAGCTATTATTACCATTTTATTATTTTAAAAAACTTTCTCCTTTGTAAAAAAACAAAGCTTGGTCACGTGAAGCACATGATCTGGACTTACCTCCAAATACTTAATTACAGATGGATTATAGTCTATCGTTTTCCGGTTTACTGCTTTTCTCATTCGTTTTCCATCAAAGGTAAGCTGCTGCATTGCTTGCTGCTGTGCAAAATCAGGTCGCTTATAAAACAGTTGTCGCGGTGCCTGATGTTGGAACCTTGGCATATGGAAAAAACGAGGAGGAGAACCAATTTCTGTAGCCATGGTGATGTTTTCGTTCTAGGACACTGGGGTATGGAAAAAGTACTTTCACTACAAATATCAGCACTGAAAACATTTTCAAATGAACATTTTTACACTTATCTTCCTTTTTCTAAATATGTTTCATTTGTAGCTTTTAGTCAACCCATTTACAAAATTAACTATTAGATTTAATGGCAGAAACCAGTTCCACATTTGAAAAGGGTCAATTCATAGAATAAGTGTTAATATTAAGCACCTGCTGTAAAATTCAGCCTGATGGAAGAAAAACCACAATTGAAAACAGCTTGGGTTGAGTTAGGGTGGTTGTGTGCTATGCATGTGTGGAGTGGGCAAATGGGGGGGGGGGGGGGCAGAATGGGAGGATGGGAGAGTGCTTTCCCTGAAAGTGGTCAGTGGTCACGTGACCTCTGAAAATAGTTTGCTAATCACTTGATCCAGAAAACCCCACACAATCACTGAGAACTGTTCATATATATGTTTATGTTTATGTTTTATATTTATATTTATATTTATATTTATATTTATATTTATATTTATATTTATATTTATTATTGGTTTCAGAGAGGAAAGGAGAGGGAGAGAGAGAGAGAAACATCAGTGAGAGAGATCATTGATCAGCTGCCTCCTGGACACCTCCCTGGGGTTCAAGCCCACAACCCAGACATGTGCCCTAACCAGGAATCGAAACCTGACCTCCTGGTTCATAGGTTGACGCTCAACAACCAAGTCACACGAGCCGGAGAGAACTGTTCAAATTTTTTAAATGAAGCCGAAACCGGTTTGGCTCAGTGGATAGAGCGTCAGCCTGCGGACTGAAGGGTCCCAGGTTCGATTCCGGTCAAGGGCATGTACCTTGGTTGCGGGCACATCCCCAGTGGGAGGTGTGCAGGAGGCAGCTGATCGATGTTTCTCTCGCATCGATGTTTCTAGCTTTCTATCTCTCTCCCTTCCTCTCTGTAAAATATCAATAAAATATATTTAGAAAAAAAAAAATTTTTTTTAAATGAAGTTTCCATTAGATGTTTGATAGTATACCAAATCATTTTAAGTTTATCATAAGATACCATTTATCACTAAAATATTTTAAGACCTGACTTTTGTCCTTTTAAATTTCCAAGAATAGTGTAGAAGGAGGAATCAACTATCCTATTTCATATGAATACTACAAGTGCATACATCTAATTTCAGGATCCAAGGACCTATCACAGAAATTCTCAGTATGTGTATTTACTTATTTATATAAGCAGCATTAAGCTAACATCTGAATAGAAAAACTGTAAAGAGTTTATAGAGTTTCAACTTTAACACTCTCCAGATAAACTTACATTCCAATAATACAAATATCTATGATTTAAAAACACATTCTTTAAATGTTTTTATTAATTTTAGAGAGAGAGGAAGGAAGAGGGGGAAAGAGAAACATCCATCAGCTGCCTCTTGCTTGCCCCACACCAAGGATGGAACCCACAACCCAGGCATGTGCCCTGACCGGGAATTGAAGTTGGAGAACTTTTGGTGTATGGGACACCCCTCAACCAATTGAGCCACCAGGGCTAAAAACACATTTTAAGTGTATTTTTTAAATCACACCATGAAAACAACATAAAAAATGTTGGGGGAAGAGGGAAGGAAAGGATGGAAGAGTGCTTTCCCTGAAAGTGGCCAGAGGTGACCTCTGAAAATGGTTTCCTAATCACTTGATCCAGAAAAAAACCATAAAATCATGCCCATCAAAAGGTTCAAATCTTCATGTTCACTTTAAAAGCACTCTGGTGAGCCTAGCCCAGGGGTGGGCAAACTTTTTGACTCGAAGGCCACAATGGGTTCTTAAACTGGACCGGAGGGCCGGAACAAAAGCATGGATGGAGTGTTTGTGTGAACTAATATAAATTCAAAGTAAAGGAGCGGAGGGGAGACCAAGAGAACCGGATAGAACAGCCGGATCCGGCCCGCGGGCCGTAGTTTGCCCACGGCTGGCCTAGCCAGTGTGGCTCAATGGTTGAGTATCCACCTGTGAATCAGAAGGTCACAGTTCGATTCCCAGTCGGGGCACATGCCTAGATTGTGAGCTCGATCCCCAGTGGGGGGCATGCAGGAGGCAGCTGATCAATGATTCTCTCTCAGCATTAAAGTTTCTATCTCTCTTTTCTTCTCCCTTCCTCTCTGAAATCAATAAAAATCTTTTTTAAAAAAAAACAAACAAAAAAACACTCATGAAACTGCCCAAGCCATCAAGAGTATACATATTAGGAAAGCCACCAAGTATCTGAAAGATGTCACTTTATAAAACAACTAGAGGCCTGGTGCACGAAATTCATGCACAGGAGTGAGGGGGTCCCCTCAGCCCAGCCTGCACCCTCTCACAATCCGGAACCACTGGATCCTAACTACTCACCTGCCTGCCTGCCTGATTGCCCCTAACTGACCCCCTCCTGGCCTGGTCACCCCCAACTGCCCTGCCTGCCGGCCTGGTCACCCCCAACTGCCCTGCTCCCCCGCCCCCCGCCCGCCAACCTGGTCGCCCCACGCAGCCTGCTGCTCGGTCATTTGGTTGCCCCTCACTAACCCCCCTGCCGGCCTGGTCACCCCCAACTGCCCTGCTCCCCCACCCCCCGCCCGCCAACCTGGTCGCCCCACACAGCCTGCTGCTCAGTCATTTGGTTGCCCCTCACTAACCCCCCTGCCGGCCTGGTCACCCCATGCAGCCAGCTGCTCAGTCATTTGGTCGCCCCTCACTAACACCCCTGCCGGCCTAGTCACCCCACACAGCCTGTTCAGTCATCCGTTCGGTTGCGATGCTCGGTTAGTCTTTTATTATTATAGATGTGTGCCAATTCATTGTTACAATGGTGGGGTTGGTAGGTGTGCCCAGGCCAAACAATGGGCAAAAAAGACTGAATTTTTGAAGTACATTCTTAAAAATGCAGAGAATAAAGCTGACTCTAGAAGCAAATTCTCTGGTCATTGAGCACATCCAGGTGAACTAAGCTCCCAAGACTTGGGGTACAACTTACAGAGTTCATGGGAAGATGACCTCACACATGAGCTCCCTGTCACACTGAGAGGATGCCTACTAAGAAAGAGCAGGTGATTTCCTGAACCAGAAAAGAGGCTGTACAGAAGAAAACAATATCCCAGAAGAAACTGAAGAAACAAAAACTTATGGCCCAGGAGTAATTTCAACATAACATAAATACTAATAAAAGGAGAGAAACCATGATGGCGGCAGAGGTGAACACCTAAACTGCTGCCTCGCACAACAATTTCAAAACTACAGCTAAAAGACAGAACGGACATCTTCCAGAACCACAGGAAAGCTGGCTGAGTGGAAATTCTACAACTAGAAGGAAAGAGAGGGGCACACAGAGACTCAGAGGAGCTACAAAAGGCTGAGGTACGGAGACACATGCGCGGAGAGGACGGACCGCTGAGTGCCTGGCTAGCTTTCTCTAGCAGGAGAGAGACGGAAGCTCCCGACTGCACTGAACCCCAGTTCTGACTGCACTGAACCCCAGTTCCAGGCGAGACCCTGGGGTCCCAGACTCATATAGGGGGAGTCTGGACTGTCGGAAAAAGAGAGGAGCGCACGGAAACTCAGGGGAGCTGCGAAAGGCAGAGGTCTGGAGGCGCATGCACAAGTGCGCGCAGAGAGGACTGACTGCTGAGTGTGCCGCTGGCTTTCTCTAGCGGGAGGAAGGCGGAAGCTCCCGACTGCGCTGGACTAGAGTTCCAGGCGAGAATCTGGGAATCCACACTCATTGGGGGAGAAACTGGACTGTCTGGCAGCGGGCAAAACTCAAGGGCAGCTTTCTCTCAGAGATGCTTGCAGAGATTACCGAGGGACACTGAGACCCAGGGGCCTCATAGGGCAGGGCTGATGGGAAGCCAAGGCTGTCTGCTCAGCCCTGAGACTCCGCCCCATTCAAGCTGAGCACAGAGGCTTTTGCAATTTTGCAAGTCTTGTCTCATAAGGCTGTCTCGAGCACAGAAGTTCTCCCGGCATAGACACAGCTGATCCTCACAGCCAATTGGCCTGGAGGTCAATTCCTCCCAGTGATACCAACAACAATCAAGACTTAACTACAACAAATCAGTACACACAGTCCACAAAGGGGTGCACCAAGAGTGTCCACCTCAGGTAACTGGGGAGGCTGAGCCACTGGGCCATATAGGACACCTAGCACACAAAGCTACTCTACCAACTCAGGGAAGCAGGGAAAATGTGGAGACAAAGAAATAGATCACAAACAAAAGAAATGGAGGAAAGCAAATGACTGGATATAGAGTTCAAAACCACAGCTATAAGGTTTTTCAGGAATTTTCTAGAAAAGGCCAATAAATTTGGCGAGACCCTCAAGGATATGAAAAAGGACCAACTAGAAATTAAACATACACTGACTGAAATAAAAAATATTATACAGAGACTAACAGCAGACTAGAGGATCCCAAGAATCAAGTCAAAGATTTGAAATACAAAGAAGCAAAAAACACTCAACCGGAGAGAAAAAAGAAAAAAGAATCCAAAAGTTTGAAGATAGTGTAAGGAGCCTCTGGGACAACTTCAAGCGTACCAACATCAGAATTATGGGGATGCCAGAAGAAGAGAGAGAGCAAGATACTGAAAACCTATTTGAAGAAATCATGACTGAAAACTTCCCCCACCTGGTGAAAGAAATAGACTTACAAGTCCAGGAAGCGCACAGAACCCCAAACAAAAGGAATCCGAAGAGGACCACACCAAGACACATCATAATTAAAATGCCAAGAGCAAAAGACAAAGAGAGAATATTAAAAGCAGCAAGAGAAAAAGTTACCTACAAGGGAGCACCCATACGACTGTCAGCTGATTTCTCAACAGAAACTATGCAGGCCAGAGGGGAGTGGTAAGAAATATTCAAAGTGATGAATAGCATGAACCTACAACCAAGATTACTCTAACCAGCAAAGCTATCATTCAGAATTGAAGGGCAGATAAAGAGCTTCACAGATAAGAAAAAGCTAAAAGAGTTCATCAACACCAAACCAGTATTATATGAAATGCTGAAAGGTATTCTTTAAGAAGAGGAAGAAGAAGAAAAGGGTAAAGATAAAAATTATGAACAACAAATACGTATCTATCAACAAGTGAATAAAAAAAATCTGATGAACAGAATAAACTGGTGAATGTAATAGAATCAGGGGCACAGAAAGGGAGTGGACTGACAATTCTCAGGGGGAAAGGGGTGTGGGGGCTGCGGGAAGAGACTGGACAAAGGTCATACAACTATGGATGAGGACAGTGGTGGGGAGGTAAGGGCAGAGGGTGGGGTGGGAACTGGGTGGAGGGGAACTATGGGGGGGGGAAGAGGAACAATTGTAATAATCTGAACAATAAAGATTTATTAAATTTTTAAAAAAATATAAAAAATACTACTAAAAGTTAAAAAAAAAACAGGAAAAAGTTTATCTGTCATCGGTCTCTGCATAGGATGATGGAAATACTTCAGTAGAATTTTCAATAGAATTTAATGCTTACTTTCTCAATATAAAAATATTCTATAAAAGAGTGAGCAAGTATTGACAGATTTAGTTGCCCATGATTTTAGAAGGTTGATTGTCATTTTTAAAGCTGAGCCTCTTGATAGAACAAGAGGCTCCACTTAGGTGCTTTCTAAGGTAATATGGATTATTCAATTCTGGATTTCACATTCATAGAATTCAGAAAATAAGTCCATGATGATAACACTTCTAAATGAGTAGCATCAAAACACTGACTATTTGGACAGTGTTTACAGTAGCACATGGTTAATCAATTTCACCTCTACATATTTAAAAAAATGTTAGAAGTATTTCCACAATTATTTTTGTTTTAAAAACAGGAAAGGACCTAAAAAATTTATGATTTCCTTTGTATGAAAATATTCTTAGTACTACCTACTTCCTTCATCCTTGTTACTTCAGTCTCTCCTGAAAACATTTAATAACAACAGGGAGAAGGAGCATGAAGAAGAGGAGGGATGGGGGTAGTGGTAGTGAAGGGAGTGGCTCCCACAATCCTGACTCCCACTAACTAAATAGTGTTATAAAATATGCATTTAATATGTATTATTTCCACTAGTCTGAAGCAATCCCAGAAGGTCCTTGGGACATTTATTAGAAACGTTAATCCTATATAATAATAGGCCAATATGCAAATCGTCCAAACAGCAGAACAAGTGGTCACTATGATGCGCACTGACCACCAGGGGGCAGATGCTCAACGCAGGAGCTGCCCCCTGCTGGTCAGTATTCTCCCACAGGGGGAGCACCACTCAGCCAGAAGCTTTGAGCCAGGTTCAGTGCTGGCAAGCGCAGAGGTGGTGGCGGGAGCCTCTTCCACTGCCGTGGCAGCGCTAAGGATGTTCGACTGATGGCTTAGGCCCACGTGGGGAGCGGGCCTAAGCCATCAGTCAGGCATCCCCTGAGGGCTCCCAGACAGCAAGAAGGCACAGGCCAGGCTGAGAGACACCCCCCCACACCGACCCCGAATGCATGAATTTCATGCATTGGGCCTCTAGTGTGTGATAAGAGAATAAACATTCTGTCTATTCTCTTAGGGCTGTATGAGATTTGAATTGGAATGTAAAAAAAGCATTAAGCATTTGACTCAGTGAATTTGGTGAAACTATTTGTTGACTCAGGTATCCCATGAATTCAACTAAGTTTCAGCATCCAGATTTCAACTAATGGCTTCAATTCAGATGTTATCACCAGTAATTCTATAAGGATGTATGAAAGGTAATTTTTAAAACACTTTCCTTTCTTCTTTATAATCATCAAATTTCTAATTTAATTAGAATAAAATTATCCTAATATTCTAGTTCCTATTACTAACATCAAACAAGAATAAAGATATTTAAACTCATCAGAGGAGGCTTTAAGGTTATTCAGGCAAAAAAGGAATTAAATAGTGACACATGCTACAACATGGATGAATCGCAGTAAAAGAAGTCAGAAAAAAGGTCACATATTGTGTCCTAGACAGTTTGGCTCAGTACATAGAGTGTCGACCTGCAGACTGAAGGGTCAAGGGCACATGCCCAGGTTGCAGGCTCGATCCCCAGTAGGGGGAGTGCAGGAGGCAGCCGATCAATGATTCTCACTCATCATTGATGTTTCTATCTCGCTCTCCTCTCCCTTCTTCTCTGAAATCAATAAAAATGTATTTTGGGGGTGGGGGGCGGGGAGGGGAGGATCACACATTGTATGATTCCATTTATATGAAAAATCCAGACCATGTTAACACAGAAACATAAAACAGTTTAGTGGTTGCCAGAGCCGGAGAAAGGGAGGAAAGAATAATGAATGAGCCCTAACCGGTTTGGCTCAGTGGATAGAGCGTCAGCCTGCAGGCTGAAAGGTCCCAGGTTCAATTCTGGTCAAGGGCACATACCTTGGTTGTGGGCACATCCCCAGAAGGGGGTGTGCAGGAGGCAGCTGATCGACGTTTCTCTCTCAACGATGTTTCTAACTCTCTATCCCTCTCCCTTCCTCTCTGTAAAAAATCAATAAAATATATTTTAAGAAAAAATAATGAATAAATGCTAAATGAGAATGAGGTTGCCTATGAAGATAATGAAAATGTTTTGGAACTAGATAGAGATTGTGGCTGGAAAACACTGCAAATGTACTAAGTGGCACTGAGTCAGACACTTTAAAATGGTTACAACAGTAAATGTTATGTTATGTGACTTTTCCCTCAGTTGAAGAATTTAATGCACTGGGAGAAAAATCAGATGGCAAGTAAATGAAACATTAACAGAAAGTTGATGGTGTTGAGGCTGGATGAAAAGTGCTACACAAGAACCAAATCAAGGATTTACTATACAAATATGGGGAAAATGACTGAAGTCAAATGCAAAACAATCAATATATGTTGTTATTCACACTTCTGAATAATTCATATGTTAAAGAGAGAAAAAAATATACTCCTTCATTTTAAACATTATAGAGGACAGGGGGAAATACCTTCCCATTTACAAATTTGTGGAGTAAAATTTGTTCTAAAAAATAAACTTTCAATTTTCCTTGATTGGACAAAAATAAAAAGGATCCCAAATCAATTATATAGAAAAGATTCCTTTATTAACTTTTGGTCGAGAATGTTTGTATATTTTCAGTAAACAACTCCAAGACCATGTGGATTCCTGCAACAGAGAGGAATTGACAGGTCTGCTCCAACCACGAAGACAAGAGGAGAAACAGTCCAGAGATGGAAGACACTGACGACGCCTTGCTACGCTAGCAGTCAGCAGCTGTGCGTCGCAGCAGGTTGCCTAGGACCAAACCAGAGAGGGTCGGGCCTGCATTGCCACCATGTGCCCACCATCCAGATATCATTGCTGACATGTACACATAAGGAACTGTTTGACATTGAAATGGGGACTCAAACATTTTTTGTTATTATATGTTTATTTCTAGTCTGCAGAGGCAAGATTTTTTAAAGGAAAGAAATGGGGAAAAAATAGATACAGAGGCAAAGAAGCATTGAACAGATTGTCAAACTACAGCGGGAAGGCAGGGGAGGTTGCGGGGGGGCCTGTAAGAGATCAACCGAAGGACTTGTACGCATGCATATAAGCATAACCAATAGATACAAGACACTGGGGGGGGGGGAGGGCAGGTAAAGGCATGTACTGGGGGGTAGGGGAGGCCTGGGGGGAGGTCAATGGGGAAAAAAAAAAGGAGACATATGTACTACTATTTGTAATACTTCAAACAATTAAAATAAATAAATAAATAAATAAATTTTCCTTGAATGGTGAAGTTTTTTATTTGTGTTACAGATATAAAGGCCCAACATGAAGAAAAGGTGAAAATAGAAAGTACAACTATATTCTAAATCAAGACCTGGCCCTAAATAGTCAATAATCCTATATAAGATAAGTGTAATATGCAAATCAACCAAACTGCGGAACAATCAGTCGCTATGATGTGCACTGACCACCAGGGGGCAGACACTCAACAGAGGAGCTGCCCCCTGGTGGTCAGTGCACGCCCACAGGGGGAGCGCCGCTGAGCCAAAAGCCGGGCTCACGCTGGCAAGTGCAGTGGCAGTGGCGTGATCCTCTCCTGCCTCCGCTGCAGGCGGGCGGTAAGGAGCAAGGGATCCTGGACTGCGAGAGCCCTGGGCTGCAGGACCCTCCCAAACCCCAGTGCACGAGTCTCATGTACCAGGGCCTCTAGTACCATAATAATTATATATGGTGTCAGATGGGTACTAGATTTATCGGCATGATTACTTCATAAGTTATGTAAATGTCTCATCACTGGGTTGTATGCCTGAAAGTAATATAATATTCTATGTCAACTATAATAGAAAATAAATTATTTTTTTAAAAGACCCAGCCCTAAAATAAAACTACTCACAACTAAGTGACCAGTTTTCACATACGCCTTTTTCACTTCACTTCCTATAAACTGTTATTACTTGCCCCAAGTCACAACAGAGCCCCTTAATGGCTGTATAGGCTAAACTGTGTTCCCCCATCACTTCATATGTTGAAGTCCTAACTTCCAGGACTGGTGTGCTTAAAAGAAGAAATTAAGACACAGGCACTCATAGAAGGCATGACATTTGAAAGCAAGAAAAAGACAGACATCTACAAGTCAAGGGGAGAGGCCTCTGAAGAAACCAATCCTGCTCTTATCTTAATCTGGAACTCCAAAACTGAGAAAATCAATGTCTTTTGTTTCAGCCTCCCAGTCTGTGGTAGTTGGTTATAGCAGCCCTAGCTGACTATAACACTGGCAGAGTCAGAGCAAAATACCTGGATCTCCTGACTCTCCTTCAACATAAGTTGTCAAAAGATTTCAGCAATGACTTTAACAGCTTTCTCTGGCTGAAGAGAGCAGAAAACATGAGGTTGAAAATCAGTGACCCAGAAAGAAAGTACTCAAGTCATTAAAACTATCCCCCAGAACTATACTTCAAAGAAATGTGTGAAATATATATATACACACACACTCTCTCTCTCTCTCTCTCTCTTTCTCTCTCTCTCTCTCTCTCTAGAGGCCCGGTGCACGAATTCGTACACAGGTGGGGTCCGGCCAGCACGGCCCCAATCGGGGCGGAATGGGGCTGGGCCTGTGAGGAGGAGGAGATGGCGGGAGGTTGGCCAGCCTGGCTGGTTGGGAAGAGGGGCCACCAGCAATTGGCCGGCGGGCCCCGCCCCCGATTGGGGTTGGGGGTGCGGTCAGGGTTGGGGCCGGCCAGGGGGAGGGACTGTGGACAGTAGGACGGGCAGCCCTGCCCCTGATCGGGTTGGGGGGCTGATCTGGTGTGGGGCTGGGCTGGGGAGGGGGCTTCAGGAGGTTGGCCAACTGGCCCCATACCCTATTGGGGTGGGGGGGCTATCAGGGGCAGGGCCGGCCGGGGGCAGCGGCTGTGGGCCAATCAGGGTGGTGGGGGCCATCAGGGGCGGGGCTTGCGGGGGAAAGAGGGTGGGTATTTGGCCAGCTGGCCCTGCCCTTGATCGGGGTGGGAGAGTCCGGTAGTGGGCAGTGCTTATTAAATGATACTTTTGAGAATCATAACTGGGAAGAATGGGAAAAGAGCAGGTTTGAGCAGAGGAATAAGTAAAGTTGGCAATGCTGGCCAGGAATAACCACACAGAGAGCTCTTGGGTCAATGGGGGGAAAAAGGAGACATATGTACCTGATCAGGCAGTTCACTGGCCACAGTGGGCATCATAGCAACCGGTCGTTACGGTCGTTACGGCATTATGGTCGCCGGCTTTTTATATATACACTGAGTGGCCAGATTACTATGATCTCTGAATGCATAATAATCTGGCCACTCAGTGTGTGTGTGTGTGTGTGTGTGTGTGTGTGTGTGTGTACATACTAGAAGCCTGATGCACAAAGATTCGTGCTAGAATGGGCTTTCCTTTCCCTGGCTGCCGGCACCGCCTTTCTACTCCGGCCCAGCCCCTTTCCACTCAGGCCCTGGATCCTCCTCTTTCCGCTCAGGCCCCACCTTCCCACGCTGCTCAGAGGCCCTGAGAGACCGGGGGTGGGGCAGAACACCTGTGTCGTCGCCATGGCAACAACACAAGCGTCCTGCCCATCACTCGGTGCCTGTGTATACAAATTATCCGCCATCTTTGTTGGGTTGATTTGCATATCACTCCTGATTGGCTGGTGGCGTAGTGGAGGTACGGTCAATTTACATATTTGTCTATTATTAGGTATGATTGTAGGCCTGGTGCATGAATTCGTGCATGGGTGGGGTCCGGCCAGCCTGGCCAGGGGAGGGGACATGGGTGGTTGGCCGGCCTGCCTGCTGGTCAAACTCCTGGTCAAGGGGACAATTTGCATACTAGCCTTTTATTATATAGGATATACACTGAGTGGCCAGATTATTATGCATTCAGAGATCATAATAATCTGGCCACTCAGTGTATAGACTAGAGGCCCGGTGCATGAAATTTGTGCATGGAGGGGGGGGTTCCCTCAGCCCAGCCTGCACCCTCTCCAATCCAGGACCCCTCAGGGGATGTCCTACCGCCGGTTTAGGCCTGATCCCGCAGGCCTAAGCCAGCAGTCGGACATCCCTCTCGCAATCCGGGACCGCTGGCTCCTAACCACTTGCCTGCCTGCCTGCCTGATCACCCCTAACCACCTCTGCCTGCCGACTTGATCACCCCTAACTGTCCGCCCCTGCCGGCCTTATCGCCTCCTAACAGCCCTCCCCTGCCAGCCTGATTGCCCCTAACCGCCTCTGCCTTGGCCCCCGCCACCGTGGCTTTGTCCGGAAGGACATCCGGAAGATGCCCAGTCAAATTAGCATATTACCCTTTTATTAGTATAGATATACATACCATCAAGTTCTGAAAAAATCATAGAATCATCCTTCATAAAAACAATTACTGAGATTTCTACCCACTGCAGTATTCAGTTGAGCTACTCTAACACTACAATTTAAACTAGAAGTCAGACTTGTCACTATAGCATATTCATCTCATATTCATCTGGGGAATCATAAAAAAATGCTATTCATTTCAAGAATTAAATCAGTGAGCACTAAAGTACTTAACAAGCACTAAAGACAAACAGATACAGACACAGACACACACACACAGTCTGCTCTCAAGAGACTAACAAGTTTTTCAGAAAAAAAAAGAGCTAAAAAAGAAAGCAGTACGAGAAACTACTACTGAGAATCTACTATGCCTGTCTGCCAAGAACTCCTATAGGCAACAGGGATACAGTATGGCTTACAGCAAAATTCAGCCTTAAGAAGTTTTAAATTTAGAGCAGGATGGGGAAAAGGGGGAGGAAAAGACACCGCTAGAAAAGAAACAAAATACGTGACACTCTCATTCACTCACTCAGCATACCATGGCCAGCATAATCTTTCCCCGAATCAAACAATCCAAAATAACCTTCCCCAACCAAACATTTCTGACTCTATTAACCATCACAGCTGATCTCCAACTAAAACACAGATAAGCCCAGCTGGCGTGGCTCAGTGGTTGAGCATCTACCTATGAGCCAGGAGGTCATGGTTCGATTCCCGGCCAGGCCACAGGCCCAGATTTCGGGCTCAATCCCCAGTGTGGAGAGTGCAGGAGACAGCCGATCAATGATTCTCTCTCATCATTGATGTTTCTATCTCTCTCCCTCTCCCTTCCTCTCTGAAATCAATAAAAATATTTTAAATAAAAAGATAATAATAAAACACAGGTGAAAGATATGCTATGTAATAAAAGCCTAATATGAAAATTGTCCCCTCAGGCAGTCATTCGACTGGGAGTTCAACCACTCGCTATGACATGTGCTGACCACCAGGGGGCTGCACGGAACATGGCAGGTGTCAGAGATGCAGCGCTGGCAGCGGGCGGCAGTGGAGGCACTGCTGGCCCCAATGAGTCCCGATGAGAGCGGGACAACAGTGGGATGGTGGAGCAGGTGAGTGGGTGGCACCAGGCCAAGACAGGTGGGAGCGGGGGCTCAATTGCCCTGCAGATGGTGACCAGCGGCGGCAGCAGGGGGTGGGGCCACCGCCCAGCTCCCAGGCGCTGAGGGAGTCGGGCACCCAGCCCCGATCAATCGCCCCACAGGCCACAATAAGCAGCTGTGGCAGGGGAGGGGCGCTGACCGCCCAGCTCCCAGGCACTGAGGGAGCCAGGCGGGGGGCTCAGCCTTGATCGATCATCCCGCAGGCGGGATGGTGGAGCAGGTGAGGGGGTGGCACCAGGCCAAGGTGGGGTGCTAGGCAGGGCTGCATGCCTGCAAGGCCGGAGGCGCAACTGGGGCTACAAGGCTGGGGGCACAAGCTGGGGCCCGATCTCCACAGGCCCCCCCCAAGGGACCCCACCCATGCATGAATTTGTGCGCCGGGCCTCTAGTATTTTTATAGGAAATAACCTTGCTAAAACTTAACTAATTCTACAAATTTGATCCAAAATGAATTCAGTGGAAAGCACCAAATACTTCACATAATTGAATAAAAAGAGCTCTAAACTGGATTCAAGCAGGGTAGAAATGAAGCTCTGCATCAAAACAATCCTATGGCCTGGAGGGTCATGACTGGGCCTGTAGTAGTTTTTCTTCAAACAAGAAGTCATGCCCTACTGGTGGTTCCTGAAATCAATGTGGCTGACAACCAGCATTACCTTAATAATTATAAAAATAACAGAAAACAGAATACATAAGACTAAACTGCACAGTTTAAAGGAAAGAAATACTTTTGTGAAACTTCTGTTTCAGCTGTACATGTGTGTACACTGGGTCACAATATAAAAAGGCATTTTCTTCCTTTTAATCTGTCAAAAGTGAAAACAAATGGCTTAATGTTAACAAACCATTAAGTGAAAACCCAGGTTTCTTATCCATGCACCTTCCACTTATGATCACTTAATTCCTGCTGCCACTGTGTATCTACAGCCAAAGAAGTTCACAGATAGCATCTGTCCAGTGTGGGTATTGTGCCTGGCTACTCTCGTTATGGCACCAGAGTCAAGTCCCATTATCAAATCCAACAATTCTTACCATGTCAACCACGAATCAGATCTTCTGATCAGCAAAACAAAGCTTGTTTTCCCAAAATGAGATCAAAGAATTCTAACCAGAAGCAAATTATGGATGCATTAAAATAGCTAGGATAGCAAGTATAATTACTGTAGGGCTTTTAAAAATAATAAAGGTTTTCAGATCCCCACTCTCATTAACAAAATCCTGGTGCCCAAAGTCTGGGAACCTCTATTTTAGATTATGTATCTCCAGACCATTTCCTGGGATGGATAGTCTACTTATCTGAACTTTGAAGGGATTTATGTGAGTGGTAAACAAGGCCAGTAACAAAATGAGCAGCATGTTCTCTTCTTCACTGTCCAATCCTATCTAATAAAAGGGTAATATGCAAATTAACCATCACTGCATCACAAATATGGCGGCACCCATTCCTCTCAGCCTCGCCGGAGTCCCCTAGTCCAGGGGAGGCAGCCACTGAGAGCAGTCCACGTGAGCAGCCTGGTGGAATGCTTGCTTCATGGCCACGGCGATGAGGCAATCGTTCCGCGCCCAGTGCGGATGGGCCTCTGGGCCACAGAGAGCCTCTGGGCAGCAGGCGCGGAGCGGCCAGGCCCTGCAGAGAGCTACTGGCGCACGGATTCATGCGCAGAGCTATTAGTCTATATTATAAAAAGCCACTGACTGTAACGCCATAACAACCAAACGAATGGTCACCAGGAGATGCATGGAACACCTCTGGGTCCCTCCCCGCCAGCCCGCAAGCCGCTCATGGCAGCAGAGTGGGGCTCGCAGCTCACATGGCACAGTGAGGCTTGCACAAAGGAGCTCACACGGCGAGGCAGGGCTCGCGGCTTGCGTTGGGCTCACGCGGCGCGGTGGGGCTTGCACGGAGGGGCTCACGCGGTGAGGCAGGGCTCGCTGCTCGTGTGGCATGGCTCGCGGCTTGCACGGTGGCTTGCGGCGGCGATCTACTCACACACAATTTCATGCGCACTGGGCCTCTAGTTTTTAATAAATGTGAACCCTGAACAAATCAGGAGAAATTATATTGAGACCATTTAATCTTTTAAAAGAATAAAATAGACAGTAGCCATTTAAATAAGTGGATTTTAAAAGTTTACATGATCTTGCCCTGGCCAGGTGGCTCATTTGGTTAGACTGCAGGGGTCCTCAAACTATGGCCCGCGGGCCACATGTGGCCCGCCGAGGACATTTATCTGGCCCGCCGGGTGCCGCAGCCTGTCCTGCTTAGCAGTCGAGTCGTCCCGGGCCCGCAGTGCGCATAGGAATTTGTTCATAGTTTTTTTTTTAAACTATAGTCCGGCCCTCCAACGGTCTGAGGGACAGTGAACTGGCCCCCTGTTTAAAAAGTTTGAGGACCCCTGGTTAGAGCATCGTCCTGATACACAAGGGTTGCAGATTCGACACCTGGTTGGGCCACATACAAGAATCAACCAATGAACCAATGCAACAACAAATTGATGTTTCTCTCTTTCTCTTCCTCTCTCTCTCTCTCGAAAATCATTCAATAAAAATAAAAAGTTCACATGATCTTGACTGTTCAGATACACAAACCTATCCAGAAGGTTATATTACCACATGCTTCCATTTAAATGACACTGCTGAAATAAAATGACAGTGATGGAGATTAGTGATTGCCAGGGGTTAGGGATAGGGGTAGAGGTGTGGTTATAAAAAAGAAACCCTTATAGAGATGAACTGTTAAATATCTTGACTATGGTGGTGGATACACAAATATACACATACAATGAAACTGCAGAGAAACACACACACACACACACACACACACAATTGAATAGAAGTAAAACTCAGGAAATCTTAAATAAGATTAGTAGATTATATCAGTGTCAATATTTAATTTAAAATAATATTGTGTTTTGAAAGTTGTTACCATTGGGAGAAACTAGGTAAGATATTCAGGATCCCTCTGAATTATTTTTTGCAAATTTAACATAGAATTACCTCGATAAAAAAAATCAATTTTAAAATGTTAACATGAGCAATTCACAAGTTGGTAAGAACGAACAGCCCATGCTGAGAGCACACATACTGGTATGGAATAGTCAACTTAAAGGCAAGCATTTTAAGACTGCTACCATAAATAGGTTGATGACTAAACTTGACATTAAAAATCAATTTTAATTAACTCTGGATGTATAAGTTTTCCAACTTTTACAGCTTTTAGCCACAGACTTAGCTGTGTAATTCTTCATCACTTATAGTAAGCAGTTTCCATTGTATATTTAGCCATAAAGTTACTTAAACTTTTCAGTAGATAAAAAACTTAATGCACTAGATCAGTTTAATGTATCTTTACTTGATACCTTACTGGGCTTTTTACATTTAGTTTTCTGCACCAAATCAAAAGTTGACTTTTATAGTGCATATATGACCACAAATCTGACTGTCTACTTAATTAGAAAGTAACAACTCAATATCTCAAAATGTGCTTCAGAGATAAAGAAACCTGTACCATCAATTGTTCTCAAAGGAGATAAAAATCGGCAAGTTATTGGGTGTGGTTTTCCTCCTGGTCACTAGCATAGAAAAGAGGGTTTCCCCATTTTCCCCTTGTGCTTTAATACATTAAGTTATCAACTATTTAAACCAATAAAAGACAAAATAATTCTCATTGGATTACTGAATTCACCTTTGCAAACGTAAACAAAAACTAAAACTATGTCCCATTTTCTAGATAAGTAAACATAAAGTGACACCCCTAACCCCAAAGCTGGAATAAGGAATTCAAAGTTTCAAGTATGAGCTGAAACCCAGAGTTCCCAAAGCCAGGCTTGAAGGTTCTCATTTTCATTCTGATTTAATAGTATGGGAAATAAACTGGGCAGCAGAGATTTTTAAAAGCTCCCAGGTAATACTAAAGTGTGGCAAAATTTGGGAACCACTGGACTTACTTCTGAAAATTTCCTTATACCAACAAGTTCTTAATCTTTTTATTTCAGGACCTCTTTACTCTTAAAAATTGAGGATTCCCCCAAATTTGTTTATTGTGGTATTTATATCTATAGATGTCATGTTAGAAATTAAAACAGAAAAACACAAAGTAATTCATTTTAAAATGATAAACTCATCACTTCCCCTAAGCAACCTGAGGTGACCTCTGAAAATGGTTCGCTATTCACTTGACCCAGAAACCCCCACAAAATCATGAAAATCAAGATTCAACTTTAAGAACACTTGTGACATTAACCCGAGCCATCAAGGGTATGCAAAACCACCAAGTACCTGAAGGATATGACTTCACAGAAGCAATGTGTGCAATTTTATTCTGTCATTATGATGGTGGAGTTGGTAGACCAAACAATGGGCCTAGACCAGGGGTGGGGAATCTTTTCTCTGCCAAGGGCCATTTGGATATTTATAACATCATTTGGGGGCCATACAAAATTAACATCTTAAAAATTAGCCTGCTATATATGGTCAAACATTAACTCACCCCAATGCCTTGGCAGGGCCAGACCAAATGATTTCACCAGCCTTATATGGCCGGAGGACCAGACGTTCCTTACACCTGGGCTACACAATGTGTTAGTGGTCTGAAAAGAGTGAATTTTTGCTGCATATGCCTAAAAATGCAGAGTAACGCTGAACTTAAGGGTTTGAATGTAGATTCTCTAGTCACTGAGCACATTCAGGTGAACAAAGCCCCCAAGATATGGGGTAGAACTTCCAGAGCTCATGGGTAGATGACCCCACACATGAGCTCCCTGCCACATTGAGAGGATCCCTACTGAGAAAGAGCAGATGGTTCATGAACCAGAGAAGGAGGTTGCACAGAAGAAAAAGATATGCCAGAAGAAATGAAGAAACAAAAACTAATGGCCCAGGAGTAAGCTTAACATAACATGCTAATCAAAGTTTTAAAAAAATGATAAACTCATTATAATAACTATCCCCCCCCCCAAGAACTAGTGAGAATGGCTTTTTTAAATATTTTTATAAATCTCTTTAGTGCCTAGCTTAATTGAAAACAGATGGATTCTCATGTCTGCTTCTGCATTCAATCTGTTACACTGTTATTTGGGATGAAGTATATGAAAAATATCTGGACCCGCACAAATATATATTTGGAAAAGGAGTATTTTAATAGCCTTCTTAGATAATGTGGATACTTTTTGATATTCCAACAAAACTTGACAAGTGGTAGCTTAATAAATATTAAGGGTAATGTGACATCTGAAATCACACCAATAAGCTTTTTGAACTCTGTCACATTTAAAGGCACTGGTTTATTTGGCACTTTGGAACATTTATTGACCATTTGGAAAACACTGGTTCCACATAATTACACATATCTGTCACATTACTTATAAAACATGAAATAATCATTTTTATTAAAATCATCACTGGTCTTATCATAAAAAATATTATTAGGAAATTCAATCTCACATGGCAATCCAAAACTCTAATCTTTCTTTGAAAATGTAATTTTTTTTTATCACTGGCAACAAATACAATGGTTTTCCTTGAAGCAAGAGTTGAGTTTCATTGAGGCTACACTGATGTTCAAAAAAACTGCCATATATTCAGGTTTGAATGCCACAGCTTGTCATTCTTTACTTTTAAATTTAATAGTTTTTATACAGATTTTGTTAAAGCAGTTTTATGTCCACAACAAGTGATAAAGATACACACAACATCCAGTATCAGCATGGTACATTTGTTTCTGTGTGCATGTTTTATGGTATGCTTGTTAAAATCAGTGTACCAACATTGATGCCTCATTACCTGGTATCATCCAAAGCCCATGGTTTACATGAGGGTTCCAATTGGGTTTGACAAAACCTATGGGTTTTTGAGAAATGGGATTCTTTCACTTATTCATATGTGTATAAGGTCCCTCCGTCGTGTTTTTTTTTTAATTCCATAGCTCATTTCTTTTTAGCACTAAACATGACTCCATTGTCATAATGTACCAGCTTGTTTATCAATTTACCTACAGGCCATCTTGATTGCTTCTAAGTTTTGGCAATTATGAATAAAGCCCTATAACATTCATGTGCATGTTTTTAGTATGGATATATTTTCACTTTATTTGGGTAAATACCAAGAAGCATAATTGCTGGATCCTCTGGTAAAAGCATGCTTAGTTTTGTAGGAAACTGACAAACTGTCCATAGCAGCAGCACAATTCTGCATTCTCACCAGAAACGAATGAGAATTATTGTTGTTCCACATCCTCACCAGCATTCGGTGTTGTCAGTGTTTGGGATTGTAGACATCCTAATAGGTGTGTAGTAGTATGTGATTTGAGCATCTTTTCGTATGGGTATTTGACATATGTCTTCCCTGGTAATGTGTCTGTTCAGATCTTATCATTTTTTTTTAAATATATTTTATTGATATTTTACAGAGAGGAAGGGAGAGGGATAGAGAGCTAGAAACATCGATGAGAGAGAAACATCGATCAGCTGCCTCCTGCACACCACCCACTGGGGATGTGCCCGCAACCAAGGTACATGCCCTTGACCGGAATCGAACCCGGGACCCTTCAGTCCGCAGGCCGACGCTCTATCCACTGAGCCAAACCGGTTTCGGCAGATCTTATCATTTTTTAATCGAGTTTTTCATTTTCTTATTGTTAAACTTTTTAAGAGTTCTTTATATATTTTGGGTAACAGTCCTGTATCTTCTACAAAAATGTTTTTCCAGTCTGTGGCCGATCTTCTCATACTCTTATTTTAAAGTTTCATGCAATGAAATGAATGGTGTACATTTCTAAGTTTTTCCAAATGCATAGGATTATGAAACAAGCACAATCAAGATAGAGCCCAATTCCATCGCCCTCACATAAACCTTCGTACTGACACTGTCAGCAATCTCCTACCACTACTCCTAGCCCTGCAACTACTGATCTTCAAACTGACAACAACAATAAATTTTAGGTGTCAGATCACAGAGTCTTAGAAATACGGTTATA
This sequence comes from Plecotus auritus, assembly GCF_963455305.1. NCBI lineage: Eukaryota > Metazoa > Chordata > Mammalia > Chiroptera > Vespertilionidae > Plecotus > Plecotus auritus. The sequence continues at coordinate 98,915,282 of NC_137776.1, forward strand.
GGCTTTAACTAAATGTTTCGATTGCTTTGGCTGTCAGGTAGCTTATAGTCAAAGATTAAGAAAGCGTGTTAGTCATGCTCTACAGCCCTGCTTGTAAAGTTCCAAGAGAAATGGTTGGAAGTACACTTTGCACCCAGCCAGTGTGGCTCAGTGGCTGAGTATCAACCCATGAACCAAGAGGTCACCAGTTCCATTGCTGATCATAGCACATGCCCGGGTTTCAGGTTTGATCCCCAGTAGGGGGTATGTAGGAGGCAGCCAATCAATGATTCTCTCTCATCATCGATGTTTCTATATCTCTATCCCTCTCCCTCTCTCTCTAAAAGATCAATAAAAACATTTTTTTTAAAAAAAGAGTACACAGTGCTTAAAAGAATAGAAGAATGTAGCTAGTTAAGCACAAAAAGATCAGACCTTTGTTCACATACACAAGCAAACTGCTCACTTCCTGCCCAATACCCCTTGTTCTCACAATTTAGTGTTAAGTTGCTGGTGCGGTCTCTTCGTCAGGCAGGAGGAGATAACTTCAGGGTCCTGAGGAGAATTTGAGTGTGTTTTGCAGAAAGAATAAATGCCTTTAAGAAAGCTGTCACTGTCCAACTTGCCGGGCACAATGGCTCCCGCAAAGAAGGGTGGCGAGAAGGGCCGCTCCACTGTCAACCAGGTGGTGACCAGGGAGTATGCCATCAACATGCATAAGGGCATCCACGGTGTGGGTTTCAAGAAGTGTGCCCCTCGGGCACTCAAGGAGATCGGAAATTTGCCATGAAGGAGATGGGCACTCCAGACATGCGCATGGACACCAGGCTCAACAAAGCTGTCTGGGCCAAAGGAGTAAGGAATGTCCCATATCGCATCCAGGTACGTTTGTCCAGAAAAACGTAATGAGAATGAAGACTAACCAAACAAACTGTATACATTGGTCACCTTTGTGCCTGTCACCAGTTTCAAAAATCTACAGACCATTAATGTGGACGAGAACTAATGCTGAAGGTCGAATAAAGTTATACAACTGCAAAAAAAGAAGAAGAAAGTTGCCACCAGCTGCTGACGTCCAAAAGTCTGGTTGTACAAAATGTTATCTATGACTAAAGAACCACAGACTTTCCCCCAAGTTCACTGAAACTCCTTCTCCCTTGTGTCCTAGTCACCTAAAAAACTCCCTACTTTTGCTTTTTGAAGAGGATGGATTTGAGAAGTCCCGCTCTCCCAGCTTCTCACTTTGGCCAAATCAAATAAACCTTTCTCTATCTCCAAGCACTGCTGCCTCAGTGTTTGCCTTACTAGTGCATCAGGTACATGAACCTGAATTTTGGGAGGTGGTTCAGTAACAATCTGTTTCCCATCATTTAAACTTTTGTCTTTTCCAGAATGTCATATAAATAAAATCGTGCACTGTGTAGCCTTTAGAGTCTGGCATTTCTCATCTTATATAATAAAGAGCTAATATGCAAATGGTAGCCATGCCCTCACGCCATAGGCTCAGACACTCAACACTGGGGAGAGAGGAATGGGAACCAGCCAGGCACAAATGAGCTTGCAAGAGAGGAATGGGAACCAGCCAGGCACAAATGAACTTGCAAAAGAGAAATGGGTACCAGCCAGGCTGCAGCCCGGGAGAGGGACAAGCTGCCCACCCCACGGTCCCAGGCGCAGTGGCTGCGCCTACAGCCCGAGGGACAAGTCACCCGCCCCACAGTCCCAAGCACCTGCAGTTGCAGCCCAGGCGAAGCCGCCCACCCATGGTCCCCTGCGGCTGGACAGAGGGAGGGAATCCTGGGTCCCGGGTGCGGGGCAAGGCAGAGGTGGTTAGGGGCAATCAGCAGGCAGGCAGGCAGAGGGGTTAGAGGCAATCAGGCAGACAGGTGAGTGGTTAGGAGCCAGCGGTCCCAGATTGCGAGAGGCAGTTGGACATCCCCCAAGGGGTCCCAGATTGGAGAGGGTGCAGGCCGGGCTGAGGGACCGCCCCCCTCCCATGCACGAATTTCGTGTACCAGGCCTCTAGTATCTAGCATAATAATTTTGAGATTCATTAATGTTATTGCAATTATCAAAAAAAAATTTTAGCTGAATTCTATGGATACGTCACAGTTTGTTTATCCACTCACCAATTCAGGGATATTTAGATTGTTTGCAGTACTTGGCAACTTGAACAAAATTGCTATAAACATTTGTGTGCAGTTCTCATGTGAACGTTGTTTTCATCTTTCCTGGATAAATATCTAGGAATTAAACTGCTGGGTCATGTGAGTTTACACTTAACTTTTTTTAAATGTTTTTAACTGAATTGGGAGAGAAGAAGGGAAGGAGGGAGGGAAGGGAAAACATCGATATGAGAGATACATCATCGGTTGCCTAAACCTGCAACCCAGATACATGCCCTTGACCAGGGATGGAACAAATGACCCTTTTGGTTCTCTGGCGGAAAACACTGGCCAGGGCAATTTACAGTTCACTTTAATAGGAAACTGCCAAACTGCTTCAAAGTGGCTTTACTTTTTTTTTTTTTTTTTTTAATATATTTTATTGATATTTTACAGAGAGGAAGGAAGAGGGATAGAGAGCTAGAAACATCGATGAGAGAGAAACATCGATCAGCTGCCTCCTGCACACCTCCCACTGGGGATGTGCCCGCAACTAATGTACATGCCCTTGACCGGAATCGAACCCGGGACCCTTCAGTCCGCAGGCCGATGCTCTATCCACTGAGCCAAACCGGTTTTGGCAGTGGCTTTACTATTTAGCAATAAATGAAAGTCCCAGTAGCACTACTTTCTCACTAACACTTGGTATTGCCAGCTAGCACAAGCTAACAGCTGTTTGCTTGGTCATTCTAACAGGTGGTTTTAATTTGCATTTCACTAATGATGTAGACCAGGGTCCCCAAACTAAGGCCCGCGGGCCACATGCGACCCGCCGAGGACATTTATCCAGCCCGCCGGGTGCCGCTGCCTGTCCTGCTTAGCAGCCGACTCATCCCAGGCCCGCAGTGCGAATAGGAATTTGTTCATAGTTGTTGTTTTTTTTAACTATAGTCCGGCCCTCCAACGGTCTGAGGGACAGTGAACTGGCCCCCTGTTTAAAAAGTTTGAGGACCCCTGAGATAGAGCGTCAGCCTGAGGACTGAAGGGTCCAAGGTTCAATTCCGGTCAAGGGCACATACCCAGGTTGTAGGCTTGATCCCCAGTAGGGGGCGTGCAGGAGGCAGCTGATCAATGATTCTCATCATTGATATTTCTTTCTCTCCTCTCTCTCCCTCTCTGAAATCAATAAAAATATATTTTTTAAAAAAACACTGTAAAATTTCACCCTCTCACTCAACTTGTTGGACAGAAATCAGAATTCAGTTTCTTAAAATATTTGTCCATTCAAGTATACAGTGTATAATCTTTCTAAGGCAATAGAGGTCCTACTCTATTAATGACTAGATAAATTTATAAATGGCAAAAATATAAATTCAGTTGCTTATTCTATGTTGAATTAAGTTTTCAACCAAAATCCTAGGATAGTCCTAACTGGTTTGGCTCAGTGACAGGCCTGCAGGGGAGGGCAGTCAGTGGCTCAGACTGAAGGGTCCTGGATTCTATTCTGGTCAAGGGCACATGCCTGGGTTGTGGGCTTGATCCCCAGTAGGGGGCATGCAGGAGGCAGCCAAAAAATGATTATCTCTCATCATTGATGTTTTGATCTCTCTCTCCCTCTCTCTTCCTGTCTGAAATTAATAAAAATATATATTTTTAAAAAAATCCTAGGATAGTTTTTAATTGCAAGCTCTGTAAGAGTGAAAGACAATATGTATGCTGCACATGTGAGACGGAGAATTCAACCAAATATGACATTTCTAGTATACTGACATCAGCTTCAACATTATCTATATATCTATATTCTATCCTATCTAATAAAAGAGTAATATGCAAATTGACCGTCACTCCAACACACAAGATGGCTGCCCCATGTGGTCAAAGATGGCTGCCCCCATGTGGACACAAGATGGCCGCCACAAGATGCAGGGGAGGGCAGTTGGGAGGGACCAGGCCTGCAAGGGAGGGCAGTTGGGGGCGATCAAGCCTGCAGGGGAGGGCAGTTAGGGGTGACCAGGCCAGCAGAGGAGGGAAGTTGGGGGTGACCGGGCCTGCAGGGAAGGGCAGTTGGGGGGGACCCAGGCCTGCAGGGGAGAGCAGGGGGGGACCAGGCATGCAGGGGAGGGCAGTTAGGGGTGACCAGGCTGGCAGGGGAGGGCAGTTAGGGGCAATCAGGCTGGCAGGGGAGCAGTTAGTCATCAATCAGGCTGGCAGGGGAGTGGTTAGGGGGTGATCAGGCTGGCAGGCAGAAGCAGTTAGGGGCATCAGAAGGCAGGCAGGTGAGCAGTTGGGAGCCAGCAGTCCTGGATTGGGAGAGGAATGTCCTACTGAGATCGGGCCTAAACGGGTAGTCGGACATCCCTCGAGGAGTCCCAGATTGGAGAGGGTACAGGCTGGGCTGAGGGACACACACCCCCGTGCACGAATTTCGTGCACCGAGCCTCTAGTATGTATATAAAAGCCTAATATGCAAAGTGTCCCCTTGGGAGTTCCACTGACCCAGAGTTTGATCGCTCGCTATGACATGTACTGACCACTAATTTACTTAAAAGTCCCATTGATGGACCAATGAATTGTTTTAAAATATGCCCTACTAAAATGCAACTGCACTGATCATCTTTATACACAACACTTTTTCCTTAGATCCATTTATTTCCATCATAACCAAGAGGAATTATTAAAGCGAAATTTTTGAAACTTCAGGTACACTACCCTTTCTTGTCTTATGTATCTTGCTTTTGGGAATAAATCTCTATTTAGATATTTGTCACTTGCCTTCCATATTACTAGGTCCGGGGGGGGGAGGGGGAGAAACCCTACACATTTTAGTTGTTTGAATTTTTAATTAAAAGGCATACTTCTTATATCCCTGGAGTTAACAAGAAATAGCTTAATAGGAAAAACACTGCTTCCCTGTGCTCAAACTGCAATGAATCCTCCTTAATTAAATATTCCAAATTTGCAAATTTGCCTCCTCACTGAAATTTATCTGCAGCCCCACAGTCAATACTTGCAGTCTTTGGTGGTTATTTATAGACATGCACAGAGCAGCAAAAATCTGAATCACCCAGAGATCTTCCAGCTAAGGACTAAACAGGTGGTGGTCTGCCTTCTTGTTTCCACTCTCATACTGTAAGCAAGTGTCCTTTTGCAATTTATTGACTGTCATGTTTTTAACAAATTTGTTCTTTTTATTATTTTGCTGCTTAAAATGGCACCCAAATGTTGTGCTGAAATGCTGTCTAGTGTTCCTAAGCACAAGAAGGTTGTGATATGCCTTAAGGATAAAAAATATGGTTAAACAGGCTTGGTTCAGGCACTGGTTCAGGCATGAGCTGTAATGAATCAATAATATACATTAAATAAGGTATCTTTAAACAGAAACACACATAAAACAAGCTTATGTTTTGATTGGCTGATGCAAATGTTACCAGAGGCTCCCAGGAATCTAACCCTGCATTTCCCCTAAAGCAGGGGTAAGGAACCTTTTTTTCTGCCAAGGGCCATTTGGGTATTTATAACATCATCTGTGGGCCATACAAAATTATCAACTTAAGCCGAAACCGGTTTGGCTCAGTGGATAGAGCGTCGGCCTGCGGACTGAAGGGTCCCGGGTTCGATTCCGGTCAAGGGCATGTACCTTGGTTGCGGGCACATCCCCGGTGGGAGGTGTGCAGGAGGCAGCTGATTGATGTTTCTCTCTCATCGATGTTTCTACCTCTCTATCCCTCTCCCTTCCTCTCTGTAAAATATCAGTAAAATGTATTTAAAAAAAAAAATTATCAACTTAAATATTAGCCTGCTATATTTGATCAAACATTTAATTAACTCACCCCTAATGCCTTGGTAGGGCCAGACCAAATGATTTTGTGAGCCTTATGCAGGACAGACGTTCCCGACCCCTGCCCTAGAGCAACAGGTCAATATTTGCTAGTTCAGTGTTTGCAGTAACTTTGGAGAGCATAACTACCATGAGTAACAAGTATTAACTAGGGTTGACAGGACTAACTAGTCACAAGAAAAAATAATAGAATTGAATGGTACATACAATGCCAGGATATTTTCACTCCCTTTTGAAATTTCCTTCAACTACAGAAGCCCTACCTCAAGTCACATCTAAGAAGCAAATTCAAGATACACAGCAAAGTTGTACCACTCTAATATTATTCATAACTCCTCCACAGAATATCTAAACCTTGGGTGATGGAGTACAATATCAACAGAGTGCAAAGAGCAATGAACTAGGGAAGCTAGGACTCTGTGTAAGGCTTGGGCAACTTCCTTTCTTACCTTGAAGCAATTCTAACACCTCTGGGTATTTGCTCAATCTTAAAATTAAAGAGCAGGATTACGGACTAGTAACATCATTCAATACTTAAAATTTGTAAAGCACAGAATGCTTATGACTTATAATCCTGTATTTTACAATCAAGAAATCTATTGCTATTTTTAAAGCATGTTACAACTGGTTGTGATTTCCAGAAAGTACCTTTATATATTTATAAATTTCAAAAAAGCATTCTATGATTTAATAGAGATCCATGTGGACAACTAAAATATCCGGTCTTGCCCTAGCGGTTTGGCTCAGTGGACAGAGCATTGGCATGAGGATCAAAGGGTCCCGTGTTTGATTCCAGTCAAGGGCACATGCCCGGGTTGCATGCTCCATCCCCAGTAGGGCCATGCAGGAGGCAGCTGATCAATGCTTCTCTCACATCATTGATATTTCTTTTTTTTTTTTTTTTTAAATATATTTTATTGGTTTTTTACAAGGAGGAAGGGAGAGGGATAGAGAGCTAGAAACATCGATGAGAGAGAAACATCGATCAGCTGCCTCCTGCACACCCGCCACTGGGGATGTGCCCGCAACCAAGGTACATGCCCTTGACCGGAATCGAACCCAGGACCCTTCAGTCCGCAGGCCGACGCTCTATCCACTGAGCCAAACCGGTTTCGGCACATCATTGATATTTCTATCTCTTTCTCCCTCTCTCTTCCTCTCTGAAATAAGAATATATATTTTTTTTAAATTCTGTCTTGCAAAAAATTCAGTTCAAAGGCACAGGCAATCAGAGAAAAAAAGACTAAATTAATTCAGCCTATTTTATATCATGAACTTTTATACAATCATTAAATGTGTTTGAAATATTTTAAGCAAAAAACTTTACATCTTCTAAAGTTATGTGGGAAAATCATATTTTAAAAATTACAATTATTTAAAATATATTTTTATTGATTTCAGAGAGGAAGAGAGGGGGAGAGAGAGATAGAAACATCAATGATGAGAGACAATCTTTGATCGGCTGCCTCCTGCACGCCCCATACTAGGGATCAAGGCTGCAATCCGGGCACGTGCCCTTGACCAGAATTGAACCCGGGACCCTTCAGTCCGCAGGCTGACACTCTATCCACTTAGCCAAACTGGGAAGCGCAAAAATTACAATTATTTTAAAAGAACTGTGTTCTTTAATGTGAAAGTAAAAAAATGGGAAAGAATATATAAAAAGGTAACAGCATGGAATTATGGCAAAATCTTGCCATTTTCTTTATACCTTGGATTTTTCCAAGTTGTCCACAATAGATATAGATTACTTTTATAGAGAAGAGTGGAGTTTTTCCTTTTTTAAAATGTTCTAAAATCTCTAGCTTTGCCAAATACAGTCATGTGCCGCATAGCATTTTAATAAATGATGGACCACATAAAAGATGGTGACCCCTACAAGATTACAATGGAGCTGCAAAATTCCTATCACCTAGTGACACAATAGCCATCATAATATCATAGCACAACGTACTACTCACCAGTTTGTGGTCCTGCTAGTGTATACAAAACAAATGCAATGCCAGTCATAAGAAAGTACAGTACATACATTTATGTGCATTACATACTTGGTAATAATAGATAACAATGTTACTGGTTTATGTGTTTCCTATACCATACTTTTTACTGTTAGAATGTACTTATTTTTTAAAAGCTTGCTGTAAAATAGCATGCGGTGTTACTCGAGACAGCCTCATATATCTTGTTTATACAGTGTCACTTGTTTGCATCATTTTATCTGTGCTTAATTTAACCTCGTATTGTTTTTGCAGTAACGTGTGGAAGTTTGTAGCCTAGGAACCATAGGCCTAGGTGTGTACTAGCTACACCATCTAGGTTTGCTTAAGTGCACTCTGTGATTTCACATAATAGTGAAATCATCTAATGACACATTTCTCAGACCTACCTCCATCATTAAGCAGCACATGACTGTACTTTCAAAACTTTTGGTATATTCCTATACCAACGTTCTCAAATAATTTTGTAAATTTATGCTCGTTTATCATACTCAATTTATTCAGCAGTCTCTGCACTCCCAAAGTATACTATATATAATCCTAGGAAAGCATATTATCACAATGGTAAAAACTACTTATCTTTCTGTCTAAACGAAATTCCTTGGAAACAAGGACTGAATGTCTTGAAGCTCTACTAGTATATTCCCAATAATTTGTATACAGCCTGATACAAATGAAAACTGTAATAGATTTATGTTAAAACATATGCTAACAGAAAATCACCAGTGGAACACCCTGCAACACTTGCTGCAGACAACGAATGCTAAAATTAGTGAGTAAAATATTTGAGAAGAGGGATTCCAAAATGGCAGCAGAGTAAGTGGAAGCTACACTGACACTCTCCCAGGACCAAACTGGAAATACAATTAAAATACAGAAAAGCCACCCTGAAAAATCAACTGAAGACTAGCTGGAGAGAACCCTGATAACTAAGGATGGAAAGTGGAGACCCCATAGAGACTGGTAGTAAGTGTGGAAGCATGAAGGGCCTGGCTGGGCTCCCACTGACAGCAGCTGAAAGTTTTGGAGGGATATCTCAACTGGGGGGGGGGGGAGGATTCCCACTGAGAACTCCGGGGTCTAAACCCCACGCTGGGCTCCCCAGCCCAGATCACCAGAACTGAGAAAGGTGTCCGTCCACTTAACACCTGGCTGTGAAAAGCAGCAGGATTGCTGTCTGCCAGAGAGAACTGAAAATGCAGGCCAATGCACAAAATTTCGTATGCAGCCACTTACCTTGATCTCCAGCAGTGGGAGACCAAGAGTGGACTGGAGCTGTGAGCAGAAGACAGGGTTGGGGGCTCTGGGGTTAGAGATCAGAGGGCAGCCACCCAGTTTCCTGTGCTGGGTCATTCCCTCATGCTGCAGAGGACATCTTTCTCCAGTGAACCTTTGCTATCCAGGCAGTTTTTGTCTGGGGGGTTGAGGGAGGCCACCCTGTTGGAAGACCTCTCCCTCCACCTTGTGGTTGATAGCCTGAGACTAATCAAAACTAAGTGTCAAAGGGACTGAAGCCAGAGGCTGATCTCTGGAGGCTTTTAGTTTTTGCCTGATCTAATCCAAGACACAGGGCTAGAAAAAGCAGACCCTGGTGCATATCTTGGTCCTTTCAAAGGCACCCAGCCCCAGCAGAGGGAGTCACGAGCTGTGGATTACTGATAGCTCCAAACAGGGTACTCAAGGCCAGTCACAAACAGCGTCTGACACTGTCCTTCACTAGAGATTGGGACTCGTAGCAGATCTACCTAATACGCAAACACAAACACAAAGACACAGCGAAAATGGGGAGACAAAAAAAACAAGCCCAAATAAAAGAACAAGAGATAAGAAGTTTATCAGACATAGAATTCAAAATAATGATGGCAAAGATGCTCAACAGACTGAGAATAGATACAGTAACTATGAAGAATGGCATAGCACTAATAAAGAACACACTGGAATACACAGCAGATTAGGAGAAGCCAAGGAAAAGATCAGTGAATCAGAATACAGGGTAGGAAAAAATCACGCAATCAGAAAATCAAAAAGAAAAAACAATTAAAAAACAGGACAGCTTAAGGCAGTGGTCGGCAAACTGCGGCTCACGAGCCACATGCAGCTCTTTGGCCCCTTGAGTGTGGCTCTTCCACAAAATACCACATGCGGGTGCGCACGTACAGTGTGACTGAAACTTCGTGGCCCATGCGCAGAAGTCGGTTTTTGGCCAGGGCGAGTCTATTTTGAAGAAGTGGTTCTAACGCTGAGCCACACTCAAGGGGCCAAAGCATGTGGCTCGTGAGCCGTGGTTTGCCGACCACTGGCTTAAGGGAACTGTGGGACAGCATGAAACCTAACAATACTCTCATCACAGATGTGCCAGGAGGAGAAGAAAGTGAGCAAGGGATCAGAACCTGTTTGAAGAAATAATGGCAGAAAACTTCCCTAACCTGGTGAAAGAAAAAGTCACACAAGTTCAGGAGGCACAGAGTCCCAAGCAAGAAGAACCCAAATAGGCTCATGCCCAGACACATCATAATTAAAATGCCAAAAATTAAAGACAGAGTATCTTAAAGGCAGCAAGAGAAAAGCAAACTGTTACCTATAAAGGAGCTCCAATAAGGCTATCAGCTGATTTTTCATCAGAAACTCTGCAGGCTACAAGGGAAATGACATGATGTATTCAAGGTAACGAAAAGCAAGGATCAGAAACCAAGTTTACTATATAAAGCAAGGTTATAATTCAAAACAGGTGAAATACAGAGCATCCAGACAAAAAAAGGCTAAAGGAGTTTGTCACCACCAAACCAGAACTGCAAAAAATGCTAAAGGGACTCCTGTAATAAACAAATGGGACTATATCAAAATAAAAAGCTTTGGGCCCAGCCAGCATGGCTCAGTGGTTGAACATCAACCTATGAACCAGAAGCATATACCTGGGTTGTGGGCTCTGTCCCCATTAGGAGGCATGCAAGAGGCAGTCGATCAATGATTCTCTCTCATCACTGATGTTTCTCTCTCCCTCTCCCTTCCTATCTGAAATCAATAAAAATATAGTTTTTAAAATAATAACAAAAGTAAAGTAAAAAACTTCTACACAACCAAAGAAGCCATCAATAAAATGAAAATGGAGCCCACTGTACGGGAGAACATATTTGGCAATGATACATCTGATAAAGGGTTAATATCCAAAATATATAAGGAATACATAGAACTTAAAAGGAAGACAAACAATCCACTTAATCTAATTTAAATGGGCAAAGGACATAAACAGACACTTCTCCAAAGTGGACATACAGATGGCCAAGACACATGAAAAAATGCTCAAAGTCAATGATCATCAGAGATGCAAATTAAAACGACATTGAGGTATCACCTCACACCTGTCAGAATGGCTACCATGAACAAATCAACACATGACAAGTGCTGGCAAGGATGTGGAGAAAAGGGAGCCCTAGAAAACTGCTGGTGGGAATTCAGACTGGTGCAGCCACTGTGGAAAACAGTATGGAGTTTCCTCAAGAAATTAAATATGAAACTGCCATTTGATCCAGTGATCCCACTTCTAGGCATATATCCTAAGAGACATGAAACACAATCAGAAAGAATGTATGCACCCCTATGTTCATAGCAGCACAATTTACAATAGCTAAGATCTGGAAACAGCCCAAGTGCCCATCAGTAGATGAGTGGATAAATAAAGCTGTGGTACATTTACAACATGGAATACTATGCAGCAATAAAATAGAAGAATCTCTTACCCTTTGAGACAGCATGGAGGGACCTGGAGAGTATCATGCTAAGATAAATAAGTCAGTCAGAGAAAGACAAGTATTGCATAATCTCACTCATATGTGGAATCTAATGAACAAAATAAACTGAGGAACAAAATAGATCCAGAGACACAGAAGCATGGAACGTAGTGCGGAATCTCAGAGGGAAAGGCATGGGAGGGTGGATGGGTGGGTGGGTGGGAAGTGATTAACCAAAGAACTCATATGCATATATGCATAACTCATGGACACAGACAATAGGGTGGCGAAGGTTGGGGTTGGGATGGGGGTGGGGGCAGGCAATAAGGGGTTAATGGGAGAAAAAAGGGGACATATGTAATACTTTCAACAATAAAGATTTTTTTTAAGTTTGAGAAGAAATAGTATATTTACATAGTTTCAAAGTATCTCCTCCAAGGTACATATTAATTTCAAAGGAATAAATAGTAACCATACAGAAAAAAACAGTATTAACTCAGAACAATAATTTCTGTTTCTGTATCACAGGGAATGAGACAGAAGTTCCACCATATTGAAAGGATATGTTTAGGATAATCTAACTTAAATCCTCCTATATAATAAAAGGCTAATATGCAAATCAACCAAACAGCAGAACAAACACTCAATGCAGAAGCTGCCCCCTGGTGGTCAGTGCACTCCCACAAGGGGAGCACCACTCAGCCAGAAGCCAAGCTCACAGCTGGCGAGCACAGCGGCAGCGGTGGCAGAAGCACTAAGGATGTCGGACTGATGGATGTCCCTGGGGAGCCGGCCTAAGCCATCAGTCGGACATCCCCTGAGGGCTCCCGGACTGCAAGAGGGTGCAGGCCAGGCTAAGGGACCTTCCCCCCATCCCGAGTGCACAAATTTCGTGCACCAGGCCTCTAGTACAAAATAACATTTTGAGGTGGGAAGACAGCCCTTAGATGCACAGAGATGCAGTCCATTCTCCAGAACAACTATCAGAGACATGCCTCAAGACTCTTGGACAAAGGAAGTGATGGTTTCAATTAGCCCTAAATCGGGTTTGCAGAGAATACAGGCTTTATTTGCAATTGAGGTAAGTATGTGAGCAAGTCTTAAAAAAAAGCATATGTATGAGAAATAAAAAAATAAAAATAAAAAATCATGAAGACAGCTCAAGTTAAGACCAAAGAGATAATCAGAATAAAACATATGAACCTTTGAATATGGACCAATTATTACATAATATTAAGGAATTATAATTTTCTTTGATGTGATGCTGCATACTAATATTGTATGCTGAAGCATTATGTACCACAAGGTCTGCAACTACTCTCAAATAGCTAAAAACATGCATGTGTATATGTATTTACGTATGTAGAGACAAGATGTATTAGCAATTTTATCAATACACACATAATAATCTGGGATCATGTTAAATCTACAGATCAAGTTGAGAAGAACTCAGTATCTTGACAATACTGAATCTTTATATCCATGTTCATTAAGTACTTTCCCATTAACTTAGATCTTCTTCAATTTTTCATCAAAGTTTTATAGTTTTCCTCATGTAGCTCTTGTACATTTTGAGGGGATTAAAGTACCATTTCTGTTGTGAATGTAGATGGCAGTTTTTTTCTTTTTTTTTAATATATTTTTATTGATTTCAGAAATAGGAAGGGAGAGGGAGAGATAGAAACATCAATGATGAGAATCATCGCCTCACACATGACCCACACTGGGGATTGAGCGTGTGCCCCAAGAGGAATCAAACCATGACCTCCTGGTTCAGAGGGTCAATACCCAACCACTGATCCACACTGGCCAAGCCTAGATGGCACTGTTTTTAGTTCCAAATTCCAACTGTTCATTGTGACTATACATATAAAAAAACAACTGACTTTTGTATATTTATCTTGCATCCTGAAGCATTGCTATAATCACTTATTAGAGGTTTTTTGATTCTTTAGATTTTCTACAAAGACTTTTGATCCTTTATATTTTCTACATAGACTTCTATGAACAAAGACAATGTTAGTTCTTCCTTCCCAATGGGTATACCTTTTATGCCCTTTTCTTGTCTTACTGCATTAGCTAGGACTTCCAGACAATGCTGAAAAGGAGTGGTGAGTGTGGCCATCTCTAACTTGTCCTTGATCTTAGCATCTAGTTTCTCACTATTAAGTATTTTACCTGTGATGGGTTTATAGATTTTCTAAATCAACTAGAGGAGGTTCCCTTCTATGTCTAGTTTGCTGAGCATTTTTAACATGAATGGGTATTGAATTCTATCTAATGTTCTTTTGTATTCATTGATATAATCATGATTTTTCTTCTTCAGCCTGTTAATATGATGGATTACACCAATTCATTATTGAATGCGGAACCAGCCTTGCACACCTGAAACAAATCCCACTTGGTCATAATGTGTATAATTCTTTTTATTCAGTTTCATTAGATTTGCTAATATTTTATTGAAGATCTGTGTTCCAGAGACATTGATCTATAGTTTTCCTCCTATAATGTCTTTGTCTGGTTTTGGTATTAGGGTAATGCTGCCTCAAGAATGAATTAGAAAGTATTTCTTCTACTTTCTGGAAAAGACTAGAGAAGTGGTATAACCTCTTTCTGAACTGTTTCGTAGAATTCACCAATGAACCCATCTGGGTCTGGTGCTTTCTGTTTTGGAAGGTTTAATCACTGATTAAATTTCATTCTCTCTCAAGCTTCCATATCATAAAATATTAAGACAGCCTTGTTTAAAATCTTAAGACAGCCCAGCAGTTCAGTGGTTGAGCGTCAACCCATGAACCAGAAAGTCACAGTGTGATGCTGCAGGGAACCTGTCCAGAGTACACCAGATGTTCAAGGCCAATTTGAGTGAGGGAACCCTAATCAGGATGTTCAAGGCCAATCTGAGCAAGGACACAGCGATTGTACTGTATGCAATGCAAAAGTGTGCCCTTCTATATCCCAAAGATTGATTTCACTCTTTTGTCTAAGTTGGTATAAAGATGTGTTACTAACCAGGTGAGGCAAGGCTGCTTTTATGAAAGGCTGGCTCCTATGGCTCCTAGGTGCTCAGCTTTTTGTATACCAGATGTAATGAGGATTTAAAAAAAAATAAAATAAAATAATGAGGATTTTTTTCAATAAATGGAGTTACACATATGTTGATATATATGCGATTTGTTATGTATGCTATTTTATTGTATTGACAGCAAGCTTCAAATCTTCATATGTCAAATTTTCTGAAGCTGTTAACATCATAGATAATTTTATGCTTAAAAATGTCGAATTTCGTGCCAAAAAAAAAACAGCATTTGTGGGAAGTTTTAATTCATTACTTTATTTTGAAGAAAAGTGCTGCTGAAAGTTATCATATACTTCGGGAAGCTTATGGTGAACATGCTCCATCTCAAGATACTTGTGAATGCTGGTTTAAATGCTTTAAAAGTGATGATTTTGATGTGAAAGACAAAGAACGTCCAGGTCAAGTGAAAAAGTTTGAAGACCAACAATTACAAGCATTATTGGATGAAGATGTGTGTCAAACGCAAAACGAACTTGCAGAAAGATTAAACCTTGCTCAGCAAACAATTTCTGATCGTTTACAAGCAATGGGAAAGATTTTAAAGGAAGGAAAATGGGTGCCACATCAACTGAACAAAAGACAAATGGAAAACCGAAAAGTCACCAGTAAAATGTAGCTTCAACAGCACAAAAGATAGTCTTTTTAGCATCGAATTGGGACTGGCAATGAAAAGTGGCTTTATTTTGAGAATCCCAAATGCACAAAATCATGGGTTGATCCAGGTCAACCATCAACATCGACTGCAAGGCCAAATCGCTTCGGAAAGAAGACAATGCTCTGCATTTGGTGGGATCAGGAAGGTGTAGTGTATGATGAGCTTCTAAAACCAGGTGAAACCGTTAATACTGATCATTACTGACAACAAATAATCAATTTGAACCACGCTTTGATCGTAAAATGACCAGAATGGGCCAGAAGACACAGCAAAGTAATTCTGCTTCATGATGATGCACCATCACACACTTCAAAATCAGTTAAAGACAAGTTAAAAGATCTTGCCTGGGAAGTATTAACCCACCCGCTGTATTCACCAGACTTTGCTCCTTCAGATTACCACTTGTTCCCATCGATGGCACACGCACTTTCTGAGCAGCACTTCAAAACATACGAAGAAGTGGAAAATTGGATCTCTGGATGGTTTGCCTCAAACAAGAAAAGTTCTATTGGGACGGTATCCACAAATTACCTGAAAGATGGGGAAATGTGTAGCTAGCGATGGACATTACTTTGAATAAAGCACTTTTGATGTTTCTCTTGAAATTATCATGTTTTCTTTGATTACAAAATTCGCATTAGTTACCGATACACCTGGTAGCTCCTATGCTTGCTACTGTGTTACCAAGACAGCTCCAAGTAGCAATGGCTATTTGGATTGCAATCAAGTTTCTCTCCTATAAGGCTATGCCTTCTCATATCTCCTCTGTCTAATGCCCAGCATCCATGAAGGTCCAGTTCCTGGCAGAGGAGGACCTGTGTACCCCACAGTTGGCGTAGTCTGGCAGGATGGAGTAAGTACTCCCACAACTGGTGCTGCGAGCAGAATCAAGGAAAAACTTACTCCAACAATTGTCCCAGCAAGCAGGGTCAAGGAGGAACTTACTGCAACAGATTCGTAGTCAGAGCACAGGCCTAGGTTTTGGGCTCAATCCCTAGTCTGGGGTGTGCAGGAGGCAGCCGATCAGTAATTCTCTCGTCATTATGTTTCTATCTCTCTACCCTTCTCCCTTCCTATGAAATTTTTAAAAAATTAAAATTTTAGCCCTGGCTGGTTTGGCTCAGTGGGTAGTGTGAGCCTGGGGACTGAAGGGTCCCAGGTTCAATTCCGGTCAAGGGCACATGCTGGGATTGTGGGCACAATCCCCAGTAGGGGGTATGCAGGAGGCATACGATCAATGATTCTCATCATTGATGTTTCTACCTCTCTCTCCCTCTCCCTTCCTCTCAGAAATCAATAAAAATTTATTTTTTTAAATAATTAAAATTTTAAGACACAAATATTTATAACCCAACAGGACAGAGGTTTATGAAAGTATATACAAAATGCTATGGGGTGACAGTATTTATACCCGACAAAATAAGACTTTAAGTAAAGGCTTTAACAAGAGACAAAGAAGGACCCAGCAATTTCAGTTCTGGTTACTTATCTGAAAAAAACCAAAATACTAAATAAAAAAGATATATGCATTCCTACAATCGCTGCAGCATTATTTACAATGGCCAAGATATGGAAGCAACCTAAGTGCCCATCAACAGATGAATGGATAAAGAAGTAGTTCATATATACAATGGAATATGACTCAGCCATAAAAAAACAATAAAATAGCCGAGACCGGTTTGGCTCAGTGGATAGAGCGTCAGCCTGCGGACTGAAAGCAGTCCCAGGTTCGATTCTGGTCAGGGGCATGTACCTTGGTTGCGGGCACGTCCCCAGTCGGGCGTGTGCAGGAGGCAGCTGATTGATGTTTCTCTCTCATCGATGTTTCTGACTCTCTGTCCCTCTCCCTTCCTCTCTGTGAAAAATCAATAAAATATATTTAAAAAAAAAAAAAAAAAAAACAATAAAATATTGCCATCTGCAACAACATGGATGGACCTAGAGGATACTGTGCTGAACGAACAAGCAGGCCAGAAACAGACTCATAGATACAGAGAGCATTTTGATGGCTGCCAGATGGGAGGGGGTGAGAGGGATGGGTGAAAAGAGTGAAGGGATTAAGAAGTACATATTGATAGTTACAGAACAGTCATGGGGATGTAAAGTAAAACGTAAGAATAGATGCAATAATGTTATAATTATATATGGTGTCAGGTGGGTAATAGATTTATCAGAGTGATCACTTCGTAAGTTACATTAATGTCTCATCATTGGGTTGTACAACTGAAACTAATATAAAATTCTACATCAACTGTAACTGAAAAATAAAAAATTATTTAAAAGTGCATATGGCCCTGCCCTAACTGGTTTGGCTCAGTGGATAGAGCGTCGGCATGCGGACTCAAGGGTCCCAGGTTCGATTCCGGTCAAGGGCATGTACCTTGGTTGCGGGCACATCCCCAGTAGGGGGTGTGCAAGAGGCAGCTGATCGATGTTTCTCTCAATGATGTTTCTAACTCTCTACCCCTCTCCCTTCCTCTCTGTAAAAAATCAAAAAAATATTTTTTTAAAGTGTATATAAAAAAGCAAAAAACAAAACACCATTATGTTATACACCTAAAACTAATATAATGGTATGTCAATTCTATCACAACTAGAGGCTTGGTGCACGAACTCATGCATGGGTGGGGTTCCTCAGGGTGGCCTGCAGGGATAGGGCCCTAGCTCATGCCCCCAGGCTCACAGCCCCAGCTCAAGCCCCTAGCCTCGAAGCCCCCCAACCCCAACTGGCACCCCACCATGGCCTGACACCGCCCCCTCACCTGCTCCACCATCCCGCCTGCGGGGCAATCAATCAGGTCCACACCCCCTGTCCAGTTCCCTAAGTGCCTGCAGGGCGATCAGCAGGGCAATCGGACCCCCGCTCACACCCACCTTGGCCTGGCACCGTCCGCTCACCTGCTCAACCATCCCGCCGCGGTCCTGCTCTCGTCAGGGCCCATCGAGACCGGCAGTGGTGGTCAGCGTAGATCATAGCGAGCAGTCGAACTCCCAGTCGAACAATTGCATATTAGGCTTTTATTATATAGGATTAAAAAAACTGAAAATGTCACCAAATCACTAACAGAAAAATATAAAAATTCACTGAATGCTCACTATATGTTAGACACTTCCCTTCACTTTTGAGATATTATAATTAACATTTTCATATAAAAGGAAACTGAAGTTCAGAAGTTTAATTAACTGATCTAGTAGAAGAAAGCTAGTTAGTGGTGAGCCTGGCATTCAATCCTAGGTGTGTCTCCTGTTGAAACCCATGCCCTTTCCAATACTACTCAGCCCTGGGAATTTATAGGCACTCAAATTACTAATATAAGGTACAATAAAAACATTATGAAGTTAGTCACTCTACCAGAAAACACTAAAATGTTCAAGGGCCAGAAAAGATGAGAGTAATGTAAGTTTTTCCAATATACTGGTATTTAAAAGCTTCTGTGTCTAGGACTAGCGTAAATTCTTTGCAATGGGGAGAGAAATGTTACCAAAGAGAAAGTGTGTTCAACTAACAAAATTTTGAACCTGTAGCTCTGCCAAAGACAAAAGACAAAATACTTTTAAATAGTAAGAACTATGATCAGTTGACTAACTTGTCACACAACACATTACAGCAACAGAGAAACTTTCACCATTTGGGGGAAAAAAATTAACATCTCTTATAAGCAAAAGTTTCAACACAGCCAAAACCGGTTTGGCTCAGTGGATAGAGCGTCGGCCTGCGGACTGAAGGGTCCCAGGTTCGATTCCGGTCAAGGGCATGTACCTCGGTTGCAGGCACATCCCCAGTAGGGGGCGTGCAAGAGGCAGCTGATCGATGTTTCTAACTCTCTATCCCTCTCCCTTCCTCTCTGTAAAAAATCAATAAAATATATTTAAAAAAAAAAAAAAAAGTTTCAACACAAATAAAATCTAGGAGTAATGGCCCTAGCTGGTTTGGCTCAGTGGACAGAGTGTCAGCCTGCGGACTGAAGGGTCCTGGGTCCGATTCCAGTCAAGGGCACATGCTTGGGTTGTGGGCTCAGTTCCCAGTAGAGGGCCTGCCGGGGGTAGCCGATCAATGATTGTCTCTCATCATTGATGTTTCTATCTCTTTCTCCCTCTCCCTTCCTCTCTAAAATCAAAAAATATATATTTTTTTTTAAATCCAGGAGAAACGTTTGGCAGAAAACTAGGTCAATTTAGAATCTTTTTTTTTTTTTTAATATATTTTTGCCCTAGCAGGTTTGGCTCTGTGGATAGAGCATTGGCATGTGGACCAAAGGGTCCTGGGTTCGATTCGGGCACATACCTCAAATACAGGCTCCTCCCCAGCCCAGACCATGGTCAAGGTGCGTGTAGGAGGCAACCAATCGATGTGTTTCTCTCACATGGATGTTTCTGTCTTTCCCTCTCTCTCTAAAATCAAAGGAAAAATATCCTCGGGTGAGGATTAAAATACATTTTTAAATTGATTTCAGAGAGGAAGGGAGAGGGAGAGAAAGATAAAACCATCAATGATTACAGAAAATCATTGATTGACTGTCTTCCCATACCCCACACTAGGGATTGAGCTCACAACCCAGCCCCACCAGGAATTGAACTGTGACCTCCTGATTCATAGGTCGATGCTCAACCACAGAGCCATGCCCGCTGGGCCAATTTAGAATCTTAAACAACAAATCTGGAATACTTAAACAACTGGTAATTTTTTTGATATCTAATAAGCACTTTGATAATGAAGTTTTCTAATATGCAGACTCCAACTAATTAATACTACTTTATCTGAAAACACTGGTAAAAGTCTTCATTTTTTCCTAAGCAACCTCACAGGAATTACGTAAGTACCTGCATAAGTGAATAACTTTCACTAATATCTTTGCAAATGCATTTGTTGTTATAGAGGTTTACTGTAACCTTACTGTCTTATTTTGAAATATGAAACAGTTCAAACTTCAGCAACTGTCAGATAACATGTTTTTTCCCAAAGTAATGTGAAAAAGAAAAGTATATGGACTTAACACTTAGCAAAAAGTTCAAAAAAGCACATAAAGTGGTTATTAAAAGTATAATTAAAGGACCAGCCAGGGCTCAGTGGTTGAGCATCAACAACCTATGAACCAGGAGGTCACGGGTTGGATTCTGGTCAGTGCATAGGTTACAGACTCAAGCCCCGGTAGGGGGCGTGCAGGAGGGAGCTGGTCAATGATAGACGTTTCTATCTCTCTCTCCCTCTCACTTCCTCTCTGAAATCAATAAAAAATTTTAAGTGTAATTAAAGCCTTAAGTCAAGTTAAAAATGTGATTGCAAAATTTGTCCTTTAAATATTTTTTACCAACAGAACAATGCAACTTAAGCCATCAACTTCGTAAATAAGGATTTATTTTTTTCCTAAAGCACTGTGATGTAAGGCCAACTTTCTACCAAAATCCTTCCCAAGAGTATCGAAAGATACGTTTTTTCAAGAAAACTGGCTAAAAATGTAACTTTAAGCCTCAGCACAAACTCAAATCCACACAGTATTTTTATCTTCTTGGAAAGGATATCAATTAAAAAGTGCGAAAGTATGGTAGTAAAAGATGGGTGTTAAGTGTAATTATTATTAGAGGGGAAATGCTACCAAGGGAACAATAACATGTTTCCTTTCAAGTACAAGTTTTATTTGCATTAAATAGATCTACCCCTGCACGTTAACAGGCAAAAAATACAACCTGCACTAGTGTACCTAAAAGTCAGCTCAGCGCTCCCAAGAGGCAGTCCTTTTAACATAGGCTTTCTGTTCATATTCTGTCTTCCAAAGTTCCTGAATAGTTACCTTAATGTCATCTGTGCAGTAAGTACTTCAAAATAGTCTTAACAGGCTTTGAATAAATAATCCGTATTTTTCTAATTTGATTTACACGTATCCAATTACGGAATTCCCTATCGACTCGCCTTCTTTCTCCCGATGGGCCACTAACCACAAGGGTTACAACTAAGTAACAGCATTTCTCTCTCTTTTTTTTTTTTTTAAAGAACACTTTCTAAGAGCCTGAATATTAGCTACCAGAAGGCAACTTAAAATCGGGACTCTTCAAGGAAGCATTATTTAAAGCAAACAAAACAGGGATGTAACTATTTCGAAGGAGCAGGCTTTTTGCCTGTTGCCTATTCTTGTTACAAATACTAATTACAAGCCACGATAATACCGAGGCATTAACTTCCCGTGACCCCGTTAACCAACCCCTCGAAGCCACACTCCGTTCAACTCTGGCCCAACCCCTTCCACTCCCGTCCCCAATCTCAGTGCAACGCGCTTCCCTCCCGCGGACTTCACGTCTCACCGTGGCCTTCCCTCCACGGCGTCCTGTCGCCTCCGGTCCCGTCAGCCTTAGTCCGACCCGGCCTCCTTTCCTGGCCACCTCGAGCCTCCAGCCGTGTCCTCTAAGGCTGCAACCTGCCTCCGAGAACCCTCCGGACGCCGATCTCCCCTGCTCGCCCGACTAGGGCCCCAGGCCCTCCCGGCCCCCACGCAACGGCCGCGCTTGAAAATGGCGGAAAGCGCCGCCCGCCCCAGCGAGTGTCCGGGTCCGCACTCACCTCGGCGCGGAGCACAGCTCCTAGTGAAGGGCGAGCGCACGTTCGTGTTCACCGTTGGGAACGTCTCTCCTCTCGGCCTCTTCCCTCCGCCCTTCTCAATCCTTCTCCTCCATAGCAGCAGCCGCCATCTCCCCGGATTAGCCACCTAGCGCACGCCCCTGCGTCACCACGCATCGGTGTACGGCTGTACGTCACGCGCGCCTGGGCCACAGGGGTCCGTAGGGATCAACCTGCGCATGTGCCTAGGCGAGGGGCGGGGTCCGACTACCCGCAGCCTACCCCGGCGCTTCCTTTGTTCGGCGCGACCGGGTTGGCTCAGCCTTGGGAGGAGCGAGCCGGGCCTTTGGCTGTGCTCACGCTCCTCACACTGTGAGTCAGCCTTGATGCTCCCAAAAACACTCCGTTTCCCAGGATTTGAATGAGAATTTCGTTCTGTGTTAGGTTATGTGGTCAAGCATACTGGAGAGTCGAATTGTGGGCAAGGCACTTGATCTTGCGAAGCCTTCGTTCATCTGGGAAATGGGGATCCTGGCTGAGAATTTAAATGCAAGTACCTAGCAGTCAGGCGCGTGGTTACCGTCTTCGAGTGGAACTTCGAGGTTAGAGGCCGGAACCTAAGAACCGCACCCTTGGTACCACCACTGGGAGGATGTTGACCATGCAGGGCAGCCGCTGCCGGTACCGTCACCCAAGGCTGGCTTGCGGCTTTATTCGTACAACCAAACAGCGACAGCCCGCATTGCCATCAGCAGTGGTACAGTACATACATCGTGGTGTGGTTCTGCACTGACCTTCAGCAATCCTATCTAATAAAGAGGGAATATGCTAATTGACCATTACTACATCACAAAGATGGCTGCACCCACAACTGAGGCCAAGTTCCCATAAGGAGCCTTAACGAGCAATCAGCAGGGACCTGAGGCTATGCCCTCCCCCGACCCAGTGGGGCTTGACAGGGGACATCAAGATGCGCTTCCTGTCCTGGTGCTGGGCTAGGGGACCGCAGGCTGCTCCCCCCGCCCCAGCGCCAGGCCAGGGGACCTCAGGCTGTGCCCCCCAGTAGGTGGGGCCTGACAGGGGACTTCAGGCCATGCCCCCCACCCCAGCACCAGGCCGGGGGACTTCAGACTGCACCCCCCGCCCGGCGGGGCTTGGCAGGGGACCTCAGGCCATGCCCCCCACCCAGTGGGGCTTGATGGGGGACCTCAAGGTGCACCCTCAATGCTGGGTCAGGGGAACTCAGGCCACACCCCCACCCAGCAGGGCTTTACGGGGGACCTAAGGCTGTGCTCCTCCCCCCTCACGGTGCTGGGCCGGGGGACCTGAGGTTGCGCCCCCCCCCGCCTGGCGGGGCTTGACAGGAGACCTCAGGCTATGCCCCCCCCACCCAGCAGGGCTTGGCCATGTTCCCCACCTGGCAGGGCTTGACGGAGGACCTCAAGGCACGCCCCCTGCCCCGGTGTGGGCTAGGGGACCTCATGCCACGCCCTCCATCCTGGCACCAGGCCAGTGGACCTGAGGCTATGCCCCATGCCTGGCAGGGCTTGAAAAGGGTGGGACTGGCCGGGTCTGGATCTAGCCCAATGAGGTGGGGGGGCAGCTGGGTCTGGGTCTTGTGGTTTTGAGGTGCATGTGGATGGGCGGGGACTTGACTCTGGGTCCCATGGTGAGCCCAGACTCTGACAGGAGGAAGGTTTTCATATATATTTTACTAATTTTCTTTCATCTCTAACACTTCTATTATAGAGGAAGGGCAAATAGCAATACTAAATTATTTCCTCTAATTAATTCCCTTTTAATGTGCACAAATTTCGTGCACCAGGTCACTAGTAGAAAATAGCTAGCGATGCCCTGGCCAGTGTGGCTCAGTGGCTAGAGCGTCGGCCCACAGACCGAAGGGTCCCAGGTTCAATTCCGGTCAAGGGCATGTATGTTGGTTGCAGGCTCCTTCCGCCAGGGTGCTGCGGGAGGCTGCCAATGGATGTGGTTCTCTCTGATGTTTCTCTCTTTTCCTCTCCCACTTTCTCTAAAAGATCAATGAAAAAATATTCTCAGGTGAGGATTAACAAAAAATAAAATAAAAACAAAGCCCTGACTGGTTTGGCTCAGTGGATAGAGCGTCAGCCTGTGAACTGAAGGGTCCCAGGTTCGATTCTGGTCAAGGGCATGTACCTTGGTTGTGGGCACATCCCCAATAGGGGGTGTGCAGGAGGCAGCTGATTGATGTTTCTCTCCCATCGATGTTTCTAACTCTCTATCCCTCTCCTTCCTCTCTGTAAAAAATCAATAAAATATATTTTTAAAAATAAACATTCAAACCTGTAAGAATTTTTTTAAAAAGAAAGAAAATAATTACTGATAAATGCAACAACCTGGATGATTATCACAGATATTGTTTAATCAGGCACAAAAAAGGATGCTGGGTTACTCCATTTATATATGAAGTTCAGAATACAACCTCAAACCAAGCAAATTGTCTTCTAACTTTTGGAAAGTAAATTGGAAATATGAACCAAGAATCTTTATCTAACCGCTATATTGTACACCAGAAACTAATATAAAATAATGTTGAATGTAAACTGTACTTGAAAAATAAAAAAAATGTTTAAAAGAATCTTTAAAATATGTGTTACGTTTGACTTAAATCTTTCTAAAAATCTATAGTCTGAGAAATGTGAAAAAGGTTTGTAGACAAACCTGTCACTGAGGTAGTATTGATGACAGAAAAAAAAATGGAAGCAACTTAAATGGCTAACACCAGAGAATGGTTAATAGCACATCATACAACAGAATACTATGCAAACAGTACAGAGTATATACTACAAAATTTTTATGATGACATCACAAATGCTTATAATCTAATTTTAGTGAGGCATGAATATGAGCAATTCTAAATATTTATACATAACAAGAAATAGCTAAGTAATAAAATGGTAGTATTAAGGATGTCTGTTTACTTAAAATATGTTTTGCTTTTGTAATCACTAAGGGGGAAAGGATGTTGTTGATTTTTTTGTTGTTGGATTTTTTTTAACAAAATAACAAGTACTGACATTGTATGTTGTTATTTATTATTAAATGCATTTTTATTTGTTAACACAATATCCAATTTCCTGTACATTGTTTAACATTACACATCACTTAGGGAATCTTTCCATTTTTTCATTAGTTTGTATTAAACTTGGAAACCACTGGTTGTTATTAATAAACTAGAGGGCCAATGCATGAAATTCATGCAAGAGTAGGCCTTCCTTCCCCCAGCTGCCGGCACCAGCTTCCCTCTGGCACCCAGGAACCGGGCTTCCCTCCAGCCACCAGCAGGCACCCCGGGACCCAGGCTTCCCTCACAGCCCCGGCTTCATCCAGAAGGTCATGCAGAAGGATGTCCAGAAGGACGTCTGGTCTAATTAGTATATTATGCTTTTATTATTATAGATATTAGGACACTACAACTCCCCAGATGTCAAGAGTTTAGTCTTCCTTTCCCCAATTACAGGAAGGCAGAGATTATAATAAACTTGGAAGCAACAGCAAAGATTTGGGAAAGCAAGAATTATACTCCAGGCTAGTATTAAAAAACAAAATTTAACTGAATAAACTTTAAAGACCTTATTGGCTTTACTCAATGATTCATGAATTTGGCAGCATCCAATCTAGCAGACAGAAAGGAGCTTCAAGGAGCTGTAAAAAAATGAAAGACATATAGGCAGAAAGGAGTAGAAACAAAAACTGCACTAGGCTGAAAAGCAGGTTGGTTACGGCAAAGTCACTCTCCTTAGGGGATAGGAAGAGGTCTAACAGGCAGATTACCAAACCAATGCCTGATTCACTGAGGTAAGAGTTCACTTCTAGGCGAGCCAAAACTATAATTAAGTCTTGATTTGGTGACATAGGTCTTAGCATAAGTGACTCCATTTAGAGCCTGTTGTCTTGTTTTTAACCCTAGGATATGTAAGTGAGTATATACCCTCAAAGAATATGATGGAGGTGGGAGTGGGAGAAGCAGGATCAGGTGGTATAGAAGAACCCATTATTCAGTCAACAAACCACTTATTCATACAACAAATAGTCCCTGCCCTTCATTTCTTCTAACTTCTGGGCACAGAATTAGCCAGATCTCAAGAAGTTCCTTGTAGTACAAGAGACAGTTCTAGTTCCATGTGGTAAATGTAGGTCAGGATGGCAGGAACCTGAAGGAAAGCCAGAATATCGGGCAAGATTTCCAAGGGCTTAAGAGAGGAATGTGGAGGAGAAACCAAGATGGCGGCATAGGTAAACAACTGAACTTGCTGCCTTGCACAACCACTTCAAAACTACAACTAAAAGACAAAACGGACATCATCCAGAACCACAGGAAGGCTGGCTGAGTGGAAATTTTACAACTAGAAGGAAAGAGAAAAGCACACTGAGACTCAGAGGAGCTGCGGAAGTAAAGTGCAGAGGTACGGAGGCGCGCACGCAGAAAAAGCTGGCAACTGAGGACACAGTTGTCTTTTTTAATCTGGAGGGAGACACAAGCTCCTGACTGCTCTGAACTCCAGTTCCAGGCGAGACTCTGGGGACCTGGACTCATACGGGGAGAAAGTGGACTGTCTGGCATCGGGCAGAACTCGAGGGCGGCTTTCTCTCAGAGGTGCTTGCAGCGATTACCGAGGGACACTGAGACCCAGGGGCCTCTTAGGGCAAGGCTGAGGATCAGTCATAGCTGTTTGTTCCACCCTGTTGATTCCCTGAGACCCCGCCCCACGCAAGCTGTGTGCAGAGGCTTTTGCATATGAATGGCCTGGCCCTTTGCAATCTAAAATTACCTAACAAACTGCAGCTGAATAAGAGAGACCCAGAACATCCAAAAGAAGGCCCAAGGCCCCACAGCAGCTTGCATTGCTTCAAAGCTGGGCCTCATGTGGGCACTTCCAAACCCCAAACAAAGAAGAGGAATCTGCAGATCTCTCCGTAGCTGCTGCTGGGTGGCCTCAGGCAGAGGCTAAATTTGCACCTCTTGGAGATCCAAGAGCCAATGTACCCAGTGGTCAGAGTGGGACCATCCAGATTACAAATCCTCAGATCCATAAGGGACACACTTAGGGGCAGACTCAGTGAGCACCAAAGCCCCACTGAAGCAAGTCTTGCCCCATAAGGGTGTCTCCAGCACAGAAGTTTTCCAGCATAGACACAGCTGATCCTCACAGCCAACTGGCCTGGAAGTCAATTCCTAACAGTGATACCAACAACAATCAAGGCTTAACTAAAACATGACTGTGCACACAGCCCACACAAAAGGGTGCACCAAGAGTGTCCCACTCAGGTAATTGGGGAGGCTGAGCCACTGGGCCCTATAGGACACCTAGCACACAAAGCCACTCTATCAACTCAAGGAAGCAGCCAAAATGTGGAGACAAAGAAACAGGTCACAAATGACAGAAATGGAGGAAAGCAAACTACTGGATATAGAGTTCAAAACCACGGTTATAAGGTTTTTCAAGAATCTTCTAGAAACTGCCGATAAATTTTAGTGAGACCCTTGAAGATATGAAAAAGGACCAACTAGAAATTAAGCATACACTGACTACAAAAAGAATAATATACAGAGATCCACAACAGACTAGAGCAGGGGTGGGCAAACTTTTTGACTCGAGTGCCACAATAGGTTCTTAAACTGGACTGGAGGACCGGAACAAAAGCATGGATGGAGTGTTTGTGTGAACTAATATAAATTCAAAGTAAAGGAGCGGAGGGGAGAGCCAGAGAACCCTCCGCTCTTTAGGCTCCGCGGGCCGGATAGAACAGCCGAACTGGCCGGATCCAGCCCGCGGGCCATAGTTTGCCCACGGCTGGACTAGAGGATCCCAAGAATCAAGTCAAAGATTTGAAATACGAAGAAGCAAAAAACACCCAACCGGAAAAGAAAAAAAAAAAAGAATCCAAAAATATGAAGATAGTATAAGGAGCCTCTGGGACAACTTCAAGCGTACCAACATCAGAATTATGGGGGTGCCAGAAGAAGAGAGAGCAAGATATTGAAAACATATTTGAAAAAATAATGACTGCAAACTTCCCCCACCTGGTGAAAGAAATAGACTTACAAGTCCAGGAAGCGCACAGAACCCCAAACAAAAGGAATCCAAAGAGGACCACACCAAGACACATCAAAATTGAAATGCCAAGAACAAAAGACAAGGAGAGAATATTAAAAGCAGCAAGAGAAAAACAGTTAGTTACCTATAAGGGAGTACCCATACAATTGTCAGCTGATTTCTCAACAGAAACTATGCAGGCCAGAAGGGCTTGGCAAGAAATATTCAAAGTGATGAATAGCCAGAACCTACAACCAAGATTACTCTACCCAGCAAAGCTATCATTCAGAATTGAAGGGCAGTAAAGCGCTTCACAAATAAGAAAAAGGTAAAGTTCATCAGCGCCAAACCAGAATTATATGAAATGCTGAAATGTATTCTTTTTTTTTTTTTTAATATATTTTATTGATTTTTCACAGAGAGGAAGGGAGAGGGATAGAGAGTTAGAAACATCGATGAGAGAGAAACATCGATCAGCTGCCTCCTGCACACCCCCCACTGGGGATGGAGCCCGCAACCAAGGTACATGCCCTTGACCGGAATCGAACCCGGGACCCTTCAGTCCGCAGGCCGACGCTCTATCCACTGAGCCAAACCGGCCAGGGCTGAAAGGTATTCTTTAAGAAGAGGAAAAAGAAGAAAAAGGTAAAGATAAAAATTATGAACAACAAATACATATCTATCAACAAGTGAATCTAAAAATCAAGTGAATAAAAAAAATCTAATGAACAGAATAAACTGGTGAATATAATAGAATCAGGTGCATAGAAAGGGAGTCGACTGACAATTCTCGGGGGGAAAGGGGTGGGGGGGGTGCAGGAAGAGACTGGACAAAAATTGTACACCTATGGATGAGGACAGTGGCAGGAAGGTAAGGGCCGAGGGTGGGGTGGGAACAGGGTGGAGGGGAGCTATGGGGAAAAAGAGAGGAACAACTGTAATAATCTGAACAATAAAGATTTATTTTTTTTAAAAAAGGAGCTGAAACCGGTTTGGCTCAGTGGATAGAGCGTCGGCCTGCGGACTGAAGGGTCCCGGGTTTGATTCCGGTCAAGGGCATGTACCTCGGTTGTGGGCACATCCCCAGTGGGAGGTGTGGAGGAGGCAGCTGATCAATATTTCTCTCTGATCGATGTTTCTAGCTCTCTATCCCTCTCCCTTCTTCTCTGTAAAATATCAATAAAATATATTAAAAAAAAAAAAAAAAAAGGAATGTGGCCAGAAAGCTGATCCTAAGAAGTACATCCTTAAGTTGGGTTCTAAAGGTAAGTAGAAAAGTGACAAACAAGAAGCCCATTCCTAGATATAGCTATAAGAGGTAAGGAAGGTATTCAAACATATTAAAGTGTCCCAATCCTTCAGAACCCTTAAAATGTGCTGAACTGGGAGAAACCAAGATGGCGGCATAGGTAAACACCTAAACTGCTGCCTCGCACAACAATTTCAAAACTACAACTAAAAGACAAAACGGACATCATCCAGAAGCACAGGAAGGGTGGTTGAGTGGAAATTCTACAACTAGAAGGAAAGAGAAAAGCACACTGAGACACAGAGGAGCTGCAGGAGGCAGAGGTACTGAGATGCGCGTGCGCAGAGAGGACTGTCAACTGAGTGTGCGGCTGGCTTTCTCAAGTGGGAGGGAGACAAAAACTCCTGACTGCACTGAACTCCAGTTCCAGATGAGACTCTGGGGACCCAGACTCATTGGGGAGAAACTGGACTGTCTGGCAGCGGGCGGATCTCAAGGGTGGCTTTTTCTCAGAGGTGCTTGCAGTGATTACCACAGGACACTAAGACACAGGGGCCTATTAGGGCAGGGCTGATGGGAAACCAATGCAGTCTGCTCTGCCCTGAGACTCCGCCCCATTCAAGCTGAGCACAGAGGCTTTTGCAAGTCTTCTCCCATAAGGGTGTCTCGAGCACAGAAGTTCTCCCAGCATAGACATAGCTGATCCTCACAGGCAACTGGTCTGGAGGTCAATTCCTCCCAGTGATACCAACAACAATCAAGGCTTAACTAAAACAAGACTGTGCACACAGCCCACAAAGGGCTGCACCAAGAGTGTCCACCTCAGGTAACTGGGGAGGCTGAGCCACTGGGCCCTATAGGACACCGAGCACACAAAGCCACTCTATCAACTCAGGGAAGCAGCCAAAATGCGGAGACAAAGAAACAGATCACAAACGAAAGAAATGGAGGAAAGCAAACTACTGGATATAGAGTTCAAAACCACGGTTATAAGGTTTTTTCAAGAATTTCCTAGGAAAGGCCGATAAATTTAGCAAGAACCTCGAGGATATGAAAAAGGATCAACTAGAAATTAAATATACACTGACTGAAATAAAAAATATTATACAGAGATCTAACAGCACACTAGAGGATTGCAAGAATCAAGTCAAAGATCTGAAATATAAAGAAGCAAAAAAACACTCAACTGGAAAAGAAAAAAGAAAAAAGAATCCAAAAATATGAAGATAGTGTAAGGAGCCTCTGGGACAACTTCAAGCATACCAACATCAGAATTATGGGGGTGCCAGAAGAAGAGAGAGAGCAAGATACTGAAAACCTATTTGAAGAAATAATGACAGAAAACTTCCCCCACCTGGTGAAAGAAATAGACTTACAAGTCCAGGAAGCACACAGAACCCCAAACAAAAGGAATCCAAAGAGGACCACACCAAGACACATCAAAATTGAAATGCCAAGAGCAAAAGACAAGGAGAGAATATTAAAAGCAGCAAGAGAAAAACGGTTAGTTACCTACAAGGGAGCACCCATACGACTGTCAGCTGATTTCTCAACAGAAACTATGCAGGCCAGAGGGGAATGGCAAGAAATACTCAAAGTGATGAATAGCCAGAACCTACAACCAAATTACTCTACCCAGCAAAGCTATCATTCAGAATGGAAGGGCAGATAAAGAGCTTCACAGATAAGAAAAAGCTAAAGGAGTTCATCACCACCAAACCAGTATTACATGAAATGCTGAAAGGTATTCTTTAAGAAGAGGAAGAAGAAGAAAAAGGTAAAGATAAAAATTATGAACAACAAATACATATCTATCAACAGGTGAATCTAAAAATCAAGTGAATAAAAAAAATCTGATGAACAGAATAAACTGGTGAATATAATAGAATCAGGGGCATAGAAAGGGAGTGGACTGACAATTCTCTGGGGGAAAGGAGTGTGAGAGTGTGGGAAGAGACTGGACAAAAATCGTACACCTATGGATGAGGACAGTGTGGGGGAGGTAAGGGGAGAGGGTGGGGTGGGAACCAGGTGGAGGGGAGCTATGCCGGGAAAAAAGAGGAACTGTTATAATCTGAACAATAAAGACTTACTAAAATAAAAAAATGTGCTGAACTGCAGGATCAACCTATAAAGCCATTATAAAATGTCATCATAAAAATGTATTGTATGCACCTCTCAAAATCACTAATTTAATCATAGGCTATTCACACCTCTAATCTCACATGTCCTTCTGGGAAATTTTTTAATTGATTAGGAGATACACTACCAGTATGCAAATAGCAATAATCTATATTCTATGGAATTTTATATGTGATTCACTGCCTTTAAAAAGATTATTTAGGCCCGCCGAAACCGGTTTGGCTCAGTGGATAGAGCGTCGGCCTGCAGACTGAAGGGTCCCGGGTTCGATTCCAGTCAAGGGCATGTACCTGGGTTGCGGGCACATCCCCAGTGGGTGGTGTGCAGGAGGCAGCTGATCGATGTTTCTCTCTCATCGATGTTTCTAACTCTCTATCTCTCTCCCTTCCTCTCTGTAAAAAATCAATAAAATACATTTTATAAATAAATAAATAAATAAAAATAAAAAGATTATTTAGCCCAGCCGGTGTGGCTAAATGGTTGAGCATCAACCCAGAAATCAAGAGTTCCCCATTTCGATTTCTGGTCAGGGCACATGCCTGGGTTTCAGGCTCCATCCCCTGTAGGAGGAGTGCAGAAGACACATGATCAATGATGTTCCTCCTTCATCGCCAATGTTTCTATGTCTCTCTAAAAATCACTAAAAACATATTTTACTTTAAAAAGTTATTTAAAAATAGAGGCATTGCCTTAGCTGGTTTGGCTCAGTGGATAGAGCATTAGCCTGCAGACTGAAGGGCACATGACTGGGTGTGGGCTTGATCCCTAGTAGGGGGCGTGCAGGAGGCAGCCAATCAATGATTCTCTCACATCATTAATGTTTCTATCTCTCTCCCTTCCTCTCTGAAATCAATAAAAATGTATACTTTTTAAAATCTTTTAAAAAAATAAATATAAAAATAGAGGCATGAAGTGTTATATATTAATTTATAGAGATTTAAGAGACATCAGCTAAATGCAACGTGTAGCCCTTGTTTGGATCCTAAATTGAATAAACTGAGAAAGAAAGGAAAAAAGGAAGGAAGGAAGGGGAAAAGAGGGAGAAAGGAAGGGAAGACATTTTTTAGAAAATTGTGACACTTGAACATGGACTGGATGAATATTAAATGATATTAAAATTTTTTCAATTTTTTTACATGTAACAATGATATGTTGTTGTTAATCCTCACCCAAGTATACACTGAGTGGTCAGATTATTATGATCTCTGAACCATAATAATCTGGTCACTCAGTGTATATCCTATATAATAAAAGGTTAATATGCAAATTGTCCCCTAGACCAGGAGTTTGACCAGCAGGCAGGCCAGCCAACCGCCTATGTCCCCACCCCCTGGCCAGGCTGGCCAGACCATATATATATATATATATATATATATATATATATATACACACACACACACACACACACACACACACACACACACTAATAAAAGAGAAACATGCAAGTTAACCATCACTCCACTACGCCAAGCCATGCCCACCAGCCAATCAGGAGCAAGTATGCAAATTAACCCAACAAAGATGGCGGCCGTCCACGAAGCTGGAGCAAGCAGGTGGCTTGGGTTTCCCTGGCAATGAAGGAAGCCAAGCTTCCCACCTGCCCTGGCCGGCCCTGGCCTCTGCTCAAGGCTACAAAGTTTCAATTATAGAAGATAAATAAATTCCAACAAAAATGATGGCGGCCACAGAGCTGGAGCAAGCAGACGGCTTGGGTTGCTCCAGGCAATGGAGGAAGCCAAGCTTCCCGCCCACCCTGGCCGGCCCTGGCCTCTGCTCAAGGCTACAAAGTTTCAATTATAGAAGATAAATAAATCCTAGATACTTGCTTCCAGCCAGCCCTGGCCTCCGCTCAAGGAGGTGCTGAAAGAAAAAAAAAGAAAAAGAAAAGCTGAAACTGGTTTGGCTCAGTGGATAGAGCGGCCTGCGGACTGAAGGGTCCTGGGTTCGATTCTGGTCAAGGGCATGTATCTTGGTTGCGGGCACATCCCCAGTGGGAGGTGTGCAGGAGGCAGCTGATCGATGTTTCTCTCTCATCGATGTTTCTAGCTCTCTATCCCTCTCCCTTCCTCTCTGTAAAATATCAATAAAATATATTAAAAAAAGAAAAAGAAAAAGTAAAAAAGGAGGGGCTGGGACCTTGGGTCGCCGGGGGGTGATCAGGCCAGGATGGGATGGCAGGGGCTGTTGGGGCTAAGCAGGCCAGCAGGGGGGCCAGTTGGGGGTGAGCAGGCCATCAGTGGGGGTCAGTTGGAGGTGCTTAGGACAGCAGGTGGGGGCAGTTTGGAGTGAGCAGGCCAGCGGGGGGGCAGTTGGGGGTGAGCAGGCCAGCAGGGGGGGCAGTTGGGGGCAAGCAGGCCAGCAGTGGGGGCAGTTGGGGGTGATCAGGTTGGCGGGGGGGCATTTGGGGGTGAGCAGGCCGGCAGGCAAAGTGGTTAGTGGCGAGCAGGCCAACAGGCAGGCAGGTGAGCGGCTGGAGCCAGCAGTCCCAGATTGTGAGAGGGATGTCTGACTGCCGGTTTAGGCCCGATCCCTATAAACTGGCAGTAGGACATCCTTCAAGGGGTCCCAGATTGGAGAGGGTGCAGGCCAGGCTGAGGAACACCTCCCCGCCCCCATGCATGAATTTCGTCCACCGGGCCACTAGTGTGTGTGTGTGTGTGTGTGTGTGTGTATACACACACACACACACACACACACGGAGTGGCCAGATTATTATGTGTTCAGAGATCATAATAATCTGGCCACTCAGTGTATTTTCCCATTGATTTTAGAGCGAGTGGAAGGGAAGAGGGAGGGAGAGAGGGAGGAAGGGAGAGAGAGAAAAAAACATCAATGTGAGAGAGCAACATCGATTGGTTGCATCCCACACTCCCACACTTGGGCAGGGGAATGAACCTGTAACCCAGGTACAGGTGTGCCCTTAATGCATAATGAAACCTGTGACCCTTTGGCATCTGGGCTGATGCTCTAGCCACACCACCCAGGGCTAAAAATGATATTTTGATTAAACTTTAAAAAAATTATTTTCTGGCTCTGGCTGGTGTGGTTCAGTTGGTTGGAGCATTGTCTCGTACACCAAAAGGTGTCTTCTCTCTCTCTTTCTCTCTCTCTCTCTCTCTCTCTCAAGTCAATTTTTTATAATATATTTTTCTGTGAGTTACATTCTGAAGTATTTGTTGGTAAAATTATGTAATGTCTGATATTTGCTTTAAAAGTTTCCAGCCAAGGACATGGGCAGAAATGGTTGGTAAGGATATCCAAGTCTCTCCTCTAACGAAACAACAAAAACACTGGCAAAACTGTCAAAATCAGCCTTTTCTGTTTTTCAGAACTCAGAAAATTACCTAAGGATTTTCAGCACTCTGAGGAATGCTTATCCAAGGGGGAAAAGGCTGAATCTCCTTAAGGGACAAGAGGTGGGAAGAGGACAACAGATGAGACAACTCAGCGAGGTGGTGGGTAAATGAGAGTTCAAGGCTGCTGTTCCATTTTTGTGTACATTTGAAATTTTCTTTAATGGGAGTTTGAACAGTTGCCTCGTTATTTTGGTCATAGGTAATACATGCAAAGGGCACAAAATTCAAGTCATAAAGGGAAACCAGTGAAAAGATGCTCACTCTCTCACCCCACCACCCATTGGAGCTCTGACCATTCCTTGCATGTCCTTCCAAAGATATATACGTGAAAGTAATGTGTACATGTACTGTTTTCCTATACAAGTAGGAGACCATGCAAACTTTTATCTTTCTTCTCTTGTGACAATAAATTTTGGCAAATTCCCTTCTCAGCCCACATATTCTTAGTCTTTTTTTAATATATTTTTTATTGATTTCAGAGAGGATGGGAGTGGGAGAGAGAGACAGAAACATCAATGATGAGAGAGAATCATCAATTGGCTGCCTCCCACACGCCCCCCACTGGGGACTGAGCCTGCAAACCCGGGCATGAGCCCCGACCAGTAATCAAACCGTGACCTCTTAGTCCATAGGTCGATGCTCAACCACTGAGCCATGCCAGCCATGCACTTAGTCTTTTTGATAGCTTCTCAGTTCTCTGCTATATGGTTTAACAATCACTTATTTACCGAGTCCTCTACTGATGGCACTTAGGTTACTTTTAATCTTTTGCTAATACAAATAATGCTGCTATCACCATCCTTGTATGTTCCTGATACATTTAAACACAGCTCCATATGTCACCTCCCACTGGATTAGACTCTTTCTAAAAATCCTTTTCTTATCAGCTCTAAATAATGCAGAGTCCTCCCCGCTTCTGAGAGGTAGAGAAAGCAAACCTGCTCAACCCTGGAATGACGACCAATCAGAAACAGAGCAAACAAAGTAAAACAGTGTCTGAAGTAAAGACCAAAGACAACATGGCATATGCTTTCTTTATTTTTTCTTTATTTTTTTAAATATATTTTATTGATTTTTTACAGAGAGGAAGGAAGAGGGATAGAGAGTTAGAAACATCGATGAGAGAGAAGCATTGATCAGCTGCCTCCCGCACACCTCCTACTGGGGATGTGCCCACAACCAAGGTACATACATGCCCTTGACCGGAATCGAACCTGGGACCTTTCAGTCCGCAGGCTGACGCTCCATCCACTGAGCCAAACCGGTTTTGGCCATATGCTTTCTTTAAATATGCAGTTCTGATGCTGTGAGAAGCACAATTCAAGTTAGAGTGCTGCATATACAACTACAGGTGTATCTACAAAGCATGCCAAGGGAGAAAAATAATCCTGGACCCCAAGTCAATTGGCCTGGGTCCAAATTCCTGGTTCTGCCACCGTGTGAGCCGATATTGGCCTCCATTGCAATGTTCCTTATAGAAGTTAGGAGTATTTGTCAAGTTCAGTTCCCAGCCTAGGGTTTGCCCTGGGCCCCGGGCATACACAAACGCCACTCTTTTTTTTTTTTTTTTAAATATAGTTTATTGATATTTTACAGAGAGGAAGGGAGAGGGATAGAGAGTTAGAAACATCGATGAGAGAGAAACATCGATCAGCTGCCTCCTGCACATCCCCCACTGGGGCTGTGCCCGCAACCAAGGTACATGCCCTTGACTGGAATCGAACCTGGGACCTTTCAGTCCCCACGCTGACTCTCTATCCACTGAGTCAAACCACTCAGGGCCAAACACCACTCTTAAAGCTTCATGTATTTGTGTCCTAAACACTTTTCCATCACCAGGAATCCCATTAGTCGTATAGTCTTAGGTTCACATCTTTTCTGGAGTTTATATCTTACCTCTGTAATCTACTGACTGCATATTGTTGATTTTCTAAGTTTCAGTTTCTTCCTTGGTAAAATAAATTGCAAATCTGACCATGTCTCATTTACACTGCTATTATTCTAGTCCAGAGATAGACAAACTAAGCCTCCAGTCCAGTTAAGAATAGCTGTACATTTTGAAGGATTAAAAAAAAAAAAAAAAAAAAGCTAAACTATGTGATGGAGAGCATATGTAACCACGAATTTTCTGACCTTTTACAGAAAGTTGGCTGACCCCTGCTCTAGCACAAGCCATGCGTTGGGAGCACGGGTCCTCAGACGCCGGGCATTAGACGAAGATATGAGAAGTGGTAGGCACATGTAAGAGAGACTTTATTGTAGGCCAAGTGGCCATCGCTGCCACAGGAGCCATCCAACAAAGCAGTTCTTCCAAGGAGGCCCACACAGGCAGCCCGCCCACCTGGCTGGTCAGTGGCACCTTACACACTCGCTCACACAGGGAGGCCTCTGCCAATGCGCGCCTCGCGAGCTACACGAACGCAAACAGGCTGCATCCTCGCAGCCTCTGGCCAGTCGGCCGTGACCATCGGCTACTCTGACTAGGGTTCCCACACCGTGTTTGCTTGAACTACTGCCATTGCCTCCTGGTCCCCTGCTCCCCTTTTTCACCTGTTTTCCCTCCCAGCTAACTCCAATCCATTTTCTACTCTGCAGCCAACCTGTTTACAATAAAAATCAGATCTTATTTCTCTCCTACTTAAAAATCTCGAGCCCGGCCGGTGTGGCTCAGTGGTTGAGTGTCGACCCAAGAGGTCACTAGTATCCTTCAGGCCTAGAATAAGGTCTGAGAGGCTATTAGGTGTTCATTATACTATATTTATCCAATGAATGAAAGCCGCGCGACATGCAGCTCTGATGCCTGTGGAGAGCATAAGCAATTACACCTGCATCGAGTTTAAGGGACTTCTGACAAAGGAAAGGCTAAGCAGAGTCTCAAAGGACTAGACGCCATGGATGACGTGGAGCAGCGGGAAGGGCACGATGAACAGGGAGCGGCCGGCCCTGCTCCATACGCACCAGGCGCTGCTGGGTCTCAGACTGTGGGAGGTGCAGGGGGCATCAGCACTGATGTGTGCGCCACATGCATGCTGCCTGGAGCGTCATCACAGACTAAACTGCTTGTGATACAAAAACCTAGCAAAATGGTATTGTAAAAGGGCAGAGACTCCATTTTTGTGCTAGGCCCTTCAACCTGTCCCCAGAATAACCTCCCTTCCGAGAAAAACTACAAGAAAGCAGCTAGGCCCAAATTGGGCTATACCGTAGCATGCTCCTTCACCCATCAGGAGGTAGCAGGGCATAGCTCAGACCCAGGAAGGTGTTAATCATTTCCTGTCCTATGTGCCGTAAGAACCTGCTGTAAAGCCCTGGTGTAAGTCCCTGCTGTAAAACCCTGGAATAAAACCCTGACCTGGAACTGACCAATTGGGGTCAGCGAACTCAGGGGACCCTCCCCCTGCCCCAGACCTCTATAAAACCTTTGTCCTGTTGAAGCTCTCTCTCTCTCTCTCCACCTCGCTGCTGCGTGTGTGTGTGGGACTGAGCTCGAGCTAGCTCGAATAAAGGCTCTTTGTTTTTGCATCGGACTCGGCTCCCTGGTGGTCTTTGGGGAACACGAAATCTGGGCATAACAATTGATAGAATATGCCTGCTACCAGCATCACAACCATCCCAGTCAGAAAATCACCACCAACACACACACACACACACACACACACACACACACACAGAGGCTAATGCACAACTGAGCTTCCAAGAAAGCAAGGAGATCTCCAGGGGCAAGAAAATAATCGAGAGAGAAACCAAGATGGCAGCATAGGTAAACACCTAAACTGCTGCCTCGCACAACAATTTCAAAACTACAACTAAAAGACAGAATGGACACCATCCAGAACCACAGGAAAGCTGGCTGACTGAAAATTCTACAACTAGAAGGAAAGAGAAAAGCTCACAGAGAATTGGAGGTACGGCAAAGGGTCTTTGTGCGCGCAGAGGGAAGGACGGCTAAGAGCCTGGCTGACTTTCTCTGGCGGAAGGGGGAAGGAAGCCCCCGACCGCACTGAACCCCAGTTCTGACTGCACTGAACCCCAGTTCCAGGCGAGCCCCTGGGGACCCACGCTCTTACGGGGGGGTCTGGACTCTTGGGCGGAGACTCGGGAGCCGGGGAAGGCGGAGGACTGAAAGCGCGCGCGCGCCAGTGCGCACAAAGGCTGCGGAGGTTGCCACAGGCTTTCCCTAGTGGAAGGGAGTCAGAGTCTCCTGACTGCACTGAGCCCCAGTTCTGACTGCACTGAACCTCAGTTCCAGGCGAGCCCCTGGGGACCCACGCTCTTCTGGGGGGAGTCTGGACTCCCGGGCAGACACTCGGGAGCCGGGAAGGCAGATGTCTGAAGGCACGCACGTGCGCGCAAGGGCAAGGCTGACGGGAAGCCAAGACTGAGACTCCACCCCATCCAAGCTGAGCACAGAGGCTATTGCAATTTGGCAAGTCTAATCCTATAAGGCTGTCTCCAGCACCGAACTTCTCCCAGCAGAGACACAGCTGATCCTTACAGCCAACTGGCCTGGAGGTCAATTCTTCCCAGTGATACCAACAACAATAAAGACTTAATTACAACAAGGCTGTACACACAGTCCACAAAGGGTTGCACCAAGAGTGTCCACCTCAGGTTAACTGGGGAGGCAGACCCACTGGGCCATATTGGAAACCTAGCACACAAATCTACCTTACCAACTCAGGGAAGCAGTGAAAATGCGGCGTCAAAGAATCAGATCACAAACGAAAGAAATGGAGGAAAACAAACGACTGGATATAGAATTCAAAACCACGGTTATAAGGCTTTTTAAGAATATCCTAGAAAAGGCCGATAAATATAACGAGACCCTCGAAGATATGAAAAAGGACCAACTAGAAATTGAACATACACTGACTGAAATAAAAAATATTATACAGAGACCCAAAAACAGACAAGAGGAACACAAAAATCAAGTCAAAGAACTGAAATACAAAGAAGCAAAAAACACTCAACCGAAAAAGCAAAAAGCAAAAAAAAAAAATCCAAAAAGTTGAAGATAATGTAAGAAGACTCTGGGACAACTTCAAGCGTACCAACATCAGAATTATGGGGGTGCCAGAAGAAGAGAGAGAGCAAGATACTGAAAACCTATTTGAAGAAATAATGACAGAAAACTTCCCCCACCTGGTGAAAGAAATAGACTTACAAGTCCAGGAAGTGCACAGAACCCCAAACAAAAGGAATCCAAAGAGGACCACACCAAGACACATCATAATTAAAATGCCAAGAGCAAAAGACAAAGAGAGAATATTAAAAGCAGCAAGAGCCCTAACCGGTTTGGCTCAGGGGATAGAGCGTCGGCCTGCAGACTCAAGGGTCCCAGGTTCGATTCCGGTCAAGGGCATATACCTTGGTTGCGGGCACATACCCAGTAGGGAGTGTGCAGGAGGCAGCTGATCGATGTTTCTCTCTCATTGATGTTTCTAGCTCTCTATCCCTCTCCCTTCCTCTCTGTAAAAAATCAATAAAATACATTAAAAATAAAAAAAGCAGCAAGAGAAAAACAGTTAGTTACCTACAAGGGAGCACCCATAGGACTGTCAGCTGATTTCTCAACAGAAACTATGCAGGCCAGACGGGAGTGGCAAGAAATTTTCAATGTGATGAATAGCAAGAACCTACAACCAAGATTACTCTACCCAGCAAAGCTATCATTCAGAATTGAAGGGCAGATAAAGAGTTTCACAGACAAGAAAAAGCTAAAGGAGTTCATCACCACCAAACCAGTATTATATGAAATGCTGAAAGGTATTCTTAAAGAAGAGGAAGAAGAAAAAAGTAAAGATAAAAATTATGAACAACAAATACATATCTATCAACAAGTGAACCTAAAAATCAAGTGAATTAAAAACCTGAGGGACAGAATAATCTGGTGAATATAATAGAATCAGGGGCATAGAAAGGGAGTGGACTGATAATTCTCAGGGGGAAAGGGGTATGGGGGGTTCATGAAGAGACTGGACAAAAATCATACACCTATGGATGAGGACAGTGGCGGGGAGGTAAGGGCAGAAGGTGGGGTGGGAAATGGGTGGAGGGGAGCTATGGGGGGAAAAAGGAGAAATAATTGTAATAATCTGAATAAAGATTTATTTTTTAAAAAAAAGGAAAAAAAAAAAGAAAATAATCGAGAACTGAAAGCCAGACTGATCAAGTTCAAAATGATGCCACACAGCCTTCATTGGATGTGGAGAGGTGGTATCAGGTCTGACGGGCTAGAGGCCTTAGTTTATTCTCCAAGTGGGATTCTAGTGCTGAGAACACAGAAAATGGGCACTGAGCCCCCAAACAAAGCCAGGAACTTGAAAGACTGTTCCCTCAGTGAAAGGAGAGCTCCCACACCCACAGGCCCAGGAAGACAGAGCAGCTGGTCATTACCCAATGCTCAGAATAAAAAACAAGTCCTGCCAAGCCAAGTGGCTCGGTGGTTGAACATCGCCATATGAACCAGGAGGTCACAGTTTGATTCCTGGACAGGGTACATGCCCAGGTTACAGATGGAGTGTCAGGAGGCAGCCAATCAGTGATTCTCTTTCATCGTTGATGTTTCTATCTCTCTCCCTCTTCCTTCGTTTCTGACATCAATAAAAATTATATGTTTTAAAAATGGATGTTCGATTTTGTTGAATGCTTTTTCTGCATCTATTGATATGATCATGTGATTTTTTTAAAAAATATATTTTATTGATATTTCACAGAGAGGAAGGGAGAGGGATAGAGAGCTAGAAACATTGATGAGAGAGAAACATCGATCAGCTGCCTCCTGCACACCCCCCACTGGGGATGTGCCCGCAACCAAGGTACATGCCCTTGACCGGAATCGAACCTGGGACCCTTCAGTCCCCAGGCCGACGCTCTATCCACTGAGCCAAACCAGTTTCGGCGATCATGTGATTTTTGTCTTTCAATTTGATTATGTGATGTATCACATTTATTGATTTGTGAATATTGTACCAGCCTTGCATCCCTGGAATAAATGCCACTTCGTCATGGTGTATGATCTTTTCTATATATTGCTGTATGCAATTTGCTAATAATTTGTAGAGGATTTTAGCATCCATGTTCATCAGGGATATTGGCCTGTGATTCTCTTTCTTTGTAGTGTCTTTATCTGGTTTAGTAATTAGGTTAATGTTGGCCTCATAAAAAGATTTTGGAAGTGTTCCTTCCTCTTGGATATTTCTGAATAGTTTGAGGAGGATAGGTGTGTGTTCTTTGAATATTTGGTAAAACTCCCCTGTGAAGCCGTCTGGACCAGGGCTTTTGTTTGCTGGGAGTTTTTTGATTACTGCTTCTATTTCATCAGTTGTTATTGGCCTATTCTGGTTTTCTGATTCTTCCTGATTCAGTTTTTGAAGATTGTATTTTTCTAGGAATTTGTCCATTTCATCCAGGTTGTCCAGCTGGTTGGCATATAGTTGTTCATAGTATTTTCTTACAATCCTTTGTATTTCTGTGGTGTCAGTTATTACTTCTCCACTTTCCTTTCTGATTTTATTTGTTGGGGTCTTCTATTTTTTTTCATGAGTCTGGCTAAGGGTTCATCAATCTTGTTTATCTTTTCCATGAACGAACTCTTGGTTTCATTGATTTTTTTTTGTAGTCTCCATGTTATTTATTTCTGCTCTAATCTTTATTATTTCCTTCTTTCTACTTACACTGGGTTTTTCTTGCTGTTCTCCTTCTAATTATTTAAGTTTCAGGGTTAAATAGTTTATTATTAATTTTTCTTGTTGTTCAAAGTAGGCCTGTAGTGCTATGAACATCTCTCTTATGACTTTTGCTGTGTCCCAGAGATTTCAGATTGTTGTGTGTTCATTTTAATTTGTTTCCAGGAAGTTTTGTATTTCTTGCTTGATCTTATTAATAACCTATTCATTGCTTAGTAACATGCTATTTAGCTTCCATGTATTTGAATGTTTTTACTGTAGTTTACTTTTAATTTTATTCCATTGTGATCTGATAATATACTTGATATGATTTCAATCTTTTTGGACTTGCAGAGACTTGTTTTGTGTCCTAACATGTGGTCTATCTTTGTGAATGACCCATGTGCACTAGAGAAGAATGTATATTCTACAGTTTTGAGGTGAAATGTTCTATAAATGTCATTTAAATCCATCTGATCCAGTGTGTCCTTTAGAGTCACTGTTTCCTTGTTAATTTTTTGTCTGGAAGCTCTATCCAGTGAAATCAGTGGGGGTGACTGTATTGTTGTCAATCTCTCCCTTAAATTTATCTAGAAGTTTTATATATATATATATATATATATATATATATATATATATATATATATATAGAGGCCCAGTGCACAAAATTTGTGCACTGGGGGGGTCCCCTCAGCCCAGCCTGCACCCTCTCCAATCCAGGACCCCTCGGGGGATATCCGACTGTTGGTTCAGGCCCAATCCCAGGGATTGGGCCTAAACCTGCCTGGTCGCCCCTAACTGCCCCCGCCCCCGCCGGCCT
This sequence comes from Plecotus auritus, assembly GCF_963455305.1. Classification (NCBI taxonomy): domain Eukaryota; kingdom Metazoa; phylum Chordata; class Mammalia; order Chiroptera; family Vespertilionidae; genus Plecotus; species Plecotus auritus. The sequence continues at coordinate 98,958,524 of NC_137776.1, forward strand.
GGTTGCCCCCAACTGCCCCCCATGCTGGCCTGGTCGCCCCTCACGGCCCCCCCGCCCGCCCGCCCGCTGGCCTGGTCACCCCGCGCAGCCTGCAGTTCAGTCGTTTGGTCGTCCCTCACTAACCCTCCTGTCAGCCTGGTCGCAGGCAGCCATCTTGTGAGGGCATGAGGGTTAATTTGCATATTATCCTCTTTATTATATAGGACATTAGGTGCTCCTATATTGGGTGCTTAGTTGTTTACCAGGGTTATATCTTCCTGTTGGATTGATCCCTTTAGTATTATGTAGTGACCTTTGTTGTCTCTTGTGATGGCCTTCATTTTGAAGTCTATTTTGTCAGATATGAGTATTGCTACCCCAGCTTTTTTTTTCTTTTCTATTTGCATGGAAATTTTTTTCCATCCCTTCATTCTTATCCTGTGTGAATCTTTTGTTCTGAGGTGGGTCTCTTGTAGACAGCATATAGTTGTGTCATGTTTTTGTATCCATTCAGCTACCCTATATCTTTTGATTGGAGCATTTCATCCATTTACTTTTAAGGTTATTATTGATAGGTACTGATTTATTGCCATTTTAATTCTATATGCCTATGTTTTTCCCTCTATATATTTCTTATTATTATGACAGCAGTCCTTTTAGCATTTCTTGTAGTGCTGGTTTGGTGGTGATAAACTCCTTTAGCCATTTTTTGTCTGGGAAGCTCTATTTTATTATCTATTTTGACTGATAGCCTTGCTGGGTATAGTAATCTTAGCTTCAGATTCTTGCTTTTCATTATCTTGAGTACTTCATGACATTCCCTTCTGGACTATAGAGTTTCTGATGAGAAATTAACTGTCACACTTATGGGAGCTCCTTTTAAGGAAACTGCCTTTAAGATTCTGTTTGTCTTCAATTTTTGGCATTTTAATTATAATGTGTCTGGGCCTGTTTGGGTTCTTCTTGCCAGGGACTCTTTTTGCCTCCTGAATTTGTGTGACATTTTCCTTCACCAGGTTAGGGAAGTTTTCTGCCATTATTTCTTCAAACACGTTCTCTATCCCTTGCTCACTTTCTTCCCCTTCTGGCACACCTATTATGCAAATATTGTTATGTTTCATGCTGTCCCACATCTCCCTTAAGCTGTCCTCCTGTGTTTTTTCTTTTGGTTCTCTGACTGTGTGATTTTTTTCTACCCTATCTTCTAATTCACTAATCTGATCCTTGGCTTCCCCTAGTCTGCTGTGCTCTTAATTATTACTATGCCATTCTTTATGTTACTATATCTTTTCTCATGCTGCTGAGTATTTTTGCCATTATTATTCTGAATTATATGTCTGATAAATTTCTTCTCTCCATTTCATTTAACTCTTCTTCTGGAGAATTCTCTTGTTCTTTAATTTGGGGGTGTTTTTTTGTCTCCCCATTTTCGCTGCCTGTTTGGGTTTGTGACTATGTATTAGGTAGATCTGCTGTGCCTCCCAATCTCTAGTGCAGGACAGTGTCAAACGTTATTTCTGACTAATTAGCTCAGATCAAGACTCAAAGTCTCCAGAGATCCACTTCTATCTGTAGACTGATTGGATTCAGCCTTGAGTATCCTAAGACAATCATCCACAGGTAGATGAGAGGTTTCCCAACTGGGTGGGCAATTGCTTCTGCCTGGAGTCTAATAGTTATTCTCAGTCTCTTAATGGGCCCCAGAAGCACCACAGGGTGGGGCAAAGGGTTTTCTAATAGGGTGGCTCAACTGTTTTACCCCCAGGCAAGAATAACCTGGACTGCAAAGGTCTGCCTGAGAAAGATGTCCTCCACAGTGAGAGGGAATGACTCAGCACAGGAAATCAGACTGTCTGCAATCTGAGCTCTAACCTCAGAGCACCCAACCCTGGCTTCTGCTCATGTAGCTCCAGTCCACTCTGCCCTCCCTTTGCAGGAGCCCAATGTGAGTGGCTGCACACAAAATTTTGTGCATTGGACCTTTAAAAGAGTGACTGTATTTCTAGGCGTCTCTCCCTGGTAGACAGCAACCCTGCTGCTTTTCACAGCCAGATGTTATGTGGGCACCTTCCTCAGTTCTGCTGCTCTCTGCTGAGAGTCCCAGTATGAGGCTTAGACCCCTAGGTTCTCAGTGGCAAACTCCCACAGTTGAGATATCTTTCTGGAATTTCAGCTGCTGTCAGTGGGAGTCCAGTCAGCCCTTTCACACCTCTGCCTTTCCTATCAGGCTTTCTGGAGTCTATATATTCTGGCCTGGGTTATCAGGGTTCTCTCCAGCTGGTCTTCAGTTGATTATTCAGATTTTTTTTTTTAATATTTTAGTTGTAATTCCAGTTTGGTCCTGGGAGCATGTCAATGTACCATCCACTTACTCTGCCACCATTTTTAATCCCAGTGATGCATATTTTATCATCATTTTACAGTTAGTAAAACTGAATCTTAAAGAGATTAAGACAAAATATAGTGTTTTTTAACATAAAAATAATTACAGAACAAATGAAGAACATACAACATAAACTTGAAATAACCAATAGTGTGAAAAAGAACATAAAAATATTTTTTAAATTATAAAATCAATAGAAACCATTATAAAGATACTATGAAAAAAAGAACAGACTGATTTGGAAAACACTAAATTGATAATCATGAAATGGAAAAATATAGTTACAAAAAGAAAAAAAACATACCACTCAGTGGATAGGCTGGGAGTATGGAAATGAGGGAGGGAGGGAGAAAGGGGAAGTGACTGTTAATCAGCACAAGGTTTCCTTTTGGAGTGATGGAATATTCTAAAAGACTATTGTGATGTTGCACACCTCTATAAATATACCAAAGGCCATTATTATTATTATTTTTTAAATATGGAACACTTCACGAATTTGCATATTATCCTTGCGCAGGGGCCATGCTAATCTTCTCTGTATCATTCCAATTTTAGTATATGTGCTGCTGAAGTGAGCACAAGGCCATTATTTTTATGTGCCTTACATGCATGAACTTTATGTTATGTACTAGTAAGCTACATTTCTTTTTTTATTTTCTTGAATTTAGTGGGGTGACATTGGTTAATAAAATTATATAAGTTTCAGGTGTATAATTATATAATACATCATCTGTATATTGTATTGTGTTCACCACCCATGTAAATTATCTATACATATAAAGAGGTAAATGCTAATTGTCCGTTATAGTGTCCCAGTAACGACCAATTTGCATATTGACAGACCAGCAAGAGGTTGCGCATGCAGCAGGGGGCAGGTGGCCAGAGCCAAGTTCCCAGGGTTCTGAGGAGAATGCCTGACAGGAGCCCGGACTGCAAAGAAGGAAGAGGAAGCAGCCACGGGGAGCTCTTCCTATGCCCCTGCACAGACACCCTACCCCAGCCCCTGCACCCCCGGGGGGGATGAACGAATACCCTACCTCAGCCCCCACACCCCTGAGGGGATGGGGAGGCTGCCTGATGGGGAGAAGACCCAGCCTCAGGGGTAGCTGCAGCCCGCACCTCCAACTCCCGATCTCTTCTCCCGCCACCCCCGACAGGGGCGCCCACAACAATAGCACGACAGCAACCACCTGTTAGCGCCCCCGAGGCACCCGGGGCCCAAGGCCCACCACTGCTGGGCCCCCTCTGCTAGGGATGGGCATCCCTGTCCTCCCTACAACTCCAAACCAGGGTGGAGGCAGGCCTGAGTGGCGGGTCAGACCATTCCCCCCAACCCCCCGGACAGCAGCAGTGCTGTCTCTGTAGAGGAAGCACTCTAACCTCGCTGGGGATGGGGATAAACCTGCCCTCCTAGCCCACCTGGCTCCGACCTGGCCCGGCCCCACCCCACTCCAGGAGATTGGAGCCCCGCCCTGAGCAGGTACAGCTGTGAAACAGCCACATACAATTTACAGAATGGCGCCAAGCAGGAAGGTTTGACAGTTACTCCCCCTTCGGCCTTGCTGCCCTCCCTTGCACCCCCCTAATGCCCTGCCCTCTGCCAGTGCCTCCAGAGATAACCATAGGGCTGCTGGCCAGAGCCTGCCCCTCCGAGGCCTGCAGACCCTCTGCAAAGCTTCCATAGCTACAGTCCCAGGAAACAATCATGCCCTCCTCCCCTAATCAGCACCTGCTACCTGTGAGGGTACCTGTGAGCTTAAAAATAACAATCCCTTCCCATTTAGACATCACTTACTTGATGAAACATTTCTAGGTTTATTAGCTCAGAACCTCTTCATAACAACCCAGTGAGGTAGACGGAGAAGAGATTACAATTCCCATGGTATATGCATATGTATTCAGAAATGAAGCTCAGAGAGGAAAAGTGTCAAGCCCAGTGGTTCCCAAGGTGCAGAACATGCCCCATGGGGGGGTGGGGGGGGGTGGGGAGGCAATTTGATTTTAAGTGGGGGCAATTCAAGAATGAGTTAACAGTGAATTTTTTGCATTTCTTTTGGTTCTAGGGGGCCTCATCTACAGTGTATCCTACATAATAAAAGGCTAATATGCAAATGACCAAATGGTGGAATGACCGGTCACTATGATGTGTGCTGACCACCAGAGGGCAGACACTCAATGCAGGAGCTGACCCCTAGTGGTCAGTGTCTCCCACAGGGGGAGTGCTGCTCAGCCAGAAGCTGGGCTCATGGCTAGTGAGTGCAGCGGCAGTGGGGGGAGCCTCTCCTGCCTCCGTGGCAATGCTAAGGATGTCTGAATGATAGCTTAGGCCCACTAAGCTGTCAGTTGGACATCCCCCCAGGGCTCCCGGACTGCAGGAGGGTGCAGGCCAGGCTGAAGGAACCCCCCGCCAAGTACACAAATTTTGTGCACTGGGCCACTAGTATTTCAATAAAGCTGTTTAAAAAAAGACCTCTGGACACATTAGGCACAGCTGAAGGGAGAATTGTTGATTGAATAGATTTGAGGAAATCACTCAAAATATATCATCAAGAGATAAATAAAAAATATGAAAGAGGCTAAGATATAGACAGAAGAATAAGTCAAATATAGATCTAAAAAAGTAAAGAGGCAAAGACAAGGGACAATGGTAAAGAAACTGTAGGAAAGTGACAATGATTAAAAACTGTCCCAAATCACAAAGGACATGAATCCACATAGCAGCAGCATAGAGAATAAAACTGAATTCATCCCTAGCCGTCTTGTAGTAAAATTATAAAACACAAAAACCAAAAAAAGTCACAAAATCAATTAGAAACAGCAAATTCTTTACAATGAAACAAGATTAAGACTGTCCAATTTTTTATTAGCAATAGAGATCACAAGACAATGGAATAATGTTATCTTCAAGTACTCTGGAAAGTGACTGTCTATGGAGAATATGGAATTCTACAAATACTATTCAAAATGAGAGTGAAAGACATATTTGACCAAAGAAAGGATGAGCATGTTCACTCTTACTCTGTAATTCTATAAATTATGAAAGGAGGATCTTTGTGAAAAAGAAAACTAAACTCAGGAGGACGGAGGTTTGCAGAGAGCAACAATGAGCAAATAAGTTGTTAAAAATGTGAGTAAATCTATGTGCTGACTGTAAAACAACTAATATGTGTGTGTTGGAAGTAAATACAGCAGGGCCAAACTAAAGTTCTGGACAAAAAAATAGTATGAAAGGGGTGCTGGCCTCATTTTAGGGCTCAGCCCATCTGGTTTCCAGATGATCTAATCTACACTAATAAAAGAGAAATATGCAAATTGACCATACCTCCACTACACCCACCAGCCATGCCCACCAGCCAATCAGGAACAAGTATGCAAATTAACCCAACCAAGATGGAAGCGGCCACGGAGCTGGAGCAAGCAGGAGGCTTGGGTTGCCCCGGCGATGGAGGAAACCAAGCTTCCCGCCTGCCCTGGCCTCCGCTCAAAGTTTCAATTATAGAAGACAAATAAATCCCAATAAAAATGGCGGTGGCAATGGAGCTGGAGAGAGCAGGAGGCTTGGGTTTCCCCCGGCAATGGAGGAAGCCAAGCTTCCTGCCCGCCCTGGCCTCCACTCAAGGATACAAAGTTTTGTGGGTTATTTAAAAAATATATTTTATTGATTTTTTACAGAGAGGAAGAGAGAGGGATAGAAAGTTAGAAACATCGATGAGAGACATCGATCAGCTGCCTCCTGCACGCCCCCTACTGGGGATGTGCCCGCAACCCAGGTACATACCCTTGACCAGAATCGAACCTGGGACCCTTCAGTCCGCAGGCCGACGCTCTATCCACTGAGCCAAACCAGTTAGGGCAAGGATACAAAGTTTTAATTATAGAAGATAAATAAATCCCAGATTCCTGCTTCCAGCCAGCCCTGGCCTCTGCTCAAGGCTACAAAGTTTCAATTATAGAAGATAAATAAATCCCAGATACTTGCTTCCAGCCAGCCCTGGCCTCCGCTCAAGGAGGTGCTGAAAAAAAAAAAAGAAATAAAGGAGGGGCTGGGAGTTTGGGTCGCCTGGGGGTGATTAGGCCAGGATGGGATGGCAGTTGTGGGTGATCAGGCTGGTGGGGGCATGGCTAGGACATCCTTTGAGGGGTCCCAGATTGGAGAGGGTGCAGGCCGGGCTGAGGAACACCACCCCGGCCGTGCACGAATTTTGTGCACCAGGCCACTAGTCTATATAATAAAAGCCTGAGTGACCGCTATGGTGGAACGACTGGAACAACCAGTCACTATGATGGCACTGACCACCAGGGGACAGATGCTCAATGCAGAAGCTGTCACCTCATGGTCAGTGCACTCCCACAGGGGGAGTGCTGCTCAGCCAGAAGCCGGGCTCATGGCTGATGAGTGCAATGGCGGTTGCTGGAGCCTCTCCCACCTCCACTGCAGCGCTAAGGAGCAGTGAGCTGAGTGGTAAGGAGCGAGCAGGCGGGCGGTAAGGCGTGACGGGTCCTGGACTGCAAGAGGGATGTCTAACTGTTGGCTTAGGCTGATCCCCATCGGATCAGGCCTAAGTCCATTGGGATCGGGCTTAAGCCAGCAGTTGGACATCCCCCGAGGGGTTCTGGACTGCAAGAGGGTGCAAGCTGTGCTGAGGGCCCCCCTCAGTGCATGAATTTCATGCACCGGGTCTCTAGTAAATTTATAATTCTTTATTCCCCACCTCAAATAGTATGAAAGGGGGATGGGGCTTGGAAATTGATACCTGATTAGAATTAAAGTATGCTATAATCCTTTATTACTTAGGAGGGTAATTACTTTATTAAGACAATCGAATGCTAATTTCAAGGGTAATTTCTAAAAATATGTAGCAGGTATAACTTCCAAAACTGTACAGGCAAGAAAATAACCCTCACTCAACTTTACTGGAAGACTAAAGAGAGAACATGATTAATACAGAAAAGCATGGTAAATAGGGAGCATGTTTCCTTTTATTGGTCCCACTGAGGCTGCAGACTCTGAGAGTTTGCATCCTGTCTTGTTTCTGTATCTTCAAGTGTATAGAACAGCCCTCATGCAAAAAAAAAAAAAAAAAAAAAAACAAGCTCATTAAATGGCAATATGCTCATTAAATTTTGAACATTTTTATAAGAAAAGTATATTTCCGAAACCGGTTTGGCTCAGTGGATAGAGCGTCGGCCTGCGGACTGGAGGGTCCTGGGTTCGATTCCGGTCAAGGGCATGTACCTTGGTTGCGGGCACATCCCCAGTGGGAGGTGTGCAGGAGGCAGCTGATCGATGTTTCTCTCTCATCGATGTTTCTCTCTCATCGATGTTTCTAGCTCTCTATCCCTCTCCCTTCCTCTCTGTAAAAAATTCAATAAAATATATTTTTTTAAAAAGTATCAATTCATCCTAAATATTTGAAAATTAATTAGGGTTAACATTTACCCATTACTTTGGTAACTGAATGTAGTTTATTTTTATATCCTTTGGACTTGTTAAAAATTGGGGTCAAGGCTGGGTGCTGGGCAGAGCCTGTGGGACTCCCGGGCCTGGTGAGTGGTGACTGCCAACTCCCTGCTGTTCCTGCCTATTCCCTTTGTTTTAAGGCCAAAGGCTCCAGGCCAGGTAGCTGGGATAGTGCTCTGGGAATCCACAGGGAGCTACCAACTGAGGACATGCTGCTTTCTGCGAGAGGCCCCACTCAGCTGACTGAGAACTGGAGCGAGATGCAGGCATGGCTGGTACTTTTACAAACACAAGAGAGAAACCAAATGACAAGTTAGAAGGTTTGTGGTGCTGACATTTGGATACATTTGCACCTGGGATGTTGGACACGCTTGCACCTGGAAACCAAAGTCTCTGGTAATAAAATCCTTCATGGCAGCGACCGTTTTCCGAGAAAACTGCACATGCTTTGGAAAAATAAAACTCTGTTTGCCTCATGGAAAAAAAAAATTGGGGTCAATATTTTAAAATTTATTTTCAAATAAAAACCATTATTGTGGAGAGTATTGCAGATGTTCTCCCTTTTCCCCCATTGTCCCCCTCCACCCAGTTCCCACCCCACCCCAGACCTTCACCCCACTGTCTATGTCCATAGGTAAGGTCTTTTTTTTTTTTTATTGTTTAAAGTATTACAAATAGTAGTACATATGTCTCCTTTTTTTTCCCTATTGACCTCCCCCCGGCCTCCCCTACCCCCCAGTACATGCTTTTACCTGCCCCCAGTGTCTTGTATCCATTGGTTATGCTTATATGAAGATCTTTTTTAAAAAAATATATATTTTTATTGATTTTTAGAGAGGGAGGAAGAGGGAGAGATAGAAACATCAATGATGAGAGAGAATCGATTGGCTGCCTCCTGCACACCCTCACTGGGAATCGAGCCCGCAACCTGGGCATCGGCCCTTGACTGGAATTGAACCCATTATCATTCAGTCCCCAGGCCAACGCTCTATCCACTGAGCCATTACCAGCCAGGGATATAGGTAAGATCTTTGGTTAATCTCTTCCCGCTCCCCCTTCCCCCTTTCCTCTGAGATTCGTCAGTCTGTTCTATGTTTCCATGACTCTGATTCTATTTTATTCATGAGTTTATTTTGATCATTAGATTTCTTGTTCATTTATTTTGATTTTTAGACTCAATTGTTGATAGATATGTATTTATTGAGAATACCCTTCAACATTTCATTTAATACTGCTTTGGTGGTGATGAACTCCTTTAGCTTTTTGTTTGTGAAGCTTTTTATCTGACCTTCAATTCTAAATGAGAGTTTTGCTGGGTAATCTTGGTTGTAGGTCCTAGCTATTCATCACTTTGAGTATTTCTTGCCACTCCCTTCTGGCCTGCAAAGTTTCTGTTGAGAAATCAGCTGACAGTAGTATGGGTGCTCCCTTGTAGGTAACTAACTGCCTTTCTCTTGCTGCTTTTAAGATTCTCTTTGTCGAGAACCAAGATGGTAGCATAAGTAAACACCTATACTTGCTGCCTCTCACCACCACATCAAAACCATAACTAAACAGCAGGACAACTACCACCCAGAACTGTGGGAAAGCTGGCTGAGTGGAAGTTCCACAACTAGAGAGGTGAAGAAAGCGCATTGAGACGGGTAAGAGATGCGGAGGCGCGGAAAGTGCTGGCACCTGGATGTGCTGCTCTTTTAATCAGGAGGGAGATACAAGCTCCCACTTCCTCTGAACTCCAGTTCCGTGCGAGATTCTGGGGGACCCAGACACATACGGGGATAAACTGGACTGTCGGACATCAGGACAGGAACGCAAGGGCGGCTTTCTCTCAGAGGTGCTCGCAGCGATCATTGTTCCTGCACGGGGAGCAGGACGCGGAGAACCAGGGACCTCTTCGGTTCAGGGCTGACTGGCAGCCATTGCTGTTTGCCCCGCCCTGGTAATTCCCAGAGACCCCGCCCCACCCAATTTACAACCCCACCCAATTTATAACCCCACCCAAGCTGTATCAGCTTTCATATGAATGGCCTGTTCTTTCACCTAAAAGGAACTGCAGCTGGGTCGGAGAGCCCCAGAGCTTCCAAAAGAAGGTCCAAGGCTGGACAGCAGATTGCATTGCTTCATAGCTGAGCTCCTCTGGGCACTTCCAAACCCCATACAAATAGGAGGAATCTGCAGATGTCTCTGTAGCTCCGGCTGGGTGGCCCCAGGCAGTGGCTGTCCTTGCACCTCCTTGGAGATCCAAGAGCCAGTGTACCCAGTGGTCAGTGTGAGACCATACTGGACTACAACTCTTCTCATCCATAAGAGACACACTCAAGGGGCAGACTCAGTGAGCACCAAAGCCCCACTGAAGCAAATCCTGCCCCATAAGGGTGTCTCCTGTGCAACAGATCTTCCAGTGTAGACACATCAGGTCATCACAGCCAACTGACCTGGAGGTCAAGTCCTCCCAGTGATACCAACAGCAATCAAGGGTTAACTACAACAAGACTGTGCAAACAGCCCACAAAAGGGTGCAACAAGAGAGTCTACCTCAGGTGATTGGGGGGGGCGCTGAGCCACTGGACCCTATGGGACACCAACCACACAAGGCCACTCTATCAACTCAAGGAGACTTAGCAGCTACTCAGTACATAGAAACAACAGCTTTCAGGCGGTTCTGAATGGTGGTTGTTCTGTATTTTAGTTGTAATTTTGATGTGGTTGTGGGAGACTTTGAGTACAGGCATTTACCTATGCCACCATCTTGGTTCTCTCCGAACATATCTCAAAGTTTTTTTTGTTTTTTTTAATAAATATATTTTACTGATTTTTTACAGGGAGGAAGGGAGAGGGATAGAGAGCTAGAAACATCGATGAGAGTCAATCAAGTACATGCCCTGGGATCTTTCAGTCCACAGGCCTATGCTGTATCCACTCAGCCAAACCGGTTAGGGCTGTTTTTCTTTTTCTTTTTTTTTTTTAATTATTATTATTTTTTAATATTTTATTGATATTTCACAGAGAGGAAAGGAGAGGGATAGAGAGCTAGAAACATCGATGAGAGAGAAACATCCATCAGCTGCCTCCTGCACACCTCCCACTGAGGATGTGCCCGCAACCAAGGTACATGCCCTTGACCGGAATCGAACCCGGGACCTTTCAGTCCGCAGGCCGACGCTCTATCCACTGAGCCAAACCGGTTTCGGCTGTTTTTATTTTTCTTAATAAAATAAATATCTTTAGGTGGGTGGAGGGAGGGGATAAAGGTCTGATAAATGGTGATGGAAGGAGACTTGATTTGGAGTAGTGAACACAGAATACAATATACAGATGGTATGCTATAGAACTGTACACCTTAAAGCTATATAATTTTATTAACCAAGGTAACCCCAATAAATTCAATTTAAAAAAGAAAAAGGAAACATCTTCACTCTTTGCCTGTCTTCTCTGTTCCAAATTTTTGCTTTTAGTGATTTTATAGTTTTTAATTTTACATAATCATGACTTTTTTCTTTCTTCATCACTAAATTGAGAAAGTATTATCATATACCTCACAATTTCAGTTACCTTTGAACATGAACTGTTAAGTTCTCTATTAATAAGAATATATTTGGGACATGCATGACCCCAGCCCAGTGTTAATATGGCTCAAGAGATAGTCTGAATTTAAAAGGACATCAGTCCCTGAATGTGCAAGTATCCTGTTCCTGACCCACCTTTATTAGAATTACAAAATATGAATATTGGAAGCCTTAAAAGATGATGAATCTTGGGGTTTTGTTTTGTTAGTTTGATTTTGTTCACCCTCACCTAACAATAGTTTTTCCACTGTTTTTTTTTTCTTTAAAGAGAGAGTTGGAGAGAGAAACATCCACGTAAGAGGGACACATTGATTGATTCGTTGCCTCCTGCACACTTTCTGACCAGGGCTAAGGATTGAACCTGCAAGGGAGGTATGCGCCCTTGTCTGGGAAATGATCCTGCCACCTTTTGGTGTGCGGGCTGACAAGCTAACCACTGCACAACGCCAGCCAGGGTTTACGTTTTTGTTTTTTAAATTCAACATACAAGTTACCAGTCTACTGAAAAGGCAAAATTAATTAGGAAAGAGGTTCTCACCAAAAGATGTTAATCACTTTTTTCACTATTTCCAGATGTTTCCTTCAAATAGCTTTCAAAATTTTTTCTGACATTAGTAGAGAAGAGGTAGATTTTTTTAAAAAGGACTTGTATTAGAAAAATTGAACTTTGAGATGTATAGTAAGTACAACTGTAGACTTCAGAAATTTGGGGACCAAATTTTGATTAACAGTCACCTGTTATTACTGCTGCTCTTGTGAACATTGTTAATCTTGCTGAAATCCTCTTTCATTTCAATGGCCTCCAGAACATTTGTTTTGGGAGCTAAGTGTTGTGCTGTCCAATACAGTAGCCACTAGCTAAATATGAAAATTTCAATTAAAAAATTTTAAATCAGATCCTGTCATACTAGCCTTGAGTGTACAACAGTTACATGTGGCTAACAGCTACCCTACTGAATATTTGTTCCTTCCAAAAGATTTTGTTGGGCAACTTTGAGTTGTTTTTCAAAATATCTTCTGGGTTGTTTCTCACCACCTCAACCCTCTCTAACAAGCCCTCTCCTCCAATTTAATTATTTCAGATACATTCTTAGTCTCCTTGCAGCTCCACATTGACCCTTCTGAAAATGGGGCTATGTTTTTACTCAACATTTACTGACAAGTACCATGCACAAGGAAATGAGGCACACAGGACTTAAGTCTGAATGTTACTCCATGTTTGGTGATACACAGCAGCTGTCACCATGCATCCATTCTGCCTATTGAGTCCCAAACTGCCCGCCCACTAATGATGGAGAGAGACCCAGAGCCACATGCAGACACATTAGTGACCAAGGTCTACTTTGGGCCTGCAACCTATACAGGCTCATTTTTCATCATGGGGTTGCATATAAGGTATTTTTGTCCAGTCAGAGCTTCTTACAGCAACGTAAGGGCAGTAACCACATGTATTTCTGCAATATTTTTCACAAGTAAAGTGTCATTTTACATCATTAGTGTGATAATTGCTTGTATCTAATACTAAATTATACCAACGTGGGGACTGATCATTGGCCCCAAACTATCCCCAGGTGAAATTTGAGTATAAACTAAACATTCAGTATCAGGAAATTCTTGTCAGTGTTCTGAAGTCCAATACTGCTTACAGAGGAAAGCATTTCTGAAAAGCACATGCTTAACTATTTCAATGAAATGGCACCTATCTGCTTTCAAATGCTTTATACCTAAAATATATTATAGATAAAGCAAATATTACAAACAGTATGTTAAACGTAGGTGAACATATAGGTGATCAATGTTTTAGTCTTTCAGCTTTTCTGTATGTCTAAAATTTTCCATAATGAAAAGTTGAAAAATACTTATCACATTTTGTTTTTCTATTGAGCAGCCTGTGGGCATTTGGACTGTTTGGCTATTATGACTAATACCACATAGATTACTCTACATACACTTCTTTATGTGCAGGCTTCAGTGGTTTTATAAGCTTAATACATTAATATTTTTTAAAAATGGGTTGTGGCCAAAACCGGTTTGGCTCAGTGGATAGAGCGTCGGCCTGCGGACTGAGGGGTCCCGGGTTCGATTCCGGTCAAGGGCATGTAACTTGGTTGCGGGCACATCCCCAGTAGGAGGTGTGCAAGAGGCAGGTGATTGATGTTTCTCTCTCATCAATGTTTCTGACTATCTATCCTTCATCCCTCCTCTCTGTAAAAAATCAATAAAATATATTTAAAAAAAAAAATGGGTTGTGCTCAGGCCCCATCCAGTAATGCTATTTTTCAAGCCTCAAGTTTAATAAATTTCAATAAAACCAGAATGACTAGAATTTTCAGAAAAGGTTGTTCTGGTAGTTTTCTGGTGAAGTGAGAGCTAGACAACATGACAACTATTTGTTTTGTTTCAATGTGTCCCCAAATTCTGCTTTTGCAAACATATTATAGAATAGCCTAACCATGTTTCACAGATGATTAAAGATTCTGCAGGGTCTCCTGATAACTAAACAGACAGCTGCTGCTGGGGCTGTAGAGAACAATGCCCCTCAGAATGTGTTCACTGGGTTTTGAATCTAAAACATAGTATGAGGTGGCTTTTGTAAGAAACTCCCTAGTATATTTTTAAAATCTGCTTCTAGTTATCTTACTACAATTTTTTTTAAATAAATCTTTATTCAGATTATTACAATTGTTTCTCCTTTTTCCCCCAATAGCTCCCCTCCACTCGGTTCCCACCCCACCTTCTGCCCTTACCTTCCCACCACTGTCCTCATCCATAGGTGTACGATTTTTGTCCAGTCTCTTCCTGAACCCCCCATACCCCTTTCCCCCTGAGAATTATCAGTCCAATCCCTTTCTATGCCCCTGATTCTATTATATTCACCAGATTATTCTGTCCCTCAGGTTTTTAATTCACTTGATTTTTAGGTTCACTTGTTGATAGATATGTATTTGTTGTTCATAATTTTTATCTTTACTTTTTTCTTCTTCCTCTTCTTTAAGAATACCTTTCAGCATTTCATATAATACTGGTTTGGTGGTGATGAACTCCTTTAGCTTTTTCTTATCTGTGAAGCTCTTTATCTGCCCTTCAATTCTGAATGATAGCTTTGCTGGGTAGAGTAATCTTGGTTGTAGGTTCTTGCTATTCATCACATTGAAAATTTCTTGCCACTCCCGTCTGGCCTGCATAGTTTCTGTTGAGAAATCAGCTGACAGTCGTATGGGTGCTTCCTTGTAGGTAATTAACTGTTTTTCTCTTGCTGCTTTTAAGATTCTCTCTTTGTCTTTTGCTCTTGGCATTTTAATTATGGTGTGTCTTGGTGTGGTCTTCTTTGGATTCCTTTTGTTTGGGGTTCTGTGCACTTCCTGGACTTGTAAGTCTATTTCTTTCACCAGGTGGGGGAAGTTTTCAGTCATTATTTCTTCAAATAGGTTTTCAGTATCTTGCTCTCTCTCTTCTTCTGGCACCCCCATAATTCTGATGTTGGTACGCTTGAAGTTGTCCCAGAGTCTTCTTACACTATCTTCAACTTTTTGGATTTTTTTTTTTTCTTTTTGCTTTTTCGGCTGAGTGTTTTTTGCTTCTTTGTATTTCAATTCTTTGACTTGATTCTTGCGTTCCTCTAGTTTGTTTTTGGGTCTCTGTATAATATTTTTTATTTCAGTCAGTGTATGTTTAATTTCTAGTTGGTCCTTTTTCATATCTTCGAGGGTCTCGTTATATTTATCAGCCTTTTCTAGGATATTCTTAAAAAGCCTTATAACCGTGGTTTTGAATTCTATATCCAGTCGTTTGTTTTCTTCCATTTCTTTCGTTTGTGATCTGTTTCTTTGACGCCGCATTTTCACTGCTTCCCTGAGTTGGTAAGGTAGATATTTGTGCTAGGTTTCCAATATGGCCCAGTGGGTCTGCTTCCCCAGTTAACCTGAGGTGGACACTCTTGGTGCACCCCTTTGTGGACTGTGTGTACAGCCTTGTTGTAATGAAGTCTTAATTGTTGTTGGTATCACTGGGAGGAATTGACCTCCAGGCCAGTTGGCTGTGAGGATCAGCTGTGTCTATGCTGGGAGAAGTTCGGTGCTGGAGACAGCCTTATAGGATTAGACTTGCCAAATTGCAATAGCCTCTGTGCTCAGCTTGGATGGGGTGGAGTCTCAGGGCTGAGCAGACAGTCTTGGCTTCCCGTTAGCCTTGCCCTTGCGCGCACTCGTAGACCTCCGCCTTCCCCGGCTCCCGAGTCTCCGCCCGAGAGTCCAGACTCCCCCCGTAAGAGTGTGGGTCCCCAGAGGCTCGCCCAGAACTGGGGTTCAGTGCAGTCAGAACTGGGGTTCAGTGCGTCGGGGGCTTCCTTCCCCCTCCCGTCAGGGAAAGTCAGCCAGGCTCTCAGCCACCCTTCCTCTCTGCGCGCACAAAGACCCTTTGCCGTACCTCCAATTCTCTGTGAGCTTTTCTCTTTCCTTCTAGTTGTAGAATTTTCACTCAGCCAGCTTTCCTGTGGTTCTGGATGGTGTCCGTTCTGTCTTTTAGTTGTAGTTTTGAAATTGTTGTGCGAGGCAGCAGTTTAGGTGCTTACCTATGCCGCCATCTTGGTTTCTCTATCTTACTACAATTAATTAGTGCCTAACTATATGCCACACACTTTTCATTCTGTCCTACCTTCATACAGCTCAGACTATGTAAGTGGGCACCAGTGAGGGTGGTGGCACTGCACTGTTCTCGCCACAGAGAACAGGCACCTGGGCTATGACTCAGGTGCACTTTCCATGTCTCTTCTATTCTACTGTGTGTTGCCAACTTGCTCATATAACTGTCTGTTAAAAAGTAATTCTGGAGACTTTAGGAATAAGCAATTTGGTTTGATTTCCTGGTCTGATACCAGTACCAGTTGATATGCTACCAAATTCTTGCACTACTTTCTATGAAGCAAGCTGATTTATCACCTATTTCTGTTCATCTACTGAGCATAACAACAGCTAACATTTACTGGGACCTAATATGTGTCAGATACTAATGGGCTGCTTTTAATATTTTCTCATTCGATCTTCTCAAAATTATAGTGCACACAAATACTATTTTCCACATTTCACAACTGAGAACACTGGTGAGTCTAAAAGAAGTGAAGTTGTCTAAAGATGAACACATTACTTCAATTTTTATAAATTGAGGAATAATTGTCATTTGCTTCTTGAATATTTTTTACTTTTAGAGATAAAGGGAGGAGGAGGGAGAGATAGAAACATCAATCAGCCACCTCCTGCACGCCCCCTACTGAGAGCCCATCAGTAACCCCTTGGTGTATGGGATGACGCTCAATCCACTCAACCACACCAGCCAGGCTGTCATTTCCTTTAAATATTAATAAGAATACTGGTGACAAAACCATGTCATTTAAGAATTTATAAAAATAAACACATTTTATTTTTGTCTTAGTCAGCAGCTAATATAAAACTATCTTGACCTTTAAAGCCATCTTTGTTCTTTCCTCAACCTCTTTTTTTAAAAAAATATATTTTATTGATTTTTTACAGAGAGGAAGGGAGAGGGATAGAGAATTAGAAACATCAATGAAATAGAAACATCGATCAGCTGCCTTTGACCGGAATCGAACCTGGGACCTTTCAGTCTGCAGGCCGACACTCTATCCACTGAGCCAAACCTGTTAGGGCTCCTCAACCTCTTTTTTAAAAAATATATTTTTATTGATTTCATAGGGAAGAGAAAGGGAGAGATAGAAACATCTATGATGAGAGAGAATCATAGATATTTCTATGTGCTCTTGACTGGAATTGAACCCGGGACCATTCAGTCCGCAGGCCAACATTCTATCTGAGACAAACCAGGTAGGGCTTCAACCTCTTCCGTGGATCATGAATTCATTTGGAGCCAACAACAAAAAAATCCCAAATTGTGAAGACAGCAGGCATATTTCCCTTCATAAAAATCAAAGCTAAAATGTTTAGCTCTTAAAAATGTTTCACTGTAGTGTTTCAGGAAGGGGCAGACTCTGTCCTTCCAGAACACCCCATCAGGAAACACCTGTGGCCAAGAACCCAGCAGAGCTTTGGATGGGATGCCACATACAAGGAGATTTCAAAGTGTTGCCCTAGCCCGTTTGGCTCAGTGGATAGATCATTGGCCTATGGACCAAAGGGTTCCAGGTTCGATTCCAGTTAAGGGCATGTACCTCGGTTGCAGGATACTCCCCGGCCCAGGCCATGGTCAGGGCACGTGCAGGAGGCAACCAATCTATGTGTTTCTCTCACATCGATCGATATTTCTGCCTTTCCCTCTCTCTGAAAATCAGTGGAAAAATATCCTCGGGTGAGGATTAAAAAAACAAAAACAAAAAACAAAGTGTTGAGACCTTCATGTCTGGCATGAAGAAAAAACATCTTAGTTTGGGAGTGAAAAATTAAATACATTAGGATCACTTACTCCAAAACTACATTCTGCAACAGTGCAAGAAAAAAGGCAAAGTGCTGTCTACCTCAAGTCTACAGGCTCCACTCACTCAGCACAGTGATCCTGACGTAACTGCTTTCCACAGTGAGCTTCCTCCTGTCTCCGGGTTAAGCACAAAAATGTCAAGGCTCTCTCTGGTAATCAACACCATCATCCTATCTTCAAGAATTTCAAACATCGGTCTCTGTCTTCTCTGCACTGGGAGCAGCTCCCCTCATCCCCTGAAAATGTATGCCTGCACCATGTTTGTCTCCACCCCCTCCTTGGTCAGGAGCGCCTCTCAGCTGAGCTGGTCAATGTCTGCAGTGGTGCTGAAACGACCAGAGACATTCACAGATGAGAGCCTCAGCAGCTTGGCAGCCCCACGTCCCCTGACCTGGCTTATTTCTAGCCGCAGCTTCCAAACCAGTGCCATTTCAAGGGACATCGACACAGCAGCCACGTTCATTGGGGCTGGGGCTGCCACAGTAGGGGTGGCAGGCTATGGGGCTGGAATTGGGACTGTGTTTGGGAGCCTCATCATTGGTTATGCCAGGAACCCTTCTCTGAAGCAACAGCTCTTCTCCTACGCCATTCTGGGCTTTGCCCTCTCAGAGGCCATGGGGCTCTTTTGCCTGATGGTGGCCTTTCTCATCCTCTTCGCCATGTGAAGGAGCTGTCTCCACCTCCCATAGTTCTTTTTCCCGTGTCTTGTCTGCCCTGTATGTTGCTTTTCCTATACCTCCCTAGGCAGCCTGGGGAAAGTGGTTGGCTCAGGGTTTGACAAAAGGAAGACAAATAAATACTGTACTAATAAGAAAAAAAAAAAAAAGAATTTCAAACATCGATACAGGTCTGGCTTAATTCTTCCTTATGCATTTAGATAAGACAGTTGTTTACCATTCCAGTTTTATATGTTTTAGTATAGTTTCAAAAACTATAAACACATTTAAACCAAAACATGAAATATCAGGAATAAAAAAATAACACAGGGGCCAAAATCCATGGTATGAGGTAGTCAACAGCATAGTTTATATGCACATCACCCCACCCCACCCTCTCCAGAGGTGAGCTCAGGAAGCCAGCAAGCAGCCACAGCAAGGCCTCTCCAAGACTCTGTGGTTGTCACGATCTAACAGCCAAGTCTGAAACAGCAACCCAAACCAAGACCCAGTGGCATTGCTGTCCCCAGTGTCTTCTGGGAGAGTTTCAGGTCCTGGGAGACGGGTGCCGCGCTGGGGGCTCCCTCAGCAGCATGATGCTGGAGGTTAATACTGGAAGCTGCGCTTGGTCTGGATGTCATCGAGGATCTGCTGCAGTTCCTCGTCTTCAAATCGCCCCTCCAAGCTGCAAGGAAACAAACAGCAATGAGTGTCTCAGCGGCTGACAATGTGCCCACACTCACGTTAACTCAAGCCAGTATTTATCAAAGTTGCCCACCTCTCCATTTATCCCTAAAAACGGACACTTTTACCTTTCAATCTTTATTTCTTGCCATTCTTTTTAAAAACATTATGAAGTGTTTAAAACATATAAAAGGTATAGGAAATAAGATAACCTTAATAGTTATCCTTAATTGATTTAGATTTCTTTAATAAACACAACAGGAACAAACTGATGACTCCATACTTCCCCATCCCAAAACCTTCCCTTCCTTCCCCAGAAGTAACTATTATTCTATATTTGGTATTTATCATGCCTATAAAATATTTTTGTGCTAACAATATGTACATGTAAACATATCTGTAAGAAATATCAGCACTGTAAACTTAAGAAAAATCATCATACTGTACGTATCTTTCTGCAATTTTTTGGCTCAAAATTCATTCTGGCATGTGTTGACATTATTCCATGTTGTTCTAGTTCATTAATTTTTTCACTGCTATATAACACACAATGTATGGTCATATGATGATGTATTTGTAGTCTCTTTTTTTAAATCTTTATTGTTGATAGTATTACATATGTCCCTCTTTTCCCACCATTGGCCCCTTCTAACCCTCCACCACCCCCTGCCCCAGGCCTTCACCACCTTATTGTCTGTGTCCATGGGTTATACATACATTTTTGGTTGAAAACTTCTCACACAACCTCTCCTCCACGCCATCTCTCTAAGGTTCCACAGTCTGTTCTATGCTTCTATATCCCGGGATTTATTTTGTTCATCACTTTATTTTATTCGTTAGATTCCACATGAGTGAGATCATGTGATACTTGTCTTTCTCTGACTGGCTTATTTTGCTTAGCATAATACTCTCCAGGTCCCTCCATGCTGTCTCAAAATATAAGAAATCCTTTTTTACTGCTGCATAGTACTAAGTGTACCAGTTAATAATGCGAATTTTTTAAATAGATGGAATTACACATATGTTCATATATATGCAATTTGATATGTATGCTATTTTGCTGTATTGACAACAACCTTCAAAACTTCACATGTCGCCCTAACCCAGTGGTCGGCAAACTGCGGCTCGTGAGCCACATGTGGCTCTTTGGCCCCTTGAGTGTGGCTCTTCCACAAAATACCACGGCCTGGGCGAGTCTATTTTGAAGAAGTGGCGTTAGAAGAAGTTTAAGTTTAGGAGAAACCAAGATGGTGGCATAGGTAAGCACCTAAACTGCTGCCTTGCACAACCATTTCAAAACTACAACTAAAAGACCGAACGGACATCATCCAGAACCACAGAAAGGCTGGCTGAGTGGAAATCCTACAACTAGAAGGAAAGAGAAAAGCTCACGGAGAATCAGAGGAGCAGCAAAGGACCGAGGTACGAAGACGCGCGCAAAGAGGAAGGGCAGCTGAGTGCCTGGCTGACTTTCTCTGTCAGGAGGGGGAAGGAAGCCCCCGAATGCACTGAACCCCAGTTCCGGGTGAAACCCCATGCACCCAAGCTTATACAGGGGAGTCTGGACTGTCAGGTAGAGAGAAAGGCACACGGAGACTCGGAGGCCCCAGGGGAGCCGCGGCAGGCAGGGGTCTGGAGGCGTGTACGCGCGAGTGCTCGCAGAGAAGGCTGAATGTGGAGGTTGCCACAGGCATTCCCTAACGGAAGGGAGTTGGAAGCTCCTGACTGCACTGAACCCTAGTTCTGACTGCACTGAACTCCAGTTCCGGGCGAGCCCCTGGGGACCCACGCTCTAATGGGGGGAATCTGGACTGTCAGACTGTCAGGCGGAAACTCAGGGGAGCCGCGGAAGGCAGAGGTCTGGGGGCGCGCACGCAAGGGCAGGGCTGACGGGAAGCCAAGACTGTCTGCTCCGCCCTGAGACTCCACCCCATCCAAGCTGAGCACAGAGACTTTTGCAATTTTGCAAGTCTAATCCTATAAGGCTGTCTCCAGCACCGAACTTCTCCCAGCGTAGACACAGCTGATCCTCACAGCCAACTGGCCTGGAGGTCAATTCCTCCCAGTGATACCAACAACAATCAAGACTTAATTACAACAAGGCTGTACACACAGTCCACAAAGGGGTGCATCAAGAGTGTCTACCTCAGGTAACTGGGGAGGCCGACCCACTGGGCCATATAGGAAACCTAGCACACAAAGCTACCCTACCAACTCAGGGAAGCAGCAATAATGCGGAGACAAAGAAACAGATCACAAATGAAAGAAATGGAGGAAAACAAACGACTGGATATAGAATTCAAAACCACGGTTATAAGGCTTTTCAAGAATATCCTAGAAAAGGCTGATAAATTTAGCGAGACCCTCGAAGATATGAAAAAGGACCAACTAGAAATTAAACATACACTGACTGAAATAAAAAATATTATACAGAGACCCAACAGCAGACTAGAGGAACGCAAGAATCAAGTCAGAGATTTGAAAAACAAAGAAGCAAAAAACACTCAACCGGAAAAGCAAAAAGAATCCAAAAAGTTGAAGATGCATACCAACATGAGAATTATGGGGGTGCCAGAAGAAAACAGAGAGCAAGATACTGAAAACCTATTTGAAGAAATAATGACTGAAAACTTCCCCTACCTGGTGAAAGAAATAGACTTACAAGTCCAGGAAGCGCACAGAACCCCAAACAAAAGGAATCCAATGAGGACCACACCAAGACACATCATAATTAAAATGCCAAGGGCAAAAGACAAAGAGAGAATATTAAAAGCAGCAGGAAAAAAAACAGTTAGTTACCTACAAGGGAGCACCCATACGACTGTCAGCTGATTTCTCAACAGAAACTATGCAGGCCAGACGGGAGTGGCAAGAAATATTCAAAGTGATGAAGAGCAAGAACCTACAACCAAGATAACTCTACCCAGCAAAGTTATCATTCAGAATGGAAGGGCAGATAAAGAGCTTCACAGATAAGAAAAAGCTAAAGGAGTTGATCACCACCAAACCAGTATTATATGAAATGCTGAAAGGTATTCTTAAAGAAGAGGAAGAAGACAAAAGTAAAGATAAAAATTATGAACAACAAATACATATCTATCAACAAGTGAACCTAAAAATCAAGTGGATTAAAAATCTGATGAACAAAATAAACTGGTGAATATAATAGAATCAGGGGCATAGAAAGGGAGAGGACTGATAATTCTCAGGGGGAAAGGACATGGGAGGGGGGAGGTAAGGGCAGAGGGTGGGGTGGGAACCGGGTGGAGGGGAGCTATGGGGGGAAAAATGAGAAGCAATTGTAATAATCTGAACAATAAAGATTTATTAAATTTAAAAAATAATTAAAAAAATAAAAAAATAAAAAAGTTTAAGTTTAAAAAATTTGGCTCTCAAAAGAAATTTCAATTGTTGTACTGTTGATATTTGGCTCTGCTGACTAATGAGGACAGTGGTAACACTGCCCAACCGGTTTGGCTCAGTGGATAGAGCATTGGCCTGTGGACTCAGGGTCCCAGGTTCGATTCCGGTCAAGGGCATGTACCTTGGTTGCAGGCACTTACCCAGTAGGGAGTGTGTAGGAGGCAGCTGATTGATGTTTCTCTCTCATCGATGTTTCTCTCTATCCCTCTCCCTTCCTCTCTGTAAAAAAATCAATAAAATATATTAAAATGTACTTATTTAAAAAAAAAACTTATGTCAAATCTTCTGAAGGTGTTAATATCATAAATAATTTTATGCTTAAAAATGTCGAATTTCATGCCAAAAAAACCCAGCATTTGTGGGAAGTTTTAATTCATTACTTTATTTTGAAGAAAAGTGCTGCTGAAAGTTATCATATACTTCGGGAAGCTTATGGTGAACATGCTCCATCTCAAGATACTTGTGAATGCTGGTTTAAATGCTTTAAAAGTGATGATTTTGATGTGAAAGACAAAGAACGTCCAGGTCAAGTGAAAAAGTTTGAAGACCAACAATTACAAGCATTATTGGATGAAGATGTGTGTCAAACGCAAAACGAACTTGCAGAAAGATTAAACCTTGCTCAGCAAACAATTTCTGATCGTTTACAAGCAATGGGAAAGATTTTAAAGGAAGGAAAATGGGTGCCACATCAACTGATCAAAAGACAAATGGAAAACCGAAAAGTCACCAGTAAAATGTAGCTTCAACAGCACAAAAGAAAGTCTTTTTAGCATCGAATTGGGACTGGCAATGAAAAGTGGCTTTATTTTGAGAATCCCAAATGCACAAAATCATGGGTTGATCCAGGTCAACCATCAACATCGACTGCAAGGCCAAATCGCTTTGGAAAGAAGACAATGCTCTGCGTTTGGTGGGATCAGGAAGGTGTGGTGTATGATGAGCTTCTAAAACCAGGTGAAACCGTTAATACTGATCATTACTGACAACAAATAATCAACTTGAACCATGCTTTGATCGTAAAATGACCAGAATGGGCCAGAAGACACAGCAAAATAAGTCTGCTTCATGATGATGCACCATCACACACTTCAAAATCAGTTAAAGACATGTTAAAAGATCTTGCCTGGAAGTATTAACCCACCCGCTGTATTCACCAGACCTTGCTCCTTCAGATTACCACTTGTTCCCATCAATGGCACACGCACTTTCTGAGCAGCACTTCAAAACGTACGAAGAAGTGGAAAATTGGATCTCTGGATGGTTTGCCTCAAAACAAGAAAAGTTCTATTGGGACGGTATCCACAAATTACCTGAAAGATGGGGAAATGTGTAGCTAGCGATGGACATTACTTTGAATAAAGCACTTTTGATGTTTCTCTTGAAATTATCATGTTTTCTTTGATTACAAAATCTACATTATTTCATGATGTAAATGTACCACAGCTTTTTTTATCCACTCATGTACTGATGGGCACGAATAAAGCACTTCTGATGTTTTTCTTGAAATTATCGTGTTTTATTACAAAATCCACATTATTCCATGGTGTCAATGTACCACAGCTTTTTTTATCCACTCATGTACTGATGGGCACTTTAGGCTGTTTTCAAATCTTAGCTATTGTAAATTGTACTGGTATGAACATAGGAATGCACACATTCTTTCTGACTGGTGTTTCGCGTTTTTTAGGATATATTCCTAAAAGTGGTATCACTGGGTCAAATGGCAGTTCCATATTTAATTTTTTGAATAAACTTCATACTGTCTTCCACAATGGCTGTACCAGTCTACATTCCCCATTCCCACCAGAAGAGTATGAGGGTCCCCTTTTCTCCACATCCTTGCCAGCACTTGTCATGTGTTGACTTGATGGTAGCCATACTGACAGGTATGAGGTGATGCATCATTGTTGTTTTCATTTGCATCTCTCTGAGCATTTTTTTTTCATATGTCTCTTGGCCTTCCTTATGCCACTTTGGAGAAGTGTCTATTTAGATCTTTTGCCCATTTTATAATTGGATTTTTTGTCTTCCTTTTGTTCAGTTGTATGAGTTGCTTAGATATTTTGGATATTAACCCTTTATCAGATGTATCATTGCCAAATATGTTCTCCCATATGTGTGTGGTCTTCCTTTTCATTTTGTGGTTTCTTTTGCTGTGCAGCAGCTTTTGATATTGTCTGATTTATTTATTTTCTCCTTAGTGTCCTTTGCCCTAGGACAGTGGTCGGCACACCGCGGCTCGCGAGCCACATGCGGCTCTTTGGCCCCTTGAGTTGATATTTGGCAGTTGACTAGGACAGTGGCCCTAGGACAGTGGTCGGCAAACTCATTAGACAACAGAGCCAAATATCAACAATACAACGATTGAAATTTCTTTTGAGAGCCAAATTATTTATTTATTTATTTATTTTTTAAATACATTTTATTGATATTTTACAGAGAGGAAGAGAGAGGGATAGAGAGTGAGAAACATCGATGAGAGAGAAACATCCATCAGCTGCCTCCTGCACGCCCCCCACTGGGGATGTGCCCCCAACCAAGGTACATGCCCTTGTCCGGAATCGAACCTGGGACCCTTCAGTCCGCAGGCTGACGCTCTATCCACTGAGCCAAACCGGTTTCGGCGAGAGCCAAATTTTTTAAACGTAAACTTCTTCTAACGCCACTTCTTCAAAATAGACTCGCCCAGGCCGTGGTATTTTGTGGAAGAGCCACACTCAAGGGGCCAAAGAACCGCATGTGGCTCGCGAGCCGCGGTTTCCCGACCACTGCCCTAGGATATGTATCCGTAAACATATTGCTATGAGAAATGTCTGAGATTTTGCTGTCTATGGTTTCTTCTAGGATTTTTATGGTTTTACAACTTACATTTAATTTTTTATCCACTTTTAGTTTATTCTTGTATCTGGAATAATTTGGAGGTCTAGTTTCATTTTTTTGCATGTATCTGTCCAACTTTCCTAACGCCATTTATTGAAGAGACTGTTTTGACTCCATTGTATGCTCTTGCCTCCTTGGTCAAATATTGAGCATAATGGCTTGGGTCAATTTCTGGGGTCTCTGTTGCATTCTATCGATCTACATGCCTATTCTTGTGCCAGTACCAGGTTGTTTTGATTACTGATGGCTTTGTACTATAACTTGATATCTGGCATTATGATTCCTCCAACTTTGTTCTTTCTCAAGATTGCTGGGGATGCCGTGGTCTGTTTGGCTCAGTGGATAGAGCATCAGCCTGTGGACCAAAGGGTCTCCGGTTTGATTCCGGTCAAGGGCATGTACCTCGGTTGCTGGCTCCTACCCGGCCAGAGTCCTGGTCAGGGCTCATGCAGAGGCAACCAGCTGATGTGTTTCTCTCACATCAATATTTCTGTCTTCCCTCTCTCTAAAAATCAATGGAGCCCTAACTGGTTTGGCTCAGTGGACAGAGGGCCGGCCTGCGGACTCAAGGGTTCCATGTTCGATTCCAGTCAAGGGCATGTACCTTGGTTGTGGGCACATCCCCAGTGGGAGGTGTGCAGGAGGCAGCTGATCGATGTTTCTCTCTCACTGATGTTTCTCTCTCACTGATGTTTCTAACTCTTTATACCTCTCCCTTCCTCTCTGTAAAAAATCAATAAAATATATTTTTAAAAAAATAATAAAAAAATAAAAATCAATGGAGAAATATCCTGGGGGAGGGAGGATTTAAAAGTAAATAAATTGCCCTAACTCGTTTGGCTCAGTGGATAGCGTGTCAGCCTGGAGACTGAAGGGTCCCAGGTTCGATTCCGGTCAAGGGCATGTACCTTGGTTGTAGGCACATACCCAGTAGGGAGTGTGTAGGAGGAAGCTGATCGATATTTCTCTCTCATCGGTGTTTCTAACTCTCTATCCCTCTCCCTTCCCCTCTAAAAAATCAATATATATTTAATAAAAAATGAATTAATTAATTTAAAAAAGATTGCTGGGGATATTCAGGGTCATTTTTGGTACCATGTAAATTTTTGGACTATTTGTCCTAGATCTGTGAAATATGGTATTGGTATTTTAATTGGGATTGTATTGAATATGTAGATTTCTTTGGGTAGTATGGACATTTTAATGATGTTAGTTCTACCAATCCAAGAACATGGTATATCATGGTATATTCTTCCAGTTGTTGGTATCTTCTTCTTTTTTTTCCAATGTCCTGTAGTTTTCAGAGTACAAGTCTTTTATCATCTCCTTAGTTTTTTCCTAAGTATGTTAATTTATTTGTTGCAATAGTAAATGGGTTGTTTACATTCTCTGAGGATTCATTATTGTTGTATAAAAATGCCATTGATTTGTGGTGGTTGATTTTGATCTTGTTATATTGGTGAATCCATTTATTAAATCTAGTCGTTTTTTGGTGGAGTCTTAAGGATTATGTACAATATCATGTCGTTGGCAAATGACAGTTTTACTTCCTCCTTCCCAGTTTGGATGACTTCTATTTCTTCTTGTCTGATCACTGTGGCTAGGATTTCCAGTACTATGTTGAATAGGAGTGGTGAAAACGGACATCCCAGTCTTGTTCCTGTTCTTAGGGGAAATGGATTTCGTTTCTGCCCATAGATTATAATATTCACTGTATGTTTGTCATATATGGCCTTTATCATGTTGAGATATGCTCCCTCAATTCACATTTTTCTGACAGTTTATAAAAAATGGCTGTTGGATTTTATTGAATGCTTTTTCTACCATCTATTTATATAATCATAAGATATTTGTCTTTCAATTTGTTTATGTGATGTATCACATTTATTGATTGTGAATATTGTTATCAGCCTTGCATCCCTGGAATAAATCCAACTGGGTCATGGTGTATGATTATTTTAATATATTGCTGGATCCAATTTGCTAATATTTTGTTGAGGATTTTAGCATTTATGTTCATCAAGGATATTGACCTGTAAATCTCTCTTTTTATTCTGTACCTGGCTTTGGAATTACGATAATGCTGGCCACGTAAGAAGAGCTTGGAAGTGTTCCATCCTCTTGGATTTTTTGGAATAGTTTGCGTATAGATGTTAGTTCTTCTTTGAATGTTTGTTAAAACTCCCCTGTGAAGCCATCAAATCAGGGCGTTAGGCTGCTGGTGGGTTGTTTTAAATTTACTGCTTCTACTTCTTCACTTGTTTTTGGCCTATTCAGGTTTTCAGATTCTTCCTGATTCAGTTTTAGGAGATTGTATTTTTCTAGGTAATTGTCAATTTCATCATATTGTCCAGCTGGTTGGCATATAGTTGTTCATAGTATTTTCTTATAGTCCTTTGTAGTTCTGTGGTGTCAGCTGTTAATTCTCCACTTTCATTTCTGATTGTATTTTTTGGGGTCCTCTTTGTTTTTTGATGAAACCAGCTCTTGGTTTCATTTATTTTATTTTTTTAAGTCTCCATGTTATTTCTCCTCTAATATTTATTTATTTATTTTTTAAATGTCCTTCTTTCTACTTACTCTTATTTTGTCTTGTTCTCTTTCTAATAACTTAAATTGCAGGGTTACATAGTTTATTAGTAATCATTCTTGTTTTCTTGAGGTAGGCCTATAGTGTTATGAACTTCCCTCTCAGGGCTGCTTTTTCTGTGTCCCAGAGATTTTTGGTTGTTGTGCGTTCATTTTAATTTGTTTCCAGGATGTTTTTTATTTCATTGGTAACCTATTACTTACTTATTAACATGCTATTTAGCCTCCATGTGTTTGAATGTTGTTTTTACTGTAGTTTACTTTTAATTTCATTCCATTGAGATCTGAGAAGATGCTTGATATGATTTCAATCTTCTTAAACTTGCAGTGACTTGTTTTGTGTCCTAACATGTGGTCTATCTTTGTGAATGACCCATGTGCACTAGAGAAGAATGTATATTCTATAGCTTTGAGATGAAATGTTCTATAAATGTCAATTAAATTGATCTGTGTGTCTTTTAGAATCAGTTTCCTTGTTAATTTTTTGTAAGATTTATTCAGTGAAATCAGTGGACTGACTGTATTGTTGACAATCTCTCCCCTTAAAGTCCTCTAGAAGTTTTTTAGATATTGTGTGCTCCTATATTGGATTCATATGTTTACCAGAGTTATATCCTATTGTTGGATTGATATCTTTTGTATTATGTAATGACCTTTGTTGTCTCTTGTGATGGCCTTCATTTTGAAGTCTATTTTGTCAGGTATCAGTATTGCTACCCCAGCTTTTTTTCCTTCTTTTCGTTTCTATTTGCATGGAAATTTTTTTTCCATCCCTTCACTCTCATGTTGTGTGAGTTCTTTGTTTTGAGGTGAGTCTCTTGTAGACATCATATAGTTGGGTCATGTTTTCTTATCCATCCAACTTCCCTATGTCTTTTGACTGGAGCATTTAATCCATTTATATTTAAGATTATTATTGACTAGAGGCCCAGTGCACGAAGTTCATGCATGGGTAGGGTTCCTAATGGTTGCTGGCGAACCTCCCTTCTACTGGGTGCCTGCTGCCATTGCTGGCCAGGGTGGGGCCAGCCGGGGGAGGGGCCATGGGCAGTTGGCTGGCTGGCCCCGCCCCCTGGTCGAATGGGCAAATTGCATATTATGCTTTTATTATATAGAATAGGTACTAATTTATTGCAATTTTACTTCTGTATGCCTATGTCTCTCTATTTATTCTTATTATTATAGCAGTCCCTTTAGCATTTCTTGTTGTGCTGATTTGGTGGTGACAAATTCCTTTAGCCTTTATTGTCGAGGAAGATCTTTATATCACCATCTATTTCAAATGATAGTCTTGCTGGATATAGTAATCTTGATTTCAGATCCTTGCTTTTCATTACTTTGAGTACTTCATGACATTCCCTTCTGGACTGTAGAGTTTCTGATGAGAAATCAACTAACACCCTTATGGAAGCTCCTTTTTTAAGTAACAAATTGCTTTTCTCTTGCTGCCTTTAAGATTCTCTGTCAGTAATTTTTGGCATTTAATTATGATGTGTCTGGGCAAGGGCCTGTTTGGGTTCTTCTAGCTTGGGACTCTTTTTTGTCTCCTGAACTTGTGTGACATTTTCCTTCACCAGGTTAGGGAAGTTTTCTGCCATTATTTCTTCAAATACATTCTCTGTCCCTTGCTCACTTTCTTCCCTTTCTGGCTCACCTATTATACAAATATTTTTATGTTTCATATTGTCCCATATCTCCCTTAAACTGTCCTCCTGTTTTTTTGTTTTTTTCTCTTTCAGTTTTCTGATCGTGTTATTTTTCCTACCCTATCTTCTAATTCACTGATCCGATCCTTTGCTTCCCCTAATCTGCCATGTATTCCTTCCATTTCCACTGTGTTCTTTATTAATGCTATGTCATT
Source organism: Plecotus auritus (assembly GCF_963455305.1). Lineage (NCBI taxonomy): Eukaryota > Metazoa > Chordata > Mammalia > Chiroptera > Vespertilionidae > Plecotus > Plecotus auritus. Next base: position 98,988,453 of record NC_137776.1, read on the forward strand.
CTTCATAGTTACAATATCTTTTCTTATGACCTTGAGAATCTTTGCCATAATTATTATAAACTCTGTCTGATAAATTTCTTATCTCCATTTCATTTAGCTTTTCTTCTGGACAATTCTCTTGTTCTTTCATTTGGGGGTGGTTTTGTCTCCCCATTTTGGCTGCCTGTTTGGGTTTGTGACTATGTATTAGCTATATCTGCTATGCCTCCCAATCTTTAGTGAAGGACAGTGTCAAATGCTATTTCTCCCTCTTTAGCTCAGGCCAAGACTCAAACCCTCCAGAGACCTGCCTCTGCCTGCAGACCAATTGGATTCAGTCTTGAGTAGCCTCAAGCAATCATCCACAGGTTGGGGAGAGGTTTTCCAACTGGGTGAGGTAATTGCTTATGCCTGAAGTCTAATTGTTATTCTCAGTCTCTTAATGGGCCTCAGAAACTAGAGAGGGTGGGGCAAGGGATTTCCCAATGGGGTGGGTCAACTGTATTCCCCCACACCCCAGGCAAAAAAATCACCTGGATAGCAAAGGTCTGCCTAAGAAAGATGTCTTTCACAGCATGAGGGAACAACTCAGCACAGGAAACCAGGGTGTCTGCCTTTGGAGCTCTATCCCCAGAGCCCCCACAGCTCCACTCTGTCCTCCCTCTGCAGGAGCCCAATGTGAGTGGCTGAACACAAAATTTTGTGTATTGGACCTTTAAGAGGGTGCCTGCATTTCTAGGTTTCTCCCCCTGGCATATTGTAACGCTGCTGCTTTTCACAGCCAGTTTCGCAGGCACCTTTCTCAGTTCTGGTGCTCTCTGCTGGGGGCCCAGATTTGGGCTTAGACCCCAGAGCTCTCAGCAACCCCTCGAGCTGAGATGTGTCTCCAGACTTTCCATTGCTTTCTGTGAGAGCTCTTTCTACCAGTCTCTATATCTACCTAGTCTCTAGTTAGCCTATACACTGTTGTCATGTTTTTGCTATCACTAAAATGTAGCAATATATCCTGGAATACACATCTACTTCTAAACCTATCAGTGGGTCTGAAGGCATCTACTCAGGAATAAATTTTTGGGTCATGAGGTCTATTCACCTTTACCTAGGCCAAATTGCTCTCCAAAGTGACTGTACTAATTTGCACCCCATCAGTGTTTGAGAGTTACAGCTATTCCACATTTCTGCTAACAGTTGGTTTGCTACAAAACCATCATTCTCACACTGTTAAAAGAGGCCCTCTCAATGTTTATGTCTATCCAGATTTTAAATGCACCCACTTTTTAGACAGTAATTGTAGTTGTAGAAATATATACAAAACACATCGAATTTATCATACCCAGTACTAACCTTGGGATCAGAGCCTTGGACTCCTCAGCAGTCTCTGGACAAAGGTTGGCCAAACAGGCTAACTCAAACTTATGAAGCTTCTTCTGGAGCAACAAGCTGATCATAAGGAAGAAAATCATAACAAAACATAATCAAAGAGTGATGAATAGGAAATGGGGGGTCAAATGAAACAAGGAAGAGAAAAAGTAAAGCACTTGTAATCTTTCCGTAATGGTTAGGGTGGTTGCAAAATCCTACTTTCAAATTACTTCCTGGTCCTATTCCTGGGGAACAGGAAGTTACAACAAAATGAAGGAAACAATGAAAGTTACGAAATCACATGCAGTCAGAGAAGCCCTGCTATTGCAACTTTTGAAAAACCACAATATGCCTCAAGGAGTATGCAATGCTTCCCCAGGAATTTATTTGTTGTACTCTGCTCTTCTTACCACTCTGCCTTGCTTCCATTAATTTTGTCAAACACATGATATTAGATGGTCCCAACATGTAAGGTATTTGACTTGGAGAAAATTCTTTTAAATTTATAAAAATAAATAAATAAATACAGGCATACCTTACTTTGTACAAATATATATGTAAACTGCATCTTATTTTAAATACCAAACTGTATAAAACAACAGCCAATGCCCTGACTTCTCTGCTCAGTGGTTCGAGTGTTGGTCCGTGCACTAAAATGTCAAAGATTCAATCACAGGTCAAGGGTACATACCTGGGTTGCAGGATTGATCCCCAGCCCAGGTCAGGTCCATGTGGGAAGCAACCAACCTATGTCTCTCTCATATCAATGTTTCTTTCTCTGTAGAAACTACTAAAAAATCTTAAAAAAAATTTTTTTAATATATTTTTATTGATTTCAGAGAGGAAGGGAGAGGGAGAGAGACAGAAACATCAATGATAAGAGATAATCATTGATCAGCTGCCTCCTGCACACTCCACATCATGGATTGAGCCCACAACCCGGGCAATGTGCCCTGACTGGGAATTGAACTGTGACCTCCTGGTTCATAAGTCGACACTCAACCACAGGGCCATGCTGGCCGGGCCCAATATAAAATCTTTTAAAAGAATAAATAGCCGGAACCGGTTTGGCTCAGTGGATGGAGCGTCGGCCTGCGGACTGAAGGGTCCCGGGTTCGATTCCGGTCAAGGGCATGTACCTTGGTTGCGGGCACATCCCCAGTGGGAGGTGTGCAGGAGGCAGCTGATCGATGTTTCTCTCTCATCAATGTTTCTAGCTCTCTATCCCTCTCCCTTCCTCTCTGTAAAGTATCAATAAAATATTTAAAAAAAAAAAATAAAAATAAAAAAAGAATAAATAACCCTAGCTGGTTTGACTCAGTGGATAGAGCATCGGCCTGTGTACTGAAGGGTCCCAGGTTCGATTCCAGTCAAGGGCACATGCCTGGGTTGTGGGCTCGATCCCCAGTAGGGGGCGTGCAGAAGGCAGCCAATCAATTATTCTCTCTCATCATTGATGTTTCTATCTCTCTCTCCATCTCCCTTCCGCTCTGAAATCAATAAAAATATATTAAAAGAAAGAATAAATAAAAATAAAATAGAGCTCATCAATGGTAAATATGGTTTCAAAGAAAACTTTAATTATCTGTTCAGAATCAAAACACTGTGTTTATCACTCTATTACAAGCATATTAATGTACAAAATTTAGAAAATACAGAAAGGCGAGGATCTAAGATGGTGGCGTAGGTAAACACCTAAACTGCTGCCTCGCACAACAATTTCAAAACTACAACTAAAAGACAAAATGTCTATCACCCAGAACCACGGGAAAGCTGGCTAAATGGAAGTTCTACAACTAGAAGGAAAGAGAAAACAGCATTGAGAGGTGCACAAGCGCTAAAAAGCTGAGGTACGGAGGCACGCGCAAATAGGGCTGGCGATGGGCAACTGGGAGCACTGCTTTTTTCAACCGGAAGGGAGACAAGCCCCTGATTACTCCGAACTCCAGTTTCGGGGGAGACGGGGGGACCCAATCTCCTACGGGGAGAAGCTGGACTGTCTGCCATTGGGTCGGAAAGTGAGGGAGGCTTGCTTGCAGGGCTGCGCGCAGGAATAATTGTTTACTGTGCTGGGGCGTGGGACGCGGGGACACGGTCGGAGACGCAGAGCCGGCTAACTGGCAGCCATCACTGTTTGCCACGCCCTAGCCTAGTGATGCCCTGAGACCCCCGCCCCACACAATCTACAAACCCACCCAAGCTCCAAGCAGTGGCTTTAGCATATGAATGACCTGCCTTATCGCAGCTTAACCTAGCAAACTTGCAGCCCAGGTCAAATAGCTCCAAAACCTCCAAACCCCAAGCAAAGAGGAGAAAACTGTAGTTCTTGCTGTAGCTCCTGCTGGGTGGCCTCAGACAGTAGCTGACCTGCACCCCATTGGAGATCCAGAAGCCAGTGTACCTAGTGGTCAGTGTGAGACACCAGATTTCAACTCCTCACATCCAAAAGTGACACATTCAAGAGGCAGACTCAGTGAGCACCAAAGCCCCACTGAAACAAGTCCTGCACCATAAGCGTGTCTCCAGCGCAGCAGTTCTTCCATAATAGACACAGCGGGTCCTCACAGCCAATTGGCCTGGAGGTCAATTCCTCCCAGTGTACCAACAGCAATCAAGGCTTAACTACACCAAGACTTTGCACTCAGCCCACAAGGGGGTGTACCAAGAGCGTCCACCTCAGGTGATTGGGGAGGCTGAGCTACTGGCCCCTATAGGTCACCTACCACACAAAGCCACTCCATCAACACAGAGAAGCAGCAAAATGCGGAGACAAAGAAACATGTCACGAATGAAAGAAATGGAGGAAAGCAAACTACTGGACGACATAGAGTTCAGAACCACATTTATAAGGTTACTCAAGAATCTTCTAAAAACCGCCGAGAAACTTGATGAGACCTCCGAGAAGCTTAGTGAGACCTTCAAGGACCTTAATGAGAATGCCAAAAAAATGGAAAAGAACCAATCAGAAATTAAGCATACACCACTGTCTAAAATAAAGAATATACAGAAACTCAACTGTAGATCAACGTACCCCAAGAATGAAACCAAAGATCTGAAATATGAGAAAACAAAAAACACCCAACCAGAAAAACAAAAAGAAAAAAGAATCCAAAAATATGAAGATAGTGTAAGGAGCCTCTGGGACAATTTTAAGCGTACCAACATCAGAATTTTTGGGGTGCCAGAAGAAGAGAGAGAGCAAAATATTGAAAACCTATTAGAAGAAATAATGACAGAAAACTTTCCATACCTGGTTAAAGAAATAGACTTACAAGTTCAGGAAGCGCACAGAACCCCAAACAAGAGGAATCCAAAGAGGACCACACCAAGACACATCATAATTAAAATGCCAAGGGCAAAAGACAAAGAGAGAATCTTCAAAGCAGCAAGAGAAAAACGGTTAGTTACCTACAAGGGAGCACCCATATGACTGTCAGCTGATTTCTCGGCAGAAACTATGCAGGCCAGAAGGGAGTGGCAAGAAATATTCAAAGTGATGAACAGCAAGAACCTACAACCAAGATTACTCTACCCAGCAAAGCTATCATTCAGAGTTGAAGGGCAGATAAAGAGCTTCACAGACAAGAAAAAGCTAAAGGAGTTCACCACCAAACCAGGATTACATGAAATGCTGAAGGGTATTCTTTAAGAAGAGGAAGAAGAAGAAAAAGGTAAAGATAAAAATTATGAACAACAAAATGACATCAAATACATACCTACCAACAAGTGAATCTAAAAATCAAGTGAATAAAAAATCTGAAGAACAGAATGGACTGGTGAATATAATAGAATCAGGGACATAGAAAGGGAGTGGACTGACAATTCTCAGGGGGAAGGGGGTATGAGGGGTGTGGGAAGAGATTGGACAAAAATCTTACACATATGGATGAAGACAGTGGCGGGGGGTAAGGGCATGGGGTGGGGTGGGGAATCAGGTGGAGGGGAACTATGGGGGGAAAAAAAGAGGAACACCTGTAATAATCTGAACAATAAAGATTTAAAAAAAAAAAAAAGAAAATACAGAAAGGCAAAAAAAAGAGCGTGACCTTCCCATATTACCACATAAACAAATATCAACATATCATCTTAGTATAGTACTCTAGACATTTTTCTATTTCAGAATATAAACTCACACATTCTGTTAGTAACTTTCTGTCACTTGAAGCTATTTTCATTTTGTAAAGAAAATACAGTAAACTTAAATTTTACTTAAGTTTATGAAGAGGGTCATAATGTTTTAAAATGAGCACATACTCATTTACAAACAATACCAAAAAAGTATCAACAGCCCTGGCCAATCTGCTCAGCTGTTAGAGCATCGCTCTGTGGACCGAAGGGTCTTGGGTTCAATTCCTCACCCCCTGTCAGTGTGTGAGTGGGAGGCAATCAATGGATGTGTCTCTAACACATAGATGTTTTCTCTCTCTCCCCCTCCCCCATCCTGTCCACTTTCTCTAAAAAATAATAAAAAAATTTATCCTCAGTCTTTGGGTGAGGATTAAAAAAAAAGTACCGCCCTGGCTGGTTTGGCTCAGTGGAGTCAGCCTGTGGACTGAAGGGTACTGGGTTTGATTCCAGTCAAGGGCACATGCCCAGGTTGAGGGCTCCATCCCCAGTAGGGGACGTGTAGGAGGCAACTAATCTGTGATTCTCTCTTATCATTGATGTTTCTATCTCTCTCTCCCTCTCCCTTCTTCTCTGAAATCAATAAAAATATTTTTAAAAGTATCAGTAATGAAAAATAATCTAAAATTCTTCCCAGAAATAACCAGTATCAATGTTTTCATAGCCCGCCCAGCATGGCTCAGTGGTTGAGCATTGACCTATGAACCAGGAGGTCACAGGTTTCATTCCCTGTCAGGGCACATGCCTGGGTTTGGGGCTCAATCGCCAGTAGGCAGCATGGAGGACACAGCTGATCAATGATTCCTCTCATCAATGTTTCTATCTCTATCTCCCTCTCTCCTCCACTCTGAAATCAATACAAATATATTTTTTAAATTATAAAAAGGAATCCTAATATGTTATTCCAAAATTGGCCATTTTTCTTTTTTCTTTTCTTAAGCCTCACTAGAGAGTATTTTTTCCATTGCTTTACAGAGAGACTGGAAGGGAGGAATGGAGGAGGGAAGAAAGGTGTTGAGAGAGAAACATCAATGTGAGAGAGACACACCTACTGGTTTCCTTTGACAAGTATCCCTTAAGAGGCTTGGGGCCCTAACTGGTTTGGCTCAGTGAATAGAGCGTCGGCCTGCGGACTAAAGGGTCCCAGGTTCGATTCTGGTCAAGGGCATGTACCTTGGTTGCGGGCACATCCCCATTGGGAGGTGTGCAGGAGGCAGCTGATCGATGTTTCTCTCTCATCGATGTTTCTAGCTCTCTATCCCTCTCCCTTCCTCTCTGTAAAAAATCAATAAAATATATTTAAAAAAAAAAAAAAAAAAAAAAAGAGGCTTGGGTAGTGAACCTGAAACCCAGGCACATGCCCTGACCAGGAATCGAACCCCTCCCTCCTGGTTTATAGGTTGACGCTCAACAACTGAACCACACCAGCCAAGCACAACTGGCCATTTTTCACTCAACAACATAGTAACTGTTTTCCATGTTAGTACACACATGACTACACATTCCACTGGAAAGTTGTGCCATAACTTATACATCAGATTTCCTCTTGTTGAACATTTCATTTGTTTCCAATGCTTTTTGAACATCATTGTAAATGAATACTTGTTTGTGCAGTTGATTGCTGTGTATTTTAAAAATAAATTTCTGGAAGCAGGATTATTCAAAGGTAAGACTGTCTGGAAGGCTTCTGAGAGACAGTGGCTTTACAAGGGCTTTACCAATATATGTTCCCACCAGCAATAAATGACAGTGCCCATTTCTCCTGTTATACTAGGTTTCCCATTCTTTTTAATCTTTTCTAAGTCTACTTAGCTATTTCACCATTACTTTGATTTCCTTGAATATTATTTCATGTGAACTAGACAGTCATTTAAAGTTCTGATATAAATCAAGCCATTTTTATGAATTGGGTATCATCTAAGGATATCAATCCTTCTCCAGTTTATTCACACTTACATTTTACACATTGTATTTTATTCGATACAGGAAAGTTTAAATACATTTATGCAAATTCATTTATTTATTCAATTAATTATTTAGTACCTACAATGAGACTGACACAGTGATGAATATGACCAAGTCCCTACCTTCACAAAAGCTTACAATCAACTAGAGTCAATCATTTTCCCACATTTAAAGTCTTGCTAAACCACAACTAATATATACATTCACTCATGTTGTCATACAGCACTTTTACGCATCATAGTTTAAATTTAAATCCTTAATTTCTTAGGAATTTATTTTGGTGTAATATAGAGTTCAAACTTTGTTGTAAAATATTTCCCCACTAATTTACAGTGCCATTTTAACCATAAATTGGACGCATATAAAATAAATTTGTATTTGAATGTTTCTAAATTTTCTATTGTTTCAATGATCTATTTCATGACCAAGTATCACTATATTATTTCAATTATTGTCACTTTTTAATGCATTTTAACATCTTACCTAATAATAGACAAACATGTAAATTGACCGTACCTCCCCTACACCACCAGCCAATCAGGAGTGATATGCAAATTAATCCAACAAAATGGCGGTTAATTTGCATACACTGGGGCTGAGTGACAGGAGCGGGACACAGGCGCTCTGCCTCACCCCTGGTCTCTCAGGGCCTCTGGGCAGCGTGGGAAGGTGGGGCTGGAGCGGAAAGAGACGGTTCCAGGGCCTGAGCGGAAAGGGGCTGGGCCTGAGTGGAAAGGCGGTGCTGGCAGCCAGGGAAAGGAAAGCCCATTCTAGCACGAATCTTCATGCATCCGGCTTCTAGTCTTTTTTTTTATTTTTTATTTTTTTAATATATTTTATTGATTTTTTACAGAGAGGAAGGGAGAGGGATAGAGAGTTAGAAACATCGATGAGAGAGAAACATCAATCAGCTGCCTCTTGCACGCCCCCTACTGGGGATGTGCCCACAACCAAGGTACATGCGCTTGACCGGAATCAAACCTGGGACCCTTGAGTCCGCAGGCCGACGCTCTATCCACTGAGCCAAACCGGTCAGGCTTCTAGACTTATAGAATAAATTTCCCTTCATTTTTAAAAAATTTTTTTTGACAATTCTCACAAATATAAGATCATTTTATTCTGCTCCCCCTTTCAATTCCCTTGACGATTTAGAATAGCAAATGTATACATTAATTTGGGGCAAATTGACATTTTTACAATATAAAGACTTTTCATTCATGAATGTGTTTAAATCTACCTTCATTTATTCAAGTCATCTTTTAGGCCTAACAGTTTATAGTTTTACATGAAAGCTCTGCACAGTTCCTTCTAGTCTTTTCTCCATGCGTACATCCACACTTGTCAGAATAGACTATATTTCACATACAGTTTTATCACCTTCATTTTCTGTACACTTAACATATGTAACCATCTTTCCATTTCTTTTTCTATCATAGGTTTTAATGACAGCATAGTAGCCCATCAAACAGATTTACCTCAATGTATTTAATTACTGTCAGGGATGGGGCTGGCCGGCAAACCACCCGCAGCTCCTCCCCCACAGCCAGCCCTGCCCAGGGCCCCTCACCCCAGCCAGCCTGCCCTGATGGCCCCCATTGGGGCAGGCCAGCTGGAACCCACCAGTGCACAAATTCGTGCACCAGACCTCTAGTTCATATATATTTTTTAGTCCAAATATGCTGATATCCATACAAATATTTTAAATCACCTACTATCCAGTAAAACTGATACTTCAAACCCTAGTAGATTTGGCTCAGTGGATAGAGCGTCGGCCTATCTGAAGGGTCCTGGGTTCGATTCTGGGTCAAGGGCACACTCCTTGGTTGTAGGTTCCATCCCAACCCTAGTCAGGACACATGAAGGAGGCAACCAATCGATATGCCTCTCTCACATCGATGTTTCTCTCTGTCTGTCTCTCCCCCTCCCTCCCACTCTCTCTAAATATCAATAAAAAAGTGTCCTCAGGTGAGGATTAACAAAAACAACAAAAAACTGACCCTTTGGGAAGATGTGCTATCCTTCCTGTGGCCTTCAACACCCCAAGCACATCACTGTTTCCAGGGCACATCCAACCCAATGTGAGAAGCAAACATGGATGTTTCTCTTTGTCTTTCCCTCTCTCTTAAACATCAATGGAAAAATAACCTCAGGTGAGGATTCACAAAAAGAACACAACACAAAACACACACACACACAAAATGCTGGGGGGTTTTTTTGTGTTTTTTTTAAAATATATTTTATTGGTTTCTTACAGAGAGGAAAGGAAGAGGACAGATAGTTAGAAACATCGATGAGAGAGAAACATCCATCAGTTGCCTCCTGCACACCTCCCACTGGGGATGTGCCTGCAACCCAGGTACATGCCCTTGACCGGAATCGAACCCAGGACCCTTCAGTCCGCAGGCTGACGCTCTACCCACTGAGCCAAACTGGTCAGGGCAAAATGCTGTTGTTTTTTTAAAAAAAATTTTTTTAATTGATTTAAGAGAGAAAGGGAGTTAGAAATGTCAATGATGAGAGAGAATCATTGATTGGCTGCCTCCTGCACACCTCCTACTGGGGGGATTGAGCCCCCAACCAGGGCACGTGCCCTTGGCCAGAATTGAATCTAGGACCCTTTAGTCTGCAGGCCGACACTGTCCGTTGAGCCAAATCCCGTAGGCCAAAATGCTGTTTCTTACAATACAAAACAGCATATATACATACATACACACACACATATATATATATATGAATACATGAAAAAAAGATCTGAAGGGGTAACAACAAACTGCTAATAGTTACTTTGCAAGGAGGTAACTGGGATTTGGGATATGCGAGAAGATAGGCAAAGAAATATTGGCCTTATAAGCAATTTTTAATTTTTGACAAATTATTTTACATACATTCATCCTCGAGATGACGAGGGGTGGGTAATAGCAGTCTACCTGTAGATGTCCAATAGTCTGGATTAACAAAAACTTTCTTTTAGCCCAGCTGGCATGGCTCAGTGGTCAAGTGTCAACTTATGAACCAGGTCATGGTTCGATTCCTGGTCAGCGCACATGCCCAGGTTGCAGGCTTGATCCTCAGTGTAGGGTGTGCATGGCGCAGCCGATCAATGATTCTCTCTCATCACCGATTTTCTATCTCTCTCCCCCTCCCTCTCTGAAATCAGTAAAAATATTGTTTTTAAAAAACGTCTTTTAGCACTCACCTACGGACACTGGCAATGGTCTCTCTGTTTTTGAAACGACTGAAACGAGCTGTGTAGTTTAAAGTTTTCATGAAGACCTCAGAAAGTTCCTGTTCGTCCTCTGCACTCTCATTCTGTTGCTTTCGATGCTCCAGAAGCATGTGAACTTCTGAATTTAGAAGCGTCTCAGCTGTTTCAAACTCTATTTGTGAGAAGCATAAACGTTAGCTTAAAATATTCCTTCAAAGGTGAGCTTCTAAATTTTGATTTTTGCCTTTTGAGACTTACAGCAATCTATTGCATTGTTGATATACTATTGCAGTGGTCGGCAAACCACAGCTCGCGAGCCACATGCGGCTCTTTGGCCCCTTGAGTGTGGCTCTTCCACAAAATACCATGGCCTGGGCGAGTCTACTTTGAAGAAGTGGCATTAGAAGAAGTTTAAGTTTAAAAAATTTGGCTCTCAAAAGAAATTTCAATCGTTGTACTGTTGATATTTGGCTCTGTTGACGAGTTTGCCGACCACTGTACTATTGTATTGGTTATAGTAGTTTCAGGTGTACAATATAGTGATCGGACATTTTTATACCTTACAATGTGCCCACCCGTTCCACTAATTCTAGTGATCATCTGCCACTGTGCAAACCTATTACAATATTAGAGTCCCCACCCCTCTCCACCCAGCCCCTTATCCCCCCTCAGTCAGTCTCTATCAATCGTTTTGTTCATTTGTGTTTTTTAGATCCCACATATAAGTGAAACTGCACAGTATCTCTTTCTCTAACTTATTTTCCCTTAGCATAATACTCTCTAGGTCTATCCATGTTGTCGCAAATGGCAAGATTTTATTACTTTTTTTTTTTGTTAATCTTCACCCGAGTATATTTTTCCATTGATTTTTATTTTTACTAATGTCAGAGGGGAAGGGAGAGGGAGACAGACACACCAATGATGAGAGAGAATCATTGATTGGTTCCCTCCCACACACCCCAGACTGGCATGCACCTGGACCAGGAATGGAACTGTAACCCTGGGATCATAGGTCGACACTCAAGCACTGAGCCATGCCAGCAGGGCTCCATTGATTTTTACAGTGGAAGGGAAGGAGGGGAGAGAGAAACATCAGTGTGATAGACATTAATTGGTTGCCTCCTGCACGAGGTTGGGGTTCAAATCTGTAACCCAGGTACATGCCCTTAACTGGGAATCAAACCCAAGACCCTTGGGTACATGGGCCGACACTATCCACTGAGTCACACTGGACAGGGCTGGATTTCATTATTTTATGGCTGAGAAATATTCTATTGTGTAGGCACCTAGGTTGCTTCCGAAGCTTGCCTACTGTAAAAAATGCTGCAGTGAACACAGGGGTATATATATATATATTTTTGAATTCATGTTTTGCTTTCTCTAGGTAAATACCCAGAATTAGAATTGCTAGATCTATTTTTATTTTTCTGAGGAATCTCTATACTGTTTTCCACAGTGGCTACACCAATCTGCATTCCCAACAACAGTACATGAGTGTTCCTTTTTCTCCCCATTTTTGCCACCACTTGTTCTTTTTTGATTTATTGATGATAGCCATTCTGACAAGTATAAGGTGGTATCTCATTGTGGTTTTAATTTGCATTTCTCTGATGATTAGTTATGTTGAACATCTTTTAATACTTGTAGGCCATTTGTATGTCTTCTTTGGAGAAATGTTTTGCTGCCCATTTTTTTTAGTATATGTGCTGCAGAGGTGCATACTATAAGGCCATTTTATGATAGGATTATTTTTTATTGAGCTATATGGGTTCCTTATATATCTTTGCCATCAAACCTTTATCTGATACATTTTAAGAATTATTGTTAGGCCCAGCCAGCATGGCTCAGTGCTTGAGCATCGACCTAGGAACCAGGAGGTCACAGTTCGATTCCCAGTCAGGGCACATGCCCAGGCTGCAGGCTCAATCCCTGGTGGGGGGCGTGGTGGAGGCAGCAGACTGATGATTCTCTCTCATCACTGATGCTTCCCTCTCTCTCCCTTCCTCTCTGAAATCAATAAAACAAAACAGTATTATATATATATGTATGTATGTATGTATACACACACACACACACACACACACGTATATCTATGTGTGTGTAAAAGAATTATTATGTTAGGGAGGGCCGAATCTTTGGAAGCAAACATTAATGATGCACCCCAAATTACATTTTTGTTTGCATGAGATCACACTGAACCAATTGAGTCACACCTGCCAGTGCAGTTGATGTTTTTAAGGCTTTTGTATATAATAGGATTTGAGCTTGCAGATAAAAACATCCATTCCCTCTAAAAAGCTTATGAAGCCGAAACCGATTTGGCTCAGTGGATAGAGCGTTGGCCTGTGGACTGAAGGGTCCCAGGTTCGATTCCGGTCAAGGGCATGTACCTTGGTTGCGGGCACATCCCAGTGAGAGGTGTGCAGGAGGCAGCTGATCGATGTTTCTCTCTCATCGATGTTTCTAGCTCTCTATCCCTCTCCCTTCCTCTCTGTAAAATATCAATAAGATATATTAAAAAAAAAACACACACAAAAAAACACATCCATTCCCTCTATATTTCATAGTCAAAGTACTCTATCAGCTAAACCTAATTTATTTAGTTTTTTTTTATTGATTTCAAAGAGGAAGGGAGAGGAGAGAGAGATAGAAACATCAATGATGAGAGAGAATCATTAATCGGCTGCCTTCTACACACCCCCTACTGGGGATCGAGCCCGCAACCCAGGCATGGGCCCTTGATGGGAATTGAACCTGGGACCCTTTACTCTGTAGGCCGACGCTCTATCAACTGAGCCAAACCAGCTAGGGCAACTAAACCTAATTTAAATATTTACCATGACACTCATCCTATATAATAAAAGGGTAATGTGCAAATCGACCGAATGACGGGTTGCTATGACGTGGACTGACCACCAGGGGGCAGACGCTCAATGCAGGAGCTGCCCCCTGGTGGTCAATGCGCTCCCACAGGGGGAGCGCCACTCAGCCAGAAGCCAGGTTCATGGGTGGCGAGTGCAGCGGCGGTGGCAGGAGCCTCTCCCACCTCTGCAGCAGTGCTAAGGTCACTGAGGGGTCCCGGACTGTAAGAGGGCGCAGTCTGGGCTGAGGAAGCCCCCACCCCCAGTGCACGAATGCCATGCACTGGGCCTCTAGTTTAAAATAATTCTCTTGATCAATGATAATCCTATATAATAAAAGCCTAGCATGCTAAGTGTCTGGTCATCTTTTCAACCAATCAAAGCGTAATATGCTAATGATATGCTAAGGCTGTTCAATCACTCACTATGACGTGCAGTGACCACCAGGGGGCATACAGTCAACAGGCTGACCAGTGGCTATGATGTACACTGACCACCAGGGGACAGATGCTTCAACTGGTAGGTTATAGCTTGCTGCTGGGGTCTGATCGGGACTAAGCGAGAGGGGCCGGACACACCCTGGAGCCCTCCTGCAGTCCCTCCCACGTCCCTCCCCAGGCACAATTGTGCACCAGTGGGGTCTCTCGGCCTGGCCTGCACTTTCTCGCAATCCGGGACCCCTCAGGGGATGCCAGAGAGCCAGTTTCGGCCCGATCCTGCAGGCCAGGCTGAGGGACCCCACTGGTGCATGAATTCATGCACCTGGCCTCTAGTACTTATATAAGCAATCTTTAAAAACTGTTTAAAAAAAGAAAAAAAACATACCTTTGATTCCATTCCATGATATATGGCAACCTTTTCCTATATTTTCAGGATGACATTGTTAAAATGCTATTATTCCTTGGGAAAATCATTATCTCCCTCACATTCCCAAAGAAGCATATTTTCCTAATACTTATTACAAAATATTAGAGCTGGTTTTTAACTGCCTTTCCCTTATCGGTGAGTTCCCCCAGAATAGAAATCATCCATAAACATGATTCATGGCTCTAACCGGTTTGGCTCAGTGAATAGAGCGTCGGCCTGCGGACTCAAGGGTCCCAGGTTCGATTCCGGTCAAGGGCATGTACCTTGGTTGCGGGCACATACCCGGTGGGGAGTGTGCAGGAGGCAGCTGATCGATGTTTCTCTCTCATCGATGTTTCTAACTCTCTATCCCTCTCCCTTCCCCTCTGTAAAAAATCAATAAAATATATTTTTTTAAAAAAATGATTCATGTTTATAATGCCACACTGATGAAGAGGAAGCAATAATGAGAAAATTACAGTTACTTGCAATTTGGCATTTACATTTGATATGAGTATGTCTACTATTGGGGAAATCACAAACACCTCCATTGGATTAATGCCTTCCATTCTCAGGCCAGGTGATAAGAGCTTCACTCTCTTTTCACAACTGTCTGGGGAGAGGGTGTCAAAAGGAAACTTTTTTTTAAAAAAAATATATTTTATTGATTTGTTACAGAGAGGAAGGGAGAGGGATAGAGAGTTAGAAACATCGATGAGAGAGAAACATCGATCAGTTGCCTCCTGCACACCTCCCACTGGGTATGTGCCTGCAACCAAGGTACATGCCCCTGACCGGAATCGAACCTGGGACCCTTGAGTCCGCAGGCCGACGCTCTATCCACTGAGCCAAACCGGTTTCGGCAAAAGGAAACTTTTTATGTGAAAGTTCTCATTGCTACTAAATATAATGGCCACCCCTAACCTATTTTCTGAGGGCAGCATAGTTTGTAAAAAGAGGACCGTCAAGAGTTAATTCTAGCCCTAGCTGTTTGGCTCAGTGGATAGAGCGTTGGCCTATGGAGTGAAGAGTCCCAGGTTCGATTCCGGTCAAGGGCACATGCCTGGGATGCGGGTTCGATCCCCGGTAAGGGGCATGCAGAAGGCAGCCAATCCATGATTCTCTCTCATAACTGATGTTTCTCTCTCAAATCAATAAATATATATATATTTTTTAAAAGTTAATTCGTCAAACCTTCTGAGGTAGTGTACAGGTGAAGAAACTATTGCCTCAGAACAATGGATGGAGAAAGCATTAAATATCAGAAAATATGACCCCAAATTTCTGAAGTGAGAGTAACAAGTGAGCTAAAGAGGGAGGGGGGAGGCAGCAGTAGCTAAACAGGGGTCAGTTTCAACTTCTGAGGCAACAGCATTAATACAGCCTTAGAAAATGAAAATTAAGACTCAACAAGTTACTAATAATCACCTCCAACTTTGTTACAGCTGCTGCTGTTTTTATGTGTGTGTGTGTGTGTGTGTGTGTGTGTACGTATGTGTTTTTATTGATTTGAGAGAGGAAGAGGGAGAAACATCGATGAGAGAGAACCATCAGTCAGCTGCCTCCTGCACGCCCCCTACTGGCGATTGAGCCAGCACCCCAGACATATGCCCTGACCAGGAATTGAACTGGCGACCTCTCTGTGCATGAAACCACACTGAACCAACTGAGTCACCCCTGCCAGGGCAGTTGATGTTTTTAAGGCTTCTGGAAAATCGCCCAAAGTTAGAGATGCGTACCTTTCGACACTAAACAAACTTACCTGTGAAATGTAATAGATGGAACTTAGGGCACCAGGAGACTAATCACCTGTCACTATTCTTCACTGAAGGCAATGACCAAGTGCTATTTACACACCACCCTCACTTTTTTCAATCAATGAAAGGACAAGGTAGCCAAATTGTGACTTGGAGGACCTAAGAGAGGGGTGCCTGAGTCCAACCAATCAATGTGTCTCTCTTACTCTCTTACACCAAACTCTCTCTCTCTCTCTCTCTCTCTCTCTCTCTCTCTCTCTCTCTCTCTCCCTCCCCACTTCATTCTCTCTAAAAAATCAATGGAAAAAATATTCTTGGGTGTGGATTAATAACAACAAAAAACAATAAAAACAGATCCTTGGGTGAGGATTTTAAAATCCTATATAATAAAGAGCTAATACGCAAATGGTTGTCACGCCCTCATGCTGGGGCCGGGAGACCTGCGGCCGCGCCCCCCCGCCCAGCAGGCCTTGACAGGGGACCTGAGGCTGCGCCCCCCACCCTGTGGGGTTTGACAGGGATGGGGCTGGCCAGGTCTGGGTCTTGCGCGATTTCGAGGTGCGCCGCGGGCGGGTGCGGACTTGACTCTGGGTCCCACGGTGCGCCCCAGACTCTGACAGAAGGGAGATTTTCATATACATTTTACAATTTTTCTTTCATCTCTAACACTTCTATTATAGAGAAAGGCAAATAGCAATATTAAAATATCTCCTCTAATTAATTCCCTTCTAATGTGTACAAATTTCGTGCACCGGGCCACAGTAATAATAATAAATGGGAAGAGAAGAGGTAGTTCAAACACTTTTTTTTATAACTATGGAGAGTTAGGACCCAAGACCTCTACCCATAGCTAACCACAACAACCATTTGTTAGATGTAATCTCTCACACTCACACTATACATAATTTATTTGGAAAATGAAAGGAAATAGATCAGGGGATCTGCAAGTCATGAACCCCCTGTGCAGGTATTTTTTAAAAATATTTTTTTTATTGATTTCAGAGAGGAAGGGAGAGGGAGAGAGAGATAAAATATCAATGATGAGAGAGAATCATTGATTGGCTGCCTCTTGCACACCCCACACTGGGGATTGAGCCTGCAACCCAGGTATGTGCCCTTGGCCGGAATCGAACCTGGGGCCCTTCAGTCCGCAGGCCGATGCTATGTCCACTGAACCAAACCGGCTAGGGCACTGTGCAGGTATTTTAAAAGCAACCGCCACAATTCACTAATCCCTCCTCTTATAAGGAAAACAATTCCTTGGCCAGCACCTCAGCTGGGAATTTCCTTGAGGACCCTTCATTGCAGCCACTCATGTTTTATGATAGGGTGACAATTTCAGATGGTATTCTTCTATTGTACATTTTTCTCTAGTACAAAATGGTCTAGGGCAGTGGTCGGCAAACTCATTAATCAACAGAGCCAAATATCAACAGCACAATGATTGAAATTTCTTTTGAGAGCCAAATTTTTTAAACTTAAACTTCTTCTAACGCCACTTCTTCAAAATAGACTCGCCCAGGCCATGGTATTTTGAGGAAGAGCCACACTCAAGGGGCCAAAGAGCCGCAGTTTGCTGACCACGGGTTTAGGGGATTTCTTAGCTTGAGGGAGGGAGTGACTGGGATGATATAATCCTCTTTAGAAAAATGACTTACTTTCTAATCTTTTCAAGAGTTGCTGTTAATTATATCACATAAATGAAGGATAAATTTTATTTGCGGGCAAATATGGTTGTGAAAACTACCACTAAAAGTACTCAGAAGCTTCGAGTCCTACAATTATTTTCACATGTTTGTTTACTTTACACCCCATAGCATAGTCTTTCCTTATCTCTTAAGTACTGTTGTTCTAAAATACATAATACAGGCAGTCCTCAGGTTACTTCAGACTCAATGTACGTCGTTACGTCACCATCTCCCATTTACTTATAAAAAAAAAAAAAAAAAAAAAAAAAGTTCCTGCCGAAACCAGTTTGGCTCAGTGGATAGAGCGTCGGCCTGCGGACTCAAGGGTCCCGGGTTCGATTCCGGTCAAGGGCATGTACCTTGGTTGCGGGCACATCCCCAGTGGGAGGTGTGCAGGAGGCAGCTGATCGATGTTTCTCTCTCATCGATGTTTCTAGCTCTCTATCCCTCTCCCTTCCTCTCTGTAAAATATCAATAAAATATATATTTAAAAAAAAAAAAAGTTCCATCATTTTGACGTATGTACATATGTGCTTTGTGTTTTTTATTTTATTTACCACAAGTAAAGGTCAGGAATTGTTATCTTTAAGTTTTTTTTATTGTTTAACTTAATTACTGCTGTGTGTGTGCTCCATGTGAGTGACGTAGGTGCTTATGTAGGTGGGTTCCGACATGGCCAAAATCACATTATGTTGCGCCATAGGAACAGATCTCTGACGTAACCCGAGGACCTAATGTACTTCATTTGCTTGTATCAGCTGAGAAGTTAAAGATAATAGTTTGTTTTTTGTTTGTTTGTTTGTTTTTTAGTATATTTTACTTATTTTTTACATAGAGGAAGGGAGAGAAATAGAGAGTTAGAAACATCGATGAGAAACACTGATCAGCTTGCCTCCTGCACACCTCCTACTGGGGATGTGCCCACAACCAAGGTACATGCCCTTGACCGGAATCGAACCTGGGACCTTTCAGTCCGCAGGCCGATGCTCCATCCACTGAGCCAAACCAGTCAGGGCTAAAGATAATAGTTTGATAGGATCTATGATCTAATTATACCCAATACAATAAAATTCTCATGTGTACCAGATGCTATCTGCTTTTATCAAAACAAGTATTTTCAGAGTATAAAAAGAAAACAACACTAAATAAAAAGTACCCAGAGAAAATCCAAATACAAAAAACTGGTTTAATTTATCACAAAATTAAGAAAACCATCTCCTTCTTAGTTATTACATTTTTAAAAAGAAACACATGTATATTGCCATCATGCAAAAAACTTCTGTGAAGCTATCCTATGGAAATATTTGCACTTGAGTCTGTGAAATAAAAAACTGGCCTGGCTGGCGTGACTCAGAGGTTGAACATCACGGTTGGATTCCTGGTTAGGGCACATGCCTGGGCTCAATCCCTAGTAGGGGGTTTGCAGGAGGCAGCCAATCAATGATTCTCTCTCATCACTGATGTTTCTCTCTCTCCCCCTCTCCCTTCCTCTCTGAAATCAATAAAAATGTTAAAAAAAAACCAAAAAACTGGAAGCAAGCTATCTATAGATAAACAGTATTACAGTACAACCATTAAGTACTAATCCCATTTTGCAAAGAAAAAAATGTACATGTATATTTATGAATAAAAATAAATTTGGAAGAATAAACAACGAACTATTTAGAGTACTTGTCTGGAAGAAAGGTTGTGGAGTTTCACTTTTTATTGTGAAAAATTATATAAGCCCTGGCTGGTGTGTTCAGTGGTTAGAATGTCAGCACCTGGTACTGAAGGGTCACAGGTCCAATTCCAGGTCCAGGGCAGGTGCATACCCGCATTGCAAGTTCCATTCCAGTCGGGTCTAGCGAGAGGCTATGTCCCTCTCTCACATCGAAGTTTCTCTCTCTCCCCTCCCTGACCTTCTACTCTCTCTCTAAAAAAAAATAAAAAAATAAAAAAAAAATATATATATATATATATATATATATATATATATATGAATGGGAAAATATTCTTGGGTCAGGATTAACAAAAAATAATAGCAATTTAAATATAATTTTAATTATATAATTTAGTTATAAATGATTATATAAAGTTTCACAATAAATATAATTACACGATTTTTTTAATAAGAAGGGTATTGTTAAGGTTTCCTCCATTTGCTTTGTTTTTCCGTACCTACAAGATATGGTATTTTAACATCTTAAGCTTTCTCTTTATTCTTGGTTTCATCACACTGCACAGAGAATGTGCTCTACGTGCAGCCACCTGACAAAGATTCTCTCTTTTCCAAACCCGGGCCAAGGTCCTCCGAACCCTCTTCCCGACTCGGCCTCCACGCGCCCACACCGGCTCGAGCGGACAGCACCAGGGGAATTCCTCGGGCCGCGCACCCCAGGGGGCCACTCACGTATCCCAGGAGGCCGCTCCTGCACCCCAGGAGGCCACGCCCGCACCCCAGGAGGCCGCTCCCGCACCCCAGGAGGCCACGCCCGCATCCCAGGAGGCCACGCCCGAAGGCGCGGCCCGGGAACTCCTTGCAGCGGCTGCAGCTGCGGGCGGGGAGCCCACCTCCGCGCGCGGGCCGACGCCCCTCCCGGTTTCTTCCCTTCCCCGCCCCCCTGTCTGGGCTCGGCCTGCCGGGAGCCCGGTCCCCTCGGTACAAACGAGCCGATTTCAGCCCGCGCGGGGCTTTCCTAATGACTGAGGCCCGTCCAGACCCTTCGCGAGTGTCGGCTCCGTCTCCTCCGACTGGGACGACCGCGCGGGACGGCCGGCGGGGTGGATCGGCAGCCCCAGGCCCACCTTTGGGGAAGATGAGCTGTGAGGCGTCCTCCTCCACGTCGCCAGCCCGCGGGTCGCTGCCGCCCGCCGCCATCGTCGCGCCGACACTTCCACCGCCGGAAGTGGAAGCGCGGAGCCTCCGGCCGGGTCACGGAAGGGGCGGGACCTAGAGGTGGGCGGGGCCGACAGGCTGAGGCCCCGCCGGAGCGGTGCGCCCCGCTCTCCGCCAGGCTCCCGGCCCTAGCCGTCCCTGGTGCCCTCGCGGGGACTTGCGGACAGGACTCAGTGCGATGCGGACGTGCGCTCACCGACCGAGGAGCTCCCGCTGAGGGGAGCTGGGTGGGCGACTCGGTTACAGAATAGGAAGCAGCTAGGAAGATGCCAAGACAGAGGAATAGGAAAATGGGTAAACAGCAGTTTGTGTCCACCAAGTAAAAACCAGTTCCCCTAAACCAAGGACACTTAAGAGTAAATGGTTTGCACTTCTCCTCCCCTACAGAGGGTAAATAGGTTAAATCACCCCACTCAGGAAGACAGATAACAGAAATCCAATTAGTGCCATTTGCCAACCAGACCCAAGGACAGACAAATTAAGAGAATAAATCTCATTTTGGTACATCAGCATAAAGCTGATGAATATTCTATTGATTGGCCCCTAAGTCCCCCCTAAATGCCCAGCCTTTCAAACCACTGAAAATGAAGGTCCCAGCAGCCTCTCCTTCCAGGGAGCTCTGTGCCATTTCCTCCTCCCTCTCCTCCACCCCCTCCCGCACAAATCCCCAAACCTCAGTGACCCCAGGAGACTTTCAATCAGGGGAGCAATGGGCAGCGGCAGTTAATCCGGCTAACCCCCGAACCTGTCTCCAAGGCCCCTTTCCCCCCTTTTCTCTGGCTTCCCAGCGAGCCAGAGCAGCCCAGCCTGGGCTCTCCTGTTGCTTCTTCTATGCCCTTCCTTGTCTCGCTGCCTGGAGTATGTTTTTGCTGCGGCCAATAAATTCTTACTTGCTTTTCTACACTTTGTGTCTTGATTGGAATCTTTCCTCAAGAAGACAAGAACCGAGGTCGCCTCTTCTCCCCAGTAACACCTTTTAGGCACTAAGAGTCGGATTGCACAAACTGTAAGGCCACCAGGCCAGAGAAAGGGCTGTTTTCTTCTTCCTTCTTGTCCAGGATTGGGAGGGTGAGGCAGTAATTCTGGTTAAAAGGGGGTGACTTCCTGGGAGCTGAAAATTAAAGTAACTATGAGCACCTGGCAAAGAACTGATGTCGAAGTTACGACATTGATTTCCAAAGAATTCTGCTCACAGAATTGACTCTCCCCCTCCCCCCCAGTCCACATTCTAGGCATCCATACATTGTTACAATTTAATATATGCCTCACCTGCCCAACTGGACTGCTCCACCTATACTCTCGCTTGCCTCTTTGCTACTATTGTATCTAGGAAAACTGTACAAACTCAGAGTTTAATGGGGTCAGGTCTCTACAGCGCCTGGCAGGTAGAATTTCTATAGTATCATGGGTTATGGCAGGCAACAGCATCCCACAATCTGGAGCTGTCAGTGTAGGGTCAGTCCATCCTAGAGGGGTTTAGTGGAAATGGCGTAGACATCATAAAAGGAATAGGAGACACACCGACTATAAGACCTTATACAGAAATGTGAGATTCGAGACAACTACGAGGTAAAGGGCACCCTAAATTTACCTCAAACCATGAGTCCTTCCATTTACCAGCTACTACCCTATTCACATACCAGCAAGAACCTTTCACAAAACCCACATCTCCCTATAAAACCCTTTAGTCTCTTATCGCCCCTGGACACACTAGCTCTATTTTTCTTTTATGCACCTTTGCTCTGGTTGTGCTGACTTGCCTGCTCCCAGACTGCTAGGCATATCCCCCACCCAGGTCTGCTCGGACACCCACCACCTGGTAAAGTCTGACTTCCTCTCCCCTGAGATTATGGTGTGATTACATGGTCTTGTCCCTGCCAGATGGCTGAGACCTCAGACCCTAGTCCTCGAGCGCTGGGACTCCGGGCTCTGCAATTGACCCCAGGATGCTGGGCTAATTCCTAACCTCCAAATGGGAAATCAAACTTCTATGCAGGATGGGAGTCCCCTGGCCTATATCTTAGCTAACTGGGCCCAATTCAACCCCGACCTTAAAAAAGAAAAGATTAATTTTCTATTGTAATTCTGTCTGATCACAATATAAGTTCCCCACTGGGGAGTCAAGACCTCAGAATGGGAGCATTAATCACAGTACCATCCTTCAATTGGATCTTTTCTGCAGGCAGCAGGACAAAGGGTCAGAAATTCCTTATGTTCAGACATTTCTACTGTTATGAGAATGGGAGGATCTCCTCCAGAAACATAAATTGACTACCTTAGCCCTGATCAGTATGTTCAATGGTTAGAGCATTGGCCCTCACACCAAAGGGTCTCAGGTTCAATTCCCGGTTAAGGGCACATACCTGGGTTGCTGGTTCAATCACTGGCCTTGGTCAATCAATATGTCTCTCTCACATTGATGTTTTTCTCTCTCTTTCTCTCTCTCTCCCTTTGTCACTTCCACTCTCTCTAAATAAATAAATAGATTTTTTTAAAAAATAAGAGTTTATTTAAAACCAAACTGGTGTCATGCCAGGAAGCAAAACCTCAAAATGCTCCCTGTAGGGAATTACTCTGTTACTTCTGAGCACATGGACAATGATACTAAAAGGCCTTTAACAGCCCTAACCGGTTTGGCTCAGTGGATAGAGCGTCGGTCTGCGGACTGAAGGGTCCCAGGTTCGATTCCGGTCAAGGGCATGTACCTTGGTTGCGGGCACATCCCCAGTAGGGGGTGTGCAGGAGGCAGCTAATCGATGTCTCTCATCGATGTTTCTGACTCTCTATCCCTCTCCCTTCCTCTCTGTAAAAAAGTCAATAAAATATTAAAAAAAAAAAAAGCCTTTAACATCTTTTGAAACATTTGGATGATACAAAAATGATGCTGTTTTCAACTTCAGAGAAAACAATGTTGTAAAATAAAGGACATAATCATAGTGCACGACTTGATTCAGTAGTGAACAATGTTTAGGTAACATGTAAACTCTATTAACAAAAAAATAATTACCAGGGTATTACAGGGTAGTTAACAGAGATGGTGTGTGGGCAACAAGATAGCAATGAGTTCTGTGGTCTGCAGTGGTCCTGTGGGTGTGCCTTGAAGAGTCTGGAAAAGAACATTAATTTGACATCTCAAAGGTAAGGACTGAGATTCGTTAAGGCCTAGGACATGACAGTGCACCATGACTTGCTCTTAGTTAGGGATTTTTATCTTCGGACTATCAGTGTCGTTACTTTTGGTCTCCAGGTTTGCAAGGACTGCTCTTCGGGCCTCCCCTGAGCTTGTCAGATTCATCATGTGGCCCCTTTTTGGTCCACAGGTAAAGTAATGGTAGACTAGGTAGCACTGGCAGAGCTTGCTGTTCTGAAGTGCTTCCCTGCTGTTGATTAGAGCTTTGAACAGAGGCACTGAGGGGAATCCTGAGTCAGGCAGCCACTGGTGTGGGCATTGGGCTCTGTCCATCTGTCTACCCTGCAGGCCTTTACAGAGCAACTGCTACTCCTTACCGTGTGCTTGCCCAGGGGCTAGCTGGGTACCCAGCGCTTGGTGCCCTCTGCACACACCACGGTAGAGAAGACAGCAGGTGAAGAAAGGAGAAGAACAAATAATACATATAGTGATGTTCACAATATGTACTTGGTTTGTCCACATTTTCATGCAGGAAACCACTGTAAACATGTATGTGCAACACTCTAGGGTTAAAAAAACAATGTTATCACCCTAGCTGATTTGGCTCAGTGGATAGTGTCCGCCTGTGGACTGAAAGGCCCCAAGTTCAATTCTGGTCAAGGGTACATGCCCAGGTTGTAAGCTCAATCCCCAGTAGGGGGCATCAATGATTCTCTCTCAGAAGATATATATATATATGTGTGTGTGTGTGTGTGTGTGTGTGTGTGTGTGTGTGTGTATTTTTTTTTTAATTGATTTTTTACAGAGAGGAAGGGAGAGGGATAGAGTTAGAAACATTGATCAGCTGCCTCCTGCACACTCCCTACTGGGTATGTGCCCGCAACCAAGGTACATGCCCTTGACCGGAATTGAACCTGGGACCCTTCAGTACGCAGGCCGACGCTCTATCCACTGAGCCAAACCAGTCAGGGCTCTCATTGATGTTTCTATCTCTCTTTCCCTTCCTCACTGAAATCAATAAAAATATATTAAAAAAAAAACAAAAACCAATGTCATCAATCCATCCTCACAGGGAGCTCACCAAGAGTACTGATACGATCTGGACTTATTTTCATAATAAAAGACAGAAAGTGGCGAGTGGTAGGAAAGAAAGTGCTACAGGAGAATACAGAGAGCCAGAGGCCACTTCCGGTTGGGGGCAGGTGAGTCACAAGAGGGTCTAGGAGCCGCGCTGACACGGATCCTGCTCCTTAACATGTAGTCAGAGGTAGGAGCAGGCCCAGCGGGCACAGGGCAGAATGTTAATTCTTTAAGGCAAATTCATATTCAACTTCCTCAAATGTCACAGTAATTATACAAACATGGAACAATGTCCTAATACATTTTCATTAATGTTGCTGTATCATTTTTTCAACCAAAAGAATAATTTCCACCATCTATAATCTTTTAGAGTACTTTATTCTCCGAGAATCTCTTGTGGACTGAATCACTCATGTTATTCTACCTCTAAAATAGAGTAACATTTCCCAATTCTCCACATACTCAAGGTTGATGTACAGAATCTCCCAAGTTCTCTCCTAAATTAAAGAAGCCTGGGGCACCTATCAAGTCTCTAGAGATACGAAGGAGCGGGGCCTGTGGGGAGGGTGGCGCTTGGGGGATTCCACAAAACCTTTTACTTAAAGTATAGCACCCTCCAGAAGGCTGTCCTTGGAGCCCTGGACTAGACTCTGGCCTGCCTGCCTGTGGCTGTGGCCACCCCTCGTGCTGTGCTGGCTCTGTGGTCTGACTCTACCTGAGAAGCCTCTTCTTGAGGTCATGCGGGTTTGCTTCAGTACCCATGTCTCTCAGAAAGCCTGTCCTGAGTGGCTGAACACACAATGATGTCACTTCTTTTCTGTGACCATGGTCCCTTAGTGCTCTGGAGGGTTCACCCTGGCCCAGTTCCCATCTACACCTGGCACTGGAGGGCAATTGGGTAGGTCACAGCCATCCGGCCCTTGCAGCTTGTCCTGGGGCCTGGGCAAAGCATTTTAAACAGACTGCCTTAGAGATTCGCACCCCTGTCACAAAGTAGGAAATTCAGCTCAGCGTGGTAACTGCCTGTTGGCGCATAAATGGCAGGACCAAGACTCGACTTCAGCCTTACTGCCAGCCTGTGAAGGTGCCAAGGTCAGCAGCTGGGGTACTTCTTTGGCTGCAGACCAGACTGGCCACACTGGGGGAGGGGCTGGGGATCAGATTGGCCACACTGGGGGAGGGGCTGGGGACCAGAAGGGCCACCCTGGGGGAAAGGCTGGGGACTGCCTGGCACCAGGAACCAAAGTAACTGGGTGAACCTGAGACCTCTCCCATTTGGTTCCGCATCAAGTGTTGTTTTGAAATCGGAGTCACTCCTTTTTCAGTTTTCTGTAGTCTACAGAGCCTACATAGAAACAGAGGGAGTAAGCAGCAGAGACCCTAGAATCTTTGTCAGAGCTTCTTTTTAAAATGTTCGTTTTGTTGTATTTTTATTTCAGAAAGTAAGGGAGAGGGAGAGAGATAGCAACATCAATGGTGAGATTCATTGATCAGCTGCCTCCTGCATGCCCCCTACTGAGGATTGAGCCAGAAACCTGGGCTTATGCCCCGCCCAGGAATCAAACCGCTAAGCTACACTGGGTGGGCCAGAGCTTCATTTTAGAAGTCTCAGAGAGAATGGATCTTGCATTTTGTTCCTCAGGAGGCTACTCTGGGTTCTCTGGACAGCATTGGTTTAGTCAAGTCCTTCAACCAGCTCAGCAAATAGAGTATTTCAAAGCCAACATTGATTCCAAGGTCCCAGACCTGTATTAATCTGGAAACAGCTTTACAGCACCTCCCTCACCCCACCAGACTTAGCACCCCTGATCTCTAACCAGATGACTTAGTTCACATTTCAGACAATAGCTAAAAAGGTAATTAAAAAAAAAAACACCTCACTCAAGGACATGTTTATTGAATTGAGAGCCGTGGGGATGGGGAGCGACAGAAACATCGATTGTGAGAAACATCAATTAGTTGCCTCTGATACGTGCCACACAGGGGATCGAACCTGCAACCTGGGTATGTGCCCTGACTAGGAATCAAACCCGCAACCTTTTGGTGTACCTGAAGACACTCCAACTGAGCCACCAGCCAGGGTGAAACATTTTTGGAAAAAATATTTTTATTGATTTCAGGGAGGGATAGATAGAAACATTGATGTTGAGAATCACCGATTGGCTGCCTCCAACACGTCCCCCCACCTGGGATTGAGCCACAGCCCCGGCATGTGCCCTGACCGGGAATCAAACCATCACCTCCTGGTTCATAGGTCAACACTCAACCACTGAGCCATGCCGGTTGGGCCAGGGTGGCAAATTTCATGTTATAGTGTACCATCACCATCACCACCACCAAGTCCTACCTGAAACAATGAGGTGGAAGTCTTTGCTGTTTGTATTATAATGTGGAATATTAATCTCTAGAACCATAATTTCTCTTGAAGAAACAATTCCTTTCATACAGCCCAGAGTTATTGCCAAACTGTTTAATCAGTTGTTCATATTTTTTCCAAAATTATCATATGAACCTGACATCTAACATGTGCTCATATGCTTATGACTTCTGCCAAGTGAAAGGGCCTCAGAACTGGGTATTTTAATAAAAAAATTGCATCCTTGTAAATAAAAATTTAAACCAAAGACTGACAATCTCAGAATGTTTGAAAACTATTTGTCATTCTTCTCCAAACACATCTCATCTTTTCTGGGCCTTCTAAGAACAAGCAATCTTTTCCTTTAGGTCAGAACATACTAGTGTCCCAGGGTGGATTAACATCACCAAATGATATCTTAAACTTGAGCATTTCTCCCCCCTCTTCAGTTTTTAACTTTATGGGCAAGGTCAGTTTTATTGGAAAAGCTAATGAGATCTATGAACCTTCTTTCCAAAGTCCAAACTTTAAAGGGTTCATAAACCCTGGTTCAGGAAACTTGGCTCTAATAAACCAGTGCAGTGGCATTGCTTCCAAACACACAAAAATAGACAAGTGAAGTATTATTGGAGGTCATGACCACCACCTAAAATATGTAGCCTGAATGAATACCATCTAGTTGGCTATCTTTAAAAATAGGATGACTGGTACCACTATTGCAAAAAAAAAAAAAAAAAAAAAATGAGATGCCCGGCCGGAGTGGCTCAGTTGGTTGGGCATAGTCCTGTGTACTAGGTTTGATTCCTGGTCAATGGGTTGTGGGCTCAATGCCAGGTAGGGGGCGTGCAGGAGGCAGCCGATCAATTATTCTCTCTCACATCAATGCTTCTCTCCCCCTTTCTCTTCCTCTCTCTAAAAATCAATAAACTACTTAAAAAAAGAAAAAGGCAGGACAAAGAACAATTTTTATCCATAATGATTTATTCTCTACAATACTTCATTAAAGAGTTCAATGATTTGCACTCAGCAGTTATATAGCCAAGAGGCAACCAAGTGTAATACGAAGAATTGGTCTGAAGTCCTTGCACTTGAAGGCTATACAAAGTCTCTTGCTTCAAAGAAATAGGAAAATTAATAAAAAATACACAAGCTCCCTAGGCTCCAGAATCTCAACAGAAAATAACATCAACAGTTAGTGAAATAGTAGGTGTTAACATGGAAAACATATCTTGTGCAAATATTAACACCTAGGACTTCTGTATAGATGATTTTTATTACAAACAATAAAATGTTATGTCTCCATTACAAACCTTTCATATTGAAAGGATCTCTAACATGAATTGCTTTAATATTAATTAATTATGAAGCAAAAAAAGTTTAAGAACCTCACAGTGGGAACAATCCAACACTGACCAACTCTAATGATCAGACATTCTCCTTTAATGTAAGACAAACACAATTCGTAATGACACAGAGAATGTCCTCGCTGTGGGTGTCAGGAGACAAGCTCACTTTCCAGACCAAAGGCACTCACTGCTAGGGAGGAAACAAGCTCTGAACTAAACCCGCACGTGGGGCTGGTTCCTTGAAAACAGTGGTCACCTACTGCTCAGCTTGAGCAGCCCAAGGACAAATGGAGCAAGCAAGACCATCCCTTCTCTTTAAAGCCACCGCTCACACGTGGACAGGCCGCCCTCATCGCTGCGAAGGTGGAGGAGAGCACTTCAGTTCTAGTTTGGAGCTGTCACCCCCTCTGCACAGCGGCCACCCGGATGGTCCAGACTCAAGTGTTTTTCCTGAGAGCAACCTGCTACACCTTCATGAGGTGGCCATGACCGTGGACGCCCAGACCGCTTCCCGACTAGGCCCATTGAAGATGTACACGGATGGCGCCCTTCTTTCTAGGGCCACAGAACTTTCCTTGGTCAACTCCGGAGTCCCCGTGACAAGCAAGAGGACCCCAAGCATCTCCACTGCTGGGCCTGAGTGGAGCGCAGGGACTGGGAGCCCACTGCAGTGTGGTGCTGGGCTGCACCAGCCAGTTCTTGCGGAGATTCCCCAGCCCTCTAGTGTGTGGGTTCAAATTTTTCTGTTCATTTTCTTAATGGCAGGTATCCTACCCCACCCCTAATAAGATAAAATAAAAAAATCACTATACATTGGGGAAGACAAATAGGGCAGCATTTCTACGAGAAACAATAGGCTTGAAAAGCATGGCACTGTAAATGCTTGCATGACCAGTTTCACTGAGCGTGCTCAGGGGTAAAATTTTAGCACCATTTTTTTTGCTTTTTTTTTAAATCTTTAGAAATTAAACACAACTTTTAACATAGAACACTTGAACAATAATGAAGTGTAGCCCTATAGATCAATACTGTTATACAAATTGAAGGTGGGTGGTTTAGTCCCAAACTGACCACCCTGACATCAATCCATGGCACCTAAAAGTAACTGTCGTCACGTTTGTAACATTTATTATTCTCAGCAGCAGGAAATCATGAAACAATCCCTTCATCTTCAATAGCTTTTGCATTACCTCTGCAAGGAAAAGGGGCAGAAGTGAGAATGCAGCCCAGCCTGGGCATCCGGATGTCAGCCCATTGCCCCTGCGCACGCCATAGCCTAAGAGGATGACGCCAAGCTAGTCTGCCCACCTTTATTCATCTCTTCCAAGAAACGAGACAGCTATGCCTATAATAGCATGTGTCGTTTCTTAGACTGTGTCCCTGTCCACCCCCTTCCCCAAATCTGGCAGAAGAAAACTCAAAAGGTCTTTTGACTTATTTGCCCATTCTGGAAAGCCACACCACCACCACATAAATGTTTAAAAATAAATTAAATAAAAACATTGTGTCCACCAGGTTGACATCCAATCCACTTCAAGAGTTCCCCAAGTGCTGCTGAAGTGTCACCCTCAGGCTCTCTCCTCCCACCGGCCACACCTCCTGTAGCCCTCCAGCAGTGCCTCTGTGACAGTGCAGCCGCGGCCCCTTCCAGGTCCCCGCTGCCATCAGCTCTGCACCAAGGGAGCGAAGGCTGGGCAAGAGGGAGGAGGACTTGCTGACAGGTACTTAGTCAGCAGCTATGGGAAAGGGAAATATGCCACAGGAAAATGGAAGGACCGAGACTAAAGTGAGCTGTTTGGAAACCTGCCCTGGTGGGGTAAAGATTCCCAGCATATTAGGCAAGGTAATGATTCACCTTGTTTAATTACACAATGTTGTTCTAAAGTCCTGTAAAGGACCGAATCAACTGTCTTCTCACTCCTACAGGGAAACTAGGAAAAGGAACGCCTCTGCTTTTAAGTCCCTTAAAGATGCTTGCCTGAAAGGACAAAAACAGCTTGGAGACCCTGGATTTTCTCCTGTGACAATGTGTCTTTCTACAGCCCAACCCAGGTGTGTGTTTGAACATCTGTGTCTTCTGTGAACCTAGATGCAGGTATAGGCACTGCTACCAGGGCGAGGAGTGAGGTAGCCGGGTGGTAAGGAGGAGGCCTCTCCTTTCACGCTGCACACAGCAAGGATGTCCTCCAGGCATCCCAGTTCATTCCTCAGCAGGTTACACCAGAGCTCTCTGTTCAGTACCAGGAGACTCCATGTGAGAAGAGTGCCCGAAAATCCAACTGACAGCAGGGTTAGAATTAAACCTTGGAGGTTGATTGAGCAACGAATGAGATCTGCCACACCATCCAAAGGGCTTTCAATCTGGATGTGAGTGTCTGTCCAGGAGCCTCACAGGACTCACGGTGCCCACGGCCAACCCGAACATGGCGTCCACTTATGAAGCATGGAGGTTGTAATCAACTGTTGGTATGCAATAAACTGGACGTTTAAAAAAAGGAATTTAAAACAACCTAAAAATGTGTCTTGTTGGTCTCCGTTGCCCAGACTGCCAGGGGAAAACACATCTACTCGATCTGGGGAGGCTACAAGGGTGCAAGTGGGGTAAACCTTCAGGAATCATGAATTCCAGCTCCCACTGTGTAGCCAGTAAGCAGGTGGCCACGTGTATGCCGAGGGCCTTCTGAACCCACAGGCAATTCTCACTAGTCATGGAGGAGCCCCAATCCAACGGAACCCCATAATGAGGAAAGGCTGAAATAAGGCTTGGGCCCCTCAAGTTCTGTTTCATTCAATATAACCCTGCCTTCCCACTCCACAACCCCGAGTCAGCTGGAGGCAGACTTGGCAACGGAAGCTAGCATCATAAAATGGTGCAGTAATAGAAGTAACTGGACCAAGAAGAGGAGGCGTCCGCTCCAATGATGTCATAGCCATGGGTGGCCACAGGGGGGTGGGACTGGTCATGCAGCCGTGTGTCAGGAGTAATGATTGTAGAGGGGCGGGGCATGAAGAGTGCCATTCTGGAAAGAGTGCTGTCGAGAAGCAATATATTCTGCATAACTGATTGTCACCTTCTCACTTCGGTACCTGTGTGAGGAGACAGGGAAGGGTATTATGAACCCCCAACACTTCACTCAGTAAAGTCACTCAGCATAGAAAACCAAAAAGCTTATTCCACATTTTGAAAGAATAAAATGGAAGACCAAGAGCAACCTTACTTACAGAAAATGAAAGACAGCACAAGAAAACAATGTTGTTATTACAAATGAACGAGATGAAAAAGCACAATCACAATATCCCTGAGAAGGTGTTTTCTGCACATCCCACCTTTGACACTACATATGCTTATCGTCAGGTAATGCTACGGGGTCTGGAGGAAGAATCTCAAGTCAGAGGACATGGTGGCAGATTGGAAGAGGACTGCAACCAAGGCCCAGTGTAAACTGCAAGTCTACTTTCAGGTTAAAATGAGGTAAATGACAGAAATACAACCTCAATTTGCAAAAAGTAACAAGTGAGTTATTTATAACCAAAAGGGCACAGATACCTAATTCTGGGTCAAATTCTCATGAAGCAGGTTAAAGGATCCTGGGGCTATATAGGACAGCCTCAATTCCTAGATGAATATGCCATCTATCACAGGGTCATCAGAACAGAATTCATAGCACTTTGGCTTTGCTCTGGAAAGAGCCATGAGTCAGGATGCGAAGCATGGGTGTTACAAACCTATGGAGCCTACTACAGACCACAGGAGCTGGGTGTGACAATCCTTACCCAGAGCCATCTCTTTCCCACTGTAATCACTCCTCCACTGCAAGGTGATTATTCCTGAATTTTGACAGGGAAATGGCTGTTCAAATAAATTATAATAATAATAATGATAATAAAAATGCTTTGTATTTGAAAGTTTATTTTTTAATTTTTCTTGGAATCCAAAGCATTTAAAAAACACTGGGTTATCTTCCAGATAGACCTGTGAGGTTACTATATGATTATTCAGCATTTTACAGATCAGGGGGCCAGAGGCCCACAGAACCCATAGAAGCTAAATCTATCAGTGTTTTAGATTTCAGTAGGGATGGGAAGAGAACTGACATCTATGCTTGGCCCTGGTTTAGAAATTCCTCATATATTACCTTACCACACCTAAAACAACCCTAAGGCATTACCATTCACTTTTTACAGACAGGAGAGTTTTTCCACTTAAGAGTGGCAGAATAACTGACCAGGTCCCATGGCTAAGTGGTGAGGCTGTTTCAGACCCCAAGGCCACGTACACTGTACCACACTAGGCAGCCCCCCAAAGAAGCATTCACTCCCAACAGGCAGGGGCGTTTCCTTTCCAATCTTCATAAGAAGCGTTTTCTGACTATTCCTTTAGGGTGCCACCTGACTGCATCAGCCTCCCCCAAAGCGAGTCTGGCACAGACACCACGACTTGCTCAGTGGCCTCGCCTGCTCCCCTGCTCTCAGCTTAGCTGCTGGGACACTCAGGAGACTGAGTCTGCTGTGCTGCCACTGTCTCCGCAGGGCCTCACGCACCGCACTTCTGTGGTTAGGAGACAGCAGACACTTTCTTCCCCTTTCCACCAACAAGTACCCTCCATGCAAACCCAACTAGATTAAAATGACAAGGAAAACGAGACACGGGGTTACCTGGTGAGTCTGATCGTTTTTCTGAATTCACTGGTAATTGGAGCCTTAAAGCCACCTTTCCTGAGCAAGGAGTCTATTGTCTGGATCTGATCCCAGTCTGAGGAGAGGAGACACACTGAGGTCAGGGCACAGTGACAGAGGGTCATGCTCTCACACAGGGAGAGGCGGAAGCGGCCACATCTGCTAGGGAGGGGCAGGGGAGTCCTGGGCACCCCTCACTGACAGTCCAAGGGAAACCTTGGCGACCTGAGATGATGGCCTGACACATGCCGTATGGCTGTCCCCAGACCCCTG
Source organism: Plecotus auritus (assembly GCF_963455305.1). NCBI lineage: Eukaryota > Metazoa > Chordata > Mammalia > Chiroptera > Vespertilionidae > Plecotus > Plecotus auritus. Next base: position 99,021,981 of record NC_137776.1, read on the forward strand.
CTTCTGTCTCTTTCCTGTCAGAGATGTGATCCCAGTGTAAATATCTAGGAACAAACATGGTTCCAACTTAGACTGGCTGTGGACCTACTGCTGGGAGCCAGGGCTGTTCTGTGGAAAGAGAAAATTCAGTTCTGCAGCTTATATTCCTCAGTGTGGCCTTCCTTCATTTGATGATTTCTTAGAGTCCAGTTTTCAATGATAGAGAATAGTAGGAGGGAAGCTATTCCTTTAACAGGATGGGAAAGTTGTTCACACAGTGCTGCTGTGTTGTTCTTGCATGTTTGTAACAGATAAAACCAAATATATCAAACTGAGAACCAAATAAAACTCCCTAAATTACTGCAATATGTGTCACTTTTTAATTTTCCCAATCAATATTCAAATGGCAAAAATACTTTGGTTATTTACCTAATTATCGTCACATCTCAGTATTAGAAAATACTTATGGTGTGCCCTCTTGTACAGAAATATGGGATTTATGATTTCAAAAAGGTGGATAAAAGGCTTCCGTTTTGTCACATCCTCACTGCTTTTGAAAAAGTTTAAACACAACCACAATGAAAACCAACAAGGCAACTCGCTGGCCACATAATTAGTTCACTGACATATTAAACTGGACATTTTTCTCTATTTCAGGTTCACATCTAACAAATACTGTGTGTGCATTAATTTACATATTAAAAAACCAGAATTCCAAGAAAGAAAGAAAATGAGGTTACATATCACAGAAAGTACAAACAACACTCATCGGTATTCTCTTAAAGGGAAACCTGCCCAACCCATTTCCCATCTCCAATGTCACAGTTTAAGAACTTAGTAACTACCAAGTTCTTCGCTACCAACACCTCTACTACTAAGTTCTTTAAAAAAATAGGATTAATTATGTTTTGCCTTTTTCCAAGTATAATACTGTTTAATAATTCATGACCAAGAGTTCAAAACTCCCGATATGGGCAGCTTCCCTTTACAATGAACTCCACAATATGGTCAAGTTGATTAGTGGAATTTTGCTACAATCACCAATCTTGGAGGACAAGAAATAAAGCTATTCCCTGAAAGTGAAATAAGCAAGTAGGAGAAATCGTGCCCCTCTTCTCCCAGCATCTGCATCGTTCAGAGTTCACTTCTCCTTCTGGAAGAAGCTGGTAGGTATTGAAAGGAAGAAGGGCACTCATTCTTAGTGGCACTTGGGCTGAAAGACCACACACACTATTCTCCTGCCTGGTAGTTGGCAACACTATGTCCGGTGTTGTTCAATGACATTCCATTTGTCCAACTCACCTTGCTCCTTAGCAACCTCAGGTAAATATGTGGCTGTACGTTTGACACCTTTTTCATTGATGAATTCAATTCGAATTCCATGGACCCCTACCTACAAAAAAAAAAAACCCACAACCAAATAAATGGCACTGATTTATTCTAAGGAAATTTCAGCCATCCAAACATAAACATGAGAACCTCTTGATTTTCATCACGAATGCTCTGTCAGATAAAAAAGCCAAAAAAACTAGCTTGAGAGATGTGATTCCACATGTAGTCACCTAAGAGTATAAAGGTTATAGAAATAAATTCTTTCAATTGCTCATCTGATCATCTTGAATACTCCACCTTCAATCTAGTCCATTAAATGAAAACATATCACAGGGTTTGATCTGGCTCGGGGCTCTTCACAAATGACTCTAAATAACAACTTTGACTCAAGGGCTCACCAAGAAGGATCTGGAATATTCCACTTTATCATGATTGTTTCTTTTGTTGTTTGTTCAATATTATTGTCATTATTTTAATTTATCTTTATTGTTGCAAGTATTACAGATGTCCCCTTTTACTCCCCCACCTCATTATCATTTATTAGGCATGGGAGAAGGATGTAAACCCAAGTAGACTTGGAAGGAAGAGAAAGCCTTCACAATTCTTTCTGCTTCTGATATTGTAGCACCGTTTCTGTCCACCCATGCTTCCCATAATGGTTTCCAAACTCAACTTTCACATTCTTATACCCTCTCAATGAAGGAGATACATCACCATGTACTAACCCGAACCCAAATGCAACGAGAGACGCAGAGTTCCAAATGCAGCTGTTCTCACCTCCCAGTCCAGATAATCACTGGCATCCTCAAAGTTAGTGAGGAGGGAGACAGAGCAGGAAAGTTTAGGCAGCTCCTCTCGGGTCAGGGGGGGGAATCGACTGTCCTTAAGTGCACTGAAAGGGGACAAAAAAACATAAGTGAGGCTACTCTGGAGTTGGGAGCATGTGCCCGAATATTTACAACTGGAGCTACGCAGAGAACTTCCATTACCCATTCATACCAATGTGCTCAAACACAACTTGATGCTATTAACTGTCTATACTGGAACCAGTAAGAGACTCACCAGATTAAAGCTTCCACAGTTCCTGATTACCAAGAAGAGAACACTCATTCTTTATTACTTTGAAGACATAACGTCTGGCAGTTGTTTTCGATTCTGTAGATAAATTTGATCGCCAATTTTTCCACCAATCGTGCCTCGTGTAATTACCTGGTTAACGTGTATTCCCTGAGTCCTGAGTGAAGATTCATGGCTGAGAAGGTCCCAATGCAGCCACGAAGCCGCTTGTCCCGCCCTGTCTTCCATGTCACAAAGAGCGGACTAAAAAAGCAAAACACAAAACACTCTCCAGCCCCAAGTCAATCATGGATAAGAACAGACTGTGGCTTTATTCCTGCTCATTTGTTATTCCCCACAAGGACTGCCTTCTGAGCTGCCAGCTATCTGCAGGACCCTATTCCTTTCTGGGAGGTGTACAGTACCGGCGGGACATGGAGAGGACACCTTGCAAGGCGCATGAAGAAAGGCCCTCTGGGCAGCCTTTCCCACGGGCCTTGCTGACACATGCATGTGCTACAGTCCTCTTCCTGTCCAGGACTTCACTTTTTTCCCTTCTAATTCTCCATGTCCTTCTCTTCTTTACCCTATTTTGAATGTCCAAGTTCCCTAGTTCCATCCTTCATGAAGACACACTGGGCCTGTGCACCTCCTTCTTATCTGCAAACACTCCCTACAGCCCCACACTGTTCCCATAGTTATTTCTGCCAATGGCAACTACAAACATTTCCTGCTCATAAATGTTCAGAAAAGAAAAACAATGTTGCCCTAACCGGTTTGGCTCAGTGGATAGAGCATCGGCCCATGGACTGAAAGGTCCCAGGTTCGATTCCGGTCAAGGGCATGTACCTTGGTTGCGGGCACATCCCCAGGAGGGGGTGTGCAGAAGGCAGCTGATCGATGTTTCTCTCTCATCGATGTTTCTAACTCTCTATCCCTATCCCTTCTTCTCTGTAAAAAATCAATAAAATATATTTAAAAAAAAAAAAAAAGAAAAACAATGTTTCCCGAAGAGAGCTTATTACTAGCAGAAATCGCCACCTTCCGTTCTAGGCTACATCAGATGGATGGTGACAGGTTTTCTAGAAGAAGTCTCAGGTCTGAGACTCCTCCATGCCCCTATACTTTTACCTCTTTGATGCTTAAAGTTACCTACTTCTTTGATCATTGTTACAAAGCGGATCTCCTACCCACACGTCTTTCCCTTGTACTAGAACAGCACCAGCCAGAGTTACTGTCTCAAAACTACTCCACAGCCCTCAAGTAGTCCAGTGTTTGCAGGAGGAAATACGAGCCCGAATATAATGGCCCACAATGCTGCAGCCACCACCCTCTCCCAAATCTGTGTCCATCTCCTTTATAGATACACCTGCTCCCACGAACACCCAGTGTGATCATCTGCACCTGCTCAGCAGGGTTTTTCTGACTATGGTACCCTCTGGCAATACTGCCCTGAAAAGTTAGGCTTTTTCTCTTCATCTCTTCTCCTCTGACACCATCACACAGGAGGGACGACTTCCGCTCTACTCTGCCCACAGTGCACCACACCCTATTTAACTTTGTGCCTATGGTTTGCCGACTCCACAAGTCTCCCAAGAACAAGGACTTTTCTTCATGCCTCTTCACTCCCTGCCCAGTGGGCTGTGCAATGCCTTACCCTGCTGAGTGAATGACCTCAGGTCAATGCTCCAAGCATCTCAAAAAACAAAGCTCTTACAAGGCAACTCAGAGCTGCTTCTAATTCTGAGAAAGGAGCAAACACTGGCATGAGTTTCTTCACTTTACGATTTATACACACTGCTTACATCATTGGCACGTGAGAGGGCTGGGGACAAACAAAAGAGTCTTGAATTACAAAGAGTAAAACACAGCCCTGGCCGGTTTGGCTCAGTGAATAGAGTGTCGGCCCGTGACCTGAAGGGTCCTGGGTTTGATCCTGGTCAAGTGCATGTACCTCGGTTGCAGGCTTGATCTCCAGCCCTGGTTGGGGCACATGAAGGAGGCAACCAGTCATTGTCTCTCTCTCACATCAATGTTTCTCTCTCTCTCTCTCCTTCCCTCCCTTCCACTCACTCTAAAAATCAATAGAAAAATATCCTCAGGCGAGGGTTAACAAAACCAACCAACCAACCAACCAACCAACCAACCAGTGAAGCAGATTCTGACATCTGGGTGGGGTGCCAGCAGCCCTGAGATTTCCATGCGATTGCTGATGAACAGAGGGAGGGAACCCCTATAAAAGCATCACAGCTCCCATTAAATGAGCTCCTAGTTTCCAGCCTGGCCCTCAGGCGCTCCCAGTTCACTTGGACTTCAACACTACTGGGGTCCACGATGTGACATGTGACGATGTGATAGTGTGACCTGTACATTTGAAACAACAGAAGAGCCAAGAAAAAAATCCTGATTTCCAGAACATTACTTTCACAAGCCTACACCTCCTCCAAATATAACCTAGTCCCTTTCCAATACTGAATCCAGTGGATACTCTAGATCAGTGGTCGGCAAACCACGGCTCGCGAGCCACATGCGGCTCTTTGGCCCCTTGAGTGTGGCTCTTCCACAAAATACCACGGCGTGGGCAAGTCTATTTTGAAGAAGTGGCGTTAGAAGAAGTTTAAAAAATTTGGCTCTCAAAAGAAATTTCAGTCATTGTACTGTTGATATTTAGCTCTGTTGACTAATGAGTTTGCCGACCACTGCTCTAGATATTGCTGGATATTTCTCACCATCCTATTCCTAAATCACATTTAAGTTTTTATAAGTAGCGGGAAGATGCCATCTGCCTTTCTCATTGTCCCCTGCTCTGATGGATTTACTCACTAGGGGTCATTGGTGAATCTAGGAAGTCGTGGCTGAGGAAAGCCATAGAGGTGACAGTAGAGGACATCAAAGCAGTAGCAGCACATCTCTGCGGTCACCACCAGATTCTTGGTGGTGTTGACAGTTCCATTGGGTCGGGGAAGAGGACTCAGAGCTCCCGATGCGGGATTCATTCGTGTAATGGGAGAGTTTCCAGGTCCCAGAGTTAAGTCTGACACATTCTCCCGACCACTGCTGCCATCCACATGCTGGTGGTTTTGAAGAGGTCCTGAACTAGAGCCGGGGACAGTGGTGGCCTGGTTCCCGTGAGTGTGCGTTCCACTTCCAGATAACTTGGGCTTCTTGACCCCACAACAGCCTGCTGCCAACTTGGGCTCGAGTGGAGGAACGCAGCGTCTTTTTCCCATCCTGACTCAGTGCCCGCGGTCTGGAATGTACAGAACCCTAACCAAAAAGAGAACAGATAAGCATTGACTCAAATGGTTAGCTAGAAAGAGAAAACAAAAAACAGAAGAGTCTCCACACACAGGCAAGAGTCCTCAATGCTCTTTCTCCCCTAGGTCACATGGCCAGCTTGACTAGAAGAAACCCTGAGTTCCACAGCAGGAATGCCTAAAGGAAGCCATTTTTTTATTTTCCATGAAGCTATGGTCCACATGGATGGAGGCAGGCAGCAAAGTGTTCTCTTGCCTGGGCAGAAGGAAGGGTGGGGCAGCCGTGAAGCTGGATGGTGGAGGGCATCGCAAAGCTGGTTGGAGGACTGCCCTGGACCTGCCAGACTCGTCATCAGGCTGCTTTCTCTACTGCTTCAGAGGATCCAAATGGAACCGCCCTAATTTCAAAGGACCCCAGAGGAACACCACGCTTTCCCTTGTGAACCACATCCTTTCAGCATTTTCTCATCACTAACGTAAATATATGGGATTTCAGTCCCCGGCCTTAGTGAAGGTGAAAAGCAGTTAGCTGTCATTCCAAAAAGAGCACACCTTCTAACACAAGGCTCCCATCTTTCTGTGCTTACAGCTATCATTCGAAAATGCTACTCATTTTCTTTGGTTTTCAGAACTCCACTTTCCACACATCTCTCTATCCTTTTAAGACCTCATTCAAGAAAAGCTAACACCTAGTAGAAACCTTTATTCATACAACGACCCAAGCTTCATAGTCCTTTTGTGAGGTAGCCTTTCTGCCCTGTCATAGCAAAGCAGACATATGCAAAGCCACTCAGCTTAACATAGTGTGTCATCAGATGGGCCAGAAAGCCATCTGATCATGTGAATGGGAGGGAGGATCTTTTTACTAATTTTTTTTTCTTAAAAAGCCTAAGGTATAAATGTATAGCTATAACATGACCAAAATCCTCTTTCTGTTGTGTCAATGATCACAGAATCAGGAAATAGATCCTAGTTATTTCAATATTGATTATACCAAAATTTATAAAATTCTGTTGACTTGAGAAAAGTATACTGGTTTTTCTCAAGTGACTACATGTTTGAGCCCTTTCCCAGATATTCTCCCTAAATTTTCTCTGATTTGAACACATAAGCACATCACTGCCTTTTTACGCATTGCTCTAAAACAGTGTTTTGGTTATAAATTCCACAGCTTTTAATTCAAATTAGATGTTTACCTACCCACTTGCAATGCCATTATTCCTACAAAAACAGCCTGTGACTTTAAGTTGAATGAGATATAAAAATTCCATAAGTTTTACTCATTTATGTTCGATATATGCTGATCCATAACAGAATACACATTTTTGTATCTAGGGCAATTTTTAGTGAGTTGAAAGAGCTGAGGAATAATACTTGTGCACTCTTCAATGTTTGGCTTGAAAATAGGATTCTTTTTGAGAAAGCCTAATGCACTTGATCCATTAAAACTTCTAGAAACTATACTGATTCTGAGCACAGACTTCATTGTCTTGTTCAGATAATTAAGAGAGGGAGCAGAACATCTTGGTTGAAAAATACTGACTCCAGAACCAACTGGCCTGGGTTCAAATCCTAACCCTTCAGGATTACCTCTAACTCAGTTTCCTCACAATGGAGTAACCAGATTGGCCTCGTGTGTTTGTTAGAAAAATGAGTTAGCATATGTGAAGTGCTTAATACAATGTCTGGTGTGTAGTAAGTGTCAATTTATTCAGCTGCTCTCACCATCTGGGTTTTGTTTGACTGCTCCCACCAGCATGAACTCCTAGGGTCAGGACTTCACTGTGGAGTGCTTGCCCTGAACACAGTGGGATTGGGCCTAAACAGGCAGTCGAACATCCCTCTCACAATCCAGGACTGCTGGCTCCCAACCGCTCGCCTGCCTGCCTGCCTGCCTGATTGACCCTAACTGCTTCTGCCTGCCAGCCTGATCACCCCCTAACCACTCCCCTGCCAGCCTGATTGATGCCTAACTGCTCCCCTGACAGCCTGTTTGCCCCTAACTGCCTTCCCCTGCAGGCCTGGTCACCCCTAACTGATCTCCCCTTCAGGCCTGGTCACTCCTAACTGCCCTCCTCTGCAGGCCTGCCCCCCCAACTGCCCTCCACTGCCGGCCTGGTCACCCCTAACTGCCCTCCCCTGCTGGCCTGGACACCCGTAACTGCCCTCCCCTACCGGCCCAATTGCCCCCAACTGCCCTCCCCTGCCGGCCCAATTGCCCCCAACTGCCCTCCCCTGCAGGCCCGGTTGCCCCCAACTGTCCTCCCCTGCTGGACCAGTCACCCCTAACTGCCCTCCCCTGCCAGCCTGATCCCCCCCAACTGTCCTCACCTGCAGGCCTGGTCGCCCCCAACTGTCCTCCCCCGCAGGGCCGGTCCCTCCCCAACTGCCCCCCCACCCCGCAGGCCCAGTCGCCCCTAACTGCCCTCCCCTGCTGGCCTGATCCCCCCCAACTGCCCTCCCCTGCAGGCCCGATCACCCCTAACTGCCCTCCCCTGCAGGCCTGATCCCCTCCAACTGCCCTCCCCTGCTGGCCTGATCGCCCACAACTGTCCTCCCCTGCCGGCCATCTTGTGTCCACATGGGGGTGGCCATCTTGTGTGTTGGAGTGATGGTCAATTTGCATATTACTGCTCTATTATATAGGATGTGTTAAATGAAACAGAACTATCTAATCTCTAGAGAGTTGGAGTTTTAACAGGCCAACAGGGCCTGGAAGCTGTGCCTCCAGAGACCCAAAATTCAAAGAAACCAAAAGAAAGGATGAAACACCAAGGTTAAAGAAACCTTTGCTGATTCTCATTACACCAAAGCACACCTGAAGGAAGAGCTAGATGTTATGAGATTGTGGCAACTCAGGTGTTTGTTAGTAGGTGTTATCAACTACCTGACCGGGAAACAACCCGGAACAGAGCAACAGAAGCGATTTTCACACCACACAAGGCAGAAAAAATGAATTCTGGGAATATTCTGCCTACACACAATGTATAACCACTAATTGGCAGTGGGAACGAACACAAGAGATTACATTTAACAATTCCCCCACACCCTCCCAAGCTACAATTTGAAACCAAGAGAATCAACCCAAATCGTGTGACTCTTTAGGCCCAAGCATTTCTTGGCAGGCCACTAAGCAAATAATTCAATCCATGTTCTCAAGCAGTGACCAAAGGCAGCCCTTTATCTTTCAGTATAGAGCAAATATTAAGTGAGCCACAATAAAGGATGTTAAGTAGCCCTGGCCTGGTGGCTCAGTTAGTTGGAGAGTTGTCCCGATGCTCCAAAGTTGTGGGTTCGATCCCCAGCCAGGGCACATGCGAGAAACCAGCCAATAAATGCATGGACTCTGCATCAAAGATATATTAGAAGGCACTACTTAAAAATTTATTCTATAAAATTAAATCTATGGAAAATTCAAAACATGAACAGCTCAACAAACCCAATATCCAGTCTTAATAATTTTTAACATATGGCCAATCTTTTATTTTTTTTTTGAAGTATATTTTATTGATTTTTTACAGAGGAAGGGAGAGGGATAGAGAGCCAGAAACATCGATTAGAGAGAAACATCAATCAGCTGCCTCCTGCACACCTCCTACCGGGGATGTGCTTGCAACCAAGGTATATGCCCTTGACTGCGATCGAACCGGGACCCTTGAGTCCGCAGGCCGACGCTCTATCCACTGAGCCAAACCAGCCAGGGCAATCTTTTTTTTTTTTTTTTTTTAAATGTTTTTGTTGATTTCAGAGAGGAAAGGAAAGGGAGGGAGGGAGAGACAGAAACACCGATAAGAGAGAAACACTGATTGGCTACCTTCTGCACACCCCCTACCGGGAATCAAACCCAAAATCTGAATCCCAGGCATGTGCAGTGACCCGGAATCAAATTGGAGACCTCGTGGAGCATGAGATGCCCCTCAACCAACTGAGCACACCGGCCGGGGCATATGGCCAATCTTATTTCATCTATAGCCTACATACTCACTCCAGCTCCCTCCTTCACTGAATTATTCTGAAGGCATGTTTTTAAGGGGGCAAACATTTTACTTATCTTTCAGTATAAAGCAAATATTAAGTGAACTACAATAAAGAATGTTAAGTAGCCCTGGCCCGGTGGCTCACTTGGTTGAAGAGCTGTCCTGATGCTCCAAAGTTGTGGGTTCGATCCCCAGCCAGGGCACATGCGAGAAAACAGCCAGTAAGTGCACGGATAAGTGGAACAACAAATCCACATTTCTCTCTCTCTAAAATCAGTAACTAAAAAAAAAAAAAAAAAAAAGAACGCTATGTAAAACAGGGTGCTGGTAGGAAATACTTTTATTTATTACATTAACCACTATCCACCAATTTCATCAAAACTTTCTCTTTAGTTACTCTTCTAACCCTACTCCAACAAAGCAGGCATCTCACCACAACCAGGTAGTCCCAGACTCAGCTTCCAGGAGCACCCTACAATAAGCAGACACTTATTTCTCCAACAGTTTGGCACCTGAGAGTACAGCCTAAGATATCTCAGAGTAGCAGCGCAAAACAAAATAAACAAACAAAAAAACCCCTAAAGATATACTCAACATCTCTTCTAAAACAATGTGAAAATTTGTTTTTACTCTTCCTCAAAACCTCATAAAAACTAGCAAAAATGGTACTTTGATCTTAGTACGAGTAACTGAATAGTTACTGCAAAGTCAGTTCATCTGAAATAAGTGGAAACTAATGTAAAAATCCTTGTTTTACAGACACATTATATCACTGAGACCCTCTCAAGCTTTCAGTTAGTCACTTTCAAAACTAAACTCACCCAGCCCGGTGGCTCAGTGGTTGAACACCGACCCAGGCACTAACAGGTCTCAGGTTTGATTCCTGGTTAGGGCACATGCCTGGGTTGCTGGCTCAATTCCCAGTAGGGGATGTGCAGGATGTTTCTAGCTCTCTCTTTTCCTCTCTCCCTAATAAGTAAATAAATCAATCAATAAAAATGTAATAAAAAACAAAAAGCTAAACTCAAGGGCCACTGTAAGAGCCAGTAGTAGTGATCTCATTTTCCTCTGTTCACTAGAGATGAGAATGAACTAGGTAAAATGGATTTCCATCAGATGGAGACGAAGATGTACTTCCACAAAAAGCTGGAGGAAATAAAAGGAATGACTGTTTCACCTCCTAACTTAGCAAGTGTCAAATAAAAATGTTCTCAGTGCTGAAGAGTCATCACACCTTCCTTAGGGTCCATAACAGGCCAGCTGGCAACTCCTCCTCCCTTTCTGTGGGGAAGCGGGCAGGGTTCTACCGTCACTTCAGTACCAGCCAGCCCTGCAGCCACTGTCACCCTTAATCTCAGGGCTGGATGCCTTTACCTTTCACTACACCTAACCTGGTGCCCTGCATATGGTATACACACCAGCCATCTTATCTACAGATTTCCTAGTTGACTTCATTTAAGTTTGCCATTTTATGCGAAGAACTAGAGGCTCAGTGCACGAATTCGTGCACCAGTGGGGTCCTTCAGCCTGGCCTGCGGGATCCGGTGAAACTGGCTCTCCGACATCCCCCAAGAGGTCCTGGATTGGGAGAGGGCACAGGCCAGGCTGAAGGACCCCACCGGTGCACAATCGGGGCAGGGAGAGACGCAGAAGGTTGGCCAGCTGGAGAGGGACCGCAGGAGGGCTCCAGGTGTGTCCGGCCCATCTTGCTCAGTCCCAATCGCTCAATCCCAATCGGCAGGACCCCAGCAGCAAGCTAACCTACCAGTTGGAGCGTCTGCCCCCTGGTGGTCAGTGAACGTCATAGTGAGCAGCTGAGCGGCCTTAGCATATCACGCTTTGATTGGTTGAACAGCCAACGGGTCGACCGGACACTTAGCACATTGGGCTTTTATTATATAGGATGTTTATGGCACAACCTAATCTTTAAATACTTGGTTCCATCCTGATGCTAACTGTGTGTCAGAAACTGGAGCTAAATTCTAAGTATTTATTCTTATCAACAATGTCAACTCTATTCAGCCCAAACCTAGGAATCATTTAATTCATAAGAAAATGGATAGCCAATGTGGATAATTCAAAAGTTAGGTGAAATATCCCCTACATGAACTTCCTGGTTTGATTTATGCTAGTAGCTGTCTTCTTTGCTAAAACACACCAGTAACTGGTCAATCCTGAACTTAGCCTCAGCTGATATTAACTTTACGTTGCTTGGGCAGACCATACCTACTTTTTTAAACTGCACTGGAAAAGAATTTTCTTTCTTTTTGAATTGATGGGGCACTTTTATTTGCCTGAAGGGCAATTTGATTTCAGGAGTTAATACAAACGTTGTCTTATAAATTGCTGATGTTTACAAACAAAGTATAAAGATCAGTACTGAGGGGAGGACAGCCTGACTGAAGTGGCCTTCCTCTCCCAATACTCCTAAATCACTGCCAACAATAAGCTGACGCTGCCAGAACAGTTCCCATCTTCAGAGTACAGAACCCTAGGCTTTGGGGTTACAGTCTAGGCTCAAATCTCAACTATGATTTGCCACATACTGGCTATGCACTCAGGCAGGCTGCCACATACATGTGGCCTTGGGCTCCTGCTACCCCACAGGATTACTTGTGAGTAGTCAATGAGCAACACATTAAGAGCATTTAGCAGTTCTTTAACTTATAACTACTATTTACTAAAGTATCTGCTATAACCAATACTACCAGTGTCTCTATTAATAAAAGTAGGGTCGGTTCCAAAAACAACATAGCTCTGAATTCTTACCATTTCTACAGAAATAAGTGCCTTCATAATAAAATTCTATTGAGAACCACCTTGTGGGGGAGGGGGGCGGGGGAGAAGTCAATGGGGAAAAAAAGGAGACTCATGTAATACTTTAAACAATAAAGAATAGTAATAATAAAAAAGAACCACCTTATAGTTTAAAAGATTATAATATTAACATGTGATTATTACTCCAATGACTGTAATGCTTGCCTCCTGGAAGAGCAACGATTTCTAATAAACCACCCACCGTTTTGTCACTGTGAGTGCCAGGACACATAAAGAATGACTGTTGGGCTGAAGAGAGTGGTACACAGTTCTCTTCTATCTGGCTCCTCCTAAGTTTATACTAAAAAGAAACTAAACTTGCTAGATATGCTATTATTATAGAAGCCTTGATATATATTGAGTACTGAGAGAACTCCTTCAAAGTTAGATTACAAAAATAATCAGATTAAAATATCTAGAAAAGCCTGGAGGTGAGAAAAACACACCAGGTTTCACCTTTTGAAGACAAGCCTCAAAACAGTTAACTAGGGCCGAAACCGGTTTGCTCAGTGGATAGAGCGTCAGCCTGCGGACTGAAAGGTCCCGGGTTCGATTCCGGTCAAGGGCATGTACCTTGGTTGCGGGCACATCCCCAGTGGGGGGTGTGCAGGAGGCAGCTGATCGATGTTTCTCTCTCATCGATGTTTCTGGCTCTCTATCTCTCTCCCTTCCTCTCTGTAAAAAATCAATAAAATATATTAAAAAAATAAATAAATAAATAAATAAATAATTAAAAAAAAACAGTTAACTAGGGGGCACCACCTTACTATAGGAAAGATTGGTAGTAGGAGTAGGAAAGAGGCTAAGAAAAATAAGGTCTCTGCATATTTTTCTCTTATTAGTGTACAGGTAACTGTTCAAATCAAGCTTTAATACAGAAGGGAAGAGACTTTTCCTTTGTGTGTCAGAGAGTTAAATAAAAACTGCATCACATGAGTAGTGAGATGGCACCTGAGATACAATTCTGGCTGACTTACGGAACTATTCCAAACAATAGTCAAATGAAAAACTCACAAACATTCTGGTAATCATTTCAAATAATCATTTCCATATTTCTGAAACCCCATCACACACATCATACACAAAATACTTGCTGTGTGAAAAATTTCCCTGCAAAATATATTTACCTATATAATTAAAAGTTAGACTTAGAAAACTTCACAGAACTATACATTTTCATGTTAACTTAAAAGAAAAAAACATAAATATAGGAGTCAAAAGTTCTATTTTGTTTTTAGATACCTTCCCGTTACTATGTGCCAGGTCTTTCTGGGCTTCAGTTCTTTCTTTCCATTTTTTTTTTTAAAATATGTTTTCATTGATTTAAGAGAGGGAGAGAGAGATAGAAACATCAATGATGAGAGAGAATCATTGATTGGCTGTCTCCTGTGGGGTTCGAGCCCGCACCCAGGCATGTGCCCTTGTCAGGAATTGTGCCCAGGATCCTTCAGTCCGCAGGCTGATGCTCTATCCACTGAGCCAAACCAGCTAGGGCTGGGCTTCAGTTCTTTCATTTGTAAAATGAAAATATTGGTTCCCTGCCTCCCTTACAAAGGGTTTGGGAGACTCCAACAGATGTAAACCATGCCCTCGCTGGTTTGGCTCAGTGGATAGAGCCTCAGTCTGCGGACTGAAGGGTCCCGGTTTGATTCCAGTCAAGGGCACATACCATGGTTACATACTCGATCCTGGTCCTGGTAGGGCACGTGCAGGAGGCAACTAATTGATGTGAGACATTGATGCTCTCACACTGATGTTTCTCTCTCTGTCTCTTCCCCTCCCTTCCACTCTCTCTGAAAATCAATGGAAAAATATCCTTGGGTGAGGATTAACCAAAAAATAAAAATAAAAAAGATGGAAAGCCCTCTGAAAAAAAAAATCTAAAAAGTGTTTGCATACCATTATTAATAAACTCAAAGGGCCGAGCTAACGTGGCTCAGTAGTTGAACGTTGACCTATGAACCAGGAGGTCATGGTTCGATTTCAGGTCAGGGCACGTGCCTGGGTTGTGGACTCAATCCCCAGTGTGGGGCATTCAGGATAATCAATGATTCTCTCTCATCACTGATGTTTCTATCTCTTTCCCTCTCCCCTCCTCTCTGAAATCAATAAAAATATATTAAAAAAATAAAATAAACTCAAAGGAAGCCCTGGCTGGGTGGCTCACTTGGTTGGAGCGTTGACTCATGCACCAAAAGGCTGCAGGTTCGACTCCTGGTCAGGGCGAGTACAGGAGGCAACCAATCAAGGTTTCTCTCTCCCCACTCCTGTAAAAATCAATAATAATTTTTTTCCAGAACTTTGTTTTCATGTAGAATTTTAATTATTTTCAAGATAATAGCATCACCATAACAGATTTAGGGCAAACTGTTACAAAAATCTCTGAACACTATAACTGTATGGAAGAGACCCAATAACTGACCTTGATAGGAACTGAACCGAGTTATGCTCTTTGTTTTTGTTTTTTTTGTTTTTAAAGGGTAATTTGTGAAGGGACAGAGCCAGACTTATGTATTCAGACAAAGAAGGTAAGTGTAATGCTACATATACTACCACTTGGTTACTCTACTGGGATTATGAACAATACATATTTAAATTATTTTAATAGAGAGCAAGTGGAAAAAACTTCATCAACATTAAGACCCCCACATGGAAGTAGAAAAATCAAGTAAACAAAGTAAAATCTATACCCTCAAGTCCTAACACAGGCCTAAAACAAACAATGAACTTCTATTCTAAATATCCAAAGTAATACTCACTGAAGCAGGAAGTTTGTCTTGCCAGGGGAACAGCTATAACAGAGGAGGGGAGCTATTTTGTCTCTGAAATGAATTTTCTTCCTTCCGATTCCATTCTTCCTTCCTGTACCTAAGATGGAAATGCAGGTGCAGTGAATGAACAAAATCAAGGTAGTGTAGATGTAAGAGACGCTTTCTGAAAAACTACAATTCAACAGAGCAACTTCTAAAAAACACAAATAGCTAAGGAACAGGCTGGCTCTCCGAACTTCAAACATTTCAAAACCTAAACATCAGGCGGCAATGGCAGTCCCATGCATCGGTTCACCTCCTCCTTGGCATCATCACAAAGCAGCGAGGCCACTGAGGATCAAAGGTTTTACTGAACCTGAACATGAGACACACATTAAAACTTTCTCCACCACTAATTTATATCAAAACTTGCTCTCAGGCCAAGATATACCGTTTCAAGGCTCTCCACCGGTTTCAGAATACCAACATATTCCCAAATCCTCTGCTGCAGAGATGGTGCTGAAGTTACTGGACAGCAGGCCAGGGTCCGAGGACAGGCCATCGTGCAGCGGCGGAGATGCTGACTGTGGCTAAGAGCCATCCATCCTTACTCTTAGTCTCGCATCAATCTCGTCACCAACTCTCCCCACCCCTAAGAGCAGAGAATTGAGCTCTTTCCAAACTTGTCAACAGGAGACTGACTCCAAGCCCCACCTACTCCACTCGAGCAGAGGGCAGTGAAAGAGGAGAGGCCCGCGGGGACAAGAGGGTGGAGTGGCCAAGTGAGGAGTTCAGGTCGGGACACGGCACAGAGAAGGGCAGGGAATGAAGGGCAAACCCACGCCTGGGAAGGAGAGGCAGGCAACCAAGTGGGAGGTGGGAGGGCGAAGGAAACAGGGCTCTGGGAGGGCAAGGGAAGAACCGAAGATGGGTTTGGCCAAATAACAAACCAGGAATAGGAGGAAAGCGTGTGGAAAGCGGCACGAGCAGCACGAGCCAGAGTGGGAGCGCAGGGGCCGCCGGCGGGGGCCGAGCAGGCCGGGGGAGGTGGAAGGTGGAAGGTGGAAGGTGGAAGGTGGGAGGTGGGAGGTGGGGAGGGGAAGCTGAGGGGCCGGAAAGACCGCACGGCGACGGGTAGGGACGAGGGGCCGACCGCGGACGTGGAAACCCGTGGCAGGACGGGGAGGAGGGGGCGGGGGGCAGGGGAGGGGCAGCCGGGAGGTCCGAGACCCCCCAACTTTACCGGGACCCGAAACTGTTTCCGGAGGCCGCGCGGAAGGGAGCGGGAGCCCCGCCTCACCCAGCAGCGCCTCCGACCCCCGCCCTCGTGGACACGCGGCCTGCAGGCCTCCCCCGCCCTGGCCCGGGCCCTCGCCGCGATCCCGGGGAGGAGGCCAGCGGCCGGCGGGGGAGGCGCCGCCGAGTCCCACCTTCTCTCCCGGGCCAGGCGCAGCCAGGGCGGACGGGACCTCTCGCGCGCCGCCTTTTCCCGCCTCATGGAGCCATGCGCCTGGGGGGCCCAGAGAAGCGGCCCGCGGGCGGCGGACGGGCGGGCGGGCGACGGCGCCGGCGGCGGAACTGGAGGGCCCCAGCGGCTGGAGGACTGAGCGGGACCGGCCCGAGCCGTCCGTATCCCGGCAGCCACCGGGGCAGGGTGACGGGACGCGCGGAGGGGCTCTCCAGGGGCTCCGCGAGCGCCGCCGGGCCCCTCCGGGCGCCGTCACGTGGCCCCGCCGGCGCACGGTATTGGCTGGCGTTGAATTTAGAGGCGGTTTTGCAGGGTCGGGTCGCTGTCGGGCGGTGGGAATCGACAGGGACCCGCAGCAAGGAGCCCAGGGAGGCGGGCCGGCGGCGCCGCACACCCTGCGGAGGCCGCTTGGGCCGCGTTGGCGGCAGGCGCGGTGCATGCCGGGTCGGCCCTGCGAGCGCTGGGCGCGCCGGGACTTGTAGTCCAACCTGGCCCCGCCCCGCGAGCATCCCGCCCCGGGCCTCTGCTCTGAGCGCCGTGGCTCCGCCGCCGCACTGACTCGGCCGTGACCTGAGGAGCAGCCCAGTAATCGGGAAGGGGCAGCTCTGACCAGCTTTCAATTTGGCCGACTCGCGGGCCGGAAGGGCCAGCTGCACCAGCCCAGGGTCCTGTCAGGAGTCTACCCACCTCTGCCCGACCCCCAGAATCCCAGGGCTGCCGATGACTTCAGTGGTTTTACCCACAGTACAGAGCTATTCAATAAACCTCAGCGGCAGCACGGCAGGGGCCTCAAAAAGAACAATAAAAAAATACCATTTTATTAAAGTTAGGAATAAATTATTTTAATTTCACATACTTGCTATTGGATTTGAATTGATGACTTAGCATTTCTATTTTTTTAAAAATATATTTTATTGATTTTTTACAGAGAGGAAGAGAGAGGGATGGAAAGTTAGAAATATTGATGAGAGAGAGACATCGATCAGCTGCCTCCTGCACGCCCCCTATTGGGGATGTGCCCGCAACTCAGGTACATGCCCTTGACCGGAATCGAACCTGGGACCCCTCAGTCCGCAGGCTGACACTCTATCCACTGAGCCAAACCGGTTAGGGCGCATTTCTATTTTTTTTTTAAACATATTTCTATTGATTTCAGAGAGGGAGAGGGAAAGAGACAAACATCAATGGTGAGAGCAAATCATGATTGACTGCCTCCTGCACGCCCCACAAGGGATGAGCCCGCAACTGAAGCTTGTGCCCCGACTGGGAATTAAAGGGCGACCTCTTGGTTCATAGCCACACTACAGGGTTTCTATTTTTAATCACAGAGTTGCACTGAAAGTCCTAGTTTCGCCCTGCTCCCTCAACCTACCCAAATTGTATGGGCCTGCAGCATGGACACGCCCTGTTGTTTATTAATCCTCACCTGAGAATATGTTGATTTCTTTTTAAAAGAGATAGAGGAAGGGAGGGAGACAAAAACATGGATGTGAGAGAGAAACATTGATCAGTTGCTTCCTGAATGGGGATTGAACCCGCTAGGTAGGTATGTGCCCTGACCAGGAATCCAGGAATACAATGGGACCTTCTGATGTACCAGAGGAGATGCTCCAACCACCTGGGCCAGGGCAAAGCATGGAAGTCTTGTTAGGAACACAGACTCAATCTCACATACTACTATAAACTGCTATGTCTTGCTATTCTGTTTATGAACAAAGGAATCCTTAACATGTTTGTTCCCAATGAGCCAAGAAAAGTATCCTATATAATAAAAGCCTAATATGCAAAGTGTTCGGTCATTCAGTCATCTGTTCAACCAATCAAAGCGTAATATGCTAATGTATACCAAGGCCACTCAACTGCTTGCTATGATGTGCACTGACCACCAGGGGGCAGGCACTCCAACCGGTAGGTTAGCTTGCTGCTGGGGTTTGGCTGATTGGGACTGAGTGAGATGGGCTGGTCACGCCCTGGAGCCCTCCCACAGTCCCTCCCTGGAGCCCTCCCACAGTCCCAGCCTCCTGCATCCCTCCCCAGCCCCGATAGTGCACCTGTGGGGGTCCCTCAGCCTGGCCTGCGCCCTCTCACAATCCAGGCTGAGGGACAACCCTCCCCGCCCCCCGAGTGTATGAATTTCGTGCACCAGGCCTCTAATATAAAATGCAAAATGGCCCTGGCTGGTGTTTGCAATGGTTAGAGCATCCTCCTGTGCATGGGGGAAGGTCTCCAGTTCAATTCCTTGTCAGGCCACATGCCTGTTTTGCGGGATTGATCCCCAGCAGGGGGTGCGCATGAGGCAACCCATTAATGTTTCTCACATCCATGTTTCTCTTCCTCTCTAGAATCAATATTGTCAGGTGAGGATTAAAAAATAAGAAACAGCCCTAACCGGTTTTGCTCAGTGGATAGAGCATCGGCCTGAGGACTAAAGGGCATGTACCTTGGTTGTGGGCACATACCCAGTGGGGAGTGTGCAGGAGGCAGCTGATTGATGTTTCTCTCTCATCGATGTTTCTAACTCTCTATCCTCTCCCTTCCTCTCTGTAAAAAAAATCAATAAAATATATTTTTAAAAAATAAAAATAAAAAAACAAAATGTACTCAAGTAGGATAAGATCTACTACTACAGACTTTTAGCATTATTGCATGTAGACAACACAAACAGGAAATGGAATGTTTGGGGTGCCTCTTTGACCGGGGACTCTCAAAGACAACCTGGCAAAGGACCAGAGGGAAAGGAAAAGACTTAAGTGCTTTGTACAATAGGTGACTTTTTAAAAGGGGATTTCTATAACAGTGTTCATAAATCCTCTCAGTCTTGACACACTTTATCTGCTGTTGAGATCACATTTGCCAGATTCTAACCCTGGTCTGCCTGAAATATACAAATTAGATGTTCATATGCCTTAGAACGGGTGGGGAACAGCAGGTCCACTGGCTGTATAAGACCGGAGAAATCTTTTGGTCTGGCCCTGCCAAGGCATTAGCGATGAGTTAATTAAATGTTTGACCAAATATAGCAGGCTAATTTTTAAGTTGATAATTTTGTATGGCCTGAGAATGATGTTATAACTATCCAAATGACAGAAAAAAGGTTCCCCACCCATGGCCTAGAGCCAGAAATATAGGAGGCAATAGCCAGAGGTCAACTTATGGGTTTGCTTATGAATAAGATCAAATCTTGACTTATAATAATCAGAATAAATTTCACATAATGAAGGTCTTTCCAGCTGAAAGTTTTAAAACATACATCTGAAAAAGGGCCTTAGTCTGTTGCTCCCAGGGCAGTACTATATCGCCCTTAAACAGCCCACAGATAAGGGAATTATTGCTCCCTGACTACCAAGCTGTGGGGAGGTAAGTGATGGAACTAGGTTGGACTTGAAACATTACCAAATTAAAACAAAAAGAAACCTTGCTTTGTGCTATCAAAAAGGCATTTCACTGAGAAGTAGGACATAGATGCTGCTACTGTTGTTTAATACCAAAAAGCAAAGGTGAGATTTTTTATTTTTTTATAGGAGAACATTTAGTTTGTTTATTTATTTATTTTAATCTTTATTGTTGACTAGAGGCCCGGTGCACGAAATTTGTTCACGGGGTGGGGGGGTGTCCCTCAGCCCAGCCTGCACCCTCTCCAATCTGGGACCCCTTGAGGGATGTCCTAAACGGGCAGTCGGACATCCCTCTCACAATCCAGGACTGCTGGCTCCCAACTGCTCACCAGCCCGCCTTGCTGATTGCCCCTAACTGCTTCTGCCTGCCAGCCTGATCACCCCATAACCACTCCCCTGACAGCCTGATTGATGCCTAACTGCTCCCCTGCCAGCCTGTTTTCCCTTAACTGCCCTCCCCTGTAGGCCTGGTCACCCCTAACTGCCCTCCCCTGCAGGCCTGGTCTCCCCCAACTGCCCTCCCCTGCAGGCCTGGTCACCCCTAACTGCCCTCCCCTGCAGACCTGGTCCCCCCCAACTGCTCTCCCCTGCAGGCCTGGGTCCCTCCCAACTGCCCTTCCCTGCAGGCCTGGTCGCCCCCAACTTCCCTCCTCTGCTGGCTTGGTCACCCCTAACTACCCACCCCTGCAGTCTTGATTGCCCCCAACTGCCCTCCCTTGTTGGCCATCTTGTGGTGGCCATCTTGTGTTCATATGGGGGCAGGATCTTTGACCACATGGGGGCAGCCATCTTGTGTGTTGGAGTGATGGTCAATCTGCATATTACTCTTATTAGATAGGATAAAGGCCTGGTACACGGGTGAGGGCCAGCTAGTTTGCACTGAAGGGTGTCCCGGATCAGGGTGGGGGTTCCCTTGGAACATGGGGCAGCCTGGGCGAGGGGCCTGTGGTGGTTTGCAGGCCGGTCACGCCCCCTGGCGACCCAAGTGGAGGCCCTGGTATCTGGGAATTATTTATCTTCTACAATTGAAACTCTGTAGCCTGGAGCAGAACCAAGCCTTCTGCTTGCTCCATGGCGGCAGCCATTTCTGTTGGGATTTATGTATCTTCTATAATTGAAACTTTGTAGCCTTGAGTGGAAGCCTAGGCTGGCAAGGGCAGGTGGAAAGCTTGGCTTCCTCCTTTGCCGGGGAAACCCAAGCCTCCCTCCTGCTCTCTGTGGCTGTAGCCATCTTGATTGGGTTTATTTGCATATCCACTCCTGATTGGCTGGTGGGCGTGGCTGGTGGGTGTAGCGGAGTGATGGTTATTTTGCATATTACTCTTTTATTAGATAGGATGTCCCTTTTTTTAAATTAAATTTTATTTTTTTATAATTTTTTAAATTTTTTTAAATTGTTATTTTTTACATATGTGTCCTTATTCCCCCATAACCCCCCACCCCAGGATGTCCCTTTTTCCCTGAGCATCACCCTCAACCTGGTTCCTGCCCGCCCTAGGCCTTCACCATCCTATTGTGTCCATAGGTAATACCTACCTATAATAATAAAAGGGTAATATGCTAATTAGACCGGACGTCCTTCTGGATGTCATTCTGGACGTCCTTCCAGACGAAGCTGGGGCTGCAGGGAAGCAAGCCCGGATCCTGGGTGCCAGAGGAAGCCGGTACCGGTAGCCAGTAGAAGGAAGGGTTACTCTTGCATGGATTTTGTGCATCAGGCCTCTAGTCTATATATATAAAAGCCTAAGTGACTAGAACAACTGGTCGCTATGGTGTGCACTGACTAACAGGGGGCGGATGCTCAATGTAGGTGCTGCACCCTGGTGGTTAGTGCGCTCCTACAGCCAACCTCCCATGTCCAGCCAACCTCCCCTGGTCCCTACCCCCGGCTGGCAAACCTCCTGCAGTCCCTCCCCCTGTCCCTCCAGACCTGTCCAGCAGCCAGCAGCCCTGATGAGGAATGGGTGAGACAGCCTTTATAGGCCCTGATTGCTGGCCAGGCCTAAGGGCCCCAACCATATACGAATTTCGTGCACCAAGCCTCTAGTCTATCCTAATATATAAAAATCCAGGGTTGTAACATCCAAAACGACTGAAGGCTCAACCAACTAGAAGTCAGTGCTGGGTTGCCATGGTGACCCAGCACTGACTGCCCGCCGCTGTGGGCGCCACGACCCAGCACTGACTGCCGAGGGAGCTGCGGATCAGACCCAAAAAGAGGCCCTAAGAGAGAGTCAGGGTCTGATCCATAGCCTCCGTGGCAGCAGTTGATCAGCCCTTGCCTCTCTCTTTCACTCCAGGCCTGGCCAGCAGCTGCACCTCTCTTTCTCTTGGGCCTACACTGGGGCTGCTGATCAGCCCTGCTTCTCAGATCAGGCCCGTTGATAGGCCCAGAGATGCTAACTGGCATAGAAACCGACCAATCAGAACCAAATCTGGGTGAAGTGCGAGGAGACAATGGCTGCCTAGGAGGCGGAGCTTTTTTTTTTATTAATTTTTTTTATTGATTAAGGTATCACATATTTGTCCTCATCCCCCCATTCCCATCCCAAACCCCTCCCCACGCATGCCCCCACCCCACTGTTGTCCGTGAACACTGGTTAGGCTTATATGCATGCATACAAGTCCATTGGTTGATCTCTCCCCCTCACCCCCACCCTCCCCTACCTTCCCTCTGAGATTTGACATTCTGATCAATGCTTCCCTGTCTCCAGGTCTGTTTTTGTTCATCAGTTTATGTTGTTCATTATTTCCCCTAGATGAGTGAGATCATATGATACTAGAAATACACTTATAAGAAACAAAAATGAGACAAGCAATAATGGTTATGCTGAGACGCAAATGAATCAGTCTGTAGTGAGTTTCTTTCTGGGCCAACAGTTCTTTTGAGTCCCAATTTCAATGTCAAACACTTCCTTATGTGTACATGTCAGCAATGATATTTCAGTTCTGGATGGTGGACAAACGGTGGTAATGCAGGTTTGACCCTCTCTGGTTTGGTCCTGGGCAACCTGCCGCAACGCACAGCTGCTGACTGCTAGTATGGCAAGGCGTCGTCAGTGTCTTCCATCTCTGGACTGTTTCCCTTCTGTCTTCATGGCTGGAGCAGTCCTGTCAATTCCTCTCTGTTGCAGGAATCCACATGGTTTTGGAGGTGTTTTCTAAAAATATACAAACATTTTCTCAACCAAAAGTTAGTAAAGGAATCTTTTCTATAAATTTGACTTGGGATCCTTTTTCATTTTTTGCCCAAACAATTCTCCTTTGGCTAGTTTTGACACCATGTGTGTTTTTCATGTGTGTCTTGCTGTTAGCATTACAAATGAAAGTTAATTTTCTAAAGTAAAAATTTTCTAGATGTAATTTACTTACAGGATATTTTTCTTTACATGATATTCTTCTACTATCCCCCCTTTTTTGACTTAAATATTAGGAGGCTTTTGGAAATTTTATAATGTAGTCTTTTTTTTTTTTTTTTTAGTTTTCCAACTTTATTTTATTTTATAAATAAATCTTTGTTGTTAGATTATTACAGGTGTTCCTCTTTTTTTCCCCCATAGCTCCCCTCCACCTGATTCCCCACCCCACCCCATGCCCTTACCCCCCACCACTGTCTTCATCCATAGGTGTAAGCTTTTTGTCCAATCTCTTCCCGCACCCCTCACACCCCCTACCCCCTGAGAATTGTCAGTCCACTCCCTTTCTATGTCCCTGATTCTATTATATTCACCAGTCCATTCTGTTCTTCAGATTTTTTAAAAAATATATTTTATTGATATTTTACAGAGAGGAAGGGAGAGGGATAGAGAGCTAGAAACATCGATGAGAGAGAAACATCGATCAGCTGCCTCCTGCACACTCCCCACTGGGGATATGCCTGCAACCAAGGTACATGCCCCTGACCGGAATCAAACCCGGGACCCTTCAGTCCGCAGGCCGACGCTCTATCCACTGAGCCAAACCGGTTTTGGCGTTCTTCAGATTTTTTATTCACTTGATTTTTAGATTCACTTGTTGGTAGGTATGTATTTGATGTCATTTTGTTGTTCATAATTTTTATCTTTACCTTTTTCTTCTTCTTCCTCTTCTTAAAGAACACCCTTCAGCATTTCATGTAATCCTGGTTTGGTGGTGATGAACTCCTTTAGCTTTTTCTTGTCTGTGAAGCTCTTTATCTGACCTTCAACTCTGAATGATAGCTTTGCTGGGTAGAGTAATCTTGGTTGTAGGATCTTGCTGTTCATCACTTTGAATATTTCTTGCCACTCCCTTCTGGCCTGCATAGTTTCTGCCGAGAAATCAGCTGACAGTCGTATGGGTGCTCCCTTGTAGGTAACTAACCGTTTTTCTCTTGCTGCTTTGAAGATTCTCTCTTTGTCTTTGCCCTTGGCATTTTAATTATGATGTGTCTTGGTGTGGTCCTCTTTGGATTCCTCTTGTTTGGGGTTCTGTGTGCTTCCTGAACTTGTAAATCTATTTCTTTCACCAGGTAGGGAAAGTTTTCTGTCATTATTTCTTTTAATAGGTTTTCAATATTTTGCTCTCTCTCTTCTTCTGGCACCCCAAAAATTCGGATGTTGGTACGCTTAAAATTGTCCCAGAGGCTCCTTACACTATCTTCATATTTTTGGATTCTTTTTTCTTCTTGTTTTTCTGGTTGGGTGTTTTTTGTTTCCTTATATTTCAGATCTTTGGCTTGATTCTTGGGGTACGTTGATCTACAGTTGAGTTTCTGTATATTCTTTATTTCAGACAGTGTATGCTTAATTTCTGACTGGTCCTTTTCCATTTTTTTTGGCATTCTCATTAAGATCCTTAAAGGTCTCACTAAGTTCCTCAGCGGTTTTTAGAAGATTCTTGAGTAACCTTATAAATGTGGTTCTGAACTCTATGTTGTCCAGTAGTTTGCTTTCCTCCATTTCTCTCATTCGTGACATGTTTCTTTGTCTCCGCATTTTGCTGCTTCCTTGTGTTGATGGAGTGGATTTGTGTGGTAGGTGACCTATAGGGGCCAGTAGCTCAGCCTCCCCAATCACCCGAGGTGGACGCCTTTGGTACACCCCTTTGTGGGCTGAGTGCAAAGTCTTGGTGTAGTTAAGCCTTGATTGCTGTTGGTACACTGGGAGGAATTGACCTCCAGGCCAATTGGCTGTGAGGACCCGCTGTATCTATAATGGAAGAACTGCTGCGCTGGAGACACGCTTATGGTGCAGGACTTGTTTCAGTGGGGCTTTGGTGCTCACTGAGTCTGCCTCTTCAATGTGTCACTTATGGATGTGAGGAGTTGAAATCAGGTGTCTCACACTGACCACTAGGTACACTGGCTTCTGGATCTCCAATGGGGTGCAGGTCAGCTACTGTCTGAGGCCACCCAGCAGGCGCTACAGCAAGAACTACAGTTTTCTCCTCTTTGCTTGGGGTTTGGAGGTTTTGGAGCTATTTGACCTGGGCTGC
Source organism: Plecotus auritus (assembly GCF_963455305.1). Taxonomy (NCBI): domain Eukaryota; kingdom Metazoa; phylum Chordata; class Mammalia; order Chiroptera; family Vespertilionidae; genus Plecotus; species Plecotus auritus. Next base: position 99,047,466 of record NC_137776.1, read on the forward strand.
AAGTTTGCTAGGTTAAGCTGCGATAAGGCAGGTCATTCATATGCTAAAGCCACTGCTTGGAGCTTGGGTGGGTTTGTAGATTGTGCAGGGCGGGGTCTCAGGGCGTGACTAGGCTAGGGCATGCCAAACAGCGATGGCTGCCAGTAAGCCGGCTCTGCGTCTCCGACCGTGTCCCGTGTCCCACGCCCCAGCACAGAAAACAATTATTCCTGCCCTCAGCCCTGCAAGCAAGCCTCTCTCACTTTCCGACCCCACGGCAGACAGTCCAGCTTCTCCCCATAGGAGTTTGGGTCCCCCACGTCTCCCCAGAAACTGGAGTTCAGAGTAATCGGGAGCTTATCTCCCTTCAGGTTGAAAACAGCAGTGCTCCCAGTCACCCTTCGCCAGCCCGTTTCGCATCTCCATACCTCAGCTTTTCAGCACTTGTGCACCCCTCAATGCTGTTTTTCTTTCCTTCTAGTTGTAGAACTTCCACTCAGCCAGCTTTCCCGTGGTTCTGGGTGATAGACGTTTTGTCTTTTAGTTGTAGTTTTGAAATTGTTGTGCGAGGCAGCAGTTTAGGTGTTTACCTATGCCGCCATCTTGGATCCTCCCCTATAATGTAGTCTTGATAGCTCTTAAATTTTATTTTTTTGCACTAAAATATGTCTGCTTTAGGTTCATTACATGTTACACAATTTTACCACGAGATGAACTACCAATAAAAATTTTAGTTAACACTTTAGGAATAGCTTTTTGTCCAGTACCATTAATTTTTCTAGAATATTCGCTTATTTCACTTAGCCAATTTAAATTAGTCTGAGAACTTGACTACTATTTTACTGTCAAATTTAATACTCTATCAACAATCTTATTTTACCCTGTAAATATTAGTGGAAAGGATTATTTGCCTTCCTGAGTAGGCCCTGAGCATTCCTGGTGCTAGGTTGGATTTAGATATCAAAAACCCACTTCCCCACACCATGGGTACAAGACAACTCAAACAAGTCTTGTTGCAGTGAGAGGGCAGCTGCTGTCGGCCAAGTCTCTGTCTGTTACCTGGGTCCCAATTTGAACTGGGCATGGGAAGCAAAGCAGCCATGGGGGCAGGAGACCTCCCTCAGAAGGGGTGAGGGTTCAGGCCCCTGCAAGGTTGGGGGGGGTGAGGGTCTGTGCCCTACCTCTGTTGACCCCCAAGTTCTCTCCTGATGGCCCCTCTGCAACTGTGCCTGTCTTAGGTTGTTCCTTCCCTGAGGAATCTTACCCGTCTCTGGCTAACCAGCCATCCTCCAGGGCCAAGCAGGGTGATGTGAGGTTCAGTTCTGTCTCCTTGGTAGCCTATGCTCCACGGCAGAGCTTTTGACGCTGAGTGGCATAGAAACCAGCCAATCAGAACCAAATCTGGGTGAAGTGCGAAGGCAGAACCTAATGTGGGGGCTGAGGAGGCATTTTAAGGGCAACAGCTGTTTGGTGTAAGGTGTAAGAAAGCGGTTCAATTTTTTAATGACCAGTTTGGCAATATTATGCATATGGCTGGCTATCAGTCCAGATATAGGGATTATGTATTTTAGTCTGCCAAGAGCATCTCCTCCTGATAAAAAAGGCTCCCCCCTCCCCATTTAAGCAATCCTATCCTATATAATCTATCTATGCTACTAAAAGGGTAAAATCTTAATTAGACCAGGTCTACCGGCCATCTTCCAGATGTCTGACTTCCTTCTGGACAAAGCCATGGTGGTGGGGCTGAGGCAGAGGCTGTTAGGGGTGATCAGGCTGGCAGGGGAGGGCAGTTGGGGGAAAGATCAGGCTGGCAGGGGAGGGCAGTTAGGGGTGATCAGGCAGGCTGGGGAGGGCAGTTGGGGGCAAGATAAGGCCAGCAGGGAGGGCCATTGAGGGAGAGATCAGGCCAGCAAGGGGGGGCAGTTGGGAGCAACCAGGTTGGCAGGGGAGGGCAGTTGGGGGTGATCAGGCAGGCAGGCAGAGAGGTTAGGGGTGATCAGGCAGGCAGAGGGTTTAGGGGCAATCAGGCAGGCAGGCAGGTGAGCGGTTACAAGCCAGCGGTCCCAGATTGGGAGAGGGATGTCCTAAACCAGTGGTCGGACATCCCCCAAGGGGTCCCCGATTGGAGAGGGTGCAGGCTGGGTGAGGGAATCCCCCTCCCTGTGCACGAATTTTATAGTATATATATAAAAGCCTAAGCAACCGATCGACCAGTCGACCAGTCGACCAATCAACCAGTCGACCGGTTGCTGTGATGCGCACTGACCACCAGGGGGCAGGCACTCAATGTACAAGCTGCCCCGTGGTGGTCAGTATGCCCCCGCAGCAGGAGCGCATCTCAGCTGACTGGTGGGTGTCAGATGCAGGGCTCACGGCTGGCCGCCACAGCCCGGAGACCACAGCAGAGCGGCAGTGAGCCTACTGAGTAGCAGCAGCAGGCGCAGCAGGGCCAGATGAGCAGCAGTGGCAGGCAGGAGTGGCAGGCAGCATTGGGCTGCTGGTTTCGGCTTGATCCCAGCAGGTCATGCTGAGGGACCCCAGTGATGCATGAATACATGCACCAGGCCTCTAGTTATCCTATATAATAAGAGAGGAAAATGCTAATATCCATTACGCCTTCAGGCATAACTACCAACTGCATAATGACCAGGTCACGGATCTGCAGGAGGGTGGGGCAGCAACTATAAGTGGCCAGCGAAAAGCTGTAGGAGAGTGCAGGGCAGCAAGCTATGATGGGGGGAGGGGGGCAGAAGGAGCTACAGGAGGGTGGGGCAGCGGGTGGAGAGCTACAGGAGGACAGCAGAAAGCTACTGGCACATGGATTCATGCACAGGGCTACTAGTATATATATAAAAGGCAAAGGACCAGCTGACCAGCTGACCGGTATAATATGCACTGACCACCAGGGGGCAGATGCTAAATGCAGGAGCTGCCAAGTGACAGCAACTTTAAAAATATATATTTTATTGATTTTTTACAGAGAGAAAGGGAGAGGGAAAGAGGGTTAGAAACATCAATGAGAGAGAAACACCAATCAGCTGCCTCCTGCACACCCCCTACTGAGGATGTGCCTGCAACAAAGGTACATGTCTGTAGGGAGTGGCTATGGGTTAAGCCTAGGACTGTTGGCAAAGCCACAAAAAAGTCCCAGCTTGGAGGGCACAGCCCTCTTAGCATAATTAAGCTTGACCTTATGACACTCCCTAGATCCTTCCTGGGTAGCTAATGGGCTGTGGGAGGTGCAGCAAGAGCTGCCAAAAGAAGTGAAACTCACAGAAACATTGTAACTATGGTGCCACTACCTTGTTTACTTGTGGTTATAAAATAAAGGCTCAGCTTGCCATCTGGATCTTTCTCTGTGGCCTTAGCCAGGCACAGGAGATCCACCTAGACCCAGCTTATTCTCTTTGTCTGTCTTTTCTTCAATCCTTCACCGCCACCCCTCAGGCTCACTAAACCCTTGGCTGAGCTGGCCCGGCACACATGTCCTTGACCAGAATCCAACCTGGGACCCCTCAGTCCACGTGCCGATGCTCTATCCACTGAGCAAAACTGGTTAGGGTGCGACAGCAACTTTGTAGAGTGCACTCACATACTCTAGGACCCCTTAGGGGATGTCAGACTGCCGGTTTCAGCCCAATCCCCGCAGACCAGGCCGAGGGACCCCACCTGCCGGAGATATCCCATTCACTCTGCAGATGCCCTTCGAGGCGCAGTGCCACAGGAGTGTGTCCAGCCCATCTTGCCCATTCTCGCCCCGCCAGTCACCTTCTAATTAATTTACTTTCAATGTGCACAAATACCTGCACTGGGCCTCAGGTATGCACATAAGTTCTTTGGTTAATCTCTTCCTGTGTGTGCCCCTTCCCCACTAAGATTCATCAAGCTGTTCCATGTTTCCATGCCTCTGGTTCTATTTTATTCATCAGTTTATTTTGCTCATTAGATTCCTTGTTGTTTATTTTAATTTTTAGATTCAATTGTTGATACCTATGTATTTATTGCCATTTTATTGTTCATATTTTTAAAATATTTTTCTTCTTCTTTCTTCTTCTCCCGCTCCCTGGCCCAGGACCCCTCCCCTTCCTTCTCCCCCCCTCCCCAAACTTCTTATTCTCCTCCCCCTCCCCCTCCTCTTTCTCCCTGCAAAGTTTCTGTTGAGAAATCAGCTGACAGTCCTATAGGTGCTCCCTTGTAGGTAACTACCATGTTTCCCCGAAAATAAGACAGTGTCTTATATTAATTTCTGCCCCCAAAGACACGCTAGGTCTTATTTTCAGGGGATGTCTTATTTTTCCATGAAGAAGAATACAGTACACATTTATTGTTAAATGAAAATAAAGGAAATTTATTACCTGTATACGGTACGGTACTACGGTAGTTGTCAACACAAACCAGACAAACTGTGAATCCTACAGTATCAAGAATTTACTCATTTATTCAATGACAATCATGTCATCATCTTCTGGAACATCATCATAACAATCCAATTCCTGAATTTCCTGGTGAATTTCTTGTGACTCCATTTCTTTCAGAATCAGTGGACCAAATCTCTCATGTTTAGCAATAGCACTGTCTTTAAATGAGTACTTCTTGTCAAGGTAGCCTGCTCGCAGTGCATTTGCAATGCAACTGTCAGTGATTTTCTCCCATGAATTCTTCACCCAAGTCACAACTTCTTGCAGTTTAGGTTTCACAAAGTTTCCACGCTGATTTCTCTCCATTCTATTTTCAATGTAGTCATTAATTTCCATGCGCAAATTGTCTTTGAATGGCTTGTTTATTGCAATATCAAGAGTCTGGAGATAGGCCGTCATTCCTGCGGGAATCATTATCTGATCTATTTTTCTTTCGTGAAGAAATGTCTTCATTTCTTTAGCACGGTGAGTGCTGGCTGCATCCCAGACTAGCAGACCTCTTTGGCTCCCTCGCATAACAAGCGGCAGCATTAAATCGACCCACTTCCTTATAACTGCTTGTGTGGCCCAGGCTTTTTCAGTTTCAAGAATAAAAATGCCCAAAACACGTTCAATCTTTTCCTTCTTGCCCTTAGAAATGATTAAAGGTGGGATTTTAGTGCCATCCAGACGAATTGCCAAAATACAGGAAACACGTGCACTTTCGTAAGCAGTGGAGGGAATGTACGCTAAGGAGGCACCCCGCTGTTCAATTGTTGTTTGAGATGATTGGCCCATAAACACTGCAGTTTCATCCATAGCAATCATGTTGGAAAGATTGTATTTAGAGAAGTCAGCATCATCAATAAAGGACTTGAATGCAAGTGCTCGCTTAATAACTTGAGTATCTTCCAACCTAAACAATGTTGTAGATCTTCTTAAAGACAGTTCACTTCGCTGAAGGAAATTATCCAGCCAGTGTTGTGATGCTTTGAAGTCTTCGGGGGCTATGTCAAACTGTGGTGCCATTGCAAGGGCAAATTCTTGAATCTGAGCCCTATTCACAACCAAAGCCTTTGCTCTCCTGTCAACAACCCATTCACAGATCAGGTCTTCCAGCTCGGAAAATAATGGTTGCCGACCTGATCCACACTTGCGCTTTTTAGCATTTCCCTTGTCAACTTGTTCAATGAGGTTACCATACTCTGCTCGCCATTTTTGGACCAATCGGATACTCAACATCTTCTCTTTGCAGAAAGCAGTAAGATTTTGGCCCCAAGAGTCTTCCACGATTCCTTTCTTGTACTCCACAGAGTAGCTTTTTCTTTTTGCGCTCATTTCTAGGGGTAAAAAAAAAGGAATTGGGGTATCAAGGTGGGGGGAGGGGGATCACTCAAAATGACACAGGGGGGATCAGAGGGGGGAATCAAAATGGCACAGGAGAATCAGGGGGGGGGATTACCATTTTAGTAACCCCTTTTGATCCTCCTGTGTCATTTTAAGTGATCCCCCTCTCCCCACCCCTGTGCCACTGAACACCTTCACCAGACATCCTCCCTACCCCTTTATCAGACATTTACCCCCTGGGGCCTGCCTGGGGACTGTCACTGGGCTTGCTGGGGCCTGGATCTGGGCTGGACCAGGGTCTGCCACTCACTGAGAAACTTCAGTCATCATGAAGGTGGCCGCGAGCATCAGGTAGTGTCACCAGAGACAGACCAGCTACTCACCACCTTTGCCGCATCCCGTCCGCTCTAATCCTCCTGTTCTTCTACACGCATCTGCGAAAGTCTCCTCCTCTCTCCCGCCCAGTGCTCACTGCTCACTCCGACCTCCGCTCTGCGTCCACACAGCAGTGACGTCAGGACTCCGCGTAACGTCACTGGTTGCTAGACGCCAGTCGGGGCGGCCCTAGCGACCAGTTTACGGTAAATTAATTTTCATTCTGAGACAGAGCCTGGGGGCTTTATTTTCGGGGGATGCCTTATATTTCACTCAGAAGGAAACCTGTAAGTAGGTCTTATTTTCAGAGGATGTTTTATTTTCGGGGAAACACGGTAGTTGCTTTTCTCTTGCTGCTTTTATGATTCTTTCTTTGTCTTTAGCCCTTGGCATTTTAATTATGATGTGTCTTGGTGTGGGCCTCTTTGGGTTCCTCTTATTTGGGACTCTCTGCACTTCCTGGATTTGGAAGTTCATTTCTTTCACCAGGTAGGGGAAGTTTTCTGTCATTATTTCTTCAAATAGGTTTTCAATATCTTTTTTTGTTTTTGTTTTTAATTCTCACCTGAGGATATTTTTCCATTGATTTTTAGGGAGAGTGGAAGAGAGAGGGAAAGACAGAGCAAAACATTACTGTGAGAGAAACACATTAATTGGTTGCCTCCTGCATGAACCCCAACCTGGGTCTGGGCTAGGGAGGAGCCTGTATGTGCCCTCGACTGGAATTGAGCCAAACTGGCTAGGGCAGGTTTTCAATATCTTGTTTCTCTCTTCTTCTGGCACCCCCATGATGTGAATGTTGGTATGCTTGAGATTGCCCCAGAGGTTTCTTACACAATCTTCATATTTTTGGATTCTTTTTTCTTTCTGCTCTTCTGATTGGGTATTTTTTGCTTCCTCATATTCCAAATCACTGATGTGATACTCTACTGTTGATTCCCTGTAAATTATTCTTAATTTCTGACTGCTCTTTTTTTTTATGTCTTTGATGTTTTCACTAAGGTTCTTGAAATTCTCACTAAGTCCCTTAAAGCTCTCATTAAGATTCTTGAGCAACCTTATAAACATTGTTTTGAACTCTGTATCTAGTAGTTTGCTTGCTTCCATTTCACTTATTTCTTTTACAGAAGACTTATTCTGTTCTTTCATTTGTGACATGTTTCTTTGTCTCCGCATTTTGGCTACTTCCCTGTGTTTGTTTTTATGTATTAGGTAGAGCTGCTATATCTCCTGGAATTGGTAGAGTGACCTTGTTTATTAGGTGTCCTGTAGGGCCCAGAGGCTCAGCCTCCCCAGTCACCTGATCTGGTCACTTTAGGTGCCCTTGTGTGGGCTGTGTGCACAGTCTTCTAATTGAGCCTTGATTGCTGTTGGCATCTCTGGGAGGAATTGACCTCGAGGCCAGCTGCCTGTGAGGATCAGCTGTGACTACAGTGGAAGAGCAACTGTGCAGGAGACATCCTATGGATCAGGACTTGCTTCAGTGGGGCTTTGGTGCTCACTGAGTCTGCCCCTTGAGTGTGGCAAGTATGGATGTGTAGAGTATAATCTGGTATGGTCTGAAGCTGTCCTTCAGGTGCACTGGCTCTGGGTCTCCCCTGGAGGGGCAAAGTCAGCCACTGTCTGTGCCTTGCTTGGAGCCACCCATTACGACCTACAGAGCGATCTGAAGATAGCTGCCACTTGTGTTGTGCATAGAAGTGCCCAGGAGAGGCTAAGCTGTGAAACAAGGCAGGCTGCTGCTAGTGCCAGGACTGGGGCCATTTTTTGAGAGGAATAGGACACACTGATGCCAGCTGATGCTCATTTGAGAGATTTTAGGAAGTCTGAAGCCTGAGCCAGGATAGGACATTCATATGGAAAAGCCACTGCAAACAGGTTAGGTGGGGCTGCAAATTGGGTAGGAAGGGATCTCAGGGAATCACCAGGGCGGAGCAAACAGTGTGAGCCAGGTTGATGGAAACTCAGATATGGCCCTTGTCCGTCAGCTATGAAAAGAGAGAGGTCTCAGCATAGGAACAATGACCTCTGTGAGCACTTTTGTCTGGGAGAAAGCCACCCCTGAGTTCTTGCCCGGGTGCCAGACACTCCAGTTCCTCCTGGTATGTCCTGGAATTCCCATAAGCTGCTGCCCCAGCCCTGGAGCTCAGAGGTAGTGAGTCCAAGTGAGTCTGTGTGCTGGCCCTTTAAGAGGAACTACCTAGGACTCTAGTAATCTCTGTGTCACTCAGCCACAATTTCTGCTGGTTTTTACAGCCCAAAGTTATGGGAGCTTCTCTTCCCAGCACTGGGACCCTGGGTTAAGGGATCTGGTGTGGAGCTCGGACCCCTTGCTTCTCATGGGAGGCCTCCACAGACTAGATATTCCTCCGAATAAAACATGCAGTACATTGGTATTGGAGAGCCCATTCTGCACCTCTGCACCTCCTACCATTCTCAATGTGCTTTCTTCTTTACTTCTCTAGTTGTAAGACTTCCATTCAGCTAGATTTCAGGCGCTTCTGAATGATGGCTGTTCTGTATTTTAGTTGTAAATTTGATGTGATTGTGAGAGGCAGCGAATATCAGCATTTACCTACCCTGCTATTCAAAGGGAATTAAAAATATATTTTTATTTATTTCAGAGAGGAAAGGACATGGAGAGAGAGATAGAAACATCAATTATGACAGAGAATCATTGATTGGCTGCCTCCCACACATCCCACACTGGGGGTTGAGCTCACAACCCAGGCATATGCCATGACCGGGTATCGAACGTGACCTCCTGGTTCACAGGTCACACTCAATCACTGAGCCTCGCTGGCTGGGCAAAAGGTTAGAATTTTTATTTACTTATTTATTTTTATTTTTTAAAAATATATTTTATTAATTTTTTTACAGAGAGGAAGGGAGAGGAATAGAGAGTTAGAAACATCGATGAGAGAGAAACATCGATCAGCTGCCTCCTGCACACTCCCCACCGAGGATGTGCCTGCAACCAAGGTACATGCCCTTGACTGGAATCGAACCTGGGACCCTTCAGTCCGCAGTCTGACGCTCTATCCACTGAGCCAAACCGGTTAGGGCAAGGTTAGAATTTTTTAAAAAAAAATTTTTTTTAAAAATATATTTTATTGATATTTCACAGAGAGGAAGGGAGAGGGATAGAGAGCTAGAAACATCGATGAGAGAGAAACATCGGTCAGCTGCCTCCTGCACACCTCCCACCGGGGATGTGCCCGCAACCAAGGTACATGCCCTTGACTGGAATCGAACCCGGGACCCTTCAGTCCGCAGGCCGACGCTCTATCCACTGAGCCAAACCGGTTTCGGCAAGGTTAGAATTTTTAAAACGTCATTTTGGGGTCACCTAACATCAGCAAGCAACTGATGTAAAGGTAAACAGAATGAAATTATGAATTGGAGGAAAAAACTGAAGGCAATATATGCCATAAATATGGAAGAGGCTGTGTCTCATTTATGTTCTCATCTCCTACAGATAATACAGAAATCTGGTTCGTAGTAGGCATATAATAATTACTTGTAGCCCGAATGGATAAGTGAAGAAGAAAGCCAGCAAACAGTGGGAAAGTAACATGGGTGGCAAAGGTGAGCTGCAGAAAAGCAGGTGGCTCAAGCCCTCTGCGTGGTCCGAAATGTCATTCCAACTTGCTACTCTGTAACTGTACCACTGTTTACATAACACAACTCAAAACAAATCATCTGCCTCCCTAATGCACAGCTCCATCAGTACTTACCTTGAATGGTTAAAAACATATGGTAAAAGACTCGATTTTATTGTTCCTACCACAAAAAAGAAATGGCAATTATGGGACATGATAGAGGTGTTAGCTAACTACAGCAATTAATAATATTGTAATATATAAATGTATGAAGTCAACATACTATACTTTAAACTTACACAATATTATGTCAATTGTAAGTCAATTTAAAAAATAATATATGGTAATCATCCAGGAAGTGCAGTCTGGAATCAGACTACATGGGTTCAGATTACAGCCCCAACACTGAATACTTGTGAACATAGGGCATGTTAATATGCCATTGACTGTGTTTATCATCTGTAAAATGGGGATTGTAGCAGTATCTAACTCAGGGTTGTTATGAGATTGAAATAAGTTTATACATATAAAGCTATTTTAGGATTAGCATGTCAAAAATGCTCAATAGCTATACAATGGAGTCAAGACAGTTTCTTAAATAAATGGAGTTGGGAAAATTGGACAGATACATGCAAAAAAAAAAAAAAAAGAAAAGAAAAGAAACTAAACCACCAAATTACACCATCACACACCAACAAAGAAAACCTCAAAATAGATAAAGGACTTAAATGTGAGACAGGAAACCATAAAAATCTTAGAAGAATCCATAGGCAGCAAAATATCAGACATATGTTGTAGCAATACCTTTACTGATACAGCTCCTAGGACAATGGAGACTAAGGAGAAAATAAACAAATGGGACTACATCAAAATAAAAAGCTTCTGCCCAGCAAAAGAAACCATCAACAAAACAATAAGAAAGCCCACTGCATGGGAGAACATATTTGCCAATGCTATTTCAGATAAGGGCTTAATCTCCAACATTTACAGGGAACTCATACAACTTAAAAAAAGGAAGATAAACAATTCAAACAAAAAATTGGCAAAGGACCTAAATAGACACTTTTCGAAAGCAGACAGAAGGAAGGCCAAGAGACATATGAAAACATGCCCCAAGTCACTAATTATCCGAGAGATGCAAATCAAAACGACAATGAGGTACCATCTCACATCTGTCAGAATGGCTATCATCAACAAATCAACAAATGACAGGTGCTGGCGAGGATGCGGAGAAAAAGGAACCCTCGTGCATTGCTGGTGGGAATGCAGACTGGTGCAGCCACTGTGGAAAACAGTATGGTGTTTCCTCAAAAAATTAAAAATGGAACTCCCATTTGACCAGTAAGCCCACTTGTAGGAATATATCCCAGGAAACCAGAAACACCAATCAGAAAGGATATATGCACCCCTATGTTCATAGCAGCACAATTTACAATAGCTAAGATTTGGAAACAGCCTAAGTGCCCATCAGCAGATGAGTGGATTAGAAAACTGTGGTACACCTACACAGTGGAATTCTATGCCGCTATAAAAAAGAAGGAACTCTTACCATTTGCAGCAGCATGGATGGAACTGGAGAGCACTATGCCAAGCGAAATAAGCCAGTCAGAGAAAGATAAATATCATGTGATCTCATTCATTAGTAGAATATAATGAACGGCATAAACTGATGAACAAAATAGAGCCAGAGTCATAGAAACATTGAACAGACCGTCAAACCTCAGAGGGAAGGTAGGGGAGGGTGGGAAGGAGGGTAAGAGATCAACCAAAGGACTTGTATGCATGCACATGAGCATAACCAATGGACACAGACACTAGGGGGGTGAGGGCATGTGCTGGGGATGGGAGTGGACGGGGAGAGGTCAATGGGGGAAAAAGGAGACATATATGTAATAATTTAAAAAATAAAGAATCAAATAGATAAATAAATAAATAAATAAATAAATAAATAAATAAATAAATAAAATATCCTCGGATGAGGATTAACAACAACAAAATAATAAAAATGGTAAGATAAAAAAATGCTCAATAGCTGTGAGCCTCATTATTATTAGGGTGTTACGATAAGTGTGAAATTAGTCTGCACACCAGACATACACATTCTTTTGGATCGATGTGGTAAGATTATTTGCCAATCTGCAGTGATGAAATAACTTTCAAAGGAGATGTTGATGGGTGATAACGATTTCATCTGTCCCACGTTCCAGGCTGGCATGAGTGGTCTTGGTAGGAGACAGAGTGTGAATCTGTGCTCCAGGCTCTACAAAGACCGCCCAGGAGACTGTCACCTCCAGAGATAGCTCCTGCCTCCTCTGTATTCACCACAGATCAGTCCAGTTGGGTGCGTAAAAGGGATGATGAATACTTATCTGATTAAAGTAAACCTTGTCCTGGACAGTATGCTCAGTGGTTAGAGTGTTGGCCCGTGCACCAAAGGGTTTTGGGTTCAATTGCCAGTCAAGGGCACATATCTCAATTGCAGGTTTGATTCCCAGCCCAAGTTGGGGCATGTGCAGGAGGCAACCAATCAATGTCTCTCTCACATGGATGTTTCGCTCTCTCTGTATCTCCCTCCCCCTCCATTCCTCACATTCACTCTAAAAAGCAATGGGAAAATATTGGGTGAGGATTAACAAAACAAATAAACATAAAAGCAAACCTTTATCTTTATATATAAACTAGAGGCCTGGTGCACAAAAATTCATGCACTCGGGGGGGTCCCTAAGTCTGGGAGCCCTCGGGGGATATCCAATTGCCGGTTTAGGCCTCTGTGGGAGGTGACTGGTGGGCCGATCGCTGCCGCCACCAGTGGCCTCCCTCTGCCCTGTGGCACCTACCTTGGCTGGCCTGGCACCACCTGCTTGCCCGCCCCGCCCCCTGCCGACCAGTTGTTCTTCCATTTGGTCGATTTGCATATTAGGCTTTTATTATACAGGATGTGTGCATGGGTTGTGTATTTCAGAAATATGAAGTAGTTTAAATAAAATGATAAGACCCAAAGTATTTTGTTCTTGGTCAAGTTAGACCATATTACTCTGATAAGATATACGTATATATATTTTAAATATGGTTTTTTGATTTTTAATTAATCCTCACCTAAGGATATTTTTCATTTGATTTTTAGAGAGAGTGGAAAGGAGGGGGAAATACAGAGAGAGAGGAACTTCAATGTGAGAGAGACACATTGATTGATTGCCTCCTGCAAGTTCCCTGACCAGGGCCGGGATCGAGGCCTTGATGAAACCTTGACGGGAATCAAACCTGGGACCCTTCAATCCACAGGCCGACGCTCTATCTACTGAGCCAAATGGGTTAGAGCAATATGTTGTTGTTTTTTAAAATTGATTTTTAAAGAGAGGAAAGGAGAAGGATAGAAAGATAGAAACATCGATGAGAGAGAAACATTGATGTGCTGCAAGCCCACAACCCAGCCATGTGCCCTAACTAGGAATCGAACCAGTGATGTCTTGGTTCATGGGTTGACACTCAACCACTGAACCACACTGGCTGGACTGTTTTTAAACTTTGCATGTCACTTGGGCACACAATTTAACATTGCTCCATGAAAAGGGCATATATGCAAAGCACCCTCCAAACACCGAAGGAGAGGAGAGACCAAAGAATGAGGCAGACAAGTCCAGCCTGTTGGTTGGTGAGGTTGGTAGGAACTTCTGTGCAGAAATGTGGTCCCTGGGTACAGCAGGTGTTCAGATCACTGCATCTTCCTCCCCTAGACCACCTGCCCCTTAGAGATGGATCTACATGCTGGAAAAGGAATGTGTGGGCAATCAGAGGGAGCAAAGGGACCAGCTACAGGGTGGCTCTGGTGTCAGGGTGAGTTAAGAGATGAATAACATCCTGGGTGCCTCAACTCTGAGGAAAATTTAAAGGCAATTCTGTGATTAGCCTGAAGCTTATATACTTTCCAGAGTCCCTCTGGGGAAGGGAAGGGGTTGAAAGTCCAGGTTTATTCACTCAAGTTAAGATTGAGGATGAGCATCCTTGCTGGTTTGGCTCAGTGGATAGAGCTTCGGCCTGGGGACCGAAGGGTTCCAGGTTTGACTCCAATCAAGGGCACATGCATGGGTTGCAGGGTCAATCCCCAGTAGGGGGCATGTAGGAGGAAGCTGATCAATGATTTTCTCTCATCGTTGATGTTTCTATCTCTCCCTCTCCCTTCCTCTCTAAAATCAATCCTATCTAATAAAGAGGGAATATGCTAATTGACCATCATGCTGTCGCAAAGATGGCAGCGCCCACAGCCAATAAGGAGGGAATATGCTAATTGACTGCCCCACCCTCAAAGATGGTGGCACCCACAGCCACAAGATGGTAGTGCCCAGTCCCTAAGCCCTGCTGGAGTGGCAGGTGCACAGCAAGGCTGGGCCTGCCCCCAGGTGGCCCTGGCTGCTCCGCGTGCCTGCCTCCGGAGTCCCTCAGCCCCTCAGCCCCCCAGCCGCCCAGGGCCGGCCCGAGGCACAGGCAAACCTCTGATGGTGGCTGCCCAGCCACCCAGGGCCGGCCCAAGGAACAGGCAAGCCTCGGATGGCAGCTTCCCAGCCGCCCAGAGCCGCCCGAGGTTCAGGTAACCAGGGCTGGCTGAGGATTGTGCTGCCAGCAATGGCAGCAGCAGAGGTGTGATGGGGTGTCACCTTCTCCTGATCACCGGGTCGCCTCCCGCCCCTGAGGACTCCCGGACTGTGAGAGGGGGCAGGCCGGGTTGAGGGACCCCCTCCAGTGCATGAATTTTCACACACTGGGCCTCTACTACTAATAATAAAAAAAGATTGTGGATGAGCTTCAGGATGAAGGCAGCTCTGTCCACACAAACATCACAATGTTTCTAAGCTTCTCTAGTATTTCCAGTGAAATGAATGAAACCAATGGGAAAGCTCAGGTCACACATCCATTTGTTATAGAAATGTTAGGGGCTGAAATAGAAGATTGGAAACTAATCATCTATCTATATAAAAGCCTAAGCGACCATCGCAACTGAACGGACAACCGAACAGGCTGTGTGGGGCGACTAGGCCGGCCGGGGGGTTAGTGAGGGACGACCAAACGACCGAGCAGCAGGCTGCATGGGGTGACCAGGCTGGCAGGGGGGGCAGTTAGGGGCGACCAGGTAGGCAGGCAGGTGAGCAGTTAGGAGGTAGTGGTCCTGGATTGTGAGAGGGATGTCTAAACCGGCAGTCGGACATCCCCCAAGGGGGTCCCAAATTGGGGAGGGTGCAGGCTGGGCTGAGGGGACCTCTCCCTGCGCACAAATTTCATGCACTGGGCTTCTAGTAATTATATGAAACATTAATCCTGCTCTGTTAACCATGATGGCTCTGTTCTGCTTAGAGAAAGCACATTCTAACCCAGCTGGGAGCTGTATGCCCTGGGACGGGAGCTCACATTGGAATGCAGTCCATCCTCCTTTTGAGAACTGCCTGTCATTATGGAAAGATTTACAAACTTGTAGCCAAAACAATCTGGTCTAGGAAGCCCCTGCTCTTAACAACCCCAGCCCCTATCACTTGTAATCTGGTCCTGGGGTGCCCAGAGGCACCCCTACACCTGCCCGCATGATGATTAGCCCGTGCTTTCTTTCCCAGGCCTGTCATTCCTACTTCCCCACATAATCTTGTCCTATCCAGTATAAGCAGCTGGCTTATGGGGGGTGCAGAGCAGGTTTTTGTGGATGACCTGCTGCTCCCCCATGCTGCTGGCAGGATTGGAATAAACGCTCATACATGATTCAACCCTGTCCCTGTTTAATTGGCTCAAGTGACAGGCAGCCAGACCCCTTGGTTGTCCAGTTACTCCTAATGTCTAGTCTGTACCAAGAATTTTGTATTACTTTTTTATTGAGATACAACATAGCGATGTAGAATGCACAGATCTTAAGTGTGCAGCTTGGTGAATTCCCACATCAGTGTATGTCCACATGACACTGTCAGAGTGAAGATGTAGACATTTCCAGGGGCACAGAGGCTCCCTCTGTACTTCACCTGGTACCAATCTCCCTTCCAAAGATAACCATCCTTCTGACTTCTATCACCACTGAATAGCTTTGCTTGCTCTTGAATGTCATAGAAATGAACTCACAGTATGTATTCTTCTATGTCTAACAGTTCCTTTTGTTTAGCATTATGTCCCAGAAATTCATCTCTTTGGTTATGTGCTGCTAGAGTTCATTTTTTTTTCTTTACTGCACAGACTGCTATGCAATTCAATACATATTGAATAATAATAAATACATATTGAATGATTTTGCCACAATTTGTTTATCCAACATTTAAAGAATATATATTTTTATTGATTTCAGAGAGGAAGAGAGAGGGAGAGAGAGATAGAAACATCAACAATGAGAAAGAATCATTGATCGCTGCCTCCTGCAAGCCACCTACCGGGGATTGAGCCTGCAACCCGGGCCTGTGCCCTGACTGGGAATGGAACTGTGACCTCCTGGTTTATAGATCAAACTCAACCACTGAGTCATGCTGGCCGGGCCAACACATTTTAAAACAATGTTGTTTCCTTCTCTGAATCTAGAGGTTTAAGATTTTTTTGCAAGAGCGCATAAATTTTTGCAATCTCAATGTAGTTTATCCTCAAATTGCAGTTGTTAAAATAGTGATTGTTTTAGTCAGGAAAAAGTTATTTCAGAGATAAAAATACATCTTAATTTGTTTACCCTCAGAATTCTGTCATCTGTCCTTCTCTGCCATAATCTTGCTTGCAGGGAATGTAATCTTCCTGACTTTCCACAGGACATCACCCTGATCTGTCATCTTGGTGACCGTTAGGCCTGATCAGATAATTGAATCGATGCCCCTCCCCTGGGAACTGACCTTTAGGCCACTTCCAATGGACATTCCACTTGCTTAGACCACATTCCACTTGATGAGACCATTCTCTCTCCCCTCTGGAGTTTCCCAGAATCTGGACCCGCACAGAGAATTCCCTGCCCAGAAAGAGCCCGCCTAGAGACTTTAAAAACCTCTGGCTCCCCCGACTTTGGGTGCTGGCGCCATTTTGGGGCTCAGCCCATCTGGTATCTAGATGACCTAATAAATTCATAATTCTTTACCCCCTTTGGCCTCGTGTGTTCCTTCTTCGGTGACCCTAATATTTGGTGCCCAAACCCGGGAGGGTTCCACGGGGTTGAGAAACCATCGTCCTGGCTTCAGCCACCTGAGTTTGGTACTTGGAGAGCAGTAAGCAGCGTCAGCTCGACCTGGGTTTACCCCCGAATCCTACCCGACCTAGGCTTACCCCCGAATCCTACTTGGGTGACTGGATTGCCGGCCTCAATCAGGCCTCCCTCCCTACGGACCCTCCCGAGCCAGCCAAGGAGGACTCCAGACAGGGAACCTCTCCTTCTGCATTGCTGACCCTCCATCCCGCACCAACTGGTGAATTCTCACATCCTGAGAACGCGATGTTCCACAATTCCCCTTGTCCCTAGTCTTCTGCCCTCTCTCTCTCTCACTGACTTCTCGGAAGTCTCTTCTCTCGCAAGTCCTAGCGCTAGGCCAGAAGACTCCTCAGCCATTTGGCTTTGGGTCCTTCTGGATTGGGGATGCCCAGTCCGGAGCGTCACCCCTCGTTTCTCATGCAGATTTATTTAGCAGTGGGGACACCTTGGGATTTGTGGTCTGTCACTCACCCTTCCTCTCGTGGGCCACGCCACACTCCCCTCTGCACACTCGCGGGGGAGGTCATGCCAACCACCTCACTTTGTTTTATAACACTGGCCACAACATAAACTAGATAATAGGTCTCAATAGCACTCAATTTACATAATTGCTGTCACTGCAATGGAAAATGGTCAGAGATTCTCTACGTCCAGGCCTTTTCACCCTTCAGTCCCAACCCTCTCTTTGTTAGTCCTGCTCTACCTGTCAGATCTTTCTCCTTCACACAAAACAGCATACCTTACCACCTCTGATTCTGAATCTACTTTTGACCCAGCAGACCCGCTTACAAACCCCTTCCCTCACCTGAAATAGATTCTCCAAACCCAGACCCTCCAAACAGCAACCACCTTCTCCCTGGGCCCCTGAGAATCCAAATCCTGAGAACACAAGCTTCAGTGCAGCCTTTTCCCACCTAACACTCGCTCTTGGGCCACCCAAAGACCACCTTTCTCAACAGTTGCTTCTATTCCCATGCCCAGGTAACAATTATGAACAGAGGGCATAGTCCAAGTCCACGTCCTATTCTCTATGTCAGAACTCGTACATATTAAGTGGCATCTCAGGTCCTTTTTCACTGACCTGACCACCTTTACTAAGGATTTGAGTGCCTGACCCAGTCCTATGACCTGACCTGGTACAACACCTATGTCCTCCTGTCCTCCTCTCTTATCCAGAGGAGAAGGAGCACGTCAGCGCCAACTGGGCTGGCCACCACATCCTGTGCCCTCCACAGACAGGATGCGGTGGCCAGCCCAGTTGGCGCTGACATGGTCTCCCAGACTGACCTGAGATGGAACTATCAGTTAATTCTCCAGGGCGCCGGCTCCGTAGCCATATAATCCCCTGTCTCATTGCCGGACTCAGAAAGGCTGCCCATGAGATGGTCACCTAAGACGAACTTAATGAGATCATTCAGGGCCCTGATGGAAACCCAGCTGCCCTCCTCTCCTGCCTCACGGAGGCCTTACAGAAATTGACCACCTTGGACCTACCTCCCAAGAGGGACCCCTTCTTCTGAAAACCCATTTTATAGCCCGATCAGCCCAAACATATGCTGCAAACTCTGAAAAATAGACACAGGTCCACAAACCCCCAAAAAGACCTTGTTAACCTGGCCTTTGAGGTCTTTAATAATAGAGACCAGGAGACCCAAATCCAAAAACAAAGGCGAGACCAGGCCAAGGCTGAGGCCCAGAAGGAGGCCTTCCAGCTCCTACTCACTGTTCTCACGAACCCCAAATGAAGTGCCGGTCCTCCAACCCAGGGTAAGTTAGGGGCTAAGCCTCTTCCGGGCCCTCCTTCAAATGCAGCAAGGAAGGACACAGGCCAAGTCCTGCTCAAACCCAAGACCCCTGCCTGGGCCCTGCCCAAGGTGTGGAAGGGAAGGCCACTGGAAATCATGCTGCAGTTGGGCCCCTCCGGGTCGGACCTCAGCATGGCCGCCCACTGGACCCAGTTTGGCTCCCAGACTCACATCACCAGGACAGAGCCTCGGGGAACGACTGTGGTGGCAGGTAAGCTGATCTCCTTTTTAATGACACTTATTCTGCCCTCTCCGAATCCTCTGGGACCCTTGTCTCCTATTCAGTTTCTATTATGGGAGTTGATGGACTAGTCTCACAGCCATTAGCCACCTCACCTCTACACTGCATATAACTAAATTTCCCCATTCACTCTTATTTAAAAAATTTAATAAATCTTTATTGTTCAGATTATTACAATTGTTCCTCTTTTCCCCCCCCATAGTTCCCCTCCACCTGGTTCCTGCCCCACCCACTGCCCTTACCTCCCCCACACTGTCCTCATCCATAGGTGTACGACCTTTGTCCAGTCTCTTACCTCACCACCCACACTCTTTTCTCCCTGAGAATTGTCAGTCCACTCCCTTTCTATGCCCCTGATTCTATTATATTCACCAGTTTATTCTGTTCATCAGATATTTTAGTCACTTGATTTTTAGATTCACTTGTTGATAGATATGTATTTGTTGTTCATAATTTTTATCTTTACCTTTTTCCTCTTCTTAAAGAATACCTTTCAGCATTTCATATAATACTGGTTTGGTGTTGATGAACTCCTTTAGCTTTTTCTTACCAGTGAAGTTCTTTATCTGACCTTCAATTCTGAATGATAGCTTTGCTGGGTAGAGTAATCTTGGTTGTAGGTTCTTGCTGTTCATCACTTTGAATATTTCTTGCCACTCCCTTCTGGCCTGCATAGTTTCTGTTGAGAAATCAGCTGACAGTCGTATGGGTACTCCCTTGTAGGTAACTAACTGTTTTTCTCTTGCTGCTTTTAATATTCTCTGTCTTTTGCTCTTGGCATTTTAATTATGATGTGTCTTGGTGTGGTCCTCTTTGGATTCCTTTTGTTTGGGGTTCTGTGCGCTTCCTGGACTTGTAAGTCTATTTCTTTCACCAGGTGGGGGAAGTTTTCGGTCATTATTTCTTCAAATAGGTTTTCAGTATCTTGCTCTCTCTCTTCTTCTGGCACCCACATAATTCTGATGTTGGTACGCTTGAAGTTGTCCCAGAGGCTCCTTACACTATCTTCAACTTTTTGGATTCTTTTTTCTTTTTGCTTTTCCGGTTGAGTGTTTTTTGCTTCTTTGTATTTCAAATCTTTGACTTGATTCTTGGGATCCTCTAGTCTGCTGTTAGGTCTCTGTATAATATTTTTTTATTTCAGTCAGTGTATGTTTAATTTCTAGTTGGTCCTTTTTCATATCCTCAAGGGTCTCGCTAAATTTATCGGCCTTTTCCAGGAAATTCTTGAAAAAACCTTATAACCGTGGTTTGAACTCTATATCGAGACATTTGCTTTCCTCCATTTCTTTCGTTTGTGATCTGTTTCTTTGTCTCTGCATTTTTGCTGCTTCCTTGAGTTGGTAGAGTAGCTTTGTGTGCTAAGTGTCCTATATGGCCCAGTGGCTCAGCCTCCCCGGTTGCCTGAGGTGGACACTCTTGGTGCACCCCTTTGTGGACTGTGTGTACAGACTTGTTGTAGTTAAGTCTTGATTGTTGTTGGTATCACTGGGAGGAATTGACCTCCAGGCCAATTGGTTGTGAGGATCAGCTGTGTCTACGCTGGGAGAACTTCTGTGCTGGAGACAGCCTTATGAGACAAGACTTGCAAAATTGCAAAAGCCTCTGTGCTCAGCTTGGATGGGGCAGAGTCTCAGGGCTGAGCAAACTGCTTTGGCTTCCCATCAGCCCTGCCCTATGAGGCCCCTGGATCTCAGTGTCTCTCGGTAATCACTGTAAGCACCTCTGAGAGAAAGCCGCCCTCGAGTTTCACCCGCTGCCAGACAGTCCAGTTTCTCCCCCAATGAGTCTGGATTCCCAGATTCTCGCCCGGAACTGGCGTTCAGCACAGTTGGGAGCTTCAGCCTTCCTCCCGCTAGAGAAAGCCAATGGCACACTCAGCAGTCAGTTCTCTGCACGCACTTGTGCATGCGCCTCCAGACCTCTGCCTTTTGTGGCTCCCCTGAGTTTCCGTGAGCTCCTCTCTTTTCCCGACAGTCCAGACTCCCCCTATATGAGTCTGGGACCCCAGGGTCTCGCCCAGAACTGGGGTTCAGTGCAGTCAGGAGCTTCCGTCTCTCTCCCACTAGAGAAAGCAAGCCAGGCACTCAGCCGTCCGTCCTCTCCGCGCATGTGTTTCCATACCTCAGCCTTTTGCAGCTCCTCTGAGTCTCCGTGTGCCCTTCTCTTTCCTTCTAGTTGTAGAATTTCCACTCAGCCAGCTTTCCTGTGGTTCTGGATGATGTCCGTTCTGTCTTTTAGCTGTAGTTTTGTAATTGTTGTGCAAGGCAGCAGTTTAGGTGTTCACCTCTGCCGCCATCTTGGTTTCTCCCCGCCTCCATTCACTCTTTTCTCATTCTACCTCAGTGTCCTGCCAGGACTATCATGCATTCCCTCATAAAGCCCAGTTGCCCCAAACCACAGTCACCTACCTTGGTTTCACTCTCATCCAACAAAGCCAAGCCATTACCTTGAACTGTAAGTGCCTCATCTCCTCCATGACTGTCCCTCCTCTGGACAAGACATACTCTCCTTTCTCATGCTTGCTCAGTACTCTCGCCTCCAGGTTCCCAACTTCAGTCTTTTCACAAAGCCCCCCTCTGCCATGGCAAAGGGACCCCTCACTGAGCCTTTAGATCCCAAGGCCAACATTCTCACCCCCTTTAATGCTCTGAAAACTGCTCTCACCTCAGCGCCTTCTCACCCTCTCCCCTCCCAAAGAATAGTTTCTTTACTAAAACTGCAAATGCTTACTTAACAGTATGGTTACTATCAGAAGCTGAACTCATTATCACCCAAACCTTAGCATGTTATCTCTAAGGGAAAATGTGGCAGTTTTAAATCTAAACTGCTAGAGGCCTGGAAACAGACTGAGGGGCCTGCTCCCTCCTCCCCCTGCCTTTTCTCCAGGCTCATATGCCTACACATCATTTTCCAAAGTCTTTGGTAACTTAAAGTCTTTGGAGCATTGCTGGGTTAAATGATAAACATCTACGTATTTTAAAATAACATAAAATACTGAGACATTGATTGTTATACAAGTTTTAAATTTGCCTGCTCTTAGCTTTTATTACAGACTAGAGGCCCGATGCATGAAGATTTATGCAAGAATAGGCCTTCCTTCCGCTGGCTGCCGGCACCGCCTTCGCTCTGGCTGGAGCCGCCTTTTCGCTCAGGCCCGGAGCTGCCTTTCTGCCTTCCCACGCTGCCCAGAGGCCTGGAGAAGCTAGGGCAGTGCAGAACACCTATGTCCCGCCCTGCCCCTGGCCACTTGGTGCCTGTGTATGCAAATTAACCTGCCAGCTTTGGTGGGTTAATTTGCATACTCACTCCTGATTGGCTGGTGGGCGTTGTGAAGGTACAGTCAATTTGCATCTTACTCTTTTATTAGTGTAGATGGTCTCTTGTACTTCGTTGAAGATATATTTTCTTGAAGGTAAGAGTGTGTTTAAACTGTGTTGATAAATGTCAATCTAAGAAATGCTGGTTGTTTACTTTTTGGCTAAAGCTGGTTATTTGCGAATAGGTAGAAATGCTTGTGAAAGTCCTAAGTCAGGGCCTGATCACCCCTGACATCCAAAGGGACCCCTTCACTAAACCCCATATAATGCCCTAATACACTCCAGAGGAACTTCAGTCCCTATTAGCTTTTGGGGCCACTCAGGAAGATCCATGGTTAAAACTTCAGGGAAAATATATCCTTTCCCAGGGACAGGCCCATGATATCTTACAGGCTACTCACAATTCCCTACATATAGGGTACAGACCGATTCTACAACTCCAAAACCCCTCATCACCTGTCCTAGCCAGGCCTCCCTACTGCAAGATATCCCCCAAACCTGTTCCACTTGTTACTCAGTATCTACCCAAGCACAGGTTAGATTAGACCTCCTCCTTTCCCCACTCATCAGGCAAGGGGCCAAGTCCCTGGAAAAGACTGGCAAATTGACTTCACTCACATGCCCCTATTAAAAAACATACACACAAATGTCTCTTAACCCTTGTAGATACCTTCTCAGGCTGGGCAGAAACTGCTCCCCACTAGTCTGACCCACCTCATTACAATCAGATAATGGACCTGCTTTCAGATCTCAAATGACTCAACAGGTCTCCTCCACTCTGAACATCCAATGGAACTTACACACCCCTACCGGCCCCAATCTTCAGACAAAATAGAAAAGGCAAATTCTTTTTTTAAAAAAATAAATCTTTATTCAGATTATTACAATTGTTTCTCCTTTTCCCCCCCATAGCTCCCCTCCACCCGGTTCCCACCTTCTGCCCTTACCTCCCCCACACTGTCCTCATCCATAGGTGTATGATTTTTGTCCAGTCTCTTCCTAAACCCCTCATACCACTTTCCCCCTGAGAATTATCAGTCCATTCCCTTTCTATGCCCCTGATTCTATTATATTCACCAGATTATTTTGTTCCTCAGGTTTTTAATTCACTTGATTTTCAGGTTCACTTGTTGATAGATATGTATTTGTTGTTCATAATTTTTATCTTTACTTTTTTCTTCTTCCTCTTCTTTAAGAATACCTTTCAGCATTTCATATAATACTGGTTTTGTGGTGATGAACTCTTTTAGCTATTTCTTATCTGTGAAGCTCTTTATCTGCCCTTCAATTCTGAATGATAGCTTTGCTGGGTAGAGCAATCTTGGTTGTAGGTTCTTGCTATTCATCACTTTGAAAATTTCTTGCCACTACCGTCTAGCCTGCAGAGTTTCTGTTGAGAAATCAGCTGACAATTGTATGGGTGCTCCCTTGTAGGTAATTAACTGTTTTTCTCTTGCTGCTTTTAAGATTCTCTCTTTGTCTTTTGCTCTTGGCATTTTAATTATGATGTGTCTTGGTGTGGTCCTCTTTGGATTCCTTTTGTTTGGGGTTCTGTGCGCTTCCTGGACTTGTAAGTCTATTTCTTTCACCAGGTGGGGGAAGTTTTCAGTCATTATTTCTTCAAATAGGTTTTCAGTATCTTGCTCTCTCTCTTCTTCTGGCACCCACATAATTCTGATGTTGGTACGCTTGAAGTTGTCCCAGAGGCTTCTTACACTATCTTCAACTTTTTGGATTTTTTTTTTCTTTTTGCTTTTTCGGTTGAGTGTTTTTTGCTTCTTTGTATTTCAAATCTTTGACTTGATTCTTGTGTTCCTCTAGTCTGTTGTTGGGTCTCTGTATAATATTTTTTACTTCAGTCAGTGTATGTTTAATTTCTAGTTGGTCCTTTTTCATATCTTCGAGGGTCTTGTTATATTTATCGGCCTTTTCTAGGATATTCTTGAAAAGCCTTATAACCGTGGTTTTGAATTCTATATCCAATCGTTTGTTTTCCTCCATTTCTTTCGTTTGTGATCTGTTTCTTTGACGCCACATTTTCATTGCTTCCCTGAGTTGGTAGGGTAGATTTGTGTGCTAGGTTTCCTATATCGCCCAGTGGGTCGGCCTCCCCAGTTAACCTGAGGTGGACACTCTTGGTGCACCCCTTTGTGGACTGTGTGTACAGCCTTGTTGTAGTTAAGTCTTGATTGTTGTTGGTATCACTGGGAGGAATTGACCTCCAGGCCAGTTGGCTGTAAGGATCAGCTGTGTCTACACTGGGAGAAGTTCGGTGCTGGAGACAGCCTTATAGGATTAGACTTGCCAAATTGCAAAAGCCTCTGTGCTCAGCTTGGATGGGGTGAAGTCTCAGGGCAGAGCAGACAGTCTTGGCTTCCAGTCAGCCTTGCCCTTGCGCGTGTGTGTGCCTGCAGACCTCTGCCTTCCCCAGCTCCTGAGTCTCCGCCCGAGAGTCCAGATTCCCCCTCAAGAGCGTGGGTCCCCAGGAGCTCGCCTGGAACTGGGGTTCAGTGCAGTCAGAACTGGGGCTCAGTGCAGTCAGGAGCTTCTGACTCCCTTCCACTAGGGAAAGCCTGTGGCAATCTCCACAGCCTTTGTGCGCACTGGCATGCGCACGCCTGCAGACCTCTGCCTTCCCCGGCTCCCGAGTCTCTGCCCGAGAGTCCAGATTTCCTCCCGTAAGAGCGCGGGTCCCCAGGAACTCACCTGGAACTGCGGTTCAGTGCAGTCAGAACTGGGGCTCAGTGCAGTCAGGAGCTTCGGACTCCCTTCTGCTAGGGAAAGCCTGTGGCAACCTCCGCAGCCTTTGTGCACACTGGCGCGCGCGCCTCCAGAATCCTGCCTGCCGGGTCTCCCTCGGATCTCCGAGTCTCCGGGTGCCTTTCTCTCTACCTGACAGTCCAGACCCGCCTGTATGAGCCTGGGTCCACGGGGTTTCGCCCGGGACTGGGGTTCAGTGCAGTCAGAACTGGGGTTCAGTGCAGTCGGCGGCTTACTTCCCCCTTCCGCCAGAGAAAGTCAGCCAGGCTCTCAGCCACCCTTCCCTCCGCACGCACAAAAACCCTTTGCCGTACCTCCAATTCTCTGTGAGCTTTTCTCTTTCCTTCTAGTTGTAGAATTTTCACTCAGCCAGCTTTTCTGTGGTTCTGGATGGTGTCCGTTCTGTCTTTTAGTTGTAGTTTTGAAATTGTTGTGCGAGGCAGCAGTTTAGGTGCTTACCTATGCCTCCATCTTGGTTTCTCTCTGAAAAGGCAAATTCTTAATTAAGTCTCCTTACTTTAAGTTAGATCCTAACTAAACTAACTCTTGAAACTAAAGAACCTTAAACTACTCTCCTACCTCTAGTCCTTACACGCATCAGGGCAATCTCCCATGCACCCTCCTTTCTTAGTCTCTTTGAACTCATGTATGCAAGACCCTTTTTACTAGGAAACTTCCCTCCACAGGGACCCCTCTAGGAGACTGTGTCCCCATCTTAAATCTCGTCATACAATTACTGAAGGACATGATGATCAGGTCCTCCCTCGACCTTTTACAGGAGACATCCCCCTACTCCTCCTAAAGGAAATCGATCATAATTTACAGCCCTGAATGCAAGGCCCTTATCAGGTACTCCTAACTATCCCAACTGCAGCTAAACTATTGGGGCACACCCCATGGTTCCACCTTCCAGGTTAAAACCGGTCCCCAGAACACCTCCATCACATGAGCCGGAGTCCCCTAAGTATCACAGCCACCAGGTCAGGCCCACCAGACCCCGCCTTGCGCACCTCCCAGAGGCAGAGGACGAATGAGTGAGCACCCTGCACGTGCCCCCTGTGTCCTGACCCTACCAACCCTGACTTCCCTGGAAGCCCCTCTCCTCTCCCAGGACACACCCTCCAGGTCCTACTACTGCCCCTTCCCCTTTGCATCAGGACTCTCACCTTCCTATGGGACTCCCTTCTCCAAGGGACTTCGCTTACCCATGGGGTAAGATTGCCTTCTTTCTAGATCCTAAACATACCCGTTCCCCCCTTGGGACCATCCCTGCCCTGGAAGTGGGGATTAGCTCTCCTTCTCATCCTATCCCAGCCCTCCTCTCCTACACCCATAAGGAACTTTCCTAACCTCCACTCATCTCCAACGAACTTAACCTTACCTATTCCCTCCTAAGCCAGGGACTGCTGGCTCTGCCTTTCCCTCTCCTCTTCAGTGTATACCACCATCCCTATATCAATCCAGAGATGGACCAGGCAAAAATCACTCTAGCTTATAAAAAGGAAAAGGGAACTATGTTTCTCAAAAAGGCAGACACCCTTCTAGGTAATTATCCTGCAGCCCAGGCATCAAGCCTCTCTCCTTTTCCATACTTATATTCTATCTCCTACTAAGGTGGCTCCTTCCTCCACCCCAGTCACAGGTCCTATCACCCTACACACCCCACTAATCACCCAAGCCCTTTATGCTTTACAAGGTCACAGGGCAGTATATCAATAGGCCACCTCCCATCATCCGCTTGTAACCCCACAGTTAACCTAGAACTACCAAAATTTAAATCTTGGTCCCAATTGGTTGACTACCAGGTATCCCTGGAAGCCAATGGTTATTTCCTGCAGCCGGTCTTTTTACTTCTTATCCAACCATGCAGGTCCCAGGCTTCAACTGCTCCTTTCTTTCCCTTTCTCTTTTCCCTTGGATAACAGCCCATTCTAGCATTCCCTCCCACTTTCACCACAATACACTCTCAACCAATCATCTGTCACCCCTTATGAGTAGTGCCATGGCAACGATCCTCTCAGCTTGGAGCACTGAACCAGGAAAAGGACCTCATATCCTTTAGTCACCACTTCTCCCTACACCTTTCAGCTTGTCTCCATGATCAGGGATTCTTCTTCCTCTGTGGGGAGAACACATACATCTGCATCCCAATCAGCTGGACAGGAACCTGTACTCTCGTCTCTCCTCCAATGTAGATGTAGCCCCCAATAATCAGTCTTTACCTGCCCCCGTAACCCATCATATCTGATACAAAAGCGGAGTCCAGATAATCCCTCTCCTCATAACTCTTGGCATCACAGCAGGGGTTGGAACTGCCATAGGGAGCTTAACCACTGCTCTATCTACTTTGAAACACTGAATCAGGACCTACAAGAAAGCTGTGGATGCCCAGCAAGGGGGAAAACAAGAACCTCACTCCCAGGGTAACCTATCCTCCCGTTTCATATCACTAGTCAGGCAACTGAGACCCCTGATCTTTTCCTCCCTAAAGATAACATCTAGGCCTCAGTTTTATTTCAGCTCTAGGCCCAGAAAAGCAGCAAAACCAGACAAGTGATGTTGTGGCAGCCTCAGGACCAGCTTTTACCTCCCAAGTCACTCAACAGGACCGTTTTCGAGCCTTCACCAACCAGTGTCTTGGGGAAATCATGCTGCTGTGACCCCTCGTCCAGCTGACTACTATCAAAGTTAATCCCCCTGTGATCTTGACGTCCCCTCTTAGCAGGAAGTAAGTAAAGAAGACATAACCTTCATCCCTATTCCATAAAACAAAAAGGCTGGAATGTTAGGTCTGATCAAATAATTGAATCGATACTCCCTCCCCTAGGAACTGACCTTTAGGCCACTTCACAATGTACATGCCACTTGCTTAGACCACATTCCACGTGCTAAGACCATTATCTCTCCCCTCCGGAGTTTCCCAGGATCCGGACCTGCACAGAGAATTCTCCACCCAGATAAAGACCCCCTAGAGTCCTTTAAAACCTCTGACTCCCCATCCCTGGTGGCTGGCGCCATTTTGGGGCTCAGCCCATCTGGGATCCAGATGACCTAACACATTTATAATCCCTCACTGCCGGGAGCCATAAAAGCAGTTCGGTCTCACTTCTTGGTCAGCCCTACTTCCTGATTAAGCAAGAACAAAGAAAGCCCGCGCGTGCCAAGGGCCAGAAGAACCTCCCACATCAGAAAAACCAATCAGCTAGGACAGATACCCAGTCCCCAACCAATCATCCCATAGCAACTCCTTATCCTACCCCTCCCCTCCTGAGTGCTTATATACCGCAACGCTCGAATAAAAAACGAGGCTTGATCAGAACCCTGTCTTGCCTCCGTTCTTCGCGTTCCTTGTTTGTTTCATTCTCTTAGGTGGTTCCTGCGTGCCCTCGTTGCTGCCCCGCAGGCCGGGGCATCTGTCGCCCAACGTGGGGCACCCTGGGGACCCCCGACGAGAACGTCTACCGGAGAAGCCCTGGCCAGGCACCCCCCCAGAGTCGCCACGAGGACCCGCGAGTGAAGACTCAGCACTAGATCGCCACGGTCCCACCCGCCGTGAGACAGATCGGAGTAAGGTAGGTAGACGATTTTTCAAACAAGATTTCAGAACATTTCACCCCTTTTTGCTCGACTGCTATTATTGGCTCTCTTGGTCGATTCCTTCCTGCCCACTAATAAGCCCTCACTTGCCGATTTGGGGAAGAGTGAAGGGTACCCATCTCCGGCTGTGAGAACTCTGATTCACTTGAATTAGTATCGTCGCCCGGCCTTCTTGTCGCGAATTCTCTCCAATTAGACCTACTCTTAAAACCTTGAGCTTGCTTTGAACAAAAGGTCGTTCACCTCACAGACTCAACAAAGGGAATTCCTACTCCCTGACAAGGGCAAAAGGGGTCTTCCCGTCTGTGCGGATCCGTGTAGGCGGATTATACCTACCGACTGTTTCACGCAAGCAAGGGAGTAAAGGGTAGAGTCGAAAAGAGAGTAATTCCGCCTGAATTCCTGGGTTGACGGGAAAATTCAGGCTGACCTGGAACGGGGATTATACGTCCCAGAGGCTTACGTGGGGGAAGGGGTCACTCGGAGAGCCATCCAGTAGACCAATAATGGGGAATTCTTTGAGTACCCATGAAATGTTCCTTGACGGTCTCAAGATGTCCCTCAGAGTGCGAGGAATAAGGGTTAAAAGAAAAGACCTTAGGCAGTTCTTTGAGTTTGTTCATGATACCTGCCCTTGGTTCCCCCTAGAAGGAACTATTAATCAAAAACGCTGGGAACGGGTAGGAGATGCCCTACAGGATTTTTATCGGGCCTTTGGCCCTGAGAAGATTCCCGTTACTGCCTTTTCTTATTGGAACCTAATTCATGACATTCTAAAAATCCATTCTCAGGACCCTGATGTTAGAGAGGTCATCAAAACAGGAGAGGAGATTCTTAAGGAAAACTCCCGTCCCCCCCCCCCCTCAACATGCCCTTCAGTCATTATAGATCTCCCAGGAGAACCCCCAGAGACCCCTAAAGCCCAAAAACCTTTAAATATTAAAAAAGAACCAGAAAAAACACAAGAAAAAATCCCCAATATCTACCCCTCGCTTACCTTTAAAAAAGATTACTCGGATCACCTAACCCCCGAAGAACAAGAAACCTTAGATGAGGAGGCGGCTCGCTATCATAATGACCCTTGGCGCCTAACTGCCCCGGCGCTTCATAGACCGCCCCCCTATAATCCCAATTCCCTAGTTCATCCTTCTCCTCTTCCAGATTTTAACTCCCGTCCATCTGACCCCATCAGACAAGCTAAAATAACCCTTGCTCGAGAAGTTTCTTCTTTAAAGGAAATTTTACAGCAGAAACGAGAGCATGTCCAACTTATTAAAGAAATTCAAGCCCTCGAGGCTGAGCTTTCCACCCTAAGTCCTACCCAACAGAATACTCCTCCCTCAACAAAATCACCCCCCAACAGACAAAAAACTAAAACTAAAGCCCCTCCCCAGGCTCTATTGGCTAAAAACAAACCCCCTCTCCTTGCCTTCCCTGTCACCCGCAGTCGCGGCCCTAAAGCCCCCTCAAAAGATATAGGGGAAGAGGAAGAAAACTCCCCTGATGAAGATGATACTCCCCCAGACTCCCAAAATCCTGATCAAGACCCTACAGATAATGACTCTGAAACAGAGGACCCAGACCCCGAGCCCCAACACAAGAATCAGAAATACCTAAACCTTAAACACGTAAAATATTTAAAGGCGGCGGTTACTAATTACGGGCCCACGGCTCCTTATACAGAGCCTGAGTGATCGCTGGCTAACTCTTAATGATTGGATCTCCCTAGCCGGAGCGACACTCTCGGGGGGTGAATATGTCCTCTGGAGAACAGATTTTGTTGAAAACTGCCGAGAAACCGCCCAGCGCAATAGTGAAAGCAAAACTTCGCGCTCTTGGACGAGAGATAAGTTACTCGGCCGGAGTCCCTATGACTCCAATGAGGCACAGGCGGCCTTCCCCCCTGGGTTATTAGCTCAAATTCAAAACGCAGGCCTTAAGGCCTGGCGCCAACTCCCCCCAAAGGGCTCAGCCACAACCTCCTTGGCCAAGGTCCGACAGGGCCCTGATGAGCCTTATAGCGATTTCATCAGTCGCCTCACTGATGCCGCGGAACGGCTGATTGGCGAGGGCGAGAATGAGAGCACATTTATTAAACATCTTGCCTATGAGAACGCCAACCCGATATGTCAGGAAACCTTAAGACCGTACCGGTGTGGGAGCCTTTCTGATTATATCAAGTTATGTTCAGGGATTGGTACTTCCCACTCTCTTGGCCTAGCTATAGGGGCAGCTTTAAAGAACTTGAATTAGTATCGGCCCGGAAAAACAAAGAGCCTGTTATAACTGTAAACAACCTGGGCATTTTGCTCGTGATTGTCCTACAAAGGAGCCTCAGACGCCAACCCTCCAGAAACCCCCCTCTAACAACTCATCAGATCGAAAACCCCCTAGAACCCCCTGCCCACGCTGCGGCGCGGTCTTCACTGGGCTAAGGAATGCTACTCTAAAACGGATATAGAGGGCAAGACTTTACCACCAAAACAGGGAAACTTCCAGAGGGGCCAGCCCTCGGCCCCAAACCAGGGACTGAATCAGGGGGCTATCCGATTCGTCCCACAGACGCTACCCCCTCAACAGATCCTTCACACTCAGGAGTCAGTTCCCTCCTCCGGGCCACCCCTGGCAGTGCAGGAATGGACCTCTGTGCCGCCGCCGACTCAATATTAATTCCCGATCAAGGCATTCAACTCCTCCCTACAGAGACCTTTGGACCCTTACCTCCCAAGACCTTTGGCTTAGTATTAGGCCGAGGAAGCTTCACATTAGCTGGCCTCCACATTACCCCTGGGGTCATCGACAATGACTATACAGGCCAAATCACCCTCCTAGCTTCAGCCCCATCCGGGCCTATATCTATTCTCAAGGGAAAGAGAATAGCCCAACTTATCTTACTCCCCCTAAATCCTACTAATAAAAGTCACTCCCAACGCCCCAGACAAGAATCCGCCCTCGGGTCATCTGATACCTACTGGGTACAGCAGATTACTCCAGAGAGACCATTTTTAACCCTACAATTAGATGGAAAAACCTTTAAAGGCCTAGTCGATACAGGGGCCGATGCCACAGTAATCTCAGACCAACACTGGCCACCAAACTGGCCTTGCGAGGTCTCCCTGTCTCACCTTAAGGGAATTGGCCAGTCCACCAACCCAAAACAAAGCTAAAAAAATATTAACTTGGAAAGACAGCGAGGGTAATTCCGGACAGGTACAGCCCTACATTGTTCCGGGCCTTCCTGTCAACCTTTGGGGGCGGGATATCTTATCCCAATTAAAGCTCATCATGTGTAGCCCCAACGAAATTATTACTCAACAGATGCTCAACCAAGGGTTTTTACCAGGGCAAGGACTGGGGAGAAACAAACAGGGAATAAAGGCCCCATTATCCATAACACCAAGGAACAATCGTTCAGGCCTAGGGAGTGAACATTTTCCTTAGCGGCCATTGACTTTCCTGTACCCCACGTGGACAAGATAAAATGGAAATCTGATTCCCCCGTTTGGGTAGATCAATGGCCTCTAAATAACGAAAAACTTACAGCTGCCACTAAGTTAGTACAGGAGCAATTGGCTGCTGGACATTTAGAACCCACTACCTCTCCTTGGAATACTCCCATATTCATAATTAAGAAGAAAACAGGAA
This sequence comes from Plecotus auritus, assembly GCF_963455305.1. Lineage (NCBI taxonomy): Eukaryota > Metazoa > Chordata > Mammalia > Chiroptera > Vespertilionidae > Plecotus > Plecotus auritus. Next base: position 99,079,720 of record NC_137776.1, read on the forward strand.
CGTGGAGACTTCTCCAAGACCTCAGGGAAATCAACAAAACCATGTTCACGATGGGAGCTCTCCAACCAGGCCTTCCCTCCCCTATTGCCATTCCCGCCAACTATTACAAAATTATTATTGACCTCAAGGATTGTTTTTTCACCATCCCCCTGCACCCCCAAGACAGAGAACGTTTTGCGTTCAGTCTCCCCGTTACTAATTTTAAAGGACCTATGCCCCGGTACCAATGGAAAGTACTCCCTCAAGGCATGGCAAATAGCCCCACCCTATGCCAGAAATTTGTGGCCCAAGCTATAGATCCTCTCAGACCTTGCTGGCCTTCCATCTACATTATACATTACATGGATGACATTCTCCTAGCAGGAGCTTCATGCTCTGAAGTCCTCAAATGCAGCCAAGAACTGGCTGCCCGTCTTTCCTCTTTGGGGCTTTGAATAGCTCCTAACAAAATACAGCTTAAAGACCCCTATTACTATCTTGGTTTCGAGCTAAATCAAAACACCATTACCACTCAAAAAATTCAATTAAGAACTGATCAATTACAAACCCTCAATGATTTCCAGAAATTCTTAGGAGATATCAACTGGCTTAGACCCTACTTAAGACTAACGACAGGAGATTTTAAACCCCTCTTTGATATCCTACAAGGAGACCCTGATCCCCTTTCCCCCCGTAAACTCTCTTCAGAGGCTAAATCTTCCCTCTCCAAGGTTGCAATTGCCATCCAGCAGCAACAAATTACCTTCCTATCCTATGATAAACCTTTTTCGCTTATCATCTGTGCTACTACCCACACACCTACAGGAGTTTTATGGCAGGACAACCCCTTACTCTGGATCCACTTACCCTCATCCCCCTCCCGAGTTCTTATTCCATATCCATCATTAATAACCAAAATCCTCCGATTAGGCAGGGAACGGAGCCGTCAATATTTTGGTCGAGACCCCGATCATATTATACTCCCCCCACAGCTCCAGCTCCCATACTGCCTCCCATTGGACCTCCATCCACCAAGGACTCTATGTTATCCTTACTCTCTGCTACCTTCCACACCCTAAACCAATCTAACCCCAATATCACTCAGTCCTGTTGGTTGTGTCTCTTCGCCATCCCTCCCTTCTATGAAGGCATAGCAACGTCCAACAATTACTCCATTGTTTAGAACATCACTCAATGCCGTTGGCAACACAGTGGACAGGGAAAATTAACACTCCAGGCTGTCTCTGGATCGGGACTCTGCCTAGGGCCCGTGCCTACTTCACATCGGCACCTCTGTAATCAAATAATTACCCCTCAGAATAATCAAGAATATTTAATTCCTAACAATAACACATGGTGGGCCTGTAGTGATGGCCTGACACCGTGCATCTATGCCCCCCTCCTCAGTAACTCCTTTTGTGTACAAGTTTCCTTAGTTCCTAAAGTATCCTATTTTAGTGATGAACAATTTTCCCACTCGTTATTCCCCGACAATGCTTCCCCTGATCCTTCCCTCAGACAGAAAAGGGAACTTATTACAACCCTCACGGTGGCCACCCTCTTAGGCCTCGGCGCCACGGGTACAGGAGTCGGAATAACCTCTCTTGTTCTTTCCAATCAATATTACAACCAATTACAAGAAGCTATCGATGAGGACATCAAAATTCTAGAAGGTGCCATTTCTCATCTACAAGAATCCATGATGTCTCTAGCCGAGGTGGTACTTCAAAACCGACGAGGCCTGGATCTACTTCTTCTACAACAGGGAGGCCTCTGCGCTGCCTTAGAGGAACAATGCTGCTTTTATGTTAACCATTCTGGGGTTATTAAAGATTCACTGACAAAGGTCAGAGATTAGAGAAAAGGCGAAAGCTAAGAGAACAAAATCAAGATTGGATAGAACGATGGTTTAACACCCACCACCCCCCTGGCTTTCAACCCTATTACCCTCTATCCTAGGCCCTCTAGTCGGTCTACTCCTACTCCTTGCTTTTGGACCGTGGGCCTTTAGAAGGCTCACACATTTTATCAAACAACAAGTAGATTCCCTCATAGCCAAACCCATACAAGTACATTATCACCGCTTAGCTGAGGCTGACCGTGAACAGGACTATGACCTCTACCAGCACTCCCTCCCTACGGGGACAGCATGATGACCAGAGGAATGCTTACCTACTCCCCTCCAGGAGAAAGGTATGGGCACCGAGCTGAGTGCAGAGCAAAGCACTGCAAGGGAAGGTCTCATAATCTTTTGACCCCCTCTGGGTTTCCCTGAGAGTATACCTGGCTTACATAGAGGTTGGTATCTATCAAAAAAATTTTTTTTCTCTTAGATGGCCAACAGAGATGCCCATACCGCATCCTACTCGGATACTATCTAATAAAGCAAGCCCTGGTGAGCTTGGCTGGCAGCCAATGATGGGTAAGAGGAGATGGCATACGCTGAGGGGCTCTTCTATAGGCCCTACCTGCAACCTAAGACAGGCACTGGATCAGAGCGATTCAGTTAGGCCGATGACGGGTAATGCAGGCGTTAAACCAGGTATCCCGTGTCTCCCGACCTAAGACAGGCGCAGCCACCGCAGGGAAGGCTCTCTGGCCTTAATTCCAGGCTCTACCTCTTCTCCCCAAAAGATACCGAGAGCCGTTACCTGTGGGCTTGGGAAACCCACGGGAGGAGCCGGGTCACTACTCCCTCGCTCGGTTAAAGCCCACTCCCGCTTAAAAACAGAAAGGGAGGAGATGCCGGGAGCCATAAAAGCAGTTCGGTCTCACTTCTTGGTCAGCCCTACTTCCTGATTAAGCAAGAACAAAGAAGCCCGCGCGCGCCAAAGAAGCCCACACGCGCGCCAAGGGCAAGAAGAACCTCCCACATCAGAAAAACCAATCAGCTAGGACAGATACCCAGTCCCCAACCAATCATCCCATGGCAACTCCTTATCCTACCCCTCCCCTCCTGAGTGCTTATATACCGCAACGCTCGAATAAAAAACGAGGCTTGATCAGAACCCTGTCTTGCCTCCGTTCTTCGCGTTCCTTGTTTGTTTCATTCTCTTAGGTGGTTCCTGCGTGCCCTCGTTGCTGCCCCGCGGGCCGGGGCACCTCACCACTTTGGCCTCGTGCGTTCCTCCTTTGGCCACCTGCACAGTGACATCTTGTGAATGGACCTAATGAGCAGGAAGTGGCAAGTACCTTAGATGCTAGAAAGTTACAATTGTGTGCACCGAGAAGAAAGATTCATTTGATGTGAACCCTGAGAAGGTATTTATCTCCTGAGATGTACTCCCCATGGCCAATCCTATATAATAAAGAGGGAATATGTTAATTGACCATCACTCCATCACAAAGATGGCTGCACCCACAGCTGAGGCCAAGTTCCCATAAGGAGCCTTAATAAGCAATCAGCAGGAACCTGAGGCTACACCCTCCCCCACCCCTGTGGAGCTTGACAGGGGACTTCAGGCCACACCCTCAGCCTCGGTGCCAGGCCAGAGGACCTGAGGCCATGCTCCCCACCTGGCGGGGCTTGACAGGGGAACTCAAGGTGCGCTTCCCGTCCTGGTGCTGGACTAGAGGACCTCAGGCTGCTCCCCCAGCCCCAGCGCCATGCTGGGGGACCTCAGGCTGCGCCTCCCACCAGATGGGGCTTGACAGGGGACTTCAGGCCACGCCCCCCACCCTGGCATCAGGCCGGGACCTCAGACCGCGCACCCCTGCCTGGAGGGGCTTTATGGGGGACCTCAGGCTGCACCCCCCGCCCCAGCACCGAGCCAGGGGACCTCAGGCTGCGCCCCCCTGCCTGGCTGGGCTTGACAGGGGACCTCAGGCCCTACCCCCCACCCAGCGGGGCTTGACAGGGGACCTCAAGGTGGACCCCCAGTGCTGGGTTGGGGGAACTCAGGCCGCACCCCTCACCCCAGCACCAGGCCGGGGACCTCAGACTGCACCCCTGCCCGGCAGAGCTTGACAGGAGACCTCAGGCTGCAACCCCCACCCCAGCACCAGGCCAGGGGACCTGAGGCTGTGCCCCCTTGCCTGGCTGGGCTTGACAGGGAACCTCAGGCAGCGCCTCCCGCCTTGGCACCAGGCCAGGGGACCTCAAGCCATGCCCCTCACCCGGTGGGGCTTGACGGGGACCTCAGGCCTCGCCCCCTGCCCTGGCACCAGGCCAGGGGACCTAAGGCCATGCCCCCCTGCCTGGTGGGGCTTGATGGGGGACCTCAAGGTGCACTTCCCGTCCTGGTGCTGGGCTAGGGGACCTCAGGCTGCTCCCTCCGCCCCAGCACCAGGCCAGGGGAACTCAGGCCATGCCTCTCACCAGTTGGGGCTTGACAGGGGACTTCACACCGTGCCCCTCAGCTCAGCACCAGACCGGAGGACCTCAGGCCACACCCCAAGCCCCAGCACTGGGCCAGGGGACCTGAGGCTGTGCCCCCCTGCCTGGTGGGGCTTGACAGGGGACCTCAGGCCATGCTCCCCACCCAGCGGGGCTTGACAGGGGACCTGAGGCTGCAACCCCCGGCTGGTGGGGCTTGACGGGGGACCTGAGGCTGCGCCCCGCCTCCCCCCAACACACACACACACCTGGCGAGGCTTGACAGGAGACCTCAGGCCATGCCCCCCACCCAGCGGGGCTTGACAGGGGATCTCAGGCCATGTCCCCCACCTGGCGGGGCTTGATGGGGGACCTCAAGGCATGCCCCCAGCCCTGGTCTGTGCTGGGGGACCTCAAGCCATGCCCCTCGTCCTGGCACCAGGCCAGGGGACCTGAGACTACGTCCCCTGCCCGGCAGGGCTTGACAAGGGTGGGACTGGCCAGGTCTGGATCTAGCCCAATGGGGGCGGGGGCTGGCCGGGTCTGGGTCTCACGTGATTTTGAGGTGCATGTGGGTGGGCGGGGACTTGACTCTGGGTCCCGTGGTGCACCCCAGACTCTGACAGGAAGAAGGTTTTCATATACATTTTACTAATTTTCTTTCATCTCTGACACTTCCTATCTAATAAAAGAGTAATATGCAAATTAACCCCACAAGCCACGCCCACCCGCCAATCAGGAGCAAATATGCAAATAAACCCAACCACATGGCTACGGCCTCAGAGAGCAGGAGGGAGGCTTGGGTTTCCCCGGCAATGGAGGAAGCCAAGCTTTCCACACACCCTGGCTGGCCCAGGCCTCTGCTTAAGGCTACAAAGTTTCAATGATAGAAGATACATAAATCCCAACAGAAATGGATGCTGCCACGGAGCAAGCAGAAAGCTTGGCTCCGCTCCAGGCTACAAAGTTTCAATTGTAGAAGATAAACCGCAAATACCAGGGCCTCCGCTTGGGTCACCAGGGGGCGTGGCTGGCCTGCAAACCACCACAGGCCCCTTGCCCAGGCCGCCCCATGACCCAAGGGAACCCCCAACCTGATCTGCGACACCCTTCAGGGCAAACCAGCTGGCCCCCACCCGTGCACCGGACCTCTATCCTATCTAATAAAAGGGTAATATGCAGATTGACCATCACTCCAACACACAAGATGGCTGCCCCCATGTGGTCAAAGATCCTGCCCCCATGTGGACACAAGATGGCCACCACAAGATGTCCAGCAAGGGAGGGCAGTTGGGAGGGACCAGGCCTGCAAGGGAGGGCAGTTAGGGGTGACCAAGCCGGCAGAGGAGGGAAGTTGGGGGTGACCAGGCCTGCAGGGAAAGACAGTTGGGAGGGACCCAGGCCTGCAGGGGAGAGCAGTTGGGGGGAACCAGGCCTGCAGGGGAGGGCAGTTAGGGGTGACCAGGCCTGCAGGGGAGGGCAGTTGGGGGGGACCCAGGCCTGTAGGGGAGAGCAGTTGGGGGGGGACCAGGCCTGCAGGGGAGGCAGTTAGGCATCAATCAGGCTGACAGGGGATTGGTTATGGGGTGATCAGGCTAGCAGGCAGAAGCGATTAGGGGCAATCAGGAAGGCAGGCAGTCGAGCAGTTGGGAGCCAGCAGTCCTGGATTGTGAGAGGGATGTCCAACTGCCCGTTTAAATGGGCAGTCGGACATCCCTCAAGGGGTCCCAGATTGGAGAGGGTGCAGGCTGGGCTGAGGGACACACATCCCCGTGCACAAATTTTGTGCACTGGGCCTCTAGTTGAGAATAATGAATAATGAATAATGAAAGCCTAACAGCCATTTGCTGTCAGGAGCTTCTCATTATTCTATATATTGGGAACATTTTCAGACTGAACCCTCAGCTTCCCACACTACACCAAGCTTGTCTGCATCTGATCAACCACTGCAAGAAAACCTTGTTTTGTCTTTCTACCAACAGACTGAGATCTGTCCTGTCCAATCAGAACTGCACAATTTGGAACCTCATTTACATAAAACAGACATAATTGAGAACCTGGAAGGGAACTTTTGCTATAAAAAATGGGCCCTCCCCTTTGTCTCGGCACACAATTTAGGTTGCTACCTGAATCTGTCTCCCGGCTGCAGCTCCTTTTTCCTCAAATAAATGCTCTTTGTTTTTATTACAAACTAAAATTAATTTTGGTTTGCAGTAATGGAGGCAGCGGTGGGGGCCCAGAGTGATGGCCCTTCTGTCCTGGTGTCTGTGCATCTGTGCTGGCACAAGAGGCGACTGGTTCCTCTGTCCCCTCTGCTGATGTGTCTCGGCAGGAAGTCCTCCTGGATCTGAACATTTCTGCGTGGTCAAGCCTGTTCTGACTTATGTGAGCATTCTTTTTCTGTTTGCTGGCTTTCGCTTGTCTAAATGGGAGATTCAGATTCAAGAATTTCTCTCTCTTTTTGTTTTTAAGTCAGAGATTTGAGTTCCAGTTTTTTCATCTCCACATGTTTACATGGGGCATCTCAGGGAAGGGACCCTGAGGGCTCAGACCCTGTTTTTTTGGTTCAGGAAAGGAAGCCTTGTCCAGGATCGGGTGAGGTCCACATGATGGTGGGCCTCTTCTGCAAGGTGGACTTGTCTCTTTCACAGAAGTTTGTAAGGACACTCACACCTAAGGTGCATTCGAGGGACGCCTCAGGGCTCTGCCACCAAATGGGTGACCCAGGTAAAGTTCCAATTGGCTAGGACCTAGCCGCTAGGTCTTTAAACAAAACAGTGCCAGGATTCTTCCCCGTCCCCATCTTCTTGGTCTCTACACAGGTGTCAGCTGCCAGCTTGCGCCCAGGTCCCAGCCGGCGCCACCTTCCCCTGGGCACACCTGCTCCTTTATACTCAGGCCTTCCGAGGCTGCTTTACTCTGCAAGTTTCCCAACTTTAGTGTGAACGCTAGCTTTCTGTCTGTATTTCCCCGTGAGTCTGTCTTAAAGAGCACCCTTCATGGAGAGGATCTCAAGCCTCTCAGAGACAGTAGGAAGTATTTTTATTTTATTTTAAAGTCAGCTTCAAAGGAATTTCTTTAAAAAATATTTTTATTGATTTCAGAGAGGAAGAGAGATGGAAATATCAATGATGAGAGAGAATCATTGGCTGCCTCCTGCACTCCCCTCACTGGGGCCTGAGCCTGTGATCTGGGCATATGCCCTGATGGACAATCAATCCGTGACCTCCTGGTTCATAGGTCAACGCTCAACCACTGAGCCACACTGGTTGGGCCAAAGGAATTTTATAGCATGAAAAAGTTTTGGCCATCTGAACAAAATCTGAATTTAGTCCATCTGCTAGAAACATAATTTGGATCCAGTTTTTCTTCTTAGTTTTGTAAGCTGTGAAGAAATGAAAAATTTTAAATGAAAGCTGTGAAGAAAAAAATAAAAAATAAAAATAAATAAAATGAAATTTGTGAGACCCTGGATGGGTAGCCTAGTTGGTTAGAGTGTCCTCCTGATTCACTAAGATTGTGGGTTCAGTTCCTGGTCAGGGCACATACAAGAAAAAACTAATTAATGAATAAATAAGTGGAACAACAAATGAATGTTTCTCTCTCTCAAAATAAATAAAAAATAAAATGAAAGCCATGAGATCTCTGTATTTGTATGTTATTATATGTCTATGTATGTATGTTATAGATATGGCATTTTTCTATTGGAAGGCATTGCCAAATTTGATTTGTAATGTCAAAATTAGGTTAAAAAGGATTCTTATTCAGTTAACTTAAACAAATGAATCTATAATAATAAAAGGGTAATATGCTAATTAGACCAAACATTCCGGATGTCCTTTGGGATGATGCTGGGCTAGAGCAAAGCCTGAGTCCCGGGTACCGGGGGAAGGAAGGCCTACTCTTGCACGAATTTTTGTGCATCAGCCTCTAGTACTTATATGTGGTAAGTTGGAGAAATAGAAACTGACCCAAATTCTTTTTAAATGCACATGATCTAGCGTTACTTTTTAGTAAATGAAAGTTGACTTAATTAAAATGGCCATGTCTTTAATTATCAAAGCTGAGAATGCAGACATACAGCTTTCATTCTACCTAGGTTAAAAAAAATGTTTTTGTTGATTTTAGAGAGAGAAGAAAGGAGAGGGAGAGAGGAACATCAATAAGAGAGAAGCATTGATTGGCTGCCCCCCCACCCCCCCTACTGGGGATAGATCCTGAATCCTGGGTATGTGCCCCCAGCTGGCAAGCAAACCACAACCTCTTGTTATACCAGACACTCAACCAACTGAGCTACATTGATCAGGGCCATTCTATATAGTTTTATTAGTCAAATAAGCTCACATTTTATCAGTTACAAAATTTGTCAGCAAGAAAAATAACATAAGCCCTAGCTGGTTTGGCTTGGTGGATAGAGCATTGGCCTGCGGTCTGAAGGGTCCCGGGTTCGATTCTAATCAGGGGCACATGCCTGGGTTGTGGGTTCAATTCCCCGTGGGGGGCGTGTGAGAGGCAGCCGGTCAGTTATTCTCTCTCATCTTTTTTAAATATTTTTAAAATATATTTTTATTGATTTCAGAGAGAAAGGGAGAGGGAGATAGAAACATCAATGATGAGAATCATTGATGGGCTGCTTCCTGCACGCCCCCTACTGTGGACTGAGCCCTTGATCAGAATCGAACCCAGGACCCTTCAGTCTACAGGCCAACGCTCTATCCACTGAGCCAAACCAGCCAGGGCTCTCTCTCATCTTTGATGTTTCTCACTCTCTCTCCCTCTCCTGTCCTCTCCGAAATCAATAAAAATATATTTTAAAAAAGAAAAATAACATAAGATAATGGTTAATTGCTGAAAATCTCATAAAATCTTAAGAAGTAATCTAAATATGATTGTTAAAAACAAATGTCTATATATAAATACTAGAGGCCCAGTGCACGAAATTCGTGCATGGGGGGCAGTGTCCCTCAGCCTGGCCTGCACCCTCTCCAATCTGGGACCCCCCAGGGGATGTCCAACTGCCAGTGTAGGCCCGTTCCTGGCAGTCGGACATCCCTCTCACAAGCTGCTAACCGCTCGCCTGCCTGCCTGCCTGATTGCCCCTAACCACTTCTGCCTGCCAGCCTGATCGCCGCCTAACCGTTTCCCTGCTGGCCTGATTGATACCTAACTGCTCCCCTGCCAGCCTGGTCGCCCCAACTGCCCTCCCCTGCTGGCCTGATTGCCCACAACTGCCCTCCCTTGCTAGTCTGATCACCCACAACTGCCCTTCCCTGCTGCGACCTGCCTCCTCCGCCAGGACCCACCTCCTCCGTGCCGTGTGGAGCTGCAGGACCCCAGGCCTCACCACGTGGAGTGGCCACCGGCCCCGCCTCAACTGTGTGTGTGGCCATCTTGTGGTGGCCATCTTGTGACGATGCTGCATGCGAGGGCGTGAGAATCACCTAGGCTTTTATTAGTATAGATTATAGCAGTTTCTCAGTAAACTTTTCAGCAAATAGTTTCCAAACATTTTGGTAACTTGAAATCCTAGAGTTTTGCTTGGGTTGTGAACACACAATACAATACAGATGATGTATTATAGAATTGTACACCTGAAACCCATATAATTTTATTAACCAATGTCACCACAATAAATTTAATAAAGAAGAAATCCTAGAGTTTCACAAGTTAATTGATGAGTCAAGTTCATTGAATAGCTAAACCATTACCAAATAAAATACTGAAACATTAATTGTTAACATTTATCTATTTTTTTAAAAATATATTTTATTGATTTTTTATAGAGAGGAAGAGAGAGGGATAGAGAGTTAGAAACATCAATGAGAGAGAAACATCAATCAGTTGCCTCCTGCACACCTCCTACTGGGGATGTGTCCACAACCAAGGTACCTGCCCTTGACCGGAATCGAACCTGGGACCCTTCAGTCCGCAGGCCGACGCTCTATCCACTGAGCCAAACCGGTTTTGGCACATTTATCTATTTTTTGACTTCTTATTACAGAGAAACTAAAAGATAAATTTGAAATTGTTAATGAAAATGCTTTGTGCTTTGTTGAGGAAGCATATGTTTCTAAAAATTATGAAATATATTTGCCAGTAAAGAACCAATGTTTCACCAAAACCAGTTTGGCTCAGTGGATAGAGCGTCGGCCTGCGGACTTGGGGGTCCCGGGTTCGATTCCGGTCAGGGGCACGTGGCTTGGTTGCGGGCACATCCCCAGTGGGGGGTGTGCAGGAGGCAGCTGATCGATGTTTCTCTCTCATCGATGTTTCTAACTCTCTGTCCCTCTTCCTTCTTCTCTGTAAAAAAGCAATAAAATATATTAAAAAAAAAAAAAAGAACCAATGTTTCTAGAGAATATGAAATCAATTAATGAATTTGTCAGTCTAAAGAATGCTGGTAACTTTTTATAGTTGTCATCTGAAATTAAGGTTCCTAAGGGCTAAGAATTCTAATTAATATGGAAGGAAATACTGTTTGTTTTCAGTGAAGAAAGGTATAAGTCATGAAATTGCATTTTTAAGGGAATTAGAGGAAAATTGTCTTAAGATGGTTGTTTCTGAGTGAGTTAAAAAAGAAAAATTACGGGGGACAAAATAGTTGTAGAAATTGTTTGGAAAAGTAATTTTGAGAAAGAAATTTTATGTGTAGCCAAGCTAAGTAAAATTTAAATTAATTTAATTCCATGAATTTGAATATCAAAAGTGGACTGACACAAAATTAGAGTTGGGTTCTTTCTTTGTTAAAAGAACCAAGTTTTCCTTGTGCTATTGGGGTACTTTTAATAAGAAACTATAGTGTTGTAGTAGGTGGAAGTTACACTCACCTCTTCTTGGGACCAAACTGGAATTATAGAACAATGTTCCATATGAACTAAAATATAGAACAATAGATTTGACTAATCAAATTGAAGAATAGCTTAACAGAAGTCTTATAACCAAGGATTTACAGAAGAAGCCATATCGAGACTGGTAGGAAGGGCAGAGATGCAAAAAGGGCTGGCTCACGACCACATGTGTGGTTGACAATCTGAAGGGACATCTCAGCTGCAGAGACCCCCCTGAGGAGCGTGGGGTCCCGTAAGCACCAGAGCAGGAAGGGAGCCCACATAATATCTGGCTGTGAAAATCAGTAGGGCTTGTGACTGCCAGGGAAAGACAGGAGTCTGCTGGAAACCCAGGAACCCCCTTAAAGGGCCAGTGCACAAAATCTCATTCACAGCCACTCAACCTGGGTTTGTGGAGTGGGGGCTGCTTGGAGTAGACTAGAGTCATGCAAGGAGAGACCGAGTCCCTCTCCCACCCCACACACAGAACCCACCCATTTTTCCTGGGTCAAGCACTCCCCGCATAGGGCACAGCCTGGGGGAAAGCAACAGCCTCACCTTCCTGACTTTCTATCACCCAACCCTGCCAAATGCACGCCCAATGGAGAAGTCACTTTCTAGGCCTGTGGTCAGTGGTCTGGGCAAACTCAGGGAATGTTAGAAACTGAATTGTGTGGCTCTGGGGCAGGGCCATTTCCCCACCCATGTGCCTGACCAGTGCTGTCTCCCCAGGGGAGACGCTAGCCCCTCCGTCTCTCGACTTCCAGTGGCTCTGCCCTGCTGAACTTGAGCCTGGCGGGATTGTCAGATACTGTGGTCTGCCTGGGATGCAAGTGCAGACTCTGGGAAAGCACTCTAGGAGGTCCAGGCTGTGAGAAACACACTTCCCAGTCCAACATTTTAAAAAAATGAACATGGAGACATGAAGTAGAGCGAAAGTGAGGCATTTAATGTCGGTCTTGCAAGATCGGGTGTCTGGTGGGCGGGCACACCCAAAACGCTTACAACCAGCATTTTATTGCATAGTGCTCAGGTCCCTCCCTCGGTTTCTCATTGGCTGAGTACTATGGGGTGTACAAACTTACCGGACATCGCCCAAGTTTCATTATTTCCTTACAAGGTATTCTTTCCTTCCCCTTCCCAGTTTAAGTTCCTTTGTCAGTTGGCCCCTCCTCAACATCCTGTTTGCCTGGGGACTCTCTAGGCTCATGAGCTTTGTCCTGTCCGCAGGCCAATATGCAAGCAGACTACCAGTAATTTTCCACTCAGGGCTAAATGCCTTACCTTGAAAATGAACCACCACTGACTTTATTTCTAACAAGGCAGAATGAGGGAGAGACTGTTGTGTGGCTCTAAGATAAGAACCATTTTTGCCTCACATGTCTGGCAAGTGTCACCATCCTGTGCAGAGCCCTGCATTCACATGGCCACATCTTGGTCTGTTTGGGCCAGAGAAACTGCTGGCCTTACTCTGGTGATTCTCTGAGACCCCACCCACCACAAAGGTCCACAGGCACCTGGTGATAGAGACTGGCCTTGGTGTGCCTTAAGCCTTTTGCTGAGAGGCCTCAGACCCAGCACTATCACTCAGGTAAACACCACTCATCCCAGCCTGATGACTCACTGAGGACATACCTCACACAATGCTGTACTGCCAGAGGATCTTCAGTGACTGAGACTAACAGGTGGGGGGCAGGTGCAAGGGGAGCTCAAGGTGCCTTGGGCCTTTTGTTGACCTGCCCCCATGAGGCTCCAGCCTTGATCTCAGCATAGTCCCTCCTATGTGCATTCAGGCGCAGCAGAGGCAGCCACAAACTGGATTGCTCTGTAGCTCCAAACAGGTAGGCAACAGCTGATTATAGGAAATGCCTGTCATTGACCTGCACCAGAGGCCTTACTAAGAAGCTCCCCCTTCTGGGTATATATCAGAGGAAACCGAAAACTAATTCCAAAGAATATATGAACCTCTATACTCATTACAGCATTATTTACAACTAGAGGCCCAGTGCACAAAATTCATGCACTGGTAGAGTCCTTAGTGGCTGCTGCCTGCCGGCTGGGTACTCCCTCCCTTACCCTGGTCGATTGCCACCACTGCTGGCTGGGGCCTCCTCTCTTCCCCCGGCCAGCCCTGGCCCCTGGTTGAAGTCCCAGACAACTCCTGGTCAAGAGGGCAATTTGCATACTACATTTTTATTATACAGGATAGCCAAGATTTGGAAGCAACCCAAGTGCCCATCAATAGATGAGTGGATAAAAAAGCTATGGAACATATATACAATAGAATATTACTTGGCCCCCAAACGAATAAAATCTTACCATTTGTGACAGCATGAGTGGACCTAGAGGGTATTATGCTGAGTGAAATAAGAACAATATAAATAACAGAAACATAAATAAATGCTTTTTGTGTTTTTATTACTATATAAAATAATTCTGATTTACATGTTCCAAAAGGTGGGAAAAACCCTTAATCCTGGCACCATGCACTATATCAATTACCACACGAGTCACTTCAACAAAAGGGCTTTAATACAAGGAACTGATTTCACAGCTGTTGTAAGTCTAGAGGGATGAAGCAGATGGCCCCCAAATTAGCAACTCCAGTGTGGGAACCATGCCAGAGTTGCCAGACAGCCAAGGCTAACTAGAGTATGGAGGCCTTGTTGATAGTACGCCAAACGGCCAAGGTCACTCTGAACATGGGACTCTTAATCGGGGTGTCCGAGGACTACACAGCTGCAAGGCCACCACAATCACACGGAATGGTGCCCTTCTGTAGCCCAAATGATTGTGTCACTGTTGGCAACTGGCCTCTATAGTCTACGGCGTAGACTCTACGCAGTATAACACGGTACTGACCAGCTGGTGTGCTGCTGCTGCTGCTGCTGCTGCTGCTTCGAGAGGATGCAGGCCAGGCTGGAGAGGGGAGAGGCCAGAGGCCAGAGCGGAGAGCTCCGGAGTGCCACCATATGAGAGTGGGTCTAGGGGCACGTGCGGCTGCCTGTTTCATCCAATGGCTCTGTGACCACTGGCTTCTGCACTAAAGACTCATCCTTATACACCCACAACTTCTCTTGGCTTCTCCGCCTAAGACCTGGTGTCCAAGGAGGCCCTGCCAGTTAGTGCCATGGGCGGGTTCAAGAAGGAGCCTGCCCTGACGGTCAGTGTAGTGAGCAGAATCCAGAAGAAGATACGGACTCAGAGCAGCTGCTCGGCCCCTCTGACAGGTAGTTGGCAGTTCTCACCTCCAGGGTTTCAAAAGCAAAAGGGAAGAAGCGTTACTAGAACCCAGGAACTGGAAGGATGGGCCCCGCTGGTGCTGGGTGGGGTGACTTGTATATTTCATGCTGGGGCCTCGAAGCGGCTGCTGTGCGCTGGTGCTCGGCACTTTGAGGGGAGCCCTGGGCTGATGCTCTGAGAGCTGGAGCAGTGGGAAGGGCTTCCTGCAGGGCCTGAAAATGGGGGGGATGTTCTTCTTTCTGTTACAGAATTTACCAGGCAACCGGAAAAATGCGCAGGAGTACTGGAGGCACAGGAAAAACCCATTTATTTCCAGACGTTTCACATATGACTCAGGGGAGTCTGTTTCTCTCCAAATCTTGAGCTCCCCCCACCCCAATATGGAGGAAGCTTTCCCTTTAAATCCCTTTATCCCCCAAATATGGATCATACTTCTGGCCTTTCACGGGCTTTGCAAAAACCGCCATGTGCTGGGATGGGGGCCATGAGACCACATCTCAAGGCCTGGCCTGGTGCCAGCACTGATAACTCATCTGGGGATGGTTTATGGCCTCTCTAAAATGGGAGAAACTAGGTCTTGCAGGACCAGATAATTAAAGGGGCAGTGGCTAGGTTGCTAACCCCCCAAAATGTCTCATTTTCCCTCTTATATCCACCTCCCAGTCCTCCACCAGCACCTCCATTGGTAGAACTTGAAAGGAAATCAGGTGGCAAAGGCGTCTGGGAAAGTAGTTTGCAGACTCCAGACCAGAAATCACAAAGAGACTTGAGGAGGGTAGGCTGCGCCCAGCAAGGATAGGTAAATAATGTCGTGACCATCACTTCGAAGTTTTACCAAAGAAAGAAATTGCCCTCTGGTTTCACTGGGAACATGGCCCTAGCAACTTTTTAGGGTCTTGGTTGAAAACTTAAAAGTTCTGTGCCTTTTCCCAGTGATGCTGAAAGCTGCTAGCACCCCTGAACTGTATACACCCTAGAATTTGCTGAGCTCCTGCACTTCTAACTCCTAAAGCAACTTCAATGGGATTCATACTGTTAGGTCGCTGAAGGAGGAACGCACGAGGCCAGAGTGGTGAGGGATTTCTAATTTATTCGATCATCCGCACACTAGGTGGCCTGGAGTTTTTAAAGGATTTTGGGCGGCTTTTTCTGGTCTGAGAATTCTCTGTGCAGGTCGGTAGGGGAGAGAATGGAATGTGGTCTCAGCAAGTGACGTGTGGTCTCAGCAAAAGGGAATGTCCATCGTGAAATGGCCGGAAGGTCAGCTCCCGGGGGAGGGCATCGATTCAGTTATTTGATCAGACCTAACACACAGCAGGGGGAGGACAGAGCCAGAGGTCAGATGTGCTTCCTTTTCTTTGCCCTGCGGAGGTCAGGGGCACCTGCCTGACAGGCCCGCAGAGGACATTGGCTCCGGCGGACCAGAAGTCCCGAGCAAGACAGTGTCCCGGCCTCATTTCGTGGAACACCCTGCGGTCACCCTGTCTGGCTCAGGAGGCAGCGCATTGAGGGCGAGACAGCAGGCCACTGTATCCGCCTAATTCCTTGAGCGACTCCAATCTTACAATGCTCAGAGCCAATGCTTTACAAAGTCACAGGACTCTCTGGATGTAAACGAGTTAAGTTTCTCAGAGATGAACACGAATGAGGGAGACTGAAGACCCCCATCTTCTTCCTTCACTGTTCTTTTAGGAGACCTTTATGAGGGAACAGTTGTTAGGGGTAGAAATAGAATATTAGATATTAATTATGTTATAAGAAACATTAATCCTGCTCTGTTAACCGTGATGGCTGTGTTCTGATTAGAAAGCACATTCTCACCCAGCTGGGAGCTGTACGCCCTGGGACATGGGAACTCACATCGGAACGTAGTCCATCCTCCTTTTGAGAACTGCCTGTCATCATGGAAAGATTTACAACCTCATGTATGAAACAATCTAGTCCTGGAGGCACCTGCTCTTTACAACCCGCAGCCCTATTGCCTGTAATCTGGTCCCGGGATGCCCACAGGTGGCCACCCTCCTGTGAACCTCCTAGACTGCATGACTTGTAACCTGTGATGATTATCCTGTGCCTACTTCCCCAGGCCTGTCATTCCTACTTCCCCACGTAATCTTGTCCTATCCAGTATAAGCAGCTGGCTGATGGGGGGGTGCAGAGCAGATGTTTGTGGATGAGCTGCTGCTCCCCCATGCTGCCAGCAGGATTGGATTAACGCTCATATGATTCAACCCTGTCCCTGCTGAGTTGGATCGAGTGATGACAGGCAGCATGGATTCGCTGATGTCTGGTGACAGAACCTTGGCACACGTGCAGGGTGGGCAAAAGTAGGCTTAGAGTTGTGAGTACCGGAAACACAGGTTTTATTTTTATTGCTATTTATTAATTATTGTATTATTTTCCATATGAACAACTGTAAACCCACTTTTGCCCCACCCTGTATTTCTTGACAGAGAGCCCAGACATCCTAATCTAGTGATACTCTTTCTTCTTTTATTTTTTTAATTAAAACTTTTTTTAAAAAATCCTCAACCGAGGATATTTTCCCATTGCTTTCTTTTTTAGAGAGAATGGAATAGAGAGGGAAAGACAGAGAGAAACATCCACGTAAGAGAAACACATTGATTGGTTGCCTCCAGCACGCGCCCCAACCTGGGCTGGGGAGGAGCCTGCAACAGAGGTCCGTGCCCTTGACCAGAATCAAACCCAGGACCCTTTGGTCCCCAGGCCAACACTCTATACACTGAGCCAACCCAGCTAGTGCTATTTTTTTAAATTAAATCTTTATTGTTGAAAGTATTACATATGTCCCCTTTTGCCCCTCATTGATGCCTTTCTAGCCCAACCCTAAACCCCAACCCCAGCTCCAGGCCCTCACCACCCTGTTGTCTCTGTCCATGGATTATGCATATATGATACAAGTCCTTTGGTTGACCACTTCCCACCCACCACACTCCCACACCTTCATGCTGAGATTCCGCTGTATGTTCCATGCTTCTATGTCTCTGGATCTATTTTGTTCCTTGGTTTATTTTGTTCGTTAGATTCCACATATGAGTGAGATCATGTGATACTTGTCTTTCTCTGACTGGCTTATTTTGCTTAGCATAATACTCTCCAGGTCCCTCCATGCTGTCTCAAAGGGTAAGAGATTCTTCTTTTTTACTGCTGTATAGTATTCCAAGGTATAAATGTACCACAGTTTTGTAATCCATTCATTTACTGATGGGCACTTAGGCTGTTTCTAGTTCTTAGCTATTGTAAATAACACTGCTATGAACATAGGGGTGCATATATTCTTTCTGATCAGTGTTTCTGGCTTCTTTGGATATATTTCTAGAAGTGGGATTACTGGGTCAAATGGGAGTTCCATTTTAAATTTTTTGAGGAAACTCCATACTGTTTTCCACAGTGGCTGCACCAGTCTGCATTCCCACCTACAGTGTACTAGGGTTCCCTTTTCTCCACATCCTCGCCAGCACCTGTCATTTGTTGATTTGTTGATGATTGCTATTCTGGCAGGTGTGAGGTCATCTCATTGTCATTTTGATTTGCATCTCTCATATGATTAGTGACTTTGAGCATGTTTTCATATGTCTCTTGGCCATTTGTATTTCCTCTTTGAAGAATTATCTATTCAGGTCTTTTGCCCATTTAAAAAAATATTTGTATTGATTTCAGACAGGAAAGGAGAGGGAGAGAGAGATAGAAACATTCTATATAGTAATCCTATATAACAAAAGCCTAATATGCTAAGTGTCCGGTTGACCAGTTAGCCATTCAACCAATCAAAGCATGCTATGCTAATGATATGCTAAGGCTGCTCAATGCATGACACTCCAATTGATAGGTTAGCTTGCTGCTGGCTCTAGCCCAGTGGTCAGCAAACTGCAGCTCGCAAGCCACATGTGGCTCTTTGGCCCCTTGAGTGTGGCTCTTCCACAAAATACCATGGCCTGGGCGAGTCTATTTTGAAGAAGTGGCGTTAGAAGAAGTTTAAGTTTAAAAAATTTGGCTCTCAAAAGAAATTTCAATCGTTGTACTGTTGATATTTGGCTCTGTTGACTAATGAGTTTGCCGACCACTGGTCTAGCCAATTGGGACTGAGCGAGACAGGCCGGACATGTCCTGGAGCCCTCCTGTGGCCCCTCCACGGCTGGCCAACCTCCTGCATCCCTCCCCAGCCCTGTTTGTGCACCAGTGGGGTTCCTCGGCCTGGCCTAAGCCCTCTTGCAACCCGGGACCCCTCAGTGGATGTCAGAGAGCCGGTTTCAGCGCGATCTTGCAGGCCACGCCGAGAGACCCCAGTGGTGCATGAATTCATGCACCAGGCCTCTAAGAGGGAATCATTTTTTTAAAATATAAATCTTTATTCAGATTATTACAATTATTTCTCCTTTTTCCCCCTATAGCTCCCCTCCACCCATTTCCCACCCCACCTTCTGCCCTTACCTCCCCCACCACTGTCCTCATCCATAGGTGTATGATTTTTGTCCAGTCTCTTCATGAACCCCCCATACCCCTTTCCCCCTGAGAATTATCAGTCCACTCCCTTTCTATGCCCCTGATTCTATTATGTTCACCAGATTATTCTGTCCCTCAGGTTTTTAATTCACTTGAATTTTAGGTTCACTTGTTGATAGATATGTATTTGTTGTTCATAATTTTTATCTTTACTTTTTTCTTCTTCCTCTTCTTTAAGAATACCTTTCAGCATTTCATATAATACTGGTTTGGTGGTGATGAATTCCTTTAGCTTTTTCTTGTCTGTGAAACTCTTTATCTGCCCTTCAATTCTGAATGATAGCTTTGCTGGGTAGAGTAATCTTGGTTGTAGGTTCTTGCTATTCATCACATTGAAAATTTCTTGCCACTCCCGTCTGGCCTGCATAGTTTCTGTTGAGAAGTCAGCTGACAGTCGTATGGGTGCTCCCTTGTAGGTAACTAACTGTTTTTCTCTTGCTGCTTTTAATATTCTCTCTTTGTCTTTTGCTCTTGGCATTTTAATTATGATGTGTCTTGGTGTGGTCCTCTTTGGATTCCTTTTGTTTGGGGTTCTGTGGGCTTCCTGGACTTGTAAGTCTATTTCTTTCACCAGGTGGGGGAAGTTTTCAGTCATTATTTCTTCAAATAGGTTTTCAGTATCTTGCTCTCTCTCTCTTCTTCTGGCACCCCCATAATTCTGATGTTGGTACGCTTGAAGTTGTCCCAGAGTCTTCTTACATTATCTTCAACTTTTTGGATTTTTTTTTTTGCTTTTTGCTTTTTCGGTTGAGTGTTTTTTGCTTCTTTGTAATTCAATTCTTTGACTTGATTTTTGTGTTCCTCTTGTCTGTTTTTGGGTCTCTGTATAATATTTTTTATTTCAGTCAGTGTATGTTTAATTTCTAGTTGGTCCTTTTTCATATCTTCGAGGGTCTCGTTTTATTTATCGGCCTTTTCTAGGATATTCTTAAAAAGCCTTATAACTGTGGTTTTGAATTCTATATCCAGTCGTTTGTTTTCCTCCATTTCTTTCGTTTGTGATCTGATTCTTTGACGCCGCATTTTCACTGCTTCCCTGAGTTGGTAAGGTAGATTTGTGTGCTAGGTTTCCAATATGGCCCAGTGGGTCTGCCTCCCCAGTTAACCTGAGGTGGACACTCTTGGTGCACCCCTTTGTGGACTGTGTGTACAGCCTTGTTGTAATTAAGTCTTGATTGTTGTTGGTATCACTGGGAAGAATTGACCTCCAGGCCAGTTGGCTGTAAGGATCAGCTGTGTCTATGCTGGGAGAAGTTCGGTGCTGGAGACAGCCTTATAGGATGACTTGCCAAATTGCAATAGCCTCTGTGCTCAGCTTGGATGGGGTGGAGTCTCAGTCTTGGCTTCCCGTCAGCCTTGCCCTTGCGCGCACGTGCGTGCCTTCAGACCTCTGCCTTCACGGCTCCCGAGTCTCCGCCCGAGAGTCCAGACTCCCCCCACAAGAGCGTGGGTCCCCAGGGGCTCGCCTGGAACTGGGTTCACTGCAGTCAGAACTGGGGCTCAGTGCCGTCAGGAGCCTCTGACTCCCTTCCACTAGGGAAAGCCTGTGACAACCTCCGCAGCCTTTGTGCGCACTGGCGCGCGTGCACTTTCAGTCCTCCGCCTTCCCCGGCTCCCGAGTCTCCACCCGAGAGTCCAGACTCCCCCCACACGAGCGTGGGTCCCCAGGGGCTCGCCTGGAACTGGGGTTCAGTGCAGTCAGAACTGGGGCTCAGTGCATTCAGGAGCCTCTGACTCCCTTCCCCTAGGGAAAGCCTGTGGCAACCTCCACAGCCTTTGTGCGCACTGGCGCACACGCGCTTTCAGTCCTCCACCGTCCCCAGCTCCCGAGTCTCTGCCCGAGAGTCCAGACTCCCCCCGTAAGAGCGTGGGTCCCCAGGGGCTCGCCCAGAACTGGGGTTCAGTGCAGTCAGAACTGGGGTTCAGTGCGGTCTGGGGCTTCCTTCCCCCTTCCACCAGAGAAAGTCAGCCAGGCTCTCAGCCGCCCTTCCTCTCTGCGCGCACAAAGATTCTTTGCCGTACCTCCAATTCTCTGTGAGCTTTTCTCTTTCCTTCTAGTTGTAGAATTTTCACTCAGCCAGCTTTCCTGTGGTTCTGGATGGTGTCCGTTCTGTCTTTTAGTTGTAGTTTTGAAATTGTTGTGCGAGGCAGCAGTTTAGGTGTTTACCTATGCCGCCATCTTGGTTTCTCCCCTGTGGGGAAGATCTAAGAGGGAATCATTGATTGGCTGTCTCCTGCACACCCCATAGTGGGAGTCGAGTCTGCAACCTGGGCATGTGCCCTTGACTGGAATTGAACCCAGGACCCTTCAGTCCACAGGCTGATGCTCTATCCCAGGCATCCTCAAACTACGGCCCACGGGCCACATGCGGCCCACTGAGGACATTTATCCGGCCTGCTGGGTGCCGCTGCCTATCCTGCTTAGCAGCCGACTCGTCCCGGGCCCGCAGTACGCATAGGAATTTGTTCACAGTTTTTTTTAAACTATAGTCCGGCCCTCTAACAGTCTGAGGGACAGTGAACTGGTCCCCTGTTTAAAAAGTTTGAGGATCCCTGCTCTATCCACTGAGCCAAACCAGCTAGGGTTTCTGCCCATTTTTTAATTGGGTTGTCTTCCTTTTGTTGAGTTGTATAAGTATTTATATATATAAAAGCTTAAGAGACCATTATGACCGAACAACCAGAATGACAGGTCGACCAGTTGCTATCCTGCACACCGACCACCAGGGGTCAGATGTTCAATGCAGGAGCTGCCCCCTGGTGGTCAGTGCACTCCCACAGAGGGAGCGCTGCTCAGCCAGAAGCCGGGCTCACAGCTGGTGAGCACAGCTGCGGCGGTGGCAGGCACTGTGGGCTGGGATGAGCGAAAGCGGCATGGTGCCTGGCCCTGGCTTGGGCTCCTCCCTGGTCACCTACTTGCCTTGCCTGTGAGGATCAGGCCAAAACCAGCAGTAGGACATCCCCCAAGGGGTCCCAGATTGTGAGAGGGTGCAGGCCATGCTGAGAGACCCCCCTCGCCCTCCCCCTCCCCATGCATGGAATCCATGCACCAGGCCTTTAGTTTTATATATTTTGGAAATAACCCCTTATTAGGTATGTCATTGGTAAATATATTTTCCCATTCAGTGGGCTCCCTTTTCATTTTGTTGGTTTCTTTTGCTCTGCAGAAGCTTTTTACTTTGATATAGTCCCATTTATGCATTTTCTCCTTAGTTTCCTTTGCCCTAGATGTGTTGGTAAACATATCACTAAGAGAGATGTCAGAAGTTTTTATGGTCTTTTCTAGGATTTTTACAGTTTCACGACTTACATTTAAGCCTTTTATTCATTTTGAGTTTATTCTTGTGTATGGTGTAAGTTGGTGGTCCAGTTTTATTTTTTTGCATGTATCTGTCCAATTTTCCCAACACCATTTATTGAAGAGACTCTCCTGATTCCATTGTATGCTCTTGCCTCCTTTGTCAAATATTAATTGAGTGTAATGGCTTGGGTCAATTTCTGGGGTCTCTGTTCTGTTCCATTGATCTATATGCCTGTTCTTGTGTTAGTACCAGGCTGTTTTGATTATAATGACTTTGTAGTATTGTTTGATATCTAGTATTGTGATCCCTCCAACTTTGTTCTTCTTTCTCAAGATTGCTACAGGTATTTGGGATCTCTTTCAGTTCCCCAAAAGAGAACTTGGGGAGTATTTGTTCTAGATCTCTGAAATATGCCATTGGTATTTTTTTTATGCCGTTGGTATTTTGATACGGATTGCATTGAATCTATAGATTTCTTTGTGTAGTATGGACATTTTAATGGTATTAATTCTACCAATCCTTGAACACAGTACTAGTATATTCTTCCACTTGTTTATATCTTCCTCTATCTCTTCTTTCAGTGTCCTATAGTTTTCCAAGTACAGGTCTTTTTCCTCCTTGGTTAAGTTTATTTCTAAGTATTTTGATTTTTTGTTGCAATGGCAAATGGGATTTTTTTTAAGTTTCTCTTTCTGAGAGTTCATTATTGGTGTATAAAAATGCCATCAATTTCTGGGTGATAATTTTGTATCCTACTAGAATGCTGAATTAATTTATTAAATCTAGTAGTTTTTGGTGGTCTTTAGCGTTTTCTATGTACAATATTATATCATCTGCAAATAATGACAGTTTTACTTCCTACTTGCCAATTTGGATGCCTTTTATTTTTTCTTCTTGTCTGATCACTGTTGCTAGGACTTTCAGTACCATGTCGAACAGGAGTGGTGAGAGTGGGCATCCCTTTCTTGTTCCTGTTCTTAGGGGAAGTGGTTTTAGTTGTTTCCCATTGAGTATGATGTTGGCTGTGGGTTTGTCATATAAGGCTTTTATGTTGAGGTATGATCCTTCTATTCCTACCTTGCTGAGAGTTTTTATAAAAAGTAGGTGTTGGATTTTGTTGAATGCTTTTTCTGTGTCTATTAATATAATCATGTGATTTTTCTTTAAGTTTATGTGATGTAGCACATTTGTTGATTTGCAAATATCGTACCAGCCTTGCATCCCTGGAATAAATTCCACTTAAGCATGGTGTATGATCTTTTTAATATATTGCTGGATCCAATTTGCTAATATTTTGTTGAGAATTTTAGTATTTATGTTCATCAGGGATATTGGCCTGAATTTTCTTTGTAGCATCTTTATCTGTTTTTAGAATTAGATTAATGATGGCCTTGTATAAAGAGCTTGGAAGTGTTCCTCTTGTATTTTTTGGAATAGTGAGTAGGATAGGTGTTAGTTCTTCTTTGAATGTTTGATAAAACTCCTGTGAAGCTGTCCAGACCTGGGCTTTTGTTTGCTGGGAGGTTTTTGATTACTGCTTCTATTTCATCAGTTGTTATCAGCCTATTCAGGTTTTCTGCTTCTTCCTGATTCAGTTTCGGGAGATGGCATTTTTCTAGGAATTTTTCCACTTCATCCAGGTTGTCCAGCTTGTTGGCGTATAGTTGTTAATAGTACTTTCTTACAATCCTTTGTATTTCTGTGGTGTTGTTACTTTACCTTTCATGTCTGGTTTTGTTTGGGTCCTCTTTCTTTGTTCCTTGATGACTCTGGATAAAGGTTCATTAATCTTGTTTATTTATTTTTAAAAGAACCAGCTCTTGGTTTAATTGATCTTTTGTATATATACATTTTTTTAGTCTATCATTTATTTCCACTCTGATCTTTATTATATCCTTCCTTCTACTTACTCTTGGCTTTTCTTGTTTACTTTCTAATTTTTAAATTGTAGGGTTCAATAATTTATTAGAAAATTTTCTTGTTTTTTGAGGTAGGCCTGTAGTGCTATGGACTTCCCTCTCAGGACTGCTTTCACTGTATCCCATAGATTTCCATTTTTTGTGTGTTCATGTTCGTTTGTTTACAGGAAGTTTTTTATTTCTTTCTTGATCTCATTGGTAACCCACTCATCCTATATAATAAAACACCAATATGCAAATCGACCAAATGGTGGAAGGACTGGTTGCTCTGATGCACACTGACCACCAGGGGGCAGACACTCAACCCAGGAGCTGCTCCCTGGTGGTCAGTGTGCTCCCACAGAGGGAGCGCCGCTCATGGCTGGGCTCATGGCTGGCGAGCACAGTGGCCATCCCCCGAGGGGTCCTGGATGGCGAGAGGGTGCAGGCCAGGCTGAGAGACCTCCCCCCTGCCCCGCCCAGTGCATGAATGTTGTGCACCGGGCCTCTAGTTATTTAATAACATGCTTTTTAGCTTCCATGTTTTTTAATGTTTTTGCGTGTTTTTATTGTAGTTGATTTCTAGTTTCATGCCCTTGTGATCCGAGAAGATGCTTTGATATAAGTTGAATGCTCTTGAACTTGTAGAGACTTAATTTGTATACTAACATCTGTTGTAAATATCTGCGTTTTCCAATGGTCTTAGGCTCTACAGCAGTGGTTCTCAACCTGTGGCTCGTGACCCACAGGTTGATAACCACTAGCAGGGTCACCTAAGACAATCGGAAAACACAGATATTTACATTACGATTCATTAACAGTAGCAAAATTACAGTTATGAAGTAGCAACGAAAATAATTTTATGGTTGGGGGTCACCACAACATGAGGAACTGTATTAAAGGGTCGCGGCATTAGAAAGGTTGAGAACCACTGCTCTAGAAGATCTATTCAGTGATGTCAGTATTATGTACAATAGCCAAAAGGTAAAAACAATCAAAGTGTCTATGAATTGATAAATGGATAAAATAAAATGTGATACATACATACATATAAAGAATTTATTAAGACAGAAAAGGGAATAAAGTTCTGATTCATGCTACAACCTGGATAAACCTGAAAAATCTTATGCAAAATGAAATAATCTAGACATAAATGGACAAATATTGCATGAATACACCTATATAAATTACCTGAATTAGGCAAATCTATAGAGACAGAAAATAGTTTAGAGATTATCAGGGGTTAGATTAGGAAAAATGAGGAATTATTGCTCAATGATTACAAAAGGGCAATAAAAACACTTTGGATATAGATAATGGTGATGTTTGCATAATATAATGTAACTAATGCCACAAAATTGTATACTTAACATGGTTACAATGGCAAATTTTATGTTATATATTTTTACTACAATTTAAAAATTAATAATGCAATATATAAAAAACATTGAATTAAATTATATACATTATTTTTTTAAATAAATCTTTATTCAGATTATTACAATTATTTCTCCTTTCCCCCCCCCATAGCTCCCCTCCACCCAGTTCCCACCCCACCTTCTGCCCTTACCTCCCCCCCACTGTCCTCATCCATAGGTGTATGATTTTTGTCCAGTCTCTTCATGAACCCCCCATACCCCTTTACCCCTGAGAATTATCAGTCCACTCCCTTTCTATGCTCCTGATTCTATTATATTCACCAGATTATTCTGTTCCTCAGGTTTTCAATTCACTTGAATTTTAGGTTCACTTGTTGATACATATGTATTTGTTGTTCATAATTTTTATCTTTACTTTTTTCTTCTTCCTCTTCTTTAAGAATACCTTTCAGCATTTCATATAATACTGGTTTGGTGGTGATGAACTCATTCAGCTTTTTCTTATCTGTGAAGCTCTTTATCTGCCCTTCAATTCTGAATGATAGCTTTGCTGGGTAGAGTAACCTTGGTTGTAGGTTCTTGCTATTCATCACATTGAAAATTTCTTGCCACTCCCGTCTGGCCTGCATAGTTTCTGTTGAGAAGTCAGCTGACAGTTGTATGGGTGCTCCCTTGTAGGTAACTAACTGTTTTTCTCTTGCTGCTTTTAATATTCTCTCTTTGTCTTTTGCTCTTGGCATTTTAATTATGATGTGTCTTGGTGTGGTCCTCTTTGGATTCCTTTTGTTTGGGGTTCTGTGGGCTTCCTGGACTTGTAAGTCTATTTCTTTCACCAGGTGGGGTAAGTTTTCGGTCATTATTTCTTCAAATAGGTATTCAGTATCTTGCTCTCTCTCTTCTTCTGGCACCCCCATAATTCTGATGTTGGTACGCTTGAAGTTGTCCCAGAGTCTTCTTACACTATCTTCAACTTTTTGGATTTTTTTTTTTTGCTTTTTGCTTTTTCGGTTGAGTGTTTTTTGCTTCTTTGTATTTCAATTCTTTGACTTGATTTTTGTGTTCCTCTTGTCTGTTTTTGGGTCTCTGTATAATATTTTTTATTTCAGTCAGTGTATGTTTAATTTCTAGTTGGTCCTTTTTCATATCTTCGAGGGTCTCGTTTTATTTATCGGCCTTTTCTAGGATATTCTTGAAAAGCCTTATAACCATGGTTTTGAATTCTATATCCAGTAGTTAGTTTTCCTCCATTTCTTTCGTTTGTGATCTGATTCTTTGACGCCGCATTTTCACTGCTTCCCTGAGTTGGTAAGGTAGATTTGTGTGCTAGGTTTCCAATATGGCCCAGTGGGTCTGCCTCCCCAGTTAACCTGAGGTGGACACTCTTGGTGCACCCCTTTGTGGACTGTGTGTACAGCCTTGTTGTAATTAAGTCTTGATTGTTGTTGGTATCACTGGGAAGAATTGACCTCCAGGCCAGTTGGCTGTAAGGATCAGCTGTGTCTATGCTGGGAGAAGTTCGGTGCTGGAGACAGCCTTATAGGATTAGACTTGCCAAATTGCAATAGCCTCTGTGCTCAGCTTGGATGGGGTGGAGTCTCAGTCTTGGCTTCCCATCAGCCTTGCCCTTGCGCGCACGTGCGCGCCTTCAGACCTCTGCCTTCCCTGGCTCCTGAGTCTCCGCCTGAGAGTCTAGACTCCCCCGGTAAGAGCGTGGGTCCCCAGGGGCTCGCCTAGAACCGGGGTTCAGTGCAGTCAGAACTGGGGCCCAGTGCAGTCAGGAGCCTCCGACTCCCTTCCACTAGGGAAAGCCTGTGGCAACCTCCGCAGCCTTTGTGCGCACTGGCACGCGCATGCCTTCAGACTTCTGCCTTCCCCAGCTCCCGAGTCTCCGCCCGAGAGTCCAGACTCCCTAAATTATATACTTTAAATAGGTGAATTGTATTGGTTGTAAATTATTTTTCAATCCGACTGTTTCAAAATAAATAAAAAATATAGTATTAAAAATCAATTGTATGTGTATAGTAGTAATGACTAAATAAAAATAAAATTAAGAAAATAATTTCAGCCAAAACCGGTTTGGCTCAGTGGATAGAGCGTCGGCCTGCGGACTCAAGGGTCCCAGGTTCGATTCCGGTCAAGGGCATGTACCTTGGTTGTGGGCACATCCCCAGTAGGGGGCATGCAAGAGGCAGCTGATCGATGTTTCTCTCTCATCGATGTTTCTAACTCTCTATCCTTCTCCCTTCCTCTCTGTGAAATATCAATAAAATATATTAAAAAAAAAAAAAGAAAATAATTTCATTTACACTAGCATCAAAATAATAAATGTTAGGCCCTGGCTGGGGGCTCAGTTGATGACAGCGTCGTCCCAATACATCCAGGTTGTGGATGTGATCCCCGGTCAGGGCACATACAAGAAGCAACCAACGATTAGGTAGAAAAACAAATCAATATTTCTCTCTCTCTGTCTCCCTCTCCCTCATTCCCCCTTCCTCTGTTTCTAAAAATCAATCAATAAAAAAATAATAAAATTTAGGAATGAGTTGAACAAAAAGCTTTTACTCTGAATACTATAGAACACTAGTGAAAGGAATTAAATTAGTACCAAATTAATAGAAAAACAAGCTATGATCATGGCCAGAAGACTATAATAAGGTGGCAAAATTTCCAAAATTTATAGACTCAACATATCTTCAAAATTTCCAATGACATTTCTGCAGAAATTGACAGGCAGATCCTAAAATTTGCCTAGAAATCTAAGGAATACAGAACAGCTAGAATAATCTTTTAAAAACGTAACACAATGAAGAACTCACACTTCCCAATTTCACAACAAACTTAAAAGTTTCAGTAGATATGATAGTGTATGGCAGTGGAAGGCTAGACATAGATGAGTGGAATATGACTGACAGTCCAGACATAAGCTTTCACATAAACAGACTGCTGGATAATCCACTGCTGAAAAAAGAGTTTCCAACAGCTTGCCATAGCAAAAAATACATAGACCTTAACACAGACCTTATACTTCAACAAAATTACCTCAAAGTGATGACCCATTTTGTAAATCACAAAACTATAAAAAGCCTGTAACAAGCCCTGGCTGGTGATCTCAGTGGTTAGTGCACGGAAGGATCATGGGTCCATTCCTGTTCAAGGACATGTACCTGGGTTGTGGGTTTGCCCCCGGGCGCGTGCAGGAGGCAACCAGTCATTGTGTGTCTCTCTCACATTGATGTTTCTCTTCTCTCTCTCTCCCTCCCTCCCTCTCAACTCTCTCTGAAAAGCAATGGAAAAGGTGTCCTCGGGTGAGGACTAACAACAACAAAGCCTGTAACAAAACATAGGGTTTGGTGATGAGTCATTAGGTATAACTCAAAAGCACAACCCACGAAAGAAAAAAAACTGATGTTGTAATTTATTAAAATAAAAAACTTATGCTCTTCAAAAGATAAGCCACAGACTATGAGCAAATATTTGCAAAACGCATATCTGAAGGAGGACTGGTATTCAAAATATATAAAGTACTCTCTTAAAACTCAATCAGAAAACAAACAATATATAAAAAACAATATAAAAATGGCCAAGGAACATATAAAATGCTTAACATCATATATCATTAGGGAACTACAATCAGTGAGATACCACTACACACCTACTAAAATGGATAAATTACCAATCAAGGACAACACTAAATGTTGGTAAAATGTAAGCACAGAAACTACTTACTGCTGGTGGGAGTGCAAAATAGGGCCGTCACTTTGGAGGGCAGATTCTTTTAACCTTATGATCCACAGTCCGGTTTTTACCCAACTGACTTGAAAATTTATTTCCACAGAAGAACTGCACGCAAATGTTTATAACAGCTTTATTCATAATAGTCACTACCTGAAAGCAATAGGTCCTTTAATAGGAAAATGAATAAACAAATGGTTGCATAGTTTCACAGTAGAATACCACTAAGCAGTAAAACGAAATAATTATAATACATAAAACAAATGTTTGAATCTCACGTTATGTTGAGCATAAAAGCCAGACACAAGTTAAGTATGGATGGTATAAGGCCATTTACATGAAGTTCAAGGACAGACAAACCCATGATATACCAGTGTTACCCTTGGGTGGGGCAGAGGCGTGCTGACTACAAAGGGGCACGTTCTGGAGTTATGGAGATGTCATGTGTCTTCACGCAGATGTTGGCTATGGGTATATATATTTGTCAAAATGCATAAAATTGTATACTTAAGACAGGTATTTCACTTCATGCAATATTATACTACAATAAAATTGGTTATTTAAAAAATTGTCAAGATACTGGCTATTTTGGAGGGATATAGGGGGTTGTGATTGGGGTGGAGCAGATTCAGGGCTTCTGAGGTGACTAGTGTTGGCAGTGAAAGGACACCTGTGGTTAACTGGGCTCAAATTCATAACCAGATCTGGCAGCCATTGTTTACAGAGGTCCCTCGCACAGGCTGCATTCCAGGGAAAACCCAGACTGGGCTGCCAGCCTCCTGGCCTCTTGCAGGGTGCTCCTGTGCTTGCTCGGAGTTGACCCTTAGAAAGCAGTTCCTAGGATAGAATTTGACCAATAGGACTTGGTCTTTCCTGTCCAATTGGAGCTGCACAGCTATATCCCTATTTGCATCTTCACCATCCAATCAGAGCAGTTCCAGTCCTACCAATCAGCAGTGCTATTTGGATTAATCAAGCTGTGAAGACTTCGAGTCCTCATTTGCAAAGAAGTGGACCAATCAGGGACAGGGACCGGCACTCTGTGCTATTAAGCCAGCTTCACCTGGGCCTCCACAGAGCACACTTCCAGTTCTGGCTGAACTGCGCACCCCCCTGGGTGCGGGAGCTGTCCCATCCACGTGGGCGGAGCTGGCTCACTGAAGCTAAACTGTGACCCTCCCCGCCTTGGGCCCCTGGCCAGGCTACTCCCCTGAGCTGCCCCACAGCCCTGCTGCTGAACAGTGTGCTGCTCCAGTTAAGCCATTTTCACTGGAGTCTGATCACCCACCACACCCCAAACTGGGGATTCCTCAGCAGTGATCGGCCACGTTGGCTTGCCATGGACACTAGCCAAGTTCTGTCTTACCTTGGGCAGTGATTTCAAAATTGTTCTTTAAGGATTTATGAAGCTACACATTTGTTTCATTTAGTGTTGTGTGTCTGTGCTCTATGACAAAAATTACGAAAAAATGCCTTTCAAAGGTGTCCATTACACCCCGGGGCTCGGCTGGGTCAGACAGCCTCTAAGTAACATTTAAACTCTAAGCTGTGTCGACTTTACTCTGACAAAGTAGCTGAAAATGAAATACCATTTAAAAATGACCTTTTGAAATTTCTAGGTTTAAAAAAATACGATTTTCTAATCCAAGCAGATGGATTAACACTTTTTCCCAAGTTTATTTTTCTTTGATTTTCACTGTAAACAGATGCCAAATCCAAGTCTTATCTCAAAATACATTTCCAATTCTTTCTAATCGTCAAGTAAGTATATGAATGATGGTTTTCTGGACCAACAGCCCTTAATATCTGGACTTCTCAGCACTACCCTCCTGGTCATAAACCCCTGGAGAGCACAACTAACAAAACCACCAGCTAAACTTTTAGCCACCATGAAGGAAGCTGCAGAAGATGTCGATGTTACTTTTGAAGATCAACAAAAGGTAAACAAATCTGCACAGAATACAAGCAGAATCAGAGCTGAAGGAAGAAACAGATGTAAAAAAGCTACAACCCCCAAACGTTGAAGGTGCTTGCGAGGACATCCTGCAATGCTTAATGACATCTTATCACATTGGTGGTTTTCATAGCCATTCTCAAAAAGAAACACAGAAATGTTAGAAGATGCAAAGAAAATTTTTCAAGAACCTGATGTCTTAGAACCCAGCTCAGCGGGTGTTGCAGTTTTGAAAGTTCAGTTTATATGAAAAAATTGGGGAACATAGACCTTGCTGCGGCTAAGTTAAACATTTTGCCTGGCTGGTAGTGGTTCAGTGGTTGAGCACTGACCTATGAACCAGGAGGTCATGGCTCAATTCTGTCAGGGCACATTCCCAGGGTTGTGGGCTTGATCCCCAATAGGGGGCGTGCAGGAGGCAGCTGATCAATGATTCTCATTATTGATGTTTCAATCTCTCCCTCTCTGAAATCAAATTAAAAAATATGTATAAAAAGTTAAATATTTTATAATACTTAAAAAACTTGCTTAACCAACTTGAATATTGTTTAAATGATAATTTCTCTTCTTCAAATGATATGCAGGCAAAATTATCTTTTGTAAAAAGATTTTCATTTATTTTAATGGAAACTTGCCTATTTTCATGTCTTGCTTGTTTTATATTTTTAAGACTATTCATCTGTGTATTTTGCATAATGATTATATCAAGTGTAGGGGTTTTAAGTCATACTATTAAAATCAGTTAAGAAAAAAAAAAAGATTGTATGCAGGTCCTAGCTGGTTTGGCTTAGCAGTTAGAGCGATGGCCCTCAGACCAAAGGGTCATGGGTTTGATTCTTGGTCAAGGGCACTTATTTCCATTGCCGGCTTGATCCCTGGCCCAGGTCAGGGTGCATGTGGAATGTAACCAATTGATGTCTCTCATAGATGTTTCTCTCCCTTCCTCCTCCCTCCCTTCCACTTCCTCTGAAAGTCAACAGGGAAATAACTTCGGGTGAGGTTTAAAAAGAAACCTGCGTGCCCCCACAGAGCAGAACGCGCAGATGGCTTTATCTGCAACGACCACCAGCAGCAGCAGAGTGCCTTTCACTGGTGATGGGGAACCCAGCTGTGGGACAGCCATACGATGGAATGCTCGCTGATCAGCAATAAAAAGCAATAAACGTCACCTCAATAAATTTAATAAAAAAAAAGCAATGAACTCTTGAAACTAGCAACATGAATATAACTCAGTATAAATTTCCATTACACTGTGTAAAAGCCAGACTCCTTGCCATAAAAAATATTATACTGGATGATCCCATTCATACATCCCAGAAAACGCACCCTAGAGAGGTAGGAAGCGCATTAGCCGAAATTGGGGAGGCAGGTAAGGGCAAGAGAGAGAAGTCACAGGTACAAGGAAACTTATGGGTCTCACAGATACGTTTACTATTTTGCTTTTGGTGCTTTCATGGGTGTTAACAAATGTCAAATTGTATCCTTTAAAATGTTTATTGTATACCAGCTAGTTTTCAATGAAACTGTTTAATAAAAATGTTGTGCACGTAGGCTAGGTGCACCCCGCTCTCCCAACTTCTGACTCTGTTCCCTCCAAAGGTGAAGGCTAACGGACACACTGGTTCTACCTGCACTGACAGCGAAGCCTGCGCTGAGGGCGTCCCCGGACCAGGTCATGGAAGTCTTGTTTAAAAGAAGGTGTTGATCCTTTGGAGAACAGGCTTGTGAAGCAGGGTCCCTAATACCTGAGTCTGCCCTTCACTCGCCAGCAGCCCCACGGGGCCACGGGGCAATGTGCACGGAGCCGAGCCAGGGAGCGCTCCCCAGGAGGCATGCCAACAAGCGGCAGTGTTTCCCACGTGGACTCCAGGCCCCACAGAGCCCAGGGGGAGCAGCTCGCCTGCTCCAAGGACGTCTCCCCAAGGTCGTGCAGGCCTGCGTCTGAACCAGAA
Organism: Plecotus auritus; assembly: GCF_963455305.1. Classification (NCBI taxonomy): domain Eukaryota; kingdom Metazoa; phylum Chordata; class Mammalia; order Chiroptera; family Vespertilionidae; genus Plecotus; species Plecotus auritus. Next base: position 99,112,825 of record NC_137776.1, read on the forward strand.
GCCAGAAGCCTCTTCTTCAGCCCTACCCCAGGCGAGAACTGCCCGCTCCAGGTCCGGGGAGGGAGCATGGCCCCGAGGCCTGGTCACATGGGCAGACTCTCAAGTCTGTTGAGAACAGGGCTGAGAAGAGTGCCAGCCCCGCGGTGGCAACTGGGACTCCAAGTGCAGCCAGCAGGACCCCAGCCAGAGGGACAGGGCTGCTGGGGCCAGGGCTACCACATCCATCCAGCCAGCGGCCTGGAAGCAGGTAACTGTGCCGACCACTAGACCACACTCCTGGAAGCCCCACCCACCACTGCAACCTCTGTGGTCCCAAAACCGACCCTGTATACCTGCACGGGATGCGACCTAGCCTTAGGTTCCAGCGAGGAAGAGCTGCCGGGACATCCATCTCCCAGTACCAGTTGAGTGGAACCCATTGTGTGCGAGACATGCCAGGGGTCAGCATGCCAGTGGCGTTCAGCGCAGCACGGACTCTAAAACCACGCAGATGCTCATGTACAAAACCTCGCGGAGTCCTTTATTGACCTTGGGAGATGTGTGGTACACACAGCTGACAGTGTCACACCGGCCGCAGCAGCACAGACAACCAAGAGCCACTTCAGAACAGCTTCAGGGCCATTCGTGGTGCTGCCTGCTCTGAGCCTCCACAAAACCCAATGGACACACGCAGGACAGACAACAGAATAGCTTCACTTTGAAATGGTTCTTAAAAATGACAGTAATTGATAGTTCAAACCCCTTAGAGTGTGAGATGTGCCGTTCTTGGTGCCATGGCGCAGCTGAGAGAGGCAGACAGAATCAGGACGGAGGGAGGGGGCTTCCATGTGAATGAGAACAGCGGTCCAGGGGCTGAGAACTCCCAGCCAAGGCTGAGCACGGGCTGACAGGACTCATCAGGTAAACAGTTATAAACCAGAAAGCTGACAAAATTCCAGCCATCACCGTCCACTGATTCTGGTGGGCAGCCTCTGGGCCCAGGCATCCCTGGTGCCAGTGCACTGAGGAGGGACAGGCCCAGAAGGACGAATGGAAGCCACGGTGTCAGCTCCGGGACACTGACACCAGGGCCCTCCTGCCTTCACGTGGTCATTAAGGAGCGAGCGCTTCCTTTATTTCAATGTTCCACTTGGAAGATAACCACACCCTCCCGCCACCCTGCCATCATTCTTCATACATTCCGTTTCCCAAGTCCTGACTCTTCTGGAGCTAGACCTTCTCCTTTCGCTTCAGCTTTGACACCTTCTTGACAGTTCCATTCTTGTTGAGAAGCTTCAGGACACGGTCCTTATGGTCCAGAACCTTGAGCATGGAGTCCCTGGCCTCGCTGATCTGGTCCATCACCAGCTTACACCTCTGCATGTTCCCCTGGAACAAAAGACAGGTCACTGTCAGCCAGTCATCTGAGGTGCCACAGCTCTTAAAGGTGCCTCATCTCTGAACTGGGACACTTTGAGGCTTTCACACAGAAAACGTTTCAGTGCTTACTGGCAATGCAGGCTGAAGTGAATAAGCTCAGATAAACATGAGTGGGTGAAGGGGAGAAAGGAAGAACCACACAGCAGGGGAGAGGAGGGGAGGGCTGGGGCCCACCTGGATGAGCTCGCTTATTCGGTGCAGGTCATCATCAGTCGCTGCTTTCTTCTTGGGGATAATCCCTTCCTGGAGGGTGGTGAGTCTCTCATAGACGTCGTGTTCTAGATTCGTCTGCAACACACAAGGCGGTGACAGTGGGACCTCAGAAATGCTTTATTTGGGTCAACTTCAGGCCCATAAATCACCTTGCATCGCCTTTTTAAACTAGCGTGAGAGCTGTTTGGGTGGTGAAATCCTTTCTCGCAATGACGAAAGTGATCAGGAACAACTTACAATACAATCTGCTGTAATTTAGAGTCCACATTCAAGGGTAACTTTTTTTTGGTTAATCTTCACCCAGGGATATTTTCCCCACTGATTTTTTTAGAGAGTGTGGAAGTGAGGAGGAGAGACTGAGAGAGAGAAACATTGATGTAAGAGAGACATCGATTGGTTGCCTCTGCACAGGAATCAAGCCTGCAACAGAGGTACGTGCCCTTGACCCAAATCGAACCCGGGACTCTTCAGTCCATAGGCTCACGCTCTATCCACTGAGCCAAACTGGCTAGGGTAAGGATAACTTAAAATAATACATTTTTATTGATTTTAGAGAAGGAAGAGGGAGAGAGAGAGAGAGAAACATCAATAAGAGAGAATTATTTATGGGCTGCCTCCTGCATGCCCCCCACTGGGGATCAAGCCTCAAACCCGGGCATGTCCCCTGACTGGGAATCAAACTGTGACCTCCTGGTATGTAGGTCACAGCTCACTCGCTGAGCCACATCGGTTGAAGCTAGGGTTAACTTTTCAATACTGCCCTGGGTAAGTGCCTCTGGAACAAGTCCATGCTGTGCACAGACACGTGCTTCTCTGTGAAGTACAGAACCAGCTCGCTCCCCGCCCCCCAACTTATTCACAAAACCATGCTGTCGGTCCAGTTACTCCAGCGATGGACAGACTCCTGAGGTGGCTGCTTCCCTAAGCCCTTCCCTCGTTGGTGAAGGGGAGACCCCAGCCCAAGGGTTCTGGAAATGGCTGAAACCGCGACCCCCACCGACACTGGACAGATGGGATAAAGAGCAGTTTACTAGTCAACACACGCCCAGCCCCGGGGGGGAGGACACTGCACCTCGCACCTCGTGGGGCCCCAGGGCCAGGAGGGCTGTCCTGAAGACCCAGTGCACAAGCAGGGGCTGAGGAGGCAGGCTCTGTAGGGTCAGAGGGCGCGGGACCCAGGGCTCCCACAAGCAGCGAGCTGGCCCAGCCTCCAGCAAGCAGTGGAGACCATGCCTGGTGCCGGGGAGAGCAGAGCGGGGAGGGTGCACAGTGGGCCGTGAGGCCTATTTCATGTCACGGCAACACACACACTAAGCTGAGCTGCGGGTCTCACACCAGAGGTGCGCCTAGGCTTTGGTTCTGCGAACCAGAACTAAGATATATTAGATCATAATTACACCTATGAAGCAGACACAGGAATGAGCACCCCCAAAAATTCTCTCAGAGCCATGGCGACTGGGGTGTTGGAATCGCTCAGGAGAACCTCGCAGGGAACTCGCACCTGCAGCCCCGCCCGCCTCGGCAGGCCCAGCCCCACCTACCAGCTGTAGCAACTGGGCAGCACAGAGGTGGACTTTCCAGCCTTGGGCCCGGCAGGACACCCCCTTCTGGCTGGCGATTTCCTGCAGCATGGCTTTCTTCTCCTCTGGAACCCGGAAAACACAGAAAGCACACTTCAGTTTTCAGGAAGCTAAAATCCTTAGTGCTTAAGTGGCTCAAGTGCTACTATTTTATCAAGAATTTCCTTGAGGGGGGTGGGGGGGCTAGAGATCACCCAAAGGACACTGTATGCATGCAATTAGCATAACCAAAAGACACAGACACTGGGTGGTGGGGGCTTGCCCTTGGGGATGGGAGTGGCTGGGGGGTCAAATGGGGGAGAAAAAGGAGGCATAAGTAAAACTTCAGACAACAAAAAGAGCCTTAACTGGTTTGGCTCAGTGGATAGAGCATCAGCCTGTGAACTGAAGGGTCCCAGGTTCGATTCCAGTCAAGGGCATGTACCTTGGTTGTGGGCACATTCCCAGTAGGGGGTGAGCAGGAGGCAGCTGATCGATGTTTCTCTCTCATGGATGTTTCTAACTCTCTATCTCTCTCCCTCCCTCTCTGTAAAAAAAAATCAATAAAATATATTTAAAAAAACAAAAACAAAAGAATTTCTTTACTTAAATGTCTTTAAGTAAGTCCTTTGCATTTAAGCCATTAGGAATAGAGGTCACAACATGAATAAAGGCTCTTTGTCCATCACTAAGAATGCTTGAAAGACAGGCTCTGCTGATCTGGTGAGTTCCAAAGATGCAAGTTATTATTCTATTTTCTTAAAAGAGGGAACCAGTCCTCAGTGGGCAGAAGCCTTGCTCAGGCGTGACGCTCGCAAGCAGGTGGGAGCTGGGCAAGATGTCCTTAGAGGCGCCACAGTGCCACCAGGTCTCGGAGAAATCATGGAATCCAATCTGTGTAACACTTCCATTTGGGTAAGAAAAGTCCAGGAATCAGAATTGTGCAGTACAATAAAAAGTATATTTTAAAAATTTAAGAATTCTTAAAAATACCCCACCCACTATGTATTTGTCAAAACCCAATGAATGCACACCACCAGCACCGAGCCCCGATGCCCACGGTGAGCTATGGTGACGCTGGTGCTGGTGCAGGCCCGTCCGCGGTAACAAGGCTGCGTGGGGGGCAGGGGTGCATGGGAAATCTCTGCACTTTTTGTTTAATTTTGTTGTGAACCCAAAACTGCTCTAAGAAGTTCGCCAATTAAAAAAAACCCAAAACCCTATGTAGCAGGCAAATATTAGCATGAATATGATTAAACAATTTTTAAACTTTCTGAGATAATTATAGATTCACAGGCAGTTGTGCGGAATAACAGATGCATGTCATCTCCCCAGTTTTCCTCAATGCTTCGGAATTACTCAAAAGAACACTGTGCTGCAGTTCTGTATATTACAGCCACAACGCTGACACAGAACTGACCCAACAGGCACCACGCTTTACATGTGCTTATGGGTTTCACTGTAAACATTTAAAAACACGTTTAGTTTGAAATAAAGATTCACAGGAAATTGCAAAGATAGTAGAGATATATTTGATAAGGGACTTTTATCTAGAACACACGAAGAATTACAACTCAGCAATAAAATGAGAAACCAATTAAAAAGGGCAAAACATCCAAAAGGACATCTCTCCAGAAGAACGCAAACCGTCACTAGGGAAATGGCAATCGGAGGGGCCTGGCGGGGCGCAGCTGGCTGGAAGGTGGTCCCGCACACCAGAAGGCTGTGAGTCCAATCCCCAGTCAGGGCACATGTGGGAGGCAATCGATCGATGTTTCTCACATCTATGTTTCTCTAAGCAATAAAAATATATCCTTGGGCGAGGATTAAGAAACACACAAAATCAAAACCAAGAAGCCCCACTGCCCACCCACCAGCATGCTGTAATAAAGAAGCCAGTAAGTTATGACAAGGATGTGGAGAAATCAGAAGCCTCACACACAGCTGATGGAAACATAAAGTGTATTCACTTTGGAAAACAGTCTAGCATTTATTAGAATGTTAAATACAAAGTTACTAAACAACCCAGAAATTCTGTTCCTAATTATATATCCAAGTGAAATGAGAGGATACCACACAAAATGGACGAATGTTCATAACATCATTTTCATAATAAACATTGGAGAAAGCCCAAATGCCCATCAAGTGATGATGGCTAAAACATGGTACATAAACTAAAATAAGGAATGAAGTACTGATACACGCTACATGGATGACAGAAGACGGCATATTGTATGATTCCATGCATCTGACATGTGCAGCGCTGGGAAACCTACAGAGACGGAAAGTAGATCAGAGGTGGCCTTGGCGGAGGGTGGGGAGTGAAGATGGCAGGACCGGGGGGATGGCGAGCGAAGGGGCATGGTGTCTCTTATTGGCGCAAAGAAAATGTTTAAAAACTAACTGTAGTGATGGAGGCACAACGTTGTGAATATATGAAAAATCACTAAATTGTCCATTTTAATATGTGAATTCTCTCAATAATGCTACTAAAAATAGTAAAGAGGTCAAGTTCACTCCACTGGTTGCACCTGACATCACCAGAGAACAGATCAAACCCAGGAAATAGCCGTGGACGGAAAGGGTTCGCCTGCCGCTTCACAGGCCAGGCCAGCGAATCCCGTGCGCGCGCCACCCCCCCCCCCCGCCCCCGCCCCCACCCCTGCACGGAAGAGCCCCCTCCTGCGGCACCGAAAAGGTCACCCCCCTGCCCCACCGACTGCGAACACTGTCTGCACGCCTGTCATTTTGAGAACGTGACATAGATAGGAGTCCCTTTCACACATCACCCTGTATGTGTCCCTTTAAAATTGGCATGTCCGAGTCTTTCCTTTCGCTCCTGTCTGATATGCCACAGCTTGTGTGGCCACTGCCACAGATGCTGTCTGCCTTGTCTCCAATTGTTGTTTTACAAACAGTTGCTATGAACATCTGGGCACAGAATTTTGGGTGGACACAGGTTTTCATTCTTCTGGGGTAAATGCTCAGAAGTGGAGCTGCTGGGTCATAGAAGTGTGTATTTTCTGTTTATGAAATTATTTCCAGAGCAGCTCAGCATGTATGAGGGTGCTCTGCTAATCTGCTCCCTAGTGAGACGGGCGAAACATTCTAAAATAACCACTGAGTACCTCTGGAAAGGTCCTGAGGGCAAGTAGCAAATGCAAAAACATCTATTCCAGCTGATGAGGCAGGCAGAGCAGGTCTGCAGCCTCTGAATGACACCCCCGCAGGCCCCTCCCTGGGCAGGGCACCAGCGCTTCCCTGCCTGCCTGCCTGCCACTTGCTGCGGAGGTTAAGTCACAGGTGAGAACAACTGAGCTGTGGGGCTTCCTTGGCTCAACCCTGAGGTGGAGTGGACTGTGCCTGGGAAAGGACAGTGGGAGGAGCCCTTCCCAGCGTGCGTGTGGTCCTGTGAGATCAGGCCTTCCCCGCACTGAGCACCCCCCAGAGAGCAGGGTGTCCCTCAGGAGAAAGTCTCTAAAGCAGGGAGCTGCTACTCTCTTCCCAAAGGAACTGACTGCATTTGTAAAGGGAGAAGTTCAGACATGAAGGCGCCCCCAGAAGGGGGTGTAGTGAAGGGCAGGGAGAGAACCCTGTAGGTCTAAGGGAGATGCAGTCGAGACTGTGGGCTCACTGTGGGCAGGAGACCAATGACGGCCACACTGACCTCAGACGCGATCCCGATGAGAAGCTGCAGCTCACTGGATTCATTGGCAGGGGAATTGATCTGTGTCACAGGACGCATCCCAGCATGTCCTGAGTTCCCGCAAAGGCAGGCGGCTGGGGCTTCCCAGCCAGTGTCATGAGGAAGAGCAGAGCCCAGCAGCCATCATACTGACCGGTTGTTCTGCCATTTGGTCGATTTGCATATTAGGCTTTTATCATGTAGGATGGTGTTTTTACAATAGAGGCCAAAGGTAGCATATCCAAAATGTTCACAGGGATGTGCATCAGTCCTAAGAAGTGTTCACCAGGCTCTAAGTCAGGGGTCCTCAAACTACGGCCCGCGGGCCACATGCGGCCCGCCAAAGACATTCATCCGACCCGCCGGGTGCCGCTGCCTGTCCTGCTTAGCAGCCGACTCGCAGTGCGCATAGGAATTTGTTCATAGTTTTTTTTTTAAACTATAGTCCGGCCCTCCAATGGTCTGAGAGACAGTGAACTGGCCCCGTTTAAAAAGTTTGAGGATCCCTGCTAGGTGCAGAATGTCTACCAGGTATTCTTCTAAAAGTCTTACATTTCAAAGTTAAATCCATTTTGAATAAATTCTTGTAATAAATTAGGTTGAGGTTGTTTTTTTTTTTAACTCATGAATGTCTAGCACTGTCTGTTAAAAAGACTTTACTTCCTCCACTGAATTGGTTTTGCACTTCAGTAAAAAAAAAAAAAAAAAAATTAGCTGAGCATATGTGTATGGATGTATTTCTGCGTTTTCTGTAACATTACATCATCTATATGTCGATCCCTCCGCAAATACCACTGCTGTAATTACGATAGCTAAATTATAGGCTTTTCTTGTTTTTCTCAAGATTATTTTAGCTATTCTAGCTCCTATGCCGTTCAATGTAAAGTTTAAAATATGCTTTATTATGTCTACAAAAGCCTTTGTGTGATTTTGATAGGAACTGCATTAAACCTATTGATCAATCTAGGGAGAACTGACATCTTTATAGAGCTTTCTAACCCATGAACATTGTATGTCTCCTCAAAATCCTCATAAGTTCATTACAAGTGTCTAAGGTTTCTGTGTGTTGGTATTGGACCCAGTGACTTTGCTGAACGCCTTTACTAGGCCCAGGAGTTTTTTCAAAGAATCCTTTGAGATTTTCTATGTAGATGATGTCATCTTCAAATAGGGTTCATTTTCTTTCTCTCAAACCTATATAGCTGTTTATCTTTTTCTTGCCTTAAAGTGTGGCTAGAACTTCCCGTTCTCTGCGGAGTAAGGGGTGGGGCAGAACAGCCTTGTCATTTTGCTAATCTCAGGTAAGGCGAATGTTTAAGTTGGTAATTCGGTATGGCCCACGAATGTTGTAAATATCCAAATTGCCCTTGGCAGGAAAAGCTCCCCACCTGTTGAAAACATTTTATCAAGTTGAAGGAAGTCTTTCTCTTTTCCGATTCTTGAGTTTTTATAAGAAGTGTTGAATTTTGTCAAATAATTTTCAGCATCAATTAATATAATCACGTAATTTTTCTTAAATAAGCTTTTGTTGTGGGATGAATTGTGTTCCCTCGGAAAGACATGTTAAAGTCCTAACCCTTGGTACCTACAATGTGATGGTCTTTGCAGATGTAATGCAATTACACTGAGCTAAGATGGACCCTAACTCCAATGACGGATGTCTTTCTGAGGAGAAGAGTCAGATACACATTGAAGAACACTTGTGGGTCCGGAGGCAGAAACTGGAGGGAAGCAGCTGCACACCCAGTGCTATCCAACGCTTGCTGGCCACCGCCAGGAGCTGGACAGGCAAGGAGAGCTGTCTTCCGCAGACTTCAGAGGCTGGTCCTGCGGATGCCTTGATTTCGGATTTCTGGCCTCCACAACTATGAGATAAATGTCTTATTTTAAGCTCTCTAGTTTGTGGTACTTTATGGTTTTCAAATATTAAACCAGCTTTGCATAGCTGTAACAAATCTCATTGATAAAGCTGTAAAATTCTATTTATATATTGCTGGATTGTAATTTACTAACAGTTGAAGTTTTTTTGCTTCCATATTCATGAGAATTATCAATACGTAGTTTTCTGTATTTATACCCTTTTTGGTTTTTCTACAAGGGAAATACAGACTTCATAAAATGAATTTGAAACTGTTCCATCCTTTATTTTAGAAAAGATTGTAGAAAATTATGTTGATTGTTCACTTAAACATTTGGTAGAGTTTCCCAGTAAAAGTAGCTGAGCCACCCTAGCTGGTTTGGCTCAGTGGATAGAGCATCGGCCTGCAGACTGAAGGGTCCCAGGTTTGATTCCGGTCAAGGGCACATGCTGGGGTTGTGGGCTCGGTCCCCAGTTGGGGGCATGCAGGAGGCAGCCAATCGATGATTCTCTCTCATCATTGGTGTTTCTATCTTTCTCTCCCTCTCCCTTCCTCTCTGAAATCAATAAAAATATATTAAAAAAATAAAAGTAGCTAAGCCTAGGGATTTCTATTTGGAAGATTTTGAATTATGGATTTAACTTATTTAATGGCTATAGGACTATTGAGATTTGTCTATTTATGGTGGAGTTTTGGTAATTCCTGGTTTTGAAGTTATCTGTCCATTTTATCTAGGACACTAGAGGCCTGGTGCATGAATTTGTGCACCAGTGGAGTCCCTCGGCCTGGCCTGTGGGATCCCAGATTGTGAGAGGGTGCAGACCAGGCCGAGGGACCCCACCAGTGCACGATGGGGGCTGGGGAGGGACGCGGGAGGTTGGCCAGCCAGGGAAGGGCCGCGGGAGGGCTCCAGGGCGTGTTCGGCCCGTCTTGCTCAGTCCCAATTGGCCGGACCCCAGCAGCAAACTAACCTATGGGTCGGAGCGCCTATCCCCTGGTGGTCAGTGCGCCTATCCCCTGGTGGTCAGTGCATGTCATAGCGACTGGTCAACCAGTAGACTGTCTGCCCCCAGGTGGTCAGTGCACGTCATAGCAAGTTGTTGAGCGGCTTTAGTATATTATGCTTTGATTGGTTGAACAGATGACCGGACACTTAGCATATTAGGCTTTTATTATATAGAATTGACTTTAAAAACATAAAGGCGTTCATAGTATTTTCTTACTTGAGGCCGGGTGCATGAAATTTGTACACTGGGTGGGGGCGGGGGAGGGAGGGTGTCCCTCAGTCCGGATTTTGAGAGGGTGCAGGCCAGGCTGAGGGACCCTACCGATGCATGATCGGGTCTGGGGAGGAAAATGGGAGGTTGGCCAGCCGAGGAGGGATTGTGGGAGGGCTCTAGGGTGCGTCCGGCCCGTCTTGCTCAGTCCTGATTGGCCGGACCCCAGCAGCAAGCTAACCTACCAGTCTGAGCATCTACCCCCTGGTGGTCAGTGCATGTCATAGTGACTGGTTGACCGGTTGACTGTCTGCCCCCTGGTGGTCAGTGCACGTCATATCAAGCGGTTGAGCAGCCTTAGCATATTACACTTTGATTGGTTGAATGGCCACCTGAACACTTAGCATATTAGGCTTTTATTATATAGGATGCTTTTAATGGCTGCACAATATGTAGTAATATCCCGTTTCACTCCTGATAATCCCAATTTGACTCTTTTCCTTTATCTTTTTCAGTTTTGCTTAGAGATTTGATTTTATTGATATTTTTTCAAAGAACCAGTTTTTGTTTTATTGATTTAACTTCCTCTTTAAAATTTTTTTTTACTGATTTTAGAGAGAGAGGAATGGAAAGGGAGAAAAACATTGATGAGAAAGAACATTAATCAGTTGCCTCCTGCAGGTCCCCTAGTGAGGACTGAGCCTGAATCCGGTTATGTGCCCTGAATGGAACTGGTGACCTTTTGGTGTATGGGACAACACTCAATCGAGCCACACTGGCCAGGGCTTAATTTCCTCTTTTCAATTTCACTGATTTCTGCTGTCTTTACTATTTTCTTCCTTCTATTTGCTTGGAGTTTATGTTGTTCTTTTTGTTGTTTTTGTTGTAGGAACTTTGAGAAGTTTCCTCTTGTCTAATGTAGCATTTAGTCTATAAATTTCCCTGTTGGCACTGCTTTAGTTGCCTCCCAGATATTTTGATTACCCTACATTTTAGTTTCGTTCACTTTATGTATTTTAAAAAATGTCGAAACTTCCTCTTTGACCCATTACTTAGAAGTGTGTTGAGTAATTTCCATGGTTTGGAGGTTTTTGGGTTATCTCTGTTTTTGGTTTCCAATGTGATTCCATTATAGGAGATGAAGATAATCAGTATAATTTCAATTCCTTTAAATCTGTGGAGGTTTGCTTTCTGGTCCAGAACACTGTCTCTCTTTACACGCTTGGTGTGCACTTGAGAAAATGTGTACTCACAAGTGTGTATGGATGTTTTTTAGATGCTGGTATATGGTGCTCAGTTCTACTAATAGATCCTTGCTGACTCTGTCAAGCGCTCCTACCAGTCGTTGAGACCGAGGCGCTGAAGCTCTCACGTCACCGCACATCTGTCAATCTCTCCTCCAGCTCCAGCGTTTTGCTTTAAGTATTCTGAGGCTCTTGGTTTTTGTTGCCTCTACATTTTTTAATAGCCCACAATGCCCTTCTTTGCTTCCAGTAATTTTCTTTCCTCTGATCTACTTTTATTTGATATTAATATAGCTACTCTTGCTTTTTAAAATTTTTCCATTGCATATATTTTCCATCTGTCAATCTACCTATGTCAATGTACGTATTTGAAGTGAGTTTCTTATAGACAGAATATAGGTGGATCTTTTTCCCATCCATTCTATCACATGTGTTTTAATTAGTATATTCAGATTATTCACACTTAAGGTAATTATTGATATGTAAGGTTAAGTCTGCCACATTATTATTGGTTTCCTGTGTTGCTTCTATTTTTTTAATCCTCACCCAAGGGTATTTTTTCCACCGTTTTTTGTTTGTTTTTTCAGAGACAGTGGAGGGGAGGGAGGAAAAAGAGAGCGAGAGAAACACTGATGTGAGAGAGAGACAGCGATTGGTTGCCTCCTGTACAAGCTTGCAACTGAGGTATGTGCCGTTGACTGGGAATCGAACCCGTGACCTTTTGGTCCCTGGGATGACACTCTAACCAGTTAGCCAAAATGGCCAGGGAATTTCTTGGGCTTCTTGATCCTGTTTTTCTTTTCTTTCCTTCCTGTGAATTACATGACCAATTTTTAACATTTCATCTTGATTTATTTTTAAGAATATAATTTTAAAACTTAGGCAAAGTAGTTCAACTAGTTTTATAGTCAAGAGACTTTGAGCAAAGGTGATGAATATGGACATGTTCAAACAGAAGATGTAGAAATCATGAACATTTTCAGTCATCAAATTACCTTTCTTGATACAGTTATGGTGAGTCCCAACAAGCAATAAGAATCTTTTAGTATGGCTTAAAATGTTACTAGGGAACCCTTTAAATGTTAACTTCTAGGCTGTGGAATTTTGGCATGAGGAGAGGTTAGTGGTCCATACCCTGCTTCCATCATAGGCCAACACTCTCTACCTTTGGAATTCTTACCTGCTTTTCAAACCTCAGGGAATACTCGTGAGGAAGAAAAGCTGGAGCGTGTTGCCACTGCTGTACTTCCATTTAGAGTAAGCATGTCAAACTCGCGGCCCGTGGGCTGTATGCAGCCCATAACGAATATTTTTGCAGCCCAGCCAATATAATGGTATGTAAGAAACGTTTGAATAAAAATTTCGAACTTAATTTTTACAATATCCTGTTGTACATAATTATTAATAACGAACTACAACGTTTGCTAATGACTGATTACTATAATCGTGTTGCATTCATTTCCCTTCTGCACCTTCTGCGCAGGCACACCATTTCTCTCCACTAATACTAGCAGTGAATATTTTAGCAGCCAATGGCCACAGCATTAGTCTTGTACTGACTTATTTGGTGTGTGCAACAGGAAATATTTCGCTTTTGGAGAACAAGAAAAATAGGTTTATTTGCGTTACACTTATTAATTTGTGAAGTTATTCAGTGTCTGGTAAGTTATTGTTCAAGAAAAAATATTAATTTTTATTAAAATGTCCTATTATTTTATGTTAATGATGACTCATTTATTTCAGCCCTTTGTATTCAGCATTTCTCTATCGAAATAGACCTACGTTTCTATGAAAATTGAAGCTTTTGTTTTTTTGTGGTCCACATACACTTAAACCTTGTTTATTTGGCCCATGTTAGCCTTTGAGTGTGACATGCTTGGTGTACGGACTGAACTGCTCGCAGAGATTAGTTAGTATAGTCCAGCTCTGCTAACCTTGAGGCCACAAGGAAACCCTCAGTGAAGTGTGTAAGTAGACTTATATAAGGAAACGGGAAACATGACCAACCCTCTCCTACCTTATACTTCTTTGTGCAATGACTGTATCTGAGATTAAGGACACTTAAAGTCTATCAGCACCAATATTTACGAAGTACTATCAGCCATTTTTATTACATGCTGGTTTATCAAAATGTTATTCTTAAGTTCAACAACAACAAGAGTCAATGTTGACCACTGCAAGAGTTACACATGTTAGATAAAGGTGGTCCTTTGGGAAATAAAACTCCCTGGAGCTTATGATGCACGTGCATCCGAGCATCCGAGGAACTCAGATGGACTATGTCAAACACCCAGGACAGCTCCTTCCACAGTTCTGTGGGGCAGAGGAGTAATCTGCCGCCACTTGAGGAGCTGGGAACACATGAAATTTACTAAGAACAATGTTGTCACTTATTTATTAGACTGAGTTTCCTATAAAGTAGACACAGCTTTCTCAGGCAAAGAGTAATTTTGCAAATTTTATACCCAAATGTACATTTTGTCTAAGTTAAACATTAAAGTTTTCAGATTTTATAACAAAAACTTAAGGTTTTTTAGAAAGTGAAAACTTGAGAACCTGTCTGTTCTACTGTGATTATAATACGCAAGTAAAAGACCAATTTCATGCATTAACAATGAAGTTTCTGGGGGAAGCTAACCTTTAACCCGGACGTCACTGTATCGTTGAAAGTGGTGGTAAGCAGCTTTCCAGGGGTTCCGATAGTGACGAAGCAAAGTAATGGGAGGTCTTGGACGCACAGGGACATACCTCACTCCTTCTTCATCTGTTTAAAGGGAACAAAAAGAAGATGCTAAGTAGCTTATTACATACTAGAGGCCTGGTGCACGAAATTCATGTACTTGGTGGTGGTGGTGGGGCGTCCCCCTCAGCCCAGCCTGCGCCCTCTCGCAGTCCAAGAATGCTTGGGGGATATCCAACTGCCGGCCTAGGCCCACTCCCTGCACCTAAGCCAGCAGTTGGATGTCCTTAGTGCTGCCGCGGAGGCAGGAGAGGCTCCCGCCACCACAGCTGCGCTCGCCAGCCGTGAGCCTGGCTTCTGGCTGAGCAGCGCTCCCCCTGTGAAAGTGCACCGACCACCAGGGGGGCAGACACTCAATATAGGAGCTGCCCCCTGGTGGTCAGTGCACATCAGAGTGACCGGTCGTTCCGCTGTTCGGTCCATTTGCATATTAGCCTTTTATTATATAGGATTCACCACAATCCTCAAGGTACAATTCCAATAAGTGAGCCATAGTGGAATCTGACTATGTAAACAGCTTTGGGATTGATCCTGACTTAAGTGGGAAAGCTTCACACGACAACACTGAGTCCAAATGGCCATTACCAATGTACTCCTTGGGAGGAGACTTGCGCTTCTCCGCCTTCACCAGAAGACTCTTGGCTGTGGACTTCTCGTCATCAGTGCTGTTGGTCTCCATCATGTCCCCCTCTTCTGTGGAAATCACATGCTGTTGCTTCCGAGGCTTTTTCCTTGGGGAGGCACCAGGTGGCAGGTCACTTGTAGGCATGGACAGGTTGTTAGCCAGCAACGCAAGAGATGGTGACATAGTGCTGGCAGCTAGTGGAGGAACTGCTGCGTGGGAGAAAGCGCACACGTGTATGAGAACCCAAATATAATGGAAAGCGTCACTTGCTGTCCATCAATGAAAATAAAGTAGAAAAGAGAAACCCTTGTGGAGTTTTCCTTTGTGCCCGGTGCCAGGTAAGCACCAGCTGTGCAGAGGCGGCCAGGTGTTTCCCGACACCTAACACCTAACACCTCTCTGTCTTTGCAGGAGGCCTCAACTTCTTATGGGGCGCGGGAGTGACAGCCAGCCTCGAGCAGCTCTCTTGAATCAAAAGCACCGGTGTCAAGCCTCCGGGATGGCAGCGCCAACCCTGAGGACTTTATGGGGCCCACATACCACCTCTGAGCATCTGACTCTGGGCTTCTTGTCCAAGGGGAACAAGAAACCACATGGTCAAGCCACTATTTCAAGCTTTTAAGCATGAATTCTTAGAAGTTACCCGGTTTAGTCATATACTTTTAAGATAATCTGAATTAGTAGGCATGTTTTATGACTCCCAATTTAAAGATGAGGAAACAAGGCACAGGCCATGGCAAGCGCAGGACGGCGTGGAGCCAGGCTGAGCTCGAGCTCTGGCACCCACGGCACCCAGCCTCCTATCAAGCAGCCTCCACAGGGAGGGGAGCACTCGCCTGGCTGTGCGTGAGTCATACACCTGGGGCCTTACAAATCATGACAAAAGTTCGCCTCTATCCTTATTTCCATCTACCATATCCCTATGCTCCTGCCCCCACCCTACCTCGGCGCCCTGTCCCAACAGGTACTACTTGAACACTCTCCTTTTCATCTCAATTTCTAGCATCTGATTCTCCAGGCAAAACCAACTGTTTTTCCAGGTCACACCTCTTAGCAACCAGTCTCCAACAACCCCTAGTCCCCAGTAGGAACTATTAGCCACTAATCCTACCTTTTTCTTTTTTTTTTTTTTGCTGTTGCTTATCCCTCTCCTTATTACTGGTTTTTAATTCTACCATCAATTTTATTTGCTGCATTCTTTCATTGGACCTTCTCTTGCTTCCCTGTCCTCACTTTCTCCAAGCAGCCCGCACCTGTGCCGCTGAATGTCACTATGCTCGCCGTCTCCTGGCTTACTTGCTATCCTCCACGCCTTTCCTGCTACAGGGCAATCCCAGAGTATCTGCTAAATCCACTCTCTCCACACGGCCATTTCACCCTTCTCCCTCCTCACACTTCCAGCACCTCTTTTCCCAGCCCTGCTCTTAGCTGATCACCTTGCTTTCAATTTTACTGCAAATAAATAAATGAATACAATAAAAGGAACAATCAGAAAATGCCCATAAATCCCCCCACCATATATACCTACTTACTTGCACCGGGACCACGTATTTCCTTGTCTTTGTGTTCCTGCCCCTGACACTGCTCCAGGAATCCTCATCTTTCTCCTGTACCATCAATTTTTTCCACGGACAGGATCACTCCCACATGGAATTGTAATGCCCAGCTTAAAAATAACTCCTCTTGGCATCCCTTCCCTTCAGCTACTGCCCTTCCTTTTTCTATCCCTTTTACACAACCCTCAAGGACTGTTCACACTCACTGGCTCCAATGCTCCTCTCCATCTTTCTCCTGAATCCACGCCAATCATCCTCGACTAATGTAATCACATAAGAACAGCTCTTCTCAGGATCGCCACAGCCCCCAGCTGCTAAAGCCAATGGTCGCAGCTCAGTCCTTATGTTTTTGAAAATTTTATGTTTTATTAAAATTTTTTTCAATTAGTTTATTTTCATAATTATTTTGTATTAGTTTCAGGTGGACAGCACAGTGGTTAGACAATCAAATACTTGACAAAGTGCTCCCACTGGTATTTCCACCTGGCACCACACACAGTTCCTGCAATATTACCGACACTGCTCCTCGCTGGACTTGGTGTCCCATGACAGTTCTGTAACTGCCAATCTGTACTTCTCAGTCCCTTCCCTTTCTCACTGTCCTCCAATCCCCTTCCCTCTGGCAACCATCCGACTGTTCTCTGTACCCATGCATGTTTCTGTTTTGTTCATTTATTTTGTTCTTTAGTTTCCACATATAAGTGAAATCATATGGCATTTGTCTCTCAGACTGACTGATTATCCTATCTAATAAAAGAGTAATGTGCAAATTAGCCATCATTCTGCTATACCCACAAGCCACACCCACCAGCCAATCAGGAGTGAGTATGCAAATTAACCCAACCAAGATGGCTGCGGCCACAGAGCAAGCAGGAGACTTGGGTTTCCCTGGCAATGGAGGAAGCCAAGCTTTCCGCACACGCTGGCCAGCCCAGGCCTCCACTCCAGGCTACAAAGTTTCAATTATAGAAGACAAATAAATCCCAACAAAAATGGCAGCAGCCAAGGAGCTGGAGAGAGCAGGAGGCTTGAGTTGCCCCCGGCTATGGAGGAAGCCAAGCTTCTGAAGCCCTGGCCTGCCTTGGTCTCCGCTCAAGGCTACAAAGTTTCAATTACAGAAGATAAATAAATTCCAACAAAAATGGCTGCAGCCATGGAGCAAGCAGGAGGCTTGGCTCCGTTCAAGGCTACAAAGTTTCAATTATAGAAAATAAATAAATCCCAGATACCAGGGCCTCCGCTTGGGTCGCCAGGGGGCGTGGCCGGCCTGCAAACCACCACAGGCCCCTCGCCCAGGCCACCCCATGCCCCAAGGGAACCCACACCCTGATCCGGGACACCCTTCAGGGCAAACCAGCTGGCCCCCACCCATGTACCAGGCTTCTATCCTATCTAATAAAAGAGTAATATGCAAATTGACCATCACTCCAACACACAAGATGGCTGCCCCATGTGGACACAAGCTGGCCGCCACAAGATGGCCAGCAGGGGAGGGCAGTTGGGAGGAACCAGGCCTGCAAGGGAGGGCAGTTGGGGGGTCATCAAGCCTGCAGGGGAGGGCAGTTAGGGGTGACCAGGCTGACAGAGGAGGGAAGTTGGGGGGGAACCAGGCCTGCAGGGGAGGGCAGTTAGGGGTGACCAGGCCTGCAGGGGGAGGGCAGTTAGGGGCAAACAGGCTGGCAGGGGGGCAGTTAGGCATCAATCAGGCTGGCAGGGGAGTGGTTGGGGGTGATCAGGCTGGCAGGCAGAAGCGGTTAGGGGCAATCAGGAAGGCAGGCAGGCAAGCAGTTGGGAGCCAGCAGTCCTGGATTGTGAGAGGGATGTCCGACTGCCCGTTTAGGCCCAATCCCGGTAGGGGTCCCAGATTGGAGAGGGTGCAGGCTGGGCTGAGGGACATCTCCGTGCACGAATTTTGTGCACTGGGCCTCCAGTATTACCATAATACCCTCTAGGTCCATTCATAAGTCCTTAACCTAACTGAGCTTTCAACAGCATGTGACCCAGCTGATGACTCCCTTTCCCTGAAATATTTCTGCCCTGCTTCCAGGACATCTCATACTCCAAGTTTATTCTCTCCACTCTGGCCCCTTCACTCCATCTCCTGTTTGCTCGGCCTCTTCTCCCTCCTCACAAAGCGCAGTGGCCTTGAGAAGCTCAGTCCACAGCGGCCTGTTTTTATCTGCACTCATTCCTCAATGGATCTTATACAGACTCATGGCTTTCCACACGTTTTATACACAATGACAGCTCACAATCCGTGCCTACAATTCACTTTCTACTCCAAAAGCCAGGCTCCCAGAGACCTCAAACTTACCAAGTCAAACTTCAGTTCCTCCTACAGAATGTGGTCCTCCTGCAACCTCCCCTCTCCCAGCTGTCGGCAACTCTGAGCTCCCAGTACTGAGACCTGACCTTGATGCTGTTCTCCCGCACTCAACAGCCAATCTTGAAAGAAACCCTCAGCTCTCCTTTAAAAATATACCTAATCCATGCATTTCCTAGCACTCCTGTTGCTACTGCCTTGGTTGAGGCCTTCACTGTTCCCTGCAATTTATGCAATAACCTCTGAACAGAACTCCTAGATTCCATCCCTGCTCCCTGTCTTTTCTGTACACAGCAGCCAGTGTGGTCTGTACGAAATGCAGGGGACTGCAGTCCCTCTTCTGCTCTGAACCCGCTAGCAGCTCTCCACGTCCTCACAACGGGCCACAGCTCTCAGTCTCGATCCTGTTCCTCTGCCCTTGCCTTTGACCACTTCCTCGGCATGTGGCTCCACCTGTGTGCCTCCACTCCCTGCACACGGCTTGCTGCTGCCCCAGTTCCCCACCGCTCTGATGTCTCTACCCAAGGTACTTTCTCAGGAGGCCTTGCTTTAAGTCTTTTAAATATCACAGCTCCAGCCCTAACTTTCCCTTGTATTTTGTCCCTGCCTTTTTTTTAACTGTTTGTCACATTTGGTAGATGACAGAGTTGTGCTTTTTCTACTGGGGCTTTGTTTTTATAAATTTTTTAACACTGAATGTTACTTTTGTAGTTATGAAAAACAAGATCCACAAAAATTTATTAAAAAACAAAATCAAACAGAAAGGAAACTTCCAGTCATCTGCCCTTTACAGAGAGTTTACAGTTGAGAAAAGGAAAAAGGGATAATAAATAGTTTTAAGATTTTACTAAACACATATAAGTTTATCAAGAGAGTATTTTCAACAACATAAATCTTATTTTATTGTGTAACAAAAATAGGCAGGAGATAAATTGTAAATAGCAGGACTTAGCGACGACTGATCCTCTTACATGGTGATGTTTTCTTCTTTGGGGCAGTATTTTATTAATGAATACAAAAAGCTATTGTGAAGAAGATGTAAATATCTTTGGGGAAATATTAATCTTTTTCATAATTTTGGTTAAGAAATAAAATTAATTATAGAACTAGCAAAATGGTTTAGTTTTCGAAAGGAGCTTCCATTTATTAAAAAGTAATAAAGTGCAAATTTAAGATGAGAATGGAGGGGTCAGCATTCCTGGCTAAGAGTAACACAAGTTTGGACTCTGAGGAGAGTGAGGAAAAAGGGAAGAAGCAACTGCCAACACTGTCTTCTTTGAATGAACTTACCAGAAACTGGTCTCATGATATCCATTGGTTCCACTTCTTCTTTAACTTTTATCTCAGGTACAGGAGGGCCCAGAATCGAGGAGGGATTGCCACCTACAGCTGCTGCAGGCAGGGGGGCAGCTGCGATGGTCGTGATGGGTGGAGTGATGGGAACGGCCCCAGGAATGGTGGAGAGGGCAGCCGTAGGCTGTGACGGGGGACTCGCTGCAATCATGGTTGGAATGGCTGGTGGAGGCTGCTGCGCAGTGGGAGGGACTGCAATGGTGGGCTGGTCATTATTTTGATTGGACGCAGTTTCCATGGACACAGTTGCTGGAGTGGCCATTGATACGTGGGTTTCTGACTTAGGTTTGGCACTGAAATACAAAATCAGAGATAATGTAGCAAACAACGGAAAACTTCCTTAACCTGCAACGTCTTAGAGGATGGGCATTGATCCAATTCTTTCTGTAAAACACAACAAAACTAAAATATTTCTTGATTTTAAAAGTTGAACTTTAAAGTTTGAAAGGGAATTGCGGTTTTAAAAATACCTCTCCTTGCGCCACCCAACATGTTTTTATAAGCAGCAATAAAATTAATTTAGAAAACCAAGTCGATTGTAAAGAAATCAAAGTTACGTCATCAAAAAACCAATTTTCATTATGTTGTGCATTTTCCTCCCAGAATTCCTTAGTGCATATGTGTTTTAGGAGGTCTTTTGATTGATTACAACTGTATTCATACTTCATATGTAGTTTCTCTTATAAAAGAGGAAACTCATGCACATGGCAAAGATAGAAAATAATACAAATTAAAAGTAATTTCCCTCCACTTCACACACGCAGACCTCTACCGAGAGGCACCAGTACAGTGGAACCTCAGTTCTCAAAGTTAATTTGCTACAGAAGGCTGTTTGAGAACCAATTTGTTTGAAAAACGAATCCTTTTTTCCCCTTAGAAATAATGTAAATTTAATTAATGCGTTCCCCCCAAATGAATGTTTTAAATTTTCTTATGTACAGTACATGTCCAATGTACTGTTTCATCTATAAGCAAACACTTCTTTTCTTAAATTTATCAACCCACCCCCTACCAGCCTTAAACAAATTTTTTTATGTCACTGCCTCAGAAATGCTGTCACCGGCTGACTGCTTTTCATTTATCCAATCAACAGCAGTTTCCTACCCCTTAAGTGCCTGTGGTTGTTGTTTTGTGAGCACTTCACACCCTTAGCAATACTGGCACTCTGGACGACCTCTTTATGCTTTAAAATTGTGCTGATCATAAATTTATCTGCAACAGAAGCATTCTCTCCTTTGTTTGCTGCCTGAGAGATGCTTTTTGTCACACTTGAGGTATCAGCATAAAAGGGTTGTCAGGTCCAGAATTGAAGTTTTGGTAGACAACCAAGACATTTTTTCTGTGCACAATATGATGGAGAAACGAATTGTTCAAGGTGGGAAACATTCGAGAAACGAGGCTTGACTGTATATTTTACCAGAGATACTTCAGACATCTAAAGTAGCTACAAATACAGTGTTTAAAAATGTACATCCAATTTTTTCAGTTTTTCAAAATATATTTTTACTCATTTCAGAGAGGAACGGAGAGGGAGAGACAAAGAGAAACATCAACGTGAGAGGGAAACATTGATCGGCTGCCTCCTGCATTTAATCTACTGGGGATTCGAGCCCACAACCCTGGCCTGTGTCCTGACCCAGAACTGAACCAGCGACCTTTCAGTACATGGGCGCCGCCCAGCCCACTGACCCAGCACCTCCCAGTGCATGGGGCCACCCAGCCCACTGACCCAGAGCTGAACCAGCACTTCCCAGTACATGGGCGCAGCCCAGCCCACTGCGCCACACCAGTCAGAGCCTATTTTCTCAGGTTTATAAGAACAACTCATACATGTCATTACAACTTCTTAAACATTATTTTTAAGTGAAATATTTCATTTAATAGCTGCAAGTTATTTACCTACTTGTATTACTACTAGGGGCCCGGTGCATGGATTCGTGCACTGGTGGGGTCCCTCAGCCTGGCCTGCACCCTCTCCCAATCTGGGACCCCGTGGGGGATTGTTGGATTGCCGGTTTCGCCTGATCCCTGCAGGCCAGCCTGCAGTCTGACATCACCCGAGGGATGTAGTAGTATGTGAAGCAGCAGGCGGCTGGGGAGGAACCCTGAGACCAGGCTGGGCTCCACATTGCTCCTGCTCATCCCGCCCCACTGTGTCTGCTGCCCCCGCCACTCAACAGTGCTGCCTTGGAGGCAGGAGAGGCTTGAGCCACCGCAGCTGTGCTCGCCAGCCGTGAGCCTGGCATCTGGCGCCCATCAGTCCAGCTGAGTGGCGCTCCCACTGTGGGAGCGCACTGACCACCAGGGGGCAGCTCCTGATTGAGCGTCTGCCCCCTGGTGGTCGGTATGCGTCATAGCGACCAGTCAAACGGTCATTCGGTTGCTTAAGCTTTTATATATATTGATTGCTGAAAATTCAGGATATAAAAAACAACACAAAACGATACCTCTTAAGTTCAAACCAAAACCAAGTGGATTTTTATAGGCAAAAAATTCAATATCAGCCTATAAACCTCAGACCATATACAAAAATAGACTCAACATGGTCTAAACCTCAATGCAAAATGAATATAAGAAAATACAAAAGAAAACCTAGACTTAGGTGAAGTTCTTAGACATGACACCAAAAGCACAACCCATGAAAGAAAAAACTGATAAATGGAGCTTCATTAAAATGGAAAACGTTTCTTGTGCCTATTTTCCTATTTTTGTGCTAAATTTCCATTGTTGCTGGGTAAGTCTATGATTAGCACAATAAATGGAAACCATTTCGAGAGGCTGAAAAAATCAAGTGGAGATTGAAAAATATATGGGAACACATCAGACAGGATGGACTTTGAGGACATTATGGTAGTGAAATCAGCCCATCACAAAAAGACAAATATTCTATGATTTCACTTGTATGAGGAACCAACAGTAGTCAAATTTATTGAAAAAGAAAGTAGAATGGTGGTTTCCAGGGGCTGGAAGAAAGGAAAATGAGGAGTTGTTGAATTATTGGCATAAAGATTCATATTCAGATGGCAAATAACCCAGGAAAAGATGCTCCACACCATTAGTCATTAGATACATGTGAATTAAAGCCGTGATGCATAGCACTACACACCTATGAGAATGGTAAAAGTAAAATTTACAAACCTTTTAACACCAAGTGCATGAAAGGGTGTGAAGCAACTAGATTTACAAAAGGGGATCCTAGCACTAAAGATGGAAATGTATTTATTTATCCATCCATCCTCACTCAAGGATATTTTTTCCTTTTTCTTCCCAGAGAGTGGAAGGGAGGGAGAGAAGGGGGAGAGAGAGAAACATAGATGTGAGACACACACATTGATTGGTTGCTTCCCACAGGCGCTCAGATCAGGGCCAGGGATGGACCCTGAAACCCAGGTACATACCTTGACTGGAAATCGAACCCTCAACCCGGAGCATGGGCTAATGCTCTAACCATTGGGACACCAACCAGGGCCAAACAACTGAATTTATTTAGCAAGATTATAGGATAAAAGAATCTCCTATGTTGCAGGTAAGAATTTAAAACGGTACAGCCGCTCTGTAAAAACAGTTGGGAAGTTTTTATAAAATTAAAAATATATGCAACTCAGCTAGTGCACTCTTTGGATTTATCCTAGAGAAAGGAAAACGTGTTTCTACCAAGAAAACTATACTGGAATTTCCACAGCAGCTTTATTTGTTAATAGTCCCAAACTAGCAACAACCCCAATGTATTTCAATAAGCAAATAAACAAATTCCGTACATTCCTATGATGCAACACTACCCACTCAAAAAAGAACTATTGATACAAGCTGCAACTTAGATAGATCTCAAAAGAAAATGTTGAGTGGATATAAGCCAGTATCATTAGATTATTGTATGCAATATACATAATTTATGCAATACACATATAATAATTATGATTCTGTTTACATAAAATCTTCTTTTAAAAAATATGTTTTTATTGATTTCAGAGAGGAAGGGAGAGGAAGAGATAGAAACATCAATGATGAATGAGAATCATTGCTTGGCTGCCTCCTACAGGCCCCCTACTGGGGATCGAGCCCACAATCTGGGCATGTGCCATGACTGGAAATCAAACAGCGACCTCCTGGTTCATTGGTCGATGCTCAACCACTGAGCGACTGGGCTATATGAGCAATTTTAAATAACTTCAAAGAACTAAAGAAGATCATGGCTAAAGAACATCATTAAAAAAAAAAAAAAAAGATCATGGAAATGATGTCTCAACAAATTGAGAATGTCAATACAGAGAAAGAAATTATAAAATAGAGAAATTTGAAAAAATATAAAAGCTGAAAGGAAAAAAGTCAATGGAAGGTTCAAAAGCATAGTTTAACAGGCATAAGGAAAAGACCCGCATACACAAAGACAGGTCAATTGAGATTTCCCAGTCTGAGAAACGGAAAACAAAATGGGAGGAAAAGAAACAGAGCCCCGAGGTCTTTGGGACAGCAATATGTGCCCCCTGGAAGGAAGGGGCAAGAAGAATATCTGAAGAAATAATGGCCAATAACTCCCTAGATGTGACAAAAACCATTAGTCTATACACCCAAAAGTTCATCATTCTCTAAGTAGAATAAATTAAAAGAAACCCACATCTAGACACATCATGATTAATTGTCAAAATGCACAAGAAAGTATTTAAAAGTGAAATTCTGTAACTCAATTGCACCAAAAAATATATGGTAAATTGTTAAAAGTTAAATCCAGTTGAATATTTTTCTCTACATTTATAGATTTTCATATTAACAACTTAAAAAGAGAGAGTGCTGTAAAAAATGTTGAAGATATCACCTAAAAAGAAAAAGATTTTCAATTTAAAATTCGCCTAGCCATTCTATCATTTAAGAGCATGGGCAGGACTTATGATTATAGGAAAATAGCATATACACATCTTCCTATCCTCCTGCTAAGTACAGCTAAAAGTTACGGGTTTTATATCTAGAACAGACAGGCTGCTGAAAGGTGACGCGCAGACAGACGTGGCAGGGCCCGCGGAACGCCACAGCAGGGAGCTCCTGGGGTTTCCAGTGGCCTCGCGTCCCAGACTGAGGGCTAGTGAGCTGGCCAGCAGGAAATGTCCAAGGGCACTGACAAAGAATGTCCCAACCAAAGTCTGTTCTCAATAGCCAAGAAAGGGGCAGCTTAGCAAGATGAGAAAGCTTTAGAGTGACAAACGTGTTACAACGGCAGCATGGCTCCCCGCTGGCGGTCAGAGCCTGCCAGGCGCCATGTGGCCCTCCGTGCTGTCTCGCTCCCACTACTACGGTGCTGTGAGAAGAGACAGGTAGGGAGTCTGGACTTCACGCCTCAACTGGCCCCGAGGCCCTGCTCTCCCGCACCCCCCCCCCCCGCCCCCCTGCCGCAGCTGCTTAAACAAAAGCTGTTATGTAAGCGTAGGTCTCAGAATGCCTACAATGCCCGGGTACACACAGAAAACCACTATCCACTCAAGTCAGGAAAACCACCCTTAGAGAGATGATGTAGCAATCAGCTGGCTGGACACTAATGCAGACACCAACAAACAAAAAACAGAAAAGTATCAGTAAGGACATCAAAGCTATAAAAAAAACTAATGGAAATGATAGAACTGAGAAATATTATAATGGAACAAATAAGCTCCCTGAATATTCACAGTAGTAGAGATGAGAGAGGCCATGATCAGTCCTCTGAAGATATAGCAGTATAATTTACTAATCTCAGCAAGAGAAAACAGAATGAAGAGTGAAGGCAGAATACATTTTTTTTCTGATATAAGAAGTGTCAAACTTTGCCACCTTCTGTACTTCCCCTGCTACAAAAGGTGCTCATAATTGGAGAGTAAACCAAGAAGAAGAGAGTGTGTAGGCCCCAGTGGTGAGCTGCAGGGAAAAGAGAGTAGCACGGAGAAAGGGCAGCAGGATTGACAGCATCAAGTCCAGAAAGCAACCCATGCCGACTGCGGAGGAGGCTCTCACCCAGGAAAAAAGGAACCGACAGAGAGCTTAGAACATCTGCCTGTATTCAGCGCTCTAGGTTTGGTGGAGTTTGAGGATTCATTAGTGACTGGCAGAGAAAACTTAAGCAAATGTTAGTAGTACTGCCTGGTGACTGCTTTTAACCATTTGTACGCCATGTAAGTGCCTATAGACGCAAGCGGCAGTCCTTTTTAAATTAAATTCAAAATGTCATGGCAGTTAACTGGTTGATGGTCAGCTTTTGCCCTGCCAGAGTGGCTCAGTTGGCTGGAGTGTCATTTTGTGCACCAGAAGGTTGCTGGTTCAATTCCCAGTCAGGGCACATACCTGGGTTGCGGGCCAATCCCACGAAAGGCAACCAATTGATGTCTCTCTCTCTCTCTCTAAGTAAGTACATAGGTGAGGATTAAAAAAAATAATGAATTCAATTTTTAATTTTATTTTGACAGCTTTGGGATTTACTTATTAAAATTTTAGTTTTCTATTTTAAAACACATTAGTTTTGTTTTAAATTAGTATTATTTTCACATTTCATAAATAGAGGTCTCCCTCACTCCCTAAACCCATCTACTACCATCACATAATACCACTATTCTTTATTTCATTGAATCGTAGTGGCCAACAATTATAGAACACCCCAATATTTTGTGTACCACTTAAGGATAAAATAATCAATGACAGAATATTAACATGCTATCAGTTTTAAATCATATATTGATTTTAGAGATGTTGACGTTTGTATGTTGATCTTGTATCTTATTATGTTCTATATGATTTTTATCTTTCTTTTAAAAATTTTACTCACTTTTTTCATTTCTATCCTCTATGTCTACATTATTTTATTATTATTTTTTAAATCCTCACCTGAGGATATTTTTCCCATTTATCTTTAGAGAGAGAGTGGAAGGGAGGGAAGAGGGGAAAAGAGAGAGAGAAACATTGATGTGAGAGAGACATATTGACTGGTTGCTTCCCACATCTGCCCCAAATGGGAATCAAACACGAGACCCTTTGGTCCATGGGCCAACACTCTAACCACTGAGCCAAACCGGGCAGGGCTGTCTTCCTTTTTTAATTCTGGCTTATTCTGTGATGGTTTCTTCCAGATCTTTAATGAGTTTTGTCAACTCATGTGTCGTCTCTTTACACTTTATCATTTGCTCTTGGAAGTCTCGGCATTTCATCTTTGCATTTTCCTTCATGATTTTGTGGTTATTTCATTAAGTTACTTACATTCAGTCAAATATTCTGCTATAAATTTCATCCCTTAATGGAGATTGAGCCCACAACCTGGGCATATGCCCTGACTGGGAATTGAACTGTGACCTCCTGGTTCATGGGTCAACATTCAATCACTGAGCCACACCAGCCGGGCTCCATATGCTACTTAAAAGAAAAGTATTTTAAACAATGAAAAATAATATTTACCATTTATAAAATTTAATACCCAGTGTTGGCAAAAATGTGGAGAAATTTCACCCAGAATAAAATCCAAAGAATTTTGGAGAAATAATTCATGAGGATGCAAACAGATATAGGGAGTAGAAATCAGAATTCACAGGGCGCGTTTCCCTTGCCTCAGCAATGAACTTCCGGAGAGATCCCAGAGAAATGCCTGCCAAGAGGCCCAAGGGCAAGAGATTCATGGCAGCATTGATCATGACGGCAATAATGGAAATAACTATTCATGAATTGGGGGCTAGTCATGGCACCAATGCATCTGGGAAAATCATGCCGTATAGGAACAGTCTCCTTTCCTGGTTTCCGTGGACTGACCTCTAAAGATGGCGTGTCCTACAAGCGGTGCTCGCACCACCTCTATTTTCTACTCATGCACATTGCCAACGGGTTCTCGTCTATGCTCATGGTGTTCAAGATTTGTCTGCTGGAATTTCCAAATCTTAAACACCAGCATGGACCTTTATCTTCAATTCTAAGACTGTATATGCTTCAGAATTTTACATCCAACAATGCAACTGACACCTCCACTTGGGTATGTCTAACCACAAATGTTTAAAATAAAACTCTTAATTCCCCCACCCCACGATGATCACAACCGTCCTCATTTAGAAAGAATACCAGGCCACGGCGGCGGCTGCCCTCAGCTCCTTTCTCCTGCTCTCTCAGAGCATCTGCAGCTGCACCTTCAACGGTGCCCAGAGCCGAGCTCTTCCCAAGGCTTTCCTCCCTCTATGCTGGTCCAGGACACGGAGACAGCGCGTCTCTATCATTGCCCACTGGCCTACCTCCTCCACTCTCGCCTACTTGTAGTTCACTTTCATCAGGAGCCAGAGTAATTCCTTTTTATAAGAAGCCAAATCACGCCACTTCTGTGCTTGCCCTCTGATGGCTTTCCATTTCACCCAGAATAAAGTCCAAAGAATTCTGAACGGCAGTAGCACTAAGTCAGCCCCCAATGATATCTCTGAACCATCTTGTACACTCTCTCCATGTTTTAGGACAGGCTCCCTTGCTGTTCCTTGTATATTCTCAACAATAAATCTTCACTTCACAAGATGCTGAGATGTGAATTACACCAAATACATATATACATGCTTACATATACACAAAACCGTATCAGTTCCCCACCAACACTGTTCATAGTTCAGTTGTTACAGTATATTAATTGTTCTGCATAAATTGCAAACCTTACTGCTAGCTTAGCTCTGCAGCCTACAGATCATCATGTCGCCAACGTGCCACGTATCATGATCTGTGCCAATAGCATCACTTCTTTTGGAGTATGTCACAGTCACTGCACGTCTGTTATTTAGTTCATGCAGACTGCAAAGCGTGTAGGTGTGCTATCTTTTGTTTCCCAGTGATAAGCCCACGTGAAATTTTATAGAAATGGATGACTGGAAGAGAGAACTGGCCAAAAAAAAGGAAAAAAATGCAGGAAAAAAAAGTGTTAGGTCTGAAAATAAAATTGGGTCTGATTAGTAGAAGACTGAACATGGCAAGAGCAAAGAGAATACAGGAAGAGACCTAGCCTTGCACGAAGCTATGGAAGGGACATACGAGAAAGCCCAATGGACATGAAGAAAGAAGGCAAAGTGCTTCCCATCACCCTTTAGTTTAAATTGCTGTAGGAACAGAAAGTCACCATGGTGAAATGAAGTGTTCACTTCTACTTTGTACTGAGGACTATAAAAAAAATCCTAATAATACAAGCCAAAGTGTTGAACGTAGCTGTCACATTGAAAGAAAACTGCAATTACAAGGAACAAAAAGAAACCTTTTGCTGCCGATAAAGGCTCCTTTCATTGTTTCAAAAGCCTGCGTGAATGTGATGAACGTGAAGCTACCTGATGAAGCTGCTCGTGCAGATCAAGCAGCTGCTGTGAAATGAGCACTTAGACTCCATGATTAGTTAAGGCTGAGGGTTTGATAACAAGGATGAAGCTATGCCTAGAAACGATGCTGGCAAACACTCCCTGTGAGAGGAACTCTTGGAGACAGTTCACCCTGAAAGCCAAAGGGTGACATGGCAGGCCAGAGGCGGTGCGAGCTGGCGGGGCAGGATGGGGAGCTGCCTCCTGCGAAGAGCACACTGAAGGAATGTACGCCATATTTGGAGCAATTTCTCCCAAGAGACAACTGATGGACACTGAACAGCTGCACAACAAAAAAGAGAGAGAACACACAGAGAAGGCTGGCAAACCGCAAAAGCTCTTTGGGAGCAGAGGGAACGCTCAGGACCACAGGAGCTGGGGAGCATGCTGGCTGTCCCTGCACTTGAACTGCGTGAGCCTGCCCAGGTGCTCAGGCTGACCTGCAGGTCACGCTCCCTGAAGATACTCCAGGAAGAACAGGGAAGCGCCAGAGTGACAGGCACGGGGTCTCTACATCCAATATTAACCAGGGTGCCCTTTGCACGCCCACTGGGCTGCATGTGTGTGTGGGCTCCCGTGCCTGGAGAGAATGAGGAGCCAGCAAAGCATTAAGTGTGGCGTCTGCACGGAGGGCTGCCGTGTCGGGAGAAACGGCAGAGACAGTGGGGAGCTTCTGCACGCACATGTGGGGCTGTGTCTTCCAGAGAAAGTGCAGAACTAGAGGGGGCTGCTGCAAGCACAGGTAGGGCAGCCCCACCTAGCGTATGTGCAAAGCTAGTGGGGTACAGTGTGGGAGCACACAGGGCTGCTCCGCCTGTAGGAAGTGGGGAGCGTGTGGGTGACTGCAACACGCACACTCAGGGCGGCCCCACTCAGACCTAATTTGGACAACAGACAATTAAAGAGAAAATCCAAAAATGCAGGGACACCAGAAAGCTCCACTTGAACCAGAAGGGCAAGGAAGGTCACATACGTCAGGCTGCCCTGCCCAACTCCGTTCTGCCGTGGACAGCCAGAACAGAACGCCCCGCAAACTGCACCACGCTGTTCCACCCGGGACCCACTCTTAGTGGTCAGGTAGAAACAATGCAGTAATTTTAGAATGTGTTTGAATTTACATGCCAATTAGCTTTAAACAGACTTCTATAGATATGGGTAGATATACATGAACCTCATGATAACCACAACCCTACAAAAAACTTACAAGAAATACACAAAAAGAAAGAGAAAGGAACCCAAGGAAATCACTAAAGAAAACAAGCAAATCAAAAGAGAGCAAGAGAATAAGGAACAGAAAAGAACAAAAACAATTAAAGATGAACTAAATGTTCCAATAAAAGACAGGGTGGCTTAAAGCAGCGGTCACCAACTTTTTGGACCTCACAGACCACCATTTGGTGACCACTGGCTTAAAGAATAAAACAGTAAGATCCACCTGTATGTTACCTATGAGAGACTCAAGTTAGATAGAAAGACACACAGACAGAAGGTGAAGGGATGGAACAAAAATTTTATGCAGATAGAAACAAAAAGCAAGCTGTGGTAGCAACACTCAGACAAAACAGAGAATGTGGAAGAGACAAAGGACATTACATAATGATAAAGGGTCAAGCCAAGAAGAGGCTGTAACTCTACATACATGTGCACCCCACAGAGGAGCACCAAAGAACATACAGCAGTATTAATGGACACAAAGGCAGAAGGTAACAGTTAGCACAACAGCAGCTGGGGACCTTAGTACCTTACTTCCCACAATGCATGGATCATCTATACAAGGCAGTTCATAAGGAAACAATGGCTTTAATGTCATATTCGAGCAGATCACTTAACAAACATTTATAGAACATTTCATCCCCAAACTATAGGTACACATTTTTCTCACATGCACATGGACCATTTTCCAGGATAAACCACGTTAGGGCATTAAACAAGCCTCAAAGAATTCAAGAATGAAATTATAACAAGTGTATTATCTGCCCACAATGGCATAAAAATAGAAATCAACTATAGCAAGAAAACTAGAAAAAACACAAACATGTGGAGATTAAATAACATGCTACTACATAGCCCATTGATCAAAGAGAAAACCAAACAGAAAATCCAAAAATACCTGGAAACAAATGAAAATACAAATTTCCAAAATTTATGGGATGCAGCAAAAAAAACCCAAAAAACCAAAAAACATTTCTAAGAGAGAAGAGACATTTCTTCAAAGACATAGAGATGGCCAACAGATGTATGAAAACTTGCTTAACATTAGTAATCATTAGGGAAATGCAATGCAAAACCAGGAGGCCACCTCACACCTGCCGGAATGGCTCTGAGCAAAGTCAATGCACAGTGAGTGTGGGCGAGGGGTGAAGAGAAGGCACCCGTGGGCACTGCTGGCAGAAGGGTGAACTGGTGTGACCCTATGGGAAACGATCTGCCACAGGACCCAGCAATTCCATTTCTAGGTTTTTATTAGAGGGAAATGAAAAACACCGATTTTCAAGATCCCTGCCCCCTGCCAGGAGGGCTTGCACCACCAGGTCCTCCTGCTGCCATAGCTCCTCCTGAGAGCCGGAGCCGGGCGGGGAGCTGGGTGCTGCGGCACTCTGCATGGCCGGCCAGCACCAGGGCTGCCTGGGGTTCTTGCCCGCTCTGCCCTCCTCTGGCCAGATGACCTTGTTGGTGTGCTCTTTACCCAGCCTATGCAATGCAACTGACATGGCATTTAGTTAAACTATTTTTTAAAAATGTTAATTGCAGCATTATCTAAAATAGCCAAGATGGAAGTAACTTAGGTATCCATAGTTGAATGGATAATGAAGATGTGGTACATATATAAATGGAATATTACTCAGAAATAAAAAGAATGAAATCCTATTTGCGACAACATAAATGGATCTAAAGGATACTATGCTAAGTGAAATAAATCAGGGAAAGACAAATACTGAGTAATTCAGTTATATGTACCATAAAAAAAACCCAAAAAACAAAAAGACTTACAGAAACAAATGATGGTTGCCAGAGAAGAGGGGGTTGAGGCTGGGAGGAAAAGTTGAAGGGTATACAGTAAAGAATATGGGGAAAGCACACTGTAAGATATATAAACGTCTAATCATCGTTTTACACCTAAAACTACTATACTGGAATCTTGGTTCTCAAACCTAATTTGTTCCAGAAGGCAATTCAAGAAGTGATATGTACAAAAACCATATCATTATTTCCCTTTGGAATTCATTTAATTTCAATTAATCCATTCCAAACTCCCAAATGATTCCGTTTTAACCTTTCTTATATACAGTACATGCCTCAGCTCTATTGTTGTTCACTGTTCACTTTGCTGCTATTGCTAACCTTCTTAGGACCCATGGTGACTTACTGTATGTATTTAATAGTAAGCAGCAGCAACCAAGGCAGAAAAATGAAACCCACCAAAATATTCACTGCACAATTTCCTGAGACGTTACTGTGAGGTTTAGTGGTAAACTGACTCACACTCACACACTCTCTCCTTTGTTGGCTGCCAGAGAGAAGTGTGGCTGATCCTACAGGTATCAGCATGAAAGGGGTGTTGGGTCGAGAACCGAAGTTTTGCTCAACATTTTTTCTGTGAACAACTTGGTCGAGAACCGAACTGTTCAAGATGGGAGATAATTGGGAGCCGAGGTTTGACCATATAAGATTGTATGCCAACTGTACTAATAAGAAAGTGTCAGAGGAGATCCAAATTCAGAAAGGCTATGCAGTTCATCAAGGCAGAGACAAACTCCTGTCCTCCATCCAAGTTACACAATGTAAAGGTCAGCATGTTCCCAATACTCCTGAATCATTTTAAGAAAGAAAACATTTGAATTCTCAATATTTCTAATGTTTTGAATTACAGCATACTAAGTATTAGTTTCATTATTTTTTTTCATTTCCTATCTATTATAACTGACAGTTATTAATATTTTCACCAATGTTTTTAAAGCTCACATAATTTTATTTGCCCCACTGATTAAGATCACTTTGCAGTTTCAGCTTGCATTTTATTTTTATTTTTATTTATTTATTTATTTTTAAATATATTTTATTGATATTTTACAGAGAGGAAGGGAGAGGGATAGAGAGCTAGAAACATCAATGAGAGAGAAACATCGATCAGCTGCCTCCTGCACACCCCCCACTGGGGATGTGCCCACAACCAAGGTACATGCCCTTGACCGGAATCGAACCCGGGACCCTTCAGTCCGCAGGCCGACACTCTATCCACTGAGCCAAACCGGTTTCGGCTTGCATTTTATTTTTTAACATTCCTGCATTAATGTGCAAAGTTATGGCCCCAAGAACTCTTATATCAAAACCTTGATCGCTGCTCTTTCCTCTGCTCGACAGTCAAAGGCCAGGGAGCATATGGCTTACTCCTTCATGCTCTTTAACCTCTGGTGAGATGAGCCTTTCCGTAAGACAGCACCCCTTCCTCTCATCACTTTATATTCACTTTACATTTTCTTTTTCTTTATTGTTTCTTTACACTTACTAGAAAGTAATTTTAGTCACTCTTATATAAACCCAGATTCTAAAACGACACTTGGCACATACTAGGCATTCATAATTATTTTGAATGAAGTAGATCTAAAAATATTAACATGGTAAGCTATTAGTGGTAAGTAGAAAAAAGTAAGATACAGAAAAATCAATCAGTAAGATCTTGTTTTTGAGGAAGGATCTGTCAATCTATCTATATGTTTATGTAGAAAAAGACATGGAAAGATACTTAGCGAAACTATAACCAATCAATAATATTCTGGGGAATGGGATGGACAAGGTGGGTGAAGAATAGAACAGTGATTTTCACTTTATACTTTAAATGTTTTTATATTGTCTCATTTTTATTCAAAATAATTTCACTTCTGGAACTAAGATGACAAAAAATAAAGAAAAAAGCATGAATGAACTATTGTCATGCCATATATGACAGCAGAAATAACTGGGTGTTTACTATGACACAGGTTCTAAGTACTTTTAATGAGTCATTTTATTTAAAAAGTTAAGTATTGTCCTAGCTGGTTTGGTTCAGTGGATAGAGTGTTGGCCTGCGGGCTGAAGGGTCCCCGGTTCGATTCTATTCAAGGGCACATGCCCGGGTTGCAGGCTTGATCCCTAGTAGGGGGGGCGTGCAGGAGGCAGCCGATCAATGATAATCTCTCATCAATGATATTTTTATCTTTCTCTCCCTCTCCCTTCCTCTCTGAAATCAATAAAAATATATTTTAAAAAACTCATTAAAAAAAATAAAAAGATAAGTACCTGATGAGCTAAATGTTATATATATGCCCATTTCATAAGTGAAGCAAATGAGGGTTAGAGAGGTTGAAAACTGTGTGTGGCTATACAGCTAGAAACAGCACATAAATGCAACAAAGCAGATGATGTGAAACCTGTCACATGCATGAGACTCTGTGCTTCCCCATTACGTGCTGTTGGAGCCCGAGTGGAAACAGTGAAGCGCTCACCCTGCAGGCCTCGGGGACCCGGACGTACTCCGCATGGAGCCCTCCACTCGAGGACTGGCTACTTCCGGAGGCTGAGGAGGAATGAGGGTTTTCCGAACTGCAATTCTGAAAGAGACAAACCCGAAAACAGCAGTTCAAGGGTATTGAAAGAAGTACCAGGCACGTTTCCTAGGCATACATACAGCAAATAAAAGCACTGCACTGGCTTAGTATTTTTCATGGATTTTAAAGAATTTTGTCAAAATAATATAGGCACAATATTACAAGAACAGTCAAATAGTACTACAAAGACAACATACAGCAGGCCCCTTTCGCTGCCCGCCCCACTTACGACCCAGCATGCTCTAGGAAGCAGAAACCGTGACTCTTCTAGCTGTTTTCTAGCACGCCTTATCTCCTTTCTACTTCACACTAAAATTTAAATCCATGTTAAGTATTTACGATCATTACTGTGTTGGTGTATCTGTGCTGAACCAGCAAGTTCCTGGAAGCCAAGTAAGACACATGGATCAAAGCGGTCAAAGACCAGTACTGCTCAGACTGAGAACTACTAACTACTGGATTTAACAATGGAGAAGTCCGGAGGGAGCTCGACATGTTCGGTTTCGCAGAGTGGGAGCAAATCTTAGACAAGAGTGGATCTGAGAGAAGGGGGCTACAACCAAAATGTCCCGTGTTACAACGCCTAATAATCCAGACGATGGTTCTCAAGACAGCTAACACCTCAAACCCAACAAGCACCATGTCTCCTGGTAGCGATGAACGCAGTGACTCGCATAGCTGGTGAGGGTGTAAGTGGATAGAAAAACTCGGAAACACTATTGGCATGATCTACTAGAGTTGAACACAAGCACAGCCTACAACCCAATCATACCAATTATGTAAGTGACACCAGTACCAGAGGGGTTACTGCACTCCTGGGTCCAACTCACCCATCTGTGGCAGGCTTCTTCCGAAGGATGCTTGGCCGGGGGGAGGAGCCCTGGGCGGGGGCGTTGGTGCTGGCGCTCTGGCTGTGGGTCTGCACCACGGTGGTTGCTGCCGGAGTAGCACTGAATGGGCTGCTAATAGGGTTGGCTACGATTGTGGCTCCATCTGCCAACACCATTGCTGGGAGGCAGGCAGGGGTGGGGCAGACAAGAACAATGAAGAGAGGGAAATGAAAGAAACATTACTAAAGTATCACATAAGACAACTAGAAACAATCAGACCACCAGACTTAGAGTCTCCATGTTCTGACTGTCCAATTTCAAGACGATAAGAAATAGGAACATCATGTTCATGCGCCTAAAAGCAGAAGGCAAGTAGGAGGTTCCTCATCTACTGATGCATGATCAATAACCATTTTTCATTGGTCTATAATCGTAATTATTAATAAATGAGAAAAATACATAACTGTATAGTATATTTCAGGAAATCTTCTTCCAGTTTTGGTAAAATACAACCACTTTCAATCCTGAAAATGGTGCCAACATTCCAGTCTATCTTAATTTTACAGTGTTACATAAACTCTCCTAAAAAAATCCTACATGGAATGAGAGTACTCCTATTACAAGGTGAATTTGTTCTCTCAACTTAGAACTCTTTCCACGGAGTGCTCCTCACCCTGTGCAAACAGCTATAAGGCTGTTTATGCATTTCTAAAGCCACAATGACCCCGACAGATAAGTTCTAAGCATCTCATGTTACAAAGTGAAAATGAAAGCTTAGAGAAATTATGAGACCACAAGCCAGCAAGTGGCAGATTCAGAATTTAAACCCAGTGTATCTCTTTTCTCCACACCAAATTTCATGCCAAACATTAAAATTACCTGAAGTTTTTCCTTCAGGTGGAGGCTGCTGAGTAGCCACTGATGCAGGCTGAAGTCCTTGGGTACTGATTGGGGTTGCTGAGTGAATTCCCTGTGTACCAATTGGTGCTGGCTGTATTCCTGGGGTCCCAATGGGGGCTGGCTGTATCCCCTGTGTACTGATGGGTGCAGGCTGGATCCCTTGAATATGTCGAGCATGAGATGCATCCACTGCCATCAACTGCATGGGGTTGAGGTGAACTGTAGATGCCACCCCAACACCAGTCGGAGCTGTTATGGCAGAGTTTGGAGCCTGAGCTGAAACTGAAAATGATGCAGAAACTGACTACAATAGCAGCTTTGATTAGACACAGTCCACATAAGAAGAAAAACACCAAAATGAAAACAGAATTTTTCCACTGCACAATACCTAAATCCTCATTAAAAAAAAAAAAAAAAAAAAAATTAGCCCGGCCAGTGTGGTTCAGTGGTTGAGCTTTGACCTATGAACCAGGATATCACAGCTTGATTCCTAGTCAGGGCACATGTGGGATTTTGGGTTCTGTCTCCAGTGAGGGGTGTGCAGGAGGCAGCTGATGAATGATTCTCTCTCATCATTGATGTTTCTTTCTCTCCCTCTCCCTTCCTCTCTGAAAAAAAATAAAAAGAACTACAGCCACAGCTGGTGTTGCTTAGTGGTTAGAGCGTCTGGTTCGATTCCCAGTCAAGGGCACATACCTGGGTTGCAGATTCGATCCCAACTAGGCCCCAGTCAGGGCCCATGTGGGAGGCAACTAAATGGATGTCTCTCTCATATGGATGTTTCTCTTTCCCCCTCTCCCTCCCTTCCACTCTAAAAATCAATGAAAAATATCCTTGAGTGAGGATTAACAGACAAATAAAAAAAAATCACTACATGAAACTATATATTAACACGTGAAGCGCCAAGCCTGTTTTGTCTTCCTTTCCATTTAGCCCGCGATATCTGATTTCACCGATATGCTGGTGGCCGGAGATCTGTGTAAGGCTGCGATAAGACTGCGTGCATATCTTCAGATACATTTCTTGTATGTATTTATTGCAATCTGTACTCTGTATTCTTTTAGAAATGCTTTCTCTTCAGTCAATTGTCTGTGGTTTGTGTTCCAGCGCAATTTAAAAATTTTCTTTACCCTAACAGTGACACTGTCAGTCGAAGAAGCGTGTGAAAGCGATTCAAGTGAAATCAGTTTTCCTAAAAAACGTTGTAGAGTTGTTTTTTTTCCGTCACCAGAGGATGAGGATGAGGATTTTGAAGAATAGCATGATCCGAGAGGTAATCAACCAAGGATTATGCCTTTCACCTGTCCGTCTGCCTTTAGGATTGAAGACTTGAATGTAAAGTCATGTGCAACAGTAGAGAATTCTTATGAACTGTTTGTGCCTAATGAATTGTTTGAGGATATCGCCAAACGAACGTATATGCACCGCAAAAACTAGGGGTTGAAAACTCGCAGCGTTTGTGTAGGTGGACTGTGACAAACAAAAATGAAAAGATTTTTTGGGTTGATTCTATGGATGGGACTAGTTAGACTACCATCTTTATGCTTATATTGGTCCCATGATCCTGCATATATGCAAACTTTACCGAAAATAATGTCAAGAAGTAGATTTGAAATATTATTACGAATGCTGATTTTTCAGACAATAGGGAGACATATGTTTCCAATCATTTATGCAAAATACAACTAATAGATAACATGGAAATAAATTTCAAAAAATATTATGATCATCTGAAGCTATATGTATTAATGAATCTTTGATACCATTTCGTGGCCGCATAATATTTAGGCAATACTTAAAACAAAAACGCCACCAGTATGGTATTAAATTATTTAAGTTGTGCTGCGGATCTGGGTACACGTATGCTTTCTGTGTATATGCATGGGAAAGTTTAGAAAAGGAAAATACGACATCAACTAATGTTGTCATGTCTCTTTGTAGAGATGTATTCAGTAAGGGACATACATTGTACACAGACAACTGGTACACGAGTTTAGAATTAGCATATAAATTACTCGGTAATAATACTCATTTAGTAGGAACATTATGTTCAAATCGACGGGGAAATCCTCATGAAGTAACATCAAAGAAGTTAAAATGGGGAGAAATTATAGCAAAAGAGAACAAAAAAGGAATAACCATTTTAAAATGGAAAGGTAAGCCGGACATCTTTTTTCTTTCAACAAAACATACATCAGAGATGGTGAATGTTGAAAACAGATCAAGTCACTACTTGAAACCAAAAATTGTAGTGGATTATAATGCAGGAAAAGCAGCAGTTAATATATCTGATCAAATGAGTGCCTATAACAATGAGTTACGAAAACCAATGAAATGGTATAACAAGCTAGCTGAGCTCCTACTAAATACTGTTCTCAATGCTCATATTTTATTTAAAAATATTAGCAAGAAGAATATGAGTATCACAGAATTTCGGAAGAAATTAGCTGTCCATCTAACAAATTGCTGGGATGAAAAAATCCCAAGTAGCAGTACTGTAAATATACCTCAAACATCTCATCACAAACTGCCAACAGAAAACTGGAAGAGTGCCTAAAGTCCGAAGACATTGTAAAAAATGCTAAGAAGATAATGCAGCACGATTTGGGCGAGATATTGCCAGAAAGGTGACAAAACAAGTTATAACATTCTGTGAAACCTGCACAAGGACAAGCATTTTTGTGTACACGTGTTTTAATAATATTTATTAAAAATGTTTTTTTGGTAACAAGTAATATTTAGGTTCATTCTTTTATGATATCCAAATTATTTAAAATTTATTAATAGAAGAATATAATTTTTTAAATTGTATATCGTCAGTCAACAGTGACTGACACGGCCTGAATGAAAAGTATACTGTCAGCCACTGGTGACTGATGCGGTCCAGACTGAAAGTCTACTGTCAGTCACCAGTGACTGATATGGCGCTTAACGTGTTAAGGTGTTCTTCTCCACTCACTTCCTACCAATTTGGCATGATTTTTTTTTTGCAGATTAGTAGAAATAGCATTAAAAAAGGCAAAAAAGCACTCTATTAAATTCCAAATGTGAGCCAGGCAATTGTGCTAAATATGTAATCTAAAACTTCTGAGATACACCCATAGCTCCCAAGTCAAGAATTTTTGTTTTAATTTATAGAATCACTCTATAGGCATTTCTGAAATACCATAGTTATGAATTTTAAATTCCATATACCTATTAAAAAGAGAGAACAAGCAAGTTTCCTTTTTCCTATCAGGCACACACATCATCTATGTGTACATTAAAAACAAACTCAAAAACAACAAAACTGAAAATAAAAGCACTCCCAGGAAGCAACAAAAAAAGAACTTGCTCACTACTATGGAAAGAACACAAACACAACTTTTCTCCCCAGTTACCAAAAAAATCCAGAAGATATCTACACCTTCATGCTTTGCAACAGCTGAGATACAGAAACAACCTCAGTATCTGCTGACAGGTGAGTAGATGAAGAAAATGGGAAACACACACACACACAGATACTACTCAGCCATAAAGAGGAATGGAGTCTTGCCATCTGCAACATGGACAGACCTTGGGGTATTAGGCTAAGTGAGTAATCCAGGAAGAGAAAGACAGATACTGTATGAACTTATCTATATGTGGCATCTAAGAAAAAACAAACATACTAGTACACCAACTTCACAGACACAGACAACAGATTAAAACTGGTGCCAGAGGGTAGGCTAGGGGAAGTGGGAGGGCTGGAAGGGGTAGGTAAAATGGATGAAGGGGTCAAAAGGTACAAACTTTCAGTTATAAAATAAGTAAGTCATGGGATGTAACGTACAGCATGGTGACTGAACTGCATATTTAAAAGCTGCTAAGAGAGATCTTAAAAGTTACTGCCCAGCTGGCATAGCTCAGTGGTTGAGTGTTGGCTTATGAACCTAGAGGTCACTGTTTGATTCCTGGTCAGGGCACATGCCTGGGTTGCAGGCTCAATCCTAAGTGGGGCGTGCAGGAGGCAGCCAGTCAATGATTCTCTCGCATCATTGATGTTTCTCTCTCTCTTCCTCTCTGAAATCAATAAAAATATATTAAAAAAAGTTTTCAAAGAAATTATCAAATCATTATATTGTACACCTGACACTAATGTCATGTCAATTACACCCCAATTTAAAAAATAGATATAATTGAAAGTTTTATAAACCAGAGAAAAAAAGATAAATTTTTATTATGATCGAGAAAAGTATAGTGAAAAGTTAGCACATGTGTGAATTTACAGCCATTGCTATATGTCAATTCTTCCCTGCTGTAAAATAAGTAACCCACAGAGCATTATTCGTGTTCCTGAGAAGTGATCTTTGTTGTCTCTGTCCAGGGTAGCTGGGCCATCTGCCTGCAGAGCATGCAATTTGTCACTGTTCCTCTCAAGGTCA
Organism: Plecotus auritus; assembly: GCF_963455305.1. Lineage (NCBI taxonomy): Eukaryota > Metazoa > Chordata > Mammalia > Chiroptera > Vespertilionidae > Plecotus > Plecotus auritus. The sequence continues at coordinate 99,153,647 of NC_137776.1, forward strand.
CTCACTGTGCTCAGCCAATACTGAATCACCTGCTACAAGAATGTAGTCTATACTTTATTCATGGACAGAAATATCCTTTTCTGTGGTCCAACCATGCCTCTGTCCTCTCCATTCTGAGCGATGCTTTCCAAATATTACTTCCCCTAGGACAGTGGTCGGCAAACTCATTAATCAACAGAGCCAAATATCAACAGTACAACGATTGAAATTTCTTTTGAGAGCCAAATTTTTTAAACTTAAACTTCTTCTAACACCACTTCTTCAAAATAGACTCGCCCAGGCCGTGGTATTTTGTGGAAGAGCCACACTCAAGGGGCCAAAGAGCCGCATGTGGCTTGCGAGCCGCAGTTTGCTGACCACTGCCCTAGGAAGATCATTCCTGACTTCCAGCCCTACCGTCTCATATAGAAATCACGTCTCACACCTCAGAAGCAGCATGGTTTTGCTCAAGCTTCTCTTCTGGGACTCTGTACTTGGTCTATTGTAGTATCTCTTCATGTCCTATCTCCTTACTAGACTCTAAGCTTGTTGAAAGCAAGATCTGTTTAAGAGTCAGCTTTACGTAGGTCTGTGGACTGAAGAGTCCCGGGTTCAATTCCGGTTAAGGGCACATGCCCAGGTTGTGGGCTCAATCCCCAGCAGAGGGTGTGCAGGAGGCAGCTGATCAATGATTCTCTCTCATCATTGATGTTTCTACCTCTCTCCCTTGCCCTTCCTCTCTGAAATCAATAAAAATATTTTAAAAATAAATAAATAAAATTTCTTTAAACAAAAAAAGTCAGCTTTAAAAAGAAAGCCTGGCATAGGACCTTACATATAGTAGAGTGTCAATAAATATTTGTGGAATTAATAAATGCATGAACAAATAAATGAATGAATGAAATACACCTCTGAAACAAGTGAAATTTCAGGAACAATTTGAGAGGGATCAATCACTTACAAACTATATAGATTATGTATATATATATTTATAATTATATATTCATATAAATATTCTACTAATATCTATTGGCCCAACAAGATTCCATCTTTATAAGCAACTAGAGACCTTGAACAATCCTATATAATAAAAGGCTAATATGCAAATTGTTCCCTTGGGAGTTTGACTGCTTGCTATGATGTGCGGTGATCATCAGGGGGCGGCGCGGAACGAAGGAAGGCCCTGATAGGCCCTGATTGCTGGCCAGGCCTAGGGACCCTAACTGGGCATACATTTTGTGCACCAGGCCTCTAGTTATAAACTATATATTAGAGTAATCCTGTATTTGGCAAGATCGGAGCCTATTGTATACACATTTTCCAGTTCTCTTCTTGATTTGAAAAACATCTGCTATAAAATAATTTAAATTGAGCCACTGAATCCACAAAACTTGAAAATAGGCCAATGGGAGTGGATTCATACAGTTTTCCTTCAGCTGTGCTCATCCATGTACAGATTCACGTCAGAGAAAGACATCTCCCTCCCTCTCATCTGCAGTGCACTGGTGCAGCCTGGGACGGGAAGAAATGAAGCGCTGTGGCTTGTGCTACTCATTTTCAGGCCTGCTGTAGAGGTAAGAGAAGATACTTGGAATAATATGTAGAAATACAGGTGACTGGCAGGATGCGCAACACTTCTGACAGTGCTAGTATAATGGGTTTTGACAATAAATATTTATATACAATGACAATGTCAGCTCAAGAGACACTCTGCACATCCTTTCAGTTGGCTAGTATCAGAGAAATACATACCGCTCACATGTTACCTTCTGCAGAAAGGCAAAATGATTACACTGTGAGAGAAGGCCAAGGGGATAGAAGGCAGTAAGTGCTGCCACTGAGAAAAAGACTTAAGACTTTTCAGCAATAAGCATAATACTACTGGCAGCAATCAAGCAGTACTTTATCTCTGTAAGATTGTTAGTAAAGAACATGGTTAAGAATGTCCTTTAAAAACATATTAATTTGATGAACAGGAAAAATGACAGAATATTCAGAAAAATTCAGCTACTTCTCCACATTAGAGATAAAAATTAGAATAAAACTTAGAGAAACTTTTATTAAAAACAAAACAAACCAATATACAAAAACCAATGCAGAGATGAAGGAGCCTGTTTTGTTTTAAATATATTTTTATTGTATTCAGAGAGGGAGAGAGAGAGAGAGACAAAAACATCAATGATGAGAGAGAATCATTGATTGGGCTGCCTCACGCATGCCTCACACTGGGGATCAAGCCCGCAACCCGGGCATGTGCCCTCGACCGGAATCGAACCCGGGACCACCCTGTCCACAGGACGACGCTCCATCCACTAAGCCAAACCGGCCAGGGCAGGAACCTGTTTTTAAAGTGATTTAAATATAATGTTTTCAAAGTTTTAGACCAGCATTCCAATTGAAATATGCCATACGTGCAATTTAAAAATTTTCGGTAGCCCAATTAATAAGGTAAAAAGACACAGGCCACATTAATATTAGTATATGTTTAAGATATATTTTGTTTAACCTGATATATCCAAAATATTATCATTTCAAAATGTAATCACTATAAAATTTTTATTAAGTTATTTTACATTTTATTTTTATAGTATGCCTTCAAAATTCAGGGCATATTTTACTATTAAAGCACATTCTCAATTCAGATAAAAATTTTTATTAGAAATACTGGATTTGTCCCATTTGACCCAGTGATCCCACTGCTAGGAATATGTCCCAAGAAACTAGAAACACCAATCAGAAAGGATATATGCACCCCTATGTTCAGAGCGGCACAATTCACCATAGCTAAGATTTGGAAACAGCCTAAGTGCCCAACAGCAGATGAGTGGATTAAAAAACTGTGGCACATCTACACTATGGAATATTACGCTGCGGTAAAAAAGAAGGAATTCTTACTATTTTCAACAGCATGGATGGAACTGGAGAGCATTATGCTAAGTGAAATAAGCCAGTTAAGAGAAAGATAAATATCACATGATCTCACTAATTTATGGAATATAATCAACAACACCAACTGATGAACAAAAACAGATCCAGAGACAGAGAAGCATCGATCAGACCGTCAAACCTCAGAGGGAAGGTAGGGGAGGGTGGGGGTAAGGAGGAGAGATCAACCAAAGGACTTGTATGCATGCATATAAGCCTAACCAATGGACACAGACAACAGGGGGTGAGGGCATGAGTAGGGGTGGGGTGGGGGCAATGGGGGGAGATAAGGGCACATATGTATATAATACCTTAATCAATAAAGAAATTTAAAAAAAATTATGAGAACTAAATGTGAGGCATGATCCTAGAGTAGGTCCTGGACCAGGAAGGAAAAAGAGACACTGAAAAAGTTAGGGATATTTGAATGAGGTTTTTGGAATGAATTGGATGGTAGTATTGTATCAATATTGATTATCTGGTTTTGGATGGTTTGTATTAGTATTCTGTAGGAAAGTGTCTTTATGTGAGTAAACTAAGGAAACAAAAAAAATAAAAACCAAAATATTGGATTTGTATTTTGATTCCATAAAATCTACATTTTGAAAATGTAGTTTCATATCATTAAGTTTTTCCAAACATATTTGAAGTGTGTCTAGTTTTAATTAAGTAAAACAAAGAATTCCATTCTTCATTTGCACCGAGTCCCCTACCTCCCCCCTTCAAATCCTCAAGCCACCTGTGGCCCTGGCTGCAGGCCTCTTCTGCACAGCACAAGGCAATGTCCACAGCTAGACAGCCTGGCTTTCTCATGCCTAAAGTGAGCTGAATCCCAAGGAACATATTATACAACACTGATGTCTAAAAATTATTTTCTGGATTAAAGAAAACACACTATTTACAAGAAAGAATAGTGGGTGTTGAGCATAATTGGACTAACATGAAAAACTCAACGCACACCCCATGAAACAAAAGAAGCTCTGTAAGAGTGCAGCTCTACTCGTTTTAACTGTACTACCATTTTAAAGTGCAACAAAAATTGTTAACATAATTATCCTCAGGTGGGACAAAAAATCATGCAAATATCACTAACAATACTAACAACTTTTTAAAGAACAAAGAGATGGTAATTTAAGACGTTAAAGCTTCACATTTTATCCTGAAATGAAGTTGAACATAGAAGCTGGAGTAGTTAAACCCATACTAAATACTCAGTGATCAATTTTTATCTCAATGCTTGAAAAAAATGAAAATGTTAAGTCATCTTCACAGTGGGAATCATACCTGGATACTGTCGGATGGTGGACACAGAGCTGGTGATTGGGGTGTATGTGTGTGCCGTCAATGGGTATGCAGAAGGTGGGTATGTTGGCAAAAAGTACTGGAACTGGACAGGAACAGACGGTCTATGGATGGAACACAAATAATAATGAACTAAAGCGGTCTATTGACTTCTTTATCTTCAAATGATCCTGTCCCCAGACCCTCTTCACACTCCTACTGCCATACCAACATCTCCCACTGGGTCTCAAACAATCAGATCAAAGGACACAGATCTATAGAGTAATATCTATATACTGGAGGCCTGGTGCACAAAATTCATACATGGTGCGGTCCCTAGGCCTGGCCGGCAATCAGGGCCTATTTGGGCCGTCTCGCCCAGTCTTGATCGGGGCCGGGCCGGCTGACCCCCCACTGGCCCTGATCAGGGGGCTGGCCAGCCAACATCCCACGATTCTTCCCCCTTGCCGGCCGACCCCTCTGATAGGCCCAGATTGGGGAGGGGGGCAGGCCGGCCAACCTCCTGGGGTCCCCCCCAGCCGTATGGCCCCCCAATAGGCCTCAATTGCTGGCCAGGCCGAGGGATCCCACCTGTGCATGAATTCATGCACTGGGCCTCTAGTTTTAAAATAAATATTATAAATAACTGTATCAATAAATGTAAACATACATGGAATAATACTGAGCAAAAAACCCTCATTAATAAAAGGTCTTCCCCACCCAATTCCACTTGACTCTAAGCTCATACTGTTTTTACTGGAAAATTTTAACAAATATATGTAAAACAGATAATCCAAACTTACACAAACTGATTCAGAGACCAGAAAAAGAAGAAAAATGACCTAACTTACTTTTTGAGGTTAACATAGCCTTGATATCAAAACAGGACAGGGACAGTATGAGAAAAGATTATAAACAAATCTCACTCTCTACATTGACACAAAGATTCCTAAACAAAACTGAATCAGTCTATCCTATATAGTCCTATAGAGTAAAAGGCTAACATGCAAACCGACTGAACAGCAGAACAACCGGTCGCTATGATGTGCACTCACCACCAGGGGCCAGACGCTCAACGCAGGAGCTGCCCCCTGGTGGTCAGTGTGCTCCCATAGGGAGGAGTGCCACTCAGCCAGAAGCCCTGAGCCGAGCTCACAGCTGGTGAGCACAGCAGTGGTGGCGGGAGCCTCTCCAGCCTCCACAGCATCGAACATCCCCTGAGGGCTCCCAGACTGTGAGAGGGTGCAGGCCAGGCTGAGGGACCCCTCCCGAGTGCATGAATTTCATGCACTAGGCCTCTAGTCCTATATAATAAAGAGGTAATATGCAAATTGACTCTCACACCCTTGCACAAGATGGCCGCCCCCATGTGGTCAAAGATGGCCACCACAAGATGCCTGGCAGGGGAGGGTAGTTGTGGGCGATCAGGCCAGCAGAGGAGGGCAGTTAGGGGCGACCAGGCCAGCAGGGGAGGGCAGTTGGGGGCAACCAGGCCGGCAGGGGAGGGCAGTTGGGGGCAATCGGGCTGGCAGGGGAGGGCAGTTAGGGGCGATCAGGCTGGCAGGGGAGGGCAGTTAGGGGTGACCAGGCCGGCAGGAAAGGGCAGTTGGGGGGACCGGGCCAGCAGGGGAGGGCAGTTGGGGGCAACTGGGCCAGCAGGGGAGGGCAGCTGGGGGCAATCGGGCTGGCAGGGGAGCAGTTAGGCATCGATCAGGCTGGCAGGGGAGTGGTTAGGGGGTTATCAGGCTGGCAGGCAGGTAAGTGGTTAGGAGCCAGCAGTCCCGAATTGTGAGAGGGATGTCCCAGACTGGAGAGGGTGCAGGCTGGGCTGAGAGACACCTCTCCCCCTGGTGCACGAATTTTGTGTACTGGGCCTCTAGTATATATATAAAAAGCCAAGTGTCCATCTGACTGGTAGCTATGACATGTAGTGACCACCAGGGGGCAGATGCTCAATGCATAAACTGCCAAGCTGCAGTGACTTGGCAGCGGCAGTTCTTGGGTGACGCACCCCGGAACCAGAGAGGAGGGAGCCCGATTCCTTGCGAGGCCAGGCGATTCCACCTTCGGCCGTGGGTTATGTTGTTGCTGGGGCACTGTTGGCCCTGAATCTGGTTTACTGCACACTTGCTTTTGCGTTCCACATCCTGTACAACTATAACTTTGCAGAGTGCCCTCTCATACTTGGGGACCCCTTGGTGAATGCTGGAGAGCCAGTTTCGGCCCGATCCCTGCAGGCCAGCCCGAGGGACCCCACCTGCTGGAAGGACCGCGGGAGATTGGCTCCCAGGCATGTCTTGCCTGTCTTGCCCAGTCCCGCCCTGCCGGCCACCTTCTAATTAATTTCCTTTTAATGTGCACGAATCCGTGCACTGGGTCACTAGTTACTATATAAAATTAAATACATCATGATCAAATAAGATTTATCACAGGAAAGTAGTAATGACTCAATATCAGAATTTCTATTAATGTTTTAGATCATATTAAAAATGTAAAAGAATAATCACTGGAAACTTTGCAAACGATATAAAAATGCTATTAAATTAGCATTCAATACTTAATGTCTAAGAAAGCAGGACAGAAACAAAACTTTGTTCCTCAAACTGAAAACAATATCTACAAAAATTGATTATGAAATTTCAGAGACTTCCCATTTATATCAGGAACAAGACAAGGATGCTCACTATTTCTGCTATATTCAACATCACATTGGAAGCTTAGCCAACAAGAAAAACCTAAGTATATAAAATAGAAATGAAAAAAACTCCCTCATCCCTCAAAAATCTGTCCTTATTTGTAGATGAAATAAACATTTACGTAAGAAATCCAAAAGAACTTACAACCTTTCAGAGCTAACAGTCATGCTCAGCAGAAAGGATGGACACGGGATATAGGAAAAGCTATGAGCATCCCATCCCTATGTACCATCATGGGACAGGACAATTTAAAAGTGACCAGATGCTGAAGTGACTTCCTGTGCAAGTATGCAATGGGGGAAGGAACGGGGTGGAAGTAGAGGTATAACCAAGTGCTAAGTAAAGAATTTGTAAACTGTTACATACTTCTTACCTCTGCCTGCTGAAAGAGCCTAGAGAAAACGCCAACCAACAGCTAATGCCTACATCTTGGTTTCTAAATGATGAAAGGACCAGGCTCCTTGGAGAAATGGTGGACTCCAAGATGCTGACAAAGTTCAGGAAGGGCCTGGAGAATCGTACTGTGGGAAGGGTTGGAATGACTAGGACATGGCAAAACCACAGGAACTAGTCTGAAGGGGCTCCGATGGACCAACCCAGAGATAATTTGAGCATCAAAATAGATGATATTGAGACTGTAGTAATGAATAAAACCTAATCTATGAGCCTATGCTGATTCTAAAAAAAATAAAATACAAAACAATATAAATGGGGAAAAATGAGAAAATATCTTTATATCAAAATGCCAACTGATAAATGTGAAAGCAACGATAGTTAGAAAAAGTCACTATCTTGCAACCATCATATTGCAACAACCCTCAACTGATTCAGCCAAGAATCATCAGTAAACAAACTACTGCGTGAAAGTTTATTGGGGAAAGGATATTTATAGCCTCAAAGTATTTCCACACAGATTACTTTAATTACAAAGAAGAAAAACATCCTTTTATAGTACGAAAATCTGGCAAACATCACATCTTCACTAAGTAACTAATGTTGACATTAATAATGAGACAAAGAAATAGCATGAGCTCTCTGATGTAATAGTAGTGAGAAGAGCGTATCAACCATAGCTTGAATCTAACTATGAGGAAACAATCTGACAAGCCCAAATTGAAAACTGGTCTATCCATATCCTTAAAAAAATGTCAATGTATGAAAGAGGATAGAAAGCTAAAAAATTGTTTTAGGGGTAACTATACTTTCAAGATTAAGTCAGAATGCCTTCGTTCTTCTGAGATGGAAATGGAAATATTTAGGGTCATAATACTGCAACCTTTACTCTCAAAATAAATTATACACAGAAACACACAAAACAAAACAATGGATCCTAAGAGAACACCCATCAAAAGGAGAATGGCTGAATACAGACATTTTCATAAAACTAAAAGAGAAATAATACAATGACCCTACTGGTGCATGAATCTGTGCACCAGGCCTCTAGTTTAAAAATAAGTACATACACTGAGTGGCCAGATTATTATGATCTCTGAACACATAATAATCTGGCCACTCATTGTATTTGTATCTCAAATGGGTACCAAAAGCATTCTAGACTTTTGCTGGAGATCAACCACCTATTTGCCCTGAGCTTTCTATCAGCCAGTGCAAAGGGGAAAATTGATCAGGTGCACAATTTATAGTATCTTTAATATCAAATAAATGAGGTACTCAAGAGAAGTACACTGAGTGGCCAGATTATTACGTGTTCAGAGATCATAACAATCTGGCCACTCAGTGAATATGCCATATTTGTGGGACATTTTATATTATTGAAAAATCAAAACAATTAATGACACACTGAGCAGTGTAACTGGCAAGTTGCCTCCTACCTGTTGTCACTTCGAGTCTCCATGGCCACAGGATTTGGAGAGGCCCTATGTCCTGAAATGGGAATCAGGCTGCTCCTCTCCGTGGGGTAATCAGGCTGGATCCTAGGAGAAGTGTGTGTGATCTGCTGAGGCACCACCTTAGCTACAAAAAGGAAAACCAATGACATTACTGCTCATATGCTTTCATTGTCAAGCCAAATCATTCTTGCACAACAATCTTAATGCAAATAGTAATAAGAAGTATGGATTTTTAGTTTTTTAAAAAATATATATTTTACTGATTTTTTACAGAGAGGAAGGGAGAGGGATAGAGAGTTAGAAACACTGATGAGAAACATCAATCAGCTGCCTCCTGCACACTCCCTACTGGATATGTGCCTGCAACCAAGGTACATGCCCTTGGCCAGAATCGAACCTGGGACCCTTGAGTCCGCAGGCCAACGCTCTATCCACTGAGCCAAACCACTTAGGACCGGATTTTTAGTTTTAATCAAAATAAAAAATGAAATATGAGTACACAAGATTCAACTAAATTATTTCAATCTAATCTATATAATAAAAGCGTAATATGCTAATTAGACCGGATAGCCGAACGACCTTCTAGACCAGGGGTGGGCAAACTTTTTGACTCGAGGGCCACAATAGGTTCTTAAACTGGACCGGAGGGCCGGAACAAAAGCATGGATGGAGTGTTTGTGTGAACTAATATAAATTCAAAGTAAAGGAGCGGAGGGGAGAGCAAGAGAACCGGATAGAACAGCCGGATCCGGCCCGCAGGCCGTAGTTTGCCCACGGTTGTTCTAGACAAAGCTGTGGCAGCGGGGGCCGAGGCAGAGGTGGTTAGGGGTGATCAGGCAGGGAGGCGAGCAGTTAGGGGTGATTACGCAGGCAGGCAGAGGGGTTAGGGGCGATGAGGAAGGCAGGCCAGTGGTCCCAGATTGTGAGAGGGATGTCCAACCTGAGGGGTCCAGGATTGTGAGAGGGAACATGCCGGGCTGAGGAACTCCCCCGTCCCGCCCCTGTGCACAAATTTTGTGCATGGGGCCACTAGTCTATATATATAAAAGCCTAACCAACTGTTACGACCGGTCAACCAGATGGTAGCTATGATGTGCACTGACCACCAGAGGACAGACGCTCAATGCAGGAGCTGCCCCCTGGTGGTCAATACTTTCCCACAGCCAACCTCCCAAGGCCAGCCAACCTCTTGCGGCCAGCCAACCTCCCACAACCTCTCCTCCTGGCCAGCTGGCCCCAATCGGGACTGGGCGAGATGGCCCTGATCACCGGCCAGGCAGAAGGACCCCACCTGTGCACAAATTCATGCAATGGGACTCTAGTCCACTAATATAATATATTCACCCTATCAAAGCAGGGTTCAGCATTACTCCTTTAACAAAAATATCAGCAACCAGGCCTCATTTCCCTGACCTGGCTTCTTTGAGATCCTTTTTTTGAGAAGGAGAAAACTTATTATTAAAAAACAAACAAACCATAAACAAATGAAAATATAAATATAGGAATGACAAAGACCTTAGATTCTACTCCTTAAGTGGGTCCATAAGGAAGCAGCAACGTGGCTAATTAGTACTGAGTAGATTAGCCGTGGGCAAACTATGGTCCACGGGCTGGATCCCGGCCCGTTCGGCTGTTCTATCTGGCCCGCGGAGCTGAAAGAGCAGAGGGTTCTCTTGCTCTCCCCTCCGCTCCTTCACCAGCAGCAGTGTTAACATAGCAACGTCGGGAAACAGGGCCTCAGCTCCTTCTTCTGAGTGGGCGGATTTATATCTTCCAGAGGCTCCTTGTAATGCCCGCGGACGTGTCTCCCGACATCACCCTGGGAATGCGAAGACACGTTATCGTGGTGATGTAGGGAGACACGCCCCTGGAGAGCACAGTATCAGAGCCTTTCTGAGGTAAGATTAAGAGCTCTATTCGAACACAATTTATTCCTGTTCCCACATTCTGTACATCACAATGACTTGTTAATAAAACAACAAAGACTTTCAGCTTTTAGGGCTTGTATCCACTGCAGTTTTTTTTCCCACTGCGGACACACGCAGCAGGGAAAAAGACACACAGAGAACATGTCACACTAGCCATGCTGTGGCTGCATTTTCTTGCTGATACGGATGCGGTATCAGTAACGCTACCGTGGCCACTAACCGCATATGTTAGCGGCAAAACAAATGCATTTTGCGCTGCGTTTGCTTCTCCCCCTTGCGCCTGTAAAAATGCGTGCTACAGGGCATTTGTGTTAACATGCACCACTGCACATTAGCATCAACGCAAACATGATGGAAACCTGTGTACCCTGCATTAACCCTAGCTGCGCTGCATTGCAGTACTGCACCACACTACAACGGCAGCACGGCTAGTGTGAACGAACCCTAATTCAGTGGGTTGAACAAAAAGATTGTATAGAAATGTGATGAACTAAAGATTTTATTACAAAATCTCTTAATTTCAGGGTTTCAGAAGTAATTGGACAAATGAAAACCTGAAAATCAAATGTTCCTATCTAATATTTGGATGAAACCCTTTCCTGGTAATGACAGCCTGAAGTCTTGTACTTATGGACATCACCAGATGCTGGGTTTTCTCCTTTGTAATGCTCTGCCAGGCTGTCACAGTAGGGGTATATATATAAATATCCTGCCATTTCCAGCTTTTAATAAGAAAAACTGTTGCAATGGGCATTTAAAAGTGGCACTTGGTTGTTTTTATAGAGTCCAGTGGATGCAATCTGACATTGATAATGGGCTCTTTCACACTATGTGCACTGCGGCTGTTTTGTGCCAGTAATGGAAGTGCTAGTGGTAACTACTGGTTACCCATGTTTTGTACTGCCCTAGCACCTCCCATACAAGTGTGTCTGGAAGACACAGAAATGTGCAACTATGTGTGTTACCATAAACAAAGGGCCTGTGTGAAAGATACACAGGTTTCCTATGGAGGAAAGGGGTTGTTCTCTATGGTGAGGGTGTGCCTCTGTCCCATGTCTTAACTTTTTCAGATGATTTTGTTATATATATATATGTTAGAAGACCAAAAATGTTACAGTAGAGCAAATTTAATCACTTGTTTTTATACTTTACTGTCTTATTTTAGTAAAGAATTTAATAAGAGAACGGTACTGTTGGTTTTAGCCCAATATTAAACATGAGTGGACCAAAGAAAAGGAAAGTGGACAGTGAATGCCGAGTGTTTAAGAGGGAGTGGACAACAAAATATTTTTTCACCAACGTCCGATCAATGCTGGTATGTCAGATATGCCAGGAAACACTTGCAGTCTTCAAAGAGTACAATCTCAGCCATCACTTTGCCACAAAGCATGGCAACTCTGCTAGCAAGCAGTCACCTCAAGAACGGGAGGCTACTGCACAGAGGTTGATGGCTAAATTACAGGCTCAGCAAAATGTCTTTCACAGACAAACTGCAATTCAAGAGACAACTACCAAAGCAAGTTTTATGCTATCATTCAAATTAGCAAAAGCTAGCAAACCTCTCTCTGAAGGAGAGTTTTTGAAAGAATGTATGAGAGAGACAGCAGGTCTCTCTCTCTTTTTTTAAAAAATAAATCTTTATTCAGATTATTACAATTGTTTCTCCTTTTTCCCCCCATAGCTCCCCTCCACCCGGTTCCCTCCCACCTTCTGCCCTTACCTCCCCCACACTGTCCTCATCCATGGGTGTATAATTTTTGTCCAGTCTCTTCCTGAACGCCCCCATACCCCTTTCCCCCTGAGAATTATCAGTCCACTCCCTTTCTATGCCCCTGATTCTATTATATTCACCAGATTATTCTGTTCCTCAGGTTTTTAATTCACTTGATTTTTAGGTTCACTTGTTGATAGATATGTATTTGTTGTTCATAATTTTTCTCTTTACTTTTTTCTTCTTCCTCTTCTTTAAGAATACCTTTCAGCATTTCATATAATACTGGTTTGGTGGTGATGAACTCCTTCAGCTTTTTCTTATCTGTGAAGCTCTTTATCTGCCCTTCAATTCTGAATGATAGCTTTGCTGGGTAGAGTAATCTTGGTTGTAGGTTCTTGATATTCATCACTTTGAATATTTCTTGCCACTCCCGTCTGGTCTGCATAGTTTCTGTTGAGAAGTCAGCTGACAATTGTATGGGTGCTCCCTTGTAGGTAACTAACTGTTTTTCTCTTGCTGCTTTTAATATTCTCTCTTTGTCTTTTGCTCTTGGCATTTTAATTATGATGTGTCTTGGTGTGGTCCTCTTTGGATTCCTTTTGTTTGGGGTTCTGTGCGCTTCCTGGACTTGTAAGTTTCTTTCACCAGGTGGGGGAAGTTTTGTCATTATTTCTTCCAATAGGTTTTCAGTATCTTGCTCTCTCTCTTCTTCTGGCACCCCCATAATTCTGAAGTTGGTACGCTTGAAGTTGTCCCAGAGGCTTCTTACACTATCTTCAACTTTTTGGATTTTTTTTGCTTTTTGCTTTTTCGGTTGAGTGTTTTTTGCTTCTTTGTATTTCAATTCTTTGACTTGATTCTTGTGTTCCTCTAGTCTGTTGTTGGGTCTCTGTATAATATTTTTTATTTCAGTCAGTGTATGTTTAATTTCTAGTTGGTCCTTTTTCATATCTTCGAGGGTCTTGTTATATTTATCGGCCTTTTCTAGGATATTCTTGAAAAGCCTTATAACCGTGGTTTTGAATTCTATATCCAGTCGTTTGTTTTCCTCCATTTCTTTCGTTTGTGATCTGTTTATTTGACGCCGCATTTTCACTGCTTCCCTGAGTTGGTAAGGTAGATTTGTGTGCTAGGTTTCCTATATGGCCCAGTGGGTAGGCCTCCCCAGTTAACCTGAGGTGGACACTCTTGGTACACCCCTTTGTGGACTGTGTGTACAGCCTTGTTGTAGTTAAGTCTTGATTGTTGTTGGTATCACTGGGAGGAATTGACCTCCAGGCCAGTTGGCTGTAAGGATCAGCTGTGTCTCTGCTGGGAGAAGTTTGGTGCTGGAGACAGCCTTATAGGATTAGACTTGCCAAATTGCAATAGCCTCTGTGCTCAGCTTGGATGTGGTGGAGTCTCAGGGCGGAGCAGAGAGTCTTGGCTTCCAGTCACCCTTGTCCTTGCGTACGTGCGCGCCTGCAGACCTCTGCCTTCCCCGGCTCCCGAGTCTCCGCCCGAGAGTCCAGATTCCCCCCACAAGAGTGTGGGTCCCCAGGGACTTGCCTGGAACTGGGGTTCAGTGCAGTCAGAACTGGGGCTCAGTGCAGTCAGGGGCTTCTGACTCCCTTCCACTAGGGAAAGCCTGTGGCAACCTCTGCACCCTTTGTGCGCACTGGCATTTGCGCGCCTTCAGACCTCTGCCTTCCCCAGCTCCCGAGTCTCTGCATGAGAGTCCAGATTCCCCCCTGTAAGAGTGCGGGTCCCCAGGGGCTCGCCTGGAACTGGGGTTCAGTGGAGTCAGAATTGGGGTTCAGTGCAGTCAGGAGCTTCGGACTCCCTTCTGCTAGGGAAAGCCTGCGGCAACCTCCGCAGCCTTTGTGCACACTGGTGCGCGCGCCTCCAGAACCCTGCCTGCTGGGGCTCCCCCAGGTCTCCGAGTCTCCGGGTGCCTTTCTCTCTACCTGACAGTCCAGACTACCCCTGTATGAGCCTGGGTCCATGGGGTTTCGCCCGGGACTGGGGTTCAGTGCAGTCAGAACTGGGGTTTAGTGCGGTTGGGGGCTTCCTTCCCCCTTCAGCCAGAGAAAGTCAGCCAGGCTCTCAGCCACCCTTCCTCTCTGCACGCACGAAGACCCCTTGCCGTACCTCCAATTCTCTGCGAGCTTTTCTCTTTCCTTCTAGTTGTAGAATTTTCACTCATCCAGCTTTCCTGTGGTTCTGGATGGTGTCCGTTTTGTCTTTTAGTTGTAGTTTTGAAATTGTTGTGCGAGGCAGCAGTTTAGGTGCTTACCTATGCCGCTATCTTGGTTTCTCCGACAGGTCTCTTGTGTCCAGAGAGCAAAGGCAAGTTTGAAAAACTCAGCTTATCGCGCAGGACACTGACTCGAGTGGAACTGATTGATAAAGACTTGGCCAGCAAGTTAAATAGTAAGGCAGAGTTCTTTAAGTTTTATTCACTAGCACTGGATGAAAGTAATGACGTAAAGGACACTGCTCAGCTCTTAATTTTTATCCGAGGGATTAGTGACAATTTTGAAATTACGAAGGAGTTTTTAGCCATGGAGCCACTGAAAGGAAAAACACGGGGAGAGGACTTGTATGACCGGGTGTCTACTGTCATCGAGAAAATGAAGCTACCATGGAGTAAACTTGCTAATGTCACGACAGATGGATCTCCAAATTTAACTGGAAAAAATGTTGGACTGCTAAAAAGAATTCAGGATAAAGTGAAAGAGGAGAACCCTAACCAAGATGTTATTTTTCTTCACTGTATTATTCACCAGGAATCATTGTGCAGGTCTATATTACAACTTAATCATGTTGTTAATCCAGTCATAAAGCTTGTTAATTTCATTCCAGCAAAGGGACTTCAGCACTGCCAGTTTATTAAGTTTCTGGAGGAAACTGATGCGGATCACCACGACTTACTTTACCACTCTCGTGTCCGCTGGTTGAGTTTGGGCAAAGTTTTCCAACGAGTGTGGGAGCTCAAAGAAGAGATTGGTGCATTTTTGAAATTAAAGGGGAAGTCTGACGAATTGACTGAGCTGAGTGACAAGAATTGGCTGTGTGACTTTGCATTTGCTGTAGATATATTTTCACATTTGAATGAGCTAAATGTGAATCTACAGGGAAAAGATCTGTATGTACATGACATGTACACTAATGTGAAAGCCTTTAAATCGAAGCTGATTTTCTTTTCCAGACAAATTTCAGACAAAGTCTTCACTCATTTTGCCCCTCTAGCCACACAGAAGGAGACCATCCAAAACGTGAAGAAATACAGCAAATCACTGGATGACCTGCATGCAGAATTCTGTCGTCGGTTTTCTGATGTTGAAAAAATTGACCAGTCACTTCAACTGGTGGCCTGTCCTTTGTCACAAAACCCTGAAACAGCACCAGAAGAGGTGCAACTGGAATTCATCGATCTTCAGTCTGACTTTGTCCTAAAGGAGAAATTCAGCTCTCTTGAACTAAGAGACTTTTATGCTTCACTTAATGAAGCCACTTTTCCAAACATCCGGAGGATGGCACAGAAGATACTGGTGCTGTTTGGGTCAACCTATGTTAGTGAGCAGACATTTAGCGTCATGAACATCAACAAAGCCCCTCACAGGTCCAGCTTAACTGACGAACACCTCAGATCTATCCTGAGAATAGCCACAACAAAACTAACTCCAGACTTTGATGCATTAGCTAAAAAAGGAGACCAACAACACTGTTCCCACTGAAGTTGATGTTTTAAAGACCAAAAACCTTTCAACCCAGTCTACACTGCCATCTACATCTACGTCCCGGGCATAATTTGGAAGTTGCACTAAAGAAAATGTTTAATTTACTGTTTACACATTTTGTTCTTTTCTATTTGTTTTAGTTTTAAATTATTTTATTATATTTAATTTGAAAGGCTTTTGTACCTTTCCTTTGTTAGGCAATTTTATTTTGCCTTTGCCATCTTCAATATAAGGTATGTTATTGTGCTATGATTCCTCCATTTTTTGAAGTTTCAAATTATAATTAGTGTTTACATTCTTCTTGTTAAAATGTTTGAAATGAACCATTGAAATAAAAAAAAAAAAGACAGTACCCTTTTATGTAATGATGTTTAATTTGAATTTATATTAGTTCACACAAACACTCCATCCATGCTTTTGTTCCAGCCCTCCGGTCCAGTTTAAGAACCCATTGTGGCCCTCGAGTCAAAAAGTTTGCCCACCCCTGGAGTAGATCATTTTAATTTTTAAGTCCCAGCTTCCTCATCTCTTAGGCCTTCTCTAGATAATCATTTAATTTTGAATATCCTGACTTTATCTAATACCTTACAGCAAAGTCAAAATAAACAACAGAGTTTTCAAATTAATATCAGGCTCAAAATTTGCTTTCCTCTACAATTTGCAATCAAATTTTGTTTCGAAGATATAGGTGAACTGGGACATACTTTATGGTTCTTGAGACCTATCTGTTAACTCTATGCCTCGAAATTTGTAAAGAAAAGCTGTAACCTCAGAGATACAGAGCAGGGGTGGGGAACCTTTTCTCTGCCAAGGGCCATTTGGATAGTTATAACATCATTCTCAGGCCATACAAAATTATCATCTTAAAAATTAGCCTGCTAGGCTGGCTGGTGTGGCTCAGGGGTTGAGTGTTGTTGATCTATGAACCAGGAGGTCACCATTTGATCCCCAGTGCGGGAGAGGGGTGCAGGAGGCAGTTGATCAATAATTTATCTCTATCTCCCTCTCCCTTCTTCTCTGAAATCAATAAAAATATATTTAAAAAATTAGCCTGCTGTATTTGGTCAAACATTAACTCACCCCCTAATGCTTTGGTAGGGCCTTATATGGTCCACGGGTGGTACGTTCCCTACCCCACATAGAGGGACAAAGGTTCCATCTGTGTGAAGACCCCAGTTACACCAGTGACAGCACATAACCACTAGAGACTAGGATGATGCCCCACATTACCCAAAGTGCAACGCATCGAACACCAAAGGAGAGCAGCACAAACCACCAGTGATGTCCAGGAGTTTCTGAGCGAGACAGCTGGAGAAGTTTCTGCAGGATGCCCGCTGGGTGCCCAATTGGAGCACTGATGATGGCATCTGCTGGCTAATGCAGAGAGGAGCTGGCATGGCACATTCTCCATCAGTAAGAAGTAGAGTATTGAGTGGAAAGCAACTAAGGCTTGTTTTTCACTCTTCCCATAAAAGGCAGGAAAAATAATACTTCCAAAGAATGCAGTTGTCATTTGTAGGATAACTAAACAGTGGTTCATAACCGTAAACACATTCCAAATTTTAAATCTTTACGTTTTTCTAATTAAAAAAGCCACATTCTCTATTATTAAAAATAAATGAAATTTAAGGAAAATATAATGCAGAAATCATAACTTGGCTATAATGCTACATCCAACGATAATTTCGTTTTCTGAATGCTGTGACTAACTCTGCTTTGTATATTCTAAGACACTGGCATGTGTGGGCCAGAGAAGGAGAAAACAGGATGGTCATCTATTGGAGATGAGCATTCATTAGAGGAGAAAACCCTATGTTCATTGTTAATCATTTTTATTCCTGACCCAATATATTCTTATTAGTAACAATGGCTGAATTCAATATTTAATCTCACCCGGAAAAAACCACTTAGGTGATTTAATATATCTCCTAGACCAGTGGTTGGCAAACAGCGGCTCGCGAGCCACATGCGGCTCTTTGGCCCCTTGAGTGTGGCTCTTGCACAAAATACCACGGCCTGGGCGAGTCTATTTTGAAGAAGTGGCATTAAAAGAAGTTTAAGTTTAAAAAATTTGGCTTTCAAAAGAAATTTCAATCGTTGTACTATTGATATCTGGCTCTGTTGACTAATGAGTTTGCCGACCACTGCCCTAGACCTAAACTTAAAGATCAATGCTCTAGGTTTCATGTCAAGTTTTCCTTCTCAACCTTTGTACAAGGATCCTATTATGCTGTAACAAAAAAAGTATTTGGGTTACTATAAAAGAAGAAAACAAAACTAGAGCATAAACCCAAACGAACTTAAATGAAACCAATCACATTAAGGTGGTAGATGTTAAATGTTTAGATATTTCTGTCAAATGATTTTCATATCAAGAATTCAGTAAATGGCCAAAACCGGTTTGGCTCAGTGGATAGAGCGTCAGCCTGTGGACTGAAAGGTCCCAGGTTCGATTCCGGTCGGGGGCACGTAACTTGGCTGCGGGCACATCCCCAGTAGGGGGTGTGCAAGAGGCAGCTGATCAATGTTTCTCTCTCATCGATGTTTCTAACTCTCTGTCCCTCTTCCTTCCTCTCTGTAAAAAATCAATAAAATATATTTAAAAAAAAAAAAAAAAGAATTCAGTAAATGGTTAAAATTCAAAAATAAATGAGCTGGGAGATACAGAATACAGTAACTTAGGACAGGTATAAAGTTGCTAGTTTTAGAAAAAATGTATGAACATAGTTCTGTCTCCTGGTACTTTTACTTAAAATTTTTATTGATTGATTGATTTGAGAGAGAGGGGGGAAGGAAGGGAGGAGAGAGAGAGGGAAGAAGGGAGATAGACAGAGAAAGAGAGAAAGATAAAGATTGATTTTGTTGTTCCACTTATTCGTTCATTCATTGGTTGGTTCATGTATATGCTATGACCAGGGATCGATCCTGCAATGTTGGTGTATTGGGACAATGCTCTAACCACTGAGATACCAGACCATCTCCTGGTACATTTAGTGAGGTGACTTCCACTGTGATCTCTTAGGAAGATACAGTGACATTAACAAGAACTAATCTAGAAATAATTTTTCAGAGGGATCAAGAGAAAACCAAAGAGCCCCTATAAGATACACTGCCCCTTCTTCACTGGTCTGATTTTCTTCACAGCTGCAGATTCCCTGGTGAGACTCTGGACTGCAAACATGAAAAGAAGGGGCTGGGCTCTGATGTTACAGCAGAGGATAACTGCAGACAATGGCAAGTATAGCCAGACATTGGTTTGACACAACAATACGGAATTATCAATGATCTTTTCAATAACAGTGCATTACTGCTGAAACCAGACACACATAAGAAACTTCCTTTCACAGAAGAGAAGTGAACTCCAGAGGGACATGAGAGAAGTGTGGTGGCAGGCTGAGTGAGCAGTGACAGGAGAAAGAGCCAGCAGCAGTGTCCTCTTGGCTACCTGTCTTTGGAGTGGGGGTGGGTTTAGTACCAACTTAGGGTGGGCATAGCCCAGTTACCTGAAAGAGGAGTAAGGGTTTCCTAGGTTACCATTATTCTGAAAAGTGTCCTCAAAGTTTGGTAGGAGGGCTGTGCAGCTGCAGTCTGTCTCACATATGCAAAAAGCAAGCAGGGAGAAGAACAGCCAGGCTGGAGCACATGGGCGGCAGCGACACCTCTGGTCTGGCCATTAGACCCCGAGGCCTCAGTGCTCAGCACATCAACATGCCATCGGACAGAACACAGCCTTACCTTGGGGGGCGATGGCATGCTCATCATGCTGGCCCGAGGCAAAGCTAACACTAGAGCTAAAACCTGCAGCCAGAGGACGAGCAAGAGCAGCCTCCCAGGCTGCAGTCTATCTGGGAGGCCGTGAGAGTGACAGCGGCCCCTAGAATAGAGGTTGGCAACCTATGGCCCGAGAGCCAAATGCTGCCTGCTGCCCGCTTCCATGAGGCCTGTGAGCTAAGCAAGGCCTACGGATTTAAGTGGTTGAGGGGAGAGGAGCATTTTGTGACACTTAAAAATTATATGAAATTTAAATTTCCGTGTCCAGAAAGTCTCCTTGGAACATGGGCACGCCCCTGTTCACACTGGCCACTGGCAAGCAGCTGGGGCAGAAACCTAGGAGACCTGCATCTACTATACGGACTATTATATGGGACGTTTGCCAGGCCCTGCTCCTAGTGACTAAAGTCTGCTGCCAGAAACCTTTCAAAGATTTTTTTAAAATATTCAACGTATATAATATTTAAAAGGGGGAATAATGAAGCCTAGAAGAAACTTTAAGACAGTTATAAAGTGTTCTAGGCAGCACTTAAATGAAAACATACGTTTAGCTGTCTTCCCACTATTGTCACCCAAAGATTTTTCCTAAACAATCCATCAGTTCTCCTCATTCCAGATCTTTGCTTCTTGCTTGCTTTTCCTATTGTTTCTGTGTTAGTAAAGTTAATTTATTTCTTTAAAAGGTACACATAAAAAGAGTAAAGTTTGATGCACAAGGCAGTTAAAAGTAGAGTTAAAGTTTACTTTGAGCTCTCAAAGATTATTATTCCTTTCTCCCTACCATCATGCCAAACCTGTACAACAAATATTGTTAAAAGTTAAATTCACTGCTACTTTGAAAATCAACAGCTAAAAAAAATCAATACTATCCATCTATAAGAAGAGCTGGTCAGAGGGGCTGAAAAATCCCTTTTAAGCTTCTGTCTGACGGGTGTACCACACTTACCAACTGGGATGTTTGAGGTGGTCACAGCAGTAGCATGGGATGAATGGGAGGGCATTGTCATGGTAACAATTGTACTCGTGGGGGCTTGTGTGTGTGACACAGATCCTAAAAAGGGAGAAAAAAGGAAAATTCTTCAACGATTGCCTCTGAACACATTATAGATTCTCACAAACCTGAGACAAGCTCTTGGGAGAAGTTAAGATAGTTTTCATGGCCTACTCTTTTAGCGGAGGAGTGAAAGGAACCGGGCAGAAAGCAGGAGCAGGGCTGCTGACTCACCGGCTGTGGTTGCTGAAGAGATGGTGTTGGTCGCCAAAATAGGTGCCACTGTCGCCGCAGCCACTGGGGTGCCCGTGCTGAAGATCGTTTTCTGTGGGGAGACCCAGAACAGAGTTACAGACAAGCATCTGCCACTCCATTCAGTTAGGAAGCAACCATGGCCTTCAGGATTGCACGTGCTTCGTGACTTTTGCAGTTCTCACTTGAACCACAGCAGCAGCACACAGACGGTTCAGCCTTCTGGTTTACCTGAGCCATGGTGTGAAGCTGCTGCTTTGGTGTCCCTAATGCAGGGTGCGAGGGCAGCGTTATTCTTGTTGCCGCGTCCCGTGACTGGGGGGGGCGCTGAATGCTGATGGCCGCAGATGGTGGGTGCTGGATAGACAAAGCTGGCCGACTGAAAAGACAGACATGTGATTTGTAACTTGTCTCCAGACACAGCTCAGGCACCAACGCCATTTACTCCCTGGTACTAGACCATAGTCATACAGAGGTAGTTTTTGTTGTTAAGCCTCACTGGAGGCTATTTTTTTCTCCCTTGATTTTTAGAGAGTGGAAAGGAAATCAAACGCATGACCTTTTGGACGGTGGGCCAATGCTCTAACCACTGAACCACTGGCCAAGAAGAGTTGTATTTTTTCAGAAGTCTGTGAGGTCCACTATCGAACCAGTGAAGTAAAAGGCCCATCAAGTTTCTCTTCTGAAACTGTGAGTGCCATTTAAAAAGCAATCAACAGCCCTAACCGGTTTGGCTCAGTAGATAGAGCGTCAGCCTGCGGACTGAAAGGTCCCAGGTTCGATTCCGGTCAAGGGCATGTACCTTGGTTGCGGGCACATCCCCAGAAGGGGGCGTGCAGGAGGCAGCTGATTGATGTTTCTCTCTCATCGATGTTTCTAACTCTCTATCTCTCTCTCTCTTCCTCTCTGTAAAAAAAAAAAATCAATAAAATATATATATATATAAAAAAAAGTTTATTAAAAAAAAAAAAAGGCAATTAACATGTACCATGAACTGAAGAAGTTAAACCTAGGTCATTCTCAGCACCCTTCAGATAGTTAAAGCTCTATGACAATCTCAAGGAAGCATCTATATATATATAGAAGGCTAATATGCTGCGTCCCTCCACCTGTCCGACCAGTTGCTATGGTGCGCACTGACCACCAGGGGGAAGATGCTCAACGCAGGAGCTGCCATAACATGTACTTGCCATTTACAGAAATGGCAGTGTGGACCTGGCGCTGACAAAGCAACACTCGGCTTCCTCTAAGTCGGACACAGGCCCTGTCACCACCCCAGAGTGACACCCCACCAAATCACAGCCGATGCTGCTGAGACGCACAAAATGCGGCCCACAGCGCAGCCCAGCCCAGAAATGGTGGCTGTGGGCACCAGGTAATAACATTACATAGCAACACCTGGCTTCCTCTCCCTAGTGACTACCTCTTTGCAGTTTCTTCAGCCCAGGAACATGACGTGCTTTATAGCTAGGTGCAAACATTTTACACTTTAAACAAATGTCTGTGAAGCATTTTCCCGTGCCTCATCTCATTTGATCCTCACAGAAGTCCTGGAGTAGGTAGATAGGAGACTCAGTAGAATCCTATTTTCTTTTCATTAGCAGGAAAACGGGAGATTTAGAAAGCTTAGAAACTTGACACGAAAAGAAGTAAGAAATGGTGGACCTTGAAAATGACTTCAGGTTTTCTCACTGCACAGAATATAGTCGAACACTGCTGCAGTTAAATATTTCACCCTTTGTTCTCCCTGCATGATCAACAATAATAATCTGCTTCGTGTTGATTTTACTGCTGTGTTACTGACAACTACCTAGAAGAGAAGTTGGGGTGCTTCACTGGGCTGGAAAAAGTTTAGCTACATCAGAAAGCAGGTCTAATGAAACAAGTTTATTCTATATCTATAAAAGGCTAAGTTGACTCATGCATACATGACACATAAAAAGCTCTCGCTGGCGCCAACTGAGATACTCCTTATTGTATACCTTCCTATTCTTTTATATTTTGGAACCATGTGAATATAAAGCAGGGAGAAGAAAATGGGTTAAGCTGAGCCGTAAAGGTGAAGATGTGACTCTTAGGATAGTATCCTTCTAGTACATGAAATCCAATGCAATGGTTACTAAGATTTCATGTGTCTAAACTAAGCAATGGTTTTTATTGTAAGGATCCCTTCTCAAAGTGCTTTAAAATCAGACCTAGATGGCTGGCATGGCTCAATGGTTGAGCACTGACCCATAAACCAAGAGGTCACGGTTCGATTTCTGGTCAGGGCACATGCCCAGGTTGCAGTCTAGATCCCCAGTGTGAAGTGTGCAGGAGGCAGCTGATCCATGATTCTCTCTCATCACTGATGTTTTTCTATCTCTCACTCCCTCTTCCTTCCTCTCTGAAATCAATAAAATCAGACCTAGAGAGCTACCGGGGAATCAACTTTACAAAGGACAGCTTTCTCCCTGCAGAAAGAGAACTAAATGTATCATCTGAGCTCAAAGGGAAGCGGGAAGCCTGGCCACACATGCAGTTGTGGACGCTGCTGGAGCTCACAGAGGAGGAGACACACTCCTGGAGCTGACAACGCAGGCGCCACAGAGCGCCATAGAAGCCAGGCATGCCCAGCACTTACAATGAAAAACAGAGAGAGATTCATATATACGTAATTAAAAGTATGACACATTTTAGGATAAAGGAACCTAATTATGGAAACAATTTTGGACATCCTTTAAACAAAGAACAATGCAATTAGAATCGCCTGGAAAGGGTCTCCTTAATTCAAACGTAAACACATTCATATTTTAAGAGGTCCAGCTTATACATAAATATACCCCCCAAAGAATATTTACACAGGGTAGGGCAAAGTAGGGTTACAATTGTGAGTACATGAAACACAAATAGTTTATTCTTGTATATTACTAGGTATTGTATCACTAGAGGCCCCGTGCACAAAATTCGTGCATGGGGGGAGAGGGGTCCCCTCAGCCCAGCCTGCACCCTCTCCAATGGGGAATCCCTTGGGGGATGTCCGACTGCCTCTCGCAATCTGGGACCACTGGCTCCTAATCACTTGCCTGCCTGCCTGATCACCCTAACCCCTCTGCCTGCCTGTCTGATGGCCCCTAATCACGTCTGCCTGCCTGCCTGATTGCCCCTAACTGCCTCTGCCTCGCCCTGCAACCAGGACCCAGGCTTCCCTCCCTCTGGCCGGCCGCAGGCACCCAGGACCCGGGCCAGCCACAGCTGTAGGGGACCGTGGGCGGGCAGCTTGTCCCTCTCTCAGGCAGCAGCCTGGCTGGTCCTCATTCCTCTCTCCCCAGTGTTGAGTGTCTGAGCCGTAATGGTGTAGTTACCATTTGCACATTAGCTCTTTATTATATAAAAGGATGATTTCCACATTAACAACTGTAAACCTACTTGTGCCCATCCCGTATATATAATGCACACTACACACTAGATACATTTTATGTGCTTTACCTACAGTATATAGTTACTCCTCAAAATGATCTTGGAAATAGTAATATTATTGCCATTTTTTAGGTGAGAAATTTGAGGAGTAACTCAAATTTACTCTCTGACCTAGCACTACCACTTACACCATCACAAATATGCAACTGCATATGGTACAATGTCTGTCACTTCACCCCTAAGAGGGGACAAAAAGAATGAGTAAGATGTGTCAATGTACTGATTTGGAGTTCCTACAGAAGACAATAAAACCTCAATATAAGGGAATAATCAAGCTAGGGAGTGTCTGTTAAAGCCAAAAGTCTGTTAACATAATAAAATAGTTTACTGAATGCATGTGAAAAATTTGACAAATTAGTTTACCTGTTTTTACGTAATGTGACACATTGGTGTAATTAAAATTACTAGTAAGTATGTATGAAAGTTTAATTTCACAGAAGTTTCCTATATGTATTACTGTAATTTTAAATTTAATCTGACTAGGCCTAGTAAATGCGTGAGTTCACCAGTCACTGAGTAAACAGATGCACAGGCTGGGGTGTGGCCTAGCGCACGTGGGAACATGGGCCGGCACACATTAACTGCTGCTGTCATGCCACATGACAATAGAAGCCATTACTGAGCAGGATGCGGGGGATCATGTGCTAATCATTTGCTGAACATAGTTTATGAGCGGTGACACTTGGATTTAAATATGTAGACTATAGTTGTAGATGTGCAATATTTACTTATGTTTGTGAAATTACTAGTGTTTCTTCCAACATAAGGCCTATTCACCAAAATTTGTTAAAAGTAATCTAATAGATAAAAAAAATAACCTGTTAATCTTGGTTAAAAGCATTTTAAAGTTAACAGAGTGTTAATTCTCACATAAGACATATGGACTGGAAATTTTGTCTGTTAAATCTGAAGTCTGTTCAATCGAGGTCCACAAAATCAAGGGGTTACTGTAGACTCTTAAGAGAAAAAGGCAAGTAAGAAACAGTATGTATAAATATAGCATGCTGCATGTCCTGTGAGAAAGGAATGGACAAAGGAACACGTGTGTTTATCTGTGTATATACGCATGCGCATGGAAGAAATCTCTGGGAGGACAAATCAGAGATGACAGGCAGCCTCCCGAAAGCATGGTGACTTAGGAGGGGACAGGGGTACTTGCAGTTCCATCTTTACATTAGCTTTGATTTTTGAACCAAATCCATACTTTCCATGTTTAAAACAGTTCACAAAGCAAATCCAAAAATTAAAATCCAATTTAAACAAATAATCACAACTATATATTAAATTATAGTAAACACAGACTGGAAAGACAATAAAAATATTATCAGGTTACCTTAAAAAGCAAAGGGATAGGAACATGGGAAAGTGGTATTTATGGGATGGAGAAGAGAGCGACTTTTTTCAAGTTTATATTTTGGAAACATGTGAACATAAATTAGGAAAAAGAAAGTGTTATTTCATGTCCTACAGGGAAAAGAATCACTTCAAGTGACTTTTTAACACATTCCCACTCTGCTTACTGGGATCTAGTCTGAAGACAAGAATGTGAAGAAATCTTAAACTTTACTCAGTAGTCTTACTATTAGTAGTAATCTACAGAAAACAAGGGGTTCATTTATGACAAATGGACTTGGAACTCTGAAACTTTTTTTTATTAGTATGGATGAAAAAACCAAGTAGTTACATTGTCTTTAGGAAACAAGGTTTTCAGTATCATAAAAAAATACAAAAATACAAAATCTAAGAAAGCAAGAAAACACCTGTACCGTGAAATCTCATTTGGAAATATCAGTATCAAGACCTGTTTTTACTGTATTGACTATCTCTGTCTAGAAAAACAGCCTAAAGCTATGATAGCTCAGAAGCAATGTGTACCCCTCGCACCCAGATCTTGGGTTCTTAATACTGTTCCCACTAACATGAACCAAGGAACCTTCGAGAAATGGCTGGTTTCAAGACCAGGGAAGCAGGGAAAGGCCTGCTCATCCTGTCTGAGGAATAAAGTACTCAAATGAACAGGAGTTATCAAATGGGCACTGGAGCCCGTGTGAAGGGCTTCTCACTAGCCTAACTACTACTTAGGTAAAGGATATCCAGGAAACGATTTTAATCATGTGAAAACTGAAAATATTAGTCCTTCAAGCTCTTTTTTTCTTTTTTAGACTTAACGTTTTTTATTTTTTAAATAATTTTTTCAAAAAGTTTAAATTGATTTTGAGAGAGAAGGGAGAGGGAGAGAGAAACGCCATGTGAGAGTGAAACATTGAGGCGCTGCCTCCGGGAACTCATGACCCCACTGGGAAGCGAGTCTCATCTTGGGCATATGCACTGACCAGAATCGAACCTGTAACCTCTTGGTGCACAGGACAAAGCCCAACCAACTGAGCCACCCCGGCTGGGGCTGAACCATTTTTAATTTTCAATTACAGTTGACATACATTATATTGGTTTCAGGTATCACCCCAGTGATTAGACATTATATAACATACTAAGTGAACATCCTGAATAAATCTAGTACCCACTTGACACCACACAGTTACTACAATATTATTAACAATACTCCCCAGCTGTACTTTACATTCCAATGACTATTGTGTAACAATTTGTACTTCTTAATCCCTTCACCTTTCTCACTCATCCCCCTAACCCAGGGGTGGGCCAACTTTTTGACTCAAGGGCCACAATGGGTTCTTAAACTGGACCGGAGGGCTGGAACAAAAGCATGGATGGAGTGTTTGTGTGAACTAATATAAATTCAAAGTAAAGGAGCAGAGGGGAGAACAAGAGAACCAGATAGAACAGCCAGATCCGGCCCACAGGCCGTAGTTTGCCCAAGGCTGCCCTAACCCCTCCTCTCATCTAGCAACTGTCAAAATGTTCTCTGTATCTATGAATGTTTCTGTTCTGCTTCTTCATTTTTTAAAATTCATTTGTTGACAGATAAGAATTTATTGCCAAGTTATTGCCCGTATTTTTATCTTCTCAAATAAGATCCTTTAACATTTCTTGTAATACTAGTTTGGTGGTGATTAACTCCTATAGTTTTTTCTCATCTGGGAAGCTCTTTATCTGTCCTTCAATTCTAAATGATAGTTTTGCTGGGTAAAGTAATCTTGGTTGTAGGTTATTGCTTTTCCTCACTTTGAATATTTTTCAATCCCTCTTGGCCTGAAAACTTTATTTTGAGAAACCAGCTGACTGTCTTATGGGAGCTGCCTTGTAGGCAACTAACAGCTTTTCTCTTGTTCCTTTTAAGATTGTTTATCTTTAACCTTTGACATTTTAATTATAATGTGTCTTGGTGTAAGCCTTTTTGGGTTCATCCTGTTTGGGAATCTGCACTTCCTGGACTTGTATGTCTGTTTCCTTCACCAGGTTAGAGAAGTTTTCTGTCATTATCTTTTCAAACAGATTTTACTTTTAATTTTTCTTTTGTTGTATAGTTATTATTTCATAACTAGAGGCCCGGTGCATGTATTTGTGCACTTGTGGGGTCCCTTGGCTTGGCCTGCGGGGATTGGGCTGAAACTGGCTCTCCAACATACCCTGAGGGGCCCCAGATTGCAAGAGGACTCAGGCCAGGCCGAGGGACCCCACTGGTGCATGATCGGGGCCGGGGAGAGACCGCAGGAGGGCTCCAGGGTGTGTCTGGCCCGTGTTGCCCAGTCCTGATTGGCCGGATCCCAGCAGCAAGCTAACCTACTGGTCGAAGCATCTGCCCTCTGGTGGTCAGTGTGGGTCACAGCAACTGGTCAAACAGTCAGCCAGACACTTACCATATTAGGCTTTAATTATATAGGATAATAAACTATGCAATTCAGTTAGACTTGTAAGGTGTAAAGAAAATATAAATCCCAGTGAACTGCACGAGAGCACGAAGATAATAGAAGATTCTATGAAGATGAAGTAATGGTCTGGTAGTTAAGAAAAAACAAAAGTAAAATTTATTAAGAGTTGTCCACAGTCAGCAATGGTGGGGGGATGGGAAGCATCTGTAATTCTGTCATTTTCATTTGTTTTCAGGAAGTTTAGAATTTCTTGTTTTATCTCATTGGTAACCAATTCATTGTTAAAATAACATGCTATTTAGCTTACATATATTTGAGTGTTTTTAAGTTTTTTAATTGTAATTGATTTCTAACTTCATGTCATTGTGATCCAAGATGCTTGGAATGATATAAACTTTACTGAATTTGTACAGACTTGTTTTGTGTCCTAACATGTGGCCTATCTTTGAGAATGTTCCACGTGTTTGAGAAGATTGCATATTCGTTTGCCTTTGGGTAAAATGTTCTGTTAAGTATCCGTTAGATGCATCTGATCTAGTATGTCATTAAGGCCTCTGTTTCCTTGTTGATTTTTTATCTGGAAGATACATCCAGTGATGTCAGAGGGTTGTTAAAGTCCTCCACTATGACTGTATTGCCGTCAATCTCTCCCTTGAGGTCCATCAAGAGGTTGTTTTTTTTGTTGTTTTTTTTTTTAATATATTTTATTGATATTTCACAGAGAGGAAGGGAGAGGGATAGAGAGCTAGAAACATCGATGAGAGAGAAACATCGATCAGCTGCCTCCTGCACACCTCCCACTGGGGATGTGCCCGCAACCAAGGTACATGCCCTTGACCGGAATCGAACCCAGGACCTTTCAGTCTGCAGGCCGACGCTCTATCCACTGAGCCAAACCAGTTTCGGCGGTTTTTTTTTTTTTTAACATACATTCGGGTGTTCCTATATTGGGTGCATATATATTTAAAAGAGTTATATTTTCTTGTTGAACCATTCCTTTTAGTGACCTTCAATGTCTAATTATTGCCTTTGTTTTGAAGTCTATTTTGTCAGGTATAAGTATTGCTACCCCAGCATTTTTTTTTCATTTCCATTTCCATAGAATATTTTTTTCATCCTTTCACTCTCAGTTTGTGTGTATCCTTTGTTCTGAGGTGAGTCTCTTGTAGAGAGCATATATATGAGTCATGTTTTTTTGTCCATTAAGTCACCTATGTCTTTTGATTGGAGAATTTAGTCCAATTAAATTTAAGGTCATTGTTAATAGGTATTTATATATATTGCTATTTTTACTTTCTTTACACCTATGTTCCACTGTTTCCTTTTCTTCTTAAAGCAGTCCCTTTAACATTTCTTGCATTGCTGGTTTGTTAGTACTTTTGAATATTACATGCCACTCTTGTAGAGGGAAACAAAGGAGGCCAGGAGTGCTGCCACACCAACATCCTGACTGACCTCGGGCAGCACCCCTGGACATGGGCAGGGAGCCACTTGCCAGCCATAACCCACGTCGAACCACCACCGTGCCTCGGCAGTGAGCAATGCAGGTCCTCACGTTGTGAGTGCAAGCCACGGGTTCCCAACTCCCCACTCCATCCCTGATACCAATACAGAACCTCAGCCGGGTGTGTCCTACACCCCTGCCCAGACAGAGCCCTAGCCAGGTGAGCGCCCTGCCCCTTGCACAGACTGAGCGTGTTATGCCACCAGCTTAGCACCCTGCCACCAACTTAGGCAGAGCCTGCGCAAGGCTAGCACCCAGCCTCGGGCAAGGCTCAGTGTGCTCCGCTGCCAGCTTTGCATTCCACCTACAGCTTAAGCAGAGCTCTTGTAGGGTGAGTGTCAAGCCCCTTACACAGACTGAGCACACTCCATCACCAGCCTAGGCAGAGCTCTCACAGGGCAAGCGCCCCACACCTTTGCACAGACTGAGCATGCTTGGCCACCAGCTTGCACTCCACCTCTAGCTTAGGCAGAGCCCTCACAGGTCGAACTCCCTTCCCCTTGCACAGACTGCACATGCCCCTCCACCAGCTTTGCGTTCTGCCACCAACTAAGGCAAAGCTTGCGCAGGGCAAGAGCCCTGCCTCTGGCACAGCCTGAGTGTGCTCTGCCACCAGCATAGGAAGAGCCCTCGCAGGGCAAGCACATAGACTGAGCATGCTCCGTCAGCAGACAGAGCTCTCGCTGGACGAGTGCCCCGTACCCCGACAAAGACAGAGCGCACTCCACTGCCAGCACAGATAAACCCTTTAGCTGAGGCACACCCCACTCCAGCACAGACAGAGCTGTAGCCCAGTGTGTGCTATGCACCTGGCTGAGACAAATCCTTGAGGTGATGGGTGCTCTGCCACCAGCACAGATAGAGTGTTCGGCTGATGCACACCCCGGCCCCAGCACAGACAGAGTTGTCACCTGGCACATGCCCTACCCACACCCCAGGTCAGAGCTGCTGGTGTGACCTGGTGTGCCAAACCACAGGTCACAGGTCCATGCTGCAAGTGCACTGCCAGAGGGACCTAGGATACCATCCTGCCTTAGGGGATGGAGGAACACAGCAAACTGCATGCCAGAGGGTTCTGGGCTCTCACAGAGAGTCGCACACTAGGGGTACTGTGCACAATCCCCCACCAACCCTGAGAAACGAATAATTGAAGAACCAGAACTGTGGGAGAAGGGGGATCAACTCAGAGTAGAGACAACAAAGGTGGGAAACTCAAGGTAGACCCAGCCCCTGGGACTAGTGAGTCCATGACCATTGAATTGCGAGGTGCCTCAACCCCTTGGACACCAAGCAGGTAGCCCAGGGCCAGAAAGAGACAGCAAAAA
Source organism: Plecotus auritus (assembly GCF_963455305.1). Taxonomy (NCBI): domain Eukaryota; kingdom Metazoa; phylum Chordata; class Mammalia; order Chiroptera; family Vespertilionidae; genus Plecotus; species Plecotus auritus. Next base: position 99,184,832 of record NC_137776.1, read on the forward strand.
TGGGGAGACAAAAAAAAACAAAACCCAAAAGAAAAAAAGAGGAATCGCTAGGAAAGTACTAAATGAAATGGAGGCAAGCAATATGTCAGAAAATATTCAGAATAAGGGTCATACAATTCATAAACCAGATCGATGAGAAAATCAACAACCTATATAGGAATCAGGAAGAAATAAAGAATGATATCTATCTATCTATATACACACACACACACATATATATATATACTAGAGAAATATGCTAATTAATCGGGATGCCAAAACAGGTAGACTGGACAGGAGGAGGGTGCATGCACAGCGTCAGGAGCAGGGTGGAAGGGGCCTCCGTACGCCTGCGCTGGGAGAGGGCCTGATCAGCAGCGGCCACAGCTGCTTCAAGGGCCGGAGAGGGAGGCAGAGCCAGACTGGCAACTCGAGGGTGGGTGTTGCCGCGCGATTTCGAATCGTGTCCTGGGCTCCTAGTAGCTACAATAAAAACCTCCATGGAAGCTTTCCATAGTAGACTCGGAAAAGCGGAGGACCTAAGTAGCAAATTACAAGACAGGGAAGCAAAACACACACAATATGAACTGAAATTGGAGAAAAAAATCCAAAGACAGGAGGAGAGCCTGAGGGAGCTTTGGGACAACATGAAACGAAGCAACATACGTATAATAGGAGTGCCTGAACAACAGGAAGAGGAACAAGGGTTAGAAAACCTACCAGAAATAATGTCAGAAAACTTCCCTGATTTGGGGAAGAAAATAATTACACAAGCGCAGAGTCCCAAACAAGATGAACCCAAAAAGACCCACACCACGACACATAATTACAATGGCTAATGTTTAATGACAAAAGAGAATCTTAAAGGCTGCAAGAGACACAAAATTACTTAAAAGGGATCTCCACAATTAGATTATCAAATGATTTCTCAAGAGAAACACATCAGGCCACAAAGGAATGAAAGGAAGTATATAAAGTGATGCAAAACAAGGAACTGAATACAAAATACTCTATCCAGCAAGGCTATCATTCAGAATTGAAGGGGAAATAAGAAGCTTCACAGACAAATAAAAGCTAAGGGGATTTATCACTGCCAAGCCAGCAATGCAAGAAATGCTAAAGAGATTGTTGTAAAAAGAAGAAAAAAGGGGGAAAGAAAAAAACAAAAAATAAAAATGGCTACAAACAAATACCTATCAATAATAAATTTAAACGTAAACTGACTAAATGCTCTGATCAAAAGGCACAGAGTGGCTGAATGGATAAGAAAACGCGACCCATATATATGCTGTCTACAAGAGACCCACCTCAGAACAAGAGACTCACACAGACTGAAAGTGAAGGGATGGAAAAATATATTTCACGCAAATGGAAATAAAAACAAAGCTGGGGTAGCAATACTTATATCGGACAAAACAGACCTCAAAGTGAAGGACATAACAAGAGATAAGGAAGGCCACTACATAATACTAAAGAGGTCTATACAACAAGAGGATATAACCCTGGTAAACATATATACACCCAATGCAGGAGCACCCAAATATATAAAAAAAACTTCTGGAAGATATCAAGGGAGAGATCAATAGTAATACAGTCATAGTAGGGGACTTTAATACCCCACTGACATCACTAGATAAATCCTCCAGACAAAAAATCAGTAAAGAAACTGCAATCCTAAATGACTCACTAGATCAGATGGATCTGACATCTTCAGAACATTTCACCCCAAAGCTATAGAATATACATTTTTCTCAAGTGCACTTGGGACATTTTCAAAGATGGACCACATACTGGGTCATAGGCAAAGTCTCTCTAAATTCTAGAAGACTGAAATCATATCAAGCATCTTCTCAGACCACAGTGGCATAATATTAGAAATCAACTACAATAAAAAAAGAACACAAAAATTCAAACACTTGGAGGTTGAATAGCATGCTATTAAACAACGATTGGGTTATCAAAGAAATCAAAGATATTAAAAACATGTTGGAAATGAATGACAATGAAAACACAACAATCCAAAACCTATGGGACACAGTGAAAGCAGTCCTGAGAGGGAAGTTCACAGCATTATAGGCCTAGCTCAAAACAAGAAAAAAATGGTAATAAATTATCTCACTCCACAACTTAAAGAATTAGAGAGCAACAAGAAAAGCCCAGAGTTAGCAGAAGAAAAGAGTTAATAAAGATCAGAGCAGAAATAACTGACATAGAGACCAAAAAAACAATACAAAAGATCAATGAAACCAAGTACTGGTTCTTTAAAAGGATAAACAAGATTGATTAACCTTTAGCCAGGCTCACCAAAAAACAAAGAGAGAGGACCCAAATAAACAAAATCAGAAAGGAAAGAGGAGAAATAACAACAGACCCCACAGAAATACAAAGGACTGTAAAAAAAGTACTATGAACAACTCTATTACAACAAACTAGAAAACCTACAGGAAATGGACACATTCCTAGAAAAATACGACCTTCCAAAACTTAATCAAGAATAAAAAAACCTCAACAGGCCGATAAAGAGGAAATTGAAGCAGTCATCAAAAAGCTCCCTGCAAACAAAAGCCCAGGGCCAGATGGCTTCACCAGGGAGTTTTACTAAATATTCAAAGATGAACTAAAACTTATCCTTCTCAAGACTATTCCAAAAAATTCAAGAGGAAGGCATACTTCCAAGCTCTTTCTATGAAGCCAGCATCACCCTAATCCCAAAACCAGATAAAGACTCCACAAAAAAAGAGAATTACAGGCCAATATCCCAGATGAAAATAGATGCTAAAATCCTCAATAAATTCTAGCAAATGGGATCCAGCATTATATTAAAAAGATCATACACCATGACCAGTGGGATTCATTCCAGGGATGCAAGGCTGGTACAATACCTGCAAAACAATAAATGTGATACATCACATAAACAAACTGAGAGATGAAAAATACATAATCATATCAATTGATGCAGAAAATGCATTAGACAAAATTCAACACCCTTTCCTGATAAAAACTCTCAGCAAAATGGGAATAGAGGGTTCATACCTCAACATAATAAAAGCCTTATATGACAAACCTACAGCCAACATCATACTCAATGGCCAAAAACTAAAACCATTTTCCCTAAGAATAGGAACAAGACAGAGGTGTGCACTTTCACCACCCTTGTTCAACATAGTACTGAAGTGCTAGCCATAGCAATCAGACAAGAAGAAGAAATAAAGGGCATCCAAACTGGAAAAGAAGTAAAATTGTCATTATTCGCAGATAATATGATATTGTACATAGAAAACTCTATAGACTCCATCAAAAAACTATTAAATGAATTCAGCAATGTAGCAGGATACAAAATTAACACCCAGAAATCTATGGCTTTTTTTATACACCAATAATGAATTCACAGAAAGAGAAACAAAAACAAACAAACAAAAAAAAAGTCCCATTTACCATTGCAACAAAAAAATTAAGATAACTAGGAATAACTTTAACCAAGGAGGTAAAGGACCTGTACTCAGAAAATTACAGGACGATGAAAAGAGATAGAGTAAAACATAAACAAATAGAAGAATATACCATGTTCATGGATTGGCAGAATCAACATCATTAAAATGTTCATACTACCCAAAGCAATCTATAGATTCAAACTACCCAAAGCAATCTATAGATTCGATGCAACCCCCATTAAAATAACAGCATACTTCAAAGACTTATAACAAATTCTCCAAAAATTGATCTGGAATAAAAATAGACTCCGAATAGCCACAGCAATCCTGGGAAAGGAGGACAAAGTTGGAGGGATCACAATACCAGATATCAAGCTATACTATAAAGCCACTGTTCTCAAAACTGCCTGATACTGGCACAAGAACAGACATATAGACCAATGGAACAGAACAAAGAACCCAGAAATTGACCCAAGCCATTATGCTCAATTAATATTTGACAAAGGAGGCAAGAGCATACAATGGAGTCAAGACAGTCTCTTCAATAAATGGTGTTGGGAAAATTGGACAGATACAAGCAAAAAAATGAAATCGGAACACCCACTTACACCATTCACAAAAATAAACTCAAACTGGATAAAGAACTTAAACGTAAGACAGGAAACCATAAAAATCTTAGAAGCCATGGGCAGCAAAATAGCAGACATTTGTCATAGCAATATCTTTACTAATACAGTTCCCAGGACAATGAAAACTAAGGAGAAAATAAACAAATGGGACTACATCAAAATAAAAAGCTTCTTCACAGCAAAAGAAACCATCAACAAAACAACAAGAAAGCCCACTGCATGGGAGAACATACTTGCCAATGTTATCTCTGATAAGGGTTTAATCTCCAAAATTTACAGGGAACTCATGCAACTTAAAAAAAGGAAGATAAACAATCCAATCAAAAAATGAGCAAAGGACTTAAAGGGACACTTTTCCAAAGAGGACATATAGAAAGCCAAGAGACACATGAAAACATGCTCAAAGTCACTAATCATCTGAGGGATGAAATCAAAACAACAATGAGATACTACCTCACACCTGTCAGAATAGCTGCCATCAACAAACGACAAGTGCTGGAGAGGATGCGGAGAAAAAGGAACCCTCTTACACTGCTGGTGGGAATGCAAACTGGTGCAGCCACTGTGGAGTACAGTATGGTGTTTCCTCAAAAAACTAAAAATGCAACTCCCATTTGACCCAGTAATACCACTTCTAGGAATATATCCCAAGAAAATAGAAACACCAATCAGAAAGGTGCACCCTATGTTTATAGCAGCACAATTTACAATAGCTAAGATTTGGAAACAGCCTAAGTGCCCATCAGCAGATGAGTGGATTAGAAAACTGTGGTACATCTACACAATGGACTACTATGCTGCTATAAAAAAGAAGGAATTCTTACAATTTGCAAAAGCCTGGATGGAACTGGAGAGCATTACACTACGCAAAATAAGCCAGTCAGAGAAAGATAAATATCACATAATCTCACTCATTAGAATATAATGAACAACATAAACTGATGAGCAATAACAGAACCAGAGTCAATGAAGCACCAAACAGACTGTCCAACCTATGAGGGAAGGCGGTGGGTGAGGGTATAAGAGATCAACCAAAGAACTTGTATGTATGCATATGAGCATAACCAATGGACAAAGGCAAGGGGTAGAGGGGAGGAAGGAGGGCATGTGCTGGGGGGTAGGGACCGGTGGGGAGAGGTCAATGGGGGGAAAAGGGAGACTTATGTAATACTTTTAACAATAAAGAATTAAAAAAAGAGAATAGCATGAAAGGGAAGGGAAAAACTAGAGATATGTAAAAACAAAAAGGGGAGGAGAAACCAAGATGGTGTTATAAGTATACACCCAAACTGCTGCCTCGCACAACAATTTCAAAAGTACAAAAGACAAAACAGACATCATCCAGAACCACAGAAAGGCTGGCTGAGTGGAAATTCTACAATTAGAAGGAAAGAGAAAAGCACACTGAGACTCACAGGAGCTGCAGAAGAAGGCAGAGGTACAGAGGCACACGCGCAGAGAGGACTGGCAACTGAGTACGCGGCTGGCTTTCTCAAGCGGGAGGGAGACAAAAGCTCCCGACTGCACTGAACTCCAGTTCCGGGCAAGACTCTGGGGACCCAGACTCATTCGGGGAGAAACTGGACTGTCTGGCAGAGGAAAAACTCGAGGGCGGCTTTCTCTCAGAGGTGCTTGCAGCGATTACCAAGGGACACTGAGACCCAGGGGCCTCTTAGGGAAGGGCTGACGGGAAGCCATTGCTGTTTGCTCCTCCCTGAGACTCCGCCCCGTCCAAGCTGAGCACAGAGGCTTTTGCAAGTCTTGTCTCATAAGGGTGTCTCCAGCACAGAAGTTCTCCCAGCGTAGACACAGCTGATCCTCACAGACAATTGGCCTGGAGGTCAATTCCTCCCAGTGATACCAACAACAATCAAGGCTTAACTACAAGACAGTGCACACAGCCCAAAAAGGGGTGCACCAAGAGTGTCCACCTCAGGTAACTGGGGAGGCTTAGCCACTGGGCCCGATAGGACACCTAGCACACAAAGCCACTCTATCAACTCAGGGAAGCAGCCAAAATTTAGAGACAAAGAAACAGGTCACAAATGAAAGAAATGAATGAAAGCAAACTACTGGATATAGAGTTCAAAACCAAGATTATAAGGTTACTCAAGAATTTTCTAGAAAAGGTCGATAAATTTAGCGAGACCCTCGAGGATATGAAAAAGGACCAACTAGAAATTAAGCATACACTGATTGAAATAAAAAATAATATACATAGATTCAACAACAGACTAGAGGATTGCAAGAATCAAGTCAAAGATTTGAAATACAAAGAAGCAAAAAACACCCAACCAGAAAAGCAAAAAGCAAAAAGAATCCAAAAATATGAAGATAGTGTAAGGAGCCTCTGGGACAACTTCAAGCGTACCAACATCCGAATTATGGGGCACCAGAAGAAGAGAGAGAGCAAGATACTGAAAACCTATTTGAAGAAATAGTGACAGAAAACTTCCCTCACCTGGTGAAAGAAATAGACTTACAAGTCCAGAAAGTGCAGAGAACCCCAAACAAGAGGAATCCAAAGAGGACCACACCAAGACACATCATAATTAAAATGCCAAGAGCAAAAGACAAAGAGAGAATATTAAAAGCAGCAAGAGAAAAACAGTTATCTACAAGGGAGCACCTATACGATTGTCAGCTTATTTCTCAACAGAAACTATGCAGGCCAGACAGGAGTGGCAAGAAATATTCAAAGTGATGAATAGCAAGAACCTACAACCAAGATTACTCTACCCAGCAAAGCTATCCTTCAGAATTGAAGGGAAGATAAAGAGCTTCACAGATAAGAAAAAGCTAAAGGAGTTCATCACCGCCCAGTGGTCGGCAAACTGAGGCTCGCGAGCCACATGCAGCTCTTTGGCCCCTTGAGTATGGCTCTTCCACAAAATACCATGGCCTGAGCAAGTATATTTTGAAGTGGTGTTAGAAAAAGTTCAAGTTTAAAATATTTGGCTCTCAAAAGAAATTTCAATCATTAAACTGTTGATATTTGGCTCTGTTGATTAATGAGTTTGCCAACCACTGATCATGGCCAAACCAGTATTATATGAAATGCTGAAAGGTATTCTTTAAAAAGAGGAAGAAGAAGAAAAAGGCAAAGATAAAGATTATGAACAACAAATACATATCTATCAACAAGTGGATCTAAAAATCAAGTGAATAAAAAATCTAATGAACAGAATAAACTGGTGAATATAATAGAATCAGAGGCATAGAAAGGAAGTGGACTGACAATTCTTGGGGGGAAAGGGGTGCGGGGTGAGGGAAGAGACTGGACAAAAATCGTACACCTATGGATGAGGACAGTGGGGGGGAGGGGTAAGGGCAGAGGGTGGGGTGGGAACTAGTTGGAGGGGAGCTATGGGGGGAAAAAGAGGAACAATTGTAATAATCTGAACAATAAAGAAAACAAAAAGGGGAAAAACAAACAACAAAAAACAAAACAAAAACAAGCCACTCACACACACACCCAAACCAAAACCACACACACTCACAAACCTTTGTGCTCACTATTTGTGGAGCTCCCTGGATTTTGCTCTGATGTTGCTGACTGTGGTCCCCTGGTGTGTCTATCCTGGGCCTCTTGGTAGCTTCTCTGGTGCAAGACAATGTGAGTCATTGTCCCTTTCTGACCCTGGGGTGCGCATGGGTTCAGGCCCAATAGGCTGAAGCCCCTAGTAGTCAAGCGGTCCAGGCATCCTTAGGCCAGAGGCTTGGTCTGCCTCAAGTCTCACAACCTGATTGTACCTGTTTCTGACCTGTTCTACCTTCCCCCAGAGTTGGGCTCTGAGGGGATATCCTGGTCTTGGTTGGAATGGTTGGAATGGGGTGTGTGTGGGGGGGTACGGTTTGGGAGGGCCTCTTCTTCCAATGCCTCAGCTCTTCCTGGTTTGCTGGCACTTCCTCGAGCCACCTGCAGGTGGTCCAGCCTTGGGCTCTTCCCCGAGCTGAGGTTGCAGCAGGTTGGGTCAGAAGCAGCTGCTCTGCAGGTGGGAAAGAGGACACCTCTCCTGCATTCCAAGTGGGCAGGGCTGATCCTCCTTCCTGGTCCTATTCTACTCAATAGTACTATTTCCTCCAAGAAATAAAGGGTCCCCCATATTCAATGTTGGATGTGTCCTTCAGACCCCTCCCTTGGAGGCTGGCCTTAAGCTATACTGTGAGATCCCCTGCCACTGATCAGGAAGAGCTTCCCAGACTGCATGCTAGCGGGTGCTAGGTGCTAGCGCTCCTCTATCCAGGGACGTCAGCCCAGGCTTCCATCCTGCACCCACTCTGCAATCTCCACAGTCAGTGCCATCTGGGCTTTGTCTCTCAGTCCCAGGCCCTCCTGTCTCACCAACAGACCTTCAGCCTCTTCAGGATCCTCAGGCCCTCAGTTCCAATAGGTCCAGGGCAGGGGAGGCTGCATCCTGCCCTTCAGCACAGTTCCTGCTTCCAAGCCCTGATGGTGGAGCAAGCAGCTGGACTCTAGGGCAGCGGTGGCAGCACAGTAGTGTTGGCAGCACAGTTGCAGTGGCACTGGCAAGTCCACAGCAGGGGCAAGAGTCCTGCCTGATCAGTGGTGCTTGTGCAATAGTCGCAAAGGCTGGGTCCCAGTTGGACATGTGGGGTCAGGGTGGGTGGATGCCAGGTGCGTGAGGTCCTGCGGTTGTCTACTGCGCGCACCTCGGTTCAGGCAGTATCTGTTGTGGTTAGATGGGGTCCAGGCTGCATCCTCAGTGGGCGTGCAGGATCTCGGGTCAGGGGGGGGTTGGCTGCATGTGGGTTCAGTCAGGGTGGTGGTGAGGCCACTCCTCGGGAGGAAGACCTTGTAAAATCTTCAAGATGGTGCAGTCTCCGAGCCCGAGCCCTGCTCAGGGAGTGGCTGTGATAGTAGCAATGGCTCCTGGGACAGGAGAGCCTGAACTGCCCACCCCTGAGCCTCCAGCTGTGCGATCAGACTGACACCCATACAAATCTCCACACTCACCCTCTCACTCACATTCTTACCCTCACTCCAGTCCAGCCAGCTGCCATGTTGGAAAAGAAAAAAAGGTGATATTCTTTATTCTTGCTTGTGTTGCCATTCCTGGACCTAAAGCATTTCATGGCTACCATGAACTCCATGCTGTCTTTCATCTGGCTACACGCTTGCCATACAGCCACTGAAGCTTCATAGTGCAGATGAAAAACGGGGAGCCATTTATATTGGGTCCAGCATTTGCCAGGGACAAGATGCCAGGACCCATATGCTCTCTCTCTCTCCCTTCCTCTCTGAAATCAATATATATATATATATATATATATATATATATATATATACCCTAATAAAAGAGAAATATGCAAATTGACCATACCTCCGTGACACCCACCAACTAATCAGGAGTATGCAAATTAACCCAACAAAGATGGTGGGTTAATTTGCATATGCAGGCATAAAGCAAAGACTGAAGACAACTGAAGACTGAAGATGACTGAGGACTGAAGACTGAAGAGGCTTGGCTTCTCCACTGCGGCCGGAGCAGAGAAGCCTCAAGGCTTGCCTTCTCCGCTGTGGATGGAAGACATTCTTATCATCAAATTTTTCCCCATAGTCCAGCCAACTTGGCTCAGTGGGTTGAGCATTGACCTATGAACCAGAAAAATCACATCTGATTCCGTCAGGGCATATGCCCGGGTTGCAGGCTCAATCCCCAGTTTGAGGGGCATGCAGGAGGCAGCCAATCAATGATTCTGTCTCATCAATGATGTTTCTCTCTCTCCCTCTTCCTCTCCCATTCTCTCTGAAATCAATAAAAATATATTCAAAAATAATTTCTCCTCATAGATGGACTTGCAGCCTGTGCCATTATGGTGTGTGAAATCACCAGCCTGACATATAAATCCTAGAATAATTCTGAGAAAGCAGGAACCTTTATAACCAAATCCTTTCTCCCCAGTGCTCAGAGAACAAGGTTTCTGCTGTCTTTGGAACTTTTATCTGCAAACAGCTTGAAGATGAACTGGCCCAAGGGTCACCATCCACAGTGATTTCCAAAACATGGTGGGATTCACCATGGCAGGGAACGGGCAGCTCCAAGGTGCAGCCCTCTCCAAGGCCTCAAAGGTTTAAATGTCTTGCTCTCTCTCTTCTCCTTCCTGCACCCCTATGCTGCAAATACTGGTACACTTGAAGTTGTTCCAGAGGCTCCTTACACTATCCTTATTTTATTGGGTTCTTTTTTCTTTTTGCTGTCCTGATTGGGTGTTTTTGGCTTCCTTATATTCCAAATCAGAGAACGAAATTTGATTCTCAGCTTCATCTACTCTACTGTTGATTTCCTGTAATTTTTTATTTCAGTTAGTATATTATCCTTCATTCCTGTTTTGTTTTTTTTAATGCTGCTGAGGTGGGTTGTATACACCCTCCCGTTGTATTGAGCCTTGATTGCTGTTGACACATCAATGAGAGGGACTGACTCCCAGGTCAATCCAGTGCAAGAACTGGCTACCGCGAATGACCACCGAGGACTCACTTCAGCAAGGCTCTGGTGCCCACTGAGTCTACCCCTTGAGTGTGATGCTGTGGAAGTGATGTTGGTGTGACGCTGTGGTTGGGGGTGTCGCAACATGATCTGCAGTTGCCAACAGGATGCACATGCCCTGGCTGTGGGTCCTCCAGGGAGAGGCTGACCTAGGCTGCAGGTTCCATCCCTGGTCAGATGTTTCTCTCTCTGAGCTTAGAATTCAGGTGAGGCCCCCCTCGCAGATGTTGAAGAAAAATTTCACACACCAAAGGTCAATCTGGAACCAGCTTTTGCCCCCCAGGAAGGATGGGACAGGAACCCCAACCTGCTACAAATTAACTGTGGCTGTTCCTGCCCAACTCCACAGGATCCTATAAACCGTTCTTTTAAAAATAATAATAATAATAATAATAATAATAATAATTATTGTTGGAAGTATTATATACTAGTGGCCCGATGCACGAATTAATATTCGTGCAAGAATGGGCCTTTGTTGCCCTGGCTGCTGACACCGTCTTCGCTGTGGCTGGAGCAGCCTTTCTGCTCCAGCCCGGAGCCGCCTTTCTGCCTTCCCACGCTGCCAAAGAGGCCCTGAGCAGCTGGGGTGGTGCGGAACGCCTGTGTCGTCACCATGGCAACAACGCAAGCATCCCGCCCCGTCCCCGGCCGCTCCTGCATATGCAAATTAACCCATCTTTGTTGGGTTAATTTGCATACTCACTCCTGATTGGCTGGTGGGTATCGCAAAAGTACGGTCAATTAGCATCTTTTATTAAGTAGATAGCCCCCTTTTTCCCCCCACTGGCCCCCTCTTGCCTGCCCCAGGCCCTCACAGGCCCATTGTCATGCCTATATGCAAACAAGGTCTTTGGTTGACTACCTCCCCGCCCCCGCAAGCCTTCCCTCTGAGATTCCCCACTCTGTCCCATGCCTAATAAGCCCTTCTCGAAGAAAGTAAGAGAATTTCATTCCACCAAGTAATGAAAAACAACAAAATAATCAAATACTGATAGAAAGGATTGAAACATTTAACAGCCACCTACCACCTAAATTTTTATTTTAACTTTCCTTCTTTTTCTCTCTTGAATCAGTTTAATCATCATTGGTTTATCTGCTCTTTGGGAGATTGGTAGAATTCAGTGAAATAATCTGGTCCTGGTGCTTTTCTGGGAGATAGTACTTCAAAATTTTATTCTATTTCGTCTATGGAAAATGGTCTGCTTAAATTTTCTATCTCCAGAATTCAAAGGGAGTTAGATACTAGAAATTTATCACATTTATATAAGTAGAAAAATCATCTGATCATTAGGGTTTTTGTTTAATTCACTAATGTATTTCTAGTGTCTAGAGCACTGACTGGTACACAATAAATATTTGTTGTATGAATGAATGCTGAAGCAATCTCACAAAATTCAATGTCCATTTTTTATTAAAAACTTAATATACTAGAAAAAAATAGATGCTCCAATAACACGGGGGGGAAAAAACCCCACTCTAGCCCTAGTTTTCATTATGTACATATTTATACCTTTGAGTTTCAACATACCACCTAATCTATTAACTTTTTAAAGGTAATATAAAGTTAAAATGACTACACACAGTCTATTTTATGTTGGGTAGTTGTGTCTCTTTGTACCTCAGGCAATATATTCAATTACCAACGAAGTAATGTGTTCTCATTTTATTGAAGAGAGGACTAAAAATGAGGGAAGCTGAGAAGCTTGCCTGTTGTCACACAGCTAGTAAATGATAGAGCTAATAGTTAAAGCTGAGTTCTAGGCACTATATTCTGCATTTAAATGTTATTTTCTTCCATTTGGTTCTAGGCCCTTATTACTCTACTAATAGCCGTGCACTCAATTAAATTGTTCGGGTTCCCTAGGCCTAGCTGCAATCAGGGCCATGTCCACTGCCCAGCGTCACTCCTCCACCTCCGTGGCCCCTGCCCCATGAACCTCCACGCTAACAGTCCCCGCCCCATGAGGCTCCTCGGGCTCTGCTGCCCACGCTGCACGATGTTCTTCTGCCTCAGCAGCCCCTCGAAACTCCATGCTCACCGCCCCTGCCCTGTGACGCTCCTCAGCCTCCGCAGGCCCGCCCTGCCACACCGTGAGAGCTGGACCGGTTCTTTGGTCATTTGGGCCCACAGTTCCCTCCTCCCAGCCACCGCCACGGGCGGCCAGGGGCCCACAGCTCCAGCTCCCTCAGCGCCCTAGCCTGGCGTCCGGTTGATCCTGTGGTCATTACTGGTCATTACGAACCCAGGTTTGTTTGTTTTTTAATATATTTTATTTTATTTATTTTTTAAAAAATATATTTTATTGATTTTTTACAGAGAGGAAGGGAGAAGGAGAAAGAGTTAGAAACATCGATGCGAGAGAAACATCGATCAGCTGCCTCCTGCACACCCTCTACTGGGGATGTGCCCGCAACCAAGGTACATGCCCTTGACCGGAATCGAACATGGGACCCTTCAGTCCACAGGCCGACGCTCTATCCACTGAGCCAAACCGGTCAGGGCACGGACCCAGGGTTTTTATATATTAGGATTGATTTCTCCTGAATAGACTCAGATACCTCACACATTTAATTGTAGGTCAATGACTTCCAAATCCATTCTCTCTTCAACCACCTGTTAACCATAGCCATTGGATAGTCCCCGAGAAACCCAGTATTCTAAGTACAACCTTCTTTCTTGTCTTTGTTTCCTTTCAATGTACTTGGTCCGGCAAGAAGGAAATTCAGGCAGAGTCCCAGACTCCTCGCTGTTCTAGTCTCTCCTGCCTCCACCTGGTCATGGAGTTTTAGTGAGAACCTCTAGTTTTTGACAGCTCTATTCCTCATACCTACTACTCCTTCTTTCCTTTAGTGAATCACTTTGTTTCTACTGCCAAAGGTTTTCGCTGGCATCCACACACAGTGACAAATCAAGAAAGACCACCAGAACTCTGTGTGCTCCTAGCAAGACTCAAATCCCACTGCCTGCCCCAAATACATTTCCACCCTCCCATTGTATTCTCTGGACTTACAATTCATCTTTAGTAAAATCCCATGTATCTTCCACCTCATCTCTGAATATACCCTTACCTTCCTGCCCTAATGAATCTTGCTTCTCCTGTGAACACTTCTTCCCCTACAGCTCTCTCAACTGGGAGCCATTTTTCCCTCATAAACCTCTTGACAAACTATACTGTCGTCCTAAATTTTCTACTTCAGAACTCCTCCCTGGCTCCAAACTCGTATATTATCCTATCTCAATATCTCCACTTGGATGCTCAGAAGTCAGAACAACCTTAAAATACCCAGAACCAAAGTCTGGACTTCCTCCCCAAGACTTATCCCCACACTGTTCTCCATCTGAAGTTAATGCAACTCCATCCTCCTAGCTGCACAGCCCAACTAGTGCTGGCATAATCCTAACTCTTTTCTTTCTTCCATAGTTCTCTATGCAATTCCTCCAAAATCCTCTTGACTATCTTAAAAAATTCTATTCAGAATCTAAACCATGTCGTTTTACCCCCAACAATGATCTCTCCTGGATTTCTGCCATGCCCTTCTAAACCATTCCTCTGTTTCCAACTTTGCCCCTCTAAAGCCTACTCTATCCAGCAACCAGGCTGATCCTAAAACTTCAGATCATGGCACTGCCCTGCTCAAACTCCACTAAGGCTCTCCACTGAAGTCCAGCAAAGTCCAAATCGTAGTGTGGGCCATAATATCTGACATGATTGGGGAACCCTGTAAACTCCTAAAATAATCTCCTGCTGCTCCTTTTATGGGCAAACATATCCTGTCTCAGGGCCCCACTGTAGAATGCTCTTAGCCCGACAGCCATATGGTTATCACATTTGCTCAAATGTATTCTTATCAACAAAGCCCTCCCTGGTTACGTTATGGAAAACTAAGCTCCTGTCACTCCAAATGTCATTAACCCTACCTAATTTTCCCCAAAAACATTTTTCATCATCTAAAGAAATACACACACACACACACACACACACACACACACACACACACATATTTATTGTGTCTCCAGACCCTAAAAACAGAAACTCTGAGGCAGGAATTTGTTTTATCCTCGGTAATTAGAACACCAAATAGCTTATTTTAAAAAGGACTCAATAAGTATTTATTGAGTTAGAAAAGGCATTAAGGACAGAAAGGAAAAAGGGAGAGAAGAAGGAAGAATGGCTTGATCAGCAAACCCCCAAACATACCTAAGTGCTGAATCAGTAGCATGTGCTGCTGTTGTAGTAATGACTGGAGACTGAGCTCTGGTGGCTGAGACAGTTGCTACCACAGCAGGAGGGATGGTATTAGAAGTCGTCACAGGTGGACGAGACTACCAAGGTAGAGAAAAAAATATTTCACTTAAAACAAAAATCAAAATAACATATAGTAAGCCAAACACTAAAAGTATAATTTGAAACTTGGGCCTTCAAGTAAGTATGTTTATGTACCATTCTTATTAAGGAATTCTCTTTTTGGTTACGTTGTTATCCAAGAGTCAGAATTATAAAAAAGAAATCCAATTTTGGTTGGATAAAACTAAGTCCCTTCTTTCTAAGAACAACTGGATTAAAAATTCTGTCCTACTATCAGTGTCAGTACAAATTGGACCAAACCTTTCAGATCCAGATTTCCCACATGTCTGCTGGTGGCCCTGGTGCAGACATTTTACACTACCATGCAAACCAGTGCTGTCCGCAGAGGGCCTCCTCAGTCCCTGCACAGAGCGGCTGGCCCTCAGGGCATCCACGTTAGCGTACTAAAGGCAAACATACAGTGGTGGCATTCTTGCTGGCAAAAGATTCAGTGCCCAAATGCTCTCTGGAGGCGTTCACACGGACACACTTCCCTTACCGCTACATGTGTCTGTAAGACCTTCACTTGACAACTGAGTTCCACACGGGCTTCCCCTGCTTGTCCACTGTCAATTCTTCCATTCATCTGAGCTCCTCTCAGTGGGTCCTCTTTTTTGACCTTGTTACATATACTTAAATCTGCAAACTCAGCCCACTTTTTTTTTTTTAATCACAATATTTTTTATTGATTTCAGAGAGAGGAAGGGAGAAGGAGAGAGAGAGAGAGAAACATCATGATGAGAGAGAATTATTGATCCACTGCCTCCTGCATGACCCCTCCTGGGGATCGAACCTGCAACCCAGGCACGTGCCCTATCAGGAATCGAACCATGACCTCCTGGTTCATGGGTCAATGCTCAACCCCTGAGCAGCACCAGCCAGGCAAACCCTGCCAATTCTTGATTGCTGTGCTTCACCTTCCAACCTCTTCCCTATGTGCCTATGGTTACAGCTTGCTGTCTGACATGAGAGCTGCTTCCCTGTCCTCCTTGCTTGGTTCCCTCCTTCTCCAATCCTCCCTTAGATCCACATATCCTCCTGGGTGACCTAAACAGTTTCTAAGTGTTTTGTTAGCCAGCAAGGTCTTTTATTCTTTTTAATTAGAAAGCTCTCGGCTGGACATGTACTGCCCAGTGTCCTAAGTAGCACTTTTCCTTACTGTTTTAAACCTGTTTTGATACATATTACCAATCTGGTCCCCAAAAGCATGTGAATTTCCCCCTCCTACATGTAATTCAGCTATGTTAATCTTTCACAGATACTTGTCCAGGGGTCCTCAAACTACGGCCCGCAGGCCACATGCGGACCACCGAGGACATTTATCCGGCCTGACGGGTGCCGCTGCCTGTCCTGCTTAGCAGCCGACTAGTCCCGGGCCTGCAGTGCACATAGGAATTTGTTCATAGTTTTTTTGTTTTTTTTTTAACTATAGTCCGGCCCTCCAACGGTCTGAGGGACAGTGAACTGGCCCCCTGTTTAAAAAGTTTGAGGACCGCCCTAACCGGTTTGGCTCAGTGGATAGAGCGTCGGCCTGCGGACTGAAGGGTCCCAGGTTCGATTCCGGTCAAGGGCATGTACCTGGGTTGCGGGCACATCCCCAGTAGGGGGCGTGCAGGAGGCAGCTGATCGATGTCTCTCTCTCATCGATGTTTCTAACTCTCTATTCCTCTCTGTAAAAAATCAATAAAATATATTTTAAAAAAAAAGTTTGAGGACCCCTGTAACTTGTCTGACCATACATTATTCAAAAAACTTAAGTAGCTCTCTGCAGCGTACAAAATCAAGTTTACATTCCATATCTTAAGAGTTCTGTTTTGAGACACGACAATATCACTTAATCGTACATTATACTTCAGTAGTATTGAGACTGCAAATTTCCTTGAAAAGAAGCTGAAAAGCATACATAGACTGTCTTCCTCAAAAAGTATACATATGTGCATAAAACATTTAGGGGTTCATAAACCCCTATCCAAATTAGAGCCGCTCAGCTCTAACTAGCCTTTACTAATAAACATTTTATGTAACAATCACTGTCTTCCTTGTCACTGCTCATTGCATTGCCCCTCACTTCCTCTTCACTTCTTTGAATCCTCGTTACCACCCTCATCCTAACAGAAAGCCTTGCCCTGGCCAGTGTGGCTCAGCTGATGGGAGTGTCGTCCCGTGCACCCAAAGGTTTCAGGTTTGATCCTGGTCAGGCACATACGGAGGCAACTGATGGATGTTTCTCTCACACTGATGTTTGTCTTTCTCTCTTTCTCCCTTCCTTTCTCTAAAATCAATAAAAACATCCTGGGGTAAGGATTAAAAAAAAAAGCCAATTTTCTTTACTACCTCTTCTAAATTCTTACAGAAGATCAGGCATTGTATACAATTCAACCTTCCCTTCACTTGAGGTCAAAGGACTCTCACTGCCTAACAGAATGAATGACTCAAGAGTAGGTATTCACACTTCCTGGTTGACTCCCCACACCCTACACGTACCTGGATTGGCTGGTGAATAATGTGCTGGACTGCTGGTGGAGCTGCTGCAGCATTTGGCAACTGGGAAGTCGGCCTCAGGACTGTGGTTACTTTAGAACTAGACATCACAGCAGCAGCTGCTGCACCTGGAAAACATTTTTTTCATTAGTAGACTCAAAATTTAAATAGTTCTCATTACATTCCTTGGGAATATAATCAGAATTCATAAAACTCAATGTCAGTATTCATTGGAAATTCTTCCTATATCATCACATAGAAAATTAAGAAAATGTGCACTCAAGGGCTGAGATTTAACAAGTTTACTGCTCTGTATTGCTTCTTGAAACACATTCTTAAGTGAAATTGGCTGCTTTTTTGTTATTTTTTTAGCTGCAAGTATGTAGCAATGAAGCAGTGAGTAGCCTGGTTTAGTGCCACTGCTGATGCAGGCCAACGCTCCAACAGTCTAACCACCAGACAGACAGGGAGAGTTCACTGGATCCACCACTGCCTTTGCACCATCAGTGCAAATGCCAACACTGTGACAAGGCAGACGATGACTTAGTATGTTCATGAAAAATTTCGATCTTACAAAGATGCCTTGCCATATGTGAGCCTCACTCTGTGACCCACTAAGTTACGTTAAGACAGAGTCAACCTGATTTTGTATTTGTTAACCTCATTTTGCAAGCAATGATTTTATACGCTCCATTAGAAGGTAACATTTTTGACCAGGTAGTTGAGAAAACTCATTTAAATTTAGTAACTCATAACTGATTTGAACTTAATTGAAAAAATATATTCATCTTACTGCTATGGGAGTAAAAAATTTTGGTTAAAACTTTAAACATATAGGAATTAGTATTTGCAACTCATCAGTATTTGTATTTGCAACTTATTAAAAACTAGAGGCCTGGTGCATGAAATTCGTGCATGGGGGGGGTGTCCCTCAGCCCAGCCTGCACCCTCTCCAATCTGGGACCCCTCGAGGGATGTCTGACTGCCCTCTCACAATCCAGGACTTGCTGGCTCCCAACTGCTCACCTGCTTGCCTTCCTGATTGGCCCTAACAGCTTCTGCCTGCCAGCCTGATCACCCCCTAACCACTCCCCTGACAGCCTGATTGATGCCTAACTGCTCCCCTGCCAGCCTGTTTGCCCCTAACTGCCTTCCCCTGAAGGCCTGGTCACCCCTAACTGCCCTCCCCTGCAGGCCTGGTACCCCCCAACTGCTCTCTCCTCCAGGCCTGGGTCCCCCCCCAACTGCCCTTCCCTGCAGACCCAGTCACCCCCACTTCTCTCCTCTGCCGGCCGGGTCAACCCTAACTGCCCTCCCCTGCTGGCCTGATTGCCCACAACTGTCCTCCCTTGCAGGCCTGGTCCCTCCCAACTGCCCTCCCCTGCTGGCCATCTTGGGTCCACATGGGGGCAGGATCTTTGACCACATGGGGGCAGCCATCTTGTGTGTTGGAATGATGGTCAATCTGCATATTACTCTTTTATTAGATAGGATAGAGGCCTGGTGCATGGGTGGGGCCAGCTGGTTTGCCCTAAAGGGTGTCCCGGATCAGGGTGTGGGTTCCCTTGGGGCGTGGGGTGGCCTGGGCGAGGGGCCTGTGGTGGTTTGCAGGCCGGCCATGCCCTCTGGCAACCCAAGTGGAGGCCCTGGGATCTGGGATTATCTTCTGTAATTGAAACTTTGTAGTCTAGAGTGGAGCCAAGCCTTCTGGCTCTGTGGCAGCAGCCATTTCTGTTGGGATTTATGTATCTTCTATAATTGAAACTTTGTAGCCTTAAGTGGAGGCCAGGGCTGCAGAAGCTTGGCTTCCTCCATCGCCAGGGGCAACCCTATCCTCCTGCTCTTTCCAGCTCCGTGGCTGCCGCCATTTCTGTTGGGATTTATGTATCTTCTATAATTGAAACTTTGTAGCATTGAGTGGAGGCCTGGGCCGGCAAGGGCAGGTGGAAAGCTTGGCTTCCTTCATTGCCAGGGAAACCCAAGCCTCCCTCCTGCTCTCTGTGGCTGCAACCTTCTTGGTTGGGTTTATTTGCATATTCCCTCCTGATTGGCTGGTGTGCGTGGCTTGTGGGTGTAGCGGAGGTGTGGTCAATTTGCATATTACTCTTTTATTAGATAGGATAAGACCATGTTTAGGCTATCATAGCCTTGAGAAGTTCTTTAAAGAGACAATTTTTAGACATTAAAAATCTAAATTGCTTTAAGTTTACACACACATACACATACTTGTTGTATCTATAATATGCACATACTACACGATGCTAAAAACATGTACTGCGTTTATTTCTGCTGTCTTGTAATGTGAATAAACTGATTCCGGATATATTTTGTGTAACCATACCTTCTACCAAATGTATATTGCATTTTGAGAATTTGAACAAAATGTAGAGACTTTACCTCGAGGTAAATGAGAAGCTCCAATGTGTAGAGGGGGCCCAGGTGTACTGCTGCGGATAATGGACATCTGCACATTGGTGGTCATGATGTGATGCAGGTTACTGGGATGGCCCTGCAACAGACAGGATGCAATGTTCTCTACCTTAGTCGTTGCACCTATTGCTTAGACGTTGCTTCTAGGAAGTCAGCTATCTCCAAATGTGGACCAGGCTGCTCCTTTCACAGAGCACATTGCCCAGGGAAAGGACATTGAGCTCTTCCCCACAGCACACTGCATGGGGGCCTGTGGGGCAGGCATGGTGAGTGACTGTGAGAACACACCCACTAGCTAGACCCTGGGACAGATGCCACAATGGACTGGCCACTTCTTGGCACTCTCATCTTCAATATTAGTCTTTCAGGCTTGTTTTCTGTCTCGGCCAAAAGCTTATTTTTCCCTATTCTCACCATTTCCTTCGCATGCCACTGCAGTCATCCATTCTTTATGCTCTGTTTCTAAGTAAATGTCAGTTAGCATCCAGCAAGTACTCCCATACCGGTTCTTCAGCTTACCCCTAAACACCCCTTCCTCAACTTCTGAGAGTACTCAGCAATGGGACAAAAGTAACACACAATGCGTGTTTTTGGAATACCAATTTTTTTTTCTTGAAAACTTAAAGGGAAAGTTTTGAGATTTAGTTTTTTTTCCATTGGTAATTTAAAATATTTAAGTAAATCAAATATTGTATATATTATGCAGAAGGATTACATTTTCAAAAAAAAATTTTAAGTTAAAACACAAGACTTCAAGCCCTAGCCGGGGTGGTTCAGTGGATCTAGTGTCTGCCTGCAGACCAAAGGGTTCCAGATTCGATTCCAGTCAAGGGCATGTACCTTGGTTGCAGGCTTCTCCCTGGCCCAGGCTCTGGTCAGGGTGCATGCAGGAGGCAACAAATCGATGTGTTTCTCTCACATCAGTATTTCTCTCTGTCTTTCCCTCTCTCTAAAAATCAATGGAAAAATACCCTTGGGTGAGGATTTAAAAAAACCAAACACACACACACACCAAAAACCCCCATAAGACTTAAAAATAAATAACTGTTCATGATTGGTGAGCTGCTTGAGAGAACCCGCCAGTCACTCAAGAGAGATACACTTGTTGTCCTCAGAGCAAAACCTAGAAAAGCACTACTGCTGTGCGAGTTCTCAACCCACCCAAATTTTGAATTATAACCAAGCACAACTGGACTCTGAGCGCAAGGACATGGACTGTCTTATCTAGATCTGTATCTTAGGGAAGGTAGTGCCTCACACATAGCAGATCTCAGTGTCTACTGGCTAAATGACAGACCACTGTGCATATGGGTTTTATTCACTGTAGCTACTTCTCTCTCAAATCTACCATCTTCCTCTTGCAGATATGAATGCCTGTTTAATTTTTTACTTAGTGCAGTGCCTAATACACTGCTGACATTCAATAAATAATGATCTATAGTTTGGCATCTCAGTTTGAAAATTAGTAGATTAAGAGGGAAAAACCTGTTGTCCACTGATTGTTGCCACAGGAATGGCTGAAGCTTGAGGGATGCTGCTCTCCATGGTAACTGTAACCTGCCCTGGAACCTTGGGGGGAAGTGACAAGGTAGAAGGTGGAGCAGGAGCGATGGGACGGCTAGGCATCGTGGGCTTCGGGGGTGGCTGCAAACCAAAAAGTACACGAAACATCCATAACATTTTATTAGTAATGTATTTCGTTCTAAAGTTAAAGGTACACAAGTCAACCCTGGAGAGTGCCAGGAAAGATGCCAGAAGCCTTATATGTTTCCTCTCTCATCATCATAGCTTTTCCATTGGAGTATTAGCATTTCAATTGCACAGATGACAAACATGCAAAACAAGTCTGTCATTTGCTCAAAGCCACACAAAGAGCAACAACTGGAATGGGGCATAAAGTCCACATCTGTATGGCTTACAGCCCACATTCTCCTATACAATGCTGCCTCCCCCAAGAGTGAGCAGAAGTAAACAAAACTCACAGTAACTGAAACATGACTACAAGGTAATATACAAGGCAATATTCTCATATATCCCCAAATTAGCAAGCTATTAAAAGAAAACCTTGGGCCCTAGCTGGTAGAGCATCAGCCTACGAACTGAGGGCTCCTGTGTTTGATTCTGATCAAGGGCACATGCCCGAGTTGTGGGCTCGATCCTCAGTGTGGGGCGTGCAGAAGGCAACTGATCAATGATTCTCTCTCATGATTGATGTTTCTCTCCCTCTCTGACATCAATAAAAATATATCTTAACAAACAAACAAAATACCCACACACAGGAAAAATAAAACCTTGGCCCTGGCCAGGTAGCTCAGTTGGCTGGAGTGTCCTCCCATACACTGAAAGGGTGTGGCTTCAATTCTCCGTTGGAGCATGTAACTAGGTTGTGGGTTTAATCCCCACTCAGGGCATGTATGGAAGGCAACCAATTGATGTTCCCTCTCACATGGTTTTTTCTCTTTCTCCCTCTCTAAAAAAGATCAGTAACCATATCCTTGTGTGAGGATTAAAACCAAACCAAACCTTGGAGAAGAGTGCCACTCCAGCCGTAGCCAATTTGGCTCAGTGGATAGAGCATCGGCCTGAGGACTGAAGGGTCCCAGGTTCGAATCCGGTCAAGGGCACATGCCTGGGTTGTGGCTCGATCCCCAGTGGGGGCATGCAAGAGGCAGCCAATCAATGATTCTCTCTCATCATTGATGTTTCTATCTCTCCCTCTCCCTTTCTGAAATCAATTAAAAAAAAAAAAAAGAGTGCCACTCCAAGAGAATCATTGATCAAAAATCAATGATTTAGCATGTCTATAACTTGAATAAAATCAATGTCAAATGAGTACTGGAAAAGTTCCTATGATGCCAACTGCTCAGCCGCATAAGACTAGACACTGCAGAACAGAACTCAGAGTTCCAGAGAAGAGCTGAACTGATAGGTCAAAACAAACTATGATACTAGGATACAGCCTAAAACTTTGTGAAAACTGTCAGCAATATTACAGCCAATCTTTAGCTGTGGTTCAACGTGAAATTTTAAACCTCTGCATTACCTTCATAAGTCCCTCTGAAAATGAGAGTGGCACTGCAGGCGTCAGATGTGCTGGTGGGGCTGTCACAGTGACAGGGGTGCCCGATGCAACAGCGTGGTGTGTAGACAGCATCTGCACCTGTGGATAGGGCCTTACCACAACGGGCTCTTGCTTCTCTTCACGGGCCTGGAGGGAGCTGCTGGAACCCATGTGCTCCCTGGCAGTGACTTCAGCATCTCGAGAAGATTCATCATTGACTAGTAAAGATGAATAAGGGTAACACAGCATGTCACACCTTTCCAATATTAATTAATATAACAGCATATGCAAGAGTGGAACTTGCAGTTAATTTCAGTTGATAAACTGACAATTTCCTTGCAAGGTTTTCTTAAGAGAATTTGGGCATTAAGTTCCCCTGATGGAGAGCAAACCAAAAGTCACACCTGAGAGACACGGGACTTATTTTGGTTCCTGTGGCTTTCCCATTCCTATGAACAAAGGACTTGACAACTACTAAAATGAGCTCAAATTACTTAAAGTGCAATACATGATATAATTTCATTTGAAGTATTTATTTAAAATGTTATAAAAACTAACATTAAAAAGATAATCTAAGCCCTGGCCACTGTGGCTCAATTGGTTGGAGCATCGTCCTAGACACTGAAGGGTCACGGGTTCAATTCCAGTCAGGCACATACCTAGGTTGTGGGTTTAATCTCCGGTCTGGGGCAAATTATTATTACTTTGTTTTGTTTTTTAATGAAGGCCATTTTTTTTTCATTCAGATTCTTTTTTTTTTCTTTTAATCCTCACCTAAGGATATGTTTTCATTGATCTTGAGAGATGGATGGAGAGAAACATAGATGTGAGAGAGACACATAGATTGGTTGCCTCCTGCATAAACCCCGACTGGGGCCAGGGATGGAGCCTGCAATTGAGATATGTGCCCTTAATTGGAATCAAACCCAGGTCCTTTCAGTCTGCAGGCCGTGGCTTTATCCACTGAGCCAAACTGGCCAGGGCTATTTAACTTTTTAATTGAAATAAAACCCTCATAAAGTGCACAAATGTTAATTGTACAGCTCAATGAACTTGCACAAACTGAATACACCCAAGTAACCAGCACCCCAGATCAAGAAACAGAACAGCCCAGCCAGCGTGGCTGTGGTTGAGCGTCGACCTATAAACTAGGTCACGGCTCGGTTCCCAGTTAGGGCACATGCCCGGGTTGTGGGATCTGTCCACAGTGTGGGGCATATAGGATGCAGCCGATCAATGATTCTCTCTCATCACTGATATTTCTATCTCCCTCTCCCTCTCTGAAATCAATATATATGGCACTAGAGGCCCTGGTGCACAAAATTTCGTGCACTGGGGGGCGGGGGCGCCTCAGCCCAGCCTGCGTCCTCTTGCAGTCCAGAAAAGTCAAAGCTGTAGTGATAGAAAACACATCAATGGTTTTTAAGGAGTAAATGTGGAAGGAAGAGAATTCACTGCAAAGGGCCATGACTGAACTTGTTAGATGGGAAATGTTCTATATCATGATTATGGTGTGGTTACAGTACTGTGTATTCTTTAAAAATGTACCTAATTTTAAACAAGGAATTAGTGGATTTTATGTGTAAATTGTACTTCAAAAATGGGGAAAAAAGCCCGGCTGGTGTGGCTCAGTGATTGAGTGTTAATCCATGAACCAAGACGTTGTTAGTTCTATTCCTTGTCAGGTCACATGCCCAGGTTGCAGGCAGAGAATCATTGATTGGCTGCCTCTTGCACACACCACACTGGGGATCTAGCCCACAACCAAGTTTGTGCACTGACTGAGAAGTGAACTCTTGGTTCATGGGTGGATGCTCAACCACTGGTCCACATTGGCTGGGCTACATATATACTTTGAGTCCTTTAATCATTTTAGGAAAAATTTTCCAAAAGTACAAGTGTTAGGTGAAAAGATGAATATATATTTAATATTTTGGCATATATTGACTTTTTTCCCAGATCATTCAGATTTTTCTAAATTTTGATTTTTAGAACCACTTTACCAAAGTGCAATCCTATATAATAAAAGCCTAATATGCTAAGTGTCTGGCTGTCGGTTCAATCAATCAAAGCGTAATATGCTAAGGTCGCCCAACTGCTGATAGGCCATTCATATATATATCTTCCTTTGTGAAGGGTATGCTTATATCTTTTTTCAAGTTTTTAATGTCTTTATTGATTTTTTAAGAGAGGGAGAGGGATAGATAGAATCATCAATGAGAAGGAAACATCATCAATAGGCTGCCTCCTGCATGCCCCCTATTGGGGATCAAGCCTGCAACCTGGGCATGTGACCTGACCAGGAATAGAATCAGCAACTTCTTGGTTCATGGGTTGACACTCAATCACTAAGCTACACCAGCCAGACTTATTATCCATTTTTAAATCAGCCTTAATGAAGTACAATTTACACATAAAATCCACTAATTCCTTGTTTAAAATTAGGTACATTTTTAAAGAGTACACAGTACTGTAACCACACCATAATCATGATATAGAACATTTCCCATCTAACAAGTTCAATCATGGCCCTTTGCAGTGAATTCTCTTCCTTCCACATTTACTCCTTAAAAACCATTGATGTGTTTTCTATCACTACAGCTTTGACTTTTCTGGAATTTCATATAAACAGAATCATACAACACATGGTCCCTTGTGTCTAGATTTTCTATTATGTTTTTGAGGTTCATCCATGTTGTTGTGTATACCAGTAAGTTTGTTTCTTTTTATTACTTAGTATTCCATTGAATGGGTAAAGCAAACATTGCTTATCTAGTCACCAGGTGAGAAAATTTGGGTTATTTTCAGGTTTTGGCTATCCCATATAATAAAGGACTAATATGCTAAGTGTCTGACCATTCAACCAGTTATTGTGACATGCACTGACCACCGGGGGGCAGGTGCTCCAACCAGTAGATTAGCTTGCTGCTGGGGTCCGGCCGATCAGGACTGGGCAAGACGGGTTGGACAAACCCTGGAGCCCTCCCACAGTCTCTCCCCAGCTAGCCAACCACCCACAGTCCCTCCCCGGCCGGCCGGCCCCAATTGTCCCTGATTGGGAATGGGAGCGTCAGGCTGGACACGGGCTGGACACGCCCTGGACAAATCCGGGCATGGGGCCAATTTCAGCCTGATCCCTGCAGGCCAGGCCGAGGGACCCCACTGGTGCATGAATCCATGCACTGGGCCTCTCGTTATGAATAATGTTTCAATAAACATTGAAGGTTAAGTCTTTGTATGTATATGTGTTTTCACTTGTCTTAGGTAAATACCTATGAATGGGACTGCTGGGTTGTATAGTCAATGTGTATTTATATAATCTTATAAGATACAAACTGTTTCTGAAAGTGGCTAGATTACTTTACATTTCTACCAACAATGTATGAGTTCTACTTGCCCCATAGAGACATCAGAGCTTGGTATTGGTGGTCTTTTCATTTTAGTGACTTCAGTGGATGTGTAGTGTTTCCCACTGGGGTTTTAATTTGCACTGCCCCGAAGGTTAATTCTGTTGAGTATCTTTTATGTGCTTATTTGACATTAAAAGAGTCTTTGGTAAAAGTTTCTATTCAAATATTTTGCCCATTAAAAAACAATCAGGAGCCGAAACCGGTTTGGCTCAGTGGATAGAGCGTTGGCCTACGGACTGAGGGGTCCCTGGTTCGATTCCGGTCAAGGGCATGTACCTTGGTTGTGGGCACATCCCCAATGGGAGGTGTGCAGGAGGCAGCTGATCGATGTTTCTAGCTCTCTATTCCTCTCCCTTCCTCTCTGTAAAAAAAAAATATCAATAAAATATACTTTAAAAAAAACAAAAACAAAAAAAAACAACAATCAGGATGTTTGTCTTTTTACTATTGAGTTACAAGAGTTCTTTATGAATTTAGGATATAAGTCCTTTGTAAATACATTTATTGCAAATTTTCTCTCAATCTGTGGCATACCTTTTTTTTTATTAACAGTGTCTTGACAAGCAGTCATTTTTAATGTATTAATTGCTTCTTTATACAGTGTTTTTTTGTGATGTAGGGCCATTTTTGCTTATTCTAAGGTGGCAAACATATTCTCCAATGTTTTGTTTTAGAAAATTTAAGTTTTATATTAGATCCATGATGACACATTTGGTGTTATCTTTTGTGTATGGTGAAGGTAAAGGTCAAGGTTCATTTTTGTCCACATGTGTATTCTGGTGTTCTGGCATTATTTTGTTGAAAAAAACTATCACTTCCCTATTTAATTACCTATGTACTTTTGTTAAAAATCAAGTGACCATTATGTGTGGATTTATTTATACTTTGTTCCAATGATACATACTTCTATCTTTATGTCAAAACTACACTGTTTTGATTAGTGTAGCTATACCAAGTCTTGAAGTAAGGCAGCAGAGTCCTCCAAATTTCTTTTTAGTCAAAAGTGCTTTGGCTATTTTATTTTAGGTCCTCAGGTTTCCACATAAATTTTACATTTAGGCTGTCAATTTTTACACTGAGCCTGATGGGATTTTTATTAGAATTTCTTTGAACCTATAGATCCCTTTGGTAGAACTGATCCCTTAAAAATACTGAATTTTCTGCCCTAGCCAGTTTGGCTCAGTGGATAGAGGGTCAGCCTGTGGACTGAAGGGTCCTGGGATCAATTGCAGTCAAGGGCATATACCGGTTGCAGCTTGATTCCTGGCCCTGGTCAGGGTACATGTGGGAGGCAACCAATCGAAGTGTCTCTCTCACATAGATGTTTCTGTCTCTCCCCCGCCTTTCCACTCGCTCTAAAAATAAATGAAAAAAAATATCCTTGGGTGAGGATTAACGAAAAAAAAATAAAATCCTAAGTTTTCCACCATTGCTGGTGTGGCTCAGTTGGTTGTCCCATGCACCGAAAGGTTGCTGGCTTGATCCTGGGGGTGGGAGGGACAGACATTGTAGGAGACAGCCTCCAATAGATATTTCTCTCTCTCTCCCCGTATAAAAATCCTATCTAATAAAGAGGGAATATGCTAATTAACCATCACTCCATCACAAAGATGGCTGCACCCACAGCTGAGGCCAAGTTCTCATAAGGAGCCTTAAGGAGCAATCAGCAAGGACCTGAGGCTATGCCCTCCCCCACCCCGTGGGGCTTGACAGGAGACCTCAGGCCGTGTCCCCCACCTGGCAGGGCTTGACAGGAAATCTCAAGGTGCGCTTCCCGTCCTGGTGCTGGGCTATGGAAACTGAGGCTGTGCCCCCCTCCCAATGCTGGGCCAGGGGACCTGAGGCTACATCCCCTGCCCGGTGGGGCTTGACAAGGGTTTGGATCTAGCCCAAGAGGGGGCAGGGGGACTGGCCAGGTCTGGGTCTCACACGATTTTGAGGCACATGTGGATGGCCAGGGACTTGACTCTGGGTCCCCTGGTGTGCCCCAGACTCTGACAGGAGGAAGGTTTTCATATACATTTTACTGATTTTCTTTCATCTCTGACACTTCTATTATAGTGAAAGGACAAATAGCAATATTAAATTATTTCCTCTAATTAATCTCCTTTTAATGTGCACGAATTTCGTGCACCGGGCCACTAGTAAACCATTAAAAAAAATACTGAGAGCCGAAACCGGTTTGGCTCAGTGGATAGAGCGTCGGCCTGCGGACTGAAAGGTCCCGGGTTCGATTCCGGTCGAGGGCATGTACCTTGGTTGCGGGCACGTCCCCAGTGGGAGGTGTGCAGGAGGCAGCTGATCGATGTTTCTCTCTCATCGCTGTTTCTAGCTCTCTATCCCTCTCCCTTGCTCTCTGTGAAATATCAATAAAATATTTAAAAAAAAAAAAAAACTGAGAACCAAGATGGTGGCATAGGTAAACACCTATACTCGCTGCCTCTCACAACCACATCAAAATTACAACTAAAAGGCAGAACTACTACCATCCACAACCGCGGGAAAGCTGGCTGAATGGATGTTCCACAATTAGAGAGGTGAAGAAAGCGTATTGAGACTGGTAAGAGGTGCGGAGACGCAGAAAGTGCTGGCACCTGGATGTGCTGCTCTTTTAATCAGGAGGGAGATACAAGCTCCCGCTTCCTCTCCAGTTCCGTGCGAGATTCTGGGGGACCCAGACACATACGGGGATAAACTGGACTGTCGGACATCAGGACAGGAACGCAAGGGCGGCTTTCTCTCAGAGGTGCTCGCAGCGATCATTGTTCCTGCACGGGGAGCAGGACGCGGAGACCCCAGGACCTCTCCGGTTCAGGGCTGACTGGCAGCCATTGCTGTTTGCTCCACGCTGGTGATTCCCAGAGATCCCACTCCACCCAATTTACAACCCCACC
This sequence comes from Plecotus auritus, assembly GCF_963455305.1. Taxonomy (NCBI): domain Eukaryota; kingdom Metazoa; phylum Chordata; class Mammalia; order Chiroptera; family Vespertilionidae; genus Plecotus; species Plecotus auritus. The sequence goes on from NC_137776.1 coordinate 99,214,005, forward strand.
CAAGCTGTGTGCATTGGCTTTTGCATATGAATGGCCTGTCTTTCCTCTGCCTAAAACCTGTCAAACTGCAGCTGGGTCGAAGAGCCCCAGAGCTTCCGAAAGAAGGCCCAAAGCCCGGCAGCAGCAGCCAACCTTACTTCACAGCTGGGCCCCGTCTGGGCACTTCCAAACCCCATACAAAGAGGAAGAATCTGCAGATGTCTCTATAGCTCCTGCTGGGTGGCCCCAGATAGTGGCTGACCATGCACCTCCTTGGGGATCCAAGAGCCAGTGTACCCAGTGGTCAGTGGGAGACCATGCTGGACTACAACTCTTCTCATCCATAAGAGACACACTCAAGGGGCAGACTCAGTGAGCACCAAAGCCCCACTGAAGCAAGTCCTGCCCCATAAGGGTGTCTCCTGCACAACAGATCTTCCAGTGTAGACAAACCTGGTCATCACAGCCAATTGGCCTGGAGGTCAATTCCTCCCAGTGATACCAACAGCAATCAAGGCTTAACTACAACAAGACTGTACACACAGCCCACAAAGGGGTGCACCAAGAGCATCCACCTCAGGTGACTGGGCAGGCTGAGCCACTGGGCCCTATCACACAAGGCCACTCTATCAACCCAAGGAGACTTAGCAGCTACCCAGTACATAGAAACAAACACAGCAATCAAACAGAGAAACAGCCAAAATGCAGAGACAAAGAAACAAGTCACAAGTAAAAGAAATGGATGAAAACAAAATACTGACTATAGAGTTCAAAACAACGGTTATAAGGTTACTCAAGAATCCTATCTAATAAAAGAGTAACATGGGAATTAACCATCACTCCGCTACACCCACAAGCCACGCCCACCAGCCAATCAGGAACGAGTATGCAAATTAACCCAACCAAGATGGCTGCAGCCATGGAGCAAGCAGGAGGCTTGCATTTCCCCAGCAATAGAGGAAGCCAAGCTTTCCGCACATCCTGGCGGGCCCAGGCCTCCACTCAAGGCTACAAAGTTTCAATTATAGAAGATAAATAAATCCCAACAAAAATGGCGGCAGCCAAGGAGCTGGAGGGCACAGGAAGCTTGAGTTGCCCCGGTGATGGAGGAAGCCAAGCTTCTGCAGCCCTGGCCTCCACTTAAGGCTACAAAGTTTCCATTTTAGAAGATACATAAATCCCAACAGAAATGGCTGCGGCCACAGAGCAGCAGGAGGCTTGGCTCCGCTCAAGGCTACAAAGTTTCAATTATAGAAGATAAATAAATCCCATATACCAGGGCCTCCACTTGGGTCGCCAGAGGGCGTGGCTGGCCTGCAAACCACCACAGGCCCCTCGCCCAGTCCACCCCACACCCCAAGGGAACCCCCACCCTGATCCAGGACACCCTTCAGGGCAAACCATCTGGTCCCCACCCATGTACCAGGCCTGTATCCTATCTAATAAAAGAGTAATATGCAAATTGACCATCACTTCAACACACAAGATGGCTGCCCCCATGTGGACACAAGATGGCCACCACAAGATAGCCAGCAGGGGAGGGCAGTTGGAGGGACCAGGCCTGCAAGGGAGTGCAGTTGTGGGCAATCAGGCCAGTAGGGGAGGTCAGTTAGGGGTGACCAGCAGAAGAGGGAGTTGGGGGCGACTGGGCCTGCAGGGAAGGGCAGTTGGGGGGAACCCAGGCCTGGAGGGGAGAGCAGTTGGGGGGGACCAGGACTGCAGTTGAGGGCAGTTAGGGGTGACCAGGCCTATAGGGGAGGGCAGTTAGGGGTGACCAGGCCTGCAGGGGAGGGCAGTTAGGGGCAAACAGGCTGGCAGGGGAGCAGTTAGGCATCAATCAGGCTGGCAGGGGCGTGGTTAGGGGATGATCAGGCTGTCAGGCAGAAGCGGTTAGGGGCAATGAGGAAGGCAGGCAGGTGAGCAGTTGGGAGCCAGCAGTCCTGGATTGTGAGAGAGATGTCCGACTGCTCATTTAGGCCCAATCCTACCAGGGTGGGGCCTGAACGGGCAGTCAGACATCCCTCGAGGGGTCTCAGATTGGAGAGGGTGCAGGCTGAACTGGGGGACACACACACACACCCATGCATGAATTTTGTGCACCGGGCCTCTAGTCTTCTATAAACCTCCGAGAAATTTAGTGAGACCTTCAAGGATATGGAAAAGGACCAATCAGAAATTAAGCATACACGGACTGAAATTAAAAATAATATAAAGAGATCCAACAGGATCCCAAGAATCAAGTCAAAGATTTGAAATACAAAGAAGCAAAAAACATCCAACTGGAAAAGAAAAAAGAATCCAAAATATGAAGATAGTGTAAGGAGCCTTTGGGACAACTTCAAGCGTACCAACATCCAAATTATGCAGGTGCCAGAAGAGAGAGACCAAGATACTGAAAACCTATTTGAAGAAATAATGACAGAAAACTTCCCCCACCTGGTGAAAGAAATAGACTTACAAGTCCAGGAAGCGCACAGAACCCCAAACAAAAGGAATCCAAAGAGGACCACACCAAGACACATCATAATTAAAATGCCAAGGGCTAAAGACAAAGAGAGAATCTTAAAAGCAGTGAGAGAAAAACAGTTACTTACCTACAAGGGAGTACCCATTCTATTGTCAGCTGATTTCTCAACAGAAACTATGCAGGCCAGACGGGAGTGGCAAGAAATATTCAGTGATGAATAGCAAGAACCTACAACCAAGATTTCTCTACCCAGCAAAGCTATCATTCAGAGTTGAAGGTCAGATAAAGAGCTTCACAGACAAGAAAAAGCTAAAGGAGTTCATCACCACCAAACCAGTATTATATGAAATGCTGAAGGGTATTCTCTAAGAAGAGGAAGAAAAAGAAAAAGGTAAAGATAAAAAATTATGAACAAATTGACAACAAATACAAATCTATCAACAAGTGAATCTAAAAATCAAGTGAATAAAAAACCTGATGAACAGAACAAACTGGTGAATGTAATACAATCAGTCATGGAAAGGGAGCAGACTGACAATTCTCAGGGGGAAGAGGGCGTGGCGAGTGCGGGAAGAGAATCGACTAAGAGCTTATACCTATGGACGAGGTCATTGGGGCGGGAGGGAGGCCTGGGGGATAAAAGAGGAACATCTGTAATAATCTGCATAAACATTTTAAAAATAAATAAATAAAAACATTGAAAATGAATAGATCAGTTTATAAAAAAATTCATGAACATGACAAGTCTTTACATTTATCTATATCTTTAATTTCTCTCAGCAATGTTTTACATATCTTTCTAATCTTATGTCTTACACATATTTTGTTAACACGGCCCTGACTCTTCTGTGGGCTTTTTTATGCCACTGTAACTGACATTTAAAAAATTTCATTGTTCACTGCTAGTAAATAGAATTGATTTTTGTATATTAAACATTTATCCTGAAACCATTACTAATTTCACTTATTAGTTCTAACAGCTTGTTATAAACATTCTTTAGGATTTTCTGCATACATGAGCATGTTGTTTGTGAATAAAAGCAGTTTTACTTCTGTCTCTCATCAATTTTTAACCTTCCCCACTGTCTAAACAGATTTTTCCCCTAATTAAAATTTTAAGGGAAATGGATGATTTCATAAATTTTCCCCAAATCTATCTGTTCAGGAAGACTTTGATTATTGACAATTTCATTAAGATATAATGTACTGCCTGGCCAGTGTGGCTCAATGGTTGAGCATCAACCTATGAACCAGGAGGTCAAAGTTTGATTTCAGGTTGGGCATATTCCCAGATTGTGGGCTCGATCCCCAGTGTAGGGCATGTAGGAGGCAGCCGATCAGTAATTCTCTCTTATCACTGGTGTTCCCATCTCTCCCTCCTTCTCTGAAATCAATAAAAAAATATATATTTTTAAAAAGATGTAATAGACTGACCATCTTTCATTAAGCTCTTTTTGCAACTATTTATCATTTCCTTCCAGACATCTGGAGTTCTCAATTTCAGTTTATTTTTACCAGAAAAGAATCTGGAAATAATACAGAATAATTGTAATCTATACTTCTGAACTTTGCAATTATAGACAATTTTGGTCTGAGTCAATGATTTGCTTCTCAACAAAATCTGAGGGCAATTATTGCTGACAGCTTTTAAAATGAGCAATATAATTCCATGTAAAGAAGAGATGTTCAAAAATATTATCTTAGCTATACTCTTTTAAATTATTCTGTTGTGAACTTATACCAAAGACAAAGTAGTGTAAAAATGTTGGAGTAAAGCACTTTTCAGTTGCTCTACAATAACTTGCTGACTACTACTTTGTGCCCTACACTGGTTAGCAGAAGTGCAGGAGACAGACATGGTCCTAAATCAATTTTTGTGGATGATGGGAGTCAGCAAAGGCTTCCTAGAGAAAGTGACATCTGACTCAAAACCTCAAGAAGAATGGAATTAGCCAGACAAGTAAGTGTGGAAAGGAAGAAGCAAGATTGTGGCAAAAGGAACAAAATGTTCAAATTCTCAAGGTCAAGAAAGCCTAGAATTTGTTATCATGAGTTCAGAAAATGTGATAGATACTATTATGCAGGAGGCATAGAGTTGCTTAAAGTTACTTCAAGAATAAACAGAACTAAAATAAATTTATAACAAAAACTAAGTTGGCAGAGGGAAGCCAAGCAATGGAAAACGAGGCTGAAATATTAGACAAAAGGCCATAGCTTATAGGCAAGAGACAAAGCAATTAAAGATGATGCCTGAGTTCCTGGTTTGAACAATGAGTAGACAGTGGTACCATTCACCACGTTAAACAACATAGCAATCACGTAGCAAAGAAAAATAAATAGAAAAAGTGCTTCATTTCACTTTGCAGCACCATCTTTTTACTTGATATCTAAAGAGAACAGGACTATTTGGAGATTTTCACCTTCAGCACTGTTAATTCAATGGAATTCTTTGCTGTGGGGGACTGTCCTGCATATTGGAAAATGTTTAGCAGAATATCTGACCTCTAATACAAGGCCTATGCCCAACACACCTTTAGGCTGTTATTACCATATCTCTGGGCCTTAAGTAAATGAGAAGGCATTAATACATCTATAAAAATAGTTCTTGCAGGCACGCTTTACTATAACTTTCATGTATACACTAGTACATGTGAATGATGTGACTAAAACAGGAAAAAAAAGAACTGCTTAAATTTAAATTAGAATTGTAACATATCCTTTCTTTAAATTTGACAACCTAGTCTTTACTAAAATCCCAGAAGAAATTTGCTAATTTTTAATGAGAAAACTGGCAATATTCTTAAAACAGAAACAACAGAGAATACTATGCGTCTCACCTGCAGCTGCTGGGTTTATCAGTCCTGCAGAACCACTGCTCGGGATCTGTGCAGGAGTCTGGCTTAGCCCAGGGGTAGGAGTTCCTAACCGAGGAAACTGCTGAGAACTCATTTCCACCTGCAGTGCATACAGTCATATGGTTATTACTGGTTTCTGAGATTAAGATCTATAATGAAAAATTAAAGCATCTTTAGTACCTATATCTCCCCTCAGAAACAATTACTGCAGCATTATTCATCTATAACAATTACTTGTGATCAATATACCGTGCAGAAATGATCTAAATTCTGTAATTTTGGATGTACGTAAGTTTAATTAATAGCAAAGTCGTTTATACGGTGTTGGGGGATACTGGCCCTCCACAAATATTTTTTAGGGTTGCCACACTAAAACATCAACCCTGAATCCTGCCTAACAGCCACAATGCGTTAACGCCGTAGGTTGTATCTGTAACCCTCACAAGGGGAGCAGCAGGGGTCGGAGGGGAGATGCCCTATCCTCAGAAAGAATCAGAAACCTCACAGTAAGACCTGATCCAAAAGGAATTCCCAAGAGCTTTTTTCTGCACAGGCCTCCATGAACGGATGTCCCTTTCTCCCTTTCAGACCCCCTCAGAGCCAGAGGGACCGGAGACCTTCACGCCTTCTCTAAAATGTACTCCCTTGTCCCTCAAAGCCAAGCTCTACGGACATCCCTATTCGCCCCTACCCCACTCCCAGCCCCAAGCCCCCCTATCCCCCGCTGAGATGGGAGAACAATTTCCAGACACCTCGGGCCTCCGAGGCTACGTGGAGCGGGAGCGGGCGTTCGGGAGCCCCAGGACAGCCGTGGGTCTCTACCTGCGGCCGCCGCCCGCCGCCCCCGCCTGCATCTCGCCGGGCTGGGGGGGTCGCGGAGGGCCCATCTCGGCGGCAGCGCTGAGCTCCGAGTCGCAGACAGGACTCAACGGAGTGCGCTTCGGACTCGACCACGTACAGTCCCTCCGCTCGCTCACCCCGGAGCCGAGCCGCTCCGGGCCGCGCCGCGCCGACGGAGGTTCCGGCCCTTTCCCCGAACCTGCCCCTGGAACACCCCTGCCCGTCCATTGGCTCCGGGACGGCGCGTCACCAAGGCTGGCACCAATCCGCCGCGCCCTGCGCGTTCAGGTCCCTCCCGCTCTCCCGTCGACTGCCAGCCAATCAGGCGCGAGCCTGGCCGTGGCAGTCCCAGCCCCGCGAGGCGGAGCCAATGACAGGGGAAGACTGGCTCTACGGAGCGGGGGGGCGGAGAGCCGGAGGCCTCGCCTCCGCCGGGGTCTAAAAGCGGCGGGCGCAGGGCCCGGATGTGGAGAGTCACTTTAAACTGCTCCGGGATCCAAACTCCTAGGCTGCCTGCCTGCCCGCCCGCCCCGCCGCTCGCCTCCTCGCCAAGGCCCAGGCCCACCCGAATCAACCCAGAGCCTCTCCCCTCTGGCTGCAGGACGCCGGGTCCGCCCGCCGAGCCCAGCTCGCCACACAGCCTGGGTTCAAGCCACTGGGGACACGGCATCGCTGCCCTTCTCCGGGGACGCGCAGCGGGACGGACGTTGCAGCCCGGCTCGACCGCCCCGCCCCCTCGTCTCCTCCCCCCTTCGCCCCTCCATTCCCGGCGCCCGTCCCGCCATTACTTGGGCGCTGCACCGAGTGGTCGCCGCGCAGCCTCGAGCTCGTTCCCGTACGCTCGCAGCTTGGAGGCCCAAGTCTGCGGCCCCGGACCCTCCGCTGCAGCCGCCGCCGCTGGGGCGCAAGCACTCTGTCCCCCACCACTTAGCCCAGCGCCGCTGCTTCCGCCGCCGTAACGAGCCCCCCACCTATTGGCTGGGGCAGGCCCCGCCCTCCTCCGGGGAGCCAATCACCGCCACTGTGAGCGAGAGGGAGGGCGGGTCTGCCCTCGGGGCCGCGAAGGCCGGCGGGAAATGTAGTCCCCGGCGCTGGGAGGCGGGCTTGGGCGGGGCCTCCCGGCGGTTCAGCAGAGGCTAAAGGCCCTCCTTGGGATTCAGGGTTGGTTCTGGCCTTTCCCTTTGCGTGTTAAGAGTCGATCCCGCCCTTTTGCTTCTGCCCAGGGCACTAGCTTTCATTTTCCCCAGGGGAGTGCGGCGCGGGAACCGGGAGAGGGAGGCCTGCCGCAGCGGAGAAGGGGCCGAGGGGTTTCCCGAAGAGGCTGCCTTCCCCGCGCTGCTTGTGGCACTGGATGCCGCCACCGAAGGCCACGGACAGCAAAGCCGATCTGGGGACAGAGTCGGTTTGCCCGCCCCAGAGCCGAGCCCCCGGTTGAAGCCGCCGGCTCCGACAGCGTTTCTGGCACTGACTGGGCGCTGCCTCTGCTGTCTTTCCAGATTACGAGGAAGCGAAGGGGATGGTATTGTTTTGTTGGGGCGGTGAGTAGGGGTGAAGGGTGGGAGTTTATACACGTGAAAAGTCTTAGCCAAAGCTGCTGAAGCAAAATTTGGGTCTGATAATAAACATGACGTCCCCCTTCTGCCTTCACAGGTGGTCATTTAGACCTGGAGTTTGTCCCTGCGTCCTATCCTGCACAGCTGCCTAAATACCTGCTAGGATGAGTCTCAGTATCCCTCCTCCTTCCCCAAGCCTTTTCCTTTCCCACTTTCTTCCCTTATCGAATTTCTTCTGAAATAACTGCTGTAATATACTTTAGCCTCCTCTCTCCTCCAGGCAGGCTCCACACTTGATGGATTCTGCTTCTGCCACCCTTCTTAAAATGCCCCCCCCCCAAATTTGCAGGTGACTTGCTCAACTTCTCATGTTGTCTAACTTATGATAATCCTGCTTAAAACGTTCTCCCCTTGGCCTCTATATCCACCCTTTTTCCTGATTCTCCTCTTATCCCCATCAATGTCCACTATACCTTCTTCACAAAAACTGTGTAGCATTCTCCAGCCCTCTTTTATAATGCTGTACTATCTTCCTAACTGGTTAAATGCACTCTCAGTTCCAAATATTGTTCTTTAAAATAATTCAAAATTTTATCTACATGGTAGTGAGTTTTACACCTACAGTTCCACCTGCTGCCCATGAAATGTAACATATCGATCACCTTTATTTGCTTCATCTCTACTCCTCCTGATTTCTGGGTTTGGTTAATGGCATCACCACCCTTTCTGCCTTTAGTTTTATCCTGTTTTTACTCTTTCATCTTACAGAGTCACCATATGTACCTCTCTACCCCCTTTCCATCCCTTGCATAAGCCTTGAGTCACACTTTTTTAAAAAATATATACTTTTCTTGATTTCACAGAGGAAGGGAGAAGAGATAGAAACATCAATGATGAGAGAGAATCATTGATTGGCTGCCTCCTGCACACCCCTTGCTGGAGATCAAGCCCACAACCCCCGGCATGTGCCCTTGACCAGAATTGAACCTGGAACCCTTTGGTCCCCAGGCCAACGCTCTATCCACTGAGCCAGACCAGCTAGGGCTTGGGTCATACTTTCCTTATTGCTTGTGTGGATTACAGCCTCTACTCAACTCCCTTCCTACCCACAATCTGTTCTCCACACAGTTTTTTCTAAAGCATTAATCTGAGTCCTTTTCATCCACGATATTCTAATAAATTTAGAATATATTCCAAATTTCTAGTCCCAGTATTCAAAAGCCTTAATAATTTAGCTTCTCTTACCTCTCCAAACATTGGATCTCAACAATAGTTCCACAAATTCTCCAGTTTGGCTCCAGGGTTTTGCCCAAGCCTGAAGTGCCTTTTATTGACCTCAACCTTCATTAATCACCTGGTAAAGTGCTTCCAATTCCACAGTGCCTACCTAGCAAGTGTCAAGTAATGGTCGTTAGCGCCAATTCAATGCCAACAGGAATCCCCAATTTGGGGTGCAGTGAAGAAGGAAACTAGTGCAAAACAGGTCAATTGTGATACAGCACAGCTGTGAGGCCACCCTGGGACCAGGCCCCTCTCCAGCTAGAGAGCTCTGCTCCATGCCAGCCTGCTCTGTGCTGTCTGGTCTGCTCTCTGCTCCATCCTGTGCCAGTCTCTCTTGTGGGGGCTGGTTTGCCCCACCAAGCCAGGCAGTCATAGTCTTCCGTGAAAAGGGATAGGTTACTACTCTCTGAGCCAGAGGGAAGCCGGCTTAGAGATCCAATGTTTGGAGAGGTCAAAGGGACTAAATTATAGAGACAGACTCTGCCCCTGGTCCCTGATTGGTCCATCCTCATGCAAATGAGGATCCCAACTCCTAATAGTTTGATTGATCCAAAAACCTGAAATGAGCTGCTCCGATTGGTCAGTGAAGATGTTGGTGGGGGATATAGCTATGTAGCTCCAATTGGATGGGGAAAGCCTCAGTCCTCTTGGTTGAAATAGGATGACAGAAAGCCCATTATAAGCTCAGATGCCAGACAGGCAGCTCAGTACAGAAGCAGGTAGTTCATTCAGTGCAGGCTTCTCCCTGAAGTGCAGTGTGCATGACAGGCCCAGTGTGGAAATGGCTGGCCTTTTTTTTTTTTTTTAATTTGAGCCTAGTTAGCCACCAGGAGCCCTTCTTAGTAGGTATCATCTTTCTCAGGGTCCACAAAAGAAAATTATATTTTCTAAGAAACCTTCCTTGAATTCCTTTCCACAACCTGCAGGATACTTCCATGGAACTTCTTCAGTATGTTCTACCGTTACTCTGTCCGCTTGTAGTAGGTGGAGAAATTACTCATCTTCATATCTTCCAACAACAGGAAGGATCACTAAGTACTGAGTATGATGACAAGCACATCATAATACATGGATAAAATCTGAGTTTACTTCAGTTACTAGAGACAGACAGTCTCTGCTGCTGTATTCACCCAAGTCTCGGGCCCTCCCAACTTACAGGAAAATAGATGTTTCATCCATGGTTGTGTTGCTAGGATTTAGAATTCCCATCCATTGAACTTGGTGTTCTGAAGACAGTCTCCTTGTGTCCTAGCCACGCTGAACCTTTCTCACTTTTCAAGTATTCAAGTTTCCGGCCAGTTTCAGTGGTTTATTAGTATTTTAGATTTTTGAAGAAAATGATGTTCACACAAGATAGTTTGGATGTATTGAGCAAAGACACCAAAGGCACCACATCTGCTGGTTGGTTCCCTAGATAAAGGCAAATAACTTTTGTGGTGTTTTTTTTTTTAATTTAATAAATCTTTATTGTTCAGATTATTATAATTGTTTCTCCTTTTTCCCCCATAGCTCCCCTCCACCCGGTTCCCACCCCACCCTTTGCCCTTACTTTCCTCCACACTGTCCTCATCCATGGGTGTACGATTTTTGTCCAGTCTCTTCTTGCATCCCCCATACCTCTTTCCCCTGAGAATTATCAGTCCACTCCCTTTCTATGCCCCTGATTCTATTATATTCACCAGTTTATTCTGTTCCTCAGATTTTTAATTCACTTGATTTTTAGGTTCACTTGTTGATAGATATGTATTTGTTGTTCATAATTTTTATCTTTACTTTTTTCTTCTTCCTCTTCTTTAAGAATACCTTTCAGCATTTCATATAATACTGGTTTGGTGGTGATAAACTCCTTCAGCTTTTTCTTATCTGTGAAGCTCTGAATAATAGCTTTGCTGGATAGAGTAGTCTTGGTTGTAGGTTCTTGCTGTTCATCACTTTGAATATTTCTTGCCACTCCCATCTGGCCTGCATAGTTTCTGTTGAGAAATCAGCTGACAATCGTATGGGTGCTCCCTTGTAGGTAACTAACTGTTTTTCTCTTGCTGCTTTTAATATTCTCTCTTTGTCTTTTGCTCTAGGCATTTTAATTATGATGTGTCTTGGTGTGGTCCTCTTTGGATTCCTTTTGTTTGGGGTTCTGTGCGCTTCCTGGACTTGTAAGTCTCTTTCACCAGGTGGGGGAAGTTTTCTGTCATTATTTCTTCCAATAGGTTTTCAGTATCTTGCTCTCTCTCTTCTTCTGGCATCCCCATAATTCTGATGTTGGTATGCTTGAAGTTGTCCCAGAGGCTTCTTACACTATCTTCAACTTTTTGGATTCTTTTTTCTTTTTTTTGCTTTTCCGGTTGAGTGTTTTTTGCTTCTTTGTATTTCAAATCTTTGACTTGATTCTTGCGTTCCTCTGGTCTGCTGTTAGGTCTCTATATAATATTTTTTATTTCAGTCAGTGTATGTTTAATTTCTAGTTGGTCCTTTTTCATATCTTCGAGGGTCTCGTTATATTTATCGGCCTTTTCTAGGATATTCTCGAAGAGCCATATAACCGTGGTTTTGAATTCTATATCCAGTCGTTTGTTTTCCTCCATTTCTTTTGTTTGTGATCTGTTTCTTCGTCTCCCCATTTTTCACTGCTTTGCTGAGTTGGTAGAGTAGCTTTGTGTGTTAGGTTTCCTATATGGCCCAGTGGGTCGGCCTCCCCAGTTACCTGAGGTGGACACTCTTGGTGCACCCCTTTGTGGACTGTGTGTACAGCCTTGTTGTAGTTAAGTCTTTTTTTTATTTTTTTTATTTTAATAAATCTTTATTCAGATTATTACAATTGTTTCTCCTTTTTCCTCCCATAGCTTTCCTCCACCCAGTTCCCACCCCACCTTTTGCCCTAACCTCCCCCCCACTGTCCTCATCCATAGGTGTATGATTTTTGTCCAGTTTCTTCATGAACCCCCCATACCCCTTTCCCCCTGAGAATTATCAGTCCACTCCCTTTCTATGCCCCTGATTCTATTCTATTCACCAGATTATTCTGTTCCTCAGGTTTTTAATTCACTTGATTTTTAGGTTCACTTGTTGATAGATATGTATTTGTTGTTCATAATTTTTCTCTTTACTTTTTTCTTCTTCCTCTTCTTTAAGAATACCTTTCAGCATTTCATATAATACTGGTTTGGTGGTGATGAACTCCTTCAGCTTTTTCTTATCTGTGAAGCTCTTTATCTGCCCTTCAATTCTGAATGATAGCTTTGCTGGGTAGAGTAATCTTGGTTGTAGGTTCTTGCTATTCATCACATTGAAAATTTCTTGCCACTCCCGTCTGGCCTGCATAGTTTCTGTTGAGAAATCAGCTGACAGTCGTATGGGTGCTCCCTTGTAGGTAATTAACTGTTTTTCTCTTGCTGCTTTTAATATTCTCTCTTTGTCTTTTGCTCTTGGCATTTTAATTATGATGTGTCTTGGTGTGGTCCTCTTTGGATTCCTTTTGTTTGGGGTTCTGTGGGCTTCCTGGACTTGTAAGTCTATTTCTTTCACCAGGTTGGGGAAGTTTTCTGTCATTATTTCTTCCAATAGGTTTTCAGTATCTTGCTCTCTCTTCTTCTGGCACCCGCATAATTCTGATGTTGGTACACTTGAAGTTGTCCCAGAGGCTTCTTACACTATCTTCAACTTTTTCGATTCTTTTTTCTTTTTTTTGCTTTTCCGGTTGAGTGTTTTTTGCTTCTTTGTATTTCAAATCTTTGACTTGATTCTTGCATTCCTCTAGTCTGCTGTTGGGTCTCTGTATAATATTTTTTATTTCAGTCAGTGTATGTTTAATTTCTAGTTGGTCCTTTTTCATATCTTCGAGGGTCTCGTTATATTTATCGGCCTTTTCTAGGATATTCTCGAAGAGCCATATAACCGTGGTTTTGAATTCTATATCCAGTCGTTTGTTTTCCTCCATTTCTTTTGTTTGTGATCTGTTTCTTCGTCTCCCCATTTTTCACTGCTTTGCTGAGTTGGTAGAATAGCTTTGTGTGCTAGGTTTCCTATATGGCCCAGTGGGTCGGCCTCCCCAGTTACCTGAGGTGGACACTCTTGGTGCACCCCTTTGTGGACTGTGTGTACAGCCTTGTTGTAGTTAAGTCTTGATTGTTGTTGGTATCACTGGGAGGAATTGACCTGCAGGCCAGTTAGCTGTGAGGATCAGCTGTGTCTACACTGGGAGATTTTCGGTGCTGGAGACAGCCTTATAGGATTAGCCTTGCCAGATTGCAAAAGCCTCTGTGCTCAGCTTGGAAGGGGTGGAGTCTCAGGGCGGAGCAGACAGTCTTGTCTTCCCGTCAGCCCTGCCCTTGTGCGAGTCTCCAGACCTCTGCCTTCCGCGGTTCCCGAGTTTCCACCTTACAGTCCAGATTTCCCCGTTAAGAGTGTGGGTCCCCAGGGGCTCTCCCAGAACTGCAGTTCAGTGCAGTCGGAACTGGGGCTCAGTGCAGTCAGGAGCTTCCAACTCCCTTCGCTAGGGATAGCCTGTGGTAACCTCCGCAGTCAGTCTTTGTGCACACTTGTGCCTCCAGACCCCTGCCGCCCGGCTCCCCTGAGTCTCCGAGTCTCCGGGTGTCTTTCTCTCTACCTGACAGTCCAAACTCCCCCTGTATGAACCTGGGTCCACATGGTTTCGCCCAGAACTGAGGTTCAGTGCAGTCGGAACTGGGGTTCAGTGCAGTTGGGGGCTTCTTTCCCCCTCCCGCCAGAGAAAGCCAGCCTGGCACTCCACCACCCTTCTTCTCTGCGCGTGCCTGTCTCTGTACCTCAGCTCATTGCCGCTCCTTCTCTGTGAGCTTTCCTCTTTCCTTCTAGTTGTAGAATTTCCACTCAGCCAGCTTTCCTGTGGTTCTGGATGGTGTCCGTTCTATCTTTTAGTTGTAGTTTTGAAATTGTTGTGCGGGGCAGCAGTTTAGGTGCTTACCTATGCCGCCATCTTGGTTTCTCTCGTGTTTTTTTAAGTCCAGACACCACCCTTGGCCAACTCCCTAGCCAGGGAACTACTAGTCTCTTCCAGTTTACTCATTCATAAAATGAGAATACCGTTACTTACCTCAATCTGATTGTATCAGTTAAATAAGCGACACAAATAATGGTTATGAAACTTTTGAACTTGCTTACATCTGCTGTTTTTATAACATTCATCTGTTTATTACCCAGGCCAAACTCAGCATCTGTCTCCTCCAAGCACCACATTCTGTACCACTGTCCCTATCCCAAATATACATATGCTAGTTGTGGCGACAGACCCTAGGATGACCTCACATGATTCCTCTCCTGGTGTTCATGCCTTTATATAATTCCTTTTCCTTGAATGTAGGCAGGACCTGTGATCTTATATAACCAATAGACTGTGGCAAAAATGATGGGATGTCACTTCCTGTGTTGTATCGTAAATCAGTAAATGAGATACAAGACGCCTTAATGAGCCAATTAATTAGGAGTTGTTTATTGCACACGGCCCAGAGGGAGGTGGCTCTTCCAAATCTCTGAGCCCCACATACAGGAATTTTCTCGTATTTATACTTTTCAAGCCTCTCTTTTTTTTTTTTTTTTATATTTATTTTTTTTATTTTTTATTTTTTTTAGTTTATATATTTTATTGATATTTTACAGAGAGAGGAAGGGAGAGGGATAGAGAGCTAGAAACATCAATGAGAGAGAAACATCGATCAGCTGCCTCCTGCACACCTCCCACTGGGGATGTGCCCACAACCAAGGTACATGCCCCTAACCGGAATCGAACCCGGGACCCTTCAGTCCGCAGGCTGACGCTCTATCCACTGAGCCAAACCGGTTTCAGCACTTTTCAAGCCTCTTTGTTTGCAGAGACAACTTGTAACCATGAGTATCATATCACATCTATACAGACATCTGTAACCTTGAGTATCATATCTATACAGGCACCTGGCATCAATATCAGCATATCAGTTAGATGGCTAGCTTGCAAGGTCAGAAAATTAAGTTTATCTTTTTCTATTATTTGAACTAAGAACAAATCATTTTATAGAATAAGAGACTGTCTTAAAGTGACAGAGTTTACAATGACAGAGTTTACAGGACAAGGGATTATCTAACAATAGCAGAGAATTTCAAACAGCAGTTTTTTATACAAGATGGAAGTTACTATGCTTTATTCCCCACTGGTTTTATGTGAATGAGTCAAATCATTGACTCTTGGGGGTTAACATTGTTAACCTACTCAGCTTTGAGGTTTCCTTTACTAAGTCCTATAAAGAGAATCAATAATACGGCGCATGTGAAAGTTTTATCTTTAGAGAATCCTTCTGCCTGTGCTGCCTTAAGCCACGTTGGGATCCCGTCGACCTTGACTGCCATAGGGATGGTCCAGATGATGGTATGTGGTCCCCTCTAGGTAGGAGTCAGTCCTTGGGTGGTAAATTTCTTCACTCAAACAGAGACACCAGGGCGGAAGGGATGGGCCAGATCAGAAGTTGGCATAGGCAGAGCGTCTCAGGCGTGCTTCTCAACTGCTTCCTGGGTGGACTGTAAAGCCTGTAAGAACTTGAGTAAAGATTGGTTATGGATTTCAGCTTTCATTTCTTCTCTGAGTTTTGGGAGTATTGGAGGGGGTCTCCCAAACATAATTTTATATGGGGAGAACTCCACTTGGTATGAGGTACACCTTGCCCTGAGAAGGGCAAAGGGCGGTAAATTGTCCCAATTTTCACCGGTTTCTGAGGTAAATTTGGTGAGGACCTTCTTTAAGGTCCTATCCATATGCTCTACCTGCCGAGAGCTTTGGGGCCGGTAGGCACAATGTAGTTTCCAATTAATATTTAATGCCTTGGCTATATCCTGTGAAATTTTGACTATAAAAGCGGGGCCATCGTCTGATCCTAAAGTTATAGGTAAGCCAGTGGTTGGCAAACTGCGGCTCGCGAGCCACATGTGGCTCTTTGGCCCCTTGAGTGTGGCTCTTCCACAAAATACCATGGCCTGGGCGAGTCTATTTTGAAGAAGTGGTGTTAGAAGAAGTTTAAGTTTAAAAAATTTGGCTCTCAAAAGAAATTTCAATCGTTGTACTGTTGATATTTGGCTCTGTTGACTAATGAGTTTGCCGACCATTGAGGTAAGCCAAATCTGGGGACTATTTCCTGGAGTAACTTCTTAGCTACTATGGTGGCTGTTTCTGTTTTAGTTGGGTAAGCTTCAACCCATCCTGAGAAGGTGTCTATAAAAACTAAGAGATATTTATACCCTGCTGCTGGGGGCCTGATTTCTGTGAAGTCTAATTCCCAGTGTTCTCTCGGGGAATTTCCCCGAGCCCTGATTCCTGTCGGGGGTCTTCTGCCCTGTTTGGCATTCACTTGGGCGCAAGTTATGCATTGGAACACAATGCTGTCTATTATACTATCTAGGTTGGGTATATAGTATCTGTTCCTTAGGAGTTCAATAAGCTTGGGATGGCCTAAGTGAGTGGATTGGTGCAACTGGTTAACTATTGTCTGACTTAGAGCCTCAGGAACTAAAAGCCGGCCTTTCGGCAAAGTTTGCCATCCTTCCGGGCTCCTGGAGGCCTGCTTCTGTGTGGCTAGTCCCTCCTCCTTCTCTGTGTAAGTTGGTGAGGTGGGTAGGTCAGGGTCTGAAAGAGTCACTAGAATTTGTAAGGGCCCCACTGGTTTTAGGGCAGCCTCCCGAGCCGCTTCATCTGCAGCTCGGTTCCCTCTTGCTTCTGGGAGTCCCCTTTCTGGTGTCCCTTACAGTGGACCAATGCCACTACCTTGGGTAGCCAGATGGCTTCCAGTAGAGCCAAAATCTCTTCTTTATTTTATTTTTTTTAATATATTTTATTGGTATTTTACAGAGAGGAAGGGAGAGGGATAGAGAGCTAGAAACATCGATGAGAGAGAAACATCGATCAGCTGCCTCCTGCACACCGCCCACTGGGGATGTGCCCGCAACCAAGGTACATGCCCTTGACTGGAATCGAACCTGGGACCCTTCAGTCCGCAGGCCGACGCTCTATCCACTGAGCCAAACCGGTTTCGGCTCTTCTTTATTTTTAATGTCCTTCCCGGCTGAAGTCAAAAGTCCCTGTTCCTTGTGAATAGCACTGTGTACATGAGCTGTTGCAAACGTGTACCTGCTATCAGTATAAATCATTACTGATTTGTCCTTTGCCCACCAGAGAGCCTGAATAAGGGCAATCAATTTGGCCTTCTGTGCCAACGTCCCGCGGGTGAGTGCCTGAGACCAGATGGTTCGGTCTAAAGCAACTACCGCCGCCCCCGCATACCTGATTCCTTCCTGGACAAAACTGCTCCCATCCAGGAACAGTACCTCGTCTGGCAATGCCAGTGGGGTGTCAGTGAGGTCCAGGCGGGCTGTTTGTGTGAAGTTGACAACTTCTAAACAGTCATGTAGAGGTTCTTCAGGGTCATCATCCGGGAGGAGGCTGGTGGGGTTGATGGCAAGAGTCTTGTGGAACCTGATGCGGGACTGGTCAAGTAGAAGAGCCTGAAACTGGGTGACTTGAGCATTTGACATCCAGCGCTCCGGCATGCTCCGCAGTAAAGCCTCAACCGCATGTGGGGCAGTTAGGATTAGTCCCTGCCCTAGGATTAACTTGTCTGTTTCTTAGACAAACATAGCTGTGGCTGCTACTGCTTGGAGACAAGCAGGCCAATCAGATGCAACAGGGTCGAGTCTCTTGGATAGGTGGGCTACTGGTCTTTTCCAAGGCCTAAGACTTTGGGCCAGGACCTGTTTTGCTATGCCCCTTGTCTCACATATGTAGAGGTGGAAGGGCTTGGTTACATATGGTAGCACTAGTTGGTTCATCGTCCTTGCTCTGCTCATGTCGGTCTAACTGCCTAATATATTACTTCAAGGATCCTGACTCTGAATTCTTTCAAGGAAAGGGGACACTGCGCTTCTTCTGTAATTACTTCCTGCTGAGGCAGGTCAGAGGTTTCTCTCAGAGCCAAGAGATCCTTGCTGTCTGTCAGAGGGACAATGAGGCCTGGGCACAGAAGGAGGTGGGCTTGTGACCTGGTGGAGACAAACTGTAACAAATGGTCCAGTGGAAGGGAAAGAAAACATTTCAGTTTTAATAACTTCTATTGAAATAGAATTTTTCTCCTCAAAATTACCACAGAGGAGAAAATTACTCAACACAATCTGCTGAGTTAGGTAAAGTCCTCACCTGCAGTGGCTCTACCCAGGCCTATGTCCTAGGCTTTAAGGCCCATCTCAGTAGCCCTCCTACTCCTCGTAGCCCAGAGTGTGTGGGGTTCCGCAGGGACGCAGACTCGTCCTTATTGCTCCCCTTCTACTCTGACCAACCGCCAGTGATGGTAGGGCATGGGACTGACGCTCCAGTGCCAGCCATTTTCAGGGCTCCCAAGCAGGATACCAGGCTTTCTTCATGGCACTCTTATTGGCTTCAAGTCTTCAGAGTTCAGACAGGACTCTTTAAAACATGACACTCCAGCCAAAACCGGTTTGGCTCAGTGGATAGAGCGTCAGCCTGTGGACTGAAAGGTCCCAGGTTCGATTCCGGTCAAGGGCACGTAACTTGGCTGCGGGCACATCCCCAGTAGGGGGTGTGCAAGAGGCAGCTGATCTATGTTTCTCTCTCATCGATGTTTCTAACTCTCTATCCCTCTTCCTTCCTCTCTGTAAAAAATCAATAAAATATACTTTAAAAAAATAAATAAATAAAAATAAAAATAAAAAAATAAAAAAACTTGATACTCCAGTCAAAGTTTTCGGTCAATAAAACCACTATTGGAAACCGGTCTTATTGAATTTATGCAAAGAAATGCATTGCCAAATTTCGGAGGAATTATATAAGGAGAAAAATATACTGACCTGCTTTAAGATTTTCTGATTTCTTTGTCAGTCCTTTTTATGGATTCTTCAGAGTAATATTTTTCTAAATGTATTATAACAAAACAGTAACTGTCATTAAATGGCAAAAAGAAATTTAAAATGTGTCTACACTTAAATAGATAGTCACAGCTGTCCCTGTAGTAGGGTTTCCCCTACTTGACTTGTCCTTAAACTACATATGGGTTCTGGGAGGGGGGACATGCCCTCTCAGAATGGACTAAAGGAGTTTTATCCCTTCACAGGGTCTCACATGTCACAGGACCTCACGGGGTCTGTAATTCCTGTAACAGAGGGCTAGTACTCACCACTTCACTACTTCCCTCTGACCTAAACAGGCCTCCCCCACTTTCCTAAAGTTGAGGTTTTTGCCACCCCTGACGTGGGCATGGTCACACAGGTCTGCAAGGCAGTATACATGCTGCCACTGTCTCTCAATAGAGACCAAAACCTGATGGGTATTTTTCTTTGCCCATTTGGGCACCTGCCCTTTTGGCAACTGGATTCAAATCTGCAAGATAATTAAAGGTTAATATAATATATTTAGCCTAACCGGTTTGGGTCAGTGGATAGAGCGTTGGCCTACAGACTGAAGGGTCCCAGGTTCGATTCCAGTCAAGGGCATGTACCTTGGTTGTGAGCACATCCCCAGTGGGAGGTGTGCGGGAGGCAGCTGATTGATGTTTCTCTCTCATCGATATTTCTAACTCTCTATCCCTCCCCCTTCCTCTCTGTAAAAAATCAATAAAAAAAAATATATATATATATACATAATGAAGTATAACATTGGCACTACGGCTGCTTCTGGCCACTAAATCTTCTGCTACCAAACATGATAAATCTGCTACCAAACATGACACATGGTTGGGCTATACCAGTGATTGGCAAACTGCGGCTCGTGAGCCACATGCGGCTCTTTGGCCCCTTGAGTGTGGCTCTTCCACAAAATACCATGGCCTGGGTGAGTCTATTTTGAAGAAGTGGCGTTAGAAGAAGTTTAAGTTTAAAAAATTTGGCTCTCAAAAGAAATTTTTTTTTTAAATATATTTTATTGATTTTTTTCAGTCCGCAGGCCGACGCTCTATCCACTGAGCCAAACCGGTTAGGGCTCAAAAGAAATTTCAATTGTTGTACTGTTGATATTTGGCTCTGTTGACTAATGAGTTTGCCGACCACTGGGCTATACAAACATCTCAGGGAGGTGACTAAAGTTAATTTTTGACCTTCCAACACAAAACAAAACTGTCTTTGTCTCTATGGGGTCATGTCCATGAAGACGCAGGTATTATTTAAGTCTATTATACAGTTTTCTGCAGGCCACTGTCAGGGATGTGCGTGGTGACCGGTTCTTCTTTCTAGCTACAAACACAGTCTGTCCAATTTCCTTAAAATGTATTCTGGCACAGGAGAAAGTTGTTTTGCTGTACATAGGTAGCTTAACCCCTATATGACTGGGCTTGGAATCTGCCCAGCAAACTGCAGTCTATAAGTTCAATATGTAGCCTTCAGTCCTTCTAACCCAACGGGGTCTCAGCCAGTCCCTCAGTCAGACTCCTCCTCTAGGTTTAGGACCGTCCAGGCCTGAGACTGCCTTTTCTTTTCCCTGTGGGATTGGTGTAGTTTGGGGCAGTTTTTCTTCCAGTGTCCTTTTCTACAATAGGCACACAGGTTTTTCCCTAACAGGGGCTTGTTTCCCTGCGGTCTGTCCTGCTGTGAGCTTTCCCTCTGGTGGTCTGTCTCTTTTAGAGCTGCTACAGCTGCTATAACTGCCTTTGCTATTCTTTTGTCCTGCTTCCCATCTGGGGAATCTCAGTTATTAAATACCTTTTGGGCTATTTCAATTAATTGAAATAAATTCATGCCCTGGAATCCCTCCAGTTTTTGGAGCTTTTTCTTATGTCTGGGAGTTAAAAGGCTAAATTAAGTGCTCTTTGATTTTCTGGGGCTTCTGAATCAATGGGAGTATAAACCAGCCGTGGGCAAACTACGGCCCGTGGGCCGGATCCGGCCCGTTCGGCTGTTCTATCCGGCCCGCGGAGCCGAAAGAGTGGAGGGTTCTCTTGCTCTCCCCTCCGCTCCTTCACCAACAGCAGTGTTAACATGGCAAGGTTGGGAAACACGGCCGCAGCTCCTTCTTCTGAGTGGGCGGATTTATATCCGCCCATTCAGCAGAAGGAACAACCTCTCAATCTCCCAGAGGCTCCTTGTAATGCCCGTGGACGCGTCCCCCGACATCACCCTGGGAATGCGTAGACATGTTATCGTGGTGATGTAGGGAGACACGCCCCTGGAGAGCACAGTATCAGAGCATTAGCTAAAAAGGAGACCAACAACACTGTTCCCACTGAAGTTGATGTTTTAAAGACCAAAAACCTTTCAACCCAGTCTACACTGCCATCTACATCTACGTCCCGGGCATAATTTGGAAGTTGCACTAAAGAAAATGTTTAATTTACTGTTTACACATTTTGTTCTTTTCTATTTGTTTTAGTTTTAAATTATTTTATTATATTTAAGTTTAATTTGAAAGGCTTTTGTATCTTTCCTTTGTTAGGCAATTTTATTTTGCCTTTGCCATCTTCAATATAAGGTATGTTATTGTGCTATGATTCCTCCATTTTTTGAAGTTTCAAATTATAATAATTAGTGTTTACATTCTTCTTCTTAAAATGTTTGAAATGAATAAAACTATTGAAATAAAAAAAAAAAAGACCATACCCTTTTATGTAATGATGTTTACTTTGAATTTATATTAGTTCACACAAACACTCTTTTGTTCTGGCCTTCCGGTCCAGTTTAAGAACCCATTGTGGCCGAAACCGGTTTGGCTCAGTGGATAGAGCGTCGGCCTGCGGACTGAAGGGTCCCGGGTTCGATTCCGGTCAAGGGCATGTACCGTGGTTGCGGGCACATCCCCAGTAGGAGGTGTGCTGGAGGCAGCTGATCGATGTTTCTCTCTCATCGATGTTTCTAACTCTCTATCCCTCTCCCTTCCTCTCTGTAAAAAATCAATAAAATATATTTAAAAAAGAAAAAGAACCCATTGTGGCCCTCGAGTCAAAAAGTTTGCCCACCCCTGGTATAAACTCTCTAAGTCTTGCAGAGGCGCCCCAGAAAAGCCGAGGGCAATTCCTGGGCTCCCTGAATAACTTCAGTGACTTTTGATAAGTTTGTACGCTTCCGGGCAGCTGCCTTGATACCAACTAAGAGTACACGGTGAAAAGTGTCCAAGGAAGCCCTCCCTCCCACCAAGTTAGGGTCCCATTGAGGCCAGAGGGACGGGGAAAATCTCCACCACCCGATCCCTATTCTCCTCCAGTGATCCTCCCCCTGGTCCTAGGGCTGCTTTCTTAGCCCCAAGCAGAATCCTGTCTCTCTCTTCCGAAGTAAAAAGGTTAATTAACAGCTGCTGACAGTCCTCCCAAGTTGGTCGGTGGGTATGAAAGACAGATTCCAGGAGGCTAATTAAAGCTTGTAGCTTCTCAGAAAGAGGGGGGTTCTGGATCTTCCAATTATAGAGGTTGCTAGTGGAGAAGGGTTGCTCTCCTAAATTCCCCTCTGATGGGGGTGCCTCCCTCAAGGGCAGGAGGGCTCCTTGGGGCTGGGGATTCCCGGCACTGCCCTCCCTTGCCTGGGTGCGACTCCAAGTGGTGGGAGGGGAGAAGGAGAGTGTCGGCCCCCTTTGCTCCCCTTGTGATGGAGCCTGGGGATTTTCTCCTCTTTGTGACAGGGAGGTTGTGACACAGGCAAAGGCGGGGGCTATGGGACTCGGGGATTAAAAGGTGGAGGAAGGTCTGCTTCCTCTGATGCTGGGGGAAGAACCGGAGACTTGGAAGGTGTCCCCCTTCCGGCACTTCCCTTCGTGGCACCTCCCTCCCCAGTATCTCCCTTCTTGGCACTCTCCCTTGGACCAGCAACTAATACCCGGACCCCGATTTGTAAGGCACAACTCTTCAACCATGGTGGGGGATTCGGAACTAAATCTAACCATTTATCTATGTAAGGAAACTGGTCTGGGTGTCCGGGATCTCCTGTCACTTGACCTGTGGAAAAAAATGACTCTTAGTCGGAAGGGAAAAGA
Organism: Plecotus auritus; assembly: GCF_963455305.1. Taxonomy (NCBI): domain Eukaryota; kingdom Metazoa; phylum Chordata; class Mammalia; order Chiroptera; family Vespertilionidae; genus Plecotus; species Plecotus auritus. The sequence continues at coordinate 99,236,931 of NC_137776.1, forward strand.
TAGCAGATGAGGATAAGAGTGTGTAGGGAGATTTCTTGTGGACTGAAAGCCTGGAGGGCCTCCTGAAAGAAAAGATCTTTAATCCAGTTACAGATGCTGTCAGGATCAGGATGAGGGAGGAAGGGAAAGACCAGGTTATGTCCTCTTTAAGGATCCTAATAAATGACTGAAAATGGCAAGTCAAACAAAACATACAACCACGAAGACAGCAGACCACACAAGACACACAACAAGGGTTAAAGGGGTCTATAGATAGTTGTTTATAATAACACTAGTTGGATTCCCTTCTCTTTGATGTCCCACAATTTATTTTGCTAGGCTCAGAGCCAGAAACCTCCTACTTCAGTCTTAGTTCCACCTCAGGTGGCTCATTCGGGACTATGATGTCACAGGCAGTGGCAGGGCCCTGTAAATCTCTCCGCCATTTGGCAAGCCCTGCCCCTGGAAGTCTCCATCCACCAAAAGAGATAAGAAAAGCCATAAATAACAAGTTCTTTTGTTCCTTGAAATTTACTACTTTGTTGCAAATAGTTAACTTGAAAAGACTTCTTTCTTGCTTCTCTTATAAGCAATCTTGGAACCTAGCCAGCCTTTGTTTTCCTTGGGCAAAACCCTTTCACAAATTTATACCTTTAAATCTATCCCAGAATTCTAAAATTTCAACCTAATACAGTAAAATCACAAATCTAAGTGGGCTGATTCCCCCTCTGACAGAGAGCAAAAAACCCCTGGGAAAAAGGAGATCCCAGCAGCTGCTTGGGGGTTTTTGCAGTCCGCCAGAGCACCCAGCCTTAAATAAGTCAAACGTTTTAGCCAGACGAATCAACAGAAGTGTAGAATAAATCAAAGTAGCTTTCGCTTTTACACAGGCTTTCACACTTATATTTATAAACCAGTTAATGAACAGATAATTATGCCAAGACAAACAAGCATCTGTACTCACACTCTTTCAGTAGACTAGCCCAAACAGGAGCTGAGCAGATAAACTATGCCCAACTCCCCAAATGGATGTGGGGGCACTCCCGGCACCCATGCCCCAGAACAAAATTCTCGACCAATGTCTCAGTGAGAACCTACTGGAGTAGTTAAGACTGCGTCTAGTCCCCCTTCTCCGTAGCAAATTGGATAGTCCCAAGCAAACAAACAGCAAAGTGAACTCAAAATTCCTTAATCGAATTTGAATTCACTCCCCTCTGGAGGGTTTTTCCGATGACTCCAAAAGAATGCAGAGGCATGTCAGGTGTCCCTGGTCTGGCTGTCATGATCACAGAGAAGCATCTCTGGGGCCCTGGAACTTCATCATGTGGCACCTCCCCTAGAGATGCTCAGGGCCTGGCAGCCAGGCAGGGGAGGCCGTCCATCCCAGGCGTCCGAGACCAGGAGCGGGTAGGCACCTATCTCTTATGTTGTGGGGCCTCCAAATGTTGTATCGTAAATCAGCAAATGAGATACAAGATGCCTTAATGAGCCAATTAATTAAGAGTCGTTTATTGCTCACGGCCCAGAGGGAGGTGGCTCTTCCAAATCTCTGAGCCCCACATACAGGAAGTTTCTCATATTTATACTTTTCGAGCCTCTTTGTTTGCAGAGACAACTTGTAACCATGAGTATCATATCACATCTATACAGACATCTGTAACCTTGAGTATATCTATACAGGCACCGGGCATCAATATCAGCATATCAGTTAGATGGCTAGCTTGCAAGGTCAGACAATTAAGTTTATCTTTTTCTATTTTTCTATTATTTTAACTAAGAACAAAGTCATTTTATAGAATAAGAGACTGTCTTAAAGTGACAGAGTTTACAATGACAGAGTTTACAGGACAAGGGATTATCTAACAATAGCAGAGAATTTCAAACAGCAGTTTTTTATACAAGATGGAGGTAATTATGCTTCACCTGGACCATGTTACATTACATAAGTCTGTCTTGCTGCCAGACTAGAGACGCTCCTGCTTGGCCTGACGAAGCAGCTATGTGGCTCACATGGCAAGGACTGCAGGTGGCCTGTAGCAACTACAAGAAACTTCCAAGAGTTAGGGTGGCCTCCAGCTAAACACCTGCAAGAGGCTGGACCCTAAGTTTTACACATCAAGGAAATGAATTCTGCCAACAATCTGAGTGAGCTTGGAAGCTGATTCTTTCATAGTTGAGCTTCCAGAGGAAAACCTAGTCTAGGTGACACCTTAACTACAGCCTGTGATACCTGGGCAGAGGACTGAGCTAAGATAGGCCTGAACTCCTGAACACAGATACTGTGAGCTAAGAAATGTGTGTTGTTTTAAGATGCTAATTTTGTGGTTATTGTTACACAGCAATAGCTAACAAATATACCAAACGTAGGATGGCATCTGCTGCTAGGGCAGCTATTCTATAGTCTGTCTGAAAGGGAAGGTCTGTACACACTAAAAAGAATACAGCTAACCAACCTCACTTCTCTCCAGAATTTGAAAGTGATGTAGCAAGATTAGAAGGCTAAAAAGCCTGAGCTCCATGAAAGCCATGAGAAAGCTGAACCAAGAATAGGCTGAAGCCATGACAGAAAAGTGTAGCATGGAGTTCCCAGGGACAATAAGCAATCGGGTACAGCTGTAGAAGCTGGAAACGTGGAGCGACCAATTCACCAGGCAGTGGGTGGGAGATGACCAAACACCTCTTAAGCCAGACTGACCACCTACTCAGTCTCTAAACTTATCAGGAACCTCATGGGTCTTAACCTACAGCCTACTCTTTATGAGACAGAAAAAGCACCCATCTTTATTTTTTATTTTTTTATTTTTTTCAGTATATGCATTTTATTTATTTATTTTTTTTAAATAAATCTTTATTCAGATTATTACAATTATTTCTCCTTTTTCCCCCCATAGCTCCCCTCCACTCATTTCCCACCCCACCTTCTGCCCTTACCTCCCCACCACTGTCCTCATCCATAGGTGTATGATTTTTGTCCATTCTCTTCATGAACCCCCCATACCCCTTTCCCCCTGAGAATTATCAGTCCACTCCCTTTCTATGCCCCTGATTCTATTATATTCACCAGATTATTCTGCTCCTCAGGTTTTTAATTCACTTGATTTTTAGGTTCGCTTGTTGATAGATATGTATTTGTTGTTCATAATTTTTCTCTTTACTTTTTTCTTCTTCCTCTTCTTTAAGAATACCTTTCAGCCGAAACCGGTTTGGCTCAGTGGATAGAGCGTCGGCCTGCGGACTGAAGGGTCCTGGGTTCGATTCCGGTCAAGGGCATGTACCTTGGTTGCGGGCACATCCCCAGTGGGAGGTGTGCAGGAGGCAGCTGATCGATGTTTCTCTCTCATCGATGTTTCTGGCTTTCTATCCCTCTCCTTTCCTCTCTGTAAAATATCAATAAAATATATTAAAAAAAAAAAAGAATACCTTTCAGCATTTCATATAATACTGGTTTGGTGGTGATGAACTCCTTCAGCTTTTTCTTATCTGTGAAGCTCTTTATCTGCCCTTCAATTCTGAATGATAGCTTTGCTGGGTAGAGTAATCTTGGTTGTAGGTTCTTGCTATTCATCACATTGAAAATTTCTTGCCACTCCCGTCTGGCCTGCATAGTTTCTGTTGAGAAATCAGCTGACAGTCGTATGGGTGCTCCCTTGTAGGTAATTAACTGTTTTTCTCTTGCTGCTTTTAATATTCTCTCTTTGTCTTTTGCTCTTGGCATTTTAATTATGATGTGTCTTGGTGTGGTCCTCTTTGGATTCCTTTTGTTTGGGGTTCTGTGGGCTTCCTGGACTTGTAAGTCTATTTCTTTCACCAGGTGGGGGAAGTTTTCTGTCATTATTTCTTCCAATAGGTTTTCAGTATCTTGCTCTCTCTCTTCTTCTGGCACCCCCATAATTCTGATGTTGGTACGCTTGAAGTTGTCCCAGAGTCTTCTTACATTATCTTCAACTTTTTGGATTTTTTTTTTTGCTTTTTGCTTTTTCGGTTGAGTGTTTTTTGCTTCTTTGTATTTCAATTCTTTGACTTGATTCTTGGGTTCCTCTATTCTGTTTCTGGGTCTCTGTATAATATTTTTTATTTCAGTCAGTGTATGTTTAATTTCTAGTTGGTCCTTTTTCATATCTTCGAGGGTCTCGTTATATTTATCGGCCTTTTCTAGGATATTCTTAAAAAGTCTTATAACCGTGGTTTTGAATTCTATATCCAGTCGTTTGTTTTCCTCCATTTCTTTCGTTTGTGATCTGATTCTTTGACCCCGCATTTTCACTGATTCCCTGAGTTGGTAAGGTAGATATTTGTGCTAGGTTTCCAATATGGCCCAGTGGGTCTGCTTCCCCAGTTAACCTGAGGTGGACACTCTTGGTGCACCCCTTTGTGGACTGTGTGTACAGCCTTGTTGTAATTAAGTCTTTATTGTTGTTGGTATCACTGGGAAGAATTGACCTCCGGGCCAGTTGGCTGTAAGGATCAGCTGTGTCTATGCTGGGAGAAGTTCGGTGCTGGAGACAGCCTTATAGGATTAGACTTGCCAAATTGCAATAGCCTCTGTGCTCAGCTTGGATGGGGTGGAGTCTCAGTCTTGGCTTCCTGTCAGCCTTGCCCTTGCGCGCATGTGCGCTTTCAGTCCTCCGCCTTCCCCAGCTCGAGTCTCCGCCTGAGAGTCCAGACTCCCCCCACAAGAGTGTGGGTCCCCAGGGGCTCGCCTGGAACTGGGGTTCACTGCAGTCAGAACTGGGGCTCAGTGCCGTCAGGAGCCTCTGACTCCTTTCCACTAGGGAAAGCCTGTGGCAACCTCCGCAGCCTTTGTGCGCACTGGCGCGAGCGCGCTTTCAGTCCTTCACCTTCCCCGGCTCCCGAGTCTCCGCCCGAGAGTCCAGACTCCCCCCACAAGAGCGTGGGTCCCCAGGGGCTCGCCTGGAACTGGGGTTCACTGCAGTCAGAACTGGGGCTCAGTGCAGTCAGAATCCTCTGACTCCCTTCCACTAGGGAAAGCCTGTGGCAACCTCCGCAGCCTTTGTGCGCACTGGCCCGCGTGCGCCTTCAGACTTCTGCCTTTCCCAGCTCGAGTCTCCGCCCGAGAGTCCAGACTCCCCCCGTAAGAGCGTGGGTCCCCAGGGGTTCGCCCGGAACTGGGGTTCAGTGCAGTCAGAACTGGGGTTCAGTGCGGTCGGAGGCTTCCTTCCCCCTTCCGCCAGAGAAAGTCAGCCAGGCTCTCAGCCGCCCTTCCTCTCTGCGCGCACAAAGCCCCTTTGCCGTACCTCCAATCCTCTGTGAGCTTTTCTCTTTCCTTCTAGTTGTAGAATTTTCACTCAGCCTGCTTTCCTGTGGTTCTGGATGGTGTCCGTTCTGTCTTTTAGTTGTAGTTTTGAAATTGTTGTGCGAGGCAGCAGTTTAGGCGTTTACCTATGCCGCCATCTTGGTTTCTCCAAAAGCACCCATCTTTAAAGCCATGCATAATTCTTTGATAAATTCACATTAACCTGTGTGAGTCTGATTGTGGTGGCCAAAATCTGTGAAGTTAAAGTGTAGCATCTGTAGGTAGAGAGTGCAGAGTTGGTAAGGTGGCTGCACACCCTAGAAGGGGCCAGATGACTACCTTCTGCACTGCCAGACTTCATTCTCTGGCTCATGATCCAAGTTGGCAGCAACAGCTCTAGCCATCTGGTCTAACACTGAGTGAATGAACTACAGTTCAACTCTGACACTAACCACCCATTTAGCACAGGGTCCACAGGTTGAGGGCAGAGTTTCCCACAAAGCTGCTCTTACTTCAGACGCCAGCCGTAAGTCTCTAGGGATTCCCAGGCCACCTGCACTTCTGACTGTCTGCTATAAATGTGGGGGCTCTCACAGATGTGATCAATAATTAACTAGGATGACTCACAAAACTCAGAAAGCACCCTACGGTTTTATTACAAAGGATACACACAGGGTGAGGTCTGAGAGCGACCACAGAGCTTCCATGCCCTCCTCATAGAATTGGGGCAGGTCACCCTCCCAGCAAATCAGTATGTTCACCAACTAGGAAACTCCTCTGAACTCCAATGTCCGAATCTTTATTGGGGTTTAACTATGTAGGCATGATAAAGTAAATCGTTGGCCACATGACTGAGCTCAAATCACCAGCCCCACTTCCAGCCCCCTTCCCATTCCCACATCTAAACATCCCTACACTCCACCTCCACACTAAAATAAAGCTATTTAGAAGCCCATAAGGAGTTACCTTATTAGCATAACAAAGATGGGCCTATCAGCCAGGAAATTCCTGAAACCGGATGCCAGGAACCCAGCCCAAAGACAAATTATTTATTACACCACACATTTACATCTTCATTCTAGTCAGGAGCAAGGGGCAAAGAAGGCCCTGTTCTGTCTCTTTAAAGACATTTACTGGAAGCTGCATGGGATATTTCACTTACAGCTCAATGACCAGAACACAGACACTGTGCAGCAAGGGAGGCTGGAAATGTAGTTTTTGTTTTTTTTACCTTGAAAGCAATGTGGCAATGTATCTTGCTAAAAATTGAAGATACAATTTTTAAGAAAGAAGGAAAGACTGGCTATTCAGTAGGCAATGAATGGTATTTGTATAGAACTCATGCAAAGGATAAAGACAAACACAAAAGGTAGAAAGTTCTTTCACTTCAGCCTCTGTGGAAAGTTGAAATTCAAGGAACCAATAACATAGTTGTGAGCAGTTTCCAATGTAACAAATGCCAGGGTTGTGTCCTGAAACCCTGGGATCTGGCTGTTGCTGCCAGCGGCAGAGCTGAGCGTGCCCACATCAGAACTTCCTGTCTGTGGGATCAGCAGAGACAGGAAAGATCATCCCGCAGCTGTAACTGTGCAGAAACACCACACAGAAACTTCATTTTTTTAATCTGGAATTTTCTCCTTCTTTCCTTTTGGTTCAAACTGGCCTTGTTCATCCTAGGAGCACCCTGAACTCAGCCACCTCCCTCTCCCTTGCACAACCAGTCCTTTATCATCAAGACTTCAGGACAGCCGAAACCAGTTTGGCTCAGTGGATAGAGCGTCTGCCTGTGTACTGAAGGGTCCCGGGTTCGATTCCGGTCAGGGGCATGTACCTTGGTTGCGGGCACATCCGCAGTGGGAGGTGTGCAGGAGGCAGCTGATCGATGTTTCTAGCTCTCTATCCCTCTCCCTTCCTCTCTGTAAAATATCAATAAAAAAATTAAAAAAAGACTTCAGGACAATAGGGTTTTGGTCAGTATCAAATAATCTTCTGAACAAAGCCTCAGGTCTGTTGACCATAGAAATTGAGTTTGAATCAAGCTAAATATAATACATAGGCATCAGTTGTGTTTCAGCTCCAGACCCAGAAAAGCAGACTGGCCTCACTAACCACACTCATGTGAAACCCAACGGAGTATTGCCTGGCTGACATCAGGACCTCCCACCCTAGCACCAACCAATCAACAGAGACCATGAGCCTAACTCCCTTAGTCACCATGATTAATGATTTCCCCCTATATAGCCCATCCCCTGGAAGCCATAGGGAATCAGGTCTAGAGCAACAACTCATCTGTGACCCCAGGTTTGGCATCATTTTCTGAAAAATAAACCTTTACTTTCTTTGCTGCAAACTCCCGTTCTCATCTGAGTGGGCTCTGATGAGTGCAGGTGAACAAAACTCTTTAGTTTGGCAGCATAGCCAGAGAAGACAATGGCGCACATCCTATGGAGCCAACAGGAAGAATGGACTACTCACTTTAACAGTAGACTGAGTGATAGGCACTCCACAGAGGCTAAACATGCAGGGAGTATTATGTAAATACAATAAAACTCCCCTACAGAGGAGTGGAGGCAGAGTCAAAGGACTCATAATTTGCTACCATTATTATGACATTATTTTTATGGTGAGGCCTATGTGGCGATGGAAATCTCATTGAAGAACGGTTGTTCAAATGTTTTTAATAGAAGAACCGTGATTGAACATTGTGTGAGCAACTGTTGTCCTTTTTTTTAGGAACTCCTTATCTTCCCAACCCCCCCGTGAAATGATGACAATCCCAAGGCCCTCTCCCCTGACCACAGGATGGGTGTGGGCCCCACTGGAAGAGTGAATCCTCTTCCATGAACTGGAAACTTGTATGGAGACATGCGATGTATGGAGCCTCGTCACTGTGGCAGGCAGTCCCTCAGAGTTCTGATAACTCCTGGGCTCCTGCCATTCTGAGATCTGCCCCTTCAGCTCTCCCTTTGGTTCTGCGTGTTCTCTAGTATATATCTGAAAAAACAAACAAACAAAAACCCCACAAATTTTTAAAAATTGATTTCAGAAATGAAGGGAAAGGGAGAGGGAGATAGAAACATCAATGATGAATGAAAATCATTGATTGGCTGCCTCTCACACACCTCTCCCCCCTCCCCCCCCCCTCACTGGGGATTGAGTCCACAACCTGGGCATGTGCCCTGACCAGGAATCCAACCGTGACCTCCTGGTTCATAGGTCGATGCTCAAACATGGAGCCACACCGGCCGGGCAAAACCCACAATTATTATCTTACTGTTCTGCAGGCATCCATCTGATATGAAACTTACCAGGTATCAAGTTGGCTGCTTTCTTTTCTGGAGAATCTGGGGAGATCCCATTTCCTTGCTTATTGGGGCTATTGGCAGAACTCAGTTCCTTGTGGTCGTAGGACTGAGATCTGTGTTTTCCTGCTGGGTCTCAACTGAGAGTTGTTTCTAGCTTCTAGAGGCCACCCACATTTCTTGGTCTTGGCCCCTTTCTCCACCTTTAAAGCCACTAATGCAAATTAAGTCCCTCTCATGTTTCAAATCTCCTCTCCTCCTACCTCATCTCTTTGACCAACCCAGGAAAACTTCTGTGCTTTTAGGGACTCATATGATTAAACTGGGTTATCCACTGGGATAATCCAGAATAATCTACACAAGGTTCATAACCTTAATTACATCAACAAATTCCTTTTCCCATGTAAATTCCGGGGCTTAGGTTGAGGTCATGTGTGCTAAGCTGTTGAACTACATCTGATAAATGCCTGGGGCCAGGGGTCTAATTTCTATCCCAACTTTGCTTCTAGTCAGCTGTCTGACTCTAGGTCAGACACTTCCTATCTTTGATCTACTAGCACAGTGGTCAGCAAACTCATTAGTCAACAGAGCCAAATATCAACAGTACAACGATTGAAATTTCTTTTGAGAGCCAAATTTTTTAAACTTAAACTTCTTCTAACGCCACTTCTTCAAAATAGACTTGCCCAGGCCGTGGTATTTTGTGCAAGAGCCACACTCAAGAGGCCAAAGAGCCGCATGTGGCTCGCGAGCCACGGTTTGCCGACCGCTGTACTAGCACATCATACCAGGAGGTCAGGTCCTGGTAAGCCATGTTGGTCTGACTCAGGACACATGGAACAGGTTAGTTTCCTAGAGGCATTAGGATGAACTGAGCTGTAGGGAAAGCAAGGCTGCTCCTGCGGAGGAGAGCCATGGGCCTAGCAGAGAAGCCAGAAAGGCAGAGCAAGAGCACTGTGGTCAGGGGACAGGCCTGGGAGTCTCCGTGATGGCAGGAAGAGGCTAGGCTCCCAGAGATTACCACGCTGAGTGCTGGCACACCAGGAATGGGGCGTCCGCATCAGGGCACAGTGACGTTGGCAGGGCAAGATCTTATACTCACACTCTTGGCCTGAGGCCCTGAAAACTGCAGGGGCCTTTTGAGATGCTCAACCTGGCTCCCCTTTGACTCTGGGTGGCCTTAGGCCCCCTGCACATTTGGGATCTGATCCCATTTCTGGACACATGCTCACCTCCCTTTCCCCTTCACATGGAGGTCCCACGCTCTACGAAAGTTCAGTGGGCACTCTGTCCAGGCACAGAGACTTGCTCCAGACCTGCCTCCCTTCTTCAAGACTTTGGCAAATCCCCTGGAGTTCCCCACTGCCCAGCTACTTCTACCAACCATACCAGTGGTCGGCAAACCGCGGCTCGCGAGCCACATGTGGCTCTTTGGCCCCTTGAGTGTACCTCAATCAGATTGAGGACGTTTTTAGCAAAGGCCAGCTTAGGAGTACCCTAATTAAGTTAATAACAATGTACCTACCTATATAGTTTAAGTTTAAAAAATTTGGCTCTCAAAAGGAATTTCAATCGTTGTACTGTTGATATTTGGCTCTGTTGACTAATGAGTTTGCTGACCACTGGACCATACCATTGGTCAGAAAATACTTTTTTTTTTTTTCCCATGGCTACAAACATGTATTTAATTCATTCACTCCATATCTGCTAAGTGACAGGCATGAGAGATAAGAACAAACAACAGGAGACCTACAATTTGATTGTGGATAAAGACAAACATTCAACCATAATAGAAAGTGAAAAAAGTCAGACTTTTTTCAATTAACTACATGTTGATCCTAAGGGCACTGGCAGGCCTTTTTAAATAAAATCTTGTCTGATTACCACAAATGTTCTTTGAGTATGGCTAACGTAATAGGATGTGCCCACTTGGTGACTCAAATTCAAATCGCAAACTCACAGGTGCAAGAGAAGAAGGTAAGGTGCCATGGTGTGGTACAGACCCCAGAGGGGGTGATGGTACTGGATACAAAAGAGGAGGGGGAAGTTTGAAGAAGTCAACTGCAGCTTGAAGATCTTCATCAAAAGAGCGATCATGATCAGAAAAGTCAGCACTGTCCTCCTCATTCCTCTGTAGTAAAACCTCAGGATGCTGGTCATCATTATCGTGGGCTGCTGCACTGGGTGTCTCTTTTCCCACATCTTTACACACAGAGACATCAACCTCTATCTCCATGGACTGCTCTGCCTGACATGTCTGCACAGCAGAGGTTCTTGGAGGACTGCTCTACCCGGGTGGGCACAACATCTTCCCTGGACTCTCCAGATATGGGCTTTTCTTGGACAGGTTTTGCTGGGACACATCTGCTGCTTTTACCAGGTGCTCTCTCTGCTGTGTTTATACAGAGCCAGAGTTCCTTCAGAAGTAGTTTTACTTTTCTTCTATCTATGCTTCCATAAGTATCACTTGAAATTTGTGTTCCAACGTTTCTCAACTACTTTTCAGCTTTCTGTTTAGAAAATTCATCAAGCTTTTCCTGTGTCTTCTTAAATTCCTTTTCAAGTATTTTCTTTTCATTTCTTAGTTGCTTGAAGTCCCGAGTTTGCTTGACAGCAGCCTCTTCCAGCTTCTTCACCTTGGCTTCCAGTTTCTTCTTCTGAGCATCAGTTTTCAAGCATTCTTCTTTTATACAAGCATATTCCTGATGAGTTTCCTGATAGAACTTTAGAGAGCCCTTTTTCTCTTCTAGCTCAGCTTTTAAAGATCCCAGTTCTTCCTGACATTTCTGCAGAGGAGAAATTTTTTGAAGCATCTGTTCCACTTGATGATGCAGAGTACTATTCTCCCTTCTGGCAAACTGCAGCTCATCACATTTCTTCTGGTATCTGTTAACAAATTATCTGTATTAATAATTTTTTGCTTCAAGGTGATTAATGCTTCAACATATTCATTTAAATCCTGCTGCAGGGAAGCGCAGCCCTGACACCGCTAGAGATCCGCCGCCCCAGGCGCCGCCGAGTGGGTCTCGCCAGGCATCATGATGCCGCCGCGGTGGGCCCGCATGCCTCAGGGACCCGCGGCCTTGGCCCTGTACTGCTTCTGCTGACGTCGCCGGGGCCGCCGCCTGCCAGGCCGCTTCCCACCGTGTTCGGGCAGGTCCATCCGTGCACAGAGGTCCCCGTGGAGCGAGCCAAAGGCTCTCCCAGCTAGAGCTGCCTCGGGCACTAGAGAGAAACGCTTCCCGGTGCCGGTCAGAAAATTCTTGAGTTGGAGGCCAGCCCCTTCAGGAAGAAGGGGTGCCACACATAGATTTAGGGGCACGGCAACCTCTTCCGGCTCTGGAACAGGAAAAAGCACAGGTGGCCTGCCAGACCCGTCCAGGCCATTTCCTCTGCCCTTCACATGTCTTGAAGTCACCTGACTTTCTCTCACAAGAGGTTGAGTGGTCCAGCTCAATGGCCTCTGTTCCTGGGCCTCATTTTCCGGGAAGCTGGCCTTGTGAAAAAACCCACCTGCTTTGGGAATAGGAGCCACACCACCTAAAGTTCACCATGGAGGCCTGACTCCATGGAGTTAAGCATTCTTGTGAAGAGTCCTTAGGTGGCTCTGGAGCTGGCAGTGCTGTTTTTCAGTATTTGAGCAGTATACCTTGCTATTTGCTTTTTACCGTGGCATTTTTATCTACCCAGATTTAAAAAATATTTTACTCAAATATTTTATTTGTCAACATTTTCATGGATGTAATACCATCAATTCCAACATCGTTCAACTGCTTTTTACCTTTCTTGGATCAGTCTCCAGTCCCTTCACTATTCCTTAAAGCATCCCTGATGTTGTCCTAGTTCCTCTATTCCTCAGCTCTGATCATTTCCTGGCCTCTCCCATCTACCACGCCCCACCCCAAAAGCTGAGTGGGGACTCAGAGAGGAGTCCTCTGAGCAAGGGGGTGCTTCAGAACAATGAGGAGACAGGCTCTGCTCCAGATTGGGAAAGAGAAGTGGAGAGGACTTCCACTCGGTCCTTGGCCGATGCTGCCCCGACATAGAGCTCCCAGAGGCAGGAAGCACCAGTGGTGAGAGCCCCAAGTCCTGCAGACAGAGAGACCAAAGGCATGAGAAGCAGCAACATCTGGAGGGGCCAGAGAGGTTTTGCTATATCTACAAATTTTTATATTTGAATTATTTTCTTGATTTTACAAATTCTGTACATTTAATATAAAATGCCAGTTCTGACACTGGTGTTCCTGCAATACCCCTAACAAAAAAGACTATGCTGGACTTGTCCTATTGCTTTACCACTGCAATCACGTAACCACTGCAGCCTTGACAAGCTGACATAGCCTTAGAAAATCATCATACAGCCTTAACTGGTTTGGCTCAGTGGGTAGAGTGTCGGCCTGTGGACTGAAAGGTTCCAGGTTAGATTCCAGTCAAGGGCACATGCCCAGGTTGCAGGCTCAATGAAAATCATCATTAATATGACCAGGGCTCTGCCTTCCTCAGTGCCTACAGACCAGAAAGTGGACCCACTGGGCCTATAGCTGGAAAGCTAGAGAACCAAAAGACAACAACAAAATAAGTAAATGTAGTAAGGTCATAGGATATAAATTTAGTATAGAAAAAAATCAATGATATATCTTTATATTAGTAATGAACTTTCAGGAAATGAAATTTTAAAATAATACCATTTACAAGAGCAACATAAAATAGTTAGGGATAGCCCTAACCGGTTTGGCTCAGTGGATAGAGCGTCGGCCTGTGGACTCAAGGGTCCCAGGTTCGATTCCGGTCAAGGGCATGTACCTTGGTTGTGGGCACATACCCAGTAGGGAGTGTGCAGGAGGCAGCTGATCGATGTTTCTCTCTCATCAATGTTTCTAGCTCTCTATCCCTCTCCCTTCCTCTCTGTAAAAAAATCAATAAAATATATTTAAAAAAAAATAGTTAGGGATAAACTTAACAAAATATGTACTCTACTTCCTCCTTGTTTGCATGGGGTACATTCCAAGACCCCTAATTGATGCCTGAAACCATGAATAGTAATGAACCCTATAAGTGTTATTGTTTTTTCCTATACATGTATACCTATGATAATGTTTAATTTATAAATTAGGCACAATAAACAATTAACAACAACAACTAATAATAAAATAGAACAATTATAACAATATACTGTATTGTTATATAAATTTGGTCTTTCTTTCAAAATATCTTGTACTATAGTCACCTTTTCACTTAATGGAAGCACTTTACGGCTTCTCTTTGATATTTTCAAATTGTCAGAATCACTACCCTTGCTCTTCGAGGCATTATTCAGTAAGATAAGGGTCACACAAACACAAGCACTGCGGTTCCACAATAGTCAATCTGACATCCAAGGCAGCTGGCGGGTGACTAATGGGCAGCTAGCACACAGGGTGGGGTAAAGTAGGTTTATAGTTGTGAGTACACAAAACACAAAGATTATTTTTGTATTGTAATTTACTAATTATTGTATTCTTTTCCATAAGAACAACTATATACCTACTTTTGTCCCACCCTGTATACAGTGTGGAGACACTGGACAAAGAAATGATTCACAACCCAGTTGGGATGGAATGGGATGGTATGAAATTTCATCATGCTACTCAGAATGGCACACAATTTATACTTACAAATTGTTTATTTCTGGAATTTCCATTTAATATTTTTGGACCGCGGTTGACCACAGGTAAGTATAAAACCTTAGAGAGTAAAACTGAGAATAAGGGGGAATATCTGGTGATGTCTCTGTATAAGATGAGGCATATTTTGTTTTATTGCACTTCACAGTTATTGCTTTTTCATCAAGTCAAGACCCTTCATCAACAAAAAGATTAAGACTTGCTGAAGACACATTGCCACCATGTGCCCACCATCCAGATATCATTGCTGAGATGTACACATAAGAAACTGTTTGACATTGAAACGGGGACTCAGACTGTTGGACATTGAAATTGGGACTCAAACGTTTTTTGTTACTATATGTTTATTTCTAGTCTGCAGAGGCAAGATTTTTTAAAGGAAAGAAATGGGGGGGAAAATAGATACAGAGGCAAAGAAGCATTAAACAGACTGTCAAACTACAGCGGGAAGGCAGGGGAGGTTGGGGGGGGGGGGTGCTGTAAGAGATCAACCGAAGGACTTGTACGCATGCATATAAGCATAACCAATGGATACAAGACACTGAGGGGGTAGGTAAAGGCATGTACTGGGGGGTAGGGGAGGCTTGGGGGAGGTCAATGGGGGAAAAATAAAGGAGACATATGTACTACTATTTGTAATACTTCAAACAATTAAAAAAAATAAAATTAAAAAAAAAAGACTTGCTGAAGACTCAGATAATAGGTAGCATTTTTTAGCAACAAAAATTTTCGTTTTAATGAAAATGTCCAAAATTTATTATGGATGTGTTAGGCAGAATAGATAGCTGCTAGGGCAGGAGGAGAAGAAGGGGGTGGTGGTGAAAGGGGAGTTTATCTCACCCACTGAACAAAGAAGTCAGCAGTCTTGGGACTTGCCAAGATAAAAATTGCCAGATGTTCTCATAAATCCTGGGAAAAGCCACAACAATGTAAAAGGGGGACCTTGAAATCTAGTCTGTTGCCCAAGATACCTGGCAGGGGATCCTTGAAACCTATAGGGAAAAAATCCCTTCCTACCGGGTCGCTCAGACTAGCTGTTGCCTGCTTGTGCTTTATGACAAGTGCATTTTTAATAAATTTGCTTGCTATGCTTCAATACTGCTTTCTGTCACTTGTCTGGATTCTTTCTTATGAGCGTGTCAAGAACCGAGGAGGGTTAAGGGCTAAATATATTATTTTTATTTCTGAACTTGGAAGACATAGAATGTTTCCAGAAAATAAAACATGAAATCAGAGTTGGGAAAAAAAAAAGAAGAAAAAGAACTGAGGAGGGGAAAGTCCCTCTGACACAGGTAGCCCTCTGGTAACAGATGTACATGTGGGGTGCCATAAGAATATGAGACCCAAAGACACATTGGACAATTGAGGCTTCTACGCTATTTTGGACAAAGGAGAAGAAAGGCAGGGGTCTGAGATTTCAAAGGGAAAGCAGGCAATGCGCAGGTAGACAAGACACAGCAAATGTGGCAAACAACATGCTGAGCCACCAAAAGCAAGGGGACAGAGAGGGCAGGTCCATAAACAGCCTTGCCTAGATTTCTCCCTGTCTGCTATATTTAGTTTCTATTGTGATGCTAAGGTGGTAGCTCCCTTTCTTTAAGCAGGTTTTTCTATCTAAATTCCTTTGGGCAGGTAAGGGGAGGGTCAATGATTCTTCATGAGTCTTTTGTTTCTTAATAATCAGTTTAAAATCAATATCCCAAAAGGCATATTTTGGGGTGGCAAAACTTTGGTCCTCCTCAGTCTCACCTTTGAAATGGAATTAAAAGTTTCATATTCCAGAAACTGAGTTGGTAGATTGCTCCATATTTTATTGTACTAATCATTCTGTTCTGAAAATAAGTCAGTTCAGTTAAACCATTGCATCTCATTCCAGAAGGTGGTGATGTGTATGGGCTCCCAAGATGACGCTTATATTGTGTAAGAAAGCAATTAGGTATTTAATAAGAGACATGTCTATGGAAAAACAAAAACAAAAACAACAAAGGTTAATGGTTAGAACAAATTATAAACCCAGTCTCTAAGCCTGGAGGGTTGCAACCTGGCTAATAATGTTTGCCCCAACCTGGTGATTCCCTGAGACCCTGTTCCACCCAACTTGAAGGTCTACCCAAGCCATTTCCAGTGGTTTTTCCATACAAGGCATGTATTGACTCATGCTGCAAACTTTTCCAAAAATCACAAACTCCAAACAAGTAGCACATGGCTTCTGCATGCCCTGTACCTCTTGTTAAATGGTCCTCAGCCCAGCACTAGCAGCAGCTGGATTGGGTTTGTAGGTTGGCCTCTCCTAGACACTTCCAAGCCCAGCATAAGAAGCAGCCATCTTCATATTGCTTTGTAGTTTATGCCCTGTGGCTCTGGACAGGGCAGAGGTGGTGTCTGACTTGGGCCTCCACCTTCCAGGAGGCCTCAGAGCTAGCACACCCAGCGGACAGCTTCAAACCATACTGGAGCACCACCAAACCATCTCCAAAAGTGACACACCAAGAGGCCAACTCATCAGGCACCAAAGACCTGCTGAAGCAAGTCCTGTTCTGTGAGGTCAGCCCCTCCCTGCACAGCAGATCTTCTGCTATAGTTGGGGTCGGTTCTCTCAGTTGATGGATCTGGGGGTAAATCCCTCTTTTTTTTTTTTTTAAATCCCTCTTATTGACATGCCAATAATAATCAAGGCTCAACTACAACAGGAGGGTACACACAGCCTACATGTGGAGGGTACCAGGACTTCCCAGCTTGGGTGATTGGGCTGTGCCACTGGACCCTACAGAACACCTACCACAGAAGGCCACTCTACCAAGTCTGGGAGACATAGCAGCTCTACCTAATGAATAGAAACAAACACAGGGAGTCTGCCAAAATGAGGAGACAAAGAAACATATTCTAAATGAAATAAGAGAACAAAACCCCAGAAAAAAGAACTAAAGAAAATGGAGATGAGCAATGTACTAGATGAAAAGTTCAAAACACTGGTTATAAGGATGATCAATGAACTTAGGGGAAGAGTAGATGAACTTAAGAAAACTTCAACTAAGAGATAAGAAACATGAAAATTTAGATAGGAAACATAAAAAGTATCTATCAGAAATAAAGAAGACATTAATTAAAATGAAGAATACATTATAGGGAATTAACAGTAGAGTAGATGAAGCAGAGGATCAGATCGGAGATTTGAAATATAAAGAAGCAGAAAACACCCCATCAAACAGGAAAAAAAAGATTAAAAAAAATGAGGTTAGTCTAAGGAGGCTCTAAGACAACTTTAAGCATATCAGCATTTGCATCTGGAGGTGCTGGAAGAAGAAGAGAGAGAGCAAGGCCCTAACCGGCTTGGCTCAGTGGATAGAGTGTCGGCCTGTGGAGTGAAGGGTCCCAGGTGCAATTCCAGTCAAGGGCATGTACCTTGGTTGTGGGCACATCCCCAGTAGAGGGTGTGCAGGAGGCAGCTGATCAATGTTTCTCTCTCATTGATGTTTCTAACTCTCTATCCCTCTCCCTTCTTCTCCGTAAAAAATCAATAAGATATATTAAAAAAAGAGAGAAAGAGAGAGAGAGAGCAAGGAACAAAAACCTATTTGAAAAAAATAATGACAGAAAACTTTCCTAACCTGATGAAGAAACTAGACATACAAATCCAGGAAGCACAGAAAGTCCTAAACAAGATGAACCCAAAGAGGCCCACACCCATAAGACTGTCAGCTGATTTCTCAACAGAAACTTTGTAAGTCAGAAGGGATTGGCAAGAAATATTCAAAAGGTTATGAAAAGCAAGAACCTACCAACAAGATTACTCTACTCAGCAAAGTTATCATTTAGAATTGAAGGACAGATAAAGAGCTTCCCAGACAAGAAAAAGGTAAAAGAGTTTATCACCATGAAAACCAATATTACAAAAAAAGGATAAAGGATCTTTTTAGAAAAGAAGGAATAGCCCTAGCTGGTTTGGCTCAGTGGATAGAGGATCAGCCTGTGGACTGAAGGGTCCTGGGTTCAATTCCGGCCAAGGGCACATGCCCAGGTTGCAGGCTCCATCTTCAGTGGGGAGCATGCAGGAGCAGCCGACCAATGGTTCTCTCTCATCATTGATGTTTCTATCTCTCTCTCGCTTTCCCTTCCTCTCTAAAATCAATAAAGAAATATATTTTAAAAAAAAGAAAAAAAAAAGAAAAGAAGGAATGAAAAGATAAAAAATCCTATATAATAAAGAGGCAATATGCAAATTGACCGTCACTCCAACACACAAGATAGCCGCCCCCATGTGGCCGCCACAAGATGGCCATCAGGAGAGGGCAGTTGTGGGCAATCAGGTCAGCAGGGGAGGGCAGTTGGGAGGGACCAGGCCTGCAGAGGAGGGCAGTTAGGGGTGACTGGGCCGGCAGAGGAGGGCAGTTGGGGGATATCAGGCCTGCAGGGAGGACAGTTGTAGGGGACCCAGGCCTGCAGGAGAGGGCAGTTGCGGGGCGGGGCGGGGGGACCAGGCCTGCAGCGGAGGGCAGTTGGGAGTGACCAGGCCTGCAGGGGAAAGCAGTTGGGGGCAATCAGGCTGGCAGGGGAGGGCAGTCAGGGGCAACTGGGCAGGCAGGGGAGAGCAGTTGGGGGCAACCAGACCAGCAGGGGAGGGCAGTTAGGGGCAATCAGGCCGGCAGGGGTGAGCAGTTGGGAAAAAAAGGCCTGCAGGGGAGGGCAGTTGGGAAGGAAAAGGCCTGCAGGGGAGGTCAGTTGGGGGGACCAGGCCTGCAGGGAAGGGCAGTTGGGAGTTGGGGGCGACCAGACCAGCATGGGAGGGCAGTTAAGGGTGAGCAGGCCTGCAGGGGAGGGCAGTTGGGGGGGCGGACCAGGCCTGCAGTGGAGGGCAGTTGGGGGCAACCAGACCACCAGGGGAGAGCAGTTAGGGGCGACCAGGCCTGTAGGGGAGGGAAGTTGGGGGTGACTAGGCCTGCAGGGGAGGGCAGTTGTGGGGGGACCAGGCCTTCAAAGGAGGGCAGTTAGGGGTCACGAGGCTGGCAGGAGAGGGCAGTTAGGGGCAATCAGTCCAGCAGGGGAGAGCAGTTGGGAGCGACCAGTCCTGCAGGGGAGGGAAGTTGGGGAGAACCAGGCCTGCAGGGGAAGGCAGTTGGGGGGACCAGGCCTGCAGGGGAGAGCAGTTGGAGGGGACTAGGCCTGCAGGGGAGGGCAGTTGGGGGTGACCAGACCAGAAGGGGAGGGCATTTAGGGGGCAATCAGGCTGGTAGGGGAGGGCAGTTGGGAAGGAAAAGGCCTGCAGGGGAGGGCAGTTGAGGGGGACCAGGTCTGCAGGGGAGGACAGTTGGGAGTTGGGGGCGACCAGACCAGCAGGGAAGGGCAGTTGTGGGGACCAGGCCTGCAGGGGAGAGCAGTTGAAGGGGACCAGGCCTGCAGGGGAGGGCAGTTGGGGGTGACTAGACCACCAGGGGAGAGCAGTTAGGGGTGACCAGGCCTGCAGGGGAGGGCAGTTAGGGGCTACCAGGCTGGCAAGGGAGGGCAGTTAGGGGCGACCAGGCAGGCAGGGAAGGACAGTTAGAGGTGACCAGGCCAGCAGGGGAGGGCAGTTGGGGGCGACCTGGCCTGAAGGGGAGGACAGGTAGGGGCATCCATGCCGGCAGAGGAGGGCAGGTAGGGGTAGCCAAGTTGGCAGTGGAGGGCAGTTAGGGTCAATCGGGCCGGTAGGGGAGGGCAGTTGGGGGCGACCCGGCCTGAAGGGGAGGACATTTAGGGGCATACAGGCCAGCAGGGGAGGGCAGTTAGGGGCAATTGGGCCAGTAGGGGAGCAGTTAGGTGTCGATCAGGCTGGTAGGGGAGTGGTTAGGAGGTGATCAGGCTGGCAGGCAGAAGCGGTTAGGGGCAATCAGGCAGGCAGGAAGGTGAGCAGTTGGGAGCCAGCAGTCCTGGATTGTGAGAGGGGTCCCAGATTGGAGAGGGTGCAGGCCTGACTGAGGGACACACACACACACACACACACACACACACACCGTGCATGAATATCGTGCACCAGGCCTCTAGTATAAATAATAAAATGGCATTAAACACATATTTATCAACAATTATAATAAATGCAAATGGAATAGGCATATAGATCAATGGAACAGGACAGAGAGCTTGGAATCATGTCTCTATGGTCAATTAATATTTGACAAAGGATGCTATGTGGGTTGTTGTTCTTGTCTTTGGGGCTAGGGGCAGAGGAGTCCAGCATGGAGTCCAAGCCTCACTCCTCTCAGGGAACACCCCACAGCTGAGATATCCCTCCACAACCTGGGCCTGTGTTCTTGAGAACTGTTCTAGCCCCATTGTGACCACGCCCTTCCTACTAGTCTCAAGATGGTTTCTGCACTTCCTTGTTTAAATGTCTTCTTTTTAGCTAGTCTTCAGCGTGAATATTCCCCAATTTAGTTTTATTTCCAGTTTTGTTCTTGTAGGAGTTGCAAGAAAGACTCACCTACTCTACTCTGCTGCCATCTTGACCTCCTGCCCCCCCTCACAAACACATCCTCTTCTTTTTTTTGTTTTAATACTCTCACCCAAGGATATTTTCCCATTTATTTATTTTTAAATTTTATTGTTTTAGAGAGAGTGGAAGGGAGGGAAAGACAAAGAGAGAAACATTGGTGTGAGAGAGACACATCGATTGGTTGCCTCCCACATGTGCCCTGACCAGTTCAGTGTTGGAGCCTGCAACCGAGGTACGTGCCCTTGTACAGAATGGAACCTGGTCCACAGGCCATCACTCTAACCACTGAGCCAAACTGGCTAGGGCTTGGTGTTCTTTTAAACTAAATTTGAAACCACAAGTTCAGGATACTTGGGGCTCAAAAGATATTTTTTACAATAAATAAAAAAGTAGTTGTCTTAGACATAATATAAAGAAGATGTTACAATGAAGATAGTTTGATCAAATACAATTAGAGATATTTTTACATCTCACATAATCTGTCTCAAACTTTTGTTCATTACTCTCCACAAGAAAAAATTGGAATGTTAAAGAAAAGTGCTTAGGTAAAACATCCATCAGTGAATTAAACTTGGAACCTGATTTCTTATTTACATTGATGGATGTCTATAAGACATGGAATAGGATGAGAAAAAATTCAATTAAGTGAAAAGAATGTATTATTATTGTCATAACTGTTTTCAATGATTTATTAGTGTGAACTACTAATTTCAACTCATATCTGATGAAAATAAAAATTAAAAAAGGCTTGACAGTGTATCAGCTGTGTATATTGTATTGTCTTAAGTGTTTCAGACTATACTAAAGAAGCGCATCCATTGCAACATATAAAAAACCTTTCCTAATTTTGGGGGGGTTTGCTTGATACATTTAAATATTAATAAGTAATATTTTATATGAATATAGTTATGTTTTTACTTTATATGTTATGGGATAAATTGTATACCCCCCAATTCAATATGTTTTTTTTTTTAAATAAATCTTTATTGTTCAGATTATTACAGGTGTTCCTCTTTTTTTTCCCCCATAGCTCCCCTCCACCTGATTCCCCACCCCACCCCATGCCCTTACCCCCCGCCACTGTCTTCATCCATAGGTGTAAGATTTTTGTCCAATCTCATCCCACACCCCTCACACCCCCTTCCCCTGAGAATTGTCAGTCCACTCCCTTTCTATGTCCCTGATTCTATTATATTCACCAGTCCATTCTGTTCTTCAGATTTTTTATTCACTTGATTTTTAGATTCACTTGTTGGTAGGTATGTATTTGATGTCATTTTGTTGTTCATAATTTTTATCTTTACCTTTTTCTTCTTCTTCCTCTTCTTAAAGAACACCCTTTAGCATTTCATGTAATCCTGGTTTGGTGGTGATGAACTCCTTTAGCTTTTTCTTGTCTGTGAAGCTCTTTATCTGACCTTCAACTCTGAATGATAGCTTTGCTGGGTAGAGTAATCTTGGTTGTAGGTTCTTGCTGTTCATCACTTTGAATATTTCTTGCCACTCCCTTCTGGCCTGCATAGTTTATGCCAAGAAATCAGCTGACAGTCGTATGGGTGCTCCCTTGTAGGTAACTAACCATTTTTCTCTTGCTGCTTTCAAGATTTTCTCTTTGTCTTTTGCCCTTGGCATTTTAATTATGATGTGTCTTGGTGTGGTCCTCTTTGGATTCCTCTTGTATGGGGTTCTGTGTTCTTCCTGAACTTGTAAGTCTATTTCTTTCACCAGGTAGGGAAAGTTTTCTGTCATTATTTATTCTAATAGGTTTTCAATATTTTGCTCTCTCTCTTCTTCTGGCACCCCAAAAATTCAGATGTTGGTACGCTTAAAGTTGTCCCAGAGGCTCCTTACCCTATCTTCATATTTTTGGATTCTTTTTTCTTCTTGTTTTTCTGGTTGGGTGTTTTTTGTTTCCTCATATTTCAGATCCTTGGTTTGATTCTTGGGGTACGTTGATCTAAGTTGAGTTTCTGTATATTCTTTATTTCAGACAGTGTATGCTTAATTTCTGACTGGTCCTTTTCCATTTTTTTGGCATTCTCACTAAGATCCTTAAAGGCCTCACTAAGTTCTTCAGCAGTTTTTAGAAGATTCTTGAGTAACCTTATAAATGTGGTTCTGAACTCTATGTTGTCCAGTAGTTTGCTTTCCTCCATTTCTTTCATTCGTGACATGTTTCTTTGTCTCCGCATTTTGCTGCTTCCCTGTGTTGATGGAGTGGCTTTGTGTGGTAGATGACCTATAGGGGCCAGTAGCTCAGCCTCCCCAATCACCTGAGGTGGACGCCTTTGGTACACCCCTTTGTGGGCTGAGTGCAAAGTCTTGGTGTAGTTTAGCCTTGATTGCTGTTGGTACACTGGGAGGAATTGACCTCCAGGCCAATTGGCTGTGAGGACCTGCTGTGTCTATAATGGAAGAACTGCTGTGCTGGAGACAGGCTTATGGTGCAGGACTTGTTTCAGTGGGGCTTTGGTGCTCACTGAGTCTGCCTCTTGAATGTGTCACTTTTGGATGTGAGGAGTTGAAATCTGGTGTCTCACACTGACCACTAGGTACACTGGCTTCTGGATCTCCAATGGGGTGCAGGTCAGCTACTGTCTGAGGCTACCCAGCAGGCGCTACAGCGAGAACTACAGTTTTCTCCTCTTTGCTTGGGGTTTGGAGGTTTTGAAGCTGTCTGACCCGGGCTGCAAGTTTGCTAGGTTAAGCTTCGATAAGGCAGGTCATTCATATGCTAAAGCCGCTGCTTGGAGCTTGGGTGCGTTTGTTGATTGTGCAGGGCGGGATCTCAGGGTGTGACTAGGCTAGGGCGTGGCAAACAGCGATGGCTGCCAGTTAGCCCGCTCTGTGTCTCCGACCGCGTCCCTGCATCCCGCACCCCAACACAGTAAACAATTATTCCTGGGTGCAGCCCTGCAAGCAAGCCACCCTCACTTTCTGACCCAATGGCAGACAGTCCAGCTTCTCCCCGTAGGATTTTGGGTCCCCCATGTCTCCCCAGAAACTGGAGTTTGGAGTAATCGGGAGCTTGTCTCCCTTTGGGTTGAAAAAAGCAGTGCTCCCAGTCGCCCATCGCCAGCCCGATTCGCGCGCCTCCATACCTCAGTTTTTCAGCGCTTGTGCACCTCTCAATGCTGTTTTCTCTTTCCTTCTAGTTGTAGAACTTCCACTCAGCCAGCTTTACCGTTGTTCTGGGTGATAGACGTTTTGTCTTTTAGTTGTAGTTTTGAAATTGTTGTGCGAGGCAGCAGTTTAGGTGTTTACCTATGCCGCCATCTTGGATCCTCCTCCCAATTCAATATGTTGACGTCTTAACTCTCAATACCTCAACATGTGACAATATTTGGAAATAGGGCCTTTAAAGAGGTGATTAAATTAAAATGAGTGCATTAGGGTGCCTTCTAGTTCATTTGGATTGGTGACCTCATAATACCAAGAGATTAGGACAGAGACCCCAGGGATGCACTCACAAAGAAGAAAGGCTGTGAGAACATGGTGAGAAGCAGCCTCTGTAAGTCAAGGAGAGAGTTCAGAAGAGACCACCCACTGAGCTTGATCTTGAACTTCCATACTCCTGATCTGTGGAAAAATAAATTTCTGCTGTTTAAGCCACAGTCTGTGGTGTTTTGTGATGGCAGCCCTAGCAAACTGTATACTATACATGTAGGGCATTGTTCTGTGAAATCTTTGTTTGCTGTGTGTATGAGCACTGAGTCTGAATGCAAGGTGCACTTCTTATTATCATCATAGGTCAACGTGTTTGAGATATATGAAGCTAGAAAAAAGGAAGGATTTTGCCTCCCAGTTCTGAAACAAGCCAGTTGAACTAGAAACTCCCAGTAGGAAACTTGGAGAAACTCTGGCGCCACCATTCTTAGGGGAGGTGCTAAGGAAAGAAACGGCCTCCAAGATTTTGAGTTTCTTATGAAAATGACTCTAGAGCAGTGTTCTAGAGAGGAGTCTGGGTTAGAATTTACAGGGTCTGTGAACTTCAATGAGAAAAGGCACATGTTCATTTTCACTGATGTTTACCTGATCATTGTTGTTTCCCTGATTTATAAGTGGAAGTAATGTGTTTTAGTGATATCAAAGGCAGCATAACTTTGTCACCAGTGTTTCCTCAAAATACAAATTGCAAGCATCACTGTATTGATACATATTGGTTACTAAATTTACTGACAAAACTTGTTATTTAATAAATTAATAAAGAAGCACATGCATTACTATGCACAGATTTGTTTTACATATATATTTTGATAATAACCACCTATATAAGAAAGAGGTAATATGCAAATTGACCATCACACCCTCACACAAGATGGCTGCCCCCATGTGGTCAAAGATGGCCACCTTTGTTGGAGAGCAGGTGTAAGCAGACACGGTCCTTCCACCTGAAGGGACTAGCAAGGCTGTCCCCTACCCACATAGTTTTCCCAGACTTGTTTGGATGGCGGTTATCAGTAGAATGAGAGCAACCTTTCATAGCTTACCAAGAGGTCTGTAACTATTTACTGAGATTTGCTGTACTGAGAATTTGTCCTTCTGCTCTGTCTCTCCCTTAGAGATTAAGAGGAACAAAGAATACATTCCTCTTGATAGACCTATTCAGTATTTTGTGTATAAAAGGCATTACGCAGTTAATAAACTTGCTGCAGTCTCTCGATGACCTGTAGTCCTCCCAATCCCGCTCTCCTGTCTTTCTTTCTTTTCTCAATTCCCACCTCCCTATCTCAGCCCGGTTCAACCTGTCAGGCTGGCCCTGGCACACCTTCATGTGGTCAAAGATGGCCGCCACAAGATGGCCGGCAGGGGAGGGTAGTTGTGGGTGATCAGGCCAGCAGAGGAGGGCAGTTGGGGTCAACCAGGCCTGCAGGGGAGGGCAGTTGGGTGCAATCGGGCAGGCAGGGGAGCAGTTAGGCGTCGATCAGGTTGGCAGGGGAGTGGTTAGGGGGTGATCAGGCTGGTAGGCAGGCAAGCGGTTGGGAGCCAGCAGTCCCAGATTGTGATAGTAATGTCTGACTGCCGGTTTAGGCCCGATCCCTGTGTGGGATCGGGTCTAAACTGGCAGTCGGACATCCCCTGAGGGGTCCCAGATTGGAGAGGGTGCAGGCTGGGCTGAGGGACACCACCCCCCCCCCCCCCGCCCAGTCACAAATATCATGCACTGGGCCTCTAGTGTTTGTATATAATTTGTTTTCTTTGTAACCCTGTGTATTTTATTTTACCTAGTTAAGAACAATTTTTCTGAGAATGTCAGAGGATCTGTGCCAGATACACAGTTAAGAAAATCTCTCCAGCTGTGTTGCAGTCTCAGATCCTGCCTCCACCACACATGAACTGCCTCTTTTCTTATCTGTTCCTTCAGCTTCTATCCTTTGGTTATGACCAAGATGCCTTTAGCCAGTTTCTTTCCACTGAGGACCCCTGTGGTTCTAACTCTGATTTGACATCTTCCCAAAGGCTGCCTCTTTGTTTACCGCATATGCCCCTGCAGAGCAGCGGAGGGGGTGGCCCTATCTGGGACTTGCTGGGAAGCAGACTCACAGGCATGACTTCAGGCTCCTGAGGACCAGCGGGAAGAAGGTGCCTTAACCACCCAGGGCCGAGGTTTCCCAAGGGGCTGATGTCCTAACATCATCACAGGGCCGAATGGGAACCCTTCAGTTCCTGGCCCTGTGGGCCTGCTCTTTCCTCCCGAGGGAGTCTGGCTTACTTTTGTGACTTCCTTAGCCACATCATTTCATATTTAGACCCCCAGCACCATACAAGGCCTTCTAGACCCAAGATGCCCACATATCCATTGCTCGTGACCAGTGGCCATATGGGTCACGTCCACCCCCACAGTGTGCTGTCTGCCACTTCCTAGGAGTTAGAATCTTTCCTCCCTGTGTTTTTCCTAGGCACCAGCACTCCCATTCTGCCTGCCAACACAGGGGGACTCTATCCTCCCTCAAAAATCAGAATGACGTCTTCCAGTGGTGTTCAAAGGTCACTTCTGAATCTCCTGCAGCTGACCCCTTTGTAGGAGAGACCATCCTAAAGAGAACATGTGCAGTTCAGCTCTTGCCCAACACACGCGTCAGGGACACACGCTGGTCTCTAGAGGGAGCCCTGTAAATAATTTAAGCTCTGGAACCTTAAACCCCAGCTGCTTGGGGAATGGGGCTCACTTCTCAGTCACAGTTACTTTTCTTGAGTGCACGGATGCCCCTGGCGTCCTTTGGGCAGGAATGCCCTGCTTAATTACCATGTCTGATCCCTCTGTCCACCAGCCTCCCCCCACCACCCACATTGATCCATGTGACGTCCGTCGCGTTGCAGATAGACTCGGGACTGCTTGGCTCAGCCTGGCTCACGGTCACCCAAGTACTCTCTTAATAGGGACTCCAGTTTTTTTGCATCAGGTGCAGTGGGTAAATCTAGAAAGCAACCAGTCTAAGACAAATGTATGTATTTATGGCACACAGGCCTATGAATAAACAAGGCTCCACATAATTTTTTTTTCTTTAAGCTGATTTTTTAGAAATACTTCATTTTTAAATTTTATTTTATTTTAAATATATTTTTATTGATTTTAGAAAGGAAGTGAGAGGGAGAGAGAGATAGAAACCTCAATGATGAGAGAGAATCATTGATTGGCTGCCTCCTGCACGCCCCCTTTTCTCCACATCCTCCCCAGCACTTGTTTGTTGATTTGTTGCCAGTAGCCATTCTGACAGGTGTGAAGTGATACTTTATTGTAGTTTTAATTTGCATCTCTCTGATGATTAGTGACTTTGAGCATTTTCCCATGTCTCTTGGCCATCTGTGTGTCCTCTTTGGAGAAGTGTCTATTCAGGCCCTTTACCCATTTTTTAATTGGG
Organism: Plecotus auritus; assembly: GCF_963455305.1. Classification (NCBI taxonomy): domain Eukaryota; kingdom Metazoa; phylum Chordata; class Mammalia; order Chiroptera; family Vespertilionidae; genus Plecotus; species Plecotus auritus. The sequence continues at coordinate 99,264,458 of NC_137776.1, forward strand.
TTGTTTGTCTTCCTAATGTTGAGTTGTATGAGTTCTTTGTATATTTTGGAAATTAACCATTCACCAGATGTATCATTAGCGAATGTTCTCCTATGCAGTGGGCTCCCTTTTTATTTTGGTGGTGGTTTTCTTCACTGTGCAGAAGCTTTTGAGTTTGATGTAGTTCCATTTTTTTAATTTTTCCTTTGTTCCTCTTGCCCTATGAAATGTATTGGTGAATATACTGCTACATGAGATGTCTGAGATTTTACTGCCTATAGTTTCTTATAGAATTTTTATGGTTTTGGGAGTTACATTTAAATCTTTTACCCATTTTGAGTTTATTATTGTGTATGGTGTCAATTGGTGGTCTACCTTCATTTTTTTGCATGTACCTGTCCAATTTTCACACCACCATTTAATTTTTATTTTTTAAAAGATTTTTATGTTTTTTATTATTTTTTAATCCTCATCCAATGATATTTTTCCCATTGATTTTTAGAGAGAGTGGAAGGGAGAGAGAGAGATAGAGAGAAACACCGATGTGAGAGAGACACATCAATTGGTTTCCTCCCGCATACCCGCAACCAGGGCCAGGAGACTGCAACTGAGGTACGTGCCCTTGACCAGAATCGAATCTGAACCTTCAGTCTGCAGGCGGACACTCTGTCCACTAAACCAAACTGGCTAGGCACAACACCATTTACTGAAAAGACTGTCTTTACTCCTTTGTATGTTTTTGCCTTCTTTGCCAAATATTAATTGAGCATAATGGCTTGGGTTGATTTCTGGGTTCTCTGTTCTGTTCCATTGACCTATATGCCTGTTCTTGTGCCAGGTCCAGGCTGTCTTGTTTACAATGGCTTTGTAATATAAATTGAAATCTGGTATTGTGGTTCCCTCCAACTTTGTTTTTCTTTCTCAAGATTGCTGAGGCTATTCGGATCTTTTTTGGTTCCATATACATTTTTGGAGTATTTGTTATAGATGTGTGAAATATGCCATTGGTATTTTAATAGGGACTGGGTTAAATTTGTAGATTACTTTGGGTAGTATGGACATTTTAATGATATTAATTCTTCCAATCCATGAACATGGTATGTTCTTCCATATGTTTATGTCTTCCTCTATCTCTTCTTTCAATGTCCTGTAGTTTTCTGAGTATCGGTCTTTTACCTCCTTGGGTAAGTTTATTTTCAGTTTATTATCTTATTTGTTGTTGTTGTTGCAATGGTAAATGGGATTGTTTATTTAGTTTCTCTTCCTGTGAGTTGATTATTGGTGTATAAAAATGCCATTGATTTCTGGATGTTAATTTTGTATCCTGCTACTTTGCCAAATTCATTTATTAGATCTAGAAGTTTTTTGGTGGAGTCCTTAGGATTTCTATGTACAATATCATGTTATCTGTGAATGATGAGTTTATTTCCTCCTATCCAATTTGGATGCCTTTTATTTCTTGTTCATTTCTGATTGCTGTGGTTAGGACTTCCAGTATTTTGTTGAATAAAAGTGGTGAAAAAAAATGTGAGAGTGGTGAAAGCAGACATCCCTGTCTTGTTTCTGCTCTTAAGCCAAATGCTTTTAATTTTTGCCTATTGAGTATTTTTTTTCCACATAAGTTGTTTTTTATTTTATTTTATTTTTTTATTTTAATGAATCTTTATTCAGATTATTAAAATTGTTTCTCCTTTTTCCCCCCATAGCTCCCCTCCACCCAGTTCCCACCCCACCTTCTGCCCTTACCTCCCCCCCACTGTCCTCATCCATAGGTGTATGATTTTTGTCCAGTCTCTTCATGAACCCCCCATACCCCTTTCCCCCTAAGAATTATCAGTCCACTCCCTTTCTATGCCCCTGATTCTATTCTATTCACCAGATTATTCTGTTCATCAGGTTTTTAATTCACTTGATTTTTAGGTTCACTTGATAGATGTGTATTTGTTGTTCATAATTTTTCTCTTTACTTTTTTCTTCTTCCTCTTCTTTAAGAATACCTTTCAGTATTTCATATAATACTGGTTTGGTGGTGATGAACTCCTTGAGCTTTTTCTTATCTGTGAAGCTCTTTATCTGCCCTTTAATTTTGAATGATAGCTTTGCTGGGTAGAGTAATCTTGGTTGTAGGTTCTTGCTATTCATCACATTGAAAATTTCTTGCCACTCCCGTCTGGCCTGCATAGTTTCTGTTGAGAAATCAGCTGACAGTTGTATGGGTGCTCCCTTGTAGGTAACTAACTGTTTTTCTCTTGCTGCTTTTAATATTCTCTCTTTGTCTTTTGCTCTTGGCATTTTATTTTTTTATTTTATTTTATTTTATTTTATTGATATTTTACAGAGAGGAAGGAAGAGGGATAGAGAGTTAGAAACATCGATGAGAGAGAAACATTGATCAGCTGCCTCTTGCACACCCCCTACTGGGGATGTGCCCGCAACCAAGGTACATGCCCTTGACCGGAATCGAACCTGGGACCTTTCAGTCTGCAGGCCGACGCTCTATCCACTGAGCCAAACCGGTTTTGGCTGCTCTTGGCATTTTAATTATGATGTGTCTTGGTGTGGTCCTCTTTGGATTCCTTTTGTTTGGGGTTCTGTGCGCTTCCTGGACTTGTAAGTCTATTTCTTTCACCAGGTTGGGGAAGTTTTCGGTCATTATTTCTTCAAATAGGTTTTCAGTATCTTGCTCTCTCTCTTCTTCTGGCACCCCCATAATTCTGATGCTGGTACGCTTGAAGTTGTCCCAGAGTCTTCTTACACTATCTTCAACTTTTTGGATTTTTTTTTTTTGCTTTTTGCTTTTTCGGTTGAGTGTTTTTTGCTTCTTTGTATTTCAATTCTTTGACTTGATTTTTGTGTTCCTCTAGTCTGTTTTTGGGTCTCTGTATAATATTTTTTATTTCAGTCAGTGTATGTTTAATTTCTAGTTGGTCCTTTTTCATATCTTCGAGGGTCTCGTTATATTTATTGGCCTTTTCTAGGATATTCTGGAAAAGCCTTATAACCGTGGTTTTGAATTCTATATCCAGTCGTTTGTTTTCCTCCATTTCTTTCATTTGTGATCTGATTCTTTGACGCCGCATTTTCACTGCTTCCCTGAGTTGGTAGGGTATATTTGTGTGCTAGGTTTCCTATATGGCCCAGGGGGTCGGCCTCCCCAGTTAACCTGAGGTGGACACTCTTGGTGCACCCCTTTGTGGACTGTGTGTACAGCCTTGTTGTAGTTAAGTCTTGATTGTTGATGGTATCACTGGGAAGAATTGACCTCCAGGCCAGTTGGCTGTAAGGATCAGCTGTGTCTATGCTGGGAGAAGTTCGGTGCTGGGGACAGCCTTATAGGATTAGACTTGCCAAATTGCAATAGCCTCTGTGCTCAGCTTGGATGGGGTGGAGTCTCAGGGCGGAGCAGACAGTCTTGGCTTCCTGTCAGCCTTGCCCTTGCGCGCACGTGCGCGCCTTCAGACCTCTGCCTTCCCTGGCTCCTGAGTCTCCGCCCGAGAGTCCTCATTCCCCCCACAAGAGCATGGGTCCCCAGGGGTTCGCCTGGAACTGGGGTTCAGTGCAGTCAGAACTGGGGCTCAGTGCAGTCAGGAGCTTCTGACTCCCTTCCACTAGGGAAAGCCTGTGGCAACCTCCGCAGCCTTTGTGCGCACTGGCACGCGTGCGCCTTCAGACCTCTGCCTTCCCCGGCTCCTGAGTCTCCACCCGAGAGTCCAGATTCCCCCCACAAGAGCGTGGGTCCCCAGGGGCTCACCTGGAACTGGGGTTCAGTGTAGTTAGAACTGGGGTTCTGTGCGGTCGGGGGCTTCCTTCCCCCTCCGCCAGAGAAAGTCAGCCAGGCTCTCAGCCGCCCTTCCTCTCTGCGCGCACAAAGACCCTTTGCCGTATTCTCAATTCTCTGTGAGCTTTTCTCTTTCCTTCTAGTTGTAGAATTTTCACTCAGCCAGCTTTCCTGTGGTTCTGGATGATGTCCGTTCTGTCTTTTAGTTGTAGTTTTGAAATTGTTGTGTGAGTTAGCAGTTTAGGTGCTTACCTATGCTGCCATCTTGGTTTCTGCTCAGTACATCCTTTCTTGGGGTCAACTGTGGTGTTTATGTATCACAGAGCAGAAGACAAAGTTAAATAATAATAATTAAAAAAAAGTAAAAATATCAGCTCTGTAATGTGAACTAAAAACTGTGTCTTTTTTTTTTAAAAATATATTTTATTGATATTTCACAGAGAGGAAGGGAGAGGGATAGAGAGCTAGAAACATCGATGAGAGAGAAACATCGATCAGCTGCCTCCTGCACACCACCCACTGGGGATGTGCCTGCAACCAAGGTACATGCCCTTGACCGGAATCAAACCCGGGACCTTTCAGTCCACAGGCCGACGCTCTATCCACTGAGCCAAACCGGTTTCGGCTCTTGTTTTTTTTTTTTTTTTTATTAAATATATTTTATTGATATTTTACAGAGAGGAAGGGAGAGGGATAGAGAGTTAGAAACATCGATGAGAGAGAAACATCGATCAGCCGCCTCCTGCACACCTTCCACTGAGGATGTGCCCGCAACCAAGGTACATGCCCTTGACCGGAATCGAACCCGGGACCCTCAGTCCACAGGCCGACACTCTATCCACTGAGCCAAACCGGTTTCGGCTCTTGTTTTGTTTTTTATTGGAAGCGTCGTATGAAGTCATTTAGACAGCGGCAAAAAAAAACCCAATGTAAAGCTACTAACAAAAAAGTTCACTCAAGAATATTAAAACATGTATTTTCATTCCTTAAAATCATTTTTAACTCCTTTTGTCCTAGTAAGGAACAGAAAAGCCAATAGTCAGCTCTTAAGTTCTTAAACACAGTCCATATATACAACTGTTAGGTGAAGGAAAAGTGTTTCGGTCCTTGTTTTGGCATTCTCTGGGGAAGGGTTTGTGTTATACAAACAAGCCAGTGAAAATTTTAACACCTTTTATGTACTTTTTTTTGTTAATCCTCACCAGAGGATTTTTAGAGAGTGGAACGAAGGGAGGGAGGGAGGGGAGAGGGAGAAGAGGGAGACATTGATGTGAGAGAGACACGTATTTTGGCACCCCCTCCCCCTCCCCCCCCCCAACCAGGAACCTGCAACCCAGGTAGGTGCCCCTGACCAGGAATCCAACCTGGGACCCTGCCGTGTGCGGGTGAAGCTCTAACCACCGAGCACACTGGTCCGGCACCTTTTATGTACTTTTAAATCTATTTTTGGTTTTTAGTTCACTTTGACTTAATAGTTAAAAATATACCCTCTAAAGCCATATTCATTGTTGGGTGGGTAAAATGATCTGCCCAGTGTCACATATTCTAAAACAATTTTACAGTGATTTATATTGTCAAATAAACAAATAATTCAAAGGACAAAGTAATTCCTGTAGATTAAGTTGCTACTGCCAGTATAAAATTAAATTTTATAAAATTCTTCATAAAATTTAAGAAGTCTTCCTTTTCCTGAAACGGGAGCTACCAAAACTTGTGGTTTCAAACAATGACTAAGATATTCTGAAATATTATCATTTTTTTCTTTATTGGGCTTTAAAAAAAATTTGTTTTTAATCCTCGCTAGAGGATATGTTTTTAGAGAAACATTGCGCGGCTGCCTCCCGCAGGGCCGGGATGGAACCCCTCCCTAGGTCTGTGCCGAGACCAGGAATTCAAGGAACCGCAGCCTTTTAGATTCGCGTGCGGGCGATGCCCCAGCCCCGCGCCCCGGCCAGGGCGTGCAAAGGTGCTTTAAACAGAAGGTCCACGGAGTGGACGCTGAACCGCTCCAGAGTCTAAGACGGAAAGAGCGCTAAGCCCTCTCCCAAGGGCCTCCCCGGCAAAGCCTGCGGTCTCCGCAGCCGTCCCTCCTCCCTCCCTCCCGCGGAGACGCCGCGCTCCGCGCGCGGGAGCCCGGACGAAGGCGGGGCCTCCTCGGGACAAGATGGCGGCCGCGCGACACTCTGGGCTTCCCGGCCATGACTCGGTCGCCGGAAGTCCTCTGGGTCTCGCCAATCGGAAGCGGAAGTAAAGGGCAGTCGGCTGCCGGGCTCTGGTTCAGCGAGGCCGGCTGGCGAGCGGAACCGCAGGAAGGCGCGTGTCGGCCGCTCACTGGCGCCGGCGCCGTCCCCGCCCCCAGCCCCGCCCCGGCGCCGTCCCTGTGCCGCCGCGGACGGAACGCGGCCCCTGCTTGGGCCGGAAGGGTACGCGAGCTGTCTGGTGTCGCGGCTGCGCGGCAGGTGACAGGTACCCCGGGCTGGCGCGGGGAGGTCTCGCGGACGGGAAGGTTATGGGGCGCGAGGTGCCCCTCTGCCCTGTCACCCGAGCTTCCGCTTCTTCCCTGACTCAGTTTCCCCTCCGTGTCCCCCCGCACCCGTCGCGGGCTTCCGTGCAGCGTCCTTCCTGCGCGCGGCCGTGGCGCTGCAGCGGTTTGAGCCTCGGCGAAGGGCTCCGAGACGCACGTGCCCGGCAGGAGTTTACACGGCGCCTGGCCTGCGGGCTGAGAACCCGCAGTTTGCAGGACTCCGATTGGAGAACAGCTTGATCCTTGTACAGACTTCTGTTTGGATGATGCACATCGGTTGCCGTTTTCATTTAATAGAAGGGTGTCTTGGCTGAAAGCTGGGTGATCGGTTCCACTTTTAGTGTGTGACCTGCCGGGAGAGTAATAGGTCTGTGGCTGTGGCCCAGAGGTTGTGGATGTGAACTGTTCTTGTTCCTTGGCCGGACTCTTTGCATTTCTTGCCAGATTTGAGAACTAGCATATTTTGTGCTACACTATTTTGGCAACATCCTCCATGCACTTGCTGGCTAGTTTTAGTCGGGGTTTGAAGGCATTTTAAATAGCTATTTAGCAACATTACAAAATTTGGGATGATTGTAGTCTTTCTATTTGGCTTGCTTTTGATAGACTTAGCTGAAAGTCATTTTTTTTTTATTAAAGGAAATGAACATTGTGTTGTACAGTAGTATGTCACCTTTACACTGCACATTTAACATCAGGGGAATAAATGGAACTAAAGAGAATTCTATTAGACTTCTTTTCTGCAGCTACCTGTGATCATTTTCATCTGAGATGAATAGTAACTACTTGTATCAGAAATTAGATTTATATGGTTCACAACAAATGGCTTTGTAATAGGTATACACGTATATTAAGTTTAATTATTGGAGAAGTGAAGTTATTTTTAGGGAAGGGTAAGTCCTAATATTTTTCCTACTGGGATATATGTTGAAACATGGATGGCCATCTCTGCACTTGCAGGGTGTGAGTTGTTAAGAGTTTATTAGGTATTATCTTCAGGTTAACAATGGAGGAAGAGAAAGTTGGTGATGACTTAGAATTTTATGACTTTTTTGTTTTCCAAAAAGTGAAAAGCATTTCCATATTATAAATTTTAATATTTCTGATATCTTATTGTAGATCCAGAGATAGTGTCTTTAATTTAAACTGAGAAAAACAGGCCACAGAGTAAATTTTACAGATGATACATTTGGACCTAGAACTTTAAAAAAAATTTTTTTTATTTATTTCAGAGAGGAAGAGAGAGAGAAACATCAATGATGAGAATCATTGATCGGCTGCCTCCTGTGCGCCCCCTACTGGGGATTGAGCCCACAACCCAGGCATGTGCCCTTGATTGGAATTGAACCTGGGACCCCTCAGTCCACAGGCCCACGCTCTATCCACTGAGCCAAATCTGCTAGGGCAGAACTAGAACTTTTTTTTTTTAATCCTCACCTGAGGCTATATTTCTATTGGTGAGAGATAATCCGGGAGAGAGAGAGAAAATCAGTTGTCCCCTGAACACACCCCAAATGGGGTGAACCTGCAACCTTCTGGTGTACAGAATAATGCTCCAACCAAGTGAGCCACCGGCCAGGGTTGGGCCTAGGACTTTTTAAAGAATGTTTTTTATCTATCATGCCACATTGCAGATTCTGACAGCTATTATTTCTCAGACTATTCATCTTTATAAACATTTAAAGACCAATAAGGTCAGGGTGATAAGGAATCTTGTAAAATAAAGGCATCCTCAAACAAAAGTCCACTTCAGTGAGGTTCTTACCTTTGCTTCTCTAGACCAGCGGTCGCAAACCGGTGGTCCGTGGACCGCTGGGGGTCCATGAGGTCCGGAAGGTTGGTGACCGCTGCTAGACCACCATTTCCTCTGGTTTTCTGTGGAATCAAGGAAGTGGGGCCAAAGTTGGAAGGCTCTTGAAGGAGTAGCTTTCCTCCCTTTCTCATCTTTAACCAAGAACTCCTTCTGTTGCTCTTTTTTATTAAAAAAAAAAAAAAAATTTTTTTTTCTTTTCTCTTGGTGCCACTCTTCTTTCTTTCCAGTTTCTTTCATTTAACCCTTAATAACGAAGCCTGCATTTGTTTATTTTATTTTGATAATTTCCCGTGTTCCAAGCAGTAAGCAAGGCATGTGACAGTGATAGACAAAACTATCGGCTCTCGAGGAGCCCAGCCTAAGTATGGATCTGTTAGGCTAGTTGGATGGTTTGCTCTGGTCCCAACTTCAGACCCACACGCTTGGTTTCAGTTAAAACTGTTCTTCTCTCAGCCTCCTGTGTCCCAAGGACTCTGTCCCCAGAAAATCCTTGTCTTACCCTTGTTTGCTCAGTCTGGCTCTGCACAATTTGAATTCTTATCCCTTGTGAAACAGAGAACCAGGAGAGAGAACATGGTAGAGAACTTTTAAAAGCAGGCAGATGTGGGTTCAAAGCATTGCTGTAGATTACTCAGCCTCTCTGAGCTTCCATTTTCTTATTTATAAGCAGGAGTGATAGTGCGGATGCAGCATATTCATGGCGTAGCTCCTGTTTGCCAAGCTGTTGCTGTGGTGAACAGGGTAGACATGGCTGCTCCCACCTCAAGGAACTGCAGTGTTTGCAAAGCACCTGCCCTGCTCCACCCCGAGTGATTGCTCATTAAAGGCTGATGCTTCCTCAGTTCCTGTAGCTCCCTGTGCAGGGGTGTCCAGTCCAGTTTCTCATCTGTATCATCTGCCTTTGGGGGATTACCCATCTAGACTCCTTCCGGAAAAGTCATGCATATGGCCATCGCATACTATTGTTTTAATAGTTCAGATACTCTTGCCAGGTTATAAATTTAGTGACTTTGGGGAGGATTTATTTTTATTTTTTTCCTAGCCAGAGTTTAGGTTTTCAAGGCATATTTTTGAGGCCATGTAATAATGGTGATATATTATTCTATAATTTAAAGATAGTTTTTAGTTTTTTTCCATGATGATGTATTTTATTAGAACTATAGTATTTGGCACTTTATGCAGTGATATTCATAATGCCTTTTCTTCATTTTCACAGGGACCCGGTGTGGCAGATACTGTTACTCCTATTTTAGAGACTGGGAGACTAAGGGCCAGAGAAGTTATTAGGTAACATGCTTGTGGTTAAACTGCTAGTAAGTAGCAAACCCAGGAATTGATCTAAAATGTTTTCTCTTTTCCATGACCTTGTTTTTTCTATCAGGCAGGCTTGTGGGGGAGAGTGTCTATTAATACCCTAAGAGAGTTGGGGTGGTCTGAAATTGTGAAAGTTTGTGTCCTTCTTTGCATTTCTGTGGGAAATGTTGGTAGCTTCTGCTAGATTAAGAAAGGGCCCTACATTATCCTCTCTGCAACCTCACCCCAGCCCCCCAGCAGCTCCCTCCCCCACACTGCTAGTAGGTTTCATTGTCAAAAGTCTAGTTTGGTTAGCCCTAGTCTTTGAAAATACTGATTGCTTAAAAATACTTGTAAATGGGATGTTCATATTTTTTGTTTCCAAAGAAGCTGGCAGAGCCTCAACTTAAAACCCACGTAAAAGCAACTTTTCTATTTGGTAGAAATTATTTTGCTTTTGACCTTTGCTCTTTAGAGATATTGTGTGTTATATGAACAGAATGATGTCATAAATGATAATGCTTTTTCTAAAAGTAAGATATTAACTGGTGGCCTGCAATATGGACTTTCTTCCCCAACAATAGATTTTATTGTTGTTTTTTCTTAATCCTCACCCGAGGATACTTTCCCATTGATCTTTTAGAGAGAGGAAAAGACAGAGAGAAACATTGATGTGAGAGAAACACATTGATTGGTTGCCTCCTGCATGTAGCCTGGGCCGAGCGGGGAGGAGCCTGCAACCAGGATACCTGCCCTTGACCATGTCCTTGACTGTGCCGTTGACCAAAATCGAACCTGCAGACCCACCCTTTGGTCCACAGGCCGATGTTCTAGCTCTATCCACTGAGCAAAACATGCTAGGGCCTCCAACAATAGATTTTACCACCAGTATTGAGGAGTTGGGACCTGCCTTTCCAGATATTAATGCTCAGAAGCACAAGTTTGGTTTAGTGTTTCCTACATTCACATTCCCTTCAGGTTACGGGTGGAACTTGAATGTTGACTTACAGATAGCCCAGGCAGAAGTCTGATTAGGAATGAAAAATCAGATCAAAGAAGTTTGAAGCTGGAGACCTTTCTCTGAGGCTCTCAGTGCGCTGGAGGAGGCTGCTGCTGAGAGTCCTGGAGGCCTGCATTTTATGGCTGTGCCAATTTACCAGTGACCTCAGCTTCTTTATTTTGTGGTTGAGTTCTTACATTTCCTCATTTCAGAACCTACCTTTGAGTTTACATCGAGACCCGTCATATTAGCTTCCTAGGGTTCCCATAACAAAATACCACAACCAGGTGGCTTAGAACAACAACAATTTGTCTTACAGTTTTGGAGGCTAGCAGTTCTAAGGCACCAAATACTACACCTGACAAGCTCAGGGTAGGTCTGCATGGCGGCTTTACAAACTCAAAAGAGACCTAAAATAACCACAAAGGATAGTCTGAAATTTAAACTCTTTTAGCTGAAAGCAGTTTATGGTGGGTAGTCATGTCGTGTCTGTCACTCAGCAAATATCTGTTGAACTATGTACATCACGCATGTCAAACTCACGGCCAGCGGGCCACACCGCACGCCTCACGAGTTTGACATGCTTAATATACATAGTAGGGCCATTATATTTAGGAAACATTTCTATTTTCGTAATATTCATGTTATTTTGTGTCTCTTACTATTAAGATTGAGGTTTAAACAGTTCCTTGTAGCAAAACTTTTTTTTTTTCCTTTTTAGGGGTTTGCTGTAAAATGGGACTTTCGATAGTATTCACTGGACTGTGGCTGTTTTCCTTAGTAAAGGCAGATTCAAAAGCCATTACAACCTCTCTTACGACAAAATGGTTTTCTGCTCCATTGTTGTTAGAAACCAGGTAAGAAGACATTTTTCCCTCTCACATGTTTGAGCAAAGTACAGACTCTACTAGTGAATTTTCAGGAGCTTTTTAGGAAGTGAGGTTATCATCAAATGCATTTATTGAAGGCCTCTTTCCGTGTGCACTGTGCTGTTAGAACACAGAATCTGTCTATTAGTAGGATCGGACTATATGGATTCATAGTGATACTTAGAGACTTCTTTAGACAAATATGTTGAATTGGTTAGATTATTATGCTATCTTCCAGGAAGAGAGTATGTGGTAATAAGGGAAGAGAGAGTCGTACTTAAAGGAAAATTTCTATTTATTTATTTAAAAGGAAGAGAAGAGAGCTTGGCAAGATGGGGAAAAGAGGACATGCTTTGGGAGGAGACAAAATAAGATAGTGCCAGGGAAGCGGAGGAGATAGCCAGGTTCTGTCTGTTCTAAGATGTGCTTGTTTGACATGTGAACATTGCCCCCCATCAGGATGCATTCTAATCAAATCAGAACGTTTTCTTACAATTAGAATTGGCAGCATCTTTCATTTTTAGTGTTTCATAAAGCAATAATATGTCTTAAAATTGCTAGTGCCTTAAAATCAACAAAATACAATATAGTCAATGACTTCTTGGAAAATTTTATATTCCAAGTGTACTTATTACTTATATATAACTTACATATATTACTTATATATAACATATATTACTTATATATAACCAAATACCTTTCTTTTAGTCATTTTTTTTAATGTTTACAGGTGGACACTTATTGTGTGTGAAATAATATATAGCTAGGACTTGCACAGAATCTTCCTAAAGCGTAAGTTAGGTGGGTTGAATGGCAGGCATTTGGTAAGTCTTGGAATTTGATAGTGCTAGAAATTTAAACTGTTGGGTTACTTCAGTTAGCTTTGTGGTCTACCTTTGTGATCTTCAACTTAGAATTTCATCTTGTAACATTTCCCCCTTAATCGCTAGAAAAATGGGAATGAAAGCTTTGTTCTGTTGGTTATGTATGTGAATATGGCATCTCCTAAGGAAAAGCCGCATTTGGCATTGATAAGGGGCAAGTAGGACACTTGGGCGTGGTCTTGACTTGCTTAGAAGTCCCTGACTTGCTGCTGAGCAGACTTGCTTCCATCCCTATTGCGCCTGCTTTTCTCATCAATAAAATGGCAAAGGCAAACAAGAAAAGCATTGTATCTATGCCGTAGTGATGTTGCAGTAACTAGCTTGATCGATGGGGTGAGCTCCTCAAATACAAGAACTTGATTAGATTTAGGGCAGTTGTTCAAGTGAAGTGACTGAGATCTTTTGAGATCCTAGCCTGCCTGAGCCAGGACTCCTAACTGACCTTTTTCTTCCTTTTGCTAACCTTATTTTTGATGATTTGTCTGGTATAAGTCTAGGTTATTGAGATTTACTATCACTTTCTAAGTGCATTTGTGTTATTAACTGTAACATGTTTTATGATATTCTGCTTACCATTCTTAACTGAATTACATTCCATTACTCTCACATGATTGGTTTCCTATTTTCCCCATTGTACATTGTCTTAGAAGATACTTTTGGCATATGCCTATGGACTTTTGAGAAAGTATGTTAAATTTGTCAGCCTTAATTGATCACTTTTTTTCCAGTTTCTTTGATGTGTCTGAAGTGAGTATTGGATACTTCACCAGCTTACCCAGCACAGACACCTCACCTTTCCAGGGTATCCTGGCCATTTGCCACTTGGTTCACTGTTTTGAGCCCTCTCTGTAGCTATTTGCAGACAGCTTGCCAGAGTAGTGAGACATGGATGCAACTCAGAAATGAGCTGGCTTATTTGAAACCACTCCATGTGCACTACAGAGCTAGCTGATGCAGGCTCTACCCTGGTCCTGGCAGCACTGATGGTGGGTGTGGTCCAGGGGGAGGGGACAGACGCTTTACACACATAAATGCTCCCTACATTTGGCCTTAGGGACAAGAACTATTCCCAGGTATATTTTAAGATTGGGCCTGATGCTTTGTAGTTATCCGTGAAGTGGTATACTGGTATATTTAATTGAAGTCAAACACTGGATATGTTTTGAACAGCTATAGTTACTAACAGAAATATTATGTAAATGAAGTACTATTAAAAATGAAAACTTACAATCATTTATTGAATGCTAGATATTATAATGGCTCAAGAATACAGCATGATAGAGATATAAATCAAGGATATTGGAACTCACATTCCGGATTTTCCATTTGCTAACTCTGTGCCTTGAAGCAAGTCAGTAACCTTTCTTTTTTTTTTTTAAAATATATTTTATTGATTTTTTACAGAGAGGAAGGGAGAGGGATAGAGAGTTAGAAACATCGATCAGCTGCCTCCTGCACACCCCCTACTGGGTATGTGCCCACAACCAAGGTACATGCCCTTGACCGGAATCGAACCTGGGACCCTTCAGTCCGCAGGCCGACGCTCTACCACTGAGCCAAACCGGTTTCGGCAAGTCAGTAACCTTTCTGAATTGTAGGGTTGCTGTGAGGATTTGGAGACATGGATGAATATGCTGAGCATAGTGTCTGTCACGAAGTAGAACCACTTAAATACTCATTTCCCTTTCCGTTCTAGTTCTGTATTAAAGAGAGACTGCTCTGATCTCCCACAGTAACTTCAGAAATCGAAGAAAACAAGTTTACTACCAGACTTACGCTGATTGGTAGACATTTGTTTTTTTTCTAGTTTTTTGTTTTCTTTTGCCAAAGATTAAAATCTTTTTATTAATGGCATTCCAAAAATGTTTATAATTGGAGAGAATGGTATAATGTGCCCTCCCTCTACTTATCAGGTTTTTACAATTATCAACTCAAGTCCAATAACAATTACTAGCACCATTCTCCTCCCTTCCCCCACTGGAATGTTTTTTTTTGTTTTGTTTTTTATGTTTCTGTTGATTTTTAGAGAGAAAAGAAGAGGGATAGAGAGATAGAAACATCGATAAGAGAGAAACATCATCTATCGGCTGCCTCCTGCACACCCCCCACTGGGGATGGAGCCCACAGCCCGGGCATGTGCTCTGACCAGGAATCGAATTTAAAGCAAATCCCAAACAGCATATAATTTCATCTGTAAAACTATAGATTTTTTTTTTACTCAGTGGAATAGGTATAAGAAGCTAATAAATGATTTAAAACAAAAAGCAAACAAACTTAAGTGTACTGTAAACAAATGGCACCATGCCTTTGAAAAGTATCTTGTGTTCTTTCCTGAGCTAGTTCAGTGGTTCTAGTAATTATTTTTCTTAAGACAAATTTAGATGCTGTAAGAGCTATTTATGCAATGCGATGAAAAAGAATGTATGGTTTAAGAAGTTTTCCTGTCATTATCTGAAAAGCATATATTTACTTACAATAAGCCTTTATAGGGGGACCTTAGCTTCACTGAATCCTTGTTCTCATCATACAGTTGATCAGTGTATTCCCTCCCCCTTCTGCTCGCTTATTTGTGAGTGAAGCTTTAATTTAGGAATTTAGTGTTCGTCTGCATGTCATAATCTGTATTAGTGCCTGCCTTCTTAGACTGTAAACCACTGCCAGGTTGGTATGAAGTCTTAGTTAGTTACTAGAAAGCCTAGAAAAATGCCACACTTAGGGAGGCGCCAGATACTTCCATACATAATGATGGGTATTTTCAGAACCTGTTTTTAGAGAAGCTGTGCATTACCAGGAAATGTTTCCTATTTTTCCCATATACCTGTATTGAGCTGTGAAGTAGGGTGAGAGTTGTACACCTGAGTGTTGACAAGTAATGGGAAAGTCTTCCTTTATCTAGGTAAGCTGAGACCCACTGCTGTTCACATGCAGACAGGGAAAGATGACCACTGGAGGAGGAGAGAGCCAGTTTATGTGCGTCTTTCACTTAATATGCGCATTTTCTTTCAGGGATAAATGACTAAATGAATGAAAATTTAATGCAATCATTATTTTAGGTCAGTAGTATTAAGTAAAAAGAAAGTTAAAATGGCATTGAGTTCTAAGACCTTATTTTATTAGGTCAGTGTTATTTTTAAACTAAAATTTGGTGATTTTGAGAATGTGGATTTATGGCTATTAAAAGATTACAAAATGCTGCCTTTAGTTTTCTAGAAAAATTTCTAAGGTTTATGTTTTCCTTGGGAGATCCTTAGATAAAACATATTTTTTTGTTCTTTTTAAGGTCTTTGAGAAAATGAGTGAGCAGAACTAGTGCTAGAAAAATAAATTTATTGCTTTAAAATTTTTAAAAATTGATTTTAGAGAGAGGAAGTGAGAGAGAGTAACATCGATTGGTTGCCTCCTGCACTTGCCCAGATCTGGGGTCAAACCTGCCTCCTGGGTGTGTGCCCTGATTGGGAATAGAAGCCTTTGGTGCACAGGAAGACGTGCCAGCCAAGTGAGCCACACGACCAGGGTGAATCACCAGCTTCTAACTCTGTTAATACCACTGATAGCATGTTCCCAGTTAGCCTTCTTTATATGGGGTCTTCTCTGTTGTTTCATTTTATTCTAGTTTTTTCTAAGGAATATCCATTAAACTATTAAATTATTAATAGCTAGTTAGCTAGTAAGATTTGTTTAGCATGCATGTTTATATATTATGTATTATAAATTAAAAGATAAACTGAACATTTGGAAACTCATAAAAACCTAATTTCCTTTCTTTAGTAATAGAGCTTATATTCGAAGATTTTTATTTTAAAGTTATTTTATTTTTTTCTCCCAGTGAGTTTTTAGCAGAAGACAGTCAAGAGAAGTTTTGGAATTTTGTAGAAGCCAGTCAAAATATTGGATCATCAGATCATCACGGTAAATTGAAGCCAACGCTGCTTTGACTTTGTTGTCTGGGAAAATATTGGGAAAATGCTCTTTCAGAGCATGTGTGGCACGGCAGTGAATGGGATTCACTTTTTTTTTTAAAAAAAATATTTTATTGATTTTTTACAGAGCGGAAGGGAGAGGAGGGATAGAGAGTTAGAAACATCGATGAGAGAGAAACATCGATCAGCTGCCTCTTGCACGCCCCCCACTGGGGACGTGCCCGCAACCAAGGTACATGCCCTTGACCGGAATCGAACCTGGGACCCTTGAGTCCGAAAGCCGACGCTCTATCCACTGAGCCAAACCGGTTTTGGCGGGATTCACTTTTAACTTAATGACTAGAGTTATGATGGCAGCCAGCAGAGCCAACACAGACTAATAATTATTTTTGAAGTTTATAACTTTGGCTTTAAGCACTATCCCTGACTTTCACCCTCTTGTTTTTGTGTTGTTTTATTAAAAATGTGTGATTATTTTGTGGAAGTCAAAATCATTTAGTATTAATATTAGGTTAATACCCATCAGATTTGATTCACTTTTTTTGTTATGAACCAATTACATAACTGATCTATTCTCTGTTAAGTTTAACTTGTTTATTTATTTGTTTGTTGATTTATTGGTTAATCCTCATGTGAGGATACTTTTTCCATTAATTGTTAGAGAGAGTGAAAGAGAGAGAGGGAGGGGGACAACACAGTGAGAGAAACATCAGTGTGAGAGAGACACATCGATTGGTTGCCTTCCACATGTGCCCCGACCTGGGCTTGGGATCCAATCTGCAACCCAGGTACGTGCCCTTGACTGGGAATTGAACCCTAGACCCTTCAGTGCGTGGGCCGATGCTCTAACCTCTGCACAACACTGGCCAGGGCAAGTTTGTTATTATTAAGTTAGTGCCACCAAAAATGTTTTCCATTATGTCTGCCAGCCACCCACAGATTGAGTGTCAAAGTATCAAGTAAATTACAATGTAAATTTTCTCATTTGTTTACAGATTATGATGTGCTCTTATATACATTTTCTAATTCAATATAAGCTATATAGAGTATAAAAATTAATAGTTAAAGACATATGAGTAGCTAAAACCTTGGTAGTAAATTGACAGGCACATAAGCCCTTTTTGAAGAGAAAAATATGTAAAAATTTTGTGACTGCTGCCGCTGCTAATAGTAAACTAAATTGATTTTAACATAGATTTTTATTCAAACAATATGTATTAAAAAAAGTTCTGTCTGAATTTTTTTGTGGTATAAACACAGAACAATTTTGAACAAGCACCTGTAAGTTTTAGTTATGTAATTCAGAGTCAACTAGAATTGTTTGAGTTATCAGAAAAATCATTTTACATTTAGTTTATAATTTCATGAAACAAATTATAAAGTGGGCTTTATAATGAATTTGAACTCTTACATATAAATGACATGTCTTCAATATAAGTGGTAGTGTTCTTGGTTAGAATTATGTGAGTATGCATTCTTGGAAGTGATCGTAAAAGTATGGTAAACATTTTATTTGAACTATTATCTGTAGTCTACCACCCAAAGATATTCATCAACATCCTGACACAACTTTGAGATATTCCTTTGTGCTCTCTTTTTCTACTTAGATGCTAATGCAGACTGACCGTTTATATTTTGCTTTTTAAAATGTTAATATTTTCTAAAGAAAAGCTATATGAAAGGTTATACTTACACAGAAAAATCTTGTTGCCTCCCTCTTTTTGTTTCTCTCCCATTTAAAAAAAAATGTATTTTATTTATTTTTTGCAGAGAAGAAGGGAGAGGGGGAGAGAGTTAGAAACATTGTTGAGAGAGAAACATCAATCAGCTGCCTCCTGCACAACCCCTACTGGGGATGTGCCTGCAACCAAGGTCCATGCCCTTGACTAGAATCGAACCTGGGACCCTTGAGTCCGCAGGCCAACGCTCTATCCACTGAGCCAAACTGGTTAGGGCTCTCCCATTTTTTATAACAATTTAATTTAATTTGTTTAGCCTTTAATTTTTTTTTGCAACAAATACATATGTATTCTTATTTCTCATTCTTTCTTAGAGTGAAAAATGATAGCTTATGGTATATATTGTTTTATATGTTGCGCTTTTCATTTAGCAGCATATCCTTGGGGTTTTTTCATATTGGTTCATGTACTTTTTTCTTCCTAGATAATTTGTTCCAATTGTTTGTTTAAATGCTTTATCCCTGCCGAAACCGGTTTGGCTCAGTGGATAGAGCGTCGGCCTGTGGACTGAAAGGTCCCGGGTTCGATTCCGGTCAAGGGCATGTACCTTGGTTGCGGGCACATCCCCAGTGGGAGGTGTGCAGGAGGCAGCTGATCGATGTTTCTCTCTCATCGATGTTTCTAGCTCTCTATCCCTCTCCCTTCGTCTCTGTGAAATATCAATAAAATATATTAAAAAAAAAAAATAAATGCTTTATCCCAAACTATAGTTTTATCAGCATCCTTTTATACCTTGTACTTCCTCATCACCTGGCTCAGGAGTGTTGGGTTATTCCAGTAGATAACGTAGTAGGCACTAGGGATACAAAGACAAATAAGTCATAGTTTCTGCCTGTGGGGACTCAGACTATATGGGGAGGAGTAGATAGTGAATAAGTAATTTAGTAAATACTGTGAATGAAAGAGGTAAGCAAAGAAATATGAGAGCAAAGAAAAGATGTACTTTGTCCAGTGAAGCATGGGTGGTATTGGGGGTGTCTTCTTGGAGTAGGTAACTAGCAGTCCCATGGGGAAGGAAGACTGGACAAAAGGTAGAAGGGAGGAAAAGTCCACTTGTGTACTCCAGGGAATTTGGAGCATCTTACAATAGTTCAAGACAGTATAGTGGTGAAATGTTGCTTTCCTATGCCTTTGTATCACATAGCTCTATACCTTACAAACTATCTTACTTGGATATCTCCACTCATAGGACTATTTTGGTTCATATTTTTCCTTGGCAGGCACTGATTACTCCTATTATCATGCAATATTGGGAGCTGCATTTCCGTTTCTGTCACCTCTGCAGCAGAATTTGCTGAAATTGTCTCTGTCTCTCCATTCCTACTCTGCTACAATTCAAGCCTTCCAGCAGGTGAGTGCAGTGCTTACACATCACAGTATTTGTTAAGGGTTGTATAGCATGATAATCGGATATATTGTAGTTGCATTGCAGAGCTGTAACTTTTCTGCCTAAAATTTTCTAGGATTTATGATTTGTTTGTAAATAAACAAAGTTGTTGTTAAACCTTCAAAACACATATTATAAGAAATATAATTTGCACTTATTTTCATTTAAGAAATAAAAAAAGAATATATACACAAAAAAGAGGTTACGAGACTTCATTTGTACAACATAGGCTAGGAGGTAGTCTTTGTTTTTGTTTTGTTAATACTCACATGAGGATATTTTTTTCATTGCTTTTTCAGAGAGTGGAAGGGAGAGAGGAGGAAGAGAAAGAGAGAGAGAAACATTGATGTGAAAGGGACACATCGACTGATTGCCTCCTTCATGAACCCCGACCGACCAGGGTTGGGGAGTGAACCCGCAACCCAGGTACATGCCCTTTGACTGGGAATTGAACCTGAGACCCTTCAGTGTGTGGGCTGATGCTCTAACCACTGAGAACACTGGCCAGGGCATGAGGTATGGTCTTGCTAAACCAGTGGACCCTCACTCTGATCACAACTTGTAGATCTCAAAGCAGTTCACAGGAAATACAGATATGGGAAATGTGAGGCAGTATAGCAGGGGTACAATCAGCAAAATCCAGCATGCGGAAGACTTTAGAGCAGTTGTTCTCAACCTTTCTAATGCCGTGACCCTTTAATACAGTTCCTCATGTTGTGGTGACCCCCAACCATAAAATTATTTTCGTTGCTACTTCATAACTGTAATTTTGCTACTGTTATGAATCGTAATGTAAATATCTGTGTTTTCCGATGGTCTTAGGCGGCCCTGCTAGCGGTTCTCAACCTGTGGGTCGCCCCACAGGTTGAGAACCGCTGCTGTAGAGCCTAAGACCATCGGAAAACAGGTATTTACATTACGATTCATAACAGTAGCAAAATTACAGTTATGAAGTAGCAACGAAAATAATTTTATGGTTGGGGGTCACCACAACATGAGGAACTGTATTAAAGGGTCACGGCATTAGAAAGGTTGAGAACCACTGCTTTAGAGTAACGTGATTTGATATCTTCAACAAATAAGTTGAAAGGGAAAGTGGGAAGGAGGCACTTCAAAAGAGACTAAAAATGTGTCGACTTAATACAATTTGCAGATCTTGTTGGATTTTTCTAAACATATATTTTTATTATTGACTAGTGGCCCGGTGCATGGATTCGTGCACATTGAAAGAAAATTAATTAGAAGAAATATTTTAATATTGCTATTTGCTCTTTCTCTATAATAGAAGTGTCAGATATGAAAGAAAATTAGTAAAATGTATATGAAAATAATATATAAATTGCTTAATAAATAAACAATATAACAACAAAGACATTATATAAAAACAACAAAAACATAAAAAAAAGTGCTATAAAAACAACATTGATAAAAACTATGACTGATAAATTGATTAAACTCATTCTTTTTTTTTTAAATTTCTTTATTAATTAAGGTATTACATACGTGTCCTTATTCCCCCATTACCCCCCACCTCCTATTCATGGTCCCACCCCCCTGTTGTCTGTGTCCATTGATTAGGCTTACATGCATGCATATAAGTCCTTTGGGTGATCTCTCCCCCTTACCCCGACCCTCCCTTACCTTCCCTGAGGTTTGATGTTCTGTTTGATGTTTCTCTGTCTCTGGATCTATTTTTGTTCATCAGTTTATGTTGTTCATTATATTCCACAAATGAGTGAGATCATGTGATATTTATCTTTCTCTGACTGCCTTATTTCACTTAGCATAATGCTCTCCATCTCCATCCATGTTGTTGCAAATGGTAAGAACTCCTTTTTTAACACAGCATAGTATTCCATTGTGTAGATGTACCACAGTTTTTTAATTCACTCATCTGCTGATGGGCATTTAGG
The DNA here is from genome assembly GCF_963455305.1 of Plecotus auritus. Classification (NCBI taxonomy): domain Eukaryota; kingdom Metazoa; phylum Chordata; class Mammalia; order Chiroptera; family Vespertilionidae; genus Plecotus; species Plecotus auritus. Next base: position 99,285,557 of record NC_137776.1, read on the forward strand.
CTGTTTCCAAATATTAGGTATGATGAATTGTGCTGCTATGTCATAGGGGTGCATATATCCTTTCTGATTTGTGTTTCTAGTTTCTTGGGATATATTCCTATAAGTGGGATCACTGGGTCAAATGGGAGTTCCATTTTCAGTTTTTTGAGGAAACTCCATACTGTTCTCCACAGTGGCTGCACCAGTCTGCATTCCCACCAGCAGTGCATGAGGGTTCCTTTTTCTCCGCATCCTTGCAAGCACTTGTCATTTGTTGATAATAGCCATTCTGACAGGTGTGAGATGGTACTGCATTGTTGTTTTGATTTGCATCTCTCTGGTGATTAGTGACTTTGAGCAGGTTTTCATATGTCTCTTTGCCTTCCTTCTGTCTACTTTCGAAAAGTGTCTATTTAGATCAGTAGCCCATTTTTGATTGGGTTGTTTATCTTCTTTTTGTTAAGCTGCATGATTTCCCTGTAAATGTTGGAGATTAAACCCTTATCGTTGATATCTTTGGCAAATATGTTCTCCCATGCAGTGGGCTTTCTTGTTGTTTTATTGATGGTTTCCTTTGCTATGCAAAAGCTTTTTATTTTGATGTAGTCCCATTTGTTTATTTTCTCTTTAGTTTCCATTGCCCTAGGAGCAGTATCAGTGAAGAAATTGCTTTGGCATATGTCATAGATTTTTCTGCCTGTGGATTCCTCTAGTATTTTTATGGTTTCTCGTTGTATGTGTAAGTCTTTGATCCATTTTGAGTTTATTTTTGCGTATGGTGTAAGTTGGTGATCTAGTTTCATTTTTTTTGCATGTATTTGTCCAATTTTCCCAACACCATTTATTGAAGAGACTGTCTTGACTCCATTGTATGTTCATGCCTCCTTTGTCAAATATTAATTGAGCATAGTGATTTGGGTTGATTTCTGGGTTCTCTATTCTATTCTATTCCATTGATCTATATGTGTATTCTTGTGCCAGTACCAGGCTGTTTTGAGAACAGTGGCTTTGTAATACAGCTTGAAATATGGTATTGAGATCCCACATACTTTGTTCTTCTTTCTCAGGATTGCTGTGACTATTCGGGGTCTTTTTTTATTCCAGATGAATTTTTGGAGAGTTCTTTCTAGGTCTGTGAAATATGCCATTGGTATTTTAATGGGGAGTGCATTGAATCTATAGATTGCTTTGGGTAGTATGGACATTTTAATGATGTTGATTCTCCCAGTCCATGAACATGGTATGTTCTTCCATCTGTTTATGTCTTCCTCTATCACTTTTTTCAGTGTCCTGTAGTTTTCCACGTATAGGTGTTCAACCTCCTTAGTTAAGTTTATTCCTAGGTATCTTAATTTTTTTGGTGCGATGGTAAATGGGATTGTTTTTTTAGTCTCTCTTTCTATAAGTTCACTATTGGTGTATAGAAATGCCATAGATTTCCTGGCGTTAATTTTGTATCCTGCTACATTGCTGAATTCATTTATTAAGTCTAGTAATTTTTTGATGGAGTCTTTAGGGTTTTCTATGTACAGTATCATGTCATCTGCGAATAAGGACAGTTTTACTTCTTCTTTTCCTATTTGGATGCGTTTTATTTCTTCTTCTTGTCTAATTGCAATGGCTAATACTTCCAGTACTATGTCGAACAGGAGTGGAGAGAGTGGGCATCCCTGTCTTGTTCCTGTTCTTAGGGGAAATGGTTTTAGTTTTTGCCCATTGAGTATGATGTTAGCTGTGGGTTTATCATATATAGCTTTTATTATGTTGAGGTATGATCCTTCTATTCCCACCTTGTTGAGAGTTTTTATCAAGAAAGGGTGTTGGATTTTGTCAAATGCTTTTTCTGCATCAATTGATATGACTATGTGATTTTTATCTCTCAATTTGTTTATGTGATGTATCACATTTATTGATTTGCGGATATTGTACCATCCTTCCATTCCTGGGATAAAACCTACTTGGTCATGGTGTATGATCTTTCTGATGTAGTGCTGGATCCGATTTGCTAGAATTTTGTTGAGGATTTTGGCATCTATGTTCATGAGGGATATTGGCCTGTAATTCTCTTTCATTGTGTTATCTTTATCTGGTTTTGGTATTAGGGTGATGCTGGCTTCATAGAAGGAGCTTGGAAGTGTTCCTTCCTCTTGAATTTTCTGGGATAGTCTGAGGAGGATAGGTTTTAGCTCTTCCTTGAATATTTGGTAAAACTCCCCTGTGAAGCCGTCTGGCCCCGGGCTTTTGTTTGCAGGAAGCTTTTTGATGACTGCTTCAATTTCTTCCATAGTTATTGGCCTATTGAGGTGTTTAGATTCTTCCTGATTGAGTTTTGGAAGGTTATATTTTTCTAGGAATATGTCCATTTCCTCCAAGTTGTCCAGTTCGTTGGAATAGCTTGTTCATAGTATTTTTTAACAATCCTTTGTATTTCGGTGGGGTCTCCTCTTTCATTTCTGATTTTGTTTATTTTGGTCCTCTCTCTTTGATTCTTGGTGAGCCTGGCTAGAGATTCATCAATCTTTTTTACCCTTTCAAAAAAACAGGTCTTGGTTTTGTTGATCTTTTGTATTGTTTCTTTGGTCTCAATGTTGTTTATCTCTGCTCTGATCTTTATTATTTCCTTCTGCTTACACTGGGCTTTTCTTGTTGCTCTCTTTCTAACTCTTTGAGTGTAGGGTTAGGTAAATTACTACCATTGTTTCTTGTTTTTTGCAGTAGGCTTGTACAGCTATGAACTTCCCTCTCAAGACTGCTTTCGCTGTGTCCCATAGATTTTGGGTTGTTGTGTTTTCATTGTCATTTGTTGCCATGATGTTTTTTATTTTTTCCTTGATCTCTCTGGTAATCCAGTCATTGTTTAATAGCATGCTGTTTAGTCTCCATGTGTTTGATTTTTTTGGATTGTTTTTATTGTAGTTGATTCCAGTTTTATGCCATTGTCGTCTGAGAAGATGCTTGATATGATTTCTATCCTCTTGAATTTGAAGAGACTTTGCCTATGACCCAACATATGGTCTGTCTTTGAAAATGAACCATGTGCACTTGAGAAGAATGCCTAAGCCCATTCTGTGGCTTTGTGGTGAAATGTTCTGAAGATGTCAATTAATTCCATCTGGTCTAGTGAGTCATTTAGGATTGATGTTTCTTTGCTGATTTTTTGTTTAGAGGATTTGTCCAATGGTGATAGTGGGGTACTAAAGTCTCCTGCTATGATTGTATTGCTGTCAATCTCTACTTTGATATCCTCCAGGAGTTTTTTTTATGTATATGGGTTCTCCTGTATAGGGTGTGCACATGTTTACCAGAGTTATATCTTCTTGTTGGATTGCTCCCTTTAGTATTATGAAGTGGCCTTCCTTATTTCTTGTTATGTCCTTCACTTTGAGATCTAATTTGTCAGATATAAGTATTGCTACCCTAGCTTTTTTTTTTCATTTCCATTCGCCTGAAAAACCTTTTTCCATCACTTCACCAGCAGTCTGTGTGCATCTTTTTTTCTGAGGTGGGTTTCTTGTAGACAGCAGATATATGGGTTGTGTTTTATTATCCAGTCCGTTACCCTATGTCTTTTGATTGGGACATTTAATCCATTTACATTTAAAGTTATTATTGGTAGGTACTTGTTTGTCGCCATTTTTATTCTTTACCCCTGTGTTCCTTCTTCGCTTCCTATTTCTTTTTTCACAGCAGACCCTTTAGCATTTCTTACATTGCTGGTTTGGTGGTAAGAAATTCCCATAGTCCTTTTTTGTCTGTGAAGCTCCTGATTTCACCTTCAGTTTTGATTGATAGCCTTGCTGGGTACAGTATTCTTGGATTCAGACCCTTCCTTTGCATGACTTTGTATATTTCATTCCATTCCCTTCTGGCCTGATGAGTTTCTGTTGAGAAATCAGTTGCTAGTCTGATGGGGGTTCATTTGTAGGTAACTTTCTATCTCTCTCTGGCCGCTTTTAAGATTCTTACTTTGTTGTTGGTGTTTGCCAATTTAATTATAGTGTCCCTTGGCATCGGTCTTTTGGGGTTCATTTTGCTTGGGACTCTGTGAGCTTCTTGGATTTGTGTGGGTTTTTTCTTCCCTATATTAGGGAAGTTTTGTGTCATTATTTCTTCAAACACGTTTTCTATTCCTTGCTCCATTTCCTCTCCTTCTGGCACCCCTATTATGCAGATGTTGTTTTGTTTTGTGTTGTCCCAAAGTTCCCTTAGGCTCTCCTGCTTTTTAATTTTTTTTTCTAGAAGCTGCTCTACTTGTGTATTTTTTCCTACCTTGTCTTCTAGCTCACTGATGCGGTCCTCTGTTCTTCTAGTCTACTGTTGATGCTTTCTATTTAGCTTTTTACAGCAGCGATGTCATTTTTCATTTCTTCTTGGTTCCTCTTCATTTCCTCTTGGTTCTTACTCATATTGTCACATTTGTCTTCCATTCTTTTCAGCCACCTTATGACCATTTCTCTGAATTCTTTGTTTGGCAGGTTGCTTGCCTCCATTTCGTTTACTTCCTTTTCTGGTGATGCCTGTTTTTCTTCCATATGCAGGCTGTTTCTTTGTCTCCTCATGGTCTCTGTTCTCTGGGTGTCTAGTTATGTAGTTCTCTCTCTCTTGCGTTGATTTATAGGCACAGAATACAACACAACCAGGTACAACACACAAGGCACTGAACAGAAATGTATTCACGATATTAATAACCCCAAATTAAGGTTACCACCAGAGAAAGGTAAATTAGGGGATAGAAGAGTAAGAAGAAGAGGGAAAAAAAAGAAAGGAGTGCCAAAATGAAATTGGGAAGAGGAAAAAAAAAAGTAAGAGAGAAAAGAAAGAGAATAAGAAAGAAAAGGGGAACAAACTATATATATGGGGAGAAAACTCCAATAGAACATCCACTAAGCCCAGCAAATTCCAGCAACAAGTACCTGGAGATGAATATAAACTACAAGCAACAATTATTATCAAGTGAGGCGAGGAAAAACAGATACAAAAAACAAAGCAAACAAAAAAAACAAAACAAAAAAAGAATAAGCAAAACAATCTCACAAACAAGCATAAAAAATCGATATAATCAACATTCAAGCAAACAACAACAAAAGGACAGAGAGAAAAACAGTTATTTGGATAGTGAAGACAGAGAAGAGAGAGGTGTGTATGAACTCGGAGCAGGGGATTGGAAATCTATATATATAAATGCCTAAGTGACCGACTGACCGTCCGTCTATCCATCTGAATGACCAGCCAGGGCTGGTACATATGACATGCACCAGCAATCTACACTAATAAAAGAGTAAGATGCAAATTGACTGTACCTTCATGACACCCACCAGCCAATCAGGAGTGAGTTTGCAAATTAATCCAACAAAGATAGCAGGTTAATTTGCATACGCAAGTGCTAAATGGCCAAGGCGGGGCGGGACACTTGTTAGATATATAAGTAGGGTGAAATTGTAACGGGGTAAAAAGAAAGAATAGGGAAAATCTAAAGCAGGAGAAGGGTAAGAGAAACAGGACAAAAGGGTAAAAGTTAGGAAGAGAGTGATGGCATAAAGGTAGAGTTGAGATAGAGTAGAAGGATGCTAAAGGAAAGATGAAAATAGAATGTAGAACACTAATCTCAAAGTCAAATAAAGAGAAAATAAAATGACACTTTTTTTAAAAAAAAAGGTAAAATAGTAGTAGTAATAATACTGATTGAAAATAAAAATGTAATGAAAAGGTAAAAGTGAAGAAAAAAGAAAAAAATTTGTTTCTTAAGTAAAAGATGAAAAAGAAAAAAAATAATAAAAAATTAAAAAAATAAAAATAACAAAATGTGTAGTAGTGAAGGTCATTCACTTCCTCTGTTGTTCTGTTTGGCACGCATGTTTCCCAGTCAGGACAGTATTGCAGTTCCCTGTGTTTCACTGCTCCTCAGTGTTGTAAGCCAGTCCTGATTTTTAAGCAGTCAGTGTGTCTTATTTTCTTGTATTCTTTTATTTGTGATTACACAAGAGTCAATTTGTGATTCAGCCCCTGGGTGGCAGTGTTTCTGGGTTGACCTCTGGGTCTGTAGGTTCTCTCTAGCCTGTGCTTAGATCCTGCTTTCCCTGTGGCACTCAATACCGGTTTGTGGGAGTGGGCTGCCCCAGAGCTGGTTCTCTGACGGTCACTCCCCGCTCTGATCCTCAGGTTCCAGAAAAACAACTTTCCCCTGCAGTCTCCTAGGGTGTCTCTAACTTGGTGATCCTATGTATTGGGCTCAGTAATCAGAAGCAAGGATTCAAAGAGGAGAAAGCGCAAGTGTGCGAACTCTGGGTCTGTGCGCAAGCCTGTGCAATCCCCTTTCCCCCTTGTGTCCAATCAGCCGGCACACTCCCAAATTTTTTAGGCTGTCCTTCTGTGTCAGATCAAAATGGTTTGCTTTTTAGAGATTTCCTCTGTTAGCAGCTCTGAGGACCCCCTTCCACATTCACGGATCACGCCAGTCCCAACAGCCATGGATTTTTCTGGGTGCAGACTTCCCCCAGTCCTCCAGCTCCCGCAGTGTGCGTGTTTCTCTGTCCTGCCGGGCCAGAAACCTCACCTTATCCCAGGTGAAATCTGACCTTTCCGTGGTGGAGTGTAGAGCTCCTTGGAATCCGCGTGTTTGCACCAATTGGGGACTCATGCTCTGGGGTTTGCAGCTGTTTGGTGGGTGCTGCAGTTGTAGATTTTCAGTCTTCAGCTAACATCCACTTTCCCCTTCAAGATGGCGCGGTCTCCACATCCGAGCCGGTGGCTCCGGGAGGGAAACCAGCATCAGTGTGGGCTGCCGGGTCAGGGGACCCCCGTCCAGCAGTCCCCCACCTTCTGGAGTATAGCTGTCCCTTAACTCTCCAACAGATACTCCCCGTGCGACACTCAGCTGTTCTTTCTATCTGCTCTGGGACAAGGCTCGGGATACGTCTGTCTATTCCGCGCCATTTTTCCCCTCCTAAACTCATTCTAATATATCCTTTTATATCACATGAAGAGTAAAAACACTTTTAGAGTGCTTGACTAATGTCAACAAAAACAACCAAATCACGATTGACAGTGATAGATCGAAACACATGTAGTTGGCGCCAGTGAGAGCGTTATATGTATCGCACATGCGCGAGTCAACATTTATTTTTAAACTAGAGGCCCGATGCACAAAGATTCTTGCAAGATTTGGTCCTTCCTTCCCCTGGCTGCCAGCACTGCCTTCGCTTTGGCCTGAGCCCCCTTTCCGCCTTCCCATGCTGCCCAGAGGCCCAGAGCAGCGCGGAACACCTGCGTCGTTGCCATGGCAACAACACAAGCGTCCCGCCCCGCCTTGGCCATTCGGCGCCTGCGTATGCAAATTAACCCGCTATCTTTGTTGGGTTAATTTGCACACTCACTCCTGATTGGCTGGTGGGTGTTGTGAAGGTACGGTCAATTTGCATCTTACTCTTTTATTAGTGTAGATAGCCAGTGCGCGTCATATGTACCGGCCCTGGCTGGTCATTCAGATGGACAGACGGACGGTCAGTCGGTCACTTAGCCATTTATATATATAGATAGTATTACAGATATCTCCCATTTCTCCTCCTTTACTCCAGTTCTCCGAGCCCCTACCCACCCCACCCAGGTCTTCACTACCCTACTGCCTGTGTCCATGGGCTATGCATAGAAGTATATAAGTTCTTTGGTTTATCTCTTCTTGTACCCCACCCCCACATTGAGGTATGTCAGTCTGTTCCATGCCTCCCTGCTTCCGGTCTTATTTTGTTGGTTAATTCATTTTGTTCATTAGATTCCACAAATAAGTGAGATCATGTGGTATTTGTCTTTCTCAGATTGCCTTATTTCACATGGCATAATAGTTTTCAGGTTCATCCATGCTGTCCCAAAGAGTAGAAGATCCCACTTTCTTACAGTTGCATGTACTCCATAGTATAAATGTTTGACAGCTTTTTTATTTACTCACGTACTGGTGGGCACTTTGGCTGTTTCCAAATCTTAGCTATTGTAAATAACAATGCTATGAACATAGGGATGCATATACTCTTTCTGATTGGTGATTCAGGTTTTTAGGATATATTCCTAGAAGTGGGATCACTGGATCAAACAGGAGTTCTATTTTTAATTTTTTAAGGAAACTCCATACTGTTTTTCATAGTAGTTGTACCAATCTGCATTCCCACCAGCAGTGTGCTAGTATTCCCTTTTCTCTACATCCTCACCAGCACTTGTTGTTTGTTTAGTTTTTGATGTCAGCCATTCTGACAGGTCTGAGGTGATAGCTCATTATGGTTTTATTTATTTTTTAATATTATTTTAAAATAATTTTTTATTGTTAAAACTATTACATATGTCCCCCTTTTCCCCCATTGAGCCCCTCCAGCCTGCCCCGGCCCATCGCCCCAGGCCTTCACTACCCTATTGCCTGTGTCCATGGGTTATGGATATATGCATACAAGGTCTTTGTTTGATTACCTCCCACCCACCCTCCCCCCTCCTTCCCTCTGAGATTCCACACTCTGTTCCATGCTTCCATGTGTCTGGATCTGTTTGGTTCATCAGTTTATTTTGTTCATTAGATTCTACATATGAGTGGGATCATGTGATATTTGTCTTTCTTGCTTATCATAATACTGTTCAGGTCCCTCCATGCTGTCTCAAAGGGTAAGGGATCCTTTTTTTTTTTTTTTTTTAATATATTTTATTGATATTTTACAGAGAGGAAGGGAGAGGGATAGAGAGCTAGAAACATCGATGAGAGAGAAACATCGATCAGCTGCCTCCTGCACACCTCCCACTGGGGATGTGCCTGCAACCAAGGTATGTGCCCTTGACCGGAATCGAACCCGGGACCCCTCAGTCCGCAGGCCGACGCTCTATCCACTGAGCCAAACCGGTTTCGGCGGGATCCTTCTTTTTTACTGCTGCATAGTAAAGACAGTTTCTTCAATAAATAGTGTTGGGAAAATTGGATAGATACATGCAAAAAAATGAAACTAGACCACCAACTTACACCATACACAAGAGTAAACTCAAAATGTATAAAAAGACTTAAATGTAAGTTGTGAAACCATAAAAATCCTAGAAGAAACCATAGGCAGCAAAATCTCAGAGTGATATGTTTACAGATACATTGCCTAGGGCAGTGGTCGGCAAACTCATTAGTCAACAGAGCCAAATATCAACAGTACAACGATTGAAATTTCTTTTGAAAGCCAAATTTTTTAAACTTAAACTTCTTCTAACGCCACTTCTTCAAAATAGACTCACCCAGGCCGTGGTATTTTGTGCAAGAGCCACACTCAAGGGGCCAAAGAGCCCCATGTGGCTCACGAGCCGTGGTTTTCCCACCACTGGCCTAGGGCAAAGGAAACTAAGACAATATATAAAGCTATGTAAAGATGAAATCATGAGTTCATACTGATATTTTCAATTTAAATTAACGATTACTTTGTTACATGTATGTTTCTTTTCTTCCACATTGATAATCTTAGTTCTGAAGGATATAAGGGATGATAGAATTAAGATGGTCTCAATATTACCTACTAGAAGCCCAATGCATGAAGATTCGTGCAGAATGGGCCTTCTGCAGCTGTCATTTTTATGATGTGGTTTGTGAAACATTGAATGTCCCCCTTTAAAGTATATCCTCAGGGCGTGCCCAGTGCCAGGGAGCCTGCGGGGAGCGGAGCCCTTAGATGTGAGCATTCTGTGCGTTTCAGGGTCTCCTGAGGGTGTACGTCCCCTGGAGGGTGAACCCCAGGCTTCAGGGAGACCTCACAACGTGTGAAGGCAGGAAAACCAGCTGTGACATTTGCATCCCGTCCCCAGGTGTTACAGGGAGACACGCAAAGCTAAATGGGTGGAATTGCGATGGCGCCTCAGCTGACTGAGGTGGGAGGGTGCCCTGAATCCCTGGGCCTCTGATCGCAGGAGTCCCGCACGGGGAAGGAGGCAGAGGAAGGACCCGAGGAAGCTTGAGGGGCTCGGCTGTTCTTGCTGAAGGAAGAGGCTGGACGCAGAGCCAGTGGTTCTCCCGAGCCCCTGGGCAGAGATGAGCCCGCCATACCCAGTGCTGCCACTGTGTTCCCACCAACAGAACTGCAAGTCCATCAGTGTGTGCTGCTGTCAGCCCATGTGTGTGGTTCTTCATTATAGGGGGGTGGAAACTGGCCCCCAGGGGAATGGGGTCAGAGGCTGTGTGGCCAATGAGCGAGCAAGTGGAGAGTAAGTGGCGGGAGGGTGAGGCCAGCACTTCAGAAAGTGAGGTGCACTCAGGAATACATGGGGCGGGGGGCACTGAGCGGTGCAGGAACACGGGAGCTGGGCAGGCAGATAGCAGTGCTGCACGAGAGGGGAGGTGGTGGCAGGGGTCATTGGGGGCAGTAAAACCCCTGTGGTCTCAGCCAACAGCAGGCCTGGGTCTCACAGGTCCTGTGGTCAGAGTGGGGCAGCTTAGCGGTCCCTCTGCTCCAGCTCTCACGCTGTGCAAGGATGCTGCGAGCGGGGAGCCTTCTGGCCCACGCTCATCGGGACACTGGCAGGACCCGTCCTAGGGACAGTTTGACTAGAGGCCCAGCTGCGTGCTGGCTGTGGACAGAGACCCCCTGAGGTCCTAGAGGCCACCCCGGCTCCTTGCCATGGCTTCTACAGTCCCCAAGGGGGCCTCCCACCACAGCTGCCACGACCGAGCAGGACAGGCCCCAGGGAGCCGCGGGAGCCACATCCCAGCTCCATGGCTGGGCTGTTAGGAGCAGCCACAGCCTCTCTCACACTCGAGAGGAAGCGTTCACATGAGGCAGGTCACCGGGGCCACTGGGGTCTGCCCACCACGGACACCAGTCACCCTGGACCCTGTCACAGTGCTGCCTGGATCCTAAATGTTGGGAAATGTGTGACTCCTGCCAATTGTTTGTCCGAGGAGATGATGGGTCCATTTTCCATGGTCCCCACGGGCAGTTGTCCGATCTCCCAGGAGGCCTTGCAGAGGCCGTCTTGCTTGGGGGCCTAGAGACACAGATCTTTTTGTCAATGTGAAATGGTCCAAGTCTAGCATGTCAGACACAGATTCCACTCTAAGAAATGAACAAAACAAAACAAATCTGAGAGTCAGATAAGCCAGTGCAGTGTCTGTTGGCAGTGTCTCCTCAGAGGGGTCGTTGGGGGTCATTTGTAAAAATTCCATCACTTGGGAACCCATAGGAAGACTGCTCAGGGCTAGAGAAAGCGCTGGAGGTGTTTGCTGAATGAGTGCATGACAATATGGTCCCCGATTTTTTTAATAGAGGGGACGTCTTAGGCCTTACCACGCAGCCTCTGTTATGATATATTTACATCATCCTATATATATATATAATAAAAGCCTAATATGCTAAGTGTCTGGTCATCCGGTCATCTATTCAAGTAATCAAAGCGTAATATGCTAATGATATGCTAAGGCCGCTCAACTGCCTACTATGACATGCACTGACCACCAAGGGGCAGACGCTCCAACCAGTAGGTTAGCTTGCTGTTGGGGTTTTGGTCAATCGGGACTGAGTGAGACGGGCCGGACATACCCTGTAGTCCTCCCATGGTCCCTCCCCAGCTGGCCAATCTCCTGCATCCCTCCCCGGCCCTGATCTTGCACCAGTGGGGGTCTCTTGGCCTGGCCTGTGCCCTCTCGCAATCCAGAACTCCTCGGGGAATGTTGGAGAGCCAGTTTCAGTGCGACAGCAGGACAACTGGTCACTATGACATGCACTGACCACCAGGGGGTAGATGCTCAACCCAGGAGCTGCCCCCTGGTGGTCAGTGTGCTCCCACAGGGGGAGCACTGTTCAGCCAGAAGCTGGGCTCACGGCTGGCGAGCACAGCGTCAGTATTGGGAGCCTCTCCTGCCTCTGTGGCAATGCTAAGGATGTCTGCTCCCTGTGGGGGCGAGCGGGCCAAAGCCGTTAGTCGGACATTCCCTGAGGGCTCCCAGACTGCAAGAGGGTGCAGGCTGGGCTGAGGGACACCCTCTTCCCGCAGTGCATGAATTTTGTGCGCCGGGCCTCTAGTGTTATATACAAAGACATTGTATCAGATAACTTCCTAATGAGTATTGGGCATCACTGTAATAAGTTATTCCTTATTGATTTTGGTTTGGCCAAAAGTACAGAGTCAACAGGATGAGGCAACACATACCATGTAGAGAAGATAAAAATCTTACTGACACTGCCGATAATGCTAGCATCGATGTACATCTTTGTATTGAACAGAGTTGCTGAGATGACATGGAATCAATAGGATCTGTTTTGATGTATTTTAATGGAACCAGTCTGCCATGGCAAGGACTAAAGGTTGCAGCAAAGATATTTAAAATATATATATATGTGAAAAGATTAGTGAAAAGAAGTTTTATGTAAGGGTTTCCTGCAGAATTTGCCATGCTTAAACTATTGTTGGGGCTGCATTTGCGGATGCCCTGGATCCCGTATATCTGAGGCAGCCATTTTCTGGACCCTGAATCACCAATAGGACTGCACATTTGACTGGACAATGTTAAAGCAGAAAGCAGCACATCAGACACCTTCAGGTGGACAGGGTCAGCAGGCCTACCCCCCACAAGTTTCTGAGCATGAATTGAGGAATAGAAGCAGCTGTGTCGTGATTGAAGCAGCATTTGTTTCTCCCCAAATGTAGAAGTTTTAGTTCTTATGTACACTAGCTAGTGGTTATGAGGAACCATTTATTTGGAGTAAAGAACTTAATTTCAGTATAAACTGGGTCAGGGCATCACTGGTGATGCTCTGTCCTGGGTTATAGACACTCTAATTGTGAATATTAAAACACAGTGAAGCATTTTTTTTCAAGTGGAAAAGTTAACTTAATGGTTGCTACATACAAATTGGTGAAGAAGTTGTGCTTATGCCATTTTATTTTTGTTAAAATCTTTTACTTTGAGATCTCGTTTCAGAAGAACGGCTTGAACAACCTTCAGCCATACCTGTGATGGTTGTGAATGCTCACAATTGTGCATTCTTAGAGTTTATCCATCCTGGGGTATTTTCAAGTTGTTCACCTAAAACATTCTTAAAGTGGTGGCTTCTTGCCCTAGCTGGTTTGGCTCAGTGGATAGAGCGTTGGCCTGCGGACTGAAGGGTCCGGGGTTCGATTCTGGTCAGGGGCATATGCCTGGTTGTGGGCTCGGTCTGTGGTTGGGGGTGTGCAGGAGGTGGCCGATCAATGATTTTCTCTCAGCATTGATGTTTCTGTCTCTCCCTCTTCCTTCCTCTCTCTCTCAAAATCAATAAAAGTATTTTTTTTTAAAAGTGGTGGCTTCTTGTTTGCAAGGCAGCTTATTTGGTAGCAACCAAAGATTCTGTGTTTGAGCATATGAAAGATTGCCTGCTTATCTGTGCTAGACAAAACAGCATTCAGAGCAAAGACTCAAAACTTAGTGACCACTAGATTATCCTTAGGATTCTGCATTAACTCTATAATGTTATTGGTATTAATAATAATAAAAAAAGCAGGCCTGGCCTGGTAGCTCAGTTGGTTAGAGCGTTGTCCCTATATGCCAAGGTTTCAGTTCCATCCTGGGTCAGGGCACATACACAAGTCAACCAGTGAATGCATAAATAAGTGGAACAACAAATCAATATTTCTCTTTCTTTCTTTTTAAAAACAATATATTTTCAGAGAGGAAGGGAAAGGGATAGAGAGATAGAAACATCAATGATGAGAGAGAATCATTGATCGGCTGCCTCCTGCACGCCCCGTACTGGCATGTGCCCGCAACCCAGGCATGTGCCCTTGACCAGAAACGAACCTGGGACCCTTCAGTCCGCAGGCCAATGCTCTATCCATTGAGCCAAACTGGTGGCTTTCTTTTTGTCGTTCTCGTTCTCGTTCTCGTTCTCTCTCTCTCTGAAATCAATAAATTAAAAGCATATTTTTCACAGAAATTTAGTTAACATCTTAAAACTGAAAATGTATGTATGTTGCTTAGGTAAATGCAAACACTGTAAACATTTATGTATTCTGGAATTTTTATTTTTAAATGGGAGCTTATTGGTTTACAAGTTCATTAAAAACTAAAAAAATGTTTCTGTAAAAAAAAGAGAAGGGTGTATTTCTGTTATCCCTCCGACCCTTTTCTTATAGTAGCCTTGTATGGGACTTGACATTGAGGCTTTTCTGCTCATTTTGATGTGAAATTAGTTTTACTTTTAGAAATTGACATGGCTCCCCTTTCTGTTGATTTTATGTAAATGTTAAAAAATAAGGGTGGCCGAGACCGGTTTGGCTCAGTTGATAGAGCGTCGGCCTGCGGACTCAGGGGTCCCGGGTTCGATTCCGGTCAAGGGCATGTGCTGTGGTTGCGGGCACATCCCCAGTGGGGGGTGTGCAGGAGGCGGCTGGTCGATGTTTCTCTCATCGATGTTTCTAGCTCTCTATCCCTCTCCCTTCCTCTCTGTAAAATATCAATAAAATATATTTAAAAAAAAAAATAAGGGTGGTTTAAAAAATAGTGGCTTGCTTTCTGAAATTTTCTGACTTGGTTCCTCACCTGTGCTTTTATTTGGACTTTCCCTTTCATTGCCTCTATCTTTCTGTCCAACTCCAATTTTCTTTCACCCTCAGCAGTTTTTCCTTAGAGTGGGGCACTAGAAGGGAGTCCTACTTGTGAGTTTCAGAGTTCAGAGTGGCTTAACTGCCCTAACCCCTTTAAACTTTACCATGAGCCCCTTGGGCTCCCCTGATACTAGATTGAACAACACCCGTTGACCCACCACTTTCCAGTGAAATCTCTTGGCTGCTGTGCGTTTTCTTGTTCTCAGGGTCATCTCAATCTCTTGTTTACCTGTGTCCTTTTCCATGGCCTCCTGATAAGTTGGATCTTGTTTGGGTTTTGTATCATAGGGATTTCTTTCCACCTAGTTTTTTCATAAATGTGTCCATTGGCTTTTTGCTTTTTGCTGTCTAGTTGCTTTGTTTTTGTGGGGAACTTGGGAAAATTGAAAAATTATGCTGTCAGTTGCCCTTTGTGCAGAATTTTATTACTTTTTTTAAAATACAGTTTTTTTTATTGATTTCAGAGAAGAAGGGAGAGGGAGAGAGAGAAATAGAAACAGCAATGATGAGAGAGAATCATTGATCGGCTGCCTCCTGTATATCCCCTACTGGGGATTGACCTGGGCATGTGCCTGTGACTGGAATCGAACCCGGGACCCTTTAAGACTGATGCTCTATCCAGTGAGCCAAACCGGCTAGGGCCAGAATTTTACTACTTTTTAATGATAGTGGTATTATGTTATTGTAAAAAAACTGTTATTGCGACATACTAAAACATTACAAATGAAACGAAATGTTATTTAGAATTTATGTTGTAATGACTCAGTGATGTGTCCTAGAAAGGTAAATGAAATAGATTGACCACGAGTTGATAATTTTGAATACTAGTGGCCCGGTGCACGAATTCGTGCACATTGAAAGGCAATTAATTAGCAGAAATATTTTAATATCTCTATTTGCCCTTTCTCTATAATAGAAGTGTCAACCAAATTCACGATTGACAATGACAGATGGAAACACACGCATGCGATTGGCGCCAGCATGAGCTTTATATGTATCGTGCATGTGCGAGTCAACTTAGCCTTTTATAGATACAGAATAAACTTGCTTAATTAGACCTGCTTTCTGATTTAGCTAAACTTTTTCCAGCCAAGTGAAGCACCCCAACATTTCTTTCAGGCAATTGTCAGGAACACAGCAGTTAATATCAACACGAAGCAGATTATTTTTGTAGATCACGCAGGGAGAACAAAGGGTAAAATAACTACAGCAGTGTTTGACTATATTCTGTGCAATGAGAAAACCTGAGTCATTTTCAAGGTCCACCATTTCTTACTTCTTTTCAGTCAGGTCAAGTTTCTAAGCTTTCTAAATCTCCATTTTCCAGCTAATGAAAATAGGATTCCACCGAGTCTCCTATCTACTCCAGCAGTGGTTGGCAAACTGTGGCTCGCGAGCCACATATGGCTCTTTGGCCCCTTGAATGTGGCTCTTCCACAAAATACCACAGCCTGGGCAAGTCTATTTTGAAGAAGTGGCATTAGAAGAAGTTTAACTTTAAAAAAATTGGCTCTCAAAAGAAATTTCAATTGTTGTACTGTTGATATTTGGCTCTGTTGACTAATGAGTTTGCTGACCACTGTACTCCAGGAATTCTATTAGGATCAAATGAGATGAGGCACGGGAAAACACTTCACAGACATTTGGTTAAAGTGTGAAATGTTTGCACCTGATTATAAAGCAAGTTGTGTTCCTGGGCTGGAGAAACTCCAAGGAGACTAGTCACTAGGGAGAGGAAGCCGGGCGTTGCTACGTGACATCATTACCTGGTGCCCACAGCCACCATTGCTGGGCTGGGCTGTGGGCCGTATTTTGTGCCATGGGGTCTTGGCAGTGTCGGCTGTGATTTGGTGGGGTGTTGCTCCAGGGTGGTGGTGGGGCCTGTGTCCCACTTGGGGGAAGCTGAGTGTTGCTTTGTGGGCACCAGGTCCGCGGTGCCATTTCTCTGTAAATGGCCAGTGTACATCACAGCAGCTCCTGCATTGAGCGTCTGCCCTCTGGTGATCAGTGCACATCATAGTGACGGGTTGGATGGTCAGACACTTAGCATATTAGCCTTTTATATATAGAGATGGGTCACAGGTACATGGGGGCTTATTGTACTATTTGTTCTTGTGTTTGTAAGTTTTAGAGTAATTTGCTTGAAAAAAAAGAATAATGAAGAAGTTTTAATATCAGTTTTTTATAGCAAGCTTTACATTTCCTCCCTTTTCTTAATTTTATCTATAGAAGAAGGTGTCTTAATATTAGTATGTTACATTAGTGAGATCAATGCGTACACCAGTGCTTGTCATTTTATCCTTTCCTTTTTTCATATTATCACTTGTGGCCTGGTGCACAAAATTCGTGCACATTAAAAGGGGATTAATTAGAGGAAATAATTTAATATTGCTATTTGCCCTTTCTCTATATAATAGAAGTGTCAGAGATCAAAGAAAATTAGCAAAATGTATATGAAAACCTTTCTCCTGTCAGAGTCTGGGGCACACCACAGGACCCAAAGTCAAGTCCCCGCCCACCCACATGCGCCTCAAAATTGTGTGAGACCCAGACCCAGCCGGCCCCCGCCCCCATTGGGCTAGTTCTTGACCTGGCCAGGCCCACCCTTGTCAAGCCCCGCCGGGCAGGGGATGTAGCCTCAGGACCCTGGCCCTGCACCAGGAGGGGGGTCATGCCTTGAAGACCCTCGTCAAGCCCTGCTGGGTGGGGGACATGGCCTGAGATCCCCTGTCAAGCCCTGCTGGGTGGGGGGCATGGCCTGAGGTCCCCTGTCAAGCCTTGCCAGGCGGGGTGGTGCAGCCTCAGGTCCCCTGGCCCGGCACCAGGAGGGGGTCACAGCCTCAGGTCCCCCGTCAAGCCCCACTGGCAGGGGGGTGCAGCCTCAGGTCCCCCATTCAGCCCCGCTGGGCAGGGGTCGTGGCCTGAGTTCCCCCGACCCAGCACTGGGGGTGCACCTTGAGGTTTCCTGTCAAACCCCGCTGGGTGGGGAGCACGGCCTGAGGTCCCCTGTCAAGCCCCGCCAGGCAGGGGGGCACAGCCTCAGGTCCCCTGGCCCAGTGCTGGGGTAGGGGGTGCGGCCTGAGATCCCCCAGCCTGGCACTGTGGTGGGAGGCGCAGCCCGAGGACCCCTAGCCCAGCACCAGGACAGGAAGCGCACTTTGAGGTCCCCCATCAAGCCCCGCTGGGGGAGGCATGGCCTCAGGTTCCCTGGCCTGGCGCCGGGGCGGGGGTTGTGGCCTGAGGTCCTCGTCAATCCCCGCCAGGTTGGGGGTGTGGCCTGAGGTCCCCAGCCTGGTGCCAAGGCGGGAGGTATGGCCTGAGGTCCCCCGTCAAGCCCCGCCAGGCGGGGGGTGCAGTCTGAGGTCCCCTGGCCTGGTTCTGGGGTGGGGGATGCAGCCTGAGTTCCCCCAACCCAGCACTGGGGGTGCATCTTGAGGTCTCCTGTCAAGCCCCGCTCGGTGGGGGGCACGGCCTGAAGTCCCCTGTAAAGCCCCACCTGGTGGGGGGTGCGGCCTGAGGTCCCCCAGCCTGACGCTGGGGCTGGGGAGCAGCCTGAGGTCCCCTAGCTCAGCACCAGGTCAGGAAGTGCACCTTGAGGTCCCCCGTAAAGCCCTGCCAGGCGGGGGGCATGGCCTCAGGTCCCCTGGCCTGGAGCCGGGTTGGGGGGCGTGGCCTGAGGTCCCCTGTCAAGCCCTGCGGGGCAGGGGAGGGCATAGCCTCAGGTTCCTGCTGATTGCTTGTTAAGGCTCCTTATGGGAAGTTGGCTTCAGCTGTGGGTGCAACCATCTTTGTGACGGAGTGATGGTCAATTAGCATATTCCCTCTTTATTAGGGAGGATACTCACTCTTCTCAATGTGCCTCTCAGTAAAGTTGCAGATTGACTGGTCTCATTCTTCACTGGCATTAATGCATTTCACTCCAAGCATAATCACCTAGTGTTCAGCCTTTCCCTTGATTTTCTTACTGTGCTCATTAATTTTATCATTTTATTTATACAACTAGAGGCCCGGTGCACGAAATTCATGCACGGGGGGGGGGTTGTCCCTCAGCCCAGCCTGCACCCTCTCCAATCTGGGACCCCTTGAGGGATGTCCGACTGCCCGTTTAAGCCCGATCCTGGTGGGCAGCCGGACATCCCTCTCACAATCCAGGACTGCTGGCTCCCAACTGCTTGCCTGCCTGCCTTCCTGATTGCCCCTAACCGCTTCTGCCTGCCAGCCTGATCACCCCCTAAACCACTCCCCTGCCAGCCTGATTGATGCCTAACATTTTTGCCCCTAACTGCCCTCCCCTGCAGGCCTGGTCACCCCTAACTGCCCTCCCCTGCAGGCCTGGTCACCCCTAACTGCCCTCCCCTGCAGGCCTGGTCCCCCCCCCAACTGCTCTTACCTGCAGGCCTGGGTCCCCCCCAACTGCCCTCCCTTGCAGGCCTGGTTCCTCCCAACTGCCCTCCCCTGCTGGCCTGATCGCCCACAACTGCCCTCCCTTGCAGGCCTGGTCCCTCCCAACTGCCCTCCCTTGCTGGCCATCTTGTGGTGGCCATCTTGTGTCCACATGGGGGCAGCCATCTTGTGTGTTGGAGTGATGGTCAATCTGCATTACTCTTTTATTAGATAGGATAGAGGCCTGGTGCATGGGTGGGGGCCAGCTGGTTTGCCCTGAAGGGTGTCCCGGATCAGGGTGGGGGTTCCCTTGGGGCGTGGGGCGGCCTGGGCAAGGGGCCTATGGTGGTTTGCAGACCAGCCACGCCCCCTGGCGACCCAAGCGGAGGCCCTGGTATCTGGGGTTTATTTATTTTCTACAATTGAAACTTTGTAGCCTGGAGCAGAGCCAAGCCTTCTGCTTGCTCTGTGGCGACAGCCATTTTTTTTTTGATTTATGTATCTTCTATAATTGAAACTTTGTAGCCTTAAGTGGAGGCCTGGGCCGGCCAGGGTGTGCAGAAAGCTTGGCTTCCTCCATCGCCGTGGGCAACCCTAGCCTCCTGCTCTTTCCAGCACCATGGCTGCCACCATTTCTGTTTGGATTTATGTAACTTCTTCTTCTTTTTTTTTTTTTTTAATAAATCTTTATTCAGATTATTACAATTATTTCTCCTTTTTCCCCCCATAGCTCCCCTCCACCCATTTCCCACCCCACCTTCTGCCCTTACCTCCCCCCCACTGTCCTCATCCATAGGTGTATGATTTTTGTCCATTCTCTTCATGAACCCACCATACCCCTTTCCCCCTGAGAATTATCAGTCCACTCCCTTTCTATGCCCCTGATTCTATTATATTCACCAGATTATTTTGTTCCTCAGGTTTTTAATTCACTTGATTTTTAGGTTCACTTGTTGATAGATATGTATTTGTTGTTCATAATTTTTCTCTTTACTTTTTTCTTCTTCCTCTTCTTTAAGAATACCTTTCAGCATTTCATATAATACTGGTTTGGTGGTGATGAACTCCTTCAGCTTTTTCTTATCTGTGAAGCTCTTTATCTGCCCTTCAATTCTGAATGATAGCTTTGCTGGGTAGAGTAATCTTGGTTGTAGGTTCTTGCTATTCATCACATTGAAAATTTCTTGCCACTCCCGTCTGGCCTGCATAGTTTCTGTTGAGAAGTCAGCTGACAGTCGTATGGGTGCTCCCTTGTAACTGTTTTTCTCTTGCTGCTTTTAATATTCTCTCTTTGTCTTTTGCTCTTGGCATTTTAATTATGATGTGTCTTGGTGTGGTCCTCTTTGGATTCCTTTTGTTTGGGGTTCTGTGGGCTTCCTGGACTTGTAAGTCTATTTCTTTCACCAGGTGGGGGAAGTTTTCTGTCATTATTTCTTCCAATAGGTTTTCAGTATCTTGCTCTCTCTCTTCTTCTGGCACCCCCATAATTCTGATGTTGGTACACTTGAAGTTGTCCCAGAGTCTTCTTACATTATCTTCAACTTTTTGGATTTTTTTTTTTGCTTTTTGCTTTTTCGGTTGAGTGTTTTTTGCTTCTTTGTATTTCAATTCTTTGACTTGATTCTTGGGTTCCTCTATTCTGTTTCTGGGTCTCTGTATAATATTTTTTATTTCAGTCAGTGTATGTTTAATTTCTAGTTGGTCCTTTTTCATATCTTCGAGGGTCTCGTTATATTTATCGGCCTTTTCTAGGATATTCTTAAAAAGTCTTATAACCGTGGTTTTGAATTCTATATCCAGTCGTTTGTTTTCCTCCATTTCTTTCGTTTGTGATCTGATTCTTTGACCCCGCATTTTCACTGATTCCCTGAGTTGGTAAGGTAGATATTTGTGCTAGGTTTCCAATATGGCCCAGTGGGTCTGCTTCCCCAGTTAACCTGAGGTGGACACTCTTGGTGCACACCTTTGTGGACTGTGTGTACAGCCTTGTTGTAATTAAGTCTTTATTGTTGTTGGTATCACTGGGAAGAATT
Organism: Plecotus auritus; assembly: GCF_963455305.1. Taxonomy (NCBI): domain Eukaryota; kingdom Metazoa; phylum Chordata; class Mammalia; order Chiroptera; family Vespertilionidae; genus Plecotus; species Plecotus auritus. The sequence continues at coordinate 99,306,529 of NC_137776.1, forward strand.
GACCTCCGGGCCAGTTGGCTGTAAGGATCAGCTGTGTCTATGCTGGGAGAAGTTCGGTGCTGGAGACAGCCTTATAGGATTAGACTTGCCAAATTGCAATAGCCTCTGTGCTCAGCTTGGATGGGGTGGAGTCTCAGTCTTGGCTTCCTGTCAGCCTTGCCCTTGCGCGCATGTGCGCTTTCAGTCCTCTGCCTTCCCCAGCTCGAGTCTCCGCCTGAGAGTCCAGACTCCCCCCACAAGAGCGTGGGTCCCCAGGGGCTCTCCTGGAACTGGGGTTCACTGCAGTCAGAACTGGGGCTCAGTGCCGTCAGGAGCCTCTGACTCCCTTCCACTAGGGAAAGCCTGTGGCAACCTCCGCAGCCTTTGTGCGCACTGGCGTGAGCGCGCTTTCAGTCCTTCGCCTTCCCTGGCTCCCGAGTCTCCGCCCGAGAGTCCAGACTCCCCCCACAAGAGCGTGGGTCCCCAGGGGCTCGCCTGGAACTGGGGTTCACTGCAGTCAGAACTGGGGCTCAGTGCAGTCAGAATCCTCTGACTCCCTTCCACTAGGGAAAGCCTGTGGCAACCTCCGCAGCCTTTGTGCGCACTGGCCCGCGTGCGCCTTCAGACTTCCGCCTTTCCCAGCTCGAGTCTCCGCCCGAGAGTCCAGACTCCCCCCGTAAGAGCGTGGGTCCCCAGGGGTTCGCCCGGAACTGGGGTTCAGTGCAGTCAGAACTGGGGTTCAGTGCGGTCGGAGGCTTCCTTCCCCCTTCCGCCAGAGAAAGTCGGCCAGGCTCTCAGCCGCCCTTCCTCTCTGCGCGCACAAAGCCCCTTTGCCGTACCTCCAATTCTCTGTGAGCTTTCCTCTTTCCTTCTAGTTGTAGAATTTTCACTCAGCCAGCTTTCCTGTGGTTTTGGATGGTGTCCGTTCTGTCTTTTAGTTGTAGTTTTGAAATTGTTGTGCGAGGCAGCAGTTTAGGTGTTTACCTATGCCGCCATCTTAGTTTCTCTGCGGATTTATGTAACTTCTATAATTGAAACTTTGTAACCTTGAGTGGAGGCCTAGGCCGGCAAGGGCAGGTGGAAAGCTTGGCTTCCTCCATTGCTAGGGAAACCCAAGCCTCCCTCCTGCTCTCTGTGGCTGTAGCCATCTTGGTTGGGTTTATTTGCATATTTGCCCCTGTTTGGCTGGTGGGTGTGGCTGGTGGGTGTGGCTGGTGGGCATGGCTGGTGGGTGTAGCTGAGTGATGGTTAATTTGCATATTACTCTTTTATTAGATAGGATTTTTTTAAGCCCTGTTTTTTTCTGGATCTTGGTTATTCCTCTGTTAATTTGCATATTATGCTTAATTAGGACTGCATTCTTATACTTTGGTACTTAAAGTAGACATTTGTAAGTTTAGTTTTCTACAAAGTACATACTGCATTCCCTGGATACCTTTTTATATCTTCTGAGATAGATTTTTAAAGTTCTGTTTTGGGGGTAATAATAACACCTTCCTCATGGGGCAATATTGGGAGGAACTAGAGGAAATCATACCAAGAAAGCAGCTACGGACTTGGTGCGCGTATAGGCCCAATGGACTGTGGACCAGTTTGTCTGCATGCTCTCCCTAAGCAGTTCACTGCATGGTAGAACGTGGTGCACCCCCCTGCCCTTCTGCTGCCTCCACCGCTGCCTTGGGACAGGCTGTAGATTAGGCTGCAATCTTCAATGAGAAGACACATTCCTCAGTTCAGTGGTGCTCTTGGTCACACATTGATGGCATTTCTGAAGGGCAGTGGAGGTTATTGCCAGGCACAGCACGACCTCTATGCAGACGAGTGAACTGTAGAAATTCATTACTACTCCACCAAGAAGCCCCCATGAGAGTGGTTAACCTGGACACAGAAGTGTTGAATTGAAAGCTACAGAGCAATTTATAAGAGTTGTGACCTGGATGGGGTAACCCTCAGTGTACTTCCTTACTGTATTACTGGGTTGAAGAATTGCTGCTTCCTGTCAGGAGGTTCGTTTCATTTCCCATTGCTCCCATTGTTACTCGCAGCACTGAGAATGTCCAGTGAAGTATACTGAAGTAGAATCAGTTTCTTTGCATCATTTCTGCATTCAATTTTTAAATTCTTTCATCACCCTGTTGAGTGTTCTTTAACTAGATTATCATGGCTCACATGAGCCACCCCGCTCCTGTGGCAGTCACATACAAGAATGTGAGACTTCTTATTACACACAATCCAACCCATGTGACCTCAAGCAAACTCACAGAGGAAGTTAGAAGCACGGCGTTACCACATAGTGAGAGTGTGTGGAGCAACGTTTGGCGCTCTTGTTGTGGGGAAACAAGGAAGGCTCCGTGTTCTTGATTGGCCTTCGGTGATGGTGCGCCACCATCCAACCAGATGGTTGACTGGTTAAATCTTGTAACAATTAAGTTTCGTGAAGAAGCTGGTGTGGTATTGCGGCTCGTGTTGCAGACCTTGGAGGAGCTTCGGTGCTTGCTGCCCTAGCCTTAGTCGAAGGTGGAATGAGATAGGAAGATGCAATGCAGCTCCTAAGACAAAGTGGCGTGGAGCTTGTAACAGCAAGCAACTTCTGTATTTGGAGAAGTTCCATCCTAAAATGTGTCGTAAAATGCGGCTGTACTTCAAAGATTCCAACTGTCATAGAATCCACTGATGCCATTGCCTTGGGAGTGGAACTTGAGATGGGACCTAATTTGTCTTACATCTGAGCCGACATGTTGGTGTGGTGCATAAGTCTAATGCGGCTTGCATAGGAGTGTTGAAAAGCATTTTTACTGGGCTCTTAGCTTGACAGAATTGCAACCTCTATGTTTGGATTCTAATCAACCTATTTTGACACTTAGCAAAGCAAAAGATTCTTACTGTTCAGCATTTAAAATGTGCTTATCATTTGTACCAATTTACTTTTCCTGAAATTATGCAGTATTGAGTTATGTCTTTAAATGTATTCCTTGCCAGAATCTTATTTATATACTAGTGGCCCCGTGCACGGAACTTGTGCACATTAAAAGGGGGACCCAGAGTCAAGTTCCTGCCCACCCACATGTCCCTCAAAATCGCATGAGACCCAGACCCGGCTGCCCCCCCTCATTGGGCTAGATCCAGACCCGGCCATTCCCACCCTTGTCAAGCCCCGCCAGGCAGGGGGCATAGGCTCAGGTCCCCTGGCACGGTGCCAGGACGGGGGGCGTGGGCTGATGTCCCCCAGATGGGGCAGCAGGCGTGCCTTGATCTCCCCCGTTAAGCCCTGCCAGGTGGGGGACACGGCCTGAGATCCCCTGTCAAGCCCTGTTGGGTGGGGGGCATGGCCTGAGGTCCCCCGTCAAGCCCCGCCAGGTGGGGGGGGGTGCGCAGCCTCAGGTCCCCCGGCCTGGCACTGGGAGGGGGGACAGCCTCAGGTTCCCCATCAAACCCCACTGGCAGGGGAGCGCAGCCCAGGTCCCCTGTTAAGCCCCGCTGGACGTGGGGTGCGGCCTGAGTTCTCCTGACCCAGCACTGGGGGTGCATCTTGAGGTCCCCTGTCAAGCCCTGCTTGGTGGGGAGCCCGGCCTGAGGTCCCCTGGTCCAGTGCTCGGGTGGGGGTGCGGCCTGAAGTCCTCTGGCCTGGTGCCGGGGTGGGGGCACGGCCTGAAGTCCCCTGTCAAGACCCACCTGGTGGGGGGTGCAGCCTGAGGTCCCCTGGCCTGGCGCTGGGGCGGGGGGTGCAGCCTGAGGTCCTCTAGCCCAGCACCAGGATGGGAAGTGCACCTTGAGGTCCCCCGTTAAGCCCCGCTGGGTGGGGGGCGTGGCCTCAGGTCCCCCAGCCTGGCGCTAGGGCAGGGGGCAAGGCCTGAGGTCCCTGTCAAGCCTCACCGGGTTGGTGGTGTGGCCTAAGGTCCCCTGGCCTGCTGCCAAGGCAGGAGACGCAGCCTGAGGTCCCCCAGCCTGACACCAGGGCTGGGGCGCATGGCCTGAGGTCCCCCATGGGGGCGGGGGAGGGCATAGCCTCAGGTCCCTGCTGATTGCTCATTAAGGCTCCTTAAGGGAACTTGCCCTCAGCTGTGGGTGCAGCCATCTTTGTGATGGAGTGATGGTCAATTAGCATATTTCCTCTTTATTAGATAGGACTAGAGGCCCGGTGCACGAATTTGTGCACGGGTGGGGTTCCTCAGCCTGGCTGGAAATCAGGGCCGATTTGGGCCACGGGAGGTTGGCTGGCAGGGGGAGGGGTCATGGGAGGTTGGGCTGGCCGGGGGAAGGGGCCGAGGGAGGTTCTCATTAGGGCCATCAAGGCCAGCTGGCTGGAGGAAGGGGCCACAGGAGGTGGGCTTGTTGCCACATTGGAGCAGATAGAGCTGGCTGGCCAGGGGGAGGGACCGTGGGAGGTTGGCTGTGGGAGCACACTGACCACCAGGGGCAGCTCCTACATTGAACATCTGCCCTTGGTGGTCAGTGCATGTCATAGCGACCGGTCGACTGATCATTCAATCATTTGGTCGCTTAGGCTTTTATATATATACTAGAGGCCCAGTGCACAAAATTCGTGCATGGGGGGCAGGGGTGTCCCTCAGCCCAGACTGCACCCTCTCCATTCTGGGACCCCTCGAGGGATGTCAATGGGATCGGGCCTACACGGGCAGTCGGACATCCCTCTCACAATCCAGGACTGCTGGTTCCCAACGGCTTTCCTGCCTGCCTTCCTGATTGCCCCTAACCGCTTCTGCCTGCCAGCCTGATCACCCCCTAACCACTCCCCTGCCTGCCTGATTGATGCCTAACTGATCCCCTGCCAGCCTGTTTGCCCCTAACTGCCCTCCCCTGCAGGCCTGGTCCCCCCCAACTGCCCTCCCCTGCAGGCCTGGGTCCCCCCAACTGCCCTCCCCTGCAGTCCTGGTCACCCCTAACTGTCCTCCCCTGCAGCCCTGGTGCCCCCTAACTGCTCTCCCCTGCAGGCCTGGGTCCCTCCCAACTGCCTTTCCCTGCAGGCCTGGTCGCCCCCAACTTCCCTCCTCTGCCAGCTGGGTCACCCCTAACTGCCCTCCCCTGCAGGCCTGGTCATCCCAATTTCCCTCCTCTGCTAGCTTGGTCATCCCTAACTGCCCTCCCCTGCTGGCCTGATCGCCCACAACTGCCCTCCCTTGCAGGCCTGGTCCCTCCCAACTGTTCTCCCTGCTGGCCATCTTGTGTCCACATGGGGGCGGCCATCTTTGACCACATGGGGGCAGCCATCTTGTGTGTTGGAGTGATGGTCAGTCTGCATGTTACTCTTTTATTAGATAGGATATAGACTAGAGGCTTGTGCATGAAATTTTTGCATGGGGGAGGTCCCCTCAGCCAAGCCTGCACCCTCTCCAATCCGGAACCCCTCGGGGGATGTCCGACTGCCAGTTTAGGTCCGATCCCGGGGATTGGGCCTAAACCGGCAGTTGGACATCCCTTTCACAATCCTGGACCGCCGGCTCCTAACCGCGCACCTGCTTGCCTGCTTGATCGCCCCTAACCGCCTCCCCTGCCAGCCTGAGCACCCCTAACTGCCTCTGCCTGCCGGCCTGAGCACCCCCAACTGCCCACCCCCCCCCGCCGGACTGGTCACCTCTAACTGCCCCCCCCCCCCCCCCGCTGGCCTGGTCGCCCCTAACTGCCCCCTGCTGCCAGCCTGGTCACCCCTAACTGCCCCCTGCTGCTGGCCAGGTTGCCCCTAACTGCTTTCCGCTGCCAGCCTGGTTATCCCTCACTGCCTCCCCTGCCGGCCTGGTTGCCCCACGCAGCCTTCTGTTCGGTCATTTGGTCGTCCCTCACTGCCCCCCCTGCCAGCCTGGTCGCCCCACGCAGCCTGCTGTTCAGTCATTTGCTCATCCCTCACTAACCCCCCTGCCGCCTGGTCTCCCCACGCAGCCTGCTGTTCATTCATTTGGTCGTCCCTCACTAACCCCCTGCCGGCCTGGTTGCCCCACGCAGCCTGTTGGGTCATCCCTCCAGTTGTTTCAGTCGTGAGGGCCCCTGGCTTTTTATATCTACACTAATAAAAGAGAAACATGCAAATTGACTGTCCCTCCGCTACGCCCACCAGCCAATCAGGAGCGAGTATGCAAATTAACCCAACAAAGATGGCCGTGGCCACAGAGCTGGAGCAAGCAGGATGCTTGGGTTGCCCCCGGCGATTGAGGAAGCCAAGCTTCCTGCCTGCCCTGGCCTCTGCTCAAGGAGGGGCTGGAAAAAAGAAGGAGGGGCTGGGAGCCTGGGTCGACCCGGGGGCGTGGCCAGCCTGAAAACAGCCCTCAGCCCCTCACCCAGGCTGACCACGTCCCCATGGAGTAAGTGTCCCCGCTGGAGGGCCTGGCCAGCCTGCAAACAGCCATCAGCCCCTCACCCAGGCTGGCTAGGCACCCCAGCGGGGACCCCTACCCTGAAAGGGGTGTGGCTAGTTTGAAAACAGCCCTCAGCCCCTCACCCAGGCTGGCCATGCCCCCCCACCGGGGACCCTCACCCCATGGGGGCGTGGCGGGCCTGCAAACAACCACAGGCCTCTAGCCCAGGCTGCCCCATGCTCCAAGGAAACCCCCATCCTGATCCGGGACACCCTTCAGGGCAAACCAGCTGGCCCCTACCCATGCACCAGGCCTTTATCTATACTAATAAAAGGGTAACATGCTAATTAGACTGGGAGACCTTCCAGGAGGCCTTCCAGACGTTCTTCTGGACAAAGCCATGGTGGCGGGGCCGAGGTAGAGGTGGTTAGAGGCCAAGAGGGGAGGGCAGTTGTGGGTGATCAGGCTAGGATGGGACAGCATTTGTGGGTGATCAGGCCAGTCGGGGAGGGGGGGCGTTGGGAGTGATCAGGCCGGCAGGGGGGCAGTTGGGGTTGAGCAGACCAGCAGGGGGGCCAGTTGGGGGCGAGCAGGCCAGTGGGGAGGGAAGGTGGAGGTGAGCAGGCCATCGGGGGGGGCATTTGGGGGTGAGCAGGCTGGCAGGCAGAGTGGTTAGGGGCAGGCGGGCAGGCAGGCACGCAGGTGAGCAGTTAGGAGCCAGCAGTCCCGGATTGCGAGAGGGATGTTCAACTGCCGATTTAGGCCCGAACCCTGTAAACCAGCAGTAGGACATCCTTCAAGGGGTCCCAGATTGGAGAGGGTGCAGGCCGGGCTGAGTGGGACACCCCCCCACCCCCCCCGCAATGCATGAATTTTGTGCACCGGGCCACTAGTATATGGATAAAAGATTTAGAAAGATTAGGTGCCAAAATACCCAGCATAATACTTGTATACTTTAGTTTCATACAGAACTAAAATCCCAGGAACTGTGAACACTCTGTACCTTATGTGGTTTATCCCTTCAGTCATTTCAAACTTAGGAAGTAGGGCTGATATGGTTATTTGTCTGCTGACTTTATGCTTACATCTCCCACATTCATACAAGTATACATCAGGTTTACTCAACTTTTTTATTTTTAATCCAAGTCTTAGTTATTATTTAATGTCTTTCTATAAATCTCATTTATTGTCTTGTGTGAAACATGTAGAATATGCTCTTTGGTAAATATATATATATATATTTTTAAAATTATTGCTTTTAAATTTGTAAGTAGCAAACGTTTTTTTTTTTTTTTTTAAATATATTTTATTGATATTTTACAGAGAGGAAGGGAGAGGGGTAGAGAGCTAGAAACATCGATGAGAGAGAAACATCGATCAGCTGCCTCCTGCACACCTCCCACTGGGGATGTGCCCGCAACCAAGGTACATGCCCTTGACCGGAATCGAACCCGGGACCTTTCAGTCCGCAGGCCGACGCTCTATCCACTGAGCCAGACCGGTTTCGGTGGTAAATATTTTTTTAAAGGTAGACATGCTATGTTGTAGCTAAAACGATTCTTAATCACAAAAATTCTGAAGTACTTGTATTGTTTTCATACATTCTGAAGTTGTTTACCAACTTATTTTTGTTTGAAGTGTGATTTTTCCCTTACCTCCCTCTCTTGCAAAAAAAAAAAAAAAAAGGAGTGGGTTTCTGCTCATGAATTGAGCAGACATCTAATATGTTATTTGCCTTTCGAGCTGTGTAACTTAATGTTTGTATACTTGATAATTTGTTTTATTATGTAATAGATAAAATGGTGTTGTGTATTGATGTTAGTTCAACCATATATTTATACTGTTTGGGAATGTGTGGTTATAGTTCTGTGGGAGAAATAATTTTTCATTGTTTACCAGCTTGTAAAATTTAGTGTGAGAGCTTAAACATCTAAATAAATGAGAGGCATTTATCATCATTGTTTTTGCTTAATTTTAACTTTAGAACATGTTAAGACTGAATTGCGTTTCACTTAGTACCTAGTACCATTTGAAGTAAAGTGTGTGTGTGTTTTCTGAACAAATTAATGATTAAAGGAAGTTGTCATTTTAGTAAGCTCCTTATAGACACAATTTGTTAGGGTCATGAAGACTATTTATTATTAAAAGTGCTTTCCATTATAAACTGCTTTTTAGAGATTTAGATAGTTTTGAACCATTATGTACTATTCTGTACTGAGGAGAAACAGTATATATTGTAGGGGAAGTCTTTGATTTTAATTTCAATTCCACCAAATAATAACTGGTTAGGGTCAACTTCTGAGCTTCAGTTTTCTCATTTATAAATTAATTATGTAACTTTATAGGTTTTTAATTAATTTAAACAAGTATTTGCCACAAGAGGGCTTGATAAATGTTAAGTTTCTTTCAGTAATCTGAAACATGCATACATAGCTTTTGCTAATCTAAAAGGTCCTTGTCTGTTTCTTTTTTTAAATTACAGTTACATCCAAATAAAAGACTCAAATTTGAGTGAAAAAAAAAAAAAAAGGAAAGCAGCTACATGTAAAGCTCTTCCTGTCACATAACGGGTGTTCAATAGATGATAATTTTTTGCTTTTACTGATGTTTTGTTATCATTTTATTACCTATTTAGAATATACATGTCTTTATCTTGCCTTTGGTTAGAAGTTATTTTTAAAAAGACTTGTCTTAAAATGACAGATAGCGGCAGACGAGCCTCCACCAGCAGGATGTAGTTCCTTTTTTTCAGTGCATGGGAGGAAGACCTGTGATTTCGATGCCCTTGAGACTCTTCTACTGACAGCACCTGAAAGGTAGAGTGTGTGTTTCTCTATATAAATGTCATGCATTCATTGTGCTCCCTTTTTCTTCTGCATCAGGACTACTTCTAGTTTTTTAATGAGTTTTATAGTCTCGAGTATGGATTCTGGAACCAGACTGATTAGATTTGACTTCCATCTCTGTGGCTTAAAAAGTTTTGTGAACGTAGGCAGATTACTAACCTTTCTTTTCCATCTCATTTTAAAATGGAGATAATAAGAGTACTTAATATTACTGTTATTTAGTAGTGACTGTATCTGAGAAATTACATGTGCTTTGTCATCAGCTCAGTGTGGAATGCTCTGTGCATTAGATCCAGAGCCTGAAGTGACTATAGTCATGATAATGACCTCTCAGGGTAGGATTTGTTTCAGACAAAGTAAACTATTTAATTTGAATATTAAATTGGTAATGAATGGGCTAGCTTTTGCTTAGAGGCTGATTTCCTGTGGTGGACAAGCATCATAATCCCCCTTGCTCTTGGCTAGGGCTGTAGGTGCGCCCTCCACTGGCCTGATGAACTGGAGAGCAGTGCCCGCTCTTTGGCTCTTTGTGGTGTTGCTCTGCTGGGTCAGAAGTGCGGAGGGTGTTGTCAGGGGGTAGTTCTTCTTTCCTGAGGTCATCTGCCCAGCACTTGCCCAGCAGATGCCATGAGTGCTTCTCACTCAGCTGACAACCAAAATCCAGCGGGCCGAGGTGGCTGAGTGGTCAAGTAGTGCTCCTTGGGGGAAACAAAACAGATTAATTTTTGTTTCATTTGTTATAACAATAATGCATACTTTGTAAGGAAAGGAGTGGTAGTATATCCTCTTTTGAGAAGTGGTAACTATTTTTAATGGTTTGGCTTGTATCCTTTTAGACTTTTTCTGTGGTTATGCATTTATGCAGGAGGTAGGTTTGCTTTACTGGAGTCATATTTCTTTAGTACACGTAAGTGTACCTCATTATGGTCATAAAGTCTATGCATTAATATCTATTGGTATCTTGATGTTATTTTTAAAGAAGTGTTTTTGGAGGTAAGTTTTAAAATTTGAGGAAAACATAAATTAGGAAGATCATAGTAAAGATGATAGCGAAGGAAAATGCTCTGATTGGCAAGTTATAGCTTGAAGCATTCCTTTGCCTTTTTGCTTCACTTGTACTTATGTTTTCAGGTAAAAGGGTAATTATATTCTATTTATGGCAGAATCATTTATTAAAGTTTTAGTGCTGTGAGATCTGGATATATATCTTTCTTCTGGCTTCCCCCTTTCTCTAGGAATTGGTAACAATTACTAATCAAAGTCTGCATTTTATAGCTAATATTTTATGTAATGTACTGTTATTATTATTTTTAATGATGATGAAATAAGACTTATACCTGACAGTATTCTTTCTGAAAACTATTTAGCGTTTTGATATTTTTATATTAAGATGCTCACAATCTTTACTTAAATTATTGCTGCAGCTATATTTTCTTTAAAAACTTTTTAAAGTTTATAATTTTAAGCTTTTGCTATTTATTTTCAGACCCAAGCCCTTACTGTTCAAAGGTGATCACAGATACCCCTCATCCAGTCCTGAGAGTCCAGTGGTGATTTTCTACTCGGAGATTGGTTATGAGGTGTTTTATAATTTCCACCGCCAACTTGTATCAAAAAGCAATGCAGGCAAAATCAGTTACATATTCAGACATTATGTATCTGTAAGTATTGACTTATTTTACAACTCCATTAAATATTAATTTGCCCAGCATGATTTTACCACATAAGCTAATAATTTTCCCGTTTATAAAATTTTATTTTTTTGAATTAAGTACTTTCATCAAATGTTTTTTGCACAGAGGAGATACTTTGCTTACCTTTCTGAAGTGTAAAACAATTATGCTTAAAAATAGCATAATAAAGTTTATGTTCTATTTCAAAATGAACCACGTAAATTATATTTAATTTGGCCCAGATTTAATATGCTCAAATACTATGGAACTAATTCTTTAATTCCTTTCTAAACTTTCTTAAAAAAATCTTTTCATAAGATGGAAAAGGAAGGATTTTTAGAGGTAAAACCAGGCAGAATCGACTGAAAGTGAAGGTTTTGAAACCTTGTATAGCATTTAGCTTTAAATTACTTATGTGTACAGATTGTTAGCCTTAAAGTTTCTGTGTTCTAATAAGCTCAATAAATATTGGATGCTAGGTCCATGCAAGTAAAATAAAAAGTTTGAAAATTTGTATGAGCAGAAACATTTAAATTAATATTTAATTTTTGACAACTGCACTCCTTCCCTCTGCCCCCATACCCTGTTGCTGGTCTTAAAGATTAAAATGTCTAAAGGCCCATCCTTATTCAGGGTGGTGGTAAGCCTGTGACATTGGGTCAGCCCAAACCCTGACTGAAGACATTTGAATTCCATCAAGAATGTAAACATGCCTCCATGCACACACGGCCCCAACGCAGCACTTCTGGGCGGAGACCGCGCTCACTGTTTGCAGCCTGCCGCACAGGTTGTGAAACTCCTCCTTTCTCCGTTTCTTCACATGGCTTCTTGCCCTTCCTTTGCCTTTCCAACTGTTCCCGTCTCTGGTTTTGCTTCCTCCTTGGAGTCCCCATTTTCATACGTGTGGCAGGATATGAACCTAAAGGAGGCTAGGATTTCCACTGCAGTTTAAGTGTATTCTGAGTGCATAGTCCTAGGTGTTAGCTACACAACATTGACACAGTCACATTCTGTACATTGTGACATGTGAAGAGCTCAGTGGTAATGGTGGAATTCTTGCTCTACTTGCAGCATCCCAGGAGAGAGCCTGTGTATCTCTCCGGCTACGGTGTGGAGCTAGCCATTAAGAGCACCGAGTACAAGGCCAAGGATGATACTCAGGTGAAAGGTGAATTTGTAAATTAGACCAATGTGTTTTCTTTTTTTAAAAATAATGAGTTAAAGGAGAACCTTTTTCCTTAATGATAAAGAATAAATTTAGGAATATGATAAACCTGAGTCTTCTGTCCCATGTGAGTTGGATGACATTAAGCAAATTCTTATGTCCTACTTTTTTCCTGTGTACAGATAATGATATATGCTTCTTACAGTACTTGTGTGGAGAATAAGATGTATAAGTAAGAAATTAACACAGTTTTTTGCACAAAAATGTTCATTAAGTAGTAGCTATTGTTATTGATGATATGCAGTTCACAAATATCCATTAATTTGTGGCCCAATATGAAATCTTAAACTACCCTATAATTAACAAACATTTTAATGGTTTTTATTATTTTCAGCACTTGGAACAGTTTACTATTGATACTTCTTGTCATACTCTAGGGTTTTTAATTTATTATTTCAACCACAAGTTTTATTTTTTCAAATATATTTTTATTTATTTCAGAGAGGAAAAGAGAGGGAGAGATGGAAACATCAGTGATGAGAGAGAATCATTGCTTGGCTGCCTCCTTTATGCCCCCTACTGGGGATTGAGCCCACAACCTGGGCACTTGTCCTGACCAGGATTCGAATTGTGACCTCCTGGTTAGCCACACTGGCTGGACTCAACCACATGTTTTATGCACAGTCTTCTTTATTTCTTTTGTTTTAACCTTTTAAACTTTTTTTTAAATGTTTAGTTATTAAGTTGATTGTGGTTCTCTATTTCTTTTGAGCTTATTTTAAAGATAGAAAGGATTGGCTTGGTACGTGCAAGATAGCCTAGTAACTCGTCATTCTGTTCTCAATCTATTTAGGGTTAAGTTGCCTGGTTGCATGTTCTTTAGAATTTTGATATTGAAAAATCCATTGTTTGTAATTTTAAAGGTATTAATTTAGAAAATTTTAACGTAATTTTCCAAAGTTTAAGGAAAAAAATATATTCTTACTTTATCCAGCAGCATAGGACATATTAAAAACACATTAATTTTCTTTGTTTGTTTGTTACCATTGCAAAATTAGGTATCAACATTTTAAATGGTATCATAATATCGGGTGTTTCTGATTTTTTTTTTTTTATATTAGACATATGAGTTTATAGTGTTTTTATTTCTAATCTGAGTGATTAGACATGACTTTGCTGTGCCTTTACAGGAACTGAAGTAAACACCACAGTGATTGGTGAAAATGATCCTATTGATGAAGTTCAAGGATTTCTCTTTGGAAAATTAAGGTATGTATATTCTTTTGGGAAATGGTCTTACTCTATTTAAACCTCCTGGCTTCCTTACACTATGAACATCATCTTCCATATTGCTGTCTGAGTTAACAGAACTCCCAGCAGTATTTTATACGTGTCATCTGATATGAAGAGATGACCGCTTAATTATAGGGCAGTTTGTGATCTCCAATCATTCTGAGCACATATGATACCGTGGTTCCCTGCTTATGGCTTACATTGAGTTCCTTTTCTGGGCTTTGTAATCGATGGCATAAAATTACATGTCATTTTTTTATTCACATAATAGGAGAAATGTAATTGTTTCAGTCAATATTTTCCTAAGAAATTCAAATGTATTTTAAGTTAGCAAGGTAATAGCTATTAACTCATGCTAAACATAGTCTGCAAAAAAATGCAAAAGAGGTGTAGCAGGATGTGTAGTAGATTTTATACATGTTCAGTTAAAATACATTTCATTAGTGTTTGCTCTGTGTGAAAGAGGATAAAAAATGGTTTTCTTTTGAAGAAAATTTCATAACCGTCTTATGAAGTATCAAAGGATTTTATAGCTGAAAAGTCTTCTTAGCTCTTTTTTTATTCATTTTTTAATTATTTTTTTTTGCTGATAAATTAAAAAAAAATAATTCTTTATTGTTGAAAGTCTTACATATGTCCCCATCTCCCCCCACTCCCCCCCTCATCAACTCCCTCCAGCTGGCCCCAACCCCTGCCCCAGGCCCTCACCACCCCACTGTCTGTGTCCATGGATTATGCATATATGCATACAAGGTCTTTGGTGGATTACCTCCCACCCACCCACCTTCCCCCACCTTCCCTTTGACATTCCACACTATGTTCCATGCTTCCATGTCCCTGGATCCACTCCCTTCATCAGTTTATTTTGTTACTTAGATTCCACATATGAGTGAGATCATGTGATACTTGTCTTTCTCTGACTGACTGACTTCACTTAGCATGATACTCTTTAGGGTCGCTCTGTGCTGTTTCAAACCATAAGAGATCCTTTTTTTTTTTTTTTTTACCATAGTACTCCATGGTGTAAATGTACCACAGCTTTTTTATCCACTCATCTGCTGATGGGCACTTGGGCTGTTTCCAGATCTTAGGTATTGTAAGTTGTGCTGCTATGAACATAGGGGTGCATACATTCTTTCTGATAGCTGTTTTGGGTTTCTTAGGTTGTATTTCTAGAAGTGGGATCACTGGGTCAAACTGCAGTTCTATTTTTAATATTTTGAGGAAACTTTGTACTATTTTCCATAATGGCTACACCAGTCTGCATTCCCACCAGCAGTGTACTAGCGTTCCCTTTTCTCCACTTCTTTACCAGCACTTGTCATGTGTTGACATGGTAGCCATTCTGACAGGTGTGAGGTGATACCTCATTGTCGTTTTGATTTGCATTGCTCAGATGATCAGTGACTTTGAACATTTTTTCATCTGTCTCTTGGCCATGTGTATGTCTTTTTTGGTGAAATGTCAATTCAGGTCCTTTGCCCATTTTTCAATTGGATTATTTGTCTTCCTTTTGTTAAGTTGTATGAGTTGCTTATATATTTTGGATATTAACACTTTATCAGATGTATCATTGCCAAATATGTTCTCCTGTACAGTGGGCTCCCTTTTCATTTTGCTGATGGTTTCTCTTGCTGTAAAGAAGCTTTTTACTTTGATGTAGTCGCATTTGTTTATTTTCTACTTAGTTTCCTTTGTCCTAGGAGATGTATCCATGAACATATTGCTATGACAGCTGTCTGAGATTTTGCTGCCTAAGGTTTCTTCTAGGATTTTTATGGTTTCCCAACTTGCATTTAGATCTTTTATCCACTTTGAGTTTATTCTTGTGTAAGGTGGTCTAGTTTCATTTTTTTGCATATATCTATCCAATTTTCCCAACACCATTTATTGAAGAGACTGCCTCGACTCTATTGTATGTTTTTGCCTCCTATGTCAAATATTAATAGAGCATAATGGCCTGGATTGATTTCTGGAGTCTCTGCTATGCTCCATTGATCTCTATGCCTGTTTTTATGCCAGTATCAATGATGATAGAGAATCATTGATTGGCTGCCTCCTGCATGCCCCACCCTGGGGATTGAGCCTGCAACCTTGGCATGTGCCCTGACTGGGAATCGAACCATAACCTCCTGGTTCATAGGTCTATGCTCAACCACTGAGCCATGCCAGCCGGGTGCTGTTGGTATTTTAATAGGGATTGCATTAAATCTGTAGATTGCCTTGGGTAGTATGGACATTTTAATGATGTTGATTCTACCAATCCATGAACACGATATATTTTTCCACTTGTTCATACCTTCTGTCTCTTTTTTCAGTGTCCTGTAGTTTTCTGAATACAAGTCTTTTACCTCCTTGGTTAAGTTTATTTCAAAGTATCTTAATTTTTTTGTTGCAATGGTAAATGGGTTTTTTGTTTAGTTTATTTTTCTGAGAATTCATTACTGGCCTCATCTATTTTTGGGCGTCAATTTTGTATCCTGCTACATTACCAAATTTATTTATTAAATCTAGTAGTTTTTTGTTGGAGTCTTTAGGGTTTACTATGTACAATATCATGTCATTCTATATAATAAAGAGGTAATATGCAAATTGACCCTCACACCCTCGCATAAGATGGCTGCCCCCATGTTGTCAAAGATGGCCACCACAAGATGGCCGGCAGGGGAGGGTAGTTGGGGGCAACCAGGCCTGCAGGGGAGGGAGGGCAGTTGGGGGTTATCAGGCCTACAGGGGAGGGCAGTTAGGGGTGACTGGGCCGGTAGGGGAGGGCAGTTGGGGGTGACCAGGCTGGCAGGGGAGGGCAGTTAGAGACGACCAGGCCGGCAGGGGAAGGGCAGTTGGGGATGACCAGGCTGGCAGGGGAGGGCAGTAGGGGGTTACCAGGCCAGCACGGGAGGGCAGTTGGGGGTGATCGGGCCGGCAGGGGAGCAGTTGGGCGTCGATCAGGCTGGCAGGGGAATGGTTAGGGGGTGATCAGGCTGGCAGGCAGAAGGGGTTAGGGGCAGGCAGGTAGGCAGGCAGGTGAGTGGTTGGGAGCCAGCAGTCCCGGATTATGAGAGGGATGTCTGACTGCCGGCAGTCGGACATCCCCCAAGGGGTCTCAGATTGGAGAGGGTTCAGGCTGGGCTGAGGGACATCCCCCACTAGTGCACGAATTTTGTGCACCAGGCCTCTAGTCTGCGAATAATGAGAGTTTTACTTCCTCCTTTCCAATTTGGATGCCTTTTATTTCTTCTTGTCTGATTGCTGTGGCTAGGACTTCCAGTGCTATCTATAATAATAAAAGCGTAATATGCAAATTGACCAAAAGCGGAATGACCGTCCGGATGACCTTCTGGACAAAGCTGGGGCTGTGAGGGCCAAGGCAGCTGGGGCTGCTCTTGCATGAATTTCATGCATCGGACCTCTAGTGTTGAATAAGAGTGGTAAAAATTGGCATCCCTGTCTTGTTCCTGTTCTTAGGGGAAATGGTTTTAGTTTTTGCCCATTGAGTATGATGTTGGCTGTAGGTTTGTCATATATGGCCTTTATCATGTTGAGATATGCTCCCTCTTTTCCCACTTTGCTGCGAGTTTTAATAAAAAATGGGTGCTGGATTTTGTTGAATGCTTTTTCTGTGTCTATTGATATGATCGTGTGATATTTGTCTATTAATTTGTTTATGTGATATATCACATCTATTGATTTGCAAATATTGTACCAGCCTTGCATCCCTGGAATAAATCCCACTTGGTCATGGGTGTGATCTTTTTAATATATTGCTGGATGCAATTTGCGAATATTTTGTTGAGGATTTCAGCATTTATGGTCATCAGGGATATTGGCCTGTAATTCTCTTTCTTTGTAGTGTCTTTATCTGGTTTTGGAGTTAGCATAATGCTGGTCTCATAAAAAGAGTTTGGAAGTGTCCTTTCTCTTGGATTTTATGAATACTTTGAGGAGTGTAGGTGTGTGTTCTTCGAATGTTTGGTAAAACTCCCCTAAGAAGCTATCTGGTCCAGGGCTTTTGTTTGCTGGGAGTTTTTTTTATGACTGCTTCTATTTCATCTATTGTTATTGGCCTCTTCAGGTTTTCTGATTCTTTTTGATTCAGTTTTGGGAAATTGTATTTTTCTAGAAATTTGTCCATTTAAACCACATTGTTCAGCTTGTTGGCATACAGTTGTTCGTAGTATTTTCTTACAACCCTTTGTATTTCTGTGATGTCAGTAGTTACTTCTCACTTTCGTTTCTGATTTTATTTATTTGGTTCCTCACTCTTTTTTCTTGCTGAGTCTTGCTAACGGTTCATCAATATTGTTTATTCTTTCAAAGAACCAGCTCTTGATTTCATTGATTTTTTTTTTTGTATTGTCTTTTTTAGTCTTTGTGCATTTGTTTCTGCTTTAACACGTTAAGCGCAAAGTCTGTTTTGTCTTCCTTTCTGTTTAGCCCACGATTTCACCAATATGCTGGCGGCACCAGTGACTGACCGGTCCAGATGGAAAGTATAGTGTCAGTCACCGGTGACTGACATGGCGCTTAACGTGTTAATCTTTATTATTTCCTTCCTTCTACTTTGGGCTTTTCTTGTTGTTCTCTTTCTAGTTTTTTAAGTTGTAGGGTTAAATAGTTTGTTATTAATTTTTCTTTTTTTTAGGTATGCCTGTAGTGCTTTAAACTTCCCTCTGAGGACTGCTTTTGCTGTGTCTCAGTGATTTTGGGGTATTGTCTGTTCATTTTCATTTATTTCCAGGAAGTTTTTTACTTTCTTGATGTCATTGGTAATCCATTCTTTGTTTAACCATATGCTATTAAGCCTCCATATGTTTGAATGTTTTTGGGTGTCTTTACTGTAGTTGATTTCTCATTTCATTCCACTGTGATCTGAGAAAATGCTTGATATTATTTCGGTCTTCTTGAACTTGTAGAGACTTGTTTTGTGTCCTAATATGTGGTCTATCTTTGTGAATGATCCATGTGCACTTGAGAAGAATGTATATTCTGCTGCGTTGGGGTGATATGTTCTATAAATGTCAATTAAATCCATCTGATCCAGTGTGTCCTTTAGAGTCTCTGTTTCTTTGTTAAATTTTGTCTGGAAGATCTTTCCAGTGAAGTCAGAGGGGCGTTAAAGTCCCCTACTATGGCTGTATTGTTGTTGATCTCTCTGTTAAAGTCCTTTAGATATTTTCTTATATATTTAGGTGCTCCTATATTGGGTTCCTATACTATGTTTACCAGGGTTATATGTTCTTGTTGGATCGAGACCTTTAGTATTATGTAGTGACCTTTGTTGTGTCTTGTGACGACTTTCATTTGAAGTCTATATTGTCAGATGTGAGTATTGCTACTCCACCTTCTTTTATTTTCTACTAGAGGCCCGTTGCACAATATTCGTGCAAGAATAGGCCTTCCTTCCCCTGGCTTCACTCCCAGCCTCCCAGGAGCCGGCAAGTCTCTGCTCCCAGGCTGCCCGGCAGCCAGCAAGTCCCCACTCCCGGGCCTCCCAGAGCTGCCAAGTCCCCGCTCCCTGGCAGCCTGGGAGCAGGCACCTCCTCGCTCCTGGGCCGCCCGGAGCCGGCAAGTCCTCGCTTCTGTCTGAAGAACCACTACAGTAGCTCCCTCCACCACCCCCCTTCCCCTCATAGCAGGCTTCACTCGGCTCCGCGCTTGCATATGCAAATTAACCTCCATCTTTGTTGGGTTAATTTGCATACTCACTCTGATTGGCTGTGGTCGTAGTGGAGTGATAGTTAATTTGCATGTTTCTCTTTTATTAGGTAAGATTTGCATGGAACAATTTTTTGCATCCTTTTACGCTTATCCTGTGTGTGTCTTTTGTTCTGTGGTGGGTCTCTTGTAGAAAATCTCTGGGACACAGCAAAAGCAGTCCTCAGAGGGAAGTTTAAAGCACTACAGGCATACCTCAAAAACAAGAAAAATTAATAACAAACTATTTAACCCTACAACTTAAAGAACTAAAAAGAGAACAACAAGAAAAGCCCAGAGTAAG
This sequence comes from Plecotus auritus, assembly GCF_963455305.1. Classification (NCBI taxonomy): domain Eukaryota; kingdom Metazoa; phylum Chordata; class Mammalia; order Chiroptera; family Vespertilionidae; genus Plecotus; species Plecotus auritus. Next base: position 99,325,791 of record NC_137776.1, read on the forward strand.
CATATAGTTGGGTTTTGTTTTTGTATTCATTCATCTACCCTATGTCTTTTGATGGGAGCATTTGATTCATTTACATTTAGGGTTATTATTGATAAGTACTTATTTATTGCCATTTTCATTCTATATGCCTAGGTTTCTCTCTCTGTTTCTTCTTCTCATTACAGCAGTCCCTTTAGCATTTCTTGTAATGCTGGCTTGGTGTTGATGTACTCCTTTAGCCTTTTTTTTGTCTGGGAAACTCTTTATTTGTAGGTCACAGTTTCCTTTTCTCTTGCTGATTTTAAGATTCTCTCTTTGTTATTAATTTTTGGCTTTTTTAAATAATTTTTTTTCTTCATTAATTAAGGTATTACATATGTGTCCTTATCTCCCCATTGCCCCCCCCCACTCATACCCTCACCCCCTCGTGTCTGTGTCCTCTGGTTAGGCTTATATATATGCATACAAGTCCTTTGGTTGATCTCTCCCTCTTACCCCCACCCTCCCCTACCTTCCCTCTGAGGTTTAATGGTCTGATCGATGCTTCTCTGTCTTTGGATCTGTTTTTGTTCATCACTTTATGTTGTTGATTATATTCCATAAATGAGTGAGATCATGTGATATTTATCTTTCTCTGACTGGCTTATTTCACTTAGCATAATGCTCTCTAGTTCCATCCATGCTGTTGCAAATGGTAAGAACTCCTTTTTTACAGCAGCATAGTATTCCATTGTGTAGATGTACCACAGAATTCTAATCCACTAATCTGCTGATGGGCACTTAGTTTGTTTCCAAATCTTAGCTATGGTAAATTGTGCTGCTCTGAACGTAGGGTGCATATATCCTTTCTGATTGGTTTCTTGGGATGTATTCCTAGAAGTGGGATCACAAGGTCAAATGGGAGTTCCATTTTTAGTTTTTTGAGGAAACTCCATACTGTTCTCCACAGTGGCTGCACCAGTCTGCATTCCCACCAGCAGTGCACAAGGGTTCCTTTTTCTCTGCATCCTCGCCAGCACTTGTTGTTTGTTGATTTGTTGATGATTAAAATTTTTGGCATTTTAATTATGATGTGGGCTTGGTTGGGGTTCTCTGGGCCTCTTAAACTTGTGTGACTTTTTCCTTTACCAAGTTAGGGAAGTTTTCTTCATTATTTCTTCAACCACATTCTCTGTTCCTTTCTCCCTTTCTGCCTCTTTTGAAACTCCTGCTATTCAAATATTGTTATGTTTCATGTTTTCCTACAGCTCCCTTAAGCTGTCCTCCTGTTTTTTAATTGTTTTTTTTTCTTTTTAGTTCTCTGATTGAGTGATTTTTTTTCAGTCCCTTTTTTTAATTCACTGATTAGATCCTCAGCTTCCCATAATCTGCTGTGTATTTATTCCTTCCAATGTGTTTTTTTGTTGTTGTTGTTCTTACTTGTTTTGTTTTCATTTAAATTCTTTATTTTTTAAAGAATTACATATGTCTCCTTTTTTCCCTATTGACCTCTCTTTGGCCACTCCCACCCCCTTACAATGTGTTCTTTATTTGTGCAATGTCATTTTTTATTTCTGTTTTTTTTTTTAATTTAAAAAATTTTTAATGTATATATTTTATTGATTTTTTTTTACAAAGAGGAAAGGAGAGGGACAGAGGGTCAGAAACATCGATGAGAGAGAAACATCGATGAGCTGCCTCCCGCATACCCCCTACTGGGGATGTGCCTGCAACTAAGGTACATGCCCTTGACCGGAATCAAACCTGGGCCCCTTCAGTCTGCAGGCTGACGCTCTATCCACTGAGCCAAACCGGTTAGGGCAGTGGTCGGCAAACTGCGGTTCGCAAGCCACATGCTGCTCTTTGGCCCCTTGAGTGTTCTAACGCCACTTCTTGAAAATAGACTCGCCCTGGCTGAAAACCGACTTCTGTGCATGGGCCACGAAGTTTCAATCGCACTGTATGTGCGCGCCTGCACGTGGTATTTTATGGAAGAGCCACACTCAAAGGGCCAAAGAGCTGCATGTGGCTTGAAAGCCGCGGTTTGCCGACCACTGGGTTAGGGCTATTTCTGTTTTCTTAGTTACTATATATTATGTATCTCCATTTCATTTATATCTTCAGAGAATTCTCTTATTCTTTCATTTGTGGGGTTTTTTCTTTTGTCTTCTCATTTTGGCTGCACGTTTGGCTTGTGACTATGTATTAGGTAGATCTGCTATGCCTCTCAATCTCTAGTGCAGGACATTGTCAAATGCTATTTCTAACTAAATAAGGAAAGACTCAAAGCCTCCAGAGACCTGCCTCTGCCTACAGATTAGATTCCATATTGAATAACCCTCAGGTAATTGTCCACAGGTGTCATGAGAGTTTTTCAACAGAGTGGGGCAGTTGCTTCTTCCTGGAGGCTAATTGTTATTCTCAGTCTTTAATTGACTTCAGACTCTATGCACCATGGGGTGGGTCAAATGTCTTACCCCAGGCAAAGCCGCCTGGATGGTTAAAGTCTTCCTTTTATTTTTTTATTTTATTTTATTTATTTTAAAGTCTTCCTTTTAAAGATGTCCTCTGCAGTGTGAGGGAATGACATACCACAGGAAACCGGGGTGCCTGCTTTTCCAGTTCTAACCCCAGAGCCGCCAGCCCTGGCTTTTTGCTCATAGCTCCAGTCCACTCTGCCCTCCCTCTGCCAGAGCACAAGGTTGGTGGCTCCACAGGGAATTTTGTGCAATTGCCCTTTAAGAGGGTGCCTGCATTTCCAGCCATGTCTCCCTGGTGGACAGCAATCCTGTGGCTTTTCACAGCCACATGTTATGTGGGTACCCTTCTCAGTTCTGGTGCTCTGGACTGGGGAACCCAGCTTGGGGTTTAGACCCTAGAGTTCTCAGTGGCAACCCCCCACAGCTGAGATATCCCTCCGGAACTTCAGCTGCTCTCTGTCTGTCTGTGGGAGTCCGGCCAGCCCTTTTGCGCTTCTGCCCCTCCTACCAGTCTCTATGGGGTCTTCACTTTTGGTCCTATGTTATCAGGGTTCTCTCAAGCAATTCTTCATTTGATTATTCAGGAAGTTTTTCTGTATTTTAGTTGTAATTCCAGTTTGGTCCTGGGAGCATGTCTGTGAAGCATCCACTTACTCTGCCGCCTTTTTAATCTCTTAGCTCTTTTTTTTTTTTTTTTTTTGGAATACTCTTTCTCATCCATTTTATTTTATTTATTTTTTTTTTTCAAATTTTTATTAAGGTATTATATGTGTACATATCTTACCATTGCCCCCCACCCCCACCCCACTCCCATACATGCCCTCACCCCCCAATGTTTTGCATCCGTTGGTTACTCTTATATACATGCATATAAGTCCTTCAGTTGATCTCTTATTTCCCCCACCTCTCCCTAACCTTACCACTGTAATTTGACAGTCTGTTTGATGCTTTACTGCCTCTGTAACTATCATTTTGTTCATCAGTTTATAATGTTTTTCATTATCCCCAAATGAGTGGGATCATGTGGTATTTTTCTTTCATTGACTGGCTTATTTCACTTAGCATAATGTTCTCTAATTCCATCCAAGTGCCTACAAATGGTAGTAATTCCTTCTTTTTTACGGCAGCATAGTATTCCATTGTGTAGATGTACCATAGTTTTCTGATCCAGTCATCTGCTGATGGGCATTTAGGCTGTTTCCAAATCTTAGCTATTGTAAATTGTGCTGCTATGAACATAGGGGTGCATATATCCTTTCTGATTGGTGTTTCTGGTTTCTTAGGATATATTCCTAGGAGTGGGATTACTGGGTCAAATGGGAGTTCCATTTTCAGTTTTTTGAGGAAACTCCATACTGTTCTCCACAGTGGCTGCACCAGTCTGCATTCCCACCAGCAGTGCACGAGGGTTCCTTTTTCTCCGCATCCTCGCCAACACTTGTCGTTTGTTGATTTGTTGATGATAGCCATTCTGACAGGTGTGAGATGGTATCGCATTGTTGTTTTGATTTGCATCTCTCGGATAATTAGTGACTTTGAGCATGTTTTCATGTGTCTCTTGGCCTTCCTTCTGTCTTCTTTCGAAAAGCTTCTATTTAGGTCCGTTGCCCATTTTTTTATTGGATCATTTATCTTCCTTTTATTAAGTTGTATAAGCTGCCTGTAGATGTTGGAAATTAAACCTTTATCAGTGATACCATTTGCAAATATGTTCTCCCATACAGTGGGGTTTCTTGTTGTTTTGTTGATGGTTTCTTTTGCTGTGCAAAAGCTTTTTATTTTGATGTAGTCCCATTTGTTTATCTTCTGTTTGGCTTCCATTGCCCTAGGGGCAGTATCACTGAAAAAGTTCTTTTGGCATATGTCTGAGATTTTGCTGCCTGTGGATTCCTCTAGTATTTTTATGGTTTCCCGTCTTATATTTAAGTCCTGTACCCATTTTGAGTTTATTTTTGTGTATGGTGTAAGTTGGTGATCTAGTTTCATTTTTTTGCATGTATCTGTCCAATTTTCCCAACACCATTTATTAAAGAGACTGTCTTGACTCCATTGTATGCTCATGCCTCCTTTGTCGAATATTAAATGTGCATATTGGTTTGGGTCGATATCTGGATTCTCTATTCTGTTCCATTGATCTATATGTCTGTTCTTGTGCCAGTACCAGGCTGTTTTGATGACAGTGGCTTTGTAATACAGCTTGAAATCTGGTATTGAGATCCCTCCTACTTTATTCTTCTTTCTCAGGATTGCTGTGGCTATTCGGGGTCTTTTTTTATTCCAGATGAATTTTTGGAGAGTTCTTTCTAGGTCTGTGAAATACGCCGTTGGTATTTTAATGGGGAGTGCATTGAATCTATAGATTGCTTTGGGTAGTATGGACATTTTAATGATGTTGATTCTACCAATCCATGAACATGGTATGTTCTTCCATCTGTTTACATCTTCCTCTATCTCTTTTTTCAGTGTCCTGTAGTTTTCCGCATATAGGTCTTTTACCTCCTTGGTTAGGTTTATTCCTAAGTATCTTAATTTTTTTGGTGCAATGGAAAATGGGATTGCTTTTTTAGTCTCTCTTTCTGTAAGTTCATTGTTGGTGTATAGAAATGCCATAGATTTCTTGGTGTTAATTTTGTATCCTGCTACATTGCCGAATTCATTTATTAAGTCTGTTAGTTTTTTTATGGAGTCTTTCGGGTTTTTTATGTACAATATCATGTCATCTGCAAATAAGGACAGCTTTACTTCTTCTTTTCCAATTTGGATGCCTTTTATTTCTTCTTCTTGTCTAATTGCAATGGCTAATACTTCCAGTACTATGTCAAACAGGAGTGGTGAGAGTGGGCATCCCTGTCTTGTTCCTGTTCTTAGGGGAAATGGTTTTAGTTTTTGCCCATTGAGTATGATGTTAGCTGTGGGTTTATCATATATAGCTTTTATGATGTTGAGGTATGATCCTTCTATTCCCACCTTGTTGAGAGTTTTTATCAAGAAAGGGTGTTGGATTTTGTCAAATGCATTTTCTGCATCAATTGATATGACTATGTGATTTTTCTCTCTCAATTTGTTTATGTGATGTATCACATTTATTGATTTGCGGATATTGAACCATCCTTGCATTCCTGGGATAAATCCTACTTGGTCATGGTGTATGATCTTTCTGATGTACTGCTGGATCCTATTTGTTAGAATTTTATTGAGGATTTTGGCATCTACATTCATGAGGGATATTGGCCTGTAATTCTCCTTCATTGTGTTGTCTTTATCTGGTTTTGGTATTAGGGTGATGCTGGCTTCATAGAAGGAGCTGGGAAGTGTTCCTTCCTCTTGAATTTTTTGGAATAGTCTGAGGAGGATAGGTTTTAGTTCTTCCTTGAATGTTTGGTAGAACTCTCCTGTGAAGCCGTCTGGCCCCGGGCTTTTGTTTGCCGGAAGCTCTTTGATGACTGCTTCAATTTCTTCCATAGTTACTGGCATGTTGAGCTGTTTAGATTCTTCCTGATTGAGTTTTGGAAGGTTATATTTTTCTAGGAATATGTCCATTTCCTCCAGGTTGTCCAGTTTGTTGGAATAGAGTTGTTCGTAGTATTTTTTAACGATCCTTTGTATTTCGGCGGGATCTGTTGTTATTTCACCTCTTTCATTTCTGATCTTGTTTATTTGGGTCCTCTCCCTTTGCTTCTTGGTGAGCCTGGCTAGAGGTTCATCAATCTTGTTTATCCTTTCAAAGAACCAGCTCTTGGTTTTGTTGATCTTTTGTATTGTTTCTTTGGTCTCTATGTCGTTTATCTGTGCTCTGATCTTTATTATTTCCTTCCTTCTGCTTACACTGGGCTTTTCTTGTTGCTCTTTTTCTAACTCTTTGAGTTGTTGGGTTAGGTAATTTATTAACCCTGTTTCTTGTTTTTTGCAGTAGGCTTGTAGAGCTATGAACTTCCCTCTCAAGACTGCTTTCGCTGTGTCCCATAGATTTTGGATTGTAGTGTTTTCATTGTCATTTGTTGTCATGATGTTTTTTATTTCTTCTTTGATCTCTCTGGTAACCCAGTCATGGTTTAATAGCATGCTGTTTAGTCTCCATGTGTTTGATTTCTTTGGGTTGTTTTTATTGTAGTTGATTTCCAGTTTTATGCCACTGTGGTCTGAGAAGATGCTTGATATGATTTCTATCTTCTTGAATTTGAAGAGACTTTGCCTATGTCCCAACATATGGTCTATCTTTGAAAATGACCCATGTGCGCTTGAGAAGAATGTATATTCTGTGGCTTTGGGGTGAAATGTTCTGAAGATGTCAATTAATTCCATCTGGTCTAGTGAGTCATTTAGGATTGATGTTTCTTTGCTGATGTTTTGTTTAGAGGATTTGTCCAATGGTGATAGTGGGGTATTAAAGTCTCCTACTATGATTGTATTGCTGTCAATGTCTCCCTTGATATCCTCCAGGAGTTTTTTTATGTATTTGGGTGCTCCTGTATTGGGTGCATATATGTTTACCAGAGTTATTTCTTCTTGTTGGATTGCTCCCTTTAGTATTATGAAATGGCCTTCCTTATCTCTTGTTATGTCCTTCAGTTTGAGATCTAATTTGTCAGAAATAAGTATTGCTACCCCAGCTTTTTTTTCAGTTCCATTTGCCTGGAAAACCTTTTTCCATCCCTTCACCCTCAGTCTGTGTGCGTCTTTTTTTCTGAGGTGGGTTTCTTGTAGACAGCAGATATATGGTTCGTGTTTTCTTATCCAATCTGTTACCCTATGTCTTTTGATTGGGGCATTTAATCCATTTACATTTAAAGTTATTATTGATAGGTACTTATTTGTCGCCATTCCTATTCTTTACCCCTGTGTTACTTCTTCGCTTCCTGTTTCTTTCTTTCTTTCTTTCTTTCTTTTTTTTTTTTACAGTAGACCCTTTAGCATTTCTTGCATTGCTGGTTTGGTGGTAATAAATTCCCTTAGTCCTTTTTTGTCTGTGAAGCTCCTGATTTCACCTTCAGTTTTGATTGACAGCCTTGCTGGGTACAGTATTCTTGGATTCAGCCCCTTTCTTTGCATGACTTTGTATATTTCATTCCATTCTCTTCTGGCCTGATGAGTTTCTGTTGAGAAATCAGTTGCTAGTCTGATGGGGGTTCCTTTGTATGTAACTTTCTGTCTCTCTCTGGACGCTTTTAAGATTCTTACTTTGTCGTTGGTGTTTGCCAATTTAATTATAATGTGCCTTGGCGTCGGTCTTTTGGGGTTCATTTTGCTTGGGACTCTGTGAGCTTCTTGGATTTGTGTGGGTTTTTTCTTCCCTATATCTGGGAAATTTTCTGTCATTATTTCTTCAAAGAGGTTTTCTATTCCTTGCTCAGCTTCCTTTCCTTCTGGAACCCCTATTATGCGGATGTTGTTTTGTTTCGTGTTGTCCCAAAGTTCCCTTAGACTCTCCTCCTGCCTTTTAATTTTTTTTTCTAGAAGTTGCTTTTCTTGGGTATTTTTTTCCATCTTGTCTTCTAGCTCACTGATGCGGTCCTCTGCTTCTTCTAGTCTACTCTTGATGCTTTCTATTGAGTTCTTTACAGCAGCGATGTCATTTTTCATTTCTTCTTGGTTCTTCTTCATTTCCTCTTAGTTCTTGCTCATATTGTCGAATTTGTCTTCCATTCTTTTCAGCCACCTTATGACCATTTCTCTGAATTCTTTTTCTGGAAGGTTGCTTGCCTCCATTTCGTTTACTTCCTTTTCTGGTGATGCCTGCTTTTCTTTCATATGTGGGCTGCTTCTTTGTCTCCCCATGGTCTCTCTTCTCTGGGTGTCTGGTTATGTAGTTCTCTCTCTCCTGGGTTGATTTAAAGGCACAAAATACAGCACTACCAGGTACAACTCACAAGGCACTGAACAGGAATGTATTCACGATATTAATAACCTCCAATAAAGGTGACCACCAGAGAAAGGCAAATTAGGTGATAGGAGAGAAAGAAGAAGAGGAAAAAAGAAAGAAAGAAAGAAAAAAAGAAAAAAGGAGTGTGAAAATGAAATTGGGAAAAGGGAAAGTAAAGAGAAAAAAAAAAGTAAGAGAGACAAGAAAGTGACTAAGAGAGAAAGGGGAACAGACTATATATATTGGGGATAAAACTCCAATAGAACAATCACTAATCCCAGCAAATGCCAGCAACAAGTGCCTGGGGATTAGTACAAACTACAACACCAACTAATATGGAGTGAGGCAAGGGAAAGCTGAAGCACAAAACAAACAAAAAAATAAACAAAAGAAGAATAAGCAAAACAATCTCACAAAAAAAGCATAAAAATTGGATATAATCTACATTCAAGCAAACAACAACAAAAGGACAGAGAGAAGGACAAGTTTATGGATAGCTCAGACAGTGAATGGAGAGGTGTATGTGGACTTGGAGCAGGGGATTGGAGATTAGATATGTAAGTAGGGTGAAATTTTAACAAGGGGTAAACAGAAAGAATAGGGAAAATCTAAAGCAGTAAAAGGGTAAGACAAACAGGACACTGAAAAGGGGGAGGTTAGGAAGAGAGTGATGGCCTAAAGGTAGAGTTGAGATAGAGTAAAACGATGCTAAAGGAAAGATAAAAAATAGAATGTAGAACCCTAATCCCAAAATAAAATGAAGAGAAAAAAAATGACACTTTAAAAAAAAAAAAAAAAGATAAAATAGCGATAGTGATAATACGGATTGAAAATAAAAATGTAATCATTAAAAAGGTAAAATCAAGTGATGAAAAAAGAAAAAAAAGTTTCTTGATTAAAAGATGCAAAAAATGAAAATAAAAAAAAAAATAAAAAAATAAAAGGTAAAAATAAAATGTGAAGTAGTGAAGGTCATTCACTTCCTCTGTTTTTCTGTTTGGCACGCCTGTTTCTCAGTCCAGACAGTATTGCAGTTCCCTGCGATCCACTGCTCTTCGGTGTTGTAAGCCAGTCCTGATTTTAAGCAGGCGGTGTGTCTTAATTTCTCGTATTCCTTTATTTTTGATTACACAAGAGTCAATTTGTGATTCAGCCCCTGGGTGGCAGTGTTTCTGGATTGACTTCCGGGTCTATCTATGGCCTCTCTAGGCAGTGTTAGAGCCTTCTTTCCCTGTGGCACTCGCCACCGGCCTGTGGGAGTGGGCTGCCTCAGAGCTGACTCTCTGATGGTCACTCCCCGCTCCGATCCCCAGGTTCCAGAAAAACAACCTTCCCCTGCAGTCTCCCAGGGTGTCCCCAACTGGGTGATCCTATGTATTGGGCTTAGTAATCAGAAGCAAGGATTTGAAGAGGAAAAAGCCCAAGTGTGCGAACTCCAGGACTGCGAGTAAGCCCAGGCACCCAGGGAGCACACGGGCTGCGCGTAAGTCTGGACTGCCTGAAATTCTTAGGGTGTCCCTGCACTTCAGATCAAAATGGGTTACTTTTTAGAGTGCCCTTCTCTTAGCAGCTCTGAGGACCCCTTTCCACAATCACAGATCACGCCAGCCCCTACAGCCACGGATTTTTCTAGGCACAGACTTCCCTGGTCCTCCAGCTCCCGCAAAATGCGCGTTCCTCTCTCGTGCTGGGACCAGAGACCTCACCTTATCCCAGGCGAAATCTGACCTTTCCGTGGTGGAGTGTAGAGCTCCTCTGAACCCGTGTGCTTGCGCCAGTTGGGGAGCATTGTTCTGGGGCTCGCAGCTGTTCCTGGGGTGCCGCAGTTGTGGATTCTCAGGCTTCAGATAAGCTCCACTTTCCAGATCAAGATGGCGCAGACTCCGCGTCCAAGCCCGCAGTTCCGGGAGGGGACCCAGCCGCAGTGGGTGCTGCCAGGTCAGGGGAACCCCGTTCAGCAGTCCCCCACCTCCTTCTGGAATTCAGCTGTCTCCCAACCAGCCAACAAACACTCCTTGTGCGACCCTCAGCTGTTCTTTCTTTCTGCTCCGGGACAAGGCTCGGAACACGTCTGTCTATTTCGCCGCCATTATTCCCTCAATCTCTTAGCTCTTTTTATAAATGTTGCAGTTATTTGAGATATGACTCGATAATTGTTCAGAGCCCTGAATTCTGCTTTATCTGAAAATCTTAATTAGGACATCTACAGTATGCTTTGTTTTTGTTTGTTTTTAAAGGAAGAGATCATCTATACTAATAAAAGGGTAATATGCAAATTGGTCAGGACACCCTCATAGTAACGACCGAACAGCAGGCTGCTTGGGGCGACAAGGCCGGCAGGGAGGTTAGTGAAGGATAACCAAATGACTGAACAGCAGGCTGCGTGGGGCGACCAGGCCAGCAGTGGGGGCAGTGAGGGGCGACCAGGCCGGGACGGGGGAGGCAGTTGGGGGTGACCAGGCCGGCAGGCGGTGCAGTTAGAGCAACCAGGCCAGCAGAGGGATGCTGTGAGGGGCGACCAGGCCAGCAGGGGGGCAATAAGGGGCAACCAGGCCAGCAGTTGGGGGTTACCAGGCTGGCAAGGGGGCAGTTGGGGGCGACCAGGCCGGCAGGGGGGGCAGTGAGGGGCGACCAGGCTGGCAGGGGGGGCAGTTAGGGGCAACCAGGCTGGTGGTGGGGGCAGTTGGGGGTGACCAGGCCAGAAGGCAGAGGTGGTTAGGGGTGATTAGGCTGGCAGGGGAGTCAGTTAAGGGCAATCAGGCAGGTAGGCAGGTGAGCAGTTAGGAGCCAGCGATCCAGGATTGTGAGAGGGATGTCCGACTGCTGGTTTAGGCCTAATCCCAGGGACATCTGGCAGTCGGACGTCCCCCAAGGGTTCCCAGAATAGAGAGGGTGCAGGCTGGGCTGAGGGGACCCCGCCCCGCCCTCCCCCCCCCCCCCCCCGTGCACGAATTTCCTGCACCGGGCCTCTAGTATAAAAATAATAATGTATAGGCTCAGTTTCCTCTACTTGCTTTAACATTTGGCTGAGTGAAATGCCTTAAGCAGACTAACAGTTTAGCAGAGATAGCTTAGTTCATGTTAAATTACTATGGATATGTTATGTTCCTATGCATATGTACATTTCTTTGTGTTTTTTAACATCCGTTTTACCGAATTAGTATGCAATCAAATCCCATTTTTTTTATTGGCTCCAGGTTTCCAGAATTCCTTTGAATGTTCATGTTTTTTGTTTGTTTGTTTGTTTTTTAAAATAAGTTTTTCAATATTGATTTTAGAGAAGGGAGAGGGAGAGAGAGAAATATCATTGATTCGCTGCCTCCTTTGCGCCCCTTACTGGGGATTGAGCCGTAACCTGGGCATTTGCCCTGACCAGGAATTGAACCCATGCCCTCTTGTTGCAAGGGTTGATGCTCAACCACTGAGCCATACCAGGCACATTATGTTTGTTTTTTGAATAGCATTATTTCATGTATTTACAGTACAATGTATTTTTTTGAATATTGAATACATTTTTGCTTTTTGAACATTCAGAATAGTTATTTATTTATCTATAATAATTTGAGCATTTTTTGATACTTTTATCATGAAAAAGTTTATAGTGACTGATTAGAAGTGGATTCTTTGGAAGATAAAAGGTGTGAGTAAATATTTAACTTTATGCATGTTATATTTAAAAAATGTTTATGCTATACATCTGAAACTGGTGTAGAATGGTATTGAATGTTAACTGGTTGAAAAAAGTTAAAAATTACAAACAAGAAAATTTGAGTTTCTAGCATTTAAAAGAGCAGAATGACTCTTATCAGCCATTTGTTTCTCTGTCTAAATGATATATCTCTGCTTCTGCCTTCTGTTGTACTAGCTTGAAAGAGAATGTACTGTATTTCAAGATAAAACTAAACAAAACCCAATAATCTTTGTTAGCTTGAATTGTATTCATGTGACCAAAGGATTTATGAGCATTTGTGGAAAGAAACTCATTTGGGGGTTAGTAGCAATATAGATTCAGTTTTATTTTGAGAAATTATAAAGACTCACAAAAGTATGGAAAAGAGTGTAACATACCCATGTATTGTACTTACCACCCAGAATTGATTGTTGCTATCATACTTGCTTTTCTGTACCAAAGAATCATTTATCAAGTCCCCCACCCCCAACATACATGTGCTTTTACTTAAAGAGAAACAAGGTGAAAATTGTGAAAATAAAATTGGAGCCAACCTTTGAGTGTGCTTTGAGAAATAAAAGACATATGACAAGGACTGATTTTATGTTTCTTTCAGAGACCTGCACCCTGACCTGCAGGGACAGTTGAAAGAACTTAGAAAGCACCTTGTGGAGAGCACCAATGAAATGGCACCTTTAAAAGTTTGGCAATTGCAAGGTAATAAAAACATACAGCAATCACTGGCCGACTTTTTGACTATATTTTGTGGTACTACAAAAAGGTAGAATTTGAATGCAATTGTATTGATTCACATGATTCTAAAGGTACCACCAATTTTAAAGATAGTCATTAATTATGATTAATCAGACAAGAAAGTCCTTTTGTAGACAGATAACACTATTTAGAAGTAATGTATGTAAATGAGTGCCAGATCTTTCATTGTGTGACCAGATGCATAAGCTTGTAGTATCTATAACAATAAGAGCGTAATATGCTAATTAGACTGGACAACCTTCAGGATGAAGCTGGGGCTGCAAGGGAAGCCCAGGTCCCGGGTGCCTGCTGGCGGCTGGAGGGAAGCCTGGGTCCTGGGTGCCGGAGGGAAACCAGTGCCAGCAGCCGGGGGAAGGAAGGCCTACTCTTGCACGAATTTCGTGCATCAGGCCTCTAGGAGAAACATATTTGTCTTGCTCTCAATGTGTCTCTGTGTATACATTTACTAAACAGTGTATCTATCAAATGTCAGAGGCATGTCAGTATGCGAGAATGTATGTATACTTTTCTGGTCCAAAAAACTATTCATTCATTTTCCCCCCAACATAATTTACTGAAGTCCTATGTTATAATTTGAGATTTGTTGTAAATTCAGAAGAAGGAGAAGTATTTGGGATGGATTTATCCTCTGCTTTGTGAATTAGTATATGCACTATTGTTTCATGCAGATAGATGAAGAAACGGTTATAATAGATACCATAGGGACTAGGAAGTCAATAAAATCTGAAATTAAACAGTGGGCATTCTCTGGAATGGTTGCATTCTAAGGCATTCTTAATTACCAAGAAAATAGTGGGAAATAAGTGTGTTTTCTTTCCTGTTTTTCATTGCATTAGGTTAATACACTTTATGTATTTTACATTGTTGCAGATCTAAGTTTCCAGACTGCTGCCCGAATCTTGGCTGCTCCTGTTGAATTAGCTTTGGTTGTTATGAAGGATCTTAGTCAAAATTTTCCTACTAAAGCCAGGTAATATGAGGGATTAAGGCTGTGAGGCATTTATTCCTGAACATATACCTAATTATCTTCATGCTTATATGTAAAATGAAGCAATTAAAATATATAAAAATTTAGAAAATGCAAGTTCTGTTGCTATCAACACCATCCTGCTAATGGTACTCCCTTTCTGAGTAGAGGCAAGACTGCATTGTATGGTTGACTAGACCCATATTGGTTGTATTCCTGGCACTGCACTTCCTGGCTGTATGAACTTGTAAATAAACTTTCTTCAGCAGTGAAATAGCTGCCTTTCAGGATTGGATGAATTAACAATCTAACCTAAGCAAACATAACAATCGAGGGTATCACATGGATGATAGTATTTTTCTTTCTGAAGAGTTTCACATATATTATCTTATTTAATCTTGATGAAGAAAATGAGTTATAGAGGCTGATGTGTTCCTAGTGACAGAGTAAGATTCTGAATGCAGCTTTTCTGGTGTTGGGTCCGAGGCCCTCTACCAGGGGCTGGACCTCCTGGGACCCTGGGTATTTGATGAAGAAGCCATTAGAAGTCATGGGTAGATAAGAGAATCTTCATTGTAGGAGCCAGTGGCCATGTTGCCACTGCTAACAAAGAGCCACCAGACAAAACAATTCTATAAGCAAAGTTCCATACAGCAGGTAGCTGCACACCGGCTAGATAACAATACATCTTTCCACATAGCAGCAGCAGCCTCACATACCAGCTACATCTGAACTCACAGCCTTATAGCCTCAGTAACATACTTTAATACTATTTAGACAAGAGGCTTTCTGCCAAAACGTGACATAAGTTCTTTGGGTTATAGAAGGTCATGCTTGCACAATCTAGATTGCTATGTCCATGCACCTGTGTATAGCATCTTAGCCTTGAACATTCTTTTTAAGATTCCCATGCTCAGAGTGGCCTTGGGCATCCAGCGTACTCTGGCATGGTTCCCATATCTGGTATTGCTTTCAATTGAATAGTAGCCCTCCACATCTCATAAATGCATGGCAAAATTGTTTTAAATGTCAAATTTTTATAAACTAGTGACTTAAATGAGTGTCAGTTTTTCTTAAGTCACTGAAAGAGGTATTTTGAATTCTGATATGAGACGTTTTATAAATAAATTTGTTTTATTAGTCTTGAAAATATTTCTTAGGACTTATAAATCATATAGTATGTTCTCCTTTAGTCAAGCATACTATTGAAGATGTACATGTAGGATTCCCTCTTCACCACTAGTGCTTAAATAGGATGAGCATTCTGTTGCCTTAATTTATTTAACATTATCCTTTAGCCTATTAACTATAGAGATCATATACAGGAAAAGAGTTTCATATAGTTAACTAAGATCTTGGAAATAACTATACTTGCATTAAAATGGTGCCATTACTGCTACTTTTCCATGATATTGTATCTTTTAATAATGAAAAAATATATACACATCTGAGAGGAGAAATATGTTTATCAATTGTAAAGGTTTAAGATTTTTTTCCATTAAATTTTTGTGTTTTATCAAGCAGTTTGTTGTTTCATATGTAAATATAGGGAAATTGAAGGCACTTATATAAATATTAAACCAAGCACTGCTAATGTCTTCTTTCCTTAGAGCAATAACAAAAACTGCTGTGAGTTCAGAACTTAGAACCGAAGTGGAAGAGAATCAGAAGGTAATAATAACCAATGGAAAATAGTGGCCTTTCTGTTTTTTTATTATAGCTTTAAAGTTTAGGAAATCTGAGTTAAATCCGTGACATTAATAGTTTTAATCTTGTTTGATCAAAGATAGTGGTATTTTAATTCATTTCTGTAATCTTTTATATTTTTAGTTTTTAATCAAAGTTGAATATGAATATAATTTAAAGCACCAAATGATGCCACCTGTTTATTAACAAAAATAGCATCCCCTCAATATGTCTCACTCCCTGTGTGTCCCTTTTCCCAGAAACATCTGCTTCCAACTCTTGGCTGATTCTTTTGATATCTGTCTCCAGACTTGTAACAAGCTTAAATTGGTACTTTATTTTTGAGTTTCAGACCTTCTTTATTGGCCTCTTATTACAAGGATGAGGTTTAGCTTTCTGTCACTATGCCCTCCCACCCATGTCTACCTTGACTCCATATTGGCACTTTCCCCATATCTTCATTTTCCCTGTGTTTTTATGTCATGATTTTATCCATTTTTGATCTCCACTATGGACAGGTTGTTTCTCATGTCAGTGCATAGCAATTGTCCTGGGGACCTTCCTTTCACCTCAGAGGATGTCCTGTTCCTTGGATTCCAGGGCTTTGTTTTCGATTATTTTATTATTTTAGTGCAGCAAATTATTTTTCATGAGAAAAGTTTCATGCAAGGTAAATTTCAGACTGAGAAATCAATTTTCCATTTTTGTTTTTATTGATAGTTTGGCTGGATATAGAATTTTAGATTGGAAATCATTTAGAAGTTTGAAGGTATTACTACTTTTAATTTTGATTTCCATTGTGGCTATTGAGAAGTCTGAAGTCTTTGAGATCTGGCTTTTCTTTCTAGAATCATCTAGGATCTTTTCTTTGACCCTAAAAATCTGAAATTGTACAATGATATGTCATTTAGAAAAACCTGTAGTGTTGGGTGGTTGATGGGCCTTTTGAATCTGGAAAATTATTTTCTCTAGTTTGGGGAAATTTTTTGAATTATTTATTTGCATTTCTTCCATTGGTTTCAATTTTCTGTTTTCCTAGAACTATTTATTTTTAAGATTTTGCACATCCTTGACTAGCGTGGCCTAATTTGAAACAACCACCTTTTCTATTTTTCAGTTCTTTTGTCTTTTACTATTAAACTTTCTGGGAAGGATTTTCCACTCCTTGGTTAAGGTGTATTTGCCGTGGTCTCTTATCTTTAATGTTAGAGGATGTCTGGTATCTGTGATATGGAAGAATGAGGCAGTCAGAAGCTAATTGGAATCCCTAAGGGTGAGGCTTTTTTACTGTAAGCTCTCCTGAAATGGCCACTTCCTAGGGAACCCCAGTAACAGTGTCTTTCAATCTTTCCCCTTGAGCTGTTGAGTCTCAAGAAAAGGATCTTCTATAGTCTTCTGCCTGGAGGGTTAAGTTTGGCTGCCCAAGTGGAAGAGGCCCAGTAGAGAAGGACAATCAGTAACTTCCACTCAGTACCCTATTTTCATTGTGGGCTCCCCACCCTCAATTGTGCTTCATTTCCCATAGTTCCAGATTCTCTGTCTTACTCTTTCCAAGGATGAGCCTCCAGTTTTTTGGAGTGAGTCATGACAGCACTCACCTGCTATGTTAAATTAGGGGAGCCTGGGGCTGTTATCTTCAAAAGGCTTTCAATGGGAACTCATTTTTAGCCTAATCATTGCCCCTCACACACTATTCTTTGTGCTCTCACTTCCTGGTGTCACTGTTGCCTTCTTCCACTGTCAGCCTAGCATCCAGCTTCCTCAGGGCCACTAGACACTGCTGCTCACACCTCCTTCTAGCTTCCAAAATTAGTTTCTTTTCTGTTCTCTTTCTTGTTGTGGATTTATAACTTTAAGAGAGTCCCTTTTTTAAAAACTGACATTTCCAGAACGTTTCAAAAGAGGAAAAAAATGTTTGTGTTCAATCTACTACCTATATGTCAGATTTTCTAAATCTTTATGTAGATTAGTTACTTAAATAGACCTGAGGAATAAGTAAGCCAGATATATCTTAAATATTTGCTAATTTGAAGAAACCTGACAGCTTTTATTTACTTAATTTGATAACAGTATCAAATATTACCTTAATTTTAGGGCTCCCCCAGGAAAATAAAGGTTATATATTGGTACATCCTGAATTTTTCATTTTTTTGAGTAAAATATTTTATTAAAGTATAAAAAACAAAAATATAAAACACATACAAAAACATGCACGGAATTTTAGTGTGATGGATTTTCAGTAAGTGAAGCCAACTATGTTATCAGCATCCAGATCTATAAATAGATATGAGCTGTGTCTTTCTTATAGTCAAAGGGTGCTGTTCTTGCTGCCTGGGAGGGAATGGACATGCAGTTTTTCTCTCCTGTGTAAGAAAATTTAATTTTCATTGATACAACTCTTCATTATCCCCTTAATCTCACTTGACGTTTAATCCTGGAGGGGATAGAAGCAAAGCCACGGCTTCCTCATTGTTTCGTTTGTGTTTTTTCCCAGGTAGTGCTAAATCTTAAAGATGATTTCTCTTAGTCCACTGACTATGGGAGAAGGAAGGAGCTCAGTAGTCCCTGCACTTCCTTCCCTAGCAGTGGGAGAATCAGGAGGCCGCGGTCTCAGGGAGCAGCAGTTGAAGGCACCCCCTTTCCCCATGGACGCCAGGTTTTGGGAGAGCTAGGTTGCCTGTAGGTGCGGTCCTTAGCACAGAAACTCAAGAGTCTCTTGGTGTGCCTTAGTTTGGAAGTTGAAGGGAGGTGTGAGGTTTTGAAACCCTTCTAGATTAGTTCCCTGGATTTTATCAAGAAGGCCTAGCTGTTATTGACTGCTGTCAACCATCTTGGTTGGCATCACAAACAGGGAAAAGTAACAGAAGTCCTTTTATGAAAAGTGACCCTCAGCACTTGGCTAATTTGACACCACCACCACCACCACCACACCACCCTCCCCCCATTATAGGCAATAGTTTTGTTCATTAATGTGGGAAGGAGCGAGGGAGGGGGAGGCAGGCGAGGAGCAGGCCACATAAGCCAGCAGTTTGACCCGATCGGGTAGTAAATGCCGAATGGGGTGCGTAAAAGGCAGTCTTCCCCCAGCCTTGGGGTTTCCTGTGGGACTTTAGAGGACGGAAGCATTAGTGCACATAGAAAAGCTAGAAACATGGACATTTCTGTTGAACATTCTCTTCTTGCTCCTTAATAACTTTTTTTTAATATTTCAGTATTTCAAAGGAACTTTAGGGTTACAGCCTGGAGACTCAGCACTGTTCATCAATGGACTTCATATAGATTTAGATACGCAGGATATATTCAGGTATGGATAATATTTCCCACACTCTGAAAGTCTTGATCATGTGAAGTTCCTTGCTGTACATTCACATTGTTCTCCATGGTGGTGGCATGTTGGCAGCCTGATGGCTCACCAGGCCAGGGAGAGCCCTCAGGGAGGGTCTCTGTTCTGACTGGGAGGGTAGGATGACACTTGGCCTATTTTTCCTTAATCATCATGTCCATTTAAGGCCTTGGGCACGTAAGGCCCAAGTGTCTTTCGAGAATGCCCTTTTAGGAGCTGTATTGTCCTATTAACCAGGATAGCAGAAGAGAGCGGCTTGTGGTCTGGGAATAGAGTGAAGGAGGTTATTCCATGTGCTGCTTCTGGTGTCCAGCACACCTGCCTTTCTGTTCCGTTAAAATGTGGTTTAGGACTAAATTGTTCTAAATTGCCCTCATGAATTTTTGGAGCAGGTCGGTGGACAGTCAGGTGGACTTCACATTTTATCCTGTGAGTTAAAATTGACAGGCGACACCATGGCTTCATAGCAGCAGAAACAAAAGCTATTGCTAATGCTTCAGAAGAAGCAGTTTCCCCAGGGTGGTGTTCCCACATGAGCTGAGCTTTATGTTCACATACTACTCCACAGAGCTAGTGAAAATTAGTAAGGGACACTAAAAGATTGCCCATGTTTGTTTTTTTAATTAAAAATATATATCTTTAATTTTTCATAGTATTACAAACTGGGTACTTGCTCATAGTAAATTTTAAATAATTCAACTATATCAAAGAACTAAAAAGTAAAGACTTTATCCTGTACTCTTATTTCCTCTCCCCTGGCAAACCTCTTTTGGGTGTGCCGTCCTCCAGCTGTGGTCATACGTTGTGTGCCTGTGTAAATTGCTACTGATATTAAAACACGTTAAACATATGCAATGTAGTATTCCTTTTTTTGGTGTGTTTTTTTTATAAACTCTTGGTTTTGAGATAATAGATTCATGTGCAGTTGTAAGAAATAACACAGAGATTACTGTAGCATTTAAGATGTGCAATGTAAATTCCAGATTTAGGATTATTTCACCCTGAAATTGTATGTTTATATTAAATAATTTCTATATGCAATGTATATGTTGATAAGTATAAATAAGCATGAACCAAGAAGGAAGTCCTACTTGCTTTTTTCTACATACTTGACAAGATGAAACAAAGGGAAGATCACCCTTTTTTGATTTCCCAACTAATCCGATAGGGCAGTGGTCGGCAAACTCATTAGTCAACAGAGCCAAATATCAACAGTACAACGGTTGAAATTTCTTTTGAGAGCCAAATTTTTTAAACTTAAACTTCTTCTAATGCCACTTCTTCAAAATAGACTCGCCCAGGCCGTGGTATTTTGTGGAAGAGCCACACTCAAGGGGCCAAAGAGCCGCATGTGGCTCGCGAGCCGCAGTTTGCTGACCACTGCGATAGGGAATTGAGTTTGAACTGATACCTTTTTTTTATGGCAAGAGTATTTTTAAAAGCTTTTTCTTCTAAATACCCTTTTTTTTTTTTTTTCAGTTTGTTTGATGTATTGAGGAGTGAAGCTCGGGTCATGGAGGGTCTACATAGACTGGGAATACAAGGTCTTTCTCTGCACAATGTTTTAAAACTGAACACCCAGCCCTCCGAGGCCGACTATGCCGTCGACATCAGGAGTCCTGCGATTGCGGTAGGTGTTCTATCAGAGGCCCAGGGGCACCTGGCCAGGTATTTTGTTACATTTTTTTTTTATGAGAGGTAAATTACTCCTGCCAGCTCGTTTGTTGGCATCAAACAAAGATTTACCACAACTGCTTATATGGGATCGTGTGCATGTAATGTAAGCACTTAAATGCTCCAAAAAGTTGAGTTATGCTTAATATGGTTAAGACAGTGATTTTTCCACTTTTGTATCACCCTGTGATTCAGCGGAGCATGTCTTAGGAAAGAGTGTTTAGTTTGTATTTGTTCTGCTGCATATTTGATATTTTATATGTGAGGGATTCATGTAGATTAATATCTGCTGTCTGATGCCTCTGGGTCTTTGTCTTCACATCTGTAAAAGGGAGTGGAGGGAGTCGAGCTATCTTGAGCAGTCAAGGTGCAGTGAGATCAGTGTTGGAGATAGGTCTAGCTCACCCTTGGCACTCCAGTCCTTTATTTCTTGATTTTGTACTGCATTTATTTTAGGGAATATATTTTTATTGGTTTTTAGAGGGGGGGGGGAGGGAAGAAGAAAGGGGGGGAAAGGGAGGGAGGGAGAGAGAGAGAGAGGAAAGGGGGGAGAGAGAAAGCGAGGGAGAGAGATTGACTAGTTGACTACCATATGTGTCCCAACCAGGGATCAAACCCAAAACCTAGGTATGTTCCCTGACCCGGAAATTGAATCCACAACCTTTTGTCATATGAGCACGGGACAATACTCCAACCTACTGAACCACACTGGCCAGGGCTTTAGGGACAGTTTTTAAAAGAGAAATAATATAGAACCCTGATGGTCATTATTTGAATTGTCACTTGGTGCTATTTTGGTGAATACTGCTGTTATTTATTTTTCTATTAAAAATGTTTTTAATTACAAAGAGTAAAGAGATTAACATCATTAACAACTGTGTGACCCACCACTATACTTACTAAGTGTTAGCATTTATTTTGTGTTAGATCTACCTCTTGCTGTTCCCCTCCTATATGTAATTCCTCTTCTGCAGTTGGTATGCATCCCTTCTGTCCCTGTTTTATCATATTATTCCATACTGTATGTTTTAAAAGTTTGATAAATGCCATATCAGTGTCCTTCATCAGTTTCCTTCTTATTCAACATTTTTCAAGACTTATATAGGTTGACATGTACCAATCAGTTTTAGCATATGAGGTTTTATCTTTTACTGATTTAAAAAATTTTTACACAAAGTTTAAAATTTAAGACATACAAGAGTTTATATTGAAGTCTCATCTCTCAACTCTTCAGTTTTTACCCCCAGAAACAACAGGTATTAGCAATTATTTGTATATCCTTTCAGAAATACTCTGTTTAAAGTGACTGCTCTAGGGGACCCTTTCCCCCTCACTACTTGGAAGTCCATTCTGTGGGACTCTTCCCTCTCCTCATGTGGGAGTCTGTACTTGATCTTCAATAAATCTCCACCTTTGCTATACCACTTTCTGTCCTTGGATTCATTCTTTGATTCTGGCGGACAAAGAATCCGGGTTCCAGTCCAAAAATTCGGTATCAGTGTCAACAATAAAAATAATGTTTAAAAAATGAATTTAAAAAAATAAATAAAGTGACTGCTCCAGACACGAACATACATGAGAATTCTCAGTGCTCTGTGTCCTTGCCTACTTTTAGATCTTGACAAACTTTTAAATTTTTTTCAATTTAATGAGTTTGAAATTTTATTGTGCTTTCAGTTTATATGTCTCAGAGGACCAGTGTCGATGTACATCTTTCCTTGTGTTAATTGCTCATATAAATTTTTTCTATAAATTTCTCATTCATGTTTTTCACTAATTTGTTTCTCATATATTGTGTCTTTTATTGATATGTTAGATTTCCATACATATTCTTTCTAAAATTGAATTTATTGGGGTAACATTGGTTAATAAAATTATAGTTTTCAGGTATACAATTCTACAATACATCATCTGTATATGTATATTGTGTGTTTACCACCCCAACTCAAGTTCCTTCTATCACCACTTATCCCCTCTTCACCTTCTTCTATACATATTCTCGACACTAGTCCTTTATTGCTTTTTTAAGTTGCAAGTATCTTCTATTCTTGGCTTTTGTTTTAGACACTCATTTTTTACTTGATCTTTATATTTTTGAAAATGGTGTTTTCCTGTGTAATTCTTAAAACAATTTAAAGTCTTACTATTTTTTCTGCAAATTTCATTAATGTTGACTAAATATGTACCATGGTGTATGTACCATGTTGTATTTTTTTTTTTTTTCTAGTGGATCAACAACCTGGAGGTCGATAGCAGATATAATTCATGGCCTTCTAGTCTACAGGAGTTGCTTCGACCCACCTTTCCTGGTGTTATCCGGCAGATCAGGAAAAACTTACATAACATGGTAAGTAAAAGTCCTTATTGTCTGGTGTGAACTCTGTTTCTGCCTTGCCTGCTCTCTTACCTTTTGTCACATCTAGAATGTCACTTCTCTCCTTACTAGCTGCTGTTGCCCAACACTGCGCTGCCAATGCACTCTTGGCCCAGCTCCATATTCACACGAAAAGGGTTTTGAAATGTATTGATCATTTGTAGGGCTGTGAGATGTCATTGTATTAGGAACCTCTCACCCAATAACTTGAAGATTTAGACTGTGTTATTTTATTTTTAAGATAGTTATTTTTTACTAAGAAGATGTGTATGTTACTACTTGTTTTTCTTAAATATCTTAATCTCTAAACTTTAATAGATCAGTTTATTTCCTTAACAAGTCTTTCTGTCCTATTTGTTATTCCATATTTCAGTGCTTCAGGTAGATAGTGGAAGAGGGTTCTTAGTTCGCCCTCTTTTCCCTCCCATTTCCTTCTCTGCCCTTATTGGCTCCTAAAGAGGTAAGAGGCAGGTGAGTGCCAAGGTTGGCTTCCTCAGAACTTTCAAGGAGCACTGTCCTCTGTACTTCCCTTATTCTCAAAACCACATATTTCCTTCCCAGTCAGAATGTCAATGTTTCTTCTTAACCATACGTCTGACTTATTAAATGAAATAATACTTTTAAAGCATGTGAAAACTTAATAATGATAGCTTTTATTGTCTCAAAATTGAATTCTGAATTCAGAGATCCTTAGAAATCTAATCCAAATTTTCTAAGGTGGGAGAGTTAATAAAACTTGGGTTTTTAAGGTGTAGTAAAAGAGAAGGTGTTAGCAATCTGGACTGTACCCATGTTAGCAGCATTGACGCTGAGAAAACCCCGTATCCTGTCAGTGCCATGTTTTTTAACATAAAGGGAGGGTAATCGCTATTTGTGTGACTCCTGTCTTACGGGGTTTGAGTGTAGTTGGAAAAAGAGGGCCTTTAGGTGAAAAGACTGTGGGCATTTTTATTGGCTCAGGGACCTCTTAGTGAATGTCATTTCATGCTTTCCTTTCCCTCTGCCCACAGGTTTTCATGGTTGATCCTGCCCATGAGACCACGGCAGAGCTGATGAGCATAGCTGAGATGTTCCTCAGTAACCATATACCACTGAGGTAACACTGGTGTTGGTTTGATGATCTATCTAATTAAACTGAGATTTTGTTTGTCATTCTTAAGTGAAAGTCTGGTGCTATTGAATTGTAGGATAATTAATAGTAGGAATCATTAATAGCAACATGAAGCCAGCATCTTTTGGGGTAAAGAATTTGATTCTCAAGGAATAGAAGCTTACCACCACTGAATTATTAATCAGTGGCTTGTACACAAGGAGTTTGTGGTCTGAGTTTGCTTGCCAGGGGAAGGGTTTTACTGAGTGTGTGTCTGTGCCTCTTCCCTTTCAGTGCAGGTAGAGTCTTGCCAGCAGCTTTTGTTAGACTGTCGGGGACTGCATGTATAGGACAAGCATTGTTTAGGTGCACACAGACACACTTAATTCATTTGTGTTGCCAAATATACCAACATGGTAGTTGAATGCCTTTGAAGAACAATGTGTTTTCTTTTTCTTTTTAAAAATATACTTTTATTGATTTTAGAGAGGAAGGGAGAGGGAGAGTGAGAGAGAAACATGAATGATGAGAGAGAATCATTGATCGGCCGCCTCTTGCATGCCCCACACTGGGGATCGAGCTTGCAACCCGGGCATGTGCCCTGACCAGGAATTGAACTGGTGACCTCCTGGTTCCAGGGTCATTGCTCAACCACTGAGCCACACCAGCCAGGTGGAAACAGCTTGCTTTTTTTTTTAAAATATATTTTATTGATTTTTTAAAAATAAATCTTTATTCAGATTATTACAATTGTTTCTCCTTTTTCCCCCCATAGCTCCCCTCCACCTGGTTCCCACCCCACCTTCTGCCCTTACCTCCCCCCCACTGTCCTCATCCATAGGTGTATGATTTTTGTCCAGTCTCTTCCTGAACTCCCCCATACCCCTTTCCCCCGAGAATTATCAGTCCACTCCCTTTCTATGCCCCTGATTCTATTCTATTCACCAGATTAATCTGTTCCTCAGGTTTTTAATTCACTTGAGTTTTAGGTTCACTTGTTGGTAGATATGTATTTGTTGTTCATAATTTTTATCTTAACTATTTTCTTCTTCCTCTTCTTTAAGAATACCTTTCAGCATTTCATATAATACTGGTTTGGTGGTGATGAACTCCTTTAGCTTTTTCTTATCTGTGAAGCTCTTTATCTGCCCTTCAATTCTGAATGATAGCTTTGCTGGGTAGAGTAATCTTGGTTGTAGGTTCTTGTTATTCATCACTTTGAATATTTCTTGCCACTCCCGTCTGGCCTGCATAGTTTCTGTTGAGAAATCAGCTGACAATCGTATGGGTGCTCCCTTGTAGGTAACTAACTGTTTTTCTCTTGCTGCTTTTAATATTCTCTCTTTGTCTTTTGCTCTTGGCATTTTAATTATGATGTGTCTTGGTGTGGTCCTCTTTGGATTCCTTTTGTTTGGGGTTCTGTGCACTTCCTGGACTTGTAAGTCTATTTCTTTCACCAGGTGGGGAAAGTTTTCAGTCATTATTTCTTCAAATAGGTTTTCAGTATCTTGCTCTCTCTCTTCTTCTGGCACCCCCATAATTCTGATGTTGGTACGCTTGAAGTTGTCCCAGAGGCTTCTTACACTATCTTCAACTTTTTGGATTTTTTTTTCTTTTTGCTTTTTCGGTTGAGTGTTTTTTGCTTCTTTGTATTTCAATTCTTTGACTTGATTCTTGTGTTCCTTTAGTCTGTTGTTGGGTCTCTGTATAATATTTTTTATTTCAGTCAGTGTATGTTTAATTTCTCGTTGGTCCTTTTTCATATCTTCGAGGGTCTCGTTATATTTATCGGCCTTTTCTAGGATATTCTTGAAAAGCCTTATAACCGTGGTTTTGAATTCTATATCCAGTCGTTTGTTTTCCTCCATTTCTTTCGTTTGTGATCTGTTTCTTTGACGCCGCATTTTCACTGCTTCCCTGAGTTGGTAGGATAGATTTGTGTGCTAGGTTTCCTATATGGCCTAGTGGGTCGGCCTCCCCAGTTAACCTGAGGCGGACACTCTTTTTTTTTTTTTTTTTTTAAATAAATCTTTATTCAGATTATTACAATTATTTCTCCTTTTTCCCCCCATAGCTCCCCTCCACCCATTTCCCACCCCACCTTCTGCCCTTACCTCCCCCCCACTGTCCTCATCCATAGGTGTATGATTTTTGTCCATTCTCTTCATGAACCCACCATACCCCTTTCCCCCTGAGAATTATCAGTCCACTCCCTTTCTATGCCCCTGATTCTATTATATTCACCAGATTATTCTGTTCCTCAGGTTTTTAATTCACTTGATTTTTAGGTTCGCTTGTTGATAGATATGTATTTGTTGTTCATAATTTTTCTCTTTACTTTTTTCTTCTTCCTCTTATTTAAGAATACCTTTCAGCATTTCATATAATACTGGTTTGGTGGTGATGAACTCCTTCAGCTTTTTCTTATCTGTGAAGCTCTTTATCTGCCCTTCAATTCTGAATGATAGCTTTGCTGGGTAGAGTAATCTTGGTTGTAGGTTCTTGCTATTCATCACATTGAAAATTTCTTGCCGCTCCCGTCTGGCCTGCATAGTTTCTGTTGAGAAGTCAGCTGACAGTCGTATGGGTGCTCCCTTGTAGGTAAGTAACTGTTTTTCTCTTGCTGCTTTTAATATTCTCTCTTTGTCTTTTGCTCTTGGCATTTTAATTATGATGTGTGTTGGTGTGGTCCTCTTTGGATTCCTTTTGTTTGGGGTTCTGTGGGCTTCCTGGATTTGTAAGTCTATTTCTTTCACCAGGTGGGGGAAGTTTTCGGTCATTATTTCTTCAAATAGGTTTTCAGTATCTTGCTCTCTCTCTTCTTCTGGCACCCCCATAATTCTGATGTTGGTACGCTTGAAGTTGTCCCAGAGTCTTCTTACATTATCTTCAACTTTTTGGATTTTTTTTTGCTTTTTGCTTTTTCGGTTGAGTGTTTTTTGCTTCTTTGTATTTCAATTCTTTGACTTGATTCTTGTGTTCCTCTAGTCTGTTGTTGGGTCTCTGTATAATATTTTTTATTTCAGTCAGTGTATGTTTAATTTCTAGTTGGTCCTTTTTCATATCTCCGAGGGTCTCGTTATATTTATCGGCCTTTTCTAGGATATTCTTAAAAAGTCTTATAACCGTGGTTTTGAATTCTATATCCAGTCGTTTGTTTTCCTCCATTTCTTTCGTTTGTGATCTGATTCTTTGACCCCGCATTTTCACTGATTCCCTGAGTTGGTAAGGTAGATATTTGTGCTAGGTTTCCAATATGGCCCAGTGGGTCTGCTTTCCCAGTTAACCTGAGGTAGACACTCTTGGTGCACCCCTTTGTGGACTGTGTGTATAGCCTTGTTGTAATTAAGTCTTTATTGTTGTTGGTATCACTGGGAAGAATTGACCTCCGGGCCAGTTGGCTGTAAGGATCAGCTGTGTCTATGCTGGGAGAAGTTCGGTGCTGGAGACAGCCTTATAGGATTAGACTTTCCAAATTGCAATAGCCTCTGTGCTCAGCTTGGATGGGGTGGAGTCTCAGTCTTGGCTTCCTGTCAGCCTTGCCCTTGCGCGCGTGCGCACTTTCAGTCCTCCGCCTTCCCCGGCTCCCGAGTTTCCGCCGAGAGTCCAGACTCCCCCCACAAGAGCGTTGGTCCCCAGGGGCTCGCCTGGAACTGGGGTTCACTGCAGTCAGAACTGGGGCTCAGTGCAGTCAGGATCCTCTGACTCCCTTCCACTAGGGAAAGCCTGTGGCAACCTCCGCAGCCTTTGTGCGCACTGGCCCACGTGCGCCTTCAGACTTCTGCCTTTCCCAGCTCGAGTCTCCGCCCGAGAGTCCAGACTGCCCCCGTAAGAGCATGGGTCCCCAGGGGTTCGCCCGGAACTGGGGTTCAGTGCAGTCAGAACTGGGGTTCAGTGCGGTCGGAGGCTTCCTTCCCCCTTCCGCCAGAGAAAGTCAGCCAGGCTCTCAGCCGCCCTTCCTCTCTGCGCGCACAAAGCCCCTTTGCCGTACCTCCAATTCTCTGTGAGCTTTTCTCTTTCCTTCTAGTTGTAGAATTTTCACTCAGCCAGCTTTCCTGTGGTTCTGGATGGTGTCCGTTCTGTCTTTTAGTTGTAGTTTTGAAATTGTTGTGCGAGGCAGCAGTTTAGGTGTTTACCTATGCCGCCATCTTGGTTTCTCCCGAGGCGGACACTCTTGGTGCACCCCTTTGTGGACTGTGTGTACAGCCTTGTTGTAGTTAAGTCTTGATTGTTGTTGGTATCACTGGGAGGAATTGACCTCCAGGCCTGTTGGCTGTAAAGATCCGCTGTGTCTATGCTGGGAGAAGTTCGGTGCTGGAGACAGCCTTGTAGGATTAGACTTGCCAAATTGCAATAGCCTCTGTGCTCAGCTTGGATGGGGTGGAGTCTCGGGGTGGAGTCTCATTGCGGAGGAGACAGTCTTGGCTTCCAGTCAGCCTTGCCCTTGTGCGCGCGCGCCTGTGCGTGCCTCTAGACCTCTGCCTTCCCTGGCTCCCGAGTCTCCTCCCGAGAGTCCAGATTCCCCCCACAAGAGCGTGGGTCCCCAGGGGCTCGCCTGGAACTGGGGTTCAGTGCAGTCAGAACTGGGGCTCATTGCAGTCAGGAGCTTCTGACTCCCTTCTGCTAGGGAAAGCCTGTGGCAACCTCCGCAGCCTTTGTGCACTCTGGCGCGCGCACTTCAAGACCCCTGCCCGCCGGGGCTCCCCCGGGTCTCCCCCGGGTCTCCGAGTCTCCGGGTGCCTTTCTCTCTACCTGACAGTCCAGACTACCCCTGTATGAGCCTGGGTCCACGGGGTTTCACCTGGGACTGGGGTTCAGTGCAGTCAGAACTGGGGTTCACTGCGGTCGGGGGCTTCCTTCCCCCTTCCGCCAGAGAAAGTCAGCCGGGCTCTCAGCCGCCCTTCCTCTCTGCGCACACAAAGACCCTTTGCCGTACCTCCAATTCTCTGTGATCTTTTCTCTCTCCTTCTAGTTGTAGAATTTTCACTCAGCCAGCTTTCTTGTGGTTCTGGATGGTGTCCGTCTGTCTTTCAGTTGTAGTTTTGAAATTGTTGTGTGAGGCAGCAGTTTAGGTGCTTACCTATGCCGCCATCTTGCTTTCTCCTCTCTATTTTATTGATTTTTTTACAGAAAGGAAGGGAGAGGGATAGAGAGTTAGAAACATCCATCAGCTCCCTCCCGCACACCTCCTACTGGGGATGTGCCCGCAACCAAGGTACATGCCCTTGACTGGAATCGAACCTGGGACCTTTCAGTCCGCAGGCCGACGCACTATCCACTGAGCCAAACCGATTAGGGTGAAACAGCTTGCTTCAACAGTTGAAAGTCCCAGCCACCTTTGGGAACCTGCTTTTTTATTCTATAAGTGACGAATGCCTTTTTCAACCATATTGGATGTGAACTGTGTTTTTCCATAACGAATAGTTTTCCTCTATTAGCTATAGTATTTGTATTGGGTACATTCCTTTTAACCAGTTGCTTTTTTTTTTTCAATTGCAGTTTACATTCAATATTATTTTGTATTAGTTTCAGGTGTAGAGCATATTGGGTAGACAATCATATACTTTACAAAGTGTTCCCCTTCATATTTCCAGTACCCACCTGGCACCATAAATATTACAATATTATTGACAATATTTCCTATGCTGTACTTTATGACTATTGTATAACTACCAACTTGTACTTCTTTTTTTTTTATATATTTTATTGATATTTTACAGAGAGGAAGGGAGAGGGATAGAGAGCCAGAAACATCGATGAGAGAGAAACATCGATCAGCTGCCTCCTGCACACTCCCCACTGGGGATGTGCCCGCAACCAAGGTACATGCCCTTGACCGGAATCGAACATGGGACCCTTCAGTCTGCAGGCCGATGCTCCATCCACTGAGCCAAACCGGTTTCGGCCAACTTGTACTTCTTAATTCCTTCACCTTTTGCACCTCAAACCCCTTCCTCTCTGGCAACCATCAGTCTGTTCTTTGTATCTATGAGTCTGTTTGTTTATTCATTTATTTTGTTCTTTAGATTCCACATGTAAATGAAATCACATGGTATTTGTCTTATTTCACTTAGCTTAATACCCTCTAGCTCCATCCATGCTGTCACAAATGATAATTCATTTTTGTGTTTGTGTCTATTGATGGGCACTGGGGTTGCTTCCATATCTTGGCAATTGTAAATAACGCTGCATTGAACATAGGGGTTCGTTAACCAGTTGTATTCTTTAAGATAAGTCCCCCCACCCCTTCTTTCTTGTCCTCAGACTTGGTTTAATCTTCGTGGTTAATGATTCTGAAGATGTGGATGGGATGCAAGATGCTGGAGTGTCTATTATGAGAGCATATAATTATGCTGCCCAAGAAGTGGATCATTATCACGCCTTCCAAACCCTGACACAGGTATGTTTTCATTCAAAATGTTGAAGAATTTTTAAATCTAACTTACTCTAAGAAACAGTGTGTGGTAAGAGAATTCGGTATATCTGTAAAGAGAAAAGGTAAGAAGTCACTAGCTAGTGTCTTTTGGTAAATGTGATGTTTTCTACTTGTTTTTAAAAAATGTTTGCTTTTCCCCTCTTTAAGACCATCGTGATATTTTCATTAGGACTCAGTTTATTATTCAAGTCATGAAATTCTCAATGTCTGCTTTCTTCATATTAACTGGAAACTTTTAAATGCCCTAATTTTACATATATTTAAAATTCTTGCTCAAGTTCAAATATAAAAAACTTCATATTCAATAAATTTAAAAAATTATTATATTCAGAAGAAGTACCAATTATTCTGTTACAGATTAGTGGTAATTATTCAAAACCATCTGAAGCAATTGATTCTCACCACATTTTTTTTTTTTTAATATATATTTTATTGATTTTTTACAGAGAGGAAGGGATAGGGATAGAGAGTTAGAAACATCGATGAGAGAGAAACATCGATCAGCTGCCTCCTGCACACCCCCCACTGGGGATGTGCCCGCAACCAAGGTACGTGCCCTTGACCGGAATCAAACCCGGGACCCTTCAGTCCGCAGGCCGATGCTCTATCCACTGAGCCAAACCGGTTTCGGCGATTCTCACCACATTTATTTTACCTGGAAACATGGAGTCAGTCTGCTGTCTATTATGCTATTATTTAGAGATTCAGTCAGGGGTGGTTTTTTTTTGTGTGTGTGTGTGTGTGTTTTTTTTAATATATTTTTATTGATTTTAGAGAAGAAGGGAGAGGGAGAGAGAGATAGAAACATCAATGATGAGATTGAAAATCATTGACTGGCTGCCTCCTGCACATCCCCTACTGGGGATCGAGCCTGCAATCCAGGCATGTGCCCTGACCGGGAATCGAACCAGGGACCCTTCAGTTCGCAGGCCGACATTCCATCCACTGAGCCAAACCAGCCAGGGCCTCAGGGGTGCTTTTTAATTAGGTAAAATGCATGTTTATTGGCTAACAGTCACCAAAGGCCCTTTACCAGACCTAGTATTAGCTGTGAGGGATAGAGAAAGGGGGTAAGAAGTCACCTGTGTCCTCAGAGAACTGGCAGTCTAGTGGAGACACCCCCACATGGTGGGGAGCGTAGCTGGCTATGGCAACACTAGGCCTCAGACCATGCAGGGTGGCCGCGGCGTTGTTAGGGAGGGGAACGCTGTCACAGCTGAGTATAGGAGGAACAACCCGAGTAGTTGAACAATGGCTGCAAATCAGAGATAGTGATTCTAAGTTGTTAATAGGACTTGAGTAGAGTATTGTGAGAGCCGAGTGGAGAGGAGAACCTGGTTTTGAAGCGGCGGGGGGAGGGGGGGGGCGGGGGGGGCGGGGGGGGGGAGGGCGGCTCAGGCGTCCAGATCCCAGAATTAAACTACAATTAAAAACTTCATTCTGATCACGTGTGGAGATGGATCTGATAAAGGTCAGGAGAGCGGCAGGGATGCCAGGTGAGCCGTTGCTGTTTGTCTGTGCAGTGAGGGTAGTGGGAGTTAGCAGGGCTGGGAGCATGAGGAAATCTGAGATGTTGCTGAGGATGGTGTGTGAAGTCTGCTTTTTAAAGATCCCCCCCATAGCTATGTGAAGGAAAGGATAATATGAATTTTCATTTATTTTTGTTTATTCTTAATTGCAAAAGTAAAAAAAAAATTCACTGTAAATGTTTTCCCTAAATAATATTAAAGTGTGAATTTAAAATTTAGCTGTCTCCAGTCCCTAATCCTGCTCCTTAAAGTTAACCACCATTACAAGATTGCCTTGTATCCTTCTAGATGTTTAACAGCACATGTATAGACATCTGTTTTATGTCTGCTTTATAAAAACAGGGATTTTGCCATATATATTTTGCAACTTATTTCCTCTAAACATCATGGACATGAGTTCTTATTTCAAGGATTGCTTACATTCAGATTTTGGAAAATTTAATACAGTTTTACATTTGGGGCTTAATGTAAGTATGAACAGATTGGGTCATTTTATCAATATATAGTTTCTAAGAAGGCATCTTGAAAATACCAGCAAATCAAATACAATACGTTAAAAGAATAATACATCATGATAGAGTGGGGTTCATTCCAGGGGCACAGGATGGTTTAACACACACAAATAGATCAATGCAATATACCACATTAACAAAAACAAAGGATAAAAATCATATGATCTTATCAATAGATGCAGAAAAAGCATTTGATAAGATACAACTTTAGAAAAAGAAATGGAAAAAAACAACAACAATTCCTTTTGCAATTGCCACCAGAAGAATAAGATACCTAGGAAGAAACTTAACAAAGGATGTAAAGGACCTATATACTGAAAACTACAAAGCATAATTAAAAGAGATGAAAAAGACACAACAAAATGGAAAGATATTCTGTTCGTGGATTGGAAGAATCAACATTGTTGAAATGGCCATGTTTCCCAAAGCAATATACAGATTTAATGCAATCTCCATCAAAATCCCAATGTCAGTTTTTAATGAAATAGAGGAAAAAAATAATCAGATTTGTATAGAATTGCAAAAGACCCCGAATAGCCAAAGCAACCTCGAGAAAAAGAACAAAGCCAGAGGTATCACACTACCCGACTTCCAATTATACTACAGAATGGCATGGTACTGGCAGAAAAATACAGATCAGTGGAACAGAATTGAGAGCCCAGAAACAAAACCACATGTAAATGGGCATATAATTCTTGATAAAGGAGCCCAAAACACACAATGTAGAAAAGAAAGCCTCTTCAATAAATGGTGCTGGGAGAATTGGAAAGCCACATGCAAATTAATGAAACTAGATTAAAGTTTGTCTCCATTTGTAAAAATCTAGAATGCATCAAAACCCTAAATATAAGATCTGAAACAATAAAATACATAGAAGAAAACATAGGAACTGAACTTAATGGACCTTGGTCTTAGCGAACATTTTATGGATTTGATCCCAAAGGCAAGGGAAGTAAAGGCAAAAATAAATGAATGGACTCTATCAAACTAAAAAGCTTCTGTGCAGCAAAAGAAACCAACAACAACACAAAAAGGCAACCGACCAGATGGGAGATGATATTTGCAAACCCACAAAGGTTTACTATCCAAAATCTATAAAAAATTCATACAATTCAACACCAAGCTAACAATCTAATAAAAAAATGTGCACTTCTCAAAAAAGACATACAAGTGCCCAATGTATGTATAGGAAAATATGCTCAACTTTAGTAGGTATTACGAAAATGCACATCAAAACTACAATGAGATACCGCCTCATACCTGTTAGAATGGCTGTTATCAACATAGACAAGTAGTAACAAATGTTGGAGAGGTTGTGGAGAAAAGGGAACCCTCACTCACTGCTGGTGGGAATGTAGATTGTACAACCACTGTGGAAAGCAGTCTGGCAGTTCCTCAAAAAATTAAGAATAGGGTTACCATGTGACCCAGCAATCCCTCTCCTGGGTATCTACCTGAAAAACTCAAAAACATGTATTTGCAAAGATATATGCACATTGAAACATTATTCGTTGTGGCCAAGACATGGAGACAACCAAAGTGTCCTTTGATAGAGGATGGGATAAAGAAGATATAATATATATATATATATATATATATATATATATATATATATACACACACACATATATTATGGAATACTATTCAGCCATAAGAAAGGATGAGAAACTACCATTTGCGACAACATGGATGGACCTTGAGAATATTATGCTAAGTGAAATAAGTCAGTCAGAAAAAGCTAAGAACCCTATGATATCGTTCATGTGGGTTATAAACTGAAACTCAGATACAGAGAATAGTATGGTGATTACCAGAGGGAACAGGTGGGAGGGGTGGGAATTAAAGGGGCCTAGTATTTGGTACTGAAGATGATTTGACTTTGGGTGGTGGCACACTTGAAACCTGTTAATTCATTTAATTAAAAAAAAGAAGGCATATTGAGGTATATGGAAAAGAGAATTGCTATTCCCTACTGATCCCATTTGACCTTTTAAGAAAAATAGTCATGTTTTCCTCCACATTCATTAATCTTTTGTAATAAACACTCTGAAATTTAAAAGTATAGTTGGTTAACCAGTTGTTTTTTTCCAGATATATAACAAAGTAAGGACTGGAGAAAAGGTGAAAGTTGAACATGTGGTCAGTGTCCTGGAGAAGAAATACCCATATGTAGAAGTGAACAGCATTTTGGGGATTGATTCTGCTTATGATCAGAATCGGAAGGTAAGGATTTTTCAGCATTTCTCATTTGACTGCAACACGGTACTTTTCTTACCTCCTCTTTTTGAGGTTGTCGTTATTAGTGGTGCTGGTTAAAGTATTTAGGTACTAGCATTTAAAAATTTAGAAACCAGATCACATCTCTGAGTCTGCAAATGTAGTTTATATTTCAATTTTGTGAAGATACTGATTTTTTAGCTGGCATATTAAATTGAAAAGCCTTTTCGTTTTCACAATGCAATGGTAATACTTGTATGATATACTGTATATTCTGGATAAAATCTGTTGGAAGTATGATTGATTGCCAGGATATGAGGTATGACAGTGTGTATCATTTATAGTTATTCAGGTTAAAGACGGAAATGTCTTAAGAAATGTAATAAACAGAATGGCAAAATGTGGTAATAAAAATATAGAGAAATATTTGAAAATTTTATTTAAAGCTAGTATGTTCCTTAGTGCGATATTAAGTACAGTAAAGCTCTTACCTATTGCAAGCAGGAATGAGGTGGTCAGTTTATTGAAAACAAATGTTGTGGCAGTGAATCAAAATACATTTCCAGAACATATTAATTTAAAACTATAAAAGGATATTTGTTTACCAACTGCTTTCTTTTTCTCAAATGAAGAACAAGGCCTTTGGTTCTTTTGTTTGGAGATCTGAGCTATCATTCCTTTAGAAGTCATACTCATGATTAATTATTTATTTCTCTTTCATCTGAGTACAGAATCCTTTGAGATTTTTATAATCTTCCTCTCCCCTTTTGTAGTTGTCTTACCCACATCTAATTCAGCATCAGCTGTTTTTAGTTTTTCACCTTTTTGAATTTTGCTAGTCATTCGGTTTGTTTTCTTGGGGAGACCAACTTTTTCTTTTTGCAGTCATACTTTGTTGGCTGTATAATATTAAATTATGTTTTTTTCATTCACTAAGGAAAATAGTTGGTTTGGAAACAGACACAAATTATTTTGATAAACAAACAGCTCAAATGAGGGGAGCAAATATGTGTGCATTCTAGAGAGTAGCTCACCAGTGTAAGAACTGAGCATGCTCTATAGCAAGTCTTTGTTGTATTACCTTATATTGGTTAAGAGATCTGCTACTACAAATTTTCCTCCTTTTAGAGAGATTCAACAAAATACTATTTAGTAAGAACAAAACTTAACAACTAGAGACATTTCTGAAATACTTTGAAATAAGGAATAATGTTTTACTTTTAGACACACCTGGTAGTACTGTGTCAGCCCCTTTATCATAGAAAGTGGAACAAGAGGTGGTGCCTATTGTTGGGGGGTCACACAGCCTGTTGGGGAGTGACACACAGTAAGAGCATGAAGTGTGGTGGTTGTGATGTTACTGTTTGCATGTTGTAGGTGGGAGGCCTACAGTGGGCAGCTCTGCCAGTTTGGGGCAGTGATCGATAAAAGCTTTCTAGAGAGGTGGTGACACTTGTCTATCCTGGGAATGAAAGTTTTTAGAGGGATAAAAAAACACAAACCCATAGGTTTATTATATGTGTACATTGATATTGAGTGCAAAACTAATTAAAATACTGCCTCTCGCCAAAACCGGTTTGGCTCAGTGGATAGAGCGTCGGCCTGTGGAGCAGGGGGAGGTGGAGAAGCCCTGAGGGGCAATCAGGGCCAGCAGCTGCCGCTCGCACCTGCTGACGGCACAGAGCAATTGGGACCGGTGCTGGGTGCCAACAGTGGGTGCGAGCGGGCTCGGTGCCAGTAGCAGGTGTGAGTGCCGGGTGGGACAGTGGCGTGCGGGAGAAAAGAATTTTCAGTAACCACCAGAGGATTGTCCCGATGACAGCGACTGGCGTCCTGCCTTGGTCTGGCGCCCCTGCTCACCTGCTCCACCATCCTGCCGTGGCCGATGCCTGCCATGTTCTGCGCTCTGCTGCCTGCCATGTTCCACGTGCGCCCCCTGGTGGTCAGTGCATGTCATAGTGACTGTTTGTTCAGTTGTTCTGTGTTTGGTCTATTTGCATATTAGGGTTTTATATATATAGATAGTTGACTTGTAACATTGTGTAAGTTTGAGGTGTACAGTTTGTTGATTTGATACATGATTACCCAGCAATGTTAACACCTCTATCACCTCACATAATTACCATTTCTTTTTTGTGGTAAGACTATTTAAGATCTACTCTCTTAGCAATTTTCAAGTATATAATACAGTATTGTTAAGTATAATCATCATGCTGTACACTAGGTCCCCAGAACTTATGACTGGGAGTTTATATATTTTGAAGAACATCTCCCCATTTACACCATACCCAGCTCCTGACAACCACCATTCTACTGTTTCTATGAGTTCAGCTCTTTCAGATTCCACATATAAGTACTTGTCTTTCTCTTTCTGATTTATTTAGATCCATGTTATTGCAAATGGCAGGACTTAATTACTTTTCTTGGCTGAATAATATCTTCTATATATATAAAAGGCTAATATGCAAAGTGTCCCCTTGGGAGTTTGACCAGGAGACCGGGAGTTCAATTGCTTGCTGTGATGTGCGTTGACCACCATGGGGTGGTGTGGAATGAAAGAAGGCCTTGGACGGCAGCCAGAAGGAAGGCCCCAGCCGGCAGCTGGAAGGCCCTAATAGGCCCTGATCACCAGCCAGGCCTAGGGACCCTACCCGTGCACAGATTTTGTACACTGGGCCTCTAGTTTCATCATATGTGTGTGTGTGTGTGTGTGTGTGTGTGTGTGTGTGTGTGTATGTATGTATATATATCTCCATTCAACTGCTGACAGACACTTAAGTTGATTCCATATCTTGGGTCTTATAAGTCATGCTGCAGTGACAACATGGGAATGCAGATATCTCTGAGGCCTGTCTCCATTCCCTTTAGCTCTATCTCCAGAAGTGAGATTGCTGGATCATGTCATAGTTTATTTTATAATTTCTGAGGAACCTTCATACATTTTTCTGCAGTGGCTGAACCAACTTATATTCCCATCAACTACATGAGGGTTCCCTTGTTTTCATACTTTCATGAAAATTTGTTATCTCTTGACTTTTTGATGATGGCCTTTCTAACAGGTATAAGGTGATATCTTATCTTGGTTTTGATTCACATTTCTGTGATGATTAGCAACATTTAACACCTTTTCATGTACTTGTCAGTCATTGCTATGTCTTTGGCAAAATATCGTTCAGTTCTTCTACCCCTTATTAATCAGACATTTTTTTCTTACATATTTTGGATATTAACCCTTTATCATATATATGATTTGCATGTATTCAATAGACATCTTCTTTATGTTGTTATTTGCTTCTTTTGCTATATAGAAGTTTTTAATCTTCATGTAGTCCCATTAGTTTCTTTTTGCTTATGCTTTTGTTGTCTTATCTAAAAAAAAATCATTGCCATGCCTCATGTCAAGGAGCTTTTTCCATCTGTTTTCTTCTAGGGGTTTTATGGTTTCAAGCCTGTGTTCAGAAATGTCTTTCATCCATTTCTAGTTAATTTTTGTGAGTAGTGTAAGATGTGGTCCAGTTTCATTCTTCTGCATGTGTTTATCAAGTTTTCCAGCACCATTTATCAAAGAAACTATCCTTTCCCCGTTGAGTATTCTTGGCTTCCTTATCTAATATTAGTTGGCTATATATGCATAGATTTATTTCTGACTTCTTGATTCTCTGGTTGTGTGTTTATTTTTATGCAGTACCATGCTGTTTTGATTACTATATTATTACTAGAGGCCTGGTGCATGAAATTCGTGCACGGGGGTGTGTGTCTCTCAGCCCAGCCTGCACCGTCTCCAATCTGGGACCCATCAAGGTATGTCCGACTGCCGGTTTAGGCCCGATCCTGGTAGGGCAATCGGACATCCCTCTCACAATCCCCGTTTACACTATACCCAGCTCCTGACAACCATACGCGCAGTCGGACATCCCTCTCATAATCCAGGACTGCTGGCTCCCAGCCTGCTCGCCTTCCTGATTGCCCCTAACTGCTTCTGCCTGCCAGCCTGATTGATGCCTTACTGCTCCCCTGCTAGCCTAATCACCTCTAACTGCCCTCCCCTGCAGGCCTGGTCACCCCTAACTGCCCTCCCCTGCAGGCCTGGTCTCTCCCAACTGCCCTGGTACCCCCCAACTGCTCTCCCCTGCAGGCCTGGGTCCCCCCCCCCCCCAACTGCCCTTCCCTGCTGGCCTGATCGCCCACAACTGCCCTCCCTTGCAGGCCTGGTCCTTCCCAAATGCCCTCCCCTGCTGGCCATCTTGTGGTGGCCATCTTGTGTTCACATGGAGGCAGCCATCTTTGACCACATGGGGGCAGCCATCTTGTGTGTTGGAGTGATGGTCAATTTGCATATTACTCTTTCATTAGATAGGATAGTACTAGAGGTCTGTTGCACGAAAATTCTCCCTGGGGGATCGGGCCTAAGCTGGCAGTCAACATCCCTCTGGCGGCCTCTCCCGCCACTGCCACTACACTCACAGCCATCAGCCCAGCTTGTTGCTGAGCGGAGCTTCCCCTGTGGGAGCGCACTGTCCACGAGGGGGCAGTTCTTGCATTGACCATCTGCCCCCTGGTGGTCAGTGTGCATCATAGTGACCAGCTGTTCCACTGTTAGGGTCAATTTGCATATTACCCTTTTATTATATAGTACTAGAGGCCCTGTGCACGAATTAGTGGTGTCCCTCAGCCTTGCTTGTGGGATCGGCCTGAAACCGGCTCTCTGACATCCCCTGAGGGGTCCTGGATTGCGAGAGGGCGCAGGTCAGGCCAAGAGACCCCACCAGTGCACTATCGGGGCTGGGGAGGTATGTGGGAGGTTGGCCAGCCAGGGAGGGACCACAGGAGGGCTTCAGAGCGTGTCTGGCC
The DNA here is from genome assembly GCF_963455305.1 of Plecotus auritus. Lineage (NCBI taxonomy): Eukaryota > Metazoa > Chordata > Mammalia > Chiroptera > Vespertilionidae > Plecotus > Plecotus auritus. The sequence goes on from NC_137776.1 coordinate 99,365,212, forward strand.
CATTTTGCTCAGTCCCAATTGGCCAGACCCAGCAGCAAGCTAACCTACCAGATGGAGCATCTGACCCCTGGTGGTAAGTGCACATCATAGCGAGTGGTTGAGCAGCCTTAGCATGTCATTAGCATATTACTCTTTGATTGGTTGAATGGTAGGCCGGATGACCAGACACTTACCATATTAGGCTTTTATTATCTACTAGAGGCCCGGTGCATAAAATTTGTGCAGGAAGGTGGGGATGTCCCTCAGCCCAGCCTACACACTCTTCAATCTGGGACCCCTCTCACAATCCAGGACTGCTGGCTCCCAACTGCTCACCTGCCTGCCTGATTGCCCCTAAGTGCTTGTGCCTGCCAGCCTGATCACCCCCTAACCACTCCCCTGCCAGCCTGATTGACGCCTAACTGCTCCCCGGCCGGCCTGTTTGCCCCCAACTGCCCTCCCCTGCCAGCCTGGTCACCCCTAACTGCCCTCCCCTGCTGGCCCAGTCACCCCTAACTTCCCTCCTTGCCAGCCTGGTCGCCCCTAACTGCCCTCCCCTGCCGGTCTGGTCCCCCCCAACTGCCCTCCCCTGCAGGCCTGGTTGCCCTTAACTGCCCTCCCCTGCAGGCCTGATTCTCACCCCCCCCCAACTGTCCTTCTCTACAGGCCTGATCGCCCCCAACTGCCCTCCCGTGCAGACCCAGTCACCCCTAACTGCCCTCCCCTGCCAGTCTGGTCACCCCTAACTGCCCTCCCTTGCTGGCCCAGTCACCCCTAACTTCTCTCCCTTGCCAGCCTGGTTGCCCCTAACTGCCCTCCCCTGCCATACTGGTCTCCCCCAACTGCCCTCCCCTGCAGGCCTGGTCACCCTAACTGCCCTCCCCTGCCAGCCCGATCGCCCCCAACTGCCCTCCCCTGCAGGCCCGATCGCCCTCCACTGTCGGCCTGGTCACCCCTAACTGCCCTCCCTTGAAGGCCTGGTCGCCCCCAACTGCCCTCCCCTGCTGGCCCAGTCACCCCCAACTGCCCTCCCCTGCTGGCCTGATCATCCACAACTGCCATCCCCTGCCGGCCATCTTGTGATGACATGGGGGCAACCATCTTGTGATGACGCGAGGGTGAGATGCCACCTAGGCTTTTATTAGTATAGATTAGAATCCTTTCACTTCAGCTTAAAGAACTCCTTTTGGCATTTTTTGTAGGACAGGTTTAGTAGTGATGAACTCTTAACGTTTGTTTGTCTCGGAAAGTCTTTACTTCATTTCTAAAGGATACCTTTGCCTGGGAGAGTATTTTTGGTGGGCAGTTTTTTCTTTCAACACTTTGTTTTTTCTTTTTTTTTCTTTTTCTTTTTAAAATATATTTTTATTGATTTTAGAGAGGAAGAGAGAGAGAGATAGAAACACCAATGATGAGAGGGAATCATTGATCAGATGCCTCCCGCACACCCCCCCCCCATCAGGAATGGAGCCCACAACCCAGGCATGTGACCCAGCCAGAACCAAACCAGAGATCCACACCAGCTGGGCTACATATACTCTTTCAATTCAACCTCACAGCATTCAGGTGAGGTAGATATTATTATAATCACTACTTTACAGATGAAGAACTGTAACTGAGATTGAAGAGATTAGGTCACTGGACCAAAATCTGAGATCTAGCAAACAGCAGGGCTGGGATCCTTATTTATTTATTTATTTATTTAGATTTTAAAAAAAATCTTTATTGATGAGAGTATTATAGATTTCTCCCTTTTTCCCCCGTTTCCCCCTTCAGTCAGTTCCTACCCCACCCCAAGCCTTCACTATCCTACTGTGTCCATAGGTAAGATCTTTGTTTTTGTTTTTTTAGTTTAATAAATCTTTATTGTTCAGATTACAATTGTTCCTCCTTTTTCCCCCATAGCTCCCCTCTACCCGGTTCCCATTCCACCCTCTGCCCTTACCGCCCCCCCCCCACTGTCCTCATCCATAGGTGTACGCTTTTTGTCCAGTCTCTTCCCACACCTCTTTCCCCCCGAGAATTGTCAGTCCACTCCCTTTCTATGTCCCTGATTCTATTATATTCACCAGTTTATTCTGTTCATCACATTTTTTATTCACTTGATTTTTAGATTCACTTGTTGATAGATACGTATTTGTTGTTCATAATTTTTATCTTTACTATTTTCTTCTTCCCCTTCTTAAAGAATACCTTTCAGCATTTCATATAATACTGGTTTGGTGGTGATGAACTCCTTTAGCTTTTTCTTATCTGTGAAGCTCTTCATCTGCCCTTCAATTCTGAATGATAGCTTTGCTGGGTAGAGTAATCTTGGTTGTAGGTTCTAGCTATTCATCACTTTGAATATATCTTGCCACTCCCGGCTGGCCTGCATAGTTTCTGTTGAGAAATCAGCTGACAGTCCTATGGGTGCTCCCTTGTGGGTAACTAACTGTTTTTCTCTTGCTGCTTTTAATATTCTCTCTTTGTCTTTTGCTCTTGGCATTTTAATTATGATGTGTGTTGGTGTGGTCCTCTTTGGATTCCTTTTGTTTGGGGTTCTGTGCGCTTCCTGACTTGTAAGTCTATTTCTTTCACCTGGTGGGGGAAGTTTTCTGTCATTATTTCTTCAAATAGTTTTTTAGAATCTTGGTCTCTCTTCTGCTGGTACCCCCACAATTCTGATGTTGGTACGCTTGAAGTTGTCCCAGAGGCTCCTTACACTATCTTCATATTTTTGGATATTTTTGCTTTTCCGGTTGAGTGTTTTTTGCTTCTTTGTAATTCAAATCTTTGACTTGATTCTTGCAATCCTCTAGTCTGCTGTTAGATCTCTGTATAATATTTTTTATTTCAGTCAGTGTATGCTTAATTTCTAGTTGGTCCTTTTTCATATCCTCGAGGGTCTCGCTAAATTTATCGGACTTTTCTAGAAAATTCTTGAAAAACCTTATAACCGTGCTTTTGAACTCTATATCCAGTATTTTGCTTTCCTCCATTTCTTTCATTTGTGATCTTTTTCTTTGTCACTGCATTTTGGCTGCCTCCCTGTGTTGAGAGAGTGGCTTTGTGTGCTAGGTGTCCTATAAGGCCCAGTGGCTCAGCCTCCCCAGTTACCTGAGGTGGACACTCTTGGTGCATCCCTTTGTGGGCCGTGTGCACAGTCTTGTTGTAGTTAAGCCTTGATTGTTGTTGGTATCACTGGGAGGAATTGACCTCCAGGCCAATTGTCTGTGAGGATCAGCTGTGTCTACGCTGGGATAACTTCTGTGCTGGAGACACCCTTATGAGACAAGACCTGCAAAAGCCTCTGTGCTCAGCTTGGATGGGGCAGAGTCTCAGGGCGGAGCAGACAGCATTGGTTTCCCATCAGCTCTGCCCTAATAGGCCCGTGTCTCAGTGTCCCGTGATAATCATGCAAGCACCTCTGAGAGAAAGCCGCCCTCAAGTTCCGCCCACTGCCAGACAGTCCAGTTTCTCCCCAAATGAGTCTGTTTTTCCAGAGTCTCACCCGGAACTGGAGTTCAGTGCAGTTGGGAGCTTTTGTCTCCCTCCCGCTTGAGAAAGCCAGCCACGTACTCAGTTGCCCTCCCTCTCCGCGTGCACGCCTCAGTACCTCTGCCTTCCTCAGTTCCTCTGAGTCTCAGTGTGCTTTTCTCTTTCCTGACAGTCCAGTTTCAGCCTGTATGAGTCTGGGTTCTCAGAGTCTCGCCCGGAACTGGAGTTCAGTGCAGTTGGGAGCTTTTGTCTCCCTCCCGCTTGAGAAAGCCAGCTGCGCACTCAGTTGCCAGTCCTCTCGGCGTGCGCGTCTCAGTACCTCCTGCAGCTCCTCTGAGTCTCGGTGTGCTTTTCTCTTTCCTTCTAGTTGTAGAATTTCTACTCAGCCAGCCTTCCTGTGGTTCTGGATGATGTCCGTTTTGTCTTTTAGTTGTAGTTTTGAAATTGTTGTGCGAGGCAGCAGTTTAGGTGTTTACCTATGGCTCCATCTTGTTTTCTTCTGGGATCCTAATTTCTCTTTCAGCACTTTGAACACATCAGGCCGCTCTCCTTGCCTATGAGTTTCTGCTGATCAATCTGCTGACGGCCTTCCTTTAAAGCAGCAAGGTTCTTTTCTCTTGCTGCTTTTAATATCCTCTCTTTGGCTTTGACTTTTGACAGTTTCATTATAATGTCTGTTGCTGAGGATCTCTTAAGTTGATTTTTTTTGATGACTTCATGAACTTGGATATCAAAATCTCTCCCCAGATTTGGAAAGTTCTCAGCCATTTCTTAAAATAAGCTTTCTGCCTCTTTTCCATCTTGTCTCTTGGGACTCCAGTAATTTTCAATTTAACCATATATCATTTCTTTCTTTCATTCGTTTTTCTTTGTTCTTCTCTGGCTGTATAATTTCAAAGTTCCTGTCTTCTAACTCAAAGATTTATTTCTTCTGATTGGTTGATTTGATGTTAATGCTGTTTCATTTCATTCATTGTATTTCTTAGCTCTAGAATTTCTGCTTGGTTCTTTTATTATGATTTCTCTTTTTTTGTTAAACTTTTAATTTTGTTTAGATATTGTTTGCCTTATTTTGTTGAATTTTCTTCTCTCTTTCTCTCTCTCTCTCTCATAGCTTATTGTATTTCCCTAAAACAGCTATTTTGGATTCTTCATTGGGTAAATCACAGGTCTCCATGTCTTTGGGATCAGCTAATAGAAGATTATTGTGATTCTTTTGGTGATGTTATGCTTTCTTTATTTTTCATGTTTCTTGCAGTTTTGCATGCTTTCTTTGCATTTGAAGTAGCAGTCACTTTCTTTAGTCTTTTGTAACTGCCTTTGAGTGAAATACCTTTCTTCAGGCTGCTTGGCATTCTGGGGCATTCTGACTGTCTGTGGATACACCTGCTTCATGCTCTTTGTTCCCTCTGGTACAGAATTCAGAAGCTTGTATAAATTCTCTTGATTCTACAATGCCCAATATTGGGCCCTGACCAGCCCCCCTTTTGTTTTCCCCAAGATGGTCCTAAAGCTCAAGTTTTTTGGCTCTTTCTAGCCCACAGATTTGGGCTGACTTTCTGTATGTGCTAACTGGCCATCTGGCAAAACTCAGTCTGCTGCCACTGTCAGGAGTGTACACTGGGAGCCACCACAGAGTGGGAGTGTGTCTGGGGTGAGCACTGGTACCGTGAGCCCTTGGGGGAATCTGTGGAGGAGGTGTTCTGGATGGCTCATGGGTGTACATCTTGATGAAGGCAGTATGATCTGCCTCCATTAAATGCCCCCTGAAAGCAACATCTGTGTTCCCAGTCTCCTCCCACTCCCAGGCATGCAGCTCCCAAATCAGTGCTTTAGGATGGATGACAGAGAAATGAGCATCTGTGCAGCATCCTAGATAGTGGGGAGCCAGCTCACTTGCTCTCACTTTCCTTTGCAGGAGAAGTCATAGGCACAGAAGATATCTCTGGGCCATGAGCTGCACTGCCTTGGGGAGGGGTGGTATGGGTAAAGTCAGACTGTTGCTCTTACCCTCTTTACTATGTCTAAACTTGTAGTTATTTTCTCCAGTGCTGTCCTGGGGCTTTTCTGTTAGAAACCTGCACTTCCACAAAGGCTCTCTTGTCCCTGGATGATATCGTAAGACATTTTCCCCAGGCTGTGTCCAAGAGGCTCTGGAGCCAGTTCATGGACCACACAGGGTCCATAGGCAAGGTTGGAGTCTGTGTGCCCAGCACCCGATGCACCAGTGGGCAGGTCTCTGCCTGGGCCACGTGGCAAATGGTGCTGGATAACTAACCTCTTATAAAGGCACTTTTGTCCGTGGTGGATGCCAAATTGTTGTGGGAAGGGTACCATCTTCAGCCATAATGCTGACATCATCCTGCTTTAATGTGACGTCTCCTTGTGTTACGGCATATCAGGGTGGGTATGGAGCTGAAGCTGGGCATCATATCTGTTCTGCTGACACTGGAGATGGATCTATTATGATATTGCAGCATTCTGCTCAGTCACTTACCTTTTATGATTTTTTGAATAAAGTAATATTGATATAGACACCCAGTGATTTTTTCAATTACAAATTTTAATATATATTTTTAAAAATACATTTTATTGATTTTTTTTACAGAGAGGAAGGGAGAGGGATAGAGAGCTAGAAACATCGATGAGAGAGAAACATCAATCAGCTGCCTCCTGCACACTCCCCACCGGGTATGTGCCCGCAACCAAGGTGCATGCTCTTGACCGGAATCTAACCTGGGACCCTTGAGTCCACAGGCCGACGCTCTATCCGCTGAGCTAAACCAGTTAGGGCTTAATATGTTTTTATGAATTTTATTTTTTAGAGAGAGGAAGGGAGAAGGAGAGATAGAAACATCGAAGAGAGAGCAGCGATTGGCTGCCTCCTGCACACCCCCCTACTGAGGATCAAGCCTGCAACCCAGGCATGTGCCATGACCAGGAATTGAACCAGCAACCTCTTTTAAATATATAGGGTGTATATACAGTATATATATGTAGAGAGAGAGAATGGGAGAGGGAGAATAAGAGGGGGGGGGGGGGAGAGAGAGAGAAAGAGAGTGAGGGAGAGAAACATCTATGTGAGAGAGAAACATCGATTGGTTGCCTCCCCTATGTGCCCTGACCTGGGAATCAAACCTGAAACCCGGGTAGGTGCCCTGACAGAATCAATCTAGCAATCTTTTGGTGCACAAGATTGAACCAACTAAGCCACACTGGCTGGGCCTAATACTTTTTTTTTCTTCATGTTTTCACAAACAGCAAGAATAGTAGGCTGTAGAAAAAGAATACTAGATGAAATAAAAGAAAGACCACTTTGGAAATACCAAATATTTGAGGAAGTTAATGGAATTTTATCTGTTTCACATTTAGAAAATGTTTAATTTTCTCTATTCTATTGAAGAAAAAATTCATGTTGCCTTTTTATTGTGGGTGATGGTTATATCAAAAGTATTTGCTTGGAAAGTATGCAATAGACAAGTTTGGGGAAAGGGTATTTTTACATGTTGTCTTTTATGTTTTTAAATCTTTATTTTGCTAAAAAATCAAATGGGTGTATCAGACCTAGCTCCTCAGGAATTTCCAGACTTGGCCATTTTCCTCATCTGCACTAATGAGCAGCTCTTCCTATATATGAGATCATATTACTTGTCCATGCTACTTCATTTTCTAACTATTTGAGTCACTTACCTTTTTTGATTTTTTGAATGAAGTAATATTGATAAGGATGTCCAGTGAGTGTCTCATCTAACCCAGAGCACTAAATTGTTGAGCTGCATGCTGGGAGTGGGAGGAAGCTGGGTATACTCTTAAGAGAAGGGTGTTGTGAGATTCCTATAGGTTCTAAGAATCTAATGATTTAGTAAGATTTTTAAACTTGCGGGAGCTGTACCCTCACACGAAAAAAGCCCAAGGAGATAGATTCTTTTGAACAAAAGGAGGAATGAGTGCATTCAGCAAATGTTTTTATTCTTATAAATATCTGTAACTTTTGTTATAAATCTGAAGCTGTGGAATCTTCTATCTCTGATACTGGAAGGAAGCAATTATTTCTAAAACTGGGCAGTACAATTAAAGTAGAACTTTTAAACTGAAGAGTATCATCTGATAGGTGTATATCTTTCAAAGCCAGTAAGATAATGGTAGTTTAAAAAGTTCTAACTTACACATGCAAACATTTTGCATTTGGCATATTAATTCTGAGTCTTTATTAATCTCAGTTGTCACTTGTGAGTGGCTCATTCATAAGACTTTTCCAGTGATTAATGTTTTAACATTATTTATAATTAACATTTTTGGTGATCAGTTGATAGGAATGCTCACATGTAATTTTTAAACTTGGCTCTTTGATAATTGGGCTGCTTTCTGTTATTTTGTCTGGTAAACTCTTTACAAGTTGTAAAAATGGAAGCTAAATAGTCAAAACGTCTTCTTTCCAACTCCTGCCTTTCACTCAGTTGCCATTCCCAAAGACCACCAATGTTACTTAAATTTTTCTTGTCACTTAGAATTAAAATGTGGGTTTTGTTTTCAGGAAATGATTTTCAAAGCTCAAAGTATATTAAAATTGAGTTTTTATAAACTTCTTTGAAAAAGCTGAGATATCACAGAACAGAATTTACATGGTTACAGTTTTGAAAGTGTAAATTTTAAAAGTCTGAACAATGCTATGGAGAAAAGGCCTTTTGTCCTGAGCCATCTCCAGTCCCTCAGAGAGGTCTCGCCGTCAGGTACTACTTTGGCCAGATCTGGGTGGAAACTAAGCAGTCCCTGGCTGATGCTTGGTGCTGGTTACCCAATCTCTGTGTTCTCTCACCAGCGGTCACCAACTGGTGGTCCACGGACCACTGCAACCGTTTGCAGGTGAAAAAGTTCTGCTGTTTTCATTTATAAGATATTTAACAAGGAAGTTTTAATTCTGGGGTCTGTGGTTGTTATCTGGGGAATGTACCTATTTTGACAGGGAAACATGGCAGTCAGGAAAAAATATATTTATCTGCCATTTACATTTGCCATTTTGTCAGCCTGACATTGCCCTGCCAAGGAACCTCTTATGTCCTGGAGAGGAAAAAGCTTGAGCTGAGTATATTGTAGAGCAATTTTTGAACACTGTTTTCCCATTAACTTTGTTTTGTTTTCTGCATGTGTAATTTCTTTTTTAGTGACATGGACCCCTTTTCACTTAGAATTGGATGTAAATATTTCTTCTTAGACTATATATCCAAGAGCACTAATAATTTATGTCAGTCTATTGTTGTGTTGCCCCTTTAGTAGCCTCTAGCTTTCAAGTGGTTATTTGTGGTTAGTGGCTGCTGCATTGGAGAGTGGAAATAGAATATCTCCATCATTGCCAAAAGATCTGTTGTATAGTTTTGGTAGCTTGAGCTACTTAAAATTACTCCTAATTCCAAACTACTTCCTAATTTGCAAGGTTTTGTGTTTTTATAAAATATCAGTAATTTAATCTCAGATTTACCCAGTAGGATATTAACTATGATATCATCTGTGATTCTTTAGTTATTTCTTGGTGACCATATTTCTGTTGATTTTTTGGGGTAGAATTTGTATGTATGAAAAATACGCTTTGTTCCATTTGTCTTATGAAGGACAAAAATGTGCTGTTTGTGGTCCCTTGTGTTTTAGGAAGCAAGAGGCTACTACGAGCAGACTGGGGTTGGTCTGCTGCCTGTCGTTCTGTTCAATGGGATGCCCTTGGAAAAGGCACAGCTGGACCCTGATGAGCTGGAAACCATCACCATGCACAAGATCCTGGAGACCACCAGCTTCTTCCAACGAGCAGTGTACTTGGTGAGCTGTATTTGCAGACTGATTTTGAAAGAGAATGGTTTGCTTGCATTTGTGTAGTAGGCAATAAAATTCTTTAAGTATCACTATTTTCTATACACTACTGATAAGTGATTTGCAGATTTCTAGCAAGTTCTGCAATAATGAAAATATTTTTTTTAAATATGTTTTTTTAAATTTTTTATTTCAGAGAGAGTGGAGGGGTTGGGGAGAGAGATATAGAAATACCAATGAGAATCATTGATCGGCTCCCTCCTGCACGCCCCCTACTTGTGATCAAGCCGGTAACCCAGGCATGTGCCTGGACCGAGAATCAAACCTGCAACCTTTTAGTATGTGGGTTGATGCTCACCCATTTAGTCACACTGGCCAAGCTATAATGAAATATTCATGAGACTTTCTATACATTGTTTTTGTAATAGCTGATTTTATTCGTTTCAGGATTAAATTTTATTTTTAAAATTCTTAAGATAGTCATTCTGGGAGATATTTGTTCTACGTGTAAGGAATTTTGACTTAAAAAAAGTTAAAATATTTCACATATATAGTTATTGTTGAGATATAACTCATATGCCATAAAATTCAACCTTTTAAAGTGGACTGTTCATTGGTTTTTAGAGTATACAGAGTTACGAAATGATTACCTCTGTCTAGTTTCAGAACATTATCATCACCCCTAAAATATACCCGACACCCAGTAGCAGTTACTCTCCATTTTCCCTTACCCGACCGCTGCCAACCATGAATCTGTTTCTCTGTGGATTTGCCTCTTTCGGTCATTTGATATAAATGGATTCATACATTATGTGGTCTTTTGTGACTGATTTCTTTCACTTAGCATAATGCTTTCAAAGTTTATCCTTGTTGGATTCTGTGTTAGTGTCTCAGTCCCTCTGTGGACAAATGTAGTTCCTCAGATGGATGCAGTGCATTTATCTCCTCAGCGGCTGAGGCATACTTGGGCTGTTTCCACTTTGGCTGCTATGGATAGTGCTGCTGTAAACAGCCATGTGCACGCTGTCCTGGGCAGATATCTACCATGTTTCCCCGAAAATAAGACAGTGTCTTATATTAATTTCTGCCCCCAAAGACATGCTAGGTCTTATTTTCAGGGGATGTCTTATTTTTCCATGAAGAAGAATACAGTACACATTTATTGTTAAATGAAAATAAAGGAAATTTATTACCTGTATACAGTAGTTGTCAACACAAACCAGACAAACTGTGAATCCTACAGTATCAAGAATTTACTCATTTATTCAATGACAATCATGTCATCATCTTCTGGAACATCATCATAACAATCCAATTCCTGAATTTCCTGGTGAATTTCTTGTGACACCATTTCTTTCAGAATCAGTGGACCAAATCTCTCATGTTTAGCAAATAGCACTGTCTTTAAATGAGTACTTCTTGTCAAGGTAGCCTGCTCGCAGTGCATTTGCAATGCAACTGTCAGTGATTTTCTCCCATGAATTCTTCACCCAAGTCACAACTTCTTGCAGTTTAGGTTTCACAAAGTTTCCACGCTGATTTCTCTCCATTCTATTTTCAATGTAGTCATTAATTTCCATGCGCAAATTGTCTTTGAACGGCTTGTTTATTGCAATATCAAGAGTCTGGAGATAGGCCGTCATTCCTGCGGGAATCATTATCTGATCTATTTTTCTTTCGTGAAGAAATGTCTTCATTTCTTTAGCGCAGTGAGTGCTGGCTGCATCCCAGACTAGCAGACCTCTTTGGCTCCCTCGCATAACAAGCAGCAGCATTAAATCGACCCACTTCCTTATAACTGCTTGTGTGGCCCAGGCTTTTTCAGTTTCAAGAATAAAAACGCCCAAAACACGTTCAATCTTTTCCTTCTTGCCCTTAGAAATGATTAAAGGTGGGATTTTAGTGCCATCCAGACGAATTGCCAAAATACAGGAAACACGTGCACTTTCATAAGCAGTGGAGGGAATGTACGCTAAGGAGGCGCCCCGCTGTTCAATTGTTGTTTGAGATGATTGGCCCATAAACACTGCAGTTTCATCCATAGCAATCATGTTGGAAAGATTGTATTTAGAGAAGTCAGCATCATCAATAAAGGACTTGAATGCAAGTGCTCGCTTAATAACTTGAGTATCTTCCAACCTAAACAATGTTGTAGATCTTCTTAAAGACAGTTCACTTCGCTGAAGGAAATTATCCAGCCAGTGTTGTGATGCTTTGAAGTCTTTGGGGGCTATGTCAAACTGTGGTGCCATTGCAAGGGCAAATTCTTGAATCTGAGCCCTATTCACAACCAAAGCCTTTGCTCTCCTGTCAACAACCCATTCACAGTTCAGGTCTTCCAGCTCGGAAAATAATGGTTGCCGACCTGATCCACACTTGCGCTTTTTAGCATTTCCCTTGTCCACTTGTTCAATGAGGTTACCATACTCTGCTCGCCATTTTTGGACCAATCGGATACTCAACATCTTCTCTTTGCAGAAAGCAGTAAGATTTTGGCCCCAAGAGTCTTCCACGATTCCTTTCTTGTACTCCACGGAGTAGCTTTTTCTTTTTGAGCTCATTTCTAGGGGTAAAAAAAAAGGAATTGGGGTATCAAGGTGGAGGGAGGGGGATCACTCAAAATGACACAGGGGGGATCAGAGTGGGGAATCAAAATGGCACAGGAGAATCAGAGGGGGGATTACCATTTTAGTAACCCCTTTTGATCCTCCTGTGTCATTTTAAGTGATCCCCCTCCCCCCACCCCTGTGCCACTGAACACCTTCACCAGACATCCCCTCTACCCCTTTATCAGACATTTACCCCCTGGGGCCTGCCTGGGGACTGTCACTGGGCTTGCTGGGGCCTGGATCTGGGCTGGACCAGGGTCTGCCACTCACTGAGAAACTTCAGTCATCATGAAGGCGGCCGCGAGCATCAGGTAGTGTCACCAGAGATAGACCGGCACTCACCACTTTCGCCACGTCCCGTCCGCTCTAATCCTCCTGTTCTTCTACACGCATCTGCGAAAGTCTCTTCCTTTTTCCCGCCCCGTGCTCACCGCTCACTCCGACCTCCGCTGTGCCTCCACACAGCAGTGACATCAGGACTCCACGTAACGTCACTGGTTGCTAGACGCCAGTCGGGGCGGCCCTAGTGACCAGTTTACGGTAAATTAATTTTCATTCTGAGACAGAGCCTGGGGGCCTTATTTCCGGGGGATGCCTTATATTTCACTCAGAAGGAAACCTGTAAGTAGGTCTTATTTTCGGAGGATGTTTTATTTTCGGGGAAACACGGTAGTAGTGGAATTGCCTGCTATTTTAACGGACTATGTTCCAAAGCAGCTGCACCATGAACATTCGTGTCAGCTGTGTATCCAGGTTCCACTTTCTCCACATTGTAGCCAACACTTGGTATTATTCGTCTCTTTAATTGTAGCCTATATCTTCTTTGCAGAAATGTCTGTTCAGATTATTTGCCCATGTTTAATTGGGTTGTTTTGTTATTTTTGAGTTGTAAGAATTTTTTTATGTATTCTAGATATTCATCACTTATATGTATTATTTTCACACATTTTCTCCATTTTATGATTTGCCTTTTCTTTTTTTTGTTTTGTTAATCTTTACCCCAAGATATTTTTCTTTCCCATTGATTTTTAGAGAGTAGCAGGGACTGGGGGAGACACAGAGAGACATCAGTGTGAGAGAGAGACATTAATTGGTTGCCTCCTAAAAGTGTCACGACAGGGGCTGGGAATTGAGCCTGTATCTGAGGTACATGTCCTTGCCTAAAATCGAACCCATAACCCTTCAGTCTGTGGGCTGGCGCTCTAACCGCTGAGCAAAATTGGGCAGGGCTGATTTGCCTTTTCACTGTTTGGTGGTGTCCTTTAAAGCTCAAATGTTTTTAATTTTGATTAAGTCCAATTTACTCTTTCTTTTGTTGCTCGTGCTATTTGAATCATATATAATAAACTATTGTTTAATTCTAGGTCACAAAGATTTATACCTATGTTTCTTTCCTCCTGAGCATTTTATAGTTTTTCTCTTAACATTTAATTTTTGGATCCATTTTCAGTTAGGTCTCCCAGTGAAAAATTTTCTTCGTTTTTCTTTATCTGGGAATGTGTTTATTTGCTCTTCATTTAAAAGTGATAATTTACTTGGATATGGAATTCTTGGTTGACTGCCTTTTCTTTTCAGCACTTTGAATATGTAATTCCATTGCCTTTTGATCTCTGATTTCTCTTGAGAAATCAGTTGTGAATCAGACTCAGGACTGGGTTTATGTGATGAGTCTCTTCTCTCCCTATTTTCAGGGTCCTCTCTTTGGTTGGTTTTAGGATCTTTCAGGACCCCCTTCCACCTGTGACATTTCATCATTAGGTGTAGGTGTGGGACTCGGAGTTTTTCCTATTTGAAGTACATTACATTTCTTTCTCAACTTTCGTCTTTTTTTTTTTTTTTCTTTTACAATGAACTACAGTTGATCCTTGAACAATTCAGGGGTTGGGGTGCCAACCTCCCTGCAGTTAAAAATTTGCATATAACTTTTGACTCCCTAAAACTTACCTACTAAGCCTACTGTTGGTGACTGGAAGCCTTACTGTTAACATAAAAAGTTGATAAACACACATTTTGTATGTCATGTATTATATAATGTATTCTTATAATCAAGTAAACTAGAGAAAAATGTTAAGAAAATCATAAGGAAGAGAAAATACATTTATAGCATTTATTGGAAAAAAATCTGTGTATCAGTGGACCTTTGCGAACCCATGTACTTCAAATGGTATTTTTCAAGGATCAGCTGTACAAGTATTTTTATAATATGAGAAGTATAAAAGGGAAGAATCCCCACTGTAATTGTGATTCTGGAAATACGCAGTTACTTGGATTCCTGAGAGTGAAAAGGCTTGGGGCGATTTTTATTACAAAGTATATCAACTGCTTGAGAGAATTTATGTGGCTTTTTTCTTTAAGAGAAACTAAAAATGAGCAGATCTCAGAATGTTTTTCTGCTTGTGTTAACTTTTTTTGTTGTTGTTGTTAATCCTCACCCGAGGATGTTTTTTCATTGATTTTTAGAGAGAGTGGAAGGGAAAGGGAGAGACAGAGAGAAACACCGATGTGAGAGAGACACACACCTTATTTGTGGTTACCTCCTGCACACGCCCTGACTCTTTGGTGTGTAGGCCGATGCTCTAACCACTGAGTAACTGGCCAGGGCATGCTTGTATTAACTCTTCATTTTATTTTATTTTATTTTATTTTATTTTATTTTATTTTATTTTATTTTATTTTATTTTATTTATTTTTTAAAGTATGGCAACATTTTATTATTTTTGGTGCATCTTCTTACACATTTCTTCAAGGGCTGCTTCTTTCTCTCTCAGCATCTGCTTAAGTCTTCTTATTTTTTCATCTCTAGTAGTTTCTTCTAACTATGGTGGTGTCATAGGAAAAATGTCTTCAGTATAATTTTTATTAAAGGACTGACTTTGTCCAAAATCTGCATTTGAAATCAATGCGACTTTCTCCTGGCTCTCACGGGTACGTGTTCCACCTCAGTTCTCCTTTCTCCTTTGGTTTTGTTGCAGCTTGTGACCATGTTGTGGAGTGATACATGTGAAGTTGTAAAATACAGCTTATGAGTTGGGAACTGGTGACATTAACTCTTAACTAATTTGAAGAACTTGCTTATTTCTGGGGAAGCACAGTGGTATGTGGAGAGATCAAATAACCCTGGATTTGCATTTTATATTCCCTTCTCATTAGCTCTGTGATCATGAGTTAGCTATTTAACCTTCTGTGCCCTAGGTGCCTCATCTTTAAAATGGACATCAATGATATCTGCCTCGCATTGTTGAAGGGGTTAACATTATACTGTGCATAATACACCAAGCTATGCTTGACAATAACAGGGACCTATGATGTGATAACGTTTGTTTTTAGCAATTATTGGTACATAAGAAGATAATATAAAGTTAATGATTTCTTAGTTTCTAATAAATTATTTTGATCAGATGTGTTTTAATGCTCATCCCACCCACACCCTGTTTTCTTCTTTTCTTTAGGGTGAACTGACCCATGATCAGGATGTAGTAGAGTATATTATGAATCAGCCAAATGTTGTTCCACGAATCAATTCTAGGATTTTGACAGCTGAGCGAGAATACCTGGATTTAACAGCAACCAGTAAGAAGCATTTCAGGAACAACTTTCGGGCTGTTTTTTATTAGTTTTTTAGAATCTTTGCATTTATTAGATGTCAGTTTTCAGAAAATAACCCAAGATTGTGACACAATTTTATGTTTAAACTCATTGCACCTTGAATTTATAATACAAGCTTCTAAATTCACAAGAGTATCTTCCAAAAGGAGAGAAATTCTTCCTGGATAAATCCTACTAAACTTTGAAAAATATTCAGTGCCTTTTACCAACTAAACAAGCTTAGATGATAAAGGAGACCTGTGTCATTCACTTTCTTAGTTATAAAACTCTCAAGCAGCTATCTCTTCATCATCATTCCAGAATCAGCAATAATGTCAACAGATATTTTAGGTAGCTTTTCTTTGAGAACATAATGCCTTTCTAAAAAATAAAGCTTCATTGAGAAATAGTATCATGCCATAAAACTAAATCCTTTAAAGTGCACAATTTCAAATTGTACAAATTTTAGTATATTTTCAAAGTTGTGTGGTCATTACCACTATCTATTTTTAGAACATTATCATCACCCCCAAAAGAATTGATGTGCCCATTAGTAGTCACCTTCCATTTTTCTCTTCTATCCTCCAGCAACCACTAATCTAGTTTCTGTTTCTATGGATGTTTCTATTCTGGATATTTCATATAATGGGAAGTTTTTGTGACTGACTTCTAATGTTTTTCAGGTTCATCCATGTCATAGCATATGTCAGTAGTACTTCATTCCTTTTTATGGCTGATTAATATCTATAGTGTAACTAGCCCGTGTGCTGCTTAGTATTCCTCAGTGGATGAGTGTTTGGGTTGTTTCCACAAGATACCTTCTACGAGGCAGATGTGCTTCGCCCAGTTGCAGTGTGCTCCTTAGGCCTTCCTGTGAGATCTGGCGGCCACTTCAGCAAACAGCTGGAAAGAAGGGGACGCGTCATCACTGCCCAAGCAGTCTCACTGGGGGAAAGACGGGGACTGGCGAAGTCAGAGCCAAGTGTATCTGTTGTCATGGCGAATAACGAATGTGTAGATCTACTTATGGTTGTTCCTTTATGGCAGCCATCTCCTAATCTAACTTGAACTGAATATCTTTTCAGTAGAGGGCAATGCGCATATATGCTTATATTTGAAAAAGAAAATAGAATGTGAACTGCATTGTTTCTTTACATTAGGTTTTAGCTTTTCACCGGAAGTTTTTTTGTTTTTGTTAATCCTCACCAAGGATTTTTTTTTCTCCATTGATTTTTAGAGAGTGGAAGGAGGGGTGGAAGAGAGAGAAAAAGCCATTTGAGAGAGACAACATCCATTGGTTGCCTCCCACATGTGTCCCAGGCCTGGGGATTGAACCTGCAACCCAGATACATGCCCTTGACCAGGAATTGAACCTGTGACCCTTCAGTGCAACCACTGAGCCACACCATCCAGGGCACCAGAAGTTTTAATAGAGCAAGGCGAACAGTGTTGTGAATCTTTATCCTGAGCTTTTGTTGTTTTCATCATTTTAAACTGTCAGTAGTTACCTTTGGGGTACGCATGAATGAAGAGCACAGACAAGTCCTTTCTTCATGGGCACGTGGTCATGAGCTGAGAAATGGTGCTGGTCCCTGGAGCAGTACAGTCTGCCCGGCGAGCTGTGGGCCTGTCAGAGAAGGCGCAGCTGGCCGCCTCCTGCCCCAGCCCCTGGCTCTGCCACCTTCGCTGCTCTCTTTTAGTCTTGGAGGGCACTGCTTTCTGTCTAACTTACCAGTGCTTTCCTGTCTAGACTATGGCCTGAAAGGGTTAGTGTGTTTTGTTGGAATGAAAGGATAGGTAGGTGAGTGGGTGAACAGACAAATAGATGGGAGGATGGGCACAACGTGCTTGGAGGGCAACGAGAAGAGTGGCATCAGTGTTGGGGTGAGGTAATGCATAAGCTTGGGGAGGTTGCTGGAGAGAGAGGGTTTATGATACCAGGCTGGAGCCCATTTAGTAGGCAGGAAGAAATTACTGGGTAGATTAGAGCAAGGGAATGACTTGCTGAAACTGGAATTTTGGCAAGAGTAATCTGAAGGGAAATGACTATTGAGAGCATGCCCAGGGGCACTAATCAGAGAAGATATGTATCGGAAACTGGCCTTTTGTTTCTGTTAGGGCTACGAATATACTATTTTCTGATTCATGAAAACATTAAAATGAGAATTTTTTTATTTTCTCTCCTATTTTTGCACCCTCCCCCTCCCCTCCAAATAAGGATAAGAAGGAGCTTATTATGGTGGATGGACAATGGAAGGGAGAGATGAAGCCAAGGGAGCTCTTTAGGAAATCATTCTCAGGCTGTAAAGTGATAGAAGTGGGGCTAGAATAAATTCAAACCATTAAAATGACACATACATACATGAGAGTCATGTGAGATGTGTTCATTTTTATTAACTTCGTGTATTAAAATGTTATTACTGGAATAGGGGTCTGGGATTATAAAGTTGTTTAATAAATATGAAGCAATGTATCTCACTCATGCATTTTTATAAAACATTATGGTCATGTCAGATTATCAGTTGAAATTAACATTAGATTGAATTTAGTCATATTAATTATAAATCTATTTCAATTTTTTTTCAGATAACTTTTTTGTGGATGATTATGCTAGATTTACTGCCTTAGATTCTCAAGGCAAGACTGCTGCTATAGCCAATAGTATGAACTATCTGACAAAGAAAGGTAATCTATTCTAGGCTTATCTTGGATTCAACATTTGTTTTAGTATTTGCAAAAAATTCAATCATTAGTATCTGTTGGGAGAGAGATGTCATAATTTATTTTATTAATTATTTCTTACAATTTGAACATAGAAAATACCTGTTTAAAAGTTAATTATTTATATATTTCTGAAAATTTAAATGTTGTCTTTGTAATTTTTAAATTAGATATTAAAGTCAAAAGGGAAACAATTTAATGGCTCAGAATGGGAAAACATTTATGATGTTTTAAAGGGTTAATGGATTGAAAATTGTTTTGACTTGCCTCTTCAGTTACAGCATTGGGTTGATTTTTTATTTTTTTTTATTTTTAATTTTAATTTTAATTTTTTTAAATTGTGCATCGACCCCAAAGAGGCACATTTTTAAAAAAATATATTTTATTGATTTTTTTACAGAGAGGAAGGGAGAGGGATAGAGAGTTAGAAACATCGATGAGAGAGAAACATCGATCAGCTGCCTTCTGCACACCTCCTACTGGGGATGTGCCCGCAACCAAGGTACATGCCCTTGACCGGAATCGAACCTGGGACCTTTCAGTTCACAGGCCGACGCTCTATCCACTGAACCAAACCGGTTAGGGCTGGGTTGATTTTTTAAAGATAAACTTGGTTCTAGAAATACTTGTGTAATTTTTAAACCTGATTTTATGTAGTTACTTATCTAGGTTAAGACTGTGAAATGATATCCTTTCAATGGCAGACAGAGGCACTTCCCCTGTGGTCACTCTGACTGCCCTTAAGGCAGCTGTTTGCATCCCACTGTAATCTCCAGAGAGCAGGTCTGGTTCCCAGGCCTGTGGAAGTGCAGGCATTGCTCCATTTGATTCTTTAGGAAACTGGTTCTGAGGAGCACTGGACAGTGCTCAGCACGAGTGGAACTAAGGAACAGAACGAAGCATAGGTCATGTTAGGCTTTATTTAAAATTGGACTCTGATAAAGGCAGTAATCCTAGAAATGACATTTTCTTTTTCCTTTACCTTTGCCCAGGGATGTCCTCCAAGGAAATCTATGGTAACTTTAAACTTTAGTATGTTCTGTTTCTTTTCTTAATTATCATATTTCAGGTACTGTTATAATTCAGAATTTATTGACCTTTTATTGGGATGTTTATGGAACCTGTGGGTAACATAATTTATCCATTCAGATAAAGTTTGTATAAATGTTTGCAAAGAAGTATATTTCAGAAAGTTACAAATTAACATGATTAAAGACTATAAGTTACCTACACGTTCAAAGGTCTTTTTCGTTTTATGTGCTAACAGATGCCCAAACCTTAGTAGAATTAATAAATGCATGTCCCTAGTTTATAATTAAGCCATATGGAAGGTACCCTGCTTTCATTCTATCAGTTTCACTACTTTTGCTTTATATCTTTATTAAACTTGTAATCTTTTTTTTTTTTTTGCATGGTTTTCAGAAATTATTTTACTTAATAACCATATTGAAACAGAATGTCCTTTCTTCTCTCCAACTCAGTCTATTGTTTTGTTTTTCTACAGATGATTCTTTCATTAGACCAGTAACTTTTTGGATTGTTGGAGATTTTGATAGCCCGTCTGGAAGGCAGTTGCTGTATGATGCTCTAAAACATCAGGCAAGTGTCTACAACTCAGTGTTGTCCTCGTGAGCATCTGTGTGCTGATAGTGCTCTTCTGGCGACCTCCCCGCTTTCCTAGTGCTTGAGGGAGCAGAGCTCCATTTCTCCACGGGCCCGCCAGCCAGTAGAACAGAGAAGACGGCGTGTTCTGCTTAGTTAAGGGGTAGGCTCTTTCAGAGGAGAAAAAATGAGATCATTGTAGACAAGCTTTTATTGTCTGGCTGCGCACGGTCTTGCTGCCGGGAAGCTGCAGAGATTGTGGGGTGCATTGTGTAGGTGGGCAGATGCCTACACTGAGAGCCTGGGGGTGAATGAGTGATATAGAAGCAGGCCCAGTGTGCAGAGTGCACAAGTGTCGTAGGCCTGAGTGAATGGCAGTGGGCTCGTGGAGAAGAAACTGACTTCTGGAGAGTGTCATTGTCTGAGGTGTTACATCTCCTTTTCTTGGGCAGCTCCAGACTGAATCTTCAGTCCAGTGTCACACCTCTGGGTCCCCTTGGCACCTGTGTCTCGGGGAGGCTTACTGAAACACACATATCCAGGCGGCTGCAGCATTGCTGAGGAGCGGAGTTCCCTTCTGCTCTAAGAGGAAACAGATGGTTGCTGTGGTTAATTCAGAGTTGAATCAGGAGCAGTCCTATTGAAGGACGATCAGTACATGTGTGAGGTGCCTGACTCAGACCAACACACATGTAAGGTGCCCTAACTCGGACTGACACGTGTTTAAGGTGCCCTAACTCAGACTGACATGCGTGTAAGGTGCCCTAACTCAGACTGACATGCGTGTAAGGTGCCCTAACAGACTAACTCTGAGTGATAGACATGCAAGTGGTGGTAGAGTGGGAACAGGAAGGGAGAGTTGAATATTTTAAATGAAGTAAAATATAGGTTCAAAAGAAATGCACAAATCATAGGCTACACAGTGTCTCAAAGTGAACACACGCATGTGACCATGCCTGGGAGAGAGAAGTGTCACGTTCCTGAGAGCCCTCCCTGCTGTGGCCACACCAGGGCCCCAGCCTTTCCCTCTTCTCTCATCGTAGAATAAGTTTGCCTATTACTTTATTTTAATGGAATCTAATAATGTGTATTTGTGTTTGTTTTTTCCTCAATATTTTTGATACTTCATGAAATTACAAGTAATGTTAGTTTTTTTTCCTTGTGTCGTTTTGTATCATGTAACTATATCACAGTTTTGTTTATTTAGTATATTTGATAGACATTTGGGTTGTTTCTAGTTTGGGGTATTCTGAAGAATGCTGCTGTGAATATTCTTATACATGTCTTTCGATATACAGAAGTATGAATTTCTGTTGCTTATGTTCTTGATACGAGCCCTTTTTTTTGGTTTTAAGGGTCCCAGATATCTTCTCTCACATGGATTCTTGTCTCTTTACTCAGGGAGAGGTAAATCTTACTAGAAATCTGGAAAGGCCATGTGAACTAAGGAGGGTGGAGCAGAGCCCTGAAGAATGCTTGGGACTTAAGGAAGCAAAGATGGGTGTACTTGGGGTTCCCATGCCAATGTGAGGCATGATATGCATTAGAAGAATACAAAATGTGGGGGGGAGATACAGGACTCGGATGGTTTGTACTGTATGCTCTCTTTACAGGGTGGTAAAATGAAGGTGGAAAGGTAGGGTAGAGGCCAGTTCATACAGGGGATCACATGCCTGGTCGTAGCATTTTAACCTTGTTCTGTATACAGAGAGGGACTATCCACAACTTTTAAGAAAGGTATTATTTACTCTATAGAATACTAGAGGCCCGGTGCATGAAAATTCATGCACTGGAGGGGGCGTCCCTCAGCCCAGCCTGCCCCCTCTCACAGTCCAGGAGCCCTCAGGGGCGGGAGGCGACCCAGCGATCAGGAGAAGGCGACGCCCCATCACACCTCTCCTGCTGCCACTGCTGGCAGCCAAGCCTCGGGCGGTCCTGGTTACCTGAGCCTTGGGCGGCCCTGGGTGGCTGGGCAGCTGCCATCCAAGGCTTGCCTGGGCCTCGGGCCAGCCCTGGGGGGCTGAGGGGATTGGGGGACTCTGGAGGCAGGCGCCCCGGAGGGACTGAGGGGACTGGGCGCCACCATCTTGTGGCTGCGGGCACTGCCATCTTTGAGGGCGTGACAGTCAATTAGCATATTTTCTCCTTTATTGGCCGTGGGTGCTGCCATTTTGTGAGGGTGTGATGGTCAATTAGCATATTCCCTCTTTATTAGGTAGGATGGCTGATATTGATGCCACTTTTTTTAAAAAATATATTTTATTGATTTTTTACAGAGAGGAAGGGAGAGGGATAGAGAGTTAGAAACATCGATGAGAGAGAAACATCAATCAGCTGCCTCCTGCACACCCCCCACTGGGGATGTGCCCGCAACCAAGGTACATGCCCTCGACCAGAATCGAACCCAGGACCCTTCAGTCCGCAGGCCGACGCTCTATCCACTGAGCCAAACCGGTTAGGGCTTGATGCCACTTTTTAGGTTGAAAACATCTACCATATAATCCTTATTTCCTGTTTTGTAAATAGAAATCCAGTAACAATATGAGAATAAGCATGATCAATAATCCTAAGGAAGATATAAAGTATGAGAACACTCAGATCTCCCGAGCAATCTGGGCAGCTCTACAAACACAAACCTCCAGCACTG
The DNA here is from genome assembly GCF_963455305.1 of Plecotus auritus. Taxonomy (NCBI): domain Eukaryota; kingdom Metazoa; phylum Chordata; class Mammalia; order Chiroptera; family Vespertilionidae; genus Plecotus; species Plecotus auritus. Next base: position 99,387,634 of record NC_137776.1, read on the forward strand.
CCAAGAACTTCATCACAAAAATGGCCAAGGAGGGGCCTGCGGAGGCCCTGGCTGCGGGGGCTGATGTTGGGGAGTTCGCCGTCGGGGTGAGTATCTGCACTGCTTGGGGCCACCTCTCTGTGATTTACCACAGAAGTCCGCTCCCAGGGGCTGCAGTGTCTGAGCAGGATGGTGATTTTAGTTTTGAGTCTCAGGATTTCTCTTTTTGTTGTTGGAGGAATCTTTCTAAGAAATAGCAATTCTGCCACATGCCCTTTATTGCTTTTAAACTTGTTAGGTTTTAACATATATGTTTTAAGCGCAGGCCATTTGTTTTTATACTTTTTGAAAGATAGACAATATTGGACTTGTCAGAGCAAAAGAACTGAGATTTTAGTCAGTTAATGAGCTAGAAGCTAATGTGTTTGATGTGTTTCCATTGTAAGCCCATGTTTATTCACTTACATGTAAAACGCCTTTTACTGTTTTTCAGTCTAAAAACTTATTATAAAATGGTAAGTATACTTCATGTTTCAGTTAAAAGAAAGGCTCTCACTTGAAATTAGAAAGATTTTACAATGCAGAATAAAGGTATCATGAACACTAGTTTGCCACTTGAACAATCACATAAAAGAACAGGCAAAGGAAATGAGCATTACTTGATAGGTAGGGGGGTGGGAAAAATGGGAGGGAGAATGGAAACATCATAATGTTAATTATTAAAATTAGTTATTACTTTCACTAATAGAGCATTTTTATGATGTACTCACTATGCTATTCACTTTTATGGGTTTAATAACTTACTTTTCCTTAATTACAATTACTTTCCTAGGGCATGGATTTCAGTCTTTTTAAAGAGGTCTTTGAGTCTTCCAAAATGGATTTCATTTTGTCTCATGGCATGTACTGCAGGGATGTCCTGAAGCTGAAGAAGGGACAGAGGGCAGTGATCAGCAATGGAAGGGTGAGGATCTTGTCCTGCAACAAGCTTGGCTTCCAATTAGATCAGTGCCCAGCCTTGGCCGCACTCTCCTCGGAAGGTAGACACCCTTCAAACAGAGCCACTCTTTCCAAAGGGTATGCGGCTGACGCAGTGCTGGTGATTGTTTTGACTCTGGTTCTGGAGGTGTGCTCACGTTGACATGTGTCCTGTGTTTGCTTTTGTCCTGCCATGGTGCAAGGCGGTGAGATGCAGTGGCTCTCAGAACACAAGTCCGTGAGACCTGGACACAGGAAGCACTGAGCCCGTGGGGGCGTGCCTGCAGCTCGGCAGCCTGTGTGAATGCAGCTGGGCTGAGCTTACACTCATTAAGTCTCACAGCACTGAGATGAGAATGTAGGCTGTGGTGGATGAACCAGACTTTAAAGTCTTAGCCTGTAGGGCAAACCTTCTATATCAACTGCTATTTCTCTGTTTTGGCTTTATTATTTTATATTTGGTGAGAATTAATGAAAACTATATTCTTTTATTTCAGAGTTTGCTGACTGTAAAAATATTGCAAAGTATACAAGTCTACACTCTGTGTAGTTGAGGAATTGATAAGTAAATAGCAGTGTGAGTTCATGGGGATGGTACTTTTCCATTTTCATTGACTTCATTCTGACGTAAGCATGTCTTGGGACTCTAACGTGGTTTGGTTCGTTAGGTAGCCTGAGGACAACCACGCCCTGCTTTACAGCTTGCAGGTTTCCACACTGGCCACTCTGTTCTCCTTCACAGATCATTGGGCCACTGGAGGATAATGAACTCTTTAATCAGGATGATTTCCACCTCCTAGAAAACATCATCTTAAAAACTTCAGGACAGAAAATTAAATCTCACATTCAACAGCTTCGGGTAGAAGAAGATGTGTAAGTTTTACATAGAAGAAATTTGTTATGTCGTAGGGGCTATATATGTTTTTTCATCTGTATTTTTAAAATTTTATTTTTCAATTGCACTTTACATTCACTGTTATTTTATACTAGAGGTCCAGTGTACAAAATTCGTGCATGGCTGTGGGGGGGGGGGGGGTCCCCTCAGCCCAGCCTGCACCTTCTCCAATCCAGGACATCCCTCTCACAATACTGGACCGCTGGCTCCTAATCGCTCACCTGCCTGCCTGCCTGGTCGCCCCTAACTGCCCCCGCCCCTGCCATCCTGATTGCCCCTTACTGCCTCTGCGTGCCAACCTGATCGCTCCTAACTGCCCCCCCCCTGCCGGTCTGGTCACCCCTCACTGCCTCTGCATGCTGGCCTGATCGCCCCTAACTGCCCCCCCCTGCCCCCGCTGGCCTGATCGCCCCTCACTGCCTCTGCGTGCTGGCCAGGTCACCTCCCAACTGCCCCCTCCCTGCCGGCCTGGTCGCTCCTAACTGCCCCCCCACTGGCCTCGTCGCCCCTCACTGCTCCCCCCCCCCCCACCGGCCTGGTCGTCCCCAACTGCACGCCCCCTCACCGGCCTGGTTGCCCCTAATTGCCCCCCCCCCCCACCGGCCTGGTTGTTCCAACTGCCCCCCCGCCGGCCTGGTTACCCCAAGCAGCCTGCTCTTCAGTCTTGGTCATCTCTGCCAGCCTGGTTGCCCCAGGCAGCCCGCTGTTCAGTCGTTTGGTCATCCCTCACTAACCCCCCTGCTGGCCTGGTCGCCCCACGCAGCCTGCTTGTTCAGTCGTTTGGTCATCCCTCACTAACGCCCCTGCTGTCCTGGTGGTAGGCAGCCATCTTGTGAGGGCGTGAGGGTTAATTTGCATATTACCTCTTTATTATATAGTACTAGAGGCCGATGCATGAAGATTCATGCAAGAATGAGCCTTCCTTCCCCTAGCTGCCAGCGCCGCCTTCCCACCTTCCCATGCTGCCCAGAGGCCCTGAGTGGCTGGGGCGGTGCAGCACACCTGCACTCGGGGCCTGTGTATGCAAATTAACCCACCATCTTTGTTGGGTCAATTTGCATACTCGTGATTGGCTGGTGGGCGTCACAGAGGTACAGTCAATTTGCATCTTTCTTTTTTATTAGTGTAGATTAGTTTCAGGTCACAGCATAGTGTCTAGACATTCATGTAATTCACAAAGTGATCCTCCCAATAAGTCTAATAATGACCATAGTTATACAATATCAGTAACTTTACTCCCTATGCTGAACTTTGCATTCCTGGGACTATATTGTAACTACTAATTGGTAGTTTTAATTCCTTCACCGTCTTTACTCAGTCCCTCAAAATCTCTCTCATCTGACAACCCTCAGTTTGTTCTATGTACTTATGAGTCTATTTCTGTTTTGTTCATTTGTTTTGCTCTTTAAATTCCACATATAAGTGAAATCTATGGTATTTGTCTTTCTTGGTCTGACTTCATTCACTTAGCATAATACCCTCTAGGTCTATCCATGTTGTCTCTAATGGCAAGATTTCATTTCTTTCTTTGGCTGAGTAATATTCCATTATATATATTATATACACACACACACACACACACATACACACATACATACATACATGTATATATATGTATACACACACACACACACACACACACACACATACATATATATACCAAATCTTCTTTATCCATTCACGTATCGCTAGGCACTTGGGTTGCTTCCATATTTTGGCTATTGTAAGTAATGCTACAGTGAATATAGGTGTACATATGTCCTTTCTTCTTTTTTGTTTTTTTTTGTTTTGTTAATCCTCACCTGAGGATATTTTTCCATTGATTTTTAGAGAGAGTGGAGAGGAGAGGGAGGAGACAGAGAGAAACATCAGTGTGAGAGAGACACAGCTTTTGGTTGTCTCCTGCAGGTGCCCCAACCAGGGCTGGGGAACCTGCAACTAAGGTATGTGCCTTTGACCAGAAACAAACCCAGGACCCTTCAGTCTACAGGCTGATGCTCTTTCCCCTGAGCCAAAACTACTAGGGCTGCATATGTCCTTTCAAATTAGTGTTTTGCATTTCTTCAAATAAATACCCAGAAGTGGAATTCCTGTGTCATAGGTGGTTCCATTTTTAATTTTTTGAGGTAACTCTTTGCTTTCTGCAGTGCCTGTATAAGCCTGCATTCCCACCAACAGTGCATGAGAGTTCCCTTTTCTCCGTATCCTTGCTAACATTTATTGTTGACTTATTGATGATAAGCATTCTGACAGGTGTGCGGTGGTATCTCATTGTGGTTTTAATTTTCATTTTTTTGATGATTAGTGACATTGAGCATTTTACATATCTCTTGGCCATATGTATGGCCTCTTTGGAAAAATGTCTATTCATGTCCTTTGCCCATTTTATAATCAGATTGTTTGGGGTTTTTTGTATCCTGTTCTGTGAATTCTTTATAAATTTTGGGTGTTAACCCCTTATCTGATGTATCATTGGTGATTATCTTCTGTCATTCAGTAGGTTGTCTTTTTGTTTTATTGATAGTTTCATTTGCTGTGCAAAAACTTCTTAGTTTGATGTTGTCTAATTTTATTTTTTTCCTTTTATTTTTCTTGCCTAAAGATACACATCAGAAAATAATTACCAAAAGCAATGTGACAGAGTTTACTGCCAAAGTTTTTTTCTATGATTTTTATGGTTTTATGTCTTACATTTAAGTCTTTAACCAATTTTGAGTTTATTCTTGTGTATGGTGTAAGTAGGTGGTCTAGTTTCATTTTTTTGCATGTACCTGTCCAGTTTCCCAACACCATTTCTTGAATAGGCTATCTTCATCCCATTGCATGTTCTTGCCTCCTTCGTCAAATATTAATCAACCATAAAGACATGGGTTTATTTCTGGGCTCTCTATTCTGTTTTTTTGATCTATATCTGTTTTTATGCCAGTACCATTCTTTTTGGATTACTGTGGCCTTGTATAGTTTGATATCAACCAGTGTGATAACCTTCTATTTTGTTCTTCTTACAAAGATTGCTGTGACTATTCAGGGTCTTTTGTGGTTCCATATAAATTTTTGGACTATTCTACTTCTATGAAATATGCCATTAGGATCTTGATAGGAATTGTGTTGAATAGTATGGACATTTTAATGATATTAATTCTTCCAACACATTTAGTATGATGTTAACTCTGGGTTTGTCATATATGGCCTTTATTATGTTGAGGGATGTTCCCTATTCCCATTTTTCTGAAAGTTTTTATTATAAATAGATGCTGGATTTTATCAAATAAATTTCTTTTCTGCATTTATTGATATGATAAATAATTTATATTTTTATATTGTACTAAAGGCCCAGTGCATGAAAATTCATGCACTGGAGTGGGTTCCCTCAGCCTGGCCTTCCCCCTCTCACAGACCGGGAGCCCTGAGGGGTGGAAGGCGACCCGGCAATCAGGGGAAGGCCACACCCCATCACACCTCTGCTGCTGCCACTGCTGGCAGAGCAAACCTAGGCTGGCCCTGGTTATCTGAGCCTCGGGCGGCCCTGGGCGGCTGGGCAGCTGCCATCCGAGGCTTGCCTGTGACTCGGGCCGGCCCTGGGCGGCTGGGGGGCTGAGGGAACTGGGGGAGTCTGGAGGCAGGCAGGACTGCGGGGACTGGGCGCTGCCATCTTTGAGGGCATGGCAGTCAATTAGTATATTCCCTCCTTATTGGCTGTGGGCGCAGCCATCTGTGAGGGTGGGACAGTCAATTAGCATATTCCCTCCTTATTGGCTGTGGGCGCCGCCATCCTTGCGACAGCATGAGGGTCAGTTAACATATTCCCTCTTTATTCGATAGGATGTCACATTAATTTATTTGTATATATTGAACCAACATTGCATTTCATTTGATCATGGTGTATGATCTTTTTAATGTATTGCTGAATTTGGTTTACTAATATTTTGTTGAGGATTTTTACAGCAATGTTTATGAGGGATAATAGCTTGTAATTTTCTTTTTTGTCGTGTCTTTGTCTGGTTTTGGAATTAGGATAATGCTGGCCTTGTAAAATGAGCTTGGGAGCCTAGCCTCCTCTTGAGTTTTTTGAGAAGTTTGAGAAGGATTTGATTTTGTTGGTGGTAACGAGTCTGTTGAGATTTTCTGTTTCTTTCTGTTTCTAGGAATTTATCCATTTCTTCCAGATTGTCCAATTTGTTGGCATATAATTGTTCATAATATCCTATATAGTAAAAGGGTAATATGCAAATGGACCCTAAAGGCAAAATGACCTGGAACAACCAGTCGCTATGATGCGCACTGACCACCAGGGGTCAGACGCTCAATGCAGGAGCTGCCCCCTGGTAGTCAGTGTGCTTCCACAGTGGGGGAGTGCTGCTCAGCCAGAAGCCAGCTCATGGCTGGCCAGCGCAGCGGTGGTGGTGGGAGCCTCTCCCACCTCCGCGGCAATGCTAAAGATGTCCGACTAACAGCTTAGGCCCGCTCCTGAGAGGACCTAAGTCATTAGTTGGACATCCCCCAAGGGCTCCTGGGCTGTCAGAGGGATGTCTGACTGCCAGCTTAGACCCACTCCCCTGGGAAGTGGGCCTGAGCCATCAGTCAGACATCCCCCGAGGGGTCCTGGACTGCAAGAGGGCACAGGCTGAGCTGAGGGACCCCCTGAGTGCACAAATTTTCGTGCACCGGGCCTCTAGTTTTCTTATAATCCTTTGTCTTTTTGTGGTGTCTCCTTTTTCATTTCTGGTTTGATTTATTTGGTTTCTGTCTTTTTCTATTCTTAAGTCTGGTTAAAGTTTATAAGTCTTGTTTATCTTTTTTAAAGAACCAGCTCTTGGTTTCATTGATTTTTTTTTGTATTATATTTTTATATTTTATCTTGTTTATTTCTGGCCTGATCTTTATTATTTCCTTTCTTTTACTCATTTTGGGCTTTGATTGTTGTTTTTTTTCTAGTTCTTTTAGTCTAAGGTTAGACTGTTTATTTGTGCTTTTTCTTTACTCTTGTATTGCTATGAACTTGCCTCTTAGGAATGTTTTTGTTGTGTCCCATAGGTTTCTTTTGGGGGAGGGGGATGCAATAGTTAATGTTTTTTTATTTTATTTTATTTTTTTCTTTATTGATTAAGTTATTACATATGTGTCCTCATCCCACCATTGCTCCCTCACCCCCGCACTCAAGCCCTCACCCCACTAGTGTCTGTGTCCATTGGATAGGCTTGTATGCATGCATACAAGTCCTTTGGTTGATTTCTCCCGCTTACCACACCCTCCCCTACCTTCCCTCTGAGGTTTGACAGTCTGATCGATGCTTCTCTGTCTCTGGATGTTTTTCTTCATCAGTGTATGTTCATTATATTCCACAAATGAGTTGAGATCATGTGATACCTATATTTCTCCGACTGGCTTATTTTGCTTAGCATAATGCTCTCCAGTTCCATCCATGCTGTTGCAAATGATAAGAATTCCTTCTTTTTTACAGCAGTGTAGTATTCCATTGTGTAGATGTACCACAGTTTTTCAATCCACTCATCTGCTGATGGGCACTTAGGCTGTTTCCAAATTTTAGCTATTGTTATTTGTGCTGCTATGAACATAGGGGTGCATATATCCTTTCTGGCTGGTGTTTCTTGGGATATATTCCTAGAAGTGGGATCACTGGGTCAAATGGGAGTTCCATTTTTAGTTTTTTGAGGAAACTCCATACTGTTTTCCACAATGGCTGCACCAGTCTGCATTCCCACCAGCAGTGGTCTGAGAAGATGCTTGATGTGATTTCAATTTTCTTGAATTTGGAGAGACTTTGCCTGTGACCCAATATGTGGTCTATCTTTGAAAATGTCCCATGTGCACTTGAGAAGGACGTATATTCCGTGGCTTTGGGATGAAATGTTCTGAAGATGTCAACTAATTCCATCTGATGTACTGTATCATTTAGAAATGCTGTTTCTTTGCTGATTTTTTGTCTACAAGATTTATCCAGTGATGTCAGTGGTGTATTAATGTCCCCTACTATGATTGTATTGTTGTCGACCTCTCCCGTTATATCTTCTAGGAGTTTTTTTTATGTATTTGTGTGCTCCTGTATTGAGTGCATATATGTTTACCAGGGTTATATCTTCTTGTTGTATCAATCTTTAATATTATGAGTGTCCTTCCTTTTCTCTTGTTATGGCCTTCAATTCGAGGTCTGTTTTGTCAGATATAAGTATTGCTACCCCAGCTCTTTTTTCATTTTCATTTTCCTGGAAGATATTTTTCCATCCCTTCACTTTCAGTCTGTGTGAGTTCCTTGTTCTAAGGTGGGTCTCTTGTAGACAGCATATATATGGGTCATTCTTTTTATCCATTCAGCCACTTGATGTCTTTTGATTGGAGCATTTAGTCCATTTATGTTTAAAGTTATTATTGATAGGTACCTGTTTGTAGCCATTTTTATTTTTTGTGCCTGTGTTCCTTCTTCCCTTTTTATTTCTTCTTTTTACACCAGTCCCTTTTGCATTTCTTGCATTGCTGGTTTGGGAGTGATAAACTCCCTTAGCCCTTTTTTTTGTCTGTGAAGCTCCTTATTTCCCCTTCAATTTTGAATGATGGCCTTGCTGGATAGAGTATTTTTGGATTCAGTCCTTTGTTTTGCATAACTTTGTAAATTTCCTTCCATTCTTTTCTGGCCTGCTGTGTTTCTATTAAGAAATCATTTCATAATCTAATGGGAGATCCCTTGTACGTAACTTTCTGTCTCTCTCTTGCAGCCTTTATGATTCTCTCTTTGTCCTGAACATTTGCCATCGTAATTACGATGCGTCTTGGTGTGGGTCTTTTCGGGTTCATCTTGTTTGGGGCTCTCTGTGCTTGTGTGACTTTTTTCTTCCCCACATCAGGGAAGTTTTCTGACATTATTTCTTCAAATAGTTTTTCTAACCCTTTTTCCTCTTTCTGTTGTTCTGGCACCCCTATTATTTGTATGTTGCTTCGTTTCATGTTGTCCCATAGCTCCCTTAGGCTCTCCTCCTGTCTTTTAATTTTTTTTTCTCCAATTGCAGTTTAGTTTGGGTGTGTTTTGCTTCCCTGTCTTCTAATTCACTAATTCAGTCCTCCGCTTCTCCTAGTCTACTGTTGAAACTTTCCATGGTATATTTTATTGCAGCTATATCACTCTTTATTTCTTCTTGATTCTTACATAAGTTGTTGATTTTTTTCATCCATCCAGTTTGTGAACTGTATGATCCTTATTCTGAATTCTTTTTCTGACATATTGCATGCCTCTGTTTCACTCAGCTGCTTTTCTGGTGATTCCTCCTTTTCTTTCCTTTGGGGGTTTCATTGTCTCCATTTTTGCTCTCACCGAAAGATCTATGTGTTGAGTCATGTGGGGGCTGCTCCTTGGGTGGTTGCAGCAGCGGCTGTTTCTCTGTTGGCGGCGGCTTCTCTCCTGTGCGCTGCTCACATCAGTAGTGGTTGCTCTGGCTGGCAGGGGCAGGCTGCACATGCAGCTGCTGCTTCTCAGATGGGGGCCAGCTGCTCACAAGGCTGCTCCTCCTTGGACGGGGGTGGGCTGCTCACGGGGCTGCTCATCCTTGGACGGGGGCAGGCTGCTCGCACAGCTGCTGCTCCTCAGACAGGGTTGGGCTTCTCACTTGGCTACTGCTCCTCGTACGGGGGCGGGCTGCTCGCATGGCTGCTGCTCCTGAATAGGTATGGGCTGCTCATGTGGCTGCTGCTCCTCGGACTTGGGCGGGATGCTCACGTAGCTGCTGCTCCTCAGACTGGGGCAGGCTGCTTAGGCCTGGTATAATACTCTTGAAAAAAGCAAGAGTAACTGTTTCTCCAGGATTGCTGAAGAATTTTGCCAATTGGCTTCTCAATCAGAGGGCTTGTAAAGCAGACTGGACTTATGCCGCTGTACACCGAAGGTTTCCATTGCTGTTCCTTTTTGCAATCAGATAAGGACTTCTCACTACACAATGTCCTGAAAACGGTGGTCTTTGGGAAAAGTGTCAGACATATTCCTGTCCAGAAGAACTGGAGACTACAGCTTGGGTTGTGACCTTTTGCTTCGTGCCTGATTTCAGGCCAACTCAGGAGTTACTCTTGGACTCAAACATGGGAGAGGTGCCCTTGCTTGGCAACATGCAGCCCAGGAGCTTGGTGAGAAACTTTGCCATATACGAGTAGTGAGGCAGGTCCCTCCTCTGGGTCCGTCCTTTCCCCTTGTAGGAACCTGAGGGGCAAGGTATTGCCTGCAGGCTGGGGGGCTGCCCTGCATCGGCCTGGGACCAAACGTGCTGGCTGCCCATCCTCCGCACTCTGTGGTGCAAGGTGCATGCAGTTCTGCCTGCCGACCCAGCCTCCGCACCGTGGGATTGGGCACCTGTGGTCCACTAGCCTTTCCCACTGAATGCTGCTATTACCACTATGAGGGAGGGCCCGCTGATGGGGTGGCAGGAGGGCCAATGCCTTGCAGGGCGACAGCTTCACGGGCAAGGGCAGCAGCGAGCAGAGTGCCACAGCTCCGGCTCCGGGCAGCCCAGCCCTGGGCTTGGACACTCTAGCAACACCACTCGGCTGGAGCTGAGCCCTGACGCTTGGCCTGAGAGTGGGAGGCGAAGGCGGGGAAGGGTCTGCCCTTGCGAGCCCGCGGGCTGACCCACTTCCCCAGTTTCCCTTCCTCCGTGCTAAGGCAGGTGGAAAGGCACTGCTCTGGCTGCTCTGTCCCATAGTTTTTGAGTAGTTGTGTTTTTATTTTCATTTGTCTCAAGATATCTTTTGATTTCTTCTTTGATTTCATTGTTGGCCCATTAATTGTTTAGTAGCATGTTATTTAACCTCCATGTGTTTGTGCTTTTAGTTTTTTTCTTTTAGTTGATTTCTAATTTCATACCATTTTCGTCAGAGATACTTGATATGATTTCAGTCTCTTTAAATTTTTTTTGAAACTTCTATTGTGGCCTAATATGTGATTTATCCTAGAAAATGTACCATGTGTACTTGAAAAGAATGTGCATTCTGCTGCTTTGGTGTGAAATGCTTTATAAACATCCATTAAATCCATTTAGGCTAATATGTCATACTAGTGGCCCGGTGCTTGGATTCGTGAACATTGAAAGGAAATTAATTAGAAGAAATATTTTAATATCGCTATTCGCCCTTTCTCTATAATAGAAATGCCAACCAGATTCACAATCAACAATGATACATTGAAACACATGCGTGCGATTAGCTCAAGAGCTTTATATGTATCGTGCATGCACAAGTCAACTTTTATTTTTAAACTAGTAGCCCATCGCACGATATCGCGCGCAGTATGCCAAGCGCCGCTTCCGTGGGAGCTGGTGGGAACCACAGGGCACCGCCAGGAGCCGCGCTACTTCCACAGTAGCTGCACTGCTTCCGTGGGAGGCGGGCCCACCGTCTCCTCTCCGAGCCTGTGCTCAGCCATGGAGGCTGCGGGCCAGCCCCCCTGTCCCCTAGAGGCCTCGGCCGCTCTGTGCCCGCTGCCCAGAGGCCCTCTACGGGGCTGTGGTGGAATGGTTGCCTCATTGCTGTGGCAACGAAGCAAGCATTCCGCCAGGCCGCTCACACTGTCCGCTCTCAGCGGCCGCCCCCCCAGGACTGGGGGACTCCGGCATGGCTGAGGAGACTGGGCGCCGCCATCTTGTGGCTATGGCTGCCACCATCTTTCTGACAGACTGATGGTTAATTTGCATAACACCCTTTTATTAGATAGGATTGCCAGTGCGCATCATATGTACTGGCCGGTCAGTCATTCGGGCAGTCAGACAGTCGAACGGAAGGTCATTTAGCCTTTTATATCTTACCTAATAATAGACAAACATGTAAATTGACCGTATATCTGCTACGCCACCAGCCAATCAGGAGTGATATGCAAACTAACCCAACGAAGATGGTGGTTAATTTGCATACTCAGCCACCGAGTGATGGGGGCAGGACAACTTGCGTCATCACCATGGCAGTGATGCAGGCCTTCTGCCCCACCCCTGATCTCTCAGGGCCTCTGGCAGTGTGGGAAGGAGGGGCCAAAGCGGAAAGAGGCGGCTCCCGGAGTGGAAAGAGGCAGCTCCGGGGCCTGAGCGGAAAGGGGCTGAGCTGGAGTGGAAAGGCGGTGCTGGCAGCCAGGGAAAGGAAAGCCCATTCTAGCACGAATCTTCGTGCATTGGGCTTCTGGTATATAGATAAGCCTGTTTATTTGTTGATGTTCTCTCTGGAAGATCTATCCATTGATGTCAATGGGGTGTAAATCCCTATAGTGACAGTACTACTGTCATTCTCTCCCTTTTTGTCCAACAAGATATGCTTTATATATTTGGATGCTCCTCTGTTGGGTACATACATGTTAGCAAGAGTTATATCCTCTTGTTGGGTTACTCCCTTTATCATTATGTAGTTTATTTGTTTGTCTTTTACTATAGTATTTGTGTTAAAGTCTATTTTGTCTGATATACATACTGCTGCCCCAGCTTTTTAAAATTTCCATTTATATGAAATATATTTTATTATCACTTTACTTTCAGTATCTTTTGACCTGTGTGGCCAGATTATTATGATCTCTAAACACATAATAATCTGGCCACTCAGTATATATGTATATATTAGAGGCCCAGTGCATGAATTCGTCCATGGGTGGCGTCTGACCAGCCTGGCCAGGGGGAGGGGACATGGGCGGTTGGCTGGCCAGCCTGCTGGTCGAACTCCTGGTTGAGGGGACAATTTGCATATTTGCCTTTTATTATATAGGATATACACTGAGTGGCCAGATTATTATGCATTCAGAGATCATAATAATCTGGCCACTCAGTGTATATGGGACTTGTTTTCTGATCCATTTAATAACTTACGTCTTGAAAATACTTTCTCGGAGGGAATAATGGCGGCGGAATAGACAGACGTGTTCCGAGCCTTGTCCCGGAGCAGAAAGAAAGAACAGCTGAGGGTCGCGCAAGGAGTGTTTGTTGGCTGGTTGGGAGACAGCTGAATTCCAGAAGGAGGTGGGGGACTGCTGAACGGGGTTCCCCTGACCTGGCAGCACGAACTGCGGCTGGGTCCCTTCCCGGAGCTGCGGGCTTGGATGCGGAGTCTGCGCCATCTTGATCCGGAAAGTGGAGCTTATCTGAAGCCTGAGAATCCACAACGGCGGCACCCCAGGAACAGCTGCGAGCCCCAGAACAACGCTCCCCAACTGGCGCAAGCACACGGGTTCAGAGAAGCTCTACACTCCACCACGGAAAGGTCAGATTTCGCCTGGGATAAGGTGAGGTCTCTGGTCCCGGCGGCAGAGAGGAATGCGCGTTTTGCGGGAGCTGGAGGACCAGGGAAGTCTGTGCCTAGAAAAATCCGTGGCTGTAGGGGCTGGCGTGATCTGTGACTGTGGAAAGGGGTCCTCAGAGCTGCTAAGAGAAGGGCACTCTAAAAAGCAACCCATTTTGATCTGAAGTGCAGGGACACCCTAAGAATTTCAGGCAGTCCAGACTTACGCGCAGCCCGTGCGCTCCCTGGGTGCCCGGGCTTACTCGCAGTCCCGGAATTCGCACACTTGGGCTTTTTCCTCTTCAAATCCTTGCATCTGATTACTAAGCCCAATACATAGGATCACCCAGTTGGGGACACCCTGGGAGACTGCAGGGGAAGGTTGTTTTTCTGGAACCTGGGGATCGGAGCGGGGAGTGACCATCAGAGAGCCAGCTCTGAGGCAGCCCACTCCCACAGGCCCGTGGCGAGTGCCACAGGGAAAGAAGGCTCTAACACTGCCTAGAGAGGCCATAGATAGACCCGGAAGTCAATCCAGAAACACTGCCACCCAGGGGCTGAATCACAAATTGACTCTTGTGTAATCAAAAATAAAGGAATACGAGAAATTAAGACACACCGCCTGCTTAAAATCAGGACTGGCTTACAACACCGAAGAGCAGTGGATCGCAGGGAACTGCAATACTGTCTGGACTGAGAAACAGGCGTGCCAAACAGAAAAACAGAGGAAGTGAATGACCTTCACTACTCCACATTTTATTTTTACCTTTTATTTTTTTTATTTTTTATTTTTTTTAAATTTTCATTTTTTGCATCTTTTAATCAAGAAACTTTTTTTCTTTTTTCATCACTTGATTTTACCTTTTTAATGATTACATTTTTATTTTCAATCCGTATTATTACTACTGCTATTTTATCTTTTTTTTTTTTTTTCTTAAAGTGTCATTTTATTTTCTCTTCATTTTATTTTGGGATTAGGGTTCTACATTCTATTTTTTATCTTTCCTTTAGCATCGTTTTACTCTATCTCAACTCTACCTTTAGGCCATCACTCTCTTCCTAACCTCCCCCTTTTCAGTGTCCTGTTTGTCTTACCCTTTTACTGCTTTAGATTTTCCCTATTCTTTCTGTTTACCCCTTGTTAAAATTTCACCCTACTTACATATCTAATCTCCAATCCCCTGCTCCAAGTCCACATACACCTTTCCCTTCGCTGTCTGAGTTATCCATAAACTTGTCCTTATCTCTGTCCTTTTGTTGTTGTTTGCTTGAATGTTGATTATATCCAATTTTTATGCTTTTTTTGTGAGATTGTTTTGCTTATTCTTCTTTTATTTATTTTTTTGTTTGTTTTGTGCCTCAGCTTTCCCTTGCCTCACTCCATATTAGTTGGTGTTGTAGTTTGTACTAATCCCCAGGCACTTGTTGCTGGCATTTGCTGGGATTAGTGATTGTTCTATTGGAGTTTTATCCCCAATATATATAGTCTGTTCCCCTTTCTCTCTTAGTCAATTTCTTGTCTCTCTTACTTTTTTTTTTTTTTTCTCTTTACTTTCCCTTTTCCCAATTTCATTTTCACACTCCTTTTTTCTTTTTTTTTTTTCTTCTTTCTTTCTTTTTTCCTCTTCTTCTTTCTCTTCTATCACCTAATTTGCCTTTCTCTGGTGGTCACCTTTATTGGAGGTTATTAATATCGTGAATACATTCCTGTTCAGTGCCTTGTGAGTTGTACCTGGTAGTGCTGTATTTTGTGCCTTTAAATCAACCCAGGAGAGAGAGAACTACATAACCAGACACCCAGAGAAGAGAGACCATGGGGAGACAAAGAAGCAGCCCGCATATGAAAGAAAAGCAGGCATCACCAGAAAAGGAAGTAAACGAAATGGAGGCAAGCAACCTTCCAGAAAAAGAATTCAGAGAAATGGTCATAAGGTGGCTGAAAAGAATGGAAGACAAATTCGACAATATGAGCAAGAACCAAGAGGAAATGAAGAAGAACCAAGAAGAAATGAAAAATGACATCGCTGCTGTAAAGAACTCAATAGAAAGCATCAAGAGTAGACTAGAAGAAGCAGAGGACCGCATCAGTGAGCTAGAAGACAAGATGGAAAAAAATACCCAAGAAAAGCAACTTCTAGAAAAAAAAATTAAAAGGCAGGAGGAGAGTCTAAGGGAACTTTGGGACAACACGAAACAAAACAACATCCGCATAATAGGGGTTCCAGAAGGAAAGGAAGCTGAGCAAGGAATAGAAAACTGGTTTGAAGAAATAATGACAGAAAACTTCCCTGATATAGGGAAGAAAAAACCCACACAAATCCAAGAAGCTCACAGAGTCCCAAGCAAAATGAACCCCAAAAGACCGACGCCAAGGCACATTATAATTAAATTGGCAAACACCAACGACAAAGTAAGAATCTTAAAAGCAGCAAGAGAGAGACAGAAAGTTACATACAAAGGAACCCCCATCAGACTAGCAACTGATTTCTCAACAGAAACTCATCAGGCCAGAAGGGAATGGAATGAAATATACAAAGTCATGCAAAGGAAGGGGCTGAATCCAAGAATACTGTACCCAGCAAGGCTGTCAATCAAAATTGAAGGTGAAATCAGGAGCTTCACAGACAAAAAAGGACTAAGGGAATTTATTACCACCAAACCAGCAATGCAAGAAATGCTAAAGGGTCTACTGTAAAAAAAAAAAAAGAAAAAGAAAGAAAGAAAAAAAGAAAGAAACAGGAAGCGAAGAAGTAACACAGGGGTAAAGAATAGGAATGGCGACAAATAAGTACCTATCAATAATAACTTTAAATGTAAATGGATTAAATGCCCCAATCAAAAGACATAGGGTAACAGATTGGATAAGAAAACACGACCCATATATCTGCTGTCTACAAGAAACCCACCTCAGAAAAAAAGACGCACACAGACTGAGGGTGAAGGGATGGAAAAAGGTTTTCCAGGCAAATGGAACTGAAAAAAAAGCTGGGGTAGCAATACTTATTTCTGACAAATTAGATCTCAAACTGAAGGACATAACAAGAGATAAGGAAGGCCATTTCATAATACTAAAGGGAGCAATCCAACAAGAAGAAATAACTCTGGTAAACATATATGCACCCAATACAGGAGCACCCAAATACATAAAAAAACTCCTGGAAGATATCAAGGGAGACATTGACAGCAATACAATCATAGTAGGAGACTTTAATACCCCACTATCACCATTGGACAAATCCTCTAAACAAAACATCAGCAAAGAAACATCAATCCTAAATGACTCACTAGACCAGATGGAATTAATTGACATCTTCAGAACATTTCACCCCAAAGCCACAGAATATACATTCTTCTCAAGCGCACATGGGTCATTTTCAAAGATAGACCATATGTTGGGACATAGGCAAAGTCTCTTCAAATTCAAGAAGATAGAAATCATATCAAGCATCTTCTCAGACCACAGTGGCATAAAACTGGAAATCAACTACAATAAAAACAACCCAAAGAAATCAAACACATGGAGACTAAACAGCATGTTATTAAACCATGACTGGGTTACCAGAGAGATCAAAGAAGAAATAAAAAACATCATGACAACAAATGACAATGAAAACACTACAATCCAAAATCTATGGGACACAGCGAAAGCAGTCTTGAGAGGGAAGTTCATAGCTCTACAAGCCTACTGCAAAAAACAAGAAACAGGGGTAATAAATTACCTAACCCAACAACTCAAAGAGTTAGAAAAAGAGCAACAAGAAAAGCCCAGTGTAAGCAGAAGGAAGGAAATAATAAAGATCAGAGCACAGATAAACGACATAGAGACCAAAGAAACAATACAAAAGATCAACAAAACCAAGAGCTGGTTCTTTGAAAGGATAAACAAGATTGATGAACCTCTAGCCAGGCTCACCAAGAAGCAAAGGGAGAGGACCCAAATAAACAAGATCAGAAATGAAAGAGGTGAAATAACAACAGATCCCGCCGAAATACAAAGGATTGTTAAAAAATACTACGAACAACTCTATTCCAACAAACTGGACAACCTGGAGGAAATGGACATATTCCTAGAAAAATATAACCTTCCAAAACTCAATCAGGAAGAATCTAAACAGCTCAACATGCCAGTAACTATGGAAGAAATTGAAGCAGTCATCAAAGAGCTTCCGGCAAACAAAAGCCCGGGGCCAGACGGCTTCACAGGAGAGTTCTACCAAACATTCAAGGAAGAACTAAAACCTATCCTCCTCAGACTATTCCAAAAAATTCAAGAGGAAGGAACACTTCCAAGCTCCTTCTATGAAGCCAGCATCACCCTAATACCAAAACCAGATAAAGACAACACAATGAAAGAGAATTACAGGCCAATATCCCTCATGAATGTAGATGCCAAAATCCTCAACAAAATTCTAGCAAATAGGATCCAGCAGTACATCAGAAAGATCATACACCATGACCAAGTAGGGTTTATCCCAGGAATGCAAGGATGGTTCAATATCCGCAAATCAATAAATGTGATACATCACATAAACAAATTGAGAGATAAAAATCACATAGTCATATCAATTGATGCAGAAAAAGCATTTGACAAAATCCAACACCCTTTCTTGATAAAAACTCTCAACAAGGTGGGAATAGAAGGATCATACCTCAACATCATAAAAGCTATATATGATAAACCCACAGCTAACATCATACTCAATGGGCAAAAACTAAAACCATTTCCCCTAAGAACAGGAACAAGACAGGGATGCCCACTCTCACCACTCCTGTTTGACATAGTACTGGAAGTATTAGCCACTGCAATTAGACAAGAAGAAGAAATAAAAGGCATCCAAATTGGAAAAGAAGAAGTAAAGCTGTCCTTATTTGCAGATGACATGATATTGTACATAAAAAACCCGAAAGACTCCATCAAAAAACTAACAGACTTAATAAATGAATTCGGCAATGTAGCAGGATACAAAATTAACACCAAGAAATCTATGGCATTTCTATACACCAACAATGAACTTACAGAAAGAGAGACTAAAAAAGCAATCCCATTTTCCATCGCACCAAAAAAATTAAGATACTTAGGAATAAACCTAACCAAGGAGGTAAAAGACCTATATGCGGAAAACTACAGGACACTGAAAAAAGAGATAGAGGAAGATGTAAACAGATGGAAGAACATACCATGTTCATGGATTGGTAGAATCAACATCATCAAAATGTCCATACTACCCAAAGCAATCTATAGATTCAATGCACTCCCCATTAAAATACCAACGGCGTATTTCACAGACCTAGAAAGAACTCTCCAAAAATTCATCTGGAATAAAAAAAGACCCCGAATAGCCACAGCAATCCTGAGAAAGAAGAATAAAGTAGGAGGGATCTCAATACCAGATTTCAAGCTGTATTACAAAGCCACTGTCATCAAAACAGCCTGGTACTGGCACAAGAACAGACATATAGATCAATGGAACAGAATAGAGAATCCAGATATCGACCCAAACCAATATGCGCATTTAATATTTGACAAAGGAGGCATGAGCATACAATGGAGTCAAGACAGTCTCTTTAATAAATGGTGTTGGGAAAATTGGACAGATACATGCAAAAAAATGAAACTAGATCACCAACTTACACCATACACAAAAATAAACTCAAAATGGGTACAGGACTTAAATATAAGACGGGAAACCATAAAAATACTAGAGGAATCCACAGGCAGCAAAATCTCAGACATATGCCAAAAGAACTTTTTCAGTGATACTGCCCCTAGGGCAATGGAAGCCAAACAGAAAATAAACAAATGGGACTACATCAAAATAAAAAGCTTTTGCACAGCAAAAGAAACCATCAACAAAACAACAAGAAACCCCACTGTATGGGAGAACATATTTGCAAATGGTATCACTGATAAAGGTTTAATTTCCAACATCTACAGGCAGCTTATACAACTTAATAAAAGGAAGATAAATGATCCAATAAAAAAATGGGCAACAGACCTAAATAGAAGCTTTTCGAAAGAAGACAGAAGGAAGGCCAAGAGACACATGAAAACATGCTCAAAGTCACTAATTATCCGAGAGATGCAAATCAAAACAACAATGCGATACCATCTCACACCTGTCAGAATGGCTATCATCAACAAATCAACAAACGACAAGTGTTGGCGAGGATGCGGAGAAAAAGGAACCCTCGTGCACTGCTGGTGGGAATGCAGACTGGTGCAGCCACTGTGGAGAACAGTATGGAGTTTCCTCAAAAAACTGAAAATGGAACTCCCATTTGACCCAGTAATCCCACTCCTAGGAATATATCCTAAGAAACCAGAAACACCAATCAGAAAGGATATATGCACCCCTATGTTCATAGCAGCACAATTTACAATAGCTAAGATTTGGAAACAGCCTAGGTGCCCGTCAGCAGATGACTGGATCAGAAAACTATGGTACATCTACACAATGGAATACTATGCTGCCGTAAAAAAGAAGGAATTACTACCATTTGTAGGCACTTGGATGGAATTAGAGAACATTATGCTAAGTGAAATAAGCCAGTCAATGAAAGAAAAATACCACATGATCCCACTCATTTGGGGATAATGAAAAACATTATAAACTGATGAACAAAAAGATAGTTACAGAGGCAGTAAAGCATCAAACAGACTGTCAAATTACAGTGGTAAGGTTAGGGAGAGGTGGGGGAAATAAGAGATCAACTGAAGGACTTATATGCATGTATATAAGAGTAACCAACGGATGCAAAACATTGGGGGGTGAGGGCATGTATGGGAGTGGGGTGGGGGAGGGGGGCAATGGTAAGATATGTACACATATAATACCTTAATAAAAATTTGAAAAAAAAAAAATTAAAAAAAAAAAAAAAAAAAAAATAACTTACGTCTTTTGATTGGAACATTTATTTCATTTATATTAAAGTGATTATTGATAGGTATATAGTTATTTTCATTTTATTATTTATATTTATGTGTTCTTTATTTCCTCGTAAATAAGTCATTTTAATATTTCTTATAATACTGGTTTGGTGGTGATCAGTGTTGTCATAGAGCTGGGGTCTTCAAACTTTTTAAACAGGGGGCCAGTTCACTGTCCCTCAGACCGTTGGAGGGCCGGACTATAGTTTAAAAAAAAAACTATGAACAAATTCCTATGCGCACTGCGGGCCCGGGACGAGTTGGCTGCTAAGCAGGACAGGCAGCATGTGGCCCGCGGGCCGTAGTTTGAGGACGCCTGTCATAGAGGCTCCTTTAGCTTTTCTTGCCTGGGAAGCTCTTTAAATGTCCTTTGATTAGAAATGATAGTTTTGCTGGGTAGAGTAGTCTTGTTTGTAGGTCCCTGCTTTTCATAACTTTAAATATTTTGTGCTAATCCTTTTGATCTGCAAAGTTTCTGTTGAGAAATGAGCTGATAATCTCATGGGATCTTATGCTTTTCTCTTGCTGCTTTTAGGATTATCTCTTTGTCTTTAACTATTGGCATTTTAATCATGATGTGTTTTGGTGTGGTCTCTTTGGGTTCATCTTGTTTGGGAGTCTGTGCTTCCTGGACTTGTGTGTCTTTTTCCTTCTGGTTAGGGAAGTTTCCTGTCATTATTTTTTCAACTAGGTTTTCATTTCCTTGCTTTCTCTCTTCTCCTTCTGGTACCCCTATGATGTGAATGTTGTCATGCTACCCAGAGGTCCCTTAAACTATCACCTTTTTAAAATTCTTTTTTTCTGTTCAGATTGGATGTTTTCTGCTTCCTTTTCTTTCTAATTGCTAATTTGACTTTCTGCTTTATCTACTCTACTGTTGATTCCCTGTAATGTATTCCTCATTTCAGTTATTTTAGTCTTTATTTCTGATTGGTTATTTTTTTTTATGATTTCTACCTCCATTTTTATGTTTCCTATCTTTTTGTTGAAGTTCTCACTGAGAATCCTTATTACCTGTGTTTTGAACCTGCATCTGGTAGATTGCTTCTCTCCACTTTATTTATTTATTTATTTTTAGTTCTTTTTCTGGAGTATTGTTCCGTTGTTACATTTGGGACACGTTTCTTTGTCTCCTCGTTTTGGATGCATTGATGTGTTTGTATTAGGTAGAGTTGCTGTATATGCCGGTCTTGGTAGAGTGCCCTATTGTATTAGTAATCCTGGAAGGCCCGGTGGAGGAGCCTCCCTGATCACCGCATTGGTGCACCCCCAGTGTGGGCTGTGTGCCCCCTCTTGTTATAGTGGAACCTTGATTGCTTTGGACAGGTCAATGGGAGGGATTTATCCCCAGGCTGATTGGCTGCAAGGATTAGTTGCAACCACAATGGGGAGCTGTTGTGCAGGGGCTGACCTGATGAACCAGTACTCACTTCACCAGGGCCCTGATGCCCAAAAAGTTCACCCCTTGAATGTGTCACTTGGGGTAGTATTTGGGTGGTGAACTTGCATGCTCTGAAGCTGATCACCAGTTGTGCTGGCTCTGGGGCCTACCTGGGGGGCAGGCCAAAATCAGCTGCCACCTGTACCCTGCCAGGGCTACCCAGCATGACCTACAAAACAATCTGCAGATGGCTGCTATTTGTGGTGGCTTGGAGGAGCCTAAGAAAGCTCGAACTGTGTACTGTGGCCAGTTGCTGCTAGTGCCAGGCTTGGAGCCACTTAGCAAAAAGTATATGGCATGCCTCGACCAGATGCTGCTTGTGTGGGGTTTGTGGACCTTTAAGAGATTTTAGGATGGAAATGGCTTAGGTGGGTGTGTAAGTTGGATGGGGCGGGGTCTCAGGGAGTCATCAAGATGGGGCACACAGTGTTGGCCAGGTAGATAGAGACCAACCAGATCAGGCTCCGCCTGCTGGCTCTGTGGTGTAGTGGTGGCTCAGCAGAGGAGCAATGGCCTCTGCCAGCACTTCTGTCTAGGAGAAGGCTGGCTCTTCAGCTCCCACTCTGATGCCAGACACTTCATTTCCTCTCTGAATGTCCCTGATGGCCTTTTGAGCCACTGCCCCAGCACTGGAGCTCAGAGTGAGTGAGTTTGAGTAAGTTCATGTGCCAGGCCTTTAAGGGGAACACCTGGGACTCCAGCAGCCTCTGTGTCACTCAGCCACAATCCCTGCTGGTTTACACCCAGAAGTTATGGGGACTTCTCTTCTTGGCACTGGAACCCTGGCCATGGGGGGTGGAGGGGCTTGGTGTGGGGCTGGGACCCCTGGCACCTCAGGGCACTTCTGAAGACGAGGTATCTCTTTCTTTCTTTAATCCTCACCGGAGGATATTTTTCCATTGATTTTTAGAGAGAGTGGAAGAGAGAGGGAAAGACAGAGAGAAATATCACTGTGATATTTCGATTGGTTGCCTCCTGCACGCTCCCTAACCAGCGCCCAGGCCAGGGAGGAACCTGCAACTGGGTACGTGCCCTTGGCTGACCCTTCAGTCTGCAGGCTGACACTCTATCCACTGAGCCAAACCAGCTACGGCCCAAGGTATCCCATTCAATTCTCAAGTGCCACACATGGATGTGGGGCCAGTCTTTTCTATGTTTCCGGCCCTCCTATCAGTGCTGTCATAGAGGCTGTACCATTTTACTTCTCACCAGGAATGATAAGGATTCCAAGTTCTCCATATCCTCACCAACACTTGTTATTTTGTGTTGTTGTTTTCATAATACCAATGCTAATGGGTATGAAGTGGTATCTCTTTGGTTTGGTATGTACTAAGGATTAGTGATATTGAACATCTTTTCATGTGCTCATTGGCCATATGTATATCTTTGAAAAAATAGCCAAGGCCTTCGCTCATTTTGTTTCATTGTTGCTGATTTGTAGTTCTTCATATATATATTCTTGGTAGCAACACTTCACACATATATGAGATGCGGACGGTTTCTCCCACTGCATGGGTTACCCTTTCACACTTTTGATATTGTTCTTTGTTGTGTAGTGGAGGATATAAAATTTAAAAGTTCTGGGGTTTTATTCTTCTTTTTCATAATACCATCATACTGTAGAATTCAAGATGTGTGTCTTAGTGAGGTGTTGACTTCAGTAGTTGCCAAAATAGTCTCTTTGCCAAGTCTTGGATGATATGGCAAGGGATCTTTTTTCCTTACAGATAAAGAGGTGCCCTGTTACCTCCATGGCTCGGAAGTGACGCCCTGAGCAGTTCCCTGATGCAGGCCAGGAGGTGCCCATGACTTGAAGCCACCCTGTCATGGGCATAGGCATGGGCTTGGTATGGTGTGTGCCCATGGATCACTCCCTCTTTCTGTGGAGGTTTTGGGGGGTAGCCCCTTGGAGTCTATGTGGACTAAAATATAATTGCCAGACTATGCCTGAAAGCCTTGCCTTTCATTAACCAGAGATGGCTCTGAGCCTGTCCTGGGTGAATTAGGGAAATAAGGTAGTTATGGGGCTGCCAAATGATTGATTCTAATACTGTTAGAATTACGTTGCCGGTCAGGGTCTTTTCCCTGGTGCCCATGCTGCTCCCCCTTGGAACACACCCTTTCCTCATCATGGCCCAGCTTTCATCCGGGACCAGGCCTGCAGGCAGGAGACTGTCCTCAGCTTTTGGAAGCTCAGCTGCGGGCTCTTTGTTCGTGGTGCCTGTGAGCCTTTATGAAGTTTCCTTTTTTTTAGTATATTTTTATTGATTTCAGAGAGTGGGAGAGAGAGATAGAAACATCCATGATGAGAGAGAATCATGGGTCGGCTATCTCCTGCACTCCCCACACTGGGGATCGAGCTCACAATTCGGGCATGTGCTCTGACTGGGAATCGAACCGTGACCTCCTGGTTCATAGATCGACGCTCAGCCACTTGCAAAATATCATCTCCATTCACATAAGGAAAAATCAGTACCTTCCCCAAAGTTATAAAACTAACCGTCCTCAAAATCAGTACTGTTTTCATGCCTGTTGGTACAAGGTTCATACTTGCTTCAAGCCATCTCATTGGGTTCACTATTCTGGCTGATTATAGTATGTTCAGCAATAATTGGAAAAACTTTCCGCTTGAAGAGATGTTGAATTTTTACCAACCACATCTTTCAGGGCAAGTGACTTGGTAATGAAGGTGGATGCTCTCCTGTCTGCTCAGCCAAAAGGAGACACAAGAATTGAATACCAGTTTTTTGAAGACAGACACAGGTATGGGACTAACATTGAATTTGTGTGTATCCTTGAATATTAAACTCTTTTAAATGAACTTGAATGTTTTATTACTAAACTGTTTCTTGTTTTCCTACAAGAAACAGTTTAGTAACAGTTCTTCATCAGACACTGTACAACTAACAAAACTTTTCTCCACTGCTGGTTATATCCAATGGAAAGGTCACTATGTATTTTGAAAGTTACAATGTTATATAAGGCTTAAGATTACAATGTTATCCTTGAATTACATGATTTTTTATAACTGGGTTTTACCACAGATAATTTCAGGAATTCTGAAGGTTATAACTGTAGCCTTGCCTGAAAATGACAGGGCGTTGAGATAAAGATGCATGTTGTGGTGTCTGCAGCCATTAGAAAGCCCAGGGCATCTTCTTCCAGGAGCATTGCTGTAAGGAGTTTCTCTTCCCATTGGTGTTGCTAAATGGGCTCTGTCCTGCCACCACGAACTTCAGATAGCTGTGCTAGTTGAAGTGTCACATCTGCTTTATTCGGGCTCCATTTTCCCTGCCCAGTAGACTTTGTGTATTTCTCCTGCTTCTTCATTCACTGGTTCTTCCGTCTTCACAACAAGATCTGCCGACAGTCCTGGATCCTCTGCAGGAGCGTCATTGCTTTCAGTTGCTCCTGGACAGGGCGAGTCAGGTTCACGGGCAGCTTCCACTGAAGCACCACACTCATCGCGTTCGGCTTTGCTCCATGTCAAGCTGGCGATAGTAAACACTGTCCCCAGAGCTTCCCGAGCAAATGCTGGCTCCCACTGTGCAGAACTATTTCTGTCACCGGGGCCCATTTCTCTGTGAGTTTATGCCTGAGAGCAACTGGCCCGAGGCAGTGCGCAGCCGCAGCTCACGAGCGCACAAGTCTTAGGTTGCCTTTCCCTCAAACCCGTCTACTTTTCATATAAAGTCTGTATGTAAGTTCTTACATCACTGGAAAATTTGTCTGGCATATGGTTCTCATATGTATTCATATTCATAAATAAAACTTCTATACAGATCTTAGTTGTCTAAAAGTTGCCATTTATTTCTAAATCCATCTGAAATAGTTCTGAATGCACCCTTTCAGAAAACAGAAAGCATTTAATTACATGGATCAGTTGTAATTTTCTGATATCCAAGAAGAAACAGAGTTTGTTAGAACACTTTTCTTGTTCATCTTCTATTGAAAACTGTTTTGTTTTCAATAAAATAAAAATGAGTTTAGCATTATGAGGATGTCCTAGCCTTTTTCCTCAAGTTTTTTATTTGGAAAAGTTTCAAACCAAGAGAATAGTTGAAAGGCTGTTACAGTGAACACCCAAATATATTTAACCTAGATTTACCTTTTTTTTCCCCTACACCGAAGAAAAACTTTATTGAAGTATTTAAAAATATACGGGGGGAAAAATACACGGGAAAAGACAAACATACAAAGGCATTGTTATACAACTGATTTCTAAAGTCAATACTTTTGAAATGTAAAACAATGATCATTATCCCCAAAAGTCAGTTTATTGAAAAAATTTGATTTTAAGTTGGTCTATAACTTTTCATTCAGTTTTGTTTACAAATATTACTAGGTTTCTCAGTTTCATCCCATATCAGAACTTTGTTTTTTGGAAATATTTACTTCTCGAAGTTGTATATAGTTACTTCTTGCAATTAATGTCAGCAACTTCTCTAAGTCACAAGAATTCAGTATGGCTGCTGCTTTGGAAATACTTACCATATTGGGTTATCTACAGGAAGACTCATGTACTGGAAGTCCAAATATTGGGAAAAGTATGAGGACTGAGAGCAGGAGGACTAAGAAAAGATGGTATTATCTTTAATTGCAGACCTGCTAAAAAAGACTCCTTTAATTACTGTGGTACGAGTGCTCGAGAAGCAGTTGCTGCCAAACCACAAGCTGGCTGTATAACTGTCCACTTTCTATTTCCTTCTCTAAAGAATGGCAGACTTAAATAATGAGATTGCTCAATCAAATAAGCAGAGACTTTTAAGTTAGAATATACTTTAACTGTGAAATAAATTATTTTCGTAATTGGTTTAGCAGCCTTGGTCTGCAAAGGCAGCAAACGCCATTTTGTTTCACAATTAGAAGGCTGACTCAGAGGCTGTTTGTAAGATGCCTAACTACCTTCTATCGCCAGTCAGTCGTGAACGTGGACCTTCCTGAACTCAGTAAGTTACTCAATGTGACAACGATCTCATCCATCGACACACAATGTTGAGCCAGCAAAATGAGGGGGAAAAAAGTTCCCTCACAAGGTAGGAATTGGCTGATGTAAACAAGAGGGCTATGTCCTCTTACACAGCACAGGAGGGACATATATGGCAATAAAACAACCTACATCAGACTTGGAAAGAGATGGTTTGGGTTACGTGTAAGTTGGCTTAAACTGACCATGGCGGAATGATTGGAAAGTTTCTTCTCCTAACATAATGCCCATTCATTATAAACTAAGCTGGCTTAGTTTCTTATAAATCTTATTTCCTTGGATTTATCTACTACACCCTCATTTTATAGCCATTTAACTTATAAGCTGGGACTGCCCAGCCTACCTCTAAAGCCTCTCTTGAGAAAGGTACCACAGGCATCCTCCAGTAAGAATCTGCACTTCAAAACAGCACATGAAGAACCAGCGCTAGGCTCTCCGTGTAAATACCTCTCATTTCACACTATCATGGAAGCAGTGAGTTTACCAACTACTCCTTCCTTACAGGCAACTCAGTAGCTATAAAAGCTTTTCTTCCGTTTCAAAGCTTTTCAGTACTTGTTAATTCCAAAAATCCGAACACCATGCAGCTGTGGCACTTTGGGAACTAGCACACTCAGGAGAGGAGCTGTGTTCAGGATGAAGTGAGTTGGAGCTACTTCATATAGAAACTTGCCAGCAAATACAGAATTGTTGGAGAAATTGTGAGAAACCTCTGTGAAGATGTGAACTGGACTCCATAGTCCAGTTGTTCCAAGGAGTTAGGAGCCTTGCTTTGCTCTGGCCAGGAGTTTCAAAGGTGTTCCTTTTACGGCATGCAGAAACACATGCATCCCAGCTCACGTGTAACATGTGTTAGGTCCACGCCACAGGAACACTGAAGAAGGGAATACTGAGTAAGACAATATGAAGTGAGCCAATGCCCAACGCATGTGTCCGCCACATCCCTGGCTGTTCATTGCCGGGTATTTGGGTTCATCTCGTGGGCAACTCCAACATTCATGTTTGCCCCTCCACCACACGCCCAGAGGCCGGTGTGGAGAAGGACCAGCTCCACGGGACGGCGTCTCCTCGCAGCCGAACGCCAGCGGTCGGCTCCAGAGCACTAGATTCGATTCTTAACAAATGCCTCATGTATGTATAGCACATCTCAAGTATATTTGTATGTTTGCATACAAACATGCACTCACATATTTTCTGAATTACTTGAAACCACTTGTAGACATCCTTACACATCATGCCTAAATTCTTCAGCGTATCTCACTCCAGTGCCGTCTCTTCACAGGCCATCTCAGCACGCCTCAGCACTTATTCCTGATGTAGTCACATTCAATAATGCACAGTTCAAATCTCTCCATTGCCCTCGTAATGACTTTTACAGCTATTTCATTATTTCGTATTGATCAGTCTTTTTTAATCTAAAGTAGCTACCTTCTCCTTCTTTTTTTCTTTTTGTCTTTTATGACTGACTCTTTAAAGAGTCCAGACCAGTTGTTTTGTGTAGTGTTTCACAGTCTGGCTTGTTTCCTCATGGTGAGACATAAGTTATGTGTCTTCAGGAGGAACCCCTAAGTTGGTGTATGTGGCCCTTGCCCGAGGGGGCATATGTACATCCTAGTCGCCCCTTAGATTCAGCAGGGAGCTTCAGATAGAGCCCGCCCTGCCCTCCCGGTCCTGACGCACCTGCCTAAGCAAAGCGGTGTGGTTGACCTGTGCTTGCTCACCCAGCCCTGGGAGATCAGGGGTGAGCAGACTGGCGATTCCAGGCTAGAATGAGGCCCTCTCCTGCCTCAATTGCTGTGTCTCTTAAATGCTTAGATTGCCAGTAGGTGAAACTTCTGTCTCCTTGCTCATACCCTTCCATGGCCAAGATAGTGCATCCTGAGCAAGAACTCTTCTTTCTAGAACAGCAGTGCCAACCTTTTGGACCTCACAGTTGGCGACCGCTGTTCTAGAACTAACCCCTTTCTTCATGAATCTTAGACGATTAAAATGCCCTAATTGCAAATTCTGTTACGATACAAATTATAATTAGAGAAATTCTTTTTATTGGGCTTGTGTTAGTATTTGCTTTATATCAGAAGTTACTTATTTTTCCAAGAACGGAGGTCTGAATTATGAGTGTGTGCATCCTTGCCCTAAAGTGTGTCTCTGGCCCAGCCCAGACAGCACATCTGCTGAAACAGGTCCCCAGGTGACTCCCATGTACATCAAGATGGGTGACCCCTGCGTTCCTTGACATTTGCTCTACTCACCACCAGGGGGCCTAGTTCTAGAGAGAAGGTTTTTTTGAAATGCTAAGAGGACTGATAAATTATATTGGACTCTGCCCTACCCCCTGCCCCTCCAAACCCCTGCAGCAATAACAAGTTAACTTCGTTTCTTGTTTCCCTCTAGATTAATGCTTTATCTTTTGATCTCTGTAGTGCAATTAAACTGAGGCCAAAAGAAGGAGAGACGTACTTTGATGTCGTAGCCATCGTTGACCCTGTCACCAGAGAATCACAGAGACTGGCCCCACTGCTCTTGGTATGGACAGCGCAGAGTGGTCCATACCGTCCTCCTGTGAAGTGACCGCATGCCTATTACTCTCTAAGGTCGTCAGTGTCCCTTAGTTATCCTCAGAGGCATTGGAAACCCCGAAGGCCTCTTGGGCGAGCTCATGTCTTCATGCAGTGTGGCAGCAGCTCTGCCAGCAGCTTCGTAACCTTAGCTGGCACAGCTTTGATTGGTTGGCTCATGTATTGAAGAAAAAAAAGTATCCTTAGAGCAAAATGTCTTTGAATTAAATTGATTATGACATACTGTAATTTATGATGATGAAGAGCTAAAAAGGTAAAAGAATTTAGCTTTATCATTTTCCCTTTTATAACTAGCACTAGAGGCCCGGTGCACAAAATTCATGCACGGGGGGGTGTGTCCCTCAGCCCAGCCTGCACCCTCTTCAATCTGGGATCCCTCGAGGGATGTCCGACTGCCCGTTTAGGCCTGATCCCAGTAGGATTGGGCCTAAACGGGCAGTCCGACATCCCTCTCACAATCCAGGACTGCTGGCTCCCAACTGCTCGCCTGCCTGCCTTCCTGATTGCCCCTAACCACTTCTACCTGCCAGCCTGATCACCCCCTAACCACTCCCCTGCCAGCCTGTTTGCCCCTAACTGCCCTCCCCTGCAGGCCTGGTCACCCCTAACTGCCCTCCCCTGCAGACCTGGGCCCCCCCAACTGCCCTTCCTTGCAGGTCCGGTCGCTCCCAACTTCCATCCTCTGCCGGCCTGGTCACCCCTAACTGCCCTCCCCTGCAGGCTTGATCACCCCCAACTGCCCTCCCTTGCAGGCCTGGTCCCTCCCAACTGCCCTCCCCTGCTAACCTGATAGCCCACAACTGCCCTCCCTTGTAGGCCTGGTCCCTCCCAACTGCCCTCCCCTGCTGGCCATCTTGTGGCAGCCATCTTGTGTCCACATGGGGGCAGCCATCTTGTGTGTTGGAGTGATGGTCAATTTGCATATTACTCTTTTATTAGGCAGGATAGAGGCCTGGTGCATGGGTGGGGGCCAGCTGGTTTGCCCTGAAGGGTGTCCTGGATCAGGGTGTGGGCTCCCTTGGGGTGTGGGGCAGCCTGGGCGAGGGTCCGGTGGTGGTTTGCAGGCCAGCCACACCCCTTGGTGACCCAAGCAGAGGCCCTGGGATCTGGGATTTATTTGTCTTCTATGATTGAAACTTTGTAGCCTTGAGTGGAGCCAAGCCTCCTGCTTGCTCCGTGGCTGCAGCCATTTTTGCTGGGATTTATTTATCTTCTGTAATTGAAACTTTGTAGCCTTGAGTGGAGTCCTAGGCCGGCCAGGGTGTGCAGAAAGCTTGGCTTCCTCCATTACCAGGGTAACCCAAGCCTCCTGCTCGCTCCATGGCCGCAGCAATCTTGTTTGGGTTAATTTGCATACTCACTCCTGATTGGCTGGTGGGCGTGGCTTGTGGGTATAGCGGAATGATGGTTAATTTACATATTACTCTTTTATTAGATAGGATGTCTTAGATATGTATAAGGCATTGCACTTTTGAGAACATTTAAAAGAGCTCTGCCTGAAAGACCGTTGCTTCGACTTGTTTTATGTTGTGGTTTTTTTAAAGATAAAGTTTTAATGAAGTGTAACGAACTAACCTTCTGTTGTGGGTATTTGTGTGCACGTGTTTTATACCACAGTATGTAAGCTGCACCAAGGGGTCTTTAAAAATGCTGCTGCTTCACACCTGCGTAGGGGCTGTGGCTGCAGTGGCCGTGGCATACGTGCGTGCGTGCATGCGTGTTTGTGTGTGTGTGTGATTTACATTGTGCGCTAGAGTTTGTCTCTTTTCTTGAGATGTTAAGAAATGTTCTGTCTTTTAGTATCAAGAGATAAATTTATGTTTTGTCATCTGGTTTGCTCTTTTAGGTGTTAACTCAGCTGATCAACATGAATCTAAGAGTATTTATGAACTGCCAATCTAAACTTTCTGACATGCCTTTAAAAAGGTAAAGCAAGCTCTTTAAGAAATCAATAGCTGACAGACATCTAAAAGCTGGTTTTATAAGTGGATTGTCATGTTTGAAAAGATCACTTACTGAATGCTTAGGTTTGCTAGCTCCCTGCTCTAATCAGAAGTTGTAGGAACTCCCTGTGGGTGTGGGTGTGGGTGCACTTCTGTGGCACTAGCCACGCTCCCTGAGCTGTGCTCCTCTCTCTCTCTCCCTGTCTCCCTGTCTCCCTCGCTCTCTCTCTCTCTCATTGGTCAGAATTACATAGTTCTCTAATTTTAGAACGTTTGATCAGTGTAGCTATTACATTGACCTCTCTGTGCCATGTTGAGAAAAGACTTGTCTGTGCGTCTTTACCTTAAACTAAGAGCAGTTATTTCAGGTTGGAGGATGTACGTCCTAGGAGCTTGCTGAGGCTCCTTTGTGTGCATCTACAAAAGGAGGGCAGGCTTCCTCTCAGAGCTTTGAAATGTCATTATGAAAAAAGATACAAAAAGCAGTTAATAGTCATAGTATGACACATGTTGGGGCTATGGGAAATTTCTAGTTTACAAATATGCTGTGTTCTATAGGTTAGATTCTAAGTGAGTTTATTTCTTTACTAGAGGCCCAGTGCATGGTGGGGTCCTGCCGGCCTGCCCCGATAACGGGGCCGGCCAGGGGAGGGGACACGGGAGTTTGGCCGGCCGGTCTCCTGGTCAAGAAACACATTGATTGGTTGCCTCCTGCACGAGCCCAGACCAGGGCCCGGGCCAGGGAGGAGCCTGCAACTGGGGTAATATGCCCTTGACCAGAGTCAAACCCAGGACCCTTCGGTCCACAGACCAACTCTCTATCCACTGAGCCAAACTGGCTAGGGCTGATTCTAAGTGAATTTAAACAGTGTTTGAAAGAGACAAAAGAGTTCCCAGCTCCCACCATTGCCCTGTTCAGGAGATATGTTTAAATTATTACATACAGTGTTTTCAGGGTGCATCTGACAACCCAGTCACCATTTAGGACTTTGTAAGATAAAAATGAGTTTTCTTACTGAAGAAAGGCAAACACTCAGGAAATGCCTACAACTCCAAGAGCACCATCCACATCCGTACAGGAGGGGCGGCCTCCCTCTCAGTCCTATTCCTCTGGCTCTTCTTTGCATCTTCAACAACCACAGGAGGCTAGTTAGGTCAAGAAATAGTTTTGGAAACACCTTCCCAATCTGGAAGGAAACCTTCCAGATCTGTTTGTTATAAGCCCGTTTACCTTTATGGAGACCTATAATCTCAAGGACTGTGGTTGTAATTTTTTAAAAACTAATACTTTTCTTTTTAATTTCAGCTTTTACCGTTACGTCTTAGAACCAGAGATTTCTTTTACTTCAGACAATAGTTTTGCTAAAGGTCCAATAGCCAAATTTTTGGATATGCCACAGTCTCCTCTGTTCACTCTGAATTTGAACACACCTGAGAGTTGGATGGTAGAGTCTGTCAGAACACCGTATGATCTGGATAACATTTATTTAGAAGAGGTAAGCATGTCAGCGCGTCCAAGTGTTAATCATGTGAGAACCTGCTTTAGGTGTAGTGGTGATAGTCCCTGACTGAACAGACTGGGTCACCATCTAGGCAGGCCTTTGAGATGTCAATATTCAGGCATAATTCTTTAAAATAATAGCTTCATTGAGATCTAATTCCCATACCATAAAATTCACGCTTTTAAAATGTATAGCTGAGTAGTTTTAATATACTCACAGAGCTCTGTAACCAACATCACTACCTGATTATAGGATGTTTCCATCCCCCCTTAAGGAAACTCCACACCTATTATCAGTCAGTCTCATTCCTCCTGGCCACCACTACTCTAACCTTGTGTCTCTATGGATTTGCCTGTTCTAACATTTTATCTAAATGGAATCATATTTTTATGACTGCCTTCTTTCACTTTAAATTTATTTTCAAGATTCATCCTTGTTGTAGCATATATTAGCACATTGCCAGATAATTTATTGCCAGATAATATTCCATAGTATGGATAGACCACATGTTAATTATTTATTCATTGATAGACATTTGAGTTGTTTCTACTTTTTGGCTATTATGATTAATGCTGCTATGAACATCCATGCACAAGTTTTTATAGATATGCTTTTATTTCTCTTGGGTATATACTTAGGAGTAGAATTTCTAGATCGTATGATAATTCTGTGTTTGACCTTTTGAAGGATTGCTGAGCTGTTTTCCAAAGTGACTATACCATTTTCCATTCCTGACCCAATGACAAATAATGATAAGCATTTTTTAATGTGTTTATTGGTCATCTGTATACCATCTTTAAAGAAATATGTATTCAAATCTTTTGCCTATTTTAAAAAATTGCTTGTCTTTTTGTCAAATTGTAAGAGTTCTTTATATAGCCTGGATACTGTCCCTTATCAACTATATTATTGGCAAATAAGTTTTTTTCATTCCATGGGTTACCTGTGAAGCACAGATGTTTCAAATTTGATGAAGTCTGATTTACCTGTTTTTGTTGTTGTTGTTGTTGTATTTGCTTCTGGTGTTCTACTTGAGAAATCATTGTTTAATACCAGGTCACAAAGATTTGCTCCTATGTTTTCTTTTAAGACTTCCAAAATTTTAAACTCTTAAATTTAGGTCTTTGATTCATTTTGAGTTATTTTTGTGTATAGTGTGAGGGTGTCAGCTTTATTCTCTCAGTGGATTTTCAGTTGCATCATTTATTAAAAAGACTGTTCTTTCCCCAACTGAATGGTCTTGACACATTTGTTGAAGATGAATTAATCCTAAATGTGAAGATTTAATTCTAGACTCTCAGTTCCATTCCATTGATCTGTGTGTCCATCCTTAGGCCAGTACCACATGTCAATCCCACGTGGCTTTGTAATGAGTTTTGAAATGGGTTTGTGTGAGTTTTCTAATTTTCTTTCTTTTTCAAGTTATTTTGGCTCTTTTGCCTTTTGCAATCAGCTTGTTAATATCTGCAGAAAAGGCTGTGGGATTTTGATAGGAATTACATTAAATCCCTAGATTTGGAGATTTGCCATTTTAACAATACAGTGTTCTGATATATGAATATGGGCTGTTTTTCTATTTATTTAAGTCTTTAATTTCTTTCAACAACGTTTTGTAGTTTTAGTATATACAAGCCTGTATAAGGTCATGTCACCTGCAAATAGGGGTAATTTTACTTCTTTCTTTCCAAACTCGTTTTCTTTAATTTTCTTGATTTTCTGTTTTAGCTTGTCAGTTTCCAGAGTTTTTATATCTTAGGAATTTATCTTTCTACCAAGGTTATCTAATTTGTTGGCATACGTTTTCATATAGCCTTTTAATTCTAGTAGCAATGTCTCCTGTTTTCTTGCTAATTTCAGTAAATTGGCTCTTCTCTCTTTTTTACCTGGTCATTCTAGCTAAAAGTTTGTCAATTTGTTGCTATTTTTGAAGAACCAGCTTTTGGCTTCACTGATTTTTCTCTATGTTCTGTCTTCTTGGGAATTGGGAGATCAGAACTTAAAAATAGCCACCAAAGGATTTCTGTATTTTTCATTAGGTTAAACAAGTCTGGTTTCTTTAAGACGGGTCCTTCAGGCACTGAGTTAGGGAAGCATGTTTGCGTGTGCACACTTACCTCATTCCCCACCGCAATCCTATCGACCATATTTTTAACAAATAGGAAGTTGAGTCTGTGCTCCCGAGAAACCAGCTTTTGCTGAAGAGGCTGTGAAACAGCCACACGCAGCACTGAAGAGCAGTACACGGAGGCACAGAATCAGGTGCAAAACAAGGTTTCCTCCATGTCTTCCGAGCCTGGGTGCTCTTTTCTGTTATGACTAGAGGCCCAGGGCACAGATTCATGCACCCTCTCGCAATCCGGGACCCTTCGGGGGATGTCGGACTGCCGGTTTCAGCTCTAGTATGCATATAAGATCTTCGGTTAATCTCTTCCCGCCTCCCGCTTCCCCCCTCTCCTCTGAGATTCAACAGTCTGTTCCATGTTTCCATGCCTTAGCATTGAGCATCTGCCCCCTGTGGTCAGTGTGCATCATAGCTAATGGTCAAATGGTCACTTAGGCTTTTATATAGAGAGACTAGAGGCCCGATGCATGAAATTCAGGCAAGGGACTCAGCCCTCGCAGCCCTGGCTTCGTCCAGAAGGTGTCCGGAAGGTCATCTGGCTGTCTGGTCTAATGAGCCTATTACGCTTTTTTTATTATAGATTATTTTTAAAATTTATCTTTATTGTTGAAAGTATTACAGATGTCCCCCTCTTTTTCCCCATTAACCTGCTCCACCCCATACATGTCCCCCCCCCCGATCCAGGCCTTCACCACCCTACTGTCTGTGTCCATGGATTATGCATATATGCAGGCAAGTTCTTTGGTTGATCTCTCCCACCCCCCCCCCCCCCCCAAGGCTTTCTCCTGTTTCTCTGCATTGCACTGCACATTCAGAGCCTGGACTTGGTGAGCAGGTGGAGGCCTACCTCTTAGCTCTTGTTACTACGCTTCTGGAATTTAAGTTAGCATTTTAGTGTCACTACATAGTGGCTCCAAGGGTGCATCAGTAGCATTAGCTCGGGTTACAAAGCCAAGCCTAGGATAGAAACTCTTTAATAAGCGAAATCCAAGCTGCCCCAAGACACTGCAGCTATGTTTTCTGCAAGGAATCAGTGATAACTTTGCCAATTGGTGTAGAACATGGATGATTCTATGCCATTATGGAGCCATTAGAACATTTTGGACATTTGCAATGTAGAATAGCAATATTTTCAGCTGTAATCTGAAGGGCAAGATGAATTTGCGTCTCTGATGTTTCTTGGATTTTTCTCATTGTTGCCATGTTATCTTATGTAAACGAATCCTTGTAAGATTGTCTTTTCTATCTTCTCCATTAGTTAGCTCTCAGATCTGTTCATTTGTTTGGCAGTTTATGTTCCATGCTTGCCCTGTACTACCTTTCTAGTTAGAATCTTCCCATCCTGCTTGTGAAGTAACCTCTTCTTTTTAAATCTCTTTTCAACCCACCTTAGTTTTTAAAATTGTATACTGTCTGCAACCACAAGCCAGTGAAGTTACAGAGCAGTCATTCACCCTGAAAGCTTCCCCGGGTCCCATGCAGGCAGTGCCCTTCCCACTCTTGGCCCAGGCAACTGCAGATGTGCTTTCTGTCACTGAAGTTGGCTTGTTTTGAATTTCTTATAAATGTGTCCTACGATATGTCACCCTTAAACATAAGCCTTCATTCACTTTGCATCATGCATTTTCGCTTCATCCATGTAGTTGCATGTAGTTTGTTTCTCTTTACTGCCAAGTGGTCTAAGTGATGGGAGTGTGGTGTTGCAGGTGGACAGCGTGGTGGCTGCTGAGTACGAGCTGGAGTACCTCCTCCTAGAAGGTCACTGCTATGACATCACCACCGGGCAGCCTCCGCGAGGCCTGCAGTTCACGCTGGGAGCTTCAGCCAGCCCCATCGTTGTGGACACCATCGTGATGGCCAACCTGGTAATGACCCGTGCTTCGAGGGGAACACCGCGTCCTGTGCCTTTCGGCACTGTAATTTATGATGGAGCCGTGAGCATTCTGAACATGAGTGAGATTAAAATTCATGGTTAACTACATTTGGTCAATATAGAAATCCTGTTTAAAATTACAGGTTATAGTTATATGTCGCTTTAGAAGAAGACATGTTGGAATGGCCTACCAGGGGTGGGCAAACTTTTTGACTTGAGGGCCACAATGGGTTCTTAAACTGGACCGGAGGGCCGGAACAAAAGCATGGATGGAGTGTTTGTGTGAACTAATATAAATTCAAAGTAAAGGAGTGGAGGGGAAAGCAAGAGAACCCTCAGCTCTTTCGGCTCCGCGGGCCGGATAGAACAGCCAAATGGGCCGGATCCGGCCCGCGGGCCGTAGTTTGCCCACGGCTGGCCTACTCTAAACCACATTGGAGCCTGCACACGCATTACTTAGGAGCTGGTAGCGCTCCTCTTTCCATTGGCGGCGTGCAGCTTCCTCACACGTCACACATTGGTTCGTTACTGAAGGGCGGCTCTGGGCAGGCTCTTGGCTGGATTGGCCTGTATTTTTCTAGTGTTTCTAATATGTAGGTTTTTTTTTGTGTTACACTGATTTGTTAGCTATCTTATTTTAAATATAGGTGATTATTTCAAAAAAAGAAATAACTGTCCCTCAGAAACAGGATATTGATGTTTGAAAGAGAACTAAAATTTGTCTTTTTTTTTTTAAAGATGAAGACAGGCTATTTATTTTAATGACACCAGCAATACATGTATACAACCTCCTTGTGATCATTTTTTCAAATACAGATAAAGCAAACATTCTCCATTATTAAGCCACCAATTTCTCTTCCTAAAATTAACCACAATTCTTCTAGAATTTTCTATGTATTTGCATGCATATATATATAAAATATGTAAATTTGTTTTGTGTGTTCGTATTGTATTGTAAACACTGTTCCATTGTTCTGCATCTTGTTATATAACAGTGCATATAGATCCACCTCATTGTTTTTAAAAGCTGCAGAATATTCCACAGAATACACATGACCCTAGTTTAGCAGTTCTCCAAGTGTGGTCTGGGCACCCTTAGCAGATGCTCTCAGTGGGTCTCTTGAGGTCAGAATTACCTTCATCATAACAGGTGAGAAGTGCTCGCTTTGCACCTCACGCTCAGAGACGGGCAATGCGGTTGTCCAGAGGCTCCATGTGTGATGATGTCATTGCTCTGACAGCAGTGACATGTGTACGCATATTTCTTACTTTTCCAAAATGTTCTAAAGCAGATTTAGGGTATAAATATGTGCATTTTCAAGAGATTAACTCTGTTCTTGGACTCCTACTAAAATTTGTCTTTTCTTCTTATCCTAGGGTTACTTCCAGTTAAAAGCCAACCCAGGAGCTTGGATTCTCAGACTGAGGAAAGGACGTTCCGAAGATATTTACAGGATCTATAGGTAGGATTAAGTGATGTACATTGAATACTACATTGGCAGTTAGCCAGGGTGTCAGAATTTAATTTATAATCCGGTGCTCCAGATGTCCTCGGGCCTGGCACCCCTTTCCCTGAAGGCCTGGCCTTTCCTCTGCATCTATAAGCCCTCCAGAAAGTGCACGGCCTCCGGCGAGCCCAAGGTCGGTGCTGCTGATGCCCAGGTTATGTAGCGGGACCATGTAGAACAGGCTGCGGCTCCTTCTTCACTCTGGTTTTCTTGGGCCAGGGTAGCCCTAGTTCATCCCACACTGATAGTCCTTGGAGGGACGCTGCAGGCAGCTGTGAAACAGCCACCACCTTGCCATCCTCCCCACTCAGGTTGCACAGCAGGGTCAGTGGATGTAGGGTCCAGGCACACAGCTGCCAGCAAGAACCTTTCACTTCAGGAGACGGAGTCAGATCACAGAGATCCCAGGATGCACTTGCTGGGCCCGCCCTGCGCCTCTGGCCCCTTCCTCCCCAGGCACTGCTGCTGTGCAGGGAGCTGAGGGAGCCCGTCACAGGGTTTCACAGGCCCTGCTCTGGTGGGCGGCGCACTGGCAGCCAGCGCCCTTCTGCAGTGCACGGCTGGCAATAGTTCTAGTTCGTTCTCTCCCTGGGTGGTACCCAGATTCTACCAGGCTTCCATGTGCTTGGGGTCATTCTGCACAGCTGCCTCAGAAAGAAGCCCAGCATTGGGCAGGTCCCCCTCCTGAAGTCACCACACTCCCCATTCAGCCTCTGCCAGCTCCCACATTGCCACGGTGACTGCCAGCTCTCACAGAGCCACTCCGCACGACCCTCGGGGCACCTGGTGCGCGCTGGGCGGGGGAGGAAGAGATGGGCCTTTAGGTCCCATTTTCTTTCTGCTGCCAGCACCCCACTGTCAATCATTTCGCTGTGATGGAACCACGCTGTGAGAAATCAGTCATTTCAAGAAGGGAGGGAGGAAATGTAGGACAGTTAAGACTTTCCCACCCTGTTTCCTGACCCTGAGTTACAGGTGAGCAGGCCCTGTGAGCTTCAGCGTGGGTGCTGGTGCTCACGGGGCCCTGGCCTGCGGTGGGCTGGGAGCAAGGCCTCAGGGCGTTTCGTCAGGAGCAGGGATTTGGCTTTAAGGTTTGTAACAAATGACTGTTCGTTTTAAAAATTACACTGCCTCTAAAAAGGTGTGGTCTGAATTCTGCTAATGCAGTTTAAGTTGGTGTTGAACTATGCGAAAGGCTTCCTCTCAGTTTATATAGGAAATGGCTTCCATTGGCGCTGGTTCGCACGGCCTCTTGCTGTATCCGCCTCTGTGCTCCCTGGGACCGGCCTGACCGTGTATTTCTTGCCCAGGACATGAAGACTCTTGTGTTATAACAAGTTCTTCATTATCAACAGTAGTTTTCTCCCAACGATGTTTTCCCCAAATAGGATTTTACAGAATTGTAATCTGTCGTAAGACACTTCTCTGTTTTTCTAAACCACGGTCCTCCACGTGCCTTTTCCCTGGCCACTTGCCTAACTCCCAGCACCTGCCTTCTTCTTCCTGCCTCCGAGCCTCCCAGTGGGCAGTCCCTGTTCCCAGCCTCCAGAGCCCCTCAGGCACCTCTGCCTGAGAACTCTCCCTGCGTGACAGTGAGCCCAGTGTGTTCCTATTTACCTGGCTTTCCGCACTCCCCATGGGAGGTGCTGGGGGCTCAGACCGTGCGAGCACAGATGGAGGAGAGTGTCCGTCACACAGCTGGCGGCCCTGGCAGCTCTCACGCTGAAAGGTCATTTCAGTGACTTGGGAAGGAAGTCTGGGCTGTGACGGACGGGGATGCACGGGGTTTAAAGGTAGAGACTTGGGCAAGTTCTTCTGTTACCTTGAAGGGGCTTCCTGCAGGTCGTGAAAATAAATTTGTTCTGAAAAACTCCTTTATGATCAAGTGAGGGACAAATATGGTGATGGATGTCAGAGCATTTCCTGCATTTGAGACTGTGATTTGTAGCATCCATCTTACTGCTCCCTTTCTCTCTAAGCCATGACGGGACAGACTCTCCGCCCGATGCTGGTGAAGTTGTTGTCGTCCTCAATAACTTCAAGAGCAAAATTATTAAAGTGAAGGTGAGTTTGGTGTATGAAGGCAGCCGCTCTTTTATAGTTGTTAAAAGGAGCAGGACTCTGGCATTCGGTAGATATTATCTAAAATATGTATCGCGCCCGGCTGGTGTGGCTTGGTGGTTGAACATCAACCCATGAACCAGGAGGTCCTGGTTCGATTCCTGGTCAGGGCACAGCCGCCTGGGTTGTGGGCTCATTCCCCAATGGAAGCATGCAGGAGGCAGCCAATCGATGATTCTCTCTCATCGTTGATGTTTCTATTTCTCCCTTTCCCTTCCTCTCTGAAATCAGTTTTTTAATAAAACTGATTTCAATAAAAATATGTATCAGTCTAACGAATCTCAGAAGGAAGGTGGGGTGGGGAGAAATTAACCAAAGAATTTATAAGCATAACCCATGGACTCAGGTGAAGGCCTGGGGGAGGGGGTCAAGTGGGGGGGAAAAAGGGAGGCATCTGTAATACTTTCAACAATAAAGATATAAAATTTATTTTTATTATTATTTTTTAATATATTTTATTGATATTTTACAGAGAGGAAGGGAGAGGGATAGAGAGCTAGAAACATCGATGAGAGAGAAACATCGATCAGCTGCCTCCTGCACACCTCCCACTGGGGATGTGCCCGCAACCAAGGTACATGCCCTTGACCGGAATCGAACCTGGGACCCTTCAGTCCGCAGGCCGACGCTCTATCCACTGAGCCAAACCGGTTTCGGCAAGATATAAAATTTAAAATAAAACATTCTTACATTGAAAAAATAAAAATAAATATCTTGAAACCAGCCCCAAACTTTGTGAGTTAATGGATATGTTAATTCCAATAATCTATTATTGTGGTAATCATTTCACGGTATGTATGTAGACAAAATTATCACATTGTATACCTTAAATTTATACAATGTTATTTGTCAATTATATCTCAGTAAAGCTGAGAGGGGAAGAAAAAGAAACCCAAGACTAATTCATCATTGGAATTTCACTGTAGTGTTTATAGGAATGCAGCTTTAAGTACAAAATGTCTTTTCTAAATATACATTTGTGACTTGCTTCAGCTGAGGGCTTGCTTCAGCTCAGAGCCCACCTTTTGGGTAATCTCAGTGAGCAATGTAAGTCTCATTTCAGGTAAAATGTTTTCATAGACATTGTGGTGCAGATACCGCCATAATTTACATGATTATTCATAATTTTATTTTCAGGAAATTGGGGATAATGCCAATGAAAATTTCAATAATTATAAATGGTAGCTCATTTAATTTCTTTTCACTTCTTTCTACTCTCAGAATGTTAAAGTTCTTAGTGCCTTAAATTCAAAGGTCTTATGGAGTAAATACAGGCATGCCTCATTTTATTGCACTTTGCTTCATTGTGCTTCACAGATTTTGTGTTTTTTTACAAATTGAAGGCCAGCCCCTCCACCAGCAAAAAGATTACGACTCACTTTGTTGAGCAGCTACTCACTTTCCTGTGCTGGTCAGGAACTGAACCCACAGTTCTTACACCCAGGAAAGCCTAACACAACTGCAGATCATGGCGGGAGACAGCCCTCCCTGTGCTGTCCAGGAGCCCTGCTGGCTCGGCCAGTGAATCCGGACAGAGGCTGTGCACACAGTGCCTCCTGCCAGGACACACGCAGCTGCGCCTCCCCCGAGAGCTGGCTCTCAGGTGGTGAATTACACTTGCAATTTCACTCAGACTATGTTTCCTACACAATTGTTTGAGGGTTTTCTTGCCCATTTTGCAAACTGAAAACAGCTATTTTCTAATGAAAAGGGGTTGCTGTCTTTTCACTTCAGGTTTTGTGTGATGTGATTAAGATATTTCTGTTGAGTACATCGAGCCTCGGAGTAGGCTGTGCTGCTTATGGGAAAATTAATTCCTGGTGATTGGCAGTACCCACAGTGGACGTCAGTTTAATGCCTGTTAAACAACAGGAGGACTAAGTCCATCATCCGTGATTGCAGGTTCAGAAGAAGGCAGACATGGTGAATGAAGACTTGCTGAGTGATGGAACTAATGAGAATGAATCTGGATTCTGGGATTCCTTCAAATGGTAAATTGGCATAATAAAAAAAGTGCTTTCTTAGGAAAACAGACACAAGCATCCTCCCTCTCTTCTAAGCATTCTGTCTTAGACCTTCCAGGTGCTGTCCTGTGTGTGCAGCCAGAAATGGCCCTTCCGTTCGTGGGCACGCGTGTCTCCCACGGCGAACGGAACACCGCGGCCCTGGGGAAGGGCCCTCTCCTGCTCTTGCCCCTGCAGCTGTGCTGCTCCTATTGTCCGCTGAGCTCGCTGCCATCTGTGTTCTGTCTTTTCCTGCAGCTGCCCCTCTCCTCACCCTGCGGGTGGGAGGGGCCCTGCTCCTGGTCCCGCTGCGCCACTTGCTAGGGAAGGAGCGGGACTGTCAGGCCCATCTCCCGCTCCCTTCACAGCCACAGTCTGTATGAGCATTTCTCCTTTTGTGCTTATTTTCCCCTTTATGATTATAGGGGCTTCACGGGAGGACAGAGGACCGAGGAAGTGAAACAAGATAAAGACGACATAATTAATATTTTCTCTGTTGCATCGGGTCATCTCTATGAAAGATTTCTCCGGTTAGTCCTGTTGGTGTTTTTGTATGAATATATGAGTGAATTTGTTGCCGTGTTCTTATTGAGAGAGGAAGTGCTCTGTGCACTCCTGCCTGTCACACTTCTGTGCATCCGGAGCACTCCGAGGGCTATGAAAGATTTCCGTATAGTTGTTTTGATCTGGCTAGCAGCGCGGACTGAAGCTTTATAGTGAAAGCATTGATGTGGCTATTACACGGCTATAACCCTTTAATATCATTGTGCATATATATAGATGGTGTTTAACTGGCCCCCAAGCATTGCTTCAACCATCAATTAGGAGGTTAACATAGAGAACAGATGTGGGATAGGACCATGGACCTGCCTTCTGAAGATTCATGGGGTTTGAGAGCTGCAGT
The DNA here is from genome assembly GCF_963455305.1 of Plecotus auritus. Classification (NCBI taxonomy): domain Eukaryota; kingdom Metazoa; phylum Chordata; class Mammalia; order Chiroptera; family Vespertilionidae; genus Plecotus; species Plecotus auritus. The sequence continues at coordinate 99,430,641 of NC_137776.1, forward strand.
GGGACCTGTTTTATAGACAACTAGAGACTCAGGGTGAAGGGGCTGCCTGAGGTCACAGCCAGAGCCAAGGAGAGGCCCTGGCTTGGGCTGGTTGCCCCAGGGGTCGCCAGGGGAGGTCCTGAGGAGTGCCCTGCCTGAGGCACTTTCCGAATGCCAGGTTCTTGTTGCTTTAGTATTCCACTACAGATCTAGTGTAGCAAGTCATCAGAATGTCATTTCACTCTTGTCTTAGAAACAATATCTGACCAAAACAGTAAGGCCAGATGTTAGTAACAACTAAATTTAATTAAAATCCTTAACTCAAAAGTATTTTTTTAAGATATATTTTTATTGATTTCAGAGAGGAAGGGAGAGGGAGAGAGAGATAGAAACATCAGTGATGAGAGAGAATCATTGATTGGCTGCCTCCTGCACACCCCCACTGGGGATCGAGTCCATACCCGGGCACGTGTCTTGACCGGAATTGAACCCGGGACCCTTCAGTCCGCAGGCCAATGCTCTATCCACTGAGCCAAACTGGCTAGGGCTCAAAATGTATTTTTGTTTTCAAAGTAGGGAATCCTGGGACTGTAACCATCTGCCTTTCCTTTCCACACCCACACCCCTTCTCCTTGCGGCCCCACAGGCTTGGAGGCAGCCAGGGCTTTAGGAGGGCGCAGTCAGCACAGCCTCCGCTTTCAGTTGCATCATCACTGACATATCAGGTCACGGAGCAGTCTCTCTAGGAGGCAGCAGGCCCGAGACCTTGGCCTTGATCGGTTGGTGTACGTTTGTGGGTGAGAGATGCCCCTCCTCACTCTGATGGGTTCATGCCGAGGAACGAGTGCCGCTCTCCATTGCGAGGGGTCCCTCTGAGCCTCACGAGCCATCAGCTAGCTCTGCCGTGCAGAACACTTGGTGATCGCATCCCTCACAACTGGGGTTGTTGAGATGAAAAGCATTGGAAGGTCATTAGTGTTCTTTCTTTTCTTGGGCAGCATAATGATGCTATCAGTGCTGAAGAACACCAAGACTCCTGTGAAATTCTGGTTTCTGAAGAATTATTTGTCCCCCACTTTTAAGGTTTGTTCCTCAGAAAAAAGAAAATCATTCTTCCTAAGGAGATATGTATAGTATAATACACTTTTTACTACTTCCATGTCATCTGCATAACTTAACATTTTTCCTTCTATTGACTTCCCTGATTCAATTGCATGTTTCTATGTTGATTACTCTTCCAGATGGATCTATCTGGGGGGAAGAGTTGTCATGAAACTGAACACAAAATCATGTCTTGTTGGAAGCTTGGGTAACCCAGGAAGAGAGCCGTGTCCTCTGCTCGATGAGGTCAAGTTCTCTTCTGCGAGCTGTCTAACGAGAGGACACGCTGGCTTCCAGTCAGAAAGGCTCTCCAGGCGGCTCCCAGTGGCCACACAGCAGTGCCTCATGGTGTCCAGTAGAGCACACCAGGAAGCCTTTCTGCTTGGTTTGTCAGTTAGCATTTGCCCTCTTAGTTGGCTCTTTGTTGTTATTCTGTGGAAGTTATTAAATAACTTTTAAGGCATTCAGTAATTTCCCTTCCAGATGAGTCTTCACTTCCTGTCCCCTGAAGGTTCTTGTGTTTAGAATATGAAAGGCTTAATGGCAGCCCATTTGTCCAGAGTGTTTGGGTTAGCACGTCATTTCCTGGGTTAGACCTAGCGGAGATGAAACAAGCCAGTCAGAGAGACAATGCCACATGACCTCACGGACATGTTGTCTCTAAGAACACTATAAACTGACAGACAAAATAGGTCCAGAGGCCTGGATGCATGGAGCAGACTGACAGATTGGGGAGATTGGAAGAGATTAGCTAAAGAGTGTGTATGCATAGCCCAGGGACACAGACAATGGGGTGAAGGCCTGGGTGCTGGCAGGGAAAAGGGGGGCATCTGTAACAGTGCCAACAATAAAATGACCAGCTCAAAAAAGTGCTTTACTGATCGAGTTTAGACAAATGAAGTTCATTTCTCTTAAACACACCCACACAAATGCAAATTAGTTGTCTAAAGGCTTTTCTTGAAGATTTCTGTCATTTCATGTAGTGTTCAGAAGTCATAAAGAAATGGGGATTTGGCAAAAGTTTATATGTATTCTTTTATGTCCTCACAAGTGGACCAGGGTCTGAGTTTTTATGAGACCCATTGGGACTTGTCACTAAATGTGTTTTGTGCCATAATCGTGACTGTTGTCTTCTATTATGAAGTCAGTTTTCTTAAAGTAAGTGATGGTTGTTCCGTGTCTGGCAATAGGAATTTATACCTTACATGGCAAACAAGTACAGCTTCCACTATGAGCTTGTCCAGTACAAGTGGCCGCGGTGGCTCCATCCGCAGACGGAGAAGCAGCGCACCATCTGGGGCTACAAGATCCTCTTCCTGGACGTGCTCTTCCCCCTGGTTGTGGACAAAGTCCTGTTCGTGGATGCCGACCAGGTGAGCGCCTGGAGGCCGCGCAAACTGTCTGTATAAGGCGCTGGGCTTCCTTTTACTTTTTGAATTATTTTACTTTTCCAGTTATGAAAAATACATGTTTATTTCACATTATTTAGAATATGTGGAAAAGTAGCACCTAGCTGTGATCACTTTTAACATTTGCATTTGATCTGTTCTTTTCCTATTCTATGTCTTTGTTACATAGTTGTCATTACATCATGATTTTTATCTTAATTCATTTCACATACAGACTAGAAATAGGCATTGTTTCACATTTGTTTGCATATTAATTCACATAAACCTCCCAGCAGTCTCATGAGTTTCCCATTTTACAGATGAGGCAACTGAGTCACAGAGAGGCCGCTAAGCAATATGTATTTGATTATTTCTCCTCTCTGTGTGCCAAGCGCTACATTGAATGTCTGCCTGTGAGGGAGGAGGTCGCTGGTCAGTGGAAGAGGCAGGTGTGGCTGGCACTCCCGCAGCGGCCTGAGCCTCAGTGCGGCTTCGGATGCCAGGACATGCTGTCTGCGAGGTTGTCTAACAGATGACTTGTGACCTTTTCTCCAGATCGTACGGACAGATCTGAAAGAGTTAAGAGATTTCAATTTGGATGGTGCCCCTTACGGTTATACCCCTTTCTGTGACAGCCGGAAGGAAATGGATGGCTACAGGTTCTGGAAGTCAGGGTACTGGGCCAGCCACTTAGCTGGGCGCAAGTATCACATCAGGTACTGAAAATGGGCCGCTCCTAACACTGGTTTTATTTTCTTTAAATTAATTTTGTATATTTAATACTGAATAGCTAATACACAAATATGGTTCATAAATAAGAATTATAAAAAAGTATACAGGGAAAAAAAAAGTGAATCCTGTCTCTATTCCACCCGGTTTTCATTCCACAGCAGATAACCTCCTCTGTTAATTTACTCTATGTCCAATGGAATTCCATAATTCCTTTTTTTAAATTTATTTTTACTTTTTTTATTGATTTCAGAGAGGAAGGGAGAGGGGGAGAGAGAGAGAAACATCAATGATGAGAGAGAATCATTGATTGGCTGCCTCCTGCACACCCACACGGAAGATCAAGCCAGCAACTGGGGCATGTGCCCGGGAATCGAACCGTGACCTCCTGGTCTACACTCAACCACTGAGCCACACCGGCCAGGCAGAATTTCTTAATTCTTACATGAACAACTCTGCCTTCTTTTTGCACAAAATATGAATTCTCTTTTACACAAAATATACCATCCCATTTATAGTTTTATGCCTTGCTTCTTTTTAACGTAATCTCTCTAGTAGATCTTATTATATGTTGAGAGATAACTTATTCCTTTTTACATCTACATATTATTCCAGTAGAGTTATTTTATTTATAGTCTTTTGCTATGACATTATTGCACTGGATAATTACAGACATTGCTTTGTATATTTCATTGTAGCTATGGGATAAATTCCTAGAAGTGGAACTCCTGGGTCAGACCATGTGTGCATTTGATGCTTTCCCACTGCACATTGCATGGTCTTCTCAGGCAAAGTGGGATTGGAAGGTTGGAGCGTGGGGCTTGCAGGGAACAGCACACACAGGGGTGAGGGTGGGGGGCTTGCAGGGAACAGCACACGGGTGAGGGTGGGGCTTGCAGGGAACAGCACACAGGGGTGAGGGTGGGGGCTTGCAGGGAACAGCACACGGGTGAGGGTGGGGGCTTGCAGGGAACAGCACACAGGGGTGAGGGTGGGGCTTGCAGGGAACAGCACAGGGGTGAGGGTGGGGCTTGCAGGGAACAGCACACAGGGGTGAGGGTGGGGCTTGCAGGGAACAGCACACACACGGGTGAGGGTGGGGGGCTTGCAGAGAACAGCACAGAAGGGTGAGGGTGGGGGGCTTGCAGGGAACAACACACAGGGGTGAGGGTGGGGGCTTGCAGGGAACAGCTCATACAGGGGTGAGTCGGGGGGCTTGCAGGGAACAGCACACGGGTGAGAGTGGGGCTTGCAGGGAACAGCACACACAGGGGTGAGGGTGGGGGCTTGCAGGGGACAGCATGCAGGGATGAGGATGGGGCTTGCAGGGAACAGGACACGGGTGAGGGTGGGAGCTTGCAGGGAACAGCACACACGGGTGAGGGTGGGAGCTTGCAGGGAATAGCACACAGGGTGAGGGTAGGGGGCTTGCAGGGGGCAGCATGCAGGAATGAGGGTGGGTCTTGCAGGGAACAGCACACAGGGGTGAGGGTGGGGCTTGCAGGGAACAGCACACAGGGGTGAGGGTGGGTCTTGCAGGGAACAGCACACAGGGGTGAGGGTGGGGCTTGTAGGGAACAGCACACAAGGGTGAGGGTGGGAGGCTTGCAGGGGGCAGCACACACAGCGTGGGTGTTGGGGATGATGATTTTAGTGCTCAGCTTTGTTTTTGGTCCAGAAGAATGGTAGCACTTGTTTTTTTCCACCTTCAACCTTTAAAACATCAGCAAGACATCTTGGACTAATGGTTATTTAGTAGTTACTATACCTTTTATTACCTAATCTGCTGACATTTGCTTAGAAATCTCTTGTCAGAGGTTAAATTATTTCTTTTGGAAGACAAATAAGAACAGTGACAAAGTGCACTTGTGGTGGCAGAATGTGGGATTTGTAATAATTTTCTTAGCCATCTTTGAGGTAGCATATACTGACCCCAAGGTCCACTCTCAGGCCTCAGCTTACCTTTCAAATAGAAGCCAGAATGTTTGCCTAGTGACCTGTCCCATTGTCTGGTGGGGGCACATTCCTGCCATAATGCATGGTTATAACAAATGGGTCTTCTCTGTCCAGTGCACTGTATGTCGTTGACCTGAAGAAGTTTAGGAAAATAGCTGCTGGTGACAGACTCAGGGGACAGTACCAAGGTCTGAGTCAGGACCCTAACAGTCTTTCCAATCTTGACCAGGTAAGTGTGTTGTTGGGGGCACTTGCAGTGAGGGGAGTGCAGTGCTGTGTCCGGAAATGAAGTGTTGGCTGCGCAGTGCTCCCTCTGCTGGGACAGTGCTCTGTTGCTTCGGGGGAGGAGTTGTGTGTGGGTGTGTGTGGCGTGTCCACCTGAACTCCTGAGAAGACGCGCTGGGGGAAACTTCCTGCGCTCAGGGTTGCTGGAAGGGATAGGAGGAGGCGCCGGCTCCCTGAACATGCCTGGATCTTTTCAGTTTGTACCCAAGCTTCTCAGATACGTTTGTTTCTCTGCCTGCTAGGGTCAGTTCATTCCTTTTCTCTAGGAACTAACCAGCTCCAAGTTACAATGTAGGGTACAGTATCACAAGACTCCTTTTTCTATGTCAGAAACCATGGTGTTTTTTAAGAAACTTAGCTGAGCTAAATACTGTTCATTTAGATGTTGTATATAGTTTCACATAATTTGTTTTACTTCAAAGTCTGCCTTAAACACATTTAAGCCTTTTTGTGATGTATAGCACCCATAAAGAAAAGTGTACAAAACAAAAATATACACATATTCATGTGCATTAATAAATCACCACAGAGCAAATGCCCATGTACCACCACCTAGTTTAAGACATAGAACACTCCTAGCATCCCAGAAGCCACCCTTCCCTAGCAAAAGTCTCCAGCATCCTGAGTGCTGTGGTGGCCATCTGACTGCTTTTCTATAGAATGACTCTACAGAGACATACAGTACACATGTTTCCTGTAAACTAAACTGTCGTCTCCCCTGTTTTTCCCCTTCCTGTCTCTCTGGCATCATAAAAGATGAGCTCTTGTTCAGCATTGTGTCGGAGATGCATCCATGTTGTGTGCATGTAGTGCATGATGTTTTGTTTGTTTATCCTACATTCAGGGTGTTTTCTATCTCTGTCTTCCATGGGTAATGCTCTGTGGTCACTCACACACGTGTCTTGGTGCACGTGTACAGTTTTCAGTTGCATGTACAAATAGAATTGCTTGGTCATCAGACTTGTGTGTTTTTATCTTTACTAGATAATTCCAAACAGTTTTCCAAAGTAGTTTTAATTTATACTCTCATCAGCTATATAAGAATTCCTGTCAATTCATGTTTTGACCAATACTTGTTGTCAGTATATTAATTTGGTAGGTGTGAGCTGACATCCCATGTGGCTTTCAGTTGAAGAGTTTAATGCATCTGCACTTAATGTAATTATCAGTGAAATGGGATTTACATCTGCCATTTCCTATTTGTATCCTATATATCCTCTTGTGTTCCTCACGTCCTACATCATTGCCTTTTATGTTGGATATTTTAATTCCTTTGTTCCTTTTGCTATATACTTTTGAGTTATTTTCTTAGTGGTGTCTTGATGGTTATCATTAATAATTTAATTTATGACAATCTAGTTTGGATTAATAACAACTTTAGTAGTATCCAAAAGCTTTGTACCCCTATACTGTTGTTGTCATATAGTTTACATGTTTACACATTATATGCCCATCAATACAGATTTATAATTATTGCTTTTTGTAGTTGTTTGTTTTCTAAATATATTTTATTGTTCAAATTTTAAATTCTTTATTGTTTAAAGTATTACATACAGTATTACATATGTCTCCTTTTTCTCCCGTTGAGCTCTCCCCGGCCAACCCACACTCCCAGCACATCCCCTCACCCCCCTAGTGTCTGTGTCCATTGGTTATGCTTAAATGCATGCATACAAGTCCTTTGGTTGATCTCTCCCTCTTACCCCCACCACCACCACCACCCACCCTCCTCTGCCTTCCCTCTGAAGTTTGCCAGTCTGTTCGCTGCTTCTCTGTCTCCGGATCTGTTTTTGTTTATCAGTTTATGTTCATTATATCCCACAAATGAGTGAGATCATGTGATATTTATCTTTCTCTGACTGGCTTATTTCGTTTAGCATAATGCTCTCCAGGTCCATCCATGCTCTTGCGAATGGCAAGAGTTCCTTTTTTTTTTTACAGCAACGTAGTATCCCATTGTGTAGATGTACCATAGTTTTCTGATCCAGTCACCTGCTGAGGGGCACTTAGGCTGTTTCCAAATCTTAGCTATTGTAAATTGTGCCACTATGAACGTAGGGGTGCATATATCCTTTCTGATTGGTGTTTCTGTTTTCTTAGGATATATTCCTAGAAGTGGGATCACTGGATCAAATGGCAGTTCAATATTTAATTTTTTGAGGAAACTCCATACTGTTTTACACAGTGGCTGCACCAGTCTGCATTCCCACCAGCAGTGTACAAGGGTTCCCTTTTCTCCGCATCCTCACCAGCACTTGTAGTTTGTTTACTTGTTTGTGATAGCCATTTTAATTTGCTTCTCTTGGATGATAAGTGACTTTGAGCATGTTTTCATATGAAGTCTTTTGGCCTTCTGTATATCCGCCTTCAAAAAGTGTCTATTTAAGTCCTTTGCCTATTTTTTATTGGATTTTTTATCTTCCTTTTGTTAAGATGTATGAGTTCTCTATAAATTTTGGAGATTGGGCCCTAATCAGATATAACATTGGCAAATATGTTCTCCCACGCAGTGGGCTTTCTTGTTGTTTTGTTGATGGTTTCTTTTGCTATGCAGAAGCCTTTTATTTTGATGTAGTCCCATTTGTTTATTTTCTCCTTAGTTTCCATTGCCTTAGGAGCTGTATCGGTAAAGATATTGCTATGACATATGTCTGATATTTTGCTGCTGATGGATTCTTCTAAGATTTTTATGGTTTCCCGTCTTATGTTTAAGTCCTTTATCCATTTTGAGTTTGTTTTTGTGTATGGTGTAAGTTGGTGATCTAGTTTCATTTTTTGCATGTATCTGTCCAATTTTCCCAACACCATTTATAGAAGAGACTGTCTTGAACTCCATTATTTCCTCTTACCTCCTTGGTCAAATATTAATTGAACATAATGGCTTGGGTCAATTTCTGGGTTTTCTGTTCTGTCCCATTGGTCTATATGTCTGTTCTTGTGCCAGGACCAAGCAGTTTTGAGAACAATGGCTTTGTAGTAAAGCTTGATATCTGGTATTGTGATCCCTCCAACTTTGTTCTTTCTCAAGATTGCTATGGCTATTCGGGATCTTTTTTTATTGCATATGAATTTTAGGAACATTCGTTCTAGGTCTGAGAAATATGCCATTGGTATCTTAATGAGGATTGCATTGAAGCTGTAGATTGCTTTGGGTAGTATGTTGATTCTACCAGTCCATGAACATGGTATATTCTTCCATTTGCTTATGTCTTCCTCTATCTCTTTTTTCAATGTCTTATAAGTCACCTCTACTCCTGGCCCAAGTATAGGTCTTTTACCTCCTTAGTTAAGTTTATTCCTAGGTATCTTAATTTTTTTGTTGCAATGGTAAATGGGATTGTTCTGTTCTTTTTTATTTCTCTTTCTGTGAGTTCATTATTGGTGTATAGAAAAGCAGTAGATTTCTGGGTGTTAATTTTGTATCCTGCTACCTTGCCAAATTCATTTATTAGGTCTAGTAGTTTTTTGATGGAGTTTGGGGTTTTCTATGTGCAGTATCATGTCATCTGCAAATAAGGAGTTTTATTTCTTTTCCAGTTTGTATGTCTTTTATTTCTTCTTGTCTGATCACTGTTGCTAGCTCTTCCAGCACTATGTTGAACAGGAGTGGTGAGAGTGGGCATCCCTGTCTTGTTCCTGTTCTTAGGAGAAATGGTTTTACTTTTTGCCCATTGAGTCTGATGTTGGCTGTAGGTTTGTCATATAAGGATTTTATTATATTGAGGTATGATCCCTCTATTCCCATGTTGCTGAAAGTTTTTATCAAGAAAGGGTGTTGATTTTTGTCAAATGCTTTTTCTGCATCAATTGATATGATTATGTGATTTTTATCTCTCAATTTGTTTATTGATTTGTGGATGTTGTGCCATCCTTGCATCCCTGGAATAAATCTCACTGGTCATGGTGTATGATCTTTTTAATTTAATGCTGGATCCGATTTGCTAGAATTTTTTTAAATATATTTTATTTATTTTTTACAGAGAGGAAGGGAGAGGGATAGAGAGTTGGAAACATCGATGAGAGAGAAACATGGATCAACTGCTCCTGCACACTCCCTACTGGGGATGTGCCCTTGATCAGAATCGAACCTGAGACCCTTCAGTCTGCAGGCCAACGCTCTATCCACTGAGCCAAACCAGTTAGGGCATGATTTGCTAGAATTTTGTTGAGGATTTTAGCATCTATGTTCATCAGAGATATTGGCCTATAATTTTCTTTCTTTGTAGTGTAATGTCTTTATCTGGTTTGGGGATTAGGGTAATGTTGGCTTTATAGGATGAGCTTGAAAATGTGCCTTCCTCTTGAATTTTTTGGAATAGTTTGAGGAGGATAGGTTTTAGTTCTTTGAATGTTGGTAAAACTCCCCTGTGAAACCGTCTGGCCCAGGGCTTTTGTTAGCTGGAAGCTTTTTGATGACTGCTTCAATTTCCTCCATAGTTATAAGCCTATTCAGATTTTTAAATTCTTCCTGATTGAGTTTTGGAAGGCCCTATTTTTCTAGGAATATGTCCATTTCTTCTAGGTTGACCAGTTTTTTGGAATAGAGTTGTTCATAGTATTTTTTTTTTTTTACAATCCTTTGTATTTCTGTGGGGTCTGTTGTTACTTCACCTCTTTCATTTAGATTTTGTTTATTCGGATCCTCTCTCTTTGCTTCTTGGTGAGCCTGGCTAGAGGTTCATCACTCTTGTTTATCTTTTCAAAGAACCAGCTCTTGGTTTCATTGATCTTTTGTATTTTTTTTTGTCTCTATGTCATTTACTTTCTCTCTGACCTTTATTTTTTCCTTCCTTCTACATCAGTGGTTCTCAACCTTTTTAATGCCGTGACCCTTTAATACAGTTCCTCATGTTGTGGTGACCCCCAAGCATAAAATTATTTTCGCTGCTACTTCATAACTGTAATTTTGCTACTGTTATGAATCGTAATGTAAACATCTGTGTTTTCCGATGGTCTTAGGCAACCCTGCTAGCGGTTCTCAACCTGTGGGTCGCCTAAGACCATCGGAAAACACAGATGTTTACATTACGATTCATAACAGTAGCAAAATTACAGTTATGAAGTAGCAGCGAAAATAATTTTATGCTTGGGGGTCACCACAACATGAGGAACTGTATTAAAGGGTCGCGGCATTAAAAAGGTTGAGAACCACTGTTCTAAATACCCTGGGCTTCTCTTGTTGCTCTCTTTCTAATTCTTTTTTTTTAAAATATATTTTATTGATTTTTTACAGAGAGGAAGGGAGAGGGATAGAGAACTAGAAACATCGATGAGAGAGAAACATCGATCAGCTGCCTCCTGCACACCTCCCACTGGGGATGTGCCCACAACCAAGGTACATGCCCTTGACCGGAATCGAACCCGGGACCCTTCAGTCCGCAGGCCGGCGCGCTATCCACTGAGCCAAACCGGTTTCGGCTCTCTTTCTAATTCTTTAAGTTGTAGATTTAGATAATTTATTACCAGTTTTTCTTGTATTTTTGAGGAAGGCCTATAATGCTATGAACTTCCCTCTCAGGATTGCTTTCACTGTGTCCCATAGATTTTGGATTGTTGTGTTTTCATTTTCATTTATTTCCAGGATGCTTTTTATTTCTTCTTTCTTTGATCTCTTTGGTAACCCAATCCTCTATATAATTTAAGCCTCAGCGACCGTTACGGTGGAACAACTGGTCACTCTGATGTGCACTGACCACCAGGGGGCAGACACTTAACGCAGGAGCTTCCTCTGGTGGTCAGTGCGCTCCCACAGGGGGAGCGCTGCTCAGCCAGAAGCTGGGCTCACACCTGGCTAGCACAGCTGCCGCGGCGGGAGCACCTCCCAACTCCGCACAAGCAGGCCGGGATAAGCGCAAGTGATGCAGCACCCGGCCCCAATTCGGGCTCCTCCCTGGTTGCCTGCTGCCTGGTGTAGTGCTACATCCCCTGAGGGGTCCCAGACTGCGAGAGAGTTGTCCATAGGGATCTGGCCTACACCTGCAGTCAGACATCCCCCAGAGGGTCCTGGACTGCCAGAGGGCACAGTCCGGGCTGAGGGAACCACCCTTCCCCCAGTGCAAAAATTTCATGCACCGGGCCTCTAGTTGTTTAATAACGTGCTATTTAGACTCCAAGTGTTTGAATTTTTGTGGTTGTTTTTATTGTAGTTTATTTCTAATATTATGCCATTGTGATCTGAGAAGATGCTTGATATGATTTCATTCTTCTTGAATTTGGAAATACTTTGCCTGTGTCCCAATATGTGGTCTATCTTTGAAAATGTGCACTTGAGAAGAATGTATATTCTGTCGCTTTGGGGTGAAATGTTCTGAAGTAGTCGATTAGTTCCATGTGATCTAGTGAGTTGTTTAGAATTGCTGTTTCTTTGCTGATTTTTTTGTCCAGAAGATTTATGCAGTGATGTCAATGGGGTATTAAAGCCCCCTACTATGATTGTATTGCTGTTGATCTCTCCCTTGATGTCTTCCAGAAGTTTTTTTATGTATTTGGGTGCTCTTGCATTGGGTGCATGTTTACCAGAGTCATATCTTCTTGTTGTATCGATCCCTTTAGTATTATGTAGTGGCCTTTCTTATCTCTTGTTATGGCCTTCACTTTGAAGTCTATTTTGTCAGATATAAGTATTGGTATCCCAGCTTTTTTTTTTTTCCTTTTGCCTAAAAACTATTTTCCATTCCTTCGCTTTCAGTTGTGTGAGTCCCTTGTTCTGAGGTGGGTCTCTTGTATACAGCTTATATATGGGTCATGTTTTCTAATGCATTCAGCCACTCTATTTCTTTTGATTGGAGCATTTATTACATTTACATTTAAAGTTATTATTGATAAGTACTTGTTTGTAGCCATTTTCTTTATGCCTGTGTTCCTTTTTCCCTTTGTTTTTTTTCTTCTTTTTACAACAGTCCCTTTAGCATTTCTTGCATTGCTGGCTTGGTAGTGTTAAACTTCCTTAGGTTTTTTCTGTCTGTGAAGCTCCTGATTTCTCCTTCAATTTTGAATGATAGCCTTGTTGGATAGAGTATTCATGGATTCAGTCCCTTGCTTTGCATCACTTTGTATACTTCATTCCATTCCCTTCTGGCCTGATGTGTTTCTGTTGAGAAATCATTTGATAATCTAATAGGAGATTCTTTGTAGGTAACTCTATGTCTCTCTCTTGCAGCCTTTAAGATTCTTTTTTTATGATTAACATTTGCCATTGTAATTGCGACATGTCTTGATGTGGGTCTTTTTGGGTTCATCTTGTTTGAGACTCTCTGTGTTTGTGTGACCTTCCCCAAATCAAGGAAGTTTTCTGATTATTTCTTCAAATATGTTTTCTAATTCTTGTTCCTCTTTTTGTCCTTCTGGCACCCCTATTATATGTATGTTACTTTGTTTCATGTTGTCCCGAAGCTTCCTTAAGCTCTTCTCCTGCTTTCTAATTTTTTTCTCCAGTTGCTGTTCAGATTGGGTGTATTTCCCTGCCCTATCTTCTAACTCACTAATTCAGTCCTCCACTTCTTCTAGTCTACTGTTGAAACCTTCCATTGTGTTTTTTATTGTAGCTATATCATTTTTTATATCCTCTTGGTTCTTACATAAGTTGTTGATTTTTCTCATCCATATGGTTTATGAACTGTATGACCTTTACTCTGAATTCTTTTTCTGACATATTGAATGTCATCATTTCATTTAGTTCCTCTTCTGGTGATTCCTCCTTTTCATTCCGTTGGGGGTTGTTTCTTTGTCTCCACATTTTTGCTGTCCCCAAAGGGTCCAGGCGCTGTGTCACGCAGGGCCTGTGGCTGAAGCAGAGGGCTTGATGGGAGGGTGTGCATTCTGAGAGTCACCAGAGAGCCCAGGTGCCAGGACACATGGGGCCTGTGTTTGCAGTGGCAGGTTAGCAGGAGCGTTGTGCACCTCGATAGTCACTGGAGAGCCCAGTTGCCAGGATGTGTGGGGCCTGTGCCACAGCAGTGGGTCAGGGGGTGGTTGTACACTCTGTGACTCATGGGAGCCTGTGGCCTTGGAAGCTGGAGTCTCGATGTCTGTCGGTCTGCAGCTGTGGTGGCGGGTCTTTCTTAGGAGTGGCTGTGAGGTGTCTGAAGCCAGTATGGGTGGTGGTGACGCTGGGCTATAGTCACAGCAGCTCTCCCCTTCAAGATGGTGTGGTTTCTATGGCAGCGCTTGCTGCCTGGGAGTGCTTGCAGCAGTAACAGGGGCTCCCTGTCTAAGAGTGCCCTCTCCGTCAGCCCCCAAAAGTCCTGCAGGATCTAACTATCCCTCACTCACACACACACACATCACACACGTCCACACACTCCCCTTTCACTCCCTCACTCACACACACTATCTCACTGCTGTCCTGTCGGCCGCCATCTAGACTCCTAAATAAATTTTATTGATTTCAGAGAGGCAGCGGGAGAGAGATAGAAATATCAATGATGAATTAAGATAATGAATAAAGAATATTAGAAGTGGCAACAGAGTAGGTGGATGCTGTACAGACATGCTCCCAAGAACAAGCTCAAATTACAACTGAAATATGGAAAGGCTTTCTGAATAATCAACGGAAAATTCATAGTAAAGAACCCTAATACTCAAGGACCGAAGGTGGATGTCGCATGGAGACTGATAGGAGGGGCAGAGACGTGAAAGGTCTGGCCAGGCACCCCCAGATGGCAACTGAAGTCCTGGAGCGATATCTCAGTTGTCGGGGGGGGGGGGGGGGCGCGGCGGAGGCACTGAGAGCTCTGGGATCTAATCCCCAAGCTGGGATCCCCAGCTCAGAGCACCAAATCTGAGGATGGTACCCACATAACATCTAGCTGTGAAAAGTAGTGGGGTGCTATCTGCTAGGTGTGGCAGGTGAAAGTTCCGGCACCTTCTTGAAGAGCCAATGCACAAAAATTCCCTGTGGAGCCACCCACCTTGTGCTGTGGCAGAGGGAGGGTGAAGTGGACTGGAGCTGTGAGAGCAGAACCCAGGACTGGGGACTCGGGGGATAGAGCTCAGAAGGCAGACACCCCAAGTTTCCTGGGCTGAGTCACTCTCTCACACAGCAGAGGACATTTTTCCCACATAGAGATCTGCCATGCCTGGGGGAAGACAGTTGACACACCCCATTGGAAAAAACCTTGCTCTGAGGCCACATAAGAGATTAAAAGTAACTATTAGCTTCTAGGCAGAAGCAACTGCCCCACCCTGTTGAAAAAAATTCTCCCTACACCTGAGGATGATTGCCTGGGGGCAATTGAAGTTGGAATCCTATTAGTCTGTAGACAGAGGCTGTCTCTGGAGGCTTTGAGGCTTTGATCCACTGAGTCAGAAACAGCCTTTAACACTGTCCTGCACTAGAGATTGAGAGGTGTAGAAGATCTACCTAAAACATAGTCACAAACCCAAACAGTCCACCAAAATGAGGAGACAAAGAAACAACCCCCAAATGAAAGAAATAGCGAATTCTCCAGAAGAGATAAATGAAGCAGAGATAAGAAATTTATCTAAAACAAGAGTTCAGAGTAATGATGGTAAAAATGCTCAACAGTATGAAAAACTATATATTAACTATGAAAAAAGAGCAGTCTGAGATAAAGAATGACATAACACAAGTAAAGGACACATTAGAAGGAATACATAGCAGATTAGGAGAACCTAGGGATCAAATCGGTGATTAGAAAATAGAGTTGAAAATATCAATCAGAGAACCAAAAAGAAAAAGAACAAACAAACAAACAGTAGGACAACTTTAGGGACCTGTGGGACACTGTGAATCATAACAATATTTGAATAGTAGGTGTGCCAGAAGAGGCAGAAAGGGAGGAAGGAATAGAGAAGGTGTTTGAAGAAATAAAGGCAGAAAACTTCCCTAACCTGGTAAAGGAAAAAGTCACACAGGTTCAGGAGGCACAGAGAACCCCAAATAAGAAGAACCCAAACAGACACACGCCTGGACACATCATAATTAAAATGCCAAAAATTAAAGACAAAGAATCTTAAAGGCAGCAAGAGAAAAACAAACTGTTACCTACAAATGAGTTCCCATAAGGCTGACACCTGGTTTTTCATCAGAAACTCTACAGGCCCGAAGGGAATGAAGTACTCAAGGTAATAAAAAGCAAGGATCTGATACCAAGATTACTATTTCCAGCAAGGCTATCATTCAAAATATATGGTCAAATAAAGAGCTTCCCAGACAAAAAAAAAAAAAAAAAGAGTACATCATCACCAAGCCAGCATTACAAGAAATGCTAAAGTGATTGCTGTAAGGGATTGCTGAGAAGAAGAAACAGAGAGAGAAACCTAGCCATACAGAATTAAAATAGATATAAATAAGTACCTATCAATAATAACCCTAAATTTAAATGGATAAAATGCTCCAATCAAAAGACGTAGGGTAGTTGAATGGATACAAAAACATGACCCAACTATATACTATTTACAAGAGACCCACCTCAGAACAAAAGACACACACACGATGAAAGTGAAGGGATGGGAAAAAAATTTTCCATGCAAATGGAAACAAAAAAGAGAAAGATGGGAGTAGCAATACTCATATCTGACAAGGTAGACTTTAAATTGAAGGTCATTATAAGAGACAACAAAGGTCAGTACATAATCCTAAAGGGATCGATCCAACAAGAGGCTATAACCCTGGTAAACATATATGCACACAATAAAGGTGCACCTAAATGTATAAAAAAATTTCTTGAGTACTTTAACAGAGAGATTGACAACAATACATTCATAGTAGGGGACTTTAACACCCCTCTGACTTCATTCGACAGATATTCCAGACCACAACTTAACAAGGAAACAGAGACTCTAAAGGACACACTGGATCAGGTGGATTTAATAGACATTTATAGAACATTTCACCCCAACGCAGCAGAATATACATTCTTAAGTGCACATGGATCATTCACAAAGATAGACCACATGTTAGGACACAAAACAAGTCTTTACAAGTTCAAGAAGATTGAAATCATATCAAGCATCTTCTCAGATCACAGTGGAATGAAATTAGAAATCAACTAGAGTAAAAACACCCAAAAACATTCAAACACATGGAGGCTAAATAGTATGTTATTAAACAATGAATGGCTTGCCAACGAGATCAAGAAAGAAATAAACTTCCTGGAAACAAATGAAAATGAACAGACAACAACCCAAAATCTCTGGAACACAGCAAATGCAGTCCTGAGAGGGAAGTTCATAGCTCTACAGGCATACTTCCAAAAAAAAAAAAAAAAAAAAGAAAATGAAAAAAAGGAAGGAAGGAAAGAAAGATCAGCAATAAACTATTTAACCCTACAACTTAGAAAACAACAAGAAAAGCCCATACTAAGTAGAAGAAAGGAAGTAATCAAGATTAGAGCAGAAATAAATAGCATAATATATATGTATATACAAAAATCAATGAAACCAAGAGCTGGTTCTTTGAAAGAATAAACAAAACTGATAAACCATTAGCCAGACTCATCAAGAAACAGAGAGAGAGGATCCAAATAAAATCAGACACTAAAGTCGAGAAGTAACCACGGACACCACAGAAATACAAAGGATTGTAAGAAAACACTATGAACAACTGTATGCCAACAAGCTGGACAATGTGGATGAAATTCCTAGAAAAATACAATATCCCAAGACTGAATCAGGAAGAATCAAAAAACCTGAATAGGACAATACCAACTGATGAAATAGAAGCAGTAATCAAAAAACTCTCAAAAATCAAAAGCTCAGGTCCAGATGGCTTCACAGGAGAATTGTTCCAAACATTCAAAGAAAAACACCTATACTTCTCAAACTATTTCAGAAAACCCAAGAGGAAGGAACACTTCCAAACTCTTTTTATGAGGCCAGCATTACCCTAATTCCAAAACCAAAAAAGATACTACAAAGAAAGAGAATTACAGGCCAATATCCCTGATGAACATGGTTGCTAAAATCCTCAACACAATTAGCAAATTGCATTCAGCAATATATTAAAAAGATCATACACCATGATCAAGTGGGATTTATTCTAGGGATGCAAGGCTGGTACAATATTCACAAATCAATAAATGTGATACATCACATAAACAAATTGAAAGACAAAAATCACATGGTTATATCAGTAGAGACAGAAAAAGTGTTTGACAAGATCCAACACCCAATTTTTATAAACTCTCAGCACAGTTGGAATAGAGGGAGCATATCCCAACATGATAAAGGCCCTAAATGACAAACTTACAGCCAACATCATACTCAATGGGCAAAATGTAAAACCATTTCTCCTAAGAACAGGAACAAGACAGGGATGCCCACTTTCACCACTCCTGTTTGACATACTACTGGAAGTGCTAGCCATAGTGATCAGACAAGAAGAAGAAATAAAAGGCATCCAAATTGGAAAAGAAGAAGTAAAACTGTCATTATTCACAGATGACATGTATTATATATAGAAAATCCCAAAGACTTAATAAAAAAAACTACTAGACTTAATAAGTGAATTTTGCAGTGTAGGAGGATACAAAATTAACACCCAGAAATCTATGGCTTATTTATACACCAATAATGAACTCACAGAAAGAGAAACAAAAAAGAACAAAACAATCTCATTTACCATTGCACCAAAAAAGTTTGGATACCTAGGAATAAACTTAACTAAGGACGTAAAAGACCGGTACTCGGAAAACTGCAGGACATTGAAAAAAGAGATAAGCCCTGACTGGTTTGGCTCAATGGATAGAGCGTGAGCCTGCGGACTGAGAGGTCCCAGGTTCGATTCCGGTCAAGGGCATGTACCTTGGTTGCAGGCATATCCCCAGTAGGAGGTGTGCAGGAGGCAGCTGGTCGATGTTTCTCTCTCATCGATGTTTCTAACTCTCTGTCCCTCTCCCTTCCTCTCTGTAAAAAAATCAATAAAATATATTTTTTTAAAAAAGATGAAAGAAGACATAAACAAATGGAAGAATATACCATGTTCATTGATTGGTAGAATCAACATCATTAAAATGTCCATACTACCCAAAGCAATCTATAGATTCAGTGCAATCCCCTTTAAGATATCAATGGAATATTTCACAGACCTAGAACAAACTCTCCAAAAATTCATCTGGAATAAAAAAAGATCCTGAATAGCTTCAGCAATCCTGAGAAAGAAGAACAAAGTTGGCGGGATCACAATACCAGATGTCGAGCTTTACTACAAAGCCACTGTTCTCAAAACTGCCGGGTCCTGGCACAAGAACAGCCATATAGCCCAATGGAACAGAACAGAGAACCCAGAAATCGACCCAAGCCATTATGTTCAATTAATATTTGACAAAAGAGGCAAGAGCATACAATGGAGTCAAGAGAGTCTCTTCAATAAATGATGTTGGGAAAATTGGACATATACATGCAAAAAAAAAAAAAATGAAACTAGATTACCAACTTATACCATACACAAAAATAAACTCAAAATGGATAAAGGACTTAAACATAAGACAGGAAACCATAAAAATCTTAATGGAATCCACAGGCAGCAAAATCTCAGACATATGCCAAAGCAATATCTTTAACTGATACAGCTCCTAAAGCAATGGAAACTTAAAGAGAAAATAAACAAATGGGACTACATCAAAATAAAAGGCTTCTGCACAGCAAAAGAAACCATCAACAAAACAACAAGAAAGCCCACTGCATGGGAGAACATATTTGCCAATGTTATCTCCAATAAGGGTTTAATCTCCAAAATTTACAGGGAACTCATACAACTTTTAAAAAGGAAGATAAACAATCCAATCAAAAAATGGGCAAAGGACCTAAATAGACACTTTACAGAAGAGGACATAAAGAAGGCCAAGAGACATATGAAAACATACTCAAAGTCACTATTCATCCAAGAGATGCAAATCAAAACAACAATGAGGTACCATCTCACACCTGTCAGAATGGCTATCATCAACAAATCAACAAATGACAGGTTCTGACAAGAATGAGGAGAAAAGGAACCCTCTTGCACTGCTGGTGGGAATACAGACTGGTGCGGCCACTGTGGAAAACATTATGGAGTTTCCTCAAAAAATTAAAAATGGAACTCCCATTTGACCCAATAATCCCACTTCTAGGAATATATCCCAGTAAATCAGAAATAGCAATCAGAAAAGGTATATGCACCCCTATATTCATAGCAGCACAATTTACACTAAGATTTGGAAACAGCCTTAGTGCCCATCAGCAGATGAGTGGATTAGAATTCTGTGGTACATCTACACAATGGAATACTATGCTACAGTAAAAAAGAAGGAACTCCTACCATTTGCAACAGCATGGATAGACCTGGAGAGCGTTATGCTAAGTGAAATAAGCCAGTTGGAGAAAGATAAATACCACATGATCTCACTCATTTGTGGAATATAATGAACAACATAAACCGATGAACAAAAATAGAGCCGGGGGCAGGGGGAATATTTTAAAATACATGCACAAGACCATAGTAAGAATGAATTGTGGGAGAGTTCTGAGACAAATGCTGAACTCTACACAAGTTAATTTAAGTAGCTGGAGCTTCAGTGTATCTATAATTTTCTTAGTATGTGATAAGTAAGTGCATTCTTAGACTTTACTAAATGAGAGGAATAGTGAGCTAGATAAATTTAAGTAATAAATCATCACCAAATTTTAATGCATTCTTAAAAATCTTATTTTTCTACATTTTGTTGGCCTGTGTTTTACTATTGAAAATACCATATGATTTTTCTTTGTAGATTTTAAATCTATATTATAAAAACCCAGTGGCCCTAACGCCGTAATGACCAAAGACTGGTCACTAGGAGGCTGCGTGCATGGCAAGGCGCACACCGGTCGGTGGGGCTGCGTGCAAGGCATGGGTGGGTGGGGACTTGACTCTGGGTCTTGTGGCGCAGTGGGGTCTGGGTTCCCGGGTCTCGTACGATTTTCCACAGTATGGGTCTCGTAATTTTGCACTCTGGGTCACTAGTATTCAATAAAAGGCAGCTCAAAAATATTCTGAACATCAATGCAATGGCTAGGATTAAATATAGGTCATGAATAATTCAAATAGTGAATAATCCATTGGAGATTAAAAATAATTTCCAATAGGTCCTAGAGTTAGCAGAGGTTAAGGGTGCAGGGAGGATTCAGAATCATGAGGATCCAAGAGGCATATAAGTGGGTTATATATGTGAGTGAACTTTATCTTACTGTTTGGACATTGCTCACAAAACATTCTCATATATATTTTTCAATCCTCTGAATACATTTTAAATCAATTTTAATATTTTTACATTATGGTAGTTTTTGTTATTAACTTCTTCAGAAAGTAAAGGAAGTGGAACTTTTATTTTAAAAAATAGAAACATCAATGATGAGAGAATACTTTATTGTTTTTTGTCTGTTTTGATTTGCATGTCTCTTCATTTTTATTGTAAACTAAAGGTTTGAAATAATATAGTATGGCAACTCTGGAAATGAGATTTCCCTCTTCTCCAGGGTTTGTTGTTGCTGCTTGTTGTACTCTTTGTCTGTTTTGTGCCGTCCTAGCTAGTTCTGTGAGGTCTGCATTGTTTGTCTCCCTGATTTGCTTTTAGTGGTTAGCTAAAATTGAAGAGAGATTTTCTTCAGAACCACCAAAACGCCCCCAGTTTTTGCCAAGGGCTTATAGTTGCATGTTGGGGCACATCCTCAACCGCCAGTCTATCAGGTTACAACTCTACCTTAGCCATCACATGTTCCTTGTATGGAGCCTCAAGGTCAGCCAGAGGAAAAAGCTTAGGGCCATCTTAAGTCTTTCTTGATTATGCACACAGCCCTAAGCATATGCAGGGCCTTACACATGTACATGGTCTTCTATATTCCCAGGAATATGTCTTTTCTTTTCAAAGTCTCCTATGGACATCTCATTGTTTAGCTTCTCCTTCAAAGCTTTTTGTTTATTCTATTCTTTGCTCTACTTCAAGCAGCCTCGGGAAGTTTAATACATTCAAGAAGTACTGCCGAGGAGATTTTAGCCTGGGCAAGTTCAATAGAGATAAGCTTTGAGATAACGCAGTCTTCCAGTTAGGTCAAATAATGACTGCTTTGTGAAGGATGCTTGAAAGTCCTCCATCCTTCTTCCTCTAGTATGGGAATGCAGGCTGTTATTTTTTAACTTGGAGGAGGAGAATGGGAGTAGGGTAAAAGTTAAAATACCACAGAACTCACAGTTCTTGCCCATATGCAACCCCTTGGGTTGCTGCAAGCCTTTGGTTAATTTCCAGAGTTCTGAAAAAATTACTCTATTTTTGCTGATTTTGGTGTTGCTTTTATGGAAAGGTTAACTTTCATAGCTCCTTACTCTGGCACTTTAGCTGATGTTGCTCTGATACATTATGGTTTTATTTTGCATTTTCATAATTAATAATTGAGTTGCATACCACTTTGTATATTTACAGCTCTTTCGATATTCTCTTTTGTGATGTGCTTATTTAAGTATTTGAGTTGTTTGGTGTTTTCCTTTTTGATTTATGGACAATCTTTATACACTGAGTGGCCAGATTATTATGATCTCCGAACGCATAATCTGGCCACTCAGTGTGTGTGTATATATGTGTGTGTGTGTGTGTGTGTGTGTATTAGAGGCCCAGTGCATGAATATATATATATATATATATATATATATATATATGTATATGTATATGTATATGTATATGTATATGTATATGTGTATATATACACACACACACACACACACACACATATATATATATATATATATATATATATATATATGTATGTATGTATGTATGTATTTGAGGCCTGGTGCATGAATTCGTGCATGGGTGGAGTCTGGCCAGCCTGGCCAAGGGGGGAGGGGACATGGGCAGTTGGCCGGCATGCCTGCTGGTCGAACTCCTGGTCGAGAGGACAATTTGCATATTAGCCTTTTATTATATAAGATATACACTGAGTGGCCAGATTATTATGTGTTCAGAGATCATAATCATCTGGCCACTCAGTGTATATACTTACTAGAGGCCCGGTACATGAATTCCTGCATGGATGGGGTCCCGAGGGGTGGGGGCGGGGTGGCCAGGACGCAGTCAGCCCTCTGGGTGGGTGTTAGGACGTCCTTGCTGGTGCAGGATCCAGATCTGTCCCACTGATGTTCGTGTCCGTTTTCAGGAGCCACCTGCGGCCGCTTTTATATCCTTTCTTCCTTTTGGAGCATCTAGGGAGGGGAACTGGCTGTGGTGCCTGAGGCTGACTTCCAGGAGTCTGGCGGCGCTGTCGGGATCGTGCCGGCAGCACTGATGCATCAGTGCATGGCCTTTTCTCCAGAGATTGGACCTGCAGGACTACTGAGGGAGTGAGTGGCTGCCGCCAGGCTGGTGGGCCACTGAGACGGATCTGTCAGCTGAGCGACACTCCTGCTGTGGTAATGCACTACCACCAGGGGGAAGCTCCTGTGTTGAGTGTCTACACCCTGGTGGTCAGTGCGTATCATAAAGACCATAAAGTTACATTCGTAATGGCCGCTTAGGCTTTTATATATGTAGACTAGAGGCCTGGTGCACGAAATTTGTGCACTGGATGGGGTGTCCCTCAGCCCAGCCTGCACCCTCTCTAATCTGGAACCCCACAGGGATCGGGCCTAAACCGGCAGTTGGACATCCTTCTCACAATCCGAGACTGCTGGCTTCTAACTGCTCGCCTGCCTGATTGCCCCTAACCTCTTCTACCTGCCAGCCTGATCACCTCCTAACTGCTCCCCTGCTGGCCTGATTGGCGCCTACCTGCTCCCCTGCTGGCCTGATCGCCCCCAACTGCCCTCCCCTGCCATCCTGATTGCCCACAACTGCCCTCTCCTGCCGGCCCAATCGCCCCCAACTGCCATCCCCTGCTGGCCTGTTGTCCCCAACTGCCCTCCCCTGCTGGCCATCGTGTGTCAACATGAGGGCGTCGTGCGAGGGTGTCACACAAGGGCCCGAGGACCACCTAGGCTTTTATTAGTATAGATCAGGGTTCCTCAAACTTTTAAAACAGGGGGCCAGTTCACTGTCCCTCAGACTGTTGGAGGGCCGGACTGTAGCTTAAAAAAAAAAACTATGAACAAATTCCTATGCGCACGGCAGGCCCAGGACGAGTCGGCTGCTAAGCAGGACAGGCATCGGCACCTGGCGGGCCAGATAAATGTCCTCGGCGGGCCGCATGTGGCCCACGGGCCGTAGTTCGAGGACGTCCGATATAGATAGTATACTAGAGGCCTGATCAGGCGGGGCCGGCCAGAGGGAGGGGCTGCAGGTGGTTGGCCGGCTGGCCCCGCCCTCTGGTCAAACTCCCAGTTGAACTCCCAGGTTAGGGGACAATTTGCATATTAGCCTTTTATTATATAGGATTCTTTGTTAACTATCTATGTTGCAAAATTTCCTACTTTGACTCTCTTAAAGGGATCTTTTGTAGTCTCACTGGTCAGTATCTTCCTTTATGGTTAATGCTTTTTAACTCTTGTTAAGATCATGTAGATTTTAAAAATATATTTTTTTTATTGATCACAAAGAGGAAGGGAAAGGGAGAGAGAGTTAAAAACATTAGTGATGAGAGAGAATCATTGATTGACTGCTTCCTGGACACCTTCCACTAGGGATCAAGCCCGCAACCCTGGTATGTGCCCTGATTGGGAATCAAACCAGTGACTTCCTGGTTCATAGGTTGACGCACAATCACTGAGCCACACCAGGCAGGCCATGTAGATGTTTTTGTATATGAGCCTTATTTTTCTTTTATATTTAGATCTTTATTCCAGTAGAAATTTGTTTTATGTATGGTGTGAGGTAAGAGTTCAACTTTCATTCTTTATGTGCACACAGCATGATTTTCTTCTTTAATGAAACATGCTGTTCAACAGTGACATCTTTGTCAGATATGAAGTACTCATGGATTTGGTTCTTGAGCCTCTATTTTATTCCATTGGTCTGTTTGTCTATCTCATACCCATACTAAAAATATTTCAATTCCTGTGGCTTTAATGAGCCTTGATTCCTAGTAATTCAGATACTCCTGCCTCATTCTTTTTCAAGAGTGTCTTACAGTATTCTTTGTCTTTTGTTTTCCTATATATATTTGAGAATCAGATTGTCAGGTTCAGGAGAGGAAAAAACATTTGCTAGGATTTTATATTTGGGTTGTGGTTAATTTCATTCAATAAGTTTTCTTCACAGAGATCTTGTACATCTTGTTAGAGTTATTTTCTAAAACTTGTTTTTCGTTTGTTGCTAGTATCTTTGATTTTTGTTCATTGGTGTAGTCAATTACCTTGCCAATCTGTATATACTTTTGTATTGTTTTTTTAATTTTTCTATTTTTTTTATTAAGGTATTATATGTGTACATATCTTACCATTGCCCCCCCCACCCCACTCCCATACATGCCCTTGCCCCCCAATGTTTTGCATCCGTTGGTTACTCTTATATGCATGCATATAAGTCCTTCAGTTGATCTATTTTCCCCACCTCTCCCTAACCTTCCCGCTGTAATTTGACAGTCTGTTTGATGCTTTACTGTCTCTGTATCTATCTTTTTGTTCATCAGTTTATTATGTTTTTCATTATCCCCAAATGAGTGAGATCATGTGGTATTTTTCTTTCATTGACTGGCTTATTTCACGTAGCATAATGTTCTCTAATTCCATCCAGGTGCCTACAAATGGTAGTAATTCCTTCTTCTTTATGGCAGCATAGTATTCCATTGTGTAGATGTACCATAGTTTTCTGATCCAGTCATCTGCTGACGGGCACCTAGGCTGTTTCCAAATCTTAGCTATTGTAAATTGTGCTGCTATGAACATAGGGGTGCATATATCCTTTCTGATTGGTGTTTCTAGTTTCTTAGGATATATTCCTAGGAGTGGGATTACTGAGTCAAATGGGAGTTCCATTTTCAGTTTTTTGAGGAAACTCCATACTGTTCTCCACAGTGGCTGCACCAGTCTGCATTCATTCCCACCAGCAGTGCACGAGGCTTCCTTTTTCTCCGCATCCTTGCCAGCACTTGTCCTTTGTTGATTTGTTGATGATAGCCATTCTGACAGGTGTGAGATGGTATCAATTGTTGTTTTGATTTGCATCTCTCGGATAATTAGTGACTTTGAGCATGTTTTCATGTGTCTCTTGGCCTTCCTTCTGTCTTCTTTCGAAAAGATTCTATTTAGGTCCGTTGCCCATTTTTTTATTGGATCATTTATTTTCCTTTTATTAAGTTGTGTAAGCTGCCTGTAGATGTTGGAGATAAAACCGTTATCAGTGATAACATTTGCAAATATGTTCTCCCATACAGTGGGGTTTCTTGTTGTTTTGTTGATGGTTTCTTTAGCTGTGAAAAAGCTTTTTATTTTGATGTAGTCCCATTTGTTTATTTTCTCTTTGGCTTGCATTGCCCTAGGGGCAGTATCAGTGAAAAAGTTCTTTTGGCATATGTCTGAGATTTTGCTGCCTGTGGATTCCTCTAGTATTTTTATGGTTTCCCATCTTATATTTAAGTCCTGTATCCATTTTGAGTTTATTTTTGTGTATGGTGTAAGTTGGTGATCTAGTTTCATTTTTTTGCATGTATCTGTCCAATTTTCCCAACACCATTTATTGAAGAGACTGTCTTGACTCCATTGTATGCTCATGCCTCCTTTGTCAAATATTAATTGCGCATATTGGTTTGGGTCGATATCTGGATTCTCTATTCTATTCCATTGATCTATATGTCTGTTCTTGTGCTAGTACCAGGCTGTTTTGAGGACAGTGGCTTTGTAATACAGCTTGAAATCTGGTATTGAGATCCCTCCTACCCTATTCTTCTTTCTCAGGGTTGCTGTGGCTATTCGGGGTCTTTTTTTATTCCAGATGAATTTGTGGAGAGTTCTTTCTAGGTCTGTGAAATATGCCTTTGGTATTTTAATGGGGAGTGCATTGGATCTATAGATTGCTTTGGGTAGTATGGACATTTTAATGATGTTGATTCTACCAATCCATGAACATGGTATGTTCTTCCATCTGTTTACATCTTCCTCTATCTCTTTTTTCAGTGTCCTGTAGTTTTCCGCGTATACGTCTTTTACCTCCTTGGTTAGGTTTATTCCTAAGTATCTTAATTTTTTTGGTGCAATGGAAAATGGGATTGCTTTTTTAGTCTCTCCTTCTGTAAGTTCACTGTTGGTGTATAGAAATGCCATAGATTTCTTGGCGTTAATTTTGTATCCTGCTACATTGCCGAATTCATTTGTTAAGTCTATTAGTTTTTTGATGTAGTCTTTCGGGTTTTTTATGTACAATATCATGTCATCTGCAAATAAGGACAGCTTTACTTCTTCTTTTCCAATTTGGATGCCTTTTATTTCTTCTTCTTGTCTAATTGCAATGGCTAATACTTCCAGTACTATGTCAAACAGGAGTGGTGAGAGTGGGCATCCCTGTCTTGTTCCTGTTCTTAGGGGAAATGGTTTTAGTTTTTGCCCATTGAGTATGATGGTAGCTGTGGGTTTATCATATATAGCTTTTATTATGTTGAGGTATGATCCTTCTATTCCCACCTTGGGAGTTTTTATCAAGAAAGGGTGTTGGATTTTGTCAAATGCTTTTTCTGCATCAATTGATATGATTATGTGATGTATCACATTTATTGATTTGTGAATATTGTACCATCCTTGCATTCCTGGGATAAACCCTACTTGGTCATGGTGTATGATCGTTCTGATGTACTGCTGGATCTGATTTGCTAGAATTTTGTTGAGGATTTTGGCATCTACATTCATGAGGGCTATTGGCCTGTAATTCTCCTTCATTGTGTTGTCTTTATCTGGTTTTGGTATTCGGGTGATGCTTGCTTCATAGAAGGAGCTTGGAAGTGTTCCTTCCTCTTGAATTTTTTGGAATAGTCTGAGGAGGATAGGTTTTAGTTCTTCCTTGAATGTTTGGTAGAACTCTCCTGTGAAGCCGTCTGGCCCCAGGCTTTTGTTTGCCGGAAGCTCTTTGATAACTGCTTCAATTTCTTCCATAGTTACTGGCGTATTGAGCTGTTTAGATTCTTCCTGATTGAGTTTTGGAAGGTTATATTTTTCTAGGAATATGTCCATTTCCTCCAGGTTGTCCAGTTTGTTGGAATATAGTTGTTCATAGTATTTTTTAACAATCCTTTGTATTTCGGCAGGATCTGTTGTTATTTCTCCTCTTTCATTTCTGATTTTGTTTATTTGGGTACTCTCTCTTTGCTTCTTGGTGAGCCTGGCTAGAGGTTCATCAATCTTGTTTATCCTTTCAAAGAACCAGCTCTTGGTTTTGTTGAATTTTTGTATTGTTTCTTTGGTCTCTACGTCGTTTATCTCCACTCTGATCTTTATTATGACCTTCCTTCTGCTTACACTGGGCTTTTCTTGTTGCTCTTTTTCTAACTCTTTGAGTTGTTGGGTTAGGTAATTTATTACCATTGTTTCTTGTTTTTTGCAGTAGGCTTGTAGAGCTATGAACTTCTCACTCAAGACTGTTTTCGCTGTGTCCCATAGATTTTGGATTGTAGTGTTTTCATTGTCATTTGTTGCCATGATGTTTTTTATTTCTTCCTTGATCTCTCTGGTAACCCAGTCATTGTTTAATAGCATGCTGTTTAGTCTCCATGTGTTTGATTTCTTTGGGTTGTTTTTATTGTACCTGATTTCCAGTTTTATGCCACTGTGGTCTGAGAAGATGCTTGATATGATTTCTATCTTCTTGAATTTGAAGAGACTTTGCCTATGTCCCAACATATGTCTATCTTTGAAAATGACCCATGTGCACTTGAGAAGAATGTATATTCTGTGGCTTTGGGGTGAGATGTTCTGAAGATGTCAATTAATTCCATCTGGTCTAGTGAGTCATTTAGGATTGATGTTTCTTTGCTGATTTTTTGTTTAGAGGATTTGTCCAATGGTGATAGTGGGGTATTAAAGTCTCCTACTATGATTGTATTGCTGTCAATCTCTCCCTTGATATCCTCCAGGAGTTTTTTTTATGTATTTGGGTGCTCCTGTATTGGGTGCATATATGTTTACCAGAGTTATTTCTTCTTGTTGGATTACTCCCTTTAGTATTATGAAGTGGCCTTCCTTATCTCTTGTTATGTCCTTCAGTTTGAGATCTAATTTGTCAGATATAAGTATTGCTACCCCAGCTTTTTTTTCAGTTCCATTTGCCTGGAAAACCTTTTTCCATCCCTTCATCCTCAGTCTCTGTGCGTCTTTTTTTCTGAGGTGGGTTTCTTGTAGACCGCAGATATATGGGTCTTGTTTTCTTATCCAATCCATTATCCTATGTCTTTTGATTGGGGCATTTAATCCATTTCCATTTAAAGATATTATTGATACGTAGTTATTTGTTGCCATTTTTATTCTTTACCCCTGTGTTCCTTCTTCACTTCCTATTTCTTTTTTTTTTTTTTTTTTTTACAGCAGACCCTTTAGCATGTCTTGCATTGCTTGTTTGGTGGTAATCAATTCCCTTAGTCCTTTTTTGTCTGTGAAGCTCCTGATTTCACCTTATTAATTTTGATTGATAGCCTTGCTGGGTACAGTATTCTTGGATTCAGACCCTTCCTTTGCATGACTTTGTATATTTCATTCCATTCCCTTCTTGCCTGATGAGTTTCTGTTGAGAAATCAGTTGCTAGTTGATGGGGGTTCCTTTGTATGTAACTTTCTGTCTCTCTCTGGACGCTTTTAAGATTCTTACTTTGTCGTTGGTGTTTGCCAATTTAATTATAATGTGCCTTGGTGTAGGTCTTTTGGGGTTCATTTTGCTTGGGACTCTGTGAGCTTCTTGGATTTGTGTGGGTTTTTTCTTCCCTATATCAGGGAAGTTTTCTGTCATTATTTCTTCAAACCAGTTTTCTATTCCTTGCTCAGCTTCCTTTCCTTCTGGAACCCCTATTATGCCGATGTTGTTTTGTTTCGTGTTGCCCCAAAGTTCCCTTAGGCTCTCCTCCTGCCTTTTAATTTTTTTTTCTAGAAGTTGCTCTACTTGGGTATTTTTTCCCATCTTGTCTTCTAGCTCACTAATCCAGTCCTCTGCTTCTTCTAGTCTACTCTTGATGCTTTCTATTGAGTTCTTTACAGCAGCGATGTCATTTTTCATTTCTTCTTGGTTCTTCATTTCCTCTTGGTTCTTGCTCATATTGTCGAATTTGTCTTCCATTCTTTTCAGCCACCTTATGACCATTTCTCTGAATTCTTTTTCTGGAAGGTTGCTTGCCTCCATTTTGCTTACTTCCTTTTCTGGTGATGCTTGCTTTTCTTTCATATGCGGGCTGTTTCTTTGTCTCCCCATGGTCTCTCTTCTCTGGTTGTCTGGTTATGTAGTTCTCTTTCTCCTGCGTTGATTTAAAGGCACAAAATACAGCACTACCAGGTACAACACACAAGGCACTGAACAGAAATGTATTCATGATATTAATAACCTCCAATAAAGTGACCACCAGAGAAAGGCAAATTAGGGGATAGGAGAGAAAGAAGAAGAGGAAAAAGAAAGAAAGGGAAAAAAAAGGAGTGTCAAAATGAAATTGGGAAAAGGAAAAAGAAAAAAAAAGTAAGAGAGACAAAAAAGAGACTAAGAGAGAAAGGGAAACAAACTATATATATGGGGATAAAACTCCAATAGAACAATCACTAATCCCAGCAAATGCCAGCAACAGGTACCTGGGGATTAATACAAACTATAACACCAACTAATATTGAGTGAGGCAAGGGAAAACAGAAGCACAAAACAAACAAAAAAAATAAAAGAAGAATAAGCAAAACAATCTCACAAAAAAGCATAAAAATTCGATATAATGTACATTCAAGTCAACAGCCACATAAGGACAGAGAGAAAAACAATTTTTTGGATAGTTAAGACAGCGAAGAGAGAGGTGTGTATGGACTTGGAGCAGGGGATTGGAGATTAGATATGTAAGTAGGGTGAAATTTTAACAGGGGGTAAACAGAAAGAATAGGGAAAATCTAAAGCAGGAAAGGGGTAAGATAAACAGGACACCGAAAAGGGGAAGGTTAGGAAGAGTGATGGCATGAAGGTAGAGTTGAGATAGAGTAAAACGATGCTAAAGGAAAGATAAAAATAGAATGTAGAACACTAATCCCAAAATAAAATGAAGAGAAAATAAAATGACACTTAAAAAAAAAAGATAAAATAGCAGTAGTAATAATACGGATTGAAAATAAAAATGTAATAATTAAAAAGGTAAAATCAAGTGAGGAAAAAAAAAGTTTCTTGAGTAAAAGATGCGAAAAATGAAAATAAAAAAATTTAAAAAATAAAAAATAAAAATAAAATGTGGAGTAGCGAAGGTCATTCACTTCCTCTGTTGTTCTGTTTGGCACGCCTGTTTCTCAGTCCAGACAGTATTGCAGTTCCCTGCGTTCCACTGCTCTTCAGTGTTGTAAGCCAGTCCTGATTTTAAGCAGGTGGTGTGTCTTAATTTCTCGTTTTCCTTTATTTTTGATTACACAAGTGTCAATTTGTGATTCATTCCCTGGGTGGCAGTGTTTCTGGATTGACTTCCGCGTCTATCTATGGCCTCTCTAGGCAGTGTTAGAGCCTTCTTTCCCTGTGGCACTCACTACCGGTTTGTGGGAGTGGGCTGCCCCAGAGCTGGCTTTCTGATGGTCACTTCCCGCTCCGATCCCCAGGTTCCAGAAAAACAACTTTCCCCTGCAGTCTCCCAGGGTGTCCCCAACTGGGTGATCCTATGTATTTGGCTTAGTAATCAGAAGCAAGGATTTGAAGAGGAAAAAGCCCAAGTGTGCGAACTCCGGGGCTGCACGTAAGTCTAGGCAGCCAGCACACCCCTGAAATTCTTATGGTGTCCCTGCATGTCAGATCAAAATGGGTTGCTTTTTAGAGAGCCCTTCTATTAGCAGCTCTGAGGACCCCCTTTCACATTCACGGATCACGCCAGCCCCAACAGCCACTGATTTTTCTAGGCACAGACTTCCCTGGTCCTCCAGCTCGCGAGAGACCTCACCTTATCCCAGGCGAAATCTGAACTTTCCGTGGTTGTATTTTTTATTTACATAATATTATCTACAAATAATGATAACTTTACCCTTGTTTTCAATCTTACATTTAAAGATTTTTTTTCATGCTTTTTCTATTTGCTAGGACTTCGATATTGTTGAATAGAAATGTTGATAATGGACATTCTTGAATCAAAAGGAAAGTTTTTGGTGTTTCAGTACTAAGCATTGTGTTTGCTGTGTTTGTTCTGTAGGTACCTCTCATTCAGATTAAGAAAGTTCCTTGTATTCCTAGTTTGCTGCTCTTTTTTGAAAAATCTCTTATGTTAAATTTTATGTTCTTAACATCTGAGATTATATTTTTCTTTTATTCTGTATGGTAGTTAATCATTTACTTAATATAATTTCTGAAATATATTACAACGTGGTCATTATTTATTATTGTTTTCTATATGTTCCTGAGTCCTTTGTGCTGGTGTTAGCTTAAGGAATTTGCATTTACGTTTTTGTGTGACACTGGCTTGTAATGTGCCTGTCAGGTGTTGGTAACAAGCCTATCTATGTTGGCGTAATAAAATGAGGTATGTTTTGTTCTTTTTCATTTAATTTATTGGATTATTTATTTCTTAAATGTTTGGTGGAATTCACTAGTGCAGCCAGATAGAGCTTTTCTGTGTTTAAATTGTGACTCTAATTTCTTTAAGATTTATGGGACTGTTGACATTTTCTGTTACTTTATTTGTCAATATTTTTATTAAGTTGTATCTAAATGTCCTAGCATATTGTCACTGAGTTGTTTGTACTAAATTTTCATCTTTCTTACTGAGATATAATTTATATACAATGACATGGTTAAGTATACTGTTTAATAAAGTATTGAAATATGTATATCAAGAGCCAGAATGTTTTCATTACACCAGCTATCTTTTTTAAAATCTGTAGGATCTGCACTTATTTCTTCTCTCTCTCTCTCTCTCTCTCTCTCTCTCTCTCTCTCTCTCTCTCTCTCTCTCCCTCTCCCTCTCCCTCTCCCTCCCTCCTTCCCTCCCTCCCTCCCTCTTTCCTTTTCCCTCTCCCTCTCTCCCTCTCTTTCTCTCTCTCTCTCTTTTTTAAAAATATATTTTATTGATTTTTTTACAGAGAGGAAGGGAGAAGGATAGAGAGTTAGAAACATCGATGAGAGAGAAACATCGACCAGCCGCCTCCTGCACACTCCCCACTGGGTATGTGCCCGCAACCAAGGCACATGCCCCTGTCCAGAACCGAACCCGGGACCCTTGAGTCCGCAGGCCGACACTCTATCCACTGAGCCAAACCAGTTAGGGCTCTCTTTAATTCTTGGCATTGTTTATTTGTGCTTTCTCTTTTTTCCAGCTTAAAATTAATCAGTTTTACTAGTCTTTTTAGAGATCTAGCTTTTAATGTTTTTCATCTTGTCTATAGTGTTTCTTTTCTGTTTCACTAATTTCTGGTTATTATTTCTTACCTTTTATTTAATTTAATTTTTTTTCTAATTTATTGAGATAGATGTTTAGTTCATTATTTTTAATCTTTTCTAATACATGCATGAAAGTTTCAAATTTTGCCTCAGCAAGGTTTTAGCTGCATTCCACATGGTTTCTATGTGGTAATCCCGTATCATTTGATTCAGTATGTTTCTAGTTTCCATTGTGATTTCTTCTTTGACTCATGAGTTGGAGAAGTGACCACAAATACATGGGGGTTTCCCATTATATGTATAGTTTTTATTGCAATGTTCGCTTTACTCCGTGGTCTGGATGGGGACCTGCAGTGTCTGAGTGCACCTGCGCTGTACTGAGCCAGTGAGTTCAAAGTGAAAACCGACAGTGTGCTCCACTGTCCCCCAAAGACAGCGTGACGAGGCCATCTCAGAGGAAAGGACTCTACTCCCACAGGCATAAGCCTTCAGTCCCCAACTGCAGCCAGGTGGTTTGCTCCCAGTCTTGATTTGCCGAAGGTAAAGCCTCTGAACCCCAAGCGTTCTCCATTTAGGTCATCATCCTCAGCCGGCCACTTCCTGCGCACAGCCTGGGCTCCGCCTTCTCCAAAGACGGCGCTCCCCTGAGCCGCACCCCCGCCCTCTCGGTGTGCAGAGGCACCATCTTCCAGGGGCCCCTTTGCACGGTGGACGACTGGATGTATCC
Organism: Plecotus auritus; assembly: GCF_963455305.1. Lineage (NCBI taxonomy): Eukaryota > Metazoa > Chordata > Mammalia > Chiroptera > Vespertilionidae > Plecotus > Plecotus auritus. The sequence goes on from NC_137776.1 coordinate 99,464,213, forward strand.
TCACACCCGGCCCTTTGTTGGTCCAGGTGGGACTGCTGCACCCACCTGCAACTTTGCAGCTGCTTCCACATGACTGTCCGCCCTGCAGCTGTGGGGGTGCGGGCGCTGAGCCCACCCTCAGCCCCTGTGCACAAGGCTGTCTTTGTTAATGATGTCACATTCCAGCTCCTTCCATCCTCTGGCGAGTAGGGCCCTGCCCTGGGCTAGGGTGGGCTTCCTGGGGGCAGCCACCCCACCTTTACACTGCCCTCCCACGCATGGGTACTGCCCCCACCTCAGTGCCCTCCACCACAGGTGCTGCCCCGCACCGACTTGCTCTGACAAAACACTGAATGGTGGCGGCCTCCTGCTGTGATTTTGTTAATTTCTGGCTCATTTGCTCTGTGATCTGAGCATGTATTCCATGTGATTTCAGGCACTGAAGTTTACTGAGATTTGACTGAAGTTTACTGAGATTTGCTTTTTAACTCAGATATGGTCAGTATGGGTAAACAATTCATCTGGCTTTATATTCTACTAGAGGCCCAGTGCACGAAATTTGTGCACTGGGGCAGGGGTGTCCCTCAGCCCAGCCTGCACCCTCTCCAATTTGGGACCCCTTGAGGGATGTCCAGCTGCCGGCTCCCAACTGCTCACCTGCCTGCCTGCCTGCCTGATCACCCCCTAACCACTCCCCTGCCAGTCTGATCAATACCTAACTGCTCCCCTGCCAGCCCAATTACCCCCAACTGCCCTCCCCTGCCAGCCCGATCGCCCCTAACTGCCCTCCCCTGCCGACCCAGTCGCCCCCAAATGCCCTCCCCTGCAGGCCTGGTCCCCCCCAACTGCCCTCCCCTGCAGGCCTGATCCCCCGCAACTGCCCTCCCTCCCCTGCTGACCTGATCGCCACAACTACCCTCCCCTGCCGGCCATCTTGTGGTGGCCATCTTTGACCACATGGGGGTGGCCATTTTGTGCGAGGGCGTGAGGGTCAATTTGCATATTACCTCTTTATTATATAGGATAGTCATTAGGTGTAATGATTTTCTATATGTTCTCGTTAGGGCAAGTTTAGCAATATGTTATGTGTTTTATGTCTCTTTTCTTTTAGTTTCTAAGAAATAGTTTTAAGATCTTTTTCTGTACCGTGAAATCTTTCTCATTCTTGGTTTTGTCAAGTTTTGCTTTCCGTATTTTGAGATTGTTATTGAGTGGCTAGAAACTTAGAAGTCATATATATATTTCTGACAAATTAACTTTTTATTATCTCTGGTAATACCTTTTTAATTTTTCTTTTTGGGCCTTAAAGTGTGCTTATTTTAATGTTAGTCTTCCTTTCAGTTAGGGTTACATTGTATTTTTTTAAAAACCTTTATTTTCAATCTTTCTCTACCCTTATATTTTAGTTCTTTTTTTTTTTTTTTTTTTTTTTCACAAATAGCTTGTATCTGTTTGTTCTTTCATTTGGTGTGACAATCATTTAATTTGAACTTTTAGCCCATTTATAGTTAGTATAACTATCCATAAGTTTGTCTTTTCTATATTACTCCTACTTATTACATGTGTCTGATGTTTTCTTTTTCTCCTTAGTCTGTTTCTTTCAGATTGAGTGAGAGTTTTAATTTCATTTTCCCTCTATTAAACTATATACGTTTTTACAATTCTTTTAATGACTATTCTACTAATTATAGTATGTATGTCTGACTTTCCAAATATTAATTATTTGGTATATTTTACCCACCTACCACACAGTGCAAAACAATTGGGAAATTTGGTGTCAAATTTTAGCATGCATAAAAGAATCACCTGGAGAACTTACCAGAGCCTGACTCCTGCGTCCTGTTGGCACAGGGTGATTCATAAATGAATGGGTGGCTGGGCTGCGAGTCTGCCTGGCTCCCAACTCGTCATCCCAACCTAATTGCCTTGCTGCCTTGCGTTTACATCTCTCTGTACTTCAATCCTCAGAAGAAGTCCTTGATTAGCACAGTCAGTATCTAGATTGAGGTTTACTTATGTAGTTGCTCTTTGGTTACTCGTCATTCTTCCCGGTCTTTCTGGGCTTCTATAAAGGGTCATTTTTCATCTGCCTGAAGAATATTCTTTAATTTCCCTTACTGTGAGTACACTAGTAAAAAAAATGTGGTAAAATATACATAACATAAAATTTACCATTTTAGTCATTTTTAAGTGTACAACTCAGTGGCATTAAGTACCTTCATAGTGTTGTGTAACTCTCCATCTCCAGAGCTTTTTTATCCTCCCAAACATAAACTGTGCACCAATCAAAGAGTAATCCCCCACCCTCCCCAGTTTGGTTCAGTGGATAGAGCGTCAGCCTGTGGACTGAAGGGTCCCGGGCACATGCTCAGGTTGCGGGCTCGATCCCCAGTAGGGGGCATGCAGGAGGCAGCCGATCAGTGATTTTCTCTCATCATTGATGTTTCTATCTTTCTTCCTCCCTCCCCCTCCCTCTCTGAAATCAATAAAAATGTATTTTTTATAAAAGAGTAATCCTCTTTTTCTCCTTGTAACCGCTAGTCTATTTTCTGTCTCTATGAATTTGCCTATTTACATACTTTTTGGAATCATACAATATTTTTCCTTTTGTAGGCATGTGTTCAAGGTTCATTCACGTTTACAGCAGGTATCAGGGTTTTCTTTCCTGTCCAGATCGTGTGATACTTCATTGTATACATGTACCATGTTGTGTTTATCCATCTGTTGATGGACATTAGGCTTATTTTTATCTTTTGACTATTGAGGGTAATGCTTCTATGAATATTGTCAGACAAGCATCTGTTTGAGTCCCTGCTTTCAGTTCTTTTGTGTACATACCTGGAATGTAATTGCTGGCTCATAAATGGAACATTTTATTGTGTCAAACGCAAAAAGTTTCCTGAGAAAAAAGCTTCAAAGCATAGGTACAGTTGGCTAGAAAACGTGTGGGCTTCATCCATTTGGGATTAGGCCTCAGGAGGACAAGATGAATTCAGAGCTTACATTAAGCAAAACTGAACAGAAAGAGCCATACTCTATTTTCAGTTGACTTTCAAAAAAGGCAGCAGTACTTTTTCTTAGAATTGCCCTCGTGGTGGAAGGTCTAGGTGCAGGCTATTCGATGTTTTATGGACTTTAAACTTTGTGGTTTTTAAAAACACCATAAATAAATATTTTAGCTTCTCTAAGGTTTTAGTAAGCACCTTTTCAGTTCTGAAAACTTGTGACTGGCATGTGTTATGTAATGAGCAGCTAACATCACTAATTTGCTATGCATTTATTTAAATTTCCCCCTGAACTTTACATTGTTGTATTGTTGGTTTTTTTACCAAATAGGATTTGCCCAATAACATGATCCATCAGGTGCCAATTAAATCGCTCCCTCAAGAATGGCTGTGGTGTGAGACGTGGTGTGATGATGCCTCTAAGAAAAGGGCCAAGACCATTGACTTGGTAAGCTGGCCGCCGCTCCTGCCTGTCCCGGGGTGTCTGTCCCGGGGTGTGTGACCGACAGTTACGGGGCACAGAGTCTCACTCCGTCTGTCTCTGCAGCGTAGGTTTAGGGAATGCAGGGAGCAGCCCTCCCATGTGTGCGGCTGTCCCGGAGCCAGGCCCTGCTCTGCTCTTCTGACAGGCCTTGGGTCCGGTGAGGGCCTGGAGCAGAAACACCTCTGAGCTCTCTCTGACGCACCCTTTCTCCAGCTCTGCTGAAGCATGTATGTCATTTTTCTGGTTTTCACAGTGTAATAACCCAATGACCAAAGAGCCCAAGCTGGAGGCAGCTGTTCGCATTGTCCCCGAGTGGCAGGACTATGACCAGGAGGTCAAGCAGCTGCAGATCCGCTTCCAGGAAGAGAAAGTGGCGGCAGCCCGGGAGGAGAAGCTGGCGAAGGAGCCACACGCAGACGGTAGGCCGGCTTGGCTTTGGGAAGGACTGCTTCACAGTTCTGGTTTCTGGTGGCTGCAAACATAAGAGAAGAGTGGCCTCTGTCCTGACGCTGTCCAGTGTGTTCCTCACTCCCTCCCTCAGTCTCGCCTACAGGAGTCGTCACCTCCGCAGTCCTGCCTTTTCTTTCTTTCTTTGTTTCTTTTTCTTTTCTTTTCTTTTTTTTTTTTTGAGAAAGGGTGCTTTCCTTGTATTCTTGTTATTTAGGTTCAGGAGTTTTGTATTACGTAAGCCAAACCTGACATTAGATTGAAATCTCTTGCCAGATCCCTTGGTTTTTCATGACTCTGTCCAGGCACTAGTGAGTGGACACATTCAGGACCAGCAAATGTGCTTGTCTGTGACTCAGGCCACGAGCGGAGAGCCCGTCTGCATGCCAGCCTCGCTCTGATATGTCTCCTTGAACCCTGGCCATTAGAAAAAGTTGTTAGAACACAGCTTGGCCTTCTGTGAACTGCTCAGCTGAATTCTGGACTTAACACTTACTCAGCTCAAAACTAATTTTAAAAAAGCAACTACAGAACATGGATCTTGAGCTATTCACCCAAACATCCTGAAGATTATATCATGATATTGAATATCACAGCTTAAAAGGGTGGATATTTAAGATAAAAATAATTCAAATTCATTGGTAAAACTTCAAGGATTTCCATAGACGGGCAAAGAATGTAGACATCCTGCTCAGTAAGAGGGAAACACATAGTGAGTGGATCTGAGGAAACACTAGGGAGGCAACAGGAGCCCATATGAAGATGTTCTACCCAGGGAAGCTGTTCATTCTGACGCAGCCCGTGGGCCACAAAGCAACAAGGCCGTCCTCAGGTGGCTGCCAGGGTCTGCGTCAGTAATTCCTCTCTTGCAGTTACCTCCAAGAAATCACTCAACAGAAGAAGTTATGGAGAAATTACTTGACAAATATTTATAAGCCAAAAGCGTTGAAAACAACTTAAACACCCAAGCATACCAGTAGAGATGGTAAATGAGCTACGTAGGAAGGTGTTTATTAAAGGAAAAAGGAAGGCCTGACTGAAATAGTGCATTTTACTGGAAATAAATACTGTACTTTGAAAACGGCTCCTATTGTGTAGGGATATGCAGGTAGTTTCCTTGTAAAAATACAAATGTCTTTTTTATTTTGTTTTTGCTTTCAAGCACATCAAACCAAAGTTTCTAAAAATTTAAAAAGAGATAAAATGGAGGTGTGGGCACAAATAATAGGTCATAGTACCTGAACATGTCCAGTCTGTATTTTATAACTTTCTTTGCAATTATTGTCTTTTTCTATAGGACCTCAGACTCATGAAGAATTATAATCTGCAGAGAAGGATAGGAAATCGCACCATTTGAAAAACAGTTTTTATATTAAACGCTTGTTCTTTCTGACCTGTCTATACAACTGCTGATGACTTGGCTGGACAGGAGCCCAGCGCCCTTTGATTCAGAGCATTTGCCTTGGGCATGGCGGCTCTGAGTCTTTGGAGTGAAGGCTCTCGTGGGTTTGTACCTCAGAGGAAGACCAGTGGCTGAGCTTCCGGGACTCTGTCAAGAGCCGTCTTCTAACCAGAAGGGAAAACGGCCAAGGCACTGGGGGGAAACCAGCCCTGTGCGCCCCACCCTGAGCCACAGGCCCCTCTGCCTCCTTGCCTGCCTCGCTGACGCCCGAGCCCTGCCCTGCTTCTCCCAGCATCCGTGCAGCGTGCAGCGTGGAATGAGACCAGCCAGCAAGTGTCGCCAGGGTGGGCTCAGGGCAGGAGGAGAACATGAGGAGTAGAGGCTCTGGGGCAGGACGGGGAGGTGAGAAGAGGGGTGGGCTGTTCTCTTGTAAACATCAGAACCATTGTAACTAATTGAAATGAAAACATTCTGTTCCCACCCACTTCACTGAATACTTTAGGTAATTATTTGTAAACAGTTTTTATATCTGTGAAAGTATTTGCTTTTTCCCCATTTTCTAAACATTGTTTTTACTGCTTTCCTGACTGGGAACAGCCAGAGGGCGCCCAGGGGCCAGGGCTGCCCCGGAGTCACCTTGTTGCTCCCTTGCCACCTCGGAGGACTGTCCTCTCGGACACAGGGAAGGGGCTTTGGCTTTCTCCACTAAAGACGCTGACACCTGAGCCAGGAGCGGTTTGGGCTGTGTCTTCATGTTCTCCAGACACTGTCTCTGCTCCTGCTGGCTCCCCGGCCCTGCCTTCACATGGCGGCATCTTGAGACCACATGAGCCCTTTAGTCATTGAGTGGCCTGTGCTAGGAGCCCTGGGGCAGCCTGTGCTGGGAATGGGCAGAGCTGGGAGGCCTGTGCTGGGAGCCCTGGGCAGCCTGTGCTGGGAGCCGGTGGAACTGGCAGGCTCCCTCGGAGGCAGCTGGTGGCTAGTGGCCTGTGGTGGACGGTTCCAGGTCGCTCTCAGCTTCCTAGCTGCAGGCGACAGCAGCAGGAGCATGGCCACAGGCTCCTATTTGCCTGCTTTTTAAGAATACGAGGAGGGTGCACGTGGATAGCTCAGCCCAATGGTATTAATTTGCAGTCTTTTTTAAAAAAATCTAAGTCTTATGATAAATATCAAGTAATTTATCATTTTCATATTCACAGGCGAAAGGTAGCTTAGGAGTCTCTCAAGCACTCTGACGGAGCTTTGGAGTTTGCTTCTATGATCCCATTAAACATGATGGGGGGGGGGGGGCGGCAGCGGGGAGGTGTGAACAGGCAAGAGTGGAAGTGTCCTGGGAGTCACTGCAGCATGAGGCCCCGCCCAGAGCAAGAAATGCTTCAGCTTTGTCTTAGATCCTTTAAGCTGCTCAAGCTCCCTTGGCTGCCTCTTCTGTCTGCAGCCTGGGTAGAACGCATTTCCCTAGTTCCTTTTCTGGGAGGTTGAGCAGGAAATAAGTCCCTGGGATATGCTTTTTGCTGCTGGTTCCTGTGGGCCCTGCACCAGGCCACCTTTTTCCGGGCCTTTCCACAGATCTCGTGGGTGGCATGTGGGTAGCACAGTGTGAAATCCGTTCTCTGTGTGGCCTTGGTGCCCATTCCTGTCACACCCTGCACGAGGCCTTATTAATATTTGAATTTAAATATGCAAGACACAGCTTGCTTCTGAAGTGGCCTGGGCTCTCCTTCTGCCGGTAATTCTTGACCTCTGACTCTCAGAAAGCATGTCGCCACTGACGGCCGGTCGTGGTCAACTCTGCTGACACTGCTGTGTGCAAGGTGAGCTCCTTGTGCCTGGGAGGTGGGCGAGGGCTCCAAGCACAAGGATTGATTGACGGGAGCATGGGCGCTCCGGAAACAGCGCCGTTTCTAACCACCTGACCGTGACGGGGTTTTCCCTCACGATGCCGTGATGGAAGTGCCCTTTCTGAAGGAGTGCCAGGAGGATATGAAATGATGTGACTTTCTGTCCCATGGACAATGGCAGTGGACCAAGCTCAGAGCCCAGGCACACAGCCTGCTGCGGGCAGGCCTCTGTTTCGTGTTGAGCTTGTATTCCGTGCTCACACTGAATGGTGGCATGTTCCTTTTCCATAAGATTGACAAGTGTCAGATCTGTCAAAATGGTACTTCACAGGGGAACAGACACGTCTGCCTGCCCACCACGTGTGCGTGCATCGCTCTAGACCCATGTGTGTGCACCCAGCTCTTGGGAGAACAAAGATTTCACATATACTAAGAAGTGGTTTCCAAGAATGGAGCTTAATGTTCTCTGCTGCCCTGTAATTGCTCACATCAGGGCCGCTTTGCCTGAGGGGACACTGTAATCTGGTTGCAGGCTATCCACCTGGATGAGGCTGCACACAGGGGGGCGGGGGGGGGGGGGTTGGCAGCACAGTTTCCCCCCACCGAGACTGGCCTGTGCTGGGGAGGAAGGAGCCCCGTGACCCGGAGCTGGGAATCGGCTTTATCGACAGCACCTCATAGCCATGAGGATACACCGATCCCTGCCCCCCTTCCCTACAAGGACTTGAAAGCAGTCCTTTTCTAAGGTTGCCATGAATGATTAAAAGAAATAATTCAACTCAAGAGTTACAGGGGATGATATATCCAGTGCATTTTTCTGAGTAAAACGTTACTGTGGTATCAGATTTCATGGAATGGAAGTGTCTTGGTCAAGACACCTAAGGAAACTTCCTTGGTAACACAGTGGGGGGTGCATTGTCTGCAAACTTATTTAAATACACAGACGATTGCTGTGTGATTTTATCATTAGTTTTTTTTAATATTTGATTTTATGGGGGAGATGTGGGGGATAATTAGAGTTAATCAACTTAAATATAGCTGCCATGTGTCTAGTTTGGTTGGATAGCATTTTAAATTTAAATTTGTGTTTCCCTGCCTTCATGCAGGAAGGGAAGATCTGTCAGGCCTTTGGTCATTATGTGGTTGAATTCACACCTATGAGACTCACTAGCTCATATCTTCATGGATATTTCAAAGCGTCCGGAGGACACCAGGTTCTCTTTTGTTATTTTGTCTTTGATCTCTGCTCTACCACGGAAGGGACACTGGTGGCCTGAGTCCGCTCTCAGGGGCCCTCCCCTGGGACTGTGCCGACTGTGAAAACCACCCCAGGATCAGCTGAGAACAGACACTCCATGGTGAGGAAGCCAGCAAGAAGCCATCTCCAGAGTCTCCCCGTTCCTTAGCAGCGCCCGGGCCGGGTGTGGAAGCTTTAGTTGCGTAGGATACAAGATAGGGTCTGAGCGAAGGCCTTCATCCCATCTGTAATCTATGCAATGCCTTACTTAAGATTTAGATTTCCAGAGAAACAGGCATAATTCCTCTTCAAAATGAAAGTATGAGAATACATTAACTTAGAGTCAACAATTTGAGAAAAAGGTGACCAAACACCATGTTTTCCAACCAGTTATCATTGGTATAACAATGTAAACATGGAAAACCAGAGAAAAATGTTAAACTTTTTAAAAAACTATGTACCTAAAACACACACCCTTTTTATAAAAACTATTCTATTTTACTGTAATTCTGTTCCACTAATTGCAACGTAGGTCCGGGTGCTGCCCTTGCGTGGCACACGCCCTGGGCCCTGAGGTGACCTGTGAATGAACCTCCTGCTGCTGTCACAATAAACTCTTCTTTACAACTGTCTGGTTGGTCATCCAGCTGTTACGTTTCAGAAGGCAGAGTGTCCGAGATCAAAGTCCATGCCTTCATCTGGCAGAAACAGCAGGCCAGCCAGGAGAGCTTTGCCTGACCCTCACACCTGGTGGTGGAGCTGGGTCCAGCAGCAGCCAGTTTGCTGGAGTCAGGATAGTGCCCAGGCCTCTGCTAGGGATCCAGCCTTGCGAGCTGCCCAGGCAGGGTCTGGCAGGCGAGCTGCCCAGCAGCACTAACATTGACAAAGGAGGGCATGGGCTTCGCTCATTTGCAAGTTTGAGCTCCCACGGGCCGGATTTGGAGTTGAAGATGTGGTCCCTTCTGGCAGGTTCTCATTGGACACTGCAAGCGCATGTAGTGAGTGCCCTTGCTGAGCTGGAGGTCGTGGGTGGGGACCCTGTGGCTGTGCAAACACCACAGAGGGCACCTAAAGTGTCGGCAAGAGGGCTTCGTGGTCAGGAAAAGCTTCTGCAAGATGATGTTTAAATTGAAACCTGAAGAATAAGGAGGAGTTATCCATGGAGGGGGAACAAGAATTACTGTATCTTATTTAGGGAGTCATATGTAAACTTCCGTGGCCAGAGCCATGGCAAGGAGAGAAGTTCCAGAATGGGGGTCTGAATTTGATCCCAGGCCACAAGAAAGCCCCTGAGGGGTTTTAAACTGGGTGCCAACATGAATCTTTTTCTTGTAATATTTTTTAATTGACTTATAGCAAATGTAGACACAAGTACATAAACATGCACCTTGATAGGTTTTCAAAGTGAACACATTTGTGTACCCATCACCCAGATTAATAAAAGAAAGGAAGTTGGATTTTATTTTATCTTAGAGGCCCGGTGCACGAAATTTGTGCATGGGGGGGATGTCCCTCAGCCCAGCCTGCACCCTTTCCAACCTGGGACCCCTCGAGGGATGTCCGACTGCCTGTTTAAATGGGCAGTCAGACATCCCTCTCACAATCCAGGACTGCTGGCTACCAACTGCTCACCTGCCTGCCTTCCTGATTGCCCCTAACCGCTTCTGCCTGCCAGCCTGATCACCCCCTAACCACTCCCCTGCCAGCCTCATTGATGCCTAACTGCTCCCCTGCCAGCCTGATTGCCCCTAACTGCCCTCCCCTGCAGGCCTGGTCACCCCTAACTGCCCTCCCCTGCAGGCCTGGTCACCCCTAACTGCCCTCCCTTGCAGGCCTGGTCACCCCTAACTGCCCTCCCTTGCTGGCCTGGTCCCCCCCAACTGCTCTCTCCTGCAGGCCTGGGTCCCCCCCAACTGTCCTTCCCTGCAGGCCCGGTCACCCCCAACTTCCCTCCTCTACTGGCCTGGTCACCCCTAACTGCCCTCCCCTGCAGACTTGATTGCCCCCAACTGCCTTCCCCTGCAGGCCTGGGTCCCCCCCAACTGCCCTTCCCTGCAGGCCCAGTCGCCCCCAACTCCCCTCCTCTGCCGGCCTGGTCACCCCTAACTGCCCTCCCCTGCAGGCCTGGTCACCCCTAACTGCCCTCCCCTGCAGGTCTGGGCCCCCCCAACTGCTCTCCCCTGCAGGCCTGGGTCCCCCCCAACTGCCCTCCCCTGCTGGCCTTGATCGCCTACAACTGCCCTCCCTTTCAGGCCTGGTCCCTCCCAACTGCCCTCCCCTGCTGGCCTTGATCGCCTACAACTGCCCTCCCTTGCAGACCTAGTCCCTCCCAACTGCCCTCCCCTGCTGGCCATCTTGTGTCCACATGGGGACAGCCATCTTTGACCACATGGGGGCAGCCATCTTGTGTGTTGGAGTGATGGTCAATTTGCATATTACTCTTTTATTATATAGGATAGAGGCCTGGTGCACAGGTGGGGGCTGGCTGTTTTGACCTGAAGGGTGTCCTGTATCAGGGTGGGGGGTTCCCTTGGGGCATGGGGTGTCCTGGGCGAGGGGCCTGTGGTGGTTTGCAGGCTGGCCAGGCCCCCCGGCAACCCAAGCGGAGGCCCTGGGACTTGGGATTTATTTATCTTCTATAGTTGAAACTTTGTAGCCTTGAGCGGAGGCCTGGGCCAGCCAGGAAGCTTGGCTTTCTCCATCGCCGGGGAAACCCAAGCCTCCTGCTCACTCCGTGACCGCAGCCATCTTGATTGGGTTAATTAGCATACTTGCTCCTGATTGGCTGGTGGACGTGGCTTGTGGGCATAGCGTAGGTATGGTCAATTTGCATGTTTCTCTTTTATTAGTGTAGATAACATGTAGATATCTGATTACAATCTGGACTCCAGTAATGGCAAAAGCATTTGTATCAGACTAACCTCCTATTGGTCATTATACACACTGTTGAAATGCACTGGAAAGTGACCAGAGACAGGCAAAACCAGGGAGCGGGGGTCCAGCCCAGAAGATCCACACTGCGGCCACTCCTCACGTGGCCCACAGGGAATGCAACAAGTGGCAGTCTTCCTGGGCTGCAGAGCTAAGCAGGGTTTGGGGCTGCCTGCATAGCTGGAAATTGGAATGGAAATTCCAGAAAGGAAGAGGCCACAGGGCCTTGAATTTGCCCTACATGTTCCCCCAAACCCTTGACTGACTAAATGAGGATGAACAGGACAGGATTCCAAGAGGCCCAACAGAAAGCAACAACTGGAAGACTCAAAATCTCAGTGGTGATTTTAGCAGATGTCTGGTGCTGGGGAGTGGAAGTTTGAAATTTATGTCCCACCAAATTAGAGAGGCTTGGTAAATACTTTGGGCTTTCTATTGAAAACTTAAAGGGCTATACTACCTTAGATTAGAACCATATCACAAAGCTCAGGTCTAGGCCCTCGGACTAAGGACAAAACTAAAATAGATCCACTCTAGCAAAGCCTAAAATCAAGCTGTGAAGAATAAAGGTGACCTGCTAGTAACTTAACTGCCTACTAAACAAAACCCAGCAAGCTTCCCGGAAAAAATAACTGAATTCAGAGTCTCTAACTGAGTCACTCAGACTGTTCAGTGCACAACCACAAATCAGGAGACATAAAAAGAAACCAGAATATATGACAATAATCAAGAAAAAATGGAAAGAAACACCCACAGAAACCAAGATGTTGAAATTATTGGATAAGAATGGAGCATTTAATATCTTGCTCTTTGGCATATGTCTTCAGTTAGGCACAGATAAACATAAAAATTCTTGTACTAAAAAAAATTATAAATATGTTAAAGAATCTATAGGAAAGGATAGATGCATTGGATAAAGATGTGAGGAAATTTAGGCGAGAAATGAAATTTTGAAGATGGATTTCATGAATGAGCTTAAAAGAAGATTAAACACTGCAGGAGAAAGGATCTGTGAGCTTGAAGACAGGATAACAGAAATCCAAATTGAAGAGCAAAGAGGGGAAAAAAGATTGAAGAAGTAAACAGATGCAATGATATGTTAAGTGGAGTACGAGAAAAAGAGAAGATATTTGGAGACATATTAGCCAAAATTCTTCAAAGTGTGATGAAAAAATATCAGCTCATAGGTCCAACGAAGTCAGTGACTCCCTGAAGTATCATTTCTTAAAATGCTGTCTTCACCCAGCTTGAGGCCCTGGCTAGAGGCCAGTTATCTTAAACAGCTGATTAAATCCACACCTTAACCACCTCACTTATTGGACCTTCACACTCTGTGCCACTGTGTACCCTTTTAATCACCCAAGGCCAGATAACAGACAACCCGTGACAGCTCTTATACCCCAGAGCCCATTGGAATTATTCAAATGAGCTAAAACCTTCTTCCCCTGCCTCACCACTCATTCCTGGGAGGGGGTGGTGGACAATAAAGGCTCTCACCCAAAGTTTCGACCTTGCCAACCCCAGTGCTGCTGAGTGGCCCTGTGTGGTGTGCATGAACTGTGAGTATACTAGTAACAACACTAAAACTCTCCTGGTTTCTCTCTCTTGATCTGTATCTGGCCTCACCATATGCCACCCCCTCCCCAAAGCAGGATAAATACAAAGAAACCACAAATAGGCACATCCTAGAGTCTAGACCTAGACCAATGCGGACTTTTCATCAGGGAAACAGAACAGATGCAATGACATTCTAAAGTGTGAAAAGAAGGCTGTCTTAACATTCTGTATGCAGGGGACTTATTCTTCAAAATGAACGTGACATAAAATTTCAGAATAACTGAATGCTGAGAGCATTCATTGCCAGTAGACCTGGACTATTAAAAAAATGGTAAAGCTTCTTCAGGCTAAAAGAGAAGCGATGCCAGGTGGAATTCAGATACACAGGAAAGACTGAAGATCACTGGAAATAGTGTGTGGGGATTTATACTGTTTTTCCCTTTAAGTGACTTGATGGCATGATGCAAAAATGGTACCTATGCTTATATTGTGGGGTTTATAACATGTCAAAGTAAAATATTGCACCAAGGATGAGAGTTACAGATTCCTACATTACATGTGAATTGGTGTGATTGTAATGCAAGATAAACTGTGATAAGCTGAGGAAGTATATTGTTTTCCCTAGAGCAGCCATTTAAAAAAATACAGTAATAGGAAGAGAAAGAGAGACATGGAATGCTTAAATTAAATTTTTAATTAAAAAAATAAAACTTTATCAATTCAATAGAAACAGGAAAGGAGGAACAAAGAAACAAGTGTAGAGGAGATAAAGAGTAAACAAATGAATAAATAATGGACTTTAAACTGAAAAAATTAATAGTTGTGTTATATATTGACCATTTTAAACATTCAATAAGAGGCTGAGATTTTTCAGATTGTATTTTTTTGAAGCAATTTATGAGCAATTGCACTCTAAATAGAAATAGATGGGTTGAAACTAAGAAATACATAACACTGCCCTGGCCCATTTTGCTCGGTGGTTAGAGTGTTGGCCCGCCAAGTGAAGGGTTGCAGGTTCGATCTCTGGCCTCGGTTGGGGCATGAGTGGGAGGCAACTAATCAATATGTTCTCTCTCTCTCTCTCTCTCTCTCTCTCTCTCTCTCCTATCTACCACTCTCCCTTACACTCTGTCTAAAAAATCAATGGAAAAAATATCCTCGGGTAAGGATTAAAAAGAAAGAAAGATACAACGCAAACACTAATAATAAAACTAGTGTGACTATCTTAATATCAGAGTGAAATTCAAAACAATGAGTGTTACCAGAGGAAAAAGGACATTCTATAATGATAAAAGTCAATAAATCAAGAAGACATTAACAATCCTAAATATGTGTGCACTGAATGATTATTTAAAAATACACAGTGCAGAAGTGACAATATGAAAAATTGCAGACTACAGATTTGGGGTCAGTCACTCCACTAAGTCCATCACTAAGCTAGAAAGAGCCCATGGAACCAATGCCTTGGGAACTCTGAACAGGTGTGGGCACTCTGCAGCCATGGGGAATGGATGGAAAGGCTTCTAACTTTTGTGAGTGGCCTTCACAAGCCAAGGGCCAGTCCCAGTGCTCAGTACCTCAGCTAAGGGGCAGCAACCAATGTTCTGGGAACAGCTGGCTGGTGCGACTGAGCGTGTGACCTTGTCCTCAAAATACTTGGATTTGTGCATTTGGGCTGGTCTAGTGATGCCTGACGAATTGGCATAGGTACTGGCTTTGGTTTTGGTCCTCAGTAGACAAGACCCTTTGTTTTCCTTATTGAAGATGGACATTTAAAGAAATTGTTCTCTGGGCACTGCTTGACTAAAGAAATAATGGAACAGAATTGTCAGGGGAAAGTGAAAGCTACACTGACACTCTCCCAGGACCAAATTGGAAATACAATTAAAATACAGAAAAGCCACCCTGAAAAATCAACTGAAGACTAGCTGGAGAGAACCCTGATAACTAAGGATGGAAAGTGGAGACCCCAAAGAGACTGGTAGTAAGTGTGGAAGCATGAAGGGGCTGGCTGGGCTCCCACTGACACAGCTGAAGTTTTGGAGGGATATCTCAACTGGGGTGGGGGGGATTCCCACTGAGAACTCTGGGGTCTAAACCCCACGCTGGGCTCCCCAGCCCAGACCATCAGAACTGAGAAAGGTGTCTGTCCACTTAACACCTGGCTGTGAAAAGCAGCAGGATTGCTGTCTGCCAGAGAGAACTGAAAATGCAGGCCAATGCACAAAATTTCGTATGCAGCCACTTACCTTGGTCTCCAGCAGTGGGAGAGTAGAGTGGACTAAAGCTGTGAGCAGAAGCCAGAGTTGGGGGCTCTGAGGTTGGAGCTTGTAGGGCAGCCACCTGGTGTCCTGTGCTGGGTCATTCCCTCATGCTGCAGAGGACATCTTTCTCCAGTGAACCTTTGCTATCCAGGCAGTTTTGGCCTGGGGAAAGGCAGTTGCCACAGCTGGTTGGAAGAACTCTTGCCCTGTCCTGTGGTACATAGCCTAAGGCCAATCAAGGCTGTTGACAATCAGACAGCAGGCAGAGGTGGCTCTGTGGAGGCTTTGAGTCTTTGACTGATCTCCTTCTGGGCCCAGAGCTAGGAAAAGCAGACTCTGGAGCACATCTTGGTTCTTTCGAAAGGCATCCAGCCCCAAAAGAGGGAGCCACAAACTGTGGATTGCTGATAGCCCCAAAGAGGGTACTCAGGGAAAATCAGAAACAGTGTCTGGTATTGTCCCACACTAGAGATTGGGAGTTGTAACAGATCCACCTAAAACACAGACACAAATCCAAACAGGCAGCCAAAATGCAGAGGCAAAAAACAACCTGCAAATGAGAATTCCCCAGAAGAAGAGATAAATGAAATGTAAATATGAAATTTATCTAATATAGAGTTCAGAATAATGATGGTAAAGATGCTCAACAGCATGAGAAAAGATATAGTAACTATGAAAAAAAAACCCATGGAAATAAAGAATGGCATAGCACTAATAAAGAACACACTGGAAGGAATACACAGCAGATTAGGGAAATCTGAGGATCCGATTAGTGTATTAGAAGACAGGGTAGAAAAAAAAAGTACTCAATCAGAGAATCAAAAAGAAAAAAAAAACAATTAAAAAACAGGAGGACAGCTTAAGGGAACTGTGGGACAACATGAAATGTAACAATATTCACATAGTAGGCATGCCAGAAGGGGAAGAAAGTGATCAAGGGATAGAGAATGTGTTTGAAGAAATAATGGCAGAAAAACTCCCTAACCTGGTAAAGGAAAAAGTCACACAAGTTCAGGAGGCACAGAAGTCCCAAGCAAGAGGAACACAAATAGGCCCATGCCCAGATACATCATAATTAAAATGACAAAAATAAAGACAAAGAGAATCTGAAAGGTAGTAAGAGAAAAGAAAATTGTTACCTACAAAGGAGCTCCCATAAGGCTGACGCCTGATTTCTCATCAGAAACACTACAGGCCAGAAGGGAATGGCATGAAGTACTCAAGGTAATAAAAAGTAAGGATCTGAAACCAAGATTACTATATCCAGCAAGGCTATCATTCAAAATAGATGGTGAAATTAAGAGCTTCCCAGACAAAAGCTAAAGGAGTTTGTTACCATCAAGTCAGCACTACAAGAAATGCTAAATAGACTGCTGTAATGAGAAGACATATATATAGAGAAACATAGGCATACAGAATTAAAATGGCAATAAATAAGTATCTCTCAATAATAACCTTAAGTGTAAACGAATTAAATGCTCCAATCAAAAGGCATGGATGAGAGTAAAGGGATATATGGGGGTTCTCCAGCCACGACCAGTACAGCTAGAGAGCAAACGAGTCTTGAGTAGGAGTGACTGGGGATTGAGAAAAAGAAAAAGACAGACACAGAGACAGTGGGTAAAGCTGGGATCAGGAGGAACACTGTTCTTAGATGGAGAGACAGTGACCCAGAGCTAGTGCAGCGCATTTATTATATATAGCATTATACCAGGAAGTTTTACTAGAGTTTAAGACAAAGGAAATGATGTGAAATCATGCTTAAAGATCAAGCTGCAATTCTTCATCCTTGTGGCTTCTTGTAATCATCAGGCCTGACTGGACCCTGATAATTGCATCTGCCCCTGGTGCCTGGCTGAACTTAGATAAGGACACCCACCCCCCAGCACCTGAGCTATAGGTCAGGACTGACAACATTCTTATCTTTTGGCAAGGTATGTTTTCCGGGACACGGCTTTGCCGATGCCACTGGACTCAACCAACGACCCTTGCTCAGGTGCTCTTCCAGGTGCTCTCTACATCATGGAAAAAATTTTTACAGGCAAATGGAAATGAAAAACAAAGTTGGGGTAGCAATACTTATATCTAACAAAATAGATTTCAAAATGAAGACCATCACAAGAGACAACAAAGGTTATTACATAATATTAAAGGGATTGATCCAACAAGAGGATATAACCCTCATAAACATATGTGCACCCAACATAGGAGCATATATACTTCTAGAGGACTTTAAGGGAGAGATCAACAACAATACAGTCATAGTAGGGGACTTTAACACCCCACTAACTTCACTGGATAGATCTTCCAGACAAAAAAATTAACAAAACTGTCATTTTTCTCAGATAACATGATATTGTACATAGAAAACCCTATTGACTCCACTAAAAAACTACGAGATTTAATAAACAAATTCAGCAATGTAGCAGGATACAAAATTGACACCCAGAAATCAATGGCATTTTTATACACCAATAATGAACTCACAGAAAGAGAAACTAAGCAAACAATCTCATTTACCATTACAACAAAAAAAAATTAAGATACTTGGGAATAAATTTAACCAAGGAGGTAGAAGACTTATACTCAGAAAACTACAGGGCATTGAAAAAAAAAAAAGAGATAGAGGAAGATATAAACAAATGGAAGAATATACCATGTTCATGGATTGGCAGAATTAACATCATTAAAATGTCCATACTACCCAAAGCAATCTAGAGATTTAATGCAATACCTATTAAAATACCAACAGCACATTTCATAGATTTAGGACAAAAATGTATATAGAACCAAAAAAGACCCCAAATAGCCACAGCAATCTTGAGAAAGAAGAACAAAGTTGGAGGGATCACAATATCAGATGTGAAGTTATACTACAAGGCTACCATAATCAAAACAGCCTGGTATTGGCATAAAAACAGTCATATAGATCAATAGAAAAGAACAGAAACCCCAGAAATCGACCCAAGCCATTATGCCCAATAATATTTGACAAAGGAGGCAAGAGTATACAGTCTCTTTAATAAATGGTGTTGGGAAAATTGTACAGACACATGCAAAAAAATGAAACTAGACCACCAACTTACACCATAACAAGAATAAACTCAAAATGAATAAAAGACATAAAAGTAAGTCAGGAAACCATAAAAATCTTAGAAGAAACCACAGGCAACAAAATCTCAGACATTTCTCATAACAATATGGTTATAGATACATCTCTTAAGGCAAAGGAAACTCAGGAGAAAATAAACAAATGGGACTACATCAAAACTAAAAGCTTCTGCACAGCAAAAGAAACCAACAAAATGAAAAGGGAGCCCACTGCATGGGAGAACATATTTGGCAATGACACATCTGATAAATGGTTAATACCCAAAATATATAAGGAACTCATAAAACTTAACAAAAGGAAGACAAAAAAATCTAATTTAAAAATGGGCTAAGGACATAAATAGATACTTCTTCAAAGAGGACATACAGATGGCCAGGAGACATATGAAAAATGCTCAAAGTCACTGATCATCAGAGAGATGCAAATTAAAACGACAAGGAGGTATCACATCACACCTGTCAGAATAGCTACCATCAACAAATCAACAAATGACAAGTGCCGGTGAGGATGTGGAAAAAAGGGAACCCTAGTACACTGCTGGTGGGAATGCAGACTGGTGCAGCCATTATGGAAAACAACATGGTGTTTCCTCAAAAAATTAAATATGGGACTGCCATTTGACCCTGTGACCCCACTCCTAGGACTATATCCTAACAAACCTGAAACATCAATCAGAAAGAATGTATGCACTCCTATGTTCATAGCAGCACAATTTACAATAGCTAAGATCTAGAAACAGCCCAAGTGCCCATCAGTAGATGAGTGGATTAAAAAGCTGTGGAACATCTACACAATGGAATACTATGCAGCAGTAAAAAGAAGGATCTCTTCTTCTTTGAGACAGCATGGAGGGACCTGGAGAGGATTATGATAAGTGAAATACGTCAGAGAAAGACAAGTATCGAGGGAAACCAAGATGGCGGCATAGGTAAACACCTAAACTGCTGCCTCGCACAACAATTTCAAAACTACAACTAAAAGACAGAACGGACACCATCCAGAACCACAGGAAAGCTGGCTGAGTGAAAATTCTACAACTAGAAGGAAAGAGAAAAGCTCACAGAGAATTGGAGGTACGGCAAAGGGTCTTTGTGCGCGCAGAGAGGAAGGGCGGCTGAGAGCCTGGCCGACTTTCTCTGGTGGAAGGGGGAAGGAAGCCCCAGACCGCACTGAACCCCAGTTCTGACTGCACTGAACCCCAGTTCCGGGCAAGCCCCTGGGGACCCACGCTCTTACGGGGGGGAGTCTGGACTCTCGGGCGGAGACTCGGGAGCCGGGAAGGCAGAAGTCTGAAGGCGCGGCATGCCAGTGCGCACAAAGGCTGCGGAGGTTGCCACAGGCTTTCCCTAGTGGAAGGGAGTCGGAGGCTCCTGAACGCACTGAGCCCCAGTTCTGACTGCACTGAACCCCGGTTCCAGGCGAGCCCCTGGGGACCCACGCTCTTGTGGGGGGAGTCTGGACTCTCGGGCGGAGACTCGGGAGCCGGGGAAGGCAGAGGTCTGCGCGTGCGCACAAGGGCAAGGCTGACTGGAAACCAAGACTGTCTGCTCCGCCCTGAGACTCCACCCCATCCAAGCCGAGCACAGAGGCTATTGCAATTTGGCAAGTCTAATCCTATAAGGCTGTCTCCAGCACTGAACTTCTCCCAGCATAGACGCAGCTGATCCTTACAGCCAACTGGCCTGAAGGTCAATTCCTCCCAGTGATACCAACAACAATCAAGATTTAACTACAACAAGGCTGTACACACAGTCCACAAAGGAGTGCACCAAGAGTGTCCACCTCAGGTTAACTGGGGAGGCCGACCCACTGGGCCATATAGGAAACCTAGCACACAAATTTACCCTACCAACTCAGGGAAGCAGTGAAAATGCGGCGTCAAAGAAACAGATCACAAACGAAAGAAATGGAGGAAAACAAACGACTGGATATAGAATTCAAAACCACGGTTATAAGGCTTTTCAAGAATATCCTAGAAAAGGCCGATAAATATAACGAGACCCTCGAAGATATGAAAAAGGACCAACTAGAAATTAAACATACACTGACTGAAATAAAAAGTATTATACAGAGACCCAAAAACAGACTAGAGGAACACAAGAATCAAGTCAAAGAATTGAAATACAAAGAAGCAAAAAACACTCAACCGAAAAAGCAAAAAGCAAAAAAAAAAATCCAAAAAGTTGAAGATAGTGTAAGAAGACTCTGGGACAACTTCAAGCGTACCAACATCAGAATTATGGGGGTGCCAGAAGAAGAGAGAGAGCAAGATACTGAAAACCTATTTGAAGAAATAATGACCGAAAACTTCCCCCACCTGGTGAAAGAAATAGACTTACAAGTCCAGGAAGCGCACAGAACCCCAAACAAAAGGAATCCAAAGAGGACCACACCAAGACACATCATAATTAAAATGCCAAGAGCAAAAGACAAAGAGAGAATATTAAAAGCAGCAAGAGAAAAACAGTTAGTTACCTACAAGGGAGCACCCATACGATTGTCAGCTGATTTCTCAACAGAAACTATGCAGGCCAGACGGGAGTGGCAAGAAATTTTCAATGTGATGAATAGCAAGAACCTACAACCAAGATTACTCTACCCAGCAAAGCTATCATTCAGAATTGAAGGTCAGATAAAGAGCTTCACAGATAAGAAAAAGCTAAAGGAGTTCATCACCACCAAACCAGTATTATATGAAATGCTGAAAGGTATTCTTAAAGAAGAGGAAGAAGAAAAAAGTAAAGATAAAAATTATGAACAACAAATACATATCTACCAACAAGTGAACCTAAAAATCAAGTGAATTAAAAACCTGAGGAACAGATTAATCTGGTGAATATAATAGAATCAGGGGCATAGAAGGGAGTGGACTGATAATTCTCAGGGGGAAAGGGGTATGGGGGGTTCATGAAGAGACTGGACAAAAATCATACACCTATGGATGAGGACAGTGGGGGGGGGAGGTAAGGGCAGAAGGTGGGGTGGGAACTGGGTGGAGGGGAGCTATGGGGGGAAAAAGGAGAAACAATTGTAATAATCTGAATAAAGATTTATTAAAAAAAAAAAAAAGAAAGACAAGTATCACATTATCTCACCTACTGTGAAATCTAAAGAACAAAATAAAGTAACAAACAAAACAGATGCAGAGACAATGAAGCATGTCACAGAATAACAAATTTCAGAGGGAAGGGGTGGGTGTGGGAAGAAATTAACCAAATAATTTATATGCATATATGCATAACCCATGGACATAGACAATAGGGTAGTGAAAGCCTGGGATGGATGGTGGAGAGTGGGCTCGAAGGGGTCAAGGCGTAATAGGAGGATATATGTAATACTTTCAACAATAAAGATTTAATTTAAGAAAAAAAAAGACATCAGGGAACACACATCAAGGAAGGCATATTTTGTAAAATTAGTTTGGGAAAGTCACAGACCCTCAATAAGCTAAAATTGCCAATCCCTGAGAAGTGGGAGAATCAGATTTCCAGAGTTAACGTATTATAATACCCAGAATGTCCATTTGTCAACAAAGAGTTAAACACACACACACACACACAGTCACAGGGAAAAACATAATTTGGAAGAAACTATCCCTGAGGCAGCCCAGATATTGGAATTATTTGACAAAGACATTGAAGCAACTGATTTAATGTGCTCAATGAGCTAAAGGAGGTGATGGGCAGAGAACTAAAGTAAATTAAGGAAATGGCATATGAGCAAAATAAAAATATTAAAAAAACAAGAAATAGAAATTATAGGTAGAAGCTAAACAAATTCTGGAGCTGAAAAGTACACTATTATGAGCATTTACTAGAAGGGTTCAACAGCAGATTTGAGTAGGCAGAAAAAATAATCAGAGAAATGAAGATTAAGACCATTAAGTCTGAGGTCCAGAGTCTATGGACCCTTGGGGCACCATCAATGTACCAACATATGTATCATAGATGTCCTAGAAGAAGAAAAGTGAAGGAAAAGAATTTGAGAGAATAATGGTGAAAAACTTCCCAAATCTGTTGAAGGACATGAATCTACATATCCAAAAAGTTTAATGAACTCAAAACAAGATAAATTCAAAGAGATTCGCACCAAAGCACAGTCGAATTGTTGAAACCCAAAGACAGAATTTTAAAAGCATCAGTAGGGAAGCAATTTATCACATAAGGGATCCTCCTAAGATTAACAGCCAAATTCTCATCAGAAGCCAGAAGATAGTGAGATGACATATTTATGTGCTTAACACAAACAAGAATTCTGTATCTACAACTGTTTTTGAACAATGAAGGAGAAATTAAGATATGCCTAGATAAAAACTGAAGGGGTTGAGAAACAGTCCAGAGATGGAAGATGCTGACAACGCCTCGCCATACTACTGCGTTTCCCCGAAAATAAGACATCCTCCGAAAATAAGACCTACTTACAGGTTTCCTTCTGAGTGAAATATAAGGCATCCCCCGGAAATAAGGCCCCCAGGCTCTGTCTCAGAATGAAAATTAATTTACCGTAAACTGGTCGCTAGGGCCGCCCCGACTGGCGTCTAGCAACCAGTGACGTTACGTGGAGTCCTGACGTCACTGCTGTGTGGAGGCGCAGCGGAGGTCAGAGTGAGCGGTGAGCACGGGGCGGGAGAGAGGAGGAGACTTTCGCATATGCGTGTAGAAGAACAGGAGGATTAGAGCGGACGGGATGCGGCGAAGGTGGTGAGTGCTGGTCTGTCTCTGGTGACACTACCTGATGCTCGCGGCCGCCTTCATGATGACTGAAGGTTCTCAGTGAGTGGCAGACCCTGGTCCAGCCCAGATCCAGGCCCCAGCAAGCCCAGTGACAGTCCCCAGGCAGGCCCCAGGGGGTAAATGTCTGATAAAGGGGTAGAGGGGATGTCTGGTGAAGGTGTTCAGTGGCACAGGGGTGGGGGGAGGGGGCAATCAAAATGACACAGGAGGATCAGAGGGGGTAATCAAAATGACACAGGAGGATCAAAAGGGATTACTAAAATGGTAATCCCCCCTCTGATTCTCCTGTGCCATTTTGATTCCCCCCTCTGATCCCCCCTGTGTCATTTTGAGTGATCCCCCTCCCCCCACCTTGATACCCCAATTCCTTTTTTTTTTACCCCTAGAAATGAGTGCAAAAAAGAAAAAGCTACTCCGTGGAGTACAAGAAAGGAATCGTGGAAGACTCTTGGGGCCAAAATCTTACTGCTTTCTGCAAAGAGAAGATGTTGAGTATCCAATTGGTCCAAAAATGGTAACCTCATTGAGCAAGTGGACAAGGGAAATGCTAAAAAGCGCAAGTGTGGATCAGGTCGGCAACCATTATTTTCCGAGCTGGAAGACCTGATCTGTGAATGGGTTGTTGACAGGAGAGCAAAGGCTTTGGTTGTGAATAGGGCTCAGATTCAAGAATTTGCCCTTGCAATGGCACCACAGTTTGACATAGCCCCCAAAGACTTCAAAGCATCACAACACTGGCTGGATAATTTCCTTCAGCGAAGTGAACTGTCTTTAAGAAGATCTACAACATTGTTTAGGTTGGAAGATACTCAAGTTATTAAGCGAGCACTTGCATTCAAGTCCTTTATTGATGATGCTGACTTCTCTAAATACAATCTTTCCAACATGATTGCTATGGATGAAACTGCAGTGTTTATGGGCCAATCATCTCAAACAACAATTGAACAGCGGGGCGCCTCCTTAGCATACATTCCCTCCACTGCTTACGAACGTGCACGTGTTTCCTGTATTTTGGCAATTCGTCTGGATGGCACTAAAATCCCACCTTTAATCATTTCTAAGGGCAAGAAGGAAAAGATTGAACGTGTTTTGGGCGTTTTTATTCTTGAAACTGAAAAAGCCTGGGCCACACAAGCAGTTATAAGGAAGTGGGTCGATTTAATGCTGCCGCTTGTTATGCGAGGGAGCCAAAGAGGTAAGCTAGTCTGGGATGCAGCCAGCACTCACCGCGCTAAAGACATGAAGACATTTCTTCACGAAAGAAAAATAGATCAGATAATGATTCCCGCAGGAATGACGGCCTATCTCCAGACTCTTGATATTGCAATAAACAAGCCATTCAAAGACAATTTGCGCATGGAAATTAATGACTACATTGAAAATAGAATGGAGAGAAATCAGCGTGGAAACTTTGTGAAACCTAAACTGCAAGAAGTTGTGACTTGGGTGAAGAATTCATGGGAGAAAATCACTGACAGCTGCATTGCAAATGCACTGCGAGCAGGCTACCTTGACAAGAAGTACTCATTTAAAGACAGTGCTATTGCTAAACATGAGAGATTTGGTCCACTGATTCTGAAAGAAATGGAGTCACAAGAAATTCACCAGGAAATTCAGGAATTGGATTGTTATGATGATGTTCCAGAAGATGATGACATGATTGTCATTGAATAAATGAGTAAATTCTTGATACTGTAGGATTCACAGTTTTGTCTGGTTTGTGTTGACAACTACCGTACTACCATACCGTATACAGGTAATAAATTTCCTTTATTTTCATTTAACAATAAATGTGTACTGTATTCTTCTTCATGGAAAAATAAGACATCCCCTGAAAATAAGACCTAGCACGTCTTTGGGAGCAAAATTAATATAAGACACTGTCTTATTTTCGGGGAAACAGGGTAGTGTATATATATATATATATATATATACACACACAAGTGTTATCTACCTACCGATCATCTACCTACCTATCATCTATCATCTATCTTCTATCTGTCTATCATCTATCTATCATCTATCTATCAATCATCTATCTATCAATCATCTATCTATCTATCATCAATCAATCATCTATCTATCTAGATTCTAAAAGGTAGAGAAAAGAAGACAGCAGACCAGTGAGGGACTTTGAGATCCAGGAATGACAGGATGTGAGTCCCTGGGGTTCATTGCACCTCCTGTCTCCCAGAATTGGAGCAGAAGCAGCCATCAACTCAGAAACACCAAGGGGAATACACAGAAAAGCCCCCAGAAAGCCTGCTCTCTTAGCCAAAAGGCCAAACAGAAATTCTTAGGCAGACACCACAGACCCACCTCCACTGGCAAAGGGCCAGGGGGTCCTGGACTGGACACAGCAATGTCCTTGCGGGCGATCAGAGAAGGCTGCATGAGAGAACTTTCACCCACTATGGAGCCCTTCGGATTGCAGGAGAGGCCTCATGGGAAACCTGGATTGCTACCCACACTTGGGGCTCCGGTGTGGGGGAGGCTGTGCCCACACCAGAGAAATGGCGGATCACTCCAGTTCATCCAGCAAAAGGACATGAAACAAATGCTCACAGCTGTGCCCTCGGCCCCACCAAGCCACGCCCTCGGCCCCACCCTAGCCATGCCCCGACCCCACCCAGCCGTGCCCCCGACCCTACCAACCATGCCTCAGCCCCACCCGAATCACGCTCACAGCCACACCCCAGCTTAGGTTCTGGGCCTGGGTGCCTGCAGAGCCCCTGTCTCAGGGCCTGAGCCTGGGCTGCAGCTGAGCCCGCTCTGTCTCAGGTGCAGGTTGTGTTAGTAATGACTGTGTTTTGAGAAGCATGAAACCACACGGAAAAGTATAAAGAATATCATGACAAACCCCCATGGACCCACCACCCAGAAATGACAGTTGTTACTCTTTTACTTGTTTGTTTTCTTTCCTTTTTTAAAAAATTTCTTTATTACATGTGTGTCCTCATCCCCCCATTACCCTCCAACCCCCACCCCCACTCATGCCCTCACCCCCCTGTTGTCTGTGTCCATTGGTTAGGCTTATATGCATGCATACAAGTCCTTTGGTTGATCTTTACCCCTTACCCCCAACCCCCTTACCTTCCCTCTGGGGTTTGAGGGTCTGATCGATGCTTCTCTGTCTCTGGATCTGTTTTATATATATATATATATATATATATATATATATATATATATATATATATATATATATATATATTTTTTTTTTTAATTGATATTTCACAGAGAGGAAGGGAGAGGGATAGAGAGCTAGAAACATCGATGAGAGAGAAACATCGATCAGCTGCCTCCTGCACACCTCCCACTGAGGATGTGCCCGCAACCAAGGTACATGCCCTTGACCGGAATCGAATCCGGGACCTTTCAGTCCGCAGGCCGACGCTCTATCCACTGAGCCAAACCGGTTTCGGCTGGATCTGTTTTTGTTCATCAGTTTATGTTGTTTATTATTTTCCATAAATGAATGAGATCATGTGATATTTATCTTTCTCTGACTGGCTTATTTCACTTAGCATAATGCTCTTCAATTCCATCCATGCTGCTGCAAATGGTAAGAATTCGTTCTTTTTTACCACAGCATAGTATTCCATTGTGTAGATGTACCACAGTTTTCTAATACACTCATCTGCAGATGGGCACTTAGGCTGTTTCCAAATCTTAGCTATGGTGAATTGTGCTGCTGTGAACATAGGGGTGCATATATCCTTTCTGATCGGTGTTTCTAGTTTCTTGGGATATATTCCTAGAAGTGGGATCACTGGGTCAAATGGGAGTTCCATTTTCAGTTTTTTGAGGAAACTCCATACTGTTCTCCACAGTGGCTGCACCAGTCTGCATTCCCACCAGCAGTGCACGAGGCTTCCTTTTTCTCCGCATCCTCGCCAACACTTGTCCTTAGTTGATTTGTTGATGATAGCCATTCTGACAGGTGTGAGATGGTACTGCATTGTCGTTTTGATTTGCATCTCTCGGATAATTAGTGACTTTGAGCATGTTTTCATGTGTCTCTTGGCCTTCCTTCTGTCTTCTTTAGAAAAGTGTCTATTTAGGTCCATTGCCCAATTTTTTGATTGGATTATTTATCTTCCTTTTGTTAAATTGTATGAGTTTCCTGTAAATTGGAGATTAAACCCTTATTGGAGATAACATTGGCAAATATGTTCTCCCATGCAGTGGGCTTTCTTGTTGCTTTGTTGATGGTTTCCTTTGCTGTGCAAAAGCATGTTATTTTGATGTAGTCCCATTTGTTTATTTTCTCTTTAATTTCCATTGCCCTAGGAGCAATATCAGTGAAGAAATTCCTTTGGCAATTCTGAGATTTATATTTAAGTCCTGTATCCATTCTGAGTTTATTTTTGTGTATGGTGTAAGTTGGTGGTCTAGTTTCATTTTATTACATGTATCTGTCCAATTTTCCCAACACCATTTATTGAAGAGACTGTCTTGACTCCATTGTATGCTCATGCCTCCTTTGTCGAATATTAATTGGTCATAGTGGTTTTGGTTGATTTCTGGGTTCTCTATTCTATTCCATTAATCTATATGTCTCTTCTTGTGCCAGTACCGGGCTGTTTTGAGAAGAGTGGCTCTGTCATACAGCTTGATATCTAGTATTGAGATCCCACCTACTCTGTTCTTCTTTCTCAGGATTGCTGCAGCTATTTCGGGTCTTTTTTTATTCCAGATGAATTTTTGGAAAGTTTGTTCTAAGTCTGTGAAATATGCCGTTGGTATTTTAATGGGGATTGCATTGAACCTATAGATTGCTTTGGGTAGTATGGACATTTTGATGTTGTTGATTCTCCCAATCCATGAACACGGTATGTTCTTCCATCTGTTTATTTCTTCCTCTATCTCTTTTTTCAGTGTCCTGTAGTTTTTCGCATATAGGTCTTTTACCTCCTTAGTTAAGTTTATTCCCAGGTATCTTAATTTTTTTGGTGCGATGGTAAATGGGATTGCTTTTTTAGTCTCTCTTTCTGTAAGTTCACTATTGGTGTATAGAAATGCCATAGATTTCTTGGCGTAAATTTTATATCCTGCTACATTGCAGAATTCATTTATTAAGTCTAATAATTTTTTGATGGAGTCTTTAGGGTTTCTATGTACAGTATCATGTCATCTGCGAATAAGGACAGTTCTACTTCTTTTTTAATTTGGATGCCTTTTAGTTCTTCTTCTTGTCTGATAGCAATGGCTAGTACTTCCAGTACTATGTCGAACAGGAGTGGTGAGAGTGGGCATCCCTGTCTTGTTCCTGTTCTTAGGGTAAATGGTTTTAGTTTTTGTCCATTGAGTGTGATGTTGGCTGTGGGTTTGTCATATATGGCTTTTATTATGTTGAGGTATGATCCTACTTTTCCCACCTTGCTGAGAGTTTTTATCAAGAAACGGTGTTGGGCCCTAACTTGTTTGGTTCAGTGGATAGAGCTTTCATTTTAAAAGCCCCTGCGAACTCAAGGGTCCCAGGTTTGATTCTGGTTAGGGGCATATACCTGGTTGCAGGCACATACCCAGTGGGGAGTGTGCAGGGGGCAACTGATTGATGTTTCTCTCTCATCCATGTTTCTAACTCTCTCTCCCTCTCCCTTCCTCTCTGTAAAGAAAAATAAAAAAAAATATTTTTAAAAAAAGAAATGATGTTGGATCTTGTCAAATGCCTTTTCTGCATCAATTGATATGAGTATGTGATTTTTATCTCTCAATTTGTTTATGTGATGTATCACGTTTATTGATTTGCGGGTATTGTACCATCCTTACATCCCCGGGATAAATCCTGCTTGGTCATGGTGTATGATCTTTCTGATGTACTGCTGGATCCGATTTGCTAGAATTTTGTTGAGGATTTTGGCATCTACGTTCATGAGGGATATTGGCCTGTAATTCTCTTTCATTGTGTTGTCTTTATCTGGTTTTGATATTAGGGTGATGCTGGCTTCATAGAATGAGCTTGGAAGTGTTCCTTCCTCTTGAATTTTTTGGAATAGTCTGAGGAGGATAGGTTTTAGTTCTTCCTTGAATGTTTGGTAAAACTCCCTTGTGAAGCCGTCTGGCCCTGGGCATTTGCTGGGAGCTTTTGGATGACTGCTTCAATTTCTTCCATAATTATCCAACTATTGAGATTTTTAGAATCTTCCTGATTGACTTTTGGAAGGTTGTATTTTTCTAGGAATGTGTCCATTTCTTCCAGGTTGTCTAGTTTGTTGGAGTAGAGTGTTCATAATATTTTTAAACAATCCTTTGTATTTCTGTGGGGTCTGTTGTAATTTTGCCTCTTTCATTTCTGATTTTGAGTCCTCTCTCTTTGCTTCTTGGTGAGCCTGGCTAGAGGTTCATCAATCTTGTTTATCCTTTCAAAGAACCAGCTCTTGGTTTCATTGATCTTTTGTATTTTTTTTATTTGTTTGTTTCTATGTCATTTATTTCTACTCTGGTCTTTATTATCTCCTTCCTTCTGTTCACTCTGGGTTTTTCTTGTTGCTCTCTTTCTAATTCTTTAAGTTGTAGAGTTAGATGATTTACTACCATTTTTTCTTGTTTTTTGAGGTAGGCCTATAGAGCTATAAACTTCCTTCTCAGGACTGCTTTCATTCTGTCCCTTAGATTTTGGATTGTTGTGTTTTTATTGTCATTAGTTTCCAGGATGTTTTTAATTTCTTATTTGATCTCATTGGTAACCCAATCATTAATTAATAGCATGCTATACAGCTTCCTAGTGTTTGAGTTTTTTGGATTGTTTTTATTGTAGTTTATTTCTAATTTTATGCCATTGTGGTCTGCGAAGATGCTTGGTATGATTTCAATCTTCTTGAATTTGGGGAGACTTTGCTTTTGACCCAATATGTGGTCTATTTTTGAAAATGTTTCATGTGCACTTGAGAAGAATGTATATTCTGCGGTTTGGGGTGAAATGTTCTGAAGATGTCAATTAGGTCCAGATGATCTAGTGAGTCATTTAGGATTTGTTTCTTTGCTGATGTTTTGTCTAGAGGATTTATCCAGTGATGTCAGTGGTGTATTAACGTCCCCTACTATGATTGTATTATTGTTGTTCTCTCCCTTGATATCTTCCAGGAGTTTTTTTTGTATGTATTTGAGTGCTCCTGCATTGGGTGCATATATGTTTATCAGAGTTATATCCTCTTGTTGTATCGATTCCTTTAGTATTATGAAGTGGCCTTCCTTATCTCTTGTTATAGCCTTACTTTGAGGTCTATTTTGTCAGATATAAGTATTGCTACCCCAGCTTTTTTTTTTTTTTTTCATTTCCATTTGCCTGAAAGATATTTTTCCATCCCTTCACTTTCAGTCTGTGTGAGTCCCTTGTTCTGAGGTGGGTCTCTTGAAGACAGCATATATATGGGTCATGTTTTTTTATCCATTCAGCCACTCGATGTCTTTTGATTGGAGCATTTAGTCCATTTATGTTTAAAGTTATTATTGAAAGGTTCTTGTTTGTAGCCATTTCTATTTTTTGTGCCTGTGTTCCTTCTTACCTTTCTATTTCTTCTTTTTACACCAGTCCCTTTAGCATTTCTTGCATTGCTGGCTTGGTAGTGACAAACTTCCTTAGCTTTTTTTGTTTTTTGTTTTTTGTTTGTTTGTTTTTTGTTTTGGTCTGTGAAGCTCCTGATTTCCCCTTCAATTTTGATTGATAGTCTTGCTGGATAGAGTATTCTTGGATTCAGTCCCTTGCTTTGCATCACTTTGTATACCTCCTTCCATTCCCTTCTAGCTTGATGTGTTTCTGTTGAGAAATCATTTGATAATCTGATAGGGGATCCTTTGTAGGTAACTCTCTGTCTCTCTCTTGCAGCCTTTAAGATTCTCTCTTTGTTGTTAACATTTCCCATTGTAATTATGACGTGTCTTGGTGTGGGTCTTTTAGGATTCATCTTGCTTGGGACTCTCTGTACTTGTGTAACTTTTTTCTTCCCCATATCAGGGAAGTTTTCTGTCATTATTTCTTCAAATAAATTTTCTAATCCTTGCTGCTTTTCTTGTCCTTCTGGCAGCCTATTATATGTATGTTACTTCATTTTGCATTGTCTCAAAGCTCCCTTAGGCTCTCCTCCTGCTTTTTAAGTTTTTTCTCCAGTTGCTGTTCAGATTGGGCTTGTTTCTGTACCTTATCTTCTAACTTACTAATTCAGTCCTCTGCTTCTTCTAGTCTACTGTTGAAACCTCCATTGTGTTTTTGATTGTAGCTATGTCACTTTTCATTTCTTCCTGATTTTTGCATAGGTTGTTGATTTTCTCACCCATCCGATATATGAACTGTATGACTATTACTCTGAATTCTTTTTCTGTCATGTTGCATGCTTCCCTTTCACTGATTTCCTTTCTTGGTGATTCCTTTTTTTATTTCCTCTGGGGATTTTTTCGTTGTCTCCCCATTCTATCACCAGAAGGTTCAAATGTCGAGTTGCAGGGGCCTGGGCTGTGTGCAGTGGGAGCTTTGCACCCCCCAAGTGTCACTGAAGAGGTCTGACACCAAGATGTGTGGCTGCTGTAGGTTTGTGGGAGCCATGCTCACCCAGGATTAGAGTCACAGGCGCTTAGTGTGGCCTTGTGTGTGTACCTAGAATCAGGGACCCTGCCTGTGCCATGCTGAAACAGAGACCCCTCTGGCATTTGCCAAAAATCAGAGTCCCCTAGTGCGAGTCAGCAGTCAGAGACCCCCTGTGTCTGTGCTGAGAATCTAGTATCAGAGTCTCTGTTGCTTGGTGCAGTCTTGCGCTAAAAATCAGGATCCCGAGGAGGAAAAATGGCGGCAGAATAGACAGACGTGTTCCGAGCCTTGTCCCGAGCAGAAAGAAAGAACAGCTGAGGGTCGCATGAGGAGTGTTTGTTGGCAAGTTAAGGGACAGCTAAACTCTAGAAGAAGTTGGGGGACTGCTAGACGGGGTTCCCCTGACCTGGCAGCCCCCACTGCAGCTGGGTCCCCTCCTGGAGCTACGGGCTGCGACGAGGAGTTTGCGCCATATTTAACGGGAAAGTGGAGCTTATCTGAAGCCTGAGAATCCACAACTGCGGCACCCACGGAACAGCTGTGAGCCCCAGAACACCGGTCCCCAATTGGCACAAACACACGAATTCAGAGGAGCTCTACATTCCACCACGAAAAGGTCAGATTTCGCCTGGGATAAGGTTAGGTCTCTGGTCCCAGCACGAGAGAGGAACGCGCGTTTTGCGGGAGCTGGAGGACCAGGGAAGTCTGTGCCTAGAAAAATCGGTGGCTGTTGGGGCTGGCGTGATCCGTGAATGTGGAAGGGTGTCCTCAGAGCTGCTAACAGAAGGGATCTCTAAATAGCAACCCATTTTGATCTGACGTGCAGGGACACCCTAAGAATTTCAAAGGTGTGCCGGCTGCTTAGACTTGCGTGCAGACCCATTGTTCGCACACTTGGGCTTTTTCCTCTTCAAATCCTTGCTTCTGATTACTAAGCCAAATACATAGGATCACCCAGTTGGGGACACCCTGGGAGACTGCAGGGGAAAGTTGTTTTTCTGGAACCTGGGGATCGGAGCATGGAGTGATGATTGGAGAGCCAGCTCTGAGGCAGCCCACACCCACAAACCGGTAGTGAGTGCCACAGGGAAAGAAGGCTCTAACACTGCCTAGAGAGGCCATATATAGACGTGGAAGTCAATCCAGAAACACTGCCACCCAGGGAATGAATCACAAATTGACTCTTGTGTAATCAAAAATAAAGGAATAGGAGAAATTAAGACACACCGCCTGCTTAAATCTGGACTGGCTTACAACACTGAAGAGCAGTGGAACGCAGGGAATTGCAATACTGTCCGGACTGAGAAACAGGTGTGCCAAACAGAACAACAGAGGAAGTGAATGACCTTCACTACTCGACATTTTATTTTTATTTTTATTTTTTTATTTTCATTTTTTGCATCTTTTACTCAAGAAACTAATTTTTTTCTTTTTTCCTCATTTGATTTTACCTTTTTAATCATTACATTTTTATTTTCAATCCATATTATTACTACTGCTATTTTATCTTTTTTTTTTAAAGTGTCATTTTATTTTCTCTTCATTTTACTTTGGGATTAGTGTTCTACATTAGTGTTCATCTTACCTGTAGCATCGTTTTACTCTATCTCAACTCTACCTTTATGCCATCACTCTCTTCCTAACCTTCCCCTTTTTGGTGTCCTGTTTATCTTACCCCTTTCCTGCTTTAGATTTTCCCTATTCTTTCTGTTTACCCCCTGTTAAAATTTCACCCTACTTACATATCTAATCTCCAATCCCCTGCTCCAAGTCCATACACACCTCTCTCTTCGCTGTCTTAACTATCCAAAACATTGTTTTTCTCTCTTTCCTTTTGTTGTTGTTTGCTTAAATGTTGATTATATCGAATTTTTATGCTTTTTTGTGAGATTGTTTTGCTTATTCTTTTGTTTGTTTATTTTTTTGTTTGTTTTGTGCTTCTGTTTTCCCTTGCCTCACTCAATATTAGTTGGTGTTGTAGTTTGTATTAATCCCCAGGTACCTGTTGCTGGCATTTGCTGGGATTAGTGATTGTTCTATTGGAGTTTTATCCCCATATATATAGTTTGTTTCCCTTTCTCTCTTAGTCTCTTTCTTGTCTCTCTTACTTTTTTTTTTCCTTTTCCCAATTTCATTTGGACACTCTTTTTTTTCCCCTTTCTTTCTTTTTCCTCTTCTTCTTTCTCTCCTATCCCCTAATTTGCCTTTCTCTGGTGGTCACCTTTATTGGAGGTTATTGATATCGTGAATACATTTCTGTGCAATGCCTTGCATGTTGTACCTGGTAGTGCTGTATTTTGTGCCTTTAAATCAACGCAGGAGAAAGAGAACTGCATAACCAGACAACCAGAGAAGAGAGACCATGTGGAGACAAAGAAACAGCCCGCATATGAAAGAAAAGCAGGCATCACCACAAAAGGAAGTAAACTAAGTGGAGGCAAGCAACCTGTCAGAGAAAAAATTCAGAGAAATGGTCATAAGGTGGCTGAGAAGAATGGAAGACAAATTCGACAATATGAGCAAGAACTAAGAGGAAATGAAGAAGAACCAAGAAGAAATGAAAAATGACATCGCTGCTGTAAAGAACTCAATAGAAAGTATCAAGAGTAGACTAGAACAAGCAGAGGACTGGATTAGTGAGCTAGAAGACAAGATGGGAAAAAATACCCAAGTAGAGCAACTTCTAGAAAAAAAAAATTAAAAGGCAAGAGGAGAGCCTAAGGGAACGTTGGGACAACATGAAACAAAACAACATCCGCATAATAGGGGTTCCAGAAGGAAAGGAAGCTGAGCAAGGAATAGAAAACCTCTTTGAAGAAATAATGACAGAAAACTTCCCTGATATAGGGAAGAAAAAACCCACACAAATCCAAGAAGCTCACAGAGTCCCAAGCAAAATGAACCCCAAAAGACCTACACCAAGGCACATTATAATTAAATTGGCAAACACCAATGACAAAGTAAGAATATTAAAAGCGTCCAGAGAGAGACAGAAAGTTACATACAAAGGAACCCCCATCAGACTAGCAACTGATTTCTCAACAGAAACTTATCAGGCCAGAAGGGAATGGAATGAAATATACAAAGTCATGCAAAGGAAGGGTCTGAATCCAAGAATACTGTACCCAGCAAGGCTATCAATCAAAATTGAGGTGAAATCAGGAGCTTCACAGACAAAAAAGGACTAAGGAAATTTATTACCACCAAACCAGCAATGTAAGAAATGCTAAAGGGTCTGCTGTAAAAAAGAAAGAAAGAAATAGGAAGTGAAGAAGGAACACAGGGGTAAAGAATAAAAATGGCGACAAATAACTACGTATCAATAATATCTTTAAATGGAAATGGATTAAATGCCCCAATCAAAAGACATAGGATAACGGATTGGATAAGAAAACAAGACCCATATATCTGCGGTCTACAAGAAACCCACCTCAGAAAAAAAAGAGGCACACAGACTGAGGGTGAAGGGATGGAAAAAGGTTTTCCAGGCAAATGGAACTGAAAAAAAAAAAGCTGGGATAGCAATACTTATATCTGACAAATTAGATCTCAAAGTGAAGGACATAACAAGAGATAAGGAAGGCCACTTCATAATACTAAAGGGAGCAAACCAACAAGAAGAAATAACTCTGCTAAACATAAATGCACCCAATACAGGAGCACCCAAATACATAAAAAAAACTCCTGGAGGATATCAAGGGAGAGATTGACAGCAATATAATCATAGTAGGAGACTTTAATACCCCACTATCACCATTGGACAAATCCTCTAAACAAAAAATCAGCAAAGAAACATCAATTCTAAATGACTCACTAGACCAGATGGAATTAATTGACATCTTCAGAACATCTCACCCCAAAGCCACAGAATATACATTCTTCTCAAGTGCACATGGGTCATTTTCAAAGATAGACCATATGTTGGGACATAGGCAAAGTCTCTTCAAATTCAAGAAGATAGAAATCATATCAAGCATCTTCTCAGACCACAGTGGCATAAAACTGGAAATCAGGTACAATAAAAACAACCCAAAGAAATCAAACACATGGAGACTAAACAGCATGCTATTAAACAATGACTGGGTTACCAGAGAGATCAAGGAAGAAATAAAAAACATCATGGCAACAAATGACAATGAAAACACTACAATCCAAAATCTATGGGACACAGTGAAAGCAGTCCTGAGTGAGAAGTTCATAGCTCTACAAGCCTACTGCAAAAAACAAGAAACAATGGTAATAAATTACCTAACCCTACAACTCAAAGAGTTAGAAAAAGAGCAACAAGAAAAGCCCAGTGTAAGCAGAAGGAAGGACATAATAAAGATCAGAGTGGAGATAAACGACTTAGAGACCAAAGAAACAATACAAAAATTCAACAAAACCAAGAGCTGGTTCTTTGAAAGGATAAACAAGATTGATGAACCTCTAGCCAGGCTCACCAAGAAAGAAAGGGAGAGGACCCAAATAAACAAAATCAGAAATGAAAGAGGTGAAATAACAACAGATCCCGCCGAAATACAAAGGATTGTTAAAAAATACTACAAACAACTCTATTCTAACAAACTGGACAACCTGGAGGAAATGGACAAATTCCTAGAAAAATATAACCTTCCAAACTCAATCAGGAAGAATCTATACAGCTCAATATGCCAGTAATTATGGAAGAAATTGAAGCAGTCATCAAAAAGCTTCCGGCAAACAAAAGCCTAGGGCCAGACGGCTTCACAGGAGAGTTTTACCAAACATTCAAGGAAGAACTAAAACCTATCCTCCTCAGACTATTCCAAAAAATTCAAGAGGAAGGAACACTTCCAAGCTCCTTCTATGAAGCCAGCATCACCCTAATACCAAAACCAGATAATGACAACACAATGAAGGAGAATTACAGGCCAATATCCCTCATGAACGTAGATGCCAAAATCCTCAACAAAATTCTAGCAAATCGGATCCAGCAGTACATCAGAAAGATCATACATCATGACCAAGTAGGGTTTATCCCAGGAATGCAAGGATGGTACAATATCCACAAATCAATAAATGTGATACATCACATAAACAAATTGAGAGATAAAAATCACATAGTCATATCAATTGATGCAGAAAAAGCATTTGACAAAATCCAACACCCTTTCTTGATAAAAACTCTCAACAAGGTTGTAATAGAAGGATCATACCTCAACATAATAAAAGCTATATATGATAAACCCACAGCTAACATCATACTCAAGGAGGCATGAGCATACAATGGAGTCAAGACAGTCTCTTCAATAAATGGTGTTGGGAAAATTGTGCAGATACATGCAAAAAAATGAAACTAGATCACCAACTTACACCATACACAAAAATAAACTCAAAATGGATACAGGACTTAAACATAAGACGGGAAACCATAAAAATACTAGAGGAATCCACAGGCAGCAAAATCTCAGACATATGCCAAACGAACTTCTTCACTGATACTGCTCCTAGGGCAATGGACTCCAAAGAGAAAATAAACAAATGGGACTACATCAAAATAAAAAGCTTTTTCACAGCAAAAGAAACCATCAACAAAACAACAAGAAACCCCACTGTATGGGAGAACATATTTGCAAATGTTATCACTGATAAAGGTTTAATCTCTAACATCTACAGGCAGCTTATACAACTTAATAAAAGGAAGATAAATGATCCAATAAAAAAATGGGCAACGAACCTAAATAGAATCTTTTCGAAAGAAGACAGAAGGAAGGCCAAGAGTCACATAAAAACATGCTCGAAGTCACTAATTATCCGAGAGATGCAAATCAAAACGACAATGCGATACCATCTCACACCTGTCAGGATGGCTATCATCAACAAATCAACAAACGACAAGTGTTGGCGAGGATGCGGAGAAAAAGGAACCCTCGTGCACTGCTGGTGGGAATGCAGACTGGTGCAGCCACTGTGGAGAACAGTATGGAGTTTCCTCAAAAAACTGAAAATGGAACTCCCATTTGACCCAGTAATCCCACTCCTAGGAATATATCCTAAGAAACCAGAAACACCAATCAGAAAGGATATATGCACCCCTATGTTCATAGCAGCACAATTTACAATAGCTAAGATTTGGAAACAGCCTAGGTGCCCGTCAACAGATGACTGGATCAGAAAACTATGGTACATCTACACAATGGAATACTATGCTGCCATAAAAAGGAAGGAATTACTACCATTTGTAGACACCTGGATGGAATTAGAGAACATTATGCTAAGTGAAATAAGCCAGTCAATGAAAGAAAAATACCACATGATCTCACTCATTTAGGGATAATGAAAAACATTATAAACTGATGAACCAAAAGATAGTTACAGAGGCAGTAAAGCATCAAACAGAGTGTCTAATTACAGCGGTAAGGTTAGGGAGAGGTGGGGGAAATAAGAGATCAACTGAAGGACTTGTATGCATGCATATAAGAGTAACCAACGGATGCAAAACATTGGGGGGTGAGGGCAGGTATGGGAGTGGGGGGAGGCAATGGTAAGAT
The DNA here is from genome assembly GCF_963455305.1 of Plecotus auritus. Classification (NCBI taxonomy): domain Eukaryota; kingdom Metazoa; phylum Chordata; class Mammalia; order Chiroptera; family Vespertilionidae; genus Plecotus; species Plecotus auritus. Next base: position 99,502,241 of record NC_137776.1, read on the forward strand.
ATGTACACATATAATACCTTAATAAAAAATTTGAAAAAAAAAAAATCTCAGACATATGCCGAACGAACTTCTTCACTGATACTGCTCCTAGGGCAATGGACTCCAAAGAGAAAATAAACAAATGGGACTACATCAAAATAAAAAGCTTTTTCACAGCAAAAGAAACCATCAACAAAACAACAAGAAACCCCACTGTATGGGAGAACATATTTGCAAATGTTATCACTGATAAAAGTTTAATCTCTAACATCTACAGGCAGCTTATACAACTTAATAAAAGGAAGATAAATGATCCAATAAAAAAATGGGCAACGGACCTAAATAGAATCTTTTCGAAAGAAGACAGAAGGAAGGCCAAGAGTCACATAAAAACATGCTCGAAGTCACTAATTATCCGAGAGATGCAAATCAAAACGACAATGCGATACCATCTCACACCTGTCAGGATGGCTATCATCAACAAATCAACAAAGGACAAGTGCTGGCAAGGATGCGGAGAAAAAGGAAGCCTCGTGCACTGCTGGTGGGAATGCAGACTGGTGCAGCCACTGTGGAGAACAGTATGGAGTTTCCTCAAAAAACTGAAAATGGAACTCCCATTTGACCCAGTAATCCCACTCCTAGGAATATATCCTAAGAAACTAGAAACACCAATCAGAAAGGATATATGCACCCCTATGTTCATAGCAGCACAATTTACAATAGCTAAGATTTGGAAACAGCCTAGGTGCCCGTCAGCAGATGACTGGATCAGAAAACTATGGTACATCTACACAATGGAATACTATGCTGCCATAAAAAGAAGGAATTACTACCACTTGTAGGCACCTGGATGGAATTAGAGAACATTATGCTAAGTGAAATAAGACAGTTAATGAAAGAAAAATACCACATGATCTCACTCATTTGGGGATAATGAAAAACATAATAAACTGATGAACAAAAAGATAGATACAGAGACAGTAAAGCATCAAACAGACTGTCAAATTACAGCGGGAAGGTTAGGGAGAGGTGGGGGAAATAAGAGATCAATGGAAGGACTTATATGCATGCATATAAGAGTAACCAACGGATGCAAAACATTGGGGGGTGAGGGCATGTATGGGAGTGGGGTGGGGGGGCAATGGTAAGATATGTACACATATAATACCTTAATAAAAAAATAAAAAAAGAAAAAGAAAAAGAAAAAGAAATCAGGATCCCTGTGTACGCATGCACCAAGAATTGGAGTCACTGGCTCTTAGTGTGAATGCACTGGGAATCAGGGATCCCAGGCACACGTGATGAGAAACAGTATAGTCACTGGTGCTCCTTGCTGCCTCTTGCGTGGAGATTCAGGGTCCCTGATCTGCTTGGGAGACCGGGTTGCACAATTGCACTGTCAGCAGGAGGTCTACTCCTGCCCTGTGGAAAACAGCCTTCTGTGTGCACTTGCCCTGAATCAAAGTCAGGTGGCACTGCTGTCCAGGGTGGGCGTGGGGTCTGGTCACGCGGGTGTGTACTGCAGAAAACAAACTTCCCGTGTCCATGCACCCAGGCTCAAATTCAGCACTGCCCTCCTGTGTGGATACGGGGTCTGGTCGTGGGAGACAAACTCCCCAAGTTCGCGTGTCCAGGTTCAAATTCAGCACAGCCTCCCTGCTTGGATGCAGTGTCTGGTCGTGGGAAACAAACTCCCCGGGTTTGCAACCCCAGGCTGGAATTCAGCGCTGCCCCCCTGTGTGGGTGAGGGATCTGGTCGTGGAAAACAATCTCCCCAAGGTCATGCACCTAGGCTCAAATTCAGCGCAGCCTCCCTGCCTGGGCATGGAGTCTGGTTGCGGGAAACAAACTTCCTGTGTCCGCACAGCAAGGCTCAAATTCAGGTAGAGCTGCTGCTGCTGTGTGTGGGCAGAAAGCCTGTTTGTGCAGAGAGGGTCTGGCAGCTCCTATGCCACTGCTGCGGGGCTGGCAGGGAGGGAGATTGGCGTTGTGACTCACAGAAATCTGCGGGCCCTAACTGGTTTGGCTCAGTGGATAGAGCGTAGGCCTGCGGACTGAAGGGTCCCAGGTTCGATTCGGTCAAGGGCATGTACCTTGGTTGCGGACATATCCCCAGTAGGAGGTGTACAGGAGGCAGCTGATCGATGTTTCTCTCTCATTGATGTTTCTAACTCTCTATCCCACCCCCTTTCTCTCTAAAAAATCAATAAAATATATTTAAAAAGAAAAAGAAATCTGTGGCCGGGTGCCTGGAGTCTTGGTGTCCCTGGGTGTGCAGCTGTGGTCGCAGGTCTTTTACCCAAGTGGCTGTAGGGTCCTGTTTGCGACTGAGACCTGACTGGGTAGTAGTAGCGAGGCTAGGATCCTAGTCTCAAGCAGTTCTGTTCTTCAAGATGGCGCGGTCTCTGTGCCGGCAGTGTCCTCCTCGGAGTGTTTGTGGTGGCAGCAGGGTTTTGCCATCTAAGACTGCCCGGTTTGGCCGCCCCTTGGAAGAACTGCAGGATCTAACTGTCCCTATTTCACTCACACACACACAACCACACACGTCCACCTACTCCTCTATCGCTCCCTCATTCTCTCACACTCCCTCTCTACCTTCTTGCCGGTCGCCATCTTTTTTCGAGTCTACTTGCTTGTTTTCTAACTGTAACATGTTCCAAAGCTGAAGTTCCCCCACTCTTCCACCTGAATCCGCCCTCTTCCTGTTCTTCCCATTCTGAGAAAATCTGTCATGAATTTCGTAGTTCCCTTCGGTTTTGCTTTGCGTTTGTTTTCACCTGTTTCCGATAGGTAACTCATTTGCGCTTCACAACTCAAAAGGTACAGAAACAGCCCTCCACTCTGCACCGCAGCTGCTGCATGGGAACGGAGTGCAGGTGGCCTGGACAGATGCCCCAGCAATGGCCATGTGGGCTGCAGCGACAGCTGAGTGCCATGTGGAGTGGCTGTGCATGTGGCCCACCGGTAGGATGAGCTTTAGTGGAGTGACAGAAACCCAGCCAGCCGCACCTTACCTGAGGTTACCTGAGGCCCATGCTTGCTTCTCTTGTTCATGAATCCAGGCTGGAGGACCTGCCCAAGGTGGGCAGGTGGCCCCGTAACCCTCAGGGCCTGTGGACAGCCCTCCCACCCTTGCACAAGGCTCCTCCTTCATGGTTCAAGTGGCTGCTTGGCCTCCAGCCATCACCTCCCCATCCCAGTGATGGTGGGGAGGGAGCAGGGAGGACCACTGTTTTTCCCAGGACTGTTTCCCGCAGCTCCAGGCTCCCTCCTCCCACTACAGGCAGATGTGCGTGTGTGCATGCGTGCGTGTGTGCGGTGAGCCACCTGCCCGCGGGGCTAGCGCATGTGCCGGCTGGTTGAGCTCCACTGAGAGCGGGAGGAGGGGAAGACAAATATCAAGGGACAGCCAGCAGGCGCCTGGGATGCCTGAGCTTTAAATCCCTTGAAGTGAAGGAATTGCCGGAGCACGGGAGCACGGCCTCTGGCCTTGCCCTGCAGTGCGTCCTGCCCCGGAGTGCAGGGCCAAGCAGTTTCCTAAAGAACAATGAGTATTCCAGCTGGAAACCCAGTTCCCCGAAAGCCCTTCCTTCAGAGCCGGCCCTCCAGCCGCTGTGTCCCCCGCAAGCGGCCCCTCCCCAGGCTCACTGCTCAGGGCTAGGCTGCCTGCAGCTCCAGGGCCCTGGGCCTGCCTCGAGGCTGCCGGACGGCCAGGCTGGCTCCCAGGACCTTGGAGAGGCCTCTTTTGAGAAAAATGTGTTCCCACAGCCCCAGGTTCATTTCCGAGAAATCCCAGGGTTCCATGAGCCATAGGGTAGGGCTGACCAGTCAGTGCGGATGGCCCCATTAGAGGGGGTGGTGAGAGCTGCAGGAACGCTGGGGTGGGCGAGCCCTCGGCAGAGGAGCGGAGGCAGCCAGGTCCTTTGGCAGGGTCAGGCCTGAGAACAGCGTGGATGGGCTGAGAGGAACAGCCTCGGACCAGTCGCAGTGGCACGGAAATGGCCATGCGGCAAATCAGAGCCAGGACTCCATGGCTAGTGGGGGGTTGGGGAGAGGGACCTTTGGAAGGGGGAGGGGCAGCAGGGCCAAGGGAGCTGGGGGCTCAGCAGAGTGTGGAGGGACAGACTGCCCCGAGGGACCAGTGTCTCACCCAAGCCAAGAGCTGACAGTCCCACTGCCCCAGGGCCAGGCCTTGATGGCTTTACTGACACGGTGGCAGGGGGCGAGGAGGGGCCATCACAAGACAGGAGTGCCCCTGGGCCAGGTCCCACCAGAGTACAGGGGACCCTGACCCACTGGCTCTAACTAGGAGACTATGACATTGAACGAATTAAGGAAAATCAATCCCACTTCAGAGGAAATGGGAACAAAGTCAGGATGTGAGCAGCTTCTTTAACAAGGGCACATCTGGGGGGGATCTGGGCAGGGCCGTGTGAAGTCAGATCCCCTGGCCTGCCGGGAGCTGGGTGTCCCTCAGCCGGAGGCTGGTGCGAGGACCCAGGCCTAGGCTGAGGCTGCTGCGCTGCTGGGAGAAAAGGTCGTGCCACCTGCCTGCCGAGGTGGCTGGCAGCTGAGAGGCTGGGATGCAGAGGAAAAGGAGGTGGTGCTTAGGTGAGCCCCACGGAGGGCTCTGTGGTGTGGGGGGCAGCGAGGGGTGGGACCGAGTTGGTCCACTGGAGCAGGAGCTCTGAGGAGGGGGCCTGGGGGCCAGGAAGGTGCTGAACAAAGCATCCCCGCTCACTGCTGCACTCAGTACTCCCCTCCTCCCAGGCCTCCACGTCGAGGTCCCACCCAGGGAACTGCAGGCTTCTCTCAAGGCTGGTGACACCCCAGGAGCCGAGTGCCCTGAGCTGCGAGCACAGGGGGCTGTTGCAGGGTGGGGCAGGGTGACGCCCTAGTCAGGCGTCCTCAAACTACAGCCCGTGGGCCACATGTGGCCTGCCCAGGACATTTATCCGGCCCGCCGGGTGCCGCTGCCTGTCCTGCTTAGCAGCCGACTCGTCCCGGGCCCGCAGTGCGCATAGGAATTTGTTCATAGTTTTTTTTTTAAACTACAGTCCGGCCCTCCAACGGTCTGAGGGACGGTGAACTGGCCCCCTGTTTAAAAAGTTTGAGGACCCCTGCCTATGTGGAGGGGAGGAGGGGGCTGTGCATCCCATGAGGACAAGTGCTTGCTGGGACAGTCTGAGGTGAGGACACAGGAAGGATGCAGGGAGCAGGCCACTCAGGAAGCTGCAGCTGCTCATCACAGCTGGGTGCTGGGTGTGACTAGGGCACGGAGAGGGGAGCAGCCATGAGGGGAGGGGCACAGCAGTGGAGGCCTGGGCCCCTCCACCCGGCTGGTCCTGGGTCCGAGAAGCATCTGAAAACCAACCGAGGCCCCGGGCACGGTCACCAGACACAGACACCAGCTCCTTCTCAGGGTTTATTTCATCAGCAACATTCGCTCTTGCCCGCGACAAAAACAATTAGATTATGACTTGTCTCCTATCAACTCAGTTTTTGTATGAATAACCAAAGATTTCTTCTCAACACTTTGTTTTTAAACCAGAAGCTATAAATAAATAAAGTTTTAAATGCTCCTCAGTCCAAGTTAAACACTTCCAGTTCTGAGAGTTCAGGCTCAGGCATGCTGGCCTGGCGGGGCCCCCTGGAGGGGCCTGTGTGGGGAGAGAGAGTCCCTCCCTGTGCTGCTCCTTCCTCTCAGCGCCGGAGGGGTCTGGGCGGGGCCACCTGTGCCACTGAGGAGCCCTGCCCTGGGCATCGGAGTGGACTCTGTAGGCATGAGGACCCTTTCTCGTACAGCAGGCAGCCTGCGTGGGATATGCCAGGCAGGAGACTGAGGGGCTGTGGGGGGAGCTGCCTGCCTGCACCTCCTCTGGGCACCTCGGCCTGAGCACTGGCCGAGACAGCATTGCTTTCTAGATGCAGCAAGGGAACTGAGGAGGGACCATGTTTCTGTGGGAATGGGAACAGGCCATGGTTAAAACATTCCCATGTGTGCAGCCAGGTCCTGGCTCAGGTCACCCCTGGGGAACCGCTGTAGCAGAGCCGGCCGCGTGGGAAGGGCCTGAGCATCCGCTTGCACCTGAGGTGGCCGTCTCCCGAGCTCTCGGCATGTCCGCTCCTGCGCCCGCAGCTGTGCTGAGTGTCGGTGCACACCCGCCCCTGCCATGTTGTCCTTTGCTTCCCTTTAAGAGCCACGAAGTCACCTGGATGCTGGTCTTCGCATGCCCGCCCACTGTGGGTGGCCCTGGGCCAGACTAGCATAATGCCCATCGCCCATTGGCCCGCTGGCTGCTGTCTTTGGACACAAGATGGAGGGGCCAGTGTAGGAAGCTGACAGGACTAAGCCGCTTCCCCGTGGGCAGCCACCTCACCTGACACTGACAGCTTCCTGTGCCCAGAGGCTCCTGCTCGCACCCTCACTTGCTGGGGTAGGGGGCTGGTGGGACCACGGGCAGGGTCTGCCTGTGAGGCTGCTGCCCTTGCTGGCCACTCGTGGGCGGCCTGTGCCCCACCTGCTGCCTCCTGGAAACGGGGCACTGGTCCTCCTCAGTGTGGGGCTCACTCAATTCCCTGGAACCCAGGTTTTGGGCCTCATTCTGGAAGGCATGCTCAGGTAAGAACGGGCGTGCCTCAGAACATGGCTTTGCAGTTTGCAGGACCTGCCAGCCTTGGGTGAGGCGGGGGCGGGGCAATGCAGGGAGCCCAGGCGGGAACCGAGAGCCTGCACTCCCTGTCCTGCTGTCCACAACCACCCTGGCCTGAACTGGACTGGTATACATGGGGGGGCCCCTCTGGACCAGGCAGTCCTCACAAGTACCAGGGGCCAGGGCAGGGGCCCTCAGCTATGCCCCCCCCCTGACTCTGAGCTGGGCTGATGGGGGCACCCCAACGGCGGGCTTGGGTGCAGTCTCCCCACTCCTGGATGCGTTCTCCACGCCTCCTGTCGGTGATGACGGAAAGGGGGTGGGGCCAGGAGGTGTGTCCAACCTTCTGACCTGAAACAGGAAGCTGGGGGCGGGGCCCCAGGGCTGGACCAGAGTGTCTTCCTGGCTTCAGAGGGGTGACCTGTTGCTGAACACGGGCGAGTGTGGAGCCCCCTCCTGACACCTCAAAGGCTTGCAGGCCCAAGGAGGGGGCTGGAGGCCCAGGGCTGCAGGATGGTAGAGTTCTGAGGAACCCTACCGCCAGAGAGAGTGAGAAAGAGAGAGAGAGGTGTGCAGTGGGCGGGGCCACTCCCCACTCATGGCTCCATGGTCTGTCCCTTGTCTTCAAATCTCCAGCTGCTGCCACGGCCACAGGACTCTGCTCGACCCCGAGGCCGTGGGCAGCACAGGTGGGTTCCTCAGACCCAGGCCTGGGAACCCTGGAGCACCAGACCCACCGGGCCACTGCCCTCCCCTCTTAGTTCTGGATGCACCTGCCCTCGGGGAGTGGACCTGGGACTCTTCCCACCCTTCCCACCCGAGTGCTGACAGCCGTGAGCCGTCTCTCCGAGGTCCCCTCCCCCCACGGGCCTCCAGCCGCCACTACCACTTCTCGATGATGTGGCTCATGTAGTCCTCGGTGGGCACGCGACCCGGCTCCTCCGCTTCCTCCCGAGGTGCCTCCTGGGCGTGGTGCAGTAGGCGCTCCTCGCGGCTCCGGAGGCGCTGCTCCCGGCGCTCCAGCTGCCGCTTGTACTGGTAGCGCTGCTGAAACAGGTCTCGGGCGTAGTCGTAGAGCTGCACGTCCAGGTCGTTGAGCTCCTCGATGCGCCGGACGGTGTCTGCGTCCACCTCCACGCCGCCGGCCCGGGTGCTGTTGTACTGCATGAAGGGCCGGATGAACTTGAGGTTGAACGTCCGCTCAAACAGGTACTGCGTCTTGCGCTGGAACTCGGTCAGGCCGAAGAAGGCCATGCCCCGCAGGTTCTTCTTGGCACTGTCCAGCAGCAGCTGGGCCCGCCGGCCCTCGGGGACGAAGGACAGGTTGTAGCAGCCCACCAGGCTCAGGTCAGCCAGCATGCGCACCTGGCGGTTGTTGGCCAGGTTGTAGGGGCAGTCCATGAACTCCTGCAGCGTGCAGCCCGACCAGTCCGTGCCCTCATAGCAGGGCGGCAGCTCCTCGGGCGTGGGCGTGCGCCCGTCACACATGTGCAGGGAGGTCTTCCAGGTGGCCCCACGCTGCACGTGCCGCCACTCGCTCAGGTAGCGGGACACGGGGTCGCGCAGCAGCGTGATGTAGTAGAACTTCCTGCAATGAGACGGGGCAGTGAGGTGCAGAACACACGGGGCGGGGGGCGGGGGGTGGGGTTGGGGGGCTGGATCTGTCTGATGCTGGGTCTCAATGTGGGTCCCAGACTTCACCTCTGATGTGAACCCTTAGGCTGAGATCTCAAAACGGCCATAAATGAGGGACTCAGCCACTGTCCTGGCCGTGCGCGACCACGCGTTGCTGCCTTGGTGCCCTGCCACTGGCCACAGTTCCTGAGACAGCCTGGTCTTACCTGCTGGGCTGGAGTAGTGAGCCCCTGAGCCCATGCGCTTAGAACCAGTGGCTTAAAGAGCCGTTCACAGCACAGGCTCAGCGCCATCGGGCCCACGCAGCAGGGCACTAGCTGGGGCCTCTCATGGGGCACACCCACGCCCAGGCTCCCGAGAGGCAGGGGGGTGCACCAGCAGAGCCCAGCCCAGTCCCCAGGGTGAACTACAATCCGTAATTTGTGCTGTTTCCCGAGAACCGTGCCAGCCCCTGAGCTGGGCCTGTCCACAGGGCATATCCATACAAGGTGAGAAATGACCCCAGGGAGGTTCTGCACCCATCTCCGGGGCAGGTGCCGATCGTGACCATGTCTCTGTGAAGCATCCATCTTATATAAAACTGCTGTTTGAAATTTTAACCCTGCTATTTTGGCTTCTGTAAATGCTTGCTTGCTTAAATAATAAGGAAAATAAGCCTACTCCCATTCCAGAGAGGCCGTGGACTATGCCCCAGACAGAGTTGTCAGTGCTGACACCAGGCCAGGCCTTGAGATGTGGTCTCATGGCCCCTTCCCAGCTTGTAGGCCTTCTTTCCCAGAAGGCCCGGAAGTCTCATTCCAAATTTGGGAGACAAAAGAGCTAGGAAAGATATAAATAGAAAAGGTTTCCTCCATGTGGGGGTGGGGGGCCAGAATTTGAAAGGCACATTTTTCTCTGGCCCTGCCCTTAATGAAATGTAATTCCCTTTCTCTAAGCATGGCTTTTTCCCCCTGGTTTTCTGTAACATAATGGTTCCCTGACCAGGAAGAAGGCCAAACATGCTGGCCTTTTGGCCTCCGGTGAGTGGACCGGGTTTGGGGCCTGGGGGAGCCGGACAGGCCTCTGGGAGGCACTGCTCTGCTGATTTAGCAGAATTGAACCGGGAGACTCTGGGCACTCCCGGACCTCAGTCTAGGACCCGGCTGGCATCTGGAGAGAGTGGACGGACACTTCTGGACCTGTTGACAGAAACTGTAAGGTAGGGGCCCTATCAGTCAGGCCCACTCTGAGTTAGTGGAAGGGGGAGCTTGATCACCTTCCCGGAAGTCAAGGACTTCCTCAAGCAATTAATCAGGAATCAGGTGGACTGTTTAAACTCTGAGTAAATATCTGGTAGAAGTAAAAAAACTAAGACTGTCTGGTATATAAATGTAAGTGTGAGAGTCTGTGTGAAGTGAAAGCTACTTTGTGCTGTCTGGCTATACACATGAGAGTATTTGTTATCTCTTTCTGTTGTTTAATTTGTTTAAAGATAGTGCAAACCCTGCTTTAGAGGGAAGACAGTAGAGAACTTTCAATTGCTTTTAAAATTTTGGAATTCTAGGGTTAATTTAAGGGTATAAAATTTGTGAAGGTTGCCAATCCAGAGAAGTTTAAACAAAGGCTTTTTGGGTTAAGATTAATCATAATTAACTGCTTGTAGGCTGCCTTTTTCAGCCCTCCTAGCAAACAGAGAATCATGTGGCCCCGAGAACTGTGACCTGCCTGTCCTTCCTGATAGATTTACAGTGGATCTCTGGGGGAGGAAGAAAGCTGAAAACTGCTCCGGAGCAGGTGTGAGAAAGGGTAGAGGCGGTGGAATTCACTCTCAGCCTGCTGAGATAGAGAAGTCCTAGGCTGGGGGACAGGAGGATGGTTGGAGATATCAGAAGTGGTGAAGGCTGAGATCTTCTGGGGCCTTGGAGTAAAGAAGGAAAATCTGGGAGGGAGAGCAGCTGTTCCTTAAGTGTAAAAAGCCTGGTTATACAGGATCTCATACCGCTTGCCTTATTTACCCTGCTAAGAACAGAGTAAATGGTTAATGCAGAAAAGGGGGGGCGTCGGTGGGGAGAGACAACCCGCTCTGCTGGCATCCTTGGTATCTTAAAAGGATTGAGGTTTCAAAGAATAAGGAATACTGAGTAGAAGGTATGAGGCATGGCTATGCATTTTTAAAGGACATAGAAAGAAGGCTTGAAGGCTAATTTGGAAGTGTAAAATTTATAAAGGTTGTGTATGTAATAAGAAGGAGAAGAGAAATGTTGAAAGGAAATTACTCAAGTAATACAGGCCAGTAAGCCAGGAAGAGTAAATAATTTACATTCTGCTTCCCTAAACAGAGGGTAAATAGTTATGCCAAAGTACTTAGGGAGGGACTGATAAAAGAAATCTAATAGTTACTGTTTGTTATAATACATTCAGAAAATATTACTTTGAAAAGTCCATAAAAAGTACTGGCAAGGAAAATTCTATCTTAAAGCAGGTCAGTATATTTTTCTCCTTATACAATTCCTCCAAAATTTGGCAATACTTAATAAATCAATCATGGCAATACATATCTTTGCATAAATTCAATAAGACTGGTTTCCAATAGTAGTTTTATTAACCAGAAACTTTGACTGGAGTATCATGTTTTAAAGAGCCCTGCCTGAAGTCAGAAGACTTGAAGCCAATAAGAGTGCCATGGAGAAAGTCTGGTATCCTGCTTGGTAGCCCTGAAAACAGCTGGTGCTGGAGCATCAGGTCCATGTCCTACCATCACTGGCAGTTGGTCAGAGTAGAAGGGGAGCAATAAGGGCGCCTCTGCGTCCCTGCGGGACCCCCAACCACTCTGAGCCACGACGAGTAGGAGGGCTGAGATGGGCCTTGAAGCCTAGGGCATGGGCCCGGGTAGAGCCACTACAGGTGAGGACTTCACTTAACTCAGCAGATACTACAGGCAGGCCTGATGGCAGCTGGATGGCTTGGCTTCCTGGCCCTACGGGGCACATTAAGATTCAATCATGAAATTCCAGCAAAGGTAGTCAGTTACCATTCTTGTTATGTTTATGCAAACTATCAGGCCAAATTAAATACAATAGATAAATTAGTCTTGATTTGGCTCTTTTGATAAACATGGGGGTAATTTTGAGAAAAAAAATTCTATTTCAATAGAAGTTATTAAGACTGAAAGGTTTTCTTTCCCTTCCACCGGACCATTTGTTACAGTTTGTCTCTGCCAGGTCACAAGCCCACCTCCTTCTGTGCCCAGGCCTCATTGTCCCTCTGACAGACAGCAAGGATCTCTTGACTCTGAGAGAAACTTCTGACCCGCCTCAGCAGGAAGTAGCTAGAAGAGCCCATCGATCTCCATTTTCCCTAAAAGAATTCAGAGTCAGGATCCTTGAGGTAATATATTAGGCAGTTAGACAGATATGAGCAGAGCAAGGACGATGGGCCAACTAGCACTACCAGATGTAATTAAGTCTTTCCGGCTCTACCTATGTGAGACAAGGGGACTCCCCAGAAGCAAGAGGGAATGAGGCTGCAGATGAAGCAGCCCGGGAGGCTGCCCTAAAACCAGTGGGGCCTCTACAGATTCTAGTGACTCTTCCAAACCCTGACCTACCCACCTCACCAGCTTACATGAAAACCCAACCTAGAAAAGCTGAAATCCATAACCAATCTTAACTCAAGTTCTTACAGGCTTTACAGTCCACCCAGAAAGCAGTCCAGAAGCATGTCCAAGGTACTCTGCCTGTACCAAATTCTGATCCGGTCCATCCTTCCACCCTGGTGACTCTGTTTGGATAAAGAAATTTGCCACACAAGGACTGACTCCTACCTGGAAAGGACCACCTCCACAGCAGTCAAGGTTGACGGGATCCCGACGTGGCTTCATCACACCTGGCTTAAGACAGCCCAGGCAAAATACAGAGTCCAGGACTCTTCGGACCCTCTAACGATTTAGTCCTGGCCCTCATTCCAGGCCCTTATCTTATAAGCAGGCCCACTAACTTCATTCATCAGAGAATTAATTCTATCAAGCTTATAGTCCTCAGGGATCAATATAACTCCCTCCCCAACAATGACCCAAAAGAGTCAACGATTTGACTCATGTACATAAAACCAGTGGGGAATGAAGCATCCATCTTATATAAAACTGCTGTTTGAAATTTTAACCCTGCTATTTTGGCTTCTGTAAACGGTTACTTGCTTCAATAATAAGGAAAATAAGACTACTCCCATTCCAGAGAGGCTGTGGACTATGCCCCAGACAGAGTTGTCAGTGCTGACACCAGGCCAGGCCTTGAGATGTGGTCTCATGGCCCTTCCCAGCACATAGGCCTTCTTTCCCAGAAGGCCCGGAAGTCTCATTCCAAATTTGGGAGACAAAAGAGCTAGGAAAGATATAAATAGAAAAGGTTTACTCCATGTGGGGTGGGGGGTCAGAATTTGAAAGGCACATTTTCTCTGGCCCTGCCCTTAATAAAATATAATTCCCTTTCTCTAAGCATGGCTTGTTTTTTTTCTGGTTTTCTGTAACACCTGAAGAACATGAATGACTGGCCCCAAGGGGCCAGGACACCTTGAGCTGGAGTCCAGGAGTTCCCAGGACAGGCCTGGGTGTGGGCTGCGCCAGCTATTCTCAGAGGGCCCCAGGGAGGGCAAAGCTGACATGCAAGGTGGGGTGGGCAGCAGGGGCCAACTCGGCCCCACACACCACTTCCACTGGACTGCACCCACACTGCCCTCCTCAACAAGAGCACCTGACTCATCTGCCACCCCTCACGCCACCATCTGGGAGAGCCTTGGCGTGTGACGCACCTGAGGGTTCTGCGGGCATTGCCCTGGTCTGACCATGGGTAAGAGGGCCCCAGGGGGTAACGCCAAGGACAAGGTGGGGTACCAATGGAGGTGCTCTAGCCACAGGAGGGCACCTCCAGGACACTGGATAGCAGTTCTTGAGCACCTTCCTTAGGGGGCTGGGCACCCCATCCCCTCCCAGCAGGGCCCACGCCGGAAGGGCAGCTCGCTGATGCTCCGGGCAGAAGGAAGATGGGTCCTGCGGTGTGCAGCCAGGGCAGCTGGCCACCTCCAGCCAGTCCCCAGCCGCCACAGCTGGTGCTGTGCCGTGGAGGCTGCCACCCAGTGCGGGCAGGACCCTGTGCAGCTCCTGTTCCAGCCCCTCCAGAGGGAGTAGCTTGTGGCCCAAACCTGAACCCCCAGCTCCTGTGCATCCTGCTTCAGTGGCTCTTGCCGCCCTTGGGAGAAGAGTGAAGGCTACCTGCACCCTCGAGTCCCTCCCTGACTCCTGGGACCTCCCCTTGGCCTCTCCCTGGCTCCTGGGGACCCCCCAGGGCCTTGTTCAGGCTGTGTCCTCTTCCCTCGCTCCTTCAGTGCTGACCTTGGCCCCTCCTCTAGGCCTTAGCCAGACCCCCAGGCAGCCTCGCTCTGCAGACATGCCTTCCTCGTGGGCCTGGCACAGCTGTGGTTGCACCCTGACCTCTGAGCTCACCCTCGGGCAGGGAGTAGATGGCAGGCGGCCGGCTCCTGTGTGGGCGCTGAACCAGGCCATGGTGCCTCCTGGGACAGGACCGAGAAGGAAGGGTGAGGGATCCCAGGTAGAAGGGGTCCTAGGGCAGGGGCCTCACACCTTCGGCCCCAGGAGAGGACACTAGCCCTGAGGCGAGGCAGCTGCCTGGTGCTCGTGGCCCCAGCACTGGGGTGGCATGTGGCCAGGCTCCTCCCTGCAGACTCCGGTTTGGTGGCCTCTGGCCAGTGTGAAAGCCTCAGATGGGGCCAACCAGGGCATCAATTCACCACGGGCCAGCATTCCAGAGACCAGGTGTGAGACCGTGATAAATCCTGACCCCACAACCGCTTCTAAAGAGGCAGAGACAGGACATGCCCAGACACACGTGTGTTCACAAAGCACACACGCATGCATGCATGTTCCCGGGAGGTTCTGTCTGCTGCCATATCCAGCCCCGCCCGCCCAGGCCCCACAGGGAGGCCGCCACACAGAACCCCACCCACCAGGAAACAGACGAGTGTGGGGGTTCTTCCTGGACCCACAAAACCAGGATGTGCATGTTACCTGGCAGACGTGTGTCCCCAGCTAAGGCCGCATGGGCTCCGCCTGGCTCCACAGGTGACCTCGGAGGGCAGGTCCCGGCACGCACATGGAGCTCCTGTCTGCTGGCAGCCGCAACCCCTGCAGCCACCTCATCCAAGGTCCCGCCATGAGGGGGCTTGGCAGGCCCTGCTGCCCCGATGCACACGGACCCAGGTGTTGGAGGAAGCCTGCTACCTGCATCCTGAGGCCTAGATGCCAACTCTGAGGTAGGGCACCCAGTGGCCTGCAGCTGGGACCTGGAGAGCCACGACAGGGGGAGCCCTCCCTGCCTGAGGGGGGGCCCTGTTTCCAGGCCCCCCTAGTCACAGCCACAGATGGCAGAAGACTTGCCTGCCACACTGAGCTGTGAGGCGTTAAGTCCCTCCTGGCGGGCCTAAAGCCCATCACAGAAGATGCCCCTGCTGTTAGAAAACCGGCTAACTCTGTCAGAGGTCTGGGTGCCTGAGGGCCCAGGGATGGAGCTGCTGAGGGCCACAGGGGTGCTGTCTGCACTAGGTATCAACAGGTGGCAGGAGATGTGCATGGGCCTGGGTCCATTTGCCCTCCCTGGTGGATCGAGGGGTGACCAGCCCCAGAGCCAGTCAATAACTCCACAGCTCCCCATCTGCCACATGGACACTGAGGGGGGTGGCTCTCCTTGCTGCGCCCCTGGTTGCTGCCCGTCTGGGGAGCAGGGATGGCCCACGAGGAAGGGTGTTAGGATGGGGCATGCCACACTTTCTCTGCTCAGGACACTGCCACGCCCTGGGCCCCGTCTGCCAGACAGGCCTATGGGAGAGGGCCAGGTGGCCTCTGGAACCTGCTTGTGGGGCCAGCAGCCCAGTCCCTGCTGATGTCCCCACCTGCTCCTGCAGGAGGGCTCAGGAGCCCTCCTTGGGGGCTCGGGCACATGCCCATCTCTGCTTGTCTTGCCTGCCTGCCCGCCCTTGCTCATTTGCTGCCACTGCACAGCAGCCACTGTGGCCACAGCCTGGGCCTGGTCGCGCCCCCCCCCTCGCCCAGAAGCCCCTCCTCCATCTCCCTCGCTGGGCTTTTTGGCCCATTAGCTCCGTCCCCAGGCACACTGGCTGATTGTTCTGGTTTATCGTCTGCAGGAGGTGCAACGGCACATGTGATGTGGGAAAGACCCCGAGGATGGACCCCACACCCAGGCGGCTCGCCGGGATGACCTGCTCAGCATTCTCTGGGGGTGCTCACACTCAGACATGAGGATGTGGGCCAGGCAAACAGCTGTGCACGTGTTAAGGTGTCCCCCCGCCCTGCCACTGGCTAACCAACCCCACCCACCCCACCCCCACCCCCAGGACACAGGAGGGTCTGCCTCAGAGCACATTTCTTCCTGCGCTGACATCTGGGTCCCCCACAGTTGGGGGCTTTCTGCCTGACACCCTTCAGCAGGCCTGCCCATCCAGGCAGTCCACATGCTGACCAATGTTTCCAGAGCCAGGAAGGGAGGGGAGGAGAGAAACCTCATTCATTCAGTGAGATGGCTCGGGGCCCAGCCAGGGGACGTGGGCTCAGACGCTGAGCCCCTGGCAGCACAGGCTGCCCATGGAGAGGGCTGGTGTCAGAGCCGACTCAGCTCAACAGCAACACCGAACCCCAAACCAGCGGGCATGGGCTCACAGTGCAGGGAGATGGCCTCGATTGCATACCTTTCGAGGTATTGACCAAGTGACAGGAAAGCAGACACTGTCTGCCATGACTAGTGAGAAGGGCTCAGGAAACGCCTTCCCATGAATCCTGCTTTAGGAAGATACTGGTGTGTGCATCTCATCCAGCAAATAAAAAACATAAAAAAAAAAAGGGAGAGCCAGGAGCCTGGAACACCAGCCACGAGAGGGAGGGGTGTCACTGCGCCTCCTGCTGGCTGGTCAGGGCGGCGGCTGGATGGGCAGCCTCACACAGCACCTGTGGAAAAGGAGCCATGCCCATGGCGGATCTTTGGAATCAGTGAAAAAATTAAGTATGAAGACAGAAAACAAGCAAGTGAAAATATAGGGCAATTGTTAAGCCCAGGAAAAACAAAATATAGCATTAAAAAATGAAGTATGAAGTAAATGTGTTTTTTTTTATTTTTATTAATTTTTAAAAAAATATATTTTATTGATTTTTTACAGAGAGGAAGGGGGAGGGATAGAGAGTTAGAAACATCGATGAGAGAGAAACATCGATCAGCTGCCTCCTGCACACCTCCCACTGGGGATGTGCCCGCTACCAAGGTACATGCTCTTGACTGGAATCGAACCTGGGACCCTTCAGTCCATAGGGTGACACTCTACCTACTGAGCCAAACCGATTAGGGTTAAACGTGGTTTTAGAGACATTATAATGTAGTGATTACTGACTTAATAAAAACCTGAGCATCCCCCTGCCTGGCAGATAGGTGGGGGATAGCGACAGTGGGGATGGCGACGGTGGGTAAGGGCACGGGAAACAACCTTCACCTTCCAGCAGAGTGGGCGGACACCGCTGAAGCCGCACTTCACCACTAGCATTGAGCTGCTAGACACAGAGATGGACGCACGGGGACTCAGAGGGGCAGCCCGTGGCTCTGGGCTGGCTGTGAGCAGGCCTGTTGGCTTGCACCATAGCCTCTGGGAACTATTTATTTGTCTTTAAGTAGGCGTACAAACTGTACCTGGAAAAACTAAAAGAAAACAGGTTTAAAAAACCTATGGAGAGACTAGAGGCCCAATGCATGAAGATTCATGCAAGAATAGGCCTTCCTTCCCCTGGCTGCCGGCACCGGCTTCCCTGTGGCACCCAGGACCCGGGCGGCTTCGCTCCGGCCCCTACTGCCACCCGGCCACCGCCAGGCATCTGGGACCTGGGCTGCTTCGCTCCGGCTGCTACTGCCACCCACCCGGGGTATGCTCTGAGCCGTGCTGCGGCCGCTCGCACACCTCCACCCTTGGTGTGTGTCCGCTGGGGCTGGGGGCGGCACACAGTCCCTTCCCGCCCATCTGTGCACGCGACTCCTCCTGAGCCAGTCGTGATGCCTTAAGGTGACCTGGCTAATTTGCATATTACCCCTTTCTCTCTCTCTGTGTGTATAGATAGATAGATAGATAGATAGATAGATAGATAGATGCCTACTTCCTGTCACTGAGGAGATGGCCCAGGGATCCCCACTGAAGCAGCAGGCAGAAGGGGTCCCAGGGTGTGCCCTGGAGACCCAGACACAGACCCCTTCCCTGCTACACGTCTTCCCTGGAATGTGACACACCATCCAGGAACCCTGCTGTGCGTTGGGTGACATGGACAGGTCCGCTCCTGCCGCAGTGCCCACTGCAGCCGCACGTGCGCAATGATGACGTGGGTTCCAACCGAATGTTGCTCAGCAATAAATAGGAACAAACCACAGCCACTCACACAACTTTAAGAAAATGTAACAGAGCACAATGGTACTGTTTATCAAGCTTCCAAAAATAAAAAGCAAAGAAAACACTCCTTAGCGGCACATACACACACGCTGAGACTGTTTTTGAAAAGGTGTGATGTGATGAACACTAACGTTCATGTGGCGGTGAGCCCGCATCTGGGTGGGGGTGGTGGGGACCGGGGCGGCACCAAGCATGGGTGTGTCATGCTGTATCTCTTATGCACGTCACACAAGTTCTTTCATATGCTCCAAGCACTTCTTTCTTTTTTTTTTTTTTAAATATATTTTATTGATTTTTTACAGAGAGAAAGGGAGAGGGATAGAGAGTTAGAAACATCGATGAGAGAGAGACATCGATCAGCTGCCTCCTGCACACCTCCCACTGGGGATGTGCCCGCAACCAAGGTACATGCCCTTGACCGGAATCGAACCTGGGACCCTTCAGTCCGCAGGCCGACGCTCTATCCACTGAGCCAAACCAGTCAGGGCACTCCAAGCACTTCTTGATAAGGAAACAGTTTTAAGAATTTTATAAACAAAACCAAGATTCTTCAGGGCAGCATGAGGGCCCCAGCCAGCCTTACAGGCGAGCCAGCCTTCTTACCAAACCAGGAGTCGGTTCCCCAAATCACGAGGGTCCCCGAATTCTGTCCAGTGCTCACTCTGCTGCAATGCCACCCCTCCTCTGGTGTCTGCCAGCTCCCGCCTTGTAGCCCTTCCTCCGTCCCTCCCCACCTTCCCGCCCGCCTTGCTGAAGGGGAGGGTCCACGCAGGTGGAGGACCAGGTTCGTCCTCTTTTGGGAACTGGAAGGGTGGCAGGTTGCTGGGCCCGCCAGGGCTCCGTGGCTGTGAACTGACCACACACTCACTGGCTCTCAGCGGCCTCTCCAAGCAGTGACCACAGCTATTCCCGAGCTAGGCATCAGCTGGTGCTGCTTCCATCCCACCCAGGAGGGCCACTCCCCTGGGCTCCCGCCACTGCAGCCACCCTGGTGCACAGTGCTGAGACCGCATTCAGCGACTTGGCTGGCCAAGTGTACTTTCAGGGTAAAGAGCTTCGGCCACTTCCTGTGAACGTAGCCTACAGCACACCCTGGCCTGAGTGGGTGCCATGGTGCCCTGACCTCCAGGGCAGTCTGTGCAGCACCACTGCCTGCTGTGCCCAGGGACAGGCACGGGCACACAGTGCCCTGCGCAGGGCATGCATGGGGCCTGGCGGGCAGGTGTGAAGCCTGCCCTCACCTCCTCCTGCAGCTGCAGCACGCTGGCTGCTCACCACTCCCAGCCTGCCAGTTCCTGGCAGCAGCAGGACGTGGCATAAGCCCTCCCAGCTTCACACCCATCCGCCCGTGCAGCCACCATGTGCCACCCCAGGGTCTTTGTTTCCCCTCCCCCAACAGACTGGCTCCTCTGGAAGGCAGGCCTAGGCACCCAGCCTGTGCCCTGAGGGTGTGACAGCCGCGATCCCAGGGCCCTGCATAGGCAAGGAGGCTGCTGAGGTGGCTCCTCCGCTGCCCATGGCGCCTGGCAGGGGAAGGGCAGGCCGTCCTCGGGGTGGCGAGCGTTGGCCCAGGGCGCATGGGGCTGTGCAGCCATCTGGGACCCACTCCGGGGCACAGGGAGTGTGTTGCGCTGTCCCTCTGCCTCCAGGACTAAGCTGGACATGCACTCGGAGGGCTGGGGGCTGTCTCCAGGAAACGGGGACTCACAGCTGATGACCATGGCCAAGAGGGGAGTGGGCTGGGGAAGGAAGAAACCCTGGCACTCAGTAGGCCCAGGGCATGCGGTTAGCAGTCAGCAAAGGCCATCAACGGGCATTGCCCTCCGGCCCCTCACCACAGCAACAGCGCCTACGACCCCTCAGGCACAAGTTGGGCTCCCAAGTGGGCACGGCTCAGTGATCAGTTCCCAAGGGCCCTGGCTGGAGGCACCGCTCCCCAACAGGGAGGGGCAGATGGAGAAGGGTCTTGTCCATTTCACAGAAAACAAGGTGGCTGGGTCAGGATAGGGGTACCCTGACCAAGGACCTCAAAGATAAAGCTCAGGGCGTAAAGAACCCTCATGCTGTGAGCGACCCGCCACGAGTACAGCCGCGCTGCCGGCGCGTCCATGCCTGCTGCATGCACCGCTCGGCCTGCAAGCCTCCACGGCTCAGGGGTTCTGCATCCTGGGCACGGGCTCCGTGCAGCCCATGACTAGGTCCTAGTGGACAAGGATGTGTCTTGTTCGTGGGTCCAAACACCGCTGCTGGGCTGTGACCACCCTGATGTCTGGGAGCCCGAGATCCAGTGGGGCAGCTGGAGCACAGCCCGAAGCCCCGCCCACTCCAGGCCCAGCTCCGGGAAGGTCCTGCCAGGCCTAGCAGGGCTCTGCCTCCCTCCTGGGGAGGAGAGCACCTGGGCGACAGGTGAGAGGCAGCTGAGCAATGGGGCTGGCGGAGGCCAGGGCCCGGGCAGTACAGAGAAAGAGAGCCGGTGACCTCACTCAGCGACCTGGCTGGCCGGGGCCCGGGGCCCGCAGCCCAGCAGTCTGACCTGAGCCTCCTTCCCTCACAGCCCTCTCTCCTGCGACATCAGAAAGGGTAGGGGTGTGGCCAGGCAACACCCAGGCGAGGGAGTGCCCTGCAGAGGAAAGGCCAGGCAGGCCTCTAAGTGTGGCAGCCCAGCAGGTCTGAAGGAGGGAGAGGCAGGCAGCAGAGAGCAGAGGGGAGCATCCTGACGCCCCAGGATGAAGGGGTGGTGCCAGAACATAGACTGCACTCCATGAGGTGAGAGGAAGGAACGTGCAGCTCCAATGGCGGGAAAACACAACATTTCTGTCCTTGTTTCAAAATTCCAAGTGACTGCTCTGGTCAGCGTGGCTCAGTTGGTTGAATGTCCACCGTGCACACTGGGGTCGCTGGTTGGATTCCCGGTCAGGGCACATGCCGGGGTGGGCTCGATCCCCTCTAGGGGGCGTGCAGGAGCCAGCAGATCGATGTTTCACTCACACATGGAGGTTTCTTTTTCTTCCTCGCTCCCTTCCCCTCTCTCTAAAAAAAAAGCAAAACTAAAACAAAAAATCTTTAAAAATATTCCAAGTTTCTGAAAAAATATGAAAAAAACACACAAAAAACAAGTTATACTAGTTTAGGCTTAGCAAAACCTTGCCAGCCCTCCTCCTCCACAGTATCTGCGGGTCTGCGGGCAAGCAGCAGGCCCCTTGGAGTATATTCCAGGGGCCCAGAGCCCCCCTTTCCTCCCGAGGGCACGCTTTCAGGAAGTGGGCTCCATGCCTGTGAGAAGCCCAAGGCTTCCCCTCCCCCTGTCCCTTTCCCCCCGCCACCCTGGGAGACCATGGGGCAGGGGTCACTTCACCATTAGACCACGGGCACTGCTTCCCGGAGGCCCATGCTGGTCGCCAGGCAAAGCCCTGCCCCCAGAGCCCTGGTGGGAACGGCAATGACACAGCAGCACACGCATGTGTGCACATGAGCAAAAGCACCACGTCACAGCTCGTGCTCACACGGACCCAGCGCTGCTAACCCAGTGACCCGGGCAGAGGAGATGGACGGAAGCCCAGCCATGCCCGGTGACTCAGAGGGGCTTGTTTCTGGGTCTGAAGCCCTGCTTTTAGTTGTTTTGCATTTTTCCAATTTTATAAAACCCAGTATGTACTACAAACTGAGAGACAAAGGGGTTAAAAGCCCTATGTGCGTGATCGAAGCTGTTTTTCTCACAGGAGGTGCAGAGCTGGCACTGGGAGGCTGCTAGGCCACAGACCACAGTGACCTGCTTTCCTAGGGGTGACGGGGTCTGGCTTGACCCCACAGCTCACAACACCCTCCTCCCAGGATCCCACACTCTCCCACACAGACTCGGGGCCTTTGAACAGCGGGGAGGGGCCAACCATACCCCTTCCCAGGCACAGGCGTCAGGGTGGGCCAGGGAATGGTGGCCTCTGCAGACAGAAATCCAGAGACCTCACAGCACACTTCACAGAAGCTGCCGGATGCCCAGCTAACAGCAGCACCTGCCCGCTTTCTCCTGAGGCAGTACAGCTGGGGGAGGGGTGGGGGGGGGCGCGTACATGACCGATGAGCTGCGAGAGCAGCCACCTTGGCAGTGACCACTGGTCCTGGGGGGTCTGCGGTCCCTCCCAAGGGCTCCTGTGGTCGGGATGGGAGGAGAGAGGTTCAGGTATGATGTGGGTTTGGGGCCCAGCAGAATTCACTCATTTTATTCCTGACGCCACTGAGGTGGGGGCACCTTGGCTGCAATCTCCCAGCTCTCAGGGCATCCATGCTGGTGTTTGCCCACCACTGACAGCCCCAGACAAGGGGTCTGTGCGAGGGTGGGGTAGGCACCCAGGGCCTCCCCCACCCCCCGCCCCCCGTGCTGCTGTCAGCACAGGCGCCAGGCCTCCCACCTGCTTGGGCTCTGCCCTAGTGAGTGCAGGGCCTGACTAACCGGGGGGCGGCTCTGGCTTCCAATGCCTCATCGCACAGCACACACCTGCCCCTCAGCATCCAAGTGCAGGGCCCCCAGCCCAGCCACGAGGGAGGGAGAGGAGGCCACGGAGAAGGAAAAGAGCCAGAATGGACTCACCTGCTCTCTGGAGCCGGGAGGGGAAGGAGAGGGAGGGGGAGGGGTAAGGAAGGGGGGAGGGGAGGAGGAAAGGGAGGGGAAGGGGAAGGGAGGAGGAAAGGGAGGGGGAGGGGGAGGGAGGAGGGGGAGGGAGGAGGAGGGTAAAGCCGCCAAATAAGTAGCCCCATAACCTTAAGAAAAAGTCAGAGGTAGCAGTTAATAATCTTCCTACAAGTGTTGTGGAATGCCTGCAGCCTAATTTCAAACAGTTCTGCAGAAAAGGAAGGAAGGCACAAGTACATGTATGTCCAGATACACACGAATGTGCAGAGCAAGAGCTAGCGCACAGGCACTGCCACCATGGCCGAAGGTTAACATCCGTGCGTCTGGGGGAGGCCAAAGGGTTTTCTGAAGTTTTTCGGGGTGACCCTGGTTAACAGGTTTCAAGTGTACATTTCCATGACACAGGATCTGGGTGCCACCAGCCAACGTGAAACCACCTCCGTCACCTAAGAGTTTACGACTATTTCAACGTCTTTGTGGGTTTGACATTTTAAAAATGTGTGTGGGGCATTCCAACAAAGAAAACGCCAGGCTATTTCTATCGAACTGTAAAAGTACAAATTACCCGGCGTCGCACACTCCTCTAGGTCGCAGGAAGGAAATATCCAATGAGGCCACCTCACTCCAATACCCAAGTCAGACAAACACACGGGAAGTCAGGCTGTCCCAGGTACGCGACGAGGGCGCCATAGGAAATCCACCCGGTGACTCCGCGTCACAGACACGGGTCTCCGGGGGTGAACAAGGGGCACTTACTAACATTCAATGTCCGGTCAGTAAAGCAGCCACAGAAGAGCATTCCCTTAGCCTGACACAAGTGTCCCAATGACCCAGGACCACGCCGCACGGGGCGCCGGCGCACCTGCTGTCCGGAGGCCAGGCCTGTCTGGAGGGAGAGAGGGCAGGTGGCCGGGGTGAGGAGAGAAGCGCCAGGTCCTTGTGCTGCTACAGGCCCAGCTCAGAGCCTGTCCTGGGAGCCGGTGCCGGTGGGACCCTGGCACGGACAGGCTGCTGAGATGGTTGCCGGGTCAGAGGCTCCCGCCCACCTTCCGCCACGCACTCAGGCACCCATACGTGCAGACGAGGAAGCAGTGGGCCCAGCGCCACGTCAGCCTGGACTGGAGGGAATTAAAGGGACCCTGCCTCCCAGAAGAAGCAGGCGGAGGCCATGGGGGAGGGCAAGGGGAGTGTGAGGCGGGCCTGGGCCCACTGACCTGTTCTGGGGGCACGGATGGTGCCACAGGGACCACGGAGCAGAGGCGGGGACACCTGAGTGGATGGGCGGCGTGGCTCAGTGGGTCAGAGCTCCCCTGGCCATGGCGCAGCCGAGGGCAGTGACTCACTGGGCACATGGGAGGTGGTGCCGTCAGCTGACAGGCTCCCGAGAGAAGAGGGCTTGACTCACACAGGAGGCAGGAGACACAGCTCGAGGGAAGAGGGCTTGGCCAGAGCCATGACCCACACCATGCGCCAGCCCTGCTGCCCCGCCATCTGAGGACGTAGCTCGCACAGGCACTGGGCTGACTGTGGGGCCCCAAAACCTCAGGGCGCCCACAGGCAGGACAGCCACTCGGCCGTCGAGGTCCCCCCGGACATGTCTGTCTGTCCAGGCGTCTGGTGGGCAAAACCCAGGCCAAGGCCTGCCTCAGGCTCCTGGGGGCCCTGCTGCTGGGAGCTCAGGTGGGTCCCCACTTCGGTGCCTCTTCCACCCGGCACCACACTTCGGAGGGCTCCCGGGGTCCGGCATTACCTGAAGACGCAGCCCCCTTCGGGACCCAGGCCTCAGGTCGGCCCAGCGGTGTCTGCGCGGCCGACCTCATCGCCTCAGGAGCAAGGCTCATGATGGGGAGCCTCACAGCTGCTGCGCCAGGCATGGCCAGGGTGCCCTCCGCCATCAGATCCACAGGAGGTGGGCCTTGTCTGGCCCAGTCCTCTCCACTCCCTCCCACTGGGTCCCCACTCCTGGGGCGGCCTGGCGCTCGCAGGGGCACAGCTGGCTTCCTATCCCCATGGGTCCTGGCAGAGCTGCTCCCCTCCCGTGCCCGTGGCCAAGCCCTGCTGTGCACTAACGGGCAGCTTAGGGCCCCCCACTCTACCTCCTGGTCCAAGGCCGGAGCTCTGCCCGGTCTGACTCAGGTAATCTCCTCCTGTCACTCTCCACCTGGGCCCATGCCAGCACGGCACGCACACCGGTGCTTCTCCCCTTCCCTGGCGGCCAGCTGAGCTGGGTCCACCTGCCCGCATCCCAGGGCTAGGGCGGGGCTCAGCACAGCCGAGGCTTTGGGGTTGGACGAAACTGACCAAGTCAGTGGTGGCAACTTCAGTGGCCGTCACCCACCTCCTGGGTCGTGTCCTCGACCCGAGCCAGGGAGGCTTCAGAAGCCATGCTCCTCCCTGGCGAGGAGGGGAGCGGCAGCGGCGGCTACCAAGGGCCTGTGCAGGGATCTGAAGAGCTCAAGGGCTTGGCTTGCAGCTCAGCCTCCTCCAGCCCGGCTGCCCGACTGCCGGGAGGCCAGGCCTCCTCGTGCAGAGTCTCAGGGAAGGAAAGCAAGTCACACACTGAGCACAGATACAGCTGCTTCCCAAGGCCAGGGGCAGGAATTAACACCCAACCCGGGAGGGGCGGGGTCGCAGGAGGCCATGCCCATGCTGAGCCAGGCAGGAGTGGCAGTGCCACGAGGAAAAGCCCGGGGTGGGACCTGCTAGACCTTCTGCTGGACACCTGCCACCGACCCACAAGCGCCCCTGGGCCCCGTCTCCCGCATCTGGGCCTGCGGAGGCCTGGCACCCGTATGCAATGCCCTCTGGCCCGAGCCAGGAAGGAAGAAACTCTATGAAGATGTGGAGAAACTGAAGCCTGAAGCATTCCTGGTGGCAATGTAAAATAGGGTGCTGGTGCCTCAAAAAGTTAAACATGGTTGTCACTCGACCCGCAATTGTACTTTTGGACACGCACACAAAAGCACTGCAAGCAGGGCCGCAGCGTGCCCGACGTTCACCGCTGCACATTCACAACAGCGAGGGGGCTGCCGTGTCCTCCAAGAACGAACGATCAACAACGCGGTGATGTGGACAATGAAACAGCACTCAGGGAGCGAATCCTGGCGCCTTACGTGAACCTTGAAGCCATCGGGCTCAGTGAAGGAAGCCAGTCACACAACACAAGCGCTGCATGCCTCCAACGGCAGGCGGCGCTGTCCGGCAGTGCGAGGGAGGGGCCTGGTGGCACTGGGCTGGGAGGAGAGGACTTAGTGTTTCATGGGCACAGTATCAGTTTGAGAAGATGGGTGTTTCATTCCCCAACAATGTGCGTGCACTTAATGCCACCGACCTGTGTGTTAAAATGGGCACACGGGGCACATTTGATGCTATTTATACAGGATGTGACCACACTCTTTAGAAAAGGATCTTCTCCCCAGAGCGCCTGCGGGCAGACCTGGCTCGCAGCATGCTCTCAGGAAAGAAGTCCTTCTTGGGCACAGCCACCTCGACAAACCTGCGCCGCAGGGTGACGTGGAGCCCGGTCTCACCTGCCCCACACGCGTGCTCTGGGATGATGGGACCAGAGGAGGCCTTGGGTGGGGCAGAAAGGCACTCAGACATGGCCCAGGACTCAGGGGTGACCTGTGGGAGCCCCATTTGTTCTTTTGGACAGAGCAGGGCTCAGCAGAAGCCCCCTCTGGGCCCTCCTGCACCATGCCTCACCCCACATGGATTTGGTGACCCAAGCCCCATGGAGTCCTCACACCCCCCGAGCCCAGTGCCACCAGTGGAGACAGCCTTGGCCTCAGCCTGCCCTTTCCGCTGCTCTCAACAAACTTCAAGAAGTGAGGACAAACCGTGGACGGATCTAGTGATGGGAACCACTGCCCTTGGGGCTCCACAAGTCTCAGACTTATGACATGAGGGTGGATGGTGGATGGGACAGATAGGACCGCGCTCCCGGGCAGGACCCCGCACCTGGCACCAGGCTTTCCACCTCAGGTGAGTGGAGAGACCAACACCCACCCATTTAACAGGTGAGAAACTAAGGCACACAGGTCGTATGTATATACTAGAGGCCCGGTGCACGACATTGGTGCACTGTGTGTGTGTGTGTGTGTGTGTGGGGGGGGTGTCTCTCAGCCTGGCCTGCACCCTCTTGCAGTCTGGGACCCCTCAGGGGATGTCCCCTATGGGGAATGGGCCTAAGCCGGCAGGTTGACATCCCCTGAAGGGTCCTTAGCGCTGCTCCCACCACCACCGCTGTGCTCGCCAGCCGTGAGCCCGGCTCAGGGCTTCTGGCTGAGTGGCGCTCCCCCTGGGTTGAGCTTCTTCTCCCTGGTGGTCAGTGCGCATCATAGCGACAGGTTGTTCCACCGTTTGGTTGATTTGTATGTTAGCCTTTTATTATATAGGGTAGATATAGTTAATCCTCACCTAAAGACATTTTTCCCATTGGTTTTTAGAGGGAGTGGGAGAGAGAGGGAAACATCAATGTGAGAAAGAGAAAGACAGTGATGGGCTGCCTCCTGCATGTGGCCTAACAGGCCAGGGATTGAACCTGCAACCCAGGGACCTGCCCTTGACCAGGAATTGAACCTGTGATCCTTCGGTCTGGGGGCCGACATTACCATTTGGCACCACCGCCAGGGCAGCAGAGCTCCTATGTGCCCAAGTCACACTGGTGAGGAGTGCAGTGGCCTGAGCCAGCCTCTGCCTCTTAGGTCATGACCTATTCGGTTAGGACCCACAGGTGAGCCAGGATGGTCCCACAGCTGCTGGTGGGACAGAGGCCAACAAGTGGGCTGTGCAGAAAAACTCATGGCCTCACCCTCGGGGGCCTGCACTCGCTGCCACCTGCAGGCAGAGGGGGTATGGGGATGGAGGAACGTCTGCAGCAGCACAAACACCAGCCCTTCCTACCCTCACCAGGCCCTGCCTACCCGCGCCCTGGCCCTTCCTACCCATGCCCGGCCCTTCCTACCTGCGCCTGACACCCAGCCCAGTCTCTGCCTGTGCAGGCTGGGCCAGTCTGCCAACATCACCAGGCAAAGGGCTGCCTTCCTCCATACCTTCTGCAAAATTTCACACACACACACACACACACACACACACACACACACACACACACACACACACTGACCTGAGGTTCCCACAGCTGGCATTACAGCCCGTCTCTAACCCCTAGCATGTGCTGAGGGCAGGACTGGTGCAGGCCATGGAATCTCCTGAGCCGGGAGGCAGGGGCCCCGTTACTGAACAGCCTTGGCGGTTCTTCAAGCTGCTCAACTCCGAGTGCAGCTGGGCGCACGCCACGCCCACAGCCCGCGCGCGCTGGACGAAGGGCCATCACCCCCTACAGCCTTCTGCAGTGCCTTTCCCGTCAGGAGCAGCCACTCCTACGAGGGGTGGTGTCCATGGGGTGCCTGGCACCTTGCCCTGGTCCCTCAGGCCTGAGGGGCTGCGTGAGTGGGTTGTCAGCCCTGAGAAAAGAATATACCTGCCCAGGGCTCCCTGTGGTTAACTGGGCCCCAATCCATCCCGAGTCCCTGGTACCTCTGCCTACAGGGAAAGCTGCAGATTGCAGTGCGGCCCCTTCCTAAGGGCTCCAGCATCACACCTCTGCGGACCAATCAGGACAGTGCCATTTGGACCAATCAAACTGTGTGAATATGGATTCCTCATTTGCATGAAAGTGGATTCCCCTCTATAAGCCAGCCCCTGCTATTTGTAGGGTTTTGCTCTCTGCCTGAGGTACCCTCACTGAGCTGTGTGATGGAATAAGTGGTCCCTTCTCAGCACCTCAATTCAGGGGCTCCTGTTGGTGTTGGAATTGTGGGCAACAACCTTTGGATGACAGTGTGTCGACCTGGGTATTTGTGTCTACCTGGGGGGGTGTCTGTGGGGTGGTGTGTCGACCTGGGGGGTGTCTGTGGGGTGATATGAGTGTCGACCTGGGGGGTGTCTGTGGGATGTGTCGGGGGGGGGGTGCCGTGCTCGTGGGGGTGGTCTCAGCTGCTGAGCAGCTCCTGTGGCAGGTCTCCGTCCCCAAGACCCTTCCCCCCCGTGGGGAAAGGGCCTTCAGACCCCACCATCTGTCAATGGCCATTTGTAACTCATCTCTTTGGGGGGCACGCATGCACAAGCATCAGAGCCTTACAATACTCCAGGCATCGCCAGGCCCTGTAAGGCCATCCCAAGGACGCGCCCACTGCAGAGCTAGCTCTGCCCCGAGCAGCACCGCCTGCCTGCCCGCTCAGGCCCCGCCTGTGGGAGACCCACCTCCAGGCCTGGGTGTGCTGAGGGTGGAGGTGACGCAGACACAGGGAGCGCCCTACATCCTGTAAGGCCTGCCAGGAGCACAGGCAATTTACTGTCCTCACCATTAGCCAGGCCCCTTTTCCTGGAAGGCAGGAGGAGGGAGCCCGAGGTCCCCGACCCCCAGAGCCTCCCGCAGAGCCCAGCATCAGCGCCCCCACCTCTGTGTGAACTGGGACCCGAGGGGCCACAGGCAGACTCCAGCCCCTGCCCCCCCTCCAATTCTGCAGCAACAGAAACTCTTCCTTGAAAACACGTTCTCTCATGACCTGGCTGGTCCTGAGGGCAGGGCCAGGGGTAGCCCTGCCACGGGGTGCAAACTTGCTTGGCGCCTAAAGGGGGATAGCGGGGAGGGGGAGGGCAGGCCCCAAAGTACTAGCCACTTGTGAGGAGGAAGGCCACTCACCGCTGGGGCCTCTGTAGCCTGGCCAGCCCGCAGCCTGCAGTCCGCAGCCCCACCCTGGGAAGCCCACTCCCGGCCCAAGATCACTGCTCCGGAATGTCTTTGCTTCATAGTGACAGGGAGCACAGATCGCAAACTGGACACAGGCCCGGGCCACGTGGCCAGCCCAGGAGAGGAAGTGACCACACCCCAGCAGCAGTGGCCTGCTCCCGCTGTCCAGGTGCGCACAGCAGTGTGGGTGGGAGGGGCTGGGAGCCTTGGAGCCTGTGGTCCCCATGAGGCCTGGGCAATCCGCACAGGATAGAGGTGGAGGTGCTTGTCCCAATCGTGGGGACGTTGTGTGCAAGTTTGGAGGCCCGTGGCTCTACCTACCAGAGCGTGGCCCCCTGGGGTCCTGATACCTGTGGAAACCATGGCTGAGCTCACCCTCAGGGTTGGCCTGTTCCTCCACCAGCCACATGGTTGGAGCCCGAGCAGCTGGAGACAGCACACTGCCCTGGCCCTGCCGGAACCACGCAGATGCCGCTCAGTGAGAATGCAGAGGGCAGCTTCTGCAGTGACCACCAGGTCCGCTCCACGAATATTCAAGTCCCATAGAAGCATTCCTGCCTGAGCCGCCAGCCTGCCCCTCAGGAACCTGCAGCCCCTGGAAACCGGCTAGTCCCTGCCCACCTGACCCCTCACACACAGTGGCCACCTGAGAAGGCTTTCAGCTGCCTCAGAGGGGCAGTGAGGGAGGTGCCAGGCCCAGGCCAGGATTCCCTCTGCTCCTGAGCTACCACAGGTGCTACTGTTATAGGAAGAACTTCTTAAGGTAAATATTTAAAACTAGTGGGCCGGTGCACGAATTCGTGCACACTGAAAGGAAATTAATTAGAAGAAATATTTTTATATTGCTATTTGCCTTTTCTCTATAATAGAAGTGTCAACCAAATTCACAATCGACAATGACAGATGGAAACACATGTGCGATTGGCGCCAGCGAAAGCTTTATATATATCATGCATGCGTGAGTCAACTTAGCCTTTTATAGATACAGAATAAACTTGCTTCATTAGACCTGCTTTCTGATATAGCTAAACTTTTTCCAGCCCAGTGAAGCACCCCAACTTCTCTGTCAGTAGTAAATATCACACAGCAGTAAATATCAACACGAAGCAGATTATTATTGTAGATCATACAGGGAGAACAAAGGGTAAAATATTTAACCACAGCAGTGTTTGACTATATTCTGCACAGTGAGAAAACCTGAAGTCACTTTCAAGGTCCACCATTTCTTCTTTTCAGTAGGGTCAAGTTTCTAAGCTTTCTAAATCTCTGTTTTCTGGCTAATGGAAAGAAAACAGAATTCTACCGAGTCTCCTATCTCCCTACTCCAGGACTTCTGTGAGGATCAATGAGATGAGACACGGGAAAATGCTTCACAGACATTTGGTTACAGTGTGAAATGTTTCCACCTCGCTATAAAGCAAGCCGTGTTCCTGGGCTGGAGAAACTCCAAGGAGGCTAGTTGCTAGGGCAAGGAAGCCGGGTGTTGCTACCTGACGTCATTACCCAGACAGTCAGACACTTAGCATACTAGCCTTTTATATACACTGAGTGGCCAGATTATGATCTCTGAACGCATAATAACCTGGCCACTCAGTGTATGTATGTGTGTGTGTATATATATGAGGCTTGGTGCATGAATTTGTGCATGGGTGGGGTCCGACCAGCCTGGCCAGGGGGAGGGGACATGGGCGGTTTGCCGGCCTGCCTGCTGGTCCAACTCCTGGTCGAGGGGACAATTTGCATATTAGCCTTTTATTATATAGCATATACACTGAGGGGCCGATTGTTATGCATTCAGAGATCATCATAATCTGGCCACTCAGTGTATATAGATAGTGCTCAGGTCTAGTCCTGAATGTCCATGGCCCTGAGCACCCCCTCTGGCACCCAGGGAGACTGGCTGGCTCTGGGCAACACCGCCTGGGCCCAGGATGTGGCTGTCATGCAATGGCCTCTGTGGCTACTCCCAGGGCAGGAGTCCTGGGAGCACTGCCTCCGCTGGGCCTGGTTCCAGGAAGACAGCTGCCAGGTGGCCCCACCGGCATGGGTGGTGCAGCCAGGGCTGCACGCCTCCCTGAGGCAGAGGAGTGTGGAGCACCCTCAGACAACCTGGAGCATGCCTGTGCCCAGACCCATGCGGGCTGGGGCTGAGTTGCTGCTGGAGGCCAGAGCAAGGTGTGAGTGAAGGGACTCTGACCTGACATCCCTTGGAGAAAACCAGCGTCTGGCCTGGCAGATGGACAGCAGAAATGCCACCAGAGGGCATCAGGGCCACATTTTGCTCCCGTAAACTCAGTGGGGCCACCAGCATAACCCAAGGGAGGTGCCAAGCCCGCCCCCCCCCCCCCCCGGGCCCTTCGAACCCCGAGCTGCCCATCAGACACAGCTGGGAGCCCTGGCGGGGGTGAGGCTGGGTCCTATGTCAGTGTCCCTCTCAAGACCGCATGGAGTGAGGGTTCAGTGAAACCTGTTAAATTAAAAAGACGTAAAAGGCTCTGTGACAGAATCAGGCTGGGTTCCTGTGCTACCTCGACAGCCACAGCCACGGTAGGGCCCCCAGGGTTAGGCTGCTGTGTCAGCTGCCTGGCCACAGGTCAAAGCTGGGGGCTGGGGGAGGCCGGTGATCAGCGCAGGCCAGCACCCCCAGGCACACCTGAAGGAGCATTTCCTCTGGCAATGACCTGGGACAGCTCTTGGGAGGGGCTGGACAGACAGTCACCGTTGAGCAGGAGGTGGTGGGCAGGAGCGCCACCCATCCTACCACCAGCCGGGGCACTCTGAGACCTGCACTACCACCCCACCAGCAGCACTGGCACTATCGCCACCCCCAGGCTGGGCATCACCTCAGGCCACCCCTGGCCTGGGCAGCAAAGGGACACAGTGACCAGACATAGGGCTCAGGCTGGGGGTGCGGAATGGGCAAGAGGGGCTGGAAGGGCCGGCTCAGCCTTGCTGTGCCAAGCAAGGCCCACCTCCCCAGCCAGGAGTTCCTTGGTCCACAGGGGTCCCTGCCAACTCAAAGCCGCTCTGTGGTCCGAAGGACCTCAGGGAAAGTGCTGGCCCCGCCTCAGCTCTCTGTGCATCAGACAGGTGAGTGTGGGCCGTGAAGTGGAACAGCCAGAAGATGCCTCGGGCCGCCAAGGCCCTTCCAGGCTGGGATTCTGCGGGCCTGCTGTGTGTCCTGTGACCCCTGCCTGGCTCTGCTGGCCGGCCCTACTCGCCCACCGCTGCCTTCCACCCACTTGGCTGAAACCTGACTGCCTTTCACTTGATAAAAATAGTGTTTTCTTCTGGGAATGTTGCCAGCCCAGCTTCCAGAGAAACAAACAAGCCTCTCCTCACAGCACTGGGCTGACCGCCGGGCCTGCAGGAGCAGCAGGCCACCCGCTCCTGGCCATGGTGAGCGCTGGGCCTGTGTGAGCAGAACAAGTGGCCGCCTGCCCTCCCCCAGGACAGAGAGGAGAGGCCTGTGCTGCAAGAGGCGGGTGAGGAGGGCCATGGCCAGGGCGTGAGGCTGGTGGGGGGGTGGGCCCTGGTTTTCCAGGAGCAGGACTGTGCTCATGGGTGGCCATGCTCCTTGCCTGGTGCCTGCGGGCAGGACCTCTCCTCACAGGTGACACCTGAAGCCTCCAAATCGCTCTGGAGACCACGTGTTCTGCCGCCCCCTGCACCTGCCTTCACCTCTGGGGGGAGCAGCCCTGAGATCTGACTCAGCTGGTTTGGGCAGGTGACCCCTCGTGCAGCGGGCTCAGGGAGGGTGAGTTGCTGGGCACTGGGGCCCCCCTCCAGGCCCCTGTACCATTTGAGCTCCTGGGAAAGTGCGTCATTAAAGCTGCCCTGCGGCCCTCCACAGGCAGGAATGACCGCTGCCTGGCTCCCTTCTCGCTGGACCTGCCTGCTCCCTGCCCCTGGAGAGGGGTGACAGGGACCTAGGACATAGGCCTGGGGCATCCCGCTCTGCTACATGTGCCCTTGGACGACAAGTCATTGAGACTCTGAGCCTCAGGCTTCTCATCTGCCCTGTGGGGGCCCCAAACAGCGAGTCAAGAACAAGGAAGGCCTGGCACTCGGTGGTGTGGGAGTCTTTCCAGCCACTGGGCTC
Source organism: Plecotus auritus (assembly GCF_963455305.1). Lineage (NCBI taxonomy): Eukaryota > Metazoa > Chordata > Mammalia > Chiroptera > Vespertilionidae > Plecotus > Plecotus auritus. The sequence continues at coordinate 99,535,477 of NC_137776.1, forward strand.
CAACTGTGCCCTCGGCAAGGGGCCTGCCCCCAGCCCAGCCGAGTGGGCACTCGGAAATAGCACCACAGCTGACAGCCCTCCCGCCAGGCCAGCTGGGCTGGAGGGCTGCCTCCTGCAGCCGCACAGTTTCCTTGATGAGAAGGTGACCCAAGATTAAAAAGAAAACGCCATACTACACCCCAAACCTGGCCCCAGCTCCAGGATGACACCCCACGAGCCCCTCGCGGTGGTGATGTAACTGCAGAGCCTCAGAGGCACTGACACCGAGTTTGTGGAGCTCAGGACTCAGGGGCGATGCTCATCCCCACCCACAGGCTCGAACAAACTCTGCCCACGCTGGTCCCCGGGGCCCTGGGCCAGGTGCACCCAAGGCTGCTGGGATGATAAGGGAGCCCTGCCCTCATCCTTCTCAGCGGGAGCAGGAAGCTCTGCCCACAGGGAGGGCCCTGCAGGGCAGCCCTGGGTGTGGCTGTGGAGATGGGGTGCAGGCTGGGCCCAGGCTGGGAGCACAGGGACTCCTGCAGGCCTCACTCTAGGAAGCCCCACCTAGATTTCCATTGAGAGAGGAAAGGCCCTCTGACTTCAGAGCAGTGGACTCCAGCCTCTGGTTTTGGCTACAGGACCCTTTCTTCCAACCAACCTCACAGAGAGCCACCCAGGGCTGATGGGTGTCAGACGCCAGGCGGGAGGCCCCCCACTTGCCTGGCCTCTGGGCGCGGCTTCAGCAGCAGGCGCGGCTGAGGCCTTCCAAGGCAGGCCCTGGGGACACCCCTGCTGCAGGGAGGAGGGCTGGTCACTATCTGTTTCCCAGTCAGCTCTCCAGATCTCTGGCTGAGCCCCACTGCATGGGGTTCCCAGAAAGGTCAGAGGTCAGCAGGGCCACTCCCCTCCAGCGCTGCCCGTGCATGCTGGTGCCACTGGTGGAGGGCAGGGGTGTGCTGCCCCTCCCTACGGTGCGAACGCTCAGACCACACGCAGTGTGGAAGGGCAGATGGTGTCATTGCCGTAGAACTTCGTAACAGAACACATCGGGGGACAAACCAACCCTCTGGGCCGAGACACCGACAGCAGCTAGTAACCCAACAGGACGCCTGCTGCACCCAGTCATGGGAGCAGTGTGCCAAGACCATGGCGACTGGCCTGGCAAATGGCAACGTCTGATGGTCCAATTGGTGGGGGAGCTTGGGCACAGCATGGGGGTGCAGTTTGGAGGAGCCAGGCTGGAGAGCCCTGGACCCCTCGAGCAGAGCTGAGGACGGACTGCCCTCTGCTGGGGAGGAGCAGGCTGGCCAGTAGCTGGCCCGTAAAATCCTCCTCTGCTCGCAGGACAAAGCACAGGGAAAAAAAGAGACGTGTCCAGACAAACTTGGTGCTAAATCAGCATCAATGAATTAAACATGCATGCCATGCACCAACGTGGATCAACCTTAACAAGGCTGAGTGGGGAAAGCAAGGTACAGAGGGTCACGTTCCATCTGATGCAGGTTCTAGAGCAGTGGTTCTCAACCTTTCTAATGCCGTGACCCTTTAATACAGTTCCTCATGTTGTGGTGACCCCCAACCACAAAATTATTTTCGTTGCTACTTCATAACTGTAATTTTGCTACTGTTAATGAATCGTAATGTAAATATCTGTGTTTTCCGATGGTCTTAGGCGGGTTGGGAAGAGTGTGGGATGCACATATCCACAGGCCAGTTAGAGGACTGGCTCCAGACCGCCGGGCTGCGGTATCAGACCATCATGTGGTGCGTGTGTGACCACAGCCCAGGTCGAAGGCAGAGCCGGTCAGGAAGGGGAGGAGCTGCACGTCCTAGGTCTCTGCAAGGCCTGGGCCCTGCCAGGCACCCACCTTGTCACCTCTCCCCTTGCCACTGAGTGCCTCCCGGTTGGGTCTCACGAATTCTCAGAGACAAGTGGGCATGCTGCTGCAGCTCAGGCCAGACACCCGGCCGCCCTGCGCATTCCCCGAGGCCACGCCAGAGCCCGTTCATCTGGGCTGCCCACCAGCTGTCGGGGGCTTTCTGGAGATCTGGGGAGCAAACATGGCAAAGGGGTGAGCAGGAGACCCCACAGCGGAAGCATGGCATGGCCCAGGCCGCCGTGTGGAGGTCAGGATGCTGGATGCCAGCTGCTGGGTGGGAGCCGAGGGCCTCGCGTGGACAATTCCAAGTGGGGTCAGGAGCTGACGCCTCGTGCTCTCAGAGGGAACTGTAGCCTCTTGTAAAACAGTCCTCACGCCAGGCACAATTCCCAGCACCTCCTGTGAGCAGGCACTCTCAGCACGCCTGTTCTGCAGAGGGGAACCGAGGCATGTATGTCACAGAGCTTGCGAGGGGCAGAGCTGGGACCCCACCCATCCTCCATGGTCACGGGCTTCTGGCTCCGAGGAAGGGCCTCGCTCTCCCATCTGCTAGGGGCTCTTTGCTTCTAGTGGCTTCCTGGCTGCCAGGCCGCCCTGGACCACCAGTCCTTACTCAGGCGGAGGCGGACAGAAGTTCCAGGAGCTGACCGCGTGCACTCCAAGTCCTCCCGCCACCGCCACACCGCGTTACATGTGGCCCTGGGACAGGCCGAGCGGAGCCATCTGAGCGCTGCCCACCTCACACCGAGGCCTGCACGCTCAGGGCTGGGCCGGGGCTATAAGACAGCTCCGACTCAAGAGCTGAGGTTCAAATGTCAGCCCTGGGGCATGAGGCCCCTTGCAGGTGCGCTAGTCCGCAGGCCCTGCTGTGACCAATGGGGGTGGGACACCCTCTGATTCTACAAGCTTATAAACAGTTAACTCCAGAGTTTTAATCTCTCCAGTCATTGTCATGCCAGACAATTACGGATTTGCTGGTCCCTGCATTGGGCTGATGAGTGTTCCTCATACAAACAAACTGGGGCGGCTGCACCTGCTCAGACATCAGGGCCCCCGCCTCTTCCCAGGGCCCCGTGCTGTGCTCCCCGCTCCCCCCCCCCCCCCCCCCCCCGTCTCCCAGCCTGCTGAAGGGCGTGGGAAGCCCCCGAGGGCCCACCACACCGGCCAGGTCCCGGGCCCACTCCTGGCAGCAGGCCTGTGCGCTGCTGACGCAGAACAAGACATGGACAGACATGGGGCTGGAGAGGCCAGGAGGCCACAAGTGCCTCAGGCACACAAGCAGCCCCACACCCCGCTGCAGAGATGGGGCCTGGGCTCAGAGAGATGGTTTCCTGTGCTGCCCATGGACCTTGGACTCCAGAACAGGGGAGAGGCCACCCGGGGCCCCCTTTTCTCCTCTGGTGCCCAGCTGGGCCCAGAGCCAGAGCGGCTGCCTGGGCTGCCCAGATGGAACTCGGGCCACATCCCACATATGTCGCCCCCCTTGGTGTCCCAGAGCCCCACCTGTACAGAGAGGGCAAGACCCTGAAGTGGATTTGTGAAATTCAGGGCATGTCTGTCCCTACCAGCAGCCCTTGGTGAGCTGGGGCTCCAGACCCAGGGTGCTTGGCTGAGTGAACACCCGCCCCCGCACAGTGGGAGGTGGTGGGGCTCGAAACAGTGACCCTGGAGGCAGCCATAGGGCCAGGCCACCCACAGCCTGGGGAAGGCCACACCCCCTCACACTGGACAGGCGCAGCTGGTGGCCGTGGAAAGGCTGCCATCAATGAAACAGGCCCCAGGCCCCAGCAAGGTTGGCAGGGTGAGTGGGCGCCACAGCTGGCTGCGACCTTGTGGCTGCCCCTGGTGTCAGTTAAGAGTGTCCACCGCAGCCCGGCGGTCTGGAGCCAGTCCTCTAACTGGCCTGTGGATATGTGCACCCCACACTTTTTCCAAATACCTGGCCCTGTAAACGGGTGTCAGGGACAATGTCACACCAGAAGAGGACATTGTCAGGCCGCAAGTCCCACAGCCAGACAGGCCTGCATTCAAGGGCAGACTGGAAGCCAATGCCTAGGCCTCCCTCTGCCTGCCAGAAGCCAATTCCAGCATGTCAGCAGGGCTGAATCATCTGGAAATGGCTGAGGGCATTTCCCTAAACCTGAAAAGGATGAATTAAATGATTGCTTACTGCCAGACAGCTAAGGGCATCTTAATCTACATGTTATTGCCTCCTCCTGGCCAAACACCTGAACAGCCAAAGGCAATTCTTCCAATTTGACCATGGATTGTGTACACAAACCCTACCCTTTGAAGTGTATATCTCCACCTTGCCTCAGGACAAATTGTGTTAATAAAAAGCAAGGGGGTCCTAAGACTAGGAGAACTTGGTTTCTTTAGCCAAGCTCCTCTGGTCCCCCAAATGCCTTTCAAAATTATCTTTCATCTCTGGACTCTCGATTAATTTACGCACAGTGCCTTCTCCAGGTTCCTGAACCCTTCCAGATGCCGGATCAAGACCACCAGCATTACCTGCCCCTCTGGGAGAGCCCTTCTCTACTCAAACAAACTGGGGCGGCTGCACCTGCTCAGACATCAGAGCCCCCACCTCTTCCCAGGGCCCCGTGCTGTGCTCCCTGCCCCCACCCCCCGCCCCCGTACCCCAGCCTGCTGAAGGGCATGGGAAGCCCCCGAGGGCCCACCACACCAGCGAGGTCCCGGGCCCACTCCTGGCAGCAGGCCTGTGCGCTGCTGACGCAGAACAAGACATGGACAGACATGGGGCTGGAGAGGCCAGGAGGTCCCTACCCCACTGCCTCTTAGGCCCTACTTGTCCCTACGAGTGTCTGTGTCAGAGGATGTGTCTAGAAACCTAACAGTGGATTCAGAGCACCACTTCCTCTGTGTATTCCTATTCATCGTGCAAAACCCTATGTGGCGGCTGCTTCTGTAAACCCCTCAGATGCTCCAGGGCACATCTCCTGCCATCAGCACTCACTTGCTGGACTATTTTTGTGGCTGGGGCAGCATCTCATTCCCTGTGGCCCCAGCCAAGCTTGATACTTTTTTCCTGAATAACACCCCTCATTACCCCCGTCCCTAAGAAAGAAAAACACAAACAGACGGCAAAAATTTCATGGGAAGAAAAAGAGCCAGCTGAGTTCTGGAAGAGGCAAGAACAAGAGTCTTGAAAGAGAAAAACCTTCTTACAAACATGTCTTCTCACCTGTGAGTGCTGGCAGGTGAGGCTGAGGCCCCACCTCAAGGAGGAGCCGGCGTGCAGTGAGAGGCTGTTGCATGAGGTTTTAAGTCATGTGAGGAGAAATGCTCAGAAAATGTCAGGAGAGAGCCCAGCCCCTGGCGGCTTTGTGTGCTCTCCAGGTGAGTCACGTCCTGGCCTGAATGACACAACTTCCCACACCCCGTCCACAGGAGAGGCATCGCCTTGCTGCCCAAAGCCCTCGCTCGGGCACCATACAGTCTAAGCTGCCGCCAGCGAGCTTCCTAGGCACAGCTAGAGCCGAGGGTGTGGCCAGATCAGGGGCCAGTGAGGCTGCAGATGGTTCCCATAAACTGAACCCTCCGGAGACTTCCTAGGTCTGCCCAGGGCAGGAGTCCATGTGCTGGGCCTGGCTGGCTGGCCCCAGGGCTGGCTACTGTTCTCACCCACCACCAGTCTCCCAGCTGCAGCTGAACGCTGGCCAGGCACACAGGCTTGGGACAGACAGATATCCGTGGCTGGCTGTGGGCTCTCCAGGCCAGGGACTCTGCAAGTTCCCTGACTTTCCTGGGCCCTGCCTGGCTTTCTTGTGGAAAATGGGGCCAACACCACACGCCTGCCTTGTGGGGCCGGGGTCAATGAGGAAAACACTCTAAACACCACAGACCTGGTTCCCGGACGTCTCCCAACTCCAACAATTTGGTTCTTAACCAAGTTGCTCACAGAAAAAATGTCTCCATTTTCTAATAGAACTGCAGTTCTCAACCTGACAGCCCTTCATGTGGATACATCCACATGACAAAAAGCCTCTCTCTGGCCACAAACCCAGGAGAGAAGTCGACTTCACTCCTAACCTTGGTTTATTCCTAAACCTGGAGTCCTTAGCATCTCAGGAAATCATGAATATTTTTGTGTGTGTGTTTTTTTTTTGTTGTTGTTGTTGTTTTTTGTTTTTTTTTTTTTTGCTTTTGTTGCTGGTGCAATGGACAATTAGCACAATTTTAAAACATAAAGAGGCCATCAAGAGTGCTCATGTTGCCCTAGCCGGTTGGCTCAGTGGATAGAGTGTCGGCCTGGGGACTGAAGGGTCCCGAGTTTGATTCTGGTCAAGGGCACGTGCCTGAGTTGCGGGCTCAATCCCCAGTAGGAGGCGTGCAGGAGGCAGCCAATCAACGATTCTCTCTCATCACTGATGTTTCTCTCCCTCTCCCTTCCTCTCTGAAATCAATAAAAATATATTTTAAAAAAAGGAGTGTTCATGTGGCTAAGGGTGTGAAAGTGCTCACAAAACAAAGCTCACAGGCAAATGGAAGAGGTAGGAAAACGTGTTGATTTGGAGAGGAAGAGCAGTTAGCCAGTGACTGCATTTGTGAGGCAGAGATATGTGGACAAGCTAAGATGCTGCACCCCTGGACCGAGGGCTGAAAGTGATCCGCTTAAGGCTAGTAGGGGGTGGTTCCATAAATTTATAGATTAAACAGCACATTAGACATGTACTGTATACAAGAAAGGGTAAAACAGGGAATCATTTGGGGGTCTGGAATGGATTAATTCAATTTACATTGTTTCTAATGGGAAAAATGATTCGGTTTTCAAACAAATCTCTACTCGAACAGCGTTCTGGAACAATTTAAGTTTGAGCAGCAAGGTTCCTCTGCACCTACTGAGTGTGAGGGAACCAGAGCCAGCCTCCCATGCACTCTTCAGTCCCACACGGGTGCTGCTGAGACAGGCACCCCATACCACCAGAGGGAACACACAGGCACAGACTTGCTGAAGAGTAATTTATTCGGAGAGCATCTAGACACCCAGACCATTGCACTCAGAAGTTCCACTCCCAGGAATTTCTAAAGGAAATCGAAGCTATGCGAAATATTCACACACGGTGCTCACTGCAGGGCAGCTCCGGGGCCTCAGGCGGGAGGACGCCCGCGGGACAGCAGGCCTGCAGCCCTGCATGGTTATGCTCAATGACACGGAACATTTACAGAGAAGTTCTGTTACGGCTTCAATTATAGAAAACGGGGATGTGTGGAGAACAGGAGGCTTTTTCTTTTCCACCTCACTCCCAACCCTCCCTTTACGATAGAGGAGGGGGATGTGAAAGGAAGACCGCAGGGCCCTCCAGGGCAACAAATGCCCTCACCAACCGCCGACCTCTCCCCAAGTGTAGCTGCCACACTTCTCAGACCTTCCGCCAAGAAAGAAACTCTTGCTGGCCTCACTGGTCTGGGCCAGGGCTGGAGCTGGGCCCACAGGAAAGGCTGACCCAGGAGCAGACAAGGCTAGACCAGAGCCAGGCCACACCAGTGTCTGGCACTCTGCACGGCCCCAGCTCCACAGTGGAGTGCTGCTGAGGACAGAAGTCCTGGTCCCGCGGCGCCTTGGGACAGCACGAGGCCTAGCGCATGATGATTTTACAAGCCAGAGCCCATTTAAAAGAACCGTCCATAAACCGTTTGAAAGTTTGCTTCAAAAGAAAGTTCTCCTGCATCTGCTGAAAAAGATGTTTTTTTCCCTTTTCTTAAAAAATGAAAATGTAATTCTGAATATTTTGACCTCAGGTTCTTTCTGTCTCAACCCAAGTCCTCTCCATGTGCTTCAGGCCACCGTGACGCCCCAACCAGGCCCTTCAGGCGGCCAGGCCCTGTTCACTGTCCCAGCCCTGTGCGTTGGGTGACACCTGCCCCTTGCAGGCCAATGCAGGCTTGGTCCCGATAGCACAGATAAGTGACCCGGAAGGCAAGGCGGGAGCTGCTGTGTTTCTCTGGGGCTGGCGCTGCACGCAAGGCCAATTTCCTGTACCCAACTTGTCTGGGTGCAGCCAGCGGAGCACAGCTCCCAGAGGCTGTGGGTCCTGCGGGAGAGTATTCTTGTCGGTGCCAACGTTCTGTGGACACGATAGGATGCAGAGCACCACCAGAGCGCTGCCAGGGCAGCTTCCTGGCGCGAGAGGAGCAGAGCTGGGCTGCGGAGAGGTGCAGCCTGCCGAGCAGTGGGAAGATGAGGGCAAGCCGGGCAGAGGGCAGCACAAGCCTATTTCTGGAACCAGAGGACCTCAGGATGGTTGCAGGCAGGGGATGGGACCGGAGATGAGGCACAGAGCCGAGGGCACACTCTACTGACGTAGGAGCTTCTGGGCGCTGTGCCTTCTGGGCGTAGTCTCCACAGGCAGCACCACAGCCCAGGACACTCCAGGGGCCGCGCACAGAGGGGTGGCCAAGCCAGGGTCCCACTAAGGTGGCTCAGAAGCCACATTCAGGTCCCAAATGCCCTTGTTGGTTCCCAATGAAGCCTACGTGACTCCAGGGCCACCCAGGCCAGACCTGGCATTGCCATCTGTCCCATCAGGCAGACGGAAGGAGGGTTCTGGCCTTTAGAGCACCACCCGATCCTACAAGGTGACACAGGAGTGTGGGGTGCGGAGACACTCACCAAAGTAGCTCCTGGCAACAGTCAGCCACCTGCCTGCTGTGCAGGGGCAGCCACACCTCTCCAAGGCCAGTCCTGCCCTTACAAGCCCTCCCAGCTGATGCCAGCAAGTGCGGCAGCATGCCCCCCCCCCCCCCCCCACACACACACACACACCTCCCTTCTCCTCAACGAACACAGGACAAACAGGAACCTGCCAAAACCTCACACACCTATTACTCTCTTCTAGGTCAGGGAGCTACCAGAGGCTCGAGCACATCCCAGGGAGGTGGGACACCTGCCATCTCCATGTGTCTCCTCAGCACAGGCCCCAGAACGCCCAGCCTGACCCAGGAGATTAGAGGCAGCTAGGAGCACCCTCATTTCCTGCACAAGGCCCATCTCCCCTAGGCCGCAAAGACCTGGCCCCAGGAGCTGGGAGAGGCTTCGCGGAGAAATTCTAGAAGTGCCCCTCGTGACAGAAAGGCATCTGCCCAGGTCCTGCAGTGTGCCCGGCCTGACAGAAGGAAAGGGTCCTCACCTGGGCCCAGACCTCCAAGGGCCGTGTCAGGACAGCTCTAGGGGCCAGGGCCACCCCTCCTCAGACCCCAGCTCGGGGGGTGCCATACCCCACAGGGAGGGTGGGACCTGGCCCTACTGGAAGGAGTGAGGGTAACATCCGAGACTCATGAAACCAGGTACCACCACCCCCTGGCATGCACGGAGGACGGGGCACGGAGGACAGGCACTCCTTCCTGAGAGGTGCTGGGCCACTGCAAACATGGGAGAGGGAGCCCACGACCAGGGGATCCTCAGCAGTGACTTCAGGGCAGGTGCATGTAGCACAAGGCCGAGGCTGCGTGGCCTCAGGAAGCTCATTAAAAAACAGCCTATCTCGTTCCTGGACAGAAATGAAAGGGGGGAGGGAGAGCCAAGGCAAAGCTGCCACCTGCTTGGTGGCACAGACAGCTTCGCGTGGACCACAGAGCAGGGCCTTCAGCACCCGAGTCCCCCCTCCACAGGCTGCTGCCGCTGAGCTCAGCAATTAAGGGGGGGCAGGGGCTGGCAGCCCACCCCAGCAACAGGCATCTGGCTGACCAGGCTGGGCATTTATTTTCCATTCTTGTTACACACCCCCTGGGTGGGGCCCTGGGTGCCTGGTGCGCACAGGGGTGGGGTGTGCAGCAATCAGCTCCACCTGACCCTGCCCCCTTCTGTGTGTGAGGAGCCTGATCTCCTGTACATCAGGACAAACTCCAGAACAAAGAGGCCAGGAACCTTCACCCTGTGACCCCAGGGAAAATCAACCTCAGGAGGCGGGGCTACAGGAAGAACAACCTGGTTGCAAACTAGGGCCAAGGCCATCAGCTTGATTCAGGCCCTCGCTGGGCCTGCCAGCCAGCTCTGCACATGCTCCCTAAGGGGCTCTCAGGGTAACTCCCTTTGGCAGACCAACCCCTTCCTACCCACAGGGACGTGCCTGCCTAGGGCCTAGGCCTACCTGGGTTGGGCAGTGCCCAGTTCCAGGGGCCTACAGCCCCCAGGCCAAGCTCAGTCTAGCACAGGGAAGATCAACCATGGGTGTGTGTGTGTGTGTGTGTGTGTGTGTGTGTGAGAGAGAGAGAGAGAGAGAGGCTGGGAGAAAGGATAGGGGGAAGGCTGGGGGGTATTAGGCCAGGAAAGTGCATCTGTGCAGAGCTGACCAAGTGTGGGCAGAAAGCAAAGCTCAAGGGCCCTGGATAAGCAGTCCGTAAGCACCGCACCGTGGCTACTGGAGACCAGGAATGTTCTCTCAGGCTGAGAGCTGCTTTTTTGTGGGGGAGGGAGCAACACAGCCAAAGGAAAGGGGGAAGATATCCTCCCCCAACTCCTACCAGCTTTAGGGCCCCGATTCCCAACAGCCTGGGAAAGACCCCGGAAAAGGACTGCAGGGTTGAGCAGGGGGAGCACTGCATGGACACTGCTCAGCTCCACTGGACAGATGCCCCCGTTCCCCCCCAGATCCCTGAGACCTGCGCCTTCCTGAGTGCCGACAAGCAAGACTACACCAGCCAGATTCCCACACAGCCGACTGTGCACAGTCCTAAGGCAAACGGGGAAGACAAACGCACAGCAGGCAAAGCCTCCACGCCTGGCCTTTCCAGCTGACATCTGGGGAGAAGGCCCCACAGAGCACCCACACAAACAGGAGGAAAAGATTCCCAGCCTGAACCACCCACAACCGAGCACCGTCCTGCGTGCATCCCGGGAGAGGTGCCCCCCATGTAGGTCAGTCCTGTGCCCCCAACCTCCACAGGATAGGGGGTCCCCAGGGAAGGTGCGTGGCTGCACCTGCCCTTCCCAGCTCAGCTCCCCACAACCTGGCTTTTGTTCCTCTTTCAGGGCAAGCTCACACTTGGTTCGGGCCCAACTCTGAGAGCCAGCAGCCCAGGCCACACTTGGGCCTTTGTTCTAGGGGGCACACAAGCAGGCAGGGCCTTCCCAGCCCCTCGAGGCAGGCTGGGGGCCCATAGGGGTAGGGAAAGAAGTCTCCATGTCTCGCGTTAGCTTAGGGTGGGAGTGCCTTAAAAGAGCGGCGCAGGAAAGCGCACACACCAGGTGGGAACACACGCCCAGAATCTACTGTCCTGCCCCCGCGACCGAGGCCGGCTTGGGCTAACACGTGAGGCGGCCCCGGTTCACACCGGCCCGCGAGGATCCGGCGGGAGCCCAGGCACTACACGCCCCGTGGGATATGGGGAAGGAGAGAGACTGGGGCAGGAGGGGAGAGCGAGGTCAGATGGCTGGGGCCTGGACGCCCGGCACTTGGGGCTGTGGCCAGTGGGACTCGCAGAGGGCAGGGCGGGGGAGCGGCCAGACAGCGCGGGGGTGCGCTCTCGGTCCGACCGCGTGGCCACGGTGGTGGGCTCACCTGGGCGCGCGCAGCGCGGCGGGGTCGCGGCGGTCCAGCACGCCGGGCACACAGCTGGTGAGCTCGGTCCAGTCCGCGTGCAGCCCGCAGCTCCAGCCCGTGGAGAAGCGGGAGAAGAGCCAGGTTTCGCGGCGGTTGGGCCGGTAGCAGGTGCACTTCTTCTGACCGGGCCGGCAGTCGCAGGGCACCTCGAGGCGCACGTTCTGCACGAGGTGGCGGCCGAAGGTGGTGCCGCCCGTCTTCTGGATGTGCAGGAAGACGATCACGTCGTCGCCCTTCATGTCGAAGCGCAGCGAGCGCTCCAGCTCGCGCGCCGGGAAGTAGTACTTCCGCTCGTAGTGCGGGTCGGGCGTGGGGAAGAGGTCCAGGTCGTCGGGCGGCGCGCGGCCGGGGGCGCCGCGGCCCAGCCCGGGGCCCGCGTACTGGTAGAGGATGAGCATGAAGCACGCCGAGCCCGCCACCACCAGCACGAACCGGCTGGCGCGCTCAACCATGGTCCCGCCGCGCCGCCGCCGCATGTGTCACCATCGCCGGCCGGACGGCCTGCGGGCGGGCGGGCGCTGGCGCTGCTCCCTCCGCCGCCGCGCGTGGCCCCGCCCGGTTACTCGGCGCCCGGGTCGCGCGCAGAGGCTCGGAACCCGGCCCCACGCGGCGCCATGACTGCTCTCCGCCAGCCCGTCCAGCTCCGGCTTCCCCGGCTCGGCTCCCGCCACCTCCGCCCGCCCCGCGGCCCTCACCGCCCAGCGCGCCGAGAAGACTGCGCAATCCAGCGCTCTGCCGCGTCCACAGGCGCCCACCCGCCCCGCCCACCGCCCGCGCGGTGCCTCTTGCCGTCGCCGCCCGCGCCGATCCTCGGCTCCGCCTCCGGAGCTTGGGGGCTCGGCCCAGGCTCTGCGCCGGGACGTTCTCTGACCTCGGGGGCCTCTCCGAGGCGGGAGGCCGCCCCCTGGGAACCGTTCCCGCGTGCAGGGTCGTGGGGAGCGCCTAGAGGACGTGACGCGGGAGCGGCGGCTCTTCGAGCGGGAGGGCGTCGGCGGGCCTGCACCCTCCGCTGCGGGGAACCGCTTCCCCCCTCTGGGGGGGTGGGGGCGTGGAGCTTGCATGGGGAGAGGGGGTTGGGGCTCCCTTGCGGGGACCCGGCCGCGCTGGGACCGCCCCGCTGTGCCCCTCGTGGGGAGACGCTGCCGTGTCTGCGAGGCCTTTCGGCCGCTCCACGCAGTTCCTCCTTGGTGTGCATCTGTCCTCCATGATTATAACCCTAATGAAAAAGTTGGAAAAAGTTGAGCCAATATTTACAAATTTGCGGGAGTCCACAAAAGCCCAGCAGGGCCTGTGCAGGGCTCCGCAGGTGCCTTGCCTGCCGAAGCTAGGGGGCCTGCCCAGGCTTATCCCGAGCCCCCGGAGGAGGGCTGGCGTGTGGGACCCTGCGTGGCCCCAGCGGGTCAGCAGCGATGGGTCTAGTGTTTTGACTCCAGCCAGAGTGGCCTCTGGGAGGGAGTCCAGCTGCCAGGCCTGGGTTCAAATGCCCACACCATCCCCTGCCAGGGGTCCTTGGTTTCCTTGTGTCGGGGTCCCTGAAAGCATGGGGGGAGGGTTTGTGAGGGTTTATTGCGTCAATTATACCTCAGTGACATTGTTAAAATATATTAAATCACACCACAAACTCCTGGAAGCAAACCCAGAGAACTGGAACAATCACCCTGACACCCCAAAACCCATTAAGACTGAGATTTGATTGTACAGCCGCTGGGGACAGAGGTTGCAGTGTCCTGAACACAATGAGAATGACTTAAAGCTGGGGGGGGGGGGGGGCGTGCCACCTCCACCTGCAGTCACTTGACCCTCTTTGGGCTGAGTCCTGGGGAGTCTCCCTTCATGGCCTGGAGGCGGAAGCCCAGGCCCAGGCCCAGCCAGAGCAGCCTTGGTCAGCCAGGCATCTTTATCTAGATGACAGTTCTCTACCAAATGGTAAATCAGAATGGAGGCTGCTCTTCAATCGGAACTACTATAGATGTGTCATTCCTAGCCCATCAGCAAGCCTTGGGAGTAACTATGGTACCCATTTTGCAGAAAGGGAAACAAGCTCCAGTCGGGTGAAGACCCTGGCAAATGTCACATGGCTGGCTGGTGGTCTCCCTCTGGCCCAGGAGAGCAGGGTGGATAAACCCCAGCAAAACACTTCCTCATGGGCACCACTGCCCCAAGCCCTGGAGTCTGGGCCCAGCATGGAGCCCACAGGTGTCCGCCAGGGCACCAAGCTCCTCTCTTGCTGAGAGTGACAGAGCTGAGATTCTGATCTTGGGTTGTCTGGCTCCAGAGCCTGCCCTCACCCCCTCACTCCCCCCTCTCCCCAGGCAGGGCCGAGGCTGGGGTGGAGGCTGTGAGAGGCTTTAGAGGGCCAGTCCTCAGCTCCTGACAACCATCTCTGCTGTCTGAAAGGACCGTGGGTCCAGTGTGCTCATGAGAAAGCTGGGGTGTTATCAGTGCTTGGCCTGTGGCCCCACCTTGTGACAATCTCACTGTCTCAAGGAGGAAACTCGGAAGAACGGCCTACACAGGGTCCCAGTGGGTGGCTGCCCCTGCCAGGAGCCCAGCAGCCGGACCCCAGATAAACAGCTCCCCCAGGGAAGCTGTTAACCCAACTTCATACCTGCTGGAATGGCTCTTTCTAGAATTCTCTTAGGAGGGAGCATGTCTTCCCATTTGGCTGTGGAATTTTACCCCATTTCCCCTTTGATCAGAGCGCTGCCCAGCACTGTGGTCCCAGGCTGCAGGCAACTTTCTCCATCTCAAAGTCAAATCAGATGAATCACGAATCCTAACCCAAGTTGCTTCAACAGGTGGAGGCAGAGGGCACACTGGTGACACCCCTGGGGGTGTGGGGAGGGAGCTCTCATCAGAGTCCTCTCTGATTGAGCCTCAGTGTCACCCCCTGAAAAGTGGGCAGGAACACACATTACAGTACAGGGCCGCTGTGGATCCGAGGTGAGCAGACAAGGGTCCCCTTGGTCCTAGATTGTACACGAATATAAGGAGGCCTAATTGTTTGCTGGAGGCAGCGCCCAGCCTGAGTGTTGTGAGTTCAGGCAAAAGCAATGGCAGCTCTTCTGCTCTGTGACTATCTTTGTTTCCTAAATACACACTTGATAAATTCTTTAATGTATAATCTTTCATCTAATGCCAGAGGAAAAGAACACGGTTAGTGGTAGGAAGGTATGATCAAATAAAAACTAGTCACTGTACTTCTGCTTCGGAAAGGAGGAAAAGCCGCGATAAAATTTCGGCTTTAGGAGTGAAAGATAATTTGCTTTAAACCTAAAATAGCCTCAGAACCCAAACGCAGGCTTTCTCTCCCTACCCACCATTCTTCCTCAGAGTCCGAGAACCGGGAGATCAACCAGCGGCCTCCCGCCCGCTGCAGTCCCGCGGCGCGGCGTGCGGGGGCAGCACCGCCGGTGTCAAGCTCCTGTCGGTCTGTGCCTTCCCCAGGGGAGCAGGATGCCTGAGTCTGTCCTCAGAGCCTCCTCCGAGGGCCACTCTGCTGCCCACGCGGGCGAAAGAGGGGCTGGTTTGGGGACAGATTTTTCTATTGGAGTCCCTACAGGACCGGGGTGGGGAGCGAGGCGGAGCGGGCGACTCGTGGCCACTCTGGTCTCACCTGGGAGGCCCGCCTCGCCCGGGGTCTCTGCGTTCGCCCCCCAGTTCTCCTGCCGGTGTCTTAACGATGCCTTCGGTCCGTCCGCGTTTCCAGGAGAGGCTCACCTCCTCCAGGGCGCCCTCCCGCTCCCTCCGCAGCGGCGCCGCGCCGGGGCCTGGCGCCCCGCCAGGACTCCGGGGCTTCCGGACGCAGCCGGCCTTCCCTCCGCACCCGCGCGGGGCCTGCCAGTGTCGTCCGGGCGGCTGTTCGGCTGTTCGGTGGTGGCAGGTCTCAGGCGCTAAGAGACCACCAGGGCGCCTGCCGTCCCGCCCGTCCCCGAACTTTGAGGGGTCCAGACCTGGGGGAGGGGTGCTCAGCTCTCGCGTTCTCGGCCGGACCCGCCGCCGTGGGCAGTGGGCAGTGAGCAGAGGGCGCAGCAGGGCGCCCTGAGCTGCCCTCACCGAGCCTTGCTCTGCAGGCCGGCCCTTTTCTATCTCCTTCACTGCCTCCGCCTCCCCTTTCCAGCTGGGTTTTAAGGTCTCCTGAAATCTTTGGGAAGAAGGTGGGAGTATAAATAAATGAACGAAAATCAGAGCAGTTCAGATGGAAACACCGTGGCCCTGGCCTTCCACCTGCCTCCAGGGCCCAGGCTTGCGGCCTGCCTGCGGCCCGCGGGGAACAGGCCGCTTCCCCGCCCCCGCTGGGCCCTGCCCAGAGCCTCTGTGGGTGGCTGGCAGGACCCTCTGGCCCCGCTGCCGGGCCTGGGCTCCTTGTCCTGCACTGGAGTCTTGTCTGGGACCCCCCAGACCCCCTGAGCGTCCCAGCCGGCAGGGTTATTGACAGGGCAGGTCCTGCCAGCTCGGTGAGGCGGACAGGCACCTGTTATCCCCAGGGCATTGTCCTCTTTCTTACACTGGAACCTCTCCCCAGGGGACAGGCCTTTAGGGACTCCAGGGACAAGTCAGGCTCACAAAGCCGGGTGAGGGGTGTGGGCACCTGTGGGTGTGGATGCCTGGCTCCCTGCAGGACCTCATCTCAGCTTCATCTCCTTTTTTCTTCCTAGAAAGGCCCAGCCCAGCTGGGTGGGAGGAGCCACCAGAGAGGGCAGTGGGGCACTTTGGGAAGATTCCCAGGGGGCACGATGACCCTTTTAAGGGTTAAATGGAGTAGACTGAGATGAGCCACCAGGACTGGGGTGCTGCCACTGCCCCACCCAGCTCCATGAAACTGCTGGCCCCGGGAATGAGGTGTGAAGAAGGGACTGCCCAGGGGCCCTGATGCCTTTGCAGAGATGGGGGGCGGGTTAACTGCCCTCCTGTTAGCTTCAACTCTTTTTTTATTGATTGAATTTGTAGAGATGACATTGGTTTGCAGTACATACAGGCTTCAAGTGTACAGTTCAATTAAACATCGTCTGCACAGTGCACCAGGTACAGGCCACCCTCAAGCAAAGTTTCTTTCCATCAACATTTCCCCCTGGCCCACCTCCACCTACCCTCACCCTGTTCCCTGCAGCTGTCACACACTGTGGTCTGTGTCTCCCTGTTATGTATATATGATTTTTAGCTAATCCCTACACCTTCTTTCATCCAATCCTTCCCCCCTCCCCTCTGACAGTCTGTTCCATGTATCCATGCCTCTGGATCTACTTTGTTCAGCAGTTAATTTTGTTCATTAGATTCCACATATAAGTGAGACCATGTGATACTTATCTTTCTCTGACTGACTTATTTCACTTAGCATAATACCCTCCAGGTTCCTCCATACTGTTGCAAACGGTATAAGTTCATTCTTTTTTATAGCTATACTAGTGGCCCAGTGCACACAAGAAATTCGTGCACGGGGCGGGGTTGGGGTGGGGTGTCCCTCAGCCCGGCCTGCACCCTCTCCAATCTGGGACCCCTCGGGGGATGTCTGACTGCCGGTTTAGGGCCTAAACCGGCAGTCAGACATCCTTCTCGCAATCCGGGACTACTGGCTCCTAACCGCTCACCTGCCTGCCTGCCTGATTGCCCCTAACCACTCTGCCTGCTGGCCTGCTCGCCCCCAACTGCCCCCCCCACCAGCCTGATCACCCCCAACTGCCCCCCCCTGCCAGCCTGTTTGCCCCCAACTGCCCCCCCTGCCAGCCTGCTTGCCCCCAACTGGCCCCCCCTGCCAGCCTGCTTGCTCTCAACTGCCCCCCTCCTGGCCTGCTCACCCCCAACTTCCCGCCCCCCCGCCAACCTGATTGCCCCCAACTAACCCCCACTGATGGCCTGCTCGCCCCCCAACTGGCCCCCCCTTTTGGCCTGCTCGCCCCCAACTTCCCCCTCCGCCCCCCGCTGGCCTGATCACCCACAACTGCCCTCCCCTCTTGGCCTCTAACCACCTCTACCTCGGCCCTGCCACCATGGCTTTGTCCAGAAGAACATCCAGAAGGTCTTCTGGAAGGTCTCCCAGTCTAATTAGCATATTACCCTTTTATTAGTATAGATAGAGGCCTGGTTCATGGGTGGGGGCTGGCTGGATTGCCCTGAAGGGTGTCCAGGATCAGGGTGGGGGTTCCCTTGGGGGGCGGGGCAGCCTGGATGAGGGGCCTGTGGTGGTTTTCAGGTCGGCCACGCCCCCATTGGGGTGGGGGTCCCCACTGGGGATGGTGCTGGCGTGGGCGAGGGGCTGAGGCAGTTTGCAGGCCAGTCACGCCCCCATGGGGTGAGGGTCCCCGCTGGGTGCCTGGCCAGCCTAGGTGAAGGGCTGAGGGCCGTTTTCAGGCTGGCCACACCTCCTTCAGGGTGGGGGTCCCCACTGGAGTGCATGGCCAGCTTGGGTGAGGGGCTGAGGGCTGTTTTCAGGCTGGCAACACGCCCTTCAGGGTGGGGGTCCCACTGGGGTGCCTGGCCAGCCTGGGTGAGGGGCTAATGGCTGTTTGCAGGCTGGCCATGCCCCCCAGTGAGAACCCTCACTCCAATGGTGGTGTGGCCAGCCTGGGTGAGGGGCTGAGGGCCGTTTGCAGGCCCCTCCCTTGGGGTCAGCCTGGGCAACCCAAGCCTCCCTCAAGCTTAGGCCGGCTCCGTGGCCGCCACCCACAGGCCCCTCCTTCAGCGGCTGGCCAGTGCGGGCAGGAAGCTTGGCTTCCTCCGTCGCCGGGGGCAACCCAAGTCTCCTGTCTGCTCCAGTTGGCTCTGTGGCTGCCGCCATCTTTGTCCCGTAATTTGCATATTCCCTCCTGATTGGCTGTGGGTGTCACAGAGTGATGGTCAATTACCATATTTCTCTCTTATTAGAATAGATAATATTCCATTGTGTAAATGTTCCACTGATTTTTTTATCCACTCATCTACTGATGGAGACTTGGGCTGTTTCCAGATCTTAGCCATTGTAAAAATGCTGCTATGAACAAAGGGGTGCATACATTCTTTCTGATTGGTGATTCAGGATTCTTAGCATATATTCCCTGAAGTGGGATTGCTGGGTCAAGAGGCACTTCCATTTTTAATTTTTTGAGGAAACTTCATACTGTTTTCCATAATGGCTGAACCAATCTGCCCCCCCACCATCAGTGCGAGGGTTCTCTTTTCTCCACATCCTTGCCAGCACTTGCTGTTTGTTGATTTGTTGATGGAAGCCATTCTGACAGGTGTGGGGTGATACCTCATTTTAGTTTTAATTTGCATCTCTCTGATATTTATTATTTCCTTTCTTCTACTTTAGGATTTTATTTTGCTTCTCTTTCTAATCTTTAAGTTGTGATGTTAAATAGTTTATTAGAGCTTTTCTTGTTTTTTTGAGGTAGGTCTGTAATTTTATGAACTTCCCCCTCAAGGCTGTTTTTGCTGTGTCCCATAGATTTGGGGTTTTTGTATGTTTATTTTCATTTGTTTCCAGGATGTTTTTTTTTAAATTTCTTCCTTGATCTTGTTGAAACCCATTAATTGTTTAATAACATGCTATTTAGCCTCCATGTGTTTGAATGTTTTTCAGTATTTTTATTATAGGTTTCTAATTTCATGCCATTGTGATCTGAGAAGTTCCTTGATATAATTCCAATCTTCTTGAACTTGTAGATACTTACTTTGTGTCCTAACATGTAATCTATGTTTGAAAATGACCCATATGCACTTGAGAAGAATGTATATCCTGTAACTTCGGGGTAAAATGTTCTGAAAATGTCAATTAATTCCATCTGATCTAGTGAGTCATTTAGGATCACTGTTTCCTTGTTAATTTTTTTTTCTAGGAGATGTATCCAGTGATGTCAGTGGGGTGTTAAAGTTCCCTACTATGATGGTATTGCTGTCGATCTCTCCCTTTATGTATTTGGGTGCTCTGTTTTGGATGCATATAGTTTACCGGAGTTATAGCCTCTTGTATCGATCCTTTAATATTATGAAGTGGTCTTCATTATCTCTTGCTATAGTCTTCACTTTGAAGTCTATTTTGTCAGATATGAATATATTGATAACTACTTATTTATTGCCATTCTTATTCTTTATGCCTGTGTTCTTCTCTTTATCTCTATTTCTCCTTCTTACAACAGCCCCTTTAGCATTTCTTGCAGTGCTCGCTCAGTGGTAATAAACTCTTATTTTTTAATTTTTTTAAAAATAAATCTTTATTCAGATTACTACAATCGTTACTCCTTTTTCCCCCCATAGCTCCCCTCCACCCGGTTCCCACCCCACCTTCTGCCCTTACCTCCCCCCCACTGTCCTCATCCATAGGTGTATGATTTTTGTCCAGTCTCTTCCTGAACCCCCTCATACCCCTTTCCCCCTGAGAATTATCAGTCCACTCCCTTTCTATGCCCCTGATTCTATTATATTCACCAGATTATTCTGTTCCTCAGGTTTTTAATTCACTTGATTTTTAGGTTCACTTGTTGATGGATATGTATTTGTTGTTCATAATTTTTCTCTTTACTTTTTTCTTCTTCCTCTTCTTTAAGAATACCTTTCAGCATTTCATATAATACTGGTTTGGTGGTGATGAACTCCTTTAGCTTTTTCTTATCTGTGAAGCTCTTTATCTGCCCTTCAATTCTGAATGATAGCTTTGTTGTGTAGAGTAATCTTGGTTGTATGTTCTTACTATTCATCACTTTGAATATTTCTTGCCACTCCCATCTGGCCTGCATAGTTTCTGTTGAGAAATCAGCTGACAATCGTATGGGTGCTCCCTTGTAGGTAATTAACTGTTTTTCTCTTGCTGCTTTTAAGATTCTCTCTTTGTCTTTTGCTCTTGGCATTTTAATTATGATGTGTCTTGGTGTGGTCCTCTTTGGATTCCTTTTGTTTGGGGTTCTGTGCGCTTCCTGGACTTGTAAGTCTATTTCTTTCACCAGGTGGGGGAAGTTTTCTGTCATTATTTCTTCAAATAGGTTTTCAGTATCTTGCTCTCTCTCTTCTTCTGGCACCCCCATAATTCTGATGTTGGTATGCTTGAAGTTGTCCCAGAGTCTTCTTACACTATCTTCAACTTTTTGGATTTTTTTTTTCTTTTTTCTTTTTCGGTTTAGTGTTTTTTGCTTCTTTGTATTTCAATTCTTTGACTTGATTCTTGTGTTCCTTTAGTCTGTTGTTGGGTCTCTGTATAATATTTTTTATTTCAGTCATCAGTGTATGTTTAATTTCTAGTTGGTCCTTTTTCATATCTTCGAGGGTCTCGTTATATTTATCAGCCTTTTCTAGGATATTCTTAAAAAGCCTTATAACCGTAGTTTTGAATTCTATATCCAGTCGTTTGTTTTCCTCCATTTCTTTCGTTTGTGATCTGATTCTTTGACGCCGCATTTTCACTGATTCCCTGAGTTGGTAGGGTAGATTTGTGTGCTAGGTTTCCTATATGGCCCAGTGGGTCGGCCTCCCCAGTTAACCTGAGGTGGACGCTCTTGGTGCATCCCTTTGTGGACTGTGTGTACAGCCTTGTTGTAGTTAAGTCTTGATGGTTGTTGGTATCACTGGGAAGAATTGACCTCCAGGCCAGTTGGCTGTAAGGATCAGCCTTGTCTACGCTGGGAGAAGTTCGATGTTGGAGACAGCCTTATTGGATTAGACTTGCCGAATTGCAATAGCCTCTGTGCTCAGCTTGGATGGGGTGGAGTCTCAGGGCGGAGCAGACAGTCTTGGCTTCCAGTCAGCCTTGCCATTGCGTGCGTGCGCGCCTTCAGACCTTTGCCTTCCCCGGCTCCCGAGTCTCTGCCCGAGAGTCCAGATTCCCCCCATAAGAGTGTGGGTCCCCAGGGGCTTGCCTGGAACTGGGGTTCAGTGCAGTCAGGACTGGGGCTCAGTGCAGTCAGGAGCTTCTGACTTCCTTCCACTAGGGAAAGCCTGTGGCAACCTCCGCAGCCTTTGTGCACACTGGTGCGCGTGCCTCCGGAACCCTGCCTGCGGGGGCTCCCCCGGGTCTCCCCCGGGTCTCCGGGTGCCTTTCTCTCTACCTGACAGTCCAGACTCCCCTTGTATGAGCCTGGGTCCACGGGGTTTCGCCCAGGACTGGGGTTCAGTGCAGCCAGAACTGGGGTTCAGTGCGGTCGGGGCTTCCTTCCCCCTTCCGCCAGAGAAAGTCAGCCAGGCTCTCAGCCACCCTTCCCTCTGTGCGCACAAAGATCCTTTGCCGTACCTCCAATTCTCTGTGAGCTTTCCTCTTTCCTTCTAGTTGTAGAATTTTCACTCAGCCAGCTTTCCTGTGGTTCTGGATGGTGTCCGTTCTGTCTTTTAGTTGTAGTTTTGAAATTGTTGTGCGAGGCAGCAGTTTAGGTGCTTACCTATGCTGCCATCTTGGTTTCTCCTTGGTAATAAACTCTTTTAGTTTTTTCTTTTTTTTTTTTGCCTGCGAAGCTCTTTACCTCACCTTCAATTTTGAAAGATAGCCTTGCTGCATAGAGTAGTCTTGGTTTCAGTCCCTTGTTTTTAATTAAATTGTATACTTGATGCCGTTCTATTCTGGCCTGGAGTCAGCTGACAGCCTAATGGGAGCTCCCTTGTAGGTGACTTTCTATCTCTCTCTTGCAGTCTTTAAGATTCTTTCTTTGTCTTTAATGTTTACCATTTTAATTATGATGTGTCTTGGTGTTTTTTTTTTTTTTGGGGGGGGGTTATTTATTTATTTATTGAAGTTTATTTCCCCCTAAAGGAATGCTTTATTGGATAATTACCTGTTATTTACTTTATGGAAAGACAAATCAGTTGTAGCCCTGCCTCCTACCAGTAGTCTGAGATTCTGACTCTGAAGAAAGAATGCTAGGTGGGCCACAGTCCCCCAGGTGTCTGAGGTGACCAGTAGACACTCTGGTCCCAGAGCACAGTCTACCAAAGCAGTCACTGAGCTGCTGGCTTCTCCCCAGGGGGTGCACCCATCACATGCAGGCAGGCCAGTCCTGGGCCCGCTAAGAACCAGGAAGGCACAAGCTGCCTCTCCAGACACACCTGACACCTGGGGCCCTGGGTGAGGCTCCTGGGGTGTGGCAGCTTCAAAATGGGAAAGAGAGCTTTGTAGCTCCTGAGAAAAGGCAACAGCAGAGGTCCAGCTGACCCCACACCCCGCCCTGCCCTGCCCTGCCCTGCCCTGCAGGGTCCATGCACTTCTCGAGTGTCCTGGGCAGTGAACAGCAAACACAGCTGGAGCCACTGAGTGACATTCCAGCTGTGCCTGGTCAGGACTGGCCCACAAGGGCAGCATGGCAGCACTGTAGGGCACTGGCTTTTCTTTCTCCTATCCCCACCCCCTGAGGCCCAGGAGCCCTTTGGCCAGCAGGAGTTGTCAGGGTTGTTGAGGAGAGAAGAGCGAGTTCCATACACTGGGAGTGTGTTAGTGAAACCAAAAAACACCACTGGTGCAGGCATGCAGCCTTTCAGGGGTTTATTTTGATTGTGACTCTCTGTGTTTCCTTATCTTGAGTTACTTTTTTTTCACCAGGTTAGAGAAATTTTCTGCCATTTTTTCTTCAAACAGGTTCTCTGTTCCTTTCAGGAGATTCTGCTCCTTCTGGTACCTCTATAATGTGAATGTTGTTACATTTCATGTTGTCCCAAAGCTCCCTTAGACTCTCCTTCTGCCTTTTTTAAAATTTGTTGATCTGAATGGGTGTTTTTTCTACCTTGTCTTCTAATTCATTGATTCAGTCCTCAGCTTCCTCTAGTCTACTGTTGAATCCTTCAGGGTATTCTTTATTTCAACTCTATGTTTCTCATTTCCAATTGACTCTTATTTAATGTTTCAGCCTCTCTTTTCAAGTTGGTGTAGCTCTCATTAAGGAACTTAATTCTTATTAAGTTGCTTGTAGTCTCACTGAATTCTTTGAGCACCCTTATTACCATTACTCCAAATTCTTTATCTGACAAATTGCTTGCCTCCATTTCATTTAGTTCCTTTCCTGGTAATTCCATCTTTTCTTACATTTTGGGGTATTTCTTTGTCTTCCCATTTTCTGTCCCTTTGTTTTTGTTTCTATGTATTAGATCTAACTTCTATGCCTCCCAGACTTTGTGGGGTGGTCTTATGTATTAGGTGTTTTGTGAGACCCAGTGGTGCAGTCTCTTAGATCTCCTGAACTGGGTGATCTAGGGAAGCCTTTTAATTGAGTTATTTGGGTGCTCCTGTTGTAGTTGGGTCTTGAATGTTATTTTCCCATTCGTGGATGGAGTCTCCTCTCTGGCTGACTATATGGCTCACCTCTAAGCACATCATGAAAGTTGTTGTGGAGGTGCTGACTGAACAGAACAAAATACAACACAACAAAACATGAAACAAAAGAAGCAAAACAAAAATCTACCAAAGACCCCTATAGCACCAACAAAAGCAACCACTTGAGAGAGAGCATTAGGAAAGAGAAGAGAGAGCAAGAATGATAGAACACACACACACACACACACACACACACACACACACACACACACAATAGGAGGAGAAAACAAAACAAAAAAAACCCAAACATACAAAAAAGAAGCACAAACAAAGAATAACAAAATGGGGGGAGGAATATGTAAATGCAGAGCTGAAGTAAAGAAAATAAGAATAAAGAATTAGGGCATTAGGGAAGGAAAACAGTTTAAAACGAAGGAGGATGAAAAGAGAAGAAAAGGAAGAAAAATATTGAAAAGAATAATAGAGGACAAAGCAGATAAACCTAAAATAAGAAAAGGAAAAATGTTGGGAAAGCAGAAGAAAAAGAAAAGAGAAAGGAAGAAAAAAAATTGAGTAGTGAAAAAAAGAAAAATAATTTGAGTAGGAAAGGGAAGAGGAAAATTAGATATATGAATGAAACAACAGTGACTAGAACAATAACAAATGAATAAAGTAGATACATAAAGGAGATAAATTTAAAACACTAAAAAAGAAAGAAGAAAAGGGAAGAAAAAGTGAAGTGGCATTTGTTTCAGCCAAGTTTAGTGCCCCAGGGGAGCTGGCTTTGGATTCCACTCTTCTGTCTGACCTGACGATTCTGAGCTTCCCGCAAAGTACTTAGGTGCTAGCCACTGTCAGGCACTGTCCTTTGGCGTTAGGCAACCTGCTTGAATCCCTGAGAGATCCACTGATCCACCGTTTGTATCTGTCTTCACAGGCCTTGGCTGTAAGCAGGAGGGGCCAATCTGCCCTGTACTGTAGGCTTGTTAGCAGCCTGGGGCCCAGGGCTGGTCAGCAGACTTCCCTGGTTCCCTGGGCTCTGTCTCTGCCCAGCTTTGTCTGCTAGCCAGCTGTCAATCTTCATCATCAAAAGTCTGTTTCTGAAAGGGCCTTAGGTGGGGGAGGTGCTGTTTAGCTTTCTTGGAATGTGGCGGGTGTGTTTCCCTGTCCCAGAGCTACTCCTCTGCAAGTGGGCAGAGGTCCTGTATGGGGACCAGTGGGGCCGGCTGAAGACCTGGAGTTTCTATCAGCTCCCCGTGTGGGGAAAGCACCAGCCTGGTTCCCAGAACAGTGGGGTAGACAGCTCCTCCCCCAATCCAGGCACTGATGCTCCTGAGACCTTTCAACCCCTTAGGCGTAGCCTCTGTTTTTGTTTCCTCTGAAAAGCTCAAATGCAGGGTGTGGCATGAGGCCTCCTGAGGGTGGGGCGGGCTGTATCACCCAGGGCGGGGTTTTCTCCTTTCCCTGCCCTGTGACTACTGGGAGCAGCCAGCTCCTCTCAGGAAAAATGTGTTTCGGTTTGGGGATCTTTGACGTAATACTGCTGGCTGCTACTTTTCCACATTTCCCCTTGATGCTTCACTCCAGCCTCTCCTTCAGCACCTCGAATCTGAGTCTACCTCTTGCAAATGTAGCTGCAAATGAAAACTCTTGTGCTCTGGGTTTTAAAAACACACACAAAACAAACCAAACCAAAACAAAACAATGAAACTGGCTTTCTCTCTGACCAGCTTCGGTCTATCAGCTCCCGTCTCCGCTGTGGCCAGCAGCCCTGCCGCCTTTGACGGCTGGATCTTACCTGGGCTGTGGGTCTCGGCTCTGGTGCTCCGGACTGTGCGGCCAGCCCCGATCTTCTCAGAGAACAGACCCCTGCAGCAGGAGCTCCCTCCCCTCGGCCTGCTGCCTGCTGGC
Source organism: Plecotus auritus (assembly GCF_963455305.1). Lineage (NCBI taxonomy): Eukaryota > Metazoa > Chordata > Mammalia > Chiroptera > Vespertilionidae > Plecotus > Plecotus auritus. The sequence goes on from NC_137776.1 coordinate 99,561,012, forward strand.
TGCCTCCCTGGGAGCTGAGGCAGCTCCTCTCCCAGCCTCGCTCTTCCCACTGGTCTCCAGGTGGTTTCTGTCCTTCCTTGGTATAAGTCTCCTCCTCAGCTGGACCTCAGTGGGTAATTCCAGGTGCATGTTCTCCGATTTAGTTGTATTTCCAGTCTGAACGCAGGATGAGGTGCACAGCAGGTCTGCCTACTCGGCTGCCATTTTCTCCTCCTTCACAACAGGCTCTAAGGCCTTTGTTCTGAAGTCTTTTTTCTCAGATATGAGTATTGCTACTCCAGCTTTATTTTTGTTTCCATTTGCATAGAGTATTTTTCCATCCCTTCACTTTCACCATGTGTGAATCTTTTGTTCTTAGATGGGTTTCTTGTAGACATCATATACATGGATCATATTTTCTTATCCATTCAGCCACCCTATGGTTTTTGATTAGAGCGTTTCATCCATTTTCATTTATGGTTATTACTAGAGGCCCAGTGTACAAAATTCGTGCACTGGGGGTGAGGGGTCCCTCAGCCCAGACTTCCCCCTCTCACAGACTGGGAGCCCTCAGGGGATGTCCTAATGATGTCTTAGGCCCGCTCCTCGTGGGGAGCGGGTCTAAGCCGCAGTCTGGCCTCCCTCTGGGGGAGGTGACTGGGCTGATCAGGGGAAAGCGCCACTCCCATCACCCCATGGCTGCTGCCACTGCCAGCTGCTGCAGCCGCCAAGGTGTTTTCATCAACATGGACTCCAGTCACATCACCACGAAAAAATGACAACTTTATTTTGTCATTTTCAAGATGTGTCTTTCATAGGATATGACATTTCTTTCTTTTTTTTATCCTCACCTGAGGATATGTTTCCATTGATTTTTAGAAAATGTGGAAGAGAAAGGGAGAGACAGAAACATCAATGTGAGGGGGACACTTCGATTGGTTACCTCTTGCATGAGCCCTGACCTGGGCCCCAGCCAGGGAGGAGCCTGCAACATAGGTACATACCCTTGATCAGAATCAAACCCGGACCCTGTGGTCAGCAGGCTGAGGCTCTATCCACTGAGCCAAACCGGCTAGGGCATGATATGACATTTCTTAGCCCCTCCAGCAGTAGACCTTAGTTTTTTTCCTCCAGGAGTGAGGTGGAAAAACCCTAGATCACCTTCTTGGATTCTTATTACCCAAGTTACCAAGAACACTGTGAGTGGTGGTGTACAGGGAGCTTAGCCAATGAGGAGTCAGAAAAGGTGTTTCCTCTGCAGCTCATGTGCAGAGGCCCCCCTGTGTGTGTCCACTGGGGTGGGGGCATGATCCTAGCTGAGCTGTGGCCGCTGGGAGCAGGCCCCCACCCCTGTGTGTGTCCACTGGGGTGGGGCGTGCTCCAAGCTGCGCTGGTCATGACTGTCTTGGAGCCAGTCGTGACTGTAAAGGTGTCCTGGACAAATTTGCATATTACTTCTTTATATATATAGATTGATATTTATTTATTGTCATTTTAATTCTTTATGCCTATTCCTCCCTTCTCCCTTCCCCGTCTCCTTCTTCTACTTAAAGCAGTCCCTTTAACATTTCTAACAATGCTGGTTTGGTGGTAAGAAAGGCCTTTATCCTTTTTATTTTTATTTTTTTGGTCTGGGAAGCTCTATCTTACCTTCAGTTCTGTTTTATATATTTTTCTCTTTGCTGCTCTGATTGAGTGATTTTTTTTCTACCTTGTCTTCTATTTTGCTGATTCGATTCTCTGCTTCATGTAACCTATTGTTTTTTTCCTTCCAGTGTATTATTGATATGAGATATGAGATATGATATTCTTCATTTCAGACTGGTTCTTGTTCATGGCTTCTAATTCTTTTTTCATGCCGTGGTACTTCCCACTAAGTTCATTGTAATTCTCACTGAGTTCCTTGACATCCTTATAACCATTACTCTGAATTCTCATAAATTGCTTGTCTTCCTTTCACTTAGCTCTTTATCCTGAGATTCCTTCTGTTCTTTCTTTTTGGGCCTGTTTCTTGGTTCCCCTATTTTTACTGTTTCTTGGTGTTTGTGTCTGTGAATTGGATAGTACTGCTATGACTCGCAGTCTTGGTGGGGTGGCCTTCTGTAGTGGGTGTCATGTGGGACCCAGTGGTATAGTCTCCTTGATATCCCAAGCTGTGAGCTCTAGGAATGTCCCTTGTGTGGACTGTGGCCCTCCCTTTGTAATTTGGTTTTGATTGCTCTTGTCCCATTTGCGGGAGTGCTCAGCTCATGGTGGCTGACTGTGCTGCTATGTCATGCTAACTTTTATCTAGGTGCTGCCAGAACCAAACCAGACAAAACAAGACCACACCGAAAACAACACTACAAACAACAACAACAAAACACCAAAAAGAATTAAAGAATACTGAAAGGCAAGAGACCAAATGAATTAGAGAAAAAAATAGAAATGACAAAAGCATATGAAAGAAAAGAAGGAAGAGAAAAGAAAAATGATAAGAATAAAAAACAGCCCTAAACGGTTTGGCTCAGTGGATAGAGCATTGACCTGCGGACTAAAGGGTCCCAGGTTCTATTCCAGTCAAGGGCATGTACCTTGGTTGCGGGCACATCCCCAGTAGGGAGTGTGCAGGAGGCATCTGATTGATGTTTCTCTCCCATCAATGTTTCTAACTCTCTATTCCTCTCCCTTATTCTCTGTTAAAAAAATCAATAAAATATATTTAAAAAAAGAATAACAAAAAAAATAATTTAAAAAAGCAATCATCCTATCTAATAAAGAAAGAATATGCTAATTGACCATCACGCCCTCACAAAGATGGTGGCACCCATAGCCAATAAGGAGGGAATATGCTAATTGACTGCCACACCCTCAAAGATGGCGGCACCCACAGCCACAAGATGGTGGTGCCCAGTCCCCTCAGCCCTGCCGGGGTGGCAGGCATGCGGCACAGCCGGGCCCACCCCCAGGCAGGTTCGTCCACTCTGTGTGCCTGACTCCAGAGTCCCCAAGTCCTCTCAGCCCCCAGCCTCCCAGGGCCGGCCCGAGGTGCAGGTAAGCCTCTGATGTTGGCTGCCCAGCTGATGCCCGAGGCACAGGCAAGCCTTGGATGGCAGCTGCCCAGCTGCCCAGGGCTGCCTGAGGCTCAGGTAACCAGGGCCAGCCAAGACTTTTGCTGCCGGCAGTGGCAGCAGCAGAGGTGTAATGGGGGCGTCGCCTTCTCCTGATCGCTGGGGTTCCTCCCACCCCTGAGGGCTTCTAGACTGTGAGAGGGGGAAGGCCAGGCTGAGGGACCCCCCTCCAGTGCATGAATTTTCATACACTGGGCCTCTAGTAATGAATAAAGTAGAATAGAAAAGGAAAATGGAAAAAATAAAAATAGACACAGAATAAAAAGAATAAGAAAAGGAAAGGGAAAAATAAGAGATATGAAAGAAAAAAGAAATTAAAAAGGTTAAGTGAAATATAAAAAAACTAGAGGCCTGGTGCATGAAATTCATGCACTGGGGGGTGTCTCTCTGCCCAGCCTGCACCCTCTCCAATCTGGGACCCCTCGGGGGATGTCCGATTGCTGGTTTAGGCCTGATTCCACATGACATCCCTCTCACAATCTGGGACAGCTGGTTCCTAACTGCTTGCCTGCCTGCCTGCCTGATTGCCCCTAACCACTTCTGCCTGCCAGCCTGATCACCCTCTAACCGCTCCCTTGCTGGCCTGATTTGCCAGAAGCCAATTCCAGCATGTCAGCAGGGCTGAATCATCTGGGATGGCTGAACGGCACCTCCCCCAAACCTGAATAGGATTGTCTGCTGCCAGACAGCTCAGGACTTTTTAATCTGCATGTTATTGCCTCCTGTTGGCCAAACACCTGAACAGCTGTAGGATATTCCTAAATCTGACAATGCTTCTGTAAAACCTACCCTTTGAAACTCTACCCTTTGAAGTGTATGTCTCCACCTTGCCTTAGGACAAATTGTGTTAATAAATAGCACGAGATCCTGAGTCAAGGGGTAGTCTTTAGCTCCTTTAGCTGAAGCTCCTCTGACCCCCAATGCCTTTCAAAACTATCTTTCGTCCTTGGACTCCTTATTGAATCTATGCATCAGCTCCTTTCTCCAAATTGCTGAACCCTTTGTAATGCTGGGACAAGAACCCCAGCATTAATGGATGCCCACCCAGGGGCTCCAATATTAATGGCCGCCCGAACTGGGGCTTGAACCCTGGAAGCACCAATATTAATAGTGCAAAAAATCAAAAAGGGTGAGATGCTGGAAACCAATTCCAACATGTCATAATTACAAGAGTTTCATCACAAGGTTGGTAAAGCTTGGGGGGCTCAACAAGGGCTGAGCCACATATGTAGTTTACCTGTTGGAACGGCTAAGAAGCTCTGATTGACACCTAACTGCTCCCCTGCTAGCCGGATTGCCTCCAACTGCCCTCCCCTGCCGGCCTCATCACCCCCAACTGCCCTCCTCTGCCAGCCTGGTCGCCCCCAATTGCCCTCCCCTGCTGGCCTGATGGCCCCCAACTGCTCTCCCCTGATCTTGTGACGACACAGGGGTAGCCATCTTGTGATGATGCGAGGGCAAGACACCACCTAGGCTTTTATTAGTATAGATAAAGAAATGATTTTTTAAAAAGTGGAGTTCACCTCTGCAGATTTTATTTCCTGCTGCAATTACCTACTGGACCTGCTAATTGGAATTTTTTTTTAAAAAAATCTCTATTGTTGAAAGTATTACATATGTCCCCCCCGCCCTCCACAGCCCGCCCCCCGCAGACCTTCAGCACCCTATTGTCTGTGTCCATGGGCCATGCATATATGCATACAAGCTCTTTGGTTTATTACCTTCCACCCACCCTCCCCTGCCTTCCCTCCAAGATTCCAAACACTATTCCATGCTTCCATGTCTCTGGACCCACTCAGTTCATCAGTTTATTTTGTTATTTAGATTCCACATATGAGTGTGATCATGTGATACTTGTCTTTCTCTGACTGGCTTATTTCACTTAGCATGATACTCTCTCTAGGGTCGCTCCATGCTGCCTCAAATGGTAAAAGATCCTTCTTTTTTACTGCTGCATAGTACTCATTGGTGTAAATGTACCACAATTTTTTTATTCACTCATCTACTGATGGGCACTTGGGCTGTTTCCAGATCTTAGCTATTGTAAATTGTGCTGCTATTAACATAGAGGTGCATACATTCTTTCTGATTGGTGTTTCCAAATTCTTAGGATATATTCCTAGATGTGGGATCACTGAGTCAAATGGCAGTTCCATATTTAATTTTTTGAGGAAACTTCATACTGTTTTCCATAATGTCTGCATCGGTCTGCATTACCATCAGCAGGGTTCCCTTTTCTCCACATCCTTGCCAGCACTTGTCATTTGTTGATTTGTTGATGGTAGCTATTCTGACAGGTGTGAGGTGATACCTCATTGTCATTTTAATTTGCATCTCTCTAATGATCAGTGACTTTAAGCATTTTTTCATATGTCTCTTGGTCATCTGCATGTCCTCTTTGGAGAAGTGTTTATGAAGGTCCTTTGCCCATTTTTTAATTGGATTGTTTGTCTTTCTTTTGTTAAGTTGTATGAGTTGCTTATATATTTTGGATATTAACGCTTTATCAGATGTATCATTGCCAAATATATTCTCTCATACAGTGGGCTTCCTTTTCGTTTCGTTGATGGATTCTTTTACTGTGCAGAAACTTTTTATTTTGATGTGGTCCCATTTGTTTATTTTCTCCTTAGTTTCCTTTGCCTTAAGAGATGTATCCATAACCATATTGCTATGAGAAATGACTGAGATTTTGATGCCTATGGTTTCTTCTAGGATTTTTATGGTTTCCTGACTTATTTTAAAGTCTTTTGTCCATTTTGATTTATTCTTGTTATGGAGTAAGTTGGTGGTCTAGTTTCATTTTTTTGCATGTATCTGTCCAATTTTCCTAACACGATTTATTGAAGAGACTTTCTTGACTCCATTGTATGCTCTTGCTTCCTTTGTGAAATATTAATTGACAATAAATATTTGGTGTGGGTTTATTTCTGGGCTCTCTGTTCTGTTCCATTGATCTATATGCCTTTTCTTGTGCCAGTACCAGCCTGTTTTGATTATGGTGGCTTTGTAATATAGCTTGATATATGCTATTGTGATTTCTCCAACTTTGTTTTTCTTTCTCAAGATTGCTGCAGCTATTTGGTGTCTTTTTGGATTCCATATAAATTTTTGGAGTATTTGTTCTAGCTCTGTGAAATATACCACTGGTATTTTAATACAGATTGAGTTGAATCTGTAGATTGCCTGGGTAGTATGGATATTTTAATGATGTTGATTCTACCAATCCATGAACATGGTATATTCTTCCACTTGTTTATATCTTCTTCTATCTCTTTTTTCAACATCCTGTAGTTTTCTGAGTACAGGTCTTTTGCCTCCTTGGTTAAGTTTATTCCTAAGTATCTTAATTTTTTTTTTTGTTACAATGATAAATGGGATTGTTTGTTTAGTTTCTCTTTCTGAGAATTCATTATTGGTGTATAAAAATGCCATCAATTTTTGGGTGTTGATTTTGTATCCTGGTACATTGCCAAATTCATTTATTAAATCTAGTAGTTTTTGGTGGAGTCTATAGGGTTTTCTATGTACAATATCATGTCATCTGCGAATAATGAGAGTTTTACTTCCTCCTTTCCAATTTGGATGCCTTTTATTTCTTCTTGTCCAATTGCTGTGGCTAGAACTATCTATGTTAATAATAGAAGAATATCCAAATTGTCCAGGACGCTGTCACAGTAACTCTAATGACCAAACAGTAGGCTGTGTGGGACAACAAGGCATTAGTGAGGGATGACCAAACAACTGAACAGCAGGCTACATGGGGCGACCAGGCCAATGGGGGGGGGGGGGTCAGTTAGGGGTGACCAGGCCAGTGGGGGGCTGTTGGGGGCAACCAGGCTGGCAGGCAGAGGTGGTTAGGGGCGATCAGGCAGGCAGGCAGGCAGGTGTGCAGTTAGGAGCCAGAGGTCCCGGATTGTGAACGAGATATCTGACTGCTGGTTTAGACCCAATCCCTGGGATTGGGCATTTGGATATCCCTCGAGGGGTCCTGATTGGAGAGTGTGCAGGCTGGGCTGAGCTCCCCTCCGCCCCCGTGCACAAATTTTGTGCATCGAGCCTCTAGTGTTGAATAAGAGTGGTGAAAGCGGACATCCCTGTCTTGTTCATGTTCTTGGGGGAAATGGTTTTAGTTTTTGCCCATTCAGTATGATGTTTGCTGTAGGTTTGTCATATATAGCCTTTATCATGTTGAGATATGCTCCCTCTATTCCCACTTTGCTGAGAGTTTTTATCAAGAATGGGTGTTGGATTTTGTCAAATGCTTTCTCTGTGTCTATTGATATGATCATGTGATTTTTGTCTTTTAATTTGTTTCTGTGATGTATCACCTTTATTGATCCTATCTAATAAAAGAGTAATATGCAAATTGACTGTCACTCCAACATACAAGATGGATGCCCGCATGTGGTAAAAGATGGCTGCCCCCATGTGGACACAAGATGGCTGCCACAAGATGGCCAGCAGGGGAGGGCAGTTGGGAGGGACCAGGCCTGCAAGGGAGGGCAGTTGGGGGCAATCAGGCCAGCAGGGGAAGACAGTTGGGGGTGACCAGGCCGGCAGGAGAGGGAAGTTGGCGGGGATCCAGGCCTGCAGGGGAGGGCAGTTAGGGGCAATCAGGCTGGCAGGGGAGCAGTTAGGCATCAATCAGGCTGGCAGGGGAGTGGTTAGGGGGTGATCAGGCTGGCAGGCAGAAGCAGTTAGAGGCGATCAGGAAGGCAGGCAGGCGGGCAGTTGGGAGCCAGCAGTCCTGGATTGTGAGAGGGATGTCCAACTGCCCATTTAGGCCTGATCCTACCAGAATTGGGCCTAAATGGGCAGTCCATCCCTCGAGCGGTCCCAGATTGGAGAGGGTGCAGGCTGGGCTGAGGGACACACCTCCATGCACGAATTTCATGCACCAGGCCTCTAGTTTGCTAATATTGTACCAGCCTTGCATCCATGGGATAAATCCCACTTGGTCATGGGTGTGCTATTTTTAATATATTGCTAGATGCAATTTGCTAATATTTTGTTTAGGATTTTAGCATCTATTTTCATCAGGGATATTGGCCTGTAATTCTCTTTTTTTGTAGTGTCTTTATCTGGTTTTGGAGTTAGAATAATGCTGGCTTCATAAAAAGAGCTTGGAAGTGTCCTTCCTCTTGGATCTTTAGAATAGTTTGAGGAGGATAGGTGTTAGTTCTTCTCTGAATGTTTGGTAAAACTCCCCTGTGAGGCTGTCAGACCCAGGCTTTGGTCTGCTTCTATTTCATTAGTTGTATTGGCCTATTCAGGTTTTCTGTTTTTTCCTGATTTAGTTTTAGGAGATTGCAGTTTGCTAGGAATTTGTCCATTTCATCCACATTGTCCACCTTATTGGCAAATAGTTATTCATAGTGTTTTATTACAATCCTTTGTATTTTGTGTTGTTAGTTATTACTTCTCCACTTTTGTTACTGATTTTATTTATTTGAGTCCTCTCTCTTTGTTTTTTGATGAGTCTGGCTAACAGTGCATCAATCTTATTTATCCTTTCAAAGAACCAGCTCTTGGTTTCATTGATTTTTTGGTATTTTTTTTCTTAGTCTCTATGTCATTTATTTCTGCTCTAATCTTTATTATTTCCTTCCTTATGCTTACTATGGGCTTTTCTTATTGTTTTCTTTCTATCTTTAAGTTGTAAGGTTAGTTTATTATTGATTTTTATTATTTTTTTGAGGTAGGCCTATAGTGCTATGAACTTTCCTCTCAGGACTGCTTTTGTTGTGTCCCAGAGATTTTGGGTTGTTGCATGTTCATTTTCATTTTCATTTGTTTCCAGGAAGTTTTTGATTTCTTTCTTGATCCTGTTGAGAACCAATTCATTGTTTCATAACATGCTATTTAGCCTTCATGTGTTTGATTGTTTTGGGATGTTTTTACTGTAGTTGATTTCTAATTTCATTCCACTGTGATCTGAGAAGATGCTTGATGTGATTTTAATCTTCTTGAACTTGTAGAGACTTGTTTTGTGTCCTAACATGTAGTCTATCTTTGTGAAGGATTAATGTGCACTTGAGAAGAATATATTATATATTATGCAGCTTTGGGGTGAAATGTTCTATAAATATCAGTTAAATCCATCAGAACTAGTGTGTCCTTTAGAGTCACTGTTTCCTTGTTAATTTTTTGTCTGGATGATTTATCCAGTGAAGTCAGCAGGGTATTACAGCCCCCATACTAAGATTTGTTGTCGATCTCTCCCTTGTAGTCCTCTAGAAGTTTTTTAAAAATATATTTAGGTGCTCCTATTTTGGGTGCATATATGTTTACCAAGCTTATATCCTCTTGTGGAATTGATCTATTTAGTATCATGTAGTGAACTTTATTGTCCTTTGTGATGGCCTTCCTTTTGAAGTCAATTTTGTCAGATATGAGTATTGCTACCCCAGTTTTTTGTTCTTTTTCATTAGCCTGAAAAATTTTTTTTTCATCCCTTCACTCTCATCCTGTATGTGTCTTTTATTCTGAGGTGGATTTCTTTTAGATAGCATATAGTTGAGTCATGTTTGGCATCCATTCAGTTACCCTACGTCTTTTGATTTGAGCATTTAATCCAATTACATTTAAGGTTATTATTGAGAGGCACTTATTTATTGCCTTTTTAATTCTGTATGCCTAGGTTTCCTTTTCTATTTCTCCTTCTCATTATAGCAGTCCCTTTAGCATTTCTTGTAAAGCTGCTTGGTGGTGATGTACTCCTTTAGCCCCCCCTTTTTTTTGTCCATGAAGCTCTTTATTTGACCTTCTATTTTGAATGATAGCTTTTCTAGATATAATAATATTGGTTTAAGATCCTTGCTTTCCATTACCTTGAGTACTTCATTTTCTTCTAGCCTGTATAGTTTCTTTTTTTCCCTTCTTATTCCAACTGGAAATCCACTACCAAATCAATTTTTAAAATATTGATTTTGGAGAGGAAGGGAGAGGGAAAGATATATAGAAACATCAATGATGAGAGAGAATCATTGACTGACTGCCTCCTGCACGCCCCTGACTGGGGATTGAGCCCACAACCTGGGATGTGCTCTCAACTGGAATCGAACCTGGGACCCTTCAGTTGCAGTCTGATGCTCTATCCACTGAACAAAACTGGCTAGGGCTGGCCTGTAGAGTTTCTGATGAGAAATCAGGTGTCAGCCTTATGGGAGCTCCTTTGTAAGTAACAGTTTGCTTTTCTCTTGCTGCCTTTAAGATTCTCTCTTTGTCTTTAATTTTTGGCATTTTAATTATGATGTGTCTGGGTGTGGGCCTGTTTGTTTGCATTCTTCTTGCTTGGGACTCTCTGTGACTCCTGAAATTGTGTGACTTTTTCCTTAACCAGATTAGGGAAGTTTTCTTCATTATTTCTTCAAACATGTTCTCTATCCCTTCCTCCCTTTCTGCTTCTACTGAAACCTCTGCTATTAAAATATTGTTATGTTTCCTGTTGTCCCAGAGCTCCCTTAAGCTGTACTCCTGTTTTTTAATTGTTTTTTTCTTTTTGATTCTCTGATCAAGTGATTTTTTTCAATCCTGTCTTCTAATTCACTGATTTGATCCTCAGCTTCCCCTAATCTGCTGTGTATTCCTTCCAATGTGTTCTTTATTTGTGCTATGTCATTCTTTATTTCTGTTATCATAGTTACTATATCTTTTCTCATGCTGTTGAGCATCTTTACCATCATTTTACTGAACTCTGTATCAGATAAATTTCTTTCTTTCTTTTTTTTAAAATAAATCTTTATTCAGATTATTACAATTATTTCTCCTTTTTCCCCCCATAGCTCACCTCCACCCAGTTCCCACCCCACCTTCTGCCCTTACCTCCCCCCCACTGTCATCCATAGGTGTATGATTTTTGTCCAGTCTCTTCATGAACCCCCCATACCCCTTTCCCCCTGAGAATTATCAGTCCACTCCCTTTCTATGCCCCTGATTCTATTATATTCACCAGATTATTCTGTTCCTCAGGTTTTTAATTCACTTGATTTTTAGGTTCACTTGTTGAGAGATATGTATTTGTTGTTCATAATTTTTCTCTTTACTTTTTTCTTCTTCCTCTTCTTTAAGAATACCTTTCAGCATTTCATATAATACTGGTTTGGTGGTGATGAACTCCTTCTGCTTTTTCTTATCTGAGAAGCTCTTTATCTGCCCTTCAATTCTGAATGATAGCTTTGCTGGGTAGAGTAATCTTGGTTGTAGGTTCTTGCTATTTATCACATTGAAAATTTCTTGCCACTCCCGTCTGGCCTGCATAGTTTCTGTTGAGAAGTCAGCTGACAGTCGTATGGGTGCTCCCTTGTAGGTAACTAACTGTTTTTCTCTTGCTGATTTTAAGATTCTCTCTTTGTCTTTTGCTCTTGGCATTTTAATTATGATGTGTCTTGGTGTGGTCCTCTTTGGATTCCTTTTGTTTGGGGTTCTGTGCGCTTCCTGGACTTGTAAGTCTATTTCTTTCACCAGGTGGGGGAAGTTTTCTGTCATTATTTCTTCAAATAGGTTTTCAGTATCTTGCTCTCTCTCTTCTTCTGGCACCCCCATAATTCTGATGTTGGTACGCTTGAAGTTGTCCCAGAGACTTCTTACATTATCTTCAACTTTTTGGATTTTTTTTTTCTTTTTGCTTTTTCGGTTTAGTGTTTTTTGCTTCTTTGTATTTCAATTCTTTGACTTGATTCTTGTGTTCCTTTAGTCTGTTGTTGGGTCTCTGTATAATATTTTTTATTTCAGTCATCAGTGTATGTTTAATTTCTAGTTGGTCCTTTTTCATATCTTCGAGGGTCTCGTTATATTTATCGGCCTTTTCTAGGATATTCTTAAAAAGCCTTATAACCGTAGTTTTGAATTCTATATCCAGTTGTTTGTTTTCCTCCATTTCTTTCGTTTGTGATCTGATTCTTTGACGCCGCATTTTCACTGCTTTTGAGTTGGTAAGGTAGATTTGTGTGCTAGGTTTCCAATACGGCCCAGTGGGTCTGCCTCCCCGGTTAACCTGAGGTGGACACTCTTGGTGCACCCCTTTGTGGACTGTGTGTACAGCCTTGTTGTAATTAAGTCTTGATTGTTGTTGGTATCACTGGGAAGAATTGACCTCCAGGCCAGTTGGCTGTAAGGATCAGCTGTGTCTATGCTGGGAGAAGTTCGGTGCTGGAGACAGCCTTATTGAATTAGACTTGCCAAATTGCAATAGCCTCTGTGCTCAGCTTGGATGGGGTGGAGTCTCAGTCTTGGCTTCCCGTCAGCCTTGCCCTTGCGCGCACATGCGCGCCTTCAGACTTCTGCCTTCCCGGCTCCCGAGTCTCTGCCTGAGAGTCCAGACTCCCCCCACAAGAGCGTGGGTCCCCAGGGGCTCGCCTGGAACTGGGGTTCACTGCAGTCAGAACTGGGGCTCAGTGTAGTCAGGAGCCTCTGACTCCCATCCACTAGGGAGAGCCTGTGGCAACCTCCGCAGCCTTTGTGCGCACTGGCATGCGCGCGCTTTCAGTCCTCCGCCTTCCCCGGCTCCCGAGTCTCCACCCGAGAGTCCAGACTCCCCCCACAAGAGCGTGGGTCCCCAGGGGCTTGCCTGGAACTGGGGTCCAGTGCAGTCAGAACTGTGGCTCAGTGCAGTCAGGAGCCTCTGACTCCCATCCACTAGGGAAAGCCTGTGGCAACCTCCGCAGCCTTTGTGCGCACTGGCACGCGCGCGCTTTCAGTCCTCCGCCTTCCCCGGCTCCCGAGTCTCCGCCCGAGAGTCCAGACTCCCCCCACAAGAGCGTGGGTCCCCAGGGGCTCGCCCGGAACTGGGGTTCAGTGCAGTCAGAACTGGGGTTCAGTGTGGTCGGGGGCTTCCTTCCCCCTTCCGCCAGAGAAAGTCAGCCAGGCTCTCAGCCGCCCTTCTTCTCTGCGCGCACAAAGACCCTTTGCCGTACCTCCAATTGTCTGTGAGCTTTTCTCTTTCCTTCTAGTTGTAGAATTTTCACTCAGCCAGTTTTCCTGTGGTTCTGGATGGTGTCTGTTCTGTCTTTTAGTTGTAGTTTTGAAATTGTTGCGCGAGGCAGCAGTTTAGGTGTTTACCTATGCCGCCATCTTGGTTTCTCCAGATAAATTTCTTATCTCCGTTTCATTTATTTCTTCTTCTGGAGAATTCTCTTGATCTTTCATTTGGGGATTGTTTCTTTGTCTCACCATGACTTTCCTCCTTTTGGCTGTCTGTTTGGGTTTGTGACTATGTATTAGGTAGATCTGCTATGCCTCTCAATCTCTAGTGCATGACAGTTTGAAATGCTGTTTCTGACTAATTAAATCAGGCAAAGACTCAAATCCTCCAGAGACTGCCTCTGCCTACAGACTGATAGGATTCCGTCTTGAATTGCCTTCAGGAAATATTCCACAGGTCTGGCAAGTGTTTTTTTTCAATAAGGTGGGGCTATTGCTTCTGTCTGGAGGCTAATTGTTATTCTCAGTATCTTAATAGGCCTCAGAAACTGTGGGGCAAGGTGTTTTCCAATAGGGAGGGTCAACTGTCTTCCCCCGGGAAAGCCACCTGTATAGCAAATGTCTGCATGAAAATGGTGACCTCTGCCTATTGTGTGAAGGATCGACTAAGCATAGGAAACCGGGGTCTCTGCCTTCTGAGCTCTATACCAGAGCCTCTGATCCTGGCTTCTGCTCACACAGCTTCAGTCCACTCAGCCCTCCCTCTGCTGGACCATAAGGTGAGTGGCTCCACATCAAAGTTTGTGTGTTGGCCCTTTAAGAGGGTGCTTGCATTTCCAGCCATCTCTCCCTGGTGGATAGCAACCCTGCTGCTTTTCATGGCCAGATGTTATGTGGGCACCCTTCTCAGTTCTGGTGCTCTCTGCTGGGGGCCCAGCTTGGGGTTTAGACCCCAGAGTTCTCAGTGGGAACTCCCTGCAGCTGAGATATCTCTCCGAACTTCAGCTGCTGTTTGTGGGAGCCCAGCCAGCCCTTTCACGCCTCCATCCTTCCTACCAGTCTCTATGTGGTTTCCACTTTCCATCTTTGATTATCAGGGTTCTCTCCAGCAAGTATTCAGTTGATTATTCAGGAAGTTTTTCTGTATTTAGTTGTAATTCCAGTTTAGTCCTGGGAGCGTGTCTGTGCAGCATTCACTTCCCTTGCAACTTCTTAAGCCACCTCTGCCAAACCTATCACCTTGACTTTCCATCTTTTGTTGTAGGTGAGGAATTATTTCATTGTTCCTCTTTATTAGATCCTTGAAGTGTTTATAGAGTCTATTTTTTAAGCGAATCAGTTAAATGTTTCCATTTCCTTCCACAATCTCAAGCTGCCCAGTGCTTTTTTCTGGACTTAACTTTTTAAATTATATTTTAAATTTATTTTAATATAATTTATTTTCCATTGCCATTTATCTCCCCATCCTCTCTTTCACTTTCATTCCCCCACTCCCCTCACCCCACAATCACCACACTTTTGTTTGTGTCCATGAGTTCTTTCTCCTTTTTTTTGTTTTTGCTCAATCCCTTTATCTTCTCCAAGCCCCCATCCCTGAATAGCTGTCATCCTGCTCTCTATATATCAGTCTGTATCTTGCTAGTGACTTCAGTTTGTTCATTAGATTCCACATATTAGTGAAATCTTGTTACTTATTTTTCTCTGACTGGCTTATGTCACTGACCATACTGCTACTTTCAGTCTGTGTGTTTCTTTCAATCTGAAGTGAGTTTCTAGTAGACAGCATATGTATGGATCTTGTTTTCTTATCCGTCACTTGTATTCATCACTCTGTGTATTTTGATTGGAGCACTTAATCCATTTACATTTAAAATCATTACTAATAGGTATGTAGCTATTGCCATTTTATTATTCATATTTTTGTTCTTTTTTTCCCTCTTAAAGAGGTCCCTTTAACATTTCTTGTAATATTGGTTTTGTGGTGATGAACTCCTTTAGCTTTTTCTTGTCTGGGAAGCTCTTTATTTCTCCCTCAATTCTAAATGATAGCCTGTGGGTTGAGTAATCTTTGTTGTTGCTTTTTATCACTTTGAATATTTCATGCAAATATCTTCTGGCATGCAAATATTCTGTTGAGAAATCAGTTGACAGTCTTATGGAAGCTCTCTTTTAGGTAAATAACTGCTTTCCTTTTGCAGCTTTTAAGAGTCTTTGTCTTTAACCTTTGACATTTTAATTATGATGTATCTTGGTGTGGGCCTCTTTGGTTCATCTTGTTTGTAAATCTGTGCTTCCTGGACTTGTATGTCTGTTTCCTTCACCAGGTAGGGGAAGTATTCTGTCATTATTATTATTATTATTATTATTATTATTATTATTTAGTATATTTTTATAGATTTCAGAGAGGAAGGGAGAAGGAGAGAAAGATAGAAACATCAATGATGACAGAGAATCATCAATCGGCTGCCTCCTGCATGCCCCCCACTGGGGATCAAGCTTGCAACCCAGGCATGTGCCCTGACCAGGAATCGAACTGTGACCTCCTGGTTCATAGGTCAATGCTCAACCACTGAGCCATGTTGACTGGGCCTTTCTCCATTTTTTAAATTGGAACGTTTGTCTTCCTTTTGTTTAAGTTATATGAGTTCTTTATATATTTTGGATATTAAACCCTTATCAGATGTATCTTTGGAAAATATGTTCTCCCACGCAGTGGGCCCCCTTTTCATTTTGTCCATGGTTTATTTTACTGTGAAGGAGCTTTTTTATTTTTATTTATTTATTTATTTAATTATTATTTTTTAAAAATATATTTTATTGATTTTTTTACAGAGAGGAAGGGAGAGGAATAGAGAGTTAGAAACATCGATGAGAGAGAAACATCGATCAGCTGCCTCCTGCACACCTCCTACTGGGGATGTGCCCGCAACCAAGGTACATGCCCTTGACCGGAATCGAACCTGGGACCTTTCAGTCCGCAGGCCGACGCTCTATCCACTGAGCCAAACCGGTTTCGGCGGAGCTTTTTTATTTTGATGCAGTCCCATTTGTTTATTTTCTCCTTTGTTTCCTTTGCCCTAGAGATGTATTGGCAAACTTAGAGTTGTCTGAGATTTTGCTGCTGCTTGTCTCTATTTTGTTTACTTATTTTTTTAAGTTTTGTTTAGTTCTTTCATTTGGGACATGTTTCTTTGTCTGTTCATTTTAGCAGCTTCCCTTTGTTTGTTTCTATGTATTAGATAGAGCTGCTATATCTCCCCATCTTGGTAGAGTGGCTTTGTGTAGTAGGTCTCCTGGGAGCCTCTCTAGCTACCCTAGCCTGGTGGTTCAGGTGCGCCCTGCATGTAGGCTGTGTGTACCCTCCTGTTGTAGTTAAGGCTTGCTTGCTGCTGGCACATCAATGGGGGGGTGGATGGGGGAGGGGCGCAGTGTTTAACACAAGGCCAATCATCTTTGAAGACTGGCTGGTCTACTGTGGAGCAGCTGCTGTGCAGGGGCTGACCCCAGGGAACAGGGCTCACTTCAGCAGAACTCTAGTGCCTGATGAGGCAACCCCTTGAATATGTCACTTGGGGAGGTGGTTGGGTGGTGCTTCAGTGTGGTCTAAAGCTGGCCACCATGTATATTGGCTCTGAGGTCTCCTGGGAGGTGCAGGCCAAGGTCAGCCACTGCTTGATTTCTGCCTGGGGCCACCTGACATGAGCTATAAAATGATCTACAGATGGCTGCTGCCTGTGCTGGGCTTGGAGGTGCCAAGGAGAGACCACGCTGCAACCAGTTCCAGCTGCTAATGCCAACCTTGAGTCTGCTTAGCGAGGAATACAGGGTAGGCTGTGGTAAGTTGCTGCTTGTTTGTGGTTTGTGGGCATTTGAGAGATTTTAAGAAAGTCCATAGCATGAGCCAAGACAGGCTGTTTGTATAGAAATGTTACTGGAATTGGCTTGGGTTAGGCAGGATCTCAGAGAATCACCAGGGCAGGGCAAACAGTGTGAGCCAGGTTGATGGAGACTCAGATATGGCGTCTGCCTGTAGGCTCTGTTGGGGGAGGGCTCAGCAAAGAAACAGTGGCCTGTACCAGTACTTCTATTTGGGAGAAAGCTGCCCCTTCAGCCCTTGCCCTGAAACCAAACAATTCAATTTGTCCTCATATGTCCCTGGTATCTTTCAAGGTGTTGGAGCTCAGAGAGAGTTTGAGTTAGTTCATGCATGGGCCTTTTAAGAGGAACTGCCTGGGAAATCTCTCCCGGAGCGACTGGCTCTGCCGCGGAGACTGTGCCATCTTGAAGGGGAGAGCGGCTGTTATCAGAAGCCTAAAAATCCCAGGAATCTACAACAACACCACCCAGGGAACAGCTGAGAACCCAGGAACACCCAACCCCAAGCAGCGTGAATACACGTACTCGGACGAGCTCTGCACCTTCTCACGGAAAGGTCAGATTTTGCCCAGAGAAAGGTGAGGTCTGTGATCCAGGCTAGAGAGAGAAACGCGCACTACAGGATCTAGAGGTTCAGGGGAAGTCTGTGCTGTTTCATATGCAGGCTGCGCCCCACACAATCCATGGCCATTGGGGCTAGCGTGATCCGCGAATGTGGAAGGGGATCCGCAGGGCTGCTAGCAGAAGGGAACTCTAAAAATCAACCCATAGCTGGACTGGGTGCAAAAAGGCAGCCTGAAATTTTACCAGTGTGCTGGCTGCTTAGTGCCAGGGAAAAAAGACGTGCACAGAGACGTTCACAGAGTTGCCCGCAGTGCCGGAAGGTAAAAGTCGTGAGTTCGTGCACTTACTCTGGCTCTTTTTTCCTCTTTAAATCATTGCTTTTAATTACTAAGCCCAGTACTTAGGATAACCCAATTGGGTACACTCTCAGAGACTGCAGGGGAAAGTTGTTTTTGTGGAACCTGGGGATCAGAGTTGGGAGTAACGATCAGAGAACCAGCTCTGGGGCAGTCCATTCTCCCAAACCAGTATTAAGTGGGACAGAGAAAACAAAATCGAAATAATGGCTAGAAAGGACTTATAGCCTTGGATGTCAAACCAGAAACACTGCCACCCAGGGGTTGAATCACAAATTGACTCTTGTGTAAACACAAATAAAGGAGTCTAGGAAGCAAAGAAATACTTTCTGCTGGAAAATCAGGACTGTGGCTTACAACACAGAGGAGCAGTTGAACGCAGGGAAATTCAATACTGTCCTGACTAGGAAACAGGTGTGCCAAACAGAACAGTAGAGGAAGTGAATGACCTTTACTGCACATTTTTATTTTTTCATCTTTTACTTAAGAAACTAAAATTTTTTTCTTTTTTCCTCACTTGATTTTACCTTTTTAATTATTATATTTTTATTTTTAATCAGCATTATTACTACTACTATTTTACCCTTTTTTTAAAAAAAAGTGTCATTTTATTTTCTCTTTATTTTATTTTGGGACTAGTGTTCTACATTTTATTTTCATTTTTCCTTTAGCAACATTTTACTCTATCTCCTCTTTGCCTTTATGCCAACACTCTCTTCCTCACTTTTCCCCTTTTGCTATCCTGTTTCTCTTACCCTATTCCTGCTTTAGATTGTCCCCATTCCTTCTTTTCACCCCGTTAAAAATTCACTCTACTTATATATCTAATTTCCGATCCCCTGCTCTAAGTCCATACACACCTCTCTCTTCTCTTTCTTCACTATCCAAATTTTTTTCTTCCTGCCCTTTTTTTGTTTGTTTGTTCTTTGTTGTTGTTGTTATTGTTTTTTGTTTTGTTTTGTTTTTGTTCTAGGTTTTTTTTTTGTTTTATTTCGTTTTGTTTTGCCTTGTTTTCTCTCTGTCCTATTGTTGTTGTTTGCTTGATTGTTGATTAGATTTTTTTCTGTGCTTATTTGTGAGATTGTTTCTCTCTCTCTTTTTGTTTTGTGTTTGTTTTTTGCTTATGTTTTTCCTCTCCTCGCTTGTTATTAGTTGTTGTTTGTAGTTTTCATTAATCTCTGGGTGTTTGTTGTTTGCATTTTTTTGAGATTAGTGGTTGTTCTATTGGAGTTTTCTCCCTATATAAATAGTTTTCCCCCCTTCTTCTTTATTCTCTTTCTTTTCTCTCTTACTTTTTTTCCCTTTTCTCAATATTATTTTTGCACTCCTTTTTTTATCCTTATCCCCTTATCCCCTAATTCTCTTTTCTCTGGTGGTCACCTTTATTTGGGGTTACTAGTATCGTGAATACATTTGTGTTCAGTGCCTTGTGTGTTGTGCCTTGTTGTGTTGTATTTTGTGCCTTTAAATCAATGCAGGGGAGAGAGAGCTACATAACCAGATACCCAGAGAAGAGAGATTGTGGGGAGACAAAGAAACAGCCTGCATATGAAAGAAAAGGAGGCATCACCAGAAAAGGAAGTAAACGAAATGGAGGCAAGCAATATGTCAGAGAAAGAATTCAGAGAGATGGTCATAAAGTTGCTGAAAAGAATGGAAGACAAATTCAGCAATATGTGTAAGAACCAAGAGGAAATGAAGAAGAGCCAAGAAGAAATGAAAAATGATATCGCTGCTATAAAGAACTCAATAGAAAGTATCAACAGTAGACTAGAAGAAGCAGAAGACCACATCAGTGAGGTAGAAGACAAGGTAGAAAAAAATACCCAAGCAGAGCAGCATCTAGAAAAAAAAATTAAAAGGCAGAAGGAGAGCCTAAGGGAGCTTTGGGACAACACAAAATGAAATAACATCCACATAATAGGGGTGCCAGAGGAGAGGAAACTGAGCAAGGAATAGAAAACCTGTTTGAAGAAATAATGACAGAAAACTTCCCTGATATAGGGAAGAAAAAACTCACACAAATCCACGAAGCTCACAGAGTCCCAAACAAAATGAATCCCAAAAGACCGATGCCAAGGCACATTATAATTAAATTGGCAAATACCAATGACAAAGTAAGAATCTTAAAAGCTGCCTGAGAGAGACAGAAAGTTACCTACAAAGGATCCCCCATCAGACTAGCGACTGATTTCTCAACAGAAACACATCAGGCCAGAAGGGAATGGAATGAAATATACAAAGTCATGCAAAGGAAGGGTCTGAATCCAAGAATACTTTATCCAGCAAGGCTATCAATCAGAATTGAGGGTGAAATCAGGAGCTTCACATGCAAAAAAAGGACTAAGGGAGTTTATCACCACCAAACCAGCAATGCAAGAAATGCTAAAGGGTCTGCTGTAAAAAGAAGAAATAGGAAGTGAAGAAGGAACACAGGTGTAAAGAATAAAAATGGTGACAAACAAGTACCTATTCTACCTAATAAAAGAGTAATATGCAAATTAGCCATCACTCTGCTATACCCACAAGCCACGCCCATCAGCCAATCAGGAGCGAGTATGCAAATTAACCCAACCAAGATGGCTGCGGTCACGGAGCGAGCAGGAGGCTTGGGTTTCCCTGGCAATGGAGGAAGCCAAGCTTCCTGCACACCCTGGCTAGCCCAGGCCTCCGCTAAAGGCTACAAAGTTTCAATTATAGAAGATAAATAAATCCCAACAAAAATGGCTGTGGCCACGGAGTGAGCAGGAGGCTTGGGTTTCCCCAGCGATGGAGGAAGCCAAGCTTCCTGCACACACGGGCCAGCCCAGGCCTCCACTGAAGGCTACAAAGTTTCAATTATAGAAGATAAATAAATCCCAGATACCAGGGCCTCTGCTTGGGTCGCTGGGGGGCATGGCCAGCCTGAAAACCACCACAGGCCCCTTGCCCAGGCCACTCCACACCTTAAGGGAACACCCACCCTGATCCGGGACACCCTTCAGGGCAAACCAGCCGGCCCCCACCCATGCACCAGGCCTCTATCCTATCTAATAAAATAATAATAGGCAAATTGACCTTCACTCCAACACACAAGATGGATGCCCCCATGTGGACACAAGATGGCTGCCCCCATGTGGACACAAATGGCTACCACAAGATGGCCAGTAGGGGAGGGCAGTTGGGAGGGATCAGGCCAGCAGGGGAGGTCAGTTGGGAGGGACCAGGCCTGCAAGGGAGGACAGTTGGGGGTGATCAAGCCTGCAGGGGAGGGCAGTTAGCGTGACGAGGGGAGGGCAGTTAGGGGCAATCAGGCTGGCAGGGGAGAGGTTAGGGGGTGATCAGGCTGGCAGGCAGAAGTGCTTAGGGGCAATCAGGAAGGCAGGCAGGCGAGCAGTTGGGAGCCAGACATCCAGGATTGTGAGAGGGTTGTCCATCTGCCCGTTTAGGCCCGATCCCAGTAGGATCGGGCCTAAACGGGCAGTCGGACATCCCTCAAGGGGTCCCAGATTGGAGAGGGTGCAAGCTGGGCTGAGCGACACACATCCCTGTGCACGAATTTTGTGCACCGGGCCTCTAGTCAATAATAACTTTAGATGTAAATGGATTAAATGCCCCAATCAAAAGACATAGGGTAGCTGAGTGGATAAGAAAACATGATCCATATATCTGCTGTCTGCAGGAAACCCACCTCAGAAAAAAGGACTCACACAGACTGAGAGTGAAAGGATGGAAAAAGGGTTTTCAGGTGAATGGAGATGAAAAGTTGGGATAGCAATACTTATATCTGACAAATTAGATCTCAAAGTGAAGGACATAACAAGAGATAAGGAAGGCCACTTTATAATACTAAAGTGAGCAATCCAACAAGAAGAAATAACTCTGGTAAACATATATGCCCCCAATACAGGAGCACCCAAATACATAAAAAAAACTTCTGGAGGATATCAAGGGAAAGATTGACAGCAATACAGTCATAGTAGGGGACTTTAATACCCCACTATCACCATTGGACAAATCTTCTAAACAAAAAATCAGCAAAGAAACATCAATCCTAAATGACTCACCAGATTAGAAGGAATGAATTGACATCTTCAGAATATTTCACCCCAAAGCCACAGAATATACATTCTTCTCAAGTGCACATGGGTCATTTTCAAAGATAGACCATATATTGGGTCACAGGCAAAGTCTATTCAAATTCAAGAATATAGAAATCATATCAAGCATCTTCTCAGATCACAATGGCATAAAACTAGAAATCAACTACAATGAAAACAATAAAAAAATCAAACACCTGGAGGCTAAATAGCATGCTATTAAACAATGACTGGGTTACCAGAGAGATCAAAGGAGAAATAAAAAGCATTATGGCAACAAACGACAATGAAAACACAACAATCCAAAATCTGTGGGACACAATGAAAGCAGTCTTGAGAGGGAAGTTCATAGCTCTACAAGCTTACCGCAAAAACAAAACAAAAACAAGAAACAATGGTAATAAATTACCTAACCCTACAACTCAAAGAGTTAGAAAGAGAGCAACATGAAAAGCCCAGCGTAAGCAGAAGGAAGGAAATAATAAAGATCAGAGTGGAGATAAACAACATTGAGACAAAAACAAACAAACAAACAAAAAACACACAATACAAAAGATCAACAAAACCAAGAGCTGGTTCTTTGAAAGGATAAACAAGATTGATGAACCTCTAGCAGGGCTCACCAAGAAGCAAAGAGAGAGGACCCAAATAAACAAAATCAGAAATGAAAGAGGTGAAATAACAACCGATCCAGAAATAAAAACGATTTTGAAAAAATACTATGAACAACTCTATTCCAACAAAATGGACAACCTAGATGAAATGGACATATTCCTAGAAAAATACAAGCTCCCAAAACTCAACCAAGAATAATAAAAAAACCTGAATAGGCGGAAAACTACTGAAGAAATTGAAACAGCGATCAAAAGTCTTCCAGCAAACAAAAGCCCTTGTCCGGATGGCTTTACAGGGGAGTTCTACTAAGCATTCAAAGAAAAACTAAAACCTATCCTCTTCAGACTATTCAAAAAAATTCAAGAGGAAGGCACACTTCCAAGCTCTTTCTATGAAGCCAGATAAAGACACCACAAAAAAAGAGAACTACAGGCCAATATCCTGAATGAACTATGTTGAGGATGCTAAAATCCTCAACAAAATTCTAGCAAATTGGATCCAGCAGTACATCAGAAAGATCATACACCATGATCAAGTAGGATTTATCCCAGGGATACAAGAATGGTACAACATCCGCAAATCAATAAATGTGATACATCATATAAACAAATTGAGAGACAAAAATCACATAATCATATCGATTGATGCAGAAAAAGCATTTGACAAAATCCAACACTCTTTCCTGATAAAAACTCTCAGCAAAGTGGGAATAGAAGGATCATACCTCAACATAATAAAAGCCCTTTATGACAAACCTACAGCCAACATCATACTCAATGGGCGAAAACTAAACCCATTTCCCTTAAGAACAGGAACAAGACAAGGATGCCCACTTTCACCACTCCTGTTCGACATAGTACTAGAAGTACTAGCCATAGCGATCAGACAAGAAGAAGAAATAAAAGGCATCCAAATAGGAAAAGAAGAAGTAAAACTGTCCTTATTCGCAGATTACATGATACTATACATAGAAAACCCCAAAGACTCCATTAAAAAAAACTACTAGACCTAATAAATGAATTTGGCAATGTAGCAGGAAACAAAATTAACACCCAGAAATATATGGTCTTTTTATACAACAATAATGAACTCACAGAAAAAGAAATGAAAAAAAAACACCCCATTTACCATTGCACCAAAAAAAAAAAAAATTAAAATTACCTAGGAATAAACTTAACCAAGGATGTAAAAGACCTTTCTCAGAAAACAACAGGACATTGTAAAAACAGATAGAGGAAGACATAAACAAATGGAAGAACATACCATGATCATGGATTGGTAGAATCAACATCATTAAAATGTCCATACTACCTAAAGCAATCTATAGATTCAATGCAATACCTATTAAAACACCAATGGCATATTTCAAAGATCTAGAACAAACTCTCCAAAAATTCATCTGGAATAAAAAAAGACCCCGAATAGCCACAGCTGTCCTGAGAAATAAGAACAAAGTTGGAGGGATCACAATACCAGACATCAAGCTATATTACCAAGCCATGGTTATCAAAACTGCCTGGTACTGGCACAAGAACAGACATATAGACCAGTGGAACAGAACAGAGAACCAGGAATTGACCCAAGCCATTATGCTCAATTAATATTTGACAAAGGAGGTAATAGCATACAATGGTGTCAAAGCAGCCTCTTTAATAAATGGTGCTAGGAAATTTGGTCAGATACATGCAAAAAAAATGAAGCTAGATCACCAACTTACACCATACACAAAAACAAACTCAAAATGGCTAAAGGACTTGAATGTAAGATGGGGAAACCATAAAAATCCTACAAGACTCCATAGGCAGCAAAATTGCAGACATATTTCGTAGCAATATCTTTACAGACACAGATCCTAGGGCAAGAGAGACTAAGAATAAAATAAACAAATGGGACTACATCAAAATAAAAAGCTTCTGCACAGCAAAAGAAACCATCAACAAAACAACAAGAAAGCCCACTGCATGGGAGAACATATTTGCCAATGTTATCTCCAATAAGGGTTTAATCTCCAACATTTACAGGGAACTCATACAACTTAACAAAAGGAAGATAAACAACCCAATCAAAAAATGGGCAACGGACCTAAATAGACACTTTTCGAAAGAAGACAGAAGGAAGGCCAAGAGGCATATGAAAACATGCTCAAAGTCACTAATCATCCGAGAGATGCAAATCAAAATGACAATGCGGTACCATCTCACCCCTGTCAGAATGGCTATCATCAACAAATCAACAAATGACAAGTGCTGGCGAGGATGTGGAGAAAAAGGAACCCTTGTGCACTGCTGGTGGGAATGCAGACTGGTGCAGCCACTGTGGAGAACAGTATGGAGTTTCCTCAAAAAACTAAAAATGGAACTCCCATTTGACCTAGTGATCCCACTTCTAGGAATATATCCCAAGAAAACAGAAACACCAATCAGAAAGGATATATGCACCCCTATGTTCATAGCAGCACAATTCACCATAGCTAAGATTTGGAAACTGCCTAAGTGCCCATCAGCAGATGAGTGGATTAAAAAACTGTGGTACATCTATACAATGGAATACTATGCTGCTATAAAAAAGAAGGAATTCTTACCGTTTCCAGCAGCATGGATGGAACTGGAGAGCATTATGCTAAGTGAAATAAGCCAGGCAGTGAAAGAAAAAATACCACATGATCTCATTCATTTATGGATAATAAAGAAAATTATAACCTGATGAACAAAAAGATAGATACAGAGTAAGAGAAGCATCGAACAGACTGTCAAATGACAGTGGGAAGGCTGGGGAGTGTTGGGGAGGGAGGGAAAGAGATCAACCAAAGGACTTGTATGCATGCATATGAGCACACCAATGGATGCAAGACACTGGGGGCGGGGGGTGAAGGCATGTGCTGGGGGGCGGGTAGGGGAGGCTGGGGGAAGGTCAATGGGGAAAAAAAGGAGACATATGTACTATTATTTGTAATACTTTAAACAATAAAATAAAATTAAAAAAAACGAAATTGGGGAACATTCATCCTGAACCCTGAGTTACTAACCGACTTAACAAGGAAGGGCAGCGACCACCTGGGGGCGGTTCCCTGAAAGGAGCGAGGCCTGGACCAGGCTGGGCTCCCCAACCCGAGCACCAGAGCCAAGGATAGTGGCCGCGGAGCATCCAGTGGGAAAGGTGGGGCTTCCCGCCGCCACCGGCGCGGGCTGCGGGAGGTAAAGCCACTCATGCCCAACCCTGAGTTTTTAAAAAAAATATATTTTATTGATTTTTTACAGAGAGGAAGGGAGAAGGAGAAAGAGTTAGAAACATTGATGAGAGAGAATTATCGATCAGCTGCCTCCTGCACACCTCCTACTGGGGATGTGCCCGCAACCAAGGTACATGCCCTTGACCGGAATCGAACCTGGGAACCTTCAGTCTGCAGGCTGACACTCTATCCACCAAGCCAAACCGGTTAGGGCTCAGTCCGGAGTTTTTTTTTTTTTTTTTTTCTGTCCTAATACTTAATAATTTATTTTTTTATTACATACTTATATATTTTTTAAATTTAATGATTAAGGTATTATATATGTGTCCTTATTCCCCCATTTCTCCCATGCCCCCCACTTATGCCCTCATCCCTGTTGTCTGTGTCCATTGGTTAGGCTTATATGCAAGCATACAAGTCCTTTGGTTGATCTCTCCCTCTTACCCCCACCCTCCCCTACCTTCCCTCTGAGGTTTAATGGTCTGATCGATGTTTCTCTGTCTCTGGATCTGTTTTTGTTCATCAGTTTATGTTGTTCATTATATTCCATAAATGAGTGAGATCATGTGATATTTATCTTTCTCTGACTGGCTTATTTTGCTCAGCATAATGCTCTCCATCTCCATCCATGCTGTTGCAAATGGTAGGAACTCCTTCTTTTTTACCACAGCGTAGTATTCCATTGTGTAGATGTACCACAGTTTTTTAATCCACTCATCTGCTGATGGGCACTTAGGCAGTTTCCAAATCTTAGCTATGGTGAATTGTGCTGCTATGAACATAGGGGTGCATATATCCTTTCTGATTGGTGTTTCTGTTTTCTTGGGATATATTCCTAGAAGTGGGATCACTAGGTCAAATGGGAGTTCCATTTTTAGTTTTTTGAGGAAACTCCATACTGTTCTCCACAGTGGCTGCACCAGTCTGCATTCCCACCAGCAGTGCACAAGGGTTCCTTTTTCTCCACATCCTCGCCAGCACTTGTCATTTGTTGATTTGTTGATGATAGCCATTCTGACAGGGGTGAGATGGTACCGCATTGTCATTTTGATTTGCATCTCTCGGATGATTAGTGACTTTGAGCATGTTTTCATATGCCTCTTGGCCTTCCTTCTGTCTTCTTTCGAAAAGTGTCTATTTAGGTCCGTTGCCCATTTTTTGATTGGGTTGTTTATCTTCCTTTTGTTAAGTTGTATGAGTTCCCTGTAAATGTTGGAGATTAAACCCTTATTGGAGATAACATTGGCAAATATGTTCTCCCATGCAGTGGGCTTTCTTGTTGTTTTGTTGATGGTTTCTCTTGCTGTCCAAAAGCTTTTTATTTTGATGTAGTCCATTTGTTTACTTTCTCTTTAGTTTCCATTGCCCTAGGAGTGGTATCAGTGAAGAAATTGCTTTGGCATATGTCTGAGATTTTGCTGCCTGTGGATTCCTGTAGTATTTTTATGGTTTCCCGTCTTATGTTTAAGTCCTTTATTCATTTTGAGTTTATTTTTGTGTATGGTGTAAGTTGGTGGTCTAGTTTCATTTTTTTTGCATGTATCTGTCCAATTTTCCCAACACCATTTATTAAAGAGACTGTCGTGACTCCATTGTATGCTCTTGCCTCCTTTGTCAAATATTAATTGAGCATAATGGCTTGGGTCGATTTCTGGGTTCTCTATTCTATTCCATTGATCTATATGTCTGTTCTTGTGCCAGAACCAGGCTGTTTTGAGAACAGTGGCTTTGTAATATAGCTTGAAATCTGGTATTGAGATCCACCTATTTTGTTCTTCTTTCTCAGGATTGCTGCAGTTATTTGGGGTCTTTTTTTATTCCAGATGAATTTTTGGAATGTTCATTCTAGGTCTGTGAAATATGCAGTTGGTATTTTAATGGGAATTGCATTGAATCAATGGATTGCTTTGGGTAGTGTGGACATTTTAATGATGTTGATTCTACCAATCCATGAACATGGTATGTTCTTCCATCTGTTTATGTCTTCCTCTATCTCTTTTTTCAGTGTCCTATAGTTTTCTGCGTATAGGTCTTTTACCTCCTTAGTTAAGTTTATTCCTAGGTATCTTAATTTTTTTGGTGCAATGGTAAATGGAATTGCCTTTTTAGTCTCTCTTTCTGTAAGTTCACTGTTGGTGTATAGAAATGCCATGGATTTCTTGGCGTTAATTTTGTATCCTGCTACATTGCCAAATTCATTTATTAAGTCTAATAATTTTTTGATGGAGTCTTTAGGGTTTTCTATGTACAGTATCATGTCATCTGTGAATAAGGACAATTTTACTTCTTCTTTTCCAATTTGGATGCCTTTTATTTCTTCTTCTTGTCTGATAGCAATGGCTAGCACTTCCAGTACTATGTCAAATAAGAGTGGTGAGAGTGAGTATCCCTGTCTTGTTCCTGTTCTTAGGGGAAATGGTTTAGTTTTTGCCCATTGAGTATGATGTTGGCTGTCGGTTTGTCATATAAGACTTTTATTATGTTGAGGTTTTATCCCTCTATTCCCACTTTGCTGAGAATTTTTATCAAGAAAGGGTGTCAGATTTCGTCAAATGCTTTTTCTGCATCAGTTGATATGATTATGTGATTTTTGTCTCTCAATTTGTTTATATGATGTATCACATTTATTGATTTGCGGATATTGTACCTTCCTTGCTTCCCTGGGATAAATCCTACTTTCAGCCCAGAGTTTTTTTTTTTTTAAATATATTTTAATGATATTTTACAGAGAGGAAGGGAGAGGGATAGAGAGCCAGAAACATCGATGAGAGAGAAACATCGATCAGCTGCCTCCTGCACACCCCCCACTGGGGATGCGCCCGCAACCACAGTACATGCCCTTGACCGGAATCGAACCTGGGACCCTTGAGTCCGCAGGCCGACGCTCTATCCACTGAGCCAAACCGGTTTCGGCCAGCCCAGAGTTTTGATTGCAGCCACTCACCTGAGGCTGGGGTTGCCCCAGGAGGGCTGGGCGGGAAGCACTGGGGGAGTCACCCCGCCGCCCTCCCACGCAGGAGCCGGCTGTCCGCCTGCATTGCCGCCTGGAGGCGGCTGCGAGAACAGAGGGCACGCCTGTGGCGGGGTGGGGGACCAGTCCCAGAAGCCACGCGAGCTCCTCCTGGGGTCACAGGTGCGCGGGGGCCAGAAGACCCACCGCTGCCCGCCGATGGGAGGCTCAGAGGGGTGGCTGGGCCGGGACCCCCCTCTCCCTGAGATCTTGAGGGTCCCCGCGCTCCGCCTCCACAGAAGCCAGTCCAGTGGCCAAACGGCGGCTGCGACAGCGGGACGGGGCCGAGGGCCTGGGCGTTTGCTCCCCGTTCCGGCTGGGCTGACAAGCTGGTCCCCCCGCAGGCTGACCCTCCGCGCAGCCCAGCCCGAGGGCAGCCCCCAGCCCGGGAGCCGGACCGCTCGCGGCTTCAGACGGCCCGGAGGGCCAAAGGCGGCAGAGGCCCCCCAGCCCGCAGCCCGCAGGGGAGCAGGGCGCAAGGCATCGGGAGGCACCGGCTGCTGCCCAGGCCAACTCTGCTTTGCCCCCTCAGCACCCTTTTTTTGCATTCTTTTCTTTTTTATTGCTTTGCTATTATTTTGTCTCTCTCTTTTTTCTTTCATATCTCTAATATTTCTCTTTCCTTTTCTTACTCTATTTTTCTTCCCTTCTTTTTTCCTCTTCATATTTTCCCTTCCTCTTTTATTTTTTACAATTTATCCTTATTGTTGAAAGTATTACAGGTGTCCCCCATTTTCCCCTATTGACCCGCTCCACCCCACCCCCACCCCCAGGCCTTTACAACACTACTGTCTGTGACCATGGGTTATGCATATATGTATATAAGTTCTTTGATTAATCTCTCCCCCTGCACCCCCTTACCCGCGCCTTCCCTCTGAGATTCATCAGTCTTTTCCATGTTTCTATGTCTCTGGATCTATTTTGTTTATGTTATTTTGTTCATTGTGTGAGATCGTGTGATACTTGTCTTTCTCTGACTGGCTTATTTCACTCAGCATGATACTCTCCAGGTCCCTCCATGCTGTCTCAAAGGGTAAGAAATTCTTCTTCTTCTTTTTTTAAATTTAAATTCTCTATTGTTGAAAGTATTACATGTTTCATTTCCCCCCCATTGACCTCTCCCCGGCTGCTCCCACCCCCAAGCACATGCCCTCACCCCGCTACTGTCTATGTCCATTGGTTATGCTTATATGCATGTATACAAGTCCTTTGGTTGATCTCTTACCCCTCTTCCCCTCCCCTCTCTCTGAGGTTTGATGGTCTCTAATGCTTCGCTGTCTCCGGATCTGTTTTTGTTCATCAGTTTATGTTGTTCATTATATTCCTCAAATGAGTGAGATCATGTGATATTTATCTTTCTCCAACTGGCTTATTTCGCTTAGCATAATGCTCTCCAGTTCCATCCATGCTGTTGCAAATGGTAAGAATTCCTTCTTTTTTACCACAGCATAGTATTCTATTGTGTAGATGTACCACAGTTTTCTAATCCACTCATCTGCTGATGGGCACTTAGGCTATATCCAAATCTTAGCTATTGTAAATTGTGCTGCTATGAACATAGGGATGGATACATTCTTTCTGATTGGTATTTTGGGATGCTTAGCATATATTTCCCAAAATGGGATCATTGGGTCAAATGGCAGTTCCATATTTAATTTTTTGAGGAAATTCCATATTGTTTTCCATAGTGGCTGCACTAGTCTGCATTCCCACCTGCAGTGTATGAGGGCTCCCTTTTCTCCACATTCTCACCTGCACTTGTCATGTGTTGATTTGTTGATGGTAGCCATTCTGACAGGTGTGAGGTGATAACTCATTGTCATTTTAATTTGCATCTCTGTGATGATCAGTGACTTTGAGCAATTTTTCATATTCCGTCCTTTTTATTTTATACCATTTTTCTTTTTCTATTTTTTATTCTTATTTTTTCTCTCCCTTCTTTTCCCCTTTATTTCTTCTCATACCTCTCTCTCTCTCATCTTTTATTATCCTGGTTCTCTATCTTAATTCTTTTTTCTTTTGTGGTAGGAGGAAGGAAATAATAAAGATCAGAGTGGAAATAAATGACATAGAGACCAATAAAACAATACAAAAGATCAACAAAACCAAGAGTTGGTTCATTGAAAAGATAAACAAAGTTGATGAACCTTTAGCCAAACTCATCAAGAAACAAAGAGAGAGGACCCAAATCAATAAAATCAGAAATGAAAGAGGTGAGGTAACAACGGATGTCACAGAAATACAAAGAATTTTAAGAAAACACTGAGCAACTATTTGCCAACAAACTGGGCAACCTGGGCAAAATGGACAAATTCCTAGAAACATACAGTTTCTGAAACCTACATTAGAAACCCTGAATAGACCACTAACAACTACAGAAATGGAAGCAGTAATAGAAAAATCCCAGCAAACGAAACGGCTTCAGAGTGGAGTTTACCAAACAGTTCAAGAAGAACCGACACCCCTCCTCAAACTACTCCAGAAAACCCAAGAGGAAGGCACACTTCCAAGCTCTTTTTATGAGGCCAGCATTACCCTAATCCCAAAACCAGATAAAAACACCACAAAGAGAGAGGATTACTGGCCAATATCCCCAATGAATACAGATGCTAAAATCCTCAACCAAATATTAGCAAACTGGACCCAACATTACATTAGAAAGATCAGACACCATGTCCAAGTGGGATTTGTTCCAGGGATGCAAGGCTGGCTGGTACAATATTTACAAATCAATAAACGTGATATGTCACATAAACAAATGGAAGGATAAGAATATTTTATTCTGTCCTTTTTCCTTCCTCTTTGGAAGGTCCCTCTGGCTGCTGTGGAAAGTGGGTGGAGGGGCAGGGTGATAGGAAGGCCTGTGGCTGCTGTGTGGTCTTTCAGACAGAAGGTGAGAGGTGGCTCTGCAGGTGGTGGTGGTGCAGGCAGGGGTGTGATCAGATCTAGAGACCCTGTTGGGTGAGGAAACAGGAGGCCAGCAGACTCATTTCCCTTCAGACATTGGCCTGCATTCACTCAGTGTGAACAGAGCCTCCCCTGGGCGCACACTGAACAGTGGATGAGCCACGGCCCCACATCTGGAAGCTCAGGGGCGAGGCCGGGGCAGGTGTGTTGGTCAGAGTCCCATGGCAACTTTACTCTTGTGAGCAGTCACAGCACCCGCTGGGGAGGGCTGGTGTGGTCAATGCCCTGCCTGGCTTTGCCTGGTCTGCCTTCCCCTGGCTGAAGGTGACAAGAAGCTGGAGGGCAAGGGACACGCACAGCCCTCCCACCCCTGCCCCCCTGTTGGTTGGAGGAGGGGGTAGGAGGCCAGACAGGAAAGGCCACCCACTGCCTCCGCAGGGTGGAGTCCTTTCTCCCTGCAGAGCTGTGTTTTTTCCGTGTTGGGCCTGTGCGGGGAACTTGCACTTACACATGTGTAAGCTTCTGTACTTACACATCTGAGGCCAGGAGGAGAGAGTTGGAGCAAGTGGCTCTGGCAGGTGTCCGACCTGCTCCAGCCCGTGCCAGCAGGAGGGGCAGGCCCTTGGTGCTGGGCTGTGTGGAGCTCCTCTCAGAGTGGGGCTCTGTGGGCTCAGCACCCATGTTCAGTCATTGGCAGGGGTCTGGGAAAACCCAGAGGGAGTCAGCTGGACCGCTGACCTCGCCGCCAGGCCAGGCCTGCCCTGGGCCATGGCCACACGCCCGGGCCTCAGCTGGCCTGTGGAGGAAGCTGTGCCCTCCTGGATCCAGAGTCAAAGCCAGAGAAGAGAGCCCACACCCGGAGTCATGCTGGGCCCCTGCATTGCTGCCTCGTTCTGTTCTTGGCATTTTCTGATTTTGTTTCTCTCAAGAATGTCTTGACATGAACCTGCCATGTATTTGGATCCCCCTTGACCTCCATGTTAAGGCCCACTTCCTGCCAGGGGAGCCCGCCTGGGCCCACCCCCCAGCACAGGGAACTCAAGGGAGGCTTAGCAGGCAGGCCCGGGACCAGGCTGCGTCTGCTGAGTATCCGTGTTGATAAAGTGTCTGGGGCCCTTCACACGTTATTTCATCGGGTCCTCACGACTGCCCTGAGTTCTAGATAAAGCAGCTGAAGTTAAAGGACTAACAGTTCTCTGGACATCCAGCTAGCAAATGGTAAGGCAGGGCTGAGTGCACAGGGGTCCCCTCACGCTGCCACTGGCCACCTGGCCCTGCAGGCAGGAACCCAGACACGCCCAGACACTCCCACTCACCCTGCAGCCCCTCGGCTCTCCACACTGACCCACATCCCAAGAGCCAGGTCTCTGCTCCCAGCCGCCGCCAGGGTTTCCCAGGCAGCTGATGTGGTCTGCTGCCTGCTCCCCGCTCTGGCATCCATGCCAGATTGACTCCTCCCAATGTGAACCAAGCCCAAGCCCTTGTCTGCTGATGCAGCCTCCAGCCACTGCAATTTTCACAGGCGGTGCCTGGCCAAGAAGAAGCGGTGCTTCTGCCAGCAGCCCAGGGGAGACCACCAGGGCAGCTGCGCAAGCAGGCCTGGCTCCCACTGCATGCCAGGGTGAAGGGAAAATAAGTCTGGGTTTATAGGGGAAAGTCATGGTAAGCTGGTGTTTGGAAATCGTGTCATAAAGTCTGACACAACTATTGAAAGTGGGCAGCAAATCTGAAACCTAATTTCTTGGTTGCCAAAGGGGACAGCTTTGAAAACTCAGACCCATGAGAATATGCATTCCTACTACCAAACCACAATGTTGTAGGAAGGAGGGCTTTTTGCTAAACAGTGCTTGGATTATTGAGTATCTAAATAGATAAAACCAAACCTTGACCCTCATCTCACACCAGACACACACACGCAAAATCAGCTCTCTCTGGATTTAGATGTAAGTGGGAAGGCCAACTGTTTTGGCTTAGAAGGTGGTGTATGTATCCACCAGGCCTCAGCCAGGATAGAGAACCAGGAGCATGTGTGTGTGTGTGTGTGTGGGGGGGGTGCACTGTACACCGACCCAGTGGGGAAGGTTACAGCAGGTGCCCAGGAGGAAGGCATTGGAGTCCAGCTCAGGGAGTGGCTGGTCCCTTAAAGGCCTTCCAGCGACTGCGTCAGGCCCATTCAGATCAGTCTCCCTTTGATTGTCTTTAGGTCAACTGGCCAGGGACTTAATCGCGTCTGCAAAACCCCTTTCCAGCAGCTCCTCGCCTGTGTCGCCCAGCTCAGGCCCGGTGAGACCTTTGCCTGTCTCACATGTGCATCTGACCACAGGGTGGCCAGCGACCCATGGAAGTGGGATGGTGACTTCTGAACATCTGCCGGGTCCCTCTGCAGTCTCGGCTCCTTCAGGCCCGAGAGCAGCCCTGAGATCTGGACAAGAACCTGGGACTTTGTTCCTTCTCTGAGACGGGAAGCGACCCGGGCCCTGCACACAGCTCCCCTAGCCATCCTTGGTCCTGGGCCCAACAGGCCAGCCAGGCCTCTCCCCATCTGTGCCCCCGAGAAAGCAGGCTGCCTTTCTGACGTGGAACAGGCAGAGAGCCGTGTAGGTTGGCCCCAATGAATCAGAGAGGAGACTTTAATTTGCCAGAAGCAACAAATTTCCCTCAAATTGGCTTAGACAATGAGGATCATTTAAAAAAATTGAGATATAATTCACATACCATAAAATTCACCCTTTTAAAGTGTATGATCCAGGGCTTTTTAGTGTATTCATGGAGCTGTGCAGTCACCACCACCAAGGGCAGAGCAGCTCATCCCCCCAGTCCTGTGCCTGCCCGTGTTCTCCCTACTCCTTCCTACCCTGCCATTGGCAGCTATGAACAAGCCTTCTGTTCCTTTGGCTTTATCCATTTTGGGTGTTTCATGCAGATGGAAGGCTTCTGTGTCTGGCCTCCTTCATTCAGCATTCGATTCCTGAGGTTCATACATGTCAAAGTATGTACCAGTGGGTCGTTCCTGTTTATCACTGAGTAACGTCCCATCGCATGGCTATACCATTGCTGTATCTGTGCCCAGGGCACTGGTTCATCCTTGTGGACAGGGGCATCCCTACTGCTCTTTCAAAGCTGGCGCATGTGCTGCCACTGAAGGTCCCACTCACACCCCGACCAATGGACGGGCAGAGGTGCCCTTAAGCTCTGCTGCAGAAGCACCTGCAGCCTCATGCCCTCTGCGGCTCCCTGTCTGTCTCCCACCAGCTCTGCCCTTCTTGGGTCTCCCAGCTCCTAGTCCAGAGCTTGGCTGCCGTGGCAGAGGCAGGACGGCTAGGGGCCCACTGGGTTGGGGCTGGCAGCTCCGTGGGGTTACAGGTTGGTTTCAGGGCTGGTGCACACACTCACAGGTAAGAGGTCTTCAAACCTCCAGCTTCCTGGCTCCATTCGTGTCTGCCCGGCGCTCAGCCGCGGGGCCAGGGCCCTCGGTGAGGAGCATGGCTCAGAGCATCCACGGAGCATGTGGCGGCTGACTACAGCCCCTTCCATGAGAAGCCAGGTCCACCTGACAACAGCGCCCACACTCCCCCCACCGCACCTCCCTGCTGAGGGCCACGTGGCCACCATCCCCTTCTCAGCCCTCTTGCCAGAGCCTCCTAGGCCCTCAATGACCCCTGAGTTGTGATACGGGAGTTTTGGACTGGAACACGCAGTGTCCCCGTGGGCAGGATGGCTTCCCCGGATTCTTGGTCCATCAGAGTTGAAGAATGAAACCACCGACGGAAGATGGTAGAGCAAAGGTGGAAACTTGTTGAAGAACAAGCACAGACTCCCACGTGGGGAGGGGGGAGACTCTCACAGTACAGACTTCCAGGTGGGGAGGGGAGAGACTCTCACAGCGCAGACTCCCGCGCGGGGAGGGGAGAGACTCCCAGAGCACAGACTCCCGCGTGGGGTGGGGAGAGACTCTCACAGCACAGACTCCCACGTGGGGAGGGGAGAGACTCTCACAGCATGGACTCCCGCGCGGGGAGGGGAGAGACTCTCACAGCGCAGACTCCCACGTGGGGAGGGGAGAGACTCTCACAGCGCAGACTCCCACGTGGGGAGGGGAGAGCTGGGGAGGGGAGAGACTCTCACAGCACAGACTCCCACGTGGGGAGGAGAGAGACTCTCACAGCACAGACTCCCACGTGGGGAGGGGAGAGACTCTCACAGCGCAGACTCCCGCGCGGGGAGGGGAGAGACTCCCACAGCACAGACTCCCACGTGGGGAGGGGAGAGACTCTCACAGCACAGACTCCCACGTGGGGAGGGGAGAGCTGGGGAGGGGAGAGACTCTCACAGCACAGACTCCCACGTGGGGAGGGGAGAGACTCTCACAGCCCAGACTCCCACGTGGGGAGGGGAGAGACTCTCACAGCGCAGACTCCCACGTGGGGAGGGGAGAGCTGGGGAGGGGAGAGACTCTCACAGCACAGACTCCCACGTGGGGAGGGGAGAGACTCTCACAGCACAGACTCCCACGTGGGGAGGGGAGAGACTCTCACAGCGCAGACTCCCAGGTGGGGAGGGGAGAGACTCTCACAGCGCAGACTCCCGCGCGGGGAGGGGAGAGACTCCCAGAGCACAGACTCCCGCGTGGGGTGGGGAGAGACTCTCACAGCACAGACTCCCACGTGGGGAGGGGAGAGACTCTCACAGCATGGACTCCCGCGCAGGGAGGGGAGAGACTCTCACAGCGCAGACTCCCACGTGGGGAGGGGAGAGCTGGGGAGGGGAGAGACTCTCACAGCACAGACTCCCACGTGGGGAGGAGAGAGACTCTCACAGCACAGACTCCCACGTGGGGAGGGGAGAGACTCTCACAGCGCAGACTCCCACGTGGGGAGGGGAGAGCTGGGGAGGGGAGAGACTCTCACAGCACAGACTCCCACGTGGGGAGGGGAGAGACTCTCACAGCACAGACTCCCACGTGGGGAGGGGAGAGACTCTCACAGCGCAGACTCCCGCGCGGGGAGGGGAGAGACTCCCACAGCACAGACTCCCACGTGGGGAGGGGAGAGACTCTCACAGCACAGACTCCCACGTGGGGAGGGGAGAGCTGGGGAGGGGAGAGACTCTCACAGCACAGACTCCCACGTGGGGAGGGGAGAGACTCTCACAGCGCAGACTCCCACGTGGGGAGGGGAGAGACTCTCACAGCGCAGACTCCCACGTGGGGAGGGGAGAGCTGGGGAGGGGAGAGACTCTCACAGCACAGACTCCCACGTGGGGAGGGGAGAGACTCTCACAGCACAGACTCCCACGTGGGGAGGGGAGAGACTCTCACAGCGCAGACTCCCACGTGGGGAGGGGAGAGACTCTCACAGCGCAGACTCCCACGTGGGGAGGGGAGAGCTGGGGAGGGGAGAGACTCTCACAGCACAGACTCCCACGTGGGGAGGGGAGAGACTCTCACAGCACAGACTCCCACGTGGGGAGGGGAGAGACTCTCACAGCGCAGACTCCCGCGCGGGGAGGGGAGAGACTCCCACAGCACAGACTCCCACG
The DNA here is from genome assembly GCF_963455305.1 of Plecotus auritus. Taxonomy (NCBI): domain Eukaryota; kingdom Metazoa; phylum Chordata; class Mammalia; order Chiroptera; family Vespertilionidae; genus Plecotus; species Plecotus auritus. The sequence goes on from NC_137776.1 coordinate 99,598,199, forward strand.
TGGGGAGGGGAGAGACTCTCACAGCACAGACTCCCACGTGGGGAGGGGAGAGCTGGGGAGGGGAGAGACTCTCACAGCACAGACTCCCACGTGGGGAGGGGAGAGACTCTCACAGCGCAGACTCCCACGTGGTGAGGGGAGAGACTCTCACAGCGCAGACTCCCACGTGGGGAGGGGAGAGCTGGGGAGGGGAGAGACTCTCACAGCACAGACTCCCACGTGGGGAGGGGAGAGACTCTCACAGCACAGACTCCCACGTGGGGAGGGGAGAGACTCTCACAGCGCAGACTCCCGCGCGGGGAGGGGAGAGACTCCCACAGCACAGACTCCCACGTGGGGAGGGGAGAGACTCTCACAGCACAGACTCCCACATGGGGAGGGGAGAGCTGGGGAGGGGAGAGACTCTCACAGCACAGACTCCCATGTGGGGAGGGGAGAGACTCTCACAGCGCAGACTCCCACGTGGGGAGGGGAGAGACTCTCACAGCGCAGACTCCCACGTGGGGAGGAGAGAGACTCTCACAGCACAGACTCCCACGTGGGGAGGGGAGAGCTGGGGAGGGGAGAGACTCTCACAGCACAGACTCCCATGTGGGGAGGGGAGAGACTCTCACAGCGCAGACTCCCACGTGGGGAGGGGAGAGACTCTCACAGCGCAGACTCCCGCGCGGGGAGGGGAGAGACTCCCACAGCACAGACTCCCACGTGGGGAGGGGAGAGACTCTCACAGCACAGACTCCCATGTGGGGAGGGGAGAGACTCTCACAGCGCAGACTCCCGCGTGGGGAGGGGAGAGACTCCCACAGCACAGACTCCCGCGTGGGGAGGGGAGAGACTGTCACAGCACAGACTCCCGCGCGGGGAGGGGAGAGACTATCACAGTGCAGACTCCCACGTGGGGAGGGGAGAGACTCCCACAGCACAGACTCCCGCGTGGGGAGGGGAGAGACTCTCACAGCACAGAATCCCACATGGGGAGGGGAGAGACTCTCACAGCACAGACTCCCACATGGGGAAGGGAGAGACTACCACAGTGCAGACTCCCACGTGGGGAGGGGAGAGACTCCCGCAGCAGAGACTCCCGCGTGGGGAGGGGAGAGACTCCCACAGCACAGACTCCCGCGTGGGGAGGGGAGAGACTCTCACAGCGCAGACTCCCGCGCGGGGAGGGGAGAGACTACCACAGTGCAGACTCCCACGTGGGGAGGGGAGAGACTCCCACAGCACAGACTCCTACGTGGGGAGGGGAGAGACTCCCACAGCACAGACTCCCGCGAGGGGAGGGGAGAGACTCTCACAGCACAGACTCCTACATGGGGAGGGGAGAGACTCCCACAGCACAGACTCCCACGTGGGGAGGGGAGAGACTCTCACAGCGCAGACTCCCATGTAGGGAGGGGAGAGACTCTCACAGCACAGACTCCCACGTGGGGAGGGGAGAGCTGGGGTGGGGAGAGACTCTCACAGCACAGACTCCCGCGTGGAGAGGGGAGAGACTCCCACAGCACAGACTCCTGCGTGGGGAGGGGAGAGACTCCCACAGCACAGACTCCCGCGTGGGGAAGGGAGAGCTTGGAAGGGGAGAGACTCCCACAGCACAGACTCCCGCGTGGAAAGTGGAGAGACTACCACAGCACAGACTCCCGTGCGGGGAGGCGAGAGACTCTCACAGCGCAGACTTCCACGTGGGGATGTGAGAGACTCTCACAGCGCAGACTCCCACGTGGGGAGGGGAGAGACTACCACAGCACAGACTCCCGCGTGTGGAGTGGAGAGACTCTCACAGCACAGACTCCCACGTGGGGAGGGGAGAGACTCCCACAGCACAGACTCCTACGTGGGGAGGGGAGAGACTCCCACAGCACAGACTCCCGCGAGGGGAGGGGAGAGACTCTCACAGCACAGACTCCTACATGGGGAGGGGAGAGACTCCCACAGCACAGACTCCCGCGTGGGGAGGGGAGAGACTCCCACAGCACAGACTCCTACGTGGGAAGGGGAGAGACTCTCACAGCACAGACTCCCGCGTGGGGAGGGGAGAGACTACCACAGTGCAGACTCCAGCGCAGGGAGGGGAGAGACTCTAACAGCGAAGACTCCCACGTGGGGAGGGGAGAGACTCTCACAGCGCAGACTCCCGTGTAGGGAGGGGAGAGACTCTCACAGCACAGACTCCCACGTGGGGAGGGGAGAGCTGGGGAGGGGAGAGACTCTCACAGCACAGACTCCGTGCTGGGAGGGGAGAGACTCTCACAGCACAGACTCCCGCGCGGGGAGGGGAGAGATTCTCACAGCACAGACTCCCGCGTGGGGAGGGGAGAGACTCCCACAGCACAGACTCCCGCGTGGGGAGGGGAGAGCTGGGAAGGGGAGAGACTCTCACAGCACAGACTCCTGCGTGGGGAGGGGAGAGACTCCCACAGCACAGACTCCCGCGTGGGGAGGGGAGAGACTCCCACAGCACAGACTCCCGCGTGGGGAGGGGAGAGACTCCCACAGCACAGACTCCCACGTGGGGAGGGGAGAGCTGGGGAGGGGAGAGACTCTAACAGCACAGACTCCTGTGCTGGGAGGGGAGAGACTCTCACAGCACAGACTCCCGCGCGGGGAGGGGAGAGACTCTCACAGCGCAGACTCCCACGTGGGGAGGGGAGAGACTCTCACAGTGCAGACTCCCGTGCAGGGAGGGGAGAGACTCTCACAGCGCAGACTCCCGCGAACGCGGGGAGGGGAGAGACTCTCACAGCACAGACTCCCGCGAGGGGAGGGGAGAGACTCTCACAGCACCTACATGGGGAGGGGAGAGACTTCCACAGCACAGACTCCTACGTGGGAAGGGGAGAGACTCTCACAGCACAGACTCCCGGGTGGGGAGGGGAGAGTCTACCACAGTGCAGACTCCAGCGCAGGGAGGGGAGAGACTCTTACAGCGCAGACTCCCATGTGGGGAGGGGAGAGACTCTCACAGCGCAGACTCCCTTGTAGGGAGGGGAGAGACTCTCACAGCACAGACTCCCACGTGGGGAGGGGAGAGCTGGGGAGGGGAGAGACTCTCACAGCACAGACTCCCGTGCTGGGAGGGGAGAGACTCTCACAGCACAGACTCCTGCGTGGGGAGGGGAGAGACTCCCACAGCACAGACTCCCGCGTGGGGAGGGGAGAGCTGGGAAGGGGAGAGACTCTCACAGCATAGACTCCCGCGTGGGGAGGGGAGAGACTCTCACAGCGCAGACTTCAGCGTGGGGAGGGGAGAGACTCTCACAGCACAGACTTCAGCGTGGGGAGGGGAGAGACTCCCACAGCGCAGACTTCAGAGTGGGGATGGGAGAGACTCCCACAGCACAGATTCCCACGTGGGGAGGGGAGAGACTCTCACAGCGCAGACTCCCACGTGGGGAGGGGAGAGACAATCACAGCGCAGACTCCCACGTGGGGAGGGGAGAGACTCTCACAGCACAGACTCCCGCGTGGGGAGGGGAGAGACTCTCACAGCACAGACTCCCGCGCGGGGAGGGGAGAGACTACCACAGTGCAGACTCCCACGTGGAGAGGGGACAGACTCTCACAGCGCAGACTCCCGCGTGGGGAGGGGAGAGACTCTCACAGTGCAGACTTCAGCGTGGGGAGGGGAGAGACTCTCACAGCACAGACTTCAGCGTGGGGAGGGGAGAGACTCCCACAGCGCAGACTCCCGTGTGGGGAGGGGAGAGACTACCACAGTGCAGACTCCCACGTGGGGAGGGGAGAGACACTCACAGCACAGACTCCCGCGCGGGGAGGGGAGAGACTCTCACAGCAAAGACTCCCGCGCGGGGAGGGGAGAGACTCCCACAGCACAGACTCCAGCATGGGTAGGGGAGAGACTCTCACAGCACAGACTCCCACGTGGGGAGGGGAGAGACTCCCACAGCACAGACTCCCGCGTGGTGAGGGAACAGAGACTCTCACAGCGCAGACTCCCACGTGGGGAGGGGAGAGGCTACCACAGCACAGACTCCCGCCCGTGGAGGGGAGAGACTCTCACAGCACAGACTCCCACGTGGGGAGGGGAGAGACAATCACAGCGCAGACTCCCACGTGGGGAGGGGAGAGACTCTCACAGCGCAGACTCCTGAGTGGGGAGGGGAGAGACTCCCACAGCACAGACTGCCAGGTGGGGAGGGGAGATGCTACCACAGCACAGACTCCCGCGCGGGTAGGGGAGAGACTCTCACAGCACAGAATCCCGCGCGGGGAGGGGAGAGACTCTCACAGCACAGACTCCCGCGTGGGGTGGGGAGAGACTCTCACAGCACAGACTCCCACGTGGGGAAGGGAGAGACTCTCACAGCATGGACTCCCGCGCGGGGAGGGGAGAGACTCTCACAGCGCAGACTCCCACGTGGGGAGGGGAGAGACTCTCACAGCGCAGATTCCCACGTGGGGAGGGGAGAGGTGGGGAGGGGAGAGACTCTCACAGCGCAGACTCCCACGTGGGGAGGGGAGAGACTCTCACAGCGCAGACTCCCACGTGGGGAGGGGAGATCTGGGGAGGGGAGAGACTCTCACAGCACAGACTCCCACGTGGGGAGGGGAGAGACTCTCACAGCACAGACTCCCACGTGGGGAGGGGAGAGACTCTCACAGCACAGACTCCCACGTGGGGAGGGGAGAGACTCTCACAGCACAGACTCCCACGTGGGGAGGGGAGAGACTCTCACAGCGCAGACTCCCACGTGGGGAGGGGAGAGCTGGGGAGGGGAGAGACTCTCACAGCACAGACTCCCACGTGGGGAGGGAAGAGACTCTCACAGCACAGACTCCCACGTGGGGAGGGGAGAGACTCTCACAGCGCAGACTCCCGCGCGGGGAGGGGAGAGACTCCCACAGCACAGACTCCCACGTGGGGAGGGGAGAGACTTTCACAGCACAGACTCCCACGTGGGGAGGGGAGAGCTGGGGAGGGGAGAGACTCTCACAGCACAGACTCCCATGTGGGGAGGGGAGAGACTCTCACAGCGCAGACTCCCACGTCGGGAGGGGAGAGACTCTCACAGAGCAGACTCCCACGTGGGGAGGGGAGAGACTCTCACAGCGCAGACTCCCACGTGGGGAGGGGAGAGACTCTCACAGCGCAGACTCCCACGCGGGGAGGGGAGAGACTCCCACAGCGCAGACTCCTGCGTGGGGAGGGGAGAGACTCCCACAGCACAGACTGCCAGGTGGGGAGGGGAGAGGCTACCACAGCACAGACTCCCACGTAGGGAGGGGAGAGACTCTCACAGCACAGACTCCTGCGTGGGGAGGGGAGAGACTCCCACAGCACAGACTGCCAGGTGGGGAGGGGAGAGGCTACCACAGCACAGACTCCCGCGTGGGGAGGGGAGAGCTCTCACAGCACAGACTCCCGCGTGGGGAGGGGAGAGACTACCACAGTGCAGACTCCCACGTGGGGAGGGGAGAGACTCCCACAGCACAGACTCCCGCGTGGGGAGGGGAGAGCTGGGAAGGGGAGAGACTCCCACAGCACAGACTCCCGCGTGGGGAGGGGAGAGCTGGGAAGGGGAGAGACTCTCACAGCACAGACTCCCGCGTGGGGAGGGGAGAGACTCCCACAGCACGGACTCCCGCGTGGGGAGAGGAGAGACTCTCACAGCACAGACTCCCACGTGGGTAGGGGAGAGACTCCCACAGCACAGACTCCCGCGTGGTGAGGGGAGAGACTCTCACAGCGCAGACTCCCACGTGGGGAGGGGAGAGGCTACCACAGCACAGACTCCCGCCCGTGGAGGGGAGAGACTCTCACAGCACAGACTCCCGCCTCGGGAGGGGAGAGCTGGGAAGGGGAGAGACTCTCACAGCACAGACTCCCACGTGGGGAGGGGAGAGACAATCACAGCGCAGACTCCCACGTGGGGAGGGGAGAGACTCTCACAGCGCAGACTCCTGCGTGGGGAGGGGACAGACTCCCACAGCACAGACTGCCAGGTGGGGAGGGGAGATGCTACCACAGCACAGACTCCCGCGCGGGTAGGGGAGAGACTCTCACAGCACAGACTCCCGCGCGGGGAGGGGAGAGACTCTCACAGCACAGACTCCCACGTGGGGAGGGGAGAGACTCTCACAGCATGGACTCCCGCGCGGGGAGGGGAGAGACTCTCACAGCGCAGACTCCCACGTGGGGAGGGGAGAGACTCTCACAGCGCAGACTCCCACGTGGGGAGGGGAGAGGTGGGGAGGGGAGAGACTCTCACAGCGCAGACTCCCACGTGGGGAGGGGAGAGACTCTCACAGCGCAGACTCCCACGTGGGGAGGGGAGAGCTGGGGAGGGGAGAGACTCTCACAGCACAGACTCCCACGTGGGGAGGGGAGAGACTCTCACAGCACAGACTCCCACGTGGGGAGGGGAGAGGCTCTCACAGCGCAGACTCCCACGTGGGGAGGGGAGAGACTCTCACAGCGCAGAATCCCACGTGGGGAGGGGAGAGCTGGGGAGGGGAGAGACTCTCACAGCACAGACTCCCGCGCGGGGAGGGGAGAGACTCTCACAGCACAGACTCCCGCGTGGGGAGGGGAGAGACTCTCACAGCACAGACTCCCACGTGGGGAGGGGAGAGACTCTCACAGCACAGACTCCCACGTGGGGAGGGGAGAGGCTCTCACAGCGCAGACTCCCACGTGGGGAGGGGAGAGACTCTCACAGCGCAGAATCCCACGTGGGGAGGGGAGAGCTGGGGAGGGGAGAGACTCTCACAGCACAGACTCCCACGTGGGGTGGGAAGAGACTCTCACAGCACAGACTCCCACGTGGGGAGGGGAGAGACTCTCACAGCGCAGACTCCCGCGCGGGGAGGGGAGAGACTCCCACAGCACAGACTCCCACGTGGGGAGGGGAGAGACTTTCACAGCACAGACTCCCACGTGGGGAGGGGAGAGCTGGGGAGGGGAGAGACTCTCACAGCACAGACTCCCATGTGGGGAGGGGAGAGACTCTCACAGCGCAGACTCCCACGTGGGGAGGGGAGAGACTCTCACAGAGCAGACTCCCACGTGGGGAGGGGAGAGACTCTCACAGCGCAGACTCCCACGTGGGGAGGGGAGAGACTCTCACAGCGCAGACTCCCGCGCGGGGAGGGGAGAGACTCCCACAGCACAGACTCCCACGTGGGGAGGGGAGAGACTCTCACAGCGCAGACTCCCGCGTGGGGAGGGGAGAGACTCCCACAGCACAGACTCCCGCGTGGGGAGGGGAGAGACTCTCACAGCGCAGACTCCCGCGCGGGGAGGGGAGAGACTACCACAGTGCAGACTCCCACGTGGGGAGGGGAGAGACTCCCACAGCACAGACTCCCGCGTGGGGAGGGGAGAGACTCTCACAGCGCAGAATCCCACATGGGGAGGGGAGAGACTCTCACAGCACAGACTCCCACGTGGGGAGGGGAGAGACTACCACAGTGCAGACTCCCACGTGGGGAGGGGAGAGACTCCCACAGCACAGACTCCCGCGTGGGGAGGGGAGAGACTCTCACAGCGCAGACTCCCGCGCGGGGAGGGGAGAGACTACCACAGTGCAGACTCCCACGTGGGGAGGGGAGAGACTCCCACAGCACAGACTCCTACGTGGGGAGGGGAGAGACTCCCACAGCACAGACTCCCGCGAGGGGAGGGGAGAGACTCTCACAGCACAGACTCCTACATGGGGAGGGGAGAGACTCCCACAGCACAGACTCCCACGTGGGGAGGGGAGAGACTCTCACAGCACAGACTCCCACGTGGGGAGGGGAGAGACTCCCACAGCACAGACTCCCGCGTGGGGAGGGGAGAGACTCTCACAGCACAGACTCCCATGTAGGTAGGGGAGAGACTCTCACAGCACAGACTCCCACGTGGGGAGGGGAGAGCTGGGGTGGGGAGAGACTGTCACAGCACAGACTCCCGCGTGGAGAGGGGAGAGACTCCCACAGCACAGACTCCTGCGTGGGGAGGGGAGAGACTCCCACAGCACAGACTCCCGCGTGGGGAAGGGAGAGCTTGGAAGGGGAGAGACTCCCACAGCACAGACTCCCGCGTGGAAAGTGGAGAAACTACCACAGCACAGACTCCCGTGCGGGGAGGCGAGAGACTCTCACAGCGCAGACTTCCACGTGGGGATGTGAGAGACTCTCACAGCGCAGACTCCCACGTGGGGAGGGGAGAGACTACCACAGCACAGACTCCCGCATGTGGAGTGGAGAGACTCTCACAGCACAGACTCCCACGTGGGGAGGGGAGAGACTCCCACAGCACAGACTCCTACGTGGGGAGGGGAGAGACTCCCACAGCACAGACTCCCGCGAGGGGAGGGGAGAGACTCTCACAGCACAGACTCCTACATGGGGAGGGGAGAGACTCCCACAGCACAGACTCCCGCGTGGGGAGGGGAGAGACTCCCACAGTACAGACTCCTACGTGGGAAGGGGAGAGACTCTCACAGCACAGACTCCCGCGTGGGGAGCGGAGAGACTACCACAGTGCAGACTCCAGCGCAGGGAGGGGAGAGACTCTAACAGCGAAGACTCCCACGTGGGGAGGGGAGAGACTCTCACAGCGCAGACTCCCGTGTAGGGAGGGGAGAGACTCTCACAGCACAGACTCCCACGTGGGGAGGGGAGAGCTGGGGAGGGGAGAGACTCTCACAGCACAGACTCCCGCGTGGGGAGGGGAGAGACTCTCACAGCGCAGACTTCAGCGTGGGGAGGGGAGAGACTCTCACAGCACAGACTTCAGCGTGGGGAGGGGAGAGACTCCCACAGCGCAGACTTCAGAGTGGGGACGGGAGAGACTCCCACAGCACAGACTCCCACGTGGGGAGGGGAGAGACTCTCACAGCGCAGACTCCCACGTGGGGAGGGGAGAGACAATCACAGCACAGACTCCCACGTGGGGAGGGGAGAGACTCTCACAGCGCAGACTCCCACGTGGGGAGGGGAGAGACTCCCACAGCAAAGACTCCCGCGTGGGGAGGGGAGAGACTACCACAGTGCAGACTCCTGCGTGGGGAGGGGAGAGACTCCCACAGCACAGACTCCCGCGTGGGGAAGGTAGAGCTTGGAAGGGGAGAGACTCCCACAGCACAGATTCCCGCGTGGAAAGTGGAGAGACTACCACAGCACAGACTCCCGTGCGGGGAGGCGAGAGACTCTCACAGCGCAGACTCCCACGTGGGGAGGGGAGAGACTACCACAGCACAGACTCCCGCGTGTGGAGTGGAGAGACTCTCACAGCACAGACTCCCACGTGGGGAGGGGAGAGACTCCCACAGCACAGACTCCTACGTGGGGAGGGGAGAGACTCTCACAGCGCAGACTCCCGCGTGGGGAGGGGAGAGACTCTCACAGCACAGACTCCCACGTGGGGAGGGGAGAGCTGGGGAGGGGAGAGACTCTCACAGCACAGACTCCCATGTGGGGAGGGGAGAGACTCTCACAGCGCAGACTCCCACGTGGGGAGGGGAGAGACTCTCACAGCGCAGACTCCCGCGCGGGGAGGGGAGAGACTCCCACAGCACAGACTCCCACGTGGGGAGGGGAGAGACTCTCACAGCACAGACTCCCTTGTGGGGAGGGGAGAGACTCTCACAGCGCAGACTCCCGCGTGGGGAGGGGAGAGACTCCCACAGCACAGACTCCCGCGTGGGGAGGGGAGAGACTCTCACAGCGCAGACTCCCGCGCGGGGAGGGGAGAGACTACCACAGTGCAGACTCCCACGTGGGGAGGGGAGAGACTCCCACAGCACAGACTCCCGCGTGGGGAGGGGAGAGACTCTCACAGCACAGAATCCCACATGGGGAGGGGAGAGACTCTCACAGCACAGACTCCCACATGGGGAGGGGAGAGACTACCACAGTGCAGACTCCCACGTGGGGAGGGGAGAGACTCCCACAGCAGAGACTCCCGCGTGGGGAGGGGAGAGACTCTCACAGCGCAGACTCCCGCGCGGGGAGGGGAGAGACTACCACAGTGCAGACTCCCACGTGGGGAGGGGAGAGACTCCCACAGCACAGACTCCTACGTGGGGAGGGGAGAGACTCCCACAGCACAGACTCCCGCGAGGGGAGGGGAGAGACTCTCACACACAGACTCCTACATGGGGAGGGGAGAGACTCCCATAGCACAGACTCCCACGTGGGGAGGGGAGAGACTCTCACAGCGCAGACTCCCATGTAGGGAGGGGAGAGACTCTCACAGCACAGACTCCCACGTGGGGAGGGGAGAGCTGGGGTGGGGAGAGACTCTCACAGCACAGACTCCCGCGTGGAGAGGGGAGAGACTCCCACAGCACAGACTCCTGCGTGGGGAGGGGAGAGACTCCCACAGCACAGACTCCCGCGTGGGGAAGGGAGAGCTTGGAAGGGGAGAGACTCCCACAGCACAGACTCCCGCGTGGAAAGTGGAGAGACTACCACAGCACAGACTCCCGTGCGGGGAGGCGAGAGACTCTCACAGCGCAGACTTCCACGTGGGGATGTGAGAGACTCTCACAGCGCAGACTCCCACGTGGGGAGGGGAGAGACTACCACAGCACAGACTCCCGCGTGTGGAGTGGAGAGACTCTCACAGCACAGACTCCCACGTGGGGAGGGGAGAGACTCCCACAGCACAGACTCCTACGTGGGGAGGGGAGAGACTCCCACAGCACAGACTCCCACGAGGGGAGGGGAGAGACTCTCACAGCACAGACTCCTACATGGGGAGGGGAGAGACTCCCACAGCACAGACTCCCGCGTGGGGAGGGGAGAGACTCCCACAGCACAGACTCCTACGTGGGAAGGGGAGAGACTCTCACAGCACAGACTCCCGCGTGGGGAGGGGAGAGACTCTCACAGCGCAGACTTCAGCGTGAGGAGGGGAGAGACTCTCACAGCACAGACTTCAGCGTGGGGAGGGGAGAGACTCCCACAGCGCAGACTTCAGAGTGGGGATGGGAGAGACTCCCACAGCACAGACTCCCACGTGGGGAGGGGAGAGACTCTCACAGCGCAGACTCCCACGTGGGGAGGGGAGAGACAATCACAGCGCAGACTCCCACGTGGGGAGGGGAGAGACTCTCACAGCACAGACTCCCGCGCGGGGAGGGGAGAGACTCCCACAGCATAGACTCACGCGTGGGGAGGGGAGAGACTCTCACAGCGCAGACTCCCGTGCGGGGAGGGGAGAGACTACCACAGTGCAGACTCCCACGTGGGGAGGGGAGAGACACTCACAGCACAGACTCCCGCGCGGGGAGGGGAGAGACTCTCACAGCAAAGACTCCCGCGCGGGGAGGGGAGAGACTACCACAGTGCAGACTCCCACGTGGGGAGGGGAGAGACTCCCACAGCACAGACTCCCGCGTGGGGAGGGGAGAGACTCCCACAGCACAGACTCCTGCGTGGGTAGGGGAGAGCCTCTCACAGCACAGACTCCCGCGCGGGGAGGGGAGAGACTACCACAGTGCAGACTCCCACGTGGGGAGGGGAGAGACTCTCACAGCACAGACTCCCGCGCGGGGAGGGGAGAGACTACCACAGTGCAGACTCCCACGTGGGGAGGGGAGAGGCTCCCACAGCACAGACTCCCGCATGGGGAGGGGAGAGCTGGGAAGGGGAGAGACTCCCACAGCACAGACTCCCGCGTGGGGAGGGGAGAGCTGGGAAGGGGAGAGACTCTCACAGCACAGACTCCCGCGTGGGGAGGGGAGAGACTCTCACAGTGCATACTCCTGTGTAGGGAGGGGAGAGACTCCCACAGCACAGACTCCCGCGTGGGGAGGGGAGAGACTCCCACAGCACAGACTCTCGCGTGGGGAGGGGAGAGCTGGGAAGGGGAGAGACTCTCACAGCATAGACTCCCACGTGGGGAGGGGAGAGACTCCCACAGCACAGACTCCCACGTGGAAAGGGGAGAGACTCCCACAGCACAGACTCCCGCGTGGGGAGGGGAGAGCTGGGAAGGGGAGAGACTCTCACAGCACAGACTCCCACGTGGGGAGGGGAGAGACTCCCACAGCACAGAATCCCTCGTGGGGAGGGGAGAGCTGGGGAGGGGAGAGACTCTCACAGCACAGACTCCCGCGCGGGGAGGGGAGAGACTCTCACAGCACAGACTCCCGCGTGGGGAGGGGAGAGACTCTCACAGCACAGACTCCCACGTGGGGAGGGGAGAGACAATCACAGCGCAGACTCCCACGTGGGGAGGGGAGAGACTCTCACAGCGCAGACTCCCGCGCGGGGAGGGGAGAGACTCCCACAGCATAGACTCACGCATGGGGAGGGGAGAGACTCTCACAGCGCAGACTCCCGTGTGGGGAGGGGAGAGACTACCACAGTGCAGACTCCCACGTGGGGAGGGGAGAGACACTCACAGCACAGACTCCCGCGCGGGGAGGGGAGAGACTCTCACAGCAAAGACTCCCGCGCGGGGAGGGGAGAGACTCCCACAGCATAGACTCACGCGTGGGGAGGGGAGAGACTCTCACAGCGCAGACTCCCGTGTGGGGAGGGGAGAGACTACCACAGTGCAGACTCCCACGTGGGGAGGGGAGAGACACTCACAGCACAGACTCCCGCGCGGGGAGGGGAGAGACTCTCACAGCAAAGACTCCCGCGCGGGGAGGGGAGAGACTCCCACAGCACAGACTCCCCAAGGGGAGGGGAGAGACTCTTACAGCACAGACTCCTGCGTGGGGAGGGGAGAGACTCCCACAGCACAGACTCCCAGGTGGGGAGGGGAGAGACTCCCACAGCACAGACTCCCGCGTGGGGAGGGGAGAGACTCTCACAGCACAGACTCCCGCGTGGGGAGGGGAGAGACTCTCACAGCACAGACTCCCGTGCGGGGAGGGGAGAGACTCCCACAGCACAGACTCCCGCGTGGGGAGGGGAGAGACTCTCACAGCACAGACTCCCGCGTGGGGAGGAGAGAGACTCTCACAGTGCAGACTTCAGCGTGGGGAGGGGAGAGACTCTCACAGCACAGACTTCAGCGTGGGGAGGGGAGAGACTCCCACAGCGCAGACTTCAGCATGGGGATGGGAGAGACTCCCACAGCACAGACTCCCACGTGGGGAGGGGAGAGACTCTCACAGAGCAGACTCCCACGTGGGGAGGGTAGAGACAATCACAGCGCAGACTCCCACGTGGGGAGGGGAGAGACTCTCACAGCACAGACTCCCGCGCGGGGAGGGGAGAGACTCCCACAGCATAGACTCAGGCGTGGGGAGGGGAGAGACTCTCACAGCGCAGACTCCCGTGCGGGGAGGGGAGAGACTACCACAGTGCAGACTCCCACGTGGGGAGGGGAGAGACACTCACAGCACAGACTCCCGCGCGGGGAGGGGAGAGACTCTCACAGCAAAGACTCCCGCGCGGTGAGGGGAGAGACTACCACAGTGCAGACTCCCATGTGGGGAGGGGAGAGACTCCCACAGCACAGACTCCCGCGTGGGGAGGGGAGAGACTCCCACAGCACAGACTCCTGCGTGGGGAGGGGAGAGACTCTCACAGCACAGACTCCCGCGCGGGGAGGGGAGAGACTACCACAGTGCAGACTCCCACGTGGGGAGGGGAGAGACTCTCACAGCACAGACTCCCACGTGGGGAGGGGAGAGACTACCACAGTGCAGACTCCCACGTGGGGAGGGGAGAGGCTCCCACAGCACAGACTCCCGCATGGGGAGGGGAGAGCTGGGAAGGGGAGAGACTCCCACAGCACAGACTCCCGCGTGGGGAGGGGAGAGCTGGGAAGGGGAGAGACTCTCACAGCACAGACTCCCGCGTGGGGAGGGGAGAGACTCTCACAGTGCATACTCCCGTGTAGGGAGGGGAGAGACTCCCACAGCACAGACTCCCGCGTGGGGAGGGGAGAGACTCCCACAGCACAGACTCTCGCGTGGGGAGGGGAGAGCTGGGAAGGGGAGAGACTCTCACAGCATAGACTCCCACGTGGGGAGGGGAGAGACTCCCACAGCACAGACTCCCACGTGGAAAGGGGAGAGACTCCCACAGCACTGACTCCCGCGTGGGGAGGGGAGAGCTGGGAAGGGGAGAGACTCTCACAGCACAGACTCCCACGTGGGGAGGGGAGAGACTCCCACAGCACAGACTCCCGCGAGGGGAGGGGAGAGCTGGGGAGGGGAGAGACTCTCACAGCACAGACTCCCGCGCGGGGAGGGGAGAGACTCTCACAGCACAGACTCCCGCGTGGGGAGGGGAGAGACTCTCACAGCACAGACTCCCACGTGGGGAGGGGAGAGACAATCACAGCGCAGACTCCCACGTGGGGAGGGGAGAGACTCTCACAGCGCAGACTCCCGCGCGGGGAGGGGAGAGACTCCCACAGCATAGACTCACGCATGGGGAGGGGAGAGACTCTCACAGCGCAGACTCCCGTGTGGGGAGGGGAGAGACTACCACAGTGCAGACTCCCACGTGGGGAGGGGAGAGACACTCACAGCACAGACTCCCGCGCGGGGAGGGGAGAGACTCTCACAGCAAAGACTCCCGCGCGGGGAGGGGAGAGACTCCCACAGCATAGACTCACGCGTGGGGAGGGGAGAGACTCTCACAGCGCAGACTCCCGTGTGGGGAGGGGAGAGACTACCACAGTGCAGACTCCCACGTGGGGAGGGGAGAGACACTCACAGCACAGACTCCCGCGCGGGGAGGGGAGAGACTCTCACAGCAAAGACTCCCGCGCGGGGAGGGGAGAGACTCCCACAGCACAGACTCCCGCATGGGTAGGGGAGAGACTCTCACAGCACAGACTCCCGCGTGGGGAGGGGAGAGACTCCCACAGCACAGACTCCCGCGTGGGGAGGGGAGAGACTCCCACAGCACAGACTCCCGCGTGGGGAGGGGAGAGACTCCCACAGCACAGACTCCCACGTGGGGAGGGGAGAGCTGGGGAGGGGAGAGACTCTCACAGTACAGACTCCTGTGCTGGGAGGGGAGAGACTCTCACAGCACAGACTCCCGCGCGGGGAGGGGAGAGACTCTCACAGCGCAGACTCCCACGTGGGGAGGGGAGAGACTCTCACAGTGCAGACTCCCGTGCAGGGAGGGGAGAGACTCTCACAGCGCAGACTCCCGCGAACGCGGGGAGGGGAGAGACTCTCACAGCACAGACTCCCGCGAGGGGAGGGGAGAGACTCTCACAGCACCTACATGGGGAGGGGAGAGACTCCCACAGCACAGACTCCTACGTGGGAAGGGGAGAGACTCTCACAGCACCTACATGGGGAGGGGAGAGACTCCCACAGCACAGACTCCTACGTGGGAAGGGGAGAGACTCTCACAGCACAGACTCCCGCGTGGGGAGGGGAGAGACTACCACAGTGCAGACTCCAGTGCAGGGAGGGGAGAGACTCTTACAGCGCAGACTCCCACGTGGGGAGGGGAGAGACTCTCACAGCGCAGACTCCCGTGTAGGGAGGGGAGAGACTCTCACAGCACAGACTCCCGCGAGGGGAGGGGAGAGAATCTCACAGCACCTACATGGCGAGGGGAGAGACTCCCACAGCACAGACTCCTACGTGGGAAGGGGAGAGACTCTCACAGCACAGACTCCCGCGTGGGGAGGGGATAGACTACCACAGTGCAGACTCCAGCGCAGGGAGGGGAGAGACTCTTACAGCGCAGACTCCCACGTGGGGAGGGGAGAGCTGGGGAGGGGAGAGACTCTCACAGCACAGACTCCCACGTGGGGAGGGGAGAGACAATCACAGCGCAGACTCCCACGTGGGGAGGGGAGAGACTCTCACAGCGCAGACTCCTGAGTGGGGAGGGGAGAGACTCCCACAGCACAGACTGACAGGTGGGGAGGGTAGATGCTACCACAGCACAGACTCCCGCGCGGGTAGGGGAGAGACTCTCACAGCACAGACTCCCGCGCGGGGAGGGGAGAGACTCTCACAGCACAGACTCCCGCGTGGGGTGGGGAGAGACTCTCACAGCACAGACTCCCACGTGGGGAAGGGAGAGACTCTCACAGCACAGACTCCCGCGTGGGGTGGGGAGAGACTCTCACAGCACAGACTCCCACGTCGGGAGGGGAGAGACTCTCACAGAGCAGACTCCCACGTGGGGAGGGGAGAGACTCTCACAGCGCAGACTCCCACGTGGGGAGGGGAGAGCTGGGGAGGGGAGAGACTCTCACAGCACAGACTCCCACGTGGGGAGGGAAGAGACTCTCACAGCACAGACTCCCACGTGGGGAGGGGAGAGACTCTCACAGCGCAGACTCCCGCGCGGGGAGGGGAGAGACTCCCACAGCACAGACTCCCACGTGGGGAGGGGAGAGACTTTCACAGCACAGACTCCCACGTGGGGAGGGGAGAGCTGGGGAGGGGAGAGACTCTCACAGCACAGACTCCCATGTGGGGAGGGGAGAGACTCTCACAGCGCAGACTCCCACGTGGGGAGGGGAGAGACTCTCACAGAGCAGACTCCCACGTGGGGAGGGGAGAGACTCTCACAGCGCAGACTCCCACGTGGGAGGGGAGAGACTCTCACAGCGCAGACTCCCGCGCGGGGAGGGGAGAGACTCCCACAGCGCAGACTCCTGCGTGGGGAGGGGAGAGACTCCCACAGCACAGACTGCCAGGTGGGGAGGGGAGAGGCTACCACAGCACAGACTCCCGCGTGGGGAGGGGAGAGACTCTCACAGCACAGACTCCCGCGCGGGGAGGGGAGAGACTACCACAGTGCAGACTCCCACGTGGGGAGGGGAGAGACTCTCACAGCACAGACTCCCGCGCGGGGAGGGGAGAGACTACCACAGTGCAGACTCCCACGTGGGGAGGGGAGAGGCTCCCACAGCACAGACTCCCGCATGGGGAGGGGAGAGCTGGGAAGGGGAGAGACTCCCACAGCACAGACTCCCGCGTGGGGAGGGGAGAGCTGGGAAGGGGAGAGACTCTCACAGCACAGACTCCCGCGTGGGGAGGGGAGAGACTCTCACAGTGCATACTCCCGTGTAGGGAGGGGAGAGACTCCCACAGCACAGACTCCCACGTGGGGAGGGGAGAGACTCTCACAGCGCAGACTCCTGAGTGGGGAGGGGAGAGACTCCCACAGCACAGACTGACAGGTGGGGAGGGTAGATGCTACCACAGCACAGACTCCCGCGCGGGTAGGGGAGAGACTCTCACAGCACAGACTCCCGCGCGGGGAGGGGAGAGACTCTCACAGCACAGACTCCCGCGTGGGGTGGGGAGAGACTCTCACAGCACAGACTCCCACGTGGGGAAGGGAGAGACTCTCACAGCACAGACTCCCGCGTGGGGTGGGGAGAGACTCTCACAGCACAGACTCCCACGTCGGGAGGGGAGAGACTCTCACAGAGCAGACTCCCACGTGGGGAGGGGAGAGACTCTCACAGCGCAGACTCCCACGTGGGGAGGGGAGAGCTGGGGAGGGGAGAGACTCTCACAGCACAGACTCCCACGTGGGGAGGGAAGAGACTCTCACAGCACAGACTCCCACGTGGGGAGGGGAGAGACTCTCACAGCGCAGACTCCCGCGCGGGGAGGGGAGAGACTCCCACAGCACAGACTCCCACGTGGGGAGGGGAGAGACTTTCACAGCACAGACTCCCACGTGGGGAGGGGAGAGCTGGGGAGGGGAGAGACTCTCACAGCACAGACTCCCATGTGGGGAGGGGAGAGACTCTCACAGCGCAGACTCCCACGTGGGGAGGGGAGAGACTCTCACAGAGCAGACTCCCACGTGGGGAGGGGAGAGACTCTCACAGCGCAGACTCCCACGTGGGAGGGGAGAGACTCTCACAGCGCAGACTCCCGCGCGGGGAGGGGAGAGACTCCCACAGCGCAGACTCCTGCGTGGGGAGGGGAGAGACTCCCACAGCACAGACTGCCAGGTGGGGAGGGGAGAGGCTACCACAGCACAGACTCCCGCGTGGGGAGGGGAGAGACTCTCACAGCACAGACTCCCGCGCGGGGAGGGGAGAGACTACCACAGTGCAGACTCCCACGTGGGGAGGGGAGAGACTCTCACAGCACAGACTCCCGCGCGGGGAGGGGAGAGACTACCACAGTGCAGACTCCCACGTGGGGAGGGGAGAGGCTCCCACAGCACAGACTCCCGCATGGGGAGGGGAGAGCTGGGAAGGGGAGAGACTCCCACAGCACAGACTCCCGCGTGGGGAGGGGAGAGCTGGGAAGGGGAGAGACTCTCACAGCACAGACTCCCGCGTGGGGAGGGGAGAGACTCTCACAGTGCATACTCCCGTGTAGGGAGGGGAGAGACTCCCACAGCACAGACTCCAGCGTGGGGAGGGGAGAGACTCCCACAGCACAGACTCTCGCGTGGGGAGGGGAGAGCTGGGAAGGGGAGAGACTCTCACAGCATAGACTCCCACGTGGGGAGGGGAGAGACTCCCACAGCACAGACTCCCACGTGGAAAGGGGAGAGACTCCCACAGCACAGACTCCCGCGTGGGGAGGGGAGAGCTGGGAAGGGGAGAGACTCTCACAGCACAGACTCCCACGTGGGGAGGGGAGAGACTCCCACAGCACAGAATCCCTCGTGGGGAGGGGAGAGCTGGGGAGGGGAGAGACTCTCACAGCACAGACTCCCGCGCGGGGAGGGGAGAGACTCTCACAGCATAGACTCCCGCGTGGGGAGGGGAGAGACTCTCACAGCACAGACTCCCACGTGGGGAGGGGAGAGACAATCACAGCGCAGACTCCCACGTGGGGAGGGGAGAGACTCTCACAGCGCAGACTCCCCCGTGGGGAGGGGAGAGCTGGGGAGGGGAGAGACTCTCACAGCACAGACTCCCACGTGGGGAGGGGTGAGACTCTCACAGCACAGACTCCCACGTGGGGAGGGGAGAGACTCTCACAGCACAGACTCCCACGTGGGGAGGGGAGAGACTCTCACAGCACAGACTCCCACGTGGGGAGGGGAGAGACTCTCACAGCGCAGACTCCCACGTGGGGAGGGGAGAGCTGGGGAGGGGAGAGACTCTCACAGCACAGACTCCCACGTGGGGAGGGAAGAGACTCTCACAGCACAGACTCCCACGTGGGGAGGGGAGAGACTCTCACAGCGCAGACTCCCGCGCGGGGAGGGGAGAGACTCCCACAGCACAGACTCCCACGTGGGGAGGGGAGAGACTTTCACAGCACAGACTCCCACGTGGGGAGGGGAGAGCTGGGGAGGGGAGAGACTCTCACAGCACAGACTCCCATGTGGGGAGGGGAGAGACTCTCACAGCGCAGACTCCCACGTGGGGAGGGGAGAGACTCTCACAGAGCAGACTCCCACGTGGGGAGGGGAGAGACTCTCACAGCGCAGACTCCCACGTGGGGAGGGGAGAGACTCTCACAGCGCAGACTCCCGCGCGGGGAGGGGAGAGACTCCCACAGCGCAGACTCCTGCGTGGGGAGGGGAGAGACTCCCACAGCACAGACTGCCAGGTGGGGAGGGGAGAGGCTACCACAGCACAGACTCCCACGTAGGGAGGGGAGAGACTCTCACAGCGCAGACTCCTGCGTGGGGAGGGGAGAGACTCCCACAGCACAGACTGCCAAGTGGGGAGGGGAGAGGCTACCACAGCACAGACTCCCGCGTGGGGAGGGGAGAGACTCTCACAGCACAGACTCCCGCGCGGGGAGGGGAGAGACTACCACAGTGCAGACTCCCACGTGGGGAGGGGAGAGACTCTCACAGCACAGACTCCCGCGCGGGGAGGGGAGAGACTACCACAGTGCAGACTCCCACGTGGGGAGGGGAGAGGCTCCCACAGCACAGACTCCCGCATGGGGAGGGGAGAGCTGGGAAGGGGAGAGACTCCCACAGCACAGACTCCCGCGTGGGGAGGGGAGAGCTGGGAAGGGGAGAGACTCTCACAGCACAGACTCCCGCGTGGGGAGGGGAGAGACTCTCACAGTGCATACTCCCGTGTAGGGAGGGGAGAGACTCCCACTGCACAGACTCCAGCGTGGGGAGGGGAGAGACTCCCACAGCACAGACTCTCGCGTGGGGAGGGGAGAGCTGGGAAGGGGAGAGACTCTCACAGCATAGACTCCCACGTGGGGAGGGGAGAGACTCCCACAGCACAGACTCCCACGTGGAAAGGGGAGAGACTCCCACAGCACAGACTCCCGCGTGGGGAGGGGAGAGCTGGGAAGGGGAGAGACTCTCACAGCACAGACTCCCACGTGGGGAGGGGAGAGACTCCCACAGCACAGAATCCCTCGTGGGGAGGGGAGAGCTGGGGAGGGGAGAGACTCTCACAGCACAGACTCCCGCGCGGGGAGGGGAGAGACTCTCACAGCACAGACTCCCGCGTGGGGAGGGGAGAGACTCTCACAGCACAGACTCCCACGTGGGGAGGGGAGAGACAATCACAGCGCAGACTCCCACGTGGGGAGGGGAGAGACTCTCACAGCGCAGACTCCCGCGCGGGGAGGGGAGAGACTCCCACAGCATAGACTCACGCATGGGGAGGGGAGAGACTCTCACAGCGCAGACTCCCGTGTGGGGAGGGGAGAGACTACCACAGTGCAGACTCCCACGTGGGGAGGGGAGAGACACTCACAGCACAGACTCCCGCGCGGGGAGGGGAGAGACTCTCACAGCAAAGACTCCCGCGCGGGGAGGGGAGAGACTCCCACAGCATAGACTCACGCGTGGGGAGGGGAGAGACTCTCACAGCGCAGACTCCCGTGTGGGGAGGGGAGAGACTACCACAGTGCAGACTCCCACGTGGGGAGGGGAGAGACACTCACAGCACAGACTCCCGCGCGGGGAGGGGAGAGACTCTCACAGCAAAGACTCCCGCGCGGGGAGGGAAGAGACTCCCACAGCACAGACTCCCGCATGGGGAGGGGAGAGACTCTCACAGCACAGACTCCTGCGTGGGGAGGGGAGAGACTCCCACAGCACAGACTCCCAGGTGGGGAGGGGAGAGACTCTCACAGCACAGACTCCCGCGCGGGGAGGGGAGAGACTCTCACAGCGCAGACTCCCACGTGGGGAGGGGAGAGACTCTCACAGTGCAGACTCCCGTGCAGGGAGGGGAGAGACTCTCACAGCGCAGACTCCCTCGAACGCGGGGAGGGGAGAGACTCTCACAGCACAGACTCCCGCGAGGGGAGGGGAGAGACTCTCACAGCACCTACATGGGGAGGGGAGAGACTCTCACAGCACAGACTCCCACGTGGGGAGGGGAGAGACTACCACAGTGCAGACTCCCATGTGGGGAGGGGAGAGACTCTCACAGCACAGACTCCCGCGTGGGGAGGGGAGAGACTACCACAGTGCAGACTCCAGCGCAGGGAGGGGAGAGACTCTAACAGCGAAGACTCCCACGTGGGGAGGGGAGAGACTCTCACAGTGCAGACTCCCGTGCAGGGAGGGGAGAGACTCTCACAGCGCAGACTCCCACGTGGGGAGGGGAGAGCTGGGGAGGGGAGAGACTCTCACAGCACAGACTCCCACGTGGGGAGGGGAGAGACTCTCACAGCACAGACTCCCACGTGGGGAGGGGAGAGACTCCCACAGCACAGACTCCCACGTGGGGAGGGGAGAGACTCTCACAGCACAGACTCCCACGTGGGGAGGGGAGAGCTGGGGAGGGGAGAGACTCTCACAGCACAGACTCCCACGTGGGGAGGGGAGAGCTGGGGAGGGGAGAGACTCCCACAGCACAGACTCCCACGTGGGGAGGGGAGAGACTCTCACAGCGCAGACTCCCACGTGGGGAGGGGAGAGCTGGGGAGGGGAGAGACTCTCACAGCACAGACTCCCACGTGGGGAGGGGAGAGACTCTCACAGCACAGACTCCCACGTGGGGAGGGGAGAGACTCCCACAGCACAGACTCCCACGTGGGGAGGGGAGAGACTCTCACAGCGCAGACTCCCACGTGGGGAGGGGAGAGACTCTCACAGCGCAGACTCCCACGTGGGGAGGGGAGAGACTCTCACAGCACAGACTCCCACGTGGGGAGGGGAGAGCTGGGGAGGGGAGAGACTCTCACAGCACAGACTCCCATGTGGGGAGGGGAGAGACTCTCACAGCGCAGACTCCCACGTGGGGAGGGGAGAGACTCTCACAGCGCAGACTCCCGCGCGGGGAGGGGAGAGACTCTAACAGCGAAGACTCCCACGTGGGGAGGGGAGAGACTCTCACAGTGCAGACTCCCGTGCAGGGAGGGGAGAGACTCTCACAGCGCAGACTCCCACGTGGGGAGGGGAGAGCTGGGGAGGGGAGAGACTCTCACAGCACAGACTGCCACGTGGGGAGGGGAGAGACTCTCACAGCACAGACTCCCGCGTGGGGAGGGGAGAGACTCCCACAGCACAGACTCCCACGTGGGGAGGGGAGAGACTCTCACAGCACAGACTCCCACGTGGGGAGGGGAGAGCTGGGGAGGGGAGAGACTCTCACAGCACAGACTCCCATGTGGGGAGGGGAGAGACTCTCACAGCGCAGACTCCCACGTGGGGAGGGGAGAGACTCTCACAGCGCAGACTCCCACGTGGGGAGGGGAGAGACTCTCACAGCACAGACTCCCACGTGGGGAGGGGAGAGCTGGGGAGGGGAGAGACTCTCACAGCACAGACTCCCATGTGGGGAGGGGAGAGACTCTCACAGCGCAGACTCCCACGTGGGGAGGGGAGAGACTCTCACAGCGCAGACTCCCGCGCGGGGAGGGGAGACTCTCCCACAGCACAGACTCCCACGTGGGGAGGGGAGAGACTCTCACAGCACAGACTCCCATGTGGGGAGGGGAGAGACTCTCACAGCGCAGACTCCCGCGTGGGGAGGGGAGAGACTCCCACAGCACAGACTCCCGCGTGGGGAGGGGAGAGACTCTCACAGCACAGACTCCCGCGTGGGGAGGGGAGAGACTACCACAGTGCAGACTCCCACGTGGGGAGGGGAGAGACTCCCACAGCAGAGACTCCCGCGTGGGGAGGGGAGAGACTCCCACAGCACAGACTCCCGCGTGGGGAGGGGAGAGACTCTCACAGCGCAGACTCCCGCGCGGGGAGGGGAGAGACTACCACAGTGCAGACTCCCACGTGGGGAGGGGAGAGACTCCCACAGCACAGACTCCTACGTGGGGAGGGGAGAGACTCCCACAGCACAGACTCCCGCGAGGGGAGGGGAGAGACTCTCACAGCACAGACTCCTACATGGGGAGGGGGAGACTCCCACAGCACAGACTCCCACGTGGGGAGGGGAGAGACTCTCACAGCGCAGACTCCCATGTAGGGAGGGGAGAGACTCTCACAGCACAGACTCCCACGTGGGGAGGGGAGAGCTGGGGTGGGGAGAGACTCTCACAGCACAGACTCCCGCGTGGAGAGGGGAGAGACTCCCACAGCACAGACTCCAGCGTGGGGAGGGGAGAGACTCCCACAGCACAGCCTCCCGCGTGGGGAAGGGAGAGCTTGGAAGGGGAGAGACTCCCACAGCACAGACTCCCGCGTTGAAAGTGGAGAGACTACCACAGCACAGACTCCCGTGCGGGGAGGCGAGAGACTCTCACAGCGCAGACTTCCACGTGGGGATGTGAGAGACTCTCACAGCGCAGACTCCCACGTGGGGAGGGGAGAGACTACCACAGCACAGACTCCCGCGTGGGGAGGGGAGAGACTCTCACAGCACAGACTCCTACATGGGGAGGGGAGAGACTCCCACAGCACAGACTCCTGTGCTGGGAGGGGAGAGACTACCACAGCACAGACTCCCGCGTGTGGAGTGGAGAGACTCTCACAGCACAGACTCCCACGTGGGGAGGGGAGAGACTCCCACAGCACAGACTCCTACGTGGGGAGGGGAGAGACTCCCACAGCACAGACTCCCGCGAGGGGAGGGGAGAGACTCTCACAGCACAGACTCCTACATGGGGAGGGGAGAGACTCCCACAGCACAGACTCCCGCGTGGGGAGGGGAGAGACTCCCACAGCACAGACTCCTACGTGGGAAGGGGAGAGACTCTCACAGCACAGACTCCCGCGTGGGGAGGGGAGAGACTACCACAGTGCAGACTCCAGCGCAGGGAGGGGAGAGACTCTAACAGCGAAGACTCCCACGTGGGGAGGGGAGAGACTCTCACAGCGCAGACTCCCTTGTAGGGAGGGGAGAGACTCTCACAGCACAGACTCCCACGTGGGGAGGGGAGAGCTGGGGAGGGGAGAGACTCTCACAGCACAGACTCCCGTGCTAGGAGGGGAGAGACTCTCACAGCACAGTCTCCTGCGTGGGGAGGGGAGAGACTCCCACAGCACAGACTCCCGCGTGGGGAGGGGAGAGCTGGGAAGGGGAGAGACTCTCACAGCACAGACTCCCGCGTGGGGAGGGGAGAGACTCTCACAGCGCAGACTTCAGCGTGGGGAGGGGAGAGACTCTCACAGCACAGACTTCAGCGTGGGGAGGGGAGAGACTCCCACAGCGCAGACTTCAGAGTGGGGATGGGAGAGACTCCCACAGCACAGACTCCCACGTGGGGAGGGGAGAGACTCTCACAGCGCAGACTCCCACGTGGGGAGGGGAGAGACAATCACAGCGCAGACTCCCACGTGGGGAGGGGAGAGACTCTCACAGCACAGACTCCCGCGTGGGGAGGGGAGAGACTCCCACAGCACAGACTCCCGCGTGGGGAGGGGAGAGACTCCCACAGCACAGACTCCCGCGTGGGGAGGGGAGAGACTCCCACAGCACAGACTCCCACGTGGGGAGGGGGGAGCTGGGGAGGGGAGAGACTCTCACAGCACAGACTCCCGTGCTGGGAGGGGAGAGACTCTCACAGCACAGACTCCTGTGCTGGGAGGGGAGAGACTCTCACAGCACAGACTCCCGCGCGGGGAGGGGAGAGACTCTCACAGCGCAGACTCCCACGTGGGGAGGGGAGAGACTCTCACAGTGCAGACTCCCGTGCAGGGAGGGGAGAGACTCTCACAGCGCAGACTCCCGCGAACGCGGGGAGGGGAGAGACTCTCACAGCACAGACTCCCGCGAGGGGAGGGGAGAGACTCTCACAGCACCTACATGGGGAGGGGAGAGAATCTCACAGCACCTACATGGGGAGGGGAGAGACTCCCACAGCACAGACTCCTACGTGGGAAGGGGAGAGACTCTCACAGCACAGACTCCCGCGTGGGGAGGGGAGAGACTACCACAGTGCAGACTCCAGCGCAGGGAGGGGAGAGACTCTTACAGCGCAGACTCCCACGTGGGGAGGGGAGAGACTCTCACAGCGCAGACTCCCGTGTAGGGAGGGGAGAGACTCTCACAGCACAGACTCCCGCGCGGGGAGGGGAGAGCTGGGAAGGGGAGAGACTCTCACAGCACAGACTCCCGCGCGGGGAGGGGAGAGACTCCCACAGCACGGACTCCCGCGTGGGGAGGGGAGAGACTCTCACAGCACAGACTCCCACGTGGGGAGGGGAGAGACTCCCACAGCACAGACTCCCGCGTGGGGAGGGGAGAGACTCTCACAGCGCAGACTCCCACGTGGGGAGGGGAGAGGCTACCACAGCACAGACTCCCGCCCGTGGAGGGGAGAGACTCTCACAGCACAGACTCCCGCCTCGGGAGGGGAGAGCTGGGAAGGGGAGAGACTCTCACAGCACAGACTCCCACGTGGGGAGGGGAGAGACAATCACAGCGCAGACTCCCACGTGGGGAGGGGAGAGACTCTCACAGCGCAGACTCCTGCGTGGGGAGGGGAGAGACTCCCACAGCACAGACTCCCGCGTGGGGAGGGGAGAGACTACCACAGTGCAGACTTCCACGTGGGGAGGGGAGAGACTCTCACAGCACAGACTCCCGCGCGGGTAGGGGAGAGACTCTCACAGCACAGACTCCCGCGCGGGGAGGGGAGAGACTCCCACAGCACAGACTCCTGCGAACGCAGGGAGGGGAGAGACTCTCACGTGGGGAGGGGAGAGACTCTCACAGCGCAGACTCCCGCGTGGGGAGGGGAGAGACTCTCACAGCACAGACTCCCGCGCGGGGAGGGGAGAGACTCTCACAGCGCAGACTCCCACGTGGGGAGCGGAGAGACTCTCACAGCGCAGACTCCCACGTGGGGAGGGGAGAGACTCCCACAGCACAGACTCCCGCGTGGGGAGGGGAGAGACTCTCACAGCGCAGACTCCCGGGCGGGGAGGGGAGAGACTACCACAACACAGACTCCCGAGTGGGGAGGGGAGAGACTCTCACAGCACAGACTCCCGCGCGGGGAGGGGAGAGACTCTCACAGTGCAGACTCCCACGTGGGGAGGGGAGAGACTCTCACAGCGCAAACTCCCGCGCGGGGAGGGGAGAGACTCTCACAGCGCAGACTCCCACGTGGGGAGGGGAGAGACAATCACAGCGCAGACTCCCACAGCACAGACTCTCGCGTGGGGAGGGGAGAGCTCTCACATCGCAGACTCCCGAGTGGTGAGGGGAGAGACTCTCACAGCGCAGACTCCCAGGTGGGGAGGGGAGAGACTCTCACAGCGCAGACTCCCGCATAGGGAGGGGAGAGACTCTCACAGCGCAGACTCCCGCATAGGGAGGGGAGAGACTACCACAGCACAGACTCCCGCGTGGGGAGGGGAGAGCTCTCACAGCGCAGACTCCCAGGTGGGGAGGGGAGAGACTCTCACAGCGCAGACTCCCACGTGGGGAGGGGAGAGACAATCACAGCGCAGACTCCCACGTGGGGAGGGGAGAGACTACCACAGCACAGACTCCCGCGTGGGGAGGGGAGAGCTCTCACAGCGCAGACTCCCAGGTGGGGAGGGGAGAGACTCTCACAGCGCAGACTCCCACGTGGGGAGGGGAGAGACAATCACAGCGCAGACTCCCACGTGGGGAGGGGAGAGACAATCACAGCACAGACTCCCGCGAGGGGAGGGGAGAGACTCTCACAGCGCAGACTCCTGGGTGGGGAGGGGAGGGACTACCACAGCACAGACTCCCGCATGGGGAGGGGAGAGACTACCACAGCACAGACTCCCGCGTGGGGAGGGGAGAGCTCTCACATCGCAGACTCCCGAGTGGGGAGGGGAGAGACTCTCACAGCGCAGACTCCCAGGTGGGGAGGGGAGAGACTCTCACAGCGCAGACTCCTACGTGGGGAGGGGAGAGACTCCCACAGCACAGACTCCCGCGAGGGGAGGGGAGAGACTCTCACAGCACAGACTCCTACATGGGGAGGGGGAGACTCCCACAGCACAGACTCCCACGTGGGGAGGGGAGAGACTCTCACAGCGCAGACTCCCATGTAGGGAGGGGAGAGACTCTCACAGCACAGACTCCCACGTGGGGAGGGGAGAGCTGGGGTGGGGAGAGACTCTCACAGCACAGACTCCCGCGTGGAGAGGGGAGAGACTCCCACAGCACAGACTCCAGCGTGGGGAGGGGAGAGACTCCCACAGCACAGCCTCCCGCGTGGGGAAGGGAGAGCTTGGAAGGGGAGAGACTCCCACAGCACAGACTCCCGCGTTGAAAGTGGAGAGACTACCACAGCACAGACTCCCGTGCGGGGAGGCGAGAGACTCTCACAGCGCAGACTTCCACGTGGGGATGTGAGAGACTCTCACAGCGCAGACTCCCACGTGGGGAGGGGAGAGACTACCACAGCACAGACTCCCGCGTGGGGAGGGGAGAGACTCTCACAGCACAGACTCCTACATGGGGAGGGGAGAGACTCCCACAGCACAGACTCCTGTGCTGGGAGGGGAGAGACTACCACAGCACAGACTCCCGCGTGTGGAGTGGAGAGACTCTCACAGCACAGACTCCCACGTGGGGAGGGGAGAGACTCCCACAGCACAGACTCCTACGTGGGGAGGGGAGAGACTCCCACAGCACAGACTCCCGCGAGGGGAGGGGAGAGACTCTCACAGCACAGACTCCTACATGGGGAGGGGAGAGACTCCCACAGCACAGACTCCCGCGTGGGGAGGGGAGAGACTCCCACAGCACAGACTCCTACGTGGGAAGGGGAGAGACTCTCACAGCACAGACTCCCGCGTGGGGAGGGGAGAGACTACCACAGTGCAGACTCCAGCGCAGGGAGGGGAGAGACTCTAACAGCGAAGACTCCCACGTGGGGAGGGGAGAGACTCTCACAGCGCAGACTCCCTTGTAGGGAGGGGAGAGACTCTCACAGCACAGACTCCCACGTGGGGAGGGGAGAGCTGGGGAGGGGAGAGACTCTCACAGCACAGACTCCCGTGCTAGGAGGGGAGAGACTCTCACAGCACAGTCTCCTGCGTGGGGAGGGGAGAGACTCCCACAGCACAGACTCCCGCGTGGGGAGGGGAGAGCTGGGAAGGGGAGAGACTCTCACAGCACAGACTCCCGCGTGGGGAGGGGAGAGACTCTCACAGCGCAGACTTCAGCGTGGGGAGGGGAGAGACTCTCACAGCACAGACTTCAGCGTGGGGAGGGGAGAGACTCTCACAGCACAGACTTCAGCGTGGGGAGGGGAGAGACTCTCACAGCACAGACTTCAGCGTGGGGAGGGGAGAGACTCCCACAGCGCAGACTTCAGAGTGGGGATGGGAGAGACTCCCACAGCACAGACTCCCACGTGGGGAGGGGAGAGACTCTCACAGCGCAGACTCCCACGTGGGGAGGGGAGAGACAATCACAGCGCAGACTCCCACGTGGGGAGGGGAGAGACTCTCACAGCACAGACTCCCGCGTGGGGAGGGGAGAGACTCCCACAGCACAGACTCCCGCGTGGGGAGGGGAGAGACTCCCACAGCACAGACTCCCGCGTGGGGAGGGGAGAGACTCCCACAGCACAGACTCCCACGTGGGGAGGGGGGAGCTGGGGAGGGGAGAGACTCTCACAGCACAGACTCCCGTGCTGGGAGGGGAGAGACTCTCACAGCACAGACTCCTGTGCTGGGAGGGGAGAGACTCTCACAGCACAGACTCCCGCGCGGGGAGGGGAGAGACTCTCACAGCGCAGACTCCCACGTGGGGAGGGGAGAGACTCTCACAGTGCAGACTCCCGTGCAGGGAGGGGAGAGACTCTCACAGCGCAGACTCCCGCGAACGCGGGGAGGGGAGAGACTCTCACAGCACAGACTCCCGCGAGGGGAGGGGAGAGACTCTCACAGCACCTACATGGGGAGGGGAGAGACTCTCACAGCACCTACATGGGGAGGGGAGAGACTCCCACAGCACAGACTCCTACGTGGGAAGGGGAGAGACTCTCACAGCACAGACTCCCGCGTGGGGAGGGGAGAGACTACCACAGTGCAGACTCCAGCGCAGGGAGGGGAGAGACTCTTACAGCGCAGACTCCCACGTGGGGAGGGGAGAGACTCTCACAGCGCAGACTCCCGTGTAGGGAGGGGAGAGACTCTCACAGCACAGACTCCCGCGCGGGGAGGGGAGAGCTGGGAAGGGGAGAGACTCTCACAGCACAGACTCCCGCGCGGGGAGGGGAGAGACTCCCACAGCACGGACTCCCGCGTGGGGAGGGGAGAGACTCTCACAGCACAGACTCCCACGTGGGGAGGGGAGAGACTCCCACAGCACAGACTCCCGCGTGGGGAGGGGAGAGACTCTCACAGCGCAGACTCCCACGTGGGGAGGGGAGAGGCTACCACAGCACAGACTCCCGCCCGTGGAGGGGAGAGACTCTCACAGCACAGACTCCCGCCTCGGGAGGGGAGAGCTGGGAAGGGGAGAGACTCTCACAGCACAGACTCCCACGTGGGGAGGGGAGAGACAATCACAGCGCAGACTCCCACGTGGGGAGGGGAGAGACTCTCACAGCGCAGACTCCTGCGTGGGGAGGGGAGAGACTCCCACAGCACAGACTCCCGCGTGGGGAGGGGAGAGACTACCACAGTGCAGACTTCCACGTGGGGAGGGGAGAGACTCTCACAGCACAGACTCCCGCGCGGGTAGGGGAGAGACTCTCACAGCACAGACTCCCGCGCGGGGAGGGGAGAGACTCCCACAGCACAGACTCCTGCGAACGCAGGGAGGGGAGAGACTCTCACGTGGGGAGGGGAGAGACTCTCACAGCGCAGACTCCCGCGTGGGGAGGGGAGAGACTCTCACAGCACAGACTCCCGCGCGGGGAGGGGAGAGACTCTCACAGCGCAGACTCCCACGTGGGGAGCGGAGAGACTCTCACAGCGCAGACTCCCACGTGGGGAGGGGAGAGACTCCCACAGCACAGACTCCCGCGTGGGGAGGGGAGAGACTCTCACAGCGCAGACTCCCGGGCGGGGAGGGGAGAGACTACCACAACACAGACTCCCGAGTGGGGAGGGGAGAGACTCTCACAGCACAGACTCCCGCGCGGGGAGGGGAGAGACTCTCACAGTGCAGACTCCCACGTGGGGAGGGGAGAGACTCTCACAGCGCAAACTCCCGCGCGGGGAGGGGAGAGACTCTCACAGCGCAGACTCCCACGTGGGGAGGGGAGAGACAATCACAGCGCAGACTCCCACAGCACAGACTCTCGCGTGGGGAGGGGAGAGCTCTCACATCGCAGACTCCCGAGTGGTGAGGGGAGAGACTCTCACAGCGCAGACTCCCAGGTGGGGAGGGGAGAGACTCTCACAGCGCAGACTCCCGCATAGGGAGGGGAGAGACTCTCACAGCGCAGACTCCCGCATAGGGAGGGGAGAGACTACCACAGCACAGACTCCCGCGTGGGGAGGGGAGAGCTCTCACAGCGCAGACTCCCAGGTGGGGAGGGGAGAGACTCTCACAGCGCAGACTCCCACGTGGGGAGGGGAGAGACAATCACAGCGCAGACTCCCACGTGGGGAGGGGAGAGACTACCACAGCACAGACTCCCGCGAGGGGAGGGGAGAGACTCTCACAGCGCAGACTCCTGGGTGGGGAGGGGAGGGACTACCACAGCACAGACTCCCGCATGGGGAGGGGAGAGACTACCACAGCACAGACTCCCGCGTGGGGAGGGGAGAGCTCTCACATCGCAGACTCCCGAGTGGGGAGGGGAGAGACTCTCACAGCGCAGACTCCCAGGTGGGGAGGGGAGAGACTCTCACAGCGCAGACTCCTGCGCAGGGAGGGGAGAGACTACCACAGCACAGACTCCCGCGTGGGGAGGGGAGAGCTCTCACAGTGCAGACTCCCACGTGGGGAGGGGAGAGACTCTCACAGCGCAGACTCCCAGGTGGGGAGGGGAGAGACTCTCACAGCGCAGACTCCCGCGCAGGGAGGGGAGAGACTTTCACAGCGCAGACTCCCAGGTGGGGAGGGGAGAGACTACCACAGTGCAGACTCCTGCGTGGGGAGGGGAGAGACTCTCACAGCACAGCCTCCCGCGTGGGGAGGGGAGAGACTCTCACAGCGCAGACTCCCGCGTGGGGAGGGGAGAGACTCTCACAGCGCAGACTCCCACGTGGGGATGGGAGAGACTCCCACAGCACAGACTCCCGCGTGGGGAGGGGAGAGACTCCCACAGCACAGACTCCCACGTGGGGAGGGGAGAGACTCCCACAGCACAGACTCCCGCGTGGGGAAGGGAGAGACTCTCACAGCACAGACTCCCGCGTGCGGAGGGGAGAGACTCTCACAGCACAGACTCCCACGTGGGTAGGGAGAGCTGGGGAGGGAAGAGACTCTCACAGCACAGACTCCCGCGTGGGGAGGGGATAGACTCTCACAGTACAGACTCCCACGTCGGGAGGGGAGAGACTCTCACAGCACAGACCCCCACGTGGGGAGGGGAGAGACTCTCAAAGCCCAGACTCCCGCGCGGGGAGGGGAGAGACTTTCACAACACAGACTCCCACGTGGGGAGGGGAGAGACTCTCACAGCACAGACTCACACGTGGGGAGGGGAGAGACTCTCACAGCACAGACTCCCGCGTGGGGAGGGGAGAGACTCTCACAGCACAGACTCCCACGTGGGGAGGGATAGCTGGGGAGGGAAGAGACTCTCACAGCACAGACTCCCTCGTGGGGAGGGGAGAGACTCTCACAGTACAGACTCCCACGTGGGGAGGGGAGAGACTCTCAAAGCGCAGACTCCCGCGCGGGGAGGGGAGAGACTCTCACAGCGCAGACTCCCACGTGGGGAGGGGAGAGACTCTCAAAGCGCAGACTCCCACGTGGGGAGGGGAGAGACTCTCAAAGCGCAGACTCCCACGCGGGGAGGGGAGAGACTCTCACACCGCAGACTCCCACGCGGGGAGGGGAGAGACTCTCACACCGCAGACTCCCACGTGGGGAGGGCAGAGACTCTCACAGCGCAGACTCCCGCGCGGGGAGGGGAGAGTCTCTCACAGCGCAGACTCCCACGTGGGGAGGGGAGAGACTACCACAGCACAGACTCCTGCGTGGGGAGGGCAGAGACTCTCACAGCGCAGACTCCCGCGCGGGGAGGGCAGAGACTCTCACAGCGCAGACTCCTGCGCGGGGAGGGGAGAGACTCTCACAGCGCAGACTCCCACGTGGGGAGGGGAGAGACCACCACAGTGCAGACTCCCACGTGGGGAGGGGAGAGACTCCCACAGCACAGACTCCCACGTGGTGAGGGGAGAGACTCCCACAGCACAGACTCCCGCTTGGGGAGGGGAGAGACTCTCACAGCGCAGACTCCCACGTGGGAGTCTGTACTTGTTCTTCAACAATTTTCCACCTTTGCTCTACCATCTTCCATCTGTGGTTTCATTCTTCAACTTCGATGGACAAAGAATCTGGGGAAGCCATCCTGCCCAGGAGAACACCGCGTGTTCCAGTCCAAAAAACCCGTATCATACTGGTGCATTCGCAGAGAAATTCATAAGTTAAGCCTCTTCATGTCAAACGGTGAGGGCACCCATGGATTCTGTCCCTTTTCCTGTCCCTTGTATGATGTCGGAGGCTGACGGATGCCCACTAGCCACTTAAACTTGGCTGCCATCTAAAAAGCGGATCTCTCTCTCTCTCTCTCTCTCTCTCTCTCTCTCTCTCTCTCTTTCACTGCCCCTTTCTGGATGTATTCTCCAGGGCCAAAACTACAGCAGGCATGGGTCAGTCAAGTAAAAGCCACTAGGGCGACTGCTAGAGGAAAAATAAAAAAGACTCCCAGATCAGGATAAACTGGTGCTGGATTGGGTTAAGCGTTAGGCTGCTGCCAGTCTGAAGACAAAGCCCGGCCATTGACTACATGAGAGCTTGGGTCCCTGCCCAGCTCCATAGATCAAAGAGGCAAATTCCTCTCTTGGTTCGAGAATCTCGAATGTCCTTACGTGAGTACAGGACCTCGCAGGGGTGCTGGGAGAAAGGTCTCCATGGCATGAAGGCAGCCTCATAGAAACAACACATGCAATTAAATTCAGACCCATCCAGGGGATGCATACAAGGGTTGGTCACCCAGCATCCCAGGTCCTCGCGGCTGTCTTAGACAGCTCGGAGAGAAACTGAGACACGGTTTCAAAAACAGCACATCTCTGACCCACTACATACGTCCACTCCCCTGGCCCAGATCCCAAGCAGGTTTTAATTGGAGAATCATCTGCCTTTTCTTCTGCTCTCTATCTCAGTCATGTCAAATAGTATGCAGCCAAGGCTGCTGCCTCCGCAGTCCAGGACCCACTAAGCTTAACTCCTAAGTCTCCATTGGTGCAGGCCTTTATGGTAAGGGTCCTGGGAAAAACTTCTAGGAAAGAGTTAAGAAAGGGAGCTGTTTTCCACTCCTGGCATATGAGCAGGGCCCTAGATCTTCCCATCAGGCATAACAGGAGTTAATCACAGCCCTTAGCCACTTCTGCCACCACCCCTGTAGAAGTTTTAGCCTTTCAGAGAATTCAGCATTACAGCCAGACACAGCTGTTAAGTTATCCCATTAATTACTAGGTAACTTGCCTCTCGCCTTTATTGTGATTCTGTAAAATGGGCGCCCACTCTTAGGAGTGTTATTAAAAGTCTCATTTTCACTATGTTTTTGTTTTCTAGTCCATCATTTGAAATTTGGATAGGTGAACCATTTCTCACAATTTGGAGATGCATCTGAGACTTCTGTACCTGTGCAGAGGGAAAGCCTGGTTTAAGGGGAGGTGCCCCACCCGATTTTGTGTGGCCTCTTGGCCTGAGCCCCATCTCTTCATGGATGCTATATAATAGGCCCAAGACTGCTTTTCTTTGGAAGATGGTAAAAATGACACAAGGGGGATATACGCCAGGCAACCAGGTAAGCCACACGCATGGGCCAAAATGGTCAATTGGACCAAGTGTCATTTTGGTGGTTAAGTGTCCTCGGAGGTTGGGTGCATGGGAAATGTCTGGGAATTAAAGTGAATGGGGAGTTCTGGTTTGCAGTTCCCTTGTATGATCTTGGAGGCTGATACAAAGGAAATGGCTGGAGAGGGACAAAGCAGACCTCGGGGTTTGCACGAAAGGTCACAAAAGACCTGCCGAGGATGGGAATAGAGATTCTAGGCCCAGGGAATGCATTCCCCAAAACAGTGCATTGGAAGAGTGCTGAGGTTCTGGGGAGGGGCAGGCGCTTTTTTTTTTTTTTTTTTTTTTTTTTTTTTTTTTTTTAAAAAGCACCTGCTCTGCTGTGGTGCTTTTTTAAAGCGGGGCATTCTGTGGGCTGTGCGCGCTTGTAAATATGTGTATGAGAGTGTTTCTGTTGATGTTTGGATCAATCTGTTTAAAGATGAGGCACTTCCCACACTGCTGGGGGCCCAGCTGCTTGTGGACAGACTGGACATGTGGCAGGGATTGCAGGAGCTCTAAGGCATCAGCGCCAGAAACTCAGGGTTTGAACTTTGAGAGGCTTTTTGTCCATGCGTCTGTAATGTAACTTTGGTTACTGATGTTCTTTGCCAGCTTAGTTTGCTCTTCGCTGTTTTATAAACATAGGGAATCCTCTGTCTCTGCTCTTTGTGGACTTTGCCACTCAGAACCAAAGGTCATTTTGCTGTGCTGGGTTAAGATTCTAAGATTCTAAGGCTAATTTGAAAGTGTAAAATTTGTGAAGGGTGCATATGTGTTAACCCAGGGAAGTTTAAACAAAGGCCAGACCACTAGCTAAAGTTGTAGCCTGCCTGTAGCTAACAAACCATGATCTCCCAACCTGAGGAAAAATGGGAGGGGGAAGAGGAAAAAAGAGCAGTTTTACTCTGAAAAAATGGCTTTTAGGTTTTAAAGTGGCAGAATGAGAGGCGGCCCTTGCCAAACACATGCAGGCACCTGGGGATGGGGCAGGGCGGAGAAATTTGCCGAGCCCTGCCCAGAAACGCGTATGTTAAAACTCTAGTACGCAGTTGGTACACAGTGTCGGTAGTGCCAGAACAGGGTGGTTTGTGCCTGCTTGTGACGTCACAAACCCGGGCAGCCTAGCGAAGCAGAACTGAGGCTGGCTATGGGGCAGTCACAGCGTGGTTGCTTTTGCACCCATGGGGGCATGGTGGCAAGGGAATGGGCAGGTGGTAGGCGTGTCCTCCCAGCGTTTCTCCGCAAAGAATAACAGTCCAAAAGCATATTGTATGTGTCTGTGCTTCTGTGGCATTACTAGAATATTACAATTTATTAGCAAGATTGAAAAGGATTAATTCTGTGGTCTGGACCAAATTTTTAATGTTAGTTTAAATTTGATAATCTTCAGATTGAGTATATTTTGGCAGCTCTTCTGAGTGTACGCTCTCAAGAATTTAACTGAGAGCCCTAGCTGGCTTGGCTCAGTGGATAGAGCATCAGCCTGTGGACTGAAAGGTCCCAGGTTCGATTCAGGTCAAGGGCACATGCCTGGGTTGCGGGCTCGATCCCCAGTAGGGGGCATGCAGGAGGCAGCCAGTCAATGATTCTCATCATTGATATTTCCATCTCTCTCTCCCTCTCCCTTCCTCCCTGAAATCAATAAAAATATATATATATAAAAAGAATTTAACTGAGAGACAACATTGTGACACCCCGAGGGCCCTTGGGTGGCACAAAGATCTATTTCTTCTTCCTAAAAAGAAATATTTTTTAACTAAATTAGTCTGATTCAATGTACTTGAAATTGCAAGAGGAAGCTCTTTCAAATAAAAATTAATAACAACGTTCTATTTAGATACATATACTTTGAATGTTATAGAAGTTTCAGTCTGCTTCAGAAAAGAACATACACAGATTCAGAGCCAAGGCCAAAAGGAAGCTTTTAGAAATAGCACATATCCAGTCAGGGACATAGGGCAAGTGCGATAATTCTCTGTGTCTGCCAGTGCACTCTGGGTGCTTTGCGTTTCATTTATTGGGATTTATAAATTGTTTTCAAAGTTTAATACACCTCCTGTAATAAGCCATGTGCTATATACAAATTGTATGTTGTACTAGAAGGTTGTTGTCTCAGAATATTATAAAGCAAAGGTTTTATCAATTGCATTTTAAACAAATCTATAACCTGCCCCTTTTGAATTTTGTCATTGGTCAGCCATTGCCTTACTTTGGTGCATTTAAGTCTTTAGAAAAACCCATGGGAAGGACTCTGGCTTACTCTAAACTGCAGGCTTCTAAGCAGGTCATATGTTTGAACTAAAAGGGGTTTATAGAACTTCAGGGAATTATTAAAAGTATATGTAGAAGGTGGTACCCCCTCCAGCATACCTGACTGAAATAAATGGATAAGCACTAAATATTCAGGGGTAAATTCTAAGCTTAAAAAAGGGGAAATAAAAATCTCTTCCACCAATATTCATCATTAATAAAAACTACATGAAATACTTTGTTCCCTGTAAAGTCAACTAGCATGTCCCTCTCCCAGGCACTTCGGGGGAGCAACCAAATTGCCTGGTTTAAAGGAAAGTGAAACCCCTGAGGTGGCATTTTTAAGGTTTGGAAGTAAAACAGCATAAATTAAGGTTCAGTTAAAACTAAGAGTCAAGCCGGTGAGCAAGGAATTTAAATCCTTTCCCCCAAATCAGGCAGAGGATGAATCCTTTAATGATGAGGGCATACTGTACAAGGGGTGGGCTCGGAGCTGTTTATACTTCCCCCAGATCCTTGGACATTGGCCAAACCAGGGTTCAGGCTACTGTGTAAACTCTCTTAAGTCCTCAGCCCAGAGTATACCCTCGGAAATTCCGTTCAGCAGGCACTCCAACCCACCCAGTTCAGTGGGTAATTCAAACACTTCACAGCCACTCACGCCCTTTCTAATCACAGACAAGGGGCCTGAGAGCAAGACACGGGGTATGCAGGCCTCCTCCACGAGAGAGGGAGGCAGGAGGTGGCCTCTGCGCAGCGGGTTGTCACCGCGGTAGTGAGTGCAGTTGTGGATCCACCCTGCGGCCTTGTTTGTGATTGCACACGGCAAGGTGCCCCTCACTCCTAGTTTGAGAGTGGGGACACCCTTCAGCCTTGGCAGGTGAGGGACGCCTCACTGGCAAGGACATCTTTCTAAGCACAATGGATACAGGAGACATCCTGTGTGTTTCTTTTTCTTCTTCTTTTTTTCAGATGGGAAGTGTGTTCTCTACACGACAAAAAGACAGTCTGTTAGGATGTATCCTCAAGAACTGGGATAAGTTTGACCCACAAACCTTAAAGAAGAAACGCCTAATTTTTTTCTGCCCTTAGGTTTGGCCTCAATACCAACTAGAGAATAGTGAAAACTGGCCCATAGAGGGAAGATTTAATTATAATGCCATCCTACAATTAGATATTTTTGTAGGAAAAATAGGAAATGGTCAGAAGTCCCATATGTTCAAACTATCTTTACCCTAAGGAACAAGCCAGATTTATTCAAGAATGTAAACTAAATCCCTCGCTCCTGGCAATGACAACCCAAGTCCACTGAGGGAGAGGGCACAGACTGCGCCCCCGCCAGGGCTGAGCCAACCTTAGCTTGCCCCAAGACAGATGAAGCATCTGGCCGTACTTTAGCCCAGATCCCCTTCTTACCCCAGGACATGAGACAAATTAAAAGCGACCTAGGAAAGCTCAGAAGACCCTGACAAATATATTGAGGTCTTCCAAAACCTCATTCAAGTATTTGTCTCTTATAAAGAGACATCATGCTCATATTAAACCTGACCTCTCAGCCACTGAAAAGCAAAACATACTAGAAAAAGCCAGAGAATTTGGGAATGACCATTTTCTTATTTATGCTGGGGGAATAGAGGACTCTGAGGAAAGAAACAGGAATTTCTTAACAGGACAAGAGGCAGTTCTCCCCCGTGGACCCTCAATGGAATCCCAAAACTGAGAGGTGGAAAATAAAGCACTGCCAGTTCTGTGTTACAGAAGGCCTCAAATGTAGTAAAACAAAGCCTGTCAACTACTCTAAAACTAACCACCATTAATCAAGGGGCTGACGACGAAAACCCCTTGGCCTTTTTGGAAGGCTCAGGGAGGCATTGGCTAAGCGTACCAACATTACCCCAGATTCAGAATTGGGACAACTAATTTCAAAAAGGGAAAATAAAAAATCTCTTCCACCAATATTCATAATTAATAAAAACATCATTTATCACCCAAGCTGTTCCAGACATCAGGAGAAAATTGCAGAAATTGGCTATTAGTCCTGAGAATACTTTAGAGAATCTCCTGAAGATTGCCACCTCTGTGTTCCATAACAGAGGCCAGGAGGAGGAAAAAGAGGAGAGACCAGGCTAAGGCTACAGAAATAGAGACGATCACAATAGCCGTGCTTGGGAGAGTAGGAGCCCCTAGTCAGAGCCCGGAGGCGAACCGTCAGTCCGGTCACTTGTCACAAGTGTGGCCAAGTTGGACAATGCGCCAGAATTTCCCCAAGAGGCATATTAGACCCCCTGAAGCCCTGTTCTGTCTGCCAAGGAAACCACTGGAAGTTGGACTGCCCCCGGAGATGGAGGTCCCTTGGGGCGGGACTGGCGACCCAGCTGGCCCAATAGGACTGACGGGGCCCTGTGTCTCCCAACCCGGCTCATCAGAGGACTGCCACCTCCCCCCAGGAGCCCCGGGTAAGCCTGACACTGGGGGACAAGGAAATTAATTTCCTCCCCGATGCTGGAGCCACCTTCTCTGTACTTCTCTCCCAAACTCTGGTAAATCATCCTCAGAGGCTGTAGCCATTACAGGCAGGTCTGGGAAGCCAAGAAAGATCTTTTTCTCAGCCTTTAGGGCACAGCTGGGGTAACTTGTTCCTTTCCCATCCTTCCTGACCCTGCAAAAAGCCTCACATTCACATCAGAAACACTATCCTCTCAACCCTGAGGCTCTAGAGGTCTAGAACAGCTGTGGGCAAACTACGGCCCGCGGGCCGGATCTGGCTGTTCTATCCGGTTCTCTTGCTCTCCCCTCCGCTCCTTTACTTTGAATTTATATTAGTTCACACAAACACTCCATCCATGCTTTTGTTCCGGCCCCTCCGGTCCAGTTTAAGAACCCATTGTGGCCCTCGAGTCAAAAAGTTTGCCCACCCCTGGTCTAGAAGGACCCAATATTCTAATAGACCATCTGTTTTAGAAGCCCAAGGTTTGTTGAAACCTTGTCATAGTCCTTACAGTATCCTCATCTTAGGGGTACAAGAGCCTAATGGAGGGGGAGGACTAGTTCAGGACTAGTAACTAGTAAATAAGGCAGTGATTCCTATCCAGCCAATGTCTCTAACCCTTATACTTTACTTGCCCAGACTCCAGAGGACACAGAGTGGTTTATAGTAACTCATAGTCCCTGTTTGCCTTAAAAGATCCCAATAATCAAAGCCATCAGCTAACATGGACAATACTGCCCCAAGATTTTCGGGAATAGCTCTCATTTATTTGGGCAGGCCTTTAAACAACCCAAAAGGGCTTTTTACAGGCACTGGCTTCAAGTCTCCCCACAGGTCAGCAGCATCGACTCCTAGATCTGTCTGACTCAAGTGAGCCCTGAATGCCAGCACAGGAGGAGGACGAAGCTGCATTGCCACCAACTGAATCACAAGATTTCTACTCATGTGAGCCTCTAAAGGACCTGAAACTTCTCTCTTGAAGGGATCCTGAAGAGTTAATAAGTGCCAGATAAGTAACATACTCTGGTATTTCTAGATAATCAGTGTTTTTATCTTTTTAATAATTCTTATTCTGTCTTTTTATAAGTGTCACCTGAACCCTAGGCTGGTACCTGGAGGAGACCCTCTCTGCCCTTGCTGGGACCCAGAAACCATAAGATGCTCCTACTTATAACCCTTTTTCTGTATCTCTGGCATAGCAACTTTCTCAACCATACTGGCTCCCCAAATCCCTAACTACTAAGTATGTTATAAGCAGCCCAATTCAGGGTCAAATAATCTCAATTGGAGATATATATATATATATATATATATGTATATATATATATATATATACACACACACACATACACACACATATATATACACACACACACACTAGAGGCCTGGTGCATGAAATTTATGCACTGGGGGTGGGTGTCCCTCAGCCCAGCCTGCACCCTCTCGCAGTCTGGGACCCTTCAGGGGATGTCCACCTGCCGGCTTAGGCCCACTCCCAGGAATGGGCCTAAGCCGACAGTTGGAAATCCCTCTCGCAGTCCAGAACCACTCGCTCCTTACTGCCCACCTGCTCACTTGTCCTTACCACTGCTGAGAAACTTGGACTCCTTCCTCTGCGGTCACAACTGTCACACGCCAGGCCGTCACTCAGAAATATCTTGGTATCGGCCAACTTATGGAATTCTCCCTTCTCTCCGTTGTCCTGAGCCGGACTCCGGACGTTGACTGCGGCATTCTCTTGGTCATCATTTTTTCCCCCCCAAAAAATGTTACAAAGTTTATATGAATACTAGAGGCCTGGGGCATGAAATTCGTGCACGGGGGTGTGTGTCCCTCAGCCCAGCCTGCACCCTCTCCAATCTGGGACCCCTTGAGGGATGTCCAACTGCCCATTTAGGCCTGATCCTACCTAAATGGGCAGTTGGACATCCCTCTCACAACCCAGGACTGCTGGCTCCCAACTGCTCGCCTGCCTGCCTTCCTGATTGCCCCTAACTGCTTCTGCCTGCCAGCCTGATGACCACCTAACCATTCCCCCTGCCAGCCTGATTGATGTCTAACTGTTCCCATGCCAGCCCGATTGCCCCTAACTGCCCTCCCCTGCCGGCCTGGTCCCCCCCAACTGCCCTCCCCTGCTAACCCAGTCACCCCTAACTGCCATCCCCTGCCAGCCTCATTGCCCCTAACTGCTCTCCCCTGCTGGTCTGGTCCCCCCCCAAACTGCCCTCCCCTGAAGGCCTGGGTCTCCCCAAAACTGCCCTCCCCAGCAGGCCTGGTCCCCCCCAACTGCCCTCCCCTGCAGGCCTGGTCCCCCCCAACTCCTCTCCCCTGCAGGCCTGGGTCCCCCTCAACTGCTCTTCCCTGCAGCCCTGGTTGCCCCCAACTTCTCTCCTCTGCCAGCCTGGTCACCCCTAATGCCCTCCCCTGCAGGCTTGATTGCCCCCAACTGCCTTCCCTTGCAGGCCTGGTCCCCCCGCAACTGCTCTTCCCTGCAGGCCTGGGTCCCCCAAACTGCTCTTCCCTGTAGGCCCGGTCACCCCCAACTTCCCTCCCCTGCAGGCCTGGACCCCCCAATTGCCGTCCCCTGCTGGCCATCTTGTGGCAGCCATCTTGTGTCCACATGGGGGCAGCCATATTGTGTGTTGGAGTGACAGTCAATTTGCATATTACTCTTTTATTAGATAGGATAACATACAAAGATGCAGCCTCCTTTGTAGGAACAGGGAGGAAGGGGTGGTTAAGTAAGGCACACGGAGCTGCAGCAGCAAGCACCAGCTGTGGGGAGGGCCAAGGGGGAGAAGAGGTTGGTACTGGGGCTGAGGGCCTAGAGC
This sequence comes from Plecotus auritus, assembly GCF_963455305.1. NCBI lineage: Eukaryota > Metazoa > Chordata > Mammalia > Chiroptera > Vespertilionidae > Plecotus > Plecotus auritus. The sequence goes on from NC_137776.1 coordinate 99,639,951, forward strand.
CGTTGTTAGAAGAAGGGATCCCCTCTGAGTGCCACGTTCTGAGGGTGAACTAATTGGTCAAGCTGAGGCAGAGGTGGGTGGCCATATCAGCCATCTTTGGTGCTGTTTACCCTTTCCCACCCCAGCTCTGTTGTAAAACCCCAGAGCCCTGGATTCCAAAGGCCCCATCCAGAGCAGAGGCCCTGGAAGGGGATGAGAGGAAGGGAGTAGGGCAAGTTTGAAAGCCAATATGCCTGTGTGCTGAGGGATGGTCAGAGACAGTGGTGAGAGGTAGCCGGGGAAGGGCTCTCATACATACCCTTCTGTGGGGGCCGCAGGTGAAGGAGGCCAGGGGAACAGGGTAGGGATGGGCACCATGGCCCCAGCCTCTTAGGCATCCCTGTCTGTCCGCTGCAGTGTACCTGGAGGAAAGGGGCTGCCTCTGAGTAGGGGCCAGGCCAGGCCAGGTGACCATCTTGAGTTCTGGCTGAGGTGATGGTCTTCACCCTGAGATGTCATCTAACTGGTGATGGCAGAGGGCCCAGTGCCTCCTCGCTTCTCAAAGAACATGTGGTCAATGAGGAATGTGGCTCCCAGCAGTACAGCCTTCACTGTCATGTCCAGATCCAGGGGAACTGCAAGCCAAAGCCATCTGCATCCGGGAGGGCTTCTTGGAGCAGCCCCCCGCCCCCAACAAACACATTGCTTGCTGATGCGGCCCACACTACGGGACTCATCCGGAGTCTTCACCTCAAAGTTGGTGTCTGTGACACAGCCACAGGTCCAGCAGGGCCCCACCACTCACAGGATCGTATGGTGATTGGCATCTTGAATGGGGAACTTGGGAAGGAAGGGATGTCAGGTTTGCAGCACATGGCCAATGGTGGTGCCTCGTGGTGACTGTACTTCCATCTCTCGGTCCCCGGAGTCCACCAGATGGACAGGAAGGGACTGGTGGCCCTGCAGTTGCTCTCTTCAGCCGCCTGATCCTGGGCTGTCCACCCCTGAGCGCAGTTCCTATCGGTTACTTGTCTCCCAGCCTAGGAGTGTTTCCACTCACGCAGCCCTCTGGTGAATCAGGATCTGATCCATCGGCACAAAAATTCGAGGCCAGAAGGCACCCTGGGCAGTGGCAAGTGGTGGGCAGCAGGCCTGGCAGCAGGCCCCAGAGCACTGGGGCCGGGCGAGGGGAAGAGAGCGAAGCTGGGTGCAGGGGCAGGCATGTGGGCGGGCACTGGTGCTGGTCCAGGCCCAGGATGCTGCACCTGCTCCGGGTACCCAGCTGTCACAAGGTAGGGAGGAGGGGGCGAAGGGGTGTAGACTGTGGGGGGCAAGTATCCTGCCATAGGAGAGGGATGAGGGTTCGCAGGTTGTCGCTATACCAGAAGCTTAATTGTAGAAGTGGAGGCAAGCTCGGGGACAGCCCGGCAGACCCAGACAGACACAAAGACGAACAGGCAAACACGGAGAGGCAGCTGCACCAGGCGCCCGCCCAGGGTCTCTCGGGCGGCACCTCTGACTGGGGGAGAAACCGAAAGTGTCAGCGGGCGGGGCAGAGTACCTGGGACCCTGGATTCCCTCTGGGGTTTGCAGAACCGCCCCCTCCCTTTGTTCTCCCATTCTCTGTGGAGGTGGCTGTTGGCAGATGGCAGGACAGATGGATCCGCGATCAAACTGACTGCCCGACCTCCAGGGAGGTTTCCTGACCCCTCTGTGTCCCCCGCTCACTTGAAGCCCCTAAAATAGTCGGAGTGCCCAGCGCTCGGAGACTCCCGTGAGCTCGTGGAGGTGGGCCCTTGGTCATCGGTTTTTATTTTTTTACTACATTTCTTCCATGTGCAGTGATCACACTTTGTTTGGAGCGGGGTGGGCTCGAGTGACCTTGTGGAGCATCTAGGGAGGGGAAGCAGCCGCAGTGCCCGAGGCCAAGTTCCAGGAGGCCGGCAGCACTGTTGGGATCATGCCGGCAGCGCTGGTCTGTTGGTGCCTGGCCTGTCCTCTTGAGATTGCGCCTGCAGGACTAAGGGAGCCAGTCCCCAGTTCCTCCCCGCCTCCACCACTGATTGATTGGAGTCTGATGGCCGGGAGGAGGGACCAAGAGGTCTGCCTTTCAGCCACTCTCCAGTCACTGCTGCCACTGATTGATCAGCTCCCACTCCCTCAGCTCCCTAGCCTGGCAGTGGAGCCTCCCAGTCATTGTGGATGTGATGGACCCAGGGTTTTTATATATATTAGGACACACACACACACACACACACACACACACACACACATACTAGTATTACCCTTTTATTAGTATATATACATACATACATATTATGTATATGTATGTATATATATATACATACATATTAGTATATATATATACATACTAATAAAAGGGTAATATGCTAATTAGACTGGACATCTTCTGGACGTCCTTCTGGACAAAGCCACAGTGGTGGGGGCCGAGGCAGAGGTGGATAGGGGTGATCATGCCTACAGGTGCGGACAGTTAGGGGCGATCAGGCAGGCAGGCAGAGTGGTTAGGGGCAATCAGGCAGGCAGGCAGGTGAGTGGTTAGGAGCCAGCGGTCTTGAATTGCAAGAGGGATGTCCAAGGGGTCCCAAATTGGACAGGGTGCAGGCCGGGCTGAGGGACCCCCCATGCATGAATTTCATGCACCGGGCCTCTAGTATATATATCCCACATTCCTCTCAGAGTAAAATGTGTTGAATCATAGTCTATAGGACAGTTTATGCTGCCACTACAACCAATCAAATCAGGACCACTTCTCAAATCTCCGAGCCTTACTCACAGAGAAGCCCTCAATTGAGCAGGGTGAAGTCTGTGCCATAATGAACACTTCTTGCTACAAGCAACTTGGCTAAAGGAAAAGGCCTCACAGTCTCTTGCCCCAGAGGTCTGGGCAACAATTAAAGACATAATGCCATCCCTCTTAGCTAGCTCCCTTTCTCAGACCTTGGCTTATACTGTTTGTTATTACTCATCTTTAACCATTGCCTGTTAACCTTTGGTGTGTCTCATATCCTCCCATCTAAAGCTACAACTAGTCTTCCGCATGGAATTGCTACATCCATCTTTCATGGACCCTTAGACTGCCCACTTCCAATGGGACCCTGACTGCCGCCTCCAAACGACAACCCCTTTGCCAGCAGGAAGCAGCCAGAAAGATCTGGCATCCCTTGTCCCCAGTGGTAGTTGGGGTTTCCTATTTGGAGGAGGGACTGAAATAGGAATTTTTTGGGTTAAATAGACAGATTTAGGGAATTTTTAAAATTAAGAGGGTCCATGAAAAAAACACGGCTACAGAGTTGCAAAAGGGCACATTTGCATAAGATAGGGATGTTTGGAGAGGCAGAAGTTACATTTCCATAAGACAAGGGAACTGGGAGTAGCAAAAGGTCTATATTTACAAAATAAAGAAGGAGGGCCTCACATGTCCCATGTGATGTTTGACCTTTGAACTCAGGAGTTGCTATAATGACAAAATCAAAGGGGATATTGACCAATCAGAGGGGATATGAGGCACAAAAACTGCAGCCTTTATAAGCTGTGGAAAAGGAACTTGGTGGGACTCTTTTCCCCTCCCCACATGGGAGTCTGTACTTATCTACACTAATAAAAGAGAAATATGCAAATTTCCATCACTTCGTGATGCCCACCAGTCAATCAGGAGTGAGTATGCAAATTAACTTCATCACTTCTGTGGAGACAGCAGAGAGGAGGCAGCTCCCAGCATGGCCTGCTTGGCCTTCATCGCGGCGACTGGGGAGCAGGCAAGCACGGCCACAGGCGGCTCCCAGCACGGCCTCAGTGACCGGGGAGCAGTGAAGTGCAGCCTGAAGGCAGCACCCAGCATGGCCTGCTTGGCCGTTGCCGCGGTGTGGAGCAGGCAGGCCCCGCAGAGAGCAGAGAACCATGGGGAGCGGCCTAAGCTGTCAGTAGGACATCCCCTGAGGGCTCCCGGATTGGAGAGGGTGCAGGTCAGGCTGAGGGACACCTCCCCATGCATTAATTTTGTGCACCAGGCCTCTAGTCCTATATTATAAGAGAGGAATATACTAATTATCTGTTATGCCCTGAGGCATAATGACCAACTGTGTAACGACCAGATCACGGATATGCAGCAGAGTGGGGCAGCGAACTACAAGTGGATGGCTGAGAGCTACAGGAGGGGACAGGGCAGCAAGCTATGAGGGAGGAGGAAGGGGAAAGCTACAGGAGGGCAGCAGCAACCTACTGGCTTACGAATTCGTGTGCAGGGCTACTAGTTCTTCAATGAATTTCCACCTTTGCTATACCATCTTCCATCCATGGCCGTGGTTTCATTCTTCAACTCCAACGGACAAAGAATCCAGGGAAGCCATCCTACCCAGGGGAACACTGGGCGTTCCAGTCCAAAAATCCCGTATCACTTTCTAGAGTCTTCCATGTGGATTCTGTGAGGCCGGAGCTTCGGGACGGTGAGGACCGGGTCCTCTGCCTCTCTGTCCTGTACTGTTGGATATTTGTATATTTTAAGTCGGGGATGATGTAGAGTAGTGGTTCTCAGACTTTTTGACTTTAGGATTCTGTTATTCTCTTAAAACTTGCTGAGAACCCTTTATGGTGCTCTCCAGTGGTGTGCTGAGCTGGGCTGCCTTGTCTCTCACCTGCTGGTGAGAGCTAATTGTGCACTACCCCCCACCCCCAACTCTATGTTCAGGACATGATGTTGGTAGCTTAAAACCTGCCATTGTGAGAATATTTACACCATGGAAATTGGCAAGTACTACATTTCAGCTTTATTGATGGAGACTTGGTTGTTTAACATTTACCAGCATACCATAGTTATATATCTTATTAATGTCCACTATCTCACAATTTTAAATTAAGAAATATATATCCCTAGCCCATTTGGCTCAGTGGATAGAGCATTGGCCTGCAGACTGAAAGGTTCCAGGTTTGATTCCGGTCTAGGGCACATGCCTGGGTTTTGGGCTCGATCCCCAGTGTGGAGTGAGCAAGAAGCAGCCAATCCATGATTCTCTCTTATCATTGATGTTTCTATCTCTCTCTCCCTCTCCCTTTCTTTCTGAAATCAATAAAAATATATTTAAAAAACTTTTTTATAAAACATAAAATACACAGTGTACCTCTCATTAGCCATCAATGGCCGAGAATGCTGTGGACCCCCAGGAGGGCTGGGCGCTGGGGGAGCAGCTGCTGCCCACAAGGGTGGTGGGAACCGCCCCCTCCCCGAGTGCTCCTCACCCAGGAAGGAGGTCGCCTGGCCTCTGCAGGGGGAACTGTGCCTGGGGAGCAGGGCTCCCCCCTACCCTGCCCTGCCAGGTAGGACATGCACCACAAAGTGAGCAGGCATGGACACTGTGGAGTGTGACTGGGGTTTTGAATGCTTAGCTGTGCCTCAAAGAGATTTGATGAAGAGGCTGAGAGTAGTGAGTAGAGGAAAAATAAAGACATTTTATTTTACCTTTATAGTTGGAACCACCGCCATCAGACTCGTAAGTGAGGTCAACACATGTCTTTTGCTTCTCACATCCCCAGCTGAGACGAAAGTGCTGAGGGCTCCACAGCGGGGGCACAGAGGACGGCTGTGTTCAGCTGCCTGCCATGTCCTGTCCATTGCTCCTGTCTGTCATTCTGTCTGCCTCCCTCCTGCTATTGCGGGCCTAGGTCCACTGCATGGTCGTCCAGCAGGGTCCCAGGTGCAGAGCCATCTTAGAGACAGCTCTCCCACCGCACACAGACAGGTGTCTCCTGGAGGGTGAGCCCTCCCACCGCTGTGACTCCTGTGGCCGTCATGGGCCTTCTTTAGGGAGGAGGTGGGTTCAGACAGGGTTGGTCAGGTGTCAGCCAGAGGGGCCTGGCTAGAGCTGCCTCCTGGTTCCTGTGTCTGGGTGAGAGCGGGGGCAGGGGGCCCTCCTGGAGATGACGACCCTTGGGTGGGCTCCCTGAGGCTGCATCTTAGAGACAGCCCAGGTCCCCTGGTGTGGGCACTGGCTCACAGGCTGCCGGGGTCCTGGAGAGGCAGCCCAGGCGGGGCGGGGTGCTGGGTGGCTCCCACCTGCCTTTGGGAGGGATGGGAGTTTGTTGGTTTGCTATCCCAGCCCCGCTCTCTGAGTCTGGGAGGTCTGGGAAGCAAGTGGAGGCCTGAGAGAGGGTTGCATTTTTGGAATTTCAAGCATGTCTGCTTCCTCTCTGTCCTGCCCCTGTTTGTTTCCAAAACATTGCCAGATGAAATCTGCTAGGCCCTGCCAAGCCCTCCTCATCCTTCCATCAGGGGACAGGGGCAAGGGCAGGGGCCGGGGCAGGGCAGGTTAGGGCAGGGGCAGGGCAGGGGTAGGGCAGCTCAGGGCAGGGCAGAGGCAGGGGCAGGGCAGGGCAGGTTAGAGCAGGGGCAGGGCAGGGGTAGGGAAGCGCAGGGCAGGGCAGGTTAGGGCAGGGGCAGGGGAATTGGCAGTGCTCCCAGCAGGCCTCTCCTAGGCTACCCCAATGGTGGTGGGGAATTTGGCTCCAGAGCACCTGGTATTATAAAAAGGCCCAGGAAATGGTATCACAACCTAGGCATATCATAGGGATGCTTTTAAAAGAATTATGCTTGGAACATCATCTGGAAATGCTAAACATAGATGTTTTCAAGCTCAATCTTACACTATTCTTTTTTAAAAAATAAATCTTTATTTAGATTATTACAATTGTTTCTCCTTTTTCCCCCCATAGCTCCCCTCCACCGGGTTCCCACCCCACCTTCTGCCCTTACCTCCCCCCCACTGTCCTCATCCATAGGTGTATGATTTTTGTCCAGTCTCTTCATGAACCCCCATACCCCTTTCCCCCTGAGAATTATCAGTCCACTCCCTTTCTATGCCCCTGATTCTATTATATTCACCAGATTATTCTGTTCCTCAGGTTTTTAATTTACTTGATTTTTAGGTTCACTTGTTGATGGATATGTATTTGTTGTTCATAATTTTTCTCTTTACTTTTTTCTTCTTCCTCTTCTTTAAGAATACCTTTCAGCATTTCATATAATATTGGTTTGGTGGTGATGAACTCCTTTAGCTTTTTCTTATCTGTGAAGCTCTTTATCTGCCCTTCAATTCTGAATGATAGCTTTGTTGGGTAGAGTAATCTTGGTTGTAGGTTCTTGCTTTTTATCACTTTGAAAATTTCTTGCCACTTCCGTCTGGCCTGCATAGTTTCTGTTGAGAAATCAGCTGACAATTGTATGGGTGCTCCCTTGTAGGTAATTAACTGTTTTTCTCTTGCTGCTTTTAAGATTCTCTCTTTGTCTTTTGCTCTTGGCATTTTAATTATGATGTGTCTTGGTGTGGTCCTCTTTGGATTCCTTTTGTTTGGGGTTCTGTGCGCTTCCTGGACTTGTAAGTCTATTTCTTTCACCAGGTTGGGGAAGTTTTCAGTCATTATTTCTTCAAATAGGTTTTCAGTATCTTGCTCTCTCTTCTCTGGCACCCCCATAATTCTGATGTTAGTACGCTTGAAGTTGTCCCAGAGGCACCTTACACTATCTTCAACATTTTGGATTTTTTTTTCTTTTTGCTTTTTTGGTTGAGTGTTTTTTGCTTCTTTGTATTTCAATTCTTTGACTTGATTCTGTGTTCTTCTAGTCTGTAGTTGAGTCTCTGTATAATATTTTTTATTTCAGTCAGTGTATGTTTAATTTCTAGTTGGTCCTTTTTCATATCTTCGAGGGTCTCGTTATATTTATCGGCCTTTTCTAGGATATTCTTGAAAAGCCTTATAACTGTGGTTTTGAATTCTATATCCAGTCGTTTGTTTTCCTCCATTTCTTTCGTTTGTGATCTGTTTCTTCGTCGCTGCATTTTCACTGCTTCCCTGAGTTGGTAGGGGAGCTTTGTGTGCTAGGTTTCCTATATGGCCCAGTGGGTCGGCCTCCCCAGTTAACCTGAGGTGGACACTCTTGGTGCACCCCTTTGTGGACTGTGTGTACAGCCTTGTTGTAGTTAAGTCTTGATTGTTGTTGGTATCACTGGGAGGAATTGACCTCCAGGCCAGTTGGCTGTGAGGATCAGCTGTGTCTACACTGGGAGAAGTTCGGTGCTGGAGACAGCCTTATAGGATTAGACTTGCCAAATTGCAAAAGCCTCTGTGCTCAGCTTGGATGGGGTGGAGTCTGAGGGCGGAGCAGACAGTCTTGGCTTCCCGTCATCCTTGCTTTCGCGCGCTCGCGCGCCTTCAGACCTCTGCCTTCCCCGGCTCCCGAGTCTCCGCCCGAGAGTCCAGATTCCCCCCCGTAAGAGCGTGGGTCCCCAGGGGCTCGCCTGGAACTGGGGTTCAGTACAGTGCAGTCAGGACCTTCCGACTCCCTTCTGCTAGGGAAAGCCTGTGTCAACCTCAGCTGTCTTTGTGCACACTGGCCCGTGCACGTGCCTCCAGACCCCTGCCTGCGGGGGCTCCCCTGGGGCTCCCCCGGGTCTCTGGGTGCCTTTCTCTCTACCTGACAGTCCAGACTCCCCTTGTATGAGCCTGGGTCCATGGGGTTTCACCCGGAACTGGGGTTCAGTGCAGTTGGAACTGGGGTTCAGTTTAGTCGGGGGCTTCCTTCCCCCTCCCGCCAGAGAAAGTCAGCCAGGCTCTCAGCAGCCCTTCCTCTCTGCGCACACAAAGACCCTTTGCCATACCTCCAATTCTCTGTGAGCTTTTCTCTTTCCTTCTAGTTGTAGAATTTCCACTCAGCCAGCTTTCCTGTGGTTCTGGATGGTGTCCGTTCTGTCTTTTAGTTGTAGTTTTGAAATTGTTGTGCGAGGCAGCAGTTTAGGTGCTTACCTACGCCACCATCTTGGTTTCTCCCTCTTACACTATTCTTAAATTGTGGTTATAATTACTCCTGTGCAAAGATGACATTCGTGACAAGGCTGGATACCCGGTGCTTGTGACAGGGTCATAGAAAGGGTCACTTTTTAAAAAGTATGTTTTTTTATTGATTTCAGAGAGGAAGGGAGAGGGAGAGAGAGATAGGAACATCCATGATGAGAGAGAAGCATGCATCGGCTGCCTCCTGCATGCCCTCTACTGGGGATGGAGCCAGCAACCTGGGCCTGTGCCCTGACTGGAAATCAAACTGTGACCTCCTGGTTCATAGGGCAATGCTCAACCACTGAGCCACACTGGCCGGGAGAAAGGGTCACTTTTTGAGAAGAAAATCTGCTGTCAAACTTCCTGGGCACTTGAGAGCGTTGGGGCCTGGTGAGTGGCGGTACCCCTCCTCCTTGCCACGTGGTGGGTCTTTCTCTCCAGCTGGCCACCTTCCCACTGCTGACTTCTCTTCCTGAGGGTCTGGAGTGCGGGACCAAGAGCTCTCCACCCACTTTCTTTGACTTTCTCACACTCCGCATTTTTCTCGCAAGGTTTGGCACTGGGTGTGCATCCCTCGGTGGCGAGTGCACTTGAGATGGGCAGCCAGAGCACGTGCGGCTAAGCCTGTGGACATCTGTGTGTGGCCACAGAGGTCCTTCTGTGAGAGGATTTTCCTGAACATGGCCTTGGCTTTCTTGCTCCTACATGCCCCCACTGGGAATCGAGTCACCAACCTGGGCATGTGACCTTGACCGGAATCAAACCCGGGACCCTCCAGTTAGCAGGCCGACACTATATCCACTGAGCCACACCGGCCAGGGCTTCCTCATGAATCTTCAGTTTGGGCTGCTCATGGCATCAGCTGGCAGGTCCCTTCCATGATGCCACACTGCAGGGCAGGCTGTGCTGGCTTTCCCTGGGGTGGGCGTGGCTTCGGCCTGAGGGCTTGGCTCCTCTGCACAGGCTGCTTGGGCTTCTCTAAAACAGGGCGGCCATGATCCAAAAGCGAGGGTCTCCAGCACACCAGGGAGAACCTGCAAGCCCATCATCTCACCTCTACCTCGGGATGGACTGACACGGTCACAGAGGCTTCCTTGGTGCAAGGAGTGGATATTTGGCTCTAACTTTTGATGGGTGGGTGTCAAGGTTGTAGAGGAGTGCGAGGGCCCAGGAAGCGCATGGGTCCAGGGAGCATGTGGATCTAGGGGAGCACGTGGATCCAGGGAGCACGTGGATTTAGGGGAGCACGTGGGTCCAGGGAGCACAAGGGTCCAGGGAGCACATGGATCTAGGGGAGCACGTGGATCTAGGGGAGCACGTGGGTCCAGGGAGCACGTGGATCTAGGGGAGAAAGTGGGTCCAGGGAGCACGAGGTCCAGGGAACATGTGGATTTAGGGGAGCACGAGGGTCCAGGGAGCACGAGGGTCCAGGGATCCCGAGGGTCCAGGGAGCACATGGATCTAGGGGATCATGTGAGTCTAGGGGAGCACGTGGGTCCAGGGAGCATGAGGGTCCAGGGAGCACATGGATCTAGGGGATCATGTGAGTCTAGGGGAGCACGTGGGTCCAGGGAGCACGTGGATCTAGGGGAGAAAGTGGGTCCAGGGAGCACGAGGTCCAGGGAACATGTGGATTTAGGGGAGCACGAGGGTCCAGGGAGCACGAGGGTCCAGGGAGCCCGAGGGTCCAGGGAGCACATGGATCTAGGGGATCATGTGAGTCTAGGGGAGCATGTGGGTCCAGGGAGCATGAGGGTCCAGGGAGCACATGGATCTAGGGGATCATGTGAGTCTAGGGGAGCACGTGTGTTCAGGGAGCATGAGGGTCCAGGGAGCACGTGGATCTAGGGGAGCACGAGGGTCCAGGGAAATGTGGATCTAGAGAAGCACGTGGATCTAGGGGAGCATGTGGGTCCAGGAAGCACTAGGGTCCAGTGAGCACATGGATCTAGGGGAGCAAGTGGGTCCAGGGAGCACGTGGATCTAGGGGAGCAAGTGGGTCCAGGGAGCACGTGGATCTAGGGGAGCATGTGGGTCTAGGGGAGCACGTGGGTCCAGGGAGCATGAGGGTCCAGGGAGGACATGGATCTAGGGGAGCACATGGATCTAGGGGAGCACATGGGTTCAGGGAGCACATGGATCTAGGGGAGCACGAGGGTCCAGGGAGCACATGGATCTAGGGGAGCACAGGGGTCCAGGAAGCACATGGATCTAGGGGAGCACATGGGTCCAGGGAGCATGAGGGTCCAGGGAGCACGTGGATCTAGGGGAGCATGTGGGTCCAGGGAGCACGATGTCCAGGGAGCATATGCATCTAGGGGAGCACTAGGGTCCAGGGAGCACTAGGGTCCAGGGAGCATGTGGATCTAGGGGAGCACGTGGGTCCAGGGAGCACTAGGGTCCAGGGAAAACGTGGATCTAGGGGAGCACGTGGGTCTAGGGGAGCTAGGTTTTGGAAGAGCGCATTGCAGTTAGTTGGGAAATTAGACCTGCCATGGGAATGAAGTTGTGGGAGGCAGCCTGTGAGGTGGCCACCAATGCCTCTCTCCCTGGGTTGGTGCCCCATGTAGCCAACTGGTGCCTCTGGACAGAGCCTGGGTGTGTGCACCTCCTTCTAATGAGCAGAATGGGGCAGAAGTGAAAGGATGTCACTTCTGAGATCAGATTACAAAGAGGCTGTGGGTCCCGTCTTGGATGCCTGCTCTTGCTTTTTGTTGACTTGTTCCTGGGGGACACCAGGCGTCATGTCAGGAGGCAGCCTGTGGAGCAGCCCAGGGCAAGGGCCATGGCCTGTCAAACCATGTGTGGGTCGTGATGAGACAGCAGCCCATCCAACAGCTTGGCTACATCTGAATGAGATGCCCTTGCCATAGGCCCCAGATGAGTCAAGTTCAGTTCCGACCCACAGAAACTCTGTGGTAAAGACGTGTGTTGTTTTAAGTTGCTAATTTGGGGGTTATTTGTTACATGGAAGTAGATAACACAAATGGTTTTGCCATAAAAAATAGACTGAACCCATGGAGCACCCACGTGTACTTTTGACCCAGAGACAATGAGGGCCATCTTCTGTCCAGATGCTCCTTGCTTTTTGCCTGCTCCATGGCTCCAAATGTTACCGGCAAACCCCCGGAGTGGGCTCGGGCTGCCTATTGCTGTGTCCAGTAACGAAGGCGGGGTTGAATCAGAGTAGGCGTGTACTAAGAAGGCCAGCCACCAAGAAGACAGGGTGCATACAAGCATCAAATCCTGCCTTCCAGCAGGTGCAGGGGTAGGACTATAAAGGGGAAGGGACTGGGGTGCTAGGTGCAACCCGGGAGTCTGCAGACTTCAACCATTTCCTTAGTCCTCAGGAGATGAGATGATGTGGATGAGATGATGTTGATGAGATGATGTGGATGAGATGATGTGGATGAGATGATGTTGATGAGATGATGTTGATGAGATGATGTTTTGACTCCTGGTGAGTCGCCTGACCATGCTTATCGGTTCTGCTTGCTGGATTCACAGCTGAGTCATCTCCTCCATCGCTTCGCACAGGCCTTGAAAAGGAAACTTAAGAAAAACATAACCCCCTATTCACATAAGTGTATGCGTTCTAAAACTGAAAATAATATGATTATCTTTCAGATTAATTCAGGTGCTCTGTCTATCAGAGGATAAGTCCCCATCACAAATAAACCAGGTGTCATGCGGACAGCAGCTAAAAGTGTTTAAATGAAGAATGAAGGACGTGGGCAACTTTAATCTTGAACCAGCTTGTAATCAAGCCAGGTCTTTGGCCTCCTAGAATCTGATGTGTGCATTGCTTTGCAGCTGGGGAGAGAATTCCACAGGGAAGCAGCTCATTGCAGGAATGTATGTATTGGTTTCCTGGAACTTTGCCAATTATTTTTTTTTCCTATAATTCAAATGTGGTTTTAATCTCCCTCTTTGCAGTTTCCTCTTGGGTGATCATAAATGCCTTTCTGTCTTTACACTTAGCTGGTATTTACCAGGTGTACCGGTTAATAATGCTGATTTTGTAATCAAAGAAAACACGATAATATCAAGAGAAACATCAAAGGTGCTTTATTCAAAGTAATGTCCATCACTAGCTACACATTCTCCCATCTTTCAGGTAATTGTGGATACCGTCCCAATAGAACTTTTCTTGTTTTGAGGCAAACCGTTCAGAGACGCAATTTTCCGTTTCTTCGTACATTTTGAAGTGCTGCTCAGAAAGTGCATGTACCATAGATCAGAACAAGTGGTAATCTGAAGGAGCAAGGTCTGGTGAATACAGTGAGTGGGTTAATACTTCCCAGGCAAGATCTCTTAATGTGTCTTTAACTGGTTTTGAAGTGTGTGATGATGCATCATCATGAAGCAAAATTACTTTGCCTTGTCTTCTGGCACATTCTGGTCGTTTTACGATCAAAGCGTGATTCAAATTTATTATTTGTTGTCAGTAGTGATCAGTATTAACTGTTTCACCTGGTTTTAGAGGCTCATAATACATCACACCTTCCTGATCCCACCAAATGCAGAGCATTGTCTTCTTTCTAAAGCGATTTGGCCTTACAGTCGATGTTGATGGTTGACCTGGATCAACCCCTGATTTTGTGCGTTTGGGATTCTCAAAATAAATCCACTTTTCATCGCCAGTCACAATTCGATGCTAAAAAGACTTTCTTTCATGCCATTGATGCAACACTTTACTGATGACTTTTCGGTTTTCCATTTGTATTTTGTTCAGTTGATGTGGCACCCATTTTCCTTCCTTTAAAATCTTTCCCATTGCGTGTAAATGATCAGAAATTGTTTGCTGAGCAACGTTTAATCTTTCTGCAAGTTGTTTTTGAGTTTGACATGCATCTTCATCCAATAATGCTTGTAATTGTTGGTCTTCAAATTTTTTCAGTTGACCTGGACGTTCTTTGTCTTTCACATCGAAATAATCACTTTTAAAGTGTTTAAACCAGTGTTCACAAGTATCTTGAGATGGAATATGTTCACCCATAAGCTTCCCGAAGCTTTCAGCACACTTTTCTTCAAAATAAAGTAATGAATTAAAACTTCCCACAAATGCTCTTTTTTTGGCACAAAATTCGACATTTTTAAGCATAAAAATACATATGATGTTAACATCTTCAGAAAATTTGACATATGAAGTTTTTTAAAAAAATAAATCTTCATTGTTCAGATTATTACAATTGTTCCTCTTTTTTCCCCCCATAGCTCCCCTCCACCTAGTTCTCACCCCACCCTCTGCCCCTACCCCCCCACTGTCCTCATCCATAGGTGTACGATTTTTGTCCAGTCTGTTCCCACACCCCCACACTCCTTTCCCCCTGAGAATTGTCAGTCCACTCCCTTTCTATGCCCCTGATTCTATTATATTCACCAGTTTATTCTGTTGTTCATCAGATTTTTTATTCACTTGATTTTTATTTTTTTTATTATTTTTTAATTTTTTTTGTTTTTAAATAAATCTTTATTGTTCAGATTATTACAGGTGTTCCTCTTTTTTTCCCCCTAGCTCCCCTCTACCTGATTCCCCACCCCACCCCATGCCCTTACCCCCCACCACTGTCTTCATCCATAGGTGTAAGCTTTTTGTCCAGTCTCTTCCCGCACCCCTCACACCCCCTCCCCCCTGAGAATTGTCAGTCCGCTCCCTTTCTATGTCCCTGATTCTATTATATTCACCAGTCCATTCTGTTCTTCAGATTTTTTATTCACTTGGTTTTTAAATTCATTTGTTGGTAGGTATGTATTTGATGTCATTTTGTTGTTCATAATTTTTATCTTTACCTTTTTCTTCTTCTTCCTCTTCTTAAAGAACACCCGTCAGCATTTCATGTAATCCTGGTTTGGTGGTGATGAACTCCTTTAGCTTTTTCTTGTCTGTGAAGCTCTTTATCTGACCTTCAACTCTGAATGATAGCTTTGCTGGGTAGAGTAATCTTGGATGTAGGTTCTTACTGTTCATCACTTTGAATATTTCTTGCCACTCCCTTCTGGCCTGCATAGTTTCTGCCGAGAAATCAGCTGACAGTCGTATGGGTGCTCCCTTGTAGGTAAATAACCGTTTTTCTCTTGCTGCTTTCAAGATTCTCTCTTTGTCTTTTGCTCTTTGCATTTTAATTATGATGTGTCTTGGTGTGGTCCTCTTTGGATTCCTCTTGTGTGGGGTTCTGTGCGCTTCCTGGACTTGTAAGTCTATTTCTTTCACCAGGTGGGGGAAGTTTTCTGTCATTATTTCTTCTAATATGTTTTCAATATTTTGCTCTTTCTCTTCTTCTGGCACCCCAAAAATTCGGATGTTGGTACGCTTAAAGTTGTCCCAGAGGCTCCTTACACTATCTTCATATTTTTGGATTTTTTCTTTTTGTTTTTCTGGTTGGGTGTTTTTTGTTTCCTCATATTTCAGATCTTTGGTTTGATTCTTGGGGTACGTTGATCTACAGTTGAGTTTCTGTATATTCTTTATTTCAGACAGTGTATGCTTAATTTCTGACTGGTCCTTTTCCATTTTTTTGGCATTCTCATTAAGGTCCTTGAAGGTCTCACTAAGCTCCTCGGAGGTCTCATCAAGTTTCTCGGCGGTTTTTAGAAGATTCTTGAGTAACCTTATAAATGTGGTTCTGAACTCTATGTCGTCCATTAGTTTGCTTTCCTCCATTTCTCTCATTCGTGACATGTTTCTTTGTCTCCGCATTTTGCTGCTTCCTTGTGTTGATGGAGTGGCTTGTGTGGTAGGTGACCTATAGGGGCCAGTAGCTCAGCCTCCCCAATCACCTGAGGTGGACGCCTTTGGTACACCCCTTTGTGGGCTGAGTGCAAAGTCTTGGTGTAGTTAAGCCTTGATTGCTGTTGGTACACTGGGAGGAATTGACCTCCAGGCCAATTGGCTGTGAGGACCTGCTGTGTCTATAATGGAAGAACTGCTGCGCTGGAGACACGCTTATGGGGCAGGACTTGTTTCAGTGGGGCTTTGGTGCTCACTGAGTCTGCCTCTTGAATGTATCACTTATGGATGTGAGGAGTTGAAATCTGGTGTCTCACACTGACCACTAGGTACACTGGCTTCTGGATCTCCAATGGGGTGCAGGTCAGCTACTGTCTGAGGCCACCCAGCAGGAGCTACAGCAAGAACTACAGTTTTCTCCTCTTTGCTTGGGGTTTGGAGGTTTTGGAGCTGTCTGACCCGGGCTGCAAGTTTGCTAGGTTAAGCTGTGATAGGGCAGGCCATTCATATGCTAAAGCCGCTGCTTGGAGCCTGGGTGGGTTCGTAGATTGTGCAGGGCGGGGTCTCAGGGTGTGACTAGGCTAGGGCGTGGCAAACAGCGATGGCTGCCAGTAAGCCGGCTCTGCGGCTCTGGGTCTCCTACCGTGTCCCCGCGTCCAGCACCTCAGCACAATAAACAATTGTTCCTACGCGCAGCCCTGCAAGCAAGCCTCCCTCACTTTCCGACCCCACGACAGACAGTCCAGCTTCTCCCCTAGGAGTTTGGGTCCCCCGCGTCTCCCCAGAAACGAGTTCGGAGTAATTGGGAGCTTGTCTCCCTTCGGGTTGAAAACAGCAGCGCTCCCAGTCACCCGTCGCCAGCCCGATTCACGAGTCTCCGTACCTCAGCTTTTCAGCGCTTGTGCACCCCTCAATGCTGTTTGCTCTTTCCTTCTAGTTGTAGAACTTCCACTCAGCCAGCTTTCCCGTGGTTCTGGGTGATAGACGTTTTGTCTTTTAGTTGTAGTTTTGAAATTGTTGTGTGAGGCAGCAGTTTAGGTGTTTACTTATGCCGCCATCTTGGATCTTGCAACTTCACTTGATTTTTAGATTCACTTGTTGATAGATATGTATGTGTTGTCACTGTGTTGTTCATAATTTTTATCTTTACCTTTTTCTTCTTTTTCCTCTTCTTAAAGAATACCTTTCAGCATTTCATATAATACTGGTTTGGCGGTGATGAACTCCTTTAGCTTTTTCTTATCTGTGAAGCTCTTTATCTGCCCTTCAATTCTGAATGATAGCTTTGCTGGGTAGAGTAATCTTGGTTGTAGGTTCTTGCTATTCATCACTTTGAATATTTCTTGCCACTCCCTTCTGGCCTGCATAGTTTCTGTTGAGAAATCAGCTGACAATCTTATGGGTGCTCCCTTGTAGGTAATTAACTGTTTTTCTCTTGCTGCTTTTAAGATTCTCTCTTTGTCTTTTGCTCTTGGCATTTTAATTATGATGTGTCTTGGTGTGGTCCTCTTTGGATTCCTTTTGTTTGGGGTTCTGTGCGCTTCCTGGACTTGTAAGTCTATTTCTTTCACCAGGTTGGGGAAGTTTTCTGTCATTATTTCTTCAAATAGGTTTTCAGTATCTTGCTCTCTCTCTTCTTCTGGCACCCCCATAATTTGGATGTTGGTACGCTTGAAGTTGTCCCAGAGGCACCTTACACTATCTTCAACTTTTTGGATTCTTTTTTCTTTTCTGGTTGGGTGTTTTTTGCTTCTTTGTATTTCAAATCTTTGACTTGATTCTTGGGATCCTCTAGTCTGCTGTTGGATCTCTGTATATTATTTTTTTTTATTTCAGTCAGTGTATGCTTAATTTCTAGTTGGTCCTTTTTCATATCCTCAAGGGTCTCACTAAATTTATCAGCCTTTTCTAGAAAATTCTTAAAAACCTTATAACCGTGGTTTTGAACTCTATATCCAATAGTTTGCTTTCCTGCATTTCTTTCATTTGTGACCTGTTTCTTTGTATCCACATTTTGGCTGCTTCCCTGAGTTGATAGAGTGGCTTTGTGTTCTAGGTGTCCTATAGGGCCCAGTGGCTCAGCCTCCCCAGTTACCTGAGGTGGACACTCTTGGTGCACCCCTTTTTGGGCTGTGTGCACAGTCTTGTTGTAGTTAAGCCTTGATTGTTGTTGGTATCATTGGGAGGAATTGACCTCTAGGCCAATTGGTTGTGAGGTCAGTTGTGTCTATTATGGGAAAACTGCTGTGTTGGAGACACCCTTATGAGGCAAGACTTGCTTTAGTGGGACTTTGGTGCTCACTGAGTCTGCACCCTCAGTGTGTCCCTTTTGGATCTGAGGAGTTATAATCTGGATGGTCCCGCTCTGACCCTTGGGTACACTGGCTCTTGGATATCCAAGGAGGTGCTAATTTAGCCTCTGCCTGAGGCCACCCAGCAGGAGCTATGAAGAGATCTGCAGATTCCTCTTCTTTGTTTGGGTTTTGGAGGTGCCCAGATAAGGCCCAGCTGTGAAGCAATGCAAGCTGCTGTGGAACCTTGGGCCTTCTTTTGGATGTTCTGGGTCTCACTGACTCAGCTGCAGTTTGTTAGGTAAGTTAAGAATTCAAAAGAACAAGGCCATTCATATGCAAAAGCCTCTGCACTCAGCTTGGATGGGGTGGAGTCTCAGGATGGAGCAATCAGCAATGGCTTCGTGGGGCAGGATCTCAGGGTGGAGCAAACAGCTATGGCTTCCCATCAGCCCTGCCCTAAGAGGCCCCTGGGTCTCAGTGTCCTGCGGTAATTGCTGCAAGCATCTCCCAGGGAAAGCTGCCCCCAAGTTTTGCCCACTGCCAGACAGTCCAGTTTCTCTCCATATGAGTCTGGGTCCCCAGAGTCTCGCCTGGAACTGGAGTTCAGAGCAGTTGGGAGCTTTTGTCTCCCTCCTGATTGAGAAAGCCAGCTGCGTACTCAGTTGCCAGCCCTCTCCATACGCATGCCTCCATACCTCTGCCTTCCGCAGCTCCTGTGAGTCTCAGTGTGCTTTTCTCTTTCCTTCTAGTTGTAGAATTTCCACTCAGCCAGCCTTCCTGTGGTTCTGGATGATGTCCGTTTTGTCTTTTAGTTGTAGTTTTGAAATTGTTGTGCGAGGCAGCAGTTTAGGTATTTACCTATGCCGCCATCTTGGTTTCTCCAACATATGAAGTTTTGAAGCTTGTTGTCAATACAACAAAATAGCATACATACCAAATCACATATATATCAATATATGTGTAACTCCATCTATTGAAAAAAATCTGCATTATTAACCAAACATCCTGCAGTGAAGTTTCCATGAGGGATTTCAGGTTGAAGTCTTGATTTAGCTCTGTCCCAGAAGCAGACTCAGAAAAGTTGTGTGTGGGAAGCCTATGGGAGGGTGGGTGGTGGAGTGCTGGGGCCAGAGCCTGGACATCTAAAGTGGGGCCTGCGTGAACTGGCCCCAGTCAGATGCCTCGGTCCCATTACTTTTTCCTGGGCACACCAGAGAAAGTGACCACCAGAGAAAAGAGAATTAGGGGAGAGAAAAGAATGCAAAAATTATATTGAGACAAGAAAAAAAAGGTAAGAGAGAAAAGAAAGAGAAGAAAAAAGAAGAGGGAAAATATATGCATATGGGGGGAAAACTCTGCAAAACCAACAACTAATCCAAAAAAAGCAAACAACAAACACCCAGAAAAAAACAGAGGGGAACTGAATCTGAAAAGGCAGAGCTTATTTCCAGAAGGTAAGGTCAGGAATTGAATGAATGGGGGAATAACCATGATTCAGTATAGAGGAGGTAGAAAGAGAACGAGTTTATGAGAGGAAAAGTAAAAAACAAAATACTTAAAAAGAAAAAAAAGTAGAAAATAATAATTGGAAAAAACTATATAAAAATTATAATAAAATTTATATGTATACATATATATATATATATATATATATATATATATATATATATATATATATATATATATATTTTCCCCTTTATTTAATCTATCTATGTATTTGTCTATTGTTGGAAAATGAGAATAGAGAGCAGATAGGCCTGAGTTGGTGATTAATACTAGTAAGCTATTAGTTGAAGAGAACAAGAGAGGAGAGGAAAACAAAAGCATAAAAAAAAAACCAGAAAAAAACAAACTAACAAACAAGCAGACAAACAACAACAAGAAAGAAAGAAAGAAAAAAGGGAAAAAATTGGCTAGTGAAGAAAGAGAAAAGAGAAGGGTGCATGGACTTGATGCAGGGGAGGAAATTAGATATATGAGTAGGCCAACAGAGACTACTCTAATAGTAATGTATCAATAAAGCATATAAAGAAGATCAATTGTTAACAAGGAGTAAAAAGAAAGGAGAGAAAAACTAAAGCAGGAACGGGAAGAGAAACAGGATGAAAAAGGGTGAAGTGAGGAAGAAAGGATTGGCATAAAGGAAAGAATGAGATAGAGTAAAATAATGATAAATAAAATTAGAATGTAGAACACTAATCCAAAAAAACTTAAAAAAGTAAAAAAAAGTAAAAAAATAAAAAATATAATAATAAAAAATAAAATAAAGTGAGAAAAAAAATTTAGTTTCTTAAGTAAAAGATAAAAAAATAAAAAAGTGAAGTAGTGAAGTTTGTTCACTTCAGCTTGGTTTTAATGTCCCCTGGGTGCTGGTTTAAGACCCCTTTCTACTGTTCTTCCTGCCACGTCTCAGTTTCCTGTCAGGTAGTCAGCACCGTGTTGAAGTTCCCAGCGATCCACCGCTCCTCTATGTCTGTCTCCACAGCCTTGGTGTCAGCCAGGAGGGACCAATCGCCAGCTTTGCTTTTCTGCTGCTTTCAGTTGTATTTACAAAAGCGTCTATATTTCTGACATGGCCTCTAGGTGGCAGTGTTTTTGTATTAATTTCTGGGACTAAATGGCCCCTCAACCTGGGAGTATTTAGAATCTTTGTTTCCCTGCAGAGCTCAAGGCTGGGTGAGGCTGCACTGCTAGGAGAGCTCTGGTCTTTAGGAGAAAAATGGCTGTTCAGGGTTGGAGGGACGGACTGTCCCAGAGATGGCTTCCTGATTGTCTCTCCCTATTCTGCTCCCCAGTTTCCACAAAAACCACCTTCCCCTGCAGTCTTGGTGAATGTTTTTAATAGGAAGATCCTATGCACTGGGTTTAGCAAGTAAAAGCAAGGAAGTTATAAAGACAGAGCATGGTTATGCTGCCTCGTGTCTTTCTCCTCCCGGCACTGCCGGCCAGTGCAGAGCTTCAGGCTGCCTTTCTGGGTGCAGCCTCCCACGGCTGTGGGCTTAGATCTAGAGTTCCCCCTCTGCCAGCAGCCCTGTGGACCCCCTTCCACATTTGAGAGCTACACTGACCCCAAGGGCCGCGGATTTGGTGCAGCGCAGTCTCCCTCTGAGACTCTAGTCCTGGCTTGCACGCATTTCTCCCTCCAGCCCAGATCCTGAGCCCATCTCTCTCCAGGCGACCTCTGACCTTTCCATCCACAGATTGTCTCACCAGCTGTGTTTAATTCGCCAATTTTGGGTGGATGTTATTTGATTCATCTGTTTCTTCTATCTGCTCTGTGACAAGGTGCAGGACCCATCCAGCCGCCACCTTGTCTCCCTGTGGACAGACTTTTTAGGAGCCCGCAGCCAGGGAGGCTGTAGTCTCAGTGTTTGTGGGTTTGCAGGTGAGGCAGCCGGTCCCTGGGCATTGTGTCTGTAGGGTCCTGGGTGGTATCTGAATTCTCCCCAGGTGGAGGTGAGGCTGGGCTTCTGATCACAGCCACGCTCCCCTTCAATATGGTGTGGTCTCTGTGGTAGAGCCGGCCACTCTGGGAGAGATTTCAGTGGTAATAGAGGCTGCCTGGCCAGGGGAGTCTGGTCCGCCAGTCCCCGACAGTCCTGTGGAATAACTGTCCCTCACTCACAAATACACACACCTGCCGCATGTCCATGCACTTTCCTTCGCTCTTTCACTCACTCACACTATCTTGCTCACTGCCGTCCTGTCGGCTGCCATCTTGGATCCCATTGCCTAGTTGTAGGACTTTCATTTAGCCAGCTTTCAGGCAGTTCTGAATGATGGTTGTTCTGTATGTTAGTTGTAATTTTGATGGGGTTGTGGGAGGTGGTGTTTGCCTTCACCGCCATCTTGGTTCTCCTCTTGAGAGTTGAGTGTTGCCTTCCCTATTTGTCTTTTTATTTTATTTTTTATTGATTTGAGAGAGAGAAAGAAATTGGGCGGGGGGAGAGTGAGATTTTGGGAGAGAGAGAGATTTTGTTGTTCCACTTATTGATGTATCCATTGGTTGATTCTTATATTTGTCCTGACTCGTAATTGAACCTGCAACCTTGGCATACCAGGACGATGCTCTCACCAACTGAGCTACCTAACCAGAGTCTTTATGTGGCTTTTATAATGCAGGGGATGAGACTACCACTGCCCACACATTCATAGCTTTTCTGAGACAGAGAGGTGGGCTTTGGAAGCTGTGGTTCTTGAGAAGGAGAGGAGGAAAGCAGAAGGGAGGTGGCAGTCCAGATGATCCATGTAACTAGCCTGGTTATGAATTAACAGAAAAGGAGCAAAAGGAAGGCCACTGGTCTGTTCCCCAAATATTGCTGGAGGAAGGGACTGGACAGGGGAAGAATAGACGCTGTGGCCAGTGGGGTCTGGGTGACACAGGGAAGGTACTTTCCTGTCAGTCACCCCTGGGAACAGGCCATTGGACAGAGTAGGTGTGGACATTGCAAGAGTGGGAAGATTTGAGACTTAATATCCTAAACAAAGGCGTTCCTTCTCTTGCATCTTGTGCTCCTGGCTTCTCAGTGGCTCTCATGCTCCTGCATTTGGTCCTGTGGCCCCCAGCAACGTGGACCCACACACAGGGGACTGGTGGATGCAACTAGCCTGATGGTGGACTGGACCCGGATCCACCGTAGGATGGAAACTCTGACACGGGCTCTGCTTTCAGTTCTGCTGAATCCCCACCTGCATATCTTCCAGGACTGGATTAAGGGAAGTGGGACTTTGGAAACTCAAGGATGTAATTCCACACAAATAAAGTTTTCTATCACATCTCATGCTCCCATGGGGGCCTCTGGAAATGCTTATTCCAGAGATACCCTAAGAACCCCACTCCCTTTAGCAATGGAGAAAGAACATGCACACATTTCTCTGATAGCAGAGTGTGGGAGTCAAGGGCAGTCCACAGAGTCTGTATTGAGCACTCACACTTCCTGGCCAGGGAGCCGGCAGGGACTGTGCCAGGCACACCCTGCCTTGCCTCTCATTCATGTGCCTGGGGGCCCAGGGAAAGATGAGATCTGACTGTCCTTGAGAGTGGTGCTCTGGCTGTGGTGTGTGCCTGTGGGGGTGGAGGAGCCTGTGTGAAAGCAGAAAGCCTTGGCAGCTGTCCTGGCCCGAGGACCCTGGCTCAAAGGGCAGGTGGACTGGGGTGAGGTAAACAGGGGATAGTGGCTAACTGCACATGGCTTGGTTAAGGAAAGGAAGAATTTGGAACATGGTACCTTTGAGATGCCTGGAGAGGTGAAGAGATGCCAAGTGAGGGTGGAGGGCTGTCTGGAGTGAGAGCCTTCCACCCTCACTGATATTTGGGAATCAGCTCACATAGATGGGTCTGGATTGGTGCAGGGAGGATGTGGAGAGAGAAGACAGGGGTATGTAGTCAGGACCTATGGACCCAATGTGAGCTGAGCCAGGCCAGCACCCTCTTGGCACCTGGACTCCATACACCCTACTCTAACAATGGGGGTGAGGTGGGACTTCCCAGAACCAATGTCTCACCCCGGGGCGTCCTCACACCTCCAGCACACAGTTCGCCAAGACAATGGCTGTGGGATCCTCTGGGAGGATGAAAGAAGATTAAGGAATGTCTTCACCAAGTGCTTCAAGGCCTTTCTTTTGGGGACTCATCCTCTCCTCCATCAGTGGCTTCAGATTGAAAACTGGCCTAAAACCTGACACTGGGCAAGGGCCTAGGGCTTTTTTGTGGAGCGTTTGCCCTCCTTCTTCCAATCTTCCCACCTGGTTTATTGTGACTGCACAAGTCAGCAGTCCCCTATCCTAGCCCATCTCCTGGTCGGGAGCACCATACTTTTTAACTTCTCCTACTCTCTCCCACTCAGATCTTGTTGCTCATTATGCTCACCTGCTCACCTGGCCTCTGATGTCAGTGGCCTTGGCTCTGTTGGGGGCTCATCTCTCCTTTGCTAGTTCTGTGCAGCATGTCTTGCTGTGGGGGCCCACATGGCAGCCAGTGCCAATCTGCCCAGGGCCTGTGGGGCCTCTCACCACCCTCACTAATGGATGGGCCCTCTCAAGCCTTGTTGGGAACATGAGCACCTGGTGTATTCCTGCTATATAGTCTGCTCACTCTAACAGGCCATCCTCCAAGTCCTTTGTGCTCTGCTGCAGCGACTCTGGCACTCGCTGCACTGGGTGTGGCCACGTGTGCGAGCCCTGCTCTCCTGGCTCCTGCAGAGTGTTAGCCCCATCTCACAGGGCACCCCGGTTAGTACTTCCTCTCTTCTCCAGATTCTCTATCCTTTGATGCAGCACAGTGCCTACTTCCTGCTCCTGCCACTCACTGGGGACGCCACCTTTTTCTTCCTTTCACAGGCCCAGTGCCTTCCCTGCTCGGCTGTGTGGGATCCTAGTGCTTGGGTTGGTGGCCAGGAAGGCATGGGCTCAGGGGCGAGGCATTACCTTGTATGACTCCCATCTTGTTTGAGCTACTGCAGGGCCTGCGCCATGAGGGCCACCACCTGTTGGAAAGGGAGTGGGCTTCTCTGTCTGCTCCTCAGCAGGTCCAGGGACCTGAGAGGCGTGCCACCAGTGTTCCCACCCTGAGGCTCAGGTCTTGTACTTTGCACACTGGGCCCTGGCCTTGGTGGGGGCCTGCCAGGGCCTTGAAGCTCCACACTCCTACAGTCAGTCCTGAGTATGAGCTCCTCTCTCTCTTCTTCGTTGCAGAAGATTAGAGTTCCCTTAAAAGCAGCTAGTGAGGCACCTTTAGCTTCACATTTTGCCTTGAGTTGGTAATTAATCACCCGAGCCTGTCATTTTCTTTCTCTAATGAATCAGTGGCCTCAGTAAGTGCCACCTACTCTCTAGTCCTCACACTCACCTCTTCTCTCAACCCCTTGGTGTCAGGGATGCTGCCAGCCTGTCCTTTGCTCCAGAACACCTGTCCCTGCTCACCACTGCATTCTCACCACTGCATGCTCACCACACATGCTCACTACACATGCTCACCATGCATGCTCACCATGCATGCTCACCGCGCATCTTCACTATTGCATGCTCACCACTGCATGCTCATCACATGTGTTCACCACTGCATGCTTGTGGGGAAACATGGGACTTGGTTGGAAAGTCTGTAAGGAGGATTCTCTGAAAGGCCGGGGGCCTCTGGGGGGACCTTGCCAAAGGTGGAAGTCCCTGACTTGACTTTTCCAAACAAGTCTGAGCCCCCGGGTGTTTTGCTGGAATCTCTGGTTAGTCTTTAGACCCGACCTTGTAGAAGCATGTGCTTTCTCAAGGATACTCACCCTGCTAATTGTGTCTAGAGGTTAATTTTAGTTCAAGCTGTTGTTACAATAAAAGCATAAGGAGCCAGGCGAACAGGGCTGTGGTGGGCGCTGTGCTGTGTGTTGTGTGGGGCCTTAAGCTTGGGTGTCCGTGGACAGGGCATTCTTTCCTTCCATCTCTGTGCTCCTGTCTCCACCCAACACCTCCCAGAAGGGGGAGGAGAAGAGGAAGAATGAGCCCAAGGACACCTGGGCCTCAGCTCCTCCACAGCCGTGAGAGGCCAGCGGGATAGCAGCCTTCGTGGCTCGGGCGGTGGGCGCAGGCCGCTTGCTCTCCCCACATGGAGTTGGGACCCATCCTGTCTGAACAAGGGCATGGCTCCAGCTTTTATTAAACCAAGAGAGGAAAATACTTTTACAAGAGGCTAAATAGAACGTCATTTGCCATATGGTTGGAATGAGCAGAAAACCCGGAAAAGCCGGTGGCTGGGTGCCACGCCTGCCTTCAGGCTGTGGAGGTGCCTGCAGGGTGGGAGCCCTCGCAGTGCATCCGGGTAAGTGTCTGACTTCAGCAGCTGCCCCAAGGGCTGCATGGAGCCGGGAATCTTCCTCCTTTACAAGGTCTCCCTGGGCTGTGGCCCACCTTCCAGTGGGAGGCAGGTCTAGCTAGACACAGAGGTCTACCCAGCTCCTCTGGCTCCTTGTGCTGCACAAGTCTTGTCATCGAGCAGCGTTGTCTGGGGACAGGGATTGCAGCGTGAGAAGAGGTACACTTTGTAGGGAGCATCAGTCTGTGTCATTAAAAATTCGTTAAGTCACATTTTAAAGGCAGCATAACATTCCCCCAGTGATGCGACGCAGCCCACTGCTCCACCCCCAGAGCTGGGGTTCGGTTGCTTTAGTGCCTGAAAGTCTAGTCCCACCTTCAGGCGGGACCCCTCGACCTGGGCGTACGGGTGAGTGTGAGCAGCCTCCACAGCACCTGTCCTCAGCGTCCCAGCCCCCTCTGCACCCTCACAGCATGGAAGCCCCTTCGGGCAGCTTTGCACGTGTGCAGTTTCTATCTCCACCCCCACCCCATTGCTGTTGGCACAGGCTGTACTGTGGGCCATGAACCCCACAATGTGAATGATCATCAGAAAATCCTATCCCTGGGTGCTCCCCCTGCCCCGACTCTGTTGCAGAGGAGGACCCACACGGGTCCTCCATGGGGCAGCGGCCCGGGGGGCATCTGTGGCCCCAACACCATGACAGCTGACATCTCACAGGTGAAGTTGCCATGCAAAAGGCAGTGCCCAGCCTGGATGGCACCACAGATGCAGGGACCCTGCCTGTCGGTGGAGAAATAATGACTGGCTGTCCAGCCTGGCCCTGCTCCTGTCTTCTCCCTAGAATAGTTTGAGGCCGGGGTCCTTTCTGATATCACAGGGTTCTGACATCTTTAGAGTCAGGACCCCCGCTGGCTGCTGACATATCAGAATGAGTATGCAAGAGGCCAACCTCTTCCTTGGGTGGGGGTGTCGCCCTGAAAATGCAGCCTCACCTCTCCCTCTGTGCTTACGTCCCACTCCCATGCACAATGCAGTATATCTCCTCTGTGGGCGCTGGAGGGAGAAGCCAGTGGTCCCTGTTGCCTTCTCCCTTCTCCTCCAGCTCACAAGGCATCTCACTTTATGAGTGTTGTCCCAAGTATGTGTGAGGTTGCAAGCACCCACCTGTGGGTCAGTGCCAGAACTGAAGGACCCTGGCAGGGGATGAGATCCCCTGGGCTCTGGCACCTGATGCCAACAGTGGCCCTGGAGTGTCCCTGCTGAGCCAAGGTGAGCTTCATGGGACAGTGCTGGCTGCAGCAGGGTGGGAATCGTTGCACAGCCCAGGGAGTGAGCCTGGGATGGGCCTGGATCCACGGGGCAGGGTGGGCATCAGACTTCCAGGCTTGGGGCAGAGGATGATGTCACAGGCCTGGACTGACTCATGAGATTAGGGATGCTCTCCCCCAGGACCCTCCCAGAGTGCTCCTGCAGGCGGCCTGTTGATCTTTCCCAGTGTCCAGGGCCTGGGCCTGGGAGGGGTGGGCAGTGTCTGCACAGGTGTCAGGATTCCAGCTCCACAGAGCCCGTGAACCAGGAGAAGGGAAGGAATGGACCATGAGCCTTGGTGTCCTGGACTCCTGTACCAATACCACTGGTCCTGGGAGTCCCTGCTAGGACAGACCTTCCAACTCTGGCTCTGCCCTTGGCAGCTCAGCTCCTCCTCTGTCACATAGGATGGGCACACACAGGTTTGTGAGGAGAATTAAAACACAGGGACAGGGGTGGGAGTGCCCCCACCCCTCCCTGGAGTGATTTGCTGGGTCTTTGGCAGGCCCCCCCATTTCTCTCTCTCTGCCTGGTACTCAGGGTTCTTATACTGTTGCTGCCCTGTCCTATTGAGGCTGAGCTGCCTGATGGCTATGCCTGAGGTTCCCCGAAGCTCTGAGCACATGGGACCCTCTAGGTGGGAGTGGAAACCTCTTAGACACAGATAATAGCTTCTGTTGGAAATCAGTAAGGACCACACTAAACTACCCTGCATCATCAAACATCTGCTGTGTGCCAGTCCTATGCTGACACATTTCATGCATGACCTTGTTTGCTTTAGTTCCCATAACAATTGGAGCAGGTACCTGTTATTCTCCTCATTTCATGGATGAGGGAACCAAAGTTCAGATAGGTTGAGTGACCTGCCGAGGGCTGCACAGTCACTCAAAGATAAGGATGAGATCAAAACAGAGCTCATTGTCAACCAGGTCACTCACTTCATGGTGAGGTTCTGGAGCCCCTGGGAACATGTCCACATCATATTTTATTAACTTATGCAAATTAAATGGCAAAGGTTAAAGACAAAGAGAACCTTAAAAGCAGCAAGACAAAAGAAGTTAGTTATCTACAAGGCAGCTCCTATAAGTCTGCCAGCATATTAACTCATTTGTTATTACAACGCTGACCAATGACTGGCCACCTGCACAGTACGGATCCTGGGCTGGGCCAGGATTTGGAGCTGAGCCCAGCCTCTCACTAGGTATATGCTCTTAGGCACATGGTTTAACCTTTTTTTTTTTTTTTTTAAATATATTTTATTAATTTTTTACAGAGAGGAAGAGAGAGGAGAGGGATAGAGAGCCAGAAACATCGATGAGAGAGAAACATCGATCAGCTGCCTCCTGCACACCTCCTACTGGGCATGTGCCTGCAACCAAGGTACGTGCCCTTGACCGGAATCGAACCCGGGACCTTTCAGTCCGCAGGCTGATGCTCTATCCACTGAGCCAAACCGGTTTCGGCAGGTTTAACCTTTTTGTGCCTCAGTTTACTCCATCAGGGATTTGGGGATTGCTAGAATTACATGAGTTAATACATGTAAAGTGCTTACAAGATGACCTAGAAAGTGGTGCTCAGAAAGTGTTTAGTATTTAGATGTTGTTAATATTCTTAGCCATACTTATATGTACCCATTAGCCCCAGAATCTAATGATCGTTTTTTCTATTAACCAAAGGTCTCTTGAAGGTACAAAGCCCTAGTGGTTTGAGTTGAACAAACAGGTGAGGAAAAACACATCAGCACAGGTGTGCTCTGTGAGTTCTCCCAGAGATGGGCCAGGAAGGAAGATGTGGGTAAACCTTCTCTTTGGTCATACCCTTTTATTTAATTAAAATTTTTTGACTTGCTTTACTGAATAATGTATTATACAATTCCCTCAAATGATAATTTTTCTTATTGCTTAAAAAATTCTGCTTAAGAGAGACAGACAAAATGTGAAGAGAATGAAACATGTTCCAGGAAAAAACAGGAGAAATCTCTAGAAAAAGAACAAAAAATAAATGGAGGCAAGCCATTTACAAGGTAGAATTCAAAACAATGGTTATAGAAATGCTCAAGGAAGTTAGAAGAAGAACAAATGAACTTAGTGAAAACTTCAACAAAAAGATAGCAAGCTTAAGAAAGGGCCTAGAAACCATAAAGAAGAACCAGTAATAAATGAAGACTATCCTAATAATAAAAGCCCAGGGTTGTAACTTGTAACAACTGATCATGACCAAAAGCTGACCAACTGGAAGTCAGTGCTGGGTGCCATGGTGACCTTCACAGCCCCTGCCACATGCTGTGGGCTCCACTGGTCTGCTCCCCCCAGCCCACAGGAGACTGGTGAGCTGCAGCTGGTGGAAAGCAGTGAGCTCAGGCCAAGCCACCCTGCAATCACAGGGCGAACAGGCCAGGTAGAGCCATCCTGCAATCCTAGGTGAAGAAGCCGCTCCACTGACCAACCTGCGCTAGGGACCTGATCGGGCTAGGGACCTGATTGAGTGTTTGGCATGGAGTCTGGGGCCTCTAGCCTGCAGCCACGGGAAGCCTCCCTCTCCCCAGAGTTAGGAGCACCAGCCCAGGTCTACCCAGTGGCCTGGTCCTGACTGTGGGGGTGAGTTCCTGCAGGCTGGGGTTTGATCCCCACACATTAGTGTAGAGGTGTTCTCTCTTTTCTGCATCAGCACGGAAAAGGAACAGGTCCAATTCTGAGTGGAGGAGCTGGGGATTAAGAAATAAAAGAAAGAAAGAGACCAGATAGAAAGATAGAAACAAAGCTGGGAGCCAAGTGGGATGCCATCCTCTCTGATCGAGAGGCAGGGACCCCGGAGCCCATGCAGCGCATTTATTTTATACCCCCAAATACCAGGAAGTATCACCAAAACTTAGGATCAAAGGAGCTTATTTGCATTCTTGAGTAGGCCCTAGCATTCCTGGTGCTTGCCTGGATTTACATATCAAAGTCCGCTAGGCAGACACCTGGGCTGATATGAAGGCCAAGCTGATAACACTCTAGGCCTTCTTGGGGAGAGTGTATCCAAGATACTGCTCTGCCAGTCACCTTGAGATACTGCTCTGCCAGTCACCTCGGACTCAGCTGACAACAATTTAAAGAAATGCCCATGTGCCTTCCCAGGCAGCCCTCTACACTTTAGCAGTAGGAGACCAGTGCCTTTGTTATTGCTGTGTGTCCAGGTTTTAATTGGACAAATGCCCGGCGGTCCCGGGCGCCAGCTTAGCAAAATCTTTTAGGAGGAGAATTCTGTCTGGGTTTCCTCAAATTCCCTCAGCCCCTACTCACCCCTCTGTAAAGGTGCAGAACAAGTGAGGCCCCTTAAATAAAAATCAGAGGTCTCCAGCAACGGTGGGCCTCTCTCATCACAGTCATTTGGACTGGATGGCATTTGAGTATTTATCTAGGCACCATGACAGAGAAACACAAGCTCAAGTCATGATCTCTGCCCTTAAAAAATTCACAATCTTATTAGAGCGAGTGGATGATAAATGTGCAGTAATGACATAGAATGTAAGGCAACAATACAGAGAGGAACAGAGGCAATTGCCAGGATGATTTTCTAATAATTAGTACAAAGAGTATGTGCTGTGAATTAAATAAAAAAAATATGTGTGGAAGTAGCTGCTTCATGAGTATGGCATCCCTTCCTATTCTAAAGGAAGCTGAGTTCCATGTGAACTGTGTACTATGCTATGATATCTGAGGCACAGGACAAGGGAGGCCCTAAGTGTACTATGCTTTGATATTTGAGTCATTCTTTATTGTTCAATGTGATTTATTTCTGTATGCCTCAGGTTTGTAATGTTAAGTTACAAACTAGAATAATACATCTTGCTATAAAATATTACTAGAAGATCAAATGATCAGGTGACATTTATTGTTATTTTCTATAAATGAACACAATCTCTGGTATGCTAAAGTGATAGGTATTATAGAAATATTCAGATAGGGAGATGTACAGGCTTGATTACAAGTGAGGCTTACTATCACAACCCAAATTTATTGCTTAAAAACAAAAGCAGGGAGCCAACTAGAAACTGAACCAAATATAAGCCCTTGAAGGGCAAATGTAAATTGGATAAGCTTTGCTATTACAAGAGTAAGAAGAAAAAATTCAGATGCAAGAATGAAAACCACATTGCATCCACTCTAAGTAGCTGTTAAAGGAAAAAGAATGGTATAGTATGAAAATACTTAATACAGATTGTAAAGACATTTGTTCAAAGAGGATTTCCTAGAGTAGGTGATATTTCAGTTAATTTTTTAAATGTGAAGAGGTTAGCTAGATAAGAAAAAGGTGTAGAGGTCCCGAATTGCAGAGGGTGCAGGCAGGCTGAGGGACCCCCCTCCATTCGTGCACAAATTTCATGCACCGGGCCTCTAGTAATATATAAAATGAAGAATACACTAGAAAGCATCAACAGCAGATTAGATCAGATCAGCGACTTAGAAGAGAAGGTAGCAGAAAACACCCAATCAGAACAGCAAAAAATAATTTTAAAAAATGAAGATAATTTAAGTGACCTTTGGGACAACATCAAGAGTAATAACATCCACATCATAGGGGTACCAGAAGTAGAAGAGAGAAAGAACCTGTTTGAAAAACTGATGACTGAAAACTTCCTCTACCTAGTGAAGGAAAAAGACACAGAAGTTCAGGAAGCACAGAGTTCCAAATAAGATGAACCCAAAGAAGTTCACACCAAGACACTTCACAATTAAAATGGCAAAGGTTAAAGACAAAGAAAGAACCTTAAAAGCAGCAACAAAAGAAGTTAGTTACCTACAAGAGAGCTCCTATAAGACTGTCAGCATATTTCTCAATAGAAACATTTCTAGCCAGAAGAGATTGGCACAAAATATTCAAAGTGATGAAAAACAAGGGTCTACAACTAAGACTACTTTACCCAGCAATGCTATCATTTAAAATTAAAGAAGAAATATAGAGCTTCCCAGACAAGAAAAATGAAAGGAGTTCATCATCACCAAACCAACATTACAAGAAATGCTAAAGGGACTTTAAAAAGAAGAAAGAAAGAAAGAAAGAAAGAAAAAGAAACATAAATGTGTATAATAAATATGTACCTACTAATAATTGCTTTAAATGTAAATGGATTAAATGCTTCAATGAAAAGACATAGGGTTGCTGAATGAATAAGAAAACAGACTCATATATATGGTTTCTCTGAGAGACGCACTTCAAATAGAAAAAGAAAACATACAGACAAAGTAAAAATATAAAAAAAGATATTATATGCAAAAGGAAATGAAAAAAAAAATAACTGGGGTAGTGTGAGAACCCTGTCAGAGTAGGCCAGATGTTCAAGGCCACTCTGAGCATAGGAATCCTAATCCGGGTTCCTAATCAAGGCTAATTTGCTATACGCAGATGCAAAAGCAAGGACACAGCAAGCCATACACTGCACAGGTGTGCCTGTCTGTAGCCCAAACACTGAGGTTACTATTTGGAAAGAAGCCTCTTTTGTCTAAGTAGTATAAAGTATGTTACTGACCAGGTGGTGTACAGCCACTTGAGGAGGCTGGGGTTCCAATAATGGCTGCTGTGTGAGGCTTTTGCATAGCTCCTATGTTGGAGGCTACTGCTACTTTGTAGAAAAGGTGTATTGTTACCTAGCTGGTGGACCACTACTGCATGGGACTTTATTTTGAAGAACTGCTTTGTCTAATAGCTTCTGTCATAGCAATGGCTACTTGGGCTACAATAAAGACTCTCTTATATACCCACAACTTCTCATGGCTTCTCTGTTGAATACCTGGCATCCAAAGGGGTCCAGTCCCTGATAGAGGCTCTCAGACACAACAGTTGGCATAGTCAGGCAGGATAAAGAACCTAGGGTCCAAGGAGTAAGTACTCCAATAATGGTGCAGCAAGCAGGATAAAGGAGGAACTATGTCCCCAACACGTAGCAATACTTACTAGTAAATCACACAAAATAGACTTTAAAACAAAAGCTATAATAAGAGACAAAGAAGGACATGATCCTATATAATAAAAGTCTAGGTGGTGTCATGCCTTCATGCAACGTCATCACAAGATGGCTGCCACAAGATGGCTGCCACAAGATGGCTGGCAGGGGAGAGCAGTTGGGGGCAATTGGGCTGGCAGGGGAAGGCAGTTGGGGCAACCAGGTCAGCAGGGGAGGGCAGTTGGGTGCGATCAGGCCGTCAGGGAAGGGCAGTTGGGGGTGATCGGGTCTACAAGGGAGGGCAGAGGGGGTGATCAGGCTGGCAGGAGAGCAGTTAGGTGTCAATCTGGCAGGCAGGCGAGCAGTTAGAAGCCAGCAGTCCCAGACTGTGAGAGGGATGTCTGACTGCTGGGCAGTTGGACATCCCCCAAGGGGTCCCAAATTGGAGAGGGTGCAGGCCAGGCTGAGGGACACCCCCCTCCATGCACGAATTTCATGCACCAGGCCTCTAGTGTAATGATAAAGGAATCAAACCAACAAAGAGTATATAACCTTGTAAACACTTATGCACCCAACATAGGAACACCTAAATATATAAAGCAAATCTTGATGGACATAAAGGAAGAGATCAACAGTGATACAATCATAGTTGGGGACTTTAACTCTCATTGACATCAATGAATGATCATCATCCAGACCAAAAAAAAAAAAAAAAAAAAAAATCAGTAAAGAAACAGCCACCTTAAATGACACATCAGACCAAATGGATTTAATTAATATTTTTAGAACATTTCACTCACTGCAGCAGAATATACATGAAAAAATTTCCATGATAGCTCACACATTAGGCTAAATAAATTTAAGAAGATTGGGATTATATTAGGTGTTTTCTCTGACTACAGTGGTATGAAAACAGAAATCAATTACAAGGAAAAACACTCCTGAAAAACATGCAAACACATGGAGGCAAAAATAACATGTTACTAAACAATGAATGGGTTAACAATGAGACCAAAGAAGTAATCAAAAGATACTTCGTAATGGTCTTAGGCTCTACAGGTTGAGAACCGCTAGCAGGGTCACCTAAGACCATCGGAAAACACAGATATTTACATTACGATTCATAACAGTAGCAAAATTACAGTTATGAAGTAGCAACGAAAATAATTTTATGGTTGGGGGTCACCACAACATGAGGAACTGTATTAAAGGGTCGCGGCATTAGAAAGGTTGAGAAGCATTGCTATAAGGGAACTACCATAAGACTGTAAGCTGATTTCTCAACAGAAACTTTGCAGTCCAGAAGAAAGAGGCAAGAAATATTCAAAGTGATGGAAAGCAAGGACCTACAACCAAGATTACTCTACCCAGCAAAACTGTTATTTAGAATTGAAGGACATGTAAAGAGCTTCCCCAAAAAGAAAAACTAAAGAAGTTCATCACCACCTAACCAGTATTACATGAAATGTTAAAGGGTCTTTTTAAGAAGAAGAAGGAAAAGAAAAATATGAACACTAAAATGGCAATAAATATGTATGTATCAACAATAGAATCTAAAAAACAAAAATGAGCAAGCAGAACAGAAACAGACTCAGAGATACAGAGAACATTTTGATGTTTGCCAGATGGAAGGGTGGTCAAAGGGATGGGTGAAAAAGATGAAGGGATTAAGAAACACAGACTTGCCCTAGCCAGTTTGGCTCAGTGGATAGAGCGTTGGCCTGTGGTCCAAAGGGTCCTGGGTTTGATTCCGGTCATGGGCATGTACCTTGGTTGCAGTCTTCTCTCCAGTCCGGTCCCTGGACAGGGCTTGTGCAGGAGGCAACCAATAGATGTGTTTCTCTCACATCAATGTTTCTTTCTGTCTTTCCCTTTATCCTCCACTCTCCCTAAAAATCAATGGAAAAATATCCTTGAGTGAGAATTAACAACAACAACAACAACAACAACAAAAACAAAACAAAACAAAACAAAAAAGAAACACAGACTTGTTGTTACAGAATAGTCATGGGAATGTAAAGTGCAGCACAGAGAATATAGTCAATAACACACACACACACACACACACACACACTAGTGGCCCAGTGCACAAAATTCATGATGGGGGGGTTCCCTCAGCCCAGCCAGCACCCTCTCCAATTGGAGACCCCTTGGGTCAGACATCCCTCTTGCAATCTGGGACTGCTGGCTCCTAACTGCTCACCTGCCTGCCTGCCTGATAGCCCCTAACTGCCTCTGCCTGCCTGCCTGATCACCCCTAACTGCCCTTACTTGCTGGCCTGATCTCACTCCCAACTGCCCTCCCCTGCTGGCCTGATCTCGCCCCCAACTGCCCTCCCCTGCTGGCCTGGTTGCCCCCAACTGCCCTTCCCTGCTGGCCTGATCTCACCCCTAACTTCTCTCACCTGCCAGCCTGATCGCCTCTAATGGCCTCTGCCTTGGCCCCCATCACCATGGCTTTGTCTGGAAGGAAGTCGGACGTCTGGAAGATGGCCGGTCAACTCAGTCTAATTAGCATATTACCCTTTTAGTAGTATAGAAAGAATATATGGGATAGGATTGCTTAAATGGGGGTGGTGGGGAAAACCTTTTTCATCAGGAGGAGATGCTCTTGGCAGACAAAAATACATAATCCCTATACCTGGACTGATAACCAGCCATATGCACTATACTGCCAAACCAGTCATTAAAAAATTGAACAGCTTTCTTACACATTACACCAAACAGCTGTTGCCCTTAAAATCTCTTCTCAGCCTCCAACTTAGGTTCTGCCTTCACAGTTCACCCAGATTTGGTTCTGATTGGTCGGTTTCTATGCTAGTCAGCATCAAAAGCTCCGCCTTCTAGGCAGTCATTGGCTCCTCGCACTTCACCCAGATTTGGTTCTGATTGGTCGGTTTCTATGCCAGTCAGCGTCAAAAGCTCCACCTCCTAGACAGCCATTGGCTCCTCTCATTTCACCCAGATTTCTGATTGGTTGGTTTCTATGCCAGTCAGCGTCAAAAGCTCCACCTCCTAGGCAGCCATTGGCTCCTTGCACTTCACCCAGATTTGGTTCTGATTGGTCAGTTTCTATGCCAGGCAGCATCTCCAGGCCTATCAACGGGACTGGTCAGAGAGGTGGGGCTGATCAGCAGCCCCAGCGGAGGCCAGAGAGAAAGAGAGGCGAGGCTGCTGGCCAGGCCCGGAGCGAAACAGAGAGGCAAGTGCTTATCAACAGCTGCCATGGAGGCTACGAATCAGACCCTGCTTCTCTCTCCCCAGGCCTCTCTCCAGGCCTGAACCATAGTCCCCTGGGCAGTCAGTGCTGGGTCCAGGCTCCTGCAGTCAAGGCAATCAGTGCTGGGTCGCCACGGCAACCCAGCACTGACTTCCAGTTGGTCAAGCCTCTGGTTGTTGTGGATGTTACAGACCCTGGGTTTTTATATATTAGGACTAGTAGCCCTGCACACGAATCCATGTGTCAGTAGCTCTCTGCGGGGCCTGGCTGCTCCATGACCACTGCCCAGAGGCTCTCCATGGCCCAGAGGCCCATCCGTGCTCCGGCCTGGCCAGAGGCCCATCCACAGCTGGGAAAAGCAAACAACTTCCCACCCTGTTCTCAGGAACTCTGATAAAGGGCTTCCTTCCTCTTTCTTGGCCGGCTTTCACCCCTGTGCCTCCGCCACCAGCCCCTCCTGTCACACTATTCTCCACCCCCTCCACCCTCTGGCTGCCCAGACTTGACCTTGCCTGGGAGCTGGGGGCCACTCGACTCTGCTCAACTCACTGGTTCCTTCTCTTATTATGCAAATGTTTCACGCCCCAGCCTGGCCAGAGGCCCATCCGTGGCTTGGCGCGGAATGCTTGCCTAGTCGCTCACGCTGCCCGCTCTCAGCGGCCATCCCCCCGGGACTGGGGGACTCTGGTGGGGCTGAGAGGACTGGGTGCTGCCATCTTGTGGCTATGGGTGCTACCATCTTTGTGACAGAGTGA
The DNA here is from genome assembly GCF_963455305.1 of Plecotus auritus. Classification (NCBI taxonomy): domain Eukaryota; kingdom Metazoa; phylum Chordata; class Mammalia; order Chiroptera; family Vespertilionidae; genus Plecotus; species Plecotus auritus. Next base: position 99,676,808 of record NC_137776.1, read on the forward strand.
CGGTTAATTTGCATATTACCCTTTTATTAGATAGGCTGTTTACATATGTGTGTGTGTGTGTGTGTGTGTGTGTGTGTATACACTAGAGGCCTGGTGCATGAGATTCGTGCACTTGCGGGGGGGTCCCTCAGCCCACCCTGCACCATCTTACAGTTGGGGAGCCCTCGGGGGATGTCCGATTGACGGCTTAGGCTCCTCGCACTTCACCCAGATTTGGTTCTGATTGGTCAGTTTCTATGCCAGTCAGCATCTAAAGCTCCACCTCCTAGGCAGCCATTGGCTCCTCGCACTTCACCCACGCTCCCCTACCTTCCCTCTGAGGTTTGACGGTCTGATCAATGTTTCTCTGTCTCTGGATCTATTTTTATTCATCAGTTTACCTTGTTCATTATGTTACACAAATGAGTGAGATCATGTGATATTTATCTTTCTCTGACTGACATATTTCGCTTAGCATAATGCTCTCCAGGTCATTCATGCTGTTGCAAATGGTAGGAGTTCCTTCCTTTTTATAGCAGCATAGTATTCCATTGTGTAGATGTACCATAGTTTTTTAATCCACTCATATGCTAATGGGCACTTAGGCTGTTTCCAAATCTTAGCTATGGTGAATTGTGCTGCTATGAACATAGGGGTGCATATATCCTTTCTAATTGGTGTTTTGGTTTTTTAGTTATATTCCTAGAAGTGGGATTACTGTTTTCCACAGTGGCTGCACCAGTCTGCATTCCCACCAGCAGTGCACAACGATTCCTTTTTCTCCACATCCTCACCACCATTTATTTTTTGTTGATTTGTTGATCATAGCCATTCTCACAGGTGTGAGATGGTACCTCATTGTTGTTTTGATTTGCATCTCTTGGATGATTAGCGACTTTGAGTATGTTTTCATATGTCTCTTGGCCTTCTGTATGTCCTCTTTTGAGAAGTGTCTACTTAGGTGCCTTGCCCATTTTTTGATTGGATTGTTTATCTTCCTTTTGTTAAGTTGTATGAGTACCCTATAAATTCTGAAGATTAAACCCTTATCAGATGTAAAATTGGCAAATATGTTCTCCCATGCAGTGGGCTTTCTTGTTGTTTTGCTTATGGTTTCTTTTGCTGTGCATAAACTTTTTATTTTGATGTAGTCTCATTAGTTTATTTTCTCCTTAATGGTACTTTCCATTGCTCTGGGACAGTGGTCGGCAAACTCATTAGTCAACAGAGCCAAATATCAACAGTACATCGATTGAAATTTTTTTTGAGAGCCAAATTTTTTAAACTTAAACTTCTTCTAACGCCACTTCTTCAAAATAGACTCACATAGGCCGTGGTATTTTGTGGAAGAGCCACACTCAAGGGGCCAAAGAGACGCATGTGGCTCGCGAGCCGTGGTTTGCCGACCACTGCTCTAGGAGATGTATTGGTAAAGATATTGCTATTTCATATGTCTGATATTTTGCTGCCTATATATTCTTCCAAGATTTTTATGGTTTCCTGTCTTACATTTAAGTCCTTTATCCATTTTGAGTTTATTTTTGTGTATGGTGTAAGTTGGTGGTCTAGTGTCATTTTTTGCATGTATCTGTCCAATTTTCCCAGTACCATTTATTAAAGAGACTGTCTTGACTCCATTGTATGTTCTTGCCTCCTTTGTCAAATGTTAATTCAGCATAATGGCTTGGGTCGATTTCCGGGTTCTCTGTTCTGTTCCATTGGTCTATATGTCTGTTCTTGTGCCAGTACCAGGCAATTTTGAGGACTGTGGCTTGGTAATATAGGTTGATATCTGGTATTGTTATCCCTCCAACTTTGTTCTTCTTTCTCAGGATTTCTGTGTATATTTGGGGTCTTTTCTTTTTCTATATAAATTTTTGGAAAGTTTGTTCTAGGTCTGTGAAATATGCTGTTGGTATTTTTAAAAAATATATTTGTATTTCTTTCAGAGAGAATAGGAGGAGAGAGAGATAGAAACATCAATGACGAGAGGGAATAATTGATTGGCTGCCTCCTGCACACTCCCTACTGGGGTTCAAGCCTGCAACGGCATGTGCCCTTGACCAGAATCAAACCCGAGACCCTCCAGTCTGCAGGCTGACACTCTATCCACTGAGTCAAACCAGCTAGGGCTATGCCATTGGTATATCAATAGGGATTGCACTGAATCTGTAGATTGCTTTGGGTAGTATGGACATTTTAATGATATTGATTCTACCAATCCACGAACATGGTATATTCTTCCATTTTTTCATATCTTCCTCTATCTCTTTTTTCAATGTCCTGTAGTTTACCATGTACAGGTCTTTTACCTTCTTAGTTAAATTTATTCCTACATATCTTAATTTTTTGTTGCAATGGTAAATGGGATGTTTTTAGTTTCCCTTTCTGTGAGTTCTTTATTGGTGTATAAAAATGCCATAGATTTCTGGGTGTTAATTTTGTATTCTGCTACATTGCCAAATTCATTTATTAAATCTAATAGTGTTTTAATGGAGTCTTTAGGGTTTTCTATGTAAAATATCATGTCATCTGAGAATAATGACAGTTTTGCCTCTTCTTTTCCAATTTGAATACCTTTTGTGTCTTCTTGTATGATCACCAAGGCTAAGACTTCTATTACTATATATACTAATATGGTAATTGACCATCACTCTGTGATGCCCACAGCCAATCAGGAGGGAATATGCAAATTAGTGGGACAAAGAAGGCGGTGGCCATGGAGTCAGCCAGAGCGGGTGGGAGGTTTGGATTGCCCCTGGTGACGGAGGAAGCCAAACTTCTCACCCGCCTGATCTGGCCACCGAAGGAGGGGCCTGTGGGCTGTGGCCATGGAGTGAGCGGGAGGCTTGAGTTGCCCCCGGCCATGGAGGAAGCATTGCCAGGGGAGACCCAACTTTCCCGCCTGCCCTGGCCAGCCACTGAAGGAGGGGGCCTGTGGGCGGCAGCCATGGAGCTGGTCTGAATGTGTGGGAGGCTTGGGTCGACCGGGCCGGCCACCAAGGGAGGGGCCTGCAAATGGCCCTCAGTCCCTTACCCAGGCTGGCCACGCCACCATTGGGGTGAGGGTCCCGGCTGGGGGGCGTGGCCAGCCTGAAAATGGCCCTCAGCCCCTTACCCAGGCTGGCCATGCCCCCATGGGGTGAGGGTCCCCACTGGGGGCCTGGCCAACCTGCAAACAGCCACCAGCCCCTAACCCAGGCTGGCCAGGCATCCCAGTGGAGACCCTCACCCTGAAGGGGGTGTGGCCAGTCTGAAAACAGCCCTCAGCCCCTCACCCAGGCTGGCCATGCCCCCCCAGAGGGGACCCTCACCCCATGGGGGCGTGGCTGGCCTGCAAACTCCCCCAGCCCCTTTCCCAGGCTGGCACCATCCCCAGTGGGGACCCCCACCCCAATGGGGGCATGGCCAGCCTTCAAACCACCACAGGCCCCTCACCCAGGCCACCCCGCCCCCCAAGGGAACACCCACCCTGATCCTGGACACCCTTCAGAGCAAACCAGCCAGCCCCAACCCATGCACCAGGCCTCTATCTATACTAATAAAAGGGTAATATGCTAATTAGACTGGGAGACCTTCCAGGAGACTTTCCGGATGTTCTTCTGGACAAAGCTATGGTGGCGGTGCCAAGGTAGAGGCGGTTAGAGGCCAAGAGGGGAGGGCAGTTGTGGGTAATCAGGCCATTGGGGGGGTGGGCGTTGGGGGTGAGCAGGCCATCAGTGGGGGTCAGTTGGGGGTAAGCAGCCAGCAGGCAGAATGGTTAGGGGCAATCAGGCAGGCAGGCAGGTGAGCGGTTAGGAGCCAGCAGTCCTGGATTGCAAGAGGGATGTCCGACTGCCGGTTTAGGCCCGATCCCTGTGGGACATCCCCTGAGGGGTCCCAGATTGGAGAGGGTGCAGGCTGGGCTGAGGGGAACCCCCCCCCCCCATGCACAAATTTTGTGCACTGGGCCACTAGTATTAAATAAGAGTTGTGAAAGGGAACATCCCTGTCTTGTTCCTGTTCTTAGGGTAAATGGTTTTAGTATTTGTCCACTGAGTATGATGTTGGCTATAGGTTTGTCATATAAAGCTTTTATTATGTTAAGTTATGATCCCTTCATTCCCATTTGCTGAGAGTTTTTATCAAAAAAGGTTGTTGGATTTTGTGAAATGCTTTTTCCTCATCAATTGATATGATCATGTGATTTTTGTCTTTCAATTTGTTTATGTGATGTATCACGTTTATTGATTTGTGGATATTGTACCAGCCTTGCATCCCCAGAATAAATACCACTTGGTCATGGTGTATGATCTTTCTAATATAATGCTGGATCTGATTTGCTAGAATTTTGTTGAGGATTTTAGCAACTATGTTCATCAGTGATATTGGCCTGTATCTCTTTTTTTGTGGTGTCTATATCTGGTTTTGGAATTAGGGTAATGCTGGCTTCATAAAAAGAGCTTGGAAGTGTTCCTTCCTCTTGAATTTTTGGGAATAGTCTGAGGAGTGTAGGTGTTAGTTCTCCTTTGAATGTTTGGTAGAACTCCCCTGTGAAGCCATCTGGACCAGGGCTTTTGTTTCCCAAGTTTTTTTTTTTTTTTTATTACAACTTCAATTTCATCAGTAGTTATCAGCCTATTCAGATTTCTTTATTCTTCCTGATTGAGTTTTGGAAGATTGTATTTTTCTAGGGATATGTCCATTTATTCTAGGTCAGTGGTCGGCAAACTCATTAGTCAACAGAGCCAAATATCAACAGTACAATGATTGAAATTTCTTTTGAGAGCTGAAAACCAACTTTTGCGCATGGGCCACAAAGTTTCAATTGCACTGTACGTGCGCGCCCGCATGTGGTATTTTGTGGAAGAGCCACACTCAAGGGGTTAGGGGATGATCAGGCCGGCAGGGGAGAACAGTTAGGGGGTGATTAGGCCAGCTGGGGAGAGCAGTTAGGGGGTGATTAGGCCAGCTGGGGAGAGCAGTTAGGGGGTGATCAGGGCAATCAGGCTGGCAGGAGAGAGCAGTTAGGGAGTGATCAGGCTGGCAGGCAGGGGAGTGGTCAGGGAGCAATCAGGTTGGCAGGCAGGGGAGTGGTTAGGGAGCAATCAGGCTGGCAGGCAGAGGCAGTTAGGGGCGATCAGGCAGGCAGGAAGGCGAGCAGTTAGGAGCCAATGGTCCCAGATTGTGATAAGGATGTCCGACTGCCGGCAGTTGGACATTCCCCGAGGGGTCCCGGATTGAAAAGGGTGCAGGTCAGGCTGAGGGAATCCTACACTCCTCCCCCATGCACTAATTTCATGCACCAGCTTCTAGTCCTCAATAATAGATTAGCAAATTGAATCTAGCAATGCATACAAAAGATCATACACTATGATCAAATGAAATTTATTCCTGGGATGCAAGGTTAATACACTATCTGCAAATCCTATCCAATAAAAGAGTAATATGCAAATTGACCATCACTCCAACACATAAGATGGCTGCCCCCATGTGGACACAAGATGGCTGCCACAAGATGGCCAGCAGGGAAGGGCAGTTGGGAGGGACCAGGCCTGCAGGGGAGAGCAGTTGGGGGGGACCAGGCCTGCAGGGGAGGGCAGTTAGGGGTGACCAGGCCTGCAGGGGAGGGCAGTTAGGGGTGACCAGGCCTGCAGGGGAGAGCAGTTAGGGGCAATCAGGCTGGCTGGGGAGCAGTTAGGCATCAATCAGGCTGGCAGGGGAGTGGTTAGGGGGTGATCAGGCTGGCAGGTAGAAGTGGTTAGGGGCAATCAGGAAGGCAGGCAGGCGAGCAGTTGGGAGCCAGCAGTCCTGGATTGTGAGAGGGATGTCCCTCTGCCTCATACAGACATTCAGCCCCTGGCTGTCCCCTGTTGTTGTTGGTGCCCGAGATAACTCTGCCCACGGGAGACAGGTGGCCACATCTGTGTCCTTGAGGAGCTCCCAGGGAGGACCCTTTCCAAGGACGTGAGCTATCTCAAAGGGCCCCACACTTTAAACGACTTGAACAGCAGGTGAGGCTGACCAGGCCGGCTTTCCCTCCCCGCAACTTGGGAGTTAGCGGCATTCCTGCTGGTTCCAGGGGAGATGGCTTCTTCCCCTCCAGAACCCACAGAGGGGCGGGCCTTTTCCCAGGAGAAGGAGCCTTCCCTTGCGTCCACAGTCCTTGCCAAGGGCTGGCCGGGAGCTGCCAGGGCAGAGCGTGGGGCCAAGCCAGACCACAGTTGATTGGACTCAGAGGGTGGGACACCCTTGCTGTTCGGCCAGTGAGGAGTGGCCGTCCACGGGTCCCCAGGGCCCTTCTTACTTTTTTTTAATTTTCATAGCCAGGAAAGAAAATAGTGTTTCTTTTTAATTTACACTCAAATCATTAAAAACATCTTTTGCAGGAATTTCTATTTAACACCCACAATGCACTTTTTTTTAACCTGTTGTAAGTCATTTAGTACTCTTTTCTCAAGAAAGGGGAAAATGCATTTTCACCAAGAATAGACTCCTCACTTTAATTTCAGTTTGGCTTTTAGTCCCAGGTTCATAAACTCCAGGGACAAGGATGGGTCAGGGCATAACCCTCTAGAAATTATAAAAAAGAAGTTTTTAAAGGAGATTAGCTAATTACACAGCTATGTTAAAAACAAAAACACAAGTCTCCAAATAATATCCCAAGATTGTAACCAGCATGATTTTCACACACACACACACACACACACACACACACACACACACACACACCAAACAGAACTGAGCATGGAGACGGGAGAGGCCTCTACACGCTTGCTCTACCATTTAGGAATGTAAGTCAGAATGCATTTCCACTGGGAAGGCAGGCTGAATGGCACAGCGCAGGCAACCTTCTGTGAAATGCCACAGGGTGTCCCAGCTGCACCTGAATGTCCCATGCCTGAGGCTTGCTCTGGGGCAGTGGTGTGCGGGCTGCCCTGGCCCCGGCCCTTGCTTTCCATGTGCCTGGGGTTCCGGTGCCATGTATAATGGGCCGGCTCCAGAAAGATGGCCTCTGCCGTGGGCCTGGGCCTCCTGTGATCTAGACTCTTAGGGACACAAATGAACTTCACTACAAACTACCATTCAGCCCAGGGTAACTAAGGGCAAAGCCTTTTGACACCTGGATCCAGGAGCTGCCCCAAAAACAAGCATGTGCAGGCCTGCACACCCCCCAGTACCTCCAACTCACATCCTAAGGGATTCACGCCCGTTCTCAAAGATGCGGAAAATGGCATGGAACCACATGCAGACACGTGGGAACAGAACACGGACAGCTTGGCAGGGGGGACCCTAGCTGGAAGCAAGAATGAGCAGCTGGGCCTGTGCCCAGGGAGCACCCAAGGAGCACCTCCACCATGCAAAGTGGAGACTGGCCAGCACACAGCTCCCAGGACCCTGACACCTGAGCAGCTTTTCTGGGTCAGGAAGAGTCTGAGCCAGTCTTCATGGGGAAGGGCGGGCCGAGTACACAGGGGCCCCGGGGTGGGGACAGGGCAACAGATTTGCCCACATCCCTTCCCCAGACCTGCCTCACCCGATAGCTGCACCTGCCTGTACACGGGTGCTCGCCCTCACCCCACCCCACTGTCCATCTTGCTCTGAGCAGGAGCAGGGGCTCTACTGCCACAGGCAGGACCCTGAGACTGCCCTGCTCAGACTGCAGGCCATCCATGCCCTCTCTCTGGCCTCCACTGTTCCAGCCATCCCTCCTGTGTCCTTGGGGCTCCAGACACTGGGCCTTCCCAGTTCTCCCCCCACAAGGAGCTGCCCGCTCTGCCGCTGGCCATTAGGACTCACAGAGGCCTCCTGGGTCATGAGTGCCCTGCCCCACTGCCTGGGGCCTGTCCTTTCTCCCATAGTCCTCCTGGCCACCCAGCACCTCAATGCAGCCTGGCCTACAACACCTGCTCAATAAACACCCACAAGGAAACGGGCAAGCTGCTCCCCAGAACCCAGTGTGCTCCTGGCTTACAGCACGCACTTCCCAAGTTGGGCCACAGGAACACTTCCCACTCGGAATGCTGCTGCAGGGGGTGGGGAGTCCCCTCCCTCAGCTCTCCAAGGGAAGGGCATGCACCGCACCGAAGCTGTAGGAAGGAGTCCTCAGCTGGGGGCTGTGAGCGGGTGGAGTGGGTGACAGACAAGGGGGGAAGGGTCCCAGGAGGAGAGAACGGGAAGGGAAAAGCCCCAAGACAGCCCAGCCAGGATGGCTTACACTGGGGCCCAAGGGGGCTGGGGCGCAAGGTTGTGGCCTTAGGCAAACTTTAGTGATAAAACCAGTGGCTTATTGATGCTGATTGTTGAATACTTGGGAATCTTAAACCACTGGTAGCTTGAAGTCAGTCATGGTTGGATTCGGAAATTGCAAGAGCTACAAATGAGGGAGCAGCAGCCGTCTTGCTTCAGCTCCCCAGGCCTTTGCTCCTCTAGGACGTTAACACGAGAAGAACAGGCATTATCAGTATTTCATCCCAAATTATTTATTTTTATTTTATTTTTTAAAATAGATTTTTTTTTTTATTTCAGAGGGGGAGAGGGAGAGAGAAACATCAGTGATGAGAGAGAATCATTGATTAGCTGCCTCCTGCACGCCCCACACTGGGTATCGAACCCACAACCTGGGCATGTGCCCTTGACTGGAATAGAATCAGAGACGCTTCAGTCTGAAGCGCTATCCACTGAGCCACACCAGTGAGGGCAAAGCTGGCGGCTTTAGACAGTCGGTAACTTCTCCGGATGTGCACATTTAGGGCCGGCCGTGCTTTTCAAAGATGGCTGCAACACTGTGTCCAATCCTGCATGCTCGTCCTGCCCGGGGACCTTCGGATTGCCTCGAGCGGCCCCAGCGCACCGGCCGCAGAGACTCCCAGCTGCATGCTGAGGTGCCAGCCCCGCGCTGTCTGCGCTCCTAGCTCCTTCCCGTGGGGCCAGCCACAGGACCGAGAGGAAGCACAGCCCCATGGAAAGGCCACATGACAAGGAGCAGGGCCGCCAACCCGCAACCAAGCGGAACTCCCAGCCGAGAGCCAGCCAATGGGGGTGTGGGCGGGAATGGGCGGGCAGACATGGAACCGCTCAGCTGAAGGCACACTGAGCAGAGATGAACCAGCCCCGCCTGAGCCTTGCCCAAATGCAGATTCTTGAGCAAAACCTATGGTAGTTTTGTGTCAGCAACTAAGTTTGAAATCGTTTACTCAGCAGCAACATAGAACTAGAATAATATTCCTCATTCTAACACCCTCTCCCTAGGGGCCTGCGACGTCCCGTGAGAGCAGGGGTGAGTGCCGGTCCAGCTCCTGGCCAGCGCACAGCGAGCTCGGGTCACCTTCTCGCCCTCCCTCCGCACTCCACCCACCTGTGTTACAGGCCTAACCAAGGCAGATTCTGCCCTAGGACAAGATTTAGACTGTCCTGCTCTGTCTGGTTAACAATAAACCTTTGCCTTTCAGAGACAGAAGCATCCCAATGGCCATGCAGGTCCACAGACGAACTGCCTCATCATACAGAAGCCCCTGCCCAGCCCTCGGAAAACAGAACCACACAGGGGCTATGAGCCTGCATTGGCCGCAGGGTTTCCCCCACCACGGATCCGTGATTCTGACATGCGCTTTCCCAATCTACCCTCCACCTAAAACCACATGGGCTCAGCCAAACCGAAAGTCCACTGCACTTTGTAGTATAACTTGATATCCAGTCTTGTGATCCCTCCAACTTTGTTCTTTCTCAAGGTTGCTACAGCTATCCGAGGTCTTTTTTTGGTTCCATATAAAATTTTGGAGTATTTTTTCTAGATGTGTGAAATATGCTGTTAGTGTTTTAATAGGGATTGCATGAATCTGTAGATTGCTTTGGATAGTATGGACATTTTAATGATGTTAGTTATACCAATCCATGAACACAATATACTCTTCCACTTGTTTATACCTTCTATCTCTTTTTTCAGAGTCCTGTAGTTTTTGGAGCACAGGTCTTTTACCTCCTTGGTTAAGTTTATTCCTAAGTATCTTAAATTTTTTTGTTGCTATGGTAAATGAAATTGGTTTTTTAGTTTCTCTTTCTGAGAAATCATTATTGGTGTATAGAAATGCCATTGATTTCTGGGTGTTAATTTTGCATCCTGCTACATTGCCAAATTCATTTATTAAATCTAGTAGTTTTTTAATGGAGACTTTAGGGTTTTGTATGTACAATATCATGTCATCTGCAAATAATGAGAGTTTTACTTTCCCCTTTCCAATTTGGATGCCTTTTATTTCTTCTTGTCTGATCGCTGTGGCTACATCTTCCAGTACTATGTTAACAAGAGGTTCTGAAAGTGGACATCCCTGTCTTTTTCTTCATCTTAAAGGAAACATTTTTAGTTTTTCCACATTGAGTAAGATGTTAGCTGTGGGTTTGTTTCTCTATTCCCACTTTGCTGAGAATTTTTATCATGAATGGGTTCTGGATTTGTCAAATGCTTTTTCTGCCTCTATTGGTTTACTCATATGATTTTTTATTCTTCATTTTGCTTATGTGATATATTATATTAAATGACTAGAGGCCCGGTGCATGAAATTTGTACACAGGGGTGTGTGTCCCTCAGCCCAGCCTGCACCCTCTCCAAACTGGGACCCCAAGAGGGATATCTGACTGCCCATTTAGGCCCGATCCTCCCAGCGTGGGGCTAGGGCTCTGCGTCAGTCTCTGCCTCTTTATCTGACCTGGTTGGCCCTGCACCTGCTGCCTGAGTCCCTGCACACAGTCTAGTCAGTAAACTTTGGAAAGGAGACCTGCCGAGGCTCCCACTCAGGCACCACACCAGGTCAGCTATTAGCAAAAAGGATCTACTGGAGGGTTCCTTTTGACAATCATGCCATTTTGCAAGGCTAGGTTTGCAGAGAGAGAGACAGAACCTCTGCAGGGATGGAGGCAGATGGCCTGCTGGAAAGAGCAGCCCCCCTGTCGCTACTGGTACTGGGACCTGGACAGGTTATCTCTCTTGTCTGAGTCAAAATATATCCACCTTGCAGGTTTCATGTAAAATGAAAAAACATAATGTATACAGCCCACCATTAATGGCTTCTTGCAATATATTTTAATGCTATGATTATTATCTACTAGAGGCCCAGTGCGTGAAAATTCATGCACTGGGGGGGGGGGGTGTCCCTCAGCATGGTCTGCCCCCTCTCACAGTCCAGGAGCCCTCAGGGGCGGGAGGCGACCTGGTGATCAGGGGAAGGTGACACCCCATCACATCTCTGCTGCTGCCACTGCCGGTAGCGCAAGCCTCGGCCGGCCCTGGTTACCTGAGCCTTGGGTGGCCCTGGGTGGCTGGGGGCTGAGGGGACTGGGGGACTCCAGAAGCAGGCGCGTGGAGTGGCCAGACCCACCTGGGGGTGGGCCCGGCTGTGTTGCGCGCCTGCCGCCCTGGCGGGGCTAAGGGCACTGGGCGCCGCCATCTTGTGGCTGTGTGTGCTGTCATCTTTGAGGAGTGGCAGTCAATTAGCATATTCCCTCCTTATTGGCTGTGGGCGCTTCCATCTTTGTGACAGCATGAGGGTCAATTAGCATATTCCCTCTTTATTAGATAGGATGAATTATGATGCCTATAATTAGAATAAACTGGTACTGGCTTTTTGATCTACCAGCTAGCTGTCCATAACCTTTTCAATGCACACATATTACTTTTTAGTACCTGAAACTTAAACTAGAACTTACAGCAGGGTTGGGATTTAGGATCACGCACCTCCCTGCTGTGCAGGCAGCATGGCACTGTAGGGACGGCTGCGGACCTGGGCAGGCTGCCCTCGCTTACGGCCTCCTGAGCAATACTGACACCTGATAGCCCTTCATCTTACATGGTATTTTATTTTAATTATTTTTTGCTTTTAAACATTTAAATAAACTGATTTCAGAGAGAGGAAGGGAGAGATAGAAACATCAGTGATGAGAGAGAATCATTGATTGGCTGCCTCTGGCACACCCCACACTGGGGATTGAGTCAGAAACTCAGGCATGTGCCCTGACCAGGAATCGAACTGTGACCTCCTGGTTCATTGGTCAACACTCAACCACTAAGCCACCCTGGAAGGGTTTACAAGGTATTTTAGTTTCACATTTTTAATACTTCCAAATCAATTTTACCCTACAGATTTATATAGTCAATGTATTACTTAGATAACACTTGAATAGGTTTGAGAACTTCTTTACCTACTTTTTTTTACCATTGCTTCTTTGGGCTTCAATTTTCTTCTTTTTTTTATTGTTTAAAGTATTATATATATTAGTACATATATGTCCTTTTTTTTCCCCCATTGACCTTCCCCCAGCATCCCCTACGCCCTGTTGCATGCCCTCATCCCACCCCGCCAGTTTCTTGTGTCCATTGGTGTGCTTATATGCATGCATACAAGTCCTTTGGTTGATCTATTTCCCTCCCTCCCCAACATTCCCCTGCCTCCCCACTGTAATTTGTCTGTATCTATCTTTTTATTCATCAGGTTATAATGTTCTTCATTTTCCATAAATGAGTGAGATCATGTGGTATTTTTCTTTCATTGCCTGGCTTATTTCATTTAACATAATGCACTCCAGGTCCATCCATGCTGCTGCAAATGGTAAGAATTCCTTCCTTTTTATAGCAGTGTAGTATTCCATTGTGTAGATGTACCATAGTTTTCTAATCCACTCATCTGCTGATGGGCATTTAGGCTGTTTCCAAATCTTAGCTATGGTGATTTGTGCTGCTATGAACATAGGGGTGCATATATCCTTTCTGATTTGTGTTTCTAGTTTCTTGGGATATATTCCTAGAAGTGGGATCATTGGGTCAAATGGGAGCTCCATTTTTAGTTTTTTGAGGAAACTCCATACTGTTCTCCACAGTGGCTGCACCAGTCTGCATTCCCACCAGCAGTGCACAAGGGTTCCTTTTTCTCCACATCCTCACCAGCACTTGTTGTTTGTTGATGATAGCCATTCTGACAGGTGTGAGATGGTACCGCATTGTCGTTTTGATTTGCATCTCTCGGATAATTAGTGACTTTGAGCATGTTTTCATGTGTCTTTTGGCCTTCCTTCTGTTTTCTTTTGAAAAGATTCTATTTAGGTCCCTTGCCCATTTTTTTATTGGATCATTAATCTTCCTTTTATTAAGTTGTATAAGTTGCCTGTAGATGTTGGAGATAAAACCGTTATCAGTGATAACATTTGCAAATATGTTCTCCCATACAGTGGGGTTTCTTGTTGTTTTGTTGATGGTTTCTTTTGCTGTGCAAAAGCTTTTTATTTTGATGTAGTCCCATTTGTTTATTTTCTCTTTAGCTTCCATTGCCCTAGGAGCAGTATCGGTGAAGAAATTGCTTCAGCATATGTCTGAGATTTCTCTGCCTGTGAATTCCTCTAGTATTTTTATGATTTCCCATCTTATGTTTAAGTCCTGTATCCATTTTGAGTTTATTTTTGTGTATGGTGTAAGTTGGTGATCTAGTTTCATTTTTTTGCATGTATCTGTCCTATTTTCCCAACACCATTTGTTGAAGAGACTGTCTTGACTCCATTGTATGCTCATGCCTCCTTTGTCAAATATTAATTGAGCATAGTGGTTTGGGTCGATATCTGGATTCTCTATTCTATTCCATTGGTCTATATGTCTGCTCTTGTGCCAGTACCACGCAGTTATGAGAACAGTGGCTTTGTAATACAGCTTGAAATCTGGTATTGAGATCCCACCTACTTTGTTCTTCTTTCTCAGGATTGCTGTGGCTGTTCGGGGTCTTTTTTTAGTCCAGATGAATTTTTGGAGAGTTCTTTCTAGGTCTGTGAAATATGCCGTTGGTATTTTAATGGGGAGTACATTGAATCTATAGATTGCTTTGGGTAGTATGGACATTTTAATGATGTTGATTCTCCCAATCCATGAACATGATATGTTCTTCCATCTGTTTACGTCTTCCTCTATCTCTTTTTTCAGTGTCCTGTAGTTTTCCAAGTATAGGTCTTTTACCTCATTAGTTAATTTTATTCCTAAGTATCTTCATTTTTTTGGTGTGATGGTAAATGGGATTGCTTTTTTAGTCTCTCTTTCTGTAAGTTCACTATTGGTGTATAGAAATGCCATAGATTTCTTGGCGTTAATTTTGTATCCTGCTACATTGCCGAATTCATTTATTAAGTCTAATAGTTTTTGGATGCAGTCTTTTGGGTTTTTTATGTACAATATCATGTCATCTGCAAATAAGGACAGCTTTACTTCTTCTTTTCCAATTTGCATGCCTTTTATTTCTTCTTCTTTTCTAATTGCAATGGCTAATACTTCCAGTACTATGTCGAACAGGAGTGGTGAGAGTGGGCATCCCTGTCTTGTTCCTGTTCTTAGGGGAAATGGTTTTAGTTTTTGCCCATTGAGTATGATGTTAGCTGTGGGTTTATCATATATAGCTTTTATTATGTTGAGGTTTGATCCTTCTATTCCGACCTTGTTGAGAGTTTTTATCAAGAAAGGGTGTTAGATTTTGTCAAATGCTTTTTCTACATCAATTGATATGACTATGTGATTTTTATCCCTCAATTTGTTTATGTGATGTATCACGTTTATTGATTTGCGGATATTGTACCATCCTTGCATTCCTGGGATAAATCCTACTTGGTCATGGTGTATGATCTTTCTGATATAGTGCTGGATCCAATTTGCTAGAATTTTGTTGAGGATTTTGGCATCTGTGTTCATGAGAGATATTGGCCTGTAATTCTCTTTCATTGTGTTGTCTTTATCTGGTTTTGGTATTAGGATGATGCTGGCTTCATAGAAGGAGCTTGGAAGTGTTCCTTCCTCTTGAATTTTCTGGAATAGTCTGAGGAGGATAGGTTTTAGTTCTTCCTTGAATGTTTAGTAAAACTCCCCTGTGAAGCCGTTTGGCCTGGGACTTTTGTTTGCTGGAAGCTTTTTAATGACTGCTTCAATTTCTTCCATAGTTATTGGCCTATTGAGATGTTTAGATTCTTCCTGATTGAGTTTTGGAAGGTTATATTTTTCTAGGAATATGTCCATTTCCTCCAGGTTGTCCAGTTTGTTGGAATTAGAGTTGTTCATAGCATTTTTTAACAATCCTTTGTATTTTGGTGGGGTCTGTTGTTATTTCACCTCTTTCATTTCTGATTTTGTTTATTTGGGTCCTTTCTCTTTTCTTCTTGGTGAGCCTGGCTAGAGGTTCATCAATCTTGTTTATTCTTTTTTAGAACCAGCTCTTGGTTTTGTTGATCTTTTGTATTGTTTTTTTTTTTTTGTCTCAATGTTGTTTATCTCTGCTCTGATCTTTATTATTTCCTTCCTTCTGCTTACCATGGGCTTTTCTTGTTGCTCTCTTTCTAATTTTTTGAGTTGTAGGGTTCGGTAATTTATTACCATTGTTTATTGTTTTTTGCAATAGGCTTGTAGAGCTATGAACTTCTCACTCAAGACTGCTTTCGCTGTGTCCCATAGATTTTGGATTGCTGTGTTTTCATTGTCATTTATTGCCATGATGTTTTTCATTTCTTCCTTGATCTCTCTGGTAACCCAGTCATTGTTTAATAGCATGCTGTTTAGTCTTCATGTGTTTGATTTTTTTGGATTGTTTTTATTGTAGTTGATTTCCAGTTTTATGCCACTGTGGTCTGAGGAGATGTTGATATGATTTCTATCTTCTTGAATTTGAAGAGACTTTGCCTATGTCCCAACATATGGTCTATCTTTGAAAATGACCCATGTGCACTTAAGAAGAATGTTTATACTGTCACTTTGGTGTGAAATGTTCTGAAGATGTCAATTAATTCCATCTGGCCTAGTGAGTCATTTAGGATTGATGTTTCTTTGCTGATTTTTTGTTTAGAGGATTTGTCCAATGGTGATAGTGGGGTATTAAAGTCTCCTACTATGATTGTATTGCTGTCAATCTCTCCCTTGATATCCTCCAGGAGTTTTTTTTATATATTTGGGTGCTCCTGTATTGGCTGCGTATATGTTTACCAGAGTTATTTCTTCTTGTTGGATTGCTCCCTTTAGTATTATGAAGTGGCATTCCTTATCTCTTTTTATGTCCTTCACTTTGAGATCTAATTTGTCAGATATAAGTATTGTTACCCCAGCTTTTTTCATTTCCATTTGCCTGAAAAACTTTTTTCATCCCTTCACTCTCAGTTTATGTGCATCTTTTTTTCTGAGTTGAGTTTCTTGTAGACCGCAGATATATGGGTCATGTTTTCTTATCCAATCCGTTACCCTATGTCTTTTGATTGGGGCATTTAATCCATTTACATTTAAAGTTATTATCGATAGGTAGTTATTTGTCGCCATTTTTATTCTTTACCCCTGTGTTCCTTCTTCTATTTCTTTTTTTTTTTTTTGTTTGTTTGTTTGTTTACAGCAGACCCTTTGGCATTTCTTGCATTACTGGTTTGGTGGTAATCAATTCTCTTAGTCCTTTTTTGTCTGTGAAGCTCCTGATTTCACCTTCAATTTTGATTGGTAGCCTTGCTGGGTACAGTATTCTTGGATTCAGACCCTTCCTTTGCATGACTTTGTATATTTCATTCCATTCCCTTCTGGCCTGATGAGTTTCTGTTGAGAAATCAGTTGCTAGTCTGATGGGGGTTCCTTTGTAGGTAACTTTCTGTCTCTCTCTGGCTGCTTTTAAGATTCTTACTTTGTCACTGGTGTTTGCCAACTTAATTATAACGTGCCTTGGTGTAGGTCTTTTGGGGTTCATTTTGCTTGGGACTCTGAGCTTCTTGGATTTGTGTGCGTTTTTTCTTCCTTATATAAGGGAAGTTTTCTGTCATTTATTCAAACAGGTTTTCTCTTCCTTGCTCAGTTTCCTCTTCTTCTGGAACCCCTATTATGCGGATGTTGTTTTGTTTCGTGTTGTCCCAAAGTTCCCTTAGGCTCTCCTCCTGCCTTTTAATTTTTTTTTCTAGAAGCTGCTCTACTTGTGTATTTTTTCCTGCCTTGTCTTCTAGCTCAGTGATGTGGTCCTCTGCTTCTTCTAGTCTACTCTTGATGCTTTCTATTGAGTTCTTTACAACAGCAATTTCATTTTTCATTTCTTCTTGGTTCTTCTTAATTTCCTCTTGGTTCTTACTCATATTGTTGAATTTGTCTTCCATTCTTTTCAGTCACCTTATGACCATTTCTCTGAATTCTTTCTCTGACAGGTTGCTTGCCTCCATTTCGTTTACTTCCTTTTCTGGTGATGCCTGCTTTTCTTTCATATGCGGGCTGTGTCTTTGTCTCCCCATGGTATCTCTTCTCTGGATATCTGGTTATGTAGTTCTCTCTCTCCTTATCCCAGGCGAAATCTGACCTTTCCGTGGTGGAGTGTAGAGGTCCTCTGAATCAGCGTGTTTGCTCCAAATGGGGACTGGTGCTCTGGGGTTCGCAGCTCTTCAGTGGGTGCCATAGTTGTAGATTTTCAGGCTTTCTATAACATCCACTTTCCCCAACAGATACTCCCCTTGTGACCCTCAGCTGTTCTTTCTATCTGCTCCGGGACAAGGCTCAGGACATGTCTGTCTATTCCGCTGCCATTTTTTTCTCTCTCAATTTTCTTCTTAAAGTTACATCTTTAGTGTTCTTTCAATGAGAGTCTGTGAGTAATAAGTAAGTTGATAGCTATGAAAGGGTCTCTAGACCCTTTGAAAATATCCAGTTATTCTCTGGTCCCTGTTGTTACTGGCATTGGGTGTGGAGTCAGCTGTTTGTCTGACTTTGTAGGTAATCTGTCTTATCTCCCTGATTTCTTTTAGTATCTTATTTTGTCTTTTGATTCTGCATTTCTACTTTATGAATCTATATAAATTTATTTTTATTTATCCTGCTTGGGACGCTGATGGACAAATAGGTGGAATAATATAATTTTAGAAGTTTTCACTCATTAAATCTTCCAATACAGCCTTCCTCCCTTTTTCTCTATATTCTGTCTCTGGAGTTCCTACAAGTTGTTGAATTTTCTCATTCATATCACACATTTCTTAACTTCTCTATTATAGTTTCTTTTTCTTTCTCTTTGCTTCTTCTGGCTTAATTTCTTCAGAACTAACTCCTAGTCAATAAATTCTCCTATCACCCTGGCCAGTGTGGCTCAGTGGATAGAGCATCGGCCTGCAGACGGAAGCATCCTTGGTTCAACTCCAGTCAAGGCCAGGCACCTCGGTTGCAGGCTTGATTCCGGCCCTGGTTGGGGCGTGTGAGGGAGGCAACCAATCGATCTTTCTCTCCCCCTCCCTTCCACTCTCCCTAAAAAACAAAAACAAGACAAAAAAATAAGTAAATTCTCCTATCAACTGTTTTAAATCTATTGTTTAAGCCATTCATTAAGTTTTCAATTTCAGAGAAATCAAGATGGCGGCATAGGTAAGCACCTAAACTGCTGCCTCGCACAACAATTTCAAAACTACAACTAAAAGACAGAATGGACACCATCCAGAACGACAGGAAAGCTGGCTGAGTGGAAATTCTACAACTAGAAGGAAAGAGAAAAGCTCACAGAGAATTAGAGGTATGGCAAAGGGTCTTCGTGCGCGCAGAGAGGAAGGGCGGCTGAGAGCCTGGCTGACTTTCTCTGGCGGAAGGGGAAAGGAAGCCCTCGACTGCACTGAACCCCAGTTCTGACTGCACTGAACCCCAGTCCCGGGCGAAACCCCGTGGACCCAGGCTCATACAGGGGGAGTCTGGACTGTCAGGTAGAGAGAAAGGCACCAGGAGACTCGGAGACCCGGGGGAGACCCAGGGGAGCCCCGGCGAGCAGGGGTCTGGAGGCGCGCACGCGCGCCAGTGTACACAAAGGCTGCGGAGGTTGCCACAGGCTTTCCCTAGCAGAAGGGAGTCGGAAGCTCCTGACTGCACTGAACCCCAGTTCTGACTGCACTGAACCCCAGTTCCAGGCGAGCCCCTGGGGACCCACACTCTTACGGGGGGAATCTGGAATCTCGGGCAGAGACTTGGGAGCCGGGGAAGGCAGAGGTCTGGAGGCGCGCACGTGCAAGGGCAAGGCTGACTGGAAGCCAAGACTGTCTGCTCCACCCTGAGACTCCACCCCATCCAAGCTGAGCACAGAGGCTATTGCAATTTGGCAAGTCTAATCCTATAAGGCTGTCTCCAGCACCGAACTTCTCCCAGTATAGACACAGCTGATCCTCACAGCCAACTGGCCTGGAGGTCAATTCCTCCCAGTGATACCAACAACAATCAAGACTTAACTACAACAAGGCTGTACACACAGTCCACAAAGGGGTGCACCAAGAGTATCCACCTCAGGTTAACTGGGGAGGCCGACCCACTGGGCCATATAGGAAACCTAGCATACAAAGCTCCCCTACCAACTCAGGGAAGCAGTGAAAATGCGGCGTCAAAGAAACAGATCACAAACGAAAGAAATGGAGGAAAACAAACGACTGGATATAGAATTCAAAACCACGGTTATAAGGCTTTTCAAGAATATCCTAGAAAAGGCTGATAAATATAACGAGACCCTCGAAGATATGAAAAAGGACCAACTAGAAATTAAACATACACTGACTGAAATAAAAAATATTATACAGAGACCCAACTACAGACTAGAGGAACACAAGAATCAAGTCAAAGAATTGAAATACAAAGAAGCAAAAAACACTCAACCAAAAAAGCAAAAAGAAAAAAAAATCCAAAAAGTTGAAGATAGTGTAAGAAGTCTCTGGGACAACTTTAAGCGTACCAACATCAGAATTATGGGGGTGCCGGAAGAAGAGAGAGAGCAAGATACTGAAAACCTATTTGAAGAAATAATGACTGAAAACATCCCCAATCTGGTGAAAGAAATAGACTTACAAGTCCAGGAAGCGCACAGAACCCCAAACAAAAGGAATCCAAAGAGGACCACACCAAGACACATCATAATTAAAATGCCAAGAGCAAAAGACAAAGAGAGAATCTTAAAAGCAGCAAGAGAAAAACAGTTAGTTACCTACAAGGGAGCACCCATACAATTGTCAGCTGATTTCTCAACAGAAACTATGCAGGCCAGACGGGAGTGGCAAGAAATTTTCAAAGTGATGAATACAAGAACCTACAACCAAGATTACTCTACCCAGCAAAGCTATCATTCAGAATTGAAGGGCAGATAAAGAGCTTCACAGATAAGAACAAGCTAAAGGAGTTCATCACCACCAAACCAGTATTATATGAAATGCTGAAAGGTATTCTTAAAGAAGAGGAAGAAGAAAAAGGTAAAGATAAAAATTATGAACAACAAATACATATCCATCAACAAGTGAACCTAAAAATCAAGTAAATTAAAAACCTGAGGAACAGAATAATCTGGTGAATATAATAGAATCAGGGGCATAGAAAGGGAGTGGACTGATAATTCTCAGGGGGAAAGGGGTATGAGTGGGTTGAGGAAGAGACTGGATAAAAATCATACACCTATGGATGAGGACAGTGTTGGGGAGGTAAGGGCAGAAGGTGGGGTGGGAACTGGGTGGAGGGGAGCTATGGGGGGAAAAAGGAGAAACAATTGTAATAATCTAAATAAAGATTTATTTTAAAAAAGTTTTCAATTTCAGTGTTTTTGCTTCTTATTTATAGATATTCTATTTCTAATCTTCTTTTGTTTCCCAATTGATCCATTCTTTTTAAAAATAATGTTTTGTTGTTTTTTTTTTGGTTTGAATTGTTCCTTCTTTAATGCTTTTACATTTTTTTTGCTGTCACAACCTGCTTATTCTATCATGTGCACCTCTTGGGTTATTGCTCTAATCTATGATATTTACTGACTCTCATTTATGCTAGAGTGAACAAGTAGGTGAGAACAAAAGGCCACACTGAGTGAGTGGATCTAAATAGTGAAACATATTCCTTCTTTGGAATAATTTCCTTCTTTAAAAGGATTTTCATGGTGAACTTATCTATACAGTAGCTATGTCTTTGAGAATCTCTTTGGGACTTCTTGGGAGTCATGTCCCTCAAGATTTACTTTTTGCTTTTCCACGTGTCCCAGGTATCACCGGCCTATAACTTGTTCTTTATGATAATTTCTTATCTTGGTGGTTTATGGAAAATGAGGGTAAAGTAATTTTTAAAATATGAAATACATGAGTTTCAGGCTTATGTTTCAGATATTCAGGGAGAATTTTTTATCTCTACTCAGAGACCAGGAGGAGCAGCAAGCTTGCTAGTCATTGCCCTGGGCCAGGGAGGGCTTCCTGTGGTTCTTTTCCGGAGTGGCAGCCCTTTCTTGGTTTGATGTAGAGCCACTCACTCCGTGGCCTCTGTCCTCACCAGCCTGTTCACTTGCGCCATCCTCTTCCCATTCCCTGTGGCACAGCCCATGTCCACATCTCTAATGCAGTCCAGTTCATGTCCATGTGTGTTAAGTACCTACTGTTTTGGAGGTCGAGTTGCACACCTGTTTTGCTGGCTTCTGCAAATATGTGGATGAACCCCCAACTTTGAGAGTATCAGGCTCCCAGCTTTCTCCTCCCTTTGCCTCTGAAGTAATTCCCAAGTTCATTCTCTTTTCACATCTTAACAGGAGCAACAAGAGAGGGGACATTTGGGGCAGACTGTAACTAGAACTACGGTTTGGCTGCCTGTGCCATGAAAACCAAACTCGTGGGGCAGTTGCTGGTGAAAAGGAAAGCGATTTTGACTGCTGGCATCGAGAGGATGGGGGACTCTTGTCCAAAGCCCATCTTAGCATCTCGGTGGCAGGCAGGGTTTATAGGAGGGAGAGGGAAAGCAGGACAAGGAGGTCACAGGAGGGGCTGTGGAGTGCAGGCAGTGTCCTTGCTGGACCTGATATGGATGGTTACGGTCAGCATTCTGGAAGCGGTCAGTGCGAGCCAAGCTCCTGCAGTTGGGCAATCCGTCTCAGTGACGTGGTGGTTAAGGCCGTTTCTTGTGCAAGCAGGATCTGGAGCTGCTGAGGCCTGCAGGATGCTGATAAGAAACTGTCAGTGTGTGAGTTCCTTTTATCAGTTTGTTAGTACATTTTATTCTAAATGCGCTTCATGGTGAGTCGGAGCAGTGTACCAGTAAAGTTTTATTCCTTGTTACAAGACCATGCGTGTCTCTCTACTTCAAAAGTGTGACTTCCTTTGGTTCTCTCTCTCTCCCCCTCTCCCTCTCTCTCTCTTTTGGTTGTTCATAGATTTGGAAGGAACCTCAAAATTTTTGGTCTATCCCCTTTCTAGGTTTGCTGATGTGCCTTTCATAACATTGTTCCATTGTTGGTGTTAGGATGGCCATAAAGCCATAGAGACCTGCTAATTAACCAGAAATCCACTTCAGTGAAAAGTCAGCCATCAGCATGCTATTGAGGCTAATTAGAAGAGAGGATTGGACCAAGTAAATAAGTCTTTCCTTTGCCCTATTGAATCCTGAAGAAATCGGGAGCCTGAAACCCAATGCTAATTTAGTTTAGTTTTTATTTTTGTTCTCTCTCTGGCAGTTAGGCCTCCATTACCTCTTATAACTGAACTGAAATGTTGGCCAGGCAGTTGCCCACTCCAAAAGCAATCAGCTGTGCCGAGGGCAGGCTGCGAAGGAACTGTGCGAAGACAGGCCTGGTGACGTATGACAAGGCCCACATGGAGGCGGTGGGCTGGTCCTGGGCTGTGCTGTGCCTTGTGACCTGGATCTGTCACTTCACCCGCTGAGCTTCCATGCTCTCCTGCCCAGGAGGCTTCATAATACTTGCCTTGCAGGGTTGTTGTGGAGTCAAATAAGGTAACACACACGAAAGAGTTCTTTTTTAAAAATTCTTTATTGTTTAAAGTATTACATATGTCTCCTTTTTCCCACATTGACCTCTTCCTAGCCACTCTCACCCCCCAGCACATACCCTACTGCCTGTGTCAATAGATTATGCCCTTATACATGTACACAAGTCCTTTGGTTGCTCTCTTACTCCACCCCCTCCCCTGCTTTCCCTCTGAGGTTTGATGGTCTGTTCGATGCTTCTATGTCTCTGGCTCTATTTTTGTTCATCAGTTTATGTTGATCATTATATTCCACAAATGAGTGAGATCATGTGATATTTATCTTTCTCTGACTGGCTTATTTCACTTAGCATAACGCTCTCCAGGTCCATCCATGCTGCTGCAAATGGTAAGAGTTCCTTCTTCTTCTTTTTTAAAATTTCTTTATTGATTAAGGTATTACATATGTGCCCTCATCCCCCCATTAACCCCCCTAAATCCCCCCACTCATGCCCTCAGCCCCTGTTGTCTGTGTCCATTGGTTAGGCTTATATGCATGCATACAAGTCCTTTGGTTGATCTCTCCTCCTTACCCCCATCCCCCCTACCTTCCCTCTGAGGTTTGACATTCTGATCGATGCTTCTCTGTCTCTGGATCTGTTTTTGTTCATCAGTTTATGTTGTTCATTATATTCCATAAATGAGTGAGATCATGTGATATTTATCTTTCTCTGACTGGCTTATTTCAGTTAGCATAATACTCTCCAGGTCCATCCATGCTGTTGCAAATGGTAAGAACTCCTTCTTTTTTACAGCAGCGTAGTATTCTATTGTGTCGATGTACTACATTTTTTAATCCACTCATCTGCTGATGGGCACTTAGGCTGTTTCCAAATCTCAATTATTGTAAATTGTGCTGCTATGAACATAGGGGTGCATATATCCTTTCTGATTTGTGTTTCTAGTTTCTTGGGATATATTCCTAGAAGTGGGATCACTGGGTCAAATGGGAGTTCCATTTTTAGTTTTTTGAGGAAACTCCATACTGTTCTCCACAATGGCTGCACCAGTCTGTATTCCCACCAGCAGTGCATGAGGGTTCCTTTTTCTCCACATCCTCACCAGCACTTGTCGTTTGTTGATTTGTTGATGATAGCCATTCTGACAGGTGTGAGATGGTACCGCATTGTCGTTTTGATTTGCATCTCTTGGATGATTAGTGACTTTGAGCATGTTTTCATATGTCTCTTAGCTTTCTGAATGTCCTCTTTCGAAAAGTATCTATTTAGATCCTTTGCTCATTTTTTTTTTATTGGATTGTTTATCTTCCTTTTTTTTTAAGTTGTATGAGTTCCCTGTAAATGTTGGAGATTAAACCCTTATCGGTGATAACATTGGCAAATATGTTCTCCCATGCAGTGGACTTTCTTGTTATTTTGTTGATGGTCTCTTTTGCTGTGCAGAAGCTTTTTATTTTGATGTAGTCCCATTTGTTTATTTTCTCCTTAGTTTCCATTGCCCTAGGAGCTGTATCAGTAAAGATATTGCTATGACATATGTCTGCTATTTTGCTGCCTGTGGATTCTTCTAAGATTTTTGTGGTTTCCTGACTTACATTTAAGTCCTTGATCCATTTTGAGTTTATTTTTGTGTATGGTGTAAGTTGGTGGTCTAGTTTTAGTTTTTTGCATGTATCTGTTCAATTTTCCCAACACCATTTATTAAAGAGACTGTCGTGACTCAATTGTATGCTCTTGCCTCATTTGTCAAATATTAATTGAGCATAATGGCTTGGATTGATTTCTGAGTAAGAGTTCTTTATTTAGAGGCGGAGGCCCTGTTTATAGTATCAACAAATTTTAAATAATATAAAGGAATGTGATTTAATTTGAGAAGTTTTTGGAACGGTAACACTTTCAATAAGGGTGAGATGACAAATGGTTTTCGGTTTGTGTTGGGCTTTTCTCTGGAGCCAGCGGTCCTCACCCTGAGAGATTGTTCTTCTATATCAGAGAGATTTTTAAGCTGGTTAATTTCCATTGTCGATGTACCCAAGGCGCACTGGGCTGTATTCGATTAATGGAGAGAGTGAGTGATCGCCTGCTCATTCTGCTGGCAGCCCAGTGTGGGCAGTGGCTCCAGAGGATGCTCTGCCCTGGGCACCTGACCTGCAGGCAATGCCAGTACAGCCTCTGGCCCCACAGGAGTCCGGGGAGCCCAGGGGGTGGGGGGCAGACATTGGTGTGGGGCCTACAACCTTGATTCACACCTTTGGAGAAGTTGGCATGAAAATAAGAATTTAGGCCCGGCTGGTGTGGCTCAGTGGTTGAGCATTGACCTATGAACCAGGAGATCACTATTAGATTCCTGGTCAGTGCGATCCCCAGTGTGGGGTGTGCAGGAGGCAGCTGATCAATGAGTCTCTCTCATCATGGATGTTTCTATCTCTCTTTCCCTCTTCCTATGAAATCAATAAAAATATATTTAAAAAATAAGAATTTAGGATACTGGCTCCAAGTTTAAGTGCATTAGAGGAAAAACTTTTTTTTTTTTTTTTTTTTTTTGAAATATGCTGGCCATTTATTTATTTATTTTTTTTTAAATAAATCTTTATTCAGATTATTACAATTATTTCTCCTTTTTCCCCCCATAGCTCCCCTCCACCCCTTTCCCACCCCACCTTCTGCCCTTACCTCCCCCCCACTGTCCTCATCCATAGGTGTATGATTTTTGTCCATTCTCTTCATGAACCACCCCCATACCCCTTTCCCCCTGAGAATTATCAGCCCACTCCCTTTCTATGCCCCTGATTCTATTATATTCACCAGATTATTCTGCTCCTCAGGTTTTTAATTCACTTGATTTTTAGGTTGGCTTGTTGATAGATATGTATTTGTTGTTCATAATTTTTTCTCTTTACTTTTTTCTTCTTCCTCTTCTTTAAGAATACCTTTCAGCATTTCATATAGTACTGGTTTGGTGGTGATGAACTCCTTCAGCTTTTTCTTATCTGTGAAGCTCTTTATCTGCCCTTCAATTCTGAATGATAGCTTTGCTGGGTAGAGTAATCTTGGTTGTAGGTTCTTGTTATTCATCACATTGAAAATTTCTTGCCACTCCCGTCTGGCCTGCATAGTTTCTGTTGAGAAGTCAGCTGACAGTCGTATGGGTGCTCCCTTGTAGGTAATTAACTGTTTTTCTCTTGCTGCTTTTAATATTCTCTCTTTGTCTTTTGCTCTTGGCATTTTAATGATGATGTGTCTTGGTGTGGTCCTCTTTGGATTCCTTTTGTTTGGGGTTCTGTGGGCTTCCTGGACTTGTAAGTCTATTTCTTTCACCAGGTGGGGGAAGTTTTCGGTCATTATTTCTTCAAATAGGTTTTCAGTGTCTTGCTCTCTCTCTTCTTCTGGCACCCCCATAATTCTGATGTTGGTACGCTTGAAGTTGTCCCAGAGTCTTCTTACATTATCTTCAACTTTTTGGATTTTTTTTTTTGCTTTTTGCTTTTTCGGTTGAGTGTTTTTTGCTTCTTTGTATTTCAATTCTTTGACTTGATTTTTGTGTTCCTCTATTCTGTTTCTGGGTCTCTGTATAATATTTTTTATTTCAGTCAGTGTATGTTTAATTTCTAGTTGGTCCTTTTTCATATCTTCGAGGGTCTCGTTATATTTATCGGCCTTTTCTAGGATATTCTTAAAAAGTCTTATAACGGTGGTTTTGAATTCTATATCCAGTCGTTTGTTTTCCTCCATTTCTTTCGTTTGTGATCTGATTCTTTGACCCCGCATTTTCACTGAATCCCTGAGTTGGTAAGGTAGATATTTGTGCTAGGTTTCCAATATGGCCCAGTGGGTCTGCTTCCCCAGTTAACCTGAGGTGGACACTCTTGGTGCACCCCTTTGTGGACTGTGTGTACAGCCTTGTTGTAATTAAGTCTTTATTGTTGTTGGTATCACTGGGAAGAATTGACCGCCGGGCCAGTTGGCTGTAAGGATCAGCTGTGTCTATGCTGGGAGAAGCCCGGTGCTGGAGACAGCCTTATAGGATTAGACTTGCCAAATTGCAGTAGCCTCTGTGCTCAGCTTGGATGGGGTGGAGTCTCAGTCTTGGCTTCCTGTCAGCCCCGCCCCTGCGCGCATGTGCGCTTTCAGTCCTCCGCCTTCCCCAGCTCGAGTCTCCGCCTGAGAGTCCAGACTCCCCCCACAAGAGCGTGGGTCCCCAGGGGCTCGCCTGGAACTGGGGTTCACTGCAGTCAGAACTGGGGCTCGGTGCAGTCAGAATCCTCTGACTCCCCTCCACTAGGGAAAGCCTGTGGCAACCCCCGCAGCCTTTGTGCGCACCGGCGCGGCGCGTGTGCGCACTTTCAGTCCTCCGCCTTCCCCGGCTCCTGAGTCTCCGCCCGAGAGTCCAGACTCCCCCTACAAGAGCGTGGGTCCCCAGGGGCTCGCCTGGAACCGGGGTTCACTGCAGTCAGAACTGGGGCTCAGTCAGGATCCTCTGACTCCCTTTCACTAGGGAAAGCCTATGGCTACCTCCGCAGCCTTTGTGCGCACTGGCCCGTGTGCGCCTTCAGACTTCTGCCTTTCCCAGCTCGCGGTCCGAGGCTTCCTTCCCCCTTCCGCCAGAGGAAGTCAGCCAAGCTCTCAGCCGCCCTTCCTCTCTGCGCGCACAAAGCCCCTTTGCCGTACCTCCAATTCTCTGTGAGCTTTTCTCCTTCCTTCTAGTTGTAGAATTTTCACTCAGCCTGCTTTCCTGTGGTTCTGGATGGTGTCCGTTCTGTCTTTTAGTTGTAGTTTTGAAATTGTTGTGCGAGGCAGCAGTTTAGGTGTTTACCTATGCCGCCATCTTGGTTTTTTTTTAGAGGAAAAACTTTGTTCCAATAAATTTTTTTTGTTGTTCTCAAAATTTTATTTTATTTTATTTATTTATTTTTTTATTCCAATAAAATTTTGAGGGCAAAAGTCTTTCCACACTGCTAGTGAGTGTTTCCTTCCATGTTTGGCTGGAAAATGCATATTTTCATCTTTTGAATGTTCTGAAGTTGGGGCTCTCTCAGGACTGGAGTTGTCAAGCGTCCTGTGGAGCCGCAGGTGCTGACGTGGGCGGGAACGCTGGGGCTCCAGCCTGTCCACCTCCTCGCTTTCCCTCCAGGCCAGGACCTTGAGCAGGCCTGGGGGGCGGTGGGGCGGGGGAGGGTCTGGGCCCAGCCTGCCCTCCAGCTCTGGCCTCTGCACCCTCAGCTCTAAAACTGTGGATTAAAGTTCCAGACAGAGAGGGAGCCTCAGTGCATGACAGATGCCCTTGAATGAAAGAACAGATGTGCAGCTCCAGGGAGTGTCACCCATGAGGACCCACAGCCCAGCTTGTCTGGTGCAGCTGAAGGCTGGGTGGCTGTGCCATGGGGTCCATTACTGCTGTCTCCCAGGCGGAGGGTCGGTCACTCGGGAGGGTCTGCAGGATGTGAGCGGAGATGTCCCCCTGCACGTGCTCCTGCTTCTCCCACCAGGTGGGCCCTCTCGCCCTAGCCCCGCCCCACTCCACCCTCCCCGTGTCCCTTGGGCCAGGCTGCTGACCCCAGGGGCTTGCACAACTGGTGAGTCAGGCCCATTTTTCCGTGGCAATGCCGCTTCTGCCAGGCATTCCTATGACTGAATGCTAGGCACTTGACATGCATCTGCCCTTTCTCAGCTGGGTTATTTGCTTAACAAACCGTTATAAAGAAAGTAGAGGAGTGCTCTGAGGTGTGCTGGCCAGGAGAGGAGGCTGCGAAACCCTCACCACCCAGTAGTGCGCAGTCCTTCTGGCTGCCACCCTTCCCCGTCCAGTGTCACACCATGGAAGCTTTTCCTTTCCAATCCCAGCTTCCAGGGAGCAGGCACTGCAAACAGGGGCACTGTCCAGGGGGTCGCACTGCCCAGGGGTCACACTGCCCAGGGGTTAGCACTGCCCAGGGGTCACACTGCCCAGGGGTTAGCAATGCCCGGGAGTTAGCACTGCCCAGGGGTCCCACTGCCCAGGGGTCGCACTGCCCAGGGGTCGCACTGCCCAGGGGTCACACTGCGCAGGGGGTCACACTGCCCAGTGGGTCGCATGGCCCAGGGGGTCACACTGCCCAGAGGTTAGCACTGCCCAGGGGACACACTGCCCAGCGGGTCACACTGCCCAGGGGTTAGCACTGCCCAGGGGTTAGTACTGCCCAGGGGTTGCACTGCCCAGGGAGTCGCACTGCCCAGGGGTTGCACTGCCCAGGGGGTAGCAGTGCCCAGTGAGTCACACTGCCCACGGGAACTGCCCAGGGGTTCGCACTGCCCAGGGGTCACACTGCCCAGTAGATAGTGTCCCTGGCAGCCTTCCTGTGCTGACTCTGCATTTTCTGTTCTGTGAAATGTTTCAAACAGTTTGTTGCCCATTTTCTAATTGGATTGTTTGTTGTATTTACTGTTAAGTTTTAGAAATATATACATGTGTAGCCTATAAATATTAATTTATAGAAATATTAATTATTATAGGTGTTCACACAATTATTGCAGGGATAAAGAAGTAACTCCTAGGCAGGTCCTCTTGAAGGGCTTTTCAGAAGATTATAGAACTGCCCACCGGGAGCTGTTCCCTCAGAGTCAGGTGCCCCTGGAAGTTGGGCAGCCTGGATATGACCCCTCCTCCCATGGCTGCAGCCTCTGGACCCCTGGACACCAAGGGATAGACCCTCAGTTCTTTGAACTAGGCTCTGAGTCACATAGAAATACTAGCATACCAGCTCCATCACTGCCACTGCGTGGTGTCACCCAAAGAAGCATTAAGAAGAAATCTGGGAACCTATTAAAGAAAATAACTGCTTCTTAACCATGACTGCTAGAAGCTGCATGGAACTTGCCTCCACCTAAGGAAGAACCTTATTTATATCCAGGATCCTAACTGTGAGAAAGCCTGGAGTTTTACCTGCCCAGGCTTTATCAATAGAACTAGAGGCCCGGTGCATGAATTCATGCACCAGTGGGGTCCCTCGGCCTGGCCTGCGGGATCAGGCCAAAACCGGCTCTCTGACATCCCCTGAGGGGTCCTGGATTGGGAGAGGGTGCAGGCCAGGCTGAGGACCCCACCAGTGCACAATCGGGGCCAGGAAAGGATGCAGAAGGTTGGCCAGCGAGGGAGGGACTGCGAGAGGGCTCCAGGGCATGTCTGGCCCATCTCGCTCAGTCCTGATTGGCCGGACCCAGCAGCAAGCTAAACTACCAGTCAGAGCATCTGCCCCCTGGTGGTCAGTGCACATCATAGCGACTGGTTGACCGGTCGATTGTCTGCCTCCTGGTGGTCAGTGCACATCATAGTGAGCAGTTGAGTGGCCTTAGCATATCTTTAGCATATTATGCTTTGATTGGACAACTAGATGACCAGACATTTAGCATATTAGGCTTTTATTATATAGGATGAGGGTAAACTGGAGGTTGAGAGTGTGTGCAGCTGGATATACAATTTTAGATTAAACAATTTTTTCTTGAGACTTTTAAAGGCATTGCTCCATTATCATCTAACTTCTGGCTTCATTGTTGAAAAACTTAATGCCATTCTAATTCTTCATCAGTAATTCTCCCCCACCCACCCCCTCCCTTGGAAGCTTTGAGGCTCTACTCTTTTTCTCTGGCATTCTACGACGTTGCGATGATGTACACTGGAGTGAGCTGTTTTTACTTTATTGTACTGGGCACTCAGTGGGACCTTCCAATCTTAACTTATGACTTGTGCAAAGAACTGAAATTTGTGTCTCCCCTAGATTCATCTGTTGAAACCTAATCCCCTATGTATTAGAAAGTGTAGCCTTTGGGAGGCATGTAGACTCTTATAAAAGAAACCCCAGAGAAACCCCTCACCCCTGTGCCATATAAGGTCACAGTGGGCTAGGAAAAGGGCTTTCCTTAGACACCACATCTGCTAATACCATGATCTTGGACTCAGCCTCCAGAACTATGAGAAATAAATGATTGTTGTTCATAAGCTGCAAGTCTATAGCATTTATTTTATTTTATTTTTTTAAAAATATATTTTATTGATATTTTACAGAGAGGAAGGGAGAGGGATAGAGAGCTAGAAACATCGATGAGAGAGAAACATCGATCAGCTGCCTCCTGCACACCTCCCACTGGGGATGTGCCCGCAACCAAGGTACATGCCCTTGACCGGAATCGAACCTGGGACCCCTCAGTCCGCAGGCCGACGCTCTATCCACTGAGCCAAACCAGTTTCGGCAGTCTATAGCATTTTTGTTATAGCAGCTGCAAAGGACTGAGGTAACCTGGGAAATTTTTAGTATCATTTCATTGATAATTTTCCTCTCCTTTTTCGTTCTCTATTACTGGATTATACATTAGGTATAATGACCCTTTAATTTTCTTTTTTATTTTCCATCTCTTTCACTCTACTTTTTGTTCTACTTATTTCTGCCATTATAATTTTAATTTCCAAGAGTTCTTTGTGCATCTGTTACTTTTTCCACAGAACTCTATTCTTGTTTTGTGCCCGTACTATCTTTCTGATTTAAATTTTGTCCTATGTTTGGTGACTGTTGACTGGCAATTCATATTTAAGAATAAAGCACTCAGAGTGAACAGTGAGCCTTTAGGGCATGGATGGGGCTGGCCAACCAGAGGCTTTGCTACACAGTGAACAGGTGGCAACGAGACCTTACCCTCAGGGACCCCCGACCATCAGGCTGTGGGCTCTCTTTCCTTCACAATGACCCTCTTAGCGGGTGGGAGCGTGGAGTGGGTGGCGGTGGCTCCATCCTGCTCTCTTGCACACCGACACCCATCTTCCACTGCACTTGTGTCCCTGGCCTGGAGCCTCTGGCTTAATTCCTGGAGAAACAAACGGCCATGTCCTGACTTCGGAGGGAGAGGAGTCACTGGCTTTAAGAGGTGCTGCAGGCCAGGAGCTTCCCAGGGTCCTTGTAACTAGCTTTCACCAGTCCCAGGATTCCCCCCTGGGCCAGCCCTGCTGTGTCTCTTCAGGCATAATTAATTATTCATGGTGTCACCCCCACTTGTCCCAGTGGAGAGAATACATTTTGTGGTCCCTCCTGCGCTTCCTCCTAGCCCTCAATTGTTCCCACGCTTCCCTATTCTGGGCCCCCAGGGTTGTGTGGGGCCAGCCAGCACCTCCCCTCAGCATCCCCCAGGCAGCTCCGCCTCTCCAGGTCAGTCACGCTCTTCATTCACTTTCTAGATGCCAGAATGTACTGCACATGTGCATCTGCTAGCCCACGGCTCCGCTCAGGCCTGGGGATTTACATATTGAAAGGCTCTTGGATGTTATTGAGGTGGAGCACTGTGGGGAGAGTGGGTGACAGGTGTGACCATCTTCCACGTTCACCACAAGCCTGGAGGGGTGCGGAGGCCTGGTGCACTGCCCCACACATCCTGGTAAGCACATAATTACTGGGCGATCAGAGGTCACTCCCCAATTATCGTATGGTTTGCTGGCTCTCTAGGCATTTCCAGTGCCCGAGGTGTTTATTGGTGCCTCTCAGTGCCTGGCCCTGAGCTGGTGTTGGGCGAGACAGTTGGCAAGTTCCTCCCAACATGGGATGTGGCTTGTGCACTGTTGGAGAGGATGGTCTTGATCAGTGGGTGCCAGGGCAGAAGCACTGGGTGGTGACTGAAGAGCCTGCTGGGCATCGATGGCCACAGGGGCCAGACAAGGAGGGAGAAGTGAGGCTTAACAGGCGCTTCTGCAGTAGGACGTGTGAGGCGTGTAAAGGAGAAGATGAGGAGAAAGTGCAAAGAGGCTTGTGACGAAGGCAGGCCTACCCCTCCCTTCCCCACCAGCCCCCGGTTGGCAGGAGCCACCTTGCCTCTGTAGGAAATTCTCCAGCAGCCTTGGCGGGCCTGTCACAGCTCCCGAGGCATGATTTCCTTCCATTGGGAAGATCTGCATAAATATGAGAAGAGGGTGCCTCTCCCATGTGGCTTCGTTTAACGGGTGCCCTGAGCATTGCTGCACATCTTCCCACAGCGTCTTCTATGCTGTGTAACCAGTGGCCACAAACTTTGTAGATTTATTAGCTTGCAAGTTCTCAATCACAAAAAATGAAATTAAAGCTTTGGCCACGCTGAGTTTTCTTTTTATTTATTTATTTATTCATTTATTTATTTATTTTTACCACATTTCTTTTTTTTTTCACTTTTTTTTTATTAAGGTATTATATGTGTATATATCTTACCATTGCCCCCCCCAACCCCACTCCCATACATGCCCTCACCCCCCAATGTTTTGCATCCGTTGGTTACTCTTATATGCATACATATAAGTCCTTCAGTTGATCTCTTATTTCCCCCACCTCTCCCTAACCTTACCGCTGTAATTTGACAGTCTGTTTGATGCTTTACTGCCTCTGTATCTAGACGCTGAGTTTTCTACTAGACTAGAGGCTCTGGAGGAAAATTTCCTTTCTTGCTCAATGTTCTTTTAAAACCCCCCACGGATAACAATTGTACATATTTGAGGTGTACACGTGATGACACGTATACACCGTGGAAACGGTCACCAAACTCAAGTTAACACACCCATCACCTCACACACTAATGTGCGTGTGTGTGTGCGTGTGTGTGTGTGCATTTAAGTTTAATCTGACATCTATTCTCTCAGCAGCTTCCAGGTGTGCAGCACAGTAGTTAACTAGTCGCCGTGTTGTGCATCGATCCCAGAACTTCCCCATCCCGCATCACTGCCACTGTGTCCCCTGGGCCCACATCTCCCATCTCACCCACCCTAGCCCCTGGCAACCCCTGTCCCACTCTCTGCTCCAGTGAGTTTGACTGTTAGATTCCACATATGAGTGGAATCATGCAGTATTTGCCTTTGCACATCTTGCTTAGTTTGCTTAACATAATGTTCTCCAGCTTCATCTGTGTTGTAGCAAAGGACTTCCTCTCTAAAATTTATTTGGGAGGAGATGACAGAGAGAGAGAGAGAGAGAGAGAGGAGAGAGAGAGAGAGAGAGAGAGAGAGATTCGTTGTTCCACCGATTCGCACATTCATTGGTTGATTCTTGTATGTGCCCTGATGGGGGATTGAACCCAAAAGCTTGGTGTATTGGGATGACACTCTACCTGGCCAGGGAGGCTTTCCTTTTATTTTTTTTTAAGGCCGAATAATATTCCTTTGTGTATATGGATCACCTTTTCTTTATCCATTTATGTGTGGAAGGATGTTGGGTTGCTCCCATGCATTAGCTGCTGTGGATTGTGCTACTATAAACAGGGGAGTGTAAATATCTCTTTGGAATCTGATTTCAATTTCTTTACCAAGAAGTGCGAGCTCTGGGTCATGCGGTAGGTCCATGTTTCCATAACGTCTGTGCTGATTTACATCCCTCCCATGCGCACAGGCCCTTCTCCAGGCTTTGCCTGCACGGAGCTTCCTTATTGGGAGCTGCCATTCTAACAGGTCTGAGGTGTGGATTTGCCTGTCTGTGGTCAGTGAGTGGAACACCTGTTCACATACCTGTTGACCATCTGAATTTCTCCTTTTGAGAAGGCTCGTTAGATTTGTTGGCAGAACTGGTTTCCCGTGGTGAAGCCCCTTCTTGCTGGTGTCATGGGGCTACTCATAGCTTCTACAGTCCACCCCCATTCTTGCCACCTGGTCCGTCCACAGTCAAGCTGGCAAAGGGGCATTACATGTTTCTCACGCTTGGGATCTCCGACTTCCTCCTCTGCTAGCAGCTGGAGAAAGCTCTGCTTTTAAAGGGCTTGTGCAATTGGGTCAGGCCACCTGGGCAGTCTCCCAATCCAGGTCACCTGAGCCGTGAGACAAAGTCTGATCAGGAAATAACACCCACCGTAGTCACGGGTGGGTACACCTGGGGTGTAGAACTCTTGGGAGCCACGTGAGAAATCTGTCCACCACCTGCCCTGAGCCAGGACCCTTGGCTCCTTATAGCTACATGCTAAGCAGGGATGGGAGGAGGACCCGCTGAGCTGTCTGGGGTGTGAGGCATTCAGGAAGCCATGTCCATGCTCACTGCTGCCACTTACTGGCTGCCTCTCCCACCAGCAAGTAAGCAGCCCCAAGGGACTTGGCTGATGGGCTTTATCCCAGCTGCCAGGCTGGCCTTGGGCAGGCACGGACAGGGAGGGGACTGGGGTCTCTCAAGGACACTTGGTGGGCCCTCATGTCATCTACTGACTGACCTCCGTGCCCTGGCAACTCCTGCATTCAGTGCATAGCGGCTGACATGCCCCAGCCTTCCAGGCCATGCTGAGCTCACACTGAGCTATGGTGGGGGTTTGAGCTCCGCTGTGGAGGGTGGAGTGACAGGATCTCAAGGTTGGGGTGCAAGGGGATACATGGAAGGAGGAAATGGACATGACACGCATTATGCCTTGATGCCTGCTATACAGGCATTCATGCTGCCCGCAGGCTTCGGTCTCACACTGCCAGGTGGATGCTGAGTCCCCTTTAATCAATAAAAACCCAAGCTCAGAGAATTCAGGTCACTGACCAGGGATGACACAGCAGGCAGAAAATGAAACCTGACAGCGTTAAGCGCGGGGACGCTGGATCTATGGCCCTTGGAAGCAAGAGGAAGCCCCTCACCCCCACCAGCCTCAGCCTTGACAGTTATCACACACTAACAGGACATCCCACTCAGACAGGGAGCATGTGCCTGGCCACAGAGATAAACACCCCTTTGCATAGAGGACGCTGAGAGCTGCAGGGTCAGGGGCTGGTTGCTCCTGGGTTTGAGTCCTGATTGTTTCAAAGTCCCTGCTGCCTGTGAATAAGCCTGGTGGCTAGGGAACCGGTTCCTGCAGCCAGCCCGTGGAGGCCGAGCCCCTGGGAGTAGGCCAACCCTCAGGGAGGGAGGCCCAGCCTGTGGAGGCAGGTAATTTGATCTGAGGCTGAATTTCCTCCTCGTGCCCAGGTGTCAGGGCAGATAACACAGGAGGGCGGAGATGTTTAGTCAACCCTCTCATTCTTGTTGGGCTAATTAGCATATAGATGAGGGTGACTCCACAAAACTTTCTCCGGCACTACCTCTGGTCTGTGTGCAGAGTGAGGGTGTGCTCTGGGCAGCTGCCCCCCACCCCCAGCCCCTGGCTTCCCAGGCTCTTTCAGAAGAAGCCAGAGAGAGTGCGTTGGTGAGAGGGGCATCTGTGGACCTAGTAATTGTTAGCACCACCCCTCAGCCAGTTACTGGGCATTATTCTCAGGCTGCTTGGGCTTCTGATGATTTGGGTCTGGTGTTGGCATTCAGGACCCCTGGGAGTCAGCTCTCACTACTGCATCCTTTCCCTCCTCCCTCCCAGGCTGTGCATGGAGCCTGGCTGTGGCAATTTTGGGGAGGAGGGAGGGGAGAGGGATTGACTCAAATGTGGAAAGAGGACTCGCTGTGCATGGCTTCCCAGCTGTGAGCATCTCTCCCACCCGTGGCATTGCTGGGTCCAAGGCAGGAGCCTGGGAAGCTGGCCTCCGGGAATCGCCTCCCCTTCATTCCCACTGACTAGGCCCTGGCACATGCAGCACGGCGTTTGCCTGGTGGTGGTTTGGAAGTTTCCACATGCCCTGACCAGGGCTGAGATTGAGCCTGCAACTGAGGTATATGCCCTTGACCTGAACTGAACCCAGGACCCTTCAGTCCTAGGGCCCATGCTCTATCCTCTAAGCAAAAGGTTTTATTTCCCACATTTTTCTTTCTGAGTAGACTGTAACAACATGAAATCTTGCATATAAGAAGAGATCTTTAAAAAGAGAAACAAACAAACAAACACCCTTACAGTAAATAAATGAGCCCTCTAAAAAGGATGGACAGGGACATTAGCCTTAGAATCTTATCTCACACTAACTCAGCAAATCAAAATGGCCTTTGGTTCTGAGTGGCACAAAAAGCCCACACAGAGCAGAGACAGAGGACTCCCGATGTTCATAAACCAGTGAAGAGCAAACAAAATCCCCTGAAGATAGAAAGCAAGCAAAGTACATCAGTAACCAAAGTTACATTACAGACACACAGACAAAAACGCTCACTAGCTAAGAGTTCCTGGCAGCTGGCACCCTGAGAGGGAGGAGGAAGAGTCCCCCAGATTAAGAACTCTCAGCAGCTGCTGGGACGTCCCTGCAATCTCTGCCATGTGTTCAGCCACCCACAAATAGCTGCCCTCAAAGCAGGACGTGCCCCATCTTTAAACAAATTAAAGCAAACAACAGACACAAAACATCAACAGAAACTCTCTTACATACAATAATTATAGGCACACACAACCCACAGACAAAAGCTTCACACCATGCTCTTTGTTCAGCCACAGACATCACAGAATGCCCTGCTTTAAAAAACCCCACAGAAGCAGAGCAATGTCTCCTGTCCCAGTTCAGGGACTGTCCTTCCCCCACCCCCGCCCAGAACCTCAGCATTCTCTCCAATGGACTATTCAGGGTGCAGGAAGCCACCGCATGCCAACACTATCATGAACATGCACCGAGGAACGCGGGAGGCCGAGGCATCTGAGTGTTAGTAGGGCTGGCGCTGGGCACCAATTGTTCGTGTGGAGATTGTGGTGGCTCGAAGCAATCTCTTGACCTGATAGCCTCCAAGGAAGTGTTTCCTGGACCTTACTGCTCTTTACTGCCCTTAGAGACGGCCTGTCTGCTACGCGCCTGTCCTGCTTTGCTGAGGGCAAGATGTGTTTCTAAAACTGAATAAAAGCGGATGAGACCAGGACTCAGAGTGCTTCTTTAGTAAAGAGATTCCACCTGGCCCCCATCCCTTAATAATTCATATATTTTTTAAAAAATATATTTTTATTGATTTCAGAGAGGAAGGGAGAGGGAGGGAGAGATAGAAACATCAATGATGAGAGAGAATCATTGATAGGCTGCTTCCTATACACCCCCTACTGGGGATTGAGCCTGCAACCCGGGCATGTGCCCTTGACCAGAATTGAACCTGGGACCCTTCGGTCCGCAGACCGACACTCTATCCACTGAGCCAGACCAGCTAGGGCGATAATTCATATTTTTTTTCTAGCATTTTCATTTGTGTGTTGGCCCCTCCTTCAGATCCTGAACCTCGCCCTGTAGGTCAAGGCACCAGCTGAATGTCTTTTCTAGGGCTAGAATTTTTGTTTCCCATCCTCAGAAAGTTCCTTGTGACTATTCTATGTGTCCTATGTGCTCAATCCCCCTCCTGGAGATTTCTTGCACTTCCCAAGATCCGCTTCGTCCCTCTCTAGCCATTTTCCTCTTGGGAGAACGGAACTGCAAATCAGAACTCCACACTCTCTTCATGTCTAGGACACATCCCAGTCATAGACACTTGACCTCTGAGAATACCGAATCACCAAGGTAGTCCTTATGTCCAGTTTTCTACCTTGACCCATGCATGAGGTTTGCCTGGTTGCCACATGTGTACCTGTTTGCCCCCACCTCCCACCCTGGCCATGTCATTTTTGCCATCTTTTGAAGAAAAATAGTCTCAGGCCTGTTCTATGGTGTCCATGAAGAGATGGGGCTCAAAGAGGCCACCCAAAATCGGGTAGGACACGTCTCTCCTTCAATCAGACCCCCTTCTCCACATGCACAAAGATCTTGGACGAGCCTCCAAATAGTGAGAAAATGCTCACCTGTCTGAATTAAAATAATGGAGACAGAAGTATGGAGAAAATGAGACTTTTAATATGTTCTGGAGGGCAGGTGTCTGTCTGGTTGTACAGGCACACCTGGGGCAGCAAACACAGCCTATTTATTCAGTCCCTCCTCCGGTTCCTCATTGGCTGAGTACTATGGGGTCACCTGTTTCCTCATATGTTGCCTAGGTCTTGCTGTCTCCCATTGGGCCATTTAAAAAGTTGGGCTGAGGCCTTTTCTAGTTGTTTCCACTTCCCCTTCAACCATGTTCCCCGAAAATAATACATCCTCCGAAAATAAGACCTACTTACAGGTTTCCTTCTGAGTGAAATATAAGGCATCCCCTGAAAATAAGGGCCCCCGGGCTCTGTCTCAGAATGAAAATTAATTTACCATAAACTGGTCTCTAGGGCCGCCCCGACTGGCGTCTAACAACCAGTGATGTTACGCGGAGTCCTGACGTCACTGCTGTGTGGAGGCGGAGCAGAGGTCGGAGTGAACGGTGAGCAAGGGACGGGAGAGGGGAGGAGACTTTCACAGATGCATGTAGAAGAACAGGAGGATTAGAGCGGACAGGACGCGGCGAAGGTGGTGAGTGCTGGTCTGTCTCTGGTGACACTATCTGATGCTCGCGGCCACCTTCATGATGACTAAAGGTTCTCAGTCAGTGGCAGACCCTGTTCCAGCCCAGATCCAGGCCCCAGCAAGCCCAGTGACAGTCCCCAGGCAGGCCTCAGGGGGTAAATGTTTGATAAAGGGGAAGGGGGGATGTCTGGTGAAGGTGTTCAGTGGCACAGGGGTGGGGGGAGGGGGATCACTTAAAATGACACAGGAGGATCAAAAGGGGTTACTAAAATGGTAATTCCCCCCTCTGATTCTCCTGTGCCATTTTGATTACCCCCTCTGATCCCCCCTGTGTCATTTTGAGTGATCCCCCTCCCCCCACCTTGATACCCCAATTCCTTTTTTTTTACCCCTAGAAATGAGCGCAAAAAGAAAAAGCTACTCCGTGGAGTACAAGAAAGGAATCGTGGAAGACTCTTGGGGCCAAAATCTTACTGCTTTCTGCTAAGAGAAGATGTTGAGTATCCGATTGGTCCGAAAATGGCGAGCAGAGTATGGTAACCTCATTGAACAAGTGGACAAGGGAAATGCTAAAAAGCGCAAGTGTGGATCAGGTCGGCAACCATTATTTTCCGAGCTGGAAGACCTGAACTGTGAATGGGTTGTTGACAGGAGAGCAAAGGCTTTGGTTGTGAATAGGGCTCAGATTCAAGAATTTGCCCTTGCAATGGCACCACAGTTTGACATAGCCCTCGAAGACTTCAAAGCATCACAACACTGGCTGGATAATTTCCTTCAGCGAAGTGAACTGTCTTTAAGAAGATCTACAACATTGTTTAGGTTGGAAGATACTCAAGTTATTAAGCGAGCACTTGCATTCAAGTCCTTTATTGATGATGCTGACTTCTCTAAATACAATCTTTCCAACATGATTGCTATGGATGAAACTGCAGTGTTTATGGGCCAATCATCTCAAACAACAATTGAACAGGGGTTGCCTCCTTAGCGTACATTCCCTCCACTGCTTACGAACGTGCAGGTGTTTCCTGTATTTTGGCAATTCGTCTGGATGGCACTAAAATCCCACCTTTAATCATTTCTAAGGGCAAGAAGGAAAAGATTGAATGTGTTTTGGGCGTTTTTATTCTTGAAACTGAAAAAGCCTGGGCCGCACAAGCAGTTATAAGGAAGTGGGTCGATTTAATGCTGCCGCTTGTTATGCGAGGGAGCTAAAGAGGTCTGCTAGTCTGGGATGCTGCCAGCACTCACCGCGCTTAAGACATGAAGACATTTCTTCACAAAAGAAAAATAGATCAGATAATGATTCCCGCAGGAATGATGGCCTATCTCCAGACTCTTGATATTGCAATGAACAAGCCATTCAAAGACAATTTGCGCATGGAAATTAATGACTACATTGAAAATAGAATGGAGAGAAATCAGCGTGGAAACTTTGTGAAACCTAAACTGCAAGAAGTTGTGACTTGGGTGAAGAATTCATGGGAGAAAATCACTGACAGTTGCATTGCAAATGCACTGTGAGCAGGCTACCTTGACAAGAAGTACTCATTTAAAGACAGTGCTATTGCTAAACATGAGAGATTTGGTCCACTGATTCTGAAAGAAATGGAGTTACAAGAAATTCACCAGGAAATTCAGGAATTGGATTGTTATGATGATGTTCCAGAAGATGATGACATGATTGTCATTGAATAAATGAGTAAATTCTTGATACTATAGGATTCACAGTTTGTCCGGTTTGTGTTGACAACTACTGTACTACCGTACCATATACAGGTAATAAATTTCCTTTATTTTCATTTAACAATAAATGTGTACCGTATTCTTCTTCATGGAAAAATAAGACATCCCCTGAAAATAAGACATAGCGTGTCTTTGGGGGCAAAATTAATATAAGACACTGTCTTATTTTCGGGGAAACACGGTAGTTGAGGCAGGCACCTCAGGGGTTTCCACCATGATGCTGGCCCATGCCCACAGTTCTTTGTTCTTACATCTGTTCCCTCTTCCCTACATTCTATTTACTCTGGGGAAATTCAGCAGCTGTTTCCATCAAAAGCCGACCATGCTGGAGATGGGTCACAGAGGCCATTTCCTACATCACTGGTTGCTGAGTGAGCAACTGTTTGTGCAGAGGTGATGCGTTGCCTACACTGGGTGGGGCCTCTTGCCTTTCATACTCCTCAAAGCACAGCAGTTCCTTTTTAACTTAGCATTTGTTTCATACACGTGGCTTTGCAGCAACTTCTTTTTGGAGCAAGGCTAAATGTATTTTAAAAATAAAAGAAGGAAGGAAGACAGCACAGTAAGGGAGCATGCAGGTGAGCAGATGATTTGGGACCAGTGTCATGTCTTCAGGCTGAGAGCTGAGCTCCGTGCACAGAGCTGGCGAGGCCCCAGCGGCTGGAGAGAGTGCCGGCAGGTGTGCCCAGGTCCCCTGGCCCGACCTGGAGTCCAGGGAGAAAAGGTGCCCTTGCCTTTGTCTGGAGGTACAGTGGACGTGTTCTGTGTGTTGGGGGCCAGGGAGGGAGTGAGGAAGAGAAGTGCAGAGTGGGAAGGGAGGAGCTTTTCCAGGAGCAGACGCGGCCCAGGCTCCGACAGTCCTGGCTGGTCAGCTGGCCACAGAGGCCGGGTCTTGGCTGCGCCTGATGAGATGTTTGGCAGGAGCTCAGTCACGCACCGAATCACGTAGAGCTCCTCTCTTCTAACACAGTGTGTGGGTGTAACTCGGGAAAGCAAGCCAGCAGCTGCATCCACTCCGTGTCCTCCTGCTCTGCTCTGGGTCCTGCCCTTCTTCCTTGCCAGCCTCCATGTCTTCCCCACCTGGAAACCTGAGTTTTGGTTTCAGAAGCTCTGGTTTGCACGTGTGGCAGGGAGCTTTCGAGTGGGCACACTGGGCCCAGATCCTGTCCCCCATTTCCCACGGATTCCCACCGCTGGTCAGCTCTTCATGCCATCTATGGGGCCCTCCGCCTCAGGGCTGCGTCTGTGCGTGGCTGGCAGCAGCGCTGGGTGGCTGCACCCCTGCGCCTCCGGCTGGGCCCGCACTCACTCTGGCCCTCGCCCCCCACCACCTGCCCGCTGCCCCTTCCTCGCTGTGCTCCTCCTCCTCTGTTGAGCTCTGCCGGGTCACGACCCCTGCGGTTCCTCACCTCCTCAGGGCTAGGTCACATGCCGCTTCTCAGGGCCCCGACCGCCCACCGGACAGTGGCAAGGCCTCGCGCACCACCGCCCACCTGCCTGCCCAGGGGCTTCGGGGCGCTGCCTGCCCGGCCTCTGCCTCTAGGGCTGGTCCCGCCAGGCTCGCAGCCCGGCCCGCAGGGCAGAATCTCTCTGACACACGCAGACACGCTGACTGTGCTCGTCCGCGCCACTAAGTAACTAATGATGGCAAACTGCGTCCTGAGAACACACCCGGCAGGGGTGTTGAGCGCAGCGTCCAGCACAATAAAGAGGCCACGCCTTCCTTCACCAGACAGCACGTGACCGCAGGCCCCGCCCCCGCAGGTCCAGCTGCACTGCAGGCCTCCAAGCGCATCCAGCCCACCAGCCCTTCATCTCATTGCCGCTGTCAAACTGGCCGCGGAAACACAGCTCCTGCGGCTGCTCCCTGGGGAAGCCCAGTTGCCTCTCCTCCCTCACAGGGGCCCGCGCCCCCCTTCGCCTACAGGCTGTGTTCCTGAGGAGCTGGGCAGCGTGTGGAGAGGGCGCCCTGACCAGGAGCAGGTGGTTACACTTTGGGGAGCTTTATAAGTGGGTAGTTAAACACAACTAAACTGTATGACCTTATAATTAATTAAGTTATGCTACAAACAAAGGTACCCATTGTGTTCTGAGTTACTCACTACCTTTTACCTTGCTTGAGGCATTATTTACCTGCTGCCACTAAGAATTAAGTGTAATTTCTTGTGCTCCTGCACACCCACAGTCGCACTACTGGACACCCCTGCTGCTGGCCCCTGTGGCGGTGGGAAGCCCTGAGACCAGGTGTAGAGGCCCCTGGAGTGGCCCCAGGGCAGGAATGGTCCCAGTCCACAGCTGCCCAGCCGCTAGCCGCTAGGACTAAGGCGAGGAAGGGCAGTGAGAGAGGAAGTCCATTCTGGCTTTACCTGTCCCAGCCCTGCTCCCTCTTCCCAGGTAGCCAGGTCATAGAGCTACCACGTGAGATTTAAGGAAGGTTGTACAGAGATCAGCAGGTAAAGTGAGAGGATCCAAGTGAGGCAGGGTAGTAAGAAGCTAGGAAATTCCTAGGCAAGTGGGATGGGGAAACTGAGACAAGATAATAAACAAGGCCAGTGTGGACAGCTGGCAGCCAGCTAGTGAATCACAAGGCCTTCTCTCCCTTCACCAAGGACACTTGAGGGCAACTAGTTTACACCCTCCTCCCTAACGAGAGAACACAGAGCTTAATCACCTGGTCAGGGAGACAGAGGACAGAGACACAGTAATGCCATTTGTGCCAGCCAAACCCAAGGACAGATGCAGTCAGGGGAACAAATAACAAAACCCCATTAGAGCCAGACAGACCCCAGATAAAAGTAAACAGTAAAGCACACCAAAGAATAATCCCAAACTCCACTTCACTCCTTCTGAGGCATCAGCATCTCAGTAACGCACCTGGAAAGCTGATGAAGATTCTGCTGAAGCCCTCGAAGACTCTCACCCTACAGAAGAGAGATAAAACCCCCAAAACAAAGTGGGTTCATTCTAGAGCACATCCAAGTCCCTTCTCGTGCATAAACTTGTTACTTCTTAAACTCCAGGGGTCCCCAATGAGCCTGGCAGCTGGGGCAGCAGGCAGCATCTGTTCCCAAGGCCCCTTTGCTCTGACTCCCCCGTGAGCTGGCAGCAGCCACCGTGGTGCACTACTTTCCCATGTTGTTTCTAGGGAGCTGAGCAGCCGGCCTGGGCTCTCCTGCTGATTCTTGTACCCTAAGCCCTTCCTTCACTCCACTGCCCCGGGCTTTCATAAACATGCTCTCAAAACCACCAGGCTGCTGCTGTGACATCTTCCCTGCAGGACTTCCAGGACCCACACACTGCCGGTGGCCTGAGGCAGACCTGCTCAGGCCGGCCCTGCCCGGTAACAAGGAGAAGCACTCCGCTGGTGTTCAGTGCAATATCAGCCTTCCCGTCGTCCAAAGAGGAATGTACAAACAACAGGGAAGCCATGCTACGAATGTGCTAGCAGGAAGCAATCAAGCCTGGCTCTATTAAATCATTAAAGCATATAATGAGTTATCTTAACTGGTATAAATACATGCACAAAACAGAATAAAATGTCTGTAAAAATTAAACTAATTAAATAATGCAAAATAATGATTTAAAATAAGTAACTTAATTTATTACATGCGGGGGAGGAACCAAGATGGCAGCATAGGTAAACACTGAACTTGTTGCCTCGCACAACCACATCAAAACTACAACTAAAAGAAAAAATGGATATCAACCAGAACCATGGGAAGGCTGGCTGAGAGGAAGTTCTACAACAAGAAGGAAAGAGAAAAGCGGATCTAGACTGGTAGGAGGTGCAGAAGGGCGGAAGAGGGAAGGTACAGAGGCGAGTGCGCGGAAACAGGCTGGCAACTGGGTATGCTTTGGTCTTTTTCAATCGGGAGGGAGATACAAACTCCTGACTGCTCTGA
The DNA here is from genome assembly GCF_963455305.1 of Plecotus auritus. Taxonomy (NCBI): domain Eukaryota; kingdom Metazoa; phylum Chordata; class Mammalia; order Chiroptera; family Vespertilionidae; genus Plecotus; species Plecotus auritus. The sequence goes on from NC_137776.1 coordinate 99,721,315, forward strand.
ATTCCAGTACCGGGAAAGATTCTGGGGACCCAGACTCATATGGGGAGAAACTGGACTGTTTGGCATCAGGCCGAACACGAGGGCAGCTTTCTCTCAGAGGTGGTTGCAGCGTACATTGTTCCTGCTCGGTGACCAGGGACACAGAGACCCCGGGGCCTCTTTAGGGCAGGGCTGACGGGAAGCCATTGCTCTTTGCTCTGCCCAGTGATTCCCTGAGACCACGCCCCACCCTATTTACAACCCCACCCAAGATGAGCACAGAGGCATTTGCATATGAGTGGCCTGGCCTTTTGCAACCTAACCTTACAAACTGCAGCTGGGTCAGAGAACCCCAGAGCTTCCAAAAGACAGCCTAAGGCTCATCAGCAGCCTGCCTTGCTTCACAGCTGTGCCTCATCTGGGCACCACCAAACCCCAATCTAAGGAGGAAACTGCAGATGTCTCTGTTGCTCCTGCTGGGTGGCCTCAGGCAGGGGTTGACTTACCACCTTCTTGGAGATCCAAGAGCCAGTGTACCCAGTGGTCAAAGTGAGACCACACCAGATTACAACTCTTCAGATCCATAAGAGAAACACTCAGGGGGCAGACTCAGTGAGCACCAAAGCCCCACTGAAGCAAGTCCTGACCCATAAGGGTGTCTCCAACACAGCAGTTTTCCCATAATAGACACAACTGGTCCTCACAGACAATTGGTCTGGAGGTCAATTCCACCCAGTGGTATCAACAGCAATCAAGGCTTAACTACAACAAGACTGTGCACACAGCCCACAAAGGGGTGCACCAGGAGTGTCCACCTCAGACAAATGGAGAGGCTGAGCCACTGGGCCCCATAGGACACCTAGCACACAAAGCCACTCTACCAACACAGGGAAGTAGCCAAAATGTGGAGACAAAGAAACATGTCACAAATGAAAGAAATGGAGGAAAGCAAACTACAGGATATAGAGTTCAAAACCACAGTTATAAGGTTACTCAAGAATCTTCTAGAAACCTCCAAGAAATTTAGTGAGATCCTCAAGGATATGAAAAAGGACCAATTAGAAATTAAGCATACACTGACTAAAATAAAAAATAATATACAGAAATCCAACAGCAGATTAGAGAATCCCAAGAATCAAGTCAAAGATTTGAAATACGAAGAATCAAAAAACACCCAACCGAAAAAGCAAAAAGCAAAAAGAATCCAAAAATATGAAGATAGTGTAAGGACCTCTGGGACAACTTCAAGTGTACCAACATCTAAATTATGGGGGTGCCAGAAGAAGAGAGAGAGCAAGATATTGAAAACATATTTGAAGAAATAATGACAGAAAACTTCCCCAACCTGGTGAAAGAAATAGACTTACAAGTCCAGGAAGTGCAGAGAACCCCAAACAAGAGGAATCCAAAGAGGACCACACCAAGCCACATCATGATTAAAATGCCAAGGGCAAAAGACAAAGAGAGAATCTTAAAAGCAGCAAGAGAAAAACAGTTAGTTACCTACAAGGGAGTGCCCATATGACTGTCAGCTGATTTCTCAACACAAACCATGCAGGCCAGAAGGGAGTGGCAAGAAATATTCAAAGTAATGAAAAGCAAGAACCTACAACCAAGATTACTCTACCCAGCAAAGCTATCATTCAGAATTGAAGGGCAGATAAAGAGCTTCACAGATAAGAACAAGCTAAAGGAGTTCATCACCGCCAAACTGGTATTATATGAAATGCTGAAAGGTATTCTTTAAGAAGAGGAAAAAGAAGAAAAAGGTAAAGATAAAAATTATGAACAACCCAGTGACAACACATACATATCTATCAAAAAGTGAATCTAAAAATCGAGTGGAAAAAATATGATGAACAGAATAAACTGGTGAATATAATAGGATCAGGAGCATAGAAAGGGAGTGGACTGACAATTCTCAGGGGGAAGAGGTTGTGGGGGTGCGGGGAGAGATTGGACAAAAATCGAACACCTATGGACGAGGACAGTGGCGGGGAGGGGTAAGGGCATGGGGTGGGGTGGGAACTGGGTGGAGGGGAGCTATGGGGAGAAAAAAGAGAAACAACTGTAATAATCTGAACAATAAAGACTTATTTAAAAAAACAAACAAAAAAAAACCAATTTATTACATGCTAAAGTTGTATTTCAAATTGGGCTTGAAACGTGGATTCAAACCAGCAAATATATTTAGCACTACATCGGGCCCAGTTTTTTATGCCCACGTGGATCTGCCTGGTCCTGCCACTGCCTTTCTTCCTGGCTGCAGTGGTCCTCGTGGTGGCTCTTGGACTCTGTGGGTGTAAAGCCACCGCATGAGGCATAGAGCCTCTGTGGGGACCTGCCCCTCACACCATCTGGGCTGAGCCTTCAAATCCCATTCTGTGCCCAGACCTGACCCAATGGATTCGCAGGGGCTGCTTGGAGGGGCAGGGGTGTGAGGGCAGGTTGACTGGTGAGAGAGCAGTCAGACAACCTCCTGCTCCCCCCCCCCCCCCCCACAGGCTGCTCTGTGCTCTGTGCTCCACGGGGCTCTGGTTTGCCAGCTTTGCCTCCCCTCCTTCCTGGGACACGTCCCTGTCCCCTCACTCTTGCTCCTTGGGGAAACTGGCCCATGTATTTGACCCCGGCTCTGGTTTCTGGAGAACCTGTGCTAAAGCAAGTGCACACTACATGACAGGTGCGGCTCTGGGCACTGGGGACCCAGCAAGCGCAAAGCAGAAGACATCTCTGTCCTTATAAAGGTAGCACTTTAAGCAATAAACAAATCAGTAAGTTACAGACAAGGTCAGAAAGCGGCGAGTGTTATGAGAGCTAAAGTGGGGCCCAGGGTTGGGCATGCCAAGGGGTAGGAGTGGAGCTGTTTTATATTGAGCCCAGGGTGGTCCAAACAGGCCTCAACACGAGGCTGACACGTGAACACAGACCTGAGGTGGTGGGCAGAGCAGGGGAGACCAGGGAAGCGTGTCCCAGGTGTGGGAACAGAGGTGCAGAGGCCCTGACAGGACCGTGTGGCATGCCCCAGGCCTAGGAGGGAACCCACAGGGGCAGGAGCAGGGCGAGGGGAGCAGCGCAGCATCACGAGAGGCCAGGCCATGTTCGTGGGGCTGGGGAGGCGGAGATCGATAGGCACGTGGCAGTGATGCAGCGAGAGGTGATGGTGGCTCCGACCAGTGTCCGCCAGGCAAGTTGGTGGCCAAATTCTGAATAGAATTTGAAGTAAAACCAGGAGGTGTTAGCTTTAAGCATGAGAGGAGGAAGGAGGCAGGGCCGACTTCAAGGTATTTGGCCTGAGCCCTGGGAAGATGCAATTGCATTAACCATGGTGATGGGGGCCGGCTTTGAGGGAAGGATCACGAATCTGACTGTGCCCAGTGAGTCTGAGATGCAAGTGGAAAGGGTGGTGCATAGGGGCTGCAGGTGGGGTGGTGGGGATTTGGGTGGAGATTGTGTCCAGTTCTGCCTGTGTCCTTTTGCAACTTATTGCTTCCACTTTATGTTTGTGAAAGTTATTGGTGTTGTTCCATGTGCCAGTTTATTTATTTTGCTGGATGGCATACTATTTTAGGAACATACCTCCTTCATTTACCTATTCTACTTCAGGTGGTCATGTGGATCGTGTCCAATATGTGACTAACATGGATATTTCTGCAGTATATGTACGTATATACTGGGGCACATATGCCCACACTTGTCTGGCCTATAGATCTGGACTTGAAATATCTAGGTTAGAAGATGAGCATATTTTCAATTTTATTAAATAAGGCCAAACTGCTGTACAAAGTGGCTGCACCGGTTCGTGCTCCCCCATGGCAGCGGCTGAGCTGTGGGCCACTGCTTGCTGACACTTGATACTGCCAGACTGTTCATGCTTGCCAATTAGTGGGTGTTCAAGTGTGCTCTTAATTGTGCTTTTCTCATTTATTTGTGATGTGTGTAATGCTGTTTCAATATGTCCTTAAAAGATATTAGCTGCAATAAAGACAAAAAGAAACACTTTAAAGTTCCAAAGATCAATAAAAACTGGGGAAAGGAGGCGGGAGGCGTGGGAGTAAACATGCACCTGGTTCCCATTGCTCCCTGCAGCCTGCGAGATCTTTGGAGCCTTGAACATGTGAATATAAGAATTATCAAAGGCCCTTGGAAGTCCCACTGGAAGCTTCCTGTTTTATTTCCTTAGTTCTGCTTGTAAGAGACAAAGAGGCTAAAACTATGAAGGGGCAGGGTTGGTGGAGATGGCTATGGCTTTAAGTAGGGGCTGGTAGCATAATTCAGTTCCCTTAATGGGGTGTCATACTTCTGCAGGCTCCCCAGCCATTCCTGGAGACTGGCTGTCCGAAGCACTGGAGGCAGGAAGTCTCCTAGCTGCTGGCCGTGCCCTGAGCCAGAGCACAGTGGCCTCAGGATATTCTGTGAGCAGCAGGTCCCGCCAGGGTGTCACTCTCCTTGGGGGCAGTTCAGTCCACAGGGCTCCTGCCACTGTCCTGGAGGTGCTGCCTCTCCTTTGCTCAGTGAACTTTTCCAGTTGTATTTCTTTGTAAACGACAGAATTTCAGAGTAACTTCAGCCTCTTAGGTGGACATCAGCCACCTCCGACTGGATCCATGAACAGAAGGAAATGTGAAAGAAACACAATAATGATGAAAAAGTATAGCATAGCTCTCTGAGGTCTGGGTGCATCAGTAATGATACGAAGATTTAGGGATATAATCAGTGGGATGACAAGGCTGACCAATCAAACTGTGCCCTGCAGACTGAGAAGCCGAGTTCTTTCCAGTGCCCACAAGACACTTACAAAAATATTTCAGGCAACAGGCAATAAAATTTTCCAGTAAACTCCTTCTAATAGAAATGGTGCTGTGACCCAGAGCAGTGAAAACAAAGATGAACAAAAGTGAAAAGAAGAACCTCCATCCGTGTGAAAATGAAACATAAACACAAAACATTGCAATCATTTCCTAAGTAACTTTGGAATCAAAGAGAAATTCCAGATTATAATTGCTGATACTAAAATAACCAGCAATCAGCAATCTGCCCTAGTTGGTTTGGTTAAGTGAGTAGAGCTTTGGCCTGTGGACTGGAGGGTCCCAGGTTTGATTCCAGTCAAAGGCACGTACATCAGTTGCAGGCTCGATCCCCGGTCACTGGTCAGGGTGAGTGCAGGAGGCAGCCCATTGATATGTCTCTCTCACATTGATGTTTCTTTCTCTGCCTCTCCTCCTCCCTTCCACTCTCTCTTAAAAAAAAAAAGGAAAAATATTCTCGGGTGCAGATTAACAACAACAACAAAAACCCCCAAACCCAGCAATCTTAAAACCCTAAATATCAAGACTGAGGAGATCTCTCAAAGTTATAATTAAGCAAATTCATGATCATAAATGCTTTCAATATTAGACAGAAAAGAGAAAGCAAGATTTTAATTCAAGTGAAAAAGAGCCAAATAAAGTAAACTTAAGAGAAACAGGACAAAGGAATTAATAGATAGGAATAAAAGTTAATGAATTAAAGACCCTAAGCCCTAAATACATCTTAGAACTGATTCTTTGAAACCCCCAACTAAAGAGAGAAATCACTAGTTAGTCCTGCTGGCCCCAGTGTGTTCCCCAGGATGCACATGACAGATAGCACTGCAGGCAGCATGGCTCCCATGGTCAGACCAGGGGCAGCATGCATGTTCGCACTCCCTCTTTGGAGCTCCACTCCTCAAGAACCCAGGAAACTCTCCTAAGATGCAAGTGAGTGGACTGTAATGGATTTGGTCTAATTATTAAAAAGAAGCAAAATAGAAATTATTGAACTGAAAAGTATAATAGTTAGGATAAAAGATTCACTAGAGAGTTTCTACAGAAGATTTGAGCAGGCAGAAGGAAATACCAGTGAACCTGAACATAGAGAAATTGGTATTTCCCAATCTGAGGATCAGAAAGAAAAGGGAATAAAGAAAAATGAACAGCACCTAAGGAACCAATGAGACATCATCAAACAGACCAAATCAACATACACATTTGGGAGTATCAGAGAAGAAGAGGAGGAGAGGAAGGGAGATGGAGAGGAAAAGGATGGGGGAGACAGAATGGGAGGGAGGAGGAAGGGAGGAAAGGAGTGAGGGATGCAGGGAGAGAGAGAAATTGAGAAAATAATGTCTAAAAACTCTTCAAATTTGAAGCAAGACCTGTACCTACATATCTAAGAAATTTAAGGAAATTCAAGAGGGAGAAACTAAAAAAGAACTACACTGAGACACATTATAAAACTGTCAAAGGTGCCAAAACCGGTTTGGCTCAGTGGATAGAGCGTCAGCCTGTGGACTGAAAGGTCCCAGGTTCGATTCCAGTCAAGGGCATGTAACTTGGTTGCGGGCACATCCCCGGTGGGAGGTGTGCAAGAGGCAGCTGATCGATGTTTCTCTCTCATCGATGTTTCTGACTATCTATCCCTCTTCCTTCCTCTCTGTAAAATATCAATAAAATATATTAAAAAAAAACTGTCAAAGGTTAAAGACAAAGAGAAAAGGAGCAAGAGAGAAGCAACTTGTCAGATACAAAGAACAGTCAATAAGATTAACAACCAGCATCTTATCAGAAACCATGGTGACTAGAAGGCAGTGGGATGACATTTAAAACAGAGAGAGAGAGAGAGAGAGAGAGAGAGAGAGAGAGAGAGAGAGAGAAATTTACCTAAGATTTCTATATCTGATGAAATGATCCTTCAGAAATGAAAAAGTTAAGACATCCTATCTAATAAAAGAATAATATGCAGATTGACCATCACTCCAACACACAAGATGGCTGCCCCCATGTGGTCAAAGATCCTGCCCCCATGTGGACACAAGATGGCCACCACAAGATGGCCAGCAGGGGAGGGCAGTTGGGAGGGACCAGGCCTGCAAGGGAGGGCAGTTGGGAGGGACCAGGCCTACAAGGGAGGGCAGTTGGGGGCAATCAAGCCTGCAGGGGAGGGCAGTTAGGGGTGACCAGGCCTGCAGGGGAGGGCAGTTAGGGGCAAACAGGCTGGCAGGGGAGCAGTTAAGCATCAATCAGGCTGGCAGGGGAGTGGTTAGGGTGTGATCAGGCTGGCAGGCAGAAGCAATTAGGGGCAATCAGGAAGGCAGGCAGACAAGCAGTTGGGAGCCAGCAGCCCTGGATTGTGAGAGGGATGTCCGACTGCCCGTTTAGGCCCGATCCCAGTAGGATCGGGCCTAAACGGGTAGTCGGACATCCCTCTCGGGGTCCCAGATTGGAGAGGGTGCAGGCTGGGCTGAGGGACACCCCCCCCCCTGCACGAATTTCATGCACCGGGCCTCTAGTTTCTATATAAACAGAATGTAAGAGAGTGTGTCACTAGTAGAGATGCTGAAGAGAGTGCTTCAGATTAAAATGAAAAAACACTGGCCCTATCTGGTTTAGCTCAGTGATTAGAACTTCAGCCTGTGGACCAAGAGTCTCGGGTTCAATTATGGTCAAGGGCACATGCCTCAGTTGCAGGCTCCTCCTGGCCTTGACCCTGGTCCAGGCTTGTGCAGGAGGCAACCAATAGATGTGTTTCTCTCACATTGATGTTTCTCTCTGTTTTTCCCTCTCTTTTCCACTCTCTCTAAAAAAAAAAAAAAATCAATGGAAAAATACTCTCTAGTGAGGATTAAAAACAAAAAAAATGAAAGGACACTGGAAGGTAACTGAAACTTTTTGAAACTCAAGATCTCCAGTAAAGATAGCTAAATAGATAAATATAAAAGTTAGTATTATTGCACTTTTGGTGTGTAAGTTCTCTTTATATTTCCTATATGATTTAAAAGACAAATATATAAACAATAATAATAAATCTATATTAATTAGCACACAATGTGAAAAGATGTAATTTATGATAATTTATATATATATAAGTGTAAGCAACTGTTACGATAGAACGACCGGAAGGACCAGAATGACCAGTTGACCAGTTGCTATGACATGCACTGACCACCAGGGGGCTTCCTACAGCCAACCTCCTGCTGGCTGGCAGGCTTTGATTGGCCTGGCCCTGATTGGGACTGGGCGTGATGGCCCCCATTAGCCCTGATCGCCTGCCAGGCTTAGGGACCCCACCCGTGCACGAAATCGTGCACTGGGCCTCTAGTAATAACATAAAAGGAAGATGGAGTAGGATAGGACTCGAGTATATGTATGTTATTAAAAGTAAGTGTCATAAATTCAAATCAGATTGTTATATACTGAGGGTGTTAATTGTAATCTCCATGCCAACCACTGAGAATGTAAATAAAAGCCCTGTCCAGGTGGCTCAGTGGGTTGGAGAGTTGTCCTGAGCATCAGAACTTTGCCAGTTTGAGTCCCCATCAGGGCACACATCCAGGTTTTGGGGTTCGATCCCTGATTGGGGTGTGTGCGGGAGACAACTGATTAATGTTTCTCTCTCACATCCATTTTCTCTTTCCCTCTCCTTTCCTCTCTCTCTAAAATCAATAAAAACATATTAAAAAAGAAACTAAATAAAAATATGCAGAAAGTAAACGAGAGAATTAAGAAGGCACACTAGAAAACAATCGAGCACAAAAGAAGGTAGTATTGGAGGAATTAAGAAAAATTATGTAAGACATAGAAAAAAATAGCAGCTTCCACTAAAGACAGAGTTTGTTAGCTATATATAAAAACCCCAATATGATCTAACTGTATGCTGCTTACAATAGACTCTCTTTAGGCCCAAAGAACACAAATAGGTTAAAAGTGAAAGGACAGGGGGGAAAAAAGCTGAAGTGGCTATACCTCAAACAAAATATATTTTATTTATTTATTTATTTTTTATTTATTTTTTTATTTTTTTATTTTTTTTTACTCAGAGAGATGGAGTTACGTTTATTACGCACGGGTCCAGAGGAAAACGTCTCTCAAATTCTGGGCCCCAACATGGAGGAACTTTCCCTATTTATATGTTTTTATCTTCTTTGTCTCCCAAATATGGGGTGTTTCCGGCCCCCTTTGCAAGTTCGTAAAGAGCCCCTTAAAGGGCTGGGGCCTTGAGACCTCAACCAAAGGCCTGGCCTGGTGCCAGCACTGATAATTTTGTCGGGGGAAGGTTTAATGGCCTCTCTGAAGTGGGAGTAGTCTCATTTTCCTTATTATTTAAGCAAGCAAGCATCTACAGAAGCCAAATAGCAGGGTTAACATTTCAAACAGCAGTTTTTATAGAAGATGATGCTTCACTGCAGCCGCGCTTCCTGCCTGTGTGTCTGTCCCAAGTGTCTCCTGCCTGTGTGTCTGGCGGAGACACTGGATGGCAAGGCCCGAGCCGAGGGCTGGGCCACTCCAGGTGCTCGGCAAACACGGCTGCTGCCACCTCGCTGGCTTCTCCCTGAGCCTGGTGGTCCTGCTGCAGCCTCGCCACGGCTCACCTGAGTTGTTTGATATGGAACCGGAGCTTTCTTTCCTCTGTTCCGTTTCCCCACGATCACTGTGACCCCCTCCTATCGAAGGACTGGGGGAGTTAGACTCAGCGGTTCAAGGCCGGGGGGACCGAGATTGGGGTGGGTTTTTCCATCTTTCTCAAAGCTTTTTGCAACGAGATTATTTCTATCCTGGTCTTGTCTGAGCCCCGGCTGGAGCCCTCTGAGTCGTGGGTACAGATGGGGAGCGGAATGAAATGGAAAAGTAAACATCAGCCTGAACCAAGAAGCTCTGCTTTTGACATTGGAGACCAGGCGTGGAGACGGGGGGGGGGGGGGGGGGGGGGGGGGGTGGGGTGAGGAACCCTAACCCTGCCTGAGTCCTGCGCCTCCGCTGGGAGGGGCCTTGGCAGCCCCTTAGCTTCTCAGAGTCGGGGTTCCTCCCGTGAGGCGTAGCCGCTAAGCCCCGCCTAAGTGCATAATGATGGCTACTTTATTTATTTTTATTTTTATTTTTTTTTGTCTTTTGGGTAAATAGTTTTTATTTTATTTTTTATTTTTATTTTTATTTTTATTTTCAAATTTTTATTAAGGTATTATATGTGTACATATCTTACCATTGCCCCCCCCCCCACCCCACTCCCATACATGCCTCACCCCCCAATGTTTTGCATCCGTTGGTTACTCTTATATACATGCATATAAGTCCTTCAGTTGATCTCTTATTTCTCCCACCTCTCCCTAACCTTACCGCTGTAATTAGACACTCTGTTTGATGCTTTACTGCCTCTGTAACTATCTTTTGGTTCATCAGTTTATAATGTTTTTCATTATCCCTAAATGAGTGAGATCATGTGGTATTTTTCTTTCATTGACTGGCTTATTTCACTTAGCATAATGTTCTCTAATTCCATCCAGGTGTCTACAAATGGTAGTAATTCCTTCTTTTTTATGGCAGCATAGTATTCCATTGTGTAGATGTACCATAGTTTTCTGATCCAGTCATCTGCTGACGGGCACCTAGGCTGTTTCCAAATCTTAGCTATTGTAAATTGTGCTGCTATGAACATAGGGGTGCATATATCCTTTCTGATTGGTGTTTCTGGTTTCTTTGGATATATTCCTAGGAGTGGGATTACTGGGTCAAATGGGAGTTCCATTTTCAGTTTTTTGAGGAAACTCCATACTGTTCTCCACAGTGGCTGCACCAGTCTGCATTCCCACCAGCAGTGCACGAGGGTTCCTTTTTCTCCGCATCCTCGCCAACACTTGTCGTTGGTTGATTTGTTGATGATAGCCATTCTGACAGGTGTGAGATGGTATCGCATTGTCGTTTTGATTTGCATCTCTCGGATAATAAGTGACTTTGAGCATGTTTTCATGTGTATCTTGGCCTTCCTTCTGTCTTCTTTCGAAAAGCTTCTATTTAGGTCCGTTGCCCATTTTTTTATTGGATCATTTATCTTCCTTTTATTAAGTTGTATAAGCTGCCTGTAGATGTTGGAAATTAAACCTTTATCAGTGATACCATTTGCAAATATGTTCTCCCATACAGTGGGGTTTCTTGTTGTTTTGTTGATGGTTTCTTTTGCTGTGCAAAAGCTTTTTATTTTGATGTAGTCCCATTTGTTTATTTTCTGTTTGGCTTCCATTGCCCTAGGGGCAGTATCACTGAAAAAGTTCTTTTGGCATATGTCTGAGATTTTGCTGCCTGTGGAATCCTCTAGTATTTTTATGGTTTCCCGTCTTATATTTAAGTCCTGTATCCATTTTGAGTTTATTTTTGTGTATGGTGTAAGTTGGTGATCTAGTTTCATTTTTTTGCATGTATCTGTCCAATTTTCCCAACACCATTTATTGAAGAGACTGTCTTGACTCCATTGTATGCTCATGCCTCCTTTGTCAAATATTAATTGCGCATATTGGTTTGGGTCGATATCTGGATTCTCTATTCTATTCCATTGGTCTATATGTCTGTTCTTGTGCCAGTACCAGGCTGTTTTGAGGACAGAGGCTTTGTAATACAGCTTGAAATCTGGTATTGAGATCCCTCCTACTTTATTCTTCTTTCTCAGGATTGCTGTGGCTATTCGGGGTCTTTTTTTATTCCAGATGAATTTTTGGAGTGTTCTTTCTAGGTCTGTGAAATATGCTGTTGGTATTTTAATGGGGAGTGCATTGAATCTATAGATTGCTTTGGGTAGTATGGACATTTTGATGATGTTGATTCTACCAATCCATGAACATGGTATGTTCTTCCATCTGTTTACATCTTCCTCTATCTCTTTTTTCAGTGTCCTGTAGTTTTCCAAGTATAGGTCTTTTACCTCCTTGGTTAGGTTTATTCCTAAGTATCTTAATTTTTTTGGTGCGATGGAAAATGGGATTGCTTTTTTAGTCTCTCTTTCTGTAAGTTCACTGTTGGTGTATAGAAATGCCATAGATTTCTTGGCGTTAATTTTGTATCCTGCAACCTTGCCGAATTCATTTATTAAGTCTGTTAGTTTTTTGATAGAGTCTTTCGGGTTTTTTATGTACAATATCATGTCATCTGCAAATAAGGACAGCTTTACTTCTTCTTTTCCAATTTGGATGCCTTTTATTTCTTCTTCTTGTCTAATTGCAATGGCTAATACTTCCAGTACTATGTCAAACAGGAGTGGTGAGAGTGGGCATCCTTGTCTTGTTCCTGTTCTTAGGGGAAATGGTTTTAGTTTTTGCCCATTGAGTATGATGTTAGCTGTGGGTTTATCATATATAGCTTTAATTATGTTGAGGTATGATCCTTCTATTCCCACCTTGTTGAGAGTTTTTATCAAGAAAGGGTGTTGGATTTTGTCAAATGCTTTTTCTGCATCAATTGATATGACTATGTGATTTTTATCTTTCAATTTGTTTATGTGATGTATCACATTTATTGATTTTCGGATATTGAACCATCCTTGCATTCCTGGGATAAACCCTACTTGGTCATGGTGTATGATCTTTCTGATGTACTGCTGGATCCGATTTGCTAGAATTTTGTTGAGGATTTTGGCATCTGTGTTCATGAGGGATATTGGCCTGTAATTCTCTTTCATTGTGTTGTCTTTATCTGGTTTTGGTATTAGGGTGATGCTGGCTTCATAGAAGGAGCTTGGAAGTGTTCCTTCCTCTTGAATTTTTTGGAATAGTCTGAGGAGGATAGGTTTTAGTTCTTCCTTGAATGTTTGGTAAAACTCTCCCGTGAAGCCGTCTGGCCCCGGGCTTTTGTTTGCCGGGAGCTCTTTGATGACTGCTTCAATTTCTTCCATAGTTACTGGCATATTGAGCTGTTTAGATTCTTCCTGATTGAGTTTTGGAAGGTTATATTTTTCTAGGAATATGTCCATTTCCTCCAGGTTGTCCAGTTTGTTGGAATAGAGTTGTTCGTAGTATTTTTTAACAATCCTTTGTATTTCGGCGGGATCTGTTGTTATTTCACCTCTTTCATTTCTGATTTTGTTTATTTGGGTCCTCTCTTTGCTTCTTGGTGAGCCTGGCTAGAGGTTCATCAATCTTGTTTATCCTTTCAAAGAACCAGCTCTTGGTTTTGTTGATCTTTTGTATTGTTTCTTTGGTCTCTATGTCGTTTATCTGTGCTCTGATCTTTATTATTTCCTTCCTTCTGCTTACACTGGGCTTTTCTTGTTGCTCTTTTTCTAACACTTTGAGTTGTTGGGTTAGGTAATTATTACCCCTGTTTCTTGTTTTTTGCAGTAGGCTTGTAGAGCTATGAACTTCCCTCTCAAGACTGCTTTCGCTGTGTCCCATAGATTTTGGATTGTAGTGTTTTCATTGTCATTTGTTGTCATGATGTTTTTAATTTCTTCTTTGATCTCTCTGGTAACCCAGTCATGGTTTATTTATTTATTTATTTTTTTATTTTTTTTATTTTTTTTTTATTTTTTATTTTTTTTTCCAAATTTTTATTAAGGTATTATATGTGTACATATCTTACCATTGCCCCCCACCCCCACCCCACTCCCATACATGCCCTCACCCCCCAATGTTTTGCATCCATTGGTTACTCTTATATACATGCATATAAGTCCTTCAGTTGATCTCTTATTTCCCCCACCTCTCCCTAACCTTACCACTGTAATTTGACAGTCTGTTTGATGCTTTACTGCCTCTGTAACTATCTTTTTGTTCATCAGTTTATAATGTTTTTCATTATCCCCAAATGAGTGGGATCATGTGGTATTTTTCTTTCATTGACTGGCTTATTTCACTTAGCATAATGTTCTCTAATTCCATCCAAGTGCCTACAAATGGTAGTAATTCCTTCTTTTTTACGGCAGCATAGTATTCCATTGTGTAGATGTACCATAGTTTTCTGATCCAGTCATCTGCTGATGGGCACCTAGGCTGTTTCCAAATCTTAGCTATTGTAAATTGTGCTGCTATGAACATAGGGGTGCATATATCCTTTCTGATTGGTGTTTCTGGTTTCTTAGGATATATTCCTAGGAGTGGGATTACTGGGTCAAATGGGAGTTCCATTTTCAGTTTTTTGAGGAAACTCCATACTGTTCTCCACAGTGGCTGCACCAGTCTGCATTCCCACCAGCAGTGCACGAGGGTTCCTTTTTCTCCGCATCCTCGCCAACACTTGTCGTTTGTTGATTTGTTGATGATAGCCATTCTGACAGGTGTGAGATGGTATCGCATTGTTGTTTTGATTTGCATCTCTCGGATAATTAGTGACTTTGAGCATGTTTTCATGTGTCTCTTGGCCTTCCTTCTGTCTTCTTTCGAAAAGCTTCTATTTAGGTCCGTTGCCCATTTTTTTATTGGATCATTTATCTTCCTTTTATTAAGTTGTATAAGCTGCCTGTAGATGTTGGAAATTAAACCTTTATCAGTGATACCATTTGCAAATATGTTCTCCCATACAGTGGGGTTTCTTGTTGTTTTGTTGATGGTTTCTTTTGCTGTGCAAAAGCTTTTTATTTTGATGTAGTCCCATTTGTTTATTTTCTGTTTGGCTTCCATTGCCCTAGGGGCAGTATCACTGAAAAAGTTCTTTTGGCATATGTCTGAGATTTTGCTGCCTGTGGATTCCTCTAGTATTTTTATGGTTTCCCGTCTTATATTTAAGTCCTGTACCCATTTTGAGTTTATTTTTGTGTATGGTGTAAGTTGGTGATCTAGTTTCATTTTTTTGCATGTATCTGTCCAATTTACCCAACACCATTTATTAAAGAGACTGTCTTGACTCCATTGTATGCTCATGCCTCCTTTGTCAAATATTAAATGCGCATATTGGTTTGGGTCGATATCTGGATTCTCTATTCTGTTCCATTGATCTATATGTCTGTTCTTGTGCCAGTACCAGGCTGTTTTGATGACAGTGGCTTTGTAATACAGCTTGAAATCTGGTATTGAGATCCCTCCTACTTTATTCTTCTTTCTCAGGATTGCTGTGGCTATTCGGGGTCTTTTTTTATTCCAGATGAATTTTTGGAGAGTTCTTTCTAGGTCTGTGAAATACGCCGTTGGTATTTTAATGGGGAGTGCATTGAATCTATATATTGCTTTGGGTAGTATGGACATTTTAATGATGTTGATTCTACCAATCCATGGACATGGTATGTTCTTCCATCTGTTTACATCTTCCTCTATCTCTTTTTTCAGTGTCCTGTAGTTTTCCAAGTATAGGTCTTTTACCTCCTTGGTTAGGTTTATTCCTAAGTATCTTAATTTTTTTGGTGCGATGGAGAATGGGATTGCTTTTTTAGTCTCTCTTTCTGTAAGTTCATTGTTGGTGTATAGAAATGCCATAGATTTCTTGGTGTTGATTTTGTATCCTGCTACATTGCCGAATTCATTTATTAAGTCTGTTAGTTTTTTGATGGAGTCTTTCGGGTTTTTTATGTACAATATCATGTCATCTGCAAATAAGGACAGCTTTACTTCTTCTTTTCCAATTTGGATGCCTTTTATTTCTTCTTCTTGTCTAATTGCAGTGGCTAATACTTCCAGTACTATGTCAAACAGGAGTGGTGAGAGTGGGCATCCCTGTCTTGTTCCTGTTCTTAGGGGAAATGGTTTTAGTTTTTGCCCGTTGAGTATGATGTTAGCTGTGGGTTTATCATATATAGCTTTTATGATGTTGAGGTATGATCCTTCTATTCCCACCTTGTTGAGAGTTTTTATCAAGAAAGGGTGTTGGATTTTGTCAAATGCTTTTTCTGCATCAATTGATATGACTATGTGATTTTTATCTCTCAATTTGTTTATGTGATGTATCACATTTATTGATTTGCGGATATTGAACCATCCTTGCATTCCTGGGATAAACCCTACTTGGTCATGGTGTATGATCTTTCTGATGTACTGCTGGATCCTATTTGCTAGAATTTTGTTGAGGATTTTGGCATCTACATTCATGAGGGATATTGGCCTGTAATTCTCTTTCATTGTGTTGTCTTTATCTGGTTTTGGTATTAGGGTGATGCTGGCTTCATAGAAGGAACTTGGAAGTGTTCCTTCCTCTTGAATTTTTTGGAATAGTCTGAGGAGGATAGGTTTTAGTTCTTCCTTGAATGTTTGGTAGAACTCTCCTGTGAAGCCGTCTGGCCCCGGGCTTTTGTTTGCCGGAAGCTCTTTGATGACTGCTTCAATTTCTTCCATAGTTACTGGCATGTTGAGCTGTTTAGATTCTTCCTGATTGAGTTTTGGAAGGTTATATTTTTCTAGGAATATGTCCATTTCCTCCAGGTTGTCCAGTTTGTTGGAATAGAGTTGTTCGTAGTATTTTTTAACAATCCTTTGTATTTCGGCGGGATCTGTTGTTATTTCACCTCTTTCATTTCTGATCTTGTTTATTTGGGTCCTCTCCCTTTGCTTCTTGGTGAGCCTGGCTAGAGGTTCATCAATCTTGTTTATCCTTTCAAAGAACCAGCTCTTGGTTTTGTTGATCTTTTGTATTGTTTCTTTGGTCTCTATGTCGTTTATCTGTGCTCTGATCTTTATTATTTCCTTCCTTCTGCTTACACTAGGCTTTTCTTGTTGCTCTTTTTCTAACTCTTTGAGTTGTTGGGTTAGGTAATTTATTACCCCTGTTTCTTGTTTTTTGCAGTAGGCTTGTAGAGCTATGAACTTCCCTCTCAAGACTGCTTTCGCTGTGTCCCATAGATTTTGGATTGTAGTGTTTTCATTGTCATTTGTTGTCATGATGTTTTTTATTTCTTCTTTGATCTCTCTGGTAACCCAGTCATGGTTTAATAGCATGCTGTTTAGTCTCCATGTGTTTGATTTCTTTGGGTTGTTTTTATTGTAGTTGATTTCCAGTTTTATGCCACTGTGGTCTGAGAAGATGCTTGATATGATTTCTATCTTCTTGAATTTGAAGAGACTTTGCCTATGTCCCAACATATGGTCTATCTTTGAAAATGACCCATGTGCACTTGAGAAGAATGTATATTCTGTGGCTTTGGGGTGAAATGTTCTGAAGATGTCAATTAATTCCATCTGGTCTAGTGAGTCATTTAGGATTGATGTTTCTTTGCTGATTTTTTGTTTAGAGGATTTGTCCAATGGTGATAGTGGGGTATTAAAGTCTCCTACTATGATTGTATTGCTGTCAATCTCTCCCTTGATATCCTCCAGGAGTTTTCTTATGTATTTGGGTGCTCCTGTATTGGGTGCATATATGTTTACCAGAGTTATTTCTTCTTGTTGGATTGCTCCCTTTAGTATTATGAAGTGGCCTTCCTTATCTCTTGTTATGTCCTTCAGTTTGAGATCTAATTTGTCAGATATAAGTATTGCTACCCCAGCTTTTTTTTCAGTTCCATTTGCCTGGAAAACCTTTTTCCATCCCTTCACCCTCAGTCTGTGTGCGTCTTTTTTTCTGAGGTGGGTTTCTTGTAGACAGCAGATATATGGGTCATGTTTTCTTATCCAATCCATTACCCTATGTCTTTTGATTGGGGCATTTAATCCGTTTATATTTAAAGTTATTATTGATAGGTACTTATTTGTCGCCATTCCTATTCTTTACACCTGTGTTCCTTCTTCGCTTCCTATTTTTTTTTTTTTTTTTTTTACAGCAGACCCTTTAGCATTTCTTGCATTGCTGGTTTGGTGGTAATAAATTCCCTTAGTCCTTTTTTGTCTGTGATGCTCCTGATTTCACCTTCAATTTTGATTGACAGCCTTGCTGGGTACAGTATTCTTGGATTCAGACCCTTCCTTTGCATGACTTTGTATATTTCATTCCATTCCCTTCTGGCCTGATGAGTTTCTGTTGAGAAATCAGTTGCTAGTCTGATGGGGGTTCCTTTGTATGTAACTTTCTGTCTCTCTCTGGCCGCTTTTAAGATTCTTACTTTGTCGTTGGTGTTTGCCAATTTAATTATAATGTGCCTTGGCGTCGGTCTTTTGGGGTTCATTTTGCTTGGGACTCTGTGAGCTTCTTGGATTTGTGTGGGTTTTTTCTTCTCTATATCAGGGAAATTTTCTGTCATTATTTCTTCAAATAGGTTTTCTATTCCTTGCTCAGCTTCCTTTCCTTCTGGAACCCCTATTATGCAGATGTTGTTTTGTTTCGTGTTGTCCCAAAGTTCCCTTAGGCTCTCCTCCTGCCTTTTAATTTTTTTTCCTAGAAGTTGCTCTACTTGGGTATTTTTTCCCATCTTGTCTTCTAGCTCACTGATGCGGTCCTCTGCTTCTTCTAGTCTACTCTTGATGCTTTCTATTGAGTTCTTTACAGCAGCGATGTCATTTTTCATTTCTTCTTGGTTCTTCTTCATTTCCTCTTGGTTCTTGCTCATATTGTCAAATTTGTCTTCCATTCTTTTCAGCCACCTTATGACCATTTCTCTGAATTCTTTTTCTGGAAGGTTGCTTGCTTCCATTTCGTTTACTTCCTTTTCTGGTGATGCCTGCTTTTCTTTCATATGCGGGCTGTGTCTTTGTCTCCCCATGGTCTCTCTTCTCTGGGTGTCTGGTTATGTAGTTCTCTCTCTCCTGTGTCGATTTAAAGGCACAAAATACAGCACTACCAGGTACAACACACAAGGCACTGAACAGAAATGTATTCACGATAATAATAACCTCCAATAAAGGTGGCCACCAGAGAAAGGCAAATTAGGGGATCGTAGAGAAAGAAGAAGAGGATAAAGAAAGAAAGAAGAAGAAAAAAAAATGGGTGTCAAAATGAAATTGGGAAAAGGGAAAAAAAGAAGAAAAAAAAGTAAGAGAGACAAGAAAGAGACTAAGAGAGAAAGGGAAACAGACTATATATATTGGGGAAATACTCCAATAGAACAATCACTTATCCCAGCAAATGCCAGCAACAAGTACCTGGGGATTAATACAAACTACAACACCAACTAATATTGAGTGAGGCAAGGGAAAACAGAAGCACTAAACAAACAAAAAAATAAACAAAAGAAGAATAAGCAAAACAATCTCACAAAAAAGCATAAAAATTCGATATTATCTACATTCAAATGAACAACAACAAAGGACAGAGAGAAAAACAATTTTTTGGATAGTTAAGACAGCGAAGAGAGAGGTGTGTATGGACTTGGAGCAGGGGATTGGAGATTAGATATATAAGTAGGGTGAAATTTTAAAAGGGGGTAAACAGAAAGAATAGGGAAAATCTAAAGCAGGAAAGGGGTAGGATAAACAGGACACTGAAAAGGGAAAAGTGAGGAAGAGAGTGATGGCATAAAGGTAGATTTGAGATAGAGTAAAATGATGCTAAAGGAAAGATAAAAATAGAATGTAGAACATTAATCCCAAAACAAAATGAAGAGAAAATAAAATGACACTTAAAAAAAAAAAAGATAAAATAGCAGTAGTAATAATACGGATTGAAAATAAAAATGTAATAATTAAAAAGGTAAAATCAAGTGAGGAAAAAAATTAGTTTCTTGAGTAAAAGATGCAAAAAATGAAAATAAAAAAATAAAAAATAAAAATAAAATGTGGAGTAGTGAAGGTCATTCACTTCCTCTGTTGTTCTGTTTGGCACGCCTGTTTCTCAGTCCGGACAGTATTGCAGTTCCCTGCGTTCCACTGCTCTTCAGTGATGTAAGCCAGTCCTGATTTTAAGCAGGCGGTGTGTCTTAATTCGTATTCCTTTATTTTTGATTACACAAGAGTCAATTTGTGATTCAGCCCCTGGGTGGCAGTGTTTCTGGATTGACTTCCGGGTTTATCTATGGCCTCTCTAGGGAGTGTTAGAGCCTTCTTTCCCTGTGGCACTCACTACCGGTTTGTGGGAGTGGGCTGCCTCAGAGCTGGCTCTCGGATGGTCACTCCCCGCTCCGATCCCCAGGTTCCAGAAAAACAACTTTCCCCTGCAGTCTCCCAGGGTGTCCCCAACTGGGTGAACCTATGAATTGGGCTTAGTAATCAGAAGCAAGAACTTCAAGAGGAAAAAGCCCAAGTGTGCCCACTCCGTGGCTGCGCGTAAGTCTAGCACACCCCTGAAATTCTTAGGGTGTCCCTGCACTTCAGATCAAAATGGGTTGCTTTTTAGAGAGCCCTTCTGTTAGCAGCTCTGAGGACCCCCTTCCACATTCACAGCTCACGCCAGCCCCAGCAGCCACCGATTTTTCTAGGCACAGACTTCCCTGGTCCTCCAGCTCCCGCAAAACGCGCGTTCCTCTCTCGCGCTGGGACCGGAGACCTCACCTTATCCTAGGCGAAATCTGACCTTTCCGTGGTGGAGTGTAGAGCTCCTCTGAACCCGTGTGTTTGCGCCAATTGGGGAGCGTTGTTCTGGGGCTCGCAGCTGTTCCGTGGGTGCCGCAGTTGTGGATTCTCAGGCTTCTGATAAGCTCCACTTTCTGGTTCCAGATGGCGGCGACTCCGCGTCCAAGCCCGCAGCTCCGGGAGGGGACCCAGCCGCAGTGGGAGCTGCCAGGTCAGGGGAACCCCGTCTAGCAGTCTCCCACCTTCTTCTGGAGTTCAGCTGTCCCCCAACTTGCCAACAAACACTCCTAGTGCGACCCTCAGCTGTTCTTTCTTTCTGCTCCGGGACAAGGCTCGGAACACGTCTGTCTATTCCGCCGCCATTTTTCTCCCCCAATGATGAAACAAAATATATTTTAAATAAAAAAATAATTGGGGTGGGGTGAGGGCATGTGCTGGGGGGTAGGGGAGGCTGGGGGAAGGTCAATGGGGAAAAAAAGGAGACATGCACTGCTATTTGTAATACTTTACACAATAAAATTAAATTAAAATTAAATAAAAATAAATAAAGGAGCAGCCTAGCAGGTCAGAAAACTTAGACAATAACTGCTCTGCTCCAGCCAAACATCACAGAGAAAACTGGCCCCACCTTTGCAAAGGCAGGAGCCCAGGCACCTTACCCCCCTGGAGTAACAGGACAGCACCGTCTCCTGTCACAGGCCTCAACTGAAAACCACTCATCATAGTGAGAACCAGGTGGAGCTCAAACTGAGTGAAAAAAAAGACACCAATAGATGCCAACTACAACATGACAGAGACTTTGGAGTTATCCAGCCAAGATTTTAAAGCAGCCAGGATAAGAATACTTCAATGAGCAATTGTAAATATGACTGGAAAAAAAAAAAAGTGAAGGAAAGGGGAAAAAAAGCTGAAGTGGCTATACCTCAAACAAAATATATTTTAAATAAAAAAATAATTACAATGAGACAAATAGCAACATATATCTATACTAATAAAAGGCCAAGCATCACGACCAGTATGACCAATTGACCAGTCCCTCCCCCCAGCCTGCAGGCTCTGTGGCTAGATGGCCAATGGGGAACCACGGGGAACCAGGCTTGGTGGCACGGGGCAGGACTGGGTACTGGCGAGCGAGGGGGCACAAGGCAGACCTCTTGGTCCCTTGGTCCCTCCCCCCTCCTCCTCTACCTTTCCCATCCCCCCTCCCCCCGTCTACCTTCCCCCTCCCCCCTCCCTACAGCCAGCAGGCTCCAATCAATCTTCAGTTTCTTCAGAAAGGAATGTGGTGCCTCCACTGTGCAGCCTCCCGGGATGCGGACTCACCGCTGTGAGAAGCTCCAGGGCGGGGACTTCAACAAGGACTTCAGCACCTGCAGCGCCCCTCAGGCTTCACTGCTGGGAGGTAGACAGAGAGCATCAGCTTTAAAGCACTAACACCCACCTCGTGGAGAACCCGCCAGCTTCCTCTCCACAGCTGCTTCCATGTCTGCAAGACACTGTGCATGCTCCTCCCTGCAGGATGGGCGGGGCTAGAGCCTGAGTCGAGCGGTTCCATGATGAGGGAGGAGCCAAGCCAGATGGCCAGGCCTGTGCATGGACAGAGGGAGGGAGGGAGGGAGGGTTGGGCAGCCCTGGTTCCCTGCACCTCCTCCCACAGGGACAGCCCTTCCTGGTTGAGATTCCCACGTCATTATTAGGGTTTTGGCTGGTGATGCTGGCTGTGAAAGGATTCACAAGGGAGAGAAGAGACAGGTGCAGAGAGAGGGCATTTATTTTACTTCTTTAAAGGAAGCAAAGGGCCAGGTTCCCTTTGATGGCACAAGGCACCCAGATAGAGGGGGCTGTTCTTTTGATCTCCAGATGGTGAACGAGGAACCAGGGTGGGTGGCAGTGGCGGGGCTGGACTGGGGACTGGAAAATGGGCAGAAGATGGCCCTGATCCCAGGAGGCTAGGCCTAGGGACCCTGTCAGCATGATTTCGTGCACTGGGCCTCTAGTGTGTGTGTGTGTGTGTGTGTGTGTGTGTGTGTGTGTGTGTGTGTATGTGTATATAAAATTGTCTAAAGTTTTACATATGTGTCCTTTTTCCCCGCTTGACCCTCCCCTCCCCAGCCATTCCCACCCTGGGCAAGCCCCCACCACCTGAGTGTCTGTGTCCATTGGTTTATGCTAATAGAAATAGCATCATCTTACCTAATAATAGACAAACATGTAAATTGACCGTACCTCCACTATGCCCACAGCCAATTAGGAGTGAGTATACAAATTAACCCAACAAAGATGGCAGGTTAATTTGCATATGCAGGAGCAGAGCGGCCGGGAGTGAAGCCAGGGGAAAGAAGGCCTATTCTTGCACGAATATCATGCAACAGGCCTTTAGTATACTTATAAAAGTTTTTATTCATCCAGAAGATAGAAAAATTATAAACGTACACACCAAACAACAGAGCCCCAAAATACATGAAAAATATTGACAAATTTGAAGAGAGAAATACATAGTTATCTACAATAATAACAGGAAGCTTCAATAGTCTACTTTTAATAATAAAACATCTAGACAGAGGAAAAATAAGAAAATAAAGAACTTGAACAACATTACAAACCATTTAAACTTAATGGATACAACATAACACTCAATTCAATAACAAAATATACATTCTTCTCAAGAGACCTTGAAACTGTCTCCAAAATAGACATATTAAACTGTAAAACAATTCTCAATATATTTTAAAAGACTGAAATAATAAAAGTAACTTCTCTAACCACAATAAAATTAAACTAAAAGTCAATAACAAAAGGAAAACTGGAAAAAAATAACATAGAAATAACACACTCTTGAACAACCAATGTGTCAAAAAAAATAAAATAAACCACTAGAGTATTTATAAAATGCCATGGATAAAAACAAAAGCACATTATACCAAAACTTACAAGGCATAGTGAAAGCAGTGCTCAGGGTGAAATTTATAGCTGTAAATGCACCCATTAAAAAAAAAAAACACAAGATCTCAAATCAGTAACCTAAGTTTCCACCTTAAATAACTAAGAAAATACAGTCAAACCTCTGTTCTTGACCAAGTTGTTCACAGAAAAAAATGTGTCCATTTTTGAACAAAGCTTGAATTCTCGACCTGACAGCCCTTTAGTGTTGATACCTCATCATGGCAAAGAGGGTCTCCATGCCATAAACAGAGGAGAGAATGTGAGTCAGTTTCCCTCACGTTGTTAACAACTCAGGAAATTGTGCTGTGACTATTTTTGTGTCTCTTTCTTTCTTTTTGTGTTTGTTGCTGGTGAAATGGACAATTAGCACAATTTTAAAACATAAAGAGACCATCAAGTGTAGTGATGTTGCTAAGGGTGTGAAAGTGCTCACAAAACAAAGCTCACAGGCAAATGGAAGAGGTAGGAAAACGTGTTGATTTGGAGAGGAAGAGCAGTTAGCCAGTGACTGCATTTGTGAGGCAGAGATATGTGGACAAGCTAAGATGCTGCACCCCTGGACCGAGGGCTGAAAGTGATCTGCTTAAGGCTAGTAGGGGGTGGTTCCATAAATTTATAGATTAAACAGCACATTAGACATGTACTTTATACAAGAAAGGGTAAAACAGGGAATCATTTGGGGGTCTGGAATGGATTAATTCAATTTACATTGTTTCTAATGGGAAAAAAGATTCGGTTTTCAAACAAATCTCTTTGAGAACAGCCTTTGGGGATGAATTAAACTGGAGAATCAGGTGTTCTGCTTGGGACCTATCTCACCAGGCTCTCCTAGAACCGATGCCAGCCTCCACCCGAACCCAGAAGCGGGTGTTCATGTAAAAACATTTAAATCTGTAAAGAATTTTTGTGAGTTTATTTGAGCCAAACTGTCGACAATTGCCAGGAAACAGAATGTCAACAGATTGGGATAATGCTGCAGAGAATGGAGGTTTTTCACCTATTTTTATACATTACAACCAAAGGAGGAGACGTAGGTGGGTTACATGAAATCCATTGGTGATAGATTAGAGAGGCGGGAGAAAGCAAATTGGGGAAATCTCTGGGATTTTATAAAGAGTAAAATGATAGACAGATACTTCTTCTACTTAGGTGGTTACAGGATACTTAACAGTCAACAATTAACAATAACAGATAACAATAACAATGAAGAAATTTTTGGTATCTGTTGTGGCACCCAGGGCATTTGGTTGTGCCCTGAGGGGTCAGAAAAAAGGGAAGTTACAAGTAACCTTGACATTTCAAGGATATGTTATCAAAGATGCAAAAAGACAATAGGCTCAGTTAAGGTAAAGGTTGACCTGGTCAGGGAAGATACCAGCCTAGGACATGACTACCCACTATCACTGTTTTAGTTAAAGTTTTAATTTCAGACCATCCTTTGTGGTGACTTTAGGTCTGTGAGTTTGCAAGATGGCCACACAGGCCTCACCTGAGCTTATCAGGTTAGCATGTGGCCCCTTTTGTCCACACAGGGAAGGAATGCAAGGCTGAGACCCTCCACCTCAGCCCTGGCCCCAGGAGGTGCACCAGGAGCCCAGCCTCACCATTCCTCTGCAGCTGCCCAGTATGATCTCTCTCCCATCCATCAGGTCGGGGAGATACTGATTCTGAAGGAGAACATAAACCAGAAGAGCACATGTCTATTAGTAAGGAAGATGCCTTTCTACTGCCTCATAAGTGAAATGTGTTAAATGCACTGGTGGCATGGCCTGCAATTGGCAAGCCCAGGACCTGCTGGCCCTGCCAGGGGTGGCATCAGCATTTCTCCACATCCCTCTGAAGATGTCGTCTCCTCTCTCACATGCTAGCAGCCATTCTCCCTGAGGATGGGCCAGCCTGGGAGAGTGGCGGGTCTGGGAAGCGCTGGGCTGAGCCATTGCCCACATGATACCGGGGACTCTGCCTGGAGCCAGAACCAGGTTCATGGAGTCCAGGTGCTGCCTGGACTTGCTGCCTAATACACAGTCACAAACCCAAACAGGCAGCCAAAATGAGGAGACAAAGAAACAACCCCCAAATGAAAAAACAAGAGAGTTCTCCAGAAGAAGAGATAAATGAAATGGAGATAAGAAATTTATCTAATATAGAGTTCAGAATAATGATGGGAAAGATACTCAAGAGCATGAGAAAAGATATAGTAACTATGAAAACAGAAATAATGACATAGAATAAATAACACATTAGAAGGAATACAGAGCAGATGAGGGGAAGCTGAGGATCAAATCAGTGAATTAGAAGACAGGGTTGAAAAAATAACTCAATCAGAGAACTAAAAAGAAAAAAAATTAAAAAACAGGAGGATAGCTTAAGGGAGCTGTTGGACAATGTGAAACATAACAATATTCGAAGAGCAGGAGTTCCAGAAGAGGCAGAAAGGGAGAAAGAAATAGAGAAGGTGTTTGAAAAAATAATTGCAGAAAACATCCTTAACCTGGTAAAGAAAAAAGTCACACAAGCTCAGGAGGCACAGAGAACCCCAAGCAAGAAGAACCCAAATAGGCCCACACCCAGACACATCATAATTAAAATGCCAAAAATTAAAGACAAAGAGAGAATCTTAAAGGCAGCAAGAGAAAAGCAAACTATTACCTACAAAGGAGTTCCCATAAGGCTGACACCTGATTCCTCATCAGAAACTCTACAGGCCAGAAGAGAATGGCATGAAGTACTCACGGTAATGGAAAGCAAGGATCTGAAACCAAGATTACTATATCCAGCAAGGCTATCATTCAAAATAGATGAGCTTCCCAGACAAAAAGAGCTTCCCAGACAAAAAAAAAGGGCTAAAGGAATATATCACTACCAAGCCAGCTTAACAAGAAATGCTAAAGGGACTGCTGTAATGAGAAGAAGAAATAGAGAGAGAAACCTAGGCATATAGAATGAAAATGGCAATAAATAAATATTTATCAATAATAACCTTAAATGTAAGTGGATTAAATGCTCCAATCAAAAGACATAGGGTAGCTGAATGGATACAAAAACATGCCCCAATTATATGCTGTCTACAAGAGACCCACCTCAAAACAAAAGACACACACAGGATGAAAGTGAAGGGATGGAAAAAAATTTTCCATGCAAATGGAAAAGGAAAAAAAGACTGGAGTAGCAATACTCATGTGAAAAAATGACTTTAAAATGAAGACCATCACAAGAGACAACAAAGGCCACTACATAATGCTAAAGTGATTGACCCAACAAGAGGTAAACATATATGCACCCAATAAAGGAGCACCTAAATATACAAAAAGGCTTCTAGAGGACATTAAGAGAGAGATCGACAACAGTACAGTCATATTAGGGGACTTTACACACACTGACTTCACTGGGTGGATCTTCCAGAAAACAACTTAACAAGGAAACAGAGACTCTAAAGGACACACTGGATCAGATGGATTTAATTGACATTCATAGAACATTTCACCCCAGCGCAGCAGAATATACATTCTTCTCAAGTGTACATGGATCATTCACAAAGATAGACCTCATATTAGGACACAAAACAAGTCTCTACAGTGGAATGAAATTAGAAATCAACTACAGTAAAAATACCCCAAAACATTCAAACACATGGAGGCTAAATATCATGTTATTAAATAACTAGAGGTCCAGTGCACAAAATTCATGCACTGGTGGGGGGATGTTCCTCAGTCCGGCCTGCACCCTCTCGCAGTCCGGGACCCCTCAGGGGATGTCTGCCTGCCATGGGAATGGGCCTAAGCCAACAGTTGGAAATCCCTCTCACAGTATGGGACCCCTTGCTCCTTACCGCCTGCCTGCTCACTGCTCCTTACCACTTGGCTTGCTGCTGAGGGTGAACTAGTTGGTCAAGCTGAGGCAGAGGTGGGTGGCCATATCAGCCATCTTTGGTGCTGTTTACCCTTTCCCACCCCAGCTCTGTTGTAAAACCCCAGAGCCCTGGATTCCAAAGGCCCCATCCAGAGCAGAGGCCCTGGAAGGGGGTGAGAGGAAGGGAGTAGGGCAAGTTTGAAAGCCGATATGCCTGTGTGCTGAGGGATGGCCAGAGACAGTGGTGAGAGGTAGCCGGGGAAGGGTTCTCATACATACCCTTCTGTGGGGGCCGCAGGTGAAGGAGGCCAGGGGAACAGGGTAGGGATGGGCACCATGGCCCCAGCCTCTTAGGCATCCCTGTCTGTCCGCTGCAGTGTACCTGGAGGAAAGGGGCTGCCTCTGAGGAGGTGACCATCTTGCGTTCTGGCTGAGGTGATGGTCCTCACCCTGAGATGCCTTCTAATTGGTGATGGACCCAGGCCTGACTTTTGCCACTGCTGCCGCTGCCTCTGCAGCTACCATGACCTAGGTGTTCAGTCGTCCATTCGGTTGTGATGGTCCTAGGCTATTATTAGTATAGATGAATGGGCTTTCAATGAGATCAAGAAATAAATCAAATACTTCCTGGAAACGAATGAAAAGGAACACACAACAACCCAAAATCTCTGGACACAGCAAAAGCAGTCCTGAGAGGGAAATTCATTGCACTACAGTACAGGCATACCTCAAAAAAGAAGAAAATTAATAATAAACCATTTAACTCTACAACTTAAAGAACTAGAAAGAGAACAACAAGAAAAGCCCAGAGTAAGTAGAAGGAAGGAAATAATAAAAACCAGAGTGGAAATAAATGGCATAGAGACTAAAAACAAAACAAAACAAAAAAGCAATACCAGTACAAAAGATGAATGAAACAAAGAGCTGGTTCTTTGAAAGGATAAACAAGATCGATGAACTGTTAGCCAGATTTATCAAGAAACAAAGAGAGAGGACTCAAGTAAATAAAACCAGAAACAAAAGTGGCGAAATAAGCACTGATACCACAGAAATGCAAAGAATTGTAAGAATATACTATGAACAACCATATGTCAACAAGCTAGACAATGTGGCCAAAATGGAAATATTCCTAAAAAAATACAACCTCCCAAAACTGAATCAGGAAGAATTTGAAAACCTAAATACGCCAATAACAACTGATGAAATTAAAGCAACAATAAACAAATCAATAAATCAACAAACAGCAAGTGTTGGCGAGGATGTGGAGAAAACCTCATGGTGGGAAACCCATTCATTACACTGCTGTGGGAATGCAGACTGGTGCAGCCACTGTGGAAAACAGTATGGAGTTTCCTAAAAAAAATTAAAAATGGAACTCCCATTTGACCCAGTGATCCCACTTCTAGGAATATATCCCAAAGAAATCAGAAACACCAATCAGAAAGATTAATGCACCCCTATGTTCATAGCAGTGCAATTTACAATAGCTAAGATTTGGAGACTGTCTAAGTGCCCATCAGCAGATGAGTAGATTAAAAAACTGTGGTACATCTACATAATGGAATACTACGCTGCAGTAAAAAGGAGTTCTTACCATTAGTAACAGCATGGATAGGCCTGGAGAGCATTATGCTAAGTGAAATAAGCCAGTCAGAGAAAGATAAATATCACATGATCTCACTCATTTGTGGAATATAATGAACAAGGTAAACTGATTAACAAAAATTGACACAGAGATATAGAAGCATTGAACAGACTGACAAACCTAAGAGGGAAGGCAGGGAGTAAGAGATTAACCAAAGGACTTGTATGCATGCATATAAGCCTAACCAATTGACACAGAGAGTAGGGGGGTGAGGGCATGTGCTGGGGGGCGGGAGAGGGCGGGGAGAGGTCAATGTGGGGGCAGGGAGGGGGCGGGAAGGAGACATATGTAACACTTTACACAATAAGGAACTTTTTAAGGAAGAACACCTGAATAGGACAGTAACAACTGATGAAATAGAAGCGGTAATCAGAAAACTCCCAGCAAACAAAGTCCTGGTCAGGACAGCTTCACAGGGGAGTTTTACCAAACATTGTAAGAACTAACACCTATCCTCCTCAAACTATTCCAAAAAATCCAAAAGAACACTTCTGAGCTCTTTCTATGAGGCTTGCGTTATCCTAACTCCAGAACCAGATGAAGAAACTACAAAGAAAGGGAATTATAGGCCAATATCCCTGATAAAAAATAGATGTTAAAATTCTCAAAAATATATTAGCTAATCAAACCTAGCAATATGTTAAAAAGTTTATACACCATGACCAAGTAGGATTTATTCCAGGGATACAAGGTTGGTACAATACTTGCAAATCAATAAGTATGATACATCACATAAACAAACTGAAAGAAAAAAAAATCACATGATCATATCAATAGCTGCAGAAAAGCATTTCAGAAAACCCAGCACCCATTTATGATAAAAACTCTAAGCAAAGTGGGAATGGAGGGATCATACCTCAACATAATAAAGGCTATGTATGACAAACCTACAGCCAATATCATACTCAATGGGCAAAAACTAAAACCATTTTCCCTAAGAACAGGAACAAGACAGGGATGTCTGCTTTCACCACTTTCATTCAACATAGTACTGGAAGTGGTAGCCATAGTGATCAGACAAGAAGAAGAAATAAAAGGCATCCAAACTGGAAAGGAGGAAGTAGAACTCTCATTATTCGCAGATGACATGATATTGTACATAGAAAACCCTAAAGACTCCACCAAAAACTACTAGATTTAATAAATGAATTTGGCAATGTAGCAGGATACAAAAGCAACACCCCAAAATCAATGGCTGTTTTATACACCAATAATGAATTCACAGAAAGAGAAAACTAAAAACAAACAAACATCCCATTGCAACAAAAAAAATTAAGATACTTAGGAATAAACGTATCCAAGGAGATAAAAGATGTGTGCTCAGAAAACTACAGGATGTTGAAAAAGAGATAGAGGAAGACATAAACAAATGGAAGAATATACCATGTTCATGGATTGGTAGAATCATCATTAAAATGTCCACACTACCCAAGGAAATCTTACAGATTCAATGCAATCCCCATTAAAATACCAATAGTATATTTTATAGATCTAGAACAAATACTCCAAAAATTTATATGGAACCAAAAAAGACCTGAATAGCTGCAGCTATCTTGAGAAAGAAGAACAAAGTTGGGGGAAGGCTGGAGGGGGTCAATGGGGGGTGTGTGTAAAAAGGGGACATATATAATACTTTCAACAAGAAAGAATTATTAAAAAAATAAAACTTAAATCTCACACACACAAAAAGAAGAACAAAGTTGGAGGAATCACAACACCAGATATCAAGTTATTCTACAAAGCCACTTTAATCAAAACAGCCTGGTACTGGCACAAGAACAGGTACATAGATCAGTGGAACAGAACAAAGACCCCAGAAATCCACCCAAGCCATTATGCTCAATTAATATTTGACAAAGGAGGCAAGAACATATAAGGGAGTCAAGACAGTCTCTTCAATAAATGATGTTGGGAAAATTGGACAGATACATGCAAAAAAATGAAACTAGACCACCAACTTACACCATACACAAGAATAAACTCCCAGCAAACAAAGTCCTGGTCAGGACAGCTATGTCAGTCATGAAAACTACAAAAATCCTAGGAGAAACCATAGGCAGCAAAATCTCAGACACATATCCTAGCAAGCAATATGTTTACAGATACAACTCCTAGGGCAAAGGAAACTAAGGAAAAAATAAACAAGTGGGGATACATCAAAATAAATGATCAACAAAATGAAAAGAGAGCCCACTGTATGAGAGAAAATATTTGGCAACGACACATCTGATAAAGGCTTAATATCCAAAGTATATAAGGAACCCATGCAACTAACAAAAGGAAGACAAACAATCCAGTTAAAAAATGGGCAAAGGACCTAAATAGACACTTCTGCAAAGTGGACATACAGAAGGCCAAGAGACAGATGAAAAAATGCTCAAAGTCACTGATCATCCAAGAGATGCAAATTAAAACAACAATGAGGTATCACCTCATACCTGTCAGAATGGCTACCATCAACAAATCAACAAATGACAAGTGCTGGCGAGGATGTGGAGAAAATGTGCTGGTGGTAATGCAGACTAGTGCAGCCATTTGGAAAACAGTACGGAGTTTCCTCAAAAAATTAAATATGGAACTTCCATTTGACCCAGTGATCCCACTTCTAGGAATATATCCTAAGAAACCTGAAACATCAATCAGAAAGAATGTATGCACCCCTATGTTCATAGCAGCACAATTTACAATAGCTAAGATCTGGAAACAGCCCAAGTGCCCATCAGTAGATGAGTGGATTAAAAAGGCTGTGGTACATTTACACCATGGAGTACTATGCAGCTGTAAAAAAGAAGGATCTCTTACCATTTGAGACAGCATGGTGGGTCCTAGAGAGTATCATGCTAAGTGAAATAAGTCAGTCAGAGAAAGACAAGTATCACATGGTCTCATATGTGGGACCTAATTAACAAAATAAACTGATGAAGGGAGTGGATCTAGAGACATGGAAGCATGGAACATAGTGCGGACTCCCGGAGGGAAGGCGGGGGAGGGTGGGTGGGTGGAAGGTAATCTACCAAAGACCTTGTATGAATATATGCATAACCCATGGACACAGACAGTGGGGTGGTGAGGGCCTGGGCGGGGTGGGGGTGGGTTTAGGTGGGGGTGAATGGGGTGAAAAGGGGACATATGTAATACTTTCAACAATAAATATTTGAAAAAACAAAACAAAAAAGTTACAGGGTAGAAGATTAAGACAAAAAAATCAGTTGTGATTTTATATACCAGCAGTGAACAATCTGAAAAAATTTAAGAAAACAATAGCATCCAAATGAATAAAACACCTAGGAATAAATTCAACTAGGGGCGAAAGACTTTCACAGTGAAACTGTAAAACATTGCTGGAAGAAATTAAAGACTTAATTTTATCTTCCATATCCATGGACGAGAAGAACACTTTGCTAAGATGGCAGTGCTCAGCAGAGCCATCTATAGACTCAGATTCACATGGAATTGCAAGGAACTGCAAGTTGTCAAAACAACATTGAAAAGGAACAGAAAGTGGGAGGACTCAGACTTCCTGATTTTAAAACCTACTGTAAAGCTGTAGCAATCAAAATAATTCAAAGGGTGCACTGTGTCTAGACACCAAGGACACTGATTTCCTGTCTCACTCCCCTTTCACTGTCCTGAGGGGATCTTCCCTGGCCATACCCTCTTGGTGACCCATTGGCTGGAGACCCTCTCCTGGTTCATTTTCTCATACTCAGCCATTGCTCCCAGACACCCACCCCTGGGCCATGGCACTTTGGAGTGCGATGAGGTTGGACTCCCTCAGTGTTTCCTTGGGCCCTGGCCACTTGCTCTGTCTCCAGGTCACAGTAGAGACGGACCTTCCCCAGGTGATGCAGTTCCGAGGCCACCTCCTTGCATGTTTCAGGAAGCAGAGGCAGGTGTGTGGTCCCACCCTCTCCCCAAGGCCTGGGCCTCTGTAGATTGATCCATTCTCAGCCTGGAAACAGGGGGTTCCAAAAAGGTCCCCCATGTCTCATTTATGCCTCTGTGCCCCACTGCTCTACTTTGCAAATAATAATAATAATAAATAAATAAATAAATAAATAAATAAATAAATAAAAAATGTTGCTGCTTTGAAGGACAGAAAACAAACATGGAAACCAAAGACCACGCCTGTGTGTTCCTGTCCATCTACACACGCAGGAAAACACCGCAGCACCAACAGTGACGTGGAATTATGGACACTTTTTTCCCAGTTTTTCAGAATTGAGACCTATCCTTTGGGTAAAGGGAAAATATGTTATACACCGTTGGTGAGGATCTTTTCATCTGGCAGCTCTCCACAGCAGGCTGGGCACAGGCCAAGGGCCTGCAGATGCACTTTAGAGTAAATCCATGAAGCACGCACTGAAGGGCAACTCCCAGGCTTGGTCACCAAACAAGGAGAGACCCCACCAAAGAACAACCACCCCTAGAGGAACCCCGCCCCTTCCACCCAACCCCACTGGCCACGACCACTCCAAAATGTCCAAGTGGCCGTGGGGGGGAGGGATGGCATGGGCAAATGCATGCGAGGAGCAGATCCAGGCCCCCAGAACCTGGTGGTGGCCCAGCCCTGATTTTTTGTGTAGGTGGGGCAGACAGGCAGCGAGTGGGCAGAAGTGGGCTCCCTCATCTGGCCCTATCTATCTCTCCCAATCTCCCTCTCACCCACCCTGGCTTCAGGGAACTTCTGGAGCCTGCCAAGCCTTTTCCCTTCTTCCCCTCCCTCCCCCTCATTCCCAAGAAGTGGACAGGGTTACGCTTTCATGCCCTTAAGCCTCTGCTCACTCTCAGAAACCACTTGTGACCACTCCATCCAAAGCAGCACCCTTCTCCGTCCTCTCCCAGCAGTGCATGTGCCAGTCCGCTGACTTTGCTCCTGTCCATGGAGCTATGGGACAGGGACCTCACTGTCCAGTGCCTGCTGAACGCTGCCGGTACTCAGTGTGCTGGGGGAGGACAGGCCTGGAGGTAAGGCCCACCTGCACCTCCTCGGGGCCCTGTGGGGCTGGTCACAGCAGTTCCATCTCTGACATCGCCCTAAGAATATCCATGGGCCCGCTAGTTCCAAGCCTCGGGCGCCCACCCTGGTGGACTTCAGGACTTCTATGGACTGGCCTCTGGCTCCCCCACTCCTATGCCATGGCCACAATCACTTCCAGGGTCCCAGGACCTCCCCAGTGCCCTTGCCTTCTTACAAGCAGTGTTTTCTGCCTGGAATGTTCTCCTTCTTACCAACTCTTAGGCTTCAAGGCCAGGCCTCCTTGTCTCCCGTCCTGAGAGCTCTGGCGGCCTCTGCTGCCAACTGATGGAATCGCACACAAGCGGAGCTGCTGACTCCCTCCCCCCCCCCCCCCCCCCCCCCCCCCCCCCCCCCGCGGCCAGGGGGCCTGACTGCACAGCGCTCATCCTGGAGACCTGGCTGCATGATGTGGAGAAGAGGGGCTCCACGCAGTGCTGGGCGCAAGGCCTTCATCACGATCCATTCCTGGGACATGGCTGCTTCCCTTCTCCCTTTCCCGTCTTCTCCCTGGTTTCCATTGTGTCTGTTTGCACAGAGTCTATTTAGCTTATGAAAAACAAGCTGTCATCTTAGTATCTTTTAATACTTCTTTCCCCCAACAACTGCTGTTTCCAGATGTTCATTACTGCTGTATTAGCAGAGATTGTTAATGACACTCAGGCTGACAGAATACAAGTTGATTTTCAAAAGTTATGCTGATTGCTCAGGCATGTTGCTTGCATCAGCTAAGCAAATGGGGGGCGGGGGGAAACCCTGTCACGTGGCACATATGGTCTTTGATCCAAGGGGCTTGGACCCATGTGAACCAAACACCAAGGACATTCCACTAACTGGGGTTCGGAGAGGCAGGCTTCCAGGAAGCTCCAGTGGGGTGAACCCAGAAGGAGGCAACGGGGCTCTGATGCTTAGTAGTTTCTGGCTTCTGCTGGGCTCAGAGTGAGGCCTTGTGGGGTGCAGGAATGTGGGCCTGGAGTCAGACAGGCCTGGTTGGAATCCTAGTGTTGCTACTTAATTAGGGTGTGTGATTTTGGGAAAATCATTAAACCCAAACACCCGCATCAGCAAAATTAATACAACGGTATGGGCATGTGCCTCCCATGTACCCATGAGCATTAAACCAGGTGCTGCTTACAAAACTGGGCCAGCCTCTGACCTGTTTGGGAGGGAGAAGGAGACACAGTATGTGGCAGTGAGCTGCTAGCGTCCTCACCAGCCTTCATTACTAGGAAGTGCAAAACTCTCTGGTCCTGCTTCCAAATACCAGGGGAAGAGAGAGGAGAATCAATGAAGCCAGAGGCCCTGTTGTTCCTGTTGTTGCCAGATGGTGCCACTGTTGTGCACCAGCCCCGCACAGCCCAATGAATGCTGGTCTCTGCTGAGGTGAGGGCCTAGTTCCAGGTCCCCACCCTGGCTGTGCTGCACCCACTGCTGGGCTGCAGGCTTGTGATGCTATTCATTTCCATCCAAGAAGGCCCTGTGACCCTTTGCAGCAGATTGTACAGGACAATTAGAGGTTGTTTTATAACCTTTCCTGGAGCAAAGGTGCTTCACTGATGTCCTAACTGAAGAAGGACCACACCTGCAACTTCCCCTGAAAATAAGAGTGAACTGTGAGGCGACTTGTCTCCTCCTTGACACAGAAGAAGCTGTCTTGGTTTTAAAGTTTCAGCTCATCAGCACCATCCGCATGTGTAGATCACCAGGCTCAAGTAATTGGTACAAGGTAACCCGTCAACTAGTAGGAGCCAACTCCCTTTTCTTCCCACCCAGGTGAGTTGGTGGGTCACAGGTTGTGTCAGGCCCTGGCAGGATGCCTTGTTGTACAGGATGTTTATCTATTGATCATCCTGGTGCCTTACTTCTGGGACTCTGTGGGGACAGCAGATGGAGGAGACCAGGTCTGGACACAATGGCTATTTCCCCTCTGCTTGGAGTGTGCCCTATTCAGCCAAGACATAAGGGGCCTGGCACATAGAACACAGGAGGCTCTCTGTGACCTGATTGGGGAAACTGAGTTGGCATGGGCAGAGCCCTGGTGTCCTTCCTGACCAGTTACTGGTAGGTAGGAAATGGTCCTAGAGCATGAATCCACACCAGAACCCTAGTCATGTCACAGGTTAGCCGGAGGGTCTTTGGCGAGTCACTGTCTTTGTGACTGGTGTTGTGGGGATAGGATCTGAGCTCTGCAGCAGGAGGAACCTGTGTGCATAGTGGTGGGAGTCGGGGCAGGATCTGAAATGCTGGTGATAGGAACAGATGAGAGGGTACGACAACATGAGGCTGGGCCTGGGAAAGCAATGACTGTACTGGCATCGAGGCCAGAAGTGTGGGCAGCTGATTTGGATGAAGAGTTTGCTTGGAGGAGGAAGGAGAGAAGATAAGAAGGGGGCAGGGAAGGAGAGAGGGAAGGACCCTTTTTCTGGGAACTCTCTGCCCACTTTTTGTCTGCTAACCCTTCTAGTTTCAGCTTAAATGTCACTTCCTTAGGCAAGTTTTCCCTCTTATCCAGTCTCAGACAAAGTTAGGTGTCCTGATTATAAGGTCTTTCAGCCCTACATGCTTTATTAAAACTACATCTCCTATTAAATAACAACTATGTGATTATTTGTCATCTGTGACCCACAGGCATCCAGCATGGAGTCTTGCCCACAGATGATGTTGATGGGTATTTGTGCCTGCTTCTGACTCTGTCTATCTGAGAAGGCGCTGGGCAAGGAATCAGAATTCCCCTCCCAGGGTTGCTAATCAGTGAAGCAGGAAGGTCACTTCCTCCTCTGGTCTCAGTTTGCTCTGAGGAAGCAGAACAAATCATTGAAGCAAACTATCTCTGAGTTTCCTTCCAGCTCCAAGCCTCTGTGAACCACAGAACAGCAGCCTTTGTGAGTCGACCAACCCTCTTGGTCTTGGCTGCCTTTTCCCTGGCTCTCTGTGCTCTGCTCCTGGTCCCCACAGGCCGGGGCTGTGCTGGAAGCACGTGGCCGCAGAGGGAGATCTGACAGCCTCTGCATGTGATGAGTTTTCAGTTGAGCTGACCGTTAGATGTCAGATTGCTTTCTGGTTTGTGCTTCCCCCTCCCAGTTTCTTTCCCACGTGGCTGCCCTGGGCCCCTGGTTCCTCTCTCTGTGGGGGATGTGGTTAGGGGAACGGTAGATGGGCAGACACATGGTGCAAAGATGCGTGCCTGCTCCAGATCCTCGTGATGAGGAGGAAACTGGTCTTGCAAGGCGTTGTTAGAGAGTAGAAATTTTTGAGCATGCTTCCTCCTAGTCGACTTAGCCTTGAATCCCAGCTGCACCTCACAAAATAGCCTTGCAAGATAGAACACTGTCAGCTTTCTGAAGAACAGGATGACCCTGTAAATAACTTGGTCATCAATAACATGACTCTGACATTAAAAACTGTTTTGTCTGAAATTGCTTGCTCTGCAAAAACAAGATGTGGTAAATGTGCTTAAAAGTGGTCCTGCACAAAGGGTCAGGCTGCTCTCTGGACTCCCTGCGTGGAGAAAGGCAGAGCAATTGCCGGCTGGCTAATAAAGGCTTCCTAAATTTTAATTTGGTCTGGACTCCAGTGGTCGTTCACTCGCGTTCGCTCCATAACAGGCGTGTCAGGCCATAAAAACTGTGAACAATGCACTGCCCTGGCGGGGGGGGGGGGGGGGGGAGGGTCGTTATCACTGGTCCCAGGACAGGTCATCGGATATGGCCTGGGGACCCCCAACACTTGGGGGCCTTCCTGTAAGCCCACGAAAGGGGGCGGAACCATATCTGCAAGACAAAGACCCCAGAAGGTTATAAAAATTGAAGCCCTCTGCATGTTTCTTCACTCTGATTTGGAAATTATTCCCAGAGTCCACTAGTGTTAATAAACAGGGTCCCTCCCTTTCTCTAGGAAGCATGCTTGGTATTTCTTTGGTCTGCTGCAACATTTGGTTCCCTGACTGTGAAGCTAACCGCGTTTGGCTCTTGCCTCCGGTGAGTGGACGGGGTTTGGGGCCCAGGGGCGTGGGACAGGACTCCGGAAGGCGCACGCTGCTGATTTTGGCAGAATTGAACTGGGATGGGGTGGGGAGGGGGACTCTAGGCGCTCCCGGACCTCAGCTCAGGACCGGCCGGCATCTGGAGAAAGTGGACAGACACCTCTGGACCTGTCGACAGAATTGGTAAGGTAGGGGCCCCAGTCAGTCAGGCCCACTCCAAGTGAGTGAAAGGGGGAGCTTGATTACCTTCCCAGAAGTCATAGGACTTTGTCAGGTAAATCAGGAATCAGGACTCCGGAGGTGAGTGAATTCAGATTCGATTAAGGAATTATGGGTTCACTCTTCTGTTTGTTTGTGTGTGGGACAAGCCAATTTGCTACCGAGAAGGGGGGCTGGACGCAGTCTTAACTCCTCCTGTAGGTTCGCACCGAGATGTTGGTTGAGAATTCTGTTCTGGGGTGTGGGTGCCAGGAGTGCCCCCATGTCCATCTGGGGAGTTGGGCATTATCTGCTCAGCTCCAGTCTGGGCTAGTCTACTGAGAGAGTGTGAGTACGGATGTTTGTCTGTCTTGGCATAATTATCTGCTGATTAACTGGTCTGTGTGAAAGCAAAAGCTACTTTGATTTTCTGTTTGCTCATCTGGTTAAAACGTTTGATTTACTGAAGGCTGAACCCATGATGGTCTGCAAAAGTCTCAAGCAGCGCTGTTGAATTAGTTTTCTCAGAGACCTTTGCTCTCTATCATGGAGGGATAGTTGATAAAAATTTCTGTCTATGTTTGTGTACTAGGGGCTTTGGTTTGCTCTGTGATTTTGCTGTGTAAGGTTGAAATTTTGGAATTCTGGGGTAGATTTAAAGGTATTTGCGGCTTTTCTTATCTCTTTTGGCTGGCTGGGACTTTCAGGGGCGGGGCTCACAGCTCTGCAGGGCGGAGAGATTTTACCCGCCCTGCCCCTGCCTGTGCTGATTAAGGATCCTTTCTTTAAGGACACCCTCCAATCTTTTAGTAAATTTCCCTGCACCCTTGTCTGTCTCTCGCCACCGATCATCATGGGGTTGGGACAAAGTAAACCCACTGTTCTCAATTGCATGTTGGAAAATTTTGAAAAGGGTTTTATTGAGGACTATGGTATTAAAATGAACCCCAAAACACTGAGGAAATTCTGTGAATTAGAATGGCCAGCCTTTGGGGTTGGCTGGCCCCCGGAAGGCTCTTTAGATGTAGGACTGGTCAGGGTGGTCTGGAATGGAGTCATGACAGACACCAGACACCCAGATCAGTTCCCTTACAAAGACAGCTGGTTAGGAATTGCTCAAACCTTGCCACCTTGGGTCCAGTTCTGTAAGGTTTTAGTAGTAGGAGAAAAGAAACAGGTCTCTCGGAAGGAAACCCAATCCCTTGTTCTGCCAGGATTCCCTGAGGAAGTCCCACTAGTTTTACTATCTCCATATGTGCCACAGGCAGTACCAAGTGCTTCCCCAGCTGGTCTGAAAGGTCCAGAAACACCGCCCCCTTCCATTTCTCCTCAACCAGGCTCTCCAGTGCCAGTTGGGCGGCGCTTGCGTTCAGCTGATCAAGGGCCCAGGCTAGTACCAGCACTTCAGATGCCTCTAAGGGAGATTCAGGGTGCCAAACTAGTTGGCGAAGATGGGACCTTGCAGGAGGGAGGGCCAGTCTATTATTATCAGCCCTTTACCACCAGTGACATCTTGAATTGGAAACATCACACCCCAGCTTATTCTGAAAAACCTCAGGCCATGATAGACCTCCTAGAAACGATCTTCCAGACTCAGAAGCCCACCTGGGTAGACTGCAAGCAGCTCCTTTTCACGTTCTTTAACACTGAGGAGTGCATGAGAGTAGTAACAGTGGCTCGAAAGTGGCTCCAGACCCAGGCCCTGGCAGGAATATTAGATACAGACAGATGGGCCAGGAAGGCCTTCCCAGATGAGGAACCCGATTGGGTTCTGAACTCAGAAGATGGAAAGACCAGGCTAGAAAGATATCAGCTGGCCTTCCTCCAGGGGGTCAGGGCCGGAGCCAAGAAGCCTACCAATATGGCTAAAATCTCTGAGGTTTTCCAGAAGCCTGATGAAAGTCCAGCAGCTTTCTATGAGAGACTATGTGAGGCATACCGGATCTACACCCCCCTTAGACCTGAGGCCCCAGAAAATCAAACCATGGTAAATGCTGCTTTTGTAGGCCAAGCCCAGCCTGATATCAGGAGAAAATTACAGAAGCTGGAAGGGTTTGAAGGAAAAAATGCTAGTGAACTGCTAGAGATAGCTAACAAGGCTTTCATCAATCCAGACAGAGCAGCAAGGAAGGAGGAAGAAAAGAGAATACAAAGAAAGGCCAATATAATAGCAGCGGCTTTTAGAGGCTCAGGCTCCCAGACAGATCAGCAAGGATACAGACCAGAGGGAAAAGGAAGAGCGAGCCTGAGATGAGACCAGTGTGCCTATTGTAAGGAGACAGGACACTGGAAGAATGAATGTCCCAAACGGCAAAGTAAAAAGACTGGGCCCCCTTTTCCGCCCAGTTGCTATCAACCAGAGCCACCCGAAGCAGATCTCATTGGGCTAGCAATGGCTGATTCCGACTAGGACAGACCGGGCTCACTTCAGCTAGGCCCCCACGAGTTCATGGTCAGAATGAAAATTGGAGGCCAGACTGCGGACTTTATGGTTGATGTGGGAGCTGAGCACTCAGTAGTCACTCAGAAAGTAGCACCTCTCTCAGGAAAGGAGGTCACCATTATTGGAGCTACTGGGGACCAGACCCATAGACCATTCTGCCGCCCTTGCCGATGCCAACTTGGCGGTCATCAAGTAATTCATGAATTCCTATACTTGCCAGACTGTCCAGTGCCTCTAATGGGTAGAGACCTTTTACCAAAATGGGGGCAGAAATCACTTGCTCCAGATGGCTCAGCACAACTTCGCCTAGGTGAGGAGACCTCCCCAATGATCCTGTCCTTAGCAGTGCCGAGGGAGGAAGAATGGAGACTTTATAGACCCCCAGACAAAGACCTCACCATTAGAACCGGAATTAGAGAAGGAATTCCCACTGGTCTGGGCAGAAGGGAATCCTCCAGGCCTGGCTAAGGACCACGCCCCGGTACTAATCGAGTTAAAGCCTGTTAAAATCGGCCAATATCCAATTCCAAGGGAAGCACGCCTAGGAATCCAGGTCCACTTAGACTGGCTGCTTCAGTGGGGACTTGTTAAACGATGCAGATCTTCATGGAACATGCCTCTCTTGCCTGTCAAAAAGCCTGGGACTAATGACTACCGCCCCATGCAGGATCTATGGGCTGTTAATGAGGCTGTTATAACCCTGCATTCAGCACTGACAAACCCCTACACTCTTCTGGGACTCATCCCATCAGAGGTGGAATGGTTTACATGCCTAGATCTGAAAGATGCCTTTTTCTGCCTTAGATTAGCACCTTCCAGTCAGCCTCTCTTCGCTTTCGAATGGGAAAACCCAACTACAGGGGCCAAGGAGCAGTTCACCTGGACTAGACTGCCACAAGGATTCAAGAACTCCCCTACTCTTTTTAGTGGAGCACTAGCATCTGATCTAAGTTCCCAGGACAGGACTTGGGGTGTGTTCTACTCCAGTATGTAGACTATCTCCTACTGGCCAGCTCCACATGAGCTCAGTGCTGGAGGGAACACGAGCCCTTCTGAGACTATTAACTGAAACAGGTTATCAGGTGTCTAAGAAAAAAGCACAGATTTGTCAGAAAGAAGTCAAGTATCTAGGCTTCTGGATCACCCAAGGGAAACAAAGGCTAGGGACTGAAAGGAAGCAGACAGTATGTGCCATCCCAGTCCCTAGCACCCAGTGGCAGATTTGGGAATTCCTGGGAGTGGCAGGATTCTGTTGAATTTGGATCCCAGGGTTTTCAGATTTGGCCAAGCCTGTCTATGAAGCTTTAAGAGGAGAAGAGAAGGCACCCATCGATGGGGGTCCCGAACAGGAGAAAGCCTTCATCACCATAAAGGCAAAGCTCACTGAGGCCCCAGCATTAGGGCTACCAGATGTGATGTGAGACTTTAATCTTTTTGTTTACGAGAACAGCGGGGTAGCCCTAGGAGTTTGGACCCTGGCAAAGACCAGTAGCCTATCTCTCCAAGCAGATTGACCCAGTTGCCTCCGGGTGGCCCCTGTACCTCAGGGCTCTTGCAGCCATGGCATTATTAGTCAAGGAAGGGGATAAGCTTACCTTAGGACAAAACTTAAATGTAAAAGTACCCCATGCTGTTGTCACACTGATGGAAGCAAGGGGGCAGCACTGGCTGACTCATGCTCGAATGACTCAGTATCAAGGGCTGTTATGTGAGAATCTGTGGGTATGATTAGAAGCAGTGAGAACACTTAATCCTGCCACCTTTCTACCCATCGCTGAGGGGGCCTCTGAGCATGATTGCCTGGAAGTCCTTGAGGAGGTTTATTCCAGCCGGCCAGACCTAAGGGATAGGCTTCTGCAAAACGCGGATTTGGTATTGTTCACAGATGGCAGCAGCTTCTTAGATGAAGGAAAAAGATGAGCCAGATATGCAGTGGTATCAAACTTTGAGACAATTGAAGCACAGGCCCTGCCTGAAGGATGGTCAGCGTAGAGGGCAGAACTTTGTGCCCTAGTAAGAGCCCTAGAACTCAATAAGAATAAGCATGCCAACATCTACACTGACTCGCGCTATGCCTTTGCTACCCTGGATGTCCATGGGGCCATATATAAGGAAAGGAGGCTCTTGACAGCAGGAGGAAAAGGAATAAAAAATCAGAATGAGATTTTAAAGTTACTAGAAGCAGTCTGGGAGCCTAAGGAAATAGCCGTCATCCATTGCAAAGGTCACCAGAAAGGGAAAGACTCACTATCAGAAGGAAACCAACGTGCTGACGCCGCAGCCAAGCTGGCTGCTAAAGAGCAAGCAGCACCGGCATGGATCATGTTGACCCCTGAATTACCTGAACCTCCAAAGTACACTCCTTAGGAGGAGGAATGGGCCCCGCAAGAAGGGGGCAAGAGAACAAAAGAAGGTTGGTGGATACTCCCAGATCATAGGGTCTATGTCCCAGAACAGTTAGCCCATAAGGTAGTCCTCCAGCAGCATGAACTCACTCATTTAGGAAAGGCTGCCCTAGAAGCTTTGTTAGGCAGGTATTACCTAATTGCCTGTCTACCCTCCTTGTGTGCCTCAGTCTCTCAGCGTTGCCTCCTCTGTGCTCAGAACAATGCCAAACAGGGTCCTGTGGGACCGATAGGAGTTCTGCACTGTGGGCAGCTCCTTTTGAGGACTTAGAAGTAGATTTTACTGAAATAGGGCCTAGCAGAGGGAATAAGTACCTGCTAGTCTTTGTTTGCACCTTTTCAGGTTGGGTCGAGACATATCCCACTCGCACGGAAAAGGTGAGAGAAGTCACTAAGGCATTGCTAAAGGATATAATTCCACTGTATGGAATGCCTCTGACCATAGGGTCTGATAATGGCCCAGCCTTTGTAGCAGAAATAGTACAACAGGTAACTAAGGCTTTAGGAATTAGATGGAACCTACATACAGCTTATAGGCCTCAGAGTTCAGGGAAAGGAGAGCACATGAACCGGACTCTAAAGCAGGCTATGGCTAAGCTATGCCAAGAGGCAACCTTACTCTGGACAGAAATCTTGCCTCTTGTACTCC
The DNA here is from genome assembly GCF_963455305.1 of Plecotus auritus. Lineage (NCBI taxonomy): Eukaryota > Metazoa > Chordata > Mammalia > Chiroptera > Vespertilionidae > Plecotus > Plecotus auritus. Next base: position 99,764,499 of record NC_137776.1, read on the forward strand.
TGCGGGTACGCTGTGCCCCAAGGGCCAGGGTAGGTTGAAATTCTATACCAGCCGTGGGCAAACTACGGCCCTTGGGCCGGATCAGGCCCGTTCGGCTGTTCTATCCGGGCCCGCGGAGCCGAAAGAGCGGAGGGTTCTCTTGCTCTCCCCTCCGCTCCTTCACCAGCAGCCGTGTTAACATGGCAACGTCGGGAAACACGGCCGCAGCTCCTTCTGAGTGGGCGGATTTATATCCGCCCATTCAGTAGAAGGAACAACCTCTCAATTTCCAGAGGCTCCTTGTAATGCCCGCGGATGCGTCCCCCGACATCACCCTGGGAATGCGTAGACAGGTTATCGTGGTGATGTAGGGAGACACGCCCCTGGAGAGCACAGTATCAGAGCCTTTCTGAGGTAAGATTAAGAGCTCTACTCAAACACAATTTTTTCCTGTTCCCACATTCTGTACATCACAATGACTTGTTAATAAAACAACAAAGACTTTCAGCTTTTAGGGCTTGTATCCACTGCAGTTTTTTCCCCACTGCGGATGCGCGCAGCAGGGAAAAAGACACACAGAGGACATGTCACACTAGCCATGCTGCAGTTGCATTTTTTTGCTGATACGGATGCGGTATCAGTAATGCTACCGTGGCCACTAACCGCATGTGTTAGCGGCAAAACAAATGCATTTTGCACTGCGTTTGCTTCTTCCCCTTGCGCCTGTAAAAATGCGTGCTACAGGGCATTTGTGTTAACATGCACCACTGCACATTAGCATCAACGCAAACATGATGGAAACCTGTGTACCCTACATTAACCCTAGCTGCTCTGCATTGCAGTACTGCACCACACTGCAATGGCAGCACGGCTAGTGTGAACGAACCCTAATTCAGTGGGTTGAACAAAAAGATTGTATAGAAATGTGATGAACTAAAGATTTTATTACAAAATCTCTTAATTTCAGGGTTTCAGAAGTAATTGGACAAATGAAAAACTGAAAATCAAATGTTCATATCTAATACTTGGATGAAACCCTTTCCTGGTAATGACAGCCTGAAGTCTTGTACTTATGGACATCACCAGATGCTGGGTTTTCTCCTTTGTAATGCTCTGCCAGGCTGTCACAGTAGGGGTATATATATAAATATCCTGCCATTTCCAGCTTTTAATAAGAAAAACTGTTGCAATGGGCATTTAAAAGTGGCACTTGGTTGTTTTTATAGAGTCCAGTGGATGCAATTTGACATTGATAATGGGCTCTTTCACACTATGTGCACTGTGGCTGTTTTTTGCCATTAACGGAAGTGCTAGTGGTAACTACTGGTTACCCATGTTTTGCACTGCCCTAGCACCTCCCATACAAGTGTGTCTGTAAGACACAGCAATGTGCAGCTATGTGTGTTACCATAAACAAAGAGCCTGTGTGAAAGATACACAGGTTTCCTATGGAGGAAAGGGGTTGTTCTCTATGGTCAGGGTGTGCCTCTGTCCCATGTCTGAACTTTTTCAGATGATTTTGTTATATATATATTTTTTAGAAGACCAAAAATGTTATAGTAGAGCAAATTTAATCACTTGTCTTTATACTTTACTATCTTATTTTAGTAAAGAATTTAATAAGAGAACGGTACTGTTGGTTTTAGCCCAATATTAAACATGAGTGGACCAAAGAAAAGGAAAGTGAACAGTGAATGCTGAGTGTTTAAGAGGGAGTGGACAACAAAATATTTTTTCACCGAAGTCCGATCAATGCTGGTATGTCTGATATGCCAGGAAACACTTGCAGTCTTCAAAGAGTACAATCTCAGCTGTCACTTTGACACAAAGCATGGCAACTATGCTAGCAAGCAGTCACCTCAAGAACGGGAGGCTACTGCACAGAGGTTGATGGCTAAATTACAGGCTCAGCAAAATGTCTTTCACAGACAAACTGCAATTCAAGAGACAACTACCAAAGCTGAGTGACAAGTTTTATGCTATCATTCAAATTAGCAAAAGCTAGCAAACCTCTCTCTGAAGGCAAGTTTTTGAAAGAATGTATGATAGAGACAGCAGGTCTCTTGTGTCCAGAGAGCAAAGGCAAGTTTGAAAAACTCAGCTTATCGTGCAGGACAGTGACTCTTTGAGTGGAACTGATTGATGAAGACTTGGCCAGCAAGTTAAATAGTAAGGCAGAGTTCTTTAAGTTTTATTCACTAGCATTGGATGAAAGTAATGACGTAAAGGACACTGCTCAGCTCTTAATTTTTATCTGAGGGATTAGTGACAATTTTGAAATTACAAAGGAGTTTTTAGCCATGGAGCCACTGAAAGGAAAAACACGGGGAGAGGACTTGTATGACCAGGTGTCTACTGTCATCGAGAAAATGAAGCTACCATGGAGTAAACTTGCTAATGTCACGACAGATGGATCTCCAAATTTAACTGGAAAAATGTTGGACTGCTAAAAAGAATTCAGGATAAAGTGAAAAAGGAGAACCCTAACCAAGATGTTATTTTTCTTCACTGTATTATTCACCAGGAATCATTGTGCAAGTCTATATTACAACTAATCCATGTTGTTAATCCAGTCGTAAAGCTTGTTAATTTCATTCGCGCAAAGGGACTTCAGCACTGTCAGTTTATTAAGTTTCTGGAGGACACTGATGTGGATCACCACGACTTACTTTACCACTCTCGTGTCTGCTGGTTGAGTTTGGGCAAAGTTTTCCAACGAGTGTGGGAGCTCAAAGAAGAGATTGGTGCATTTTTGAAATTAAAGGGGAAGTCTGACTAATTGACTGAGCTGAGTGACAAGAATTGGCTGTGTGACTTTGCATTTGCTGTAGATATATTTTCACATTTGAATGAGCTAAATGTGAAGCTACAGGGAAAAGATCAGTATGTACATGACATGTACACTAATGTGAAAGCCTTTAAATCGAAGCTGATTTTCTTTTCCAGACAAATTTCAGACAAAGTCTTCACTCATTTTGCCCCTCTAGCCACACAGAAGGAGACCATCCAAAACGTGAAGAAATACAGCAAATCACTGGATGACCTGCATGCAGAATTCTGTCGTCGGTTTTCTGATGTTGAAAAAATTGACCAGTCACTTCAACTGGTGGCCTGTCCTTTGTCACAAAACCCTGAAACAGCACCAGAAGAGGTGCAACTGGAACTCATCGATCTTCAGTCTGACTTTGTCCTAAAGGAGAAATTCAGCTCTCTTGAACTAAGAGACTTTTATGCTTCACTTAATGAAGCCACTTTTCCAAACATCCGGAGGATGGCACAGAAGATACTGGTGCTGTTTGGGTCAACGTATGTTTGTGAGCAGACATTTAGCGTCATGAACATCAACAAAGCCCCTCACAGATCCAGCTTAACTGACGAACACCTCAGATCTATCCTGAGAATAGCCACAACAAAACTAACTCCAGACTTTGATGCATTAGCTAAAAAAGGAGACCAACAACACTGTTCCCACTGAAGTTGATGTTTTAAAGACCAAAAACCTTTCAACCAAGTCTACATTGCCATCTACATCTACGTCCCGGGCATAATTTGGAAGTTGCACTAAAGAAAATGTTTAATTTACTGTTTACACATTTTGTTCTTTTTATTTGTTTTAGTTTTAAATTATTTTATTATATTTAAGTTTAATTTGAAAGGCTTTTGTACCTTTCCTTTGTTAGGCAATTTTATTTTGCCTTTGCCATCTTCAATATAAGGTATGTTATTGTGCTATGATTCCTCCATTTTTTGAAGTTTCAAATTATAATAATTAGTGTTTACATTCTTCTTGTTAAAATGTTTGAAATGAATAAAACTATTGAAATAAAAAAAAGACCGTACCCTTTTATGTAATGATGTTTACTTTGAATTTATATTAGTTCACACAAACACTCCATCCATGCTTTTGTTCCGGCCCTCCGGTCCAGTTTAAGAACCCATTGTGGCCCTCGAGTCAAAAAGTTTGCCCACCCCTGTTCTATACTGTAGACCCCCTCCCTTAATTTGGCCAAAGGGAGATTTGGGGGAGATAGGGAACTTAGAAATCCAGAAACAACTACAAGGACTTGGAAAAACTGTCTTTGAGGTCCACAGGTGGGTTATTGACCAACTACCCATCTCTCTAGGAACAGCTGTACTTCCTTATAAACCTGGAGACCAGGTTTGGGTAAAGGATTGGAAAAGGGAGCCCCTCACGCCTACCTGGAAGGGACCCTATCCAGTCATATTAACCACTCCCACAGCTTTTAAGGTTGTAGCACTAAACACCTGGATCTACCACTCCTGGGTGAAGGCAGCCCACCAGCCGAGTGACATCCAGTCTGAGTGGAAGGTGACCTCTGACCAAAAACACCCCCTGTGGATCATCCTCAAGAAGACAGCAGACCTGGCTGAACAACCTGCTCCAAGGAATTCAGATAACACCCTGCTGAATTCTCCCTAACACTAATCTTTCTTTCTTATCTCCTCCTAACATAACATGCTCTAGTATTTCTGGATAATCACTGGTTTTATCTAATAATTCTTATTTTGTCTTTTTATGAGTGCCAGCGGAATCTGAGACTAGTACCAGGAGGAGAACTCATCCGCTCTTGCTGGGACACAAAAGCACCATAAAATTACTGCTCCCCACACAGCAAGGAAACAAAGGCCTTATCATAAATTGTTGGATTACACCTTGCCATGCCATCCTTTGCTCCTTGCTTAGAAACTCGCTACCCAAATATGCTAGACCGGGTAGTCCACGAGAAAACCCAATCAAACCAGATTTTTGTTAGCTATACTTATCAGCCTGTGGCATGTTACGACTCTACTACTAAATGCACGTGGGGGTGGGGGGAAATTGTATTGGAAGGAAAAAAAAAATAATAGGACCTGTCACAGCCAATGTGCAGCTAACTAATGTTGCTCCTATTTGTTTCAGCAGTACGCAGGGCCAACATCCAACAGGTCACCTCCCAGATGAACTATGCAACTCTACCCCCAAGGCTGAAAACACCACCTACCCCTGGTGCCCCCTACAGGAACATTTTACGTGTGTGGGACCACTGCTTACCTCTGCCTGCCTGCAAACTGGACGGGAATACCTTTAAACTTCGGATGGTCCTACAAACCAGAAGAACTCCCTACAAACCCCTCTGAGAGGAAGAAGCAGGATGCTAACTCCTTGGTCATCGTCCCTTTCCAGCAGGAAGTAGCTAAGAGCGGTTGTCACCCCTGTTCACCATAACATCCCGTGGTTGTTGCTCCACAAGGCTAAAAGAAGCTTGTGGGACAAGGGTGAGGCAGGGAATGAGGAGGAAACTGGTCTTGCAAGGAGTTTCAGGCCATAAAAACTGTGAACAATGCACTGCCCTGGGCGGGGGGGAGGGTCATCATCGCTGGTCCCAGGACAGATCATCGGATATGGCCTGGGGACCCCCAACACCTGGGGGCCTTCCTGTAAGCCCACGAAAGGGGGCAGAACCATATCTGCAAGACAAAGACCCCAGAAGGTTATAAAAATTGAAGCCCTCTGCGTGTTCCTTCACTCTGATTTGGAAATTATTCCCGGAGTCCACTAGTGTTAATAAACGGGGTCCCTCCCTTTCTCTAGGAATCATGCTTAGTATTTCTTTGGTCTTCTGCAACAGTGGAAGATAACGATGTGGTGCTGGCAGATGTCTCTCTTGATCGAGCACCTTGCACAGGACAAATACCAGGTTTCCTGAAAACTGCGTTGAGATGTCCATGGACATTTATATTAGAATGAACCCAAACCAGCCTATGCGATGGTGTTGTTTGTCTTGGGTGTTTGTCATGCCCATGCTGGCACCTTCTGTCCCCAAGGCCTCCTCTCTGTCAGGGAGGGTGGTCACTGAGGAAAGCGCTTGCTTTGGATTGGGCAGCAGGTATGCGTTAGCAGAGGGCGGCGCTCTCTAAATGTAAACAGCAGGCCGGCTGGGGTGGGGATTACGAGGGAATGGACCTTGCCACGTAGGGCAGGCTTTAGTCTGAGCTTGGGGCATCTCTGGAGGAGTTGGACAATTCCCTTGGGAGGGAGGTCGGTGCAGTCCTAGGACACACTGACTCAGGCGAGGACATTCTCCAAGCGCTCCTTCCGAGGCCTGCTCGGACCACTGTCCTGGGTCTCTGCTGACCCCGCCATCCCTGGATGGCCTGACCCTTTCCCTAGACTCAGTTTATCCTTGGCACCCGGGGCCTCCCAGGAGACCTGGCAGAGCCGGGAGCCTGATGGCTGCAGATAGACCTCTTCCACAGCCCTCTGAGCCTGGCTGATTCCCCAAGGGCCTCTCCTAGCCCCCAGCAGTGCACCAGCACCTGGTGAGCACGGAGCCGCACCATCTGTAGCAGAAGCTATTTGTCTAGCTCTCCATGTAGCATGTGCTGGCCCACTACGGTTACCCCAGCCCCTAGCAGGGTTCCTGGCACATAGTAGGCACCATCTTAAAAACACATCAATAAGTATATTGAAAGAGCAGGGGTTCCACCAGCCACTTGGGCAGGGAAAGGAGAAGGGGTGGATGGGGTGCTGAGAAGCCAGGCAGCCTGAGGACACCCACAGCGCCCCCTCCTGCAGCCAGACTTCTCTGGTATCCAGAGGAGAGCTACAGCCCCCACCCCGCACCACCATAGGGCTCAATTTTCTGCTCTCGTCTCTGCTCTCGGCTTGTGGCAAGGGCCTCGTTCAGACCCCTCACCGTGTCCTCGGTGTGTTCTCGTCACTGAGCAAGGGCTCCATGCCTGATGCCCATGGAAGCCAACCCTATGGTGTAAGCTTTTGAGAAAAAAGAATGGAGACAGAAGCACGTTTTAAATCTGTTGCCTAATCGGGGTTGGGAGAAGACTTAAGGGGTTTTAGCACCAGATCTTCCTGGACAACAAATCTTTCACTCTGGAAGAATCCCAGTTCTTTAGTTCCAGGAGGGACAGTGTGAGGGACAGTGTGAGGGACAGTGTGGGGGACAGTGAGCCAGAAAGTGTCCTCGAGCCTGGAAGAGCGCTCTGGCAAGAACCCAACTCCACTGGCACCCTGACCTTGGACTTTGTGACCCCAGAACGGAGTGATGAATCCCTGTGGCCTTGATCATTGCCCCTGTTGACTAGAACAGCATCTCTCCTCCCTCCCCCCTCTCTCTCCTCCCTTCCAGTTCTCTCTCCCTCTCCCCCTCCCTCTCTCCCCTCCCTATTTCCTCTCCACATTCTGCCAAGTGTTGGTCTTGCTCTTTGGGCAAGTCCAGCTAAAGGCCGCCTTATTGGTCTCAGGTTAAGTCCTGAGAAGTGTCTGCTCAGCCTTGTCACCCATCCTCTGGGCTCCTGTGTCCACGACCCTGCCTGCCTCTAGGCCGGGTGCCTCTGGGCTGCCCACCCTGTTCTGAGCAAAGCAGGCCCTCACAGGAGGGAGTGTGCGTGGGGGGGCCGGGGAGCGAGTGTGCGTGGTGGGGGGGCCCTTGCTGGAGGGAGTGTGCGTGGGGGGCGTGGACGCCTGCGGCGCCCCCTACGCACCCCCCTCACGCTCTGCAGCCAGTCTGGGCAGACAGGCCTTTTCTAAGCCTTCGCCATGCCCGGATGAGGGAGACAGCGCCGCCTCCCGGCGGCAGGGGAGCTTCCCAGGCTCGGGACACGCCCTGGAGTTGGGAGGCGGGGCCACAGCTAGAGCTACCGCCCCGGCGCCCCGCGGCCTCTCCCACGCACCGCCCGAGGCTCAGGCGGGGCTGGCGGGAGGCTCCCAGGCACCTGGTTCGCTCTGCCACTCCCAAGCTTTCTCCTCCGGGTGGGAGCCAGGTGAGCGACCAGGTGCCTGAGCTGAGCCCGACCTGGCGGTGCTGGGAGGCAGGGCCTCGAGGGGAGCCGGGAGCTGGCCCCCCAGGGGCTGCGCCACGGAGCGGGCCACAGGCGCTGACCCGCCTGCCGGTGGGTCTGGATGAAGCTCTTTGAATTAAACATGGTCCCTCCAGGTTTTTATTTGGTTACGGACTAAGTTTATCTGCAGCAACACCTTGATGTGGCTAGTTTAGCAGGTCCCCGCCGCCCACACACCACAGACTGAGACAGGCACTGGCGATTGGCTTTGGGAGGAGTGGGAGAGGGGCGCATGGACCGCGTCTTCTGTTCAGAAAAGTGCTGTGCTGACCCCGGTGTCCAGGCCTCCCGGGAGCCGCTGCCTGGTTCCCAGGGGAGCAGCGGCCTCCGCCTCCGCCTCTGCCAACGCCTCCGCCTAGCTGTGAGGGGGCATCAGGACTGTCTGCCTCCCAGAAGTCTAGTCACAGGGCCCTGAATTCACTACATGCCCGGTTACAGCAGTTTAACAATTAGCATCTACAGTTCAATTTTGCAGATTATAAAGCTCTTTTACGGGACAAACAGCTCTGGAAGTTCTAGTTTTGACTCCCAATTTACAGATGAAGAAACTGAGGCTGAGAGAGATTAGGGTTTAGTCTATTTGACACAGCTTTGAGTGGTGGGATGGGAGTCAAACCCAGGCTTTTTTATTTCAAATTTGCATCATATGGAAAGGCCTCAGGCTTTAGGTGTAGCTGGGTTTAGGGTTGAACACTGGTCCTGGATGGAAGGATGTCAACTCGCTGAGCCTCGGTTTTCCCACGTGTGAAATGGGGGTGCTGCTGCGGGTCTGCGAAGTTTCAGGTCGCAGAAGTTACCACCATCCCGGAGCCATGTTGGTCCTGCCTGCCTGATTGACTTCGCTGCTATTGCTGTTGATGTCTGGGACTTAACCTGTTTGTCTACAAAATGAAAACAGAAACCTGAAGTTTGGGAGTGGCTCAACAAAAGGTAAATTCCAGCCACAGTCTGTCATCTTAACCTCAGATACCAACACTGGCAGCCTTTTTTGTCCTTGCGGAGGGAAAGTATTGAGGTTCCTGTCAAGAGCCTGGTGTGCCCGCATGCAGTCCAACTCTCTGCTCTGCTGTCCCAAACAAAGTCAGGGAACTTCTCTGTGATCCAAAGCAACATTTACCTGCCTGAGCAGCGCCAATGGCATGCTATGCATTTCCCAGGGAAGAGGCTGTCGGTGGGTGGGCACTGCTCTTGTCCCCTCTGGCAGAGCTGAGAGGGCCTGGTGTGGGCTCCGCTGTGCACCCTCCGGTGTGTCACAGGAGCCAGAGCTGCCTCACCACGGCTCCTAGGAACCAGTCACGTTTTTAGACATATCCTCAAGTGAGGATAAAAAAAAATCAGTTGCTTTATGTCCCTGGGGCTTAAGAGCTGAAGAATCGTCTTGGTGTTTGAACCTATGCCATGTTCAACACAACTCAGAGTTCATATTTTGTTTGCCACCCAGAGGGCCAGACACTGTTGGTTGTGTATGAGGAATGCTCCTGCAAGCAGCTCTAGTAAACCTGATTCTCTATGAATTGAAGAAGGGGGCCCCCTTCCCTTGGGTGTGGCTGGCAAGAGGGACACCCTTGCACAACACCCTTGAGCAAGTGTGCTCACCTGTATATATTCTTCTTTGCTTTGGTGTTCCCTTGTGAGGGCAGGAATTGTCTATCAGTCCAGGTCCTACCACCCCACCCCCGTCCCTATCCCCAGGGGGACAGCAGAGAATGTCCCATCCCACCCCCTCCCAGGAGCAGCGTGCTTAGAGAGTAGAAATGCCAAGAGGACCTGGGGGTTTCTGTAGAACTAACCTGAATGTCAGGTTAGCAAACAGTATCAACGCTGGAGAGAAAGTAGGAGAAAGAGAACAGCAAGATTCTGCACAGGCTACTGTAGTAGAGAATCTAAACATGTAAACAGAAAACAGAGTAACTTCTAAGGGGAAGAAACTTTGATCTTAGGCATTACAGAGAAAAAAGCCTTCCACTTGCCCACCATGCATGAGGGGTGAGGAGCCCCCTAGGATATCCTCTCAAAACCTCAGGTTGTTTTAGATCCACAGGACAGATGCTCCCACCTCCAGGTGATTCCTACTACAGCCTAAAATTTCCTTCAGGTGTAGCCAGTGATAGACACAAGTTAATCGTAAGAACTGGGCCTCTCTGTTCCAAAATGTTATTCCTTGCCCAGCTGGTGGTTCGATTCCCAGTCAGGGCACATGCCCTGGTTGTGGGATTGATCCTCACTGAGGGGCGTGCAGGAGGCAGCTGATCAATGATTCTCTCTCACCATTGATGTTTCTCCCCCTCTCCCTTCCACTCTCTGAAATCAGTAAAAATACATTTGAGAGAGAGAGAGAGAGAGAGAGAGAGAGAGAGAGAGAGAGAGAGAGGAAGAAACACCAGCCAGTCTGTTTCTCTCTGCACAGAGAAAAGGCCATGTGAGGTCACAGCAACAAAGCAGCCATCTGCAAGCCATGAGGAGGTCTCACCAGGTCCCAGTTCTGATACCGTGACCTGACATGCAGGCTGGGAGGGAGGCTGTGCTGTGGAGCCGCCCCACCAGTGAGAGCGGCTTTGGCAGCTGGTCACTCTTGCTCATTGAGCACCCAGGATTCAGAGATCACACACACCCAGTCTTTATCTTTGCGTTATCTACTTGCACTATTTTACTTAGGTTATCCCCATTTTACAAGTGAGGTGTCTGAAGCACTGCGAAGTGAAGGTCTTGGCCAAGGTCACTGATAGCAGAGCCAGAATTTGAGCAAAGGAGGGGGGTCATCTGGCAGCCCACAGTCCTGATGTCACACTGCACTTGGGGTCACCACATGAAGCCCCCTGGGGTGACCCCTCCTGGCCCCTGCAGCCTTCATGCTATGATCTGCAGTGACCTTGTCATGATCGGGGCCAGAGCCACCCATTCCTTGGTACGCTGGATACTAGGCTCAGCACTAAACCTCCAGAAGGTGGGCCAGTGCCAGGCCCATAGCAATGGCTCTACCAGTGCAGCATCCTGGCATTTTGATGGATGAAACACATTTCAAGTTTTTCTGTAAAAGTGTCTGTTGTGGAATAAGGTAACTTTGGCACATGCATAGGGGACTTAACTAGGTCGTTCAAGAATGGTGCACTTAATTTTAGTCTTGGGGCTGGTATAGTGTGGCCCTAACTAGCAGCCAGCCCAGACCCAAAAGACAGCCAGCTCGTGTCTGCCAAGGTATGCAGCATGACCCTCCCGTACTGGTGCTGCATGCACTGGCTGTGGGAACAGTTGAAGAACATGCAGAGAATCCAGTCCTGGGGCAGCCAAGCCATGAGGTGGGGGCTGGGTGACACTGGGCCCTGAGACAGGGCCTGGGAGGACCTTGCCTGCCCTGTGAACACAGGCAGCTCCCCACATCGCTGCCATGCAGGGAGGAGCTTAGGTGAGTCTAGGAGTCATAGCAGTTCTACCCAATACATAGAAATCAATACAAAGAAACAACAACAATAGGGAAACAAAAAAACAGGTCCCAAATGAAAGAACAGATAGGAGGAATCTCCAGGAAAAGAGCTAAATGGAATGAAGCAAACAATTGACCAGAAACAGAGTACAAAGTAATGGCCTTAAGAATACTCAACAGCATGAAAAAGATAGAGAAACCATGAAAAACAACCAGCTGGAAATGAAGAATAACATATCTGAGCCCTAGCTGCTTTGGCTCAGTGGATAGAGCGTCGGCCTGTGGACTGAAGGGTCCCAGGTTTGATTCTGGTCAAGGGCACATGCCCAGTTTCGGGCTCAATCCCCAGTAGGGGGTGTGCAGAAAGCAGCCAATCAATGATTCTCTCTCATCGATGTTTCTATCTCTCTCCCTCTCCCTTCCTCTCTGAAATCAATAAAAATATATTAAAAAAAGAATAACATCTGAAATAAACAATACACTGGAAGGAATAAACAGAAGGTTAGATGAAACAGAGGATTAAATTGATTAATTAGAAGACAAGGTAGAAAAATCACTCCATTAGAGCAGCAATAAGAAAAATTAATTAGACCCAAGATGGTGGCAGACAGGATGGCAGTCAGCAAGATAGTGTGAGTGAGAGAGCGAAATGAGAGTGCGTGGACATGTGGGGAGTGTTTGTATTTGTGAGTGAGGGACAGTTATATTCCACAGGACTGTCGGGGACTGTTGGACCAGGCTCCCCTGGCTGGGCAGCCTCTACTACCACTGAAATCTTTCGCGGAGCAGCCAGCTCTACCACAGAGACCATGCCATCTTGAAGGGGAGAGTGGCTGTGATCAGAAGCCCAGCCTCACCTTCATCTGGGTAGACTTTGGATACCTCCCGGGACCCTACAGACACAAAGCCCAGGGACTGGCTGCCTCAGCTGCAAACCCATGAACACTGAGACTCCAGCCTCTCTGGATGCGGGCTCCTAAAAAGTTTGTCCAGGGCGAGACAAGGTGGGTCCTGCACCTTCTCACAGAGCAGATAGAAGAAACAGCTGAATCAAATAAAATCCACCTGGAATTGGCAAATTAAACACAGCTGGTGAGGCAATCTGTAGACAGAAAGGTCAGAGATCACCTGGAGAGAGATGGGCTAGGGCAGGGGTGGACAAACTTTTTGACTCGAGGGCCACAATGGGTTCTTAAATTGGACCGGAGGGCCGGAACAAAAGTATGGATGGAGTGTTTGTGTGAACTAATATAAATTCAAAGTAAAGGAGCAGAGGGGAGAGCAAGAGAACCCTCCGCTCTTTCAGCTCCACGGGCCGGATAGAACAGCTGAACAGGCCGGATCCGGACCTCGGGCCATAGTTTGCCCACGGCTGGGCTAGGGGATCTGGGCTGGAGTGAGAAACAGTCACAGCAGGGACTAGAATCCCAGAGGGAGACTGTGCTGCACCAAATCCGTGGCCCTTGGAGCCAGTGTAGCCCTCGAATGTGGAAGAGGGTCGATAGGGCAGCTGGCAGCCGGGGACTCTAGATCTGATCCCACAGCCGTGGGAGACTGTGCCCAGAAAGGCAGCCTGAAGTTCTATACCAGCCATGCAGTGCCGGGAGGAGAAAGACGCCTGGCAGGTGGTTGCTGTCTTTTTGACTTCCTTGCTTTTGCTTGCTAAGCCTAGTACATAGGATCTCCCAATTAAAAACTCTCACCAAGACTGCAGGGCAAGGTGGTTTTTGTGGAAGCGGGGAGCAGAATAGGGAGAGACAATCCGGAAGCCATCTCTGGGACAGTCCGTCCCTCCAACCCTGAACAGACATTTTTCTCCTGTAGACCAGACCCCTCCTAGCAGTGCAGCCACACCCAGCCTTGAACTCAGCAAGGAAACAAAGATTCGAAACACCCCCAGGGAGCCCTGGGGGACTGGGTTGAGGGGCCATTTGGTCCTGGAAACTAATACAGAAACACCACCACCCAGGGTCTGTGTCAGAAATTGACTCTTGTGTAAATACAACTGAAGGCAGGCAGAGAAACAAAGTGAGCAAAGTGATCCCACCTGCTAGAAACCAATGTTGTGATTTATGACACAGAGGAGCGTTGGATCGCTGGGAACTTCAACACTGTGCTGACTACCTGACAGGAAACAGGGTGCCAGGCAGAACAGTAGAGAGGGGTCTTAAACCAGCCCCCATGGGTCATTGAAGCTCTGCTGAAGCGAACGAACTTCACTACTTCACTTTTTAATTTTTTATCTTTTACTTAAGAATCTAAATTTTTTCTCACTTTATTTTACTTTTTTGTTATTATATTTTTTATTTTTAATTATTGTTATTACTATTTTAAAAGTTTTATTTTATTATTTATTTTATTTTATTTTGGATTAGTGTTCTGCATTCTATTTTTCTTTTAGCATTATTTTACTGTATCTCAATTTTTCCTTTATGCCAACACTTTCTTTCTCACTTTTCCCCTTTTTCTTCCTGTTTCTCTTACCCTGTTCCTGCTTTAGTTTTTCTCTACCCTTTCTTTTTACTCCCTGTTAAAAATTTATCTTACTCATATATCTAATTTCCTCCCCCCTTCTCCAAGTCCATGCACACTTCTCTTTTCTCTTTCTTCACTAGCCAACTTTTTCCCCCCTTTCTGTCTTCTTGTTGTTTGTTTGATTGTTTACTTGTTTTTTTTTAAATTTTACTTTTCTATGCTTCTGTTTTTCTTCTCCTCACTTGTTCTCTTCTCCTTCTAATACTTAATTAGTTTCAATCACTAACTCAGACCTATCTACCCTCTATTCTCCTTTTCCAAAAATAGATGAATACATAGATAGATTAAAGAAAGGGAAAAAATTTATATATACAAAATTTTCATATATATATATATATACTTTTCAATTATTTTTAGTATTTTGTTTTTTACCTTTCTTCTTATACACTCATTCTCTTTCTACCTCCTCTATACTGAATCATGACCATTTCCCCATTCATGCAATTCCTGACCTTACCTTCTGGAAATAAGCTCTGCCTCTTCAGATTCAGCTCCCCTCCTTCTTTTCTGGCTCTTTGTTGTTTTCATATTTTGGATTAGTTGTTGGTTTTTTTTGAGTTTTCTCCCCATATACATATATTTCCCCTCCCCCCTCCAGCGATGTCATTCTTCATGTCTTCTTGGTTCTTACACATGTTGTTGAATTTGTCTTCCATCCTTTTTAGCATCCTTATGACCATTGCTCTGAATTCTTTCTCTGACACATTGCTTGCCTCCATTTCATTTACATCCTTTTCTGGTGATTCCTCCTTTTCTTTTGTATAGGGGCTGTTTCTTTGTCTCACCATTTGCACTCCTCTCAGGGTGTCTGGTTATGTAGCTCTCTCTCCTGCATTGACTTAAAGGCACAAAATACAACATGACAAGACACAATGCACAGGGCACCAAACACAAATGTGTTCACCATACCAATAACCCCAAATAAAGGTGACCACCAGAGAAAAGAGAATTAGGGAAGAGAAAAGAGTGCAAAAATGATATTGAGAAAAGGAAAAAATGTAAGAGAGAAAAGAAAGAGAAGAAAAAAGAAGAGGGAAAATATATGTATATGGGGAGAAAATGCCAAAAAACCAACAGCTAATCCAAAAAATGCAAACAACAAACACTCTGAGATGAATGCAAACAATAACTAATCCAAAAAATGCAAACAACAAACATCCAAACAACAAACACCCAGCTGAATCTGAGGAGGCAGAGCTCTCTCCAGGGCAGTGGTTCTCAAGCTTTCTAATGCTGCAACCCTTTAATACAGTTCCTCATGTTGTGGTGACCCCCAACCATAAAATTTTCTTTTTTTTCTTTTTTTTAAATAAATCTTTATTGTTCAGATTATTACAGGTGTTCCTCTTTTTTTCCCCATAGGTCTCCTCCACCTGATTCCCCACCCCACCCCATGCCCTTACCCCCCGCCACTGTCTTCATCCATAGGTGTAAGATTTTTGTCCAATCTCTTCCTGAACCCTTCACACCCCCTCCCCCCTGAGAATTGTCAGTCCACTCCCTTTCTATATCCCTGATTCTATTATATTCACCAGTCCATTCTGTTCTTCAGATTTTTTATTCACTTGATTTTTAGATTCACTTGTTGGTAGGTATGTATTTGATGTCGTTTTGTTGCTCATAATTTTTATCTTTACCTTTTTCTTCTTTCTCTTCTTAAAGAATACCCTTCAGCATTTCATGTAATCCTGGTTTGGTGGTGATGAACTCCTTTAGCTTTTTCTTGTCTGTGAAGCTCTTTATCTAACCTTCAACTCTGAATAATAGCTTTGCTGGGTAGAGTAATCTTGGTTGTAGGTTCTTGCTGTTCATCACTTTGAATATTTCTTGCCACTCCCTTCTGGCCTGCATAGTTTCTGCCGAGAAATCAGCTGACAGTCGTATGGGTGCTCCCTTGTAGGTAACTAACCGTTTTTCTCTTGCTGCTTTCAAGATTCTCTCTTTGTCTTTTGCCCTTGGCATTTTAATCATGATGTGTCTTGGTGTGGTCCTCTTTGGATTCCTCTTGTACGGGGTTCTGTGTGCTTCCTGAACTTGTAAGTCTATTTCTTTCACCAGGTAGGGAAAGTTTTCTGTCATTATTTCTCCTAATAGGTTTTCAATATTTTGCTCTCTGTCTTCTTCTGGCACCCCCAAAATTCGGATGTTGGTACGCTTAAAGTTGTCCCAGAGGCTCCTTACACTATCTTCATATTTTTGGATTCTTTTTTCTTTTTGTTTTTCTGGTTGGGTGTTTTTTGTTTCCTCATATTTCAGATCTTTGGTTTTATTCTTGGGGTACGTTGATCTACAGTTGAGTTTCTGTATATTCTTTATTTCAGACAGTGTATGCTTAATTTCTGACTGGTCCTTTTCCATTTTTTTTGGCATTCTCATTAAGGTCCTTGTAGGTCTCATCAAGTTTCTCAGCAGTTTTTAGAAGATTCTTGAGTAACCTTATAAATGTGGTTCTGAACTCTATGTCGTCCAGTAGTTTGCTTTCCTCCACTTCTTTCATTCGTGACATGTTTCTTTGTCTCCGCATTTTGCTGCTTCCCTGTGTTGATGGAGTGGCTTTGTGTGGTAGGTGACCTATAGGGGCCAGTAGCTCAGCCTCCCCAATCACCTGAGGTGGACGCTCTTGGTACACCCCTTTGTGGGCTGAGTGCAAAGTCTTGGTGTAGTTAAGCCTTGATTGCTGTTGGTACACTGGGAGGAATTGACCTCCAGGCCAATTGGCTGTGAGGACCCACTGTGTCTATAATGGAAGAACTGCTGTGCTGGAGACACACTTATGGTGCAGGACTTGTTTCAGTGGGGCTTTGGTGCTCACTGAGTCTGCCTCTTGAATGTGTCACTTATGGATGTGAGGAGTTGAAATCTGGTGTCTCACACTGACCACTAGGTACACTGGCTTCTGGATCTCCAATGGGGTGCAGGTCAGCTCCTGTCTGAGGCCACCCAGCAGGAGCTACAGTGAGAACTACAGTTTTCTCCTCTTTGCTTGGGGTTTGGAGGTTTTGGAGCTGTCTGACCTGGGCTGCAAGTTTGCTATGTTAAGCTACAATAGGGCAGGCCATTCATATGCTAAAGCTGCTGCTTGGAGGTTGGGTGGGTTTGTAGATTGTGCTGGGTGGGGTCTCAGAGCGTGACTAGGCTAGGGCGTGGCAAACAGCGAAGGCTGCCAGTAAGCTGGCTCTGTGTCTCCGATCGCGTCTCCACGTCCTGCGCCCCAGCATAGTAAACAATTATTCCTGTGCGCAGCCCTGCAAGCAAGCCTCACTCACTTTCTGACCCGATGGCAGACAGTCCAGCTTCTCCCCGTAGGAGTTTGGGTCCCCTGTGTCTCCCCAGAAACTGGAGTTCAGAGTAATTGGGAGCTTGTCTCCCTTCGGCTTGAAAAAAAGCAATGCTCCCAGTCGCCCGTCACCAGCCCGATTCACGCGCCTCCGTACCTCAGCTTTTCAGCGCTTGTGCACCTCTCAATGCTGTTTTCTCTTTCCTTCTAGTTGTAGAACTTCCACTCAGCCAGCTTTCCCATGGTTCTGGGTGATAGACGTTTTGTCTTTTAGTTGTAGTTTTGAAATTGTTGTGCGAGGCAGCAGTTTAGGTGTTTACCTATGCCGCCATCTTGGATCCTCCCATAAAATTATTTTCGTTGCTACTTCATAACTGTAATTTTGCTACTGTTAATGAATCATAATGTAAATATCTGTGTTTTTCGATGGATTTAGGCTCTACAGCAGTGGTTCTTAACCTGTGGGTCGTGACCCACAGGTTGAGAACCGCTAGCAGGGTCGCCTAAGACCATCAGAAAACACAGATATTTACATTACAATTCATAACAGTAGCAAAATTACAGTTATGAAATAGCAACGAAAATAATTTTATGGTTGGGGGTCACCACACATGAGGAACTGTATTAAAGGGTCCCGGCATTAGAAATGTTGAGAACCACTGCTCTAGGGCCGTGGTCGGCAAACTCATTAGTCAACAGAGCCAAATATCAACAGTACAACAATTGAAATTTCTTTTGAGAGCCAAAAACCAACTTCTGCGCATGGGCCATGAAGTTTCAATCACACTGTACGTGTGTGCCCGCATGTGGTATTTTGTGGAAGAGCCACACTCAAGGGGCCAAAGGGCCACATGTGGCTCGCGAGCTGCAGTTTGCCGACCACTGCTCTAGGGGATCTCTGACATTTCCGTCCATGGATTGCCTCACCAGCTGTGTTTAATTCACCAATTCTGGGTGGATGTTTTCTTTTCAGCCATTCCTTCTATCTGCTCTGTGAGAAGGTGAAAGGCCCATCCCTGTATTCGGTACTGCTTTGTTTCCCCCTGGACAGACTTTTTTAGGTGCTTGTGGTTGGGGATCCTGGAGTCCTGGTGTTTGTAGGTTCACAGCTGAGGCAGCTGGTCTCTGAGCAATGTGGTTGTAGGGTCTCGGGAGGTATCCAAGGTCTCCCCGGTTGAATGTAAGGCTGGGCTTCTGATCACAGCCACTCTCCCCTTCAAGATGGCGTGGTCTCTGCGGCAGAGCCAGCCGCTCTGGGAGATATTTCAGCAGTAGTAGAGGCTGTCTGGCCAGAGGAAACTGGTCTGCCAGTCCCCAACAGTCCCTCACTCACAAATACAGACACTCCCCACACATCCACACACTCTCCTTCGCTCTCTCACTCACACTATCTTGCAGCCTGCTTGGATCGGCCACCATCTTGGATCTCTCCTATATTTACTTTTAACTGAGTTTTTTTCTTTCCTGTATTTTCTTATTTCTGGTTATAGCTTTTTCTTTTTATTCCTGCATAAAGAAGACCAGCATAGTGGTGGTGAACTCCTTTAGTATTTGCTTGTCTAGGAAACCCTTTGTCTCCCCTTCAATTATGAATGGTAATCTTACCTGGTATAGTAATCCAGGCTGTAGGTTCCTTTCTTTCAGCACTTTAAATATTTTGTGCCACTTCTTGTAAAGTTACTGCTAAGAAATCAGCTGGTATCTATATTAGGTCTCTCTTGCAGTAATTTATTTTTTTCCTTGGGCCTTCAAGATTGACCTTTTATCCTTAACTTTTGTCATTTTAAATACAATATGCTTTGGTGTGGGCTCTTTGGAGTTATCTTCTTCGGAATTCTCTGTGCTTCCTGGACCTGGATGTCTGTTTTCTTCCTTAGATTAGAAACGTTTTCAGCTATTATTTCTCATACTCTAGGCCCGGTGCACAAAATTCGTGCACGGGGGGGGGGGGTGTCCCTCAGCCTGGCTTGCACCCTCTCCAATCCATGACCCCTTGTGGGATGTCTGACTGCTGGTTTAGGCCCCAAGGGGTGGAGCCTAAACCAGCAGTCGGACATCCCTCTCACAATCCGGGACCGCTGGCTCCTAACCGCTCACCTGCCTGCCTGCCTGATCACCCCTAACTGCCTTTGCTTGCTGGCCTGATCGCCCCCTAACTGGTCCCCTGCCAGCCTGGTCATCCCCTAAATGCTCCCCTGCTGGCCTGCCTGATATCCCCCCTAACTGTCCCCCTGCTGGCCTGGTCGCCCTCTAACTGCTCCCCTGCTGACCTGCCTGATTGCCCCTAACCACTCTACCTGCCTGCCTGATTACCCGTAACTGCCTCTGCTTGCCGGCCTGATCGCCCCCTAACTGCCCCCCTTTTGGCCTGGCCACCCCCTAACTGCCCGCCTGCTAGCCTGGTCGCCCCCTAACTGATCCCCTGCCGGCCTGATTGCCCTTAACCATCTCTGCCTTGGCCTCCACCACCATGGCTTTGTCCAGAAGGAAGTCAGATGTCCAGTCAACCTGGTCTAATTAGCATATTATCCTTTTATTAGTATAGACTAGAGACCCAGTACATGAAAATTCATGCACTGAAGGGGGGGGTCCCTCTCACAGTCCAGGAGCCCTCAGGGGTGGGAGGCAACCTGGCAATCAGGAGAAGGCAATGCCCCATCATACCTCTGCTGCTGCCACTGCCGGCAGCGCAAGCCTTGGCCAACCCTGGTTACCTGGGCCTCGGGTGACCCTGGGTGGCTGGGCAGCCACCATCTAAGGCTTGCTTGCACTTCAGGCTGGCCCTGGGCAGCTGGGGGACTAAGGGGACTGGGGGACTCTGGAGGCAGGCACACGCCTGCCGCCCTGGCAGGGCTGAGGGGACTGGGCACTTCCATCTTTTGGCTGTGGGCACTGCCATCTTTGAGGGCATGGCAGTCAATTAGCATATTCCCTCCTTATTGGCTGTGGGCACCACCATCTTTGCGATGGCGTGAGGGTCAATTAGCATATTCCTTCTTTATTAGATAGGATACTTTCTGCCTCTTTCTCTCTTTTTTCTCCTCTAGAATCTCTATAATATGAATGTTAGAATATTTGATGTTATCCCAGAAGCCCCTTATACTATCCTCATTTTGAAAATTCCTTTTTCATTTTCCTGTTCTGATTGGGTGATTTTCACTATTCTGTCTTCCAGGTCACTAATCCATTCTTTGGTATTAACTAATCTGCTGTTGATTCATGCTAATGTATTTTTCATTTCAGTTATATTCTTCATTTCTGATTGGTTCTTTATTGTATTTTCTGTTTGTTGAAGTTCTCTCTGAGTTTTTCTATGCTACTCTCAAGTGTATTGAGCATCCTTAGTATTGTTTCTTTGAAGTTCTTTATCAGGTACATTACTTATCTCTGTTTCATTAGAGTTTTTCTCCAGGGTTATTCATTTTTTTCTTCATTTGGGACATAATTTTCTGTCACTGCAGTTTGATTCTCTGTGTTTGTTCTCATGAGTTAAATGAAATAACCGTCTCTTCCAATCTTAACATAATGGCTCTGTGTAGCCTGTGTGCCAGGCAGCTTTGGCAGGCAAGCAGGTGGGAGTGCGGGGCCTGGTGCGCAAGCTGGTGGGAGGGGTGAGTTCCAGGGGGGAGCCTGGTGTGAGGCTTCCTTCCTCTGGGCTGGGTGGCTCTGAGAGGTAGTTTGCAGCCCCTGCTACTTCTGCACTCTCTCCCTGCGGTGTGCAGCTGCCTGTGCACATGCAGTGACCCACGTTCTCTGCACTTTCTCTGGATGGAGCATCCCTGTGAGTCAATACTGTGGGAGTTCTGCATTCTCTCAGGAGAGCCCTGTGCATGCTGCCCTGCCTGTGGTGTGCGCCAGTGCGCCCTATTACATCCTCAGGATCAATCCCCATGTGACGCCAGCTATGCCTCCTAGGGTGCCTTCCTGTTCCTGCTAAGTCTGCTTCCTGGAAGGGAAACTATAAATACACCACTGTGGCTGCGCAGGGCAGCCTCAGAGCCTGGATAAAGCTCCTGCTTGCTATCCAAGTGCAGTGTTGGCCAGCGAACCCGAATAAAGCTGCCACCTAATCTCCCAGTGTAGAGGAAACAAACCCTGGTGCTCACGGGTCCTCTGGCCCAGGAGCGCTCAGCGGCTCCCCATCCTTCTTCGTGTGGTCGCTTTCTCTAGTTTGTTGTGGGAAGCTATTCAATTGGCCCTCAGTTGTTTCTCAGGAGGAAGGGTTCCAATATAGGTTATGGACGAAAGGGGCCACATGCTGACCTGACAAGCTCAGGGGAGGCCTGCATAGCAGTCTTGCAAACTCAGAGACCTAAAGTAACCACAAAGGATGGTCTGAAATTAAACTTTACCTAAATGCAGTTATGGTGGGCAGTTACATCCTAGGCCAGTATCTTCACTGACAAGGTCAACCTTTACCTTAACTGAGCCTATGTGTCTTTTTGCATCTATGAAATGTCTGGGTAACTTGTAACTTCCCTTTTTCTGGAGCCCCTGGGGCACAACCAAATGTGGTGGGCGCTAGGACAGAGACCACAAATTCCTTCATTATCATGTTAATTGTTCCTGCACCCACCTAAGTATGTGTCCATCATTTCACTTTTTATCCAATCCCAGGGGTTTTCCCAGCTTTGCTTTATCCCACCTCCTTAATCTATCACCAGTGAATTTCATGTAACCCACCTATGTCCCTCCTCTGATGGCAATGTATAAATACAAATGTAACCCGCCATTCTCCGGAGCATTATCTCAATTTGTTGAGGTTCTGCTTCCCGGCATATGTCGACAGTTTGGCTCAAATAAACTCACAAAAATTCTTTACAGGTTTCAATGTGTGTGTGTGTGTGTGTGTGTGTGTGTGTTTATGTTAACAGGCCCTGCGGGAGTGTGGCGGGGGCGGGGGGGGGGGGAGGTTAGCAGAGGGGAAGAGGAAGGCCCTGGGTGGAGCCAGGTCTTAGGGGTACTGCTCAGGAGGTGTGTCTGGCTCCTTCTGTGACCTGGAGAGGGAAATCCCAGAACAATGAGAGAACAACCAGCAGGGAGTAGAGATGTATCGATGGGTAATTTATCTATTTGTACTTTCCTTATTTTAGGGTCCATTTTATTAATGTGTATTTTTACTAGGAAATCACCCATTTCTTTAGTTTGCCAGGTTGATGCACTAGGTTTCTCTTAATTGACTTTTGATTTCTCCTGCCTAATGTCTCTTTTAAGTTTTCCCGCATTCAAAGGCCAGTTACAGTCCTCCCCAATCTTCCAGCCAGAAAGGTCAGTGCCGACCCTGGGGTTCCTGGCGCAGGCCTGGTCCAGGGTGTCTGCACTGTGCCAATGATGGAGACTTCACTCTCTAGTCTGGGGGGAAGCTCTGGTAGTTTTTATACATGACACGTGACAAGATTAGATCCCTAATTTGGAAAGATGCAGCTGGTGAGTGTGGAAGTTGGGTAGGACGAGAGGGAACAGGAAGCCGGGCAGTGGGACGGCTGGTGAGCCTGGTGCTGGCCGAGCTGAGGCAGGACAGGGTGGGCAGAGGAGCAGGGTGTGAGGACCAGAGAGGCGTGGTCAGCACTGTCCTGAGGATGGAGCCAGCACGGGTGTGGGAGCTGGTGCCTAGGGAGACTGGCCATTCGGACCCCAATAGGAGAGCTCATTCTGCTGAAAGGAGACTATTTGCTAACCTCTGGGTTTATGGGCCATGGAAGGAAGGACTAAGAAGGGAGGGGGGAGAGTGCTGGTCGCATGCTGGGCAGCAGCCAAGGGCACCACCTCACTGCGTCCCCCCAGCCACCCAGAGGGAGCATCGATCCCTCTGACAGGGGAGACAGAGGCTCCATTTCTCTGCCTGAAGCCGCACAGCCGGGAGGTGGTGGGGCCAGAAGCCGGCTCTGCGCTGTTGGGCTCAGGCCCTGCCCATAAGGGCCTGGGCTCCACTCGCAGCCGCTGGGAAGCTCTGGGCAGGTGAGGCCTTGGGAAACATTAGCCCTGAGGGACCTGAAAACCAGCTGGACTTCTGCCCTGACAAAGGCCTGGAGTGACTGCTCATGGGGAAGCCAGCTCAGGAAGCATTTAAATAACAGGTTCTACAAGACCAGTTTCTGGGAAAGAGGCAATGACTTAATTATAGGTTAGCAAGAATGTACACTGGGCTTGCTAGCACAGATTCAGATTGCTAGCCCCCCAAATATCAGGGTTACATTGGAATATAGCCTTTTTAGCCTTCTCAACTATAGCACAGTGTTTGAAACCACTTGGAATTCACTGAAAAAGAGCAGTAAACTGTACAAAATCATTAGAAAACACCTGGAAATCACATCTAACAACAGGAAAGAGGGTAGAAATGTGTTTGACAACTGGGGGAAAGCCCTACTAAAGAGCAGTAAGTACACTATAGGAAAGTGTTTGCAACCACTAGGAATTCACTGAAAAGCAGATATAAACTATAACAATTAGATAGAAAATAAATGGATTTTATTTCTAAACATCAGGAAAGAGGGTAGAAATATCTTTGACAACTGGGGGAAAGCACTGCTACAGAGCAGTAAGCCCACTATAGCACAGTGTTTGAAACCACTAGGATTCACCGAGAAGCAGATATAAACTATAGTAATTAGATAGAAAACACCTGGAAGGATGTCACTTCTGAACATCAGGAAAGAGGGATTAAAACAGCACTGTCCAGGGTCAGAGGTGTGTGGCTCCAGAATATTAAAGCACACTACATCTCTTACTGCCTCAGTGCTTCCCATGCTGGGTTGAGCAGAGAGAGGGGATTGTGGAAAAGCAACTAGTAGATGTGTGTGTGTGTGTGTGTGTGTGGGGGGGGGTGCTACAGGAGAGCAGAACCGGCCTTCATTCCTACAGAAGGAATCCTCTCACTCTAGGCTTCCCTCCCGTCATCTCACAGATGTATTTTGGCAGGAGTCCGTTTGCATGCATGCATATGCGTGTGTGCGTGTTTATTGGACAAAGGGGAAGAGCTCATCGTGTGGAGGTATTTTTGCAGGGAGGTCTGGCAGGACGGGGCATGGGAGGACGCAAGCCTGGCTAGTCCATAGACCAGAAAAATCCAAACGACCTGTGGACGAAAGGGGTACACATGCTATTTTGCAGAAGACTGGAGAAAAACCAAGCCACTCTTAGAGAAAGGGAGTTACATTTTATTATTAAATTCTGCGCAGGCCCAGAGAAAAATGTGTCTTTCAAATTCTGGGCCCACCAACATGGAGGAAACTTCTTCTATTTATACTTTTTCTAGCTCTTTTGTCTCCCAAATTTGGAATGAGATTTCCGGGCCTTCTGAGAAAGAAGGACTATGTGTTGGGAAGGGGCCATGAGACCATATCTCAAGGCCTGGCCTGGTGTCAGCACTGACAATTCTGTCTGGAGCATAGTCCACGGCCTCTCTGGAATGGGGAGTAGTCTTATTTTCCTTATTATTTAAGCAAGCGTTTATAGAAGCCAAAATAGCAGGGTTAAAATTTCAAACAGCAGTTTTTATATAAATGGGAGCTCAGGGAAGGCCTGCGTGGCCTGGTGGCTTTGCAAACTCAGAGACCCAAAGTAACCGCCAAAGATGGTCTGAAATGAAAACTCTATCACTAAAAGCAGTTGATGGCAGGTAGCCATTTCCTAGGCTAGAATCTTCCCTGCCTTGACAAAAGTCAACCTTTACCTTCACTAAGCCTGTCTACTGTCTTTTGCCCATAGGATAACTGTAGTCACACCCCTCTTTCCACGCCCCTCTGAGCAGGACCAGCCTCCTTGTTATCGTTATCATTATCATTATTGATTGTTCATATATTGGCTCAAATACACTCACAGGAAGCAAGTCAGCTTTCCCCCTGCCTGCGTGATTCCCCCCCCCCCCCTTTCTTTCCCCCCACCCATCCCCGGGGGCCCCAGGCCCAGAGGCCTCCCAGAGGCCCAGAGGCTCAGTTCAGCACTTAGAATGAAACCCCTAACCTGAGGGATGAGAGGAAGGGAGCTGGGTGGGGGATGGGGAGTAGGAGGTGGGGTAGGGAGCAAGGGGAAGGAGAGGAGGTCAGGGTGATTCATTCCTTGGATCTCACTCAGTGGCTTCATTCAAATGCAGAAAGCTCTCCGGTGACTCCCCCAGCCTTAGGCCCCAGCTAGCCAACTTCAGGGAGCGAGGATGTTTGAGAAACCGGCCTGTCTGGGTGGAAAAGAGTGCCCTCCATCTGCCGACCCAGGAACCAGTCCTCAACCATTTGGGAATCATGTGTGGGGGTGGGGAGTGGGAGGGAGGGGTTTGAGGGACGTGAGTCCAGGGTCCAAGGCGAAGGTAAACAGTAGATCTCGGTGTCTTAGATTCCCTAGGAGGAGAGACATAGGTAGGAGTGGAGCGATGAGGGCCCTAGGAGGCCTGGTGAGGGATGATTTGACTCAATAATCCCGGGTCACCAGACCAGCCAGCACACTCTGCTCCAGTTGCCGGTTTTTAACATCCATTCCAGCACCACCACCACCACCCCCCCGCCACCCGCCCACTTCCACACCGCTCCAAGTGTGGCACTCACGACAGACACCCTTTTATCATTCATCTTTAACTTCCCCGTGGATGGATGGATGGATGGATGGATGGATGGATGGAAGTGCTAACATCAAAAAACATTCAAATCTGTGGAGAATTTCTGTGAGTTCATTTGAGGCAATTGCCAGGAAGCAGATTCTCAGCATATTGGGAAACGCTCCGTAGAATGGTGTGTGTGTGTGTGTGTGTGTGTGTGGTGTTTTAACCTTGTTGTATACATTACAAGCAAAAGAGGAGATGTAAGTGGGTTACATGAACTCCGTTGGTGATAGATGAGGGAGGCAAGAGAAAGCAAAGCGGGGTGGGGGGGGGGTGCAGGAAACCTCTGGGACTGGATAAAAATTAAAATAAAATGATAGACACATACTTCTTCATACTTCTTTTACTTAGGTTGGTGTAGGATAGTTAACAGTCAGCAATTTACTAAATAACAATGAGGGGATTTAAAAAGGAAAATTACGCCCTAGCCAGTTTTGCTCAGTGGATAGAGCATCGGCCTTGCTACTAAAGGGTCCCAGGATCGATTCGGGCCAAGGGCACATGACTGGGTTGCGGCCTCAATCCCCAGCCCCCCACCCTCCAGTAGGGGGTGTGCAGAAGGCAGCTGATCAATGATTCTCTCTCATCATTGATGTTTCTCTCTCTCTCTCTCTCTCTCCCCCTTCCTCTTTGAAATCAATAAAAATATTTTAAAAAGATTGACCTTTGTCAGGGAAGATAGTGGCCTAGGACGTGACTACCCACCATCACTGTTTTTTTTCTAAAGTTTTAATTTCAGACCATCCTTTGTGGTCCCTTTTCCGTCCACAGATGGATGGATGTGTCCTCCCTCCTTCCCTCCCTCTCTCCGCCTGTGATTCCAGGGGTCGGGAAAAGATGGAAAACCCCTTTGACATTTCAAAGATGTGTGATCTGATAGTGGATTCAAGAAGGAAAGCGATAGGCAGGCTCTGTCAGGGATGATGCCGGACTAGGACAGGATCACCCACCCCAAACTGATTTTAGTCTGTAAGGCCACCAAGCATGGCCTCCCCTGAGCTTGTCAGTCGCCCCCCAACCCCCCCACCCGCCCGAATCTCAACGGGTCAGTGAAAAAAACAATCAGAGAAGTGGTATTTCACCAGCGGCCAGCAAGGCCGGCGGACCCCCCTCCCTGCCCCCTCGCGGGGACTCAGGGAAGAGGCGCCTGGGGCCTCCCACTTATTCTACACCTCTCATGTCTCTTCACTGTGCCAGACTAGAGTCAAGCTCAACAGGGTCTTCTTTCCCCGCTGATTCCGCCAAGCCCATTCCCTTGGTTGTGGTTTCGCTGGATAGTAGGTAGGGACATTGGGAATCTTGTTCATCCATTCATGCACGTCACTAATTAGATGAGGAGGCATTTGGCTACCTTAAGAGAGTCATAGTTACTCCCGCCGTTTACCCGCGCTTGATTGAATTTCTCCACTTTGACATTCAGAGCACTGGGCAGAAATCACATGGCGTCAACACCCATCGAGGGCCTTGTTTTAATTCAACAGTCGGATTCCCCTGGTCCGCACCAGTTCTAATTCGGCTGCTTGGCACTGGTGGAGCGAGGCGCTGCTGGAAACTGCGGCCCCAGGCGGGGAGACCTGAGCGCCTGTCCAGGAGGCGAAGGGGGGTGCAACCACCACCCCGGGAGCAAGCGGTGCCCACCAGGCTCCCCTCTGGTGGCCGTGATGCCCCCTGCAGCTGGGGCGATCCA
This sequence comes from Plecotus auritus, assembly GCF_963455305.1. Lineage (NCBI taxonomy): Eukaryota > Metazoa > Chordata > Mammalia > Chiroptera > Vespertilionidae > Plecotus > Plecotus auritus. The sequence goes on from NC_137776.1 coordinate 99,791,848, forward strand.
CAGGAAGGGCCCGGCTCACGTCCAGAGTTGTCGATGCCAACGGCCCCCCGGGTGTCGGGGCCCCTTGGGCCTGCGAGCCCTGCGGGGAACCTCCCCCAACCCCCATCACCACGGGGCCTCACCCACGTGATAGGCTGGAAGTGGGCACCTAAATAGGGGGTGGAGCAAGGTGATGGCCAGAAGTGGGCATGTGATCAGGGCCAGGGCCAGGGCCACATCCTGGCCGGAAGTGGGTAGGTGATCAGGGGGCGGGGCCAGGTGATCATTCGAGAGTGGGACTTAGTTCCCACCTGATGTCTGCACCCCCCTGTCTAAGGGATCAACACACTTCCCCTCCCAGACTGGTTTGAGGACCTGGGCTGCAGGCAAGACCTGGGGTCTAATGACAGGCTGGGACCCAGGCTTATCTGGTCCCTGGAGCTGCCATGGAGCTCTGAGTGTGCTGTGTGCCAAATGGCTTCTTTAGGGGATGAGAGATGTGGCCACAGAGGTGCGTGGCATCAGGGACTTGTATCAGGCAACACCCGGGCACAGCCACATCTCAGAGAGCAAATGCAGGGAGTCAGCTGGTTTGCAGACCCCGAATCAATTTCTTTTCCAGGTAAAACAAAATCTGCCAGAGGAAGCAGGAGGGGGGAGCTGGACACAGGGAAAATTATGGTACTTTGGAATCTAAGCCACAGGTGGGGAGGGGAGGCCGGGGGGTTCTACACAGGAGGCCCTCGGCCCAATGCAGGGGGACTGCATCAAAGTTACCAGCTGGGAGGGAGCCTGGGACAAAGAGAGCCAGCGCCCAGAGGCAGAGGTGAAATAAAAGAACCCTGTCCCCTGAGGGTGAAGGAGGGGGTTGGGAGAAGGGAGGAGCCCATCAGAGCAAATGGCCACAGGGTGAGGGTGCTGACCCAGAGGTCCCAGGTAAAGGATTTATAGGCTGTGGGCAAGCAAGGGTTCCAATTCTAGCTCAGCCCTTTCACTGCTGTGTGCCCATGAGGAAGTCGTTCTCCCTCTCTGTGCTGCTGTAGCCTGGCCTGTACAATGGGCCACAGCTGCTGCTCCTACTGCCCCACTTGCCCTGAGGACTTTCCGCTTCCTAGTCAGCACCCAGCCTCACCACCCTTCCAGCCCCCAGCTTTCCCGGGAATTTACAGGACACTCTGGACCTCTTTCATGGACCCTGGACAAGCCCCTGCTCTCCTGTCTCCTTGTTAATCCCAGCTGTCAGAGTCCCACACGAAAGAGAGAGCAAGCAGGAAGGATTTCTTGGGAGGGCTTTGGCAAAGGGACTGTTGACAGGAGTCAGAGCAGGAGCAGACTGCCCACCAGGGAGATGGCACCTGGGAAACAGATACCATCCAGGGTTTTAAGGGTTTGGGGCAAGGTGGTCACACCTGAGTAGGCAGGAGGTAAAGGGTGCCTGGCCACGTGTTAGGCTGGAAGTGGGCACCTGATTGGGGTGGGGGGAGAGCCATGTGATGGAGGGAAGTGGACACCTGAATAGGGGGCAGAGCAACGTGATGGCTGGAAGTGTGCAGGCGATCAGGGGGCAGGGCCACATGATCATTCTAAAGTGGGGTACATATTTCACAGCTCTGTAAACATGAATTCTTAGGATTTCAATGACTTTCCTACATATATCCTAGCACTTGCAGCATGAATTCTAAGAACTCTTTTCAAACACTTTCGTACATATTTTCCAGGGCTTTCAACATGAATTATAAGTATCTTAAACACTATCCTACACATTTTACAGCTTATTGAATGCTAATTCTCAGTGTTTCAACAATTCTATACAGATATCAGAGCTCTGTAATCATGTATTCCAAGTGTTTCTAAAACATTCCTAAACATTTCCTCACTCTATCAATGTGAATTCCAAGTGTTTTATACACTTTCCTACAGTTTTCTAAGCTCTTTCAACGTGAATTCTAAGTATTTTAAACACAATTCTACACAGTTCACAGATCTTTGAACGCAGATTCTCACTGTTTCAACACTTCTCTACAGACATCACAGCTCTATCAACAAGTATTCCATGTGTTTCAAACACTTTTCTAAACATTTCTTGGTTCAATCAATGGGAATTCTGTTTTATACACTTTTGTACAGTTTTCTAACTTCTTGAAACCAAATTCTGAGTATTTAAACCACTTTCTTACATCAATCCCAGCTTGTTCAGTGTGAATTATAAGTTTTTTAAACATTGTGGTACACATTTCACAGCCCTTTAAACATTAATTCTTGGTGTTTCACATTTCCCAACAGGTATCACAGCTCTATCAACATGTATTCTAAGAGTTTCAAACACATTTCTAAATATTTTGCTAGCTCTGTCAATATGAATTCCAAGTGTTTTATAGATTTTCATACATTTTTCTAAGCTCTTTAAACGAGAATTCTAAATGTTTAAACCACTTTCTTACATATATCCTAGCACTTTCAGCGTGAACTACAAGAGTTTCAAACACTAGCCTACACATTTTCCTAACCCTAATACTAAATGTTAACCCTAATTCTAACCCTACCCCTAACTCCTAACACTAACCCTAACCCTAAAGCAATACCTAACTCTAACCTTAACCTAACCCTATCCTTAACCTTAACATAACTGGGCCTTGCATTGGCCAGAGCGCGGGGTTTGGGTGAGGAAGAAAAACAAAAAAGCCTACTGCACCAGGTATTCCCAGGCGGAATCCCACCCAAGAACTAACCATGTCAGACCCTGCTTTACTTCGGAGATCGGGCGCGTTCAGGGTGGTGTGGCCATAGATGCCGGGCCAGGCCTCCGGGAGCCTCAAGAGCTCGCGCCGGGCCTCCAGGCCCACGGAGCCCTGGGCCCCCTGGCTGAACTGGTGCTCCGCTCCCCCCACCCTCCCTACGCCCCCCTCTAGCCCGGACTAGATCTCTCCCTGCTGAGCCATCAGCTGCCTCTCGCCCACCTTCTGAGCTTCCAGGAGAGGCGAGATGCCGGAGGGCGGGTGACGGTGCGATGTCCTGGGTAGCGCGAAAGGGGGCGCCCTCTCCAATTGGGCAGGACGGGCTCCCCTAGGGATTCCACTTCACATCCCAGGGCAGCCCCTTGTTGTGGAGAATCCAATTGGTAAACAGTTGTGACAAAAAAAATGTGCATGTGCGAAGGCAGGGTCCAGGGGGAGTGGAGGAGGAGGCCGCCCACCAAGTAGGCCCACAGCAAGCCCAAGGTCTAATGCTACGTGTCCTGGGAGACCATAGAAGGTGATATGGCACGGGTGGTCACACCTTCCTTTCCTTCATTTCACCCTCTTTCGGGTGAAGACCTATAAAAGTGGCCCAGAGCGGTGTGACTCTACCAGGATCACCGTGCTGAAACCAGGCCTGTTTGAAGTGGCCATTCAGGCCACATCCAACCCCGTCTTATACTTTGGCCACCTCTGAGTTTTTGCATCCGGCACACGTCACACTGCCCACAGGTGTGGCAGGTTTTATGTCATATACACCTGCCAGGTCTCTAGAAAATTGTTTCTTGCATCATCCCTCGTGTGTTGGTAGGGTCCCTGGGAAGGCCCAGGAGGACACAATGGCTTTGCCAGGACACTAAACAGATCAGGCAGACACAGGCCTAACTCGGCTCTCCTGAACGCTAGGCCCCTGGTGGCATGAACGGGGAGCTGTGGGGGAAAGCTGAGTTGGATAACTTGGAATATTGATGGGGGTGTCAGTCAAAAGCCCTCAGGGATTTCCAGGTAAGTCTGCTTAAAGGAAAACATACAGGTAATGGAACCTTGCAAACTTCATTTCACTTCCTCAGTCACAGGACAATACAGAAGCTAGAACTCTGGTCACCAGGCACCCACATTCCTGAGACAGGGCCCTATCACCTCACTTGACTGGAGACCTTGGAGAGAGCAGGATGTCCTCCACTGGTCTCCAGATGGTCTCAGGGTATGTCTTTGGAAAAGCTTACAACAAAAGCTATTTCACTCACTGCAGACAGCGGCTCTAGTCTCCCTTCTGACGCCTGCTGTCATTGAGCAGTGTGTAGCCTCAGGTAACTTATGACAGCCTAGCGCTGGCCAATCCCAGGGAGGCCACAACTGGGAGCCTTGTGGGCATCATATCAGTAGGTCTCAGGGCCTTGCCTCCTACATGCCCTCTACGGGGGATGGAGCCCACAATTCAGGCATGTGCCCTGACCAGGAATAGAATCAGTGACCTCTTGATTCATGGGTCAACACTCAAACACTGAGCCATGCCAGCGGGCTGAATGTCTTATTTTTAAAGAAATTCACAATAAAATGTTTAGTGGTAGTCAAGCATGACTGCAATTACCTAAAAATATTATGCAAAACGATAATTTGTTTATTTAGAAAGAGAAAGCTGATGTGACAAGATGTTAATATGTTGGGACTGTGCATGAAGAAACTACGAGCACTCTCTGTGCCACCTACTATTATTTTTATAACTTCTCTGAAAGTCTGCACCTTATTTTAAAAAGACTTCTAGCCCTGCCCAGTAGCTCGGTTGGTCAGAGTGCCATCCTGATGCGCCAAAAGTTGTGGATTTCATCCCCGGTCAGGGCATGAACAAGAATCAGCTAATGAGTGTATGAATAAGTGGAACCACAAATTAATGTTTCTCTCTCTCTCTCTCTCTCAAATCAATAGAAAAAGATTTTTAAAAACTTAAATAACCTTGGTAGAAATATATAAAAATTAGCAATAAACCACCTATAATTTATTGAACATTATATAGAAAATCTGAATATTTAAAATTCACAAACATCCAGAATGTATTACTTAAAATGTCAAGAAAACCAGACTATGAAGAAAACCTTAATTTTTGTACCTCCAAATTTTACCTTTAAGCAAATGTGTGCTTGGCAAATGACAACATTTGTTTTTATATTTCATGCCCACCTCACGTCTAGACCACAGTTCCTTTCTGTAAAACAAGGCCATTGAATGAGAAGGTGTGCAGCGCGGCCTCAGCACAGCCCAGGCCGCTGCCATCTGCTGTGCAGTGTGAAGGGGAAGCAACGTCGTCCTTAGGCATGAGTTCTCCTTCTTACTTGGCAACGTGAACCCGTAAGAGACTGTGCTGGGCACTCCACCCCCCCGGAACCTCCACAGAGACTCTAAGGCAGAGAGGACTGTTCTACCACTTTGCACAAGAGAACAAGTGCAGGAGTCCCCAGGGAACGCAGCTGCTAAGTGGCAGGGCCAGGCCTCACGACAGTGCGGGGCCTCCGGCCTCGGCCTCCTCACCTGCCATGGCCAGCGAGCCCCCTCTTCTCGGTGCTTCTCCAGTTTCCCATTCACTTGTCCTAGACATAGCTTCTTCTTTCACCTTAAATGTCGTGTTCTCTAAAGCTTGCTAAAATGTATCCATATTTACACACACACACACACACACACACACACACACACGCACACACCCTCCTACTTCCCTTTCCAATCTATCTACTGAAATAAAAAGGGCTTGTTTTAGCCTTGTTCTGTGTTTTTGTTGTTGTTGTGAGGGTTATTTTTCCATCTCCACAGGAATATCAGGTTCCTCTCAGAGATGGCTGACCCGAGGAGAATGATTCACTGTGAAACTGAGCTGTTCTGTTGAGCCCTGGTCCATCCTATCTGTTCTTTTCTCTCTAGAATTTCTCCAGAGAAGCATCCAGTTGCCTAGCACCTCCTCAATTCATAAATTTAAGATCAAATTACATGAACATTAGCAAGTCTTATACAAAGCACTCCTCAAGACTTTTTTTTCCTACTTTTTTCCCCGTCCTTTAATGTTACTGATTCCACACAAGACAATCTGATTGGATACTATTCATTTTCTCTGGAATATTCACAATTATTTGCACTTCTTATATAACAGGGTTAGTAATGATATAAAAATTTCAGCACAACTTTCTTTATGTCCAGAAATAATTTATTATAGTCAAACCTCTTACTGCTGTGTGAACGCAGCCCTTCTCAGCAGCCAGGCTGATAGTGGTGGCTCAATGCACAGGGACTTGGAGATCCTGCATCAGTGGCCTAGCCTGTTCTGTTGACTTCCAAGTGAAAGTGTAAAGTTTTAAAACTGCTCTTTTTCTACTTATTTAAAAACAGAAGTTTTTATGGGTGGTGTGTTGTGTATTTAGTTTAATATGATTTCAAATCCATCTGCTTATGAGTTGAAGTTGTTTTAATGTCCTTGTTTATAACACAGACCAGAAAGGTTTTTAGAAGTAAAGTTGTGTCAGGACGTAAACACCTCCTCTGTGGGCCCAGCTGGGGGCGTATCTGCAGGACCAGGGAGAGAAGCAACCATGGCCTGGGGACCTCTAGGCTGACTCCTGAGGCTGTGAAGAGTGCTGGAGAGTTTGGGCTGGGCAAGGCACACTTTGCTGCCCTAAACAGCCCTTGGATCATCAGGAGACATTTCTCCTGCGGTGGCCAAGGTGACCCTTGGGTGGGCAGTGACCCTAAGCCCTGCCCAGCCGTGGAGTGACGGCCTCGGAGCAGCCAGCCAGCCCACCCCAGCACCGGTTACCCCTCAGCGTGACTCAGCAAGCAGGGGCTGAGGTGAGAGCCACAGCTGGAAGTCAGAGAGTGGCTCCCCGTCCCCAGCTCCCATGAAGAAGCCCACCCACCTTGGTTAAATTTGGACTTAATCCTTTTGTCTCCCCTTGCCTGGAACAATAGTGTGTTAACGTTTGTCTCCCAGGGGTGGGCAAACTTTTTGACTCGAGGGCCACAATGGGTTCTTAAACTGGACCGGAGGGCCAGAACAAAAGCATGGATGGAGTGTTTGTGTGAACTAATATAAATTCAAAGTAAAGGAGCGGAGGGGAGAGCAAGAGAACCGGATAGAACAGCCGGATCCGGCCCCACGGCTGGTTTAGACTGTGCTGTTTCTGTACTGCCTTATTAAAAGATATTGTAGTGTGTGCTGCAGGCTTGAGAAATCATTCCAGTCCCTATGGCAGACCTGTGATAAACCAACTGCTGGCAAAGACGGAATCAGCCTCTGAGCATAATCTGCTGCCTCTTTCCAAACAAAAACAAAGGAGTAGAGGATAGGAGGGGAAAACCAAGAATACCAAATCCAAGGAGACCTTTGAGGCACTGCTGGATGTTTTTTAATTACTGCTTATGTCTAACAACTTGTATTGTTTGCCAACTCCATGAAGAGCAATAAGGAGGTTAATGCTAATGACATTTACTACTAAGTGTTCAACTTAAACAACTAGGTGGCTTTATAGATGTCACCTATCCTATATAATAAAAGCCTAATATGCTAAGTGCCCGGTGACCAGTCAACTGTTCAACCAATCAAAGCATAATATGCTAATGATAAGCTAAAACTGCTCAACCACTCGCTATGATGTGCACTGACCACCAAGGGGCAGACACTCCAACAGGTAGGTTAGCTTGCCCCTGGGGTCCTATCAGAACTGAGGGAGATGGGCTGGATACGCCCTGGAGCCCTCCTATGGTCTCTCCCCAGCTGGCCAACCTCCTGTGTTTTCACCATCTGGCCCCAATCAGCCCCCATCGGGACTGGCAACATGGGGCTGGACACGCCCTGGAGTCCTCCCATGCTCCCTCCCGGGGCCCAATTGTGCACCCGTGGGGCCCCTCGGACTGGCCTGCTCCCTCTTGCAATCCAGGACCCCTCAGGGGATGTCGGAGAGCCAGTTTTGTCCTGATCCCCCAGGCCACTTCCCTTGTGAGGGCGCCAGACTCAGGGCTCATGGCTGGCGAGTGCTGCTGTTGCTGCAGTGGCGGGAGCCTCTCCTGATTGGGACTGATAAGTGGGAGCAGCAGGTAGGAGCTGCAGGTGGTGTTGGACTGTGGGTTTTGGCCCGATCCCTGCAGGCCACCCTGAGGGACCCCACCCATGCATGAATTCATGCACTGGGCCTTTAGTCTATACAATAAAGTTCTTCCAATAATGTCCTTTATAGAAAAAAATATTTATAATGGAAAAATCACTTTGTAACTTAAGGCTTTATTTTATGACTTTTTTTTTTTTTAATATATTTTATTGATTTTTTACAGAGAGGAAGGAAGAGGGATAGATAGTCAGAAACATCGATGAGAGAGAAACATCGATCAGCTGCCTCCTGCACACCTCCCACTGGGGATGTGCCCGCAACCAAGTTACATGCCCTTGACCAGAATCGAACCTGGGACCTTTCAGTCCGCAGGCCGATGCTCCATCCACTGAGCCAAACCGGTTTTGGCTATTTTATGACTTTTAATAAAACATATAAAGCCCAACATCCATGCTTTATGGTTTTTAGAGATACAATAATCACTGGCTGACCCTTTTTAGACTTTTCTAAAGAGGGGAAAAAAATACAAATAACACAAATTAATTTAATTTAAGACTTTAAGAGAGATTGACATGTTAGAAATAAAGCCTAACCATAAAAGCAAAAATATACTTAATCTAACTGGCATACACTTTACAAATTTATGAAAATTTTAGTTAAAATTTAGTTCCTCTTCTCAAAGTTTAGTAAAAAAAATTTGCCCTTCAAATTTTTTGGACATTTCACCAAATTAATATCAAGCAAATGGAATAAAATACCAAGCAACTTATAAACAACTAGAGGCCCAGTGCATGAATTCATGCACAGCCGGGGAGGGGATGCGGGAGGTTGGCTGGCGGCCTGCCCCCGATCGGGATGGGGGGGCAGTTGGGGGCAGGGCTGGCCAGGGGGAGGGGCTGCGGACTGTTGTCCAGCTGGCCCCATCCCCTGGTCAAACTCACGGTCGAGGGGACAATTTGCATATTAGCCTTTTATTGTATAGGATTTGGCACAAATGTCAATAATAAATTCCTAATAAGAAAAGCCATACTGCCCTAACCAGTTTGGCTCAGTGGATAGAGCGTCAGCCTGCAGACTCAAGGGTCCCAGGTTTGATTCTGGTCAAGGGCATGTGCCTTGGTTGCGGGCACATCCCCAGTAGGGGGTGTGCAGGAGGCAGCTGATCGATGTTTCTCTCTCATCCATGTTTCTAACTCTCTATTCCTCTCCCTTCCTCTCTGTAAAAAATCAATAAAATATATTTAAAAAAAATGCCATACTGACATCCTACAAACATAAAATATGTTTAAGTAATCCTCCACATAAGTACAAAGTCCACATTTGTGGTGAGCTTCAGTATATTTTCGTTTTAGTGAAAACGAAAATGGATTTCACTGTGATGTGAATAGACATCGAAGATAATTACAAATAACTGTCTCTGGTCAGTCTTGTTTTAGAAAGTAAAGAGCCAAATGGCATTCTATTTAAACTAGCTGTGACATTTTCCCAATGAAGTGAGCTGCAAACACTGGGAAGATCCTTGTATGCTCAAGAGGAATGGACAGTTGAGAGAAGAAAGCAAGGATGAAGAGATGCGCCATCCCTGTGTCCAGCCTGCACCCACGCTTAAGTCACACTGTTGAAGTACTTCCTTGAGGGAGAAGATGTCAGGTACCAATCGATGCTTTTACTGGTGGAAACTCCACTTTCTGCAGCCTCATTGCAGACCGTGCACTTCACCACGTGCTGGTGAAGCTTGCTGTCCAGGCTGATCAGCGACTGGCACACTCGACAGTTTATCACTGGGATGGCCCCGGCGTCGGGGCTGGCGATGGCGGTGTATGGAGGGGCAGCTCCTCTAAAAAGATACCAGTCACTGAGTCAGTCACACATGTTGGGTTTGAGCATAGGAAACTGTCAAAAAGGTCCCCTTTTATTTTAGTAACATGCATAAAACTAGTCAATCTATCATCGTTTCAGAGCAGAAACACACATGGGACTGATAAAATCCAACTCATCTTGCCAGCTCTACCCCAATGACCCCAGTTCCTGTTTACAAAACTATACCCCAAATATCAACTGCCTTCATATGTGCAAACCCATAGGGCTTGTCTTAGAAAGTGGTGATTTATGCCCAAAGTAAAAACCTTACATTAACGATCTGACTACCAAGAAATAGAAATAGTCAATGAAAGCAAAGTTTTTATATAGCTTATAAACACACATCTACGTCGTGTAGCTGTATTCTGAGTTTATACAGAACCAATATAATAACTGCTGGCTATGACAAGCAAAATAGAGTTTTGGTATCAATCAAAGAAATACAAAAATGAACCTAGGAAAAATAAACTTATCAACATGGAGCAAAGCTAATTAGGGTGTTAATTTCAGACACAAAACAAAAATAAACTCAAATTTTTTTAAAAAAATATTTTTATTGATTTTTACAGAGAGGAAGGGAGAGGGATAGAGAGTTAGAAACATTGATGAGAGAGAAACACCAATCAGCTGCCTCCTGCACACCCCCTGCTGGGGATGTGCCCCCAACCAAGGTACATGCCCTTGACTGGAATCGAACCTGGGACCTTCAGTCCAAAAGCCGATGCTCTATCCACTGAGCCAAACCAGTTAGGCCTCAAATTTTTATTTAACATTAAAAATCTAAGGATTTCACTGAAGTATGGGTAAAAAGTATGGCTGGGATCTAGTTTAAATACTCCAAGAAAAAAAAGAATTAGATGAAACAAGAGTATCAAAATTTTAATAATTGATAAATATAATGAGATAGAAGGTCATTTTGTTTTTACTGCTTTTGTGTGTGTTTCGAAATTCTCAGAATACAGAGATCCACACACTGTTTTTAATAGTCCTAAGCCTGACTGAGTGGGTATAGGACAGAGGCCCAGTTTCAGGACCATGTTTATCTATCAGAAGTGCATACTTGTCTAAATGTCTGACAAGCATGATCTGGGACCGAGGCCCAGTTTCAGGACCATGTTTATCCATCAGAAGTGCATACTTGTCTAAATGTCTGACAAGCGCGATCTGGGCCTGCTCCTCCGCGAGGATCCCCACCTCAACCCCTGCTGCAGGCTTCTCAACTGCAAGCAGAGGAGAACCTCCCACTGTGCAGCATTGTCTTAGGGGCCAGAAAGGCCTTCACATGATTGAAGTCCCACAAAAAGAACTGATGTTTGCAAGGGCTCCAAAATACGATCACAATAGCTAACCATGAAAAGAGCTACTTCTGAAATAGAGATTTTCTAACCACTGGAGTGGATTCTGAACTCTGTGACATTTTAAAATGATTTAGAGCAGAGTACATTATGGTATGTTTAAAATTCACACATTACCACCTGGCATCATTGCAGTTTATCATGTACATTTTTTCAGTCTTGCAAAGGATTAGCAACAAGTGTTATTCATTCAAATGACTCATTAGAAGCTGAATATCTGTGGCAGCCACGGCTCTGAACTGGCCACTGTGGAGCGACAATGCCCAGCACAACCTGAAAGAAGCTACAGATGTCTTAAATTTACAAATAGCTTTACATCCTGGAAAGAATTTGAGGGTGATGCAGAGTGACCTGCAGTGTATTAAACCAAGAAGACACCAGCAGGTTAAAGGAACAGAGTCACACAGAGTTAGCCTTGCAAGTGGCAGAGAAGTTGATCAGGTCTCAATAAAAGTTGTTGTCCTGGCAAAAGGACACACATCTCAGGGGACAATCAAGACGCACAGCCTGGTGAGTGACAATAAATGTCGTCGTGAGTAATTATGAGCGGTAGCATTACCAGTGAACGCATGCTTCCTCTATTGCCTTTCCCTAATGACACAGGCCTATAACGCAGGCCTCGATCTTACATAGTATGATAGAAAATAAATGTAAAGACAGGACAATATCACAAAGAAAACAAGTGCAGTGGAGTCAAGGGAAGGAGGCCATAAACACAATCACACAAAAGGACACAGAACTCAGGCAAGATCTGGGCTCAAATAGAAAGTCTCAGGGTGACCTTACAAAACATTTGCACCAGAGCCAGCGAAATCCTGTGAATTTTTCCTCTAAAACTTGCACTACATAATTTCTCTTTTTTTATTTTTATTTAATTTTTCATAATGTCTAATCTTTGAAAGCCTTCAATGACAAAAATATGCCCAAATCTACTAGTTTGGAAACTTGGGAAGCAGAGGGGGAGAGAACAATACCCAGTGAATATTATAAATCTAAAATGGGGGGATTATAAGTTCCATGAGGCTTGCTGGGACTGATTTACAAGCTCTGCCATGGTGTCTGGTCTCTGAGAGACGCTCACTAAATATCTGTTGTCTGGAAGGAGGAATGAAAGAGTAAATGAGTGAGTCACTGATGTTTATCAGACACTGCATTTCTCCCGGGAAAGCACACTCAGCCTATGGCTGCCCACTCCTCACAGAAGAGCGGGTCCTGCAGGGGAATCAGCTTGACTGGAAGGGCTCTTTCACACCTGGAAGGGCACCTCCCCGCCAGCACGAGGGAGGCAGTCTCTGGGCCCCGAAATGGAATCCAGTCAGGAGAGCAATAGAGTGACAGAAGTCACTGCCTGATTGCACCAATAAACACTGTTCTCCACCCAATCATTTCAATGTTCTGTCCATTATTTTAGCCTTAAGCTGATGTGGACATATTTCATGCACTTTTATACAAGGAAACCTTCACTATCTATATATATAAAAGCCTAAGCAACCATTACAACTGGATGACCAGCCGGTAGCTATGTTATGCACTGACCACCAGGGGGCAGATGCTCAATGCAGGAGCAGAAACCACAGGCATGGAAACATGGAACAGACTGATGACTCTCAGAGAGAAGTGGGGAGGTGGGAGGGCGGGGAGAGATTTACCGAAGATCTTATATGCATACTAGAGGCCGGGTGACTGTGTGCCAGTTGGGTCCCTCGGCCTGGTCTGCAGGGATTGGGCTGAAACCGGCTCCCCAACATCCCCTGAGGGGTCCCGGATTGCAAGAGAGTGCAGGCCAGGCCGATGGACCCCACCATTGTACGAATTCATGCATCGGGCCTCTAGTAACTCTATATCTATATATATAGGAAGCCAGCGACTATAACGGCCATAACAACCTAATGACCGGTTGCTATGATGCCCACTGTGGCCAGTGAACCGGTCCAATCAGGGGGTGGGGCCGACCGGCTAACCACCTATGGACCCTCCCCCCGGGCCGCTGGCCCATGATCAGCACCCCCCACCCCATTTGGGGGTGGGGCCAGCTGGCCCATCATCCATAGCCCGTCTCCATGGCCGGCCCTGCCCCCAATTGGCCCCCCCAATGCTAATCAGGGGTGCAGCCCGCCGGCCAATTGCCCATGGCCCCTTCCCCCAGGTGGCCCAGCCAACCTCCTGCTATCTCCTCCTCCCAACAGGTTCAGTCCAGGGTCGCCCTGATTGGGCCAGGCTGGCCAGCCAGACCCCACCCATACACAAATTTGTACATTGGGCCTCTAGTTCTCTTATAAAGGCCCTGTAATTCTGGAAGTGTATTCCACAGTTAGTAAACCTACAATAATTAGCAACTCAGATTGTTCATTTGATCTCCTTTCACATTCAAACGGTTAGCAGATCACCATCATACCTAATTTAAATCTCTGCCCTGTATAAAAAGTGTACTGTAATCTTAAAACCAGGGGTAAATAAGTATTAAGAGTCACAAAAATTATGCATTTTGAAAGTCTTGTTACTGAAACAATAGTCATTTTCTTCATGGGTTTTGCCTATCTGAAGACATTTTTCCTATATGTGAGCAGTCCTCCATCCTGAAGAACTCTCAAATTTTTAGAGTTGTATAATGTTAGAAATTCAAGCATCTTAGGAATTATATAGTCTAATTTCTTTATATTAGGGAAGAGAAAAATGAGGCCCAGAGGTTTTGACTTTTGAATAGTGTTACAAGCACTTCAGCAAAGCCAAGAACTGACTGCTCTCCCAGAGGCCACTCCACAATCACAGCTTCCTTTCTTCATGAATAATTATTTACTAAAGGAAGAGACAGCAGGAGTGGTGAGGGTTCTGTTAGAACACTTAGACAAGAATCAGATTTGAGTTCCAGGGGATTAGGAGAAGGAAAAGAGAAGCAGGGAAAATAAAAACTAGAAGAGAGTATGAAAATACCATCTGTTCATAATAATAAAAATCTTTATAGAAAATCTGAGACTTGTGAGAAAGGCAGGATGGAAGAATATGGATCACAAGGTATATGTAATGTTCCTTCAAAACACTCCAAGGACCATTATAATTCTGTAAACCCACAAGTGGTCAAATTACTTTTTCCCATTGCAAACACCAAACTCATTTATCTATTTGATGGCAAACAGCCCCTCTGTCCTACAGATCCATCCTGGTGTGTTGATCCACACTTCAAACTGTTCGGGCTGTGTCCCCAGCATTGGAAAGGCTTACACTGTCTATTGGACACTCTGAATGGTATCATCTCAGTCATCCCTTTTCAAGTGTCTTCAATGGAAATGTTCTCCAGTTAATTCACTTATTCACTATTACACGCTTTTTAAAAAAATGATATTGAATTTATTGGGTTTCATATGTACATTTTATAACACATCATCTGTGCATGTATCCAAAGTCAAGTCTCCTTCTCTCCCACCCTCTCCTACCTCCCCCACCCCTTTCCCTCTTGTAATCGCCATACTGTTCTCTGTGTTGATGCGTTTTTTTTCTTTTTGGTGAATCCCTTCACCTTTTTCATCCAGCCCCACACAACACCCCTCCCGCCTGACAGCTGTCAGTCTGTTTCGTATCTATGAGTCTGTTTATATTTTGTTCATTAGATTATACATGTGAGTGAAATCATATGGCATTTGTCTTTCCCTGATTGGCTTATTTCACTTAGCATAATACTCTCCAGGTCCACCCATCCATGCTGTCTCGAAAAGTAAGATTTCCTCCTTTTTTATGGCCAAGAAGTATTCCACTGTATAAAGACTCTATATAGCTAGACTGTGCTGAAACAGAAAAATGACGTCAGATAACACGAGAGGAGTTTGGGGCTGCGATGGTTACAGGACAGTCAAGGGGAGGATCAGGAACAGCCTGCGGGGAAAGCGCTGCTCTTTTTCCTCCTGGGCTGTTTGTGGAGAGGGCGGCTGGGAGAGTGACAGAGAAAGGGAAGCCCACCTTTTGTTGTCTCCTCCCTGAATCCAAAGAAACAAAACTATTCCAGGAGACCCTTGGGTTCCTCCAGAGCCAGGACACCCTCCAAAGGACTGTCCAGCTGAAGCCAGCTTGGAGGGGAATGTGCTGGTGATGAGGTTGCTGACGCTCAGGTCCAAGCCCTGCTCCTCCGCTTTGTCCTGCTGTGGCTGGAGCTCTGCCAACCCCACGTGGCTCTGCCAACCGGCTGCACCACCCGCCTGATCCCAGGAGGGTAAAGGGAGCCGCGGGGGAAGCTGGCATGTCTCGGAGCTCCTGCTTCAGCATTGCACGGCCCTCCTCTAAGTGACACTTAACAATTCCAGCCCTGCCCTGTTCTATCCACCCTCAGGGGCAGCTGGTTCTTGCTTTTGAACCCATCCCATGGCACACAGAAAACTAATTAGTAAAATCCTGTAACACACCAAAAAATGTATTTTTTGCCAATCTGACCAAAAAAACAGGTATATTTTTATTCATTCTCACAAGATGGCTATTTGTTGGCTGTTGTCATTTATTTGACAATCTAAGGGAAAAGAGGTCAGTGCCCCTGACTAAATAGTCTTAAAAACTCACGTGGCACACTGGTTGGAAATCAATGCCTTAGAGTCATATTTTTACCTTTTAGTTACCTAAGTAATAACTTTCTACTGAATTAACAATTACTTTTATTACATTTTACTGTGTGGTTTCTACCTCCAGGTCTTCACTTATGTAAATCACACCCAGGAAGTGACCCTGGGCAGGGCTGGAGGGCTCGGGGTGGTGACGATGGCACAAGCTGGTGGGCTCTCACGTCCACTGGAGCCTTGACAGAAAGAAAATGAGAAGCTCTCTGCTCAAGGCCTCGTCAGACAACCAGAGAACTTGTGTCACAGCCTAAAACCACCACTTATTTCTCACCCTCACGGGACTTCTATTGCTGGAAAAGAGACACAATCTCATTGTGTAGATCGCAAAATTATAATGTACCAGCCAGAGCAGAGAGCGCTCACCCTCATCACGCTGAGCCTCACTTCTGAGGAGAGAGCAGTTCGTCCTCTTGTGTCTGAGGAGACGTCTTCCCTCCAGGGACTCTGCCTGGCCTCCCCCTTTCCCTTACTTGCTCAGGGCAGCCTTCTTGCTGAGCCCCTTCCTTCAACCCCCTGTCCCCTCCACACCCATAGCCAGGACCTGGTTTCCAATTGCCTGGCAGGTCAAGTACAGGTGTGACTCGGGGTGAACAAAGCTTTGATAAAATACGTGGCCAGATCCCTGCAGCCTGGGAGAGGTGTGGAGGGAGGACCTCATGTGGCGGCTGGTGGCCATGGCATACTCAGCCCCAGGGGCCTTATGTGCCGCCAGCTCAGCCAGGTTCAGTGAGTCTGAGTGGGGCGGGGAGGTGGGGGGTGGCAGTGAAGGATTAGAAAAGACAGACAAGAGAAAAAAGCTGGGTCTCGGTGGGACGCTGCCCTCTCTTGTGGAGAGACAGTGCCAGGGACATGTTAGAAATAAGGCGAGCCCCCCAAGTCAGGGGTCCTGGTAGAACACAAAACATACTTGGGAGCCAGGCAGCAAGGCAAACATCTTTACTTCTACGTAGACGGGTGTGCACATGGTCAGGAAGCGCATGCACACCTAACAGGTGGCTGCTTGGGTTTATAATCCCTTACGCATGTGACCTGTCCCTTGCTCTTGATTGGAGCTCAGGCGCACAGTCTTTCTCGACTGGCTCAGGGGGTCAGCTCAGCCCTCCTGGGAGGGGTCCTTGCTGTCACTTTCGCAGCTTATTCCTTGGGTGATCGGTTTTTTCTTGGGGCCGCTTCTTTTGCTAGAAAATCATTTTCCAGTCATTTTCAGTGATGATCTGTCATCTAAAAGGAAATAAATTTTTGATAATGTTTTGTTAATTGTTTAATATCTGTTTGGTACTCTAGTAACAATGGCTTATTGAAACAATGCAGATTGTTTAGGTTTCATTTCACAAAATAGGGTAATAATTTAGTTTTGTTTTTGTACTAAATTGTGCCTGACACATAGACAATAACGAAGTTTATGAATAAGAAATGAAAAACTATTTTCTTGAGATAATGTTTTAAAATATCTTTTACATGTAAAAGAGTAAAAAAACAAAAAACAGCTGGGCACCATGCTTGTTCTGCTTTCTGTCTTTATTTTTTTTAATTTTCTTTTTTGATAGTTTGCTAAAGTGGTTTAAAAATCAAAGATTTGGCCAGGCCAGTGTTGCTCAATGTTTAAGCATCAACTCATGAATTGGGGGGGCGGGGGTCACAGTTCAATTCTATAATCAGGGGACTCTCTCATCATTGATATTTCTCTTTCTCTCTTGCTCTCCCTCTCTCTCAAATCAATAAAAATATATTTTGAAAAAAATCAAAGTTTTGAACATGCCCAGATTAAAAACAAAACAAAAAACTCACACAATTGGAACATAGTAATGATCTTGAATGGTCATTTTTCTTCAGTGAATCATTCAGCAAACATGTGTTATGTGCTCACAGGGTCTACAAAGGTGAATAAGGCAGGTCGAAGTCCCAGCCATAGATCTAAAGCTGTGTGAGGAAAAGCAGACTGTAGACAATTGAAATTACTTCTGTGTTGTTAAGAAGCATCTTCAGCCCTGGCTGGTTTGGCTCAGTGGATAAAGTGTTGGCCTGAGGACTGAAGGGTCCCGTGTTCGATTCCAGCCAAGGGCACATGCCCAGGTTGTGGGTTTGGTCCCCAGTAGGGGACGTGCAGAAGGCAGCCATCAATGATTCTCTCTCATTATTAATGTTTCTATCTCTCTCCCTTTTCCTTCCTCTCTGAAATCAATAAAGATATATTTAAAAGAAAGAATGGTCTTCATGTTGCTCTCTGAAGATACTCTTTCTTTCAAAAAGTGCACTTAGGCATCAGCTTGAAGCCTTAAAGGAAAGGCAACGCATGGTGTTTCTCATGTGTTCTCTTTTGTGGGTCAGCAGCGTCAGGACACAGTATAACAAAAGGGTCCTCCTCTGATATGGTGCAAGGCCAATGGCACAGGGAGTGAGGGGTCAAGGCCGAGCAGGCCCAGCAAAAGCAAACTATTTAGAACAAGCATGTCACACTCAAAGGCTAACGGGGCCAAATAAACAAGGTGTAAGTTTATGTGGGCCACAAACAAACAAAAGCTTCGATTTCCATAGAAACATAGGTTTATTCCGATAGAGACATGCTGAATACAAAGGGCTGAAATAAATGAATCATCATTAACATAAAATAATAGAACATTTTAATAAAAATTAATATTTTTCTTGAACGTTAACTTACCAGACACTGAATAGCTGCACAAATTAATAAGCGTAACACAAATAAACCTATTTTTTTTGTTCTCCGAAAGCAAAATATTTCCTGTTGTGCACACCAAACAAGTCAATCCAAGAATAATGACATGGCCATCGGCTGCTAAAATATTCACTGCTAGTATTAGTGGAGAGAAATGGTGAGCCTGCACATAAGCACGTTAAGGGAAATGAATGCAACACGATTATAGTAATCAGTCATTAGCGAACGTTGTAGTTTGTTATTAATTATGTATAGTAGGATATTGTAAAAATTAAATTACAAAATTTTTATTAAAACATTTCTTACATACTGTTATATTGGCTGGGCCACAAAAATATTCATTGTGGGCCGTGAGTTTGACATGCTTGATTTAGAACATAAACAGCAATGTTTTAACAGCCACAGCCTGGAATCTATTGAGCTAAAGAAAGTTTTAAGAAGAATCAACAAAATCATATTACTATAGAGTCCTGTCTTGTCATCAGTCACACTCTTTGGTAACAGTGTGTCCACATTTCAATTACCCACCAATCTTGACTGTGGACAGAAACCACCACACCTAATTCACCAGGACATCTCCAGGACCTAACACAATGTCTGGTACAGTAATAAGTGATTAATAACTATTTGCCAGATCAATAATTAAAGGAGTATATGAACAAATCCCACACAGATGAAGAATCTCACTAAAAGAATTGTCCAAGTTAAGAGAAAAAAAAAAAGAAAGAAAAGTTAAGAGCATTTCTTGATTTTTGGATGAAGATGATAGTTTTGACATGTGACTGACCAATGGTTTTATTATTTCACTAGAGGCCTGGTGCATGAAATTCGTGAATGGGAGGGGGGGTCCCTCAGCCCAACCTGCACCCTCTCCAATCCAGGAGCCATCAGGGGATGTCCTACTGACAGCTTAGGCCCACTCCCTGTGGTTCTCTGCTCTCTGCAGGGCCTGGCTGCTTCGCCGCTGCCACTGCAACGAAGCTGCCATGCCCCGCTGTCCTCTCTCTGCAGGGCCTGGGGGCTTCACCACCACCATGGGAATGAAGCCGCCATGCCCTGCTGTCTGTTCTCTGTCCAGTGGCGGATGAGCAGCATGGCTGGATCCGCCACACACCTGCCGCACGCCCCACAACCCACTCCCACCCCTGGTGTGTCTGACAGGACCGGAGACTCCAGCAATGAGGCTGACAGGACTGGGGACTCTGGGAGGGCTGAGGGAACTGGGCGCCACCATCTTGTGGCTATGGGTGCCACCATCTTTGTGACAGAGTGATGGTTAATTTGCACATCACCCTTTTATTATATAGGAATATATTTTTACAACTAAGGTTTCTTTATTGTCTATGTAAAATTATTAGTATATATTTTTTTCTTGCTTTACTTCTTTGTATGGCTTCTCTCTCTGTTTTAGACCTCATTTGAGGGTATTATAGCTGATGGCAATTACTCGTCTTATACTATAAAAGGTAGTGTGTCTACTGAGATTATATTTGTAGCAATGTTGAGTTTTACAAAAATTTCAAAAGGTTTATTAGATAAGTATCACTTTGTTCTAGTTTAAAGATAATATCATAGTTTATGGTTACTCAACATATGGTAAATAATACTCATCAATCCAAGGCATTCATGATTATGATATTTTTGCCATCTCTCTTCAGATGAGCTAATATGCCTTTTAGAATAAAAGCACAATATAAGCAGGTAATGTGTCAGCCAGTAAAATATTTCTTCTTGCTTCCTTACCTACTGAAGCCACAGTTCCAGTTACCTGCTACTGAGTAACAAACCGCACCAAAGCCGTGATTAAAGCAGCAGGACTGGGGGACAGGCTGCGGTGGTGCTGGTTCTTGCAGGTGGAGAAGGTGGGCTGCCCAGATGCGGCCGTGCACCTGCTCCTGGTGAGCTGCTAGCCTCCCTCTGGTTGCCCATGTCCCTGCCCATTAGCTCCTATGAGAACGTGGTTTTGCAGATTCCTGGGGTTATTGTGAGTGTGAAGTCCGTGTTGCCTTTGTTTACTGCCCGAGTCTGGAGATAAAGGTGCGAAAACTCCAGGAACTGTGGCAGTCGCACTAATACAGGCTTGCTCTGCCCTCTGTGCCTCTGACTTCACAGAAATGGCCAACCACACATCGCATTCACAAACAGCCCTCTTTAAGATCACACCATGTACACAAAGTAAACTTGGAGAAATCTCACTACTGGACTTCTGTGTTGCAGAAGACACTTTGGAATAAAAATCTCTAAGAAGATATGTTTCTAAAGGAATAGAAAGGGAGTGAGAGTGTAAGTGCAGTATGTTTGTGGGTGGAGCCTGTTTTCTCTGTTCCTCAAGGGCCGGTGAGCAGGCTGTACTGCCCGATTGCAGCCGCACCTCCATCGCGGCCACAGGCGTGCATCAGGTGAACCCCAGAGGCTGGTCAGCTTATACCCTCCCCCCCACCCCCTGGGAGTACAGAGGGCTCCCTGGTGCTCTGTGTCCTATAGGCCTGAGCGGGTGAGAGCAGAGGAAGGGGGAGAGGACACAGCTTTGTCCAGGTAGCTAATTGGTCTGTTTGTAGTGTCTTCATTTTACGTCTGTTTTATTAACGTGTATTTTTCCTAGGAAATCACCCAAGTCCTCCAGGTTTCCAGGTTGATGCAATAGGTTTCTCTTATTTTACTTGTAATTCCTCCTCTTTCTAGTTTTCTACAGAATTGTTACAGTTAATGAACAAATATTGATACATTATTGTCAACTTAAGTCTACATTTCATTTAGGCTCCCACAGTCAAGGCTCAGTCTCAGTCCTGACACCTCTTTTAATTACTCTCCAGTATTCCCACTGGTTGGGGTGTTATGCTAGGACACAGGAGCAGGGGAGAAACGCACTGCCAGGGCAGAAATCCGTGCTGTGCAGCCCACAGGGACTGCATGGGGAGGCATGTGGGCAGCTCTTACACATGCAGAGTGACAGGAGTTGGTCCTAACTTAGAAAGGTCGGCTGGTCACAGCGTGGAGGTGGGACTGGACAGAGGGAAGAGGAAGCCAGGCAGTGGGACGGCTGGTGAGCTGAGGCAGGATGGGGTGGGCAGAGGAGCAGGGTGTGAGGACCAGAGAGGCGTGGTCAGCACTGTCCTGAGGATGGAGCCAGCACGGGTGTGGGAGCTGGTGCCTAGGGGGACTGGCCATTCGGATCCCAATAGGAGAGCTCATTCTGCTGAAAGGAGACTATTTGCTAACCTCTGGGTTTATGGGCCATGGAAGGAAGGACTAAGAAGGGAGAGGGGAGGGTGCTGGTCACAAGCTGGGCAGCAGCCAAGGGCACCACCTCACTGATTCCCCCCAGCCACCCAGAGGGAGCGGCATCCCCTCTGACAGGGGAGACAGAGGCTCCATTTCTCTGCCTGAAGCCGCACAGCCGGGAGGTGGTGGGGCCAGAAGCCGGCTCTGCGCTGTTGGGCTCAGGCCCTGCCCATAAGGGCCTGGGCTCCACTCGCAGCCGCTGGGAAGCTCTGGGCAGGTGAGGCCTCGGGAAGGGGCTGGGCGGAAGCAGACCTGCGCTGCGGCCAGGAGCACGGATTCCAACCCCCGGAGGAGCCTGGCCCGTGGCTCAGGGGCTGCATCATCCTGTCATCAGGAGCCCCCAGTCCCCTTCCTGGTCAGGGGACGGCCCGGGTTCAGGCTTGGTCCCCGGTATGGGCGTGCGGGAGGCAGCGCATTGGTGTCTCTCTCTATCCATCTTCCTCTCTTCCTTCCTCTGTCTCTAAAATCAGTTAAAACAAACAAAACAAAACAAAACACGCTGGAGGCAGGGAGTGGGAGTGGTAATGAAGAGATTGCTGGAGTTTGCGGGGTGAGTACCAGAGAGGAGGGTTTTAAGCAGAAAAAGAGTCTCTGAAATGTCATGAAGATTCTTCTTGATTCTTTGGTTGAGCACCAAGCTGCACATACATCGATGAGATTCCAAGAGGCCTCGAAGGACACGACTGAAGACCGAGCCTCTCCTGGGAGGCGGGAGCCCTCAGGCTCGGGAATCCCTCCCGACACAGAGACTCCCTGAAGACGAGTCCCCCAGGAGAGAGCTGGGCCCAGTCATGGCTGCTCTAGAGGCACCTGGGCTTATTTTAAAAGCAAGCCTCAGACGGACCATGTCTGTCTGAAATTTAATAAGTTGTTGCCAAACGAAGCACAAGATCTACGGAAACCCATCCGGATATGGCTGCCTCAGGATGAACAGCGTGGTGTCCAGCACCCAACAAAACACTAGATGCGAAGAAGCCAACGTGTGACTGATCGTCAAGAGAAAACAGTAGAAACCAACGCAGAATGACAGGGTTGATGATAAACCACCCCAGCATTTAAAAGTACATTCAGGTGTTTATAACAAACATAAAAATAAACAAAAATGAAAGAAAGGAAGAATGTATATGTAAAAAATCTAAAATCCAAAACCTTATGCCTATTGATGGGCTCAACAGTAAGCTACGTGTTGTGGAAACAAGAGATTTGTGACCTGGGAGACATGGAAACAGCAACTGTCTAAACTACAGCGCAGTTGAAAACGCAAAAAGGCTGCCTCCTCTGCCTCCCAACAGCAATCTTTATGAGACGCTGTCTCTCCAAAGGCCTAAAGCTTTATCCCCCAAGGCCCAGAAGGAGTGGAGAGGCAGGAAATGTCAGAAAGGAGACCATGTTCACAGGGACTGCCCTGCTTGATGTTTCATTCAGGCTGAAGGGAGAGTGAACAGGCCCCCACTGTTGGGACTGGCAGCCAGGACTGCAAGGGGCAGGCACACAAGGGGCCTCCCTGCACCCGGAGGTGTTGGAAGCAGAGGCAGAGCCTCTAGCAGCCAGTGGAGCTGAGGAGCCCCGCGCGGCGCCCCTGGCACGCGGGCACCAGTGGGCACCAGCCTGTCTGGGGGCTGCTGCAGGGGTGGGAGCCCCCCTCTCCCATTGCTCCCCCACGCGCTCAATCCACTCAGGGCATAGACAGCCTTGTTATTAGAAGGCTTTTTATTTTATTGAGACCAAAGCATTGTTCCTTATAATTATGGCCTTTGGTTCATGATTTGGCTTAATACGCGCGCGCGGTGATTGGGACACACCCCTCCTCAGGCTCGGCCCCTCCTGCGGGGCAGAGGGAGGGACTGGGCCTTGGAGCCTGGCACCCCTCAGCCAGGAAACGGCTGGCTGCCATTCGGAGCCCTCGCAGCTCCCAACCCCTCCGCTGCAAGCCGGGTTTCCCTGTTTCCTATGACACCTGCACCCAGAAAGTCTGGGGAGCGGCCTCCCCCAGCCCCCTGAGGCGCGGAGGCTGGCGGGATTGGCAGAAGATGCCCAGGAACATTACTGCCCCCTCCCCTGGCGCGCGGGGGTCCTACTGCCCCCTCTCACTGCCTGTCTCCCCATTTACTTCTCTGTCTGGACCCGAGAACAAGCCCTGAGGTTCTGGCCTCGGCACTTGGGTAACAATACAGAATCCCAGCGCCCCACTCCGCGGGGCCTGCAGGCCAAGCATTAACCCCCAGGGACCTGACAACCGGCTGCGCTTCTGCCCTGACAAAGGCCTGGAGTGACTGCTCCTGGGGGAGCCGGCTCAGCGGGACTGGTGGGGTGAGGGCGGAGGGGAGGGTGGCTTCGGCGCTGGCAGGGGCGCTGGGAGCCCCAACAGCACAGGGGCTGGACCTCAGACAAGTCAGAACAGAGTTCTTGAGCCACCCCTGCTTCCCGGGTCCGGGTCGCCCCGCTGAGGTCCGGGCATCGGAAACCCAGGGGCGGGCGGAAGGTGGGACATTTGCTAGTAGATCTGCCGCCTCTTTACTTGGGAAAGTCTTGAAACTCCTGCGAGGTTCCTCGCCTGTAACACTGGGTTGAGGAGCCCGGCCTCCCTGTTCCTGACAGTTATGAGCCAGCTGGGATGAGGCATTTGACCTGCAGTGGGATGAAGGGCTCTGGGGCATGAACATCAGGGAACAGCCTGTCTCGGTTTCTATTTCACTCTTCGGCCTGGAGTGCTCTTTGCATCGTGTAAAAACGTTTTTACAATCTCTTGTACATTTTAAGGCACCTCAATGCTTATTGAAATAGCGTGGGTGTGGAGTAAACATAAACATTTTTTTTTGTTGTTAATCCTCACTAGAGGATATTTTTTTCCCATTGCTTTTCAGGGAGTGGAAGGGAGAGAGGAGAGAGGAGAGAGGAGAGAAAAGAGAGAGAGAGAGAGAGAGGGAGAGGGAGAGAAATATGGATGTGAGACAGAAACATGGACTGGTTGCCTCCCCCACTCACCCCTTCACCCCTTCTGGGGTCAGGGAGTGAACCCGCAACCCAGGTACATGCCCTTGACTGGGAATTGAACCTGTGACTCTGGTGCTCAGGCCGACACTCTAACCACCTAACCACCTAACCACACCGGCCAGGGCAAAAGATAGACAAACATTTTAAAAAGCTATAACCTGCTCCTAAACCCTCTCTCACGATATTCTTGAGCTAATGGCCTACCCCAGTGGTCGGCAAACTCATTAGTCAACAGAGCCAAATATCAACAGTACAACGATTGAAATTTCTTTTGAGAGCCAAATTTTTTAAACTTAAACTTCTTCTAATGCCACTTCTTCAAAATAGACTCGCCCAGGCCGTGGTATTTTATGGAAGAGCCACACTCAAGGGGCCAAAGAGCCGCATGTGGCTCGCGAGCCGCTGTTTGCCAACCACAGGCCTACCCAAATAGTAGAACAGCCTCATTACAAACACGATTTTCAGAAAGGCCAACCTGTGGCCTTTTCTTAGAGACCACAAAACATCAGAAAAGGAGGATGGCAATATACAGATGGAGAATACACGGAAGTAGAGCAATTTCTCTGGTATGCTAGAGAATTAGATAATTCTCTGTTCCTAATTCATTTCGCAGTAAAAGGAACTGGCCTCTTTGGAGAAAGAACTGATAAAGAAGGTACAGGTGACAGAAGGTACAGGTGAGTTAATGTGCCAGAAAGCAAGGAAGTGCATAGAGACTTATGGAGGCATCGAGGGAATCTACTGTCCAACCTTGAGGAATTTAAACATCAAAACAACCTGCTTACTATGGATTTTAGCACATTGAACAACAAAAAGTGTACCAATCCACACACACACACACACACACACACACACACACAAAAAAAAAAAAAAAAAAAAAAAGAAGAGAGGGAAAAGGAAAAGCTTCTTTTTCAGAAGACTATTGGGTGAAAAAATGTGTAATTAATGATAGTATTATAAAATCACTTTTTTTCAATCACTGATATCAATTTATTCAGGCAAGAATTATCATTGGGTCTATAGCATTGAGTGCAAGTTAATTGGGGAGCAGACTATTAACAAATTCAAAGTATTTTTTAATAACGTATAAATCTAGTGGGAGCCACCTTATCAAGTTATCAAACTCTGCATCCCACTTTTAAAAAAAATCTTTATTGTTGAAAGTATTACATAGGTCCTCCTTTCCCCCATTAACCTCTTCCAGCTGCTCCCCTCCCCACCCCAGGCCCTCACCACCTCATTGTCTGTGTCCAAGGGTGATGCACATATGCATACAAGTTCATTGGTAGATCTCGTCCCACCCTGCCTTCCCTCTGAGGTTCAGCAGTCTGTTCATGCTTCTGTGTCTCTGGGTCTATTTTTGTCCATCAGTTTATTTGGTTCATTAGATTCCACATATGAGTGAGATCATGTGATACTTACCTTTCTCTGACTGGCTTATTTCGCTCAGAATTATACTCTACAGGTCCCTCCATGCTGTTGCAAATGGTATGTACCAAAGTTTTTTTATCCATTAATCTGCTAATGGGCACTTGGGCTGTTTCCAGAACTTAGCTGTTGTAAATGACACTGCTATGAATGTAGGGGTGCATATATTTTTTTCTGATGAGGGTTTCAGGTTTCTTAGATATATTCCTAGAAGTGGGATCACTGGGTCAAATGGGAGTTCCTTTTTTTTTGAAACTCCATACTGTTTCCCATAGTGACTGTGCCAGTCTGCATTCCCACTAGCAGTGTACAGGATGGATTCTCTTTTCTCCACATCCTCACCAACACTTGTCATTTGTTGATTTGTTGATGGTAGCCATTATGACAGGTGTGAGGTGAAACCTCATTGTTGTTTTGATTTGCATCTCAGATGATTAGTGACTTTGAGCATGTTTTCATATGTTCCTTGGCCTTCTGTATGTCCCCTTTGGACCAGTGTCTATTTAGGTCCTTTGCCCATTTTTAAATCGGATTGTGTGAAACTTGTGATAGCCCCATCCTGGTTCGGGACCTGGAGAAGGGCTGCACACAAATGAAGAGACTAGACAAGAAATATGAATTTGGAAATCACAGGGGGCCAGGCAGAGACCCAACTCAAGTGGAAGGGCTTCACTGGCACCCAGTCCCTGCCAGCTTTTTATTCAATCTTGGATACACATATTACCCTTATTCAGGCAGGCAATTCCAGTAGCAGACAGACTATCTTAAAGGTCAGTAAATATTAGTAATGATTTACTTTGAGACTATTAGGTTAGGAAATTGCTTGAGCCACCATTGTCTCGACTAAACAATCAGTGCATAGCTATTAGGCCTTGACAAAGCTCAAGGTCCATCAGCTTTCTGGGTTCCTTATTTACACTTTCCTGATAGTGTAGACAATGGGTGGCTTCCAGCAGAATTGTCTTCCTTTTGTTAAGTTGTATGAGTTCCCTATAAGTTTGGAGATTAATCCCTTATAGGCTGTATCATTGGCAAATACTGGTATGTTCTTCCATGTAGTGGGCTCTCTTGTTATTTTGCTGATGGTTTCTTTTGCTGTGCAGAAGTTTGTTTGTTTTTCATTTTTTAATTTATTTATTTATTAAGGTATTACATATGTGTCCTCATTCCCCCATTAGCCCCCTAACCCCCCCCCCACTCATGCCCTCACCCCACTGTTGTCTGTGTCCATTGGTTGGGCTTATATGCATGCATACAAGTCCTTTGGTTGATCTCTCCCCCTTATCCCCACCCTCTCTTACCTTCCCTCTGAGGTTTGGCAGTATGATCACTGCTTCTCTGTCTCTGGATCTGTTTTTGTTTATCAGTTTATGTTGTTCATTATATCCTATAAATGACTGAGATCATGTGGTATTTATCTTTCTCTGACTGACTTATTTCACTTAGCATAATGCTCTCCAGTTCCATCCATACTGTTGCAAATGGTAAGAATTCCTTCTTTTTTACTGCAGCATAGTATTCCATTGTGTAGATGTACCACAGTTTTTTAATCCACTCATCTGCTGATGGGCACGTAGGCTGTTTCCAAATCTTAGCTATGGTGAATTGTGCTGCTATGAACATAGGGGTGCATATATCCTTTCTGATTTGTGTTTCTAGCTTCTTGGGATATATTCCTAGAAGTGGGATCATTGGGTCAAATGGGAGTTCCATTTTTAGTTTTTTGAGGAAACTCCATACCTGTTCTCCACAGTGGCTGCACCAGTCTGCATTCCCAACAGCAATGCAAAAGAGTTCCTTTTTCTCCGCATGCTTGCCAACATTTGTTGTTTGTTGATTTACACTTTTGATGATAGCAATTCTGACAGGTGTGAGATGGTACCGCATTGTCATTTTGATTTGCATCTCTCTGATGATTAGTGACTTTGAGCATGTTTTCATATGCCTCTTGGCCTTCCTTCTGTCTTCTTTCGAAAAGTGTCTATTTAGGTCCATTGCCCATTTTTTGATTGGGTTGTTTATCTTCCTTTTGTTAAGTTGTATGAGTTCCCTGTAAATGTTGGAGATTAAATCCTTATTGGAGATAACATTGGCAAATATGTTCTCCCATGCAGTGGGCTTTCTTGTTGTTTTGTTGATGGTTTCTCTTGCTGTGCAAAAGCTTTTTATTTTGATGTAGTCCCATTTGTTTATTTTCTCTTTAGTTTCCATTGCCCTAGGAGCGGTATTGGTGAAGAAATTGCTTTGGCATATGTCTGAGATTTTGCTGCCTGTGGATTTCTGTAGTATTTTTATGGTTTCCCATCTTATGTTTAAGTCCTTTATTCATTTTGAGTTTATTTTTGTGTATGGTATAAGTTGGTGGTCTAGTTTCATTTTTTTTTGCATGTATCTGTCCAGTTTTCCCAACACCATTTATTGAAGAGACTGTCTT
Organism: Plecotus auritus; assembly: GCF_963455305.1. Taxonomy (NCBI): domain Eukaryota; kingdom Metazoa; phylum Chordata; class Mammalia; order Chiroptera; family Vespertilionidae; genus Plecotus; species Plecotus auritus. The sequence continues at coordinate 99,820,271 of NC_137776.1, forward strand.
GACTCCATTGTATGCTCTTGCCTCCTTTGTCAAATATTAATTGAGCATAATGGCTTGGGTCGATTTCTGGGTTCTCTATTCTATTCCATTGATCTATATGTCTGTTCTTGTGCCAGTACCAGGCTGTTTTGAGAACAGTGGCTTTGTAATACAGCTTGAAATCTGGTATTGAGATCCCACCTACTTTGTTCTTCTTTCTCAGGATTGCTGCAGCTATTCGGGGTCGTTTTTTATTCCAAATGAATTTTTGGAATGTTTGTTCTAGGTCTGTGGTATTTTAATGGGGATTGCATTGAATCTATAGATTGCTTTGAATAGTATGGACATTTTGATGATGTTGATTCTACCAATTCATGAACATGGTATGTTCTTCTATCTGTTTATGTCTTCCTCTATCTCTTTTTTCAGTGTCCTGTAGTTTTTTGCATATAGGTCTTTTAACTCCTTAGTTAAGTTTATTCCTAGGTATCTTAATTTTTTTGGTGTGATGGTAAATGGGATTGCTTTTTCAGTCGCTCTTTCTGTAAGTTCACTATTGGTGTAAAGAAATGCCATAGATTTCTTGGCATTAATTTTGTGTCCTGCTACATTGCCGAATTCATTTATTAAGTCTAATAATTTTTTGATGGAGTCTTTAGGGTTTTCTATGTACAGTATCATGTCATTTGCGAATAAGGACAGTTTTAATTCTTTTCCAATTTGGATGCCTTTTATTTCTTCTTCTTGTCTGATCGCAATGGCTAGTACTTTAGGTACTATGTTGAACAGGAGTGGTGAGAGTGGACCCTATCTTGTTCCTGTTCTTAGTGGAAGTGGTTTTAGTTTTTGTTCATTGAGTATGTTGTTGGCTGTGGGTTTGTCATATGTGGCTTTTATTATGTTGAGGTATGATCCTTCTATTCCCACCTTGCTGAGAGTTTTTATCAAGAAAGGGTGTTGGATTTTGTCAAATGCTTTCTCTGTGTCAATTGATATAACTATGTGATTTTTATCTCTCAATTTGTTTATGTGATGTATCACATTTATTGATTTACGGATATTGTACCATCCTTGCATCCCCGGGATAAATCCTACGAGGTCATGGTGTATGATCTTTCTGATGTATTGCTGAATTCGATTTGCTAGAATTTTGTTGAGGATTTTGGCATCTACATTCATGAGGGATATTGGCCTGTAATTCTCTTTCATTGTGTTGTCTTTATCTGGTTTTGGTATTAAGGTGATGCTGGCTTCATAGAAGGAGCTTGGAAGTGTTCCTTCCTCTTGAATTTTTTGGAATAGTCTGAGGAGGATAGGTTTTAGTTCTTCCTTGAATGTTTGCTAAACCTCCCCTGTGAAGCCGTCTGGCCCCGGGCTTTTGTTTGCTGGAAGCTTTTTGATGACTGCTTCTTCCATAGTTATTGGCCTATTGAGATTTTTAGAATCTGCCTGATTGAGTTTTGAAAGGTTGTATTTTTCTAGAAATGTGTCCATTTCCTCCAGGTTGTCTAGTTTGTTGGAATAGAGTTTTTCATAGTATTTTAAAACAATTCTTTGTATTTCTGTGGGGTCTGTTGTTATTTCTCCTCTTTCATTTCTGATTTTGTTTATTTAGGTCCTCTCTCTTTGCTTCTTGGTGAGCCTGGCTAGAGGTTCATCAATCTTGTTTATCCTTTCAAAGAACCAGCTCTTGGTTTCATTGATCTTTTGTATTTTTTTTTTTGGTCTCTATGTCATTCATTTCTGCACTGATCTTTATTCTTTATTATGTCCTTCCTTCTGCTCACTGTGGGCTTTTCTTGTTGCTTTCTTTGTAAGTCTTTGAGTTGTAGAGTTAGATCATTTACTACCATTTTTTCTTGTTTTTTGAGGTAGGCCTGTAGAGCTATAAACTTCCCTCTTAGGACTGCTTTCATTGTGTCCCATAGATTTTGCATCGTTGTGTTTTTATTGTCATTAGTTTCCAGAATGTTTTTAATTTCTTCTTTGATCTCATGGTAACCCAATCATTATTTAATAGCATACTATTCAGCTTCCAAGTGTTTTGAGTTTTTTAGATTGTTTTTATTGTAATTTATTTATAATATTATGCCATTGTGGTCTAAGAAGATGCTTGGTATGATTTCAGTCTTCTTGAATTTGAAGAGACTTTTGCTTGTGACCCAACATGTGGACTATTTTTGAAAATGTCCCATGTGCACTTAAGAAGAACGTATATTCCGTGGATTTGGGGTGAAATGTTCTGAAGATGTCAATTAAGTCCATCTGATCTATTGAGTCATTTAGGATTGATGTTTCTTTGCTGATTTTTTTTGTCTAGAGGATTTATCCAGTGATGTCAGTGGTGTATTAAAGTCCCCTACTATGATAGTATTGTTGTTGATCTCTCCCTTGATATCTTCCAGGAGTTTTTTTTTAATGTATTTCTTGCATTCTTGCATAGGTGCTCCTGCATTGGGTGCATATATGTTTATCAGGGTTATATCCCCTTGTTGTATTGATCCCTTTAGTATTATGAAGTGGCCTTCCTTATCTCTTGTTATGGCCTTCACTTTGAGTTCTATTTTGTCAGATGTAAGTATTGCTACCCCAGCCTTTTCTTTCCATTTTCATTTGCCTGAAAGATATTTTTCCATTTCTTCACTTTCAGTCTGTGTGAGTCCCTTGTTCTGAGGTGAGTCTCTTGTAGACAGCATATATATGGGTCATGTTTTTTTATTCATTCAGCCACTCGATGTCTTTTGATGGGAGCATTTAGTCCGTTTAAGTTTAAAGTTATTATTGAAAGGTACTTGTTTGTATTCATTTCTATTTTTGTGCCTGTGTTCCTTCTTACCTTTTTATTTCTTCTTTTTACACCAGTCCCTTTAGCATTTCTTGCATTGCTGGCTTGGTAGTGATAAACTCCCTTAGCTTTTTTTTTTTTTTGTCTGTGAAGCTCCTGATTTCCCCTTCAATTTTGATTGATAGTCTTGCTGGATAGAGTATTCTTGGATTCAGTCCTTTGCTTTGCAACACTTTGTATACCTCCTTCCATTCCTTTCTAGCTTGATGTGTTTCTGTTGAGAAATCATTTGATAATCTGGTGGGGGATCCTTTGTAGGTAACTCTCTCTCTCTCTCTTGCAGCCTTTAAGATTCTCTCTTTGTCGTGAACATTTGCCATTGTAATTATGACAGGTCTTGGTGTGGGTCTTTTGGGATTCATCTTGCTTGGGACTCTCTGTACTTGTGTAACTTTTTTCTTCCCCATATCTGGGAATTTTTCTGTCCTTATTTCTTCAAATAGATTTTCTAATCCTTGCTGCTCTTCTTGTCCTTCTGGCAGCCCTATTATATGTATGTTACTTCATTTCATGTTGTCCCAAAGCTCCCTTAGGCTCTCATCCTACTTTTTAATTTTTTTCTTCAGTTGCTGTTCAGATTGAGTTTGTTTCTCTACCTTATCTTCTAACTCACTAATTTGGTCCCCTGCTTCTTCTAGGTTGAAACCTTCCATGGTGTTTTTGATTGTAGCTATATCACTTTTCATTTCTTCCTGATTCTTGCATAGGTTGTTGATTTTCTCATCCATCCAGTGAATGAATTGTACAAACATTACTCTGAATTCTTTTTCTATTATGCTGCATGCTTCAATTTCACTAATATCCTTTCTTGGCTACTCCTCATTTTCTTTTCTCTGGGCATCGTGTTGTCTCCAATATTCTGACTATCACCAGAAAGTCAAATGTTGAGTTGCGTGGACCTGGACCATGTGCAGTGGGAGCTTTGCACCACCCAAGTGTCACTGAAGAGCTCTGACACTAAGATGTGTGGCTGTCGTGGGTTGGTGGGACCCAGGCTTGCCCAGAGTCAGCATTAACAGCGCTCAGTGTTGCCTTGTGTGTGCACCTAAATCAGGCACCCTGCCTGCACCATGCTGAAACAGAGCCCCACTGGCATGTGCTGAAAATCAGAGCCCCCTAGCGCATGCCAGGAGTCAGAGTTCTCCTGTGCCTGCACCAAGAATCGATTATCTTCGTTTCTGTTGCTTCGTGTGGCCTTGTGCTGAGAATCAGGGTCCCTGTGTGCACATGCTCTAAGTATTGGAGTCACTGGCTCTTAGTGTGAATGCATTGGGAGTCAGGGATCCTAGGTACACACAATAAGAAACAGAGTCAAGTCACTGGTGCTTAGTGCTGCCTCCCGCCTGGAGAATCGGGGTCCCGGACAGCTTGGGGGACTGGGTTGCACAGTATCAGTGTGTCAGCAGGAGGTCCACTCCTGTGCTGCGGAAAACAGACTTCCATGTGCGCTTGCCCAGAATAGAAGTCAGGTGGCACTGCCGCCCTGCGTGGGCTTCAGGTTTGGTTGCCCGATTGTGTTGTGGGGAACAGATTCCCAGTGTCCACAAGCTCCCAGGCTCAAATTCCTGTAGCGGAGCTGCAGCCTGTGCGAGGGGTGGGTCTATCAGTTACTATGGCTTTGCTTGTGAGCCTGCAGGGAGGGAGATAAGCTCTGTGACTCACAGAAATCTGTGGCCAGGTTGTCTGGATTCTTGGTGTCTGTGGGTCTGCAGGGGTGGTAGCAGGTCTCTGTCCCCAGGGGCTTCAGGGTCCTGGTTTGCACCTGAGACCATACTGTGTGGTGCTGAGGCCAGGATCCTAGTCTCAAGCAGCTCTGTTTCTCAAGATGGCATGGTCTCTGTGCCCTAGATGGTCGCCCTGGAGTGTCCATGTTGGGAGCGGGACTCTGTTGTCTAAGACTGCCCAGTTTGGCAGCCCCTTCAAGTTTTTTGTTTTGATGTAGTCCCATTTGTTTATTTTCTCCTTAGTTTCCATTGTCCTAAAGATGTATTGGCAAACACATTGCTACAAGAGATGTCTGAGATTTTTGTGCCTAGGGCTTCTTCTAGGACTTTTATGGTTTCATATCTTACATTTAAGTCTTTTATCCATTTTGACTTTATTCTTGTCTATGGTGTAAGTTGGTGGTCTAGTTTCATTTTTTTGCATGTACTTGTCCAATTTTCCCAACACCATTAATTGAAGAGATTGTCTCTGCTCCAATGTATGCTCTTACCTCCTTTGTCAAATATTAATTGAGCGTAGTGGCTTGGGTTGATTTCTGTGATTACAGTGGCTTTGTAATGTAACTTGATATCTGGTATTGTGATTCCTCCAACTTTATTCTTCTTTCTCAAGATTCCTGCAGCTTTTCAGGGTCTTTTTTTTATTCCATGTAAATTTTTGGAGTGTTTGTTCTAGAATTTTGAAACATGTTGATATTTTAATGGGTATTGCATTGAATCTATAGATTGTTTTGGATAATATGGACATTTTAATGATGTTGATCCTAGCAATCCATAAACATGGTATATTCTTCCACTTGTTTATATCTTCCTCTATCACTTTTTTTCAATGTCCTCTAGTTTTCAGAGTACAGTTTTTTTACTTCCTTGATTAAGTTTATTTCGCAGTATCTTAATTTTGTTGTTATAATGGTAAATGAAATTGTTTAAGTTTATATTTCTGAGCATTCACTATTGGTGTATAAAAATGCGATGGATTTCTGGGTCTTAATTTTGTATACTGCTATGTTCCCGAATTTATTTATTAAGTTTAGTAGTTTTTTGATGTAGTATTTTGGCATTTATATGTACAGTATCATGTCATCTGCGAATAATGAGCGTTTTACTTTCTACTTTTTAACCTAGATGCCTTTTGTTTCTTTTACTTGTCTGATACTTATGGCCAGGACTTCCAGTACTATGCTGAATAAGAGTGGTGAAAGAGGGCATCCTTGTCTTGTTTCTTTTCTTAAGAAAAATTGTTTTAGTTTTTGATGATTAAGTATGATGTTGGCTGTAGGTTTGTTATATATGGTCTTTGTTATGTTGAGGTATGATCCCTCTATTCCCACTTTGCTGAGAGTTTTTATCAAGAAAGGTGTTGGATTTTGTCATATGCTTTCTATGCATTAATTGATATGATCATGTGATTTTGTCTTGCAATCCGTTTGTGTGATGTATCACATTTATTGATTTGGGAATATTGTACTAGCCTTGCATCCTGGGAATATATCTCACTTGGTCATGGTGTATGATCTTTTTAATATATTACTATGGTAGATCCAATTTGTTAAAATTATGAAGAGGATTTTAGTGTCTATGTCAGGGGTGGGCAAACTTTTTGACTCGAGGGCCACAATGGGTTCTTAAACTGGACCAGAGGGCCGGAACAAAAGCATGGATGGAGTGTTTGTGTGAACTAATATAAATTCAAAGTAAAGGAGCGGAGGGGAGAGCAAGAGAACCCTCTGCTCTTTCGGCTCCGTGGGCCGGATAGATCAGCTGAACGGGCCGGATCCGGCCCGCGGGCCGTAGTTTGCCCATGGCTGGTCTATGTTTATCAGGGATATGGGCCTGATGTTCTCTTTATCATGTCTTTATCTGATTTTGGAATTAGGGTAATGCTGGCCTCATAGAAAGATTTTGGAAGTGTTCCTTCCTCTTGAATTTTTTGGAATAGTTTGAGGAGAATAGGTTTTAGTTCTTCTTTAAACGTTTGGTAAAACTCCCCTGTGAAGCCATCTGGTCTAAGGCTTTTGTTTGCTGGGAGCTTTTTTTTTTTTCCTACTACTGCTTCAATTTCATCAGTAATTATCAGCCTATTTAGGTTTTCTGATTCTTTCTGATTGAGTTTTGGAATGTTGCATTTTCCTAGAAATATGTCCATTTTGTCCAAGTTGTCTCATTTGTTAGAATAAAGTCATTTATAGTATTTTTTTTTTTTTACTATCCTTTGTATTTCTGTGGGGTCAGTTGTTACTTTGCCTCTTTCATTTCTGATTATGTTTATTTGGGTCCTCTCTCTTTGCTTCTTGATGAATCTGGCTAGAGGTTTATCAATATTGTTTATTCTTTCAAGAACCAGCTCTTGGTTTCATTAACTTTCGTTTTTTGTTTTTGTTTTTGTTGCTATGTCATTTATTTTCACTCTGATCTTTATTAATTCCTACCTTCTACTTACTCTGGCCTTTTCATATTGTTCTCTTCCTAATTCTTTAAGTTGTAGGGTTAGAGAGCTTATTAAAAGTTTTTCTTATTTTTTTGAGGTAGGCCTGTAATGCTATGAACTTCCCTCAGGACTGCATTCACTGTTTCCTACAGATTTTCAGTTGTTGTGTATTCATTTTCATTTGTTTCCAGGATGGATGGTTTTTTATGTCTTCTTTTATCTCTTTGGTAACCCATTCATTGCTTAATAGCATGCTATTTAGCCTCCATGTGTTTGAATGTTTTTATTGTAGCTGATTTCTAATTTCATTCCATTGTAGTCTGAGAAGATGCTTGCTATGATTTCAATATGCTTGACTTTGTAGAGACTTAGCTTCTGTCCTAGCTTTTGGTCTATCTTTGAAAATGTAACATGTGAATTTGAGAAGAATGTATATTCCATAGCTTTAGGGTGAAATGTTCTGAAGATGTCAACTAGTTCCAATGGATTTAGGGTAATGCTGGCCTTAGAGTGTCAGTTAGGATTGCCGTTTCCTTGTTGATTTTTTGTCTAGAAGATTTATCCAGTAATGCCAGTGGGGTATTAAAGTCCCCTACTATGATTCTATTGCTGTTGATCTCTCCCTTGATATCCTCCAGAATTTTAAAAATATATTTGGATGCTCCTGTGTTGGGTGCATTTATGTTTACCGGAGTTATATCCTCTTGTTGTATGGATCCCTTTAGTTTTATGAAGTGCCCTTTTATACCTCTTGTTATGGCCTTCACTTTGAGGTCTATTTTGTCAGATATAAGTATTGCTACTCCAACATTTTTTTTTCATTTCCATGTGCCTGAAAATTTTTTTTCCATCCCTTCACTTTCAGTCTGTGTGAGTCACTTGTTCTGAGGTGGGTCTCTTGTCAACAGCATATATTTATGGGTCATGTTTTCTTATCCACTCAGCTACCCTATCTTTTGATTGGACCATTTAATTCATTTACATTTAAGGTTCTTATTGATAGGTACTAGTTTGTTGCCATTTTTATTCTTTATGCCTGTGTTCCTTCTTTCCTTTCTGTTTCTTCTTTTTACAACAGCCCATTTAGCATTTCTTGCACTGCTGGCTTGGTGATAATAAATTCCCTTAGCCTTTTCTTGTCTGCAAAGTTCCTGATTTCCCCTTTAATTTTGAATGACAGCCTCGCTGGATAGAGTCTTATTGGATTCATTCCCTTGCTTTGCATCACTTAGTATACTTGATTCCATTCCTTTGTGGCCTGATGTGTTTCTGTTGAGAAATCAGTTGATAGTCTAATGGGAGATCCCTTGTAGGTAACTCTCTATCTCTCTCTTGCAGCCTTTAAGATTATTTATTTGTCTTTTATGGTTGTAAATTTAATTATGATGTTTCTTGGTGTAGGTCTTTTTTGATTCATCTTGATTGGGACTCTCTGTCCTTCTTGGAAGTGTGTGAGTTTTTTCTTCCCTAAGTCAGGGAAATTTTCTGTCATTATTTCATCAAATATGGTTTCTATTCCTTGCTCAGCTTCCTCTCCTTCTGGTACCCCTGTTATATGGATGTTGCTTCATTTCATGTTTTGTCCCAAAACTCCTTTTGAATCTTCTGCTTTTTAATTTTTTTTTCCAGTCACTGTTCTGCTTGGGTGTTTGTTTGTTTTTAATACCTTGGTTTCTAACTTGCTGATTTGGTCCTCCACTTCTTCTAGTCTACTGTTGAAACCTTCCATTGTGTTCTTCTTTGCAGCTATGTCATTCTTCATTTACTCATGTTGGTGCATTTCTCATTCAGCTCCTTTTAATTCTCATTGATTTGCATGTATTTATCATCCAGATATTTGAGCATCCTTATAACAATGACTATGAATTCTTTCTCTGAAAAATTACTTGCCTCCATTTAATTTAATTCCTTTTCTGGTGATTCCTCTTTTTATTTCATTTGAGGGTTGTTTCTTTGTCGCACCATTGCTGTTGTTTCTTTGTAATTGTTCCTATGTATTGAATCAAACTGCTATGCTACCCACATTTTTTTAATTGATCTTATGTACTTGATGTTTTTTGGGACCCAATGGTGCAGTCTCTAATGTCTCCTGGGCTTGGTGTTTTAGGGAGGCCACCTTGAGATATTTGGGTTCTCCTCATGTTGGTTCTTGAATGTTATTGTCCCATTTATGGATGGAGTCTCCTCTCAGAGTGTCTGATGTGGCTTGTTCCCTGTCACACTGTGATAGCCATTTTGGAGGTCCTGACTGAACAGTACAAAATACAACATGAGAAGACATGACACAGAAGGAACAGAACATGAATATACACAAGACACCCCAACAAAAGTGACCACCAGAGAAAAGAGAACTAGGAAAGAAAAAAGAGAGCAAGAATGGTAGAAGAAGAAGAAAAATATTGGAAGAAAAATCAACAAAACAAACAAATAAGCCAAAAAGCACAAACAAAAAACACCTAGAAAAAAAATGGGGGGTTATCTGAATCTGTAGATTCAGAGCTTAAATAAAGAAAATAATGTTAGAGGAATAGACGAAGAACTATGGTTTAAAATAAAGGAGGAGGAAAAGAAAGGAGAAGATAAGAAAGAAAAATAATTGAAAGAAGAGGAGAGGAGAGAGCAGATAGTCCTAAATTTAGGAAGTGAAACAAGTCAAGAAATTAGAAGAACAGAGAAAGAAAAGAGAGAAAAGAATTTTAAAAATTGAGTAGTGAAAAAAAAAAGAGAAGAGAAAGGGAAATTAATTAGGAGCACAGAAGACAAAATTAATATATGAACAAGGGAGTCAAGATGGTGGCCAGCAGGACAGCAGTGAGGAAGAGCATGTGAGTGAGGGAGTGAACGTGGAGTGTGTGGTGTGTGTATGAGTGAGGGACAATTAAATCCTTAAGGAGTCTTGGGGGCTAGCAGACGAGGCTTTGCTAGATGGGGAGCCCCTGTTACCAATGCAACCACTCCCAGGGTGGCTGGCTCAGGCACAGAAACCACCCCATCTTGAAGGGGAGAGCTGCTGTGACTACGAGCCCAGACGCACTACCACCCAGATGGGCCTCAGACACCATACCAGACCCTAAAGTCACTGTGGCCAAAGACATGCTAACTTATCTGCAGACTCACAGACTTTGGGACTCCAGCCTGCTCAGTCGCAGGCTCCTGTGAGCTCTGGAGTGCCCAACCCTCCCACCAAGCCTGCTTCTTCAGCTGCAGGCCCTGCGTGACCTGGTGCCTGGGTCCTCAGGTGAGACTCAGAGTATGCAAGCCTCCCACCAAGCCTGCTGCTTTAGCCACAGGCCCTGTGTGACTTGGCGCCTGCACCCTTTGGTGAGAGCAAAAATAAAGAGACAAAGGACCCCCCCACCCCCACCCCCCCAAAAAAAGAAATGGAGGAATTGTCAGAAAAAGAACAAAATGAAAATGAGGCATACAATATGTCAGAAAAAGATTTCAGAATAAGCATCATATAGTTCCTAAACCACTTGGATGAGAAATCAACAACTTATGTAAGAATCAAGAGGAAATAATGATATAGCTACCAAAAAAACACACCACACAATGGAAAGTTTCAACAGTGTACTAGAAGAAGTGGAGGATCAAATTAGCGAGTTGGAAGACAGGGTGGGAAACACATCCAATCTGAACAGCAATTGGAGAAAAATATTAGGAAGCAGGAGGAGAGCCGAAGGGAAACATGAAATGAAACAACATCCATATAATAGGGGTTCCATAAGGGCAAGAAGAGGAGCAAGGATTAGATAACCTATTTGACGAATAATGACAAAAAACTTCCCTGATTTGGGGAAGAAAAAAGTCACACAAGCACAGAGAGTCCCAAACAAGATGGACTCAAAAATACCCACACCAAGACACATCATAATTACAATGGCAATCCTTAGCAACAAAGAGAAAATCTTAAGGCTGCAAGAGAGAGAGACAGAGAATTACCTACAAGGGATCTCCCATTAGACTATCAACTTATTTCTCAGCAGAAACACATCAAGCCACAAGGGGATGAAATGAAGTATACAATATTGCTGGATGGTCTTGATCTGGCATCTAGAAGGGTTCAGGAATCTGGAGAAGGGGCTGTGTGTAAATTAAATAAGAGTCTAGAGACAAAACATAATTTTGGAAGGCATTTGGGCGGGGGGAAGAGGAGCTTGGCTGAAGAAACCAAGTTCTCCTTGTCTCAGGACCCTTTGCTTTTTATTAACACAAATTGTCCTAAGACAAGGTAGAGATATACACATCAAAGGGTAAGGTTTGGTACAGAATCCATTGTCAGAATGGGTAATTGCCTTCGACTGTTCAAGTGTTTGGCCAACAGGAGGCAATAACATGTAGATTGAGATGCCCTGAGCTGTCTGGCAGCAAGCAATCATCCTTTTCAGGTTTGGGGAAATGCCTTTAGCCATTCCCAACAGGAGATAACATATGTGACTCAGCCCTGTTGAGTCCCCAAGTTCCATCAACTTTTCGATGAAACTCTTGCAATTATGACATGCTGGAATTGGCTTCTGGCATAAAAAGTGATGCAAAGAAGGGAATGAATGCAAGGATACTTTATCCAGCAAGGATATCATTCAAAATTGAAGGTGAAATCAGGAGATTCACAGACAAAAAAAAAAAAGGCGAAGGGAGTTTATTACTACCAAGCCAGCCATGCAAGAAATGCTAAAGGGACTGTTGTAAGAGGAGGAAATAACAGGCATAAAGATAAAAAATGGCAACAAGCAAGTACCTATCAATAGTAACCTTAAGCCCTAACCGGTTTGGCTCAGTGGACAGAACATCGGCCTGCAGACTGAAGGGTCCCAGGATTGATTCTGGTCAAGGGCATGTACCTTGGTTGCAGGCACATCCCCAGTAGGGGGTGTGCAGGAGGCAGCTGATCAGTGTTTCTCTCTCATCGATATTTCTAACTCTCTATCCCTCTTCCTTCCTCTCTGTAAAAAAAAAAAAAAAATATATATATATATATATATATATATATATATATATATATATATTTTAAAAATAATAATAACCTTAAATGTAAATGGATTAAATTCTCCAATCTAAAGACATCCAGTTGTTGAATTGATAAGAAAACATGATCCTTCTGACTCTCTATCCCTCTCCCTTCCTCTCTGTAAAAAGTCAATAAAATATATTTTTTAAAAAAGAAAACATGATCCATATATATGTTGTTGACAAGAGACCAACCTCAGAAAAGGGGACTCACACAGACTAAAAGTGAAGGGATGAGAAAAAAATGTTTCAGGCAAATGGAAATTAAAAAAAAAGCTGGGTTAGCAATACTTATATCTGACATAATAGATCTCAAAGTGAAGGCCACAATAGGAAATAAGAAAATAACTCTTGTAATCATATATGCACCCAATGTAGGAGCATCCAAATACATAAAAACACTAGTGGAAGATATCAAGGGAGAGATCAACTGCAATACAATCATAGTAGGAGACTGTAATACCCCAATGACATCACCGGATAAATCCTCTAGACAAAAAAAAATCAACAAAGAAACAGAAATCCAAAATGACTCACTAGATCATATGGACTTAAAGAACATCTTCAGAACATTTCACCCCAAACCTATGGAATATACATTCTTCTGAAGTGCACACAGGACCTTTTCAAAGATAGACCACATGTTGGGACACAGGCAAAGTCTCTAGATTCAAGGAGAGTGAAATCATATCAAGCATCATCTCAGATCACAATGGCAAAAATTAGAAATCCATTACAATAAAAACAATAAAAAAATTTAAACACTTGGAGACTAAATAGCATGTTATTAAACAATGATTAGGTTACCAATAAGATCAAAGAAGAAATAAAAAACATCCTGGAGACAAATGACAATGAAAACACAACAATCCAAAATTGATGGGACACAGTGAAAGCAGTCCTGAGAGGGAAGTTCATAGCACTACAGGTTTACCTCAAAAATCAAGAAAAACTGGTAATAAATTATCTAACTCTACAACTTAAAGAATTAGAAAGAGAGCAACAAGAAAAACCCAGAGTGAGCAGAAGTAAGGAAATAATAAAGATCAGAATGGAAATAAATGACATAGAGACCAAAAAACAACACAAAAGCCCAATAAAACCAAGAACTGGTTCTTTGAAAGGATAAACAAGATTGATGAACCTCTAGTCAGGCTCACCTAGGAGCAAAGAGAGAGGACCAAAATAAAATCAGAAATGAAAGTCGAAATAACAACAGACCCTACAGAAATACAAAGGATTGTAAAAAAAAAAAAATACTGTGAACAACTCTATTCCAATAAATTGGCCAACCTTGAAGAAATAGACATATTCCTAGAAAAATACAATTTTCCAAAACTCAATCAGGAAGAATAAAAAAATCTGAATAGGCTGATAATTATGAAGGAAATTGAAGCAGTAATAAAAAAAACTTCCAGCAAACAAAAGCCCTGGGCAAGATGGCTTCACAGGGGAGTTTTACCAAACATACAAAGAAGAACTAAAACCTACCATCCTCAGACTATTCCCAAAAATTAAAGAAGAAGGAACACTTTCAAGCTCTTTGTATGAAGCCAACATTACCTTAATCCCAAAACAAGATAAATACATGACAAAGAAAGAGAATTACAGGCCAATATCCCTGATGAACAGAGATGCAAAAATCCTCAACAAAATTCTAGCAAATCGGATCTAGCATTACATTAGAAAGATCATACACTATAACCAAGTGGGATTTATCCCAGGGATGCAAGTCTGGTACAATATGTGCAAATCAATAAACGTGATACATCACATAAACAAATTGAAAGACAAAAATCACATGATCATATCAATTGATGCAGAAAAGCATTTGAGAAATCCAATGTCCTTTCTTGATAAAAACCCTCAGCAAAGTGGGACTAGAGGAACCATACCTCAATAAAGCCTTATTTGACAAACTTACAGCCAATATCATTTTCAATGGACAAAAACTCCAACTATTTCCCCTAAGTAGAGGAATAAGACAGAGATACCCACTTTCACCACTTCTGTTTGACATAGTAGTGGAAGTGCTAGCCATAGTGATCAGACAAGAAGAAGAAATAAAAGGCTTCCAAATTACCAAAAAAAAAAAGAAGTAAAACTGTCATTATTCACAGATGACATGGTATTGTATATAGAAAACCCTAAAGACTCCATTAAAAAACTACTAGACTTAAAGAATGAATTTGGCAATGTAGCAGGATACAAAATTAACCCCAAGAAATCTTTAGCTTTTTTATACACCAATAATGAACTCACAGAAAGAGAAACTAATGAAATATTCCCATTTACCATTGCAACAAAAAAACTAATATACCTAGAAATAAACTTAACTAAGGAGGTAAAAGACCTGTACTTGGAAAACTACAGGACATTGAAAAAAGAAATAGAGGAGGATATAAACAAATGGAAGAATATACCGTGTTCATGGATTGGTAGAATCAACATCATTAAAATGTCTATACTACCAAATCAATCTATATATTCAATGCAATCCCCATTAAAATACCAATGGCATATTTCATAGACCTAGAACAAACTCTCCAAAAATTCATATGGAATAAAAAAAGGATTGCTGCAGCAATCCTGAGAAAGAGGAACACAGTTAGAGGGATCACAATACCAGATATCAAGCTATATTTCAAAGCCACTGTTCTCACAACTGCTTGGTAATGGCACAAGAACAGACATATAGACCAATGGAACAGAACAGAGAACCTATAAATCCACCCAAGCCATTATGCTCAATTAATATTTGACAAGGGAGGCAAGAGCATACAATGAGTCAAGACTCTTCAATAAATGGTGCTGGGGCCCTAGTGGGTTTGGCTCTGCGGAATGAGTGTTGGCCTGTGGATTGAAGGGTCCTGGGTTCAATTCCAGTCAAGGGTACATGTCTGGGTTGCAGGCCTTATCCCCAGTAGGGGGCATGTAAGAGGCAGCCAATCAATTATTCTCTCCCATCATTGATGTTTCTATCTCTCTCTCCCTCTCCCTTTTCTCTGATATCAATAAAGATATCTTTTAAAAATGGTGTTTGGAAAATGGGACAGATACATGAAAAAAAAAGAAAGAGAAAAAAGAAAAAGAAACTGGACCACCAACATACACCATACACAAAAGTGAAGTCAAAATGGATAAAGGACTTAAATGTAAGAGAGACACCATAAAAATCTTAGAATAATCCATAGGCAGCAAAATTTCAGACATGTCGTAGCAATATCTTTACTGATACAGCTTCTAGGGCAATGGAAACTAAGAAGAAAATAAACAAATGGGACTTAATCAAAATAAAAAGCTTCTGCACAGCAAAAGAAACCATCAACACTACAACAAGAAAGAAAGCCCACTGCATGGGAGAACATTTGCCAATGTTATATCAGATAAGGGTCTAATCTTCAAAATTTATACATCTTAACAAAAGGAAGATAAACAATCCAATTAAAAAATGGGCAAAGAACCAAAATAGACACTTTTCAAAAGAGGACATACAGAAGGCCAAGAGACATATGAAAACATGCTCAAAATCACTAATCATCCAAGATATGCAAATCAAAACAACAATGAGGTACCACCTTACACCTGTCAGATTGGCTACCATCAACAAATCAACAAAAAACAAGTGCTGGTGAGGATGTAGAGAAAAAGGAACCCTCATGCACTGCTGGTGGGAATGCAGACTGGTGCAGCCACTGTGGAAAAAGAGTATGGAATTTCCTCAAAAAACTAAAAATGGAACTCCCATTTGACCCAGTGATCCCACTTCTAGGAATATATCCTAAGAAACCGAAACACCAATCAGAAAGGATATATGCACCCCTATGTTCATAGCAGCACAATTTACAATAGCTAAGATTTGGAAACAGCCTAAGTGCCCATCAGCAGATGAGTGGATTAGAAAACTGTGGTACATCTACCCAATGGAATACTATCTATATTATAAAAGGCCAGTGGCTGTAACGTCATAATGACCTAATGACCAGTCGCTCTGACTCCCACTGCGGCCAGTGAACCCAGCCCAATTTGGGGGGTGGGGCCAGCTGGCCAACCCCCTCTGCAGCCCCTTGCCCAGGCCACCCTGCCCCCAGCGGGGATCCCCCCATCTTGATCAGGGGGCATGGCAGTCCTGCAAACCACTAGCAGCCCCAAGCCCAGGCCAGCAGCCCCCCAGCGAGGACCCCCAACCCGATCAGGGGTGTGGCCAGCCTGCAAACCGCCAGTGGCCCCAAGCCCAGGCAAGCTGCCCCCCAGCAGGGACCCCCACCCTGATTGGGGCCCCCATAAGGGCAGGCCTCCACCTGTGCACCAGGCCTCTATCTATATATATAAAAGAGTAATATGCAAATCAACCAAATGGCAGAACGACCAGAACGACCACTCGACCAGTTGCTATGAGGTGCACTGACCACCTCTCAGTCCCTCCTCCTGGCTGGCAGGCTCCGATCCCTCAATGGTGAATGGGGAACCGGGGGTGGGTGGCAGTGGCTGCCGGCAGCCAGGGAAGATGGCCTTGATCACAGGCCAGGCCTAGGGACCGTATCCACACACGAATTTTGTGCGCTGTGCCTCTAGTGCTGTTATAAAAAAGTAAGAGTTCTTACCATTCACAACAGCATGGATGGACATGGAGAGCATCATGCTAAGTGAAATAAACCAGTCGGAGAAAGATAAATATCACATGATCTCACTCATTTGTGGAACATAATCAACAACAAACTGATCAACAAAAATATATCCATAGACTTAGAAGCATCGAACAGACTGTCAAACCTCAGGGGGAAGGCAAGAGAGGGTGGGATGGGGTGGGAGGTAAGAGATCAACCAAAGGAAAAAAGTTAATTATGAACAAAACAACAGAGATAGAATAATAACAAATCAATAAAACAGATAGATAAATAAGGAAGTTCAATTTTTAAAGGGGGAAAAACAAAGGAAATAGAAAAACCAAAAAAGTGAAAGGAGAAGAAAAATGGGAGGAAATAAAGAGAAGAGAGGAAGAAAAAGTTGCAAAATAAATGAAGTGAAGTGTTGTTTGCTTCAGCCATGTTTTACTGCCCCATTGGAGCTGGTTCAGGACCTCACTCTTCTGTCTGCGGATGCTGGGCTTCCTGTGAGGACCTAGGTCAGCCGTGGGCAAACTACGGCCCGCGGGCCAGATCCTGCCCGTTCGGCTGTTCTATCCGGCCCATGGAGCCGAAAGAGCGGAGGGTTCTCTTGCTCTCCCCTCTGCTCCTTTACTTTGAATTTATATTAGTTCACACAAACGCTCCATCCATGCTTTTGTTCTGGCCCTCAGGTCCAGTTTAAGAACCCATTGTGGCCCTCGAAAAGTTTGCCCACCCCTGACCTAGGTGCTGGCCACTGCCAGGCACTGTCTTTGGCTTCTAGCACCTGCTTGGAGCTCCCAGGATCCACAGGTCCACTGCTTATGTCCGTCTCCAATCTGCCTTCCTTGCCTGTCCGCCAGCTGTCAATCTTAATCACTCCAGAGTCTGTTTCTGACTCGGCTTTAGGAGGGGTTGGTGCTGTTTCAATTTCAAGGAACATGATGGGTGTGTTTCCTGTGTCAGAGCTACTCCTCCACCAGTGGCCCAAAATATGACTCTGGCCTTGGTTGGTCACAGACCCTTGTATGGAGACTGATGGGGTCATCTGGGAACCTGGAGTTTTTATCAGTCTGGTTCCTAGAATGGTAGGCAGATGGCCCTGAAGCATAGGCCATCTTGTTCCAGTAACCTCTATGTTGTAAAAACTGCTGTTTGAAATTTTCTACTAAAATTGTCCTTTGTTCTGTGAATTAACTTTGCTATTCCTGGCTTCTATAAATACGCTTGCTCACATAATAGGGGAAATGAGCTCACTTATCTGGTCCTGCAAGGCCTGTTTCCTTAAGCACTGCTCCCATTTTGGAAAGGCCATAAACCATACAACCCCCAGATGAGTTATCAATACTGGTGCCAGGCCAGGCCTTGAGATACAGTCTCACTGCCCCATCCCAGCACATAGTTTTCTTTTTTCTTTTTTTCTTTTGCAAAGCCTGCGAAAGGTCCAGAAGCCCCATTCCATATTTGAAAGACAAAGAGTCTGGGAGAGTATAAAGGGAGGGCTTCCTCTATGTTATTTTGCTCAGACTCTGGAAACAATTCCTCTGAGACCACAAGCGTAATAAAGACTCCAAATTAATTTGGCTTCCTAAGGAGTCCTCTGTTTAGCTCGCTGATTTACAATATAATAGCCCCTCTTCCAATTTGGTCACTGAGGCTCCTTGAGACTGTTCAGACCTGCAAGCTTGGCCTCTGCCTTTGTTTCTCAGTGAACCTCAAAGTGCAGGTGTGGCAGGCTGTATGCGGGGGGAGGGGGGTTCCCCCTTTACCTGCTCTCTGGGTGTTGGGAGCAGGTAGCTCCTCCCAGGGAAACTGGCCATTTGGTTTGGGAGCCTATGAACGACCCATTGCAGGACTTCTGGCTCCTGCTTTCCAGGTCTCCTTGTCCTGCTTCCCTCCCCGCCTCTTCTCAGGCGCCTCAGTCAGTGCCTCCCACCCTGAGCCACTGCCTGGGTGTGTACCTGCAATTGAAGACTCCTGTGCTCTGAGTTTAGAGATAAAAGAAAGAAAAGGGGGAAAAGGGAGAATCAAAACTGTGGCTCTCTCCCCACTGAATTATGAATCACTAGAATAGTAAAATGTGGAAACTAAGAATTATTATTTTTAAATGCAAATCAGCTGAGTAAATTTAAAATAAAAGGATCATGCAAGAGAAAACAAAGTTAGTGCTGTAAGTTTTTAATAGTGTTGGAAATGGTATACTATTATATGAAGCTAGACTTCGATAAGTTAAATAATCTTAGACCAATGACTGAAACAATTAAAAGTCATAAAAACAATAATACTACCAAAAAAGCCATTGCTAATAGGTCAGCAGAGGACATAAAATGGAGCTCAAAGATAATCCATAAGCCTAAAGGAAAAAGTTTGAGAGAGAAAAAAAATTAAATGAGTGAGCCAATAAAAACAAATTGTAAAATGATGGTAGAATTAAACCTAAGATGGGCAAATATTTCATCAAAAATAAATGGGCTAACCCTGGCCAGTTGGCTCAGTTGGATGGAGCATCATCTGATACACCAAAAGGTTGAGTGTGTGATTCCAGGTCAGGGCACATACCTAGGTTGTTAGTTTGATATTTTCATGTTTCTCTCTCACATCAATGTTTCTGTGTCTCTCTTTCTCCCTCTCTTGCAAAAAAAAAAAAAAAAAAAAAAAAAAAAATCAGTAAACATATCCTCGGGTGAAGATATTAAATAAACAAAAGAAATGAAATAAGAAGTGAACTAAATCATCAAATAAAAAAGGCAGACAATGTATAACTGGATTAAAAGACTCATTGAGATGTTTAGTACACACACAAAAAAAACTATCTAATTTTATTTTAGTTTTTTAAAGGATAGTTCTGAATTTATTTTAAGTGGATTAATTCTTCATTAATAGTCCCCCCTTTTTCTTTTTTTTAATCTTTATTGTTGAGAGTATTACAGATGTCTGTCCCCCTTCTCCCCACCTTATTTTTAAAAATATATTTTTATTGATTAAAGAGAGGAAGGGAGAGGGAAAGAGAGATAGAAACATCAATGATGAGAGAGAATCATCAATTGGCTGCCTCCTGCACACCCCACACAGGGGATCGAGCCCGAAACCCGGGCATGTGCCCAGACTGGGAATCAAACCTAAGACCTCCTGGGTCATAGGTCAACGCTCAATCACCAAGCCACACAGCTGCCCCCTGCTCCACACATTTTAATTGTAAAGTTATAAAGGGACCAAAAGATTTGCAAGTAAAATGATTTATTTAAAATTACCTAAAAATTCTTGTAAGAAAGCTGCGGTGGCTACATTAATATTATAAGAAAAGTAAAGTGGTTATATTAATTAACATTAAAGAAATATTAGAACAATGAAAATCATCAGTGTTAAAAAGGGCTATTCCATAATAATGAAAAGATCATTTCAACAAGAAGATACTCCTAAATATGAATGATTAAATAATATAACTTCAAAATACACAAAACGGACAAAATTGAAAGAAGCAATAGACAATTCCAGAAAACCTTAAGATTTTAACACTCTTCTCTCAGTAATTGATAGAACAAATTAGGGGGGAAACCAACAAGAATATCTGCACCTGAGAGTTATGGTTTATTACTTGATTTAAGTTCATTGTCATTTATAGAAACCTCTATCCAACAACAGTAGAGAGCATTTTCCACCCAAATGTATTGGGAATATTCACCAAGATAGACTACATTCTAGGCCACAAAACTGTCTCAATGGAAAATAATTGAAATATACAGTGTACCTTCTTTCATACAAAATAATTAGTTTAGAATTTAGTCACAAAAATTGCTGGGGATAAAACTACAACCTTCTACATCAGGGTTGGGGAAGGTCTGACCTGCGGGCCTTTATAAGGCCCGAGAAATCATTGGGTCTGACCCTGACATGGCATTAGGGGAGAGTAAATTAAATGTGTGACAAAATATAGCAGGCTAATTTTTAAGTTCATAACTTTGTATGTTAAAAATATCCAAATGGCCCTTAGTAGAAAAGGGTTAAAGAAAAAAATCACAAAGAAAATTAGACTATATTTGGAACTGAATATAAACACAACCCATTAAAATTTGTGGAATAAAATTAACTAATTAAGAAAAATTTCAAGTCGTAAGTGCTTATATTAGACACAAAGAAAAGCATGAAGTCAGTAGCCCTAACTGCCACCTTAAGCTAGAAAAACGAGCAAACTGGGTCCAAGGTATATAGCTGAAAGTGTTGAACAAAGATATGAGTATTTGTGAAAGAGTAAATAAACGAACACTATACAAATGTACTGAAATCAAATATTGTTTATTGGGGGAAAAAATCAATAAATGTTATCCAACCCTAACTAAACTAATTAGGAAGAAAAAGAGAAAACACAAATTACCAATTTAGGTTTGAATTAAGTGACATAAACAGTTTCCTAACAATAGACTCCACAACTTAGAAGAACTGTACAAATTCCCTCACATTCCCAAAGTGCAGACTGCCTGAAGAAGGAAGAGAAGGAAGCAGTATGGCTGGGACCTGAGGGGAGAGGGGAGCAGGGGAAGAGCTGAGAGAGGGGAGCAGGGGGAGGAGCTGAGGGAAGAAGGGTGCAGGGGAGGAGCAGAGGGAAGAGGGGAGGAGGGGAGGAGCTGAGGGCAGTGGGGGGCTGGCCATGGGGCTGTGGTCAGGATGAGAGCTGGGCCACAAGTGAGGCCAGCTTTCTCTGCTCACTTTTGTCACTTGGAGTTTTATTTCTCCAGGAGCCACAGCGTCCCGAGGCTCCTGTCTAGAGAGCCAATGTGCCCCTCCTGGCTCTCTCCTGTTCCTTCTTCTGTGCTAAGCTGCTTTTTGTTTCCCTCTCCCCAGCTTTACAAGAACAATGATGCTGGCCCTGACTGGTTTGGCTCAGTGGATAGAGTGTCGGCCTGCGGACTGAGGGGTCCCGGGTTCGATTCCGGTCAAGGGCATGTGCCTTGGTTGCGGGCACATCCCCAGTGGGGGGTGTGCAGGAGGCAGCTGATCGATGTTTCTCTCTCATCGATGTTTCTAGCTCTCTATCCCTCTCCCTTCCTCTCTGTGGACAATCAATAAAAAAAAAAAAAAAAAAAGAACAATGATGCTGTGTGTTAGTCACGTAGAAACCTGTGTAGAGCTGCCCGCGGCTGGACTGTCCTCCTGTGCACAACAAAGAGTGAGGCTGGGATCCCAGCAACCAATCCATGTTTCTCTGTTACATGGATGTTTCTCTGTCTGTCTCCCCCTTGTCTCTCTCTCTCTAATTAGTGATGATTAAATGCAAAAAAACTGCCACACATATGTAGGCAGTTTAAGCTTGGAAAAAAACATGAAGAAATATAATGTGAGGAGGTAGAAAAATTCTTTTTCTTAGTTTTAAGTTTTTTAATGATTCAATAAAGTAGGAACAACTTTCTTTGCATTTAAAATGAGGTCAGGGTCTGGATGCATGGTGTTCCAGAAATCAGAAGTTTATGTAAATGAAATTGTGTCCCCTGTACGTAATCTGAGAAAGTCACAATATGACAAATGTTACAATTTCAAAGAGGGAAACTTTTGATAGTGAATTCTGGAAACTAAAAGGTCAAGATCATTGATTCTTATTTACAGCATAAAATGGTCCTTAGAGAGTGACGCATGAGCATTGAGAAGAAAAGCAACCATATCCAGATGCCTGCAGTGGTTCCTCGTGGAATTCTGTCTCCCAGGGGGTCAGGTTCTTTGCAGGGAGCACCTGAGTTTCCTCTCTGACCCACATGGCGCTTGTGCCATCAGCCTGTGGTGCTGGCGTCCAGTGAATGCGCAGGCAGCTCAGCCCTGCCAGGAAGCGAGCCCGAGACACTTCTCTCTGCCTCAGGAGACACCATGTCGCTGAGGCCAGTCTATGTACCTCAGCAGACACTTAGGGGCATTTCCATAGGACTGGAGGCATCTCCACAAAACCTGAAGAAAGATGAGGCAGAAAGAGTGTCCGCCTACAGAGGACCAGCAGGGGATAGCTGGTGTGGGAAACGGTGTGTCTTTTAGTTTATTGTGTGTTGTGATGTAGTGAGAGTTTTGGTGAGGAGTGGGGTTACTGAACATAGATTTATTCATGCTTTGCTTCATCTTATAGAGGAACTAAAGACATTGGGACTGTTAGCAAACATGTCCTGTGGGACATTAAAAAATTGTACCATGAGGAAGTGTATTTCTAGAAAGGAATTTGTTCATACATTTACCAATCTAAAGAATACTGGTGTCACAGACAATTTACATTCCTTATGAAGGGATCACCATTCTGCCACTGTGATGCTGCTGTTTGGAATCTTTATCTTAAGCTGTTTATCAAGGAGCAGGACTCAGACAGAACCTGTGGCCCCGCCCCTTTTCCTGCCCAAGGAAATGCTCATCTCTGCTGCCCCCTAGTGCACATATTAGGAATAGCATCTCTCTACTAAAACATCTGCTCATGTCATTTTGCAAGGACTTGAAGGCCCCAAGCTCCGAATGCCTTGTGTATGTACCTATGTTTTCTTTCTGTTTCAGTCTCTCCTGCAGGCAGGGTCTCTGACTCGCTCATGTATGTGAGGGGCCCATCCATACATATGTCTTACAGGTGGTTATTTCTGTTGCTAATTGTGTCATATTTATTTGATTATTAGACCAGAAGAAAACCTTGAGTTTAGAGGGAAGTTTGTTTCTCTCCCACATAAGCAAGTAACCAGATATTTTATAGAATGTAAACTTTGGAAGTACATCTACTTCACCCTGTCCTGAACTAAGATTTATCAAGTTATCTAAAGTAACATTTTTGAGACTGGATGATTTTATCAATAAAATTTGGAACAATCTACTAGTTTAGCTTCTGGATGTAAAGCTTTTATTTACCGTTCCAAAGGTGGGAATAATAAATATGACCACAGCTTTGCATTGTGCATGTTGATTTTAAACTGTTAGGTAAGTTAAGAAAGAACCTATAGTTCCCCCCATTTCTTCCTAAGAGATTTCCATGGAAATACCTGGTTTCAGGAGGGAATGTTAGCCTAATTGCCTCAGCTTTAGACCTTCAGGCTCCAAGCAGGAGCCTGTTGACCACCTCCACCCGTGCATGTCCTGTTGCTTTGGGGTTGTCTTATAAACATAACCTGCTAAGTGTGCTGCGCTTTTCCTAAATATCACCTGCTCTTGTTGTATCGTAAATCAGCGAGCTACACAAGAGGTCTTAATGGGCCAGTTAGTTAGGAGTCATCTTTATTTCACGCAGGTTCAGAGCAGAATACCTCTGTCAAATTCTGAACAAACACAGGAAGGAGTATTCTCTTTTTATATCATTCTAGGTCTTTGTGTAAGTTATTTTTGCAGACAGCTTGTAACCTTGAGTATATATCATATCTAACAAACACCTGTCATATCTGTACAGACAACTTGTAACCTTGAGTACATATCATATCTATACAGACACCTGGTATGGGAGTACATATCAGTATCAGTGTATCAGCCCCTTACATTGGATGGCTAACTTGCAAGGCCAGACAGTTAAGTTTATCTTTCCTATTATTTAAGCTAAAAAGCAAAGTTATTTTACAGAATAAGGGACTGTCTAAAAATGACAGAGTTGACTTACAGAGCAAGGGACTATCTAACAATAGCAGAGAATTTCAAATAGCAGGTTTTCCAAAGGAGGGATTACTATTATGCTTCACTCTACCATTTCCCAAAGTGTTTTATATACCAAATGTTACCTCATTGTTTTTCACATTCATTTGTATGTGAATTAATTGAAAAGAATAGAAGGTTTAGTAAATTACTGAAATCCATCAATAAATTTTGTAAGATAAAGATGTCTCCTTAGATCAGTTGTGAAAATATGCCTTATAAAATAAATAGTGTTGGGACATGGGGAAAACAGCAGGTCACAGATACAGGACAATCAGCAGGATTTTTCCTGATTTGAGAGATGGGGTGGACATTAGTGAGCATTTCCTGTAGGACCACTTTTCATGAGCATGTCCTGCAGGCTGAACACCAGAATTCTGGAGTGCACTGCTTACCTGAGCTGCGTGGTCCCATCTTACAGTCTCTCTGGAGGCAGAGCCAAGGTGCTGAGGCTTGGACTGTCAGCAATGAATAAACTACACTATAAAACAGGAGAATTTGGCCTGACCGGTGTTGCTCGGTAGTTAGAGGGTCAGCCCGCACTGGGAAGAGTTGCAGGTTTGATTCCCATTCAAGGGCATGTACCTGGGTTTCAGGTTTTATCCCCTATGAGTACAGGAGGCAACCAAGTGATGTGTCTGCCTCACATTGATTTTTCTCTCTTTTTCCTGTTCCCTCCCTCCTTTCCACTCTCTAAAAGATCAATGGAGAAAATATCCTCAGGTGAGGATTAACCAAAAAAAAAAAGTTTTTTTTTTCCAAGTTACAAAATGAAAACCCTGAGAAATCTGTTCTGTGTTAAAAAGAACATTGCTTATAAATCTTAGAACCAGGCTCAGGTAGATTCCAGGGACCCCAAGCGTTAGGGTTTCCCTTTCTCAGAACTGCTGGGATTGCACAGGAAGAGGTGCAGATTATGAAAGGAGCCACTTGGGCTAAAAAATTAGGAAGAATTTTTATTCTCTTTAGTCTAAGAGACCAGGCTTGGTGAGCAAAGGAAAAACTTGTGTTACCATCACAACAGTCTAGCTTATTATTTATAAACTAGAGGCCCAGTGCATGAAGTTCATTGTGCTCCCTCTCGCAGTCCAGGAACCCTTTGGGGATGTCTGACTGAGGGACCTAAGCTGTCAGTTGGACATCCTTAGCACTGCTATGGAGGTGGGAGAGGCTCCCGCCAACAGTGCTGTGCTTGCCAGCAGTGAGCCCAACTACTGGCTGAGCGGCTCTCCCACTGTGGGAGCACACTGACCACCAGGGGGCCGCTCTTGCATTGAGCGTCTGCTCCCTGGTGGTCAGTGCGCATCATAGCGACCAGTCGTTCTGCCATTCAGTTGATTTTCATATTAGCCTTTTATAATATAGGACTAGGGGGCCAGTACATGAAATTTGTGCATTGGGGGGGGGGGGTGTCCCTCAGCCCAGCCTGCACCCTCTCCAATCTGGGACATCCCTCTCACAATGCGGGACTGCTGGCTCCCAACTACTCACCTGCCTGCCTGCCTGATTGCCCCTAACTGCTTCTGCCTGCCAGCCTGATCACCCCCTAATCACTCCCCTGCCAGCCTGATCGATGCCTAACTGCTCCCCTGGCAGCCCGATCACCCCTAATTGCCCTCCCCTGCCGGCCTGATCGCCCCCACTACCCTCCCCTGCCAGCCTGGTCGCTCCAAATGCCCTCCCCTGCTGACCTGGTCGCCCCAAATGCCCTCCCCTGCTGACCTGGTCGCCCCTAATTGCCCTCCCCTGCTGGCCATCTTGTGGTGGCCATCTTGTGATGACATGGGTGTGGCCATCTTGTGATGACATGGGCATAGCCATCTTGTGACCACATGGGTGTGGCCATCTTATGACCACATAGGGGTGGCCATCTTGTGCTAGGGCATGGCTGTCAATTTGCATATTACCTCTTTATTATCTGTGATTATCCCATGTTTTCCTCTAGAACATTTTTCCTAAAATGAAAATGGCTTTCTGTGTGCAGTTTACTTAAGCAATAAAATATAGTTAATTCAAAATTCTACCTCAAGAGTTAAAAAAACTATCATTTTAAGTATATCCACCTTCAGACATCTCTACATGCGCACATTTCCTTTCTTCTGTTTTATCTCTATATAATTTACTATTTTAGGTTCTTAATATGGATGCAAAACATGTAAATTTTCAACTTTTATTCCTAATATGTGCATTTATGAGTGCACAATTTTTCATAAGTTTTGGTATGTGGTATTATCATTCAGTTCAACTTATTTTCTAACTTGAATTGTGATGTATTTTTGGGGTTAGAAGTGTATTTCACAACTTTTAAATATAAGGAGTTTCTAGGTACTTAAGTTCCTGATTTCTGGATTAACTACAATGACAACAAGAAACATATTGTGTATAATTTCAATTCTTTGAAGTTAGTTTACACCTGCTTCATAGTCCAGCAGGTTCACTTAAAAAATAATTGAAATGCTCCTCCACTGCCATCTCGTGTGCATCTTGGGAGTAGCACCTCAGTGCAGGTCAGCAGGACAATAGGGTGGTTATAATGGAGCATCTCTAAGTGCTGAATGAAATGCTATTTTGGAGTGTTTTCAGAACTTTTAAAACTAAGAACTTTCCTATCATCAACCAATCAAGAAAAAACAAGTGCTGGCAAGGATGTGGAGAAAAAGGAACCCTCGTGCACTGCTGGTGGGAATACAGACTGGTGCAGCCACTGTGGAAAACAGTATGGAATTTCCTCAAAAACTTAAATATGAAATTCCCATTTGACCCAGTAATCCCACTTCTAGGAATATATCCCAAGAAATCAGAAACACCAATCAGAAAAGATAGACGCACCCCTATGTTCACAACAGCACAATTCACAATAGCTAAGATTTGGAAACAGCCTAAAAGCCCATCAGCAGATGAGTGGATTAGAAAACTATGGTACATTTACGAAGTGGAATACTATGTAGCTATAAAAAAGAAAGAACTCTTACCATTCACAATAGCATGGATGGAGCTGGAGAGTATTATGCTGACCAAAATAAGCCAGTCAGAGAAAGATAAATATCACATGATCTCACTTATTTGTGGAATATAATGAACAAAATATACTGATGAACAAAAATAAATCCAGAGACTTAGAAGCATCAAACAGACAGTCCAACCTCAGAGGGAAGGCAGGGGTGGGGTGGGGGAAAGGGGAGAGATCAAACAAAGGACTTGTATGCACGTGCAACTTGGGAATAAAACCTTAGTGCCTTTCAGCAGGAAAGGTTGTTGGGTACAGTGGGTTATCTGATTGTTGAATGCAGTTTGATGCTCAGGTTGCTGAAGTGTTTTACATCCTTACTGAAGTCTTTGTGTGAGGCTATTGGTTCTGAAAGAGGTATACTCTGTCTCTGAATGAGAGAGGGGGTGTGTTAAATTTATTACGATTATAAATGTATCTAGTTTCCCTTGTAGCTCTCTTCTATGTACTTTGATTTCATGTTATAAAGTGCTTGTGAATTTGGATATTCCTGGTAAAATGAAATTATTGATATGAAGTGCTCTTTATTTATAGTAATGCTTTTTGCCTTCAAGTCTCGTGTGTTATCATATACTTTTTATTTGGTTTATGTTTGCTTAATATATTTTTTTCCATTCTTTCACTTTTGATATCTTTGTACCCTTATGTTTTCGGTAGCTTTCAGTTTTTATATTAGTTATGAGTAAAATGAGTTAATTTTTGGTTCAATATTTTTCTCCATTCAGTTGTTCCAACACTCTTTATTATATAATGCATATTTTCCCACTGACGTAAGGAGATATTTTTATTTTACCAAATTTCCATATGTATTTGAGTCTATTACTGGACTTTGTTTTCTGTTCCATCAGTTTATCTATTCACAGGACATTATCCAAGTTTTTTAATTACTGTAGCTTTATAACACAACTAGAGGCCTGATGCATGAAGATTCGTGCAAGAATGGGCCTTCCTTACCCTGGCTGCCAGCACTGCCTTCGCTCTGGAGCCGCCTTTTCGCTCTGGCCTGGAGCCGCCTTTCTGCCTTGCCACGCTGCCCAGAGGCCCGGAGTGGCTGGGGCAGTGCAGAACACCTGCATGGTCGCCATGGCGATGATGCAAGCGTCCCACCCTGTCCCTGGCTGCTCGGCGCCTGCATATGCAAATTAACCCATTTTTTGTTAATTTGCATACTCACTCCTGATTGGCTGGTGGGCGTCACAAAGGTATGGTTAATTTGCATCTTACTCTTTTATTAGTGTAGATACATTATTCTATCTTGTTGGGGTAGCTTTTATTCATTCATTTTTTTCAGAATTTTATTTAAAAATATTTTTATTAATTTCAGAGAGGAAAGGAGAGGGAGACAGAGAAACATCAATGATGAGAGAGAATCATCAATCAGCTGTCTCCTGCATGCTCCCCACTAGGGAGATCAAGCCTGCAATCAGGGCACAAACATGTGCCCTGACCAGGAATTAAATTATAACCTCCTGATTCATGGGTCAACCACTGAGCCATGCTGGCCAGGCAAGAATTTTCTTTTACATTTTTCATTTTAACATGTGAACTTAAATAAGCTTGTTTTGGTCTTAAAAATGTTGCTGATATTTTAATCAAATCATAATAAATTTATAATCAACACTGGGAGATGGACATCATTATGGGTTTTTTTTTGTTTGCTTTTTGGTTTGTTTTTTTTTCTTTAACCCAAGAATATGATGTTACTGTCCAGTTGTTCAAGTGTCTGTTATTGGGTAGCATTTAAAAATTTTATTTATACAGGTTGTGCACATTTTTGTTAAGATCATTCCTAGGCATCTTATGTGTTTTGTTGCCATTGTACATTTTCTTTGATTATATATTTCATGTATTGTTTTAAAGGATATGTATTTATATGCATGTTATCTCTCTCTTCCTCTCTGAAATAAATAAAAAAGATATTAAATGAGTAAGGTTATTGATTGTTAGTAAAAAATCAATATGAACTTTTGTTTCTTCACCATATAAGCAAGTATTCAGACATTTTGGGAATACATGTCTATCACCATTTCCTGAACTAAGATTTTTTAAAATATATGGTAATACTGATTTTCAGAGAGAGAGGAAGGGAAAGGGAGAGAGAGACTGAAACATCGACGAGATAGAGATATCACTTCAATCGGCAGCCTCCTACATGCCCCCTTTTGGGGATTGAACCCACAACCCTGGCATGTGCCCTGACCAGGAATTGAACCAGCAACCTCTTGGTGCCTGAGAGAATACTCAATCCACTGAGTCACACCAGCCAGGCTGAACTAAGATTTAACAATTAAACTAAAGTAACTTATTCTCAATTGAATGATTATGTCAATGAATGTGGAACAATCTACTAATTTACCTTGTGGATGTAAAACTTTTATTTAAAGTTTCAAAGGTGGGAGCGCAGCATTGGACTTGTAAGGATATAGGCTGCTTGAGGAAGGGGGCAGGCAGACTGCCTTGGACAGCGCCAGAATTGGTCATGCTGAGTAGAGGTAGGAAAGAAGTGGCCAGCCAGTTCATTTGGCTGCAGCTGGCCACTGGGTAAGATGCGCTTTCACTCCTCTCCAAGAGCCAGCCCATTCTATCTAGTTTGGTCAACATGGATTTCACGGAAATTCTCATGATAGCTTCTAAAGGACAAGGAACCAACAGCATACCGAAAAGGTATAGTTTGGCAGTGGGTCCTCTCAAAAAAGACCCAAAAATTAAGGGTGTCCAATCAGCAGCATACAAGCTTTTCTCAGAAGAAAAGTGGAGTAGCTTGGACAAAAAGCCTTAGAGAAAAAAAGGAGAAAAGAAGAACTAGTGAAAAAGTGAATTGAGCTAGAACATGAGAAGAAAGCAAGAGCTATGGCCAAGAGGACAAAGGACAATTTCCATGGTTAAATGGGATTCCTGTTGAGGAAAAGTCAAAGAAAAGACAGGCAATGCAAAGCCACTAGCCAGGGAACAGATCAAGAGTATGAAATGGAAGAAGAGGAAGAATTCTTAGAATACAATCAAGCAGCATCAGAGCAAGAACCTCCTTCCAAAGTTGAAAGTAAGCCAAAGGTCACCCTTAAAAGTGCCCCACCATCATGAACTTCACTGACCTACTCAGGCTGGCTGAGAAAAAGCAGTATGATCTGAGAGTCTATGTCCCGCTAGGTTCTGGGTTTGGGATCTGGAGAAGGGCCATGGGCAAATGATGAGACAAGATAAGAAATAATAATTTGGAAATAATGGGGGCCAGGCGGAGAGTCCAATGCAAGGGCAAGGACTTCACTGGTGCCCAGGACCTGCCAGACTTTTATTCAATTTTAGATACACATATTGCCCTTAGGCAGGCAATTCTGGTAACAGACAGACTATCTTAAAGGTCAGTAAATATTAGTAAAGATTTACTTTGAGACTATTTGGTCAGGAAATTGCTTGAGCCCACTGTGTTGACTAAACAATCAGTGCATAGTTTTGGCCCTTGCCAGAGCTCAAGGTTCACGAGTCTTCTGTGTTCCTTGTTTACACTTTTCTGATAGGGAAGGCAATGGGTAGCTTTCAACATCTCCCCCTTCTCTTTTTCTTAATAAATGTTGAAAAGTGAATGCCACCTGAAGGGTTCAAGTCCTTTTAAGACTCTTCATTCCACATCTGCAGACTAGAAATAAACATAAGAATAAAAATAAGAGAAACAATAGTGGTTATGCTGAGAGACAAATGTAAGGAGATCCAGTGGAAGAGATTAAATTCTTAGATGTCTTTTTTAAATTGCTGCCAGGCATATAAGGAATTAGTTTGTAAGTTTGCGTGGGATAATTGTACAATATGGTGTTGTAATTCTAAAATATCAAGGGTTGTGTTACCTTTACCCCAAGCACCAAGAAGGTGATATTTTTTTTATTCCCAATAGGGAACGGGGCGGGGGTGTAACACAAATCTGGGAAAAATTATAATGACACTACAAAGATATTCTTTGCTCTAAGCTGTTGTTTTTATCACCCATCCATAAGACTGTAGACTTTAGTGCTGATAATTCTATCTCAAACTGGCTGTCAATTCTTTTTTGTATAGACAGGTCTTAGTTACATTTTCCTTAACTGTTTGTATAAAAGGAGAAGTTTGAACAGTTTGTACCATGGATGAAGAAGCAATGCCCACAGAAGTAAGTAACATTATGAAGGCAAAGAGTCCTGCAATTACCATTCCAATAGCAGTACATATGTCTCCTTTTTTCCCCCATTGACCTCCCCAGGGCCTCCCCTACCACCCAGTACATGCCTTTAC
The DNA here is from genome assembly GCF_963455305.1 of Plecotus auritus. Classification (NCBI taxonomy): domain Eukaryota; kingdom Metazoa; phylum Chordata; class Mammalia; order Chiroptera; family Vespertilionidae; genus Plecotus; species Plecotus auritus. Next base: position 99,851,754 of record NC_137776.1, read on the forward strand.
CTGACCGCCCCCCCCAGTGTCTTGTATCCATTGGTTATGCTTATATGCATACAAGTCCTTCGTTTGATCTCTTACAGCCCCCCGCAACCTCCCCTGCCTTCCCGCTGTAGTTTGACAGTCTGTTTAATGCATCTTTGCCTCTGTATCTCTTTTTTTCCCCATTTCTTTCCTTTAAAAATCTTGTCTCCGCAGACTAGAAATAAACATATAATAACAAAAAATATTTGAGTCCCAATTTCAATGTCCAACAATTCTGAGTCCCCGTTTCAATATCAAACAGTTCCTTATGTGTACATGTCAGCAATGATATCTGGATGGTGGGCACATGGTGGCAATGCAGGTCTGACCCTCTCTGGTTTGGTCCTAGGCAACCTGCTGTGACGCACAGCTGCTAACTGCTAGCATGGCAAGGCATCGTCAGCATCTTCCATATCTGGACTGTTTCTCCTCTTGTCTTAGTGGTTGGAGCAGACCTGTCAATTCCTCTCTGTTGCAGGAATCCACATGGTCTTGGAGTTGTTTTCTGAAAATATACAAACATATTCTCGACCAAAAGTTAATAAAGGAATCTTTTCTATATAATTGATTTGGGATCCTTTTTATTTTTGCCTGAACGATTTTCCTTTGTCTTATTTAGACACCATGTGTGTTTTTCATGGGTGTCTTGCTGTTAGCATTACAAATGAAAATTAATTTTGTAAAGTAAAAATTTTCTAGATGTAATTTACTTATAGGATATTTTTCCTTACATGATATTACCCTACTATCCCCTCCCTTTTTTTTTAATTAATGGAGGCTTTTGTAAATTTTATAATGCAGTCTTGATAACTTTAAATTTTATTTTTTTGCACAAAAATATGACTGCTTTAGGTTCTTTGCATGTTCAGGAATTTTGCCATGAGATGAACTGCCAATAGAAATTTTAGTTACTACCTTAGGGACAGCTTTTTGTCCAGTACAATTAAATTTTCTTGAATATTCACTTATTTCAATTAGCCTATTTAAATTAATCTGAAAACTTGATTATTATTTTACTGTCAAATTTAATACTCTACCAACAATCTTAGTTTACCCTGTAAATATTAGTGGAAAGGATTATTTGCATTCTTGAGTAGGCCCTGAGTATTCCTGGTGCTAGGCTGGAGTTAGATATAGGGCAGCTGCTGTCGGCCAAGTCTCTGTCTGTTACCTGGGTCCCAATCTGAGCTGGGCCAAGTCACTGTCTGTCACCTGTGTCCTGATCTGAGCTGGGTGTGGGAAGCAAAGCAGCCATGGGGGCAGGAGACCTCCCTCAGGCGGGGTGAGGGTTCAGGCCCTGCAAAGTTGGGGAGATGAGGGTCTGTGCCCCACCTCTGGTGACCCCCAAGTTCTCTCTTGATGGCCCCTCTGGGACTGTGCCTGTCTTAGGTTGTTCCTTCCCTAAGGAATCTTACCCATCTCTGGCTAACAAGTCATCTTCCGGGGCCAAGCAGGGTGATGTGAGGTTCAGTTCTGTCTCCTTGGTAGTCTATGCCCCCGTGGCCTCCACGCCCAGCACCAGCCTTGGGATCCCCTGGCCTGCTGGCGGGGCCCCAGCACTGATCACATATCTCAGGGAACTCAGGTTTCTTCTCTAGGGAGGGCCCAGCTCACATGATTGGGCAAGAGACAGATCCATGGTACCAGCCACCACCAGGCTTCAAGCTCAGCATGAACAGAAAGCTCAGGCAACAGCTGAGGGCAATTGGATTGTGAGAAGAGGGTCCCTCTTGGCACAAAAGGTAAGAGGGGCCAATATAGAATGCTCAAGTGCCTTCGCAGTGCCTTAATTCCTTCTGAAAGGGATTAAATCCTTTCATGTCCTTTTTTTAAAATTGCTGACAGACATTCAAAGAATTAGTTTGTAAGTTTGTTTGGGATAATTGTACAATATGCTGTTGTAAAATATCTAAAATTATAATGACATTGTAGAATAATATCATGTAAGGATATTCTTTGCTCTAGGCCATGGCAATTCAATTTCAAACTGGCTGTCAATTTCTTTCTGTAACTTTATATAAACTTTGTCAGGGAGGCAAAAACACAAATTACTTACTTTAGTTCAAGAGGCCAAATATATTGACTTTCAATTACAATCCTTACGACTTTTGAAGAAAACTTCTTTTTGTTTCCTTCCAAAATAATTTTCGGGCTACAGAGAGTTTCATTTAAAAATCTTTGTCACATGAAACAATTTCTCTTAAGGTTATGGTGACCACTAGTATGGATTAGATTTAATATTTTATTTTATTTTTTTATAATATTTAAAAATTTTTTTAATTTTTATTTTTTACATATGTGTCCTTAATCCCCCTTAACCCTACACCCCCCATTTATGCCCCACCCCCTTGTTGTCTGTGTCTATTGATTAGGCTCATATGCATGCACACAAGTCCCTTGGTTGATCTCTCCACCTTACCCCCACCCTCCCCTACCTTCCCTGAGGTATGATGGGCTGATCAACATTTCTCAGTCTCTGGATCTGTTCTTGTTTATCAGTCTATGCCATTCATTATATTCCACAAATGAGTGAGATCATGTGATATTTATCTTTCTCTGCCTGGCTTATTTCACTTAACATAATACTCTCCATCTCCATCCATGTTGTTGCAAATGGAAGGAACTCCTTTTTTTACAACATTGTAGTATTCCATTGTGTAGATATACCACATTTTTTAATCCACTCATCTGCTGATAGGCATTTAGGCTGTTTCCAAATCTTAGCTATGGTGAATTGTGCTTCTACCGTGTTTCCCTGAAAATAAGACAGTGTCTTATATTAATTTTTGCCCCCAAAGTCACGCTAGGTCTTATTTTCAGGGGATGTCTTATTTTTCCATGAAGAAGAATACGGTACACATTTATTGTTAAATGAAAATAAAGGAAATTTATTACCTGTATATGGTACGGTAGTACGGTAGTTGTCAACACAAACCGGACAAACTGTGAATCCTACAGTATCAAGAATTTACTCATTTATTCAATGACAATTATGTCATCATCTTTTGGAACATCATCATAACAATCCAATTCCTGAATTTCCTGGTGAATTTCTTGTGACTCCATTTCTTTCAGAATCAGTGGACCAAATCTCTCATGTTTAGCAATAGCACTGTCTTTAAATGAGTACTTCTTGTCAAAGTAGCCTGCTCGCAGTGCATTTGCAATGCAACTGTCAGTGATTTTCTCCCATGAATTCTTCACCCAAGTCACAACTTCTTGCAGTTTAGGTTTCACAAAGTTTCCATGCTGATTTCTCTCCATTCTATTTTCAATGTAGTCATTAATTTCCATGCGCAAATTGTCTTTGAATGGCTTGTTTATTGCAATATCAAGAGTCTGGAGATAGGCCGTCATTCCTGCTGGAATCATTATCTGATCTATTTTTTTTTTTCGTGAAGAAATGTCTTCATGTCTTTAGCACGGTGAGTGCTGGCTGCATCCCAGACTAGCAGACCTCTTTGGCTCCCTCGCATAACAAGTGGCAGCATTAAATCGACCCACTTCCTTATAACTGCTTGTGTGGCCCAGGCTTTTTCAGTTTCAAGAATAAAAACGCCCAAAACACGTTCAATCTTTTCCTTCTTGCCCTTAGAAATGATTAAAGGTGGGATTTTAGTGCCATCCAGACGAATTGCCAAAATACAGGAAACACGTGCACGTTCATAAGCAGTGGAGGGAATGTACGCTAAGGAGGCAACCCCCTGTTCAATTGTTGTTTGAGATGATTGGCCCATAAACACTGCAGTTTCATCCATAGCAATCATGTTGGAAAGATTGTATTTAGAGAAGTCAGCATCATCAATAAAGGACTTGAATGCAAGTGCTCGCTTAATAACTTGAGTATCTTCCAACCTAGACAATGTTGTAGATCTTCTTAAAGACAGTTCACTTTGCTGAAGGAAATTATCCAGCCAGTGTTGTGATGCTTTGAAGTCTTTGGGGGCTATGTCAAACTGTGGTGCCATTGCAAGGGCAAATTCTTGAATCTGAGCCCTATTCACAACCAAAGCCTTTGCTCTCCTGTCAACAACCCATTCACAGTTCAGGTCTTCCAGCTCGGAAAATAATGGTTGCCGACCTGATCCACACTTGCGCTTTTTAGCATTTCCCTTGTCCACTTGCTCAATGAGGTTACCATACTCTACTCGCCATTTTCGGACCAATCGGATACTCAACATCTTCTCTTTGCAGAAAGCAGTAAGATTTTGGCCCCAAGAGTCTTCCACGATTCCTTTCTTGTACTCCACGGAGTAGCTTTTTCTTTTTGGGCTCATTTCTAGTGGTAAAAAAAAAAGGAATTGGGGTATCAAGGTGGGGGGAGGGGGATCACTCAAAATGACACAGGGGGGATCAGAGGGGGTAATCAAAATGGCACAGGAGAATCAGAGGGGGGAATTACCATTTTAGTAACCCCTTTTGATCCTCCTGTGTCATTTTGATTGCCCCCTCCCCCCACCCCTGTGCCACTGAACACCTTCACCAGACATCCCCCCTACCCCTTTATCAGGCATTTACCCCCTGGGGCCTGCCTGGGAACTGTCACTGGGCTTGCTGGGGCCTGGATATGGGCTGGAGCAGGGTCTGCCACTGACTGAGAACCTTCAGTCATCATGAAGGCGGCCGCGAGCATCAGGTAGTGTCACCAGATACAGACCAGCACTCACCACCTTCGCCGCGTCCTGTCTGCTCTAATCCTCCTGTTCTTCTACACGCATCTACGAAAGCCTCCTCCTCTCTCCCACCCCACCCTCACCGCTCACTCCGACCTCCGCTCCGCCTCCACCCAGCAGTGACGTCAGGACTCCACGTAACGTCACTGGTTGCTAAACGCCAGTCGGGGCGGCCCTAGCGACCAGTTTACGGTAAATTAATTTTCATTCTGAGACAGAGCCTGGGGCCTTATTTCCGGGGGATGCCTTATATTTCACTCAGAAGGAAACCTGTAAGTAGGTCTTATTTTCGGAGGATGTCTTATTTTCGGGGAAACACGGTATGAACATAGGGGTGCTTTCTCATTCGTGTTTCTAGTTTCTTGGGATATATTCCTAGAAGTGGGATCACTGGGTCAAATGGGAGTTCCATTTTTAGTTTGTTGAGGAAACTCCATGCTGTTCTCCGCAGTGGCTGCACCAATCTGCATTCCCACCAGCAGTGCACGAGGGTTCCTTTTTCTCTGCATCCTCGCCAACACTTGTCATTTGTTGATTTATTGATGATAGCCCTTCTGACAGGTGTAAGATGGTACCGCATTGTTGTTTTGATTTGCATCTCTCGGATGATTAGTGACTTTGAGCATGTTTTCATATGCCTCTTGGCCTTCCTTCTGTCTTCTTTCGAAAAGTGTCTATTTAGGTCCATTGCCCATTTTTTGATTGGGTTGTTTATCTTCTTTTTGTTAAGTTGTATGAGTTCTCTGTAAATGTTGGAGATTAAACCCTTATCGGTGATATCATTGGCAAATATGTTCTCCCATGCAGTGGGCTTTCTTGTTGTTTTATTGATGGTTTCCTTTGCTGTGCAAAAGCTTTTTATTTTGATGTAGTCCCATTTGTTTATTTTCTCTTTAGTTTCCATTGCCCTAGGGGCAGTATCAGTGAAGAAGTTCCTTCGGCATATGTCTGAGATTTTGCTGCCTGTGGATTCCTCTAGTATTTTTATGGTTTCCCGTCTTATGTTTAAGTCCTGTATCCATTCTGAGTTTATTTTTGTGTATGGTGTAAGCTGGTGATATAGCTTCATTTTTTTGCATGTATCTGTCCAATTTTCCCAACACCATTTGTTGAAAAGGCTGTCTAGACTCCATTGTATGGTCATGCCTCCTTTGTCAAATATTAATTGAGCATAGTAATTTGGGTCGATTTCTGGGTTCTCTATTCTATTCCATCAATCTATATGTCTGTTCTTGTGCCAGTACCAGGCTGTTTTAAGAACAGTGGCTTTGTAATACAGCTTGCTATCTGGTATTGAGATCCCACCTACTTTGTTCTTCTTTCTCAGGACTGCTGTGGCTATTCGGGGTTTTTTTTTTTTTTTTATTCCAGATAAATTTTTGGAAAGTTCATTCTAGGTCTGTGAAATATGTCATTGGTATTTTAATGGGAAGTGCATTGAATTTACAGATTGCTTTGGGTAGTATGGACATTTTGATGATGTTGATTCTACCAATCCATGAACATGGTATGTTCTTCCATCTGTTTACGTCTTCCTCTATCTCTTTTTTCAGTGTCATGTGGTTTTCCACGTATAGGTCTTTTACCTCCTTAGTTAAGTTTATTCCTAGATATCTTAATTTTTTTGGTGCGATGGTAAATGGGATTGCTTTTTTAGTCTTTCTTTCTGTAAGTTCACTATTGGTGTATAGAAATGCCATAGATTTCTTGGTGTTAATTTTGTATCCTGCTACATTGCTGAATTCATTTATTAAGTCTAGTAATTTTTTTGATGGAGTCTTTCGGGTTTTCTATGTACAGTATCATGTCATCTGCGAATAAGGACAGTTTTACTTCTTCTTTTCCAATTTGGATGCCTTTTGTTTCTTCTTCTTGTCTGATCGCAATGGCTAGTACTTCCAGTACTATGTCGAACAGGAGTGGTGAGAGTGGGCATCCCTTTCTTGTTCCTGTTCTTAGGGGAAATGGTTTTAGTTTTTGTCCATTGAGTATGATGTTGGCTATAGGTTTGTCATATATGGCTTTTATTATGTTGAGGTATGATCCTTCTATTCCCACCTTGTTGAGAGTTTTTATCAAGAAAGGGTATTGGATTTTATCAAATGCTTTTTCTGCATCAATTGATATGACTATGTGATTTTTATCTCTCAATTTGTTAATGTGATGTATCACGTTTATTGATTTGCGGATGTTGTACCATACTTGCATCCCCAGGATAAATCCTACTTGGTCATGGTGTATGATCTTTCTGATGTACTGCTGGATTCGATTTGCTAGAATTTTGTTGAGGATTTTGGCATCTATGTTCATGTGGGATATTGGCCTGTAATTCTTTCATTGTGTTATCTTTATCTGGTTTTGGTATTAGGGTGATGCTGGCTTCATAGAAGGAGCTTGGAAGTGTTCATTCCTCTTGAATTTTCTGGAATAGTCTGAGGAGGATAGGTTTTAGTTCTTCCTTGAATATTTGGTAAAACTCCACTGTGAAGCTGTCTGGCCCCAGGTTTTTGTTTGCTAGAATCTTTTTATTTTTAATTTATTTTATTTTATTATTATTTTTTATTAAGGTATTATATGTGGACATATCTTACCATTGGCCCCCCCCTCTCCCCAACCCACTCACATACATGCCTTAACCCCCCATGCTGGAAGCTTTTTGATGACTGCTTCAATTTCTTCCATAGTTATCAGTCTATTGAGATTTTACAATCTTCCTGAGTGAGTTTTGGAAGGTTGTATTTTTCTAGGAATCTGTCCATTTCCTCTAGGTTATGTAATTTGTTAGAATAGAGTTGTTCATAGTATTTTTTAACACTCATTTGTATTTCTGTGGGGTCTGTTGTTATTTCCCCTCTTTCATTTCTGATTTTGTTTATTTGGGTCCTCTCTTCTTGCTTCTTGGTAAGCCTGGCTAGAGGTTCATCATCTTGTTTATCCTTTCGAAGAACCAGCTTTTGGTTTTATTGATCTTTTGTATTGTTTTTTTGGTCTCTATGTCATTAATTTCTGCTCTGATCTTTATTCTTTCCTTCCTTCTGCTCACTGTGGGCTTTTCTTGTTGCTCTCTTTCTAATTCTTTGAGTTGTTGAGTTAGATAATTTATTACCATTTTATCTTGTTTTTTGAGGTAGGCCTGTAGAGCTATAAACTTCCCTCTCAGGACTGCTTTCATTGTGCCCATAGCATTTTCATTGTTGTGTTTTTATTGTCATTAGTCTTCAGGATATTTTTAATTTCTTCTTTGATCTCGTTGATCACCCAATCATTGTTTAATAGTATGCTATTCAGCTTCCAAGTGTTTGAATTTTTTGGAATGTTTTTATTGTAGTTTATTTGTAATATTATGCCATTGTGGTCTGAGAAAATGCTTGATATGATTTCAATCTTTTTGAATTAGGGGAAACTTTGCTTGTGACCCAATATGTGATCTATTTTTGAAAATGTCCCATGTGCACTTGAGAAGAACGTATATTCCTTGGCTTTGGGGTGAAATGCTCTGAAGATGTCAGTTAGGACCATTTGATCTAGTGCGTCCTTTAGAATTGCTGTTTCTTTCCTGATTTTTTGTCTAGAGGATTTATCCAGTGATGTCAGTGGTGTATTAAAGTCCCCTACTATGATGGTGTTGCTGTCGATCTCTCCCTTGATATCTTCCAGGAGATTTTTTAATGTATTTGGGTGCTCCAGCATTGGGTGCATATATGTTTACCAGAGTTATATCTTCTTGTTGAATTGCTCCCTATAGTATTATGTAGTGGCCTTCCTTATCTCTTGTTAAGGCCTTTACTTTGAGGTCTATTTTATCTGATATATGTATCGCAACCCCAGCTTTTTCTCATTTTCATTTGCCTGAAAGATGTTTTTCCATCCCTTCACTCTCAGTCTGTGTGAATCCTTTGCTCTGAGGTGGGTCTCTTGTAGAGAGCAAATATATGGGTCATGTTTTCTTATCCATTCAGCTACCCTATGTCTTTTGATTGGTGCATTTAATCCATTATCGTTTAATGTAATTATTGACAAGTACATGTTTGTTGTCATATTTTTCCTTAGTATTTGTGTTTCTTCTTGCCTTTCTCTTTCTTCTTCCTACAGCAGTCCTTTTAGCATTTCTTGCATTGCTGGCTTGGTAAGGATAAACTCTCTTAGTCCTTTTTTGTCTGTGAAGCTCCTGATTCCACCTTCAATTATGAACGATAGCCTAGCTGGGTATAGTATTCTTGGATTCAGTCCCTTGCTTTGCATCACTTTGTATATTTCATTCCATTCCCTTCTGGCCTGGTGTGTTTCTGTTGAGAAATCAGTTGATATTCTGATAGGAGATCCCTTGTAGGTAACTTTCTGTCTCTCCCTGGCAGCCTTTAAGATTCTTACCTTGTCGTTGGTGTTCACCAATCTAATTACGATGTGTCTTGGTGTTGGTCTTTTGAGGTTCAACTTGTTTGCGACTCTTTGTACTTCTTGGGTTTGCATAATTTTTTTCTTGCCAATATTAGGGAAGTTTTCTGTCATTATTTCTTCAAACAGGTTTTCTATTCCTTGCTTCTCTTCCTCTCCTTCTGGTATCTCTATTAAGCAAATGTTGTTTCGTTTTGCGTTGTCCCAAAGCTCCGTTAGGCTCTCCTCTTGCTTTTTAAGTCTTCTTTCCAGTTGCTGCTGTGTTTGTGTGTTTTTTCCTACCTCGTCTTCTAATTTGCTGATGCGGTTCTCAGCCTCTTCTAGTCTACTGTTTATGCCTTCCATTGTGTTCTTTATTGCAGCTTTGTTTTTCTTCATCTCCTCTTGGTTTCTTTTCATGTTGGTGACCTTTTCATTCAGCTCCTTATAGTTCTCATTGAGTTGTGTGTATTTGTCATCCATCCATTTAAACATCCTTATAACCATTACTCTGAATTCTTTCTCTGTTAAGCTGCTAGCCTCATTTCATTTTACTCCTTTTCTGGTGATTCCTCTTTTTCTTTCCTTTGGGGATTGCTTTTTTGTCTCCCCATGTTTTCCTGTAATGTTTTAATTGTAGATCCAATTGCTTTACTACCCAGGTTCTTTTGGGGATGGTGCTACTGGTGTAATCTCTCAGTTTTCCTTGGCTTGTTAATCTAGTGTAGCTCACTAGTTGAGCTATTTTGGTTCTCTTGATGTAGTCCTGTGAGCTTGAGAGGCACAACTGCAGTGTCTAGAAGTCAGCAGCCGTAGAGGTGAGTATCTCAATTTTTGCTGTCTTGCACCCTTAATTGAAATCACATGTGCCCAGTGGGGACTCACAGTGGCACCAAGGAACTGTCTGTCGGGGTGATGTGGCTCAGGGGGCCTGCACTCTGGAAATGCGTGACTCTGGTGCCCAGAGTTCTGTAGTAATGGGGTGGGCAGACTCAGCTTTCGCTGATGCACCTGTGGTGGATAGGCACTTACTCCCAGTGGTGGCTCACAGGAGCACCCACGGTAAGTTTGCCAGCGAGGCACAATGAAGCACTCTGAAGGGCCCTGGCAGTGTAGCCGTGTAATTGAGGTGCCTAGCTTCTAAAGATTTCTCTTTAGGGCAGATCCTATGGCCTCATGGAGCATTCAGATTCCAAGGTGTTATTCAGGGTGGGATCTGGGTGTGGCTCTATTGGTTGCCTGGAGACTGGAGGGAGGGACTATCTCTCAAGAGAAAATGGTGACCGGGGTTTAGATATGACTCAGCACCAGACTCGCTACTCCCTCTTCTGGACTGTCCGCTGCCTACTCTCCTCAGACTCCACAACTTCACCCCTTCTTCTGCACCTCAGCCACAAGTGTCTGTATCCGAAAGGTCCTACGAACTAGGTTCAGTGGAGAAAGGCGCAGGCCCCAGCGCAAGGAGGGACCACGTCTCTGCAAGTTCCTCTCTTGCTGGCACTGCGCGGTCCGGAAGCTCTTTAGGGCTGCCTTTGAGTTCAGATCCCAAATCCAGACTCCAAGTTCTAAAATCCACTACCTCCTGCAGTCCCATGGACCCTTTTTTTTTTTTTTTTTCAGTCAGACACTTTGCCTGTCCTCAGGGACTTGGCTTGGCGCCATGTAGTTTCTCCCTGACCTTCTGGGCACAGAAGTCCAGCAGATTCTACTGCCTAGATCTTTGATTTTACCTTTATCGGGGAGATCTCTGCCCTTCCCGGCTACAAACTGTCTCACCAGCTGTGCCTCCTTTGCCAATTCGGGCTGGATTCCACTCGTTTCAGCTTCTCCCTCTATTTGCTCCGGGACAAGGCTCAGGACACGTCCTTCTATTCTGCAGCCATTTTGTCTCCCCTGAATTTTCCACTTTTTACAAAATTGCTGGACATGACAGCTTGTGTAAGCAGGTCCATTGTCAGTTTAAAAAAATTTTGGAATTCCCATGATGGCAAAAGCAGCTAGGCAATGATTAATAACCTGTTTTGCCATTTCCCCTGTACATGCAGTAGCCCATAGGCCCTTTGAAAAGGTATCTACAGAGACATGCAATGCCCCAAGGTGTCCAAAAGGAGTATAATGTGTTACATCCATTTGCCATTGCCCTTATCAATCCTCGAGGGTTAATTCCTATATTAGGCCCTTGAGGCAGATGTAACATGCAAGTGGGACATTCTCTGATAATCTATTTTGCCTGCTGTTGAGTGATCGAGAATTGTTTGGACAACATTTTGGCAGGCTGATGTAAAAGCTGATGAGATTCTGAGGCCTGTTTTAATAAAGCAACCAATTGATCAGCATGTGCATTTCCTTTTGTTAGCGGGCCAGGTAATACACTGCGAGCCCTGATGTGAGTGATATAAAAAGGATATTGTCTCTGTTGTACAGTCTGCTGAACTTGTTTAAATAGTTAAAATAAACTTTGGTCACTGAGCCATTTTAACAGAGCAGTTTCAATTCTATTCACTAGGCCCACAGTGTAAGAAGAGTCAGAGATAATATTAAGAAGCTCTTGGAAATCCCGCAATGCAACCTTAATAGTCTCTAATTCAATTCTTTGTACAGAAGTATGACTGGTAAGTATGACTCTGTCTGAATTCATTGTATGATAGGTAGCTTTACCATTCGATGATCCATCAGTAAAAACAGTTAATGCTCCAGGAATAGGTTCCTGCCGAGTATTTTTTGGTATAATATGGGGGTATAATATAAAAATTGTAGTAATTTGTCTTTTAATAGGTGACAACTAAGTTCCCCTGAATATCCACTTAGTCCAATTTGCCAATTCAAAGCAGTTTGAAATAATATTTCTATTTGCTTCCCAGTGAGGGGAAGGTAAATGCATTGGGGTTCTTCTTCTAAGCTGCCTGCAGTGCTTTCTAAGTTGAGATATCAACTGAGCCATAAGTTCTATATATGTAACCGCAGTTTTAGAGGATTGATGCCCTAGGTGGACCCATTCAATAATAGCAGGAGAGTTTTTTGGAAGATGACTCCAGTGGGACTATTTGCAGTAGGGTTAATCTGTCCCAATAAAGGCAATTTAGGCTGTACCTATGCTACTTGGGCTGAGGAGATTGCTTGCTCAATTCTTAGCAACTCCTTCCTAGCTTCATCTATTAATGTTCAGGATGAGGAAAGATTAGAGTCACCCCTAAGTATATTACATAAATTTGTCATTTCTCCTGTAGAGATCTTCAGATAAGGTCTTAATCAGTTAATGTCCCCTCCCTAATAATTTTTGAAAGTCATTTAAAGTTTTAAGGCAATCTTATTTTCACCTTTTGAGGCCTAAAATGTTGGTGTTCAATTATGGTTCCCAGATATTTGAAAGGCATTTCTTTCTGTACCTTTTCTGGAACAATTTTTACATTGCCAAAGTCTGCTCTTCCTGTGGACTTGCTAAGAGCAAGTCATCCATGTAATGAATAATGTAACATCGGGAATATTTGTCCCTTAAAGGCTGAACAGCTTGAGCTACATATTTTTGACACTAGGTGGGGCCATTGGCCATTCCTTGAGGCAAAACTTTCCATTGATATCTTTTTTTTTAAATATATATATTTTATTGATTTTTTTACAGAGAGGAAGGGAGAGGGATAGGGAGTTAGAAACATCGATCAGCTGCCTCCTGCACATCCCCCACTGGGGATATGCCTGCAACCAAGGTACATGCCCTTGACCGGAATTGAACCTGGGACCCTTTAGTCTACAGGCCAACGCTCTATCCACTGAGCCAAACCGGTTAGGGCTCCATTGATATCTTTTATTGATTTTCTTCACAGGGAGGAAGGGAGAGGGATAGAGAGAAACATCCAAGAGAGAGAAAGATCGATCAGCTTCCTCCTGCACGCCCCCTACTGGGCATGTGCCCGCAACCAAGGTACATGCCCTTGACCGGAATCGAACCCGGGACCCTTCAGTCTGCAGGCTGACGCTCTATCCACTGAGCCATACCAGTCAGGGCGACCATTGATATCTTTTCATGGGTTCTATATTATTAATAGCGGGCACTGAAAATGCAAATCTCTGTTTATCTTGAGATGCCAAGGGAATGGTGAAGAAACAATCCTTAAGATCTACTACTATAAGAGACCAATCTGGAGGGATTTGCAATGGCGCTGGGAGTCCAGGCTGTAAAGCTTCCATGGTATGCATAGCAGTGTTAACCACTCTAAGATCATGTAACAATTGCCATTTTCCTTTTGCCTTCTTAGGTATAGTAAATATAGGTGTATTCCAAGGACTATTGGAAGGCTCTATGTGGCCAGCCTCTATTTGTTCCTGTATCAATTCATGAATATGACCTATTGTCTCCTTGGTTAATAGCCACTGATCCACCCTTATAGGTCTATCATCTTTCCATTGTATAGGATCTGCACGAGGGTGAGGAGATTGAGCAGTGACCACTCCTCAAAAGATTGATATCCTAATCCTCATCTTTCTGGGTTCCCTTTGGCTTGGATGGGCTCTTTAATTCCCTGATTATTTTTTCCTAAGCTTTGACCAGTCTAATATTCCATCTGAGTTATTAACTGCTGTCCTTTGCCGGTAATAATAAAAGCTTATAACCTTCTAAAACATCCCAGCCCCATAAGTTGACTGCAATCCCAGAGACTATGTAAGGCTGAAACCATCCTGTCTGTCCTTCTTCATCTTGCCACCTTAACACTGCAGCACTGTGTTGTGTATTATCAGGAACTCTGACTGCCCTGATAAGAGCCTATAGCTTCTACCATGGACCAACTTGGAGGCCAGAATTCTTTGCTGATAATGCTGACATCCACTCCAGTGTCTACTAAACCTTTAAACCATTTTCCCCTCTATTCTTAAGTTAATCATAGGATGGGTTTTGCTAATTTCATGTATCCAATAGATATCAGAGCTTCCAAATCCTTGTGTTTCTCTTTTCCTATTTATAGCTTCGCCTTGATGAATAAAAGGTACAAGTAGTATCTGAGCAATTCTTTGTCTTGAAGAATTTGCATAATATGATTACATTCTAGTATTACCTTAATTTCTCCCTCATAATCTGAATCTATGACTCCAGGCAGAACAGTTAGTCCTTTCAAAGTTTTTCCACTTCTGCCTAAGATTAATCCTAAAGTTCTTGGTGGCACAGGTCCCCAGATTCCTGTAGGAACAGCTTGCCGAGCCATATCAGGGGTCAAAGGGACCGCTATAGTACTGTTAAGAACTAGGCCTGCGCTTTCTGGAATGGCTCAGATGAGGGAGTCCACTGTGGGCCTTGCAGGGCAAATTTCCCCTATTGATGATGGGGCTGTGGGGCCGTTTCCCTGCGGTTGGCCATTCCCTATGTCTTGATCTAATGGCTACCCATTTTTATGAAATTTCGATCTATATTGACCAACCCAATGGTTTCCCTTCTGACTTCTAGGACACAGAGAGTTTAATCTGTGTTGATTGAATTGGGAGGCAGAATGCTCACGCCTTTCCCTAGATCGCCACCTTGTGTCCTTCTTGGTTGCCTACATTCTTTTTAAAAATGTCATGTTCTTCCACAATTATAACACCTTTTATTCCCCACTGTTACAGTGGCAGCGAGTAAGTATGCTTGAAAAGTGCCTGACCCCACATTCTGACATGCTCGAATCATTTCTGTAATAGTACTATTTTTTCTCAGAGGCGTCAGGCATTTCTTACAATCAGCATTGGCATTTTCATAAGCTAATTGCTGAATTAAAATGTATCCTGCTGTTTCATGTTGACTCTGTCATCTCACTGCTCCAGTGAGGCAAGCCATAAAGTCAGAAAATGACTCTGTAGGCCCCTGCATACATTTAGTAAAAACTCCCTCAGGGTCCCCTTTTGATGGTAAAGCCCACCAAGCTCTTCTTCCACAAAGTCTAATTTGCTCATATGCCTGTTGCTCATAATTTAGCTGATTTTGCAGGTCATTATATTGTCCCAGTCATGTCAGCATTTCATAAGTTATTTGAGCATTCAGTCTGCAGTTTGCGTGGGCTTGCTCCTGACGTTTTTCCAAAAATTCTCCCTTCCATAGTAAATAATCTCCTCCATCCAGAGTTGTGCCAGCCAGAGAATACCAATCATAAGGAGCTAAGAATGCTTCAGAAATATTTATCATAATTTCTCCCATAAAAGGTGCTGTGGGACCATTCTGGACTATGCTTTCACGCAAGGCCTTTATCATTTTAAAATCAAATTTTTCATGATGTCTTATTATATGATTTGGGAGCTGTGGGTCAGCTACTTGTATAATAGGAAAAGCAAGTTGGTCCTCCACCGTCATGTCCCTTAATCCTTCTCAGATAACTCTTTGCATAGGTGATTCTATTAATGGTGAATTAAATGTTTCAGGATTAGGACATGAGGTGGAGGGGTGCCATGAAGGCCATTCCTCCAGTTTTTCCTTTTGCTCCTCTTTAGGAGCGGAGGGTGCAAGGGGAGGGGGCTTATCCTCTTTTGTTTCTCTAAAAGGCTCTAGTAAATGCAATACCATGTTCCACAAGGAGAAACAATTTGGAGGCAAATTTTTCCCCTGCTGCTGAGGTTCTTTCAAGTTCTGACTAACTCTTTCCCAACATTCAACATCTAATGTGCCTTCTTCAGGAAACCAGGGATTATGTTCTATAATAACACGCAAAAACTGTAAGAGAATACTTTCTGACACTTTAATTCCTTTATCCTTAAGCATGCAAACCAAAAGTCTACAATAAAGCTTGTCCCCTTTTGACAAATTCTGCTCCATTAGCCTGGCTAAAAAAAAAGATGTTCCCACCCTATTTACAGATCTCGATTTCTGCAGTTGGCTGTGGGCTTTGCATGCAGTGAGTTTCCCCACCTATCCGGTGAATTCTTTTTCCCCACCTTGCTTGTGAAACTTCGTTTTTCTGCTCTAGGCATATCTTCTTCTCCAGACATCCATCATTCAAGGTGCCAGATGTGAGAGTCCATGTCCCACATGGCTCAGGGTTCGGGATCTGAAGAAGGGCTGTGGGCAAATGATGAGACAAGACAAGAAATAATTTGGAAATAATGGGGGGCCAGGCAGAGAGTCCAATGCAAGGGCAAGGACTTCACTGGTGCCCGGACCTGCCAGGTTTTTATTCAATTTTATTTTATTTTATTTTATTTTTTTTCTTTTTTTTTTAATTTTATTTATTTTATTTTTTTTCAAATTTTTATTAAGGTATTATATGTGTACATATCTTACCATTGCCCCCCACCCCCACCCCACTCCCATACATGCCCTCACCCCCCAATGTTTTGCATCCGTTGGTTACTCTTATATACGTGCATATAAGTCCTTCAGTTGATCTCTTATTTCCCCCACCTCTCCCTAACCTTACCACTGTAATTTGACATTCTGTTTGATGCTTTACTGCCTCTGTAACTATCTTTTTGTTCATCAGTTTATAATGTTTTTCATTATCCCCAAATGAGTGGGATCATGTGGTATTTTTCTTTCATTGACTGGCTTATTTCACTTAGCATAATGTTCTCTAATTCCATCCAAGTGCCTACAAATGGTAGTAATTCCTTCTTTTTTACGGCAGCATAGTATTCCATTGTGTAGATGTACCATAGTTTTCTGATCCAGTCATCTGCTGATGGGCACCTAGGCTGTTTCCAAATCTTAGCTATTGTAAATTGTGCTGCTATGAACATAGGGGTGCATATATCCTTTCTGATTGGTGTTTCTGGTTTCTTAGGATATATTCCTAGGAGTGGGATTACTGGGTCAAATGGGAGTTCCATTTTCAGTTTTTTGAGGAAACTCCATACTGTTCTCCACAGTGGCTGCACCAGTCTGCATTCCCACCAGCAGTGCACGAGGGTTCCTTTTTCTCCGCATCCTCGCCAACACTTGTCGTTTGTTGATTTGTTGATGATAGCCATTCTGACAGGTGTGAGATGGTATCGCATTGTTGTTTTGATTTGCATCTCTTGGATAATTAGTGACTTTGAGCATGTTTTCATGTGTCTCTTGGCCTTCCTTCTGTCTTCTTTCGAAAAGCTTCTATTTAGGTCCGTTGCCCATTTTTTTATTGGATCATTTATCTTCCTTTTATTAAGTTGTATAAGCTGCCTGTAGATGTTGGAAATTAAACCTTTATCAGTGGTACCATTTGCAAATATGTTCTCCCATACAGTGGGGTTTCTTGTTGTTTTGTTGATGGTTTCTTTTGCTGTGCAAAAGCTTTTTATTTTGATGTAGTCCCATTTGTTTATTTTCTGTTTGGCTTCCATTGCCCTAGGGGCAGTATCACTGAAAAAGTTCTTTTGGCATATGTCTGAGATTTTGCTGCCTGTGGATTCCTCTAGTATTTTTATGGTTTCCCGTCTTATATTTAAGTCCTGTACCCATTTTGAGTTTATTTTTGTGTATGGTGTAAGTTGGTGATCTAGTTTCATTTTTTTGCATGTATCTGTCCAATTTTCCCAACACCATTTATTAAAGAGACTGTCTTGACTCCATTGTATGCTCATGCCTCCTTTGTCAAATATTAAATGCGCATATTGGTTTGGGTCGATATCTGGATTCTCTATTCTGTTCCATTGATCTATATGTCTGTTCTTGTGCCAGTACCAGGCTGTTTTGATGACAGTGGCTTTGTAATACAGCTTGAAATCTGGTATTGAGATCCCCCCTACTTTATTCTTCTTTCTCAGGATTGCTGTGGCTATTCGGGGTCTTTTTTTATTCCAGATGAATTTTTGGAGAGTTCTTTCTAGGTCTGTGAAATACGCCGTTGGTATTTTAATGGGGAGTGCATTGAATCTATAGATTGCTTTGGGTAGTATGGACATTTTAATGATGTTGATTCTACCAATCCATGAACATGGTATGTTCTTCCATCTGTTTACATCTTCCTCTATCTCTTTATTCAGTGTCCTGTAGTTTTCCGCATATAGGTCTTTTACCTCCTTGGTTAGGTTTATTCCTAAGTATCTTAATTTTTTGGTGCGATGGAAAATGGGATTGCTTTTTTAGTCTCTCTTTCTGTAAGTTCATTGTTGGTGTATAGAAATGCCACAGATTTCTTGGTGTTAATTTTGTATCCTGCTACATTGCCGAATTCATTTATTAAGTCTGTTAGTTTTTTGATGGAGTCTTTCGGGTTTTTTATGTACAATATCATGTCATCTGCAAATAAGGACAGCTTTACTTCTTCTTTTCCAATTTGGATGCCTTTTATTTCTTCTTCTTGTCTAATTGCAGTGGCTAATACTTCCAGTACTATGTCAAACAGGAGTGGTGAGAGTGGGCATCCCTGTCTTGTTCCTGTTCTTAGGGGAAATGGTTTTAGTTTTTGCCCATTGAGTATGATGTTAGCTGTGGGTTTATCATATATAGCTTTTATGATGTTGAGGTATGATCCTTCTATTCCCACCTTGTTGAGAGTTTTTATCAAGAAAGGGTGTTGGATTTTGTCAAATGCTTTTTCTGCATCAATTGATATGACTATGTGATTTTTATCTCTCAATTTGTTTATGTGATGTATCACATTTATTGATTTGCGGATATTGAACCATCCTTGCATTCCTGGGATAAACCCTACTTGGTCATGGTGTATGATCTTTCTGATGTACTGCTGGATCCTATTTGCTAGAATTTTGTTGAGGATTTTGGCATCTACATTCATGAGGGATATTGGCCTGTAATTCTCTTTCATTGTGTTGTCTTTATCTGGTTTTGGTATTAGGGTGATGCTGGCTTCATAGAAGGAGCTGGGAAGTGTTCCTTCCTCTTGAATTTTTTGGAATAGTCTGAGGAGGATAGGTTTTAGTTCTTCCTTGAATGTTTGGTAGAACTCTCCTGTGAAGCCGTCTGGCCCCGGGCTTTTGTTTGCCGGAAGCTCTTTGATGACTGCTTCAATTTCTTCCATAGTTACTGGCATGTTGAGCTGTTTAGATTCTTCCTGATTGAGTTTTGGAAGGTTATATTTTTCTAAGAATATGTCCATTTCCTCCAGGTTGTCCAGTTTGTTGGAATAGAGTTGTTCGTAGTATTTTTTAACAATCCTTTGTATTTCGGCGGGATCTGTTGTTATTTCACCTCTTTCATTTCTGATCTTGTTTATTTGGGTCCTCTCTCTTTGCTTCTTGGTGAGCCTGGCTAGAGGTTCATCAATCTTGTTTATCCTTTCAAAGAACCAGCTCTTGGTTTTGTTGATCTTTTGTATTGTTTCTTTGGTCTCTATGTCGTTTATCTGTGCTCTGATCTTTATTATTTCCTTCCTTCTGCTTACACTGGGCTTTTCTTGTTGCTCTTTTTCTAACTCTTTGAGTTGTTGGGTTAGGTAATTTATTACCCCTGTTTCTTGTTTTTTGCAGTAGGCTTGTAGAGCTATGAACTTCCCTCTCAAGACTGCTTTCGCTGTGTCCCATAGATTTTGGATTGTAGTGTTTTCATTGTCATTTGTTGCCATGATGTTTTTTATTTCTTCTTTGATCTCTCTGGTAACCCAGTCATGGTTTAATAGCATGCTGTTTAGTCTCCATGTGTTTGATTTCTTTGGGTTGTTTTTATTGTAGTTGATTTCCAGTTTTATGCCACTGTGGTCTGAGAAGATGCTTGATATGACTTCTATCTTCTTGAATTTGAAGAGACTTTGCCTATGTCCCAACATATGGTCTATCTTTGAAAATGACCCATGTGCACTTGAGAAGAATGTATATTCTGTGGCTTTGGGGTGAAATGTTCTGAAGATGTCAATTAATTCCATCTGGTCTAGTGAGTCATTTAGGATTGATGTTTCTTTGCTGATGTTTTGTTTAGAGGATTTGTCCAATGGTGATAGTGGGGTATTAAAGTCTCCTACTATGATTGTATTGCTGTCAATGTCTCCCTTGATATCCTCCAGGAGTTTTTTTATGTATTTGGGTGCTCCTGTATTGGGTGCATATATGTTTACCAGAGTTATTTCTTCTTGTTGGATTGCTCCCTTTAGTATTATGAAATGGCCTTCCTTATCTCTTGTTATGTCCTTCAGTTTGAGATCTAATTTGTCAGAAATAAGTATTGCTACCCCAGCTTTTTTTTCAGTTCCATTTGCCTGGAAAACCTTTTTCCATCCCTTCACCCTCAGCCTGTGTGCGTCTTTTTTTCTGAGGTGGGTTTCTTGTAGACAGCAGATATATGGGTCGTGTTTTCTTATCCAATCTGTTACCCTATGTCTTTTGATTGGGGCATTTAATCCATTTACATTTAAAGTTATTATTGATAGGTACTTATTTGTCGCCATTCCTATTCTTTACCCCTGTGTTACTTCTTCGCTTCCTGTTTCTTTCTTTCTTTCTTTCTTTCTTTCTTTCTTTCTTTCTTTCTTTCTTTCTTTCTTTCTTTCTTTTTTTTTTTTTTTACAGTAGACCCTTTAGCATTTCTTGCATTGCTGGTTTGGTGGTAATAAATTCCCTTAGTCCTTTTTTGTCTGTGAAGCTCCTAATTTCACCTTCAATTTTGATTGACAGCCTTGCTGGGTACAGTATTCTTGGATTCAGCCCCTTCCTTTGCATGACTTTGTATATTTCATTCCATTCCCTTCTGGCCTGATGAGTTTCTGTTGAGAAATCAGTTGCTAGTCTGATGGGGGTTCCTTTGTATGTAACTTTCTGTCTCTCTCTGACCGCTTTTAAGATTCTTACTTTGTCGTTGGTGTTTGCCAATTTAATTATAATGTGCCTTGGCGTCGGTCTTTTGGGGTTCATTTTGCTTGGGACTCTGTGAGCTTCTTGGATTTGTGTGGGTTTTTTCTTCCCTATATCTGGGAAATTTTCTGTCATTATTTCTT
This sequence comes from Plecotus auritus, assembly GCF_963455305.1. Lineage (NCBI taxonomy): Eukaryota > Metazoa > Chordata > Mammalia > Chiroptera > Vespertilionidae > Plecotus > Plecotus auritus. The sequence continues at coordinate 99,872,635 of NC_137776.1, forward strand.
CAAAGAGGTTTTCTATTCCTTGCTCAGCTTCCTTTCCTTCTGGAACCCCTATTATGCGGATGTTGTTTTGTTTCGTTTTGTCCCAAAGTTCCCTTAGACTCTCCTCCTGCCTTTTAATTTTTTTTTCTAGAAGTTGCTTTTCTTGGGTATTTTTTTCCATCTTGTCTTCTAGCTCACTGATGCGGTCCTCTGCTTCTTCTAGTCTACTCTTGATGCTTTCTATTGAGTTCTTTACAGCAGCGATGTCATTTTTCATTTCTTCTTGGTTCTTCTTCATTTCCTCTTGGTTCTTGCTCATATTGTCGAATTTGTCTTCCATTCTTTTCAGCCACCTTATGACCATTTCTCTGAATTCTTTTTCTGGAAGGTTGCTTGCCTCCATTTCGTTTACTTCCTTTTCTGGTGATGCCTGCTTTTCTTTCATATGCGGGCTGCTTCTTTGTCTCCCCATGGTCTCTCTTCTCTGGGTGTCTGGTTATGTAGTTCTCTCTCTCCTAGTTTCCCAGAGAGCCTTTGGGGTCCCACAGAAGCCGGTGGGCGTGGAAGGCGAGCGGCGCCTTTGACACTCTGACAGCGCTGATCCTCAGCCCGGGCCCGCCCGGGACCCCGCACCGCGCCGGGCTCCGGGGAGACCCTGCGAGCAAAGCTGCTGTGACGCCCTTTATTCAATTTTAGATACACATATTGCCTTTAGTCAGGCAGGCAATTCTGGTAACAGACAGACTATCTTAAAGGTCAGTAAATATTAGTAAAGATTTACTTTGAGACTATTGCTTGAGCCACCATTGTCTCGACTAAATAATCGGTGCATAGCTTTGGCCCTTGAAAGAGCTCAAGGTTCACAAGCCTTCTGTGTTCCTTGTTTTCACTTTTCTGATAGTGAAGACAATGGCTAGCTTCCAACAGTATGAACCAGTGGAAATCAAGGTAGTGAAAAAAAAAGAAAAACCACCAGAAAAGTGGCCTATGACTGCACAGAACTTAGGGAGTGAAAAATTCTTGAATAAAGACATATGAAAAAGAAGCCTGAAGCAGATGCAGGACTACCTCTGACCAAAATGGTGCCTTCTCATACAGAAAGTATGGGCACAAAACCTAGCAGAGTTTCCAGGGACAAGCATCCTTCTCCCAAAGGTACTCCCCTTCCTTGTGCTGAGAAGAAATCCAGACCCAGCACAGATAATAAGAAACATTTAGGTTTGTTTTCATCCAAATCCATGCCAGGGGAGAGGACCAAAGTAGGATCTAGCAACTGCTCCCAAGACTCACTTTGGAAGGACCATGACAGGCCTGTTTTCAATGGGGCTGGAAAGACCCACTGAACACCTTTTCACCAAGTGTTCCAAAGACTTCTGCTGAAGGGACTCAGAAATCTGTTACTGAGCACACAGCCAAAAAACTCCTCCCCATCCTAGCCATTCCAGACCTGGATCTGTGGTCTCTTCACCTAAGGCTAAGAGTCCAGGTGTCAGGCATTCGGGCAGCAGCTCCAGCCCAGCTCCTGGGCAGCCCATCACAGGGAATCTTCAGCCTATGGTTAGTTCTGGCTCCATGCCCAGGCACCAGAATGGCAGCTCCAGCTCAGGACCTGAGCGATCAATCAGTGGGACCAAGAGGCCAGCCAGTGACTTAAATCCTCCTGGAAGGACAGTCAGCAGTACAGATGGCTCTGGATGACCCATCAGTGGCCCAGGTGGTTCTAGGAAGTCAGTGGTCAGTTCTGGTGACTCTGGGTGGCATGTGCACAATCCACATAACTGATGACCAATGAGTGCCTCAGTGCCCCCCAGGCAGTCAGTCAGTGGCCCTGGGCAATCAGTAAGTGGCTCAGTTTCAGCTGGACAGACTGTCAGCAGTTCAGGCCCTGGGAGACCAGTGAGCAGCTTGGGACCTGGGTGAATAGTTAGTAGCTTAGATCCCCCCATAAGCCCAAATGCACTTTTGTCTCAGAAACAATATCTTCTAAGAATATCATTACCAGGCCCACCAATGGACAGATGAATGGAATGAAGCCTTCTTTAGCTAGCTACAGATCTGCCCAACGTCCTCAAGGGTTTCCCTTCCCTGGGCGGAAGATGAGAACTATGACTCCAAAATGGAAGACTTTATCAAAGATGAAGGAGAATCTCAGGAAGAAATATCTAAGCACATTCTTTGGCTATGACTGCCCCCCCCCCCAAAGATGTTACATGGAGAGTAGTTGGAAATAACAGCAGAAGGAAGAAGCAAAGAGTTTAAGAGGTCTTAGAGGAAATGAGATGGGAGGAAGAAGCCATGAAATGCCAAGAGGTCAAGAAGCTGCTTTTATTTATTTTTGGGAAACACTGGAGACACTCTACTGCAAAGAAGTCCTGCCTTCTGACTGAAGAAGCCCATTATCATTTTAGATTTACTAGTGGCCCAGTGCACAAAATTTGTGCACAGGGGTGGGGAGAGGGTGTCCCTCAGCCCGGACTGCACTCTCTCCATTCTGGGACTGCTTGGGGGATGTGCGGGATCAGGCCTACGCCGGCAGTTGGACATCCCTCTCACAATCCAGGACTGCTGGCTCCTAACTGCTTGCCTGCCTGCCTGCCTGATTGCCCCTAACCACTTTTGCTTGCCAGCCTGATCGCCCCCTAACCACTTCCCTACTGGCCTGATTGACACCTAACTGCTCCCCTGCTGGCCTGATCACCTCCAACTGCCCTCCCCTGCCAGCCTGATCGCCCCCAACTGCCCTCCCCTGCTGCAACCTTCCTTCTCCACCGGGACCCGCCTCCCCTGTGTGAGGTGGAGAAGATGCTGGGACCCCCAGACCTCACCACACAAAGTGGCTGCTGGGCCCCGCCTCCTCTGTGCACGTGGCCATCTTGTGGCAGCCATCTTGTGGCAGCCATCTTGTGGTGACATCACGTACGAGGGCCACCTAGGCTTTTATTAGTATAGATACTTGGATCTTCAAGGACAAGGAATGAATACTATACACTATTATTATGTGATCTCTGAACACATAATAATCTGGCCACTCAGTGTGTGTGTATATATATATATATATATATATATATATATATATATATACACACACACACACACACACACACACATATACATATACATATATACGTATATATGTATATATGTATATATGTGTGTGTGTGTGTGTGTGTGTGTGTATATATATATACATATATATATATATATATATATATATATATATATATATATATATATTTGTATGTATTAGAGGCCCAGTGCATTAATTCATGCATGGGTGGGGTCCGGCCAGCCTGGCCAGCGGCAGGGGACATGGGCAGTTGGCTGGCCTGCCTGCTGGTGGAACTCCTGGTTGAGGGGACAATTTGCATATTAGCCTTTTATTATATAGGATATACACTGAATGGCCAGGTTATTATGCATTCAGAGATCATAATAATCTGGCCACTCAGTGTATATTTTGAGCATAAAGTATTTTCAAATACCTTCCACGGTGAAAGCTGTAGTGCAGATGACATAATGCCCAGTGAGTGCTCTTAGGAAGTTAACTGCTCACAGGTGTCAGCCTTGATCCTGATGAGCTATGCACTCTAATGTGGGGCCCATTCAACAGTCAGCCAATCTTCTTTTGTTTCTTTGCTATTTTAAAAAGGAAAAAATATTGCCTCTTGACTTCCATAATTCTGTTGATGGGTGAGTAGGGCAATGGCCGGCTCCCAATCAAACTTATTTTGTCTTTTTATGAGGAATCTGGCCCTTCAATGCATGTTGTCAGCAATAAAGTGAACTGTTCTAATCTATATATTTGGATTGAGAACTTGAAAATGTAGAGTAGGCTTTATAATTATATGGATGTCATCTCTGTGACTTTGAAGTAAAAAGTAGAATAAATTATATTGTATTCTATATTTACTAGAAGCCCGGTGCATAAAATTCATGTACAGGGGGGTGTGTCCCTCAGCCCAGCCTGCACCCTCTCCAATCTGGGACCCCTCGAGGGATGTCCGACTGCCCATTTAGGCCCAATCCCAGTAGGATCAGGCTTAAATGGGCAGTCGGACATCCCTCTCACAATCCAGGACTGCTGGCTCCCAACTGCTTGCCTGCCTGCCTTCCTGATTGCCCCTAACTGCTTCTGCCTGCCAGCCTGATCACCCCCTAATCTCTCCCCTGCCAGCCTGATTGATGCCTAACTGCTCCCCTGCCAGCTTGTTTGCCCTTAACTGCCCTCCCCTTCAGGCCTGGTCACTCGTAACTGCTCTCCTCTGCAGGCCTCGGTCCTCCCCAACTGCCCTTCCCTGCAGGCCCAGTTGCCCCCAACTTTCCTCCTCTGCTGGCCTGGTCACCCCTAACTGCCCTCCCTTGCAGACTTTATCTCCCCCAACTGCCCTCCCTTGCAGGCCTGGTCCCCCCCAACTGCCCTCCCCTATAGACCTGGCCCCCCCAACTGCTCTCCCTTGCAGGCCTGGGTCCCCCCCAACTGCCCTTCCCTGCAGGCCCTGTTGCCCCCAACTTCCCTCCTCTGCTGGCCTGGTCACCCCTAACTGCCCTCCCCTGCAGGCTTGATTGCCCCCAACTGCCCTCCCTTGCAGGCCTGGTCCCTCCCAACTGCCCTCCCTGCTGGCCATGTTGTGGTGGCCATCTTGTGTTCACATGGGGGCAGGATCTTTGACCATATGGGGGCAGCCACCTTGTGTGTTGGCGTGATGGTCAATATACATATTATTATTTTATTAGATAGGATCAGAGAGGTTAGAGGCCTGGTGCACAGGTGGGGGCCAGCTGGTTTGTCCTGAAGGATGGGGGTTCGCTTGGGGCATGGGGTGGCCTGGGCGAGGGGCCTGTGGTGGTTTGCAGGCCGGCCACTCCTTCAGGCAAGCCAAGCGGAGGCCCTGGTATCTGGGATTTATTTATCTTCTAAAATTGAAACTTTGTAGCCTTGAGTGGAGGCCTGGGCCGGCCAGGGTGTGTGGAAAGCTTGGCTTCCTCCATTGCTGGATCAACTCAAGCCTCCTGCAAGCTCCGTGCCCGCAGCAATCTTGGTTGGGTTAATTTGCATACTCACTCCTGATTGGCTGGTGGGCGTGGCTTGTGGGTGTAGAGGAGAGATGGTTAATTTGCATATTACTCTTTTATTAGATAAGGTGGATTGGATGCTGAGCATTCTTATTCACTGATTTAGGTGATTAGGCAATTAATAAAAAATTTTCAAGTTAAAAAGCAAGTTATGAGCAGGGTCTCAGGATCTCAGGATCTCAGGCCACTTTTTGGTGTATCTGTGTGTCTGATGTGGGGCTGCTTATTCTGTTCTTAGAACCATAATATCTGATAGACACTGTTTAATCACTGGGAAATCTGTTCAAAGAGTAGAAAACTGAATTGGATACTGTTTACATTTATAATTCAGTCACAATGAGTTATTGAAAGTTTTTGAAAGAATGTTCGGTAAACATTTAAACATTCATTTTCATAGGGCTCAGATACCTTAAAAAGTTATTTTCATGCAGCTGATATGACAGTTTAGGGTTAAGGTTAAGGTTAGGGTTCGGTTCGGGTTAGGGTTAGGGTTAGAGTTAGGGCTATGAGGAGATCTAGGGTTTGGGCTAGGCTTATGGTTAGGGTTAGGGCTAGACATAGTGTTAGGGCTAGGGTTAGGGTTAGGGTTAGGGCTAGGACTAGGGTTAAGGTTAGGGTTAAGGTTAGATTTAGGGCTAGGGCTAGGGTTAGGGTTAAGGTAAGGGCTAGGGTTAGGGTTAGGGTTAGGGCTAGTGTTAGGGTTAAGGTCAGAGATAGGGTAAGGGTTAGGGTTAGGGCTAGGGCTTGGGTTAAGGTTAGGGTTAGGGTTAGGGTTAGGGCTAAGGCTAGAGTAAGGGTTAGGTTTAGGATTAGTTTTAAAGCTAGGGTTTAGGGTTAATGTTAGGGCTAGGGTTAGGGTTAGGGCTAGGTTTAGGGTTAGGGTTAGTGTTATGGCTAGGGTTAGGGCTAGGGTTATGTTTAGGGTTACATTTAGGGTTAAGGCTAAGGTTAGGGTTAGGGTTAGGGCTAGTTCTAGCGCTAGGTTTAGGGATAGGCTTAGCATTAGGGTTAGGACTAGTGTTAGGGTTAAGGTGAGCTTTAGGGTTAGAGTTAGCGTTAGGGTTAGGGCTAGGGTGAGATTAAGAATTAGCATTAGGGTCAGGGCTAGTGCTAGGGCTAGGTTTTGGACTAGGCTTAGGGATGGGCATGGTTAAGGTTAGTGTTAGGGTTCAGGTTAGGTATAGGATTAGGGTTAGTGTTAGGGTTTGGGTTTGGGCTAGTGTTAGGGTTAGGGTTAGGGCTTGGGTTAGGGTTACGGCTAGGGCTTGGTTTAAGGTTAGGGTTAGGGTTGGTTTTAGAGCTATGGCTAGCGTGAGGTTATGGTTAGGGCTAGTGTTAGGGTTAGGTTTAGGTTTAGGGCTACAGCTAGGGTTAGGGTTAGAGTTAGGGGTAGGGTTAGGGTTATGGTGTATAAACATTTGTAATTCACAATGAATGAGCTAGAATCACTGGACAAAACTGAAAAGAGCTGCTATATGTGGAACAAAGCTGTAGAAAGACCTGGAATTTACAATGAATGACACTGAATCACTGGACAAAATGAATCAAACACTGAGATTTCACAATGATAGAGTAGGGAAATATTTAGGAATGGGCTTCATACACTAGGAATACATGTTTAAAGAGCTTTATTATTCGAAGAACATAATTTAGTCACTGGGAAATCGTGTTCAAAGACCTGAGAAGTGAGTCTGATACTGTTTACATTTATTATTCCGTCAAAATGAGTGGCATTTTTGGATGAAAGTTGGTTAAACACTTAAAAATTCATTTTCATAGACCTGATATAACAGTATGAAAGTATTCAAAACGCTTAGGAACCAAAATGATAGTTATTCTAGTGTTCAAAGTAGTAAAAATTTATGTTTAAAGAGCTGGTTAATATGGAAAAACGCTGTATTATCACTTGGAATTCTCAATGAATGAGCCTGAATCACTGGGCAAAAGTCCATCCAACACAGAATTCACAATGATAGAGTAGGGAAATATTTAGGAATGTACTTGAAACACTAGGTATATCTGTTCTTAGAACCATAATATCTGATGGACACTGTTTAATCACTGGGAAGTCATGTTCAAAGAGTAGAGAACTGAATTGGATACTGTTTACATTTATAATTCAGTCTCAATGAGTTATTGAAAGTTTTTGAAAGAATGTTCAGAAAACATTTAAACATTCATTTTCATAGGGCTCAGATACCTTAAAAAGTTATTTTCATACAGCTGATATGACAGTTTAGGGTTAGGGTTAAGGTTAGGGTTAGGGCTAGGGTTAGGGTTAATGTTAGGGCTAGGTTTAGGGTTAGGGTTAGGGTTAGAATTAGGGTTAGCATTAGGGTTAGGATTAGGGTTAGGGCTAGTGTTAGGGTTAAGGTCAGAGATAGGGTAAGGGTTAGGGCTTGGGTTAGGGTTAGGGCTAGGGCTTGGGTTAAGGTTAGGGTTAGGGTTAGGGTTAGGTTTAGGGCTAAGGCTAGAGTTAAGGTTAAGTTTACGATTAGTGTTAGCTATAGTTAGGGTTAATGTTAGGGCTAGGGTTAGGTTTAGGGCTAGGTTTAGGGTTAGGGTTAGTGTTATGGCTAGGGTTGGGGCTAGCGTTATGTTTAGGTTCAGATTTAGGGTTAAAGCTAGGGTTAGGGTTAGGGTTAGGTTTAGGGTTAGGGCTAGTTCTAGGGCTAGGTTTAGAGATAGGTTTAGGATTACTAGTGTTAGGGTTAAGGTGAGCTTTAGGGTTAGGGTTAGCGCTAGGGTTAGGCCTAGGGTAAGATTAAGAATTAGCTTTAGGGTCAGGGCTAGTGCTAGGGCTAGGTTTTGGACTAGGCTTAGGGATGGGCAAGGTTAAGGTTAGTGTTAGGGTTCGGGTTAGGGATAGGATTAGGGTTAGTGTTAGGGTTTGGGTTAGAGCTTGGGTTAGGGTTATGGCTAGGGCTTGGGTTAAGGTTAGAGTTAGGGTTAGGTTTAGGCCTATGGCTAGCGTTAGGGTTAGGGTTAGGGCTAGTGTTAGGTTAGGTTTAGGGTTTGGGCTACGGCTAGGTTTAGGTTTAGGGTTAGGGTTAGGGCTAGGGTTAGAGTTAGGGCTAGGACTGTCTAGGGTTTGGGCTAGGCTTATGGTTAGGGTTAGGGTTAGGGTTAAGGTTAGAGTTAGGTTTAGGCTAGTGTTAGGGTTAAGTTCAGAGATAGGGTAAGGGTTAGGGCTTGGGTTAAGGTTAGGGTTAGGGTTAGGGTTAGGGCTAAGGCTAGAGTAAGGGTTAGGTTTAGGATTAGTTTTAAAGCTAGGGTTTAGGGTTAATGTTAGGGCTAGGGTTAGAGTTAGGGCTAGGTTTAGGGTTAGGGTTAGTGTTATGGCTAGGGTTGGGGCTACGGTTACGTTTAGGGTTATGTTTATGGTTAAGGCTAAGTTAGGGTTAAGGTTAGCGTTAGGGTTAGGGTTAGGGCTAGGGTTAGAGTTAGGGCTAGGACTAGGTTTAGGGTTTGGGCTATGCTTATGGTTAGGGTTATGTTTAGGGCTAGAGATAGTGTTAGGGCTAGGGTTAGAGTTAGGGTTAGGGCTAGTGTTAGAGTTAAGGTCAGAGATAGGGTAAGGGTTAGGGCTTGGGTTAGGGTTAGGGCTAGGGCTTAGGTTAAGGTTAGGGTTGGGGGTAGGGTTAGGGCTAAGGCTAGAGTTAGGGTTAGGTTTAGGACTAGCGTTTAAGCTAGGGTTAGGGTTAATGTTAGGGCTAGGGTTAGGGTTAGGGTTAGGGCTAGGGTTAGAGTTATGGTTAATAAACATTTGAAATTCACAATGAGTGAGCTTGAATCACTGGACAAAACTGAAAAGAGCTGCTATATGTGGAACAAAGCTTTAGAAAGACCTGGATTTTACAATGAATGACATTGAATCACTGGACAAAATGAATCAAACACTGAGATTTCACAATGATAGAGTAGGGAAATATTTAGGAATGGGCTTCATACACTAGGAATACATGTTTAAAGAGCTTTATTATTCGAAGAACATAATTTAGTCACTGGGAAATCGTGTTCAAAGACCTGAGAAGTGAGTCTGATACTGTTTACATTTATTATTCCATCAAAATGAGTGGCGTTTTTGGATGAAAGTTGGCTAAACACTTAAAAATTCATTTTCATGGACCTGATATAACAGTATGAAAGTATTCAAAACTCTTGGGAATCAAAATGATAGTTATTCTAGTGTTCAAAGTAGTAATAATTTACGTTTAAAGAGCTGGTTTATATGGAAAAATGCTGTATTATCACTTGGAATTCTCAATGAATGAGCCTGAATCACTGGGCAAAAGTCCATCCAACACTGAGAATTCACAATGACAGAGTAGGGAAATATTTAGGAATGTACTTGAAACACTAGGTATATCTGTTCTTAGAACCATAATATCTGATGGACACAGTTTAATCACTGGGAAATTGTGTTCAAAGAGTAGAGAACTGAATTGGATACTGTTTACATTTATAATTCAGTCTCAATGAGTTATTGAAAGTTTTTGAAAGAATGTTCGGTAAACATTTAAACATTCATTTTCATAGGGCTCAGATACCTTAAAAAGTTATTTTCATACAGCTGATATGACAGTTTAGGGTTAGGGTTAAGGTTAGGGTTAGGGTTAGAGTTAGGGCTAGGACTAGGTTTAGGGTTCGGGCTAGGCTTATGGTTATGGTTAGGTTTAGGGCTAGAGATAGTGTTAGGTTTAGGTTTAGGGGTAGGGTTAGAATTAGGGTTAGCATTAGGGTTAGGGTTAAGGTTAGGGCTAGGGTTAGGGTTAGGGTTAGGGCTCAGGTTAAGGTTAGGGTTAGGGTTACGGTTAAAGTTAGTTAGGGCTAGGGCTAGGGTTAAGTTTAGAGTTAGGGTTAGGGTTTGGGCTAGGTTTAGGGTTAGTGTTATGGTTTGTGTTCAGGCTAGGGTTATGGTTAGGATTAGGGTTTGGGTTAAGGCAAGGTTATGGTTAGGATGATGGTTAGGGTAGGGCTAGGCTTATGGTTAGGGCTAGGGCTAGGGTTAAGGTTAGAGTTAGGGTTATGGCTTGGGCTAGGGTTAAGGTTAATGTTAGGGTTAGGGTTAGGGCTAGTGTTAGGGTAAGGGTTAGGGTTAGTGCTATGGTTAGGGTTAGGGTTCGGGCTAGGTCTGGGGTTAGGGTTAGGGTTAGGGTTAAGGTTAGAGTTATGGTGTATAAACCTTTGGAATTCACAATGAATGAGCTTGAAACACTGGACAATAGTGAAAAGAGCTGGTATTTAGGCAAAACGCTGTATAAACAGTTGGAATTCTCAATGAATGAGCCTGAATCACTGGGCAAAAGTCAATGCAACATTGAGAATTCACAATGATAGACTAGGGAAATATTTAGAAATGTTCTTGAAACACTAGGTATACCTGTTCTTAGAACCATAATATCTGAAGGACAGTGTTCAATCACTGGTAAATTGTGTTCAAGTAATAGAGAACTGAATTGGCTACTGGTTACATTTATTTTTTATTAATTTCTTTATTGATTAAGGTATCATATATTTGTCCTCATCCCCCAATTCCCATCCCAAACCCTTCCCCACGCATGCCCCACCCCGCTGTTGTCCATGACCACTGGTTAGGCTTATATGCATGCATACAAGTCCTGTGGTTGATCTCTCCCCCTTACTCCCACTCTCCCCTACCTTCCCTCTGAGCTTTCACAGTGTGATCGATGCTTCCCTGTCTGTTTTTGTTCATCAGTTTATGTTGTTCATTATTTCCCCTAAATGAGTGAGATCATGTGATACTAGAAATACACGTATAAGAACCGAAAATGAGACAAGCAATAATGGTTATGCTGAGAGGCAAATGAATCAGTCTGTAGCGAGTTTCTTTCTGGGACAACAGTTCTTTTGAGTCCCAAATTCAATGTCAAACAGTTCCTTATGTGCACATGTCAGCAATGATATTTCAGTTCTGGATGGTGGACAAATGGTGGTGATGCAGGTCCGACCCTCTCTGGTTTGGTCCTGGGCAACCTGCCATGATGCACAGCTGCTGACTGCTAGTATGGCAAGGCGTCGTCAGCGTGTTCCATCTCTGGACACTTTCTCTTCTGTCTTCATGGCTGGAGCAGTCCTGTCAATTCCTCTCTGTTGCAGGAATCCACATGGTCTTGGAGGTGTTTTCTGAAAATATACAAACATATTCTTGACCAAAAATTAATAAAGGAATCTTTTTTATAAATTTGACTTGTGATCCTTTTTCATTTTTTGCCCAAACGATTTTCCTTTGGCTAGTTTTGACACCATGTGTGTTTTTCATGGGTGTCTTGCTGTTAGCATTACAAATGAAAGTTAATTTTCTAAAGTAAAAATTTTCTAGATGTAATTTACTTACAGGATATTTTTCCTTACATGATATTCTTCTACTATCCCCCCTTTTCTATTTAAATATTAGGAGGCTTTTGGAAATTTTATAATGTAGTCTTGATAGCTCTTAAATTTTATTTTTTTGCACTAAAATATGTCTGATTTAGGTTCATTACATGTTACACAATTTTACCATGAGATGAACTACCAATAAAAATTTTAGTTAACACTTTAGGAACAGCTTTTTGTCCAGTACCATTAATTTTTCTAGAATATTCGCTTATTTCACTTAGCCAATTTTAATTATTCTGAGAACTTGACTACTATTTTACTGTCAAATTTAATACTCTAACAACAATCTTATTTTACCCTGTAAATATTAGTGTAAAGGATTATTTGCCTTCTTGAGTCAGCCCTGAGCATTCCTGGCGCTAGGTTGGATTTAGATATCAAAAACCCACTTCACAACACCATGGGTACAAGACAACTCAAACAAGTCTTGTTGCAGTGAGAGGGCAGCTGCTGTCTGCCAAGTATCTGTCTGTTACCTGGGTCCTGATTTGTGCTGGGCATGGGAAGCGAAGCAGCCAGCAGCCGTGGGGGCAGGAGACCTCCCTCAGGAGGGGTGAGGGTTCAGGCCCCTGCAAAGTTGGGGGGGTGAGGGTCTGTGCCCCACCTCTGGTGACCCCCAAGTTCTCTCCTGATGGCCCCTCTGGGACTGTACCTGTCTTAGGTTGTTCCTTCCCTGAGGAATCTTACCCGTCTCTGGCTAACCAGTCATCCTCCAGGGCCAAGCAGGGTGATGTGAGGTTCAGTTCTGTCTCCTTGGTAGCCTGTGCCCCCATGGCCTCCACGCCCAGCACCTGCTTTGGGATCCCCTTGCCTGCTGGCTTGGCGCCGGCACTAATCACATATCTTGGGGAACCCAGGTTTCTTCTCCAGGGAGGGCCCAGCTCACCCCACTGGGGAGAGATAGATCCATAGTACCAGCCTCCACGTGGCTTCAACCACAGCATGAACAGAAAGCACAGCCAACAGCTCTGGGCAATTGGATTGTGAGAAGAGGATCCCTCTTGGCCAAAAGGGCAAGAGGGGCCAATATAGAATGCTCAGGTGCCTTCCCAGGGGGGCCTCTACTCAGTGGAAGGGATTAAATCCTTTCATGTCCTTTTTAAATTGCTGCCAGACATTCAAAGAATTAGTTTGTAAGCTTGTTTGGGATAATTGTACATTATGCTGTTGTAATTCTAAAATATCAAGAGATGTCTTACCTTTGTCTCCAAGCACCAAAAAGATAATATTTTATTGATTCCCAAGGGTGCGAGGTACTATTATAGGTAATGGGGGTAGTACAAATCTGGGAAAAATTATAATGACATTGTAGAATAATATCATTTAAGGATATTCTTTGCTCTAGTCCATGGCATTCCATGTCAAACTGGTTGTCAATTTTTTTGTGTATATACAAGGTCTTAGTTACATTTTCTGCACCTCTCCCAGGAGCAAGTAGTGATAGCCCCTTCCTTTGGTGTCCACGCAAGCCAGAAACCTCTCTTAAATTTTACACACAAAGGAGCAGTGGTTTGATTTTGTGTCATACAAAAGGGAAGCTGGGTGGCGACCCCTGTGTAATTATACTTCCTTGTCCCACCCATGGTCCTCCTGGATGACCAAGGTGTTTGGAATTATTGGTGACTACATTAGGCGGGGGATCAGCCCACATAAGGGCTCTTACCCATGAAGGGTCAGGAACATAAGTCCAAAATACTTCCCCATTTTCCCCAGATAATATTACTGTACAGCTGATGACTGCTAGCATGGTAAGAAAGACGTTCTCAGGCCTTCTTGGGGTTCTGGTTACCTCACAATTTCTTTTCTATTTCTTTCAATTTTTATTATTATTTTTTTACATATGTGTCCTTATTCCCCCATTACCCCCCACCCCCCACTCATGCCCCACCCCCCTGTTCTCTGTGTCCATTGATTAGGCTCATATGCATGCACGCAAGTCCCTTGGTTGATCTCTCCCCCTTACTCCCACTGACCCCCTCCTTCCCTGAGGTTTGAGGTTCTGATTGACGTTTCTCAGTCTCTAGATCTGTTCTTTGTTCATCAGTCTATGCCGTTCATTATATTCCAAAAATGAGTGAGATCATGTGATATTTATCTTTCTCTGCCTGGCTTATTTCACTTAGCATAATGCTTTCCATCTCTATCCATGTTGTTGTAAATGGTAGGAACTCCTTCTTTTTTACCGCAGCGTAGTATTCCATTGTGTAGATGTATCACAGTTTTTTAATCCACTCATCTGCTGATGGGCATTTAGGCTGTTTCCAAATCTTAGCTATGGTGAACTGTGCTGCTATGAACATAGGGGTGCATATATTCTTTATGATTCGTGTTTCTAGTTTCTTGGGATATATTCCTAGAAGTGGGATCATTTTTAGTTTTTTGAGGAAACTCCATACTGTTCTCCACAGTGACTGCACCAGTCTGCATTCCCACCAGCCGTGCAAAAGAGTTCCTTTTTCTCCTCATCCTCGCCAACACTTGTCGTTTGTTGATGATAGCCATTCTGACAGGTGTAAGATGGTACCGCATTGTTGTTTTGATTTGCATCTCTCTGATGATTAGTGACCTTGAGCAGGTTTTCATATGTCTCTTGGCCTTCCTTCTGTCTTCTTTCGAAAAGTGTCTATTTAGGTCCATTGCCCATTATTTGATTGGGTTGTTTAGCTTCTTTTTGTTAACTTGTATGAGTTCTCTGTAAATGTTGGAGATTAAACGCTTCTTTTTGTTAACTTGTATGAGTTCTCTGTAAATGTTGGAGATTAAACCCTTATCATTGATATCATTGGCAAATATGTTCTCCCATGCAGTGGGCTTTCTTGTTGTTTTATTGATGGTTTCCTTTGCTGTGCAAAAGCTTTTTATTTTGATGTAGTCCCATTTGTTTATTTTCTCTTTAGTTTCCATTGCCCTAGGGCAGGGTTGGGCAAACTTTTTGACTCGAGGGCCACAATGGGTTCTTAAACTGGACCGGAGGGCCGGAACAAAAGCATGGATGGAGTGTTTGTGTGAACTAATATAAATTCAAAGTAAACATCATTACATAAAAGGGTACGGTCTTTTTTTATTTCAATAGTTTTATTCATTTCAAATATTTTAACAAGAAGAATGTAAACACTAATTATTATAATTTGAAACTTCAAAAAATGGAGGAATCATAGCACAATAACAAACCTTATATTGAAGATAGCAAAGGCAAAATAAAATTGCCTAACAAAGGAAAGGTACAAAAGCCTTTCAAATTAAACTTAAATGTAATAAAATAATTTAAAACTAAAACAAATAGAAAAGAACAAAATGTGTAAACAGTAAATTAAACATTTTCTTTAGTGCAACTTCCAAATTATGCCCGAGACGTAGATGTAGATGGCAATGTAGACTGGGTTGAAAGGTTTTTGGTCTTTAAAATATCAACTTCAGTGGGAACAGTGTTGTTGGTCTCCTTTTTAGCTAATGCTCTGATACTGTGCTATCCAGGGGCGTGTCTCCCTACATCACCACGATAACGTGTCTACGCATTCCCAGGGTGATGTCGGGGGACGCGTCCGCAGGCATTACAAGGAGCCTCTGGAAGATTGAGAGGTTGTTCCTTCTACTGAATGGACGGATATAAATCTGCCCACTCAGAAGAAGGAGCTGCGGCCCTGTTTCCCGACGTTGCCATGTTAACACTGCTGCTGGTGAAGGAGCGGAGGGGAGAGCAAGAGAAACCTCCGCTCTTTGGGCTCCATGGGCCGGATAGAACAGCCGAACGGGCCGGATCCGGCCCGCGGGCCGTAGTTTGCCCAAGGCTACCCTAGGGGCAGTATCAGTGAAGAAGTTCCTTCGGCATATGTCTGAGATTTTTCTGTCTGTGGATCCCTCTAGTATTTTTATGGTTTCTTGTCTTATGTTTAAGTCCTTTATCCATTTTGAGTTTATTTTTGTGTATGGTGAAAGTTGGTGATCTAGTTTCATTTTTTTGCATGTATCTGTCCAATTTTCCCAACACTATTTGTTGAAGAGACTGTCCTGACTCCATTGTATGGTCATGCCTCCTTTGTCAAATATTAATTGAGCATACTGGTTTGGGTCGATATCTGAGTTCTCTATTCTATTCCATTGATCTATATGTCTGTTCTTGTGCCAGTACCAGGCTGTTTTAAGAACAGTGGCTTTGTAATACAGCTTGATACCTGGTATTGTGATCCCCCCTACTTTGTTCTTCTTTCTCAGGATTGCTGCAGCTATTTGGGGTCTTTCTTTATTCCAGATGAATTTTTTGAAAGTTTGTTCTAGGTCTGTGAAATATGCCGTTGGTATTTTATTTTATTTTATTTTTTTAATATATTTTATTTATTTTTTACAGAGAGGAAGGAAGAAGGATAGATAGTCAGAAACATCGATGAGAAACATCGATCAGCTGCCTCCTGCACAACCCCACTGGAGATGTGCCCGCAACCAAGTTACATGCCCTTGACCGGAATTGAACCCGGGACCCTTCAGTCCACAGGCCGACGCTCTATCCACTGAGCCAAACCGGTTTTGGCAACCGTTGGTATTTTAATGGGAAATGCATTGACTTTATAGATTTCTTTGGGTAGTATGGACTTTTTGATGATGTTGAGTCTCCCAATCCGTGAACATGGTATGTTCTTCCATCTGTTTATGTCTTCCTCTATCTCTTTTTTCAGGGTCATGTAGTTTTCCATGTATAGGTCTTTTACCTTCTTAGTTAAGTTTATTCCTAGGTACCTTAAATTTTTTGGTGTGATGGTAAATGGGATTGCTTTTTTAGTCTCTCTTTCTGTAAGTTCATTATTGGTGTATAGAAATGCCATAGATTTCTTGGTGTTAATTTTGTATCCTGCTACATTGCCAAATTCATTTATTAAGTCTAGTAATTTTTTTGATGGAGTCTTTCGGGTTTTCTATGTACAGTATCATGTCATCTGCGAATAAGGACAGTTTTACTTCTTCTTTTCGAATTTGGATGCCTTTTATTTCTTCTTCTTCTCTGTTCACAATGGCTAGTACTTCCAGCACTATGTTGAACAGGAGTGGGAGAGTGGGCATCCCTGTCTTGTTCCTGTTCTTAGGGGAAATGGTTTTAGTTTTTGTCCATTGAGTATGATGTTGACTGTAGGTTTGTCATATATGGCTTTTATTATGTTGAGGTATGATCCTTCTATTCCCACCTTGCTGAGAGTTTTTATCAAGAAAGGGTGTTGGATTTTGTCAAATGCTTTTTCTGCATCAACTGATATGACTATGTGATTTTTATCTCTCAATTTTTTATGTGATGTATCACGTTTATTGATTTGCGGATATTGTACCACCCTTGCATCCCCAGGATAAATCCTACTTGTTCACGGTGTATGATCTTTTTGATGTACTGCTGGATTCGATTTGCTACAATTTTGTTGAGGATTTTGGCATCTATGTTCATGTGGGATATTGGCCTGTAATTTTTTTCATTGTGTTATCTTTATCTGATTTTGGTATTAGAGTGATGCTGGCTTCATAGAAGGAGCTTGGAAGTGTTCATTCCTCTTGAATTTTCTGGAATAGTCTGAGGAGGATAGGTTTTAGTTCTTCCTTGAATGTTTAGTAAAACTCCCCTGTGAAGCCGTCTGGCCTGGGACTTTTGTTTGCTGGAAGCTTTTTAATGACTGCTTCAATTTCTTCCATAGTTATTGGCCTATTGAGATGTTTAGAATCCTCCTGAGTAACTTTTGGAATGTTGTATTTTTCTAGGAATCTGTCCATTTCCTCCAGGTTGTGTAGTTTGTTAGAATAGAGTTGTTCATAGTATTTTTTAACACTCATTTGTATTTCTGTGGGGTCTGTTGTTATTTCACCTCTTTCATTTCTGATTTTGTTTATTTGGGTCCTCTCTCTTTGCTTCTTGGTGATCCTGGCTAGAGGTTCATCAATCTTGTTTATCCTTTCAAAGAACCAGCTCTTGGTTTCATTGATCTTTTGTATTGTTATTTCTGGTCTCTATGTCATTTATTTCTGCTCTGATGTTTATTATTTCCTTCTTTCTGCTCACTGTGGGCTTTTCTTGTTGCTCTCTTTCTAATTCTTTGAGTTGTTGAGTTAGATGATTTATTACCATTTTATCTTGTTTTTTGAGGTAGGCCTGTAGAGCTATAAACTTCCCTCTCAGGACTGCTTTCATTGTTTCCCATACGATTTGCAATGTTGTGTTTTTATTGTCATTAGTCTCCAAGATGTTTTTAATTTCTTCTTTGATCTCATTGAAAACCCATCATTGTTCAGTAGCATGCTATTCAGCTTCCAAGTGTTTGAATTTTTTGGAATGTTTTTATTGTAGTTTATTTGTAATATTATGCCATTGTGGTCTGAGAAATTGCTTGAAATGATTTCAATCTTTTTGAATTTGGGGAGACTTTGCTTTTGACCCAACATGTGGTCTATTTTTGAAAATGTCCCATGTGCACTTGAGAAGAACGTATATTCCATGGCTTTGGGCTGAAATGCTCTGAAGATGTCAATTAGGTCCATCTGATCTAGTGTGTCATTTAAAATTGCTGTTTCTTTCCTGATTTTTTGTCTAGAAGATTTATCCAGTGATGTCAGTGGTGTACTAAGTCTCCTACTATGATGGTGTTGCTGTCGATCTCTCCCTTGATATCTTCCAGGAGATTTTTTAATGTATTTGGGTGCTCCAGCATTGGGTGCATATATGTTTACCAGAGTTATATCTTCTTGTTGAATTGCTCCCTATAGTATTATGTAGCGGCCTTCCTTATCTCTTGTTAAGGCCTTTACTTTGAGGTCTATTTTATCAGATATCAGTATCGCAACCCCAGCTTTTTTCTCATTTCCATTTGCCTGAAAAATGTTTTTCCATCCCTTTGCTCTCAGTCTGTGTGAATCCTTTGCACTGAGGTGGATCTCTTGTAGACAGCAAATATATGGGTCATGTTTTCTTATCAATTCAGCTACCCTATGTCTTTTGATTGGTGGATTTAATCCATTTATGTTTAGTGTTATTATTGACATGTTAGTATTGACAAGTACATATTTGTTGTCATATTTTTCCTTAGTGTTTGTGTTTCTTCTTGCCTTTCTCTTTCTTCTTCTTACAGCAGTCCCTTTAGCATTTCTTGCATTGCTGGCTTGGTAATGATAAACTCTCTTAGTCCTTTTTTGTCTGTGAAGCTCCTGATTCCACCTTCAATTTTGAATGACAGCCTTGCCGGGTATAGTATTCTTGGATTCAGTCCCTTGCTTTGCATCACTTTGTATATTTCATTCCATTCCCTTCTGGCCTGGTGTGTTTCTGTTGAGAAATCAGTTGATATTCTGATAGGAGATCCCTTGTAGGTAACTTTCTGTCTCTCTCTGGCAGCCTTTAAGATTCTTACTTCATAGTTAGTGTTGGCCAATCTAATTATGATGTGTCTTGGTGTCAATCTTTTGGGGTTCAACTTGTTTGGGACTCTATGTACTTCTTGGGCTTGCATAATTTTTTTCTTGCCAATATCAGGGAAGTTTTCTGTCATTATTTCTTCAAACAGGTTTTCTATTCCTTGCTTCTCTTCCTCTCCTTCTGGTATCCCTATTAAGCGAATGTTGTTTAGTTTTGTGTTGTCCCAAAACTCTGTTAGGCTCTCCTCTTGCTTTTTAAGTCTTCTTTCCAGTTGCTGCTGTGTTTGTGTGTTTTTTCCTACCTTGTCTTCTAATTCGCTGATGCGGTCCTCAGCCTCTTCTAGTCTATAGACCTTCCATTGTGTTCTTTATTGCAGCTTTGTCGTTCTTCATCTCCTCTTGGTTTCTTTTCATGTTGGTGACATTCTCATTCAGCTCCTTATAGTTTTCATTGAGTTGTGTGTATTTGTCATTGAGTTGTGTGTATTTGTCATCCATCCATTTAGACATCCTTATAACCATTACTCTGAATTCTATCTCTGATAAGCTGTTAGCCTCGAATTCATTTAACTCCCTTTCTGGTGGTTTCTCTTTTTCTTTCCTTTGGGGATTGCTTTTTTGTCTTCCCATGTTTTCCTGTAATGTTTTAATTGAAGATCTAATTGCTTTGCTACCCAGGTTCTTTTGGAGATGGTGCTACTGGCATAATCTCTAAGTTCTCCAGGGCTTGTTAATCTAGTGTAGCTCCCTACTTGAGCTATTTGGGTTCTCTTGATGTAGTCCTCCGAGCTTGAGAGGCACAACTGCGGTGTCTAGAAGTCAGCCTCTGTGGAGGGGAGTGTCCTAATTTTTGCTGTCTTTCATCCTTAATTGAAATTACACATGCCCAGCAGGGACTATCAGTGGCACCCAGGAAGCAATGTTGGGGTGATTGGGTTCAGGGGCCTGCTCTCTGGAAAGGTGTGACTGTGGTGCCCAGAGTTCTGCAGTATTGGGGTGGGCAGACCCAGTTTTTGCTGTTGCACCTGTGGTGGATAGGCGCTTACTCCCAGTGGCGGCTCACAGGAGCACCCATGGTACGTTTGCCAGCGAGGCACACTGAAGGATTCTGAAGGGCCTTGGCAGTGTAGCCATGCAATTGAGGCGCCTGTGGGCCGGTATCCAGGATGAGTGAATTCAAAACTTCTACTGCTGGGGGGAGTGCACCCCCGCTTGTTCAAGATCGCACCCAGGGAGAGCTCACAGTGGCTCCCACTAGCGCCCTGTGGGTAGAGGGGTTCAGGTTGCCTGCCTGTTGGAACTTTGCCTCTGTGGATGTGTGCTTGCCGGGCGCAGAGTTCTGATGCACTCTGAGTGTTCCTGGCTCCGCAGTTGAGTTGATGGGGTGAATATGGGCAGTTATCCAAGAAGAGAGAATTCAGAATTTCTACTGCAGGGCTGTGTGCCCTTGTATGTGCAGAATCACACCCTCGGGGGTTCTCAGCAGCTCCCAAGCTCTGCCTAAGGAGTGGAGTGCCCTGCATGGCTGGAAAAGCGCGATTCCGCCTTTGGGGCTGGATTCTCGTGAATCTAAAGTTCTGTCGCTGGGTAGGGGGAGGTTGGGCTTACTGCTGCGGAGCTGTGCACCTTTGGAGGTGGAGGTCCCAGGGTCCGCAGGTCTGCAGCTGGGGTAGCAGGACTTTGGCTGGAGAGGCTGCTGGGTCACAGGGCAGTTCCAAGGACTGCCCTCAAGTTCCTATTAGAGGCCGTTCTCCCCTTTAAGATGGCGTGGGCTCCGTACTGGAGTCCCACAGTCCTGGGAGTGCCCAAAGTGGTGGTAGTCTCTACTTGTCAAGGAGAGCCTGTCTGCCAGCCCCTGCTGCTCCTGCGAGATTTAACTTTCCCTCACTCACTTACACACACACCACGCACATCCACACACTCTCCTTTCATACCCTCACTCTCTCACTTCCTCTCCCGCACCTCCGTCCTGCCAGCCACCATCTTTTTTCTCCTCGAGTTGGCGTTTTTGGATGAAAGTTGGTTAAACACTTAAAAATTCATTTTCATAGACCTGATATAACATTATGAAAGTATTCAAAACTCTTAGGAATCAAAATGATAGTTATTCTAGTGTTCAAAGTAGTAATAATTTACATTTAAAGAGCTGGTATATATGGGAAAAGGCTGTATAAATCCTTGGAATTCACAATGAATGAGCTTGAATCACTGGACAAAAGCGAATCAAACATTGAGAATTCACAGTGGTAGGCTAGGAAAATATTTAGGAATGTGCTTCATATGCTAGGAATACATGTTCGAAGAGCTTTAATATCTGAAGGAAACTGTTTAGTCACTGGGAAATTTTGTTCAAAGAACTGAGAACTGAGTTGGATACTGGTTACATTAACAATTCAGTTTCAATGAGTTGGCGTTTTTAGAAGAAGGTTGGTTAAACATTTAAACATTCATTTTTATAGGGCTCAGATATCTTAAAAAGTTATTTTCATACACCTGATATGACAGTTTAGGGTTAGGTTTAAGGTTAGGGTTAGGTTTCGAGATAGGGCTAGGGCTAGGGTTAGGGTTTTGGTTAGGGTTAGGGTTAGGGCTAGGGTTAGGGTTAGGGTTAAGGCTAGAGTTAGGGCCAGGGCTAGGGTTAGGTTTAGAGGTAGGGTTAGGGTTAGGGTTAGGGTTAGGTTTCGGACTAGAGCTAGGGTTAGGGTTGAGGTTTGGGTTAGGGTAAGGGTTATGGTGTATAAACATTTGGAATTCTCAATGATTGTGTTTGAATCACTGGACAAAAGTCAAAAGAGCTGCTACATATAGAACTAAACTGTATAGAGACCTGGAAATCACAACGAATGACCTTGAATCACTGGAAAAAAGTGAATCAAACACTGAGAATTCACAATGATAGACTGGTGAAATACTTAGGAATGTGTTTCATACACTAGGAATACATGTTCAAAGAGCTTTAATATCTGAAGGACAATATTTAGTCACTGGGAAATCGTGTTCAAAGAGCGGAGAAGTGAGTGCGATACTGTTACATTTATTATTCTGTCAAAATGAGTTGGCTTTTTTGGATGAAAGTTAGTTAAACACTTAAAAATTCATTTTCATAGACCTGATATAACAGTATGAAAGTATTCAAAACTCAAAATGATACTTATTCTAGTGTTCAAAGTAGTAATAATTTACATTTAAAGAGCTGGTATATATGGAAAAAGGCTGTATATACCCTTGGAATTCACAATGAATGAGCTTAAATCAATGGACAAAAGTGAATCAAACACTGATATTTCACAGTAGTAGACTAGGGAAATATTTAGGAATGTGCTTCATATACTAGTAATACATGCTCAAAGAGCTTTAATATCTGAAGGAATCTGTGTAGTCATGGGAAGTCGTATTCAAAAAGCTAAGAACTAAATTTGATACTGGTTACATTTATAATTTAATCTAAATCAGCTGGCGTTTTTGAAAGAAGGTTGGTTATACATTTAAACATTCATTTTCATAGGGCTCAGATACCTGTATAAAAATGTTAAAACTCTCACAGCTAAAAATGACAGACCAGGGAAATTTCTAGGAATGTGTCTGAAACACTTGGAATACATTCGTAGAACCTTAATACCTCTTGGGCACTTTTGAAATACTGAGATTTGTATTAAAAAAGCTGTGAAATGTAGGATATTCTTTAAAAATAGTAAAAATTCACCTTAAAACAGCTGGTATATATGGAGAAATGCTGTATAAACACTCCAAATTCTCAATGAATGAGCCTGAATCACTGGACAAAAGTCAATCCAACACTGAGAATTCACAATGATAGACTAGGGAACTATTTAGGAATGTACTTGAAACACTAGGTATACCTGATCTTAGAGCCATAATATCTGATGGACACTGTTTAATCACTGGGAAATTGGGTTCAAAGAGTATATAACTGAATTGGAACCAGGTTACATGTATAATTCAGTCTCAATGAGTTATTGAAAGTTTTTGAAAGAAGGTTGGTTAAACATTTAAACATTCATTTTCATAGAGCTCAGATACCTTAAAAGGTTTTATTCATACAGCTATATGGCAGTTTAGGGTTAGGGTTAAGGTTAAGGCTAGGGTTAGGGTTAGAGCTAGGGCTAGTGTTAGAGCTAGGGTTAGGGTTATGGCTAGGGTTAGGGCTAGATTTTGGGCTAGGCTTAAGGTTAAGGTTAGGGCTAGGGTTTGGGTTAGGGCTAGGGTTAGGGTTAGGGTTAAGTTTAAGGTTAGGGTTAGGGTTAGTCCTATGGTTAGGGTTAGTGTAGAGGTGTTCTCTCTTTTCCGCGTCCAGCACGGAAAAGGAACAGGTCCGGTTCCTGAGTGGAGGAGCTGGGGATTAAGGAATAAAAGAAAGAAAGAGACAAGAGGCAGAAATAGAAGCAAAGCTGGGAGCCGGGTGGGACGCTGCTTCCTCTGATGGAGGGGCAGGTCAGCCAGAGCCGACACAGCACATTTATTTATATTCCAAAATACAAAGGGGGTTTCACCAAAAAACTTAGGATCAAAGGAGCTTGGATGGGCCCAGGTCCTATTCATTCCCTAAATTCCCCGGTGCTAGGTGCAAGACTGGATTTACACCTCAAAGCCCACTTCCTGGCACTTGGACAAAGGTAAAAGTCAGTACTGATAACACCCCCCACCTCTTTGGGGAGGGCGTAACCGAGACGCGGCTCTGCCAGTGGCCTCGGGCTCAGCTGACAACAATTTAAAGAATGTCCATGTGCCTTCCCAGGGGGCCCTCTACAGTTAGGGTTATGGCTAGGATTAGGGTTAGGGTTAGGGTTAGGGTTAGGGCTATGGCTAAGGTTAGGGTTGCGGTTAGCGTTAGAGTTAGGACCAGGGTAAGGGTTATGGTGAATAAACATTTTGAATTCCCAATGAATGTGCTTGAATTACTGGCCAAAAGTGAAAAGAGCTGCTACATACGGAACAAACCTGTATAAAGACCTGGAATTCACAATGAATGAGCTTGAATCACTGCACAAAATAAATCAAACACTGAGAGTTCACATTAATAGACTAGGGAAATATTTAAGAATGTGCTTCATATACTAAGAATAGATGTTCAAAGAGCTTTAATATATGAAGTAAACAGTGTAGTTACTGGGAAATCTTGTTCAAAAAGCTGAGAACTGAGTTTGATACTGGTTACATTTATAATTTAGTCTAAATGAGTTGGCGTTTTAGAAAGAAGATTGGTTAAATATTTAAACATTCATTTTCATAGAGCTCAGATTCCTGTATAAAACTTAAAACTCTCACAGCTCAAAATGACAGACCAGGGAAATTTCTAAGAATGTGTCTGAAACACTTGGAATACATTTGTAGAACCTTAATACTGAAAGGGCGGGGAGACTCCATGTTCCTTTTGTTCTATGTCCTCCACCTCATGGAGTCAGGTTCCTGCCCTAGAACCTCTTCAAGAGCCCAACCCACACTTTTGGATTAGCCAATAGAAATGCAAGGGGAAGGTAAGCCGCACCCTGCCCCATGTGCAACCTGATCCCGACCAATCAGCAGAGACCACACTACCTCACCCCTCCTACCTCTCCCAGGCCCCCTATAAATCAGCGCGTTTGGGGGCTGACTCTCTCTCTCTCTCCACCTCGCCGCTGCGCCGGTGTGTGTGTGTGTGTGGGACTGACTGAGCTCGAGCTAGCTCGATTAAAAGGCTCTTTGCTTTTGCATCGGACTCGGCTCCCTCATGGTCTTTGGGAATCACGAAATCTGGGCATAACATTTGGGGGCTCGCCCGGGATCCCCAAGAACCTCAAGGGACCCCCGATCCGGAGAGTCTGACTGGCCACGGTAGGTGTCTGTCTGTTCCTTGTCTCTTTTTTGTGTGAGCTCATTTCTTAATCTCTGGTAGTGCCCGAAGCGGTCTAGGTGGACGCACCGGAGGACCACGGGCGGGAGGAATCGGGAGACGTCCTGATCCTCCTTCAGGAGGGACGAGTATTCCCCTCAAACCTCTGGGACGAGGTGGGTCGCTCCCACCGATCGGCGTGAGGCCGTCGTCCGCACTTTCGGTTTTGTCAGTTTTTGTTCCAACGATTCGCATTGGAAAGCTTGTCTAAAGGGCCCTTTGTTTGTCTGTGTCTGTGTTTTTCTGTTTTGTTTTGTGGACTCTGTTGACGGACATCATGGGACAGACTCAAACCACTCCTTTAAGCATTATGGTTGATCATTTCAAAGAGGTTAAGGGAAGAGCTAGCAACCTCAGTGTAGAGGTCCGGAAGGGCCGGTGGCAAACTTTTTGTTCTAGGGAATGGCCGACTTTTAGTGTTGGGTGGCCGCCGGAGGGGACCTTCGACCTCCCCACCATCCACCGGGTGAGGGACATCATCTCTCAGCCCAAGAAGGGACATCCTGATCAACTCCCTTACATTATTACTTGGCAGGACCTCGTGGAAGATCCACCCTCCTGGCTTAAGCCCTTTCTGTCCCCGCGCTCCCTGGAGCTGAAACCCATACTTGCTTTGCAGGAAACGGAGAAGGTGAAGAAGAAGGACCTCATCCCGCCTTCAGCTCCCCTCTACCCTGTCTTTCAGGGGGGAACTGAAGAGGAACTAATCTTTCCTCCCTCATATCAGCCCCCTAGAAGTTCACAGGGGGGCGATGCTCCCAAGCAAAGGGGAGCGTCTGGGGGCGGAGTTCCTGGAGCGTCTGGGGGCGGAGTTCCGGGAGCGTCTGGGAGCGGAGTTCCGGGAGCGTCTGGGGGCGGAGTTCCGGGAGCGTCTGGGGGCGGAGTTCCGGAAGCAGCTGCGGTTCCAGTGGGAAGCCCGCCTCTTACTAGACAAAGGGCTCAGAGGGAACTGTCTGTCACAGCCCCTGACTCCACTATTAAAGCCCTACCTTTACGAGCCGCGGGGCCCCCAGATGCGGATGGCAATCAACTCCATCACTATTGGCCTTTTGCCACTAGTGACCTTTACAACTGGAAGGCTCAGAATCCTAAGTTCTCTGAGAAGCCAGCAGGGCTTATTGATCTGTTAGATTCTGTCCTTTTCACCCACCAGCCCACGTGGGATGACTGCCAACAGCTTTTACAGGTCCTGTTCACAACTGAGGAGAGGGAAAGAATCCTCAATGAGGCCCGGAAAGTGGTTCCAGGCGTGGACGGGAACCCAACAACCAACCCGGTCCAGATAGATGTCTCTTTTCCCTTAACTAGGCCTGAATGGGATTTCAACACGGCAGAAGGTAAGGAGAGGCTCCGGGTCTACCGCCAGACTCTAATGGGGGGTCTCCGAATGGCTGCTAGAAAGCCAACTAATTTGGCCAAGGTAGGGAGTGTTCAGCAGGAAAGGGATGAGTCTCCAGCTGTCTTTTTAGAACGGATCATGGAGGCATACCGCACCTACACCCCCATGAATCCAGAAGCTCCTGAAAACAAGGCAGCTGTGATCATAAGCTTTGTAAACCAATCGGCTGCGGATATTAAAAAGAAACTGCAAAAAGTAGATAGGCTGGGGGAGAAGAGTTTAAAGGACCTACTGGAGGTAGCCGAGAAGGTGTATAATAACAGGGAGCCCCCGGAAGAAAGGCAGGCTCACGCTGCGGCGGCTGCGAGCAGCAAACAAACCCGAGACCTAGCTAAGATCCTGCTCGCCACCACCGCGGACTCTTCCGAGGAACGGAACCGCCGTCTCCGCCAACTCGCCGGCAACCAGGAGGACGGTAAGGGGACCGCCCGGGGCGGGAGGCGGAAGCTGCAGAAAGATCAGTGTGCTTACTGTAGGGAGATAGGGCACTGGAAACAAGAGTGCCCGAGAAGGGCCAGCAAAAAGGGAGGCGAAGCAGATCGAGTGAAGGTCCTGGAGCTAGATGAACTGAGTGACTAGGGGAGTCGGGGTTCGGATCCCCTCCCCGAGCCCAGGGTAACTCTTAAAGTGGAGGGGACCCCCATTGACTTCCTTGTTGACACCGGAGCGCAACACTCGGTCCTCTGTACGCCTCAAGGAAAATTAACAAATAAGAAGTCTTGGGTACAAGGGGCAACTGGTATGAGCCAGTATTCATGGACTACCCGAAGAACGGTGGATTTAGGGACGGGCTGGGTATCCCACTCTTTTATGGTAATTCCAGAATGCCCCTACCCACTGTTAGGACGAGACTTGCTCACTAAGATTGGAGCTCAGATAACTTTCAGACAAGGGGGGCCTCAGGTTACTGATGGCAAGGGCCACCCCATTCAGGTCCTGACCATAAGGCTGGAGGATGAGTACCGGCTTCACCAAAAAGCCTCTCCAATAGAGGGCAGCACAGACGAATGGCTGCAGGAGTTCCCCACGGCTTGGGCGGAGACAGGGGGAGTGGGGCTCGCCGCCCACAGGGCCCCAATCCTGGTAGAGTTAAAACCAGGGGAAGGCCCTGTGAGAATCAAACAGTACCCCATGCCTCAGGAAGCCCGGAAGGGAATTCAGCCACACATTCGGAGACTGAGGGGCCTAGGGGTGCTGGTCCCCTGCCAGTCTGCCTGGAACACCCCCCTCCTGCCAGTCAAGAAGCCCCACACGAATGACTACCGGCCGGTACAGGACCTCCGAGAAGTAAATAAAAGAGTTATGGACATACATCCAACGGTCCCCAACCCATACACTCTCTTAAGCTCTCTGGCACCCTCCCGTGTCTGGTATACTGTGTTAGATTTGAAGGATGCCTTTTTCAGTTTGCCGCTCGCTCCCCGTAGTCAATTCCTGTTTGCTTTCGAATGGCATGACCCGGAAGAGGGTTACAGTGGACAACTGATGTGGACTCGGTTGCCTCAGGGGTTCAAGAACTCGCCCACCATCTTTGATGAGGCCCTGCATGAGGACCTGGGTGAGTACCGGAGAGCACACCCCAACCTCACTCTCCTTCAGTATGTGGACGATATCCTGATTGCAGCAGACACAGCTGAGGACTGCAAGGAGGGGACAAGAGACCTGCTGGCCTCCTTGGGGGCCCTTGGATACCGGGCTTCTGCAAAGAAGGCTCAGATATGCAAAGAAAGGGTGAGTTACCTGGGATACATCCTGGAGGGTGGACAGCGGCAGCTGTCGGATGCCAGAAAAGAGACTGTTTTGAAAATCCCATCCCCCACCTCCCGAAGGGAAGTAAGGGAATTCCTAGGATCGGCTGGCTACTGCCGCCTCTGGATACCGGGTTTAGCAGAGATTGCCAGGCCCCTATACGAGGCAACCAAGGAGGGAAAGGCCTTTGAATGGACTGAAAGAGAGAAGGCAGCCTAGCAATGTCTGGTAGGATGGAGGTGAGGGAGAGGAAGTAAGTGAGTGAGGCTATGAAAGGAGAGTGTGTGGATGTGTGTGGTGTGTGTGTGTGAGTGAGTGAGGGAAAGTTAAATCGTGCAGGAGCAGCAGGGGCTGGCAGACAGGCTCTCCTTGACAAGGAGAGACTACCACCGCTGCGGGCACTCCCAGGACGGTGGGACTCCAGCACGGAGCCCATGCCATCTTGAAGGGGAGAACAGCCTTTTTTAGGAACTCATCAACACCACCAACCAGACAGGCCGTGGAACGGCGCCGGGACCCAGCAGCCACTTCAGCCAAAATCCTGTTACCCCAGCTGCAGACCCATAGACCCTGGGACCTCCACCTCCAAAGGTGCACCGCTTGGCAGCAGTAAGTGTAACCTCCCCTTCCCCAGCAGCAAAACTCTGGATTTGCTCCTATCCAGCCCTGCAGGCAGCTAGGGCACTTCACTCTGGATTCGTGCAATTCCAACGGATTTGTGCAATTCCAGCTGCACAG
Source organism: Plecotus auritus (assembly GCF_963455305.1). Lineage (NCBI taxonomy): Eukaryota > Metazoa > Chordata > Mammalia > Chiroptera > Vespertilionidae > Plecotus > Plecotus auritus. The sequence continues at coordinate 99,901,242 of NC_137776.1, forward strand.
GGCACTCTACTCCTTAGGCAGAGCTTGGGAGCCGCTGAGAGCCCCCGAGGGTGTGATTCTTCACAGACAAGGGCACACAGCCCTGCAGTAGAAATTATGAATACCCTCTTCCTGGATAACTGCACACATTCACCCCAGCAGCTCAACTGCGGTGCCAGGAACACTCAGAGTGCATCAGAACTCTGTGCCCGGCAAGCACACCTCCACAGAGGCGAAGTTCCAACAGGCAGGCAACCTGAACCCATCTACCCACAGGGCGTTAGTGGGAGCCACTGTGAGCTCTCCCTGGGTGTGATTTTGAACAAGCGGAGGCGAACTACCCCCCCCCCCCCCAGCATAGAAGTGTTGAATTCACTCATCCTGGATACCGGCCCACAGGCACCTCAATTGCAAGGCTACACTTCCAGGGCCTTTCAGAATCCTTCAGTGTGCCTCGCTGGCAAACGTACCATGGGTGCTCCTGTGAGCCGCCACTGGGAGTAACCACCTATCCACCACAGGTGCAACAGCAAAAGCTGGGTCTGCCCACCCCAATACTACAGAACTCTGGGCACCACAGTCACACCCTTCCAGAGAGCAGGTCCCCTGAGCCCCATCACCCCAACAGACGCTTCCTGGGTGCCACTGATAGTCCCTGCTGGGCACGCGTGATTTCAATTAAGGGTGAAAGACAGCAAAAATTTGGACACTCCCCTCCACGGAGGCTGACTTCTAGACACCGCAGTGGTGCCTCTCAAGCTCGGAGGACTACATCAAGAGAACCCAAATAGGTCAAGGAGGGAGCTACACTGGATTAACAAGCCCTGGAGAACTGAGAGATTATGCCAGTAGCACCATCCCCAAAAGAACCTGGGTATCAAAGCAATTAGATCTTCAATTAAAACATTACAGGAAAACATGGGAAGACAAAAAAGCAATCCCCAAAGGAAAGAAAAAGAGAAACCACCAGAAAGGGAGTTAAATGAATTCGAGGCTAACAGCTTATCAGAGATAGAATTCAGAGTAATGGTTATAAGGATGTCTAAATGGATGGATGACAAATACACACAACTCAATGACAAATACACACAACTCAATGAAAACTATAAGGAGCTGAATGAGAATGTCACCAACATGAAAAGAAACCAAGAGGAGATGAAGAACGACAAAGCTGCAATAAAGAACACAATGGAAGGTCTATAGACTAGAAGAGGCTGAGGACCGCATCAGCGAATTAGAAGACAAGGTAGGAAAAAACACACAAACACAGCAGCAACTGGAAAGAAGACTTAAAAAGCAAGAGGAGAGCCTAACAGAGTTTTGGGACAACACAAAACTAAACAACATTCGCTTAATAGGGATACCAGAAGGAGAGGAAGAGAAGCAAGGAATAGAAAACCTGTTTGAAGAAATAATGACAGAAAACTTCCCTGATATTGGCAAGAAAAAAATTATGCAAGCCCAAGAAGTACATAGAGTCCCAAACAAGTTGAACCCCAAAAGATTGACACCAAGACACATCATAATTAGATTGGCCAACACTAACTACGAAGTAAGAATCTTAAAGGCTGCCAGAGAGAGACAGAAAGTTACCTACAAGGGATCTCCTATCAGAATATCAACTGATTTCTCAACAGAAACACACCAGGCCAGAAGGGAATGGAATGAAATATACAAAGTGATGCAAAGCAAGGGACTGAATCCAAGAATACTATACCCGGCAAGGCTATCATTCAAAATTGAAGGTGGAATCAGGAGCTTCACAGACAAAAAAGGACTAAGAGAGTTTATCATTACCAAGCCAGCAATGCAAGAAATGCCAAAGGGACTGCTGTAAGAAGAAGAAAGAGAAAGGCAAGAAGAAACACAAACACTAAGGAAAAATATGACAACAAACATGTACTTGTCAATAATCACGTCAAACATAAATGGATTAAATGCACCAATCAAAAGACATAGGATAGGTGAATGGATAAGAAAACATGACCCATATATTAGCTGTCTACAAGAGACCCACATCAGAACAAAGGATTCACACAGACTGAGAGCAAAGGGATGGAAAAACATTTTTCAGGCAAATGGAAATGAGAAAAAAGCTGGGGTTGCGATACTTATATTTGATAAAATAGACCTCAAAGTAAAGGCCATAATAAGAGATAAAAAAGGCCACTACATAATACTAAAGGGAGCAATTCAACAAGAAGATATAATTCTGGTAAACATATATGCACCCAATGCTGGAGCACTCAAATACATAAAAAAATCTCCTGGAAGATATTAAGGGACAGATCGACAGCAACACCATCATAGTTGGAGACTTTAATACACCACTGACATCACTGGATAAATCCTCTAGACAAAATAACAGCAAAGAAACAGCAATTTTAAATGACACACTAGATCAGATGGACCTAATTGACATCTTCAGAGCATTTCAGCCCAAAGCCACTGAATATACATTCTTCTCAAGTACACATGGGACATTTTCAAAAATAGACCACATTCTGTCTCTCGCCCAATCGTGTGAGCTGGGCCCTCCCTGGAGAAGAAACCTGAGTTCCCCGAGATATGTGATCAGTGCTGGGGCCCCGACAGCAGACCAGGGGATCCCAAGGCAGGTGCTGGGCATGGAGGCCATGGGGGCATAGGCTACCAAGGAGACAGAACTGAACCTCACATCACCCTGCTTGGCCCCGGAGGGTGACTGGTTAGCCAGAGACGGGTAAGATTCCTCAGGGAAGGAACAATCTAAGACAGACACAGTCACAAAGGGGTCATCAGGAGAGAACTTGAGGGTCAACAGAGGTGTGGCACAGACCCTCACGCCCCCAACTTTGCAGGGGCCTGAACCCTCACCCCGCCTGAAGGAAGTCTTCTGCCCCAATGGCTGCTTTGCTTCCCATGCACAGCTCAGATCGGAACACAGGTGACAGACAGAGACTTGGCCCAGCTCAGATTGGGACCCAGGTAACAGACAGAGACTTGGCCGACAGCAGCTGCCCTATATCTAACTCCAGCCTAGCACCAGGAATGCTCAGGGCCTACTCAAGAATGCAAATAATCCTTTCCACTAATATTTACAGGGTAAACTAAGATTGTTGGTAGAGTATTAAATTTGACAGTAAAATAATAATCAAGTTTTCAGATTAATTTAAATAGGCTAATTGAAATAAGTGAATATTCAAGAAAATTTAATTGTACTGGACAAAAATCTGTTCCTAAAGTGGTAACTAAAATTTCTATTGGTAGTGCATCTCATGGTAAAATTTCTGAATATGCAATGAACCTAAAGCAGTCATATTTTTTGTGCAAAAAATTAAAATTTAAAGTTATCAAGACTGCATTATAAAATTTACAAAAGCCTCCATTAATCAAAAAAGGGGGGATAGTAGGGTAATACCATGTAAGGAAAAATATCCTATAAGTAAATTACATCTAGAAAATTTTTACTTTACAAAATTAATTTTCATTTGTAATGCTAATAGCAAGACACCCATGAAAAACACACATGGTATCTAAATAAGACAAAGGAAAATCGTTCAGGCAAAAATAAAAAGGATCCCAAATCAATTATATAGAAAAGATTCCTTTATTAACTTTTGGTCGAGAATATGTTTGTATATTTTCAGAAAACAACTCCAAGACCATGTGGATTCCTGCAACAGAGAGGAATTGACAGGTCTGCTCCAACCACGAAGACAAGAGGAGAAACAGTCTAGATATGGAAGATGCTGACGACGCCTTGCCACTCTAGCAGTCAGCAGCTGTGAGTAGCAGCAGGTTGCCTAGGACCAAACCAGAGAGGGTCGGACCTGCATTGCCACCATGTACCCACCATACAGATATCATTGCTGACATGTACACATAAGGAACTGTTTGACATTGAAACGGGGACTCAGAACTGTTCGACATTGAAATTGGGACTCAAACATTCTTTGTTATTATATGTTTATTTCTAGTCTGCAGAGGCAAAAATTTTTTAAAGGAAAGAAATGGGGAAAAAAGAGATACAGAGGCGAAGAAGCATTGAACAGACTGCCAAACTACAGCGCGAAGGCAGTGGAGGTTGGGGAGTGGGCTGTAAGAGATCAACCGAAGGACTTTTACGCATGCATATATGCATAACCAATAGATACAAGACACTGGGTGTGGGGGCAGGTAAAGGCATGTACTGGGGGGTAGCAGAGGCCGGGGGGAGGTCATTGTGGAAAAAAACAGGAGACATATGTACTACTGTTTGTAATACCTCAAACAATAAAAAATAAGCAAAACAAAACAAAACAAAACATTATGGACTTTTAAGTTATTCTTGTACAACTCTGTTGACTTCCTATGCTTTATAGATTAAAAAATCACACCATCTGAAAAATAAATAAATAAAAATTAATAAACAAACAAAAAAAGAGAAACTTTTTGAAAGAAGGTTGGTTAAACATTTAAACATTCATTTTCATAGGGCTCATATACCTTAAAAAGTTATTTCATACAGCTGATATGACATTTTAGGGTTAGGGTTAATTTTAGGGTTAGGGATAGGGTTAGGACTAGGGCTAGTGTTAGGGCTAGAGTTAGGCTTAGGGTTAGGGTGAGGGCTAGAGTTAGGGTTAGGGTTTGGGTTAGGGCTAGGTTTAGGGCTAGGGTTAGGGTTAGGGTAAGGGTAAGGGCTAGGGTTAGGGTTAGGGCAAGGGATAGGAAAAGGGTTAGAGCTAAGGTTAGGGCTAGAGTTAAGATTAGAGTTAGGGCTAGGGTTACTGAATCAAAACTGAATCGAACACTGAATTTGTATTCAAAGAGCTGTGAAATGTAGGATAGTCTTTAAAATAGTTATCACTCACATTAAAAGGGCTGGTATAGATGGAGAAACATGGTAGAAACACTTGGAACTAACAATGAAGGAGCTTGAATTACAGGACAATAGTGAATCAAACTGAGAATTTACAGTGATAGACTAGGGAGATATTTAGATTTAGGGCTTCATACACTAGGAATACATGTTCAGAGATCATTAATATCTGAAGGACACAATTTAGTCACTGGGAAATCGTGTTCAAAGAGCTGAGAGGTGAATGCTATAATGTTTACATTTATTATTCCATCAAAATGAGTTGGATTTTTTAAGTTACACACTTAAATCTTTGCTTTCATGGACCTGATATAACAGCATGAAAGTATTCAAAGCTCTTAGGAATCAAAATAATAGTTATTCGAGTGTTCAAAGTAGTAATAATTTACGTTTAAAGAGCTCTTCTATATGGGGAATGGCTGTATAAACACTTGGAATTCACAATGAATGAGCTAGAATCCCTGGACAAAAGTGAATCTAACACTAAGAATTCACATTGATAGACTAGTGAAATATTTAGGAATGTGCTTCATATACTAGGAATACATGTTCAAAGAGCTTTGATATCTGAAAGACACAATTTAGTCAGTGGGAAATAGTGTTCAAAGAGCTGAGAAATGAATGCGATACTGTTTACATTTATTATTCCATCCAAATGAGTTGGCGTTTTTGGAAGAATGTTGGTTAAACACTGAAAAATTCATTTTCATAGAGCCGTTATGACATTATGAAAGTATTGAAACTCTTAGACATCACAAGGATAGTTAGGCTAGTGTTCAAATTAGTGATAATTTACGTTTAAAGAGCTGTGGTATAATGAAAAACTCTGTATGAACATTGGATGGCACAATGAATGAGCTTGAATCATTGGACAAAAGTGAATCCAACACTAAGAATTCACATTGATAGACTAGGGAAATATTTAGGAATGTGCTTCATATACTAGGAATACATGCTTAAAGAGCTTTACAATAGAAGGAAACTGTTTATTCTGTGCAAAATCATGTTCAAAGAGCTGAGAACTGAGTTGGATACTCGTTACATTTATAATTTAGTCTAAATGAGTTGGCTTTTTTGAAAGGAGGTTGGTTAAACAGTTAAACTTTCATTTTCCTAGGGCTCATGTAACTGCATGAAAATGTTAAAAGTTCCACAGCTACAAATGACAGACCAGGAAAAAGTCTAGGAATGTTTCTGAAACACTTGGAATATGTTTGTAGAACCTTAATACCTCTAGAGCACTGTGGAAATGCCGAGAATTTGTATTCAAAGAGCTGTCAAAGGTAGGATAGTCTTTAACATCGTAATCACTCACATTAAAGGAGCTGGTGTATCTGGAAAAACGCTGTATAAACACTTGGAATTAAGAATGAAGGAGCTTGAATTATGGGACAAAACTGAATCAAACACTGTGAAGTCACAATGATAGACTAAGTCACTACTTGATACAATAGGTGCACCTGTTCATAGAGCTGCAATATCTGACTGACAGTGTTCACCCACTGGCAAATTGTGTTCAAAGAGTAGAGAACTGAGTTCGATACTGGTTACATTTGTAATTCAGTCTCAATGAGTTGGTGATTTTGAAAGAAGGTTGGTTAAATATTTAAACATTCATTTTCATAAGGCTCAGATACCTTAAATAGTTATTTTCATACCGCTGATATGACATTTTAAAGTTAGGGTTAGGATTCGGGTTGGAGTTAGGGTTAGGGCAAAGTTAGGGTTAGGGTTAGGGTTCAGGTTAGAGTTATGGCGTATTAACATTTGAAATTCACAACGAATGAGCTTGAATCACTGGTCAAAAGTGCATCAAACACTGAGAATTCACAATGATAGACTAGGGAAATATTAAGGAATGTGCTTGAAACACTATGAATACCTGTTCAAAGAGCTTTATAATCGAAGGAAACTGTTTTGTCGCTGGGAAACCGTGTTTAAAGAGCTGAGAAAAGAATACCATACTGTTTATAATTCAGTCTCAATGTGTTGGCTTATTTGAAAGAAGGTTTGTTAAACACTTAAACATTCAGGTTCATAGGGCTCACATACCTGTATGAAAATGTTTAAAGTCTCAGAGCTCAAAATGACAGGCCAGGGAAATGTCTAGGAATGAGTCTGAAACACTTGGTATACGTTTGTAGAACCTTAATATATCTAGTGTATGTTGAAATACTGAGAATTTGTATTCAGAGAGTTGTGAGAGGTAGGATAGTCTTTAAAATAGTAATAATTCATGTTTGAAGAGCTGGTATACATGGAAAAACGCTTTATAAACACTTGGAATTCACAATGATTGAGCTTGAACCACTGGACAAAAGTGAAACTAACACTGAGAATTCACAATGATATTCTAGGGAAATATTTAGGAATGTGTTTCATATTCTATGAATACATTTTGAAGAGATTAATATCTGAAGGACACTGCTTAATCACTGGAAAATCGTGTTGTAAGCACTGAGAACTAAGTTAGATACTCACTTCATTTATAATTTAGTCTAAATGACTTGGCGTTTTTGAAAGAAGATTAATTAAACATTTAAACATTCATTTTCATAGGGCTCAGAAACCTTAAAAAGTTATGTTCATACAGCAGATATGACATTTAGGGCTAGGGTTAAGGTTAGGGCTAAGTTTAGGGTTAGGGTTAGGGTTAAGGCAAGGGTTAGGGCTATGGTTAGGGCTAGTATTAGGGTTAGAGGTATGGTTAGGGTTAGGACTAGGGTTAGGGCTAGGGTTATGGTTAGCGTTAGGATAAAGGTCATGGCTAGTGTTAGGGTTAGGATTAGGGTTAGGGTTAGGGTTAGCGCTAGAATTTGGGTTAGGGTTAGGGTTAGGGTTAAGGTTAAGGTTATCGTATATAAACACTGGGAATTCTCAATGAATGAGCTTGAATTACTGCACAAAATTGAATCTAACACTGAGAATTCACTATGATAGACTAGGGAAATATTTAGGAATGTGCTTCATACTCTAGGAATACATGTTCAAATAGATTTAATATCTGAAGGAAATTGTTTAGTCACTGGCAAATCGTGTTCAAAGACCTGAGAACTGAGTTGGATACTGGTTACATTTATAATGTAGTCTAAATGAGTGGTGTTTTTGAAAGAAGGTTGGTTAAACACTTAAACATTCTATCTCATAGGTCTCAGATACCCGTATGAAAATGTTAAAACTCACAGGTAAAAATGACTGACCAGGGAAATGTCTAGGAATGTGTCTGTAACACTTAGAATATGTCTGTAGAACCTTAATACCTCTAGTGCACTGTGGAAATACTGAGAATTTGTATTCCATGAGCTGTGAAAGGTATGATAGTCTTTAAAATAGTAATCACTCACGTTAAAAGAGCTGGTATATATGGAAAAACGCTGTATACATACTTGGAATTCACAATGAAGGAGCTTGAAACAGTGGAAAAAAGTCAAACACAGAGAATTCACAATGATAGACAAGGGAAATATTTAGGAATGTACTTGCAACACTAGGTATACCTGTTCATAGAGTCATAATATCTGATGGACACTGTTTAATCACTGGGAAATCATGTTCTAAGAGTAGAGAACTGATTTGGATACTGGTTACATTTATAATTCATTCTCAATGAGTTGGCGTTTTTGAAAGGAGGTTGGTTATACATTTTAACATTCATTTTCTTAGAGTTCACATACGTTAGTTATTTTCACACAGCTGATATGACAGTTTAGGGTTAGGGTTAGGGTTAGGGCTAGGGTTAGGGTTAGGGTTAGGGCTAGGGCTAGGGCTAAGGTTAGGGTTAGGGTTAGGGTTAGGTTTAAGATTAGGAATAGGGTTAGGGCTAGGGTTAGGGTTAGGGTTAGGGTTACGGGTAGGATTAGGGTTAGCTTCAGGGTTAGGGCCAGGGCTAGGGTTAGGGCTAGGGTTAGGGCTAGGGCTAGGGCTAGGGTTAGTGCTAGGGTTACGGTTAGGGTTACGTTTAAGGTTAGGAATAGCAGTGAGGCCAGGGTTAGGGTTAGCTTTAGGGTTAGGGTTACAGGTAGGATTAGGGTTAGCTTTAGGGTTAGGGCTAGGGCTAGGGTTAGGGCTAGGATTAGGGTTAGGGTTAAGGCTGGCATTAGGGCTTGGGTTAGGGCTAATATTAGGGTTAGGGTTTGTGTTAGGGGTAGGGTCAAGGTTAGTGTTAGGGTTATCATATTTAAACATTTGTAATTCTCAATGAATTGGCTGGAATCACTGGACAAAATTGAATCTAACACTGAGAATTCATTAGGATAGACTAGGGAAATATTTAGGAATGTGCTTCATATAACTAGGAGTACATGTTCAAAGAGTTTTAATATCTGAAGGAAATTGTTTAGTCACTATGAAATCATGTTCAAAGAGCTGAGACCTGATTTGGATACTGGTTACATTTATATGTTAGTCTAAATGAGTTGGTGTTTTTGAAAGAAGGTTGGTTAAACACTTAAACATTCTATCTCATAGGTCTCAGATACCTGTATGAAAATGTTACAACTCTCAGAGATCAAAATGACAGAACAGGGAAATGTCTAGGAATGTCTCTGAAGCACTAGGAATACATATGTAGAACCTTAGTACCTCTAGTGCACTATTGAAATTCTGTGAATTTGCATACCAAGTGCTGTGAAAGGTAGAATAGTCTTTAAAATAGTAATCACTCACGTTAAAAGAGCTGGTATATATGGAAAAACGCTGTATAAACACTTGGAATTAACCATGAATGAGCCTGAATCCCAGGAAAAAAGTCAATCCAACACAGAATTCACAATGATAGACAAGGGAAATATTTAGGAATGTACTTGAAACACTACGTAACCTGTTCATAGAGCCATAATATGTGATGCACACTGTTTAATCATTGGAAAATCGTGTTCAAAAAATAGAGAAATGATTTTTATAATGGGTACATTTATAATACAGTCTCAATAGTTGGTGTTTTTGAACGAAGGTTGTTTATACATTTTAACATTCATTTTCTTAGGGCTCACATACCTTAAAAAGTTATTTTCATACAGCTGATATGACAAGTTAGGGTTAGGGCTAGGGTTAAGGCTTGGGTTAGGGTTATGGTTAGGTTAAGTTTAGGGCTAGGGTTAGTGTTAGGGTTAGGGTTAGGGCTAGTGCTATGGCTAGGGTTAGGGCTAGGGTTAGGGTTAGGGTTAGGGTTAAGGCTAGGGGTAGGGCTAGGGTTAGGGCTAGTATTAGATTTAGGGTTATGTTAGAGCTAGGGTTAGGGTTAGGGTTAGGTTTAGGGTTAGGGCTAGGGTTAGGACTAGGGTTAGGGTTAACATTAGGTTAAAGTTAGGGCTAAGGTCAGGGTTAGGGTTAGGGTTAGGTTTAGGGTTAGGCCTAGGGCTATGGTTAGGGCAAAAGTTAGGTTTAGTGGTAGGGTTAAGGGTTAGGGTTAGGGTTAAGGTTAGGTTTATCGTATATAAACATTTGGAATTCTCAATGAATGAGCTTGAATCACTGAACAAAATTGAATCTAACACTGAGAATTCACAATGATAGACTAGGGAAATATTTAGGAATGTGCTTCCTACACTAGGAATACATGTTCAAAGAGATTTAATATCTGAAGGAAACTGTTTAGTCACTGGGAAATCGTGTTCAAAGAGCTGAGAACTGAATTGGATACTGGTAACATTTATAATTTAGTCTAAATGAGTGGTGTTTTTGAAAGAAGGTTGGTTAAACACTTAAATATTTTATCGCATAGGGCTCAGATACTTGTACGAAAATGTTAAAACTCTCACAGCTAAAAATGACAGACCTGGGAAATGTCTAGGAATGTGTACGAAACCCTTGGAATACGTTTGTAGAACATTAATACCTCTAGTGCACTGTTGAAATACTTAGAATTTGTATTCCAAGAGCTGTGAAAGGTAGGATAGTCTTTAAAATAGTAATCACTCACGTTAAAAGAGCTGGTATATATGGAAAAACGCTGTATACATACTTGGAATTCACAATGAAGGAGCTTGAAACACTGGACAACAGTGAAAAGATCTGGTATATATGGAAAAACCCTGTATAACCACTTGGAATTCACAATGAATGAGCCTGAATCATCGGAAAAAGTCAATCCAACTCTGAGAATTCACAATGATGGACTAGGGAAATATTTAAGAATGTACTTGATACACTAGGTATACCTGTTTCTAGAGATGTAATAACTGATGGACACTGTTTAATCACTGGGTTATCGTGTTCAAAGAGTAGAGAACTGATTTGGATACTCGTTACATTCATAATTCAGTCTCAGTGAGTTGGCGTTTTTGAAAGAAGGTTGGTTAAACATTTTAACATTCATTTTCTTAGGGCTCACATAGCTTAAATAGTTATTTTCACACAGCTGATATGACAGTTTAGAGTTAGGGTTAGGGTTAGGGTTAGGGTTAGCGTTAGGGTTTGGCTAGGGCTAGGGCTAGGGTTAGAGCCATGGCTAAGGTTAGGGTTAGGGTTGGCCTAGGGTTAGGGTTAGGGCTAGGGTTAGGATTAGGGTTAGGGTTTGGGATAGGGCTAGGGTTAGGGTTAAGTTTAAGGCTAGGTTTAGAACTTGCGATAGGGCTAGTATTTGCATTACAGTAAGGTTAGGGTTAGGGCTGGGGTTAGGGTTAGGGTTAGGTTTAGGGTTAAGGCCAGCATTATGGCTAGGTTTAGGGCTAGTATTAGGTTTAGGGTTACGGCTAGGGTTAGGGCTAAGGTTCAGGCTAAAGTTATCTCTAGGTTTATGGCTAGGGTTAGTATTAGGGTTAGGGTTAGGTTTAAGGCTACAGTTAGGGCTTGGGTTAGAGCTAGTATTAGGGTTAGGGTTAGGGCTAGTGTTAGGGGTAGGGTTAGGGTTAGGGTTAGGGCGAGGGCTAGATCGAGTTGTTAGGGCTCGGTTTAGGGTTAATGGTTATGGTTAGTTTTAAGGTTAGGAATAGGGTTTGGGCAGGGGTTAGGGTTAGGGTTAGTGTTAGGCTTCGGGTAAGGATTAGGGTTAGCTTTGTGGTTAAGGCTAGGGTTACATTGAGGGTTAGGGTTAAGGCTAGGGTTAGGGCTAGGATTAGGGTTAGGGTTAGCATTAGGGTTAGGGTTAAGGCTAGGTTTAGGCTTAGGGTTGTACTAAGGTTAGGATTAGGGTTAGGGTTAGGGTTAGGGTTCGGGTTAGGGTTAATGCTAGGGTTAGGACTACGTATAGGGCTAGTATTAGGGTTAGGGTTAGCATAGGGTTAGGGTTAGGGCTAGGTTTAGGGTTAGGGTTGTCCTAGGGTTAGGGTTAGGGTTAGGGTTCGGGTTAGGGTTAAGGCTAGGGTTAGGACTAGGTTTAGGGCTAGTATTAGTGTTAGGGTTATCATTAAGGTTAATGTTAGGTTTAGGGTTAGGGCTAGGGTTAGGACTAGGGTTAGGGTTAACATTAGGTTAAAGTTAGGGCTAAGGTTAGGGTTAGGGTTAGGGTTAGGCTTAGGTTTAAGGGTACGGTTAGGACTCGGATTAGGGCTAGTATTAGGGTTAGGGTTAGGGCTAGTGTTAGGGGTAGGGTTAGGGTTAGGGTTAGGGCGAGGGCTAGATCGAGGGGTTAGGGCTCGGTTTAGGGTTAATGGTTATGGTTAGTTTTAAGGTTAGGAATAGGGTTTGGGCAGGGGTTAGGGTTAGGGTTAGTGTTAGGCTTCAGGTAAGGATTAGGGTTAGCTTTATGGTTAAGGCTAGGGTTACGTTGAGGGTTAGGGTTAAGGCTAGGGTTAGGGCTAGGGTTAGGGTTAGGGTTAGCATTAGGGTTAGGGTTAGGGCTAGGTTAGGGTTAGGGTTGTCCTTGGGTTAGGGTTAGTGCGAGGGCTAGATTGAGGGGTTAGGGCTCGGTTTAGGGTTAATGGTTGTGGTTAGTTTTAAGGTTAGGAATAGGGTTTGGGCAGGGGTTAGGGTTAGGGTTAGTGTTAGGCTTCGGGTAAGGATTAGGGTTAGCTTTGTGGTTAAGGCTAGGGTTACGTTGAGGGTTAGGGTTAAGGCTAGGGTTAGGGCTAGGATTAGGGTTAGGGTTAGCATTAGGGTTATGGTTACGGCTAGGTTTAAGGCTAGGTTTAGGGGTCGGGTTAGGGTTAGGTTTAGGTTTAGGGTTAAGGCCAGCATTAGGGCTAGGTTTAGGGCTAGTATTAGGTTTAGGGTTTGGGTTAGCCTATGGTTAGGGGTAGGGTTAAGGCTAGTATTAGGGTTAGGGTTAGGGCTAGGGTTAGGGTTAGGGTTAGGGCCAGGGCTTGGGCTAGGGCTATGGCTACCTTTAGGGTTAGGGTTAGGGCTAGACCTAGGGCTAGGGATAGGGCCAGGGTTAGGATTAGGGTTGGGGTAAGGGTTAGGGTTAAGGCCAGGGTTAGGGCTGGTTTGGGGCTAGTATTAGGGTTAGGGTTAGGAGTAGGGTTAGGGCTAGGTTTATGGTTTTTATTAGGGTTAGGGTTAGGGTTAGAATTAGGTTTAGGGTTAGGGCTAGGGTTAGGGCTAAGGTTCAGGCTAAGGTTAGCTCTAGGTTTAGGGCTAGGGTTAGGGTTAGGGTTAGGGTTAGACTTAGGTTTAAGGGTACGGTTAAGACTTGGATTAGGGCTAGTATTAGGGTTATGGTTAGGGCTAGTGTTAGGGCTAGGTTTAGGGCTTTTATTAGGTTTAGGGATATGGTTAGAGTTAGGATTAGTTTTAGGGTTAGGGTTGTCCTAGGGTTAGGGTTAGGGTTAGGATTAGGTTTAGGGTTAGGGTTGTCCTAGGGTTAGGGTTAGTGTTAGGGTTAGTGGTAGGGTTAGGGTTATGGTTAGGGTTAAGGCTAGGGTTAGGACTAGTTTTAGGGCTAGTATTAGGGTTAGTGTTAGGGCTAGGGTTAGGGTTAGGGTTAGGGTTAGGGCTAGGGCTAGGGCTAGGGATATGGCTACCTTTAGGGTTAGGGTTAGGGCTAGAGCTAGGGCTAGGGATTCGGCTAGGGTTAGGGTTAGGGTTAGGGTTAGGGTTAGGGTTAAGGTTAGTGTTCAGTTTATGGCTAGGATTACGGTTAGCGTTAGGGTTAGGGTTAGGGCTAGGTTTAGGGCTAGTATTAGGGTAGGGTTAAGGTTAGGGAAAGGGTTAGAGTTAGGGTTATGGTTAGGGCTAGGACTAGGGTTAGGTTTAGGGCTAGGTTAGGGTTAGGGTTAGGTTTAAGGTTAGGAATAGGGTTAGGGCTCGGGTCATTGTTAGGGTTAGGGTTAGGCTTAGGGCTAGGGCTAATGTTCAGTCTAGTGTTAGGGCTAGGATTTGGGTTAGGGTTAAGGCTAGAATTAGGGCTAGGGTTAGGACTAATATTAGGGTTACGGTTTTTGTTAGGGCTAGGGTCAGGTATAGGGTTAGTGTTGAGTTAGGTTTAGGGTTAGGGTTAGGGTTAGGGTTATGGTGTATAAACATTTGGAATTCACAATGAATGAGCTTGAATCACTGGACAAAATTCGATATTACACTGTGAATTAACTATGATAGATGAGGAAAATATTTAGGAATGTGCTTCATACACTAGGAATACATGTTCAAAGAGTTTTAATATCTGAAGGAAACTGTTTAGTTACTGGGAAATCATGTTCAAAGAGCTGAGAACTGAGTTTCATACTGGTAACATTTCTAACTTAGTCTAAATGAGTTGGTGTTTTTGAAATAAGGTTGGTTAAACACTTTAACATTCTATTTCATAGGGCTCAGACACCCATATGAAAATGTTAAAACTCTCACAGGTAAAAATGACAGACCAGGGAAATGTCAAGGAATGTGTATGAAACTCTGGGAATACCTTTGTAGAACCTTAGTGTCAGGACTTTGCTCCCAGTATCGAGGGTTTTTAGGGCCTCAACAGTGCTGTTTTTCAGATTTCATAACCCATCGGCAGGGCTGTCAGAGTCGCAGGTCTCTCCATGGTGAGATGCCATTATGTTGGGCAGCATGGGTGATCCCTGTCCTTATGGACGCCAAGTGTTTTCTTAAGGGAGTGCTGGTGGCTCCCTGCTGGCCACTCTCCCACCGGGGAAGAGGCAGTCTGTGAGCAGAAGGTGAATGGGGCTGTGGGTGTTAGGCCATTAAGCCAAATTCCAGAGATTGGGAAGTCACCCCTTTTCTTAGGAGCTAAGTAGCCAGCCAGTGTGGCTCAATGGTGAGGCAAAAACGGGCCTGGGGAACAGCGGGAAATAGTCACATGAACAAGGGTTGGGGCGTGTTAACCAGTTCAAAGTGTTCATATCATCAACGGGGAGGGCCGAGGTGGAGAGTTGGATGTGCTGAGGTGACCAAGGATATGGTCTGGCCCAGGTGAACAGCCGGAAATGCTGTGGTGGACAAGGGCTTGGGGACCAGGGACCTGACGATGTGCTGAAGTCATCAAGGGGGAGAGGCCATGTGGACAGCCCAAAGTGTTCAGGTGGTTAAGATTTAATGCCAGGGACCACCTGAGACTGCTGACATCATGAAGGGGAGGGGCCACGTGGACAGCCAGAAGTGGTAACCAGTCTGAGTGGTTGGGCTTGTCCCAGTGAACAGTCAGAAATCCTGAGGTACACAAGGGCTTGCTGCCAGGTCAATAGCTGGAACTGCTAAAATGTAAGGCTGGTAGAGCTAGGTGAATGCATTAGAGTTTCCAAGAGTTCGAAAAGTCCCCTTCTTCCTGTGGTCCTTATTCTGGACGGCATTGAGTAGGTACCTGTCCTCTCGGAAGGACGTTCCCCAGGAATTAAGCAAAAAGCTGGCCCTCAGTTCGTTTTGAAATTTAGGGGGCAGGTCTTTGCTACCAGTTTGGAAAGGGTTTTCAGGGCCTCAACACTGCTGTTCCCCAGATTTCAAAGACCATATGCAGGGCTGTCAGAGTCTTAGGTCACTGCAGGGTGAGATGCCCCGATGTTGGCCAACATGGGGAATCCCTGGCCTCATGCACGCCCAGTGTTGTCTCAAAGGAGTGCTGGAGGCTCCCTGCTTGCCACTCTCCCACCGAGGAAGAGGTAGTCTGTGAGCAGAGTTTACCTGGGGCTGTGGGTGTGAGGTCTGTAAGCCGACTTCCAGAGATTGGGAAGTCACCCCTCTTCTTAGGAGATAAGTAGCCAGCCTGTGTGGCTCATTGGTGAGGCAGAAAAGGGCCTGGGGAACAGTGGGAAATAGTCACATTATCAAGGGTTGGAACCCGGTAACCAGTTTAAAGTGTTCATATCATCAATGGGGAGGGGCAAGGTGGAGAGTCGGAAGTGCTGAGGTGACTAAGGATATGGTCTGGCCCAGGTGAACAGCAGGAAGTGCTCTATTGGATAAGGGCTTTTGGACCGGGGACCTGCCAGAAGTGCTGAAGTCATCATGGGGTGGGGCCACATGGACAGCCTGAAGTGCTATGGTGGGTAAGGGTTTGGGGCCTGGGTAACGGCAGGGAGTGCTGACTTCTTCGACGTGGAGGGGCCACGTGGACTGCCAGAAGTTGTAATGAGTCCGAGTGCTTGGGATTGTCCCAGTGAACAGCCAGAAATCCTCAGGTAGACCTGGGCTTGCTGCCAGGCCAATAGCTGGAAGTGGTCAAGTGTAAAGGCTGGTAGAGCCAGGTGAATGCATTGGAGGCCTAACACCCCCCGGCCCAGGTGAATGCATTGGAGGATTCCAAGAGGTCAGAAAATCCTGAACTTCCTGTGGTCCATACTCTGGACCTCAGTTAGAAGGTACCAGTCCTCTAAGAAGGACATTCCTCAGAAAGTAAGCAAAAAGCCGGCCCTCAGTTCGCTACAAAATTTAAATGACCATGAACAGGTAAGGTCTTTGCTCCCAGTTTGGAAAGGGTTTTCAGGGCCTCAACACTATTGTTTCCCGGATTTCAAAGTCTATATGCAGGGCTGTCAGAGTCGTAGGTCACTGCAGGGTGAGATGTCCCCATGTTGGTGAATTTGGGGGATCCCTGGCCTCATGTATGCCAAGGGTTGTATTAAAAGAGTACTGGTGGTGCTCTGCTGGCCACAATCAAACCGAGGAATAGGCAGTCTGTGAGCAGAAGGTTACCTGGGGCTGTGGGTTTTAGGCCCTTAAGCCAACTTCCAGAGATAGGGAAATCACCCCTCTTTTCAGGAGCTAAGTAGCCAGCCAGTGTGGCTCATTGTTGAGGCCAAAAAGGGCCTGGGGAACAGCGGGAAATAGTCACATGAACAAGGATTGGGACCCGGTAACCAGTTTAAAGTGTTCATATAGTCAATGGGGAGGCGCCTGATGGAGAGTCGGAAGTGCTGAGGTGACCAAGGATATGGTCTGGGCCAGGTGAACAGCTGGAGGTGCTCTGGTGGATAATGGCTTGGGGACCGGGGACCAGCAGGGAGTGCTGACGTCATCAAGGGGGAGGGGCCACGTGGAAAGCCCGAAGTTTCATGTTGTTAAGATTTTGGGGCCCAGGACCAGGTGAGACTGTGACGTCATGAAGGGGAGGGGCCACGTGGACAGCCAGAAGTGGTAACGAGTCCGAGTGGTTGGGCTTGTCCCAGTGAACAGCCAGAAATCCTGAGGTACACCAGGGCTTGCTGCCAGGTCAACAGCTGGAACTGCTCAAATGTAAGGCTGCTAGAGCTAGGTGAATGCATTAGAGTTTCCAAGAGTTCCGAAAGTCCCCATCTTCCAGTGGTCCTTACTCTGGAAGTCCGCGAGAAGGTACCTGTCCTCTCCAATTGAAGTTCCCTAGGAATTAAGCAAAAAGCTGGCCCTCAGTTCGTTTCGAAATTTAAGTGACCATGGTGGGGGCAGGTCTTTGCTCCCCATAAGGCAAGGGTTTTCAGAGCATCAACACTGCTGTTTCCGGGATTTCAAAGCCCATAGGCAGGGCTTTCAGAGGTGCGGGTCACTCCAGGGTGAGATGCCCCCATTTTGGGCAGCATGTGTGATCCCTGGCCTCATGCATGCCCAGTGTTGTCTCAAAGGAGTGCTGGAGGCTCCCTGCTTGCCACCCTCCCACCGGGGAAGAGGTAGTCTGTGAGCAGAAGGTGAACTGGGGCTGTGGGTGTGAGGTCCTTAAGCTGACTTCCAGAGATTGGGAAGTCACCCCTCTTCTTAGGAGATAAGTAGCCAGCCAGTGTGGCTCATTGGTGAGGCGAACAACGGCCTGGGGAACAGTGGGAAATATTCACATGAACAAGGGTTGGAACCCGGTATCCAGTTTAAAATGTTCATATCATCAATGGGGAGGGGCAAGGTGGAGAGTCGGAAGTGCTGAGGTGACCAAGGATATGGTCTGGCCTAGGTGAACAGCAGGAGGTGCTCTATTGGATGAGGGCTTTTGGACCGGGAACCTGCCAGAAGTGCTGAAGTTATCATGGGGGAGGGGCCACATGGACAGCCTAAAGTGCTATGGTGGGTAAGGGTTTGGGGCCCGGGTAACGGCAGGGAGTGCTGACTTCTTCGACATGGAGGGGCCACATGGACTGCCAGAAGTTGTAATGAGTCCAAGTGCTTGGGATTGTCCCAGGGTACAGCCAGAAATCCTCAGGTTGACCAGGGCTTTCTGCCAGGCCAACAGCTGGAAGTGGTCAAGTGTAAAGGCTGGAAGAGCCAGGTGAATGAATTGGAGGCCTAACACCCACCG
The DNA here is from genome assembly GCF_963455305.1 of Plecotus auritus. Classification (NCBI taxonomy): domain Eukaryota; kingdom Metazoa; phylum Chordata; class Mammalia; order Chiroptera; family Vespertilionidae; genus Plecotus; species Plecotus auritus. The sequence continues at coordinate 99,919,634 of NC_137776.1, forward strand.
GCCCAGGTGAATGCATTGGAGGATTCCAAGAGTTCAGAAACTCGCGAACTTCCTGTGGTCCATACTCTGGACCTCAGTTAGAAGGTACCAGTCCTGTAAGAAGGACATTCCCCAGGAAGTAAGCAAAAAGCCGGCCCTCAGTTCGCTATGAAATTTAAGTGACCATGCACAGGTAAGGTCTTTGCTCCCAGTTTGGAATGGGTTTTCAGGGCCACAACATTGCTGTTTCCCAGATTTCAAAACCCATATAAAGGGCTGTCAGAGTCGCAGGTTAATAATTTGGGGCCCAGGACATGCTGAGACTTTTGACATCATCAAGGGGAGGGGACACGTGGACAGCCAGAAGTGGTAACGAGGCCCAGTGTTTGGGCTTGTCCTAGGAACAGCCAGAAATCCTCAGGCAGACCAGGGCTTCCTGCATGGTCAACAGCTGGCAGTGGTTAAGTGTAAAGGCTCACAGAGCCAGGTGAATGCATTGGAGAATCCCAAGAGGTCAGAACTCCCGAACTTCCTGTGGTCCATACTCTGGACCGCAGTTAGAAGGTACCTGTCCTCATGGAAGGAGAGTTCCCCAGGAATTAATTAAAAAGCTGGCCCTCAGTTCCCTACAAAATTTAAATGACTATGGAGGGGTCAGGTCGTTGCTCCCAGTTTGGGAAGGGTTTTCAGGGCCTCAACACTGCTGTTTCCCAGATTTCAAAGTCCATAAGCAGGGCTGTCAGAGTCGCGGGTCACTGCAGGGTGAGATGCCCCCGTGTTGGGGAGCATGGGGGATGGCTGGCCTCATGGACACCCAGGGTTGACTTAAAGGAGTACTGTGGCTCGCTGCTGGCCACCATCCCACCGGGGAAGAGGCAGTCTGTGAGCAGAAGGTTACCTGGGGCTTTGGGTGTTAGGCCCTTAAGCCAAATCCAGAGATTGGGAAATCACCCCTGTTCTTAGGAGCTAAGAGCCAGCCACTGTGGCTCATTGGTGAGGCGAACAAGGGCCTGGAGTACAGGGGGAAATATTCACATGAACAAGGGATGGGACATGGTAACCAGTTTAAAGTGTTCATATCATCAATGGGGAGGTGCCTGGTGGACAGTGAGAAGGGCTGAGGTGACCAAGGATATAGTCAGGCCCAGGTGAACAGCCGGAAGTGCTCTGGTGGGTAAAGGCTTGGGGACCGGGGTCTAGAGGGAAGTGCTGACATAATTACGAGGGAGGGGCCACATTTAGAGGCTGAAGTGCTCAGGTGGTTATGGGTTTGTGGCCCAGGTAACTGCCGGAAGTGCTTACCTCATCAAGGGGGAGGGGCCACGTGGAGAGCCTGAGGTGTTCTGATGATTTAGATTTTGGGGCCTAGTACCAGCTGAGACTGCTGAGGTCATCAAGGGGAGGGGCCACGTGGACAGCCAGAAGTGATAATGAGGCAGAGTGGTTGGGCTTGGCCCAGAGAACATCCAGAAATCCTTAGGTAGACCAGGTCTTGCTGCCAGGTCAACAGCTGGAAGTGGTCAAGTGTAAAGGCTGGTAGAGCCAGGAGAATATATTCGTACTCTCCTCACGGAAGGACAGTTCCCCAGGAATTAAGAAACAAGCTGGCTCTCAGTTCGCTATGAAATTTAATTGATGATGGAGGGTGCTGGTCTTTTCTCCCATTTTGGAAATGGTTTTCAGGGCCTCAACACTGCTGTTTCCCGGATTTCAAGTCCATATGCAGGGCTTACCGTGCCCTCAGTTCGCTACGAAATTAAAGTGAACATGGAGGGGGCTGGTCTTTTTTCCCTGTTTGGAAAGTGTTTTCAGGGCATCAACACTGTTGTTTCCTGGATTTCAAAACCCATATAAAGGGCTGTCAGAGTCGCAGGTCACTGCAGGGTGAGATGCCCCCATGTTGGGAAGCATGGGGGATCCCGGCCATATGGGTTGTCTTAAAGGAGTGAACAAGGGATGGGACATGGTAACCAGTTTAAAGTGTTCATATAATCAATGGGGAGGTGCCTGGTGGACAGTGAGAAGGGCTGAGGTGACCAAGGATATAGTCAGGCTCAGGTGAACAGCCGGAAGTGCTCTGGTGGGTAAAGGCTTGGGGACCGGGGTCCAGCAGGAAGTGCTTATGTCATCACGAGGGAGGGGCCACATTTAGAGGCTGAAGTTCTCAGGTGGTTATGGGTTTGTGGCCCAGGTAACTGCCGGAAGTGCTTACATCATCAAGGGGGAGGGGCCAGGTGGACAGCCTGAGGTGTTCTGGTGGTTGAGATTTTAGGGCCTATGTCCACCTGAGACTGCTGAGGTCGTCAAGGGGAGGGGCCACGTGAAAAGCCAGAAGTGATAATGAGGTCGAGTGGTTCGGCTTGTCCCAGTAAAGAGCCAAAAATCCTCAGGTAGACCAGGGCTTCCTGCTGGGTCAACCGCTGGACGTGGTCAACTGTAAAGGCTGGTGATGCCAGGTGAATGGATTGGAGGATCCCAAAAGTTCGGAAACTCCCCTACTTTCTGTGGTCCATACCCTGGAAGGCAGCTAGAACATAGTGGTCCTCATGGAAGGACAGTACACCAGGAATTAAGCAAAAAGCTGGCCCTCAGTTCGCTACGAAATTTAGGTGACCATTGAGGGGGCAGGTCTTTGTTTCCAATTTGGAAAGGGTTTTCGGGGCCTCAACACTGCTGTTTCTCAGATTTCAAAGTCCATAAGCAGGGTTGTCAGAGTCGCTGGTCACTGCAGGGTGAGATGCGCCTCAGTTAGGGAGCATGGGGTATCGCTGGCCTTATGGACACACAGGGTTGTATGAAAAGAGTGCTGGGGGCACGATGCTGGCCACCATACCACTGGGGAAGAGGCAGTCTGTGAGCAGAAGTTTTCCTGAGGCTGTGGGTGTTAAGCCAACTTCCAGAGATCGGTAAATCACCCCTTTTCTTATGAGCTAAGCGCCAGCCAGTGTGGTTCATTGGAGAGGCAGATAAGGGCCTGGGGAACAGCGGGAAATAGTCACATGAACAAGGGTTGGGACAAGGTAACCAGTTTAAAGTGTTTATATCATCAATGGGGAGGTGCCAGGTGGACAGTCAGAAGAGCTGAGGTGACTAAGGATATGGTCAGGCCCAGGTGAACAGCCGAAAGTGCTCTGGTGGATAAAGGCTTGGGGACCAGGGACCGGCAGGAAGTGCTGACGTGTCTACGGGGCAGGGGCCACGTGTAGAGGCTGAAGTGCTCAGGTGATTATTGATTTGGGGCCCGGGGACCCGCTGGAAGTGCTGATGTCATCAAGGAGGAGGGGCCACGTGGACACCCCTACGTGTTCAGGTGGTTAAGATTTTGGGGCCTTGGACCATCTGAGACTGCTGACGTCATCAAGGGGCGGGCCATGTGGACAGCCAGAAGTGGTAACAAGGCCGATTGGTTGGGCTTGTCCCAGTGAACAACCAGAAATCCTCAGGTAGGCCAGGGCTTCCTCCTAGGTCAACAACTGGAAGTGGTCAAGTGTAAAGGCTGGTAGAGCGAAGGGAATGCATTGGAGGATACAATAGGTCGGATACTCCCCAACTTCCTGTGGTTTATACTTTGGAAGGCAGAGAGAAGGTACCTGTCCTCACGGAAGAACAGTTCCCCAGGAATTAAGTAAAAAGCTGGCCCTCAGTTTGCTACAAAATTTAAGTGACCATTTAGGGGTCAGGTATTTGCTCCCAGTTTGTAAAGGGTTTTCAGGGCCACAACACTGCTGTTTAGGAGATTTCAAAGCCCATATGCAGGGCTGTCAGAGTTGCAGGTCACTGCAGGGTGAGAAGTCCCCATGTTGGGGAGCATGGGGGATCCCTGGTCTCATGGACACCCAGAGTTGTCTTAAAGGAGTGCTGAGGGCCCACTGCTGGCCACCATCCCACCGGGGAAGTGGCAGTCTGAGAGGAGAAGGTTACCTGTGGATTTGGGTGTTAGGCCCTTAAGCCAACTCCAGAGATTGGGAAATCACCCCTGCTCTTAAGAGCTAAGAGCCAGCCAGTGTGGCTCAGTGGTAAGGCGAACAAGGGCCTGCGGTACAGGGGGAAATAGTCACATGAACAAGGGTTGGGACCCGGTAACCAGTTTAAAGTATTCATATCATCAGTGGGGAGGTGGCAGGTGGACAGTCATAAGGGCTGAGGTGACCAAGGATATAGTCAGACCCAGGTGAATAGCTGGAAGTACTCTGGTGGGTAAAGGCTTGGGGACCAGGGTCTAGAGGGAAGTGCTGACATCATCACATGGGAGGGGCCACGTTTAGAGGCTGAAGTGCTCAAGTGGTTATGGGTTTTTGGCCCGGGGACCCGCTGGATGTGCTGACGTCCTCCCTGGGGTAGGGGCCACACCGAGAGGCTGAAGTGCTCAGGTGGTTATTGGATTGGAGCCTGGGTACTGGACAGAAGTGCTGATGTCATAAAGGGGGAGGGGCCACGTGGACAGCCTGAGGTGTTCTGGTGGTTTAGATTTTGGGGCCTAGTACCAGCTGAGACTGCTGAGGTCATCAAGGGGAGGGGCCATGTGGACAGCCAGAAGTGATAATGAGGCGGAGTGGTTGGCCTGGCCAAGAGAGCATCCAGAAATCCTTAGGTAGACCAGGTCTTGCTGCCAGGTCAACAGCTGGAAGTGGTCAATTGTAAAGGCTGGTAGAGCCAGGAGAATATATTCGTAATCTCCTCATGGAAGGACAGTTCCCCAGGAATTAAGAAAAAAGCTGGCTCTCAGTTCGCTATGAAATTTAAGTGACGATGGAGGGTGCTGGTCTTTTCTCCCATTTTGGAAATGGTTTTCAGGGCCTCAACACTGCTGTTTCCCGGATTTCAAGTCCATATGCAGGGCTTACCAAGCCCTCAGTTAGCTACGAAATTAAAGTGAACATGAGGGGGCTGGTCTTTTCTCCCAGTTTGGAAAGTGTTTTCAGGGCCTCAACACTGCTGTTTCCTGGATTTCAAAACCCATATAAAGGGCTGTCAGAGTCGCAGGTCACTGCAGGGTGAGATGCCCCCATGTTGGGGAGCATGGGGGATCCCGGCCACATGGACACCCAGGGTTATCTTAAAGGAGTGCTGGGGGCGCACTGCTGGCCACCATTTCTCCGGGGAAGAGGCAGTTTGCGAGCAGAAGGTTACCTGGAGTTGTGGGTGTTTAGGCCCTTAAGCCAACCCCAGAGATTGGGAAATCACCTCTGGTCTTAGGAGCTAAAAGCCAGCCACTGTGGCTCATTGGTGAGGCGAACAAGGGCCTGGGGTAAAGGGGTAAATCTTGACATGAACAAGGGTTGGGACCCGGTATCCAGTTTAAAGTGTTCATATCATCAATGAGGAGGTTCCAGGTGGACAGTCAGAAGAACTGAGGTGACCAAGGATATGGTCAGACCCAAGTGAACAGCCAGAAGTTGTCTGGTGGATAAGGGATTGGAGATCAGGGACCGGAGGGAATTGCTGATGTCATCACTGTGTAGAGGCCACGTGTACAGACTCAAGTGCTCACGTGGTTATATTTTGGGGCCCGGGGATTGCCCGGAAATGCTGATGTCATCAAGGGGGAGGGGTCACGTGGACAGCCTGAAGTGTTCTGTTGGTTAAGGTTTTGAGGCCCAGTAACAGATGAGACTGCTGACGTCCTCAAGGAGAGGGGCCACGTGGACAGCCAGAAGTGGAAACGAGGTTGAGTGCTTCGGCTTGTCCCAGTAAAGAGCCAGAAATCTACAGGTAGACCAGGGCTTTCTGTCAGTTATACAACTGGAAGTGGTCAATTGTAAAGGCTGGTGGTGCCAGGTGCATGCAATGGAGGATTCCAAGAGGTCGGAAACTCCCTACTTCCTGAGGTTATACTCTGGAAGGCAGCGAGAAGGTAACTGTCCTCATGGAAGGAGAGTTCCCCAGGAATTAATTAAAAAGCTGGCCCTCAGTTCCCTACAAAATTTAAATGACCATGGAGGGGTCAGGTCGTTGCTCCCAGTTTGGAAAGGGTTTTCAGGGCCTCAACACTGCTGTTTCCCAGATTTCAAAGCCCATATGCAGGGCTTTGAGAGTCACAGGTCACTGCATGGTGAGATGCCCCCATGTTGGGGAGCATGGGGGATGGCTGGCCTCAAGGACACCCATGGTTGACGTAAAGGAGTACTGAGGCTCGCTGCTGGCCACCATCCCACCGGGGAAGAGGCAGTCTGTGAGCAGAAGGTTACCTGGGGCTTTGGGTGTTAGGCCCTTAAGCCAAATCCAGAGATTGGGAAATCACCCCTGTTCTTAGGAGCTAAGAGCCAGCCAGTGTGGCTCATTGGTGAGGCGAACAAGGGCCTGGAGTACAGGGGGAAATAGTCACATGAACAAGGGATGGGACATGGTAACCAGTTTAAAGTGTTCATATCATCAATGGGGAGGTGCCTGGTGGACAGTGAGAAGGGCTGGGGTCATCAAGATATTTTCAGGCCCATGTGAACAGCCGGAAGTGCTCTGGTGGGTAAAGGCTTGGGGACCAGAGACCGGCAGGAAGTGCTGAGGTTATCACGGGGGAGGGGCCACGTGTAGAGGCTGAAGTGCTCAGGTGATTATTGATTTGGGGCCCAGGGACCCGCTGGAAGTGCTGATGTCATCAAGGAGGAGGGGCCACGTGGACACCCCTACGTGTTCAGGTGTTTAAGATTTTGGGGCCTAGGACCAGCTGAGACTGCTGACGTCATCAAGGGTGCGGGCCATGTGGGCAGCCAGATGTGGAAACGAGGCTGAGTGGTTGTGCTTGTCCCAATGAACAACCAGAAATCCTCAGGTAGGCCAGGGCTTCCTCCTAGGTCAACAACTGGAAGTGGTCAAGTATAAAGGCTGGTAGAGCGAAGGGAATGCATTGGAGGATACAAGAGGTCGGATACTCCCCAACTTCCTGTGGTTTATACTCTGGAAGGCAGAGAGAAGGTACCTGTCCTCACGGAAGAACAGTTCCCCAGGAATTAAGTAAAAAGCTGGCCCTCAGTTTGCTACAAAATTTAAATGACCATTTAGGGGTCAGGTATTTGCTCCCAGTTTGTAAAGGGTTTTCAGGGCCTCAACACTGCTGTTTCCCAGATTTCAAAGTCCATAAGCAGGGCTGTCAGAGTCGCGGGTCACTGCAGGGTGAGATGCCCCCGTGTTGGGGAGCATGGCGGATGCCTGGTCTCATGGACACCCAGGGTTGACTTAAAGGAGTACTGCGGCTCGCTGCTGGCTACCATCCCTCCGGGGAAGAGGCAGTCTGTGAGCAGGTTTCCTGGGGCTTTGGGTGTTAGGCCCTTAAGCCAAATCCAGAGATTGGGAGGTCTCCCCTGTTCTTAGGAAATAAGAGCCAGCCACTGTGGCTCATTGGTGAGGCGAACAAGGGCCTGGAGTACAGGGGGAAATAGTCACATGAACAAGGGATGGGACATGGTAACCAGTTTAAAGTGTTCATGTCATCAATGGGGAGGTGCCTGGTGGACAATGAGAGGGGCTGAGGTGACCAAGGATATAGTCAGACCCAGGTGAATAGCCGGAAGTACTCTGGTGGGTAAAGGCTTGGGGACCAGGGTCTAGAGGGAAGTGCTGACATCATCACATGGGAGGGGCCACGTTTAGAGGCTGAAGTGCTCAGGTGGTTATGGGTTTGTAGCCCAGGTAACTGCCGGAAGTGCTTACGTCATCAAGGGGGAGGGGCCAGGTGGACAGCCTGAGGTGTTCTGTTGGTTTAGATTTTGGGGCCTAGTACCAGCTGAGACTGCTGAGGTCATCAAGGGGAGGGGCCACGTGGACAGCCAGAAGTGATAATGAGGCGGAGGTGTTGGGCTTGGCCTAGAAAACATCCAGAAATCTTTAGGTAGACCAGGGCTTGCTGCCAGGTCAACAGCTGGAAGTGGTCAAGTGTAAAGGCTGGTAGAGCCAGGAGAATACATTCGTATTCACCTCACAGAAGGACAGTTCCCCAGGAATTAAGAAACAAGCTGGCTCTCAGTTCGCTATGAAATTTAAGTGACGATGGAGGGTGCTGGTCTTTTCTCCCATTTTGGAAATGGTTTTCAGGGCCTCAACACTGCTGTTTCCCGGATTTCAAAGTCCATATGCAGGGCTTACTGGGCCCTCAGTTCGCTAGGAAATTAAAGTGAACATGGAGGGGGCTTGGATTTTTTCCCAGTTTGTAAAGTGTTTTTAGGCCCTCAACACTGCTGTTTTCCGAATTTCAAAACCCATATAACAGGCTGTCAGAGTCGCAGGTCACTGCAGGGTGAGATGCCTTCATGTTGGGGAGTATGGGGGATCCCGGCCACATGGACACCCAGGGTTGTCTTAAAGGAGTGCTGGGGGCGCACTGCTGGCCACCATTCCACCGGGAAAGAGGCAGTCTGTGAGCAGAAGTTTACCTGGGGCTGTTGGTGTTAGGCCCTTAAGCCAACTTGCAGAGATTGGGAAATCACCCCTCTTCTTAAGAGATAAGTAGCCAGCCAGTGTGGCTCATTAGTGAGGTGAATAAGGGCCTGGGGAACAGTGGGAAATAGCTAAATGAACAAGGGTTGGGACCAGGTAACCAGTTTAAAGTGTTCATATCATCAATGGGGAGGTGCCTGTTGCACAGTCAGAAGGGCTGAGGTGAATAAGCATATGGTCAGGCCCAGCTGAACAGCCGAAAGTTGTCTGATGGATAAGGGATTGGGGATCGGAGACCAGAGGGAATTGCTGATGTCATCAATGGGAGGGGCTACGTGTACAGACTGAAGTGCTCACCTGTTTATATCTTTGGGGCCCGGGGATTGCCCAGGAAATGCTGACGTCATCAAGGGGGAGGAGCCACGTGGGCAGACAGAAGTGGAAACGAGGTCAAGTGGTTGGGCTTGTCCCAGTAAAGAGCCAGAAATCCTCTGGTAGACCAGGGCTTCCTGCTAGGTCAACAGCTGGAAGTGGTCAATTGTAAAGGCTGGTGATGCCAGGTGAATGGATTGCAGGATCCCAAGAGTTCGGAAACTCCCCTACTTTATGTGGTCCATACCCCAGAAGGCAGCTAGAACATAGCTGTCCTCATGGAAGGACAGTACACCAGGAATTAAGCAAAAAGCTGGCCCTCAGTTCGCTACGAAATTTAGGTGACCATTGAGGGGGCAGGTCTTTGCTCCCAATCTGGAAAGGGTTTTCAGGGCCTCAACACTGCTGTTTCCCAGATTTCAAAGTCCATAAGCAGGGCTGACAGAGTCGCAGGTCACTGCAGGAGGAGATGCGACCCAGTTGGGGAGCATGGGGTATCGCTGGCCTTATGGACACACAGGGTTGTATGAAAAGAGTGCTGGGGGCATGCTGCTGGCCACCATACCACTGGGGAAGAGGCAGTCTGTGAGCAGAAGGTTTCCTGAGGTTGTGGGTGTTAGGCCCTTAAGCCAACTCCAGAGATTGGGAAATCACCCCTGTTCTTTGGAGTAAATAGCCAGCCACTGTGGCTCATTGGTGAGGCGAACAACGGCCTGCAGTACAACGGGAAATAGTCACGTGAACAAGGGTTGGGACTCGGTAACCAGTTTAAAGTGTTCATATCATCAACAGGGAGATGACAGGTGTACAGTCAGAAGGGCTGAGGTGACCAAGGATATAGTCAGGCCCAGGTGAACAGCCGGAAGTGCTCTGGTGGGTCAAAGCTTGGGGACTGGGGACCCGCAGGAAGTCATCACAAGGGAGGGGCCACGTGTAGAGGTTGAACGGCTCAGTTGGTTATGGGTTTGTGGCCCGGGCACCTGCTGGAAGTGTTGTCATCATCAAGGGGGAGGGGCCACATCGAAAGTCTGAAGTGCTCAGTTGATTATGGTATTGTGGCCCGGGTACAGGCCAGATGTGCTGACATCATCAAGGGGGAGGTGCCACGTGGACAGCCTGTTGTGTTCGGCTGCTTAAGATTTTGGGACCTAGAACCAGCTGAGACTGCTGAGGTCATCAAGGGGAGGGGCCACGTGGACAGCCAGAGGTGATAACGAGGCCGAGTGGTTGGGCTTGTCCCAGAGAACAGCCAGATATCCTCAGGCAGACCAGGGCTTGCTTCTAGGCCAACAGCTGGAAGTGGTCAAATGGAAAGGTGGGAGAGCCAGGAGAATACATTGAGGATCCCAAGAGTTCGGAGACTGCCGAACTTCCTGTGGTCCATATTCTGGATGGCAGCGAGAAGCTAGCTCTCCTCACGGAAGAACAATTCCCCAGGAATTAAGCCAAAAGCTGGCTCTCAGTCCGCTACGAATTTTAAGTGACCATGAAGGGTGCTGGTGTTTTCTCCAAGTTTGGAAAGGGTTTTTAAGGCCTCAACACTGCTGTTACCCAGATATCAAAGCCCATATGCAGGGCTGTCAGAGTCGCAGGTCACTGCAGGGTGAGATTACCCCGTGTTTGGGGTCATGGGGGATCACGGCCTCATGGAAACCGAGAGTTATCTTAAAGGAGTGCTGGGATCAAAGTGCTGGCCAACATCCCACCATAAAAGAGGCAGACTGTGAGCAGAAGATTACCTGGGTCTGTGGGTGTTAGGCCCTTAAGCCAACTTCCAGAGACTGGGAAATCAGCCCTCTTCTTAAGAGTTAAGTAGCCAGCCAGTGTGGCTCATTGGTGAGGTGAACAAGAGCCTAAGGAACAGTGGGAAATAGTGAAATGAACAAGGGTTGAGACCCGATAACCAGTTTAAAGTGTTCATGTCATCAAGGGGGAAGCGCCACGTGGACAGACAGAACTGCTGAGGTGACCAAGGATATGGTGAGGCCCAGGTGAACAGCCGGAAGTGCTCTGGTGGATTAAAGGTTGGGGATCGTGCACTGATAAGAAGTGCTGATGCCATTCACAGGGGTGGGGGGGGCACGGCACATGTAGAGGCTGTAGTGCTCAGGTGGTTATGGGTTTGCATCCGGGTACTGGCCAGAAGTGATGACGTCATCATGGGGGAGGTTCACGTGGACAACCCAAGGTGTTCAGGTGGTTAAGATTTTGGGGCCCAAGACCAGCTGAGACTGCTGACGTCATCAAGGGGAGGGGCCACCTTGACAGCCAGAAGTGGTAACGAGACCGAGTCGTTGGGCTTGTCCCAGTGAACAGTCAGAAAACCTCAGGTAGACCAGGCCTGATGCCAGGTCAACAGCTGGAAGTGGTCAAGTGAAAAGGCTGATAGAGCCAGGAGAATACACTGGAGGATCCCAAGAGGTCGGAAACTACCGAACTTCCTGTGGTCCATACTCTGGAAGGCATCAGGAATGTAGCTCTCCTCATGGAAGGACATTTCCCCAGGGATTAAGGGAAAAGCTGGCCCTCAGTTCCCTATAAAATTTAAGTGACCATTGAGGGCCAGGCCTTTGCTCCCAGTTTGGAAAGGGTTTTCAGGGTTTCAACACTGTGGTTTTCCATATTTCAAATCACATTGGCAGGGCTGTCAGAGTCACAGGTAACTGCAGGGTGAGATGCCCCCATTTTGGAGAGCTTGGTGGATCCCTGGCCTCCTGGACACTCTGGGTTGTCTGAAAGGAGTGCTGGGGGCGCGCTGCTGGACACCATTGCACCGGAGAAGAGGCAGTCTGTGAACAAAAGTTTACCTGACGTTGTGGGTGTTAGGCCCTTAAGCCAACTTCCAGAGATAGGAAAATCACCCCTGTTCTTATGAGCTTAGGGCCAGCCAGTTTGGCTCCTTTGTGAGGCGACCAAGGGCCTGGGGAACAGCAGGAAATTGTCACATGAACAAGGGTTGGGACTCAGTAACCAGTTTAAAGTGTTCATATCATCAATCGGGAGTTGCCAGGAGGCAGTCCGAAGGGCTGAGATGACCAAGGATATGGTAAGGCCCAGGTGAACAGCTGGAAGTGCTGTGATGGATAAAAAGTTGGGGATCCGGGACCGGCAGGAAGTGCAGACGTAATCACGGGGAAGGGGCCACGTGTAGAGGCTGAGGTGCTCAGGTGTTTATGGGTTTGTGGCCCGGGGACCAGCCGAAAGTGCTGACGTCATCAAGGGGAAGGGGCCACATCGGGAGGCTGAAGTGCTCAGCTGGTTATGGGATTGTGGCCCTGGTACAGGCCAGAAGTGCTGACGTCATCAAGAAGGAGGGCCACGTAGACAGCCTGAAGTGTTTAGCTGCTTAAGATTTTGGGACCTAGAACCAGCTTAGTCATCTGACATCATCAAGGGGAGGGGCCGCAATGACAGCCAGTGGAAAGGAGGCCGAGTGGTCGGGCTTGTCCTGGTGAATAGCCAGAAATCCTCAGGTATATCAGGGCTTGCTGCCAGGCCAACAGCTGGAAGTGTTCAAATGTAAAGGCTGGTAGAGCCAGGGGAATGCATTGGAGAATCCCAAGAGGACGGAAACTCCCAAACGTCCTGTGGTTTATACTCTGGAATGCAGCGAGAAGGTCTCTGTCCTCACGGAAGGAGAGTTCCCCAGGAATTAAGTAAAAATCTGGCCCTCAGTTCGCTACGAAATTTAAGTGACCATGGAGGGGTCAGGTCTTTGTTCCCAGTTTGGAAAGGGTTTTCAGGGCCTCAGCAATGCTGTTTTCTTGGTGTCAGAGCCCATAGGCAGGGCTGTCAGTGTAGCAGGTCACTGCAGGGTTAGTTGACCCCGGGATGGGGAGCATGGGGGAACCCGGCCTCATGGACACCCAGGGTTGTCTTAAAGGGTGCTGGGGTCATACTGCTGGCCACCGTCCCACCGGGATATAGGCAATCTGTGAGCAGAAGGTTACCTGGGGCTATGGGTGTTAGCCCTTAAGCCAACTCCAGAGATTGGGAAATCACCCCTGTTCTTAGCAGTTTATAGCCAGCCACTGTGGCTCATTAGTGAGGCGAACAACGGCCTCTGGTACAGCGGGAAATAGTCACATGAACAAGGGTTGGAACCCGCTAAGCAGTTTAAAGTGTTCATATCATCAATAGGGAGATGCCATGTGGACAGTTAGAAGTGCTGAGGTGACCAAGGACATGGTCATGCTCAGGTGAACAGCCGGAAGTGCTCTGCTCGGTAAAAGCTTGGGGACCGGGGACCTGCAGGAACTGCTGACTTCATCACGAGGGAGGGGCCACGTCTAGAGGCTGAAGTGGTCAGTTGGTTATGGGTTTGTGGCCCGGGCACCTGCCGGAAGTGCTGACATAATCAAGGGGGAGTGGCCACATCGAAAGGCTTAAGTGCTCGGTTGATTATGGGATTGTGGCCCCTGTATAGGCCAGAATTGCTGATGTCATCAAGTGGGAGGGGCCACGTGGGCAGCCTGAGGTGTTCAGCTGATTAAGATTTTGGGACCTAGAACCAGCTGAGACTGCTGAGGTCATCAAGGGGAGGGGCCACGTGGACAGCCAGAGGTGATAACGAGGCCGAGTGGTTGGGCTTGTCCCAGAGAACAGCCAGAAATCCCCAGGGAAACCAGGCCTTGTTGCCAGGTCAACAGCTGGAAGTGGTCAAGTGTAAAGGCTGGGAGAGCCAGGAGAATACATTGAGGATCCTAAGAGTTCCGAAATTGCCAAATGTCCTGTGGTCCATACTCTGGATGGCAGCGAGAAGGTAGCTCTTCTCACGGAAGGACAATTCCCAAGGAATTAAGCAAAAAGCTGGCTCTCAGTTAGCTACGAACTTAAGTGACCATGTAGGGTGCTGGTCTTTTCTCTCAGTTTGCAAAGGGTTTTCAGGGCCTCAACACTGCTGTTTCCTGGATTTCAAAGCCCATAGGCAGGGCTGTCAGAGTAGCAGGTCACTGCAGGGTTAGTTGACCCCGTGTTTGGGAGCATGGGGGATCCCGGCCTCATGGACACCCAGGGTTGTCTTAAAGGTTGCTGGGGGCATACTGCTGGCCACCGTCCCACCGGGGAATAGGCAATCTGTGAGCAGAAGGTTAACTGGGGCTTTGGATGTTAGGCCCTTAAGTCAACTCCAGAGATTGGGAAATCACCCCTGTTCTTACGAGCTAAGAGTCAGCCACTGTGGCTCATTGGTGAGGCGAACAAGGGCCTGGGGTACAGGGGGAAATAGTCACATGAAAAAGGGTTGGGACCTGTTAACCAGTTTAAAGTGTTCATATCATCAATGGGGATGTGCTAGGTGGACAGGCAGAAGGGCTGAGGTGACCAAGGATATAGTCAGGCCCAGGTGAACAGCCAGAAGTGCTCTGGTGGGTAAAGGCTTTGTGACCGGGGACCAGCACAAAGTGCTGACGTCATCTCGAGGGAGTGGCCACGTGTAGAGGCTGGAGTGCTCAGGTGGTTATGGGTTAGTGGCCCTGTGACCCGCCGGAATTGCTGACATCATCAAGGGGGAGGGGCCACATGGACAGCCTGAGGTGTTCAGGTGGTTAAGATTTTGGGACCTACTACCACCTGAGACTGCTGAGGTCATCAAGGGTAGGGGTCACGTGGACAGCCAGAATTGATATCGAGGCCGAGTGGTTGGGCTTGTCCTAGAGAACAGCCAGAAATCCTCAGGTAGACCAGGGCTTGCTGCCAGGTCAACAACTGGAAGTGGTCAAGTGTAAAGGCTGATAGAGCCAGGAGAATACATTGGAGGATCCCAAGAGGTCGGAGACTGCCGAACTTCCTGTGGTCCATACTCTGGAAGGCAGCGAGAAGGTAGCTCTCTTCACGGAAGGACAATTCCCCAGGAATTAAGCAAAAAGCTGGCTCTCAGTTAGCTACGAACTTAACTGACCATGTAGGGTGCTGGTCTTTTCTCTCAGTTTGGAAAGGGTTTTCAGGGCCTCAACACTGCTGTTTCCTGGATTTCAAAGCCCATATGCAGGGCTTTCAGAGTCGCAAGTCACTGCAGGGTGAGATGACCCCGTGTTTGGGGGCATGGGAGATCCCGGCCTCATGGAAACCAAGGGTTGTCTTAAAGGAGTGCTGGGGGCGCACTGCTGGCCACCATTCCACCGGGAAAGAGGCAGTCTGTGAGCAGAAGTTTACCTGGGGCTGTTGGTGTTAGGCCCTTAAGCCAACTTCCAGAGATTGGGAAATAAGCCCTCTTCTTAAGAGATAACTAGCCAGCCAGTGTGGCTCATTGGTGAGGTGAAAAAGGGCCTAAGGAACAGTGGGAAATAGTCAAATGAACAAGGGTTGGGACCCAATAACCAGTTTAAAGTGTTCATATCATCAATGGAGAGGCGCCAGGTGGACAGTCAAAATTGCTGAGGTGACCAAGGATATGGTGAGGCCTAGGTGAACAGCCGGAAGTGCTCTGGTGGATTAAGGGTTGGGTATCGTGTACCGATAGGAAGTGCTGATGTCATTTAAGGGGGGAGGTGGTGCGGGGCACGTGTAGAGGCTGTAGTGCTCAGGTGGTTATGGGTTTGTGTCCAGGTACTGGCCAGAAGTGATGACGTCATCATGGGGGAGGTTCCACGTGGACAGCCCAAGGTGTTCAGGTGGTTAAGATTTTGGGGCCCAGGACCAGCTGAGACTGCTGACGTCATCAAGGGGTGGGGCCACATTGACAGCCAGAAGTGGTAACGAGACCGAGTGGTTGGGCTTGTACCAGTGAGCAGTCAGAAAACCTCAGGTAGACCAGGCCTGCTGCCAGGTCAACAGCTGGAAGTGGTCAAGTGTAAAGTCTGGTAGAGCCAGGAGAATACACTGGAAAATCCCAATAGGTCGGAAACTGCCGAACTTCCTGTGGTCCATACTCTGGAAGGCATCAGGAATGTAGCTCTCCTCATGGAAGGACATTTCCCCAGGAATTAAGCAAAAAGCTGGCCCTCAGTTCCCTACAAAATTTAAGTGACCATTGAGGGCTAGGCCTTTGCTCCCAGTTTGGAAAGCGTTTTCAGGGTTTCAACACTGTTGTTTCCCATATTTCAAATCCCATTTGCAGGGCTGTCAGAGTCACAGGTAACTGCAGGGTGAGATGCACCTATGTTGGAGAGCTTGGGGGATCGCTGGCCTCATGGACGCTCTGGGTTGTCTGAAAGGAGTGCTAGGGGCGCGCTGCTGGACACCATCCCACCGGGGAATAGGCAGTCTGTGAACAAAAGTTTACCTGAGGTTTTGGGTGTTAGGCCCTTAAGCCAACTTCTAGAGATTGGGAAATAACCCCTGTTCTTATGAGCTAAGCGCCAGCCAGTTTGGCTCCTTTGTGAGGCGACCACGGGCCTGGGGAACAGGAGGAAATAGTCACATGAACAAGGGTTGGGACCCGGTAACCAGTTTAAAGTGTTCATGTCATCAATGGGAAGGTGCCAGGTGGACAGTCAGAAGGGCTCAGGTGACCAAGGAATAGTCAGGCCCAGGGGAACAGCCGGAAATGCTCTGGTGGGTAAAGGCTTGAGGACCGGGGACCACCAGGAAGTGCTGATGTCATCACGAGAGAGGGGCCATGTGTAGAGGCTGAAGTGCTGACATGGTTATGGGTTGTGACCTGGGGACCCTCCGGAAGTGCTGACGTCATAAAGGTTGAGTTCCTCATTGAAAGGCTGTAGTACTCAGTTGATTATGGGATTGGGACCCCGGTACTGGCCAAAAGTTCTGACTTCATGAAAGGGGAGGGGACATGTGGAAAGCCTGAAGTGTTCTGGTGGTTAAGATTTTGGGGCCCAGGACCAGATGAGACTGCCTACGTCATCAAGGAGAGGGGCTACATGGACAGCCAGAAGTGGAAACGAGGCTGAGTGGTTGGGCTTGTCCAGTAAAGAGCCAGAAATCCTCAGGTAGACCAGGGGTTACTGCCAGGTCAACAGCTGGAAGTGGTCAATTGTAAAAGCTAGTGGTGCCAGGTGCATGCAATGGAGGATCCCAAGAGGTCGGAAACTCCCCAACTTCCTGTGGTTTATACTCTGGAAGGCAGCGGGAAGGTACCAGTCCTCACGGAAGGATAGTTCCCAAGGAATTAAGTAAAAAGTTGGCCCTCAGTTCATTACAAAATTTAAGTGACCATGGACGGGTCAGGTCTTTGTTCCCAGTTTATATAGGGTTTTCATGGCCTCAACACTGCTGTCTCCCGGATTTCAAAGCCCATATGCAGGACTGTCAGAGTAGCAGGTCACTGCAGGGTGAGATGCCCCCGTGTTGGGAAGCATGGGGGATCCCTGGCCTCATGGACACCCAGGGTTGTCTTAAAGGAGTACTGCGGCGCGCTGCTGGCCACCATCCCACTGGGAAAGAGGCAGTCTGTGAGCAGAAGGTTACCTGTGGCTTTGGGTGTTAGGCCCTTAAGCCAACTCCAGAGATTGGGAAATCACCCCTGTTCTTACTAGCTAAGAGTCAGCCACTGTGGCTCATTGGTGAGGCGAACAAGGGCCTGGGGTACAGGGGGAAATAGTCACATGAAAAAGGGTTGGGACCTGTTAACCAGTTTAAAGTGTTCATATCATCAGTGGGGATGTGCTAGGTGGACAGGCATAAGGACTGAGGTGACCAAGGATATAGTCAGGCCCAGGTGAACAGCCAGAAGTGCTCTGGTGGGTAAAGGCTTTGTGACCGGGGACCAGCACAAAGTGCTGACGTCATCTCGAGGGAGTGGCCACGTGTAGAGGCTGGAGTGCTCAGGTGGTTATGGGTTAGTGGCCCTGGGACCCGCCAGAATTGCTGACATCATCAAGGGGGAGGGGCACATGGACAGCCTGAGGTGTTCAGGTGGTTAAGATTTTGGGACCTACTACCACCTGAGACTGCTGAGGTCATCAAGGGTAGGGGTCACGTGGACGGCCAGAATTGATATCGAGGCCGAGTGGTTGGGCTTGTCCCAGAGAACAGCCAGAAATCCTCAGGTAGACCAGGGCTTGCTGCCAGGTCAACAGCTGGAAGTGGTCAAGTGTAAAGGCTGATAGAGCCAGGAGAATACATTGGAGGATCCCAAGAGGTCGGAGACTGCCGAACTTCCTGTGGTCCATACTCTGGAAGGCAGCGAGAAGGTAGCTCTCCTCTCAGAAGGACAGTTCCCCAGAAATATAGAAAAAGTTGGCCCTCAGTTCCCTACGAAATTTAAGTGACCATGGAGGGGGCTGGTCTTTTCCCCAGTTTCGAAAGGGTTTTCAGGGTCTCAACACTGCTGTTTCCTGGATTTCAAAGCCCATATGCAGGGCTGTCAGAGTCGCAGGCCAATGCAGGGTGAGATGCCCCCATGTTGGGGATCATGGGGAATCCCGGCCTCCTGGACATCCAGGGTTGTCTTAAAGGAGTGCTGGGGGCGCACTGCTGGCCACAATTCCACTGGGGAAGAGGCAGTCTGTGAGCAGAAATTACCTGAGGCTGTGGGTGTTAAGCCCTTAAGCCAACTTTCACCCCTTTTCTTATGAGCTAAGCGCCAGTCAGTGTGGTTCATTGATGAGGCGAACAAGGGCCTGGGGAGCGGCGGGAAATAGTCACATGAACAAGGGTTGGGACATGGTAACCAGTTTAAAGTGTTCATATCCTCAATGGAGAGGCGCCAGGTGGACAGTCAGAAGTGCTGAGGTGACCAAGGATATGGTCAGGCCCAGGTGAACAGCTGGAATTGCTCTGGTGGATTAAGGCTAGGGGACCGGGGACCAGCAGGAAATGCTGACATCATCACGGGGGAGGGGCCACGTGTAGAGTCTGAAGTGCTCAGTTCGTTATGGGTTTGTGGCCCGGGGACCTGCCTGTAGTGTTGACGTTACCAAGGGGCAGGGGCCTCATGGACAGCCAGAAGTGGTAAGGAGGCCAAGTGGTTGGGCTTGTCTCAGTGAACAGCCAGAAATCTTCAGGTAAACCAGGGCTTGCTGCCAGGTCAATAGCTGAAAGTGGTCAAGTGTAAACGCTATTAGAGCCAGGAGAATACATTGAAGGATCCCAAGAGGTCGGAAACTGCCGAACGTCCTGTGGTCCATACTCTGGAAGGCAGTGAGAAGGTAGCTCTCCTAACGGAAGGACAGCAAAAAGCTGGCCCTCAGTTTGCTATGAAATTTAAGTGACCATTGGCGGGGGCAGGTCTTTTTTCCCAGTTTGGAAAAGGTTTTCAGGGCCTCAACCCTGCTGTTTCCCAGATTTCAATGCCCATAGGCAGGGCTGTCATAGTCACAGGTCACTCCAGGGTGAGATGCCCCCATGTTGGGGAGCATGGGGGATCCCTGGCCTCATGGACATCCAGGGTTCTCTTAAAGGAGTGCTGTTGGTTTCCTGCTTGCCACTCTCCCACCAGGAAAGAGGCAATCCGTGAGCACAAGGTGACCTGGGGCTTCGGGTGTTAAGCCCTGAAGCCAACTTCCAGAGATTGGGAAGTCACCCCTCTTCTTAGTAACTAAGTAGCCAGCCTCTGTGACTCATTGGTGAAGCAAACAAGGGCCTGGGAAACAGTGCGAAATAGTCACATGAACTAGGGTTGGGGCCGGTAACTAGTTTAAAGTGTTCATATCATCAATGGGGAGGGGCCAGTTTGACAGCTGGAAGTGCTGAGGTGACCAAGGATATGTGCTGGCCCAGGTGAGCAGCCAGAAGTACTCTGGTAGACATTGGATTGAGGTTCGGTGACCAGCCTAAAGTGCTGATGTCATCAAGGGGGAGATGCCACATGGACAGCCAGAAACGCTAAGGTGAATAAGGGCTTGGTGCCCGATGTTGGCCCAGAAGTGCTACTGTCAACAAGCGGGAGGGGCCACTGGGACAGCCAAAAGTGCTCAGGTGGATAAGGGCTTGGGGTCCAAGGACCAGCAGGAAGTGTTTATGTCATCAATGGGGTGGGGCCAGGTGGACAGCCAGAAATGCTGAGGTGACCAAGGATATGGTCTGGCCCAGGTGAGCATCCAGAAATGCTCTGGTGGACAAGGGCTTGAGGTTCGGTGACCAGCCTGAAGTGCTGACGTCATCAAGGGGAAGAGGCCACATGGACAGCCAGAAACGCTCAGGTGGATAAGGGTTGGTGCCCGATGTTGGGCCAGAAGTGCTGCCATCCTCAACGGGGAGGGGCCATTGGGACAGCCAGAAGTGCTCAGGTGGATAAGGGTTTGGGCCCCAAGGGCCAGCAGGAAGTGTTGACGTCATCAAGGGGGAGGGGGCACGTGGACAGCCAAAAGTGCTCAAGTGGATAAGGACTTGGCCCAGGGACCAGCCAGAAGTGGTGACGTCATCAAGGTGCAGGGCCACATGGACAGCCTGAACTGCTCTAGTGGACAAGGGTTTGGGGCCCGGGGACCGGCCAGAAATTCCGACATCATCAATTGGAGGGGCCACGTGGAAAGCCAGAAGTGGTGACGAACCCCAGTGGTTGGGCTTGGCCCAGTGAGCACCTAAAAGTGCTCAGGTGGCCAAAGGCTTGCTGCCAGGTCAACAGGTGGAATTTGAATTCACTCACCTCAGGCAGCTTTCTTTCTGATGACTCATAAAGAATGTAGTGGCATGTCAGGTGTCCCTTGTCTGGCTGTCAAGACCACCAAGAAGCGTCTCCAGGGCCCTGGTACTTCATCAGGTGGTACCTCCCCTTAGAAATCCTCATGGCCTAGTAGCCAGGCAGGCGAGGCCGTCCATCCAGGCATCTGATACCAGGTGCCGGTAGGCACCTGTCTCTTATCTTGCTGGGGCCTCCAAATGTTGGATCATAAATCAGCGAGCTAGACAAATCACCATAATGGGTCAATTAGTTAGGAGTCATCTTTATTTCGCACAGGTTCAGAGCAGAATACCTCTGTCAAATTCTGAACAATCACAGGAAGGAGTATTCCCTTATTATATCATTCTAGGTCTCTGTGTAAGGTTTTTTTGCAGACAGCTTGTAACCTTGAGTATATATCATATCTAACAAACACCTGTCATATCTATACAGACAACTTGTAACCTTGAGTACATATCATATCTATACAGACACCTGGTATAGGAGTATATATCAGTATCATTGTATCAGCCCCTTACGTTGGATGGCTAGCTTGGAAGGTCAGGCAGTTAAGTTTATCTTTCCTATTATTTAAGCTAAAAAGCAAAGTTATTTTACAGAATAAGAGACCATCTAAAAATGACAGAGTTGACTTACAGAGCAAGGGACTATCTAAAAATAGCAGAGAATTTCAAATAGCAGGTTTTCCAGAGGAGGAATTACTATTATGCTTCACTCTACCATGTCCCAAAGTGTTTTATATACCAAATGTTTCCTCATTGTTTTTCACATTCATTTGTATGTGAATTAATTGAACAGAATATAAGGTTTAGTAAGTTACCGAAATCTGTCAGTAAATTTTGTAAGATAAAGATGTCTCCTTAGATCAGTTGTGAAAATGTACTTTATAAAATAAGTAGTGTTGGGACATGGGGCAAACCGCAGGTCACAGATACAGGACAACCAGCAGGATTTTTTCTGATTTGAGAGATGGGGTAGCCATTAGTGAGCATTTCCTGAGGGAACACTTTTAATGAGCATATACTGCAGGCTGAACACCAGAATTCTGGAGTGCACTGCTTACCTGAGCTGCGTGGTCCCATCTTACAGTCTCTCTGGAGGCAGAGCCAAGGTGCTGAGGCTTGGACTGTCAGCAATGAATGAACTACACTATAAAATAGGAGAATTTGGCCTGACCGGTGTTGTTCCGTGGTTAGAGGGTCAGCCCGCACTGGGAAGAGTTGCAGGTTTTATTCCCAGTCAAGGGCATGTACCTGGGTTGCAGGTTTGATACCCCATGAGTACAAAAGGCAACCAATTGATGTGTCTCCCTCATATTGATTTTTCTCTCTTTTTCCTGCTCCCTCCCTCCCTTCCACTCTCTAAAAGATCAATGGAGAAAATATCCTCAGGTTGTGGATCAACCAAAAAAAAGGGTTTTTTTTTCCAAGTTACAAAATAAAAACCCTGAGAAATCTGTTCTGTGTTCAAAAGAACATTGCTTGTAAATCTTAGAACCAGGCTCAGGTAGATTCCAGGGACCCCAAGCGTTAGGGTTTCCCTTTCTCAGAACTGCTGGGATTGCACAGGAAGAGGTGCAGATTATGAAAGGAGCCACTCTGGGCTAAAAAATTAGGAAGAATTTTTATTCTCTTTAGTCTAAGAGACCAGCCTTGGTGAGCAAAGGGAAAACTTGTGTTGCTATCACAACAGTCTAGCTTATTATTTATAAACTAGAGGCTCAGGAGTTTCTAGGTACTTCAGTTCCTGATTTTTGAATTAACTACAATGACAACAAGAAACATATTGTGTATAATTTCAATTCTTTGAAGTTAGTTTATACCTGCTTCATAGTCCAGCAGGTTCACTTGAAAAATAATTGAAATGCTCCTCCACTGCCATCTCGTGTGCATCTTGGGAGTAGGTCAGTGCAGGTCAGCAGGACAAGGGGGTGGCTATAGTGGAGCATCTCTAAGAGCTAAATGAAATGCTATTTAGGAGTGTATTTCAGAACTTTTAAAACTAAGAACTTTCTTATCATCAACCAATCAAGAAAAGACAAGTGCTGGCAAGGATGTGGAGAAAAAGGAACCCTCGTGCACTGCTGGTGGGAATGCAGACTGGTGCAGCCACTGTGGAAAACAGTATAGAATTTCCTAAAAAACTTAAATATGAAACTCCCATTTGACCCAGTAATCCCACTTCTAGGACTATATCCCAAGAAATCAGAAACACCAATCAGAAAAATTATATGCACCCTTATGTTCACAACAGCACAATTTACAATAGCTAAGATTTGGAAACAGCCTAACAGCCCATCAACAGATGAGTGGATTAGAAAACTATGGTACATTTACAAAATGGAATGCTATGTAGCTGTAAAAAAAGAAAACTCTTACCATTCACAATAGCATGAATGGGCCTGGAGAGCATTATGCTGAGTGAAATAAGCCAGTCAGAGAAAGATAAATATCACATGATCTCACTTATTTGTGGAATATAATGAACAAAATAAACTGATGAACAAAAATAAATTCAGAGACTTAGAAGCATCAAACAGACCATCCAACCTCAGAGCAAAGGCAGGGGAGGGTGGGGGGAAGGGAAGAGATCAACCAAAGGATTTGTATGCATGTGCAACTAGGGAATAATACCTTAGTGCCTTTCAGCAGGAAAGGTTGTTGGGTACAGTGGGTTATCTGATTGTTGAATGCAGTTTGCTGCTCAGGTTGTTGAAGTGTTTTACATTCTTACTGAAGTCTTTGTGTGAGGCTATTGGTTCTGAAAGAGGTATGCTCTGTCTCTGAATGAGAGAGGTGCGTTAAACTTATTACGATTACAAATGTAACTAGTTTCCCTTGTAGGTCTCTTCTATGTACTTTGATTTCATGTTATGAAGTGCTTGTGAATTTGGATATTCCTGGTAAAATGCAATTATTCATATGAAGTGCTCTTTATTTATAGTAATGCTTTTTGCCTTCAAGTCTCCTGTGTTATCATATACTTTTTATTTGGTTTATATTCGCTTAATATATTTTTTTCCGTTCTCTCACTTTTGATATCTTTGTACCCTTAGGTTTTCGGTAGCTTTCAGTTTTTATATTAGTTATGAGTAAAATGAGTTAATTTTTGGTTCAATAATTTTCACCATTCAGTTGTTCCAACACTCTTTATTATATAATGCATATTTTCCCACTGATCTAAGGAGATACTTTTGTTTTACCAAATTTCCATATGTATTTGAGTCTATTACTGGACTTTGTTTTCTGTTCTATCAGTTTATCTATTCACAGGACATTATCCAAGTTTTTTAATTACTGTAGCTTTATAACACAACTAGAGGCCTGATGCATGAAGATTTGTGCAAGAATGGGCCTTCCTTACCATGGCTGCCAGCACTGCCTTCGCTCTGGAGCCGCCTTTTTGCTCTGGCTTGGAGCCGCCTTTCTGCCTTGCCACACTGCCCAGTTGCCCGGAGTGGCTGGGGCAGTGCAGAACACCTGCATTGTCGCCATGACAATGATGCAAGTGTCGTGCCCCACCCCTGGCTGCTCAGCGCCTGCAAATTAACCCGCCATCTTTGTTGGGTTAATTTGCATACTCACTCCTGATTGGCTGGTGGGCATCAAAAGGTATGGTCAATTTGCATCTTACTCTTTTATTAGTGTAGATACATTATTCTATCTGTTTGGGTAGCTTTTATTCATTCATTTTTTTTAGAATTTTATTTAAAATATTTTTATTAATTTCAGAGAGGAAAGAGAGGGAGACAGAGAAACATCAATGATGCGAGAGAATCATCGATCAGCTGTCTCCTGCATGCTCCCCACTAGGGAGATTAAGCCTGCAATCAGGACATGTGACCTGACCAGGAATCAAACTGTAACCTCCTTATTAATGGGTCAACCGCTGAGCCATGCTGGCCAGGCCAGAATTTTCTTTTATGTTTTTCATTTGAACATGTGAACTTAAATGAGCTTGTTTTGGTCTTAAAAATCTTGCTGATATTTTAATCAAATCATAATAAATTTATAATCAACATTGGGAGATTGACATCATTATGGTTTGTTGTTGTTTTTTACCCAAGAATACGATGTTACTGTCCAGTTGTTCAAGTGTCAGTTATTGGGTAGCATTTAAAAATTTTATTTATACAGATTGTGCACATTTTTGTTAAGATCATTCCTAGGCATCTTATGTTTTGTTGCCATTGTACATTTTCTTTGATTATATATTTCATGTACTGTTTTAAAGGATATGTATTTATATGCATGTTATCTCTCTTTCTCTCTGAAATAAATTAAAAAAAGTGAAATGAGTAAGATTATTGATTGTTAGCAAAAGAAATCAATATGAACTTTTGTTTCTTCACCATATAAGCAAGTATTCAGACATTTTGGGAGTACATGTCTATCACCATTTCCTGAACAAAGATTTTAAAAAATAAATGGTAATACTGATTTTCAGAGAGGGAGGAAGGGAAAGGGAGAGAGAGACTGAAACATTGATGAGATAGAGATATCACTTCAATCAGCAGCCTCCTGCATGCCCCCTTCTGGGGATTGAACCCACAACCCTGGCATGTGCCCTGACCAGGAATTGAACCAGCAGCCTCTTGGTGCCTGAGAGAATACTCAATCCACTGAGCCACACCAGCCAGGCTGAACTGAGATTTAACAATTAAGCTGAAGTAACTTATTCTCAACTGAATGATTATGTCAATGAATGCGGAACAACCTACTAATTTATCTTGTGGATGTAAAACTTTTATTTAAAGTTTCAAAGGTGGGAGCGCAGCATTGGACTTGTAAGGATATAGGCTGCTTGAGGAAGGGGACAGGCAGACCGCCTGGGACAGCGCCAGAATTGGTCGTGCTGAGTAGAGGTAGGAAAGAGGTGGCCAGCCAGTTCATTTGGCTGCAGCTGGCCACTTGGTAAGATGCGCTTTCATTCCCCTCTGAGAGCCGTCCCATTTTATCCAGTTTGGTCAACATGGATTTCAGGGAAATTCTCATGATAGCTTCTAAAGGACAAAGAGCCAACAGCATACCAAAAAGGTATAGTTTGGCAGTGGGTCCACCCAAAAAAGACCCCAAAGTTAAGGGTGTCCAATCAGCAGCATACAAGCTTTTCTCAGAAGAAAAGTGGAGGAGCTCAGACAAACAGCCTTAGAGAAAAAAAAAAAAAAAAAAAGGAGAAAAGAAGAACTAGTGAAAAAGTGAATTGAGCTAGAACATGCGAAGAAAGCAAGAGCTATGGCCAAGAGGACAAAGGACAATTTCCATGGTTAAATGGGATTCCTGTTGAGGAAAAGTTAAAGAAAAGACAGGCAATGGAAAGCCACTAGTCAGGGAACAGACCAAGAGTATGAAATGGAAGAATTCTTAGAATACAATCAAGCAGCATCAGAGCAAGAACCTCCTCCCAAAGTTGAAAGTAAACCAAAGGTCCCCCTTAAAAGTGCCCCACCATCATGAACATCACTGACCTACTCAGGCTGGCTGTGAAAAAGCAGTATGATGTGAGAGTCCATATCCCGCTAGGTTCTGGGTTTGGGATCTGCAGAAGGGCTGTGGGCAAATGATGAGACAAGACAAGAAATAATAATTTGAAAATAATGGGGGCCACTCGGAGTCCAATGCAAGAGCAAGGACTTCACTGGTGCCCAGGCCCTGACAGCCTTTTATTCAATTTTAGATACACATATTGCCCTTAGGCAGGCAACTCTGGTAACAGACAGACTATCTTAAAGGTCAGTAAATATTAGTAAAGATTTACTTTGAGACTATATGGTCAGGAAATTGCTTGAGCCAGCATTGTCTCAACTAAACAATCAGTGCATAGCTTTGGCCCATGCCAGAGCTCAAGGGTCACGAGCCTTCTGCATTCCTTGTTTACACTTTTCTGATAGGGAAGGCAATGGGTAGCTTCCAACATCTCCCCCTTCTCTTTTTCTTAATAAATGTTGAAAAGTGAATGCCACCTGAAGGGTTCAAGTCCTTTTAAGACTCTTCATTCCACATCTGCAGACTAGAAATAAACATATGAATAAAAATGAGACAAGCAATAGTGGTTATGCTGAGAGACAAATGTAAGGAGATCCAGTGGAAGAGATTAAATTCGTTCATGTCTTTTTAAAATTTCTGCCAGGCATCTAAGGAATTAGTTTATAAGTTTGTCTGGCATAATTGTACAATATGCTGTTGTAATTCTAAAATATCAAGGGTTGTGTTATCTTTACCCCAAGCACCAAGGTGATTTTTTTTATTGATTCCCAATAGGGAATGGGGGGGGGTGTGTAACACAAATCTGGGAAAAATTATAATGACACTACAAAGATATTCTTTGCTCTAAGCTGTGGATTTTATCACCCATCCACAAGACTGTAGACTTTAATGGTGATAATTCTATCTCAAACTGGCTATCAATTCTTTTTTGTATAGACCGGTTGTACAAACTGAGAAGTTTGAACATTTTGTACCATGGATGAAGCAGCAATGCCCACAGAAGTAAGTAATGTTACGAGGGCAAAGAGTCCTGCAATTAACATTCCAGGAAATCTTTTTCGTCTTTTTAAGATTTTTACCAGATCATGTAACAGTTAGTAGGTTTGATGAGATTCCCAAGGCTCGGTTAGGTGAGTAGGAAACTAAGCGAAAGCCTGTTGTTTTAAAATCATGAGGGAATCCTTTTGGAATGTAAAATTAATACAATGGGATAGTGTGCAGCCTGCGCATGACACCTCATACAGATGGCTTGTAATATTAAGGTGCATCTGGATGGGGCCTGAGAGGAGTACAAACGGATCAAACACACAGGCGGTGGCAAATACTGTCTTATTGGGAGTTCCCCATAAGGTACGAATAGAATTATTTGAGCTATAGTTAAAACTATACTATTTAATAGGTGCAAGTGCAGCAGGTAATTTCCATTATGTATTTTTTAGGGGCCAACTGTCATGTTGAAACTGAGATCCAACAAATCCTCCCCCATGCCATGAAATGGAGTGATTAGCTTCAACATATAGATAGGATGCATTCCCCTTCCATTTTAGGGTGCGATTGTTACTATATGCAAACCCATAGGGGCTCCAATCCACAAAGAAAAAAACTGTTATTAAGTTTGCTGCTGGTGGGGTGGTCACTATAACAGTCTTGCCAATTAATTTCTTCCTTGGTGGGGTGCCATTCATAAGACTTTTTACATAACGGCTTAGTGTGTGGGGGGGTGTTTTAGTAAAGTTACATTTTCTGCACCTCTCCCCAGAGCAAGTAGTGATAGTAGATGTATTTGGGCTTTTGCTTCCCCCTCCTTTGGTGTCCATGTTAGCCAGAAGCCTCTTTTTAATTTTACACACAAAGGAGCTGTGGTTTGGTTCTGTGTCATACAAAAGGGAAGCTAGGTGGTGATACCCATGTGATTATACTTTGCCCATATACTTCCTTGCCCCACCCGTGGTCCTCCTGGGTGACCAAGGTGTTTGGTGTTATTGGTGACTACATTAGGCGGGGGATCAGCCCACGTAAGGTGTCTTACCCATGGAGGGTCAGGAACATAAGTCCAAAATACTTCCCCATTTACCCCGGTAGCATTACCGCACAGCTGATGACTGCTAGCAGGGCAAGAAAGACGTTCTCAGACGTTCTTGGGGTTCTGGTCTCCTCACAAATTCTCTCAGCTTTCTGGACCATCTTCTTCACCATCCCGCAGGTGACCTCTGGGCTATTTGTCTCATTCTCCTCCCATTCCTTATCTTCAGTGGGTTGCTTGGGGCTGCTGCTATCTGCGGCTCTGGTAGTCGATTGTCTGCAGCTGTAAGGCATGGCTCCAGGTGCAAGGTCCTCATTAACCTGGCCAGTTCCTCCCTCGGATCCATGTTGAAGTTTAATATTTCTTGTGGGAATCCACATGGGCTTTGAGACATTTTCTGGAAATATACAAGCGTAGCCTTGACCAAATGTTAACAGGGGGTTGGGGCCCTTCCATAAACCAGACTTGGGATCTTTCCATTTAACCAGGCCATTTTCCTTTGGCTTATTCTGACACCAGTTTATTTCCATGGGTGTCTTGCCATCGGCATCACAAGTGAAAACATTTAAAGTAATTAAGGCTTAGTGTAGTCTACCTACAGGCGATTTCTGCATATCCCCCTTTTCTGTTTTTCAAGTTGGGATTTTAGCCTATGATGCTGGCGTTCTATAATTGCCTGTCCCTGCGAATTGTATGGTATTCATGTAATGTGCTGAATTTTCCACTTTTTACAAAATTGCTGGAAATGACAGTTTGTGTAAGCTGGTCCATTGTCAGTTTTAATGATTTTTGTAATGGCCATGACGGCAAAAGCAGCTAGGCAATGATTAATAACCTGTTTTGCCATTTCCCCTGTACATGCAGTAGCCCATAGGCCCTTTGAAAAGGTATATACAGAGACATGCAATGCCCCAAGGTGTCCAAAAGGAGTATAATGTGTTACATCCATTTGCTAGATATGTTCCCTTATCAATTCTCAAGAGTTAATTCCTGTATTAGACCCTTGAGGCAGATGTAATACGCAAGTGGAACATTCTCTGATAATCTGTTTTGTCTGCTGTGGAGTGATCGAGAATTGTTTGAACAACATTTTGGCAGGTTGATGAGATTCTGAAGCCTGTTTTAATACAGCAACCAATTGATCAGCATGTGCATTTCCTTTTGTTAGCCGGCCAGGTAATACACTGTGAGCCCTGATGTGAGTGTACAATCTGCTGAACTTGTTTAAATTGTAAAAAATAAACTTTGGACACTGAGCCATTTTAACTGAGCAGTTTCAATTCTATTCACTAGGCCTGCAGCATAAGAAGAGCCAGAGATAATATTAACAAGCTCTTGGAAATCCTGCAATGCAACCTTAATAGCCTCTAATTCAATTCTTTGTACAGAAGTATGACTGGTCAGTCCGACTCAGTCTGAATTCATTGTATGATAGGCAGCTTTACCATTCGATGATCCATCAGTAAAAACAGTTAGTGCTCCAGGAATAGGTTCCTGCCTAGTATTTTTTGGTATAATAAGGGGGTATAATATAAAAATTGTAGTAATTTGTCTTTTAATAGGTGACAACTAAGTTCCCCTGAGTATCCACTTAGTCCAATTTGCCAATTCAAATCAGTTTGAAATAATATTTCTAATTGCTTCCCAGTGAGGGGAAGGTAAATGCATTGGGGTTCTTCTCCTCTAAGCTGCCCGCAGTGCTTTCTAAGTTGAGGTATCAACTGAGCCATAAGTTCTATATATTAACTGCAGTTTTAGAGGATTGATGCCCTAGGTGGACCCATTCAATAATAGCAGGAGAGTTTTTTGGAAGATGACTCCAGTGGGACTATTTGCAGTAGGGTTAATCTGTCCCAATAAAGGCAATTCAGGCTCTACCCATGCTACTTGGGCTGAGGAGATTGTCTGCTCAATTCTTAGCAACTCCTTCCTAGCTTCATCTGTTAATGTTCAGGATGAGGAAAGATTAGAGTCACCCGTAGGTATATTAAATAAATTTGTCATTTCTCCTGTAGAGATTTTCAGATAAGGTCTTAACCAGTTAATGTCCCCTAATACTTTTTGAAAGTCAGTTAAAGTTTTAAGGCAATCTTATTTCCACCATTTGAGGCCTAATACGTTGGTTTTCCATTATGGTTCCCAGATATTTGAAAGGCGTTTCTTTCTGTACCTTTTCTGGAGCAATTTTTACATCGCCAAAGTCTGCTCTTCCCATGGACTTGCTAAGAGCAAGTCATCCATGTAATGAAAAATGTAACATTGGGAATATTTGTCCCTTAAAGGCTGAACAGCTTGAGCTACATATTTTTGACACTAGGTGGGGCCATTGGCCATTCCTTGAGGCAAAACTTTCCATTGATATCTTTTCATGGGTTTTATATTATTAATAGCTGGCACTGAAAATGCAAATCTCTGTTTATCTTGAGGTGCCAAGGGAATGGTGAAGAAACAATCCTTAAGATCTACTACTGTAAGAGACCAATCTAGAGGGATTTGCAAAGGCGCTGGGAGTCCAGGTTGTAAAGCTTCCATGGTATGCATAGTAGTGTTAACCGCTCTAAGATCATGTAACAATTGCCATTTTCCTGCTGCCTTCTTAGGTAGAGTAGATATAGGTGTATTCCAAGGAATATTGGAAGGCTCTACGCTCTATTTGTTCTTGTATTAATTCATGAATATGACCTAATTTCTCCTTGGTTAATGGCCACTGATCCAGCCATATAGGTCTATCATCTTTTCATTGTATAGGATCTGCATGAGGGTGAGGAGATTGAGCAGTAACCATTCCTCAAAAGGTTGATATCCTAATCTTCATCTTCCTGGGTTTCCTTTGGCTTGGATGGGCTCTTTAATTCCCTGATTATTTTTTCCTAAGCTTTGACCAGTCTAATATCCCATCTGAGTTATTAACTGCTGTCCTTTGCTGGTAATAATACAAGCTCGTAAACGTTCTAAAACATCCCAGCCCCATAAGTTGACTGCAATCCCAGAGACTATGTAAGGCTGAAACCATCCTGTCTGTCCTTCTTCACCTTGCCACCTTAACACTGCAGCACTGCATTGTGTATTATCAGGAACTCTGACCCCCATGATAGAGCTTATAGCTTCTACCATGGACCAACTTGGAGACCAGAATTCTTTGCTGATAATGCTGACATCCACTCCAGTGTCTCTTAAACCTTTAAACTATTTTCTCTCTATTCTTAATCATAGGATAGGTTTTGCTAATTTCATGTATTCAATAGATATCTGAACTTCCAAATCCTTGTGTTCCTCTTTTCCTATTTATAGCTTCACCTTGCTGAATAAAAAGTACAAGTAGTATCTGAGCAATTCTTTGTCCTGAAGTAATTTGCATAGTATGATTACATTCTAATATTACCTTAATTTCTCCCTCAACAGTCTGAATCTACGACTCCAGGCAGAACAGTTAGTCCTTTCAGAGTTTTTCCACTTCTCCCTAAGATTAATCCTAAAGTTCTTGGTGGCACAGGTCCCCAGATTCCAGTTGGAACAGCTTGCTGAACCATATCAGGGGTCAAAGTGACCGCTATAGTACTGTTAAAAACTAAGCCTGCGCTCCCTGGAGTGGCTCAGATGAGGGAGTCCACTGTGGGCCTTGCAGGGCAAATTTCCCCTATTGATATGGGGTGGGGGGGCCGTTTCCCTGCGGTTGGCCATTCTCTACGTCTTGATCTAATGGCTGCCCATTTTTATGAAATTTCGATCTACATTAACCAACCCAATGGTTTCCCTTCTGACTTCTAGGACACAGAGAGTTCAATCTGTGTTGATTGAATTGGGAGGCAGAATGCTCACGCCTTTCCCTAGATCACCACCTTGTGTCCTTCTTGGTTGCTTACATTCTTTTTTAAAATGTTCTGTTCTTCCACAATTATAACACCTTTTATTCCCCACTGTTACAGTGACAGCGAGTAAGTTTGCTTGAAAAGTGCCTGACCCCACATTCTGACATGCTCGAATCATTTCTGTAATGGTACTATTTTTTCTCAGAGGCGTCAGGCATTTCTTACAATCAGCATTGGCATTTTCATAAGCTAATTGCTGAATTAAAATGTCTCCTGCTGTTTCATGTTGAATCTGTCATCTCACTGCTTTAGTGAGGCAAGCCATAAAGTCAGAAAATGACTCTGTAGGCCCCTGCATACATTTACTAAAAGCTCCCTCAGGGTCCCCTTTTGATGGTAAAGCCCACCAAGCTCTTCTTCCACAAAGTCTAATTTGCTCATACGCCTGTTGCACATAATTTAGCTGATTTTGCATGTCATTATATTGTCCCAGTCCTGTCAGCATTTCATAAGTTATTTGAGCATTTAGCCCGCAGTTTGCATGGGCTTGCTCCTGACATTTCTCCAAAAATTCTCCCTTCCATAGTAAATAATCTCCTCCGTGAGCCAGAGAATACCAATCATAAGGAGCTAAGAATGCTTCAGAAATATTAGTCATAATTTCTCCAGTAAAAGAGTTATAGGACCATTCTGGACTATGCTTTCATGCAAGGCCTTTATCATTTTAAAATAAAATTTTTCATCTGTCTTATTATATGGTTCAGGAGCTGTGGGTCAGATACTTGTATAACAGCAAAAGCAAGTTGGTCCTCCACTGTCATGTCCTTTAATCCTTCTCGGATAGCTCTTTGCATAGGTGATTCTATTAATGGTGAATTAAATGTTTCAGGATTAGGACATGGAGGTGGAGGGGGCCATGAAGGCCATTCTTCCAATTTTTCTTTTTGCTCCACTTTAGGAGTGGAAGGTGCAAGGGGAGGGGTTTTATCCTCTTTTGTTTTTCTAGAAGGCTCTAGCAAATGCAATACCATGTTCCACAAGGAGAAACAATTTGGAGGCAAATTTTTCCCCTGCTGCTGAGGTTCTTTCAAGTTCTGACTAACTCTTTCCCAACATTCAACATCTAATGTACCTTCTTCAGGAAACCAGGGATTATGTTCTATAATAATATGCAAAAACTGTAAGAGAATACCTTCTGACACTTTAATTCCTTTATCCTTAAGCATGCAAATCAAAAGTCTACAATAAAGCTTCTCCCCTTTTGACAAATTCTGCCCTATTAGCCAGGCTAAAAAAAGATATTCCCACCCTACTTACAGATCTCGACTTCTGCAGCTGGCTGTGGGCTTTGCACGCGGCAAATTTCCCCACCTACCCAGTGAATTCTTTTTCCCCACCTTGCTGGTGAAACTTAGTTTCTGTGCTCCAGGCAAATCTTCTTTTCCAGACATCCATCATTCAAGGTGCCAGATGTGAGAGTCCACATCCCGCATGGCTCAGGGTTTGGGATCTGGAGAATGGCCGTGGTCAAATGATGAGACAAGACAAGAAATAATAATTGGGAAATAATGGGGGGCCAGGCAGAGAGTCCAATGCAAGGGCAAGGAGTTCACTGGTGCCAAGGCCCTGCCAGCCTTTTATTCAATTTTAGATACACATATTGCCCTTAGTCAGGCAGGCAATTCTGGTAACAGAAAGACTATCTTAAAGGCCAGTAAATATTAGTAAAGAAATCTTTGAGTCTATTTCGTCAGGAAATTGCTTGAGCCACCATTGTCTCAACTAAACAATCAGTGCATAGCTTTGGCCCTTGCCAGAGCTCAAGGTTGATGAGCCTTCTGCATTCCTTGTTTACACTTTTCTGATAGGGAAGACAATGGCTAGCTTCCAACAGTATGAACCAGTGGAAATCAAGGTAGTGAAAAAAAAAAACACACAGAAAAGTGGCCTATGATTGCACAAGAACTTAGGGAGTGAAAACTTCTTGAATGAAGACATATGAAAAAGAAGTCTGAAGCAGATGCAGGACTACCTCTGACCAAAATGGTGCCTTCTCATACTGAAAGTATGGGCACAATACCTAGCAGAGTTTCCAGGGACAAGCATCCTTCTTCCAAAGGTACTCCCCTTCCTCATGCTGAGAATAATTCCAGACCCCACACAGATAATAAGAAACATTTAGGTTTGTTTTCATCCAAATCCATGCCAGGAGAGAGGACCAAAGTAGGATCTAGCAACTGTTCCCAAGCCTCACTTCAGAAGGACCATGACAGGCCTGTTTTCAATGGGGCTGGAAAGACCCACTGAGCACCTTTTCACCAAGTGTTCCAAAGACTTCTGCTGAAGGGACTCAGAAATCTGTTACTGAGCACACAGCCAAAAATCTCCTCTCTATCCTAGCCATTCCAGACCTGGACTTTTGGTCTCCCCACATAAGGCTAAGAGTCCAAGTGTCAGGCCGTCAGGCAGCAGCTCCAGCCCAGCTCCTGGGCAGCCCATCACAGGGAGTCTTCAGCCTATGGTTAGTTCTGGCTCCATGCCCAGGCACCAGAATGGCAGCTCCAGCTCAGGACCTGAGCGATCAATCAGTGGGACCAAGAGGCCAGCCAGTGACTTAAATCCTCCTGGAAGGACAGTCAGCAGTACAGGTGGCTCTGGATGACCCATCAGTGGCTCAGGTGGTTCTAGGAAGTCAGTGGTCAGTTCTGGTGACTCTGGGTGGTGGCCTGTGCACAATCCACATAACCGACGACCAATGAGTGGCTCAGTGCCCCCCAAGCGGTCAGTCAGTGGCTCTGGGCAATCAGTAAGTGGCACAGTTTCAGCTGGACAGACTGTCAGCAGTTCAGGCCCTAGAAGACCAGTGAGCAGCTTGGGACCTGGGTGAATAGTTAGTAGCTTAGATCCCCCCATAAGCCCAAATGCACTTTTGTCTCAGAAACAATATCTTCTAAGAATATCATTACCCGGCCCACCAATGAACAGATGAATGGAGCTGGCTACAGATCTGCCCAACGTTCTCAAGGGTTTCCCTTCCATGGTGGTTACAAAAGACAGTGAGAATATGAAAAGGAGGAAGATGAGAACTATGACTCCAAAATGGAAGATTTTATCAAAGATGAAGGAGAATCTCAGGAAGAAATATCTAAGCATATTCTTTGGCTATGATGAAAAAAAAATACAAAGATGAAGAAGCAAAGAGTTTAAGACCAGGTATGCAAGATGACTTAGAGGAAATGAGATGGGAGGAAGAAGCAACAAAATGCGGAGTGGTCAAGAAGCTGAAAAGACGTTAGCTGCTGCTTTTATTTACTTTTGTGAAACACTGGAGACACTCTACTGCAAAGAAGTCCTGCCTTTGCACTGAAGAAGCCCATTACCATTTTAGATTTACTAGTGGCCCAGTGCATGAAATTCGTGCACAGGGGTGGGGGAAGGTGTCCCTCAGCCCGGACTGCACTCTCTCCAATCTGGGACCCCTTGGGGGATGTACAGGATCGGGCCTACGCCGGCAGTTGGACATCCCTCTCACAATCCAGGACTGCTGGCTCGTAACCACTTGCCTTCCTACCTGCCTGCCTGCCTGATTGCCCCTAACCACTTCTGCCTGCCAGCCTGATCACCCCCTAACCACTCCCCTGCCGGCCTGATTCCCCCCAACTGCCCTCCCTGGGCACAACCTGCCTTCTCCACCGGGACCCGCCTGCTCTGCGTGAAGTGGAGGAGATGCTGGGACCCCCCAGGCCTCACCACACGAAATTGCTGCTGGGCCTCACTTCCTCTGTGCACTTTGCCATCTTGTGGCAGCCATCTTGTGGCAATGTCACATGCGAGTGCCACCAAGGTTTTTATTAGTATAGATACTTGGATCCTCGAGGACAAGGAATGGATACTATACACTGAGAGGCCAGATTATTATGATCTCTGAATGCATAATTTTCTGGCCACTCAGTGTATATATATATATATATATATATCCTATCTAATAAAAGAG
The DNA here is from genome assembly GCF_963455305.1 of Plecotus auritus. Taxonomy (NCBI): domain Eukaryota; kingdom Metazoa; phylum Chordata; class Mammalia; order Chiroptera; family Vespertilionidae; genus Plecotus; species Plecotus auritus. Next base: position 99,955,191 of record NC_137776.1, read on the forward strand.
TAATATTCAAATTGACCATACCTCCGCTATTCCCACAAGCCATGCCCAACAGCCAATCAAAAGCGAGTATACAAATTAACCCAACCAAGATGGCTGCAGCCACAGAGAGAGCAGGAGGCTTGGGTTTCCCCAGCAACAGAGGAAGCCAATCTTTCTGCTTGCCCTGGCTGGCCCAGGCATTCACTCAAGGCTACAAAGTTTCAATTATAGAAGATAAATAAATCCCAACAAAAATGGCGGCAGCCTCGGAGCTGGAGAGAGCAGGATGCTTGAGTTGCCCCTGACGATGGAGGAAGCCAAGTTTCTGCAGCCCTGGCCTGCCTTGGCCTCCACTCAAGGCTACAAAGTTTCAATTATAGAAGATAAATAAATCCCAGATACCAGGGCCTCCGCTTGGGTCACCGGGGGCCGTGGCCAGCCTGCAAACCACCACAGTCCCCTCACCCAGGCTGCCCCACAGCCCAAGAGAACCCCCACCCTGATCCGAGACAACCTTCAGGGCAAACCAGCCAGCCCCCACCCATGCACCAGGCCTCTATGCTATCTAATCCTATCTAATAAAAGAATAATATGCAAATTGACCATCACTCTAATACACAAGATGGCTGCCCCCATATGGTCAAAGATGATTGCCCCCATGTGGACACAAGATGGCCACCACAAGATGGCCAGCAGGGGAGGGCAGTTGGGGGTGACCAGGCCGGCAGAGGAGGGAAGTTGGGGGTGACGGTGTTGGCAGGGAATGGCAGTTGGGCAGGACCCAGGCCTGCAGGGGAGGGCAGTGAGGGGCAAACAGGCTGGCAGGGGAGCAGTTAGGGGGTGATCAGGCTGGCAGGTAGAAGCGGTTAGGGGCAATCAGAAAAGCAGGCAGGCTAGCAGTTGGGAGCAGCAGTCCTGGATTGTGAGGGGGATGTCTGATTGCCCACTTAGGCCTGATCCTAGGTTCTGGCCTAAACGGGCAGTCGGACATTCCTCGAAGGGTCCATGATTGGAGAGGGTGCAGGCTGGGCTGAGGGACACACCCCCCCATGCAAGAATTTCATGCACTGGGCCTCTAGTATATATATATACATACACACACACACACACACACACACACACACACACACACACTCATATATATGGCCCAGTGAGTGCATGAATTTGTCCATGGGTGGGGTCCAGCCAGCCTGGCTAGGGGAGGGGACATGGGTGGTTGGCTGGCCTGCCTGCTGGTCAAGGGGACGATTTGCATATTAGCTTTTTATAATATAGGATATACACTGAGTGACCAGATTATTATGCATTTAGAGATCATAATAATCTAGCCACTCAGTGTATATTTTGAGCATAAAGTATTTTCAAATACCTTCCACGGTGAAAGCTGTAGTGCAGATGACATAATGCCCAGTGAGTGCTCTTAGGAAGTTAACTGCTCACAGGTGCCAGCTTTGATCCTGATGAGCTATGCACTCTAATGTGGGGCCCACTCAACAGACAGCCAATCTTCTTTTGTTCCTTTGCTATTTTAAAAAGGAAAAAATATTGCCTCTTGACTTCCATAATTCTGTTGATGGGTGAGTAGGGCAATGGCCAGCTCCCAATCAAACTTATTTTGTGTTTTTATGAGGAATCTGGCCCTTCCATGAATGTTGTCAGTAATAAAGTGACCTGTTCTAGTCTATATATTTGGATTGAGAACTTGAAAATGAAGAGTAGGCTTTATAATTATACTAGAGGCCCGGTGCATGAAATTCTTACAGGGGTGTGTGTGTCCATCAGCTCAGCTTGCACCCTCTCCAATCTGGGACCCCTTGAGAGATGTTCGACTGCCCGTTTAGGCCTGATCCTGGTAGGACATCCCTCTCACAATCCAGGACTGCTGGCTCCCAACTGCTCGCCTGCCTGCCTTCCTGATTGCCCCTAACCACTCCCCTGCCAGCCTGATTGATGCCTAACTGCTCCCCTGCCAGTCTGTTTACCCCTAACTGCCCTCCCCTGCAGGCCTGGTCACCCCTAACTGCTCTTTCTTGCAGGCCTGGGTCCCCCCCAACTGCCATTCCCTGCCGACCCCATCACCCCCAACTTCCCTCCTCTGCCAGCCCTAACTGCCCTCCCCTGCAGGCTTGATCGCCCTCAACTGCCCTCCCTTGCAGACCTGGTCCCTCCCAACTGCCCTCCCCTGCTGGCCATCTTGTGGCGGACATCTTGTGTCCACATGGGGGCAGTCATCTTTGACCACATGGGGGCAGCCATCTTGTGTGTTGGAGTGATGGTCAATTTGCACATTACTTTTTTATTAGATAGGATAGAGGCCTGGTGCACGGGTGGGGGCCGGCTGGTTTGCCCTGAAGGGTGTCCCGGATCAGGGTGGGGGTTCTCTTGGGGTATGGGGCAGCCTGGGTGAGGGGCCTGTGGTGGTTTGCAGGCCAGCCATGCCCCCGGGCAACCCAAGCAGAGGCCCTGGTATCTGGGATTTATTTATCTTCTATAACTGAAACTTTGTAGCCTTGAGCAGAGGCTGGGGCTGGCCAGGGTCTGCAGGAAAGCTTGGCTTCCTCCATTGCCAGGGAAACCCAAGCTTCCTGCTCTCTCTGTGGCCGCAGCCATCTTGGTTGCGTTAATTTGCATACTCACTCCTGATTGGCTGGTGGGCGTGGCTTGTGGGCATAGCGGAGGTACGGTCATTTTGCATATCACTCTTTTATTAGATAGGATGGATGTCATCCTATATGATGCTGATTGGACACCCTTAACTTTGGGGTCTTTTTGGGGAGGACCCACTGCCAAACTATACCTTTTCAGTATGCTGTTGGCTCCTTGTCCTTTAGAAGCTATCATGAGAATTTCCCTGAAATCCATGTTGACCAAACTGGATAAAATGGGCCAGCTCTCAAAGGGGAATGAAAGCGCATCTTACCAAATGGCCAGCTGCAGCCAAATGAACTGGCTGGCCGCCTCTTTCCTACCTCTACTCAGCACGACCAATTCCGGCGCTGTCCCAGGCGGTCTGCCTGCCACCTTCCTCAAGCAGCCCATATCCTTACAAGTCCAATGCTGCATTCCCACCTTTGAAACTTTAAATAAAAGTTTTACACCCACAAGATAAATTAGTAGATTGGTCCTCATTCATTGACATAATCATTCAGTTGAGAATAAGTTACTTTAGTTTAATTGTTAAACTTCAGTTCGGCCTGGCTGGTGTGGCTCAGTGGATTGAGTATTCTCTCAGGCACCAAGAGGCTGCTGGTTTGATTCCTGGTCAGGGCACATGCCAGGGTTGTGGGTTCAATCCCCAGAAAGGGGCATGCAGGAGGCTGCCAATTGAAGTGATATCTCAATCTCATCAATGTTTCACCCTCTCTCTCCCTTTCCCTTCCTCCCTCTCTGAAAATCAGTATTACCATATATTTTTTAAAATCTTTGTTCAGGAAATGGTGATAGACATGTACTCCCAAAATGTCTGAATACTTGCTTATATGATGAAGAAACAAAAGTTCATATTGATTTTTTTGCTAACAGTCAAAAATCTTACTCATCTCTGTGACTTTGAAGTAAAATGTAGAATAAATTATATTGTATTCTTTATTTGTGGATTGGAAGCTGAGCATTCTTATTCACTGATTTAGGTGATTAGACAATTAACAAAAAAATTTCAAGTAAAAAAACAAGTTATGTTATATGGTGTAAGAATATTATTTTCCAAATTTTCCTTTCAGATTTATTGTAAAATAGACAATGTTACTGTGCTGATTTTTATCGAAAAAGTCATTTTATATTGTAGAAAAAATATTTTATTCAAAGATTAGAATTGAAAGAGTAATAGTTTAAAAACTAAGCAAGTGACACGTGAGGTTCCCCTCACTCCCCCATCATAAAGATATTTTGGAATCCAAAGTGTCCTTGTGTCTCTTGATGTTAATGACTTTGTATTTTTATCTTAAAATTCCTTAGCAATTAATGGCAATTAAACAAAAGCTAAATTCATGCGTATCAAGAGAAAATAAACAAATAAATAAATAAAGTTTCAAAGAGTACCAAAATTTTACATTGGATGTACTGATTTTAAGCTCATTGTTAAGAAATAAAAATTGTCTCCCATTCCTTTCTAAAAGATTTAGTTGGAAAACACTGGTGTAAGAAGAGAACTTTACCAGAGGTTTCTTTTAATTTTTTAAAATTCTTTATTGTTTGAAGTATTACATATGTCTCCATTTCCCCAATTGGCCTCTCCCTGGCTGCTCCCACCCCCTCAGCACATGCCCTCACTCCCTATTGTCTTTGTCCATTCGTTATGCACACATACAAGTCCTTTGGTCATCTCTTACCTCACCCTCCCACCCTCCCCTGCCTTCCCTCTGAGGTTAGATGGTCTGTTCGATGCTTCTAAGTCTCTGGATCTATTTTTGTTCATCAGTTTATGTTGTTCATTATATTTCACAAGTGAGTGAGATAATGTGATATTTATCTTTCTCTTCAGGACCATCCATGCTGTTGCAAATGGTAGGAGTCCCTTCCTTTTTACAGCAGTATAGTATTCCATTGTGTAGATGTACCGCAGTTTTTTAATCCACATACCTGCTGATGGGCACTTAGGCTGTTTCACATCTTAGCTATTGTAAATTGTTCTGCTATGAACATAGGGGTGCATATATTCTTTCTGACTGGTGTTTCTAGTTTCCTGGAATATAGTCCTAGAAGTGGGATCACTGGGTCAAATGGCAGTTCCATTTTTAGTTTTTTGAGGAAACTCCATACTGTTCTCCACAGTGGCTGCACCAGTCTGTATTATCACCAGCAGTGCATGAGGGTTCCTTTTTCTCTGCATCCTGACAACACTTGTCATTTGTTGACTTTTTGATGATTGCCATTCTGACAGGTGTGAGATGGTACCTCATTGTCGTTTTGATTTGCATCTCTCGGATGATTAGTGACTTTTAGCATGTTTTCATATGTCTCTTGGCCTTCCTTCTGTCCTCCTATGAAAAATATCTATTTAGATCTGTTGCTCATTTTTTGATTGGGTTGTTTGTCTTCCTTTGGTTAATTTGTATGAGTTCCCTGTAAATGTTGGAGATTAAACTCTTATCAGTGATAACATTGGCAAATATGTTCTTCCATGCAGTGGGCTTTCTCGTTGTTTTCTTGATGATTTCTTTTATTGTGCAGAAGCTTTTTATTTTGATGTAGTCCCATTTGTTTATTTTCTCTTTAGTTTTCATTGCCCTAGGGGCTATATCAGTGAAGATATTGCTTTGGCATATGTCTGAGATATGGCTGCCTGTGGATTCCTCTAATATTTTTATGGTTTCCTATCTTACATTTAAGTCCTTTATCCATTTTGAGTTTATTTTTGTGTATGATGTAAGTTGGTGGTCTAGTTTCATTTTATTGCATTTATCTGTCCAATTTCCCCAACCATTTATTGAAGAGACTGTTTTGACTCCATTGTATGCTCTTGCTTCCTTTGTCAAATATTAATTGAACATAATGGCTTGGGTCCATTTCTGGGTTCTCTGTTCTGTTTCATTGATCTATATGTCTGTTCTTGTATCAGTACCAGGGAGTTTTGAGAGCAGTAAGTTTGTAATACAGCTTGATATCTGGTATTGAGATCCCTCCTACTTTGTTCTTCTTTCTCAGGATTGCTGCAGCTATTTGGAGTCTTTTTTTTTTCCCAGATGAATTTTTGGATAGTTCGTTTTAGGACTGTGAACTATGCCATTGGCATTTTAATGGGGAGTGCATTGAATCTATAGATTGCTTTGGGTAGTATGGACATTTTAATGATGTTGATTCTATGGTATGTTCTTCCATCTGTTTATGTCTTCCTCTATCTCTTTATTCAGTGTCCTGTAGTTTTCTGAGTACAGGTCTTTTACCTCCTCAGTTAAGTTTATTCCTAGGTATCTTAATGTTTTTGGTGCAATGGTAAATGGGATTTTTTAAACCTCTCTTTCTGTAAGTTCACTATTGGTGTATAAAAATTCCATAAATTTCTTGGCATTAATTTTGTATCCTGCTACATTGCCAAATTCATTTATTAAGTCTAATAATTTTTATGGAGTGTTTGGGTTTTTTTACGTACAGCATCATGTCACCTGTGAATAATTGCAGTTTTATGTATTCTTTTCCAATTTGGATATCTTTTATTTCTTCTTGTTGTCTAATTGCTATGACTAGCACTTCTGGTACTATGTGGAACAGGAGTGGTGACAGTGCGCATCCATGTCTTGTTCCTGTTCTTAGGGGAAATGGTTCTAGTTTTTGCCCATTGAGTATGCTGTTGGCTGAGGTTTGTCTTATAAGGAAGGCTTTTATTATGTTGATGTATGATCCCTCTATTCCCACTTTGCTGAGGGTTTTTATCAAGAAAGAGTGTTAGATTTTGTCAAAAGCTTTTTCTGCATCAATTGATATGACTATGTGATTTTTATCTCTCAATTTGTTTGTATGATGTATTATGTTTATTGATTTGTGGATATTGTACTATCCTTGCATCCCTGGGATAAATCCTACTTGGTCATGATATATGAATTTTTCTGATGTAATGCTGGGTCTAGTTTGTTACAATTTTGTAGAGGATTTTGGCATCTATATTCATGAGGGATATTGGCCTATAATTCTCTTTCTTTGTGGTGTCTTTATCTGGTTTTGGTATTAGGGTAATGTTGGCTTCATAGAATGAGCTTGGAAGTGTTGCTTCCTCTTTAATTTTTTGGAATACTCTGAGGAGGATTGGTTTTAGTTCTTCTTTGAATGTTTGGTAAAACTCCCCTGTGAAGCCACTTGGACCTGGGCTTTTGTTTGCGGGAAGCTTTTTGATGACTGCTTCAATTTCCTCCATAGTTATCAGCCTATTGAGATTTTTAGATTCTTCCTGATTGAGTTTTGGAATCTTGTATTTTTCTAGGAATATGTCCGTTTCCTCTAGGTTGTCTAGTTTGTTGGAATAGAGTTGTTCATAGTAATTTTTTTTTTTTTTTACAACTAGTGGCCTGGTGCATGAAATTCATGCACATTGAAAGGGAATTAAGTAGAGGAAATATTTTAATATTGCTATTTGACCTTTCTCTATAATAGAAGTGTCATCTGTGAATAATGACAGTTTTACTTCTTCTTTGGCAACGTGGATGCCTTTTATTTTATTTTATTTTATTTTATTTTATTATTATTTTTTTTAATATATATATATATATTTTTTTTCTCCCCTCCACCTGGTTCCCACCCCACCCTTTGCCCTTACCTCCCCCCACACTGTCCTCATCCATAGGTGTACGATTTTTGTCCAGTCTCTTCTTGCACCCCCCATTCCCCTTTCCCCCTGAGAATTATCAGTCCACTCCCTTTCTATGCCCCTGATTTTATTATATTCACCAGTTTATTCTGTTCCTCAAATTTTTAATTCACTTGATTTTTAGGTTCACTTGTTGATAGATATGTATTTGTTGTTCATAATTTTTCTCTTTACTTTTTTGTTCTTCCTCATCTTAAAGAATACCTTTCAGCATTTCATATAATACTGGTTTGGTGGTGATGAACTCCTTTAGCTTTTTCTTATCTGTGAAGCTCTTTAACTGACCTTCCATGCTGAATAATAGCTTTGCTGGGTAGAGTAGTCTTGGTTGTAGGTTCTTGCTGTTCATCACTTTGAATATTTCTTGCCACTCCCTTCTGGCCTGCATAGTTTCTGTTGAGAAATCAGCTGACAGTCGTATGGGTGCTCCCTTGTAGGTAATTAACTGTTTTTCTCTTGCTGCTTTTAATATTCTCTCTTTGTCTTTTGCTCTTGGCATTTTAATTATGATGTGTCTTGGTGTGGTCCTCTTTGGATTCCTTTTGTTTGGGGTTCTGTGCGCTTCCTGGACTTGTAAGTCTATTTCTTTCACCAGGTGGGGGAAGTTTTCTGTCATTATTTCTTCAAATAGGTTTTCAGTATCTTGCTCTCTCTCTTCTTCTGGCACCCCCATAATTCTGATGTTGGTACGCTTAAAGTTGTCCCAGAGGCTTCTTACACTATTTTCAACTTTTTGAATTCTTTTTTCTTTTTTTTGCTTTTCCGGTTGAGTGTTTTTTGCTTCTTTGTATTTCAAATCTTTGACTTGATTCTTGCGTTCCTCTAGTTTGCTGTTGGGTCTCTGTATAATATTTTTTATTTCAGTCAGTGTATGTTTAATTTCTAGTTGGTCCTTTTTCATATCTTCGAGGGTCTCGTTGTATTTATCGGCCTTTTCTAGGATATTCTTGAAGAGCCTTATAACCGTGGTTTTGAATTCTATATCCAGTCGTTTGTTTTCCTCCATTTCTTTCGTTTGTGATCTGTTTCTTCGTCTCCCCATTTTTCACTGCTTTGCTGAGTTGGTAGAGTAGCTTTGTGTGCTAGGTTTCCTATATGGCCCAGTGGGTCTGCCTCCCCAGTTAACCTGAGGTGGACACTCTTGGTGCACCCCTTTGTGGACTGTGTGTACAGCCTTGTTGTAGTTAAGTCTTGATTGTTGTTGGTATCACGGGGAGGAATTGACCTGCAGGCCAGTTGGCTGTGAGGATCAGCTGTGTCTATCTTTAATATATTTTTTTATTGATATTTTACAGAGAGAAAGGGAGAGGGATAGAGAGCTAGAAACATCGATGAGAGAGAAACATCGATCAGCTGCCTCCTGCACACCTCCCACTGGGGGTGTGCCCGCAACCAAGGTACATGCCCTCAACCGGAATCGAACCTGGGACCCTTCAGTCCGCAGGCCGACGCTCTATCCACTGAGCCAAACCGGTTTCGGCTACGTGGATGCCTTTTAATTTTTCTTCTTGTATGATGGCTATGGTTAGCACTTTCAGTTCTATGTGGAACATGAGTGGTGAAAGTGGGTATCCCTGTCTTGTTCCTGTCCTTAGGGGAAATGGTTTTAGTTTTTGCCCTCTGAGTATGCTGTTGGCTGTAGGTTTGTCATAGGGCCCTTATTATGTTGAGGTATGATCCCTCGATTCCCACTTAGCTGAGAGTTTTATCAAGAAAGGTTGTTGGATTTTGTCAAGTGTTTTTTCTACATCAATTGATATGACTTGGTGATTTTTGTCTCTCAATTTGTATATGTGATGTATCACGTTGATTGATTTGTGGGTATTATACTAGCCTTGCATCCCTGGAATAAATCCCACTTGGTCATGGTGTATGATCTTTTGAATGTAACGCTGGATCCAATTTGCTAGAATTTTGTTGAGTATATTAGTATCTATGTTCATCAGGGATATTAGCCTGTAATTCTCTTTCTTTGGGGTGTCTTTATCTGCTTTTGGGATTAGGGTAATGCTGGCTACATAGAAAAAGCTTGGAAGTGTTCCTTCCTCTTGAATTTTTTTGGAATAGTCTGAGGAGGGTAATTTTAGTTCTTTGAATGTTTGGTAAAACTCCCCTGTGAAACTGTCCAGCTCAGGGCTTTTGTTTGCTGGAAGGTTTTTGATGACTGCTTCAATTTCCTCCATAGTTATTGGCCTTTTCAGATTTTTTTATTCTTCCTGATTGAGGTTTGAAAGATGGTACTTTTCTAGGAACATGTCCATTTCCTCTAGGTTGTCCAGTTTGTTGTAATGGAGTTGTTTATAGTATTTTTTTACAGTCCTTTATATTTCTGTGGGGTTGGTTATTACTTCACTTCTTTCATTTCTGATTTTGTTTATTTGGGCAATCTCTCTTTACTTCTAGGTGGTCCTCGCTAGAAATTCAACAATCTTGTGTATCTTTTCAAAGAAATTGCTCTTGGTTTTATTGAGCTTTTTTTCCTCTATGCCATTTATTTCTGCTCTGATGTTTATTATCTCCTTCCTTCTGATTACTCTGGGCCTTTCATGTTGCTCTCTTTTTAATTCTTTAAGTTGTAAGGTTAGATAATTTATTACCTGTTTTTCTTGTTTTCTGAGGTAGACCTGTAGTGCTATGAACTTCCTTCTCCCGAATGCTTTCAATGTGTCCCATCATTTTTGGATTGTTGTGTTTTCATTGTCATTTGTTTCCAGGATGTTTTTAACTTCTTATTTGATCTCTTTGGTAACCCAATCATTGTTTAATAACATGCTATTTAGTCTCCAAGTGTTCAATTTTTATAGAATTGTTTTTATTGTAGTTGATTTCTAATTTTATGCCATCCTGATCTGAGAAGATTCTTGATATGATTTCAGTCTTCTTGAATTTGTAGAGACTTAGCCTATGTCCTAATATGTGGTCTATGAAAATGTCCCATGTGCACTTGAGAAGAATGTATATTCTGTGGCTTTGGGGTGAAATGTTCTGAAGATGTCAATTAATTCCAACTGATCTAGTGAGTCCTTTAGATTGCTGTTTCTTTGTTGATTTTTTGTCTAGATTTATCCAGTGTTGTCAATGCGATATTAAAGTTCACTACTATGAATGTATTGCTGTGGATTTCTCCCTTAATATCTTCCAGAAGTTTTTTATGTATTTGGATGCTCCTGCATTGGGTGTATATATGTTTACCAGAGTTATATACTCTTGTTGTACCAATCCCTTTAGTATTATGAAGTAGCCTTCCTTATCTTTTGTTATGGCATTCACTTTGAGGTCTATTTTGTGATATATAAGTATTGCTACCCCAGCTTTTTTTAATTCATTTCCATGTGCCTGAAAAAAAATTTCTTTCATTCCTTCACTTTCAGTATTGTGAGTCCCTTGTTCTGAGGTAGGTCTCTTGTAGACAGCATATGTATGGGTCATGTTTTCTTTCTATTCAGCCACTTGATGTCTTTTGATTGGAGCATTTAATCCATCAATGTTTAAGGTTATTATTGATAAGCACTTGTTTGTAGCAATTTTAATTTTTAGGCATATGTTCCTTCTTCTCTTCCTATTTCTTCTTTTTATGCCAGTCCCTTTAGCATTTCTTGCATTACTGGCTTGATAGTAATAAATTTCCTTAGCCTTTTCTTGTCTGTGAAGCTCCTGATTTCCCTTTTAATTTAAATGATAGCCTCACTGGAAAGAGTATTCTTGAAGTCATTCCCTTGCTTTGTATCACTTTGTATACTTCATTCCATTCCCTTCTGGCCGGACGTGTTTCTGTTGGGAAGTAAGTTGATAGTCTAATGGGAGATCCCTTGTTGGTAACTCCTTTCTCTCTTGCAGCCTTTAAGATTCTCTCTTTGTCACTAACAATTACCATTGTAATTATGATGTGTCTTGGTGTGGGTCTTTTTGGGTTCATCTTCTTTGGGACTCTCTTTGTTTGTGTGACTTTTTTCTTCCCCAAGTTAGTGAAGTTTTCTGTCATTATTTCTTCAAATAGGTTTTCTAATCCTTGCTCCTCTTCCTCTCCTTCTGATACCCTTATTATTTAGATGTTGCTTCATTTCATGTTGTCCCAAATCTCCCTTAGGCTCTTCTCCTGATTTCTAAAAGTTTTTCTTTAATTGCTGTTCTGATTGGATATGTTTTAAACCCTGTCTTCTAACTCACTGATTCGGTCCTTTGTTTTTTCTAGTCTACTAGTGAAACCTTCCATTGTTGTTTTTTATTTTAGCTATATCATTCTTCATTTTTTTCTTGATTCTTACCTATGTTGGTAATTTTCTCATCCAGTCGGTTTAGGAACTGCATGACCCTTACTCTGAATTATTTCTCTGACATATTGCTTGCCTCCATTTCATTTAGTTCCTTTTCTGGTGATTTCTCCTTTTCTATCTTTTGGGGGTTTTTCTTTGTCTCCTCCTTTTTGCTGTCTCCTCTTCCTGGCCCTGGACTCCCTGCTTGGGATCCAAGGGGTTGAATCCCCTAGTGGTCCAGTGATCTGGGACTCGCTTGACCAGAGGCTGGGTGTGCCTTTATCATCTGCTCTGAATTGTACTCCCTTCTCCCATGATTCTAGTCCTTCAGTTGTTCACTTCAGATTCTCGGGGTGGTGGGGGTGCATACACAGTTCCTCTGGCGTGCAACTCCCCATGAGGACCCAGAGCCCTGTGGCATGCAATTCACTCTGCAGCCCCAGCACTCAAGGCAGGATGGCGCCCTAGGACCCTCTCGCACATGCAGCATGGTCTTGTGACCTGTGGCTGGGCATACCAGGTCACACCAGGAGCTCTGACCTGGGCTCAGGGTAGGGCATGTGCTGTGTGACAGCTCTGTGGGGAGCCTGAGGGTAGAGCACACACTGAGTAAAGGTGCTGTCTGTGTGTGGGGAAGGTCAGGAGTTTCTTTAAAATATATTTTTTTATTGATTTCAGAGAAGAAGGGAGAGGGAGAGATAGAAACAATGATGGGAGATCGGCTGCTTCCTGCACACCCCACACTGGGGATCAAGCCCACAAGCTGGGCATGTGCACTAACAGGGAATCAAACCATGAACTCCTGGTTCATGGGTTGATGCTCAACCACTGAGCCACACCAGCCAGGCTACCAGGAGTTTCTTGATATGCCAATCTTACCCCCCTCATCATACAGTTTTTGGGATTACCTAACTAAAACTAACATGCCACATAGCCTGTACTTTTCCTAAATATTACCCATTTCACCTCTACAATCTAAGACCCTGTTTCTCCATTTTCCAACATTTTCTGTTCCTAATATTACGTCATTGTCTTTGGAATTCATTTGTATGTGAGTTTTCCTTGTGCATGGATTAAGCGTTGTACATGTCTTGTTAATTTGATCATGTCAATTTGGTTATTAACCCAGTTGTTAGAATTTATAAGGTATGAGGTAAATAAGAGCCGGCCTTGTGAAATTATGAGCTGTGACATGGTTAACTTCTGACACCACTACAGCCAAGAGATCATGGATACCTGCCAGCAAAGGTAAGCATTATTATTATTTTTTCATTCTGTTAGCCTTTTGTGTGTAGTACTGCAGGGTTTGGTAGAATTTTGAAGGTCTGCAAGGTACTTTTTCCTCTTATACATTCACATTGGCATACAAAAAGTATTTGTGAAACTAGCTGCTTGGGCTTAGAGTGACATGGGTTCCCTTTATGGAATCATGGATTTGTGTACAACATGAGGATCTGGTTCAGTTCATGCATCTGGCATCTGACAACTGAGGTCTGCTGTCTGTCTCTAACTCCACATTGTGGCTATGGCGTCTTAGTTAAAGATCCCTGTTATATGTCCAGGGTCTGTGGTTTCGGATCAAATATGTATTTGGCTGTGTGTCTGGCGTTTTGGGTCTCTTTGGGTATGACTTTGTGTCCGCAGTTCTTGTGTGGAGTCCAAGTGCAGCTATAGATTCAGATTCTGGTGTATGGAATCTGGTCTTCAGAATTAGCTGTCAGTCTCTGGCATCTGGTTTCTGGCTTTTGTGCTGCATAGTATGCTTGAGTCAGGGGAATCGCTTCGAGTTTGAGTCCCAGGGCCGGGGTCCAGCTTTTGGTTTGTAGTTGCTGTAGGGTACAGCTTCTGGAGTCCAGGGTGTGTGTTTGGGGTCCTGATTTTGGCTCTGGTGTCTAGTGTCTGTCAACTGATGGTCATTGTGTTGAGTTCTATACTAACAAGAGTCCCCAAGTTTATAGAGTTGAGGCATGTTATTGAAAAGCTAGGAAAATTCCTTGACAAGTGGAATGGGAAATCTGAGACTCTAACAGGGCCTAGTAATTTATAGGCACAACTACTAAATCACAAGAACTTATCTTCCCTAACCTAGGATGCTTAGGAGCAAATGGGGTACATCTTCCAGACCATGCCCAGCAGACCCATGTTGGTTCAAATCCCTTTCCAGTGACATTTTTAAGGTGAAACTGATCAGAGAATGACCCACATCACTGTGTACATTCATTGTAATTCATCAGCATATCAAATGACACACCTGGAGAGTTGATGAATATTCTATTGAGATATTCCATTGAGGCCTCCTCTAAAATTGCCACTGTTAAACACCAGGTAAAATATTTGTCCTGGCCATTGTGACTACCTTCACTGAATGTTGTCCCATGCAGCAACAGGTCACCTGTTCAATTCCAGGTTTGGACACATGTCCAGGTTGTGGGTTCAACAAGAGGCAACTGATTGATATATCTCTCACATCAATGATGTTTCTCTCTTTTTTCCTCTCTCTCTGAAATCAATAAAATCATATTTAAAAAATCAAACAAATAAAACAGGTAAAACCCTTAAGACAAAGGTGTGTGTTGTTCCTTACACCTTGTATTCCCTTCTCTTAATTCCTACTTTTACTTTGTTTCTCCTAAGCTCTAAAGGTCCCTATGAGACTTGCTACCAGGGGATCAGTGGGCAGCAGCAGCTTGTCCCAGGCTAATCCCTTGAACCTGTCTCCACCGCCCCCTTGATCTTGTTTCTTCTATTTTAATCCCTCCCTTTGTTTCACTATGTGGATGAAAATGGGCCACAATGCTAACCTGACAAGGTTAAGGGTTAACAGAACCCAGGCTACAAGGTGAGACAGGAGGAAAAATGGTTGGCTGGTATTTAAATTTGCCTTTTCCATTGGAATTGCTTTCTGAGAATCTGAGCAAATGCCCTTGCAGTATAAATGAGAGCTGAACTCATTCAGCTCTGAAGATAAGGGGCACGTCCTCCCTCCAGCCCGAATCTCAGATGCTCTGAGATGAGTAAGAATCTTTATGGAGGTGTCAGAGGTCATACCTCACGATGTGTAGGGTCCCTATAGGGAACCTCCAACTCAACTGCAATTAAGAAATTGACTCATCCAGGGATGCCCGTATAAAGGTTGGTCACCTACTGGTCCGAATCCTCACTCACAGCTGTATGAGATAGCCAGGGAGAGAAACCAAGGCATGTAAGAAGGTTGAATGCCACTTGAGGACTAAGAGCCTCATGGTACTCATAAGCAGCAGACTTTGACCCACTACATTACCTCCCTACAGAATTTACTCAGACTGCCAATGTTCAAACAAAAAACCCACTACAATTAATATGGGAAATTGTGCCTCCAAGGCCAGAAACTTCCGGAGCCCAGCTCTCATTAATTAATACTCCTGAAAGAAATCCTGTTACTGGTAATTGCTTTACAGAAATAGCAAGATCTCACTAGAAATCTCATTTTAAAATGGCCATATTGCAGTGGTCTCTGGGTGCCTAAATTTAAAATACTAAAATATGTTAATAAAAGTTGTAGGAAATATTGGTTGCTTAATGTTTCACTATCATTGAAAATTGAGGTTTCCAAACATTAAAAATTCTCATGCATTAAATTACTTTTAATTTAAAAAATGAAAATACAGTCATGTCTGGTGTGCTCAGTGGTTACAGCATTGTCCTATGCATCAGAGGGTTGCAGGTTTGATTTCCAGTCAAGGGCATGTACCTGGGCTGCAGGTTGGATCCCACTTTCAGTCAGGGCATGTGTGGGAGGCAACCAATAGATGTGTCTCTGTCACATTGATGTTTCCCTCTCTCCCCCCTTCACTTCTCCCATTCTCTAAAAATCAATGGGAAAAAAAATCCTCGCTGCTCAGGTGAGGATTAAAAAATATGGAAATATATATTTAAGGAAAAAAGGTGAATTACTCTTGAATTATGTATATGGTCTGTAGCATTTGTATTATATGTATTCATCTTATTATGTGTTGTGCATTTTCTCTCTCCAAATGGCATTACAAGATATAATCATTCACTGGCCTAAAAAAAAATTAAATACTTATGTAAATTAAAGAAAATCTTGCAGTCTGGATAAAATATTTAATACTAACACTATTTTAAAGTTTAACTGATGTCTTACCCAGTTTTTACAAAATGTATATCATAATTGCCGAAACCGGTTTGGCTCAGTGGATAGAGCATTGGCCTGCGGACTGAAGGGTCCCAGGTTCGATTCCAGTCAAGGGCATGTACCTTGGTTGCTGGCACATCCCCAGTGGGAGGTGTGCAGGAGGCAGCTGATCGATGTTTCTCTCTCATCGATGTTTCTAACACTCTATCCCTCTCCTTTCCTCTCTGTGAAATATCAATAAAATATATTTTTTAAAAAAATGTATATCATAATAATTACTAGAGGCCCCATGCACAAAATTCATACAAGAGTAGGCCTTTCTTCCCCCAGCTGTCGGCACTGGCTTCCTTCTGGCACCTGGAACCCAGGCTTCCCTTGCAGCCTTGTGTTCATCCGGAAGGTTGTCTGGAAGGACATCTGGTCTAATTAGCATATTAAGCTTTTATTATTACAGAAGCTTGTTTTACAACCTTTTCAAATTTAAAATTTAAGAGAGTTTTTAGTTGACTGAAAAATGACGTAAGTTATTCCAATGGTTCCTGAAATACCTCCAAAATTTAATCTCTCTCTTTACAAAAAGAGTTTTAAAAGTAATTAGTACTGGAGAGGTGCTGCTCCTGCCTGCAGTGGGGGGGGGGGGGGGGGGGGGCAGAGGGGGCAGTGGAACAGCCAGGCCAGGGCTAGTGCTGTTTCTCTTTCACTTTCCTTGTATTTTAATAGGTATTTGGTATTTTAATAGGAATTGCATTGGATCTATAGATTGCTTTGGGTAGTATGAACATTTTAATATGTTGACTCTACCAATCCATGAACATGGTATATTCTTCCACTTGTTTATATCTTCCTTATCTCTTTTTTCAATATCCTATAGTTTTCTTAGTACAGGTCTTTTACCTCCTTGGTTAAGTTTATTCCTAATTATCTTAATTTTTTGTTAAAAAATATTTTGGTAAATGGGATTGTTTTCTTGCTCTTTCTTTGTGAGAGTTCATTGTTGGTGTATAAAAATGCCATTGCTTTCTGGGTGTTAATTTTGTATTCTGCTACATTTCTGAATTTATGTATTGAATCTAGTTATTTTTTGATGGAGTCTTTAGGGTTTTCTATGTACAGTATCATGTCAACTGTGAATAATGACAGTTTATTTTCTCCTTTCCCATTTAGATGTCTTTTATTTCTTTTTATTGTCTAATCGCTATGGTTAGGGCTTCTAATACTATGTTGAACAAGAGTGGTGAAAGAGGGCATCCATGTCTTGTTCCTGTTCTTAGGAAAAATGGTTTTAGTTTTTTTTCATTGAGTATGATGTAAGCTTGTCATATATTGCTTTTATTATGTTGAGATATGATCCCTCTACTCTCACTTTGCCAAGAGTTTTTATCAAGAAATGGTGGTGGATTTTGTTAAATGCCTTTTCTGCATCGATTGATAAGATCATGTGATTTTTGTCTTGCAATCTATTTATGTGATGCAACACGTTTATTGATTTGTGAATATTGTACCAGCTTCCATACCCAAGTGGAAAAATCCCACTTGGTCATGGTGTATGATCTTTGTGATTCATTGCTGGATCCAATTTGCTAATATTTTGTTGAGGATTTTAACATCTATGTTCATCAGGGATATTGGTCTGTAGTTCTCTTTCTCTGCAGTGTCTTTATCTGGTTTTGGAATTAAGTTAATGCTGGTCTCATAGAAAGAGCTTTGAAGTGTTCCTTCTTCTTGAATTTTTTGCAATAGTTTGAGGAGTTCTTAGAATGTTTGCTAAAACTCCCCTGTGAAGCAATTTGGGCCAGTGCTTCTGTTTTCTGGAAGTTTTATTATTATTATTATTATTATTATTATTATTATTGCTTCAATTTCATCAGTCATTATTGGCCTATCAGAATTTTCTGATTCTTCCTGATTGAGTTTTGGAAGATTGGAATTTTTCTAGGAATATGTCCATTTTGTCCAGGTTGTCCATTACTTTGGAATAAAGGCATTCATAGTATTTTTTATGATTCTTTGTATTTATGTGGGGTCAGTGGTTAATTCACCTCTTTCATTTCTGATTTTATTTATTTGGGCTCTCTCTCTTTCTTTCTTGATGATTCTGGCTAAAGGTTCATCAATCTTGTTTATCCTTTCAAAGAACCAGCTCTTGGTTTTATTGATCTTTTGTTTGTTTGTTTTGTTTTGTTTTAGTCTCTATGTCATTTATTTCTACTGTGATCTTTAGTATTTCCTTCCTTCTACTTACTCTGGTCTTTTCTTGTTGTTCTCTTTTTAATTCTTTAAGTTTTAGGGTTATATAACTGATTACAAGTTTTTCTTTCTTTCTTTCTTTCTTTCTTTCTTTCTTTCTTTCTTTCTTTCTTTCTTTCTTTCTTCTTTTTTTTTTTTTGAGGTTGGCCAGTAGTGCTATGAACCTCCCTCTCAAGGCTGCTTTTGCTGTGTCCCATAGATTTGGGTTTGTTGTGTGTTCACTTTCATTTGTTTCCAGTATGTGTTTTATTTCTTCTTTGATCTCTGTGGTAGCCCATTTATTATTTAATAGCATGCTATTTCGTCTACATGTGTTTGATTGTTTTTGAGTGTTTTTATTGTAGTTGATTTTTAATTTCATGCCATTGTGGTCTGAGAAGATGCTTGATATGATTTCAATATTCTTGAATTTGTAGAGACTTAGCTTGTGTCCTAACATGTGGCCTGTCTTTGAAAATGTCCCATGTGCACTTGAGAAGAGTGTATATTCTTTAGCTTTAGAATGAAATGTCCTGAAAATGTCAATTAATTCCATCTGATCTAGTGTGTCACTTAAGGTCGCTATTTCCTTATTGATTGTTTTTGTCTAGAATATCTATCCTGTGATGTCAGTGGGGTGTTAAAGTCCCCTACTATGATTGTATTACTATTGATCTCATCCAGGAGTTTTTTTATGTATTCGGGTGCTTCTGTATTGAGTGCATACATGTTTACCAGAGTTATATTTTCTTGTTGTATCAATCCCCTAGTGTTATGAAGGGGCCTTCATTATCTCTTATTATGGCCTTCACTTTGAAGTCTATTTTGTCAGATATGAGTATTGCTACCCCAGCTTTATTTTCATTTCTATTTTCCTGAAATTTTTTTCCCATGTCTTCACTTTCAGTTTGTGTGAGTCCTTTTTTCTAAGGTGGGTCTGTTGTAGACAGCATATATATAGGTCATGTTTTTGTATTCATTTAGCTACCCTGTGTCTTTTGATTGGAGCATTTAATCCATTTACATTTAAGGTACTTGATAGGTACTTGTTCGTTGCCATTTTTATTCTTTAAGCCTGTGTTCCTCCTTCTCTTTCTATTTCTTCTTTTTACAACAGCCCCTTTAGCATTTCTTGGGTCAAAACCACATTCATAAGGGCTTGATTTTTTTGGCATAAACATTTGTTTGGGGAAGATAAAATGTGATTATTACAAGTAAAGATGCTAGTATTGATAAATAAAGTAAGTACAAGGGTAATTATTCTTTTTTGGATTTTACCAAAACAAACTAATTGGAAGTCAGTTGTACTAATTAATACCAAAAGAATAGGATCCTCATCGATAAATAGGGACATATAAGAGTAGTCATATGACATCTACAAAGTGTCATTATCAGGCAGCAGCTTCAAATCCAAAATGATGTGATGTGACATGGAATTTTAGTTGTTGTAGGAGGCATACAATAAGGAAGGTAGAGCCAATAAAGCCTGTGGCTATAAAGGACGTTGACCTGTAGACACCGTCTGAGATAGAAAATTATGTTTTGTGATATTCTGAGGTTTGAAGTAATGTGAAGTACAAGGCTACACAAATCATAATGAATAGTGCTTGAACCATGTTCTTGCAACTCCCTAATATTAAACTATAATGAGCTGAAGTGAGAGAGGTGCCAGAGCAGATGTATGTAGATGAGGTACTTCTAAGGGATTAAGAGGATTGATGCCTGATGGGGATCAATAATCACCTAGTTCTGGAGTATGGACTAGCTTTGAATGATAGAAAGCCCAGAAAAATCCTGAAAAGAAAAATACTTCCGAGACGATAAATAAAAAAAAAAAATGTTGTAATGGAGTCCTTCTTGTACAATTGGTGTATGATGGCCTTAAAATGTGCTGTCTCAAACAATATCTCATCATCACTGGTAAATGGTTAATATATTAGTAACCAGGTCTACAGTTAATAATAATGGTGAGTTAAAGTGAAATCATATAACTAAGCCTGCTGTTATGACGAGGGCTGATAGGGCTCCTGTAAGTCATAAGGGGCTTGAGTTGACTATGTGGTATGTGTGCATTTTGTGGGTCACTAACCATTGTCATGAATATGAAGACTAACCAGTAAGGTAAATACATAAGCTTTAATTAGCGTTACTCGCAAATTCTAGAATAGTTAATAGGATAAGAACAATCAATGTCATGAGGGCGCTGGTTATACTAATGCTTATTACAGCTGGGGTTGCTCTCCCATTAAGTGGATAAGTAGGTGATCTGCAGTAATGTTGGCTGTCAGTTGTACTGCTAGTACTATTGGTTGCATGAATAGACTGATTGTTTTGAGGATTGCTAATATGGAGATAAAGGGAATTGGGGTTCCTCGTAGTAAAAAGTGTGCAAGTGTGCTTTGGTTTCATGTCAAAAGCCAAAAATTACTGTGAGCTCATACTAGTAGAGGGAAAGCTATTCCAAGATTCATTGAGAGTTGAGCAGAAGGAGTAAACGAATGGGCTAAAAGATCTAATGTTTGTTAAGCCAAAACATATAATTAGTAAGATTAATATAAGCTTTCAAGTGTGGCCCTTTTTACTATGAATTAATATTTGTGTTGTTGTTAAGTGAATAAGTCATTGTTGAATTGCAACTAGGAGGTTATTAATATAAGCTATGTAGTTGATGGAAAGAGCATATTTGGAAATATAATTAAAATGACAAAGGGTAAACCTATTATCATAGGTGTAATGAAAGAGGCAAATAGATTTGAGTTCATTTAGTTTCTCAAAGGGTTGAAAGTTTTAGCGATTTAGTTGTTCGAGGTTCTTGGTTTGAATAGTAAGTGTTTTGAAATTTTAAGTTGTATTATCCTAATATATAAAAACCCTGGGTCCGTCACATCCACAACAACTGGGAGGCTTGACCATTCACTAGGCTGCGCACGCAGCAGGTGAGTGGGCTGAACTGCTTACCTCTCAGAGAGAGAGAGGCGGGGCTGATCAGCAGTGGCAGCTCACCCTGCTTCTCTCTCCCTCCCTCGACAGCAGCCAAGCCTCTCTCTCTCTCTCTCTCAGAGGTCAGCAGTTCAGCTGCTCACCAGCAGCCTGGGGCGGCTGATAATCAGCCGTGCCTCTATGATCAGGCCTGGAGATAGGCCCAGAGATGATGACTGGCATAGAAACTGACCAATCAGAACCAAATCTGGGAGAATTGTGAGGAGCCAATGGCTGCGTAGGAGGTGGAGTTTTTGACGCTGACTGGCATAGAAACTGACCAATCAGAACCAAATTGGCCGGCAAAGGAGGGCAGTTAGGAGTGATCAGGCAGGCAGAGGCAGTTAGGGGTGATCAGGCTGGCAGGGGAGAGCAGTTGGGGGCGAGATCAGGCTGGAAGGGGAGGGACATTGGGGGCAAGATCAGGCCGGCAGGAGAGGGCAGTTGGGGGCAATTGGGCCAGCAGGGGAGCAGTTAGGTGTTAATCAGGCTGGCAGGCAGAAGCGGTTAGGGGCAATCAGGCAGGCTGGCAGGTGAGCAGTTACGAGCCAGCAGTCCCAGATTGTGAGAGGGATGTCCAACTGTCGGTTTAGGCCCGAGAGATTGGGCCCAAACCGGCAGTCAGACATCCCCCAAGGGGTCCCAGATTGGAGAGGGTGCAGGATGGGATGAGGGACACCGCCCACCCAGTGCACGAATTTCATGCACTGGGCCTCTAGTTATTAATAATCTAAGAATTATTGATAAAATTGTGATAAATAAGTTGATGTATCTCATTGAGGCATATCATTAATAGGTTAAAAATAAAAAGGGACATATGTAATATTTTCAACAATAAAGATTTAAGAAAGAGAGAAAGAAGGTTTAAACTTCCAATCTCCAACTTAAAAGGTTAATGCTAATTAGCTTCTTAATGAAATTATAGTAAGGAGGATGATCATTTTTGAAATATTTTAGTGGGATTATTTGAAGAATGATTGGCATAAAACTATGATAGATCCACAGATTTCAGAGCACTCCCCGTAATATAAGCCATGTCGGGTGGATAGGAGTGTTGTTTGATTTGGGCAGGGCCCAGAATAGCATCTGCTTTTAAACCTAGTGGAGGGATAGCTCATGAGTGTAGTACATCTTTGGATGAGATTAATATTCAAATTGTAATCTCTATAGGCAATACTACTTGGTTATCAACCTCTAGAAGGCCGAGCTCTCTGGGTTTAGGTCAGATGTGGGGATTATGTTTGAGTCAAAATTAAGGTCTTCATAATCTGTATATTCATTGCTTCAGTACCATCGGGGGCCTATTGTTTTAATAGTTATAGAAGGGTTGTAAATTTTGTCTATTATATAAAGAATTCATAGGTAGGGCAATTGTAATTAGAATAGTAGCTGGTAGAATTGTTCCGATAGTTTCTACTTCTTGTGCATCTACAATGTCAATATAAGTGAAATAATGTATAGTACAAGAGAGCTAATTAGGAAAACAATAATTAAGGTCTGATCCTGGAAGTGTGATAATTCTTCCATAACTGATGATGGTGTGTCTTGAAAGCCTAGTTAAAATGAATGTGTCATAGAGATATATAGGGGTTCCACTTATAATTTAATTTTGACAAAGTTATATAAATTTTACTAATATCTCAATTTTAGAGAAAGACAGTATGCCTATGACATTGGCTTGAAATCAATTTAAGAGGTCTTGATTCCTTCCTTTCTTTCTTGGGATTTATGTCTGTAGGCTCTTCAAATGTGTGCTAAGGTGGAGGACATCTGTGTAGCCATGCAAGATTAGTTGTTGGTAATTTTACTATTAAGACTTCTGATTTAGACGCAAATGCTTCTCATATCATGAAGACTGTAAGTATAACAGTAATTAGTGAAATGAATGAACCTTATAGATGATACAGTATTTCAAGTTGTATAAGTGTCTGAGTAATCAGAGTAGCATCATGGTATTTTTGATAAGCCTAAGAAATGTTGAGGGAAAAAGGTTATATTAAGGACTACAAATGTAATCAATAAATGGATCTTTGCTGTCCAGTTGTGTTTAATGTACAACCTGAAGATGAGGGAAATCAGTGCATCAATCCACCTTTAATAGCAAGTACAGCTTCCATAGGAAAGCCATAGTGCAAATGTGCTACTTCATGAAGTAAGTGTATGGTGCAGAGCGGGCCACCGTCCAGGCATCCAGGGCCGCTGTGGACAGAGGGAGCACAGAAACACAGAACGCAGCTATTCTCCCAAATCCAGGGAAGATAAGGATATAAACTTCTGGATTACCAAGAAATCAGAATAAATGTTGATATAAAATGGGGTCTCCTCCTCCAGCAGGATAAAAAACAGTAGTGTTTAAGTTCCAGTCTGTTACTAGTATTCCAGCAGCTATGACTGGGAGAGAGAACAGGAGTAAAACAATTGTAATTAAAACTCATCAGACAAATAATGGTGTTTGATATTGAGAAAAGGCTGGTGGTTTTATATTAATAATAGTGGTAATAAAATTAATAGCACCCAAAATTGATGAAATGCCTGCTAAGTGCAGGGAGAAAATAGTTAAGTCCACAGAGGTTCCCATGTCGGCAAGGCTGCGGGCTAAAGGGGGATAAACTGCTCAGCCAGTTCATGCTCCAGCTTCTGCTATAGAAGAGGCGAGTAGTAGTATTTCTGAGTGACTTCCTGGGGTAGAAACCAACTTTAATATATTAAATACAGATATACACACTCGTGATATATATATGTGCTGCAAGGTGTCCCCAAAATATATGTGCTACAGGGTGTCCTCCTAAAATGTACACACATTTTAACAGCTGATAACTCAATTTTCACTCCTTCTCAGGGCTAATGGAATTGTTGTAATGGGTGAAGCCAGGCTAAGCTCTGAACAAAGATGTATTCTCTGGACTTTCTTATGGGGACACATACAGGATGAAGTGTATGGTGCAGAGCGGGCCACAGTCCAGGCATCCAGAGCTGCTGTGGACAGAGGGTGCACAGAAACACAGAACATCAGCAGCACCTGGGCCAGAACTCACGCGAGCCACGGAGTCACAAACACCAAGAATCCTTCCTTCGGTTGGTATTTGTGCGCATCTCTTTCAACAGCTTCCCTCAATTCCTCAACTGTTGTGCGTTGTGTACCCTAAACTTTAACTTTTGTGTATCCCCATAAAAAGCCTCACGGAGAAATTTTCTTCATTCAAAGCTTAGTTTGTCTTCACCCATTTCTTCAAATCAGTTAAACCTGAAAAAGAGTGAAAATTAAGTTATCAGCTGTTACAGTGTGTACCTTTTTTGGGGGACACCCTATATTTACATCAATTGGCAATCTTACTCTTGGGGAATCTCACCTGCTGTGTGTAGGTGGCTGGGTTCCTGATACAGCATTTTGTTTCCTGTTGTTTACTAAGGGGCTCTTCCTGGGATGTACTAAACCTGGTGATTTGGGTTTTATAAATATGTTTTCCTTTTGAGTTAATGTACTGAGAGAGAATTGGGTATGCTAACATGGTCTGTTTTCTGAGTACTTTGAGGTGTGTATTAAATAGCCATTGATTCTGGAACACAAGGATGGGTTTGTAATAAAATGAGATGGAGTAGAAGTGAGTCCTAGTTTTCCTCGCCGCTTGTCACTGGCAGCATTGTCAGGCTCTGGGCTCCCTGCCTCAGCCCCGAGGCTCCCCGCATCAGTCCCCCAGGTTCCTCACATCAGCCCCCCAGGCTCCTGGGCCCCTGGAATCCTGACCTTTCTTGGCCACGAGGTCAGAGAATGGCGAAGCGAGGTTTCCTGTTTACCAGGCAGTAGCTTTTTCCAGACTTGTGTGTATTTTATATTCCCATAAGTTGAATCCCATTTTGATATGGGATTTATATCACAGCAGGAGCTCAGCTTAAAATGATCCTTTGGATTTTCCAAGGCTACTCAACTAGGATGAGCCAGATGAGGGAGGAGGATGGCATGTGAAGATCCCCACCTGACTTAATCTCATGGTGGCCTGTCCAGCTGCCACCTGCATGTCCCTTCCTTCCTCACCAAAGCCCTTCTGTAAGGTTCCTCCTCTGGCCTCCTTTCCCCTTCTTTCCCGAGGCCCTGCATCTGTGGGAGTCGCCCACTCTGCGAGCTGCCCTCCCCAATGCTTGGAGCCAAACTGAGCAGCAACCCCTGCAGGCCTCCTCCCCTGCGCCTTTGGTTTGGAGGGTCTGACACTGGCCAGTCACCCCTTGGAGCTCTCAACCTCTGTCCCATGATTGTCTCCCCTCTGGGACGGCTCTTCATGGCTCACACTTGCTAGTCCCTTAGTCACTCCCTCATGCCTTCCACAAACACTCATTGAAAGCTTCCTGTCACTCCTGTGTTGCACCATGGAGGCAGCTCCCTCCTTGCCCCCTCTGCAGGGCTGACCCACCTGCTCCCCTAGCACTGACACTCCTGAGCTTCAGGCCTGAGGTCGGCTGCCTTAGGCCCACTGCCTGGGCTGCAGGCTTCCTCCACTCTCCCTGGCTCCTCTGAGCTCCCTACTTATCCAAGGACACCAGCTGTCAATCACAGAAGCCAAAAGTGTGTGATGCAGGCTTGATCCCTCCTCTCTCCACTTCACACACATTTGATAGGTCCCTTGAACCTGAGAATGGGTCTGGAATCTGCCTGCCCCATCTTAGCTGACTGTTCTCATGCCAAGTCCACACACACCCCTGTCCCTGGGTCTTCGAAGGGGCTTGTCAACTGATCTACCTGCTTCTCAGCCCTAGGGCACCTCTGGGCATCCACCCCGGTGACCTTCCTTTTTGAACCTCTCCTCCCTGGGCCTCCACACTAGCTACACCCATCCCTTTGTGGCCTAGCTTCTCCATGTGGATCAACTTGTAGAGCCTTTGTAATGAGCCATGCTGCCGATATAAATGCAGATTCTTTCTTGTGGACTTGAATTAATAGGTTCCCTCTCATCCAAATTTGTGTTTCTTTCAACATGTCCTCAACCATTAATTATTTCCACACACATTGTATATCTTTCTTCCTGGGTAAGTTACAGTACTCACATAGTTCTTCCACAGAGTAGCACACTACTTCAGAGGTCATGCTTTCCCCTCACCTTTAGTTTCCTGTGGGGATTTGAGTCTAGTCAAGGTGGCAGCTGCCACAGGAGAGGTCACTGCCTTTATTACCCTTATGTGTTCCCTCTTGCACATTTCTCCAGTCTCTGACAAATCCTGAATTATTCCAGTTTTATCCCATATCGGTTACAACACTCCCATGATCCATCCCATTTTTTCTCAGATCTGGCTTGAAGCCATTGTGAAAATAGATTTATTCATGTCCTGAATCTCTTCAAGCTGAATGAGGTGTGCTGGCTATAAACCAGGGAAACCATCCCTGTCTGCTGTTGCGGATTACTCAGGAATTTTCAGAATGTCTATGTCATCACCACAGATATGGAAACAACAACCAAAAAACCCATTGGATTCTCACCGCGGCCCTCACTCCTCCATCTAGTGATGCTGTAGCCCACCCAGTATTTAGACATTGTCTTGAGTGGACTCTGGAATTAGACTTGTTTATTTAACACTAAATGATTGATTTTCTTTTTATGTTATAAACTCTATTCCTCATCCAAATTTATGTTTCTTATGAACATTGCCCTCCACCATTAATTAATTCCACACTTATTTCATATTTTTCTGCTTTTGTGTATTAGAGAACTCACATAGTTCTTCCAAAGAGCGGCACACTTTTTCAAGGGCCACACTTTGTCTCTCATCTTGAGTGTCCTGCTCTGATGGGCATCTAGTCAAGCTGGCAGTTGCCACAGGAGAGATCACCACAGTGATTCCCCTTGTGTGTCTACCAGGAAACTTTCCAATGTTTTTCCACATCTGGCTGGAAGCATGGAAATAAGCTATTCATGCCCTGAAGCTCCTCAAGCAGCAGCTGGAGCCCTGGACATGAGTTCAGCAAGCAATCTCAAGTGATGAGAAGGAGTGTGTCCATGTGTGCTGAGGGGACCACTCAGAACTATTTCAGATTGCATGTCATCACCAGAGACATAGGAACTGGATGTAGGAATCCTGCTGGGTTCCCGCAGCAGTCCTCATGTCTCCATCTAGTGATGCTGTAGCCCCGTGTGTAGAAATTGCCTTGCTTGGCATGAGCCTGGAATCTAAACTGGGTTTTGCAACAATTAATCATGATTTCTTTCCTTTTCAGACACACACAGTTCCTCACTAATTCTCTGAAGGTTAGTGCTCTCCAGCACAATTGCTACTGCCCAGCTTCAACAGCTTATTCACCTGATTTTTATTGAATGAATGATAGGTAAATAAAAATATGTTTATAGTTTTCAAACACAGAAAAATGTCTCTTCATTTTTTTAAGCAAGCATGAGACTAACAAAGTTTATTTTAAAAATTATTTCATTATTACATTTTTGGGTTAATCACATTATAAAACTTCACTTGACAACTTTATAGTGCAACAGAGCACACTCAGCTATGTGCTCACCACCCAATGTCTGTCTCCTCTGTCCCCAGGCAGTTGACCCCTTTTATTCACCTGGTCCTCCCTCATGTTTTCCTTTTTTTAACCACCATGATTCCATTTGTATGTAGGAGATTTTGTTTCTTTTGTTTGTGTTTCTACATTCCATTGATGAGGGAAAATATGGAATCTGCCACTTTATACTTTTGAGTAATGAAATCTTCCACTTTGAGGTTTCACTCTGATGAGCATTAAATGAGACACAAATATCTTTGAATATTTTTGACCACTGAGTGAGAACATCCAATAAACTTTTGCTCAAAAAGTTTGTGAAGGATCTTCTAATTATGCCCTTTTCAATGTCTCTGCCTAATGTTGCAAAATACTAAACAGAGCCATAATCAGTATCTCCTTCCATAGCTGGACAGAGTGAATGATAAGGTGAACTGCCCCAACCCCTGCCCATTGTGAAGGTTTTGTTACCCACTGTCCTTCACAGATGTCCAGAGATGGTCTGTCGTGCTGCAGCTGTCCACTTTCTGGTTGGCCATCAATACCATGCATAATCATTAGTAATCCAGGCCACAACTTTACTTCCTTTGTATTGAGGTCATAGGAATCCATAGGTCTAGGCTGAAAGATAGATTCATTGTATAGAAGTTGGTACTGAAGTAAATTGGGTCACAGGTTATATTACTGCTTTGGTCCTCCCAGGTTTGATCATGCTTGACACCACACCCAGGCCATAATGGACAATTCAGGTAGCATGAAAACTTGGGTACCCATCTTTAAACACTCCTTCTTTCAAACCAAGGGGACAAATCTCAGTCCATTTTCAGTGTGATGACAGCTCATTGCCCTGAATATTTGCCCCTCCTGGCTAAGACTACTTTGGGCTAAAGAAGGGATAGAAGCCATCAGTGATGCCCAGGTGGACATCAGCCTGAGACTGCAATCATTTTTGCCCTACAGGTCTGGGATCCAGGACACCTATGCAGCTTGGCCTCTAGGGTTTCTTCTAGCCCAGCTCTCTCCAACCCAGGGAAGCTGGCAGTTGCCAGCTTTCTACCATGAATCTTTCCAATTTATCTATCACATCTGTTTTGGAACCATTTAGACAAGTATCTGCTCATGTCCTGAAGATCTTCAAGCTGAACCTGGGACCTTGGGTGTAAAGCAAATAAGCAATCCATGTCTGCTGTTGCAGACCACTCAAAAAATTTTCAGAACGTTGATGTCATTACCACAGACATGGAAACTAGAAACGAAAAAGCACATTGGATTGCTACAGTGGTCCTCACTCCTCCATCTAGTGATGCTATGACCACATATTAGAAATTGTCTTATTTGGCTTGACTCTAGAATCTCAACTTGGTGTTAACTCATAATGAAGGATTTTCTTAGACAGTGTTCCTCTTTAAATATCTGATGGTTAGCGCCCAACAGTACACCTGCTGCTGCCCAGTTGTAGCAGAGACTTCACCTGATCCTTAGTTGCCAAAAGGAAAGTAAACAAAATTATACTCATGTTATTCCAAAACTAAAAAGTGATTTTATTTGTAGCATTGTTTTGCTTCTGGCTTTTACATTCCATAGATGAGGGAAAATACAGAATGTGCCAACATACCCCCTGGATTAAGTCCTCCACTCTAAGGATATTTTGTGATAAGCATCATAGGAGGCACAAATAGCTTTTTATATTTTTGCCCATTGAGTGAAAGCTGTCCTCACACCTCTGTCCCTCGCTGTTGATGGGAAATAGTGGCAGAGCCATGAATCAGCATATGCTGTCATGTCAGATCATTTGACCTTCAAGCACAGTGAGTGAGCAGGTGATCTGCAGGAAGCTGCCCACTGTGATAGTTTCCTCACCCCTGTTGTTCAAGGACACTTACAGGGCCTCTGTCAAGCTGTAGCTATGCACTCTGCAGTTGTTCACCAAAATCTCTTATATCGTACCCATTGAGTGAAAACTGTCCTCACGCGTCTGTCATATTCCAATGTGAATAATTTCCCATTCATGCTTCTTTTCTGCCTATCTCTATGGTAGACATTTTGGCCAGAGCCATGAATCAGCATGTACTTGCATCTCAGATCATTTGTTGTTCAAGCAGAGTGAGTGACAGTGACCTGCTGGGAACTCTGGCCCCTGGGATGGGTTACCGGGCCCTGCCCTTCAGGAATGTCTATAGGGCTCTGTCTGGCTGCAGCTGCTCACTCTCTGCTTGGTCATCAAGATCACGCTAGCTTATTGCTAAGCCAGGCCACATCATTTCGCCCCTTGTCAACAGGTCATCAGGAGTTTCTCATGAGTCCAAAGTTAGGCTGCAAGCGGGATCGAGGACAACTGGGCCAGCACTTACATGACTTCCCTGAGCTTCCTGAGTCCTCCCAGGTGAGATCACGTATGAACCTCTTTAGATGGATGTTGTAGTCATTCTGTGTGTCACCAACCTTATGGCTCCATGGGTTCCATCATACCCATGTCATAATGGACAGCTGGGTTGCCTGGTCACTTGGAGGCCTATGGTTAGACTTTTCCTCTTTGAAACCAAAGAAACCCTTTGAGACAAACCTCAGTGCATTTTGAGGGGCAACAGGCCTGTCCCCTGCCTCTTTGCCCCTCATACCAGGGTGACTTAGGGCTGAAGGGCGTTTGGAAACCATCTGTGTGGTGCTCATGGAACTGAGAAAGGGAATGTTTCCCTTGACACTTGGAGGCCCCTGAAGGACCATGGCATCTGGGGTTACTTCTCCCAAGCATTGCGCAGCACAGTGCAACATGGGGCTCTGGTTTGCCAGCTTCTGACTCAGTTCCTGCTGTTTCTCTGGGGCTCAGGAGGTGAGAACATCGTGGAGGGCTTCTGCTGCCCTGTGTTGTTGTCTTCTTTATTTTTCTCATTCTGGACACTAAAGTGACAAAAGAGGGAACTCTTAAATGCTGATTTACTGGGTGGGAAAGATTTTGCATGAGGATTGATGGTGTAAGCATGTGGCTTCCTAATTAAGAAAGAACTTTACCCTAGCTGGTTTTGCTCAGTGGATAGAGCATCAGCCTGTGACTGAAGGGTCCCAGGTTCAATTCCAGTCAAGAGCACATGCTCGATCCCCAACAGGGGGCATGCAGGAGGCAGCCAACCAATGATTCTCTCTCATCATTGATGTTTCTTCCTACCTCTCCCTCTCCCTGCCTCTCTGAAATCAATAAAAATATTTTTTTAAAAAGAACTTTATTTGCCCAATTTGACACAAAGGAGGCCACAGTGGTTCCTCAAAAGAACAATAGTTATTTGTTGAGGATCTCAAGACCTTGGTTGTAAAGTTTGAGCATTTACACTTTTTTTCACCCACAGGTCTTTCTAAGGTCCCAGACAGAATCTCTCTCTGCCAGAGATACTCAGAGGACCATCAAGTCTGCTGGGTATATGGACCCGGTCACAGAACAGCTTGCACAGCAGCCTGGACCTGTTTCAGTGCCCTGTGTTTCTACAGGTCCAGCTTCATTGGAGCAGACCTTATCATCTCTCCATAAATTTGCTAGAGTCGCATGCTCCACTGAGGAATCTACTGCCTCTAAAATCCAGAGGCGTACTGGGCACTGTGCCTCCATATTGTCTCTGCGGGGGCTGGATGACAGCAATTATTTTTTCTTAATATATTTTCACTGATCTCAGAAAAAAAGGGAGAGAGAGAGAGAGAGAGAGAGAGAGAGAGAGAGAGAGAGAGAGAGAGAAGCATCAATGATGGGAGAGAATCATCGATTGGCTGCCTTCTGCATGCCCCACACTGAAGATCCAGCCCACAACCCGGCATGAGCCCTGACTAGGAATCAAACCATGACCCTCTGGTTCGCAGGCCAATGTTCAACCATGGAGCCATGCCGGCCGGGTGGTAGCAATTATTTTCTACCTCAAAACAGTTACTTCTCCTGCTGAATACCACTGGACACAAAAATATTTCACTGAGTGAGAGGAATTCTGAATTTTAGTCAGATTTCTTCTTTAACTTCTCTCTCTAAAAGTCTAACACGTCTAGAGTTGGTTCCCACTCACTAGGTCCAGTAGGAAGTACATCCTGTGGATGGAAAAGACATTCAAGACCTCTGCAAAGAGCATAAAGCTGTAGAGCTGACTCACCCCAGAAATGAGATAATGAAGGTATATGCTGGCCTTGCCAGCGGAGGGAAGGCAACTTAGATTGAACCATGAAACACAAGAAGGAGGCATTGCCTGCACTGTAACCACATTGGTCCAGCAGCAGCAGCTCAGGTCACCTGTACTTACAGTCTGGGTGAATAAACAACCCTTTTCTATGTTGTTTCCTCTATTTATTTTTCTCCTCCTCCCTTTCCCACTCTTCTTCCTTCTCCTCATTTTTCTTCCTCCTTTTGCACAAGCCAAATCAAAAGCTTACTGAGAGTGTGTTGCAATCGGCACTTCCTGCATCTTTGAAAACTTTCCTGGTGGCACAACTCTCTTCTATTCATCCAGGTATGTGTTACAGCTTTTCATTTACTACTTACCTAGTTACAGGCAGTTCTAATGGCTTCTGATTAGACTCTCTCATAGTAGCCCTCACTCATCAGTCATGATTATGGGAGATCATTCTGGCATCCTGGTTATTTCAGTCATGCATAGAACCAGGGGCAACTATATAGTGCTCCGCACTCCCCACCTACCGATGCTATAGCCCAGGACTTAAAAACTGCCTTGCTTGGTAGGAGTCTGGGATCAGAGCTGGGCTTGGTAACCCTTAGCTATTTGTTCTTTTTTCTTTTCTTAGACACGATTCCACCATAATTATCAGACGGCTGATACCCTACAGCACACCTACTGCTCAGTCTCAACAGATGACTTAGCTGACCCTTGTTGAACAAAGGGTAGGTAAATAAAAATATATTTATGTTATTCAAAACCTGAAAAAAGTATCTCCTCTTTTCTTAAGCGCATGTGGGACTAAGAGAGTTGCTTTAAATATTACTTCATTATTACAATTTGGGGGGTAACATGGTTAACATGATTATATAAATTTCAGTTGTTCCAGTTTATGGTACAAGATGGCACACGGTGTTATGTGCTTACCAGGAAAGTGTGGTCTCCTCTGTCTTCTTCAAGACCATCCTTATCCTTTCTCAGGCTTTTCCTTTTCTTGTAACCACTATGATTTGGGCTGTATAGAAGATATTTTATTTGTTTGTTTTTTTCTACTGTGTGTGGTTTTATATTCCATAGATGAGGAAAAATATAGAATGTGCCACTTTATCCTCTTGTTTAATGAAATACTCAACTGTGAGAATTTATTGTGAGGAATAGTATAGGAGACACAAATATCCTTGTATACTTTTGCCCATTAAGTGAGAACTGTCCAACAAACTTATGCCCAATGTCATTGTGAAGGATCTTCCAATCATGTTTCCTTCATGTTCCTATTTTTGCAAAATAATGGCCAGCACCATGAATCAGTATCTCCTTACACATCTGGACATTTGTCATCCCTGCAAAGTGAATGTGGAGATGAATAGCCCCCAAATCCACCTGTTGTAAATGTTTCATTACCCACGATCCTTCACGAATGTCCAGAGAGGGTCGGCGATGCGGCAGCAGCGCACTTTCTGGTGGGTCATCAAATTCATGCAAAATCATTGGTACCCAGGCCTTGACGTTCCTTCCTCTGCCAAAAGGTCATATGGAGCCTTCCATGAGTCCACAGGCCTAGGCTGAGAGAAGGATTCATTGTTGGCAGTAGGGCTGGTGGGAATTTGGAACACCTCTCTATAACTGCTTTGATCCCCCCCAGGTTCGATCTTGTATGGGTTACTTTAAGCTGATGTTGTCTTCTTGTACATGACCTCTTTGTGACCCCTATGGTAGACATCACACCCAGGTCATTATGCATAGTTCAGGTTGCATGGTAACTTGATAGCCCATGGTTTAGCACCTGAGATAATTCTTGGTGACCAATTAGAGCCTATCTTCAGGGCAATTACAGGCCCGTGCCATACATATTAGCTCATCTTAGCTAGTGCTGCTTTGGTCTAAAGAGGGGATGGAAGCCACCAGTGATGCCCAGATGGACCTCAATCAGAGACTGGAAATGGTGCCTCCCCCAGTTCTTTGGGGAGCCAGGGTCTCTATGGAGCTTAGCTTCTAGGGTTACCTCTTGCTTTACTCAAACTCTGTAAGAGAGAGGCCCAGGGCTAAGGCTGCCTCGGTCTTGGGCCTTGCTTGGACTATCTAAGAGAGAGTCCAAGAGACTTGCCTGCTAATCCTTTGAGCTTCACTAATATTCTCAAAGAGAGAGGCTGAACTCCACTATTTATTTGTTTGTTTTTTAAATCACTATTGTTGAAAGTATTACATATGTTCCCTTTTTCCCCCATTGGCCTCTCCCAGCCCGCCCCCACCCCCCACACCAGGCCTTCATCACTCCATTGTCTGTGTCCATGGGTTAGGCATATAATACATACAAGTTCTTTGGTTGATCGCTTCACACCCACCCATCCTCCCCTGCCTTCCCTCTGAGTTTTAACAGTCTGTTTGATGTTTCTTTGTCTCCAGATCTATTTTTGTTCATCAGTTTATTTTGTTCATTAGATCCCACATATGAGTGAGATCATGTGATACTTACCTTTCTCTGACTGGTTTATGCCTCTCAGCATAATGCTCTCCAGGTCCATCCATGCTGCTGCAAATGGTAAGAGTTCTTTCTTTTTTACAGCTGTGTAGTACTACATTCTATAGATGTATCACAGTTTTTAATCCACTCATAGGCACATAGGCTGTTTCCAAATCTTAGCTATTGTAAATTGCACTGCCATGAACATAGGGGTGTAGGTATATGCTTTCTGATTGGTATTTCGGATTTCTTAGAATATATTCCTAGAAATGGGATCACTGGCTCATATGGCAGTTCCATATTTAATTTTCTGAGGACACTCCATACTATTTTGCACAGTAGCTGCACCAGTATGCATTCCCACCAGCAGTGTTCCCTTTTCTCCATATCTTCGCCAGCACTTGTCATTTGTTGATTTGTTAGTGCTAGCTATTCTGACAGGTTTGAGGTGACACCTCATTGTCATTTTAATTTGCATCTCTTAGATGATTAGTGACTTTGAGCACTTTTTCATATGTCTCTTGGCCTTTTGTATGTCTACTTTGTTTAGGTCCTTTGCCCATTTTTAAATTGGGTTGTTTGTCTTCCTTTTATTAAGTTGTATGAGTTCCTTATATATTTTTGGAATTAACCCCTTATCAGATTTATCATTGGCAAATATGTTCTCCAATGCAGTGGGCTCCCTTTTCATATCATTGATGGTTACTTTTGCTGTGCATAGGCTTTTTATTTTGACATGGTTCCATTTGTTTATTTTCTCCTTAGTTTCTTTTGCCCTAGGAGATGTATCGGTAAACATATTGCTACAAGAGATGTCTTGAGGTTTTGCTGCCTATCATTTCTTCTAAGATTTTTATGGTTTCGCAACTTACATTTCGGTCTTTTATCCATTTTGAGTTTATTCTTGTGTATCATGTAAGTTGGTAGTCTACTTTTTTTTTTTCAAATTTTTATTAAGGTATTATATGTGTACATATCTTACCATTGCCCCCCCCCCACCCCACTACCATACCTGCCCTCACCCCCCAATGTTTTGCATCCGTTGGTTACTCTTATATGCATGCATACAAGTCCTTCAGTTGATCTCTTATTTCCCCCACCTCTCCCTAACCTTACCGCTGTAATTAGGCACTCTGTTTGATGCTTTACTGCCTCTGTAACTATCTTTTGGTTCATCAGTTTATAATGTTTTTCATTATCCCTAAATGAGTGAGATCATGTGGTATTTTTCTTTCATTGACTGGCTTATTTCACTTAGCATAATGTTCTCTAATTCCATCCAGGTGTCTACAAATGGTAGTAATTCCTTCTTTTTTATGGCAGCATAGTATTCCATTGTGTAGATGTACCATAGTTTTCTGATCCAGTCATCTGCTGACGGGCACTTAGGCTGTTTCCAAATCTTAGCTATTGTAAATTGTGCTGCTATGAACATAGGGGTGCATATATCCTTTCTGATTGGTGTTTCTGGTTTCTTAGGATATATTCCTAGGAGTGGGATTACTGGGTCAAATGGGAGTTCCATTTTCAGTTTTTTGAGGAAACTCCATACTGTTCTCCACAGTGGCTGCACCAGTCTGCATTCCCACCAGCAGTGCACGAGGGTTCCTTTTTCTCCGCATCCTCGCCAACACTTGTCGTTTGTTGATTTGTTGATGATAGCCATTCTGACAGGTGTGAGATGGTATCGCATTGTCGTTTTGATTTGCATCTCTCGGATAATAAGTGACTTTGAGCATGTTTTCATGTGTCTCTTGGCCTTCCTTCTGTCTTCTTTCGAAAAGATTCTATTTAGGTCCGTTGCCCATTTTTTTATTGGATCATTTATCTTCCTTTTATTAAGTTGCATAAGCTGCCTGTAGATGTTGGAAATTAAACCTTTATCAGTGATACCGTTTGCAAATATGTTCTCCCATACAGTGGGGTTTCTTGTTGTTTTGTTGATGGTTTCTTTTGCTGTGCAAAAGCTTTTTATTTTGATATAGTCCCATTTGTTTATTTTCTCTTTCGCTTCCATTGCCCTAGGGGCAGTATCAGTGAAAAAGTTCTTTTGGCATATGTCTGAGATTTTGCTGCCTGTGGATCCCTCTAGTATTTTTATGGTTTCCCGTCTTATATTTAAGTCCTGTAACCATTTTGAGTTTATTTTTGTGTATGGTGTAAGTTGGTGATCTAGTTTCATTTTTTTGAATGTATCTGTCCAATTTCCCCAACACCATTTATTGAAGAGACTGTCTTGACTCCATTGTATGCTCATGCCTCCTTTGTCAAATATTAATTGCGCATATTGGTTTGGGTCTATATCTGGATTCCCTATTCTATTCCATTGATCTATATGTCTGTTCTTGTGCCAGTACCAGGCTGTTTTGAGGACAGTGGTTTTGTAATACAGCTTGAAATCTGGTATTGAGATCCCTCCTACTTTATTCTTCTTTCTCAGGATTGCTCTGGCTATTCAGGGTCTTTTTTTATTCCAGATGAATTTTTGGAGAGTTCTTTCTAGGTCTGTGAAATACGCCGTTGGTATTTTAATGGGGAGTGCATTGAATCTATAGATTGCTTTGGGTAGTATGGACATTTTGATGATGTTGATTCTACCAATCCATGAACATGGTATGTTCTTCCATCTGTTTACATCTTCCTCTATCTCTTTTTTCAGTGTCCTGTAGTTTTCCGCGTATAGGTCTTTTACCTCCTTGGTTAGGTTTATTCCTAAGTATCTTAATTTTTTTGGTGCGATGGAAAATGGGATTGCTTTTTTAGTCTCTCTTTCTGTAAGTTCACTGTTGGTGTATAGAAATGCCATAGATTTCTTGGCGTTAATTTTGTATCCTGCTACCTTGCCGAATTCATTTATTAAGTCTGTTAGTTTTTTGATAGAGTCTTTCGGGTTTTTTATGTACAATATCATGTCATCTGCAAATAAGGACAACTTTACTTCTTCTTTTCCAATTTGGATGCCTTTTATTTCTTCTTCTTGTCTAATTGCAAAGGCTAATACTTCCAGTACTATGTCAAACAAGAGTGGTGAGAGTGGGCATCCTTGACTTGTTCCTGTTCTTAGGGGAAATGGTTTCAGTTTTTGCCCATTGAGTATGATGTTAGCTGTGGGTTTATCATATATAGCTTTTATTTTGTTGAGGTATGATCCTTCTATTCCCACCTTGTTGAGAGTTTTTATCAAGAAGGTGTGTTGGATTTTGTCAAATGCTTTTTCTGCATCAATTGATATGACTATGTGATTTTTATCTTTCAATTTGTTTATGTGATGTATCACATTTATTGTTTTTCGGATATTGAACCATCCTTGCATTCCTGGGATAAACCCTACTTGGTCATGGTGTATGATCTTTCTGATCTACTGCTGGATCCGATTTGCTAGAATTTTGTTGAGGATTTTGGCATCTACATTCATGAGGGATATTTGCCTGTAATTCTTTTTCATTGTGTTGTCTTTATCTGGTTTTGGTATTAGGGTGATGCTGGCTTCATAGAAGGAGCTTGGAAGTGTTCCTTCCTCTTGAATTTTTTGGAATAGTCTGAGGAGGATAGGTTTTAGTTCTTCCTTGAATGTTTGGTAAAACTCTCCTGTGAAGCCGTCTGGCCCCGGGCTTTTGTTTGCCGGAAGCTCTTTGATGACTGCTTCAATTTCTTCCATAGTTACTGGCATATTGAGCTGTTTAGATTCTTCCTGATTGAGTTTTGGAAGGTTATATTTTTCTAGGAATATGCCCATTTCCTCCAGGTTGTCCAGTTTGTTGGAATAGAGTTGTTCGTAGTATTTTTTAACAATCCTTTGTATTTCGGCGGGATCTGTTGTTATTTCACCTCTTTCATTTCTGATCTTGTTTATTTGGGTCCTCTCTCTTTGCTTCTTGGTGAGCCTGGCTAGAGGTTCATCAATCTTGTTTATCCTTTCAAAGAACCAGCTCTTGGTTTTGTTGATCTTTTGTATTGTTTCTTTGGTCTCTATGTCGTTTATCTGTGCTCTGATCTTTATTATTTCCTTCCTTCTGCTTACACTGGGCTTTTCTTGTTGCTCTTTTTCTAACTCTTTGAGTTGTTGGGTTAGGTAATTTATTACCCCTGTTTCTTGTTTTTTGCAGTAGGCTTGTAGAGCTATGAACTTCCCTCTCAAGACTGCTTTCGCTGTGTCCCATAGATTTTGGATTGTAGTGTTTTCATTGTCATTTGTTGTCATGATGTTTTTTATTTCTTCTTTGATCTCTCTGGTAACCCAGTCATGGTTTAATAGCATGCTGTTTAGTCTCCATGTGTTTGATTTCTTTGGGTTGTTTTTATTGTAGTTGATTTCCAGTTTTATGCCACTGTGGTCTGAGAAGATGCTTGATATGATTTCTATCTTCTTGAATTTGAAGAGACTTTGCCTATGTCCCAACATATGGTCTATCTTTGAAAATGACCCATGTGCACTTGAGAAGAATGTATATTCTGTGGCTTTGGGGTGAAATGTTCTGAAGATGTCAATTAATTCCATCTGGTCTAGGGAGTCATTTAGGATTGATGTTTCTTTGCTGAATTTTGTTTAGAGGATTTGTCCAATGGTGATAGTGGGGTATTAAAGTCTCCTACTATGATTGTATTGCTGTAAATCTCTCCCTTGATATCCTCCAGGAGTTTTTTTATGTATTTGGGTGCTCCTGTATTGGGTGCATATATGTTTACCAGAGTTATTTCTTCTTGTTGGATTGCTCCCTTTAGTATTATGAAGTGGCCTTCCTTATCTCTTGTTATGTCCTTCAGTTTGAGATCTAATTTGTCAGATATAAGTATTGCTTCCCCAGCTTTTTTTTCAGTTCCATTTGCCTGGAAAACCTTTTTCCATCCCTTCACCTTCAGTCTGTGTTAGTCTTTTTTTCTGAGGTGGGTTTCTTGTAGACAGCAGATATATGGGTCATGTTTTTTTATCCAATCCATTACCCTATGTCTTTTGATTGGGGCACTTAATCCGTTTACATTTAAAGTTATTATTGATAGGTACTTATTTGTCGCCATTCCTATTCTTTACCCCTGTGTTCCTTCTTCGCTTCCTATTTCTTTTTTTTTTTTTTTTTTTTACAGCAGACCCTTTAGCATTTCTTGCATTGCTGGTTTGTTGGTAATAAATTCCCTTAGTTTTTTTTTTGTCTGTGAAGTTCCTGATTTCACCTTCAATTTTGATTGACAGCCTTGCTGGGTACAGTATTCTTGGATTCAGACCCTTGCTTTGCATGACTTTGTATATTTCATTCCATTCCCTTCTGGCCTGATGAGTTTCTGTTGAGAAATCAGTTGCTAGTCTGATCGGGGTTCCTTTGTATGTAACTTTCTGTCTCTCTCTGACCGCTTTTAAGATTCTTACTTTGTCGTTGGTGTTTGCCAATTTAATTATAATGTGCCTTGGCGTCGGTCTTTTGGGGTTCATTTTGCTTGGGACTCTGTGAGCTTCTTGGAATTGTGTGGGTTTTTTCTTCTCTATATCAGGGAAATTTTCTGTCATTATTTCTTCAAAGAGGTTTTCTATTCCTTGCTCAGCTTCCTTTCCTTCTGGAACCCCTATAATGCGGATGTTGTTTTGTTTCGTGTTGTCCCAAAGTTCCCTTAGGCTCTCCTCCTGCCTTTTAATTTTTTTTCTAGAAGTTGCTCTACTTGGGTATTTTTTCCCATCTTGTCTTCTAGCTCACTGATGCGGTCCTCTGCTTCTTCTAGTCTACTCTTGATGCTTTCTATTGAGTTCTTTACAGCAGCGATGTCATTTTTCATTTCTTCTTGGTTCTTCTTCATTTCCTCTTGGTTCTTGCTCATATTGTCGAATTTGTCTTCCATTCTTTTCAGCCACCTTATGCCCATTTCTCTGAATTCTTTTTCTGGAAGGTTGCTTGCTTCCATTTCGTTTACTTCCTTTTCTGGTGATGCCTGCTTTTCTTTCATATGCGGGCTGTGTCTTTGTCTCCCCATGGTCTCTCTTCTCTGGGTGTCTGGTTATGTAGTTCTCTCTCTCCTGCATCGATTTAAAGGCACAAAATACAGCACTACCAGGTACAACACACAAGGCACTGAACAGAAATGTATTCACGATATTAATAACCTCCAATAAAGGTGACCACCAGCGAAAGGCAAATTAGGGGATAGTAAAGAAAGAAGAAGAGGAAAAAGAAAGAAAGAAGAAGAAGAAAAAAAAGGGGTGTCAAAATGAAATTGGGAAAAGGGAAAAAAAGAAGAAAAAAAAAGTAAGAGAGACAAGAAAGAGACTAAGAGAGAAAGGGAAACAGACTATATATATTGGGGATAAAACTCCAATAGAACAATCACTAATCCCAGCAAATGCCAGCAACAAGTGCCTGGGGATTAATACAAACTACAACACCAACTAATATTGAGTGAGGCAAGGGAAAACAGAAGCACTAAACAAACAAAAAAATAAACAAAAGAAGAATAAGCAAAACAATCTCACAAAAAAGCATAAAAATTCGATATAATCTACATTCAAGCGAACAACAACAAAAGGGTAGAGAGAAAAACAATTTTTTGGATAGTTAAGACAGCGAAGAGAGAGGTGTGTATGGACTTGGAGCAGGGGATTGGAGATTAGATATATAAGTAGGGTGAAATTTTAAAAGGGGGTAAACAGAAAGAATAGGGAAAATCTAAAGCAGGAAAGGGGTAAGATAAACAGGACACTAAAAAGGGAAAAGTGAGGAAGAGAGTGATGGCATAAAGGTAGATTTGAGATAGAGTAAAATGATGCTAAAGGAAAGATAAAAATAGAATGTAGAACATTAATCCCAAAACAAAATGAAGAGAAAATAAAATGACACTTAAAAAAAAAAGATAAAATAGCAGTAGTAATAATACGGATTGAAAATAAAAATGTAGTAATTAAAAAGGTAAAATCAAGTGAGGAAAAAAATTAGTTTCTTGAGTAAAAGATGCAAAAAATGAAAATAAAAAAATAAAAAATAAAAATAAAATGTGGAGTAGTGAAGGTCATTCACTTCCTCTGTTGTTCTGTTTGGCACGCCTGTTTCTCAGTCCGGACAGTATTGCAGTTCCCTGCCTTCCACTGCTCTTCAGTGATGTAAGCCAGTCCTGATTTTAAGCAGGCGGTGTGTCTTAATTCGTATTCCTTTATTTTTGATTACACAAGAGTCAATTTGTGATTCAGCCCCTGGGTGGCAGTGTTTCTGGATTGACTTCTGGGTTTATCTATGGCCTCTCTAGGGAGTGTTAGAGCCTTCTTTCCCTGTGGCACTCACTTCCGGTTTGTGGGAGTGGGCTGCCTCAGAGCTGGCTCTCCGATGGTCACTCCCCGCTCAGATCCCCAGGTTCCAGAAAAACAACTTTCCCCTGCAGTCTCCCAGGGTGTCCCCAACTGGGTGAACCTATGAATTGGGCTTAGTAATCAGAAGCACGAATTTCAAGAGGAAAAAGCCCAAGTGTGCGCACTCCGTGGCTGCGCGTAAGTCTAGCACACCCCTGAAATTCTTAGGGTGTCCCTGCACGTCAGATCAAAATGGGTTGCTTTTTAGAGAGCCCTTCTGTTAGCAGCTCTGAGGACCCCCTTCCACATTCACAGCTCACGCCAGCCCCAGCAGCCACCGATTTTTCTAGGCACAGACTTCCCTGGTCCTCCAGCTCCCGCAAAATGCACGTTCCTCTCTCGCGCTGGGACCAGAGACCTCACCTTATCCTAGGCGAAATCTGACCTTTCCGTGGTGGAGTGTAGAGCTCCTCTGAACCTGTGTGTTTGCGCCAATTGGGGAGCGTTGTTCTGGGGCTCGCAGCTGTTCCGTGGGTGCCACAGTTGTGGATTCTCAGGCTTCCGATAAGCTCCACTTTCTGGTTCCAGATGGCAGCGACTCCGCGACCAAGCCCGCAGCTCTGGGAGGGGACCCAGCCGCAGTGGGAGCTGCCAGGTCAGGGGAACCCTGTCTAGCAGTTTCCCACCTTCTTCTGGAGTTCAGCTGTCCCCCAACTTGCCAACAAACACTCCTAGTGCGACCCTCAGCTGTTCTTTCTTTCTGCTCCGGGACAAGGCTCGGAACACGTCTGTCTATTCCGCCGCCATTTTTCTCCCCCCTGGTAGTCTACTTTTATTTTTTATTTTTTGCATATACCTGTCCAGTTTTCCAAATCCATATATTGAAGACACAGTCTCTACTACATTGTATGCTCTTGCCTCCTTTGTCAAATATTAATTGAGTGTAATGGCTTGGGTAGATTTTCTGGGTTCTTTGTTCTGTTTCATTGATCTATATGCCTATTCTTGTGCCAGTACCAGGCTGTTTTGAGTACAGGGACTTTGTAGTATAACTTGATACCTGAAATTTTGATTCCTCCAATTTTGTTCTTCTTTCTCAAGATTTTCCATGGCCATTCGGTGTATTTTTTTGGTTCCATATAATTTTTGGACTGTTTGTGCTAGACTTTTGAAATATGCTGTTGGTATTTTAATAGGAATTGCATTGAATCTGTAGATTGCCTTGGGTAGTATGGACATCTTAATGATGTTGATTCTACCAATCCATGAACATGGTATATTCTTCTACTTGCTTATATCTTCCTCTCTTTTTTCAACATCCTCTAGTTTTCCAAGGATAGGTCTCTGGCCTCCTTGGTTAAGTTTATTGCTAAGTATCTTAATTTTTTGTTGCAATGGTAAATGGGATTGTTTGGTTTATCTTTTGGAGAGTTCAGACTCATTGATGCTGCTTTGACTTGCAGTCTTTCAGTGTGATCAGATCTACCATGAGTTTGGTGGTTGCATTCCCTGCATCACGTGGGTATCCATATAGACCCCATCACATTTAGATTTTTCCATTGAGAGGTTTCAATTTCCAATGTCTAGCCTTCATAGAAGCGTCAACACACAGCTCTTCAAACATGCCATTTCCACTCTTAAATATATTTTGCCATGTATTGGTGAAAGTTATGCCAGGTGTACATGCACAGAGTTTGGAATAGGACTCTGCTGACCAATCCACTCTAACATTCTCCCTTCCATAAAATTTTGAACTGCTTTTTCTTTATTAAAAAAAGAGACAGTGGGCATTTCCATGTCACATTTATTGGGCCATGATTCAATGCATTTGTCAGCCAATCATCCCTATAAACTTTTAGAGCCTTTTCTAATCACCCACTCTGAAAATTTAAATGCAGAGTCTCTATCTGGTGAGCTAAAATTAATACATTTCCTCTCATCCAAATTTATGTACCTTGTAACATTTTCCCCAACATTAATTATTTCCACACATATTCTATGCTTTTCTGCTTGTGCAAATTATTGTACTCGTGTAGTTCTTCCAAAGAGTAGCACATTTCCTCAAGGGTCACATTTCATCCTTCACCTTTAATGTCCTGCTGAGAGTTGCAGTTGGTAACTGCCACAGGAGACGACACTGCCATTATTACCCTTGTGTGCTTCCTCTTTTTTTGCACACTTTTCCTGTCCATGACAAATCATGAATTATTCTAGTTTTCTTCCTTATCAGTTACAACTGTACTTTCCAATTTTCCTCATATTTTGTTGAGCCGTTGAAAAAGTAATCTGTTCATGTCCTGAATCTCTTCAATCTGATTCTTGATACAAATTAAGTGCTGTGCAAGAGCATATCTATGTCTGCTGCAGGGGACCACTTGGAAATTTTCAGAATCTATGTTATTACCACAGACATGGGAACTAGAATGCAGGAAACGCATTGGATTGCCCAGTGCTCTTCACTCCCCAGCTACTGAAGCTGTAGCCCAGTACTTGGAAATTGCCTTGCTTGGCAGGAGTCTGGATTCAGAGCTGGGTTTGATAACATTATGAATCTTTTTTATTTTTCTAAGCACTACTCCTCACTAACTGTCTGATGGCTAACACCATGCCGCCCATGTTCTATTACCAAGTCTCAGGTGATTATCCTCATTCTGGTTGAACAAATTGTAGATAAACAAAAATGTGTTTATCCAAAAACAGAAAAGTATCTTCTTTTCATGAACAAGAGTGGGAGGTAATGTGGTTAATAATAGTAAATAAATGTCATATTATGACTCTATAGTACAACATAGCATAATCCATTATGTGCTCACCTCCCAAAGTCTAGCCTCCTCTGTCCTCTTGTATTTGACCCCTTTATCTCCTTCATGTTTTCCCCCTCTTGTACCCACCATGATTTCATTTCTATGTGGGAGGTTTTGCTTGTTTGTTTGTGGTTTTACATTCCATATATGAGGGAATATATAGAATGTGCCACTTTATCTTATTTTTTTAAATAGATATATTTTTTATTTATTTTGGAGAGGAAGGGAGAGGGAGAGACAGAGATAGAAACATCAAGATGAGAGAGAATCATTGATTTGCTGCCTCCTGCATGCATCCTACTGGGGATTGAGCCTGCAACCTTGGCATATTCCCTTGATCAGAATCGAACCCAGGATCCTTCTGTTCACAGGCCGATGTTCTACCCACCAAGCCAAACCTTCTAGGACCACTTTCTATTCTTGATTAATGAAATCCTCAACTGTGAGAATTCACTGTTATAAACAGTACATGCGACACAAATATCTGTATTTCATGCCCATTGTTTGAGAACACTCTAAGAAACTTCTGCCCAAATGTCATTGGGAATGATCTTCCAATAATGTGTCTTCCATGTCTCTGACTACAATTGCAAGATCATGTCTCTGACTACAATTGCAAGATCATGACTACAATTGCAAGACTAGGAATCAAAATCTGATTGCAAATCTGGTCACTTGTCATCTAAACAAAGAGAATGAGGCCCCAAGCTCTGCCCATTGCTATGGTTTCATTACCACTGTCCTTCACAAATATCCAGAATAGCCTGTTGTATCGCAGCAGTGCAGTTTCTCGTTGGATATTGACATCATGCAAAGCTACTCCACAACTTTCCTTCCTCTGTTAGCAGGTCATAGGGAGCCTTCCATGAGCCCACAAATCT
This sequence comes from Plecotus auritus, assembly GCF_963455305.1. Classification (NCBI taxonomy): domain Eukaryota; kingdom Metazoa; phylum Chordata; class Mammalia; order Chiroptera; family Vespertilionidae; genus Plecotus; species Plecotus auritus. The sequence continues at coordinate 100,000,093 of NC_137776.1, forward strand.
AGGCTGAAAGAAGGAATTGTTGTTGGGCAGTAGGGCCCAAGGGCAATTGGGACACCTCTTATATAACAGCTCTGATTTTCCAAGGTCCCGTCATATATGTACTATTTTAAATTCATGTAGTCTTCCTGTGTGTGGCCTCTTTGGGACTCTGTGAGTGACATCAGACAGCCAGGTTGCATGGTAACTTAGTGGCCCATAGTTAAGCACTTCCTTTTTGAAACCCAGATAACTCTTTCAGAAAAGTCACAGGCCATCATCAGTGTGAGTACAGCACCTTACCCTCACTATCTGCCTCTTAAGGCTAGGGCTGCTTAGGCCTAAGGAGGGGATGGAAGCCACCAGGGATTCCCAAGTGGACCTCAGCCAGAAATCTTGCCCCTTCAGTCCTCTAGGGACACTGGCTCTCTATGGGGCTTGGCCTCTAAGAACTTACTGACTCTTTAGAAGTTTCTAAGAGAGGCCCAGGGCCCTGGCAACCTTGGCCCTGGGCCTTGTTAAGAATCTCTGATAGAGAGACCAAGGGAGTAGTGTGCCAAGGGCCTCCTAACACTCGCTGAGAGAGAGGCCCAGGGCCCAGTCTACCATTGCTTAAGACTTTGCCTGTATTCTCCCTGAGCAAGGCTTGGCCCTTTGGTGATAGGCTCAGCTATGTGGGGCTAGGCTGGGCATTCCAAGTGTGGAGGTTTGGCTCAGAGGCTGTGATTCCAGGCTAGACTTTGAGGCTAGCATTGTCTTTAATGACGTCCTGCTGCACATTGAAAGTCACAGAACCTTAATATCTGTGGGACAGTGTTCAAAGAGCTGTTAACTGATTAGGATCGTGTTTACAATATTTATAATTCAGACACAACACTTAGAATACATTTTGTAGAACCTTAATATCTGTGAGGCAGTGTTGAAACACTGAGAATTCGTGTTCAAAGATGAATTTATATGTCAGTCTCAATGAGTTGGCATTTTGTGAGGAAAGTTGTTTACAAAACAAAGAATTCATGTTCACAGAACACAGTTAACTGTATGAGAGTGCTTAGAACTCTCAGAACTCACCAGGGAAACTTTTTGGAATGTGCTTGAAACACTTGGAATACAAGTTTTTAGAACCTTAATATCTGTGGGGCTGTGTTGAAGCACTGAGAATTCGAGTCCAAAGGCACATTTGTAAGTCAGTATCAATGAGTAGATATTTTTCTAAGCAAGTTTTTCACAATCCTAAGAATTCATATTCATAGAACTCCGTTAACTGTTTGCAAGTGCTTAGAACTATCAAAATTCACTATGCTAGACCAGGGAAACGTTTTGGAATGTGCTTGAAACAATTGGAATACAAGATTCTAGAACCTCAATACCTGTGGGCAGTGTCTTAACACTGGGACAATCTAAATAAATGTCTTGGCGTTTTTGGAAGAAAGTTGGTTGACACAAAAATTAAATTTCATAAAGCTGATTACCACTTTAAAGTATTCAAAACTCTTAGAAATCACAATGGTGGGAATAATTTACATTTAAAGAGCTGGTATATATGGAAAACGCTCTATAAACACTAGGAATTCACAATGAATGAGCTTGAATGACTGGACAAAAGTGAATCAAACTCTGAGAATTCACAAGGATTGACTGGGGAAATATTTAGCAATGTGCTTGAAACACTAGGAATACATGTTAATAGAGCCTTAATATCTGAAGGCAATGGTTAATCACTGGGAAATCATGTTCAAAGAGCTGAGATGTGAGTGCGATACTGTTTACATTTATAATTCAGTGTCAATGTGTTAACATTTTTGAAAGAAGGTTAAACACTTAAACATTCATTTTATTTTTCTTTCTTTTTTATTATTTATTTATTTATTTTATTTATTTTATTAATTAACGTATTATATGTGTACATATCTTACCATTGCCCCCCCACCCCACTCCCATACATGCCCTGAACCCCCGCCCCCCAATGTTTTGCATCCGTTGGTTATTCTTATATGCATGCATATAAGTCCTTCGGTTGATCTCTTATTTCCCCCACCTCTCCCTAACCTTTCCGCTGTAATTTCACAGTCTATTTGATGCTGTACTGCCTCTGTATCTATCTTTTTGTTCATCAGTTTATAATGTTTTTCATTATCCACAAATGAGTGAGATCATGTGGTATTTTTCTTTCATTGGCTAGCTTATTTCACTTAGCATAATGTTCTCCAATTCCATCCAGGTTGCTACAAATGGTAAGAATTCCTTCTTTTTTATGGCAGTGTAGTATTCCATTGTGTGGATGTACCAGGGTTTTCTGATCCAGTCATCTACTGACGGGCACTTAGGCTGTTTCCAAATCTTAGCTATTGTAAATTGTGCTGCTATGAACATAGGGGTGCATATATCCTTTCTGATTGGTGTTTCTAGTTTCTTAGGATATATTCCTAGGAGTGGGATTACTGGGTCAAAAGGGAGTTCCATTTTCAGTTTTTTGAGGAAACTCCATACTGTTCTCCACAGTGGCTGCACCAGTCTGCATTCCCACCAGCAGTGCACGAGGGTTCCTTTTTCTCCGCATCCTCACCAACACCTGTCGTTTGTTGATTTGTTGATGATAGCCATTCTGACAGGTGTGAGATGGTATCGCATTGTTGTTTTGATTTGCATCTCTCGGATAATTAGTGACTTTGAGCATGTTTTCATGTGTCTCTTGGCCTTCCTTCTGTCTTCTTTCAAAAAGATTCTATTTAGGTCCGTTGCCCACTTTTTTATTGGATCATTTACCTTCCTTTTATTAAGTTGTATAAGCTGCCTGTAGATGTTGGAGATTAAACCTTTATCAGTGATAACATTTGCAAATATGTTCTCCCATACAGTGGGGTTTCTTGTTGTTTTGTTGATGTTTTTTTTTTTTTCTGTGAAAAAGCTTTTTATTTTGATGTAGTCCCATTTGCTTATTTTCTCCTTGGCTTCCATTGCCCTAGAGGCAGTATCAGTGAAGAAGTTCTTTCGGCATATGTCTGAGATTTTGCTGCCTGTGGATTCCTCTAGTATTTTTATGGTTTCCCGTCTTATATTTAAGTCCTGTATCCATTTTGAGTTTATTTTTGTGTATGGTGTAAGTTGGTGATCTAGTTTCGTTTTTTTGCATGAATCTGTCCAATTTTCCCAACACCATTTACTGAAGAGACTGTCTTGACTTCATTGTATGCTCATGCCTCCTTTGTCAAATATTAATTGTGCATAGTGGTTTGGGTCTATATCTGGATTCCCTATTCTATTCCATTGATCTATATGTCTGTTCTTGTGCCAGTACCAGGCTGTTTTGAGAACAGTGGCTTTGTAATACAGCTTGAAATCTGGTATTGAGATCCCTCCTACTTTATTCTTCTTTCTCAGGATTGCTGTGGCTATTCAGGGTCTTTTTTCATTCCAGAGGATTTTTTTGAGAGTTCTTTCTAGGTCTGTGAAATATGCCATTGGTATTTTAATGGTGAGTGCATTGAATCTATAGATTGCTTTGGGTAGTATGGACATTTTAATGATGTTGATTCTACCCATCCATGAACATGGTATGTTCTTCCATCTGTTTACGTCTTCCTCTATCTCTTTTTTCAGTGTCCTGTAGTTTTCTGCGTATAGGTCTTTTACCTCCTTGGTTAAGTTTATTCCTAGGTATCTTAATTTTTTTGGTGCGATGGTAAATGGGATTGCTTTTTTAGTCTCTCTTTCTGTAAGTTCACTGTTGGTGTATAGAAATGCCATAGATTTCTTGGCGTTAATTTTGTATCCTGCTACATTGCCGAATTCATTTATTAAGTCTGTTAGTTTTTTGATGGAGTCTTTTGGGTTTTTTATGTACAGTATCATGTCATCTGCAAATAAGGACAGCTTTACTTCTTCTTTTACAATTTGGATGCCTTTTATTTCTTCTTCTTGTCTAAATGCAATGGCTAATACTTCCAGTACTATGTCAAACAGGAGTGGTGAGAGTGGGCATCCCTGTCTTGTTCCTGTTCTTAGGGGAAATGGTTTTAGTTTTGGCACATTGAGTATGATGTTAGCTGTGGGTTTAGCATATATAGCTTTTATTTTGTTGAGGTATGATCCTTTTATTCCCACCTTGTTAAGAGTTTTTATGAAACATTCATTTTTATTGGGCTCAGATACCTGTATGAAAATGTGCAAACTCTCAGCGATCAAAATGACACACCAGGGAAATGTCTAGGAAGGTGTCGGAATAAGTTTTAGAACCTTAATACCTCTAGAGCACTGTTGAAATACTGAGAATATGTATTCAAAGAGCGGTGAAAGGTAGGATAGTCTTTAAAATAGTAATCACTCACTTTGAAAGAGTTGCTATATGTGGAAAAAAGCTGTATAAACATTTGGAATTAAGAATGAAGGAGAATAAGAGAATAATGGCGGCGGAATAGACAGATGTGTTCCGAGCCTTGTCCCGGAGCAGAAAGAAAAAACAGCTGAGGGTCTCACGAGGAGTGTTTGTTAGCAAGTTGGGGGACAGCTGAACTCCAGAAGAAAGTGGGGGACTGCTAGACGGGTTCCCCTGACCGGGCAGCCCCAACTGTGGCTGGGTCCCCTCTAGGAGCTGCGGGCTTGGTCGCGGAGTCTGCGCCATCTTGAACCGGAAAGTGGAGCTTATCGGAAGCCTAAGAATCCACAACTGCGGCACCCATGGAACAGCTGCGAGCCCCAGAACAACGCTCCCCAATTGGCGCAAACACACGGGTTCAGAGGAGCTCTACACTCCACCACGGAAAGGTCACATTTCACCTGGGATAAGGTGAGGTCTCTGGTCCCGGCGGGAGAGAGGAACGCGCGTTTTGCGGGAGCTGGAGGACCAGGGAAGTCTGTGCCTAGAAAAATCGGTGGCTGTAGGGGCTGGCGTGATCTGTGAATGTGGAAGGGGGTCCTCAGAGCTGCTAACAGAAGGGCTCTCTAAAAAGCAACCCATTTTGATCTGAAGTGCAGGAACACCCTAAGAATTTCAGGCTGCCTAGACTTACGCACAGCCCCGGAGTTCGCCGGGTGCCTAGACTTACGGGCAGCCCCAGAGTTCGCACATTTGGGCTTTTTCCTCTTGAAATTCTTGCTTCTGATTACTAAGCCCAATACATAGGATCACCCAGTTGGGGACACCCTGGGAGACTGCAGGGGAAAGTTGTTTTTCTGGAACCTGGGGATCGCAGCAGGGAGTGACCATCAGAGAGCCAGCTCTGAGGCAGCCCACTCTCACAAACCGGTAGTGAGTGCCACAGGGAAAAAAGGCTCTAACACTGCCTAGAGAGGCCATAGATAGACCCGGAAGTCAATCCAGATACTCTGCCACCCAGGGGCTGAATCGCAAATTGACTCCTGTGTAATAAAAAATAAAGCAATACGAGAAATTAAGACACACCGCCTGCTTAAAATCAGGACTGGCTTACAACACTGAAGAGCAGTGGAACATAGGGAACTGCAATATTGTCCAGACTGAGAAAGAGGCATGCCAAACAGAACAACAGAGGAAGTGAATGACCTTTACTACTCCACATTTTATTTTTAATTTTTATTTTTTTATTTTTTTATTTTCATTTTTTTGCATCTTGTACTCAAGAAACTAACTTTTTTTTCTTTTTTCATCACTTGATTTTACCTTTTTAATTATTACATTTTTATTTTCAATCCGTATTAATACTGCTATTTTATCTTTTTTTTTTTTAAGTGTCATTTTATTTGCTCTTCATTTGATTTTGGGATTAGTGTTCTACATTCTATTTTTATCTTTCCTTTAGCATTGTTTTACTCTATCTCAACTCTACCTTTATGCCATCACTCTCTTCCTAACCTTCCCCCTTTCGGTGTCCTGTTTATCTTACCCCTTTCCTGCTTTAGATTTTCCCTATTCTTTCTGTTTACCCCTTGTTAAAATTTCACCCTACTTACATATCTAATCTCCAATCCCTTGCTCCAAGTCCATACACACCTCTCTCTTCGCTGTCTTAACTATCCAAAAAATTGTTTTTCTCTCTGTCCTTTTGTTGTTGTTCTCGTAAATGTAGATTATATCGAATTTTTATGCTTTTTTGTGACATTGTTTTGCTTATTCTTCTTTTGTTTATTTTTTGTTTGTTTCGTGCTTCAGCTTTCCCTTGCCTCACTCCATATTAGTTGGTGTAGTAGTTTGTATTAATCCCCAGGCACTTGTTGCTGGCATTTGCTGGGATTAGTGATTGTTCTATTGGAGTTTTATCCTCAATATATATAGTCTGTTTCCCTTCCTCTCTTAGTCTCTTTCTTGTCTCTCTTACTTTATTTTTTTTCTTTTTTCTTTTTCTTTTTTTTTCTTTCCCTTTTCCCAATTTCATTTTGACACTCCTTTCCTTTTTTTCTTTTTTTTCTTCTTTCTTTCTTTTTCCTCTTCTTCTTTCTCTCCTATCACCCAATTTACCTTTCTCTGGCGGTCACCTTTATTGGAGGTTATTAATATCATGAATACATTTCTGTTCAGTGCCTTGTGAGTTGTACCTGGTAGTGCTGTATTTTGTGCCTTAAAATCAACGCAGGAGAGAGAGAACTACATAACCAGACACCCAGAGAAGAGAGACCATAGGGAGACAAAGAAACAGCCCGCATATGAAAGAAAAGCAGGCATCACCAGAAAAGGAAGTAAACGAAATGGAGGCAAGCAACCTTCCAGAAAAAGAATTCAGAGAAATGGTCATAAGGTGGCTGAAAAGAATGAAAGACAAATTCGACAATATGAGCAAGAACCAAGAGGAAATGAAGAAGAACCAAGAAGAAATGAAAAATGACATCGCTGCTGTAAAGAACTCAATAGAAAGCATCAAGAGTAGACTAGAAGAAGCAGAGGACCGCATCACTGAGCTAGAAGACAAGATGGGAAAAAATACCCAAGTAGAGCAACTTCTAGAAAAAAAAAATTAAAAGGCAGGAGGAGAGCCTAAGGGAACTTTGGGACAACACGAAACAAAACAACATCCGCATTATAGGGGTTCCAGAAGGAAAGGAAGCTGAGCAAGGAATAGAAAACCTCTTTGAAGAAATAACGACAGAAAATTTCCCTGATATAGGGAAGAAAAAACCCACACAAATCCATGAAGCCCACAGAGTCCCAAGCAAAATGAACCCCAAAAGACTGACGCCAAGGCACATTATAATTAAATTAGCAAACATCAACGACAAAGTAAGAATCTTCAAAGCGGCAAGAGAGAGACAGAAAGTTACCTATAAAGGAACCCCCATCAGACTAGCAACTGATTTCTCAACAGAAACTCATCAGGCCAGAAGGGAATGGAATGAAATATACAAAGTCATGCAAAGCAAGGGTCTGAATCCAAGAATACTGTACCCAGCAAGGCTATCAATCAAAATTGAAGGTGAAATCAGGAGCTTCACAGACAAAGAATGACTAAGGGAATTAATTACCACCAAACCAGCAATGCAAGAAATGCTAAAGGGTCTGCTGTAAAAAAAAAAAAAAAAAAAAAAGAAATAGGAAGCGAAGAAGGAACACAGGGGTAAAGAATAGGAATGGCGACAATAAGTACCTATCAATAATAACTTTAAATGTAAATGGATTAAATGCCCCAATCAAAAGACATAGGGTAACGGATTAGATAAGAAAACACGACCCATATATCTGCTGTCTACAAGAGACCCACCTCAGGAAAAAAGATGCACACAGACTGAGGGTGAAGGGATGGAAAAAGGTTTTCCAGGCAAATGGAACTGAAAAAAAAGCTGGGGTAGCAATACTTATATCTGACAAATTAGATCTCAAAGTGAAGGACATAACAAGAGATAATGAAGGCCACTTCATAATACTAAAGGGAGCAATCCAACAAGAAGAAATAACTCTGGTAAATATATATGCACCCAATACAGGAGCACTCAAATACATAAAAAAACTCCTGGAGGATATCAAGGGAGAGATTGACAGCAACACAATCATAGTAGGAGACTTTAATACCCCACTATCACCACTGGAAAAATCCTCTAAACAAAAAATCAGCAAAGAAACATCAATCCTAAATGACTCACTAGACCAGATGGAATTAATTGACATCTTCAGAACATTTCACCCCAAAGCCACAGAATATACATTCTTCTCAAGTGCACATGGGTCATTTTCAAAGATAGACCATATGTTGGGACATAGGCAAAGTCTCTTCAAATTCAAGAAGATAGAAATCATATCAAGCATCTTCTCAGACCACAGTGGCATAAAACTGGAAATCAACTACAATAAAAACAACCCAAAGAAATCAAACACATGGAGACTAAACAGCATGCTATTAAACCATGACTGGGTTACCAGAGAGATCAAAGAAGAAATAAAAAAACATCATGGCAACAAATGACAATGAAAACACTACAATCCAAAATCTATGGGACACAGCGAAAGCAGTCTTGAGAGGGAAGTTCATAGCTCTACAAGCATACTGCAAAAAAACAATAAACAATGGTAATAAATTACCTAACCCAACAACTCAAAGAGTTAGAAAAAGAGCAACAAGAAAAGCCCTGTGTAAGCAGAAGGAAGGAAATAATAAAGATCAGAGCACAGATAAACGACATAGAGACCAAAGAAACAATACAAAAGATCAACAAAACCAAGAGCTGGTTCTTTGAAAGGATAAACAAGATTGATGAACCTCTAGCCAGGCTCACCAAGAAGCAAAGAGAGAGGACCCAAATAAACAAGATCAGAAATGAAAGAGGTGAAATAACAACAGATCCCGCCGAAATACAAAGGATTGTTAAAAAATACTACGAACAACTCTATTCCAACAAACTGGACAACCTGGAGAAAATGGACATATTCCTAGAAAAATATAACCTTCCAAAACTCAATCAGGAAGAATCTAAATAGCTCAACATGCCAGTAACTATGGAAGAAATTGAAGCAGTCATCAAAGAGCTTCCGGCAAACAAAAGCCCGGGGCCAGACGGCTTCACAGGAGAGTTTTACCAAACATTCAAGGAAGAACTAAAACCTATCCTCCTCAGACTATTCCAAAAAATTCAAGAGGAAGGAACGCATCCAAGCTCTTTCTATGACAACACAATGAAGGAGAATTACAGGCCAATATCCCTCATGAAGGTAGATGCCAAAATCCTCAACAAAATACTAGCAAATCTGATCCAGCAGTACATCAGAAAGATCATACACCATGACCAAGTAGGGTTTATCCCAGGAATGCAAGGATGGTACAATATCTGCAAATCAATAAATGTTATACATCACATAAACAAATTGAGAGATAAAAATCACATAGTCATATCAATTGATGCAGAAAAAGCATTTGACAAAATCCAACACCCTTTCTTGATAAAAACTCTCAACAAGGTGGGAATAGAAGGATCATACCTCAACATAATAAAAGCTATATATGATAAACCCACAGCTAACATCATACTCAATGGGCAAAAACAAAACCATTTCCCCTAAGAACAGGAACAAGACAGGGATGCCCACTCTCACCACTCCTGTTTGACATAGTACTGGAAGTATTAGCCACTGCAATTAGACAAGAAGAAGAAATAAAAGGCATCCAAATTGTAAAAGAAGAAGTAAAGCTGTCCTTATTTGCAGATGACATGATATTGTACATAAAAAACCCGAAAGACACCATCAAAAAACTAACAGACTTAATAAATGAATTCGGCAATGTAGCAGGATACAAAATTAACGCCAAGAAATCTATGGCATTTCTATACACCAACAGTGAACTTACAGAAAGAGAGACTAAAAAAGCAATCCCATTTTCCATTGCACCAAAAAAATTAAGATACTTAGGAATAAACCTAACCAAGGAGGTAAAAGACCTATACGCGGAAAACTACAGGACACTGAAAAAAGAGATAGAGGAAGACGTAAACAGATGGAAAAACATACCATGTTCATGGATGGGTAGAATCAACATCATTAAAATGTCCATACTACCCAAAGCAATCTATCGATTCAATGCACTCACCATTAAAATACCAATGGCATATTTCACAGACCTAGAAAGAACTCTCCAAAAATTCATCTGGAATATAAAAAGACCCTGAATAGCCACAGCAATCCTGAGAAAGAAGAATAAAGTAGGAGGGATCTTAATACCAGATTTCAAGCTGTATTACAAAACCACTGTCCTCAAAACAGCCTGGTACTGGCACAAGAACAGACATATAGATCAATGGAACAGAATAGGGAATCCAGATATAGACCCAAACCAATATGCGCAATTAATATTTGACAAAGGAGGCATGAGCATACAATGGAGTCAAGACAGTCTCTTCAATAAATGGTGTTGGGGAAATTGGACAGATACATTCAAAAAAATGAAACTAGATCACCAACTTACACCATACACAAAAATAAACTCAAAATGGTTACAGGACTTAAATATAAGACGGGAAACCATAAAAATACTAGAGGGATCCACAGGCAGCAAAATCTCAGACATATGCCAAAAGAACTTTTTCACTGATACTGCCCCTAGGGCAATGGAAGCGAAAGAGAAAATAAACAAATGGGACTATATCAAAATAAAAAGCTTTTGCACAGCAAAAGAAACCATCAACAAAACAACAAGAAACCCCACTGTATGGGAGAACATATTTGCAAATATTATCACTGATAAAGGTTTAATCTCCAACATCTACAGGCAGCTTACACAACTTAATAAAAGGAAGATAAATGATCCAATAAAAAAATGGGCAACGGACCTAAATAGAACCTTTTTGAAAGAAGACAGAAGGAAGGCCTAGAGGCACATGAAAACATGCTCAAAGTCACTAATTATCCGAGAGATGCAAATCAAAACGACAATGCGATACCATCTCACACCTGTCAGAATGGCTATCATCAACAAATCAACAAAAGACAAGTGTTGGCGAGGATGCGGAGAAAAAGGAACCCTCGTGCACTGCTGATGGGAATGCAGACTGGTGCAGCCACTGTGGAAAACAGTATGGAGTTTCCTCAAAAAACTGAAAATGGAACTCCCTTTTGACCCAGTAATTCCACTCCTAGGAATATATCCTAAGAAACTAGAAACACCAATCAGAAAGAACATATGCACCCCTATGTTCATAGCAGCACAATTTACAATAGCTAAGATTTAGAAACAGCCTAGGTGCCCGTCAGCAGATGACTGGATCAGAAAACTATGGTACATCTACACAATGGAATTCTATGCTGCCATAAAAAAGAAGGAATTACTTCCATTGGTAGGCACCTGGATGGAATTAGAGAACATTATGCTACGTGAAATAAGCCAGTCAATGAAAGAAAAATACCACATGATCTCACTCATTTGTGGATAATGAAAAACATTATAAACTGATGAACAAAAAGATAGATACAGAGTCAGTAAAGCATCAAACATACTGTCACATTACAGCGGTAAAGTTAGGGAGAGGTGGGGAAATAAGTGATCAACCAAAGGACTTACATGCATGCATATAAGAGTAACCAATGGATGCAAAACATTGGGGGGTGAAGGCATGTTTGGGAGTGGGGTGGGGGGGCAATGGTAAGATATGTACAATATAATACCTTAATAAAAAAAAGAATGAAGGAGCTTGAATTACTGGACAAAAGTGAATCAAACACTGTGAATTCACAATGATAGACTATGTAAATATCTAGGAATGTACTCAAAACACTAGGTACACCTGTGCATATGTGATTGACACTGTTTAATCACTGGAAAATTGTGTTCAAAGAGTAGAGAACTGAGTAGGACACGGGTTACATTTATAATTCAGTCTCAATGTGTTGGCGATTTGGAAAGAAGGTTGGTTAAATATTTAAACATTCATTTTCATAAGGCTCAGATACCTTAAATAGTTATTATCATACAGTTGATATGACAGTTTAAGGTTAGGGTTAGGATTAGGATTAACGTGAGGTTTAGGGACAGGGTTAGAGTTAAGGTTAGAGTTATGGTGTATAAACATTTGGAATTTACCATGAATGAGGTTGAATCAGTGGACAAAAGTGAATCACACACTGAGAATACACAATGATAGACTAGGGAAATATTTGGGTATATGCTTTATATACTAGGAATACAGGATTAAAGAGCTTTTGTATCAGAAGGAAACTGTTTAGTCACTGGGAAATTGTGTTGAAGACCTGGGAATTGAGGTGGTTACTGATCTTTTAAATTCAGTCTAAATGTGTTGGCATTTTTGAAAGAAGGTTGGTTAAATATTTAAACATTCATTTTCATAAGGCTCAGATATCTTAAATAGTTATTATCATACAGCTGATATGACAGTTTAAGGTTAGGGTTAGAGTTAGGACACAATTTACTCAGTGGGAAATCGTGTTCAAAGAGCTCAGAACTGAGTTGGACACTGGTTACATTTTTTTTTTTTTTTCTGCTTTAACTCTATTTTTATTTTTTATTATTATTTTTTTTTATTTTTTTTTTTCAAATTTTTATTAAGGTATTATATGTGTACATATCTTATCATTGCCCCCGACCCCCACCCCACTCCCATATATGCCCTCACCCCCCAATGTTTTGCATCCGTTGGTTACTCTTATATACATGCATATAAGTCCTTCAGTTGATCTCTTATTTCCCCCACCTCTCCCTAACCTTACCACTGTAATTTGACAGTCTGTTTGATGCTTTACTGCCTCTGTAACTATCTTTTTGTTCATCAGTTTATAATGTTTTTCATTATCCCCAAATGAGTGGGATCATGTGGTATTTTTCTTTCATTGACTGGCTTATTTCACTTAGCATAATGTTCTCTAATTCCATCCAAGTGCCTACAAATGGTAGTAATTCCTTCTTTTTTACGGCAGCATAGTATTCCATTGTGTAGATGTACCATAGTTTTCTGATCCAGTCATCTGCTGATGGGCATTTAGGCTGTTTCCAAATCTTAGCTATTGTAAATTGTGCTGCTATGAACATAGGGGTGCATATATCCTTTCTGATTGGTGTTTCTGGTTTCTTAGGATATATTCCTAGGAGTGGGATTACTGGGTCAAATGGGAGTTCCATTTTCAGTTTTTTGAGGAAACTCCATACTGTTCTCCACAGTGGCTGCACCAGTCTGCATTCCCACCAGCAGTGCACGAGGGTTCCTTTTTCTCCTCATCCTCGCCAACACTTGTCGTTTGTTGATTTGTTGATGATAGCCATTCTGACAGGTGTGAGATGGTATCGCATTGTTGTTTTGATTTGCATCTCTCGGATAATTAGTGACTTTGAGCATGTTTTCATGTGTCTCTTGGCCTTCCTTCTGTCTTCTTTCTAAAAGATTCTATTTAGGTCCGTTGCCCATTTTTTTATTGGATCATTTATCTTCCTTTTATTAAGTTGTATAAGCTGCCTGTAGATGTTGGAAATTAAACCTTTATCAGTGATACCATTTGCAAATATGTTCTCCCATACAGTGGGGTTTCTTGTTGTTTTGTTGATGGTTTCTTTTGCTGTGCAAAAGCTTTTTATTTTGATGTAGTCCCATTTGTTTATTTTCTGTTTGGTTTCCATTACCCTAGGGGCAGTATCACTGAAAAAGTTCTTTTGGCATATGTCTGAGATTTTGCTGCCTGTGGATTCCTCTAGTATTTTTATGGTTTCCCGTCTTATATTTAAGTCCTGTACCCATTTTGAGTTTATTTTTGTGTATGGTGTAAGTTGGTGATCTAGTTTCATTTTTTTGCATGTATCTGTCCAATTTTCCCAACACCATTTATTAAAGAGACTGTCTTGACTCCATTGTATGCTCATGCCTCCTTTGTCAAATATTAAATGCGCATATTGGTTTGGGTCGATATCTGGATTCTCTATTCTGTTCCATTGATCTATATGTCTGTTCTTGTGCCAGTACCAGGCTGTTTTGAGGACAGTGGCTTTGTAATACAGCTTGAAATCTGGTATTGAGATCCCTCCTACCTTATTCTTCTTTCTCAGGATTGCTGTGGCTATTCGGGGTCTTTTTTTATTCCAGATGAATTTTTGGAGAGTTCTTTCTAGGTCTGTGAAATACGCCGTTGGTATTTTAATGGGGAGTGCATTGAATCTATAGATTGCTTTGGGTAGTATGGACATTTTAATGATGTTGATTCTACCAATCCATGAACATGGTATGTTCTTCCATCTGTTTACATCTTCCTCTATCTCTTTTTTCAGTGTCCTGTAGTTTTCCGCATATAGGTCTTTTACCTCCTTGGTTAGGTTTATTCCTAAGTATCTTAATTTTTTTGGTGCGATGGAAAATGGGATTGCTTTTTTAGTCTCTCTTTCTGTAAGTTCATTGTTGGTGTATAGAAATGCCATAGATTTCTTGGTGTTAATTTTGTATCCTGCTACATTGCCGAATTCATTTATTAAGTCTGTTAGTTTTTTGATGGAGTCTTTCGGGTTTTTTATGTACAATATCATGTCATCTGCAAATAACGACAGCTTTACTTCTTCTTTTCCAATTTGGATGCCTTTTATTTCTTCTTCTTGTCTAATTGCAGTGGCTAATACTTCCAGTACTATGTCAAACAGGAGTGGTGAGAGTGGGCATCCCTGTCTTGTTCCTGTTCTTAGGGGAAATGGTTTTAGTTTTTGCCCATTGAGTATGATGTTAGCTGTGGGTTTATCATATATAGCTTTTATGATGTTGAGGTATGATCCTTCTATTCCCACCTTGTTGAGAGTTTTTATCAAGAAAGGGTGTTGGATTTTGTCAAATGCTTTTTCTGCATCAATTGATATGACTATGTGATTTTTATCTCTCAATTTGTTTATGTGATGTATCACATTTATTGATTTGCGGATATTGAACCATCCTTGCATTCCTGGGATAAATCCTACTTGGTCATGGTGTATGATCTTTCTGATGTACTGCTGGATCCTATTTGCTAGAATTTTATTGAGGATTTTGGCATCTACATTCATGAGGGATATTGGCCTGTAATTCTCCTTCATTGTGTTGTCTTTATCTGGTTTTTGTATTAGGGTGATGCTGGCTTCATAGAAGGAGCTGGGAAGTGTTCCTTCCTCTTGAATTTTTTGGAATAGCCTGAGGAGGATAGGTTTTAGTTCTTCCTTGAATGTTTGCTAGAACTCTCTTGTGAAGCCGTCTGGCCCCGGGCTTTTGTTTGCCGGAAGCTCTTTGATGACTGCTTCAATTTCTTCCATAGTTACTGGCATGTTGAGCTGTTTAGATTCTTCCTGATTGAGTTTTGGAAGGTTATATTTTTCTAGGAATATGTCCATTTCCTCCAGGTTGTCCAGTTTGTTGGAATAGAGTTGTTCGTAGTATTTTTTAACAATCCTTTGTATTTCGGCGGGATCTGTTGTTATTTCACCTCTTTCATTTCTGATTTTGTTTATTTGGGTCCTCTCCCTTTGCTTCTTGGTGAGCCTGGCTAGAGGTTCATCAATCTTGTTTATCCTTTCAAAGAACCAGCTCTTGGTTTTGTTGATCTTTTGTATTGTTTCTTTGGTCTCTATGTCGTTTATCTGTGCTCTGATCTTTATTATTTCCTTCCTTCTGCTTACACTGGGCTTTTCTTGTTGCTCTTTTTCTAACTCTTTGAGTTGTTGGGTTAGGTAATTTATTACCCCTGTTTCTTGTTTTTTGCAGTAGGCTTGTAGAGCTATGAACTTCCCTCTCAAGACTGCTTTCGCTGTGTCCCATAGATTTTGGATTGTAGTGTTTTCATTGTCATTTGTTGTCATGATGTTTTTTATTTCTTCTTTGATCTCTCTGGTAACCCAGTCATGGTTTAATAGCATGCTGTTTAGTCTCCATGTGTTTGATTTCTTTGGGTTGTTTTTATTGTAGTTGATTTCCAGTTTTATGCCACTGTGGTCTGAGAAGATGCTTGATATGATTTCTATCTTCTTGAATTTGAAGAGACTTTGCCTATGTCCCAACATATGGTCTATCTTTGAAAATGACCCATGTGCGCTTGAGAAGAATGTATATTCTGTGGCTTTGGGGTGAAATGTTCTGAAGATGTCAATTAATTCCATCTGGTCTAGGGAATCATTTAGGATTGATGTTTCTTTGCTGATGTTTTGTTTAGAGGATTTGTCCAATGGTGATAGTGGGGTATTAAAGTCTCCTACTATGATTGTATTGCTGTCAATGTCTCCCTTAATATCCTCCAGGAGTTTTTTTATGTATTTGGGTGCTCCTGTATTGGGTGCATATATGTTTACCAGAGTTATTTCTTCTTGTTGGATTGCTCCCTTTAGTATTATGAAATGGCCTTCCTTATCTCTTGTTATGTCCTTCAGTTTGAGATCTAATTTGTCAGAAATAAGTATTGCTACCCCAGCTTTTTTTTCAGTTCCATTTGCCTGGAAAACCTTTTTCCATCCCTTCACCCTCAGTCTGTGTGCGTCTTTTTTTCTGAGGTGGGTTTCTTGTAGACAGCGGATATATGGGTCGTGTTTTCTTATCCAATCTGTTACCCTATGTCTTTTGATTGGGGCATTTAATCCATTTACATTTAAAGTTATTATTGATAGGTACTTATTTGTCGCCATTCCTATTCTTTACCCCTGTGTTACTTCTTCGCTTCCTGTTTCTTTCTTTCTTTTTTTTTTTTTTACAGTAGACCCTTTAGCATTTCTTGCATTGCTGGTTTGGTGGTAATAAATTCCCTTAGTCCTTTTTTGTCTGTGAAGCTCCTGATTTCACCTTCAATTTTGATTGACAGCCTTGCTGGGTACAGTATTCTTGGATTCAGCCCCTTCCTTTGCATGACTTTGTATATTTCATTCCATTCCCTTCTGGCCTGATGAGTTTCTGTTGAGAAATCAGTTGCTAGTCTGATGGGGGTTCCTTTGTATGTAACTTTCTGTCTCTCTCTTGCTGCTTTTAAGATTCTTACTTTGTCGTTGGTGTTTGCCAATTTAATTATAATGTGCCTTGGCGTCGGTCTTTTGGGGTTCATTTTGCTTGGGACTCTGTGAGCTTCTTGGATTTGTGTGGGTTTTTTCTTCCCTATATCTGGGAAATTTTCTGTCATTATTTCTTCAAAGAGGTTTTCTATTCCTTGCTCAGCTTCCTTTCCTTCTGGAACCCCTATTATGCGGATGTTGTTTTGTTTCATGTTGTCCCAAAGTTCCCTTAGGCTCTCCTCCTGCCTTTTAATTTTTTTTTCTAGAAGTTGCTTTTCTTGGGTATTTTTTTCCATCTTGTCTTCTAGCTCACTGATGCGGTCCTCTGCTTCTTCTAGTCTACTCTTGATGCTTTCTATTGAGTTCTTTACAGCAGCGATGTCATTTTTCATTTCTTCTTGGTTCTTCTTCATTTCCTCTTGGTTCTTGCTCATATTGTCAAATTTGTCTTCCATTCTTTTCAGCCACCTTATGACCATTTCTCTGAATTCTTTTTCTGGAAGGTTGCTTGCCTCCATTTCGTTTACTTCCTTTTCTGGTGATGCCTGCTTTTCTTTCATATGCGGGCTGCTTCTTTGTCTCCCCATGGTCTCTCTTCTCTGGGTGTCTGGTTATGTAGTTCTCTCTCTCCTGCATCGATTTAAAGGCACAAAATACAGCACTACCAGGTACAACTCACAAGGCACTGAACAGAAATGTATTCACGATATTAATAACCTCCAATAAAGGTGACCACCAGAGAAAGGCAAATTAGGTGATAGGAGAGAAAGAAGAAGAGGAAAAAAGAAAGAAAGAAAGAAAAAAAGAAAAAAGGAGTGTGAAAATGAAATTGGGAAAAGGGAAAGTAAAGAGAAAAAAAAAAGTAAGAGAGACAAGAAAGTGACTAAGAGAGAAAGGGGAACAGACTATATATATTGGGGATAAAACTCCAATAGAACAATCACTAATCCCAGCAAATGCCAGCAACAAGTGCCTGGGGATTAATACAAACTACAACACCAACTAATATGGATTGAGGCAAGGGAAAGCTGAAGCACAAAACAAACAAAAAAATAAACAAAAGAAGAATAAGCAAAACAATCTCACAAAAACAGGACACTGGTTACATTTTAATTTAGTCTAAATGAGGTAGCATTTTCGAAAAAAGATTTTTAAACACTTAAACATTCATTATCTTAGGGCTCACATACCTGTATGAAAATCTTAAAACTCTCTCAGCTATAAATGAGAGACCAGGGAAATGTCTGGGAATGTGTCAGAAACACTTGGAATACGTCTTAGAACCGTAATATCTCTAGAGCTCTGTTGAAATACCGAGAATTTGTATTCAAAGAGCTGTGAAAGGTAGGATAGTCTTTAAAATAGTAATCACTCACATTAAAAGGGCTGGTGTAGATGGAAAAATGCTATAGAAACACTTGGAATTAACAATGAAAGCTTGAATTACAAGACAATAGTGAATCAAACTGAGAATTCACAGTGATAGACTAGGGACATATTTAGAGTAGGGCTTCATACACTAGAAATGCTTGTTCAGAGACCTTTAATATCTGAAGACACAATTTAGTCACTGGAAAATCATGTTCAAAAACCTGAGAGGTGATTGCCATAGTGTTTACATTTATTATTCTATCAAAATGAGTTGGAGTTTTTAAGTTAAACAAATCTTCGCTTTCATGGATCGATATAACAGCATGAAATTATTCAAAACACTTAGGAATCAAAATGATAGTTATTCTAGTGTTCAAAGTAGTAATAATTTACGTTAAAAGAGCTCTTATATATAGTGAATGGCTGTATAAACACGTGGATTTCATAATGAATCAGCTAGAATCTCTACAGAATAGTGAATCAAACTCTAAGAATTCAAGTTGATAGACAAGGGAAATATTTAGGAGTGTGCTTCATATACTAGGAATACAGGATCAAGGAGCTTTTGTATCGGAAGGAAACTGTTTAGTCACTGGGAAATTGTGTTGAAGACCTGGGAACTGAGGTGGATACTGATTACCTTTTAAATTCAGTCTAAATGTGTTGGCGTTTTTGAAAGAAGGTTGGTTAAACACTTAAACATTTATTTTCTTACGGCTCACATACCCGTATGAAAATGTTCAGACTCTCAGAGCTACGAATGACAGAGCAGGGAAATGTCTAGGAATGTGTCGGAAACACTTGGAATATGTCTGTGGAACCTTCATACCTCCAGAGCACTGTGGTAATGCCGACAATTTGTATTCAAAGAGCTGTGAAAGGTAGGATAGTGTTTAAAATAGTAATCACACACGTTAAAAGAGCTGCTATATCAGAAAAAACGCTGTGTAAACACTTGGAATTAAGAATGAAGGAGCTTGAATTATGAGAAAAAACTGAATAAAGCAATGTGAATTCACACTGATAGACTACCGAATTATCTAGGGATGTATTTGATACCCTAGGTGCACTTGTTCAGTAGAGCTTCAATATGTGATTGACAGAATTTACCCACTGGCAAATTGTGTTCAAAGAGTAGAGAACTGAGTTGTATTCTGGTTACGTTTATAATTCAGTCTCAATGAGTTGGCGATTTTGAAAGAAGGTGGGTTAAATATTTAAACATTCATTTTCATAAGGCTCAGGTACCTTAAATAGTTATTATCATACAGCTGATACGACAGTTTAAGCTTTAGGTTAGGGTTAAAATTAGAATGAGGGTTAGGGTTAAGGATAGAGTAATGGCATATAAACATTAGGAATTCACCATGAATGAGGTGGAATCAGTGGACAAAAGTGAATCACACACTGAGAATTCACAAGGATAGACTAGGAAATATTTAGGAATGTGCTAAAACACTGGGATACATGTGCAAAGAGCTTTATAATATAAGGAAACTGTTTAGTCATTGGAAAATCATGTTCAAAGAGCTGAGAACTGAGTTGGACACTGGTTACATTTATAATTTGTCTAAATGAGTTGGAGTTTTCGAAAGGTTGGTTAAACATTTAAACATTCATTATCTTAGAGCTCACATACCTGTATGAAAATGTTAAAACTCTCACAGGTACAATTGAGAGACCAGGAAAATGTTTAGGAATGTGTCAGAAACACTTGGAATACGTCTTAGAACCAGAATAACTCTAGAGAACTGTTGAAATACCGAGAATTTGTATTCAAAGAGCTGTGAAAGGTAGGGTAGTCTTTAAAATAGTAATCACTCACATTAAATGGGCAGGTGTAGATGGAAAAATGCTATAGAAACACTTGGAATTAACAATGAAAGCTTGAATTACAAGACAGTAATGAATCAAACTGAGAATTCACAGTGATAGACCAGGGAAATATTTAGAGTAAGGCTTCATACACTAGAATTACTTGTTCAGAGATCTTTAATATCTGAAGGACACAATTTCGTCACTGGGAAATCATGTTCAAATAGCTGAGAGGTGAGTGCCATAATGTTTATATTTATTATTCTGTCAAAATGAGTTGGAGTTTTTAAGGTAAACACTTAAATCTTCGCTTTCATGGATCGATATAACAGCATGAAAGTATTCAAAACTCTTAGGAATCAAAATGATAGTTATTCTAGTGTTCAAAGTAGTAATAATTAAGTTGAAAGAGCTCTTTATATACGGAATGGCTGTATAAACACGTGGATTTCATAATGAATGAGCTAGAATCTTTACAGAATAGTGAATCAAACTGAGAATTCACATTGATAGACAAGGGAAATATTTAGGAATGTGCTTCATATACCAGGAATACAGGATGAAAGAGCTTTTGTATGGGAATGAAACTGTTTAGTCACTGGGAAATTGTGTTGAAGACCTGGGAACTGAGGTGGTACTGATCTTTAAATTCAGTCTAAATGTGTTGGCGTTTTTGAAAGAAGGTTGGTTAAATATTTAAACATTCATTTTCATAATGCTCAGACATATTAAATAGTTATTATCATACAGCTGATATAACAGTTGAAAGTTAGGGTTAGAGTTAGGACACAATGTACTCAGTGGAAAATCGTGTTCAGGGAGCTGAGAACTGAATTGGACACTGGTTACATTTATAATTTAGTCTAAATGCGTTGGCGTTTACGAAAGATTGGTTAAACATTTAAACATTCATTATCTTAGGGCTCACATACCTGTATGAAAATCTTAAAACTCTCACAGGTACAAATGAGAGACCAATGAAAAATCTAGGAATGTGTCAGAAACACTTGTAATACGACTTAGAACCGTAATACCTCTAGAGAACTGTTGAAATACTGAGAATTTGTATTCAAAGAGCTGTGAAAGGTAGGATAGTCTTTAGAATAGTAATCACTCACATTTAAAGGGCTGGTGTAGATGGAAAAATGCTATAGAAACACTTGGAATTAACAATGAAAGCTTGAATTACAAGACAGTAATGAATCAAACTGAGAATTCACGGTGATAGACTGGGGAAATATTTAGAGTAGGGCTTCATACACTAGAAATACTTGTTCAGAGATCTTTAATATCTGAAGGATCCAATTTAGTCACTGGGAAATCGTGTTCAAAAAGCTGAGAGGTGAGTGCCATAATGTTTATATTTATTATTCTGTCAAAATGAGTTGGAGTTTTTAAGTTAAACAATTAAATCTTCGCTTTCATGGATTGATATAATAGCATGAAAGTATTCAAAACTGTTAGGAATCAAAAGGATACTTATTCTAGTGTTCAAAATAGTAATAATTAAGTTAATAGAGCTCTTATATATAGGGAATGGCTGTATAAACACGTGGATTTCATAATGATTGAGCTAGAATCTTTACAGAATAGTGAATCAAACTCTGAGTATTCACATTGATAGACAAGGGAAATATTTAGGAATGTGCTTCATATACTAGGAATACAGGATGAAAGAGCTTTTGTATGGGAAGGAAACTGTTTAGTCTCTGGGAAATTGTGTTGAAGACCTGGGAACTGAGGTGGATACTGATCTTTTAAATTCAGTCTAAGTGTGTTGGTGTTTTTGAAAGAAGGTTGGTTAAACACTTAAACATTCATTTTCTTACGGCTCACATACCTGTATGAAAATGTTCAGACTCTCAGAGCTACGAATGACAGAGCAGGGAAATTTCTAGGAATGTGTCGGAAACACTTGGAATATGTCTGTGGAACCTTCATACCTCCAGAGCACTGTGGTAATGCCGACAATTTGTATTCAAAGAGCTGTGAAAGGTAGGATAGTGTTTAAAATAGTAATCACACATGTTAAAAGAGCTGCTATATCAGAAAAAACGCTGTGTAAATACATGGAATTAAGAATGTAGGAGCTTGAATTATGAGAAAAATTGAATAAAGCAATGTGAATTCACAATGATAGACTACCGAATTATCTAGGAATGTACTTGATACCATAGGCGCTCTTGTTCAGTAGAGCTTCAATATGTGATTGACAGCATTTACCCACTGGCAAATTGTGTTCAAAGAGTAGAGAACTGAGTTGTATTCTGGTTATGTTTATAATTCAGTCTCAATGAGTTGGCGATTTTGAAAGAAGGTGGGTTAAATATTTAAACATTCATTTTCATAAGGCTCAGGTACCTTAAATAGTTATTATCATACAGCTGATACGACAGTTTAAGCTTTAGGTTAGGGTTAGGATTAGCATGAGGATTAGGGTTAAGGATAGAGTTATGGCATATAAACATTTGGAATTCACCATGAATGAGGTGGAATCAGTGGACAAAAGTGAATCACACACTGAGAATTCACAAGGATAGACTAGGAAATATTTAGGAATGTGCTAAAACACTGGGAATACAAGTGCAAAGAGATTTATAATCGAAGGAAACTGTTTAGTCATTGGAAAATCGTGTTCAAAGAGCTGAGAACTGAGTTGGACACTGGTTACATTTATAATTTGTCTAAATGAGTTGGCGTTTTCGAAAGGTTGGTTAAACATTTAAACATTCATTATCTTAGAGCTCACATACCTGTATGAAAATGTTAAAACTCTCACAGGTACAATTGAGAGACCAGGAAAATGTTTAGGAATGTGTCAGAAACACTTGGAATACGTCTTAGAACCGTAATACCTCTAGAGAATTGTTGAAATACGGAGAATTTGTATTCAAAGAGCTGTGAAAGGTAGGGTAGTCTTTAAAATAGTAATCACTCACATTAAAGGGGCAGGTGTAGATGGAAAAATGCTATAGAAACACTTGGAATTAACAATGAAAGCTTGAATTACAAGACAGTAATGAATCAAACTGAGAATTCACAGTGATAGACTAGGGAAATATTTAGAGTAGGGCTTCATACACTAGAAATACTTGTTCAGAGATCTTTAATATCTGAAGGACACAATTTCGTCACTGGGAAATCATGTTCAAATAGCTGAGAGGTGAGTGCCATAATGTTTATATTTATTATTCTGTCAAAATGAGTTGGAGTTTTTAAGGTAAACACTTAAATCTTCGCTTTCATGGATCGATATAACAGCATGAAAGTATTCAAAACTCTTAGGAAAAAAAATGATAGTTATTCTAGTGTTCAAAGTAGTAAAAATTAAGTTGAAAGAGGTCTTATATGTAGAGAATGGCTGTATAAACACGTGGTTTTCATAATGAATGAGCTAGAATCTTTACAGAATAGTGAATCAAACTGAGAATTCACAATGATAGACAAGGGAAATATTAAGGAATGTGCTTTATATACTAGGAATACAGGATGAAAGAGCTTTTGTATGGGAAGGAAACTGTTTAGTCACTGGGAAATTGTGTTGAAGACCTGGGAACTGAGGTGGATACTGGTCTTTCAAATTCAGTCTAAATGTGTTGGCGTTTTTGAGAGAAGGTTGGTTAAATATTTAAACATTCATTTTCATAATGCTCAGATATCTTAAATAGGTATTATCATACAGCTGATATGACAGTTTAAGGTTAGGGTTAGAGTTAGGACACAATTTACTCAGTGGAAAATCGTGTTCAAAGAGCTGAGAACTGAGTTGGACACTTGTTAAATTTATAATTTAGTCTAAATGCGTTGGCGTTTTCGACAGGTTGGTTAAACATTTAAACATTCATTATCTTAGGGCTCACTTACCTGTATGAAAATCTTAAAACTCTCACAGGTACAAATGAGAGACCCGGGAAAAGTCTAGGAATGTGTCAGAAACACTTGGAATACGACTTACAACCGTAATACCTCTAGAGCACTGTTGAAATACCGAGAATTTGTATTCAAAGAGCTGTGAAAAGTGGGATAGTCTTTAAAATAGTAATCACTCACATTTAAAGGGCTGTTGTAGATGGAAAAATGCTATAGAAACACTTGGAATTAACAATGAAAGCTTGAATTACAAGACAGTAATGAATCAAACTGAGAATTCACAGTGATAGACTAGGGAAATATTTAGAGTAGGGCTTCATACACTAGAAATACTTGTTCAGAGATCTTTAATATCTGAAGGACACAATTTATTCACTGGGAAATCGTGTTCAAAAAGCTGAGAGGTGAGTGAAATAATGTTTATATTTATTATTCTGTCAAAATGACTTGGAGTTTTTAAGTTAAACACTTAAATCTTCGCTTTCATGGATCGATATAACAGCATGAAAGTATTCAAAACTCTTAGGAATCAAAATGATAGTTATTCTAGTGTTCAAAGTAGTAATAATTAAGTTGAAAGAGCTCTTATATGTAAAGAATGGCTGTATAAACACGTGGATTTCATAATGAATGAGCTATAATCTTTACAGAATAGTGAATCAAACTCTGAGAATTCACATTGATAGACAAGGGAAATATTTAGGAATGTGCTTCATATACTAGGATACAGGCTGAAAGAGCTTTTGTATGGGAAGGAAACTGTTTAGTCTCTGGGAAATTGTGTTGAAGACCTGGGAACTGAGGTGGATACTGATCTTTTAAATTCATTCTAAATGTGTTGGCGTTTTTGAAAGAAGGTTGGTTAAATATTTAAACATTCATTTTCATAATGCTCAGATATCTTAAATAGTTATTATCATAAAGCTGATATGACAGTTTAAGGTTAGGTTTAGAGTTAGGACACAATTTACTCAGTGGAAAATCGTGTTCAAAGAGCAGAGAACTGAGTTGGACACTGGTTACATTTATAATTTAGTCTAAATGCGTTGGCGTTTTCGACAGGTTGGTTAAACATTTAAACATTCATTATCTTAGGGCTCACTAACCTGTATGAAAATCTTAAAACTCTCACAGGTACAAATGAGAGACCAGGGAAAAGTCTAGGAATGTGTCAGGAACACTTGGAATACGACTTAGAACCGTAATACCTCTAGAGCACTGTTGAAATACCGAGAATTTGTATTCAAAGAGCTGTGAAAGGTAGGATAGTCTTTAAAATAGTAATCACTCACATTTAAAGGGCTGTTGTAGATGGAAAAATGCTATAGAAACACTTGGAATTAACAATGAAAGCTTGAATTACAAGACAGTAATGAATCATACTGAGAATTCACAGTGATAGACTGGGTAAATATTTAGGTAGGGCTTCAAACACTAGAAATACTTGTTCAGAGATCTTTAATATCTGAAGGACACAATTTAGTCACTGGGAAATCGTGATCAAAAAGCTGAGAGGTGAGTACCATAATGTTTATATTTATTATTCTGTCAAAATGAGTTGAAGTTTTTAAGTTAAACACTTAAATCTTCCCTTTCCTGGATCGATATAACAGCATGAAAGTATTCAATACTCTTAGGAATCAAAATGATAGTTATTCTAGTGTTCAAAGTAGCAATAATTAAGTTGAAAGAGCTCTTATATATAGGGAATGGCTGTATAAACACGTGGATTTCATAACGAATGAGCTAGAATCTTTACAGAATAGTGAATCAAACTGAGAAATCAGAATGATAGACAAGGGAAATATTAAGGAATGTGCTTCATATACTAGGAGTACAGGATGTAAGAGCTTTTGTATGGGAAGGAAACTGTTTAGTCACTGGGTAATTGTGTTGAAGACCTGGGAACTGAGGTGTATACTGATCTTTTAAATTCAGTCTAAATGTGTTGGCGTTTTTGAGAGAAGGTTGGTTAAATATTTAAACATTCATTTTCATAATGCTCAGATATCTTAAATAGTTATTATCATACAGCTGATATGACAGTTTAAGGTTAGGGTTAGAGTTAGGACACAATTTACTCAGTGGAAAATCGTGTTCAAAGAGCAGAGAACTGAGTTGGACACTGGTTACATTTATAATTTAGTCTAAATGCGTTGGCGTTTTCGACAGGTTGGTTAAACATTTAAACATTCATTATCTTAGGGCTCACATACCTGTATGAAAATCTTAAAACTCTCACAGGTACAAATGAGAGACCCGGGAAAAGTCTAGGAATGTTTCAGAAACACTTGGAATACGACTTACAACCGTAATACCTCTAGAGCACTGTTGAAATACCGAGAATTTGTATTCAAAGAGCTGTGAAAAGTGGGATAGTCTTTAAAATAGTAATCACTCACATTTATGGGCTGTTGTAGATGGAAAAATGCTATAGAAACACTTGGAATTAACAATGAAAGCTTGAATTACAAGACAGTAATGAATCAAACTGAGAATTCAGAGTGATAGACTAGGGAAATATTTAGAGTAGGGCTTCATACACTAGAAATACTTGTTCAGAGATCTTTAATATCTGAAGGACACAATTTAGTCACTGGGAAATCGTGTTCAAAAAGCTGAGAGGTGAGTGAAATAATGTTTATATTTATTATTCTGTCAAAATGACTTGGAGTTTTTAAGTTAAACACTTAAATCTTCGCTTTCATGGATCGATATAACAGCATGAAAGTATTCAAAACTCTTAGGAATCAAAATGATAGTTATTCTAGTGTTCAAAGTAGTAATAATTAAGTTGAAAGAGCTCTTATATGTAGAGAATGGCTGTATAAACACGTGGATTTCATAATGAATGAGCTATAATCTTTACAGAATAGTGAATCAAACTCTGAGAATTCACATTGATAGACACGGGAAATATTTAGGAATGTGCTTCATATACTAGGATACAGGCTGAAAGAGCTTTTGTATGGGAAGGAAACTGTTTAGTCTCTGGGAAATTGTGTTGAAGTCCTGGGAACTGAGGTGGATACTGATCTTTTAAATTCATTCTAAATGTGTTGGCGTTTTTGAAAGAAGGTTGGTTAAATATTTAAACATTCATTTTCATAATGCTCAGATATCTTAAATAGTTATTATCATACAGCTGATATGACAGTTTAAGGTTAGGTTTAGAGTTAGGACACAATTTACTCAGTGGAAAATCGTGTTCAAAGAGCAGAGAACTGAGTTGGACACTGGTTATATTTATAATTTAGTCTAAATGAGTTGGCGTTTTCGACAGGTTGGTTAAACATTTAAACATTCATTATCTTAGGGCTCACATACCAGTATGAAAATCTTAAAACTCTCACAGGAACAAATGAGAGACCAGGGAAAAGTCCAGGAATGTGTCAGAAACACTTGGAATACGACTTAGAACCATATTACCTCTAGAGCACTGTTGAAATACCGATAATTTGTATTCAAAGAGCTGTGATAGGTAGGGTAGTCTTTAAAATAGTAATCACTCACATTAAAAGGGCTGGTGTAGATGGAAAAATGCTATAGAAACACTTTGAATTAACAATGAAAGCTTGAATTACAAGACAGTAATGAATCAAACTGAGAATTCACAGTGATAGGCTAGGGAAATATTTAGAGTAGGGCTTCATACACTAGAAATACTTGTTCTGAGATCTTTAATATCTGAAGGACACAATTTAGTCACTGGGAAATCGTGTTCAAAAAGCTGAGAAGTGAGTGCCATAATGTTTATATTTATTATTCTGTCAAAATGAGTTGGAGTTTTTAAGTTAAACACTTAAATCTTCGCTTTCATGGATCTATATAACAGCATGAAAGTATTCAAAACTGTTAGAAATCAAAATAATAGTTATTCTAGTGTTCAAAATAGTAATAATTAAGTTAAAAGAACTCTTATATATAGGGAATGGCTGTATAAACACGTGGATTTTATAACGAATGAGCTAGAATCTTTACAGAATAGTGAATCAAACTCTGAGAATTCACATTGATAGACAAGGGAAATATTTAGGAATGTGCTTCATATACTAGGAATACAGGATGCAAGAGCTCTTGTATGGGAAGCAAACTGTTTAGTCACTGGGAAATTGTGTTGAAGACCTGAGAACTGAGGTGGATACTGATTACCTTTTAATTTCAGTCTAACTGTGTTGGCGTTTTTGAAAGAAGGTTTGTTAAACATTCATTTTCTTAGGGCTTACATACCCGTATGAAAATGTTCAGACTCTCAGAGCTACAAATGACAGACCAAGTAAATGTCTAAGAATGTGTCGGAAACAGAATATGTCTGTGGAACCTTCGTACTTCCAGTGCACTGTTGTAATGCCGAGAATTTGTATTCAAAGAGCTGTGAAAGGTAGGATAGTCTTTAAAATAGTAATCACACACGTTAAAAGAGCTGCTATATCAGAAAAAAACGCTGTGTAAACACTTGAAATTAAGAATGAAGGAGTTTGAATTATGAGAAAAAACTGAATAAAGCAATGTGAATTCACACTGATAGACTACAGAATTATCTAGCAATGTACTTGATACCCTAGGCGCACTTGTTTAATAGAGCTTCAATATGTGATTGATAGTGTTTACCCTCTGGCAAATTGTGTTCAAAGAGTAGAGAACTGAGTTGGATTCTGGTTATGTTTATATTTCAGTCTCAAGGAGTTGGCGATTTTGAAAGAAGATTGGTTAAATATTTAAACATTCATTTTTATAAGGCTCAGGTACCTTAAATAGTTATTGTCATACCGATGATATGACAGTTTAAAGTTAGTGTTAGGATTAGGGTTTGAGTTAGGGTTATGGCTAGAGTTAAGGTTAGGGTTAGGGTTCAGGTTAGAGTTATGGCGTATTAACATTTGGAATTCACAATGAATGAGCTTGAATAACTGAACAAAAGTGCATCCAACACTGAAAATTCACAATGATAGACTCGGGAAATATTAAGGAATGTGCTGAAACACTACGAATACCTGTTAAAAGAGCTTGATAATTGAAGGAAACGGTTTAATATTTGAAGGACACTGTTTAATCACTGGCAAATCATGTTCAAAGCGCTGAGAAGGGAATACCATACTGTTTATATTTATAATTCAGTCTCAATGTGTTGGCTTATTTGAAAGAAGGTTTGTTAAACACTTAAACATTCAGTTTCATAGGGCTCACATACCTGTATGAAAATGTCTCAGAGCTCAAACTGACAGACCAGGGAAATGTCTAGGAATGAGTTAAAATACGGTATATGATTGTAGAAACTTAATATGTCTAGTGTATGTTGACATACTGAGAATTAGTATTCAGAGAGTTGTGAGAGGTATTAAAATAGTAATAATTCATGTTTGAAGAGCTGGTATACATGGAAAAACGCTTTATAAACACTTGGAATTCGCAATGATTGAGCTTGAACCACTGGACAAAAGTGAAACTAACATTGGGAATTAACAATGATATTCTAGGGAAATATTTAGGAATGTGTTTCATACTCTAGGAATACATTTTGAAGAGATTTATATCTGAGGGACACTGTTTAATCACTGGAAAATCGTGTTGAAAGCACTGAGAACTAAGTTAGATACTCATTTCATTTATAATTTAGTCTAAATGATTTGGCATTTTTGAAAGAAGATTAATGAAACATTTAAACATTCGTTTTCATAGGGCTCAGAAAACTTAAAAAGTTATTTTCATACAGCAGATATGACATTTAGGGCTAGGGTTAGGGTTAGGGCTAAGTTTAGGGTTAGGGTTAGGGTAAAGGCAAGGGTTAGGGCTATGGTTAGGGCTAGTATTAGGGTTAGAGTTATGGTTAGGGTTAGGACTAGAGTTAGGGCTAGGGTTATGGTTAGCGCTAGGGTTTGGGTTAGGGTTAGGGTTATCATATATAAACATTTGGAATTCTCAAAGAATGAGCTTGAATTACTGGACAAAATTGAATCTAACACTGAGAATTCACTAGGATAGACTAGGGAACTATTTAGGAATGTGCTTGAAACACTAAGGATACATATTCATAGAGCCTTTATATTTGAAGGACACTGTTTAATCACTGGCAAATCGCGTTCAGAGCGCTGAGAAGAGAATGCCATACTGTTTATACTTATAATTCAGTCCCAATGTGTTGGCTTATTTGAAAAAACATTTGTTAAACACTTAAACATTCAGGTTCATAGGGCTCACATACCTGCATGAAAATGTTTAAAGTCTCAGAGCTCAAAATGACAGACCAGGGAAATGTATAGGAATACTAGACACTTGGTATACGTTTGTGGAACCTTAATGTAGGGCTAGGGCTAAGGCAAAAGTTAGGGTTAGGGTTAGGATTAGGGTTAGGGCTAGGGTTAGGGTTAGGGTTAGGTTAGGGTTAGGGCTAGGTTTAGGGTTAGGTTTAGGGTTAGGGTTAGGGCTAGGGTTAGGGTTAGGGTAAGGGTTAGGAATAGGGTTAGGGCTAGGGCTAGGGTTAGGGCTAGGGCTAGGGTTAGGGTTAGGGTTAGGGTTAGGCTTAGGCTTAGGGTTAGGGTTAAGGTTAGTGTTAGTGTTAGGGTTAGGGTTAGGGTTAGGGTTAGGGTTAGGGTTAGTGTTAGGTTTAGGGCTGGGGTTAGGGTTACGGTTAGGGTTAGGTTAGGGTTAGGGTTAGGTTAGGGTTAGGGTTAGGGTTAGGGTTAGGGTTAGGGTTAGGGCTAGGGTTAGGGTTTGGGTTAGGGT